>NC_077228.1:164623973-167380223 GCF_027887165.1 Monodelphis domestica | reverse complement strand
TTCTTAGATAGAAGGTAAAAGTTTAAAAAAAAAAAAGAAGAGATCAGCTGAAGATGTGGGGAAAAGCTCAAGTATGAAGAAAGATTTTCTCCCAGTCTAATGGAATCAGAACAGATCACTAGAATGGCAGAATTCATTCAACGACATAGCTAATAAATACTTACTAAATATCTACTGTTTACAAAATACCTTGGCAGGCACAGGGATTTACAAAAATATCTAGAACACAAACCTAGTTCTCAAGGAGTTAAAATCCAATAAGGGAAAAGAAATGTATAAATAACTGACACAAAGGAGAATAAATCAAGAGCATAGGAGATACTGAGGTAAATACTATGAAATATTTACAGATGAGACCATTTTCATCTAGATATGTTGAGATGGGAGTAATATAAGGAAGGGTTTATGGAGATGATAATAAATGAACTAGACTGTTAGGGAAGAGACCTCAATAGATAGGAAAAAGTAGTTAGTGAAGTTCATTCCAGGGTTGGGGTTAACAAGAGTAATTTAAAGGTAAGGGAAGAGGGTTACACAAGGATAAAAATATATAATCTTGTTTGGGTCACCAAGTCATTGAAACCAGCGACATTATCTTTATAGCTCTCAGAAATATCTAATGCTGTGCTCTGCATATGGTAACTGAAAGAATGAATGAACAAATGGCTAGGGGAAAAAGCAGAATAAATTTGTATAAGATTAAAGATGATATAAAACTGTAGAATGTAGAAGGAGAGAATTAGAGCAGTGGACTTTTAAAACAACTGAGGAGCAGTTGTTGGAACTTGAAGATTATGATATAAACAGAAAGAATACCAATAGATAGAGCATATAAATGGTAGATCAGGATCCTGTGAGGAGGAAACATATATAGGAGGCAAAGGCAAATGAGAAAGAATTAATTAGTCACAGAACCAAGGGATAAAGTGAATGAGAAGTCAAGGAACACAATGAAGGTTAGACAGCTGGTGAGAAGAAATACTCATCTTTTGACTCTTTCCCAGTTTTGTGAATAAAATATTAAAGAGTGGGAGGAGAAGCTCAATATTTTGGATTGTTTTCTGGGGATAAATTAAGTCTCTAGCCCTTGGATGATCTGCTTTTCCTTTATTCACCTTGAAGATCTTTCCTCAATGGAGAGGACCAATGAGACAGCAGTGAGTGAATTTATCTTTCTTGGCTTTTCATCACTGGCTGGGTTTCAGCGGCTACTGTTTGTGTTGTTTCTTCTCCTCTACTTGTTCACCCTGGGTACAAATGCTGTGATCCTATCCACCATCCTGCTGGAGAGAGCCCTCCATACACCAATGTATTTCTTTCTTGGAATATTATCTTGTTTTGAGACCTGTTATACCTTTGTTATTGTGCCCAAAATGCTGGTAGATCTCCTAGCTCAGAAGAAGACCATCTCCTTTTGGGGTTGTGTTGTTCAGATGCTCACCTTCCTCTTTCTTGGCTGTTCTCACTCCTTTCTGCTAGCAGCCATGGGTTATGACCGCTATGTGGCCATCTGTAACCCACTTCGCTACACAGTGTTGATGAGCCATAGGACCTGTCTGGGATTAGTAGCTTCTGCCTGTGTCTGTGGATTTACTGTTGCTTTGATCATCACTACTTTGGTGTTTCACTTGCCCTTCCATTCCTCTAACCAACTCCATCACTTCTTCTGTGATATCTCCCCTGTTCTCAAGCTGGCCTCCCACCATACTAGTCTCAGTCAGATGATTATCTTTTTGCTTAGTGTGTTGGTCCTAGTCATCCCTCTGCTGTTAATCCTGATCTCCTATATCTATATCATCGCTGCCATCCTAAAAATTCCCTCCACTGTGGGAAGGTACAAAGCCTTCTCTACCTGTGCCTCACATCTTATTGTTGTCACTGTCCACTATGGCTGTGCCTCCTTTATCTATCTGAGGCCCAAGACCAACTATACCTCAAGTCAAGATGCTCTGATATCTGTGTCCTATACCATTCTAACTCCATTATTCAATCCTATGATTTACAGTTTGAGAAACAAAGAGTTCAAAACAGCTCTTTGGCGAGCAATGGGCCAAAACTTATGTCCTAAACTTGCAGGGACCACATCTTTTCCTTAATTCTCTTGATAGTTCAGTCATTGGAAGACAAGTTATCAAAGAAATCAAGTTGAATTCATTGTATTGTCTCAATAGGCAATTATTAACTGAATGAAGATACTTTGAGCAATGAATCCTCTTTAAATGTGAGGATGAAATAAATTTAGAAATGAATTTTGTTCTTTAGATGAAAATAAAATGAACTAACCATGACACTAAATTCTTAAGTTTTCTACTTTAATTTAGCATTGTAGAATCTCAGTTCCTATTCTTTTATAGATCACACTCAATACTTTTTGGGAACAAACAGTGGGAATTTCTAACCCTATGGTGGTGGTCTATGACCTTCTTATTCTCCCTCCCTAGAGTCTAGGGTTCTTCCCAATATCCAGAGACTTAGAGATTGTTACATGAAAGTTGGAAGGGATGCTTCCATGTATTGCATTCAAACTCTCATTTTTTAGATGCAAAAACTGAGGCCTAGAGGAGGTGAAAGCTTGATTGTTACCCTAAGTCACAAAACTTGTTTATAGTCAATTTAGGAATCCAGTTCAGATCTCCTAATTCCTAGTCCAATTTTCTTTCATTTATATCATGCTAATTCTCCTTTTCCTACCACCTTCAGGTACTGGGCAATCAGGAGGAGTCAGTTTTGAGTATGACTCGAGGACTAGACTCAGCTATCTAGTTTAATCAGCATCAAATGGGACAATTTTGTGAGATTAAAATTATCTTAATAATTTTCTAGAATGGACTAGCTTTAAATGATGATTTGGTAATAGATTCATCTTCCTTCATAACAAATACGAATAATTTGCATTTGTATGAAGTTTTATATTTTTAAAACATTTTTGATCAATTATAGCTAGTGCAAAAGAAGTAGAATTTGAGATATGACCAAAGAAGTGATTGACAGTAAAAGGGAATTAGACCAGTAATCTGATGAGAATAAATGATTAAAATAAATGACTAAAATTATTCACTAGTACTTTTAGAATGTTAAAAAATGAAGAGTGGGGTTAACCTTAGATCCAAGATCCTCTAAGGAATTTATGGATAGATTTAAAATTATATCTTTATTTTTACTAACCTTTAACTGAAATTTAACATTTCTTTCAAATTTTAAAATTTTCTTCTGAAAAAGAGTCTCTAGGCTTCACCAGACTGCTAAAGGCAGTGGTGAACTATTTCATACTACCTCATAAAAGCTGATTATTCAATTTCCAGTGTGAGCATTTGCACAACAAAAATAAGGACTGATTGTGTTTTGATTGTCTAAGGGAAAGAGATGTGTTAATAATGCAAATTAAACTTAAAAGTACATAGAAAGGTGGAGCCAAGATGGCAGAGTAAAGGCATTAACTTGTCTGAGCTCTCCCAAATTCCCCTTCAAACACTTTTAAAATAATGCCTCAAAATGAATTCTAGAATGGCAGAACTAACAAAAGAAAGTAGTGAAACAATTTTCTAGCCAAAGACAACGTTGAACATTATCAGGAAAGGAATGTTTCAGTGGGGTGAAAGTGGAGCACAGCATAGAACAAGCCCTGCTCCCCAGCAAGACAACAGCAATGCTCCAAGTCCAAGCACAAGCCAATACTGAGGCCTTGAAATCCAGTGCAGATAGCCAATAGTGGGCGTTGGGGTCAACTGAAGCAAGGAACAGCGATTTCCAGAGCTCTAAGCCTACAGAGACTAAGGGGCTAGAAAACTAGCCAGTAAGAGATTATAGAGCACCATTTGTTGGCATTGGATGTAGGACTCTGTTGAATTGTCCAGAACTCAGTTCTGGGTTTCAGTCGCAGGGCAAGGAGGAGCACTAGCACAATAAAACAGGGTTAAGGGAGGGGATTGGAAACCTTGGCCACAGTCCAGAGCATAAAAAATGCTTGTGGTCACTCACATACCAGAGCACAGATGAGGAGAACAGTGACCATACCTCTATTTAGATCTTACTACCTTGAAAGAATTGAAAACTTATAGATTCTTTGAACTAGCTTTAAAAACAGTAGCACAAAAAACCTGAAACTTGGGATAATGCCCCCTTTAGTTGGGAGCAGAGCACAATTTTAACATAAAATTAAAAGCCAGGAAAAATATATTGAAAAAAAGAGGAAATACCAAAAAAAGAACCTAGTCATATAAAAGTTACTATGAGGACAGAGAAAAGCAAAATACAAACTCATAAGAAAATAGCAATGTGAAAATAGCTTCATGGAAAGCCTCAAAGGAAAATTTTGAATTGGTCTTAGGCTCCAAAATAATTCCTGGAATACTAAAAAGTTATTTTATAAATCAAATAAGAGAGGCATAGGAGTAATCAGGAAAAGAAATTAAGGTAATGCAAGAAAATCATGCAAAAATTCAATAGCTCAGTAAAGGAAGGGCAAAAAATACTTGAGAAAATAATATCTCATGAAACAGAATAGGTCAAATGGTAAGAGAGTCACAAGAATCCACTGATGAGAATAATTTTTAAAAAAGCAAAATCAGCCAAATGAAAAGGGAAGTACCAAAAGTTCACTGAAGAAACAATTCTGTTAAAATTAGAATCGGGCAAGTGAAAGCTAATGACTCCACGTGATATCAAGAAAAATATAAAACAAAATCAAAAGAAAGAAAAAATAGAAGAAAATATGAAATATCTTACTGGAAAAACCACTGACTTGGAAAATCAATTGAGAGGGAATTTAAGAATTATTGAACTACCTGAAAGCCATGATAAGAAAAAAAAAAGTCTAGACATCATCTTCCAAAAAATTATCAAGGAAAACTCTGTTGAAATCCTAGAAAGTAAAAGACAAATGGGAAGAATCCACTCACTGATCACCTCCTGAAAGAGATCTCAATATGATACCTTTCAGGACTATTATAGCCAAATTTCAGAGCTCCCAGGTCAAGGATAAAATATTTTAAGTAGCCAAAAAGAAACAGTTCAAATACTATGGAGCCACAGTCAGGATTACACAAGATGCATCAACTTTCCTTTAAAGGATTGGAAAGCCTAGAAAATGATTTTCCAAAGGGCACTGGAGTTAAGATTTTACAACAAAAAATTATTTATCCATCAAAACTAAGTATAATCCTTTAGGAGAAAAAAAGGATATTTAATGAAATGGAAAACTTTCAAGCATTACGGATGAAAAGGGATAGGAAATTTGACTTTCAAATATAAGACAAGAAAAGTATAAAATAATAAACAGGAAAGAGAATTCATAAAGATGTCAACAAACTTTAACTATTTACATTCCTAGATCAGAAGATAATACTTGCAACTCCTAAGATCTGTATTACTATTAGAGCAGTTAGGAGTACATGCAGTTGTAGGGCATTGGTGTGAATTGACAATGATGGGATGATTTTTTGTTTTTGTTTTTAAAATTAATTTATTTAGTCAATTTAGAACATTATTCCTTGGTTACAAGAATCACATTATTTCCCTCCCTCCCCTAACTTCCCTGAAGCCGATGCACAATTTCATTGGGTATTACATGTGTCCTTGATCAAAACCTATTTCCATATTGTTGGTGTTTGCATTAGGATGTTCATTTAGAGTCTACATCCCCAGCCATATCCCCTCGACCCATGTATTCAAGCAGTTGTTTTTCTTCTGTGTTTCTACTCCCACAGTTTTTCCTCTAAATGTGGATAATATTTTTTTCTCGTAGATTCCTCCAAGATGTTCAGGATCACTGCATTGCTGCTAGTAGAGAAGTCCATTACATTCGATTGTACCACAGTGTACCAGTCTATGTGTACAATGTTCTCCTGGTTCTGCTCCTTTCGCTCTGCATCAATTCCTGGAAGTCATTCCAGTTTGATGGGATGATATTTTTAAAGAATGAGGAAGTGAGAAAAAAGAATGCACTCCAAGAAGAGGGAAGGGAGAGGTACAATGGGGTAAATTATCTCACATAAGAGAGATACAAAAGAGCTTATACAATGGAAAGGAAAATGAGGACTTGGTGGAGAATGCTTAAACCTTACTTTGATTGGAATTGGCTGAAAGAGGCAATAGAAATCTATCTTACCACACAGGGAAGTAGGAGGCAAAGGGGATAAGTGAAAAGGGGGGATTTATTGAAGGGAGGGTGGACTAGAGGAGGGGGTGATCAGAAGCAAAACACTTTCCAGTATAGAATGAAAGGAGAGTAAGAGAGGGAAAAAGAGGGGGGAAATAGGATGGAAGAAAATATAATTAGTATTCATAACTGTAAAGTTTTTTTTAATAGAACGTTTCTGATAAAGATCTTGTTTCTCAAATATATAGAGAACTGTGAGTCAAATTTATAAGAATGCAAATCATTCCTTGATTTATAAAGAGTCCAAGGATTATAAACAGAGAAGAAATCAGAGCTATCTATAGACATATGAACAAATCCTCCAAATCAATATTGATTGGAAAAATGTGAATTAAAATAATTCTGTGGTTCTACCTAATACCTATCAGATTGGTAGAGTGATGAAATGATCCAGCTTTCTGGGGAGTAATTTTAAACTATGTCCAAAAGGCTATAAAACCATGTATAACCACTGACCCAGCAACACCACTGCTAAATCTGTATCCCCAAGAGAGTTTTCAAAAATTCAGAGGAGTATTATTTACAAAAATGTTTATAGCAGCTCTCTTTGTGATGGCAAAGGGCAGGAAATAGAGAGGATGTCCATCATTTGGGAAATTGCTGAACATGTTGTAATGTGTGATTATGATGAATACTCTTGTGCTATAAGAAATGATGAGTAGGATACTTTCCAAAAAACCCAGAAAAACTTATGTGAACTAATGCAAAGTGAAGTTAGCAGAATCAGGAGGACAGTCGACACAATAACAGCAGTACTGTAGGGTGATCAACTCTGAATGACTTAGCTAGTCTCAGTAATACAATGATCTAAGACAATTCTAAAGGACTTATGATGAAAAATGCTATCCACTTCTAGAGAAAGAACTGCTAGTATCTAAATTAAGGCATACATTTTCTTAAACTTTCTTTTTCTTTCTTTTTTTTGCTCTTTTTTTCTCACAACCTGACTAATATGGAAATATGTTTTGCATAATTGTACATGTATAACCTACATCAAGTTGTTTTCCTTTTCAATGACTGGAAAGGGGAGGAAGAGAGGGAGGGAGAGAATACAGAACACAAAACTTAAAAAATGAAAGTTAAAAATTGTTTTTTACATGTAATTGGGAAAAATAAAATATTTAAAATTAGAATTTTCCTTCAGTGAGTTGGCTGTCAAACATTTATCAGGATAGCCCTGGATAAAGAGATACACGACACAAAGAAAGTTAAGATTCATCTAAAGGAAGACCTCTAGGACACTGAGTAGATTTTCTATGGAGAATTAATGGAGAAACATGAACAAGAACTGTCCAATATAAGAAACTATGGAGAGGCTGCTGTCTTCCTCATTTCAGGATGTACCCATATAGATGAGATTCACAATTCACATTTTTGCAGCATGAAATTGTTTTCATTTGACATAGGGAGGCAATAGAAGCAATACTAGATTTGACATGTAAGGACCTCTTCCAAATCTCAGCTCTCTTTTCTTTTACCTTGGTGGACTTGGACAAATCCTTGCTTCTGTGGGCTTTGATTTCTTCATATGTAAATTGAGGGGATTGTATCAGATTAGATAGTCATTCCTGAGATCAGTATCCCATCTGCCTTCTCACATCTAGTCCTTTAATTTCTGTTTCCTCTAATTAGTGAATTCCTCCTCTGAACCTCTTCTTGAGGAAGACTTGTGTCAGTTATATTTACTTCCAACCAGGCAGCTCTTGACTCTACAGACTACATCCATTCACACTGCTTCCCTGCTTTTCAGGTCTTTTAAAAAATTATTTCTAAAAACTTTACTTTCTGTCTTAGTAACAACTCTAAGACAAGACAGCAAGGGCTAGGCAAGGAGACCTGAGTCATATGGCTAAGAAGTGTCTGAGGTCAGATTTAAACCCAAGGTCTCCCAACTCCAGGCCTGAGATGCTTTATCTACTAAGCCACATAACTGCCCCTTCACTTCTTCTATCTTCTTCATTAGAATGTAGATTCTTTGAGGGCACAAAGTGCTAAATAAATAGATAAATAAATGAGAGCAGTGAGGTGGCTCAGTAGATTGAGATCCAGGCTTACAGATGGGAGGTCTTGGGTTCAAATTTGACCACATATACTTAGTAAGTCACTCAACCCTCATTGCCTAGCCCTTATTACTCTTCTCTCTTGGAACCAATATACAGTATTGCTTTCAGGACAGATTTTTTTTTCACTTCATATATTTCCTAGCTATATGATTTTGGTTAAGTGACTTAACCCCCACTGCTTTGCTCTTACCCATCTTTTATCTTGGAATCAATGCATAGTATTGATTCTAAGAAGGAAATTAAAATTTTTTAAATGTAATTTAATCTACTGAACTTTAAAGTCTCTTTCAGCTATAAATCTATAATTCCTCAATCCTCACAACAACCCTGTGAGACTAAGAAGTTAGGTAGTATTATCCGTACTTTATAGGGGAGGAAAATGAAACTTAGAGAGCTATGTGGCTTGTTTAAAGCCATTAGTGGTAGAGATAAGGTGAGGATATAATTTTAAGATTTTTCCCATTGCAGTAGTTAGTGCCGATGCATCAAGTCTCTTGGGTCTTTCCCTTAGATTTTTTAATTTCCATTTGATGCATTGGCTGCTGATGTTCAAAGCTCCTAGTCCCCAGGCCCTCAGGACCAAGCCCATTTATGAATAACTGGTGACTATTTTCCATGTGAAACATGGCTTTTAATTACCCCCTATGAAACCTCTTCACAGCAGCAGCTCCAGTGTCAGGAGATTAATAAAAACTCTTCCATAAATAAAGAGCCATATTCCATGCTTGGTCACTCTAATTGCCAAGACTTGTTCATGGCTGGAGTGACTGAATTATCTGATGAAGGGAGGAGACAGGTTACTTTGAGGCTGTTTGGGGTCAAAGACTCTAGATCTCTGTGTCATTTTTTTCATAAGCAGAGGAAAGTTCACTTTGGTCTTTTCTCATTTCTTTATGTTCATCTTTTTGGTCCGGATCTTGTTTTCCAGAAACACATTTCTGAAGAGATCACTGCCTGTTTCAAAGTAATAAGGAGAAGAATATTAGGAAAGCTGGACCAAGGAGACAAAACCTTGGTTTGCGTTGAGTTCATCATGGTGGCCAGAATGCTACCTATGGACAGGAGAAGAGAAGGACTACCTTTTTCAAATAAGGGTTGGGTGTCAGTGACTCTCAGGTAAGAGAATGAATTTGTGGGCATGTATATGGAGATGGGGACTATGTTTACAATGTATCATGCAAAGAATGATTCATATAGGGATCCAACTTATTCACTAGATATCAGTTTATGGCCAAATCTGCTCTTTCTCCCCAAGTGGATTTTCCCCTCTCAGTTTGCTAGATTGCCTGTTTAGACAAACAAAACCAACCAAATATTTGGCATACTTTTGCCTCTGCCTTGTAAATAAAGACCTTATCCAATTTCTCATTACAATAATGATCACATTTTATAAGGAAACTTTATAATTTATGAAAAAGCAACTGAGACTTGCTTAAGAAATTTCCTTCCAAGAGCCCAAAACATAGGGGAAGACAATCTTCCTTATCATCTGTGGCTACATCTATATATTTCCAACATTTAGATTGATTCTGTAAAAATTAAATTAGTTCTCTAGTAATAGAAATATTATATTTTAAGAGGTTTATTAAAGATTATTAGAAATCAAGGAATAAAGAAATTACAAAATAGAAAAACCACGTGCCCAGGACTGATTAGCCCATTCAAAACCCCCATGCTTAGTGTCAACTAGAAAAAACACAGAACTATTAAATAGTCAAAATCACTCTTTAATCAAGGGAAAAGGGGTTAGCGCTGCTACTACGACAACAGAGCTGATTTCCAAGACTGCACCGGAGTCAAGACGCTCTGGTCACCAGCCCCTGGGAGTGCCACCGACTCAGGATGGACTCCGAGGAACAAAAGAACTTGGGGAACCTATATGCCACTCTAGGTGACCTGGGGCTTTAGGATTAGAGGGACAGTTGATTGACCTTACAATGGTGAGAAAGGAAAATGAGAAGTTCCAGACAGGAATAATAGTGAGGGGCTGGGGCCCTACAATGGACACAAAAGGGAAAGACTCAGCCTAGGGCTGGGTCACCTTGGTCATGGACTTTAGTCTAGGGGGAAGAAACCATTGGGACAAAAGGGATGTTCAATATTGGATGGGATTAGCTGTTCCCACCCAAACTACCAGGAAGTTCACTGTCTGGTGAAGAGGGACCTTCCCTCAGGGGGAAACTCTCCTGTGACAAGGTCAAAACCTGGGGTTTCTATACTCAAACTAAATAAACTGGGGATCTCTAGATTTCCATGTTGACACACCCCCCTTTTGGTCAAGACTGAACGTCGCTGACCAAACATGGACAAATGAGTAATGCTATATGGGATTGGACTCCATCCCCTACTGGTGGGAAAGTCTAGGGACACAGATATTGGTGATTGGCATTTGGGGGCGTTCCCCAATGCCACCAGCGCATTGACAATTGAGCCAGAAAGGCAGGCAGTCTGCCTTTGGCCAAAAACTGACTAACAATCAAAACACTACCCCAATTCCCAAAGTCTTAAGTCTTTCACATCTGGTGGGTCCTGATGATGTCTTCAGCCTCCTCTCTCGCAGACTTCTGTCCTCTGGTAGGCTCCTCCTTTGGTATCAGTCAGCTTCCTTGCTGCTGCAAGAGAAAACTTAAGAGAAATCTATAAACACATTCTTTAACAGGACTTGATCTATTCCCTATGCTTATTCACTATAAGGATTATCCACACTGCTAACCTTAAATCTGTTATTCCATCTTATTAATTTTAATAATGTCTTTTCCACACAAATCATAAAATCATGTAATTTACATGCTTAATCAGAAAGATTGCCTTACTTTATCAAAATATAAAAATCCTACAAACTGTAGAAATATAAAAGCAGAAAAATTCTCACTATTAAAATGCTTCTAATTTTTCCTAAATTTTAAAACCTTATACACTGAACTCACACACCCCCCTTTAGGGAGGTTGAGATGCTAGGGATTTTGAAATTGATTTCATTCCTTTTAGCTACTTAACCATAACCATGGTCCAGATTTAAAATATTTATCTTCTATTACTAACAATCATTTCTAGGCTCCATCATTTCTTCCTAATCTCTTCTGATACTACTTTGAGACAAATTAGCACTCTGGAATCTTTGCTGCAAATTCTCAGCTGTCACTTTCAAACAGTAGTCAGGTAAAAATGTTCCCTTTTTAAACTTTTCTTACTTCCACTAAGTTTGGGGAATAGCTCTGTCCTTTCTAGGTTCTCTATTTAAAGGGACTTTGCTCAGGGTAAATAAAATTCTCAAGGGAAATAAACTTACTAATACCTCTATGGTTCAGAGAGATAACATGTGAATGAAAGAAATTTTAAAAGAAAAAGAATACTTAGCCAGTTCAAACTTTTTATCTTCTTCTTCTGGTCAGCCGTATTTTTGAGTCACTCATCGACTTTACTGACCATTTTGGAGTTGGGGCTTTCTTTAGATGAGATAGATGTATCCAACTTTCAATTCCTTTTAGTTTTGCTGCAGATGAATTTACCAGCAATACCTGGTGAGGTCCGTCCCATCTGACTTGTAGAGCATCCTTTCGTAGGTGCCTCTTTCTGTATACCCAATCTCCGGGCTTCACTTTAGATGTTGAGGGTGTTTCTGAGGAAGAATTCCTGGAAACTGACTGAGATATAAGGTGGTTAAGGCCTTGGAGAGTTTTTGCTAGTCCCTGGCAGTATGATAAGAGGGAAACCTTGGTGCTCATGGAGTCAGCATAGGGTGGAAAAAGAGACATTGGCCGACCTATGATTATCTCGAATGGTGAGAGTGAGAGCTTGCCAAAAGGTGTGGCTCTCAGGTTCAACAGAACTATTGGAAGGGCTTTGGGCCAAGGAATGTTTAAGTCCTCTGTAAATTTGGCTAATTGTACTTTAATGATGCCATTTACACGTTCCACTAATCCTGAGGATTGTGGGTGATAGGCACAATGTAGATGATGTAATATAGGCCATGCTGTTAACAGCTATGACACTACTGAACCAGTGAAATGTGTTCTTCTATCACTATGTATTTCCCTAGGAATTCCCCACACTGGAAATCTTTTCCAGTAAGCATTTGGCTACTGCTGTTGCTGTGGCCTGTCTGCATGGAAATGCTTCTACCCAGCGAGAAAACATGCAAACCATTACTAAAACAAATTTGTATTCAGCATGAGGTGGTAACTGAATGAAATCGATTTGCCATACTTGAAAAGGGGCCTCAGGTAATGGGAATTTACCTGGCATAGGTTTTAAAGGCTTACTGATATTATATTTAGGGCAAATTTGACATTGCAAATACACATCCTCTGCTGCTCGCCTCAACCTCCCCCACCAATATTTGCGAGCGATGCTGACCAATTTGTCTGGTCCCCAGTGACTTATGAAATGCAAGTACTCCATCATGGGGCGGCATAGAGGGTCCGGTAGGACTACACACCCATTTGGTTCTTGCCACAATCCAGTATCCCCGTTTCTAACACATCCTTCCTTCTCTAGTTTTTCTTGGATAGTTCGAGACATGACTTCTTGGGCTGAGACAATTTCTGCCTGGGTCAGCTTATTCTCAAAAATAGGTTCTTCCTTATCTGAAAGTGTCAGACCTATTGTAGTTGGGAGCTGCCTGGCAGCTTCTTTGGCATACTGATCTGCTAGGGCATGGGGAGAATTCTCTTGTGAGTGCCCTGAGATTTTAATAATTGCTATTGCCTTTGGTAGTAAGAGGGCTTCTAACAGTCTCTGGACTTGTGCCCCATTCTTGATGGGGGTTCCAGAGGAAGTTAGGTATCCCCTATGTTGCCACAACATTCCAAAATCATAAGCCACCCCGAATGCATACCTGCTATCCGTATATATGTTTACCCGCTTTCCTTTGGCCAGCTCACAGGCTCTGGTTACTGCTTCCAATTTGGCTTGCTGAGCCGAAAATGCCGAAGGGAGATGCCCTGCTTCAATGACTTCTGCAGTGGTAGTGATGGCATATCCGGCCACTAAAATGCCAGATTCATTTCGGAGACAAGAGCCATCTGTATACCAGGAAAAATCTGGATTCTCCAGTTCTTTTTCCTGGAGATCTTCTCGTGGACTTAAAACAGAATCAACAATGTTAACCCAATCATGCCCTTCAGTACAATCCCTGTCACTTTCCTCTATATCTGGCAGGAAAGTGGCTGGATTAAGGGTTTTACACCTAGAAATGGTGATGTTGGACTTAGCCAGGAGAGAGGCTTCTAGCTTTGCAAGGCGGCTTGTGGAAAAATGCTGAGTGTGATCACAGTTCAAAAGCACCTCTATTGCATGTGGGACATGCAGTGTTAAAGGAGATTCTAATGTCACTTCTTCTGCTAGTTCTAGTAAATCTGAAGCTGCCACTACTGCCCTTAGGCATGATGGTAGCCCTCTTGCCACTGAATCTAGACTTTTACTGTAGTATCCAAGAGGCCTAAAGTGGTCTCCGTGTTTCTGGCTCAAAACTCCCAGGCTAATCCCGTTTCTTTCTAAAAGGAAAAGGTGAAAGGGTAGTGAATAATTTGGTCGCCCCAGGGCTGGGGAGTTAGAAAGAGCTGACTTTAAGTCCATGAAAGCAATTTTTGCAGCCTCATTCCAAATCAGAGGTTCTGGGGATGAGGCCTTGAGGAGATCAAAAAGGGGCTTGGCTACTAAAGAGAAAGATGGGACCCATAACCTACAGTAACCAGCTAATCCCATGAACCCTCGAAGCTGTCTTTTTGTTTTGGGCCTTGGGAAATTCAATATAGCAGCTACTCTGGTGGGATCCAGGCTACGCCCTTCAGCTGATATTAGATGTCCCAGAAACTTCACCTGTGAAGAGACAAACTGCATTTTTTCTTTAGATACCTTATGGCCTTTTTGTGCTAAGGACTTAAGGAGCACAATCGAATCTTCCCTCGAAGACTGGGCACCTGGGGAACACAGAAGTAGGTCATCCACGTACTGGAGTAAGGTGGACCCAAATGGAAATTTAAGGCCAGCAAGGTCTGCTTTTAGTACTTGGGAGAAATATGTGGCACACTCTGTATAACCCTGGGGCAGAACAGTCCAGCAGAGCTGAATTCCTTCCCAGGTGAAAGCAAAAAGGAATTGGCTGTCTGCATGTAGTGGCACACTGAAATAAGCACTGCATAAATCAACTACAGTGAAAATTTTTGCACTGTGTGGGATTTGATTTAAAAGGTTGTGGGGGTTGGGGACTACTGGAGCTCTGGGGATAACACAGGCATTTACTGCTCTTAGATCCTGAACTAGGCGCCACACTCGGCCTCCAGGCTTTTGGACACCCAGTATGGGTGAATTGCAAGGTCTGGTACATTTTATCAAAATACCTGCCTCTAGATAACTATCAATTAATGGTCTAATTCCTTCTGTCGCTTCCCGTGAGAGGGGATATTGAGGGACCCTTGGAAGGGGTTTGGATGGGTCTAACTGAACTTGTATTGGGGGAGCGCTTAAAATTCTCCCGATGTCAGAAGAATCAGTAGCCCACAGAGAGGAAGGAACTTCCTCTAGCTGCGGAAGATCATAGGCTATAATGGGAGCTGTAAGTATTTGGAAGGTGGGAGGGGCATCCGATGGGGATAGGGAAAGCCTTATTTCCTTTCCTGGGGAAAATTCAATTGTGGCTTTGTATTTGTCTAAGAAATCTCTACCCAAAAGATGTAGGGGGGCATCTGAGGAAAGAAGAAAGGAGTGCATATCTTTCACTTCTCCCAGAATAAATGGGAGGGGTTGAGACAAGTAAACAGATTGCATGTGGTTCGTGATCCCCACTATTGAAACTTTTTGGTCACTCCGAGGAAGGGGGCTAGGAAAGGCCGTGGGGTTTAAAACTGACATTGTGGCCCCAGTATCTATGAGAATCTCAATAGGATGGGATACAATCACAATGTGAGTGATGCCCACTGGGGAGGCAGACACCACAGTGAAAACCCCCTTGATACCCTCGGAGCCCCGTCATTGTGAGGCTTCCTCATAATGTTCCTTTCGGGGGAACTTTCCTGAGTGGTATTGAAACTTACCTTGGCATCTTTCCCTCTTACCCTGGAGTCGATGGCAGTCTTTTTTTAAGTGCCCGGTCTGGTGGCAAAAGTGACATCTCCAGGCTCTTTGCCTCCCGCCTGCTTTTTCAGCAGAATAGGGTTCAGTCGGTCTTTTCTCCTTCTGCTCCCAGTGTTTTAACTGCAAATTCATGATCTGGTTAGTTTTTTTTGTCATTTCCTCTGCTGCCTTCTCCTTTTCTTCTGTCAGTGTTTGTTGGAATTTACTTGCTAGATAGACTAGGACAGGGGTGGGAGTTAAATTCCAGTCTACTTTCCCTCTCTTGAGGAGATTTGCAAGGGCTTTATTTAACCCTTCCACATAGAGGGTGTTAAAAGTAATTAAGGTATCTGGGCTATCTGGGGAAAGTCCAGAATTTGCCCTGAAGGTATCTAAAAATCTATTATAAAAATCAAATACAGATTCTCCTTCTTTCTGAGTGCAAATTTGGATTTTTCCCCAATTTACAGATTTTGGAAAGGCCTTGGGGATTGCTTCTAACAAAGCCTCTCCCATCTTTTTTGCCTCCTGAAGATGGATTTCAGGTCCTTCCTTTCTGGCCATTAACTGATTAATATATTCTAAAGGGTTCTCCCAACTTGCAGTTTTAAACCAGTGGGCTGCATCTCCTGAACCTACTAGTATGTGAGCTAGCTGGTAAAGGTCTGATAGGTCAGGCTGGTAGGTAGAGAGAGTTAATTCAAATTCCTTGGCAAATTCTATGGGGTTTTCTCTACCCTTTGGGAATTCCTTGGCCATGGCTCTGAGCTCTGTTTTTGTCCAAGGAGTAAAAGATACCTGCATTGTTTTGGTTCCTTCCCTTCCCTTAATTTTAAAAGGGAATTGAGGGATGGGTGCCTCAGGTGATTCTAGGGGCTCAGGTATGCTGTCTAAAGAGGTTGCTGGGTTGCTAGAGCCTTTCAGGAGTTCCTTAAGGCTTTCTACCTCCTTCTGTAAATCAGCTATTTGCTTTTTAGTGGCTTCCCTGCTCTGTTCCTTCGGTTGTTCTCCTTGTTCACCTTGATTCTCCTCCTCCTCCCTTACCTTTCTTTTGTTCTTACCCGTCTCTTGTTCTACGGATCATTCTGACCTGTGTTTTCTCTGGGTGTACTCCTCGAGCCATTGGTTGAAGATTTCTCTTTCGTCTCCTTCAATTTCTCGACCTGCTTCACTTAAAACAGACTGCAGAAACAACATCCTTTCCTCATTAAGTGAACCCCACCTTGTCCAGCTTACCTTCGGATTGGCCTTTGTCATCGCTTGCCACTTCTCTAAGTACTTGCTTGCATCAGGTCCATACTTCGAAACCATGTAACTTTTGGCCGTATTTCTTTGGGCTACTGACCGCCCCACCAAATTTTGGGACAACAGACAAGCTGTTACCCATATCCAATGACTATGGACAAATATGACTAAGGATCCCTTAATTAAAGAGTGAGTTATTCCCAAACCAGAGATGCAAGTCCTACCTCCGAGAGAGCCGCTTACCTGGCCCTTGCTAACCGGACTCCTGACCCAACGCCAAACAGGTTGTGTGTGGTAACTCAAGTCTGGGGTCCTCGTTAGCTGGAGGGCTCAGGCCGCGGGGACTTTGGATCTCGGTGGAACCTCCATTAATGTCAACTAGAAAAAACACAGAACTATTAAATAGTCAAAATCACTCTTTAATCAAGGGAAAAGGGGTTAGCGCTGCTACTACGACAACAGAGCTGATTTCCAAGACTGCACCGGAGTCAAGATGCTCTGGTCACCAGCCCCTGGGAGTGCCACACGACTCAGGATGGACTCCCAGGGACACGACTCAGGATGGACTCCCAGGGACTGGTGACCAGAGCGTCTTGACTCCGGTGCAGTCTTGGAAATCAGCTCTGTTGTCGTAGTAGCAGCGCTAACCCCTTTTCCCTTGATTAAAGAGTGATTTTGACTATTTAATAGTTCTGTGTTTTTTCTAGTTGACATTAGCTTACCTACTACATCATTGCAATGGAAGAGGGTGAAGTAGGCATTGCTGCCAGTTAAATACTCCTTGTGATCTCGTCCAGGTGGAGACTCAGGTGAGATTATAGGGAATTCTGGGAAGTACCAAGGACTTCTGAGGACTGAAGTCTAGGGTTCAAATCTCCATTTTAAAATTCCTTCCTTCTGTCTTTCTTTCTTTCTTACTTACTTTCTTTCTTACTTACTTTCTGACTTTCTTTCTTTCTGACTTTCTTTCTTTCTTTCTTTCTTTCTTTCTTTCTTTCTTTCTTTCTTTCTTTCTTTCTTTCTTTCTTTCTTTCTTTCTTTCTTTCTTTCTTTCTTTCTTTCTTTCTTTCTTTCTTTCTTTCTTTCTTTCTTTCTTTCTTTCTTTCTTTCTTTCTTTCTTTCTTTCTTTCTTTCTTCTTTCCTTCCTTCCTTCCTTCCTTCCTTCCTTCCTTCCTTCCTTCCTTCCTTCCTTCCTTCCTTCCTTCCTTCCTTCCTTCCTTCCTTCCTTCCACCCTCACTATGTAATTATAGATTATGGGATATTCAGAAAGAGAATTTGGGGAATGAGAGGTACTGGACCTAGGGTGATATTCTTAAAATATCTTAATCTATGGTCCATTTAAGGCTTGTAGGTCACAGAGTATTAGAGTTAGAAGGTATCCTGTGATCTCACTGTCCAACTGCCCATGTTTTTCAGGGTGGTTATCCATTCTCCACTTGAAAACGATAAATGGGGTTGAATAATTTAATTTTAAAGAGGAGGAAAGTAAAGACTAAAGAAATTAAGTGGTGTCCAAAGCATTGCTGGGATTCCTGGTTTATCAGTCCAGATGATCTTCTACTACATTCTGGATCTTTTTGGTTAATGATATCAAAGCTGTTTTTCTTCTTTAAATTAGTCTTTACAAGGAATACAAATGTTTCCTTCTTTATCACCTGTGCCAAAGCCCCTAGAGGAATGTATTCTGAGAACATTTCTAGAAATGCCTACTTCTGAATAAAGCAATAGAATTTGGGACAGTGTTCCTGTTTATTCTCACTAGCCTGGTTGTGAAAGTTAATAGCTTATGTAAAGGTTTTGGAGATCTCCTTTACTAAATCAAAATTCTCTTTTCTTTCAGGATGAAGAATGTCCCCATTGTACAAACTGACCAGTGAATTCCAATCTTGAGAGGAGATTTCCAGATGAAACCTTATGCTTGTCTGCCAATAATTTGGTCTTGTACTCTGCTTTACATCATCATTAAACTTTTCTTCAGAGTCTCTGAAGAAGGAATGCAGGTGTTGGTATCAAACACTTGGGAACCTCTGTCACCTTCACCCTTAGCTCCATTTCTCAATGCCCTTTCAGAATTCCTTGCTATTATCCTACTTCTGGCTCTTTTTTCCCAACCTTCTAAGCATTTTTTCTCTATGGAGAGGAGCAATGAGACATCAGTGAGTGAATTTATCTTCCTTGGCTTCTCATCCCTGGCTGAATTCCAGTGGCTGCTGTTTGTGGTGTTTCTTCTCCTCTACCTGTTCACTCTGGGCACTAATGCTGTGATCCTGTCCACCATCCTGCTGGAAAGAGCACTTCATACACCTATGTACTTCTTCCTCGGCATTTTGTCCTCATTTGAGACATGCTATACCTTTGTCATAGTGCCCAAGATGCTGGTGGATTTGCTGGCCCAAGAGAAGACCATCTCTTTTGTGGGCTGTGCTATCCAAATGCTCATCTTCCTCTTCCTTGGCTGTTCTCATTCCTTCCTGCTGGCAGCCATGGGCTATGACCGCTATGTGGCCATCTGCAATCCTCTTCGTTACACAGTGCTGATGGGCTATGGGACATGCCTGGGACTTGTAGCTGCAGCCTGTGCCTGTGGTTTCACAGTTGCCTTGGTTACAACATCCCTTGTATTTCACTTGCCCTTCCATTCTTCTAACCAGCTTCATCACTTCTTTTGTGACATCTCTCCTGTCCTTAAGCTGGCTTCCCACCACACTCGCCTTAGTCAGATGGTCATCTTCATGCTGGGCGTATTTGTCCTAGTCATCCCCTTGCTGTTAATTCTAGCCTCATATATCCGTATCATCTCTGCCATCCTAAAGATCCCTTCCACGGTGGGGAGGTACAAAGCCTTCTCTACCTGTGCTTCCCATCTCATTGTTGTCACTGTCCATTATGGTTGTGCCTCCTTCATTTATTTGAGGCCCAAGACCAACTATACTTCAAGCCAGGATGCTCTGATATCTGTGTCCTATACCATTCTAACTCCATTATTCAATCCCATGATTTATAGTCTCAGAAATAAGGAGTTCAAGGCAGCTCTTTGGCGAGCAATGGGTCAGAACATGTGTCCCAAACATTCAAGAACATGCTCTTCTACTTGACTTCTTTCCCCAACTCTGGTTCTCTAATTGTGGTGGGGGAGGGATTGACTAACTTCAGGAGAAAAAGAATGTGATTTAAAATCAGGAGAAAACTGAATTTGTATTATTATTTGGATAAATTGTGTGACCATGGGGGAAAACTCTTATGCTCTTTAAGCCTTGATTTTTCATCTCAAATGTCCAAAGCTATCTTTATGTTGAAAGATCAGATGTTGTATTTGTGAATTTTCACATGATAGTATCTCTATCATCCCACAGGATTTTTGGAAGGATCTAATGTGATAATCTACATAAAGGATTTTTTTTTTTTTGTAAATGGCTAAAGGAATCCATCATGGCATAATTGATAGAAAGCCAGTCTCAGAGTCAAGAAGACTTGAGTTCACAACTCAACTCTGATGTATTCTAGCTATGTGACTTTGGAAAAGTCACATATTGCTTCAGTTCCCTAGGATATATTCTAAGACTGTCAGTTTCAGAGCAAGTGATGATCTACATTGATAGATGGAGTTTTTCCATTGAGAATACCTTATAATAGTGAAATTCACAGATCTGGCTTAACAAATAATTTCAATGTCAGCTGTCATATCTATGATCATTAATGTCAGAAATATAATCCTAACAAGAATGATAAATCTCCAGTTTTTATGTTCTAAAAGCAATTTTGCCATTCTCCTATTATTTCATTGTTTGCTCTTGACTCCACTGAGGTTTTTGCTCAGCACTAGAGAGAGTGGGCTGAGAAGGTAGCCAGTATCTATGATCCTATAGTAGCTTGGTTCCATTGACATAAACTGCATTTTTATCTCTCCCTTGGCACTGTACAAATGAACCTCCCCTATTTTCATTGGGGTTTTCATTGGGGACAAGGTGAGAAGATGGGAATGCATAATCGTGAGTTTATCTTATTTCTGGAAATACAAGTCAAAACACATACCTACTGCTAATGGGTCACTAGCATCATCTGTGAAATAAGAATGCACTTATTAAAATTAATAAACTAAGCTAATTACTAGACAACATAAAGCCCAATGATTTTTTTCATTGAATTTGAGTTTGTTTCCACAACTTGGTGGGAAAACATAGTCAAGGTGCCTTATAACTTAGTGGTCAGATGGACCAAAACATCATAGAAATACTATTAATAACTGGTAGAGCTCTGGAAAGAAAAACAACCAACAACAACAACAACAAAAAACAGAACCTCTTGTCCTTCCTTAGAGTCCATATCTTTTTCCTCATGTAATTATTCAGCATAGAGAAATGCCTCCTCTTCTATATAAAAGTCCAATTTCCATTCTCGTACAATAGTCTTACATAGCAAGGACCCTGGCAACCTAGAAAATGAAAAAAATGGCTAATCCAAATGTTAAATGTTAATACTATTTCATTGTTGTATAGTTTTTACAATTCTTTTGGCCCCTTGACCCTGGGAGAGAGTCACTCAGCCCTTTTTGACTTCTAGGATAAATTAGTCTTTGCTATGCCATTATTGAGTTTGATATTCTTGTCACTTTTAGAAAATCTGGAGACCTCATTATCATGATCAATCACTTGTATTACTCATGCAGTTAGATATTGTTTTAAGTTCATAAGATTTCTTTAAATGGTCTTTAATTAGAACCTAAGGAAACATGGAATATACTGTCTCTTTTAGGGTTTATTGAGAAAAATATGAAAAAAATATGAAAAACAATTCCTGAAATAGTTATTCTCAGATTTACCCTTCCGAAAGTTTTCAAACCATGAAGGTGATAAGTTATATAGAACTGAGGAATTATGGATATCAGCAGTGCTTGATATTTTTGGGAGGAATAATGTTACTTTTCAGATTATATGTAGAATGGGATTTTGCTTATAAATCATAATCTAAGGTGGAGCTTTTGTGAAGAGGATCCTGGAACTGAAACTTGAAAGAGGAGAGAAGAGGTGAAAGGACAGATTTCAGAACTGCATCAGCTAAATTTGAAGTGCTAGACATCACAGCTGCCATTGATGATTAAGACAAGTTGATTACACCCTGGTAAGAGAGACTTGTAAGTTACTTCAGAGATCAACTAGCTTAGATGTGTTTAATCAGGTGTTGGTCAAACATGGTTTACATCAACCCAGTAATGAAAATATCTGTTCAATGCAGATACTACATTCATCAAAGAACTTTTATTGATAGTTCCTCAGAAAAAAAGGAGTTTATGATTCCAAAGGTATGAGTTACCCTGAACACTTGTTTGTTTTTCACTCATATGCTTTGATGCCACGTTTCTGTGCATGGGCCCACTCTCTCCCACTGTTTATCCAGTTTTTGGGGGGTAGATTATGGTATATTTAGTGTTCATTTGACTACTTTGGTACCTGAATACCTTTGACACTATTTTTTTTTCTGCTTTATTTTTAGTAAATGGCTATATTTAAGATGCTAAATTGTCATTGTTGAGGCAGAATGAAAATGGTGGCTTAGAGTCAGCAGCAGCTCAGACCCCCAGCAAACCCTTCCTCACCCATCAAAAATACTATGCTTCCAGGGAACTGAAAACCAAATCTAACAACAGGACAGAACTAGGGAACCCTCCCCCTGGACCCAACTTAAAAGGTATGGCCCCCTCCCCCCAAAAGCCTCAATTCAAGAACATGTGGGTTTAAGGGGAACGAAGAAGTAAGGTCCCAGGACCCCTCCCCCACCTACAGTGCTGAGCCTCCAGCTTTGGCTGGAATCACTGGGCAGGCAAGGGCGTTAGTCCAGAGGGAGGACCTTACTGGCACAGCTGTGCCAGGCTCAAGGTGTTGAACACATGCAGCATTGAGGCAGCTGGACAGGAAGCACAGAGCAGGCAGCCTAGTTGCAGCCAAGAGGCCCTGTTTTGGCCCCAGGGCACAGCCAGCTTTACAGATCAACTCTGCCCTGACTCAATCTCATCAATAGGGCAGATAAGAAGCCTTCATAGGGAAAGGAAATTCAAGCTCCAATACCCCTCCCCCACAGACTGATCTGAGAGCCTTCCTCCAAGGGGCAGAGGCAGCAACAAACTATAGGCAACAACTTTGATAACTAGGCGAAAAGCCCAGCTCCTTCTCAGCTTCTGCTGACAGCTGGGGAAGATCTGACTAACCTGATCAATCAGTAGAACTCCCTAAGAAAAAATCCCCAGATCTAGATGGATTCACAAATGAATTCTATCAAACATTCAAAGAACTAATCCCAATATTATACAAACTATTTGACAGAATAAGCAAAGAAGGAGTTCTACCAAATTCCTTTTATGACACAAATATGGTACTGATTCCAAAACCAGGCAGGTCAAAAACAGAAAGAAAACGACAGACCAATCTCCTTAAATGACATAGATGCAAAAATCTTAAATAGAAAACTAGCAAAAAGACTCCAGCAAGTGATCATGAGGGTTATTCATTATAATCAGGTGGGATTTATACCAGGAATGCAAGGATGGTGCAATATTAGGAAAACCATCCACACAACTCTCCATATCAACAAGCAAACCAACAAAAATCACATGATTATCTCAATAGATGCAGAAAAAGCCTTTGACAAAATACAACACTCATTCCTATTAAAAACACTAGAAAGCATAGGAATAGAAGGGCCTTTCCTAAAAATAATAAACAGCATATATCTAAAACAATCAGCAAACATCATCTGCAATGGGGATAAACCAGAAGCATTCCCAATAAGATTGGGAGTGAAACAAGGATGCCCATTATCACCTCTATTATTTGACATTGTACTAGAAACATAGTAGCAATTAGAGAAGAAAAAGAAATTGAAGGTATTAAAATAGGCAATGAGGAGACCAAGCTATCACTCTTTGCAGATGATATGATGATCTACTTAAAGAATCAACTAAAAAGCTAGTAGAAATAATCAACAACTTTAGCAAATTTGCAGGATACAAAATAAACCCACATAAGTCATCAGCATTTCTATATATCCCTAACCCAATTCAGCAGCAAGAATTAGAAAGAGAAATACCATTTAAAATCACCCTAGACAATATAAAATACTTAGGAATCTATCTGCCAAGACAAACACAGGAACTATATGAACACAACTCAAACCATTTTCCTCACAATTAAAACTAGGTCTAAATAATTGGAAAAACATTAATTACTCATGAGTAGAATGAGTTAACATAATAAAAATGACAATCCTACCCAAACTAATTTACTTATTTAGTGCCAAACCCATTGAACTACCAAAAATATTTTTTACTGAATTAGAAAAAACATAACAAACTTCATTTGGAAGAACAAAAGATCAAGATATCCAGGGAAATCATGAAAAAAAAAATGTGAAGGAAGGTGGCCTAGCAGTACCAGATCTCAAACTATATTATAAAGCAATGGTCATCAAAACAATATGGTATTGGCTAAGAGACAGAAAGGAGGATCAGTGGAATAGACTTAGGGTAAGTGACCTCAGCAAGACAGTCTATGATAAATCCACAGATCCCAGCTTTTGGGACAAAAATACACTATTTGATAAAAACTTCTGGGAAAATTGGAAGACAGTATGGGAGAGATAGGGTTTGGATCAACATCTCACACCCTATACCAAGACAAACTTAGAATGGGTAAATGACTTGAATATAAAGAAGGAAACTATAAGTAAATTAGGTGAACAAAGAATAGTATACTTGTCAGATATTTGGGAAAGGAAAGATTTTAAGACCAAGCAAGAGTTAGAAAAAAAGTTACAAAATGTAAAATAAATAATTTTGATTATATTAAATTTAAAAGGTTTTGTACAAACAAAACCAATGCAACCAAAATTAGAAGGGAAGCAACAAACTAGGGGGAAAATCTTCATAACAAAAACCTCTGACAAAGGCCTAATTGCACAGATTTATAAAGAGCTAAATCAATTGTACAAAAAATCAAGTCAATCCCCAATTGATAAATGGGCAAGGGACACAAATAGGCAATTTTTAGTTAAAGAAATCAAAACTATTAATAAGCACATGAAAATGTTCTAAATATCTTAAAACTAGAGAGATGCAAACCAAAACAACTCTGAGGTACCACCTCATACCTAGCAGAACTGCTAATATGACAGCAAAGGAAAGTAATGAATGTTGGAGGGGATGGGGCAAAGTTGGGACATTAATGCATTGCTGGTGGAGTTGTGAATTGATCCAACCATTCTGGAGAGCAATTTGGCAATATACCCAAAGGTCACTAAAAGACTGTCTGCCCTTTGATCCAGCCACAGCACTGCTGGGTTTGTACCTCAAAGAGATAATAAGGAAAAAGACTTGTACAAGAATATTCATAGCTGTGCTCTTTGTGGTGGCAAAAAAACTGGAAAATGAGGGGATGCCCTTCAATTGGGGAATGGCTGAACAAATTGTGGTATATGTTGGTGATGGAATACTATTGTGCTCAAAGAAATAATGAACTGGAGTAATTCCATGTGAACTAGAACAACCTCCAGGAATTGATGCAAAGTGAAAGGAGCAGAACCAGCAGAACCAGAACAGAGACTGATACACTGTGGTACAATTGAATGTAATGGACTTCTCCATTAGTGGCAATGCTGTGATTCAGAACAACTCAGAGGGATTTACAAGAAAGAATACTATCCACATTCAGAGGAAAAACTGTGGCAGGAGAAACACAGAAGAAAAACAACTGCTTGATCACATGGTTCGATGGGGATATGATTGGGGATGTGGACTCTAAGCGATCACCCTAGTGCAAACATCAACAACATAGAAATAACTTTTGATCAAGGACACATGTAAATCCCAGTGGAATTGTGTGTTGGTTATGGGAAGGGGTGGGGGGAGGGGAGGGAAAGAATATGATTCTTGTAACCAAAGAAAAATATTCTAAATTGACTAATTAAAAAAATAGATTGTCATTGTTATGAATGGCTCTTTATATGAATAGGAACACATCTGGGAGCTCAAGAGCTAGAGTGGTAAGAGGAATATATTTTCTCTCAACATGGTTATCCTTAGAACCCTGAAAGATTTTATAGAGTAGCCATATAGTTGATTCTTCTCTAAGAATTTACAACCCTAGTATGAGGGCAAGTTGGAATGAGGTATCCATCCATCCAAGAGAGTGTGTCCCTATGACTAGGTAAGAAATGAATGGTGCTATTTTGGATAACATATACATTTCACTAAGAAGAAAATCCTGAAGAAAAGGGACATCAGATAACAATTTCATATGATTCTTATTTTGTTTTGAACTACATGGGGATCTCTATTCATTCTCCTCTCCTCAGCCTTCCCCACACTCCTTTTTCAATCTATCCTTTCCCTCCTTTCCTGCATCAGCTCTCTAATTTCCTAGTTCTTGGAATTAAGAGATCTACAAAATTTGGAGGCTGAAGGTTGATGAAGGTCTAGTGAGAATTCTATGCTACTTTTATATGACTCCACCATCTATTCCCAGAATTTTGTGTGTATCTTTTCTTTGGTAGCTCACTCTTTGCATTGAGGGATAATATTATTTAATAGAGAAGTAGGAGAGGAAAATCCAAAAGTGATCAATGTGGAAAAAACACTGAAAAATTTCTTTAGATCACTTCTTTTGAAATAAACAAGAGAGTTTTTAATATATGTCAAGATGACTATGCATCAACAGTGTGATATGCCAGCAGAAAAACTAATGAGAATGTTATCTTTGTTTAGAAGCATTGTCTTCAGAACTGTCAAAAGAAATTCAATTCTCCCCAAAATGTCAGATTATACCAATTCACTTTTAGAATCCAACAGTTAATTTGTTTTGACAGTTAACAAGGTGTGTAATTCACAATTCTTTTTGTTCCCTCTTCCAATAAGTGAGATAGTAATAGACAATCTATCCCAGAGAAGGAGATTACTTGATAAGCTGCCATATGAATGAAGTTAGTTCCCCCCTCCCCCATCCCTTAGGGCTGAAGAAAGAGTAATAGTTGAAGCAATATAGGTTCAGATTTATGATAGATGTAAAAAAAGCTTTTTCTTTTTGTTATGATTATGAAGATATTTTGTTTTACCAATTACATGTAATAAATTTTCACATAAGTTTTCTGAGACTATATGATCCAAATTGTCTCCTTTTCTCCCTTCCCTTCCTTTTTTCCCCCCTTCCTGGAACTGGCAGGCAATTTGATCTGGGTTGTACATGTTGTATCATGTAAACTATATTTCTATATTGATAATTTTTATAAGAGAATAATCATATAAAACCCAGGCCCCAAGACAAAAACCCAAATAAACCGAAGTGAAAATTTGCATGTGTTGATCTCCAATCCAACTCCAACAGTTCTTTTTCTGGAAGTGGATAGCATTCCCTATTATAAGTCCCTCAGAATTGTCCTGGATCATTGTATTGCTGAAAATAGCTAAGTCTATCAGAGTTGATCATTCCACAATATTGCTGTTATTGTGTAAAAAGTTCACCTAGTTCTGGTTATTTTTGCTCTGCATCAGTTCATGTAGGTCTTTCCAGCTCTTTTTGAGACTATCCTGCTCATTGTTTCTTATAGAACAATAATATTCTATCACCATTCTATACCACAATTTGTTCAGTCATTTCCCACTTGATGGACATCCCTTCAGTTTCCAAATCTTTGACACCACAAAAAGTACAGCTATAACTATTTTTGTACAAGCAGGTTCTTCCCCACCCCTTTTTTAAATCTCTTTGGGATATAGACCTAGTAGTGGTATTACTGGATCAAAGAGTATGCATTATTTTATAGCCCTTTGGGCATAGTTCCAAATTGCTCTCCAGAACAAGGACATTTGTTTTTAACAATTAGGTGTATTCACATTTATAATGACCTGCCTTGGGAAGTTCCCCCTCAGTATCAATCTTCAAATAGAGGCTACTAGATGAACACTTATTTTGTGGATGATATAAAGAATATTTTATAGGTACAGGTTAAATTAGATGAACTTTGAGGTCTGTGAATGAGTGACTGAACAAGTAAATGAATGGATAAATTAATATCATCTTTTACCTTTGTCAGTTAATTAGTTTTTCATGTGCCCCTTAGTAACATAAAAATATTTCCCCACTTTTCCATCTAAAGTCACAAACTGGAGGGGTGGTATCAAGAGACACAGATTAAATGTGGATGCTTAATATTTAGACCTAAGAGAGTAAGAGGAAGGACTCAAAGGAAAAAAAAGCTAGGGGATTGGGTAGGGGTTACTGTAGATATGTGTGCTTCACCTATAGTACCCAGCAGACTCAGATTCTCTAATTAAACATTAAGACTCGAGTAAATTCTTCTGTTTTACTTATTTTGCCAGTGAACTTTGAGGATGGCTATATTTTTCTCACTGTAGCCTACTTACTAATTGGAGAAAGGAAGGACCTGTGTCAAACCAAGTGTGGTAATGACTCCCTAGGGCCATTGATAACACAGTTCCAGATCATGTTATTAGTACTATAGTTGATAGATACAAAAAAAAAAAAGATTGTTGAAGAAGGCAGTTTAGAAGAAGGCATGTGGGGATACTGTTCAAGAGAGTGAGGTAGGGGAAGGGAAATAAAGGATCAGCTAAAAGAAACTGGTTTCTCTTCAATCAGGTCACAGGACTCAGGAATATTTCATTCAAATTTAATCTAATGCAACAAACAACTTATCATGCAAGTCTACCCCATGCAAGGTACTACCCTAGGCATGGGAGTAGGAAAGGGCTCCATGAGCAGATGGCAAATAGAGATGGTAATGGAAAATCAAACTCCAGAACTTCTTGTGCAGAAACCTAAGTGATCAGCACATGGGACATCAGGCTGGCATTAAGCCACGGTTAGTAGGAGAGGAAAAAGAAAGATTTGAAGTTCCTTATGTGGGAAAGGAGGAGATGACATTGATTTAACAAAGAATCTAGACTCTTAAATTCTGTTAGAACCTTTTGGGCATTGATATGAGGAGAACAGGTATTCACTGATGTTTCATTTATTTCATGGATGACCCAGGTAGGACTCCATGGAGCTCTGGTCAGCCCTTGTACAATTGTTTTGGGAAAAGAAGGACAAAGGGGAAAACAAAGAGGCTGATAATTGGAGATAAGGAGAGATGAAGAGATGAGGAAGACTGGCAGAAAAGAAGGGTATTGCTCATTCATTCATTTCATTTATTAACAAGCATTATTTAAATGCTTATAGGGTGGAGAGTACTATGTGACATGCTATCAAAATAAAATTTAGAGAAGATACAGTTCCATCTTCATGGAAGTCATAATCTAAAACAGAGATAAGATCGAATAAAATGTTAAACAAGTGAATATAATTGTTCAGAAAGATCTGACTCTGTGACCTCATTTGAAGTTTTCTTAGTAAAGATATTGGAGGAATTTGTCATTTCCTTTTCAAAATCATTTTTTCTGATGAGGAAAGAGACAAACAGGATTAAGTGACTTGCCCAGGATTTCATAGCTAGTAAGTACCAGAAGCCAAATTTGAATTCAGGTCTCCCCGACTCCTGGCCTATTGCTTTATCCACTGTGCCATCTAGCTGCTCCACACACGTGAATGAAAAAGTTGCAAAACAAAGCACTGCATAGAATCTGAGGTGGGAGGAAAAGGAGAGAACTTTTACTGTCTGGAAGTATCAGAAATAGTATAATGGAGGAAGTGGCATTTGGTTTGGCATAAAAAGATGTATAATAAGTCAACCTTCAAAGAAGGGATGGAAGGACACTCCAAACAAAAGAAATATATAGTCAAAGGAAGAAGGTTATAGTGCATATTTGATGGGAATGAAATAGTCCAGTGCAGTTGCAGCACAGTGTCTAGAAGAGAGTGATATGATATAATGTTGAAAAAGTAGACTAGTGTTAGATTGTGGAAGAACTTAAATACCAGGTAGAGGAGTTTAAACTTTACTAAGCAATAGGGAGTCACTAAATATTTTTGGGAAGAGGAATGATATGATGAGTTCTATTCATCATAGATAATTCTGGTAATGAATAGCATGTTAGTTTGAAAGAGGTAAAGAATAGAAGTGGAAAAATATGTTATAAGACATTTTTTTTTATTATCTAGTCCAGATACTGTTAGGGAAAATAGAGAAGACAGATATGGAATGTAAAAGCAGAAAGTAAATTGAAAAAACATAATTTTTAAAGCTAGGTAACTAACAAAATAAAAGAGGCTCAAGGTGAGAAGAATCAAAGCTTACTCCAAGACTTTGAACATGGAAGAATAGGGGACTAGTGATGCCATTGGTAGATATAGTGAAGTTTGAAGGAGGAGGAAGTGATTCTGGGGAGAAATGTTCAGTTTGGCACATACAGAACTTGAGAAGCTGGTACCATTTCCACATAGGATTATTCTGAAGTCAGTTGGAGATATGGTCACAGAGCATTCTAATGAAGATTTATTGTTTCATTTGGCATCTGTACAGGTGTAGGGAAATAGCACATCTAAAACCATCTTCATTTTTTCTTGATTCTGATCCTCTAGAAACCTCCACTAGCTCATATGCTTCATTGTCCTTTGTCCCTTTTCCTTCCACTTTAGCCACCTATTTGTCCTTCAGGAAAATGCCTCATTTTTTGCCTTATTCCCTGCTTATTTATCTCCAACTTTTTTCCAACTCAGACAGATTCATGCACTGCCTGCCTTTCCAGGACCAGCATATTATTTATCTATCATAAACTGGCTTCTGAAAATTCTCCTTCTCCAGGCCGTTTTGATTTTATGTGAATATATTTGATAATAGTTTTTTTCTATCTTAACCTGGAATTTCACATTTAAATTTCCCATATCTACAAAATACTCTTAGCCTTGAGCTTGTTGTCAATCAATGATTCAAATCTCTTTACTATATCTATCTATCTACCTATCCATCCATCTATCCATCCAAGTTAGAGAATCTATGAGGATCATGGGTAAATAGGCTTATAATAGGACCCCCTTCCTTTCAGGAATCCTTATTCTTCTTGAATTTCATAATCCTAACACATTGGAAAAAAAGTCTGGCACAAAGCTAATTTTAGGGGATGAAGATCAAGGGGACTTAAGAGGTAAAGATTTCCATACTTATCTGTGACCTTTTAATAAATAAGGACTATATCATACTTCATTTTATATATCTCTTAACATATAGCAAGTATGACTGTTGTAGGTTCTTTGATGAGTGAATGAGTGGATGAATAAAATAATGATAAAAAGAAAGTTACCATATATCTAGGAGCAAGTAGCAAGCAGAATTCTTGACTGGTAGTAAAATATCAGTGGAAAGATGGGTTGAAGCCAGATTAGAAAAGTTTCTACATTTCAAATAGAAAAGTATGTACTTATTCTATTAGAAATAGGTAATTTCTGATGTTTTTAGAATAAGAGAATGACATGGTTAGATTTTTTATTTAGAACGATCACTTTGACAATTCTGTAGAGAGTTGGAGATGGAGAGATCAGTAAGGAATACTGTTGCTATAGTCAAAGAAAGAAGTAATGAAAGTCTGAAATATGATAGCAGTTGTGTGCATATAAAGAAGATGATGGATATGAGATATATTATGGAGGTAGAATTGACAGGATTTAACGCTAGAAGAGGGAAGAGTTGAGGATGAAACCAAGGGTTGAAATCTGGATGATTGGAAGGATGGCAGTCCTCTCAATAGAAAAAAAATGAAGTTTGCATAAAATATTCCTTATCTGCTGAAACACATCTTTCCCTCTAGAAAACTTTACTTTAGCTGGGAGTATATTTACTACTTTGTCCAGTAAGGCATCTGCTTGGTTGTTGATGAAGATCATGAAAACTTTACTAGGTTAGGAAACAGGAGTATAAAGGAGACAATACTGCACAGTGGAACTTCCTATAGCCACTGCTCCCTCCCTCCCTCCCTCCATATTTTATTCATTCATTCAGCCAATCAATGGATGCTGTTCATTGACTTTGTAGATAAACTTAACTAAAGGGACCATGGGCAATGAGTAAATAGAAGACATGTTTCAAAACCTCAGAGATCTTACAATCTAGTTAAAGATACAAAATAAACACTCGAAGTGACAAAAATGTATGTCCTGACCAATATATTAAATAATGGGAAATATATGGCTAAAATGAATAAGAATAATAAACAATAAGATACACTAGATAAATTATGGAAGATTTCTTGGAGGAGGTGGTATTTTTAGCAATATTTTGAATGTTTGGATCATGGTTGGTAGAGAAAATGAGAAGCTATTCAAAAGCTGAACATCATGCAGGTTATTTGGAGATATATAGATTGTGGTAGGAAGCACAGCATTGTCTTATTTGGAATCAGAGGACATGGATTCAAATCGCAACTTTACCATTTACTATTTCTGTGACCCTGACCCAGACAGCAATAATCCAGAATAAGTTCAATGACTACATAATTCAGAATGAAAACCTCAGATCATTAGGTCTATAGAATTTAGCATTCTTCTTGCTCCATTTTTTTTTTAGGACATTCCCAGAGAAATGCTTCCTTCAGCCAATCTTACGGTTGTTACTGAGTTCCTGTTGCTGGGCTTCTCCAATCTCCAAGAAAAGCAGCTTGTGCTTTTCCCAGTGTTCCTCTGCCTTTATCTACTCATTGTGACTGGGAACATCACGATAGTAACTGTCATCCACCTTGAATGGAGTCTCCACACCCCAATGTATTACTTCCTGAGTGTCCTTTCTGTCTCTGAAACCTTCTATAACTTTGTCATCCTGCCCAAGATGCTCATCAACCTTTTCTCTGTGCTCAGGACCATCGCCTTCACCAGTTGTGCTGTCCAGATGTTCTTCTTCCTTGGCTTTGCTGTCAACAACTGTCTGCTGCTTGGGGTGATGGGTTATGACCGCTATGTTGCTATTTGCCATCCTCTCCGCTACCCAATCCTCATGAGCTGGCGTGTGTGTGGGCAGCTGACAGTCTCTTGTGGCATTGGAGGTCTTTTGGTCTCACTAACAACAGTCAATTTGGTCTTTAGTCTCCCCTTTTGCAATTCCAACAAAGTCAACCACTACTTCTGTGACATCTCACCTGTCATTCGGCTTGCCTGCACAGATTCAGATTCTCATGAATTTGTCATCTTTATTTGTGGAGTCCTTGTGCTCGTGGTCCCCTTCTCCTTCATTTGCATTTCTTACCTCTACATCCTGAGAACTATCCTGAAGATTCCCTCAACAGAGGGGAAGAAGAAGGCTTTCTCTACCTGTGCTTCTCATCTTACTGTGGTCCTCATCCACTATGGTTGTACCTCCTTCCAGCTACACAGCCAGCTACATCTCCAACAAGGACCACTTGGTCACAGTGACATACACTATGTCATACACTGTGACATACACAGTCATTACACCTCTGTTGAATCCCATAGTGTATAGCTTGAGGAATAAGGATGTACAACTGGCCATCAGAAAAGTGTTGGGCAGGAAGTTTTACCTAAAATGACTTCATTTGTCGGTCCTTCTAGTAATTCAGTTTTGGGGCTGACTATTTTCCCAAATTATACATGTATTATACTTCTACCCTAGAGTACTTTTGACAAATATTAGTTAAATGATTATTTTTTTTCTAAATGTGAATATATGAATATGCTTCTCTATTGGGTATGTAGAAGTCTGAGTAACATGAAAAAAGTAAGGAGTTACAGACATATTGGAATCAGAGAAATTGGCCTTGGCGGGGGCAGTGGGACAAGACAAGGTCACAAGAAAGATGGTCTGGAATAGTGAAGTCAGGAAGGATGATGAATGAAATTTGGGATTAAACAGAATATTAGATGAAGTTCAATCGTGTTTCTGTCAGTACACTATCATTCTCCCAATCATCTAGGTTCAGAGGCATACTTATTTCTATCTGTTTCACTGTCTCATTTCAATGCCACCCAGATTTATTTTTTCACAATGTCTTTTGAAGGAATCCTTCATTTCCAAAATTACTGTTACTATTCTAATGATGACATAGTGGAACAATTACAAAAGTCTTTAGACTTTTCATTCTCTTTCTTATATAATCAATTCTACAAATGATTATTAGATTAATTTTACTAAAATATCATTGTTATCACATTATTTGTTAAAAAAATTCCACCCATTCTCTATGGTTTTTAGACATGACACATAGTCGGTAGTTAATAAGTGCTTATTTTCTTTTTTTTTAAGTTAGATGTGAATTTAATAATGATAATAATAATTACAATGATAATAGTACTGAGACAGTTCTTTGATGATTGTAAAACACTTTACATATACTAACTCATTTAAGCCTTAAAAACAGTCCTGTATATTAGACACTACAGCTACTAATATCCCCATTTTATAAATGAAGATACTGAGGTTCAGAGAAAAACCCAGAGTCATACATCTATGAAATGCTGGAGACGGCACTTGATCTTGGGTCTTCCTGGCTCCAAGTGTAGTAGTGTTCTAGCCACTAAGTCATTTCAATATGAAGTTCTCCTAAATTTCATTTTAGTTTAGAAAGATGGGGAATTTTTATTTTTATTTTTTTAATTATTTTCTTTTTTTCATCCCTCCTCTGACCTATCCTGAGAGGACTCCACCATGGGATCATACTGTTAGGTATTTAATTATCTATTTGAACTTTCCTGAATGAAGAACACTCTCACAACCAGTCATAACCTCCCTATCCCAGTCATTTTGAACTCCTCTTTGTCATTATCCAAATCTTCTCCTCACTATCCACACCCTTATTCCTATCTCTTTCAACCTTCCCATTCACTGTAAGCTCACTTTTCTCCCCTCCTCCTCATTGCACATCACCAGATTCCTCCCACAATGGTCATCACCTTAACTCATCTTACATGAAGACTTGATCCTTCTCTTTGCTAAGAAAAACCAATATTTTTGAAAGTGACTGAATTCTAACTTTCCTTCTGCAGTAGATTTACTATTCTTTATATCCCCAGGGCTTAACAGAATGCCTGGAAAAATAGATTGTTGTTGTTCTTTTATTTCAGTAGTGTCCAACTCTTCATGATCCTATTTTGGGGTTCATTGGCAGTCTCCACTCTGTTATCTTCAGTCTCTTCATCCCCACATATTTATTTCTTACTGCCTATAAATATCACCAAGCCTCCTGTATCCTTAAAAATAGTCATTCAATTCATCCATATCTACTAGCTTCACTCTTAATCTCAACTCCCTTTTATAGCTAAACTTCTTGAAAAAGCTACCTTTAATAGCTGCTTCTATTTCCTTCCTCCTTTTTTCTTCTTAACTCTCTACATTCTGACTTCTTATATATCATATTTAAACTGAAATTGGTCTATATCAAGTAGTCAATTGGTCAATAAACATTTTTAATCATCTACTATTTGAGAATGGGAAGCTAGAGGGTACAGTGGAGAGAGTGCCAGGCCTGGAATCAAGAAGACCTGATCTCAAATCTGACCTCAGACATCTACTAGATGTGTGAATCTGGGCAAGCCACTTAATCCTGTTGGTCTCAGTTTGCTCATCTGTCAAATGAGCTGGAAAAGAAAACAGTAAACCACCGCAGTATCTTTGTCAAGAAAACCTCAAATAGTATCATGAAGAGTTGGACCCTACTGAAACAAATGAAAAACAACAATCTACTTTCCAGGCATTTTGTAAGCCCTGGTGACATAAAGAATGGTAAAAAAATAATCCTTGAAGTTAAAAATCAAATGGTTTATATGAAATAGAAATAGCTATACATAAACAAATAATATGCAGAATAAATAGAAGATAGAATGAATAGAAGGAAGGCAATGGAATAAAGAGGGACTGAAAAAACTCCCCATCAAAGTTGGGATGTTAGCAGAGACTTGAAGGTTGCCAGGGTTGCCAGTGGGTAGAGATGAGTAGCAAGAGCATTGCAAGCATAAAAGACTACTGATGAAAATGTTTGTCATTGGTCATGCTTTGTTTGAGGAATGGCAAAGAGGTCAGTGTCACTTTATCACTGAAGGCCGAAAGGATAAAAAGACTAGAAAAGTGGTCAGAGTAAACCATAAAGGACTTTGCTGACCAAAAAAATTCTATTTAATCTTGGAAGTGATAGATACCCACAGGAATGTATTGAATAGGGTAGTAGTAGGGTCAGATCTATACTTTAGAAAGGTTATTCTGACAGCCCCCAAGAGGATAAATGTCTTTGGGGAGATACTTGTGGCAAGGAGGCAGCTTTTTCAGTGTCCAGGGATGAAGTGATGAAGACCTGAACTGGGGTCACAGCAGTGTAACAGGAGAAAATGATATATGATATATGATATAGATAAATGATATATAGTGTGAATTTTAAAACTATTCCACCCTAATCAGACTGTACTTTGGAAGATCTGATTTAGCTATTTCCTGATCAGTAACAATGGAGATACTTGAAATAACAGAATAAAGTCTTGGAAATTCTATATTTCTCCACCCTTCTTAGTTTAACAAGATTAGGAAGGTCCACGGCAAACTCAAGATTTAATTATCTGAGGAAATCCTTGCGACCAAAAATAATGATTATATTCAGTCTCAACCATAATTTTAACCTTTAAAATAGATAAGGGTGTGCTTATCGTTACTGTACACATAGCAAACATATATGGAATATTTGGTATCTTGTGTTTATAGCTTGGCTCCAATTGGCAGGTGATTAGTACTATAATAGAACTACTATGAATATAATATATAAGTTCAGTGTTCATATGACATTTGGGCATAAGAGAAGGGAGATCAGAATAAGAAGTGTCTCAGAGGTTTTTTTTTTTTTTTTTTAAAAACCCTTACCTTCCGTCTTGGAGTCAATACTGTGTATTGGCTCCAAGGCAGAAGAGTGGTAAGGGTAGGCAATGGGGGTCAAGTGACTTGCCCAGGGTCACACAGCTAGGAAGTGGCTGAGGCCGGATTTGAACCTAGGACCTCCCGTCTCTAGGCCTGGCTCTCAATCCACTGAGCTACCCAGCTGCCCCCAGTCTCAGAGGTTTAAAATGCTTCATTTCCATTTCCTCAGAGTTGTATAATTCATAAAATGTTTCCATATATTTCTCATTTTATACTTGAAATAACTTTGTGATAGGTAGGGATTATTATCCTTATTTTGAAGAAGAGGGAAGTAAAATTCAGAGAGGTCATTTTGCCATTTTGTAAGTGGTAGAGCTGGGACATGAGACTTGAATCCAAAGCTACTGCATCATTTTAATGGAGATAATAATTTAAGGCTGACACAAACAATGACAGTGCCAGGGATCTGAGAATGAAAAAGTATAGAGATGTTTTGTGTGGAAAGGAGAGACTAACTTGGGCTGTTAAGATTGCCCTAAGGTAAAAATAATTGATCATATCAATAACCAAATCAACAGAAATCACAAGATTATCTCAAGAGATGCAGAAAAAACCTTTGACAAAATACAACACTCATTCCCATTGAAAACACAAGAAAGTATAGGAATAAATGGGCCTTTTCTAAAAATAATAAGCAGTACATATTTAAATCTATCAGCAAATATCATTTGCAATGGGGACAAGTTAGAAGCCAATAAAATAAGGAGTGAAGCAAGGATGACCATTATCACCTCTATTATTTAATAGCAGTAGCAATTAGAGAAGAAAAATAAATCAAAGGGATTAAAGTAGGCAATAATGAAACTAAACTATCACTCTTTGCAGATGATATGATGGTCTACTTAAAGAATCCTAGAGAATCAAATAAAAGGCTAGTGGAAATAACAACTTTAGCAAAGTTGCAGGATACAAAATAAACCCACATAAATCATCTGCATTTCTATATATTTCCAACAAAACTCATCAGGAAGAATTAAAAAGAGAAACTCCATTTAAAATCACTCTAGACAATATAAAATATTTAGGAATCTATTTGCCAAGACAAACATAGGAATTATATGAACACAGCTACAAAACACTTTCCATATAATTAAAACTAGATTTAAATAATTGGAAAAAAATAATAATTGCTCTTGGGTAGGATGAGCTAATATAATAAAAATGACAATCCTACCCAAATTAATTTACTTATTCAGTGCCATACCTATCAAACTACCAAGAAACTTTTTTATAGAATTAAAAAAAAAAAAACTATGGCAAAATCCATCTAGAAGAACAAAAGATCAAGAATATCAAGGGAAATAATGAAAAAAAATGTGAAGAATGGTGGCCTAGCAGTAGCAGATCTTAAACTGTACTATAAAGCAGTGGTCATCAAAGCAATATGGTACTGGCTAAGAGACAGAAGGTTGGATCAATGGAATAGACTAGAGGTAAATTATTTCAGCAAGCTAGTATTTGATAAATGCAAAGATCCTAGCTTTTGGGGCAAGAACCCATTATTTGACAAAAACTGCTAGGAAAATTGAAAAACAGTATGGGAAAAATTAGTTTTAGATAAACATCTCATACCCTATACCAAGATAAATTCAAAATGAGTAAATGACTTAAATATAAAAAGGGAAATTATAAGCAAATTAGGTGAATATAGAATAGTATACTTGTCAGATCTGTGAGAAAGGAAAGAATTTAAGACCAAGCAAGAGATAGAGAACATTATAAAATATAAAATAAATAATTTCAATTATATTAAATCTAAAAAGTTTTGTACAAACAAAACCAATGCAACCAAAATTAGAAGGAAAGCAATAAATTGGGAAAAAATTTATAACAAAATTCTCTGACCAAGGTCTAATTTCTCAGATTTGTAAGGAACTAAGTCAAATGTATAAGAAATCAAACCGTTCCTCAAATGGCAAAAGGTCAAGGGATATAAATGGGCAGTTTTCAGATGAAGAAATCAAAACTATCAATAATCACATGAAAGGTATTCTAAATCCCTCCTGAGAAATACAAATAAAAACAACTCTGAGGTATCACCTCACACCTAGTAGATTGACCAATATGACAGTAAAGGAACATAATAAATTTTGGAGGTGTTGTGGCAAAATTGTGACACTAATGCATTGTTAGTGGAGTTGTGAATTGATCCAAACCATTCTGGAAGGCAATTTGGAACTATGACCAAAAGGTGCTAAAAGACTGCCTGCCCTTTGATACAGCCATAGCACTGCTGGGTTTGTACCTCCCCCCCCCCCCCAAAGAGATAAGGAAAAAGACTTGTACAAAAATATTCATAGCTGAGCTCTTTGTAGTGGTAAAAATTGGAAAATGTGGGAATGTCCTTTGATTGGGGAATGACTGAACAAATTGTGGTATCTGTTGATGATGGAATACTGTTGTGCTCAAAGGAATAATAAAGTGGAGGAATTCCATGGAGACTGGAACAACCTCCAGGAAGTGATGCAGAACCAAAGGAGCAAGAACTAGGAGAACATTCTACACAGCGACTGATACACTGTGGCATAATTGAAAGTAATGGATTTCTCTACTAGCAGCAATGCAATGATCCAGGACAATTCTGAGGGACTTATGAGAAAGAATGCTATCTACATTCAGAGGAAAAACTGTGGGAGTAGAAAGAGAGAAGAAAAACATTTGCTTGATCCCATGGGTTGATGGGGATATGATTGGGGATGTTGACTTTAAATGATCACTCTATTGCAAATATGAATAACATGGAAATAGGTTTTGAACAATGATACATATATAACCCAGTGAAATTGCTTGTCAGATCTGGGAAGGGGGAAAGAAAAGGGGAGGAAAGTAACCATGGAAAAATATTTAAATAAATAAATAAATTTATTTAAAAAATAATCTTACATTTAAAAATTAGTAATTTAGTTATACAGAATTCTAACCATCATCCTGGGGTATAGTTTTTTTTTTTTTGCTTTTTCTTTTTTTAATGGAAAAGAAGAGAGAAAAAAGTTTTAGCTCATCTGATTTTTTAAGCATTACTACTCTCACTTGATAGCTGAAGAAATTGAGGTTTCAAATGTTTTAAAACCTTGCCTAGGGTAATTTAATGTCTGAACAAATGAACTCTGACTTGAACTCTGATCTTTGGATTTAATGATCAATACTCTTTCTGCTTAACCATGGCATTCCAGTAGAGAGCAGAGCCACCCTGAATCAGTGGTGCAAATGGATATGATCTAATTGCTTTCATACTCTTATAAAATAGGACACACACATCAACCAAGGCAATATCTCTATATGTACAGACATGAAAGCAGCAGTGAGGTCTGGCTTTAGTTTAGCCCTTGTCTCTCTCTGTTCCCAGGGTACTAACTGTACTAATCATCGTTTTTCAAATGGAACTGAGGTTTTTGTTTCCAAAACCCATCTTTGCTTTTTTTTTTTAATGACATATAACTTTTGGTTTGATCAATGGAGGAGTAGGAAGTCAATGGGATCTTTCCTGATCCCAGTAGGAAAACCCAATTGAGGTTTTTCCTGAAGCTAAATACTCCTTGATCACTGAACTCTTCACCTTGTTGAATTACAGAAGGCATTTATTGACACTTTCTGGGGTTTCTCTGTCAGATTCTATTGAATCTGGACATAATTCTTTTCCCTTCTTTTCAATCTTGCACTCATTTCTCTCAATGTAGACTTGCTTCTATCTCTGCAAGTCTGAGTTGTCTCTCTGATCTCTAATAATTCAGTCTTCTTTGAAGGCAGAGATTGGTAATGGGGCAAGGTGGGAGGGTGATGGAAACCAACCCAAACACCTCTATATTATTGATCATAAGAAACCAGGGATTTATAAGTAAGGAAATATAAGTTAGGGGATTTTTTTTTTCACTCAAGGTCCTCACTAGTGCCAACCTTTTAATGAGTCCACAGGGAACTATAGAAAGGAAACCAAAATTCTCTCCAGGAACGAACTGATTTCTTCAACTTGAGCACAGAGCTTCAAAGTCATTGCCCCAGATTTGGTGATCCTCATTGGATTTCATTTTGCAATTTGGGTGGTAGGATCTGTGTCAAATTTACTGTAGTAATGACCCTCCAGGGTCATGGTAAAATTACTAATATTGGCTTTAGTATCAGAGCAGAGAGAAAAGTCCATTAATAATGCTCTTTGGGACAAGAGTTTGGAGGAATGCCTGTGGAAAGGGGACTAAAGAACCCTACACAAGGAAGCAAGGTGAGACAAGTAGAAAATGTAGGTCTGTCTGAATGATCTGGTTCTACTTCACTGAGAACATATAACGCAGTGTATATCGAGGCACTACAAGAGCATATAGAAAGTGGAAATTCTTATGGAGAGTTAGGGATCTCTGGAATAGATCAAGCAGAAACCAAGATAGGACACTAATGCCAATGATCCCCAACTCTTATATTTGAAGTGAGATCTGAGATGTGGTCTTATAGTTCTTTATTTGGGATAAAAGATAAAGACATTTTTAAGGACATGGAACACAACTGCTGACCATGGGGAGTGGGACAGCAAAATTCATACCTGAGTACTGATCTTTTAATTTTACTTTAGGTCTTCTCTGAGCAATAATATGTTTTTTCAGAGTCACTGGGCAAATAAGAGAAAGAAATCATGTGGTATCAGGAGAGAGGCATACAGTTCTTAAAAGAAAGCTAGAAGATTAGAGGATTCTGGCTGATAATGGGGCAAAGAATGGTGACAATTGTAAAATAGGGGGTCAGGATGTGAAGAGATGTACAGGGAAATCAGAGACTATGTCAATCCCAATTTTGTGCCACTCTTAGAATCTCTTCTATATTCACTGGATACTATGTACTTTCCCCATCCTCTATCTCAGACATCCTTTTATCTTCCAGGCAAATTGCCTTATTAACTTCTTTTTTCTTTGTTTTCTTTAAAAAAAAAAAACATTACCTTCCATATTATAATCAATTCTGGGTATTGGTTCCAAAGCAGAAGAGTGGTAATAGCTAGGCAATGGGAGTTAAGTGAATTATCTAGGATCACACAGCTAGGAAATGTTTGTGGTTAGATATGAACCCAGGACCTCCCATTTCTGGGTCTGGCTCTCAATTTACTGAGCTACCTAGCTGCCCCCATTAAATTCTTTTTTTAACAGTGTCTTTTTTTCCTGTCCTCTTTCTTCCAAATTGCCTGCATGCCTACATTGCTTCATTTCTGTATCTAAAAAAAATTGTCATTCTGTCATCCTCCTCTATTCTTTCCCTGCCAAATAAAAATTTACAGCTTTCTTTTAGTCAGTGGCTTTGTCCAAGCCTTTGATCTGAAGTACATTTGATCCATTAATTGCATCCTTCTTCCCCCACCTGCCCCATTGTATTCAATATCCATGAGGAAAGAACAGAATCCCAAGATATATTTTAAAAAATGGAAAGAGAATGAAGATGATGAAGAAGTGGGTTTATATCATTAGAAAGTCTTGCTCTCCTTGGACCTCACTTCCCTATCTCATTTAGGCAATGGGTCTGCCAGAGAAACAGTATCAAAGATGAAGAACTAAGGCAGTGATGAGGAAAGGGAACCTAGTGGGCCAAAGAAGGTCATAGTAGCAACTTTAACATTAAGTTTGTCATTAATCAATTACTTAGTATTTTAGCCAGGAGCAGGATGGACTTAACTTTCCCTGGGCACAGATCCTATGCTCACTAAATAAGTACTTCTGGTCCCTGGCTCTGTTGTGAGAACATGGGACTGGGAATGAGAAAACTCTGGTTTATATCCTTGTTCCACCATTGACTAATAATCCAAGCTTTGGCAAATCACTGAAATTTTCTGGGTCACCCTCAATATTTTTATCTATAAAACAAAGATCCTAGAATTCATAGAAACAAAGAATTAAATAATTTTAGAGTTGTGTGAGATCTCAGTAACCATTTAGTCAATTTCTGTGAGGTGGTCCAGAAGAAAGTCTGAAAATGTGCAGATTAAAAAAAATAAGTAAATTCTAGATGTCAAAATTTTGATTAAAAAATCAAAACAAGGGAAGAGCCTTCTGGCCAATCAACAGTGACCATATAATAACAATAGTTATCATTTATATAGCACTTAGAGGTTTTCAAATCATTTTACATTTTGGCTCATTTACCCTTCACAACAATGTTAGGAAGTAGGTCCTGTTATTAATTTCATTTACCAGATGAGAGATTAAGTAATTTACCTAACTAGAAAGTATCTGAGGCTGGATTTGAGCTTGGCTTTAACCTGACTTCAGGTCCAGCATTCTATTCAGTGCCTTGAATGATGATCAGGGGTGGAATTAAGAGCATAAGTTAATCAGTCTAATACCATCTCATCAACTGATCATCTATTGAATGAATAGATAAGCATTAGCATTTTCTTAGTGCCATCCTCAGTAATAATCTCCAGGGAGATAATAAGACAGACTAAAACATGCTTTAAAAAAATCACTGTCCTTTAGGAACTTACAAACTAAAGGAGAAGAAAACATGTTAATGAATTTGAAATATGTGTGTATATAAATATACACATGAATGTAACATACACATATCCATCTATAATGCATACATATACTCACATAGACATATATATATACACATTTACATATTTATCCATCAAAGATATAGACACATCCATGCAATATACACACATATGCACAAATTTCCATATGATCATGCATACCTTCATGTATGTTATTATATACATATACACTTACTCATGCATATATACTCATACACACATATTTACCCCCTCCAAGTTATACAGAATACAAGGAAGTTAAGCTTAGAGGTGAACCTACACCTGTGTGGGGCACTGAGAAAAGCCTCCTATGGAAGCAGGTAATTGCAGTGTTGTAAAGGAAGCCAGAGATGTTGAGAGATAGAAGTGAGGAGAGCAATGCAGGCTTTGGGGAATAACCCGTGCGATGGTATGGTGATGAGAGATGGAGAAGGTCAGGTGAGTAATTTAAGAGAATACTGGAAAGATAAGGAAGGGATCTTGCTATGAAGAGCTTTAAATGTCCAACAGGTGATGGAAAGGAAGCCACTGGAGTTCATGAAATACTGGGACAAGGTGACATGGGCAGACCTGTGCTCTGGGCAACTTACTTTGGTGGTTGTGTGGTAGATGGATTGAAGAGGGAAGACACTTGAGGGAGAAAGACCAGTTAGAAGGTTGTTGTAATATTGACAGCACGACATGGGTGGTGGTTGTGCAAATAGAGAGAGAAGGACATAGAGAGGAGAAATGTAGAGAAAGAAATTATAAGATAAAAACAGATATGAGGGGTAAATGTAAAGCACCTAATAATAATAATAATTATAACTAAATTTTATGTATATATACACATACATAAATATATATAGACAGTAAGCAAACAAATATGCCAAAAAAAGACAGGATAAACTGATGTTGAGTTCAGAAGGAAGGCAGTAAATTTAAGGACAGGGAAAGGCTTCTAGCAGAAAGTTAGACTTTTCCTGAAACTTAATGGAAGTCAAAGAAAGCATATCTCTTAAAAATGTACAGATTATATGGCTATATAGTCCCTTCTTTAGCATCCTTCTCCTGTATAAAAACAGTAAAGATTAGACTGGCTAAGGGAGTGCTACCTGTGAATCCTTTGAAAAGAGAAAGGTAGAATAATCGGGAAAAAAATGAATCTACATTGATGTCATCTGGAAGCATGAGTTGTCAATCCACTAGGCTCAGAGAAAGCAACAATTGGAGTCATTTGGGATCAGTACAGGTCCCTGGCAAAAACCAGTTAGCACAAGGCTTGAACAGAAAGCAGAATGTAACATTTCTTCCTCCCTGTCCTTTTCACTAAATTGTAGTGCTTCAGTTTGCATTGTTTCTAGTTTTTCACTTCTACAAAATGAATAGATAATTTATGAAATAGGGTCAGGCATGTCCAGTTCTTTGGGTACTTGCCAGGAAAGATCACAAGTGGGAATGAGAAATGGGGTGGCAATCACACTTTATTTAAACCCAGAAGGTGTGGGGGCAAAAAGCCCAGAAAAAGCAGAGATAAGAGGTGAAAAATGAAATAGAGGACAAGGTGGCATGAGGATAGGGCATGGGGTGATGAAGGAAGGTGATATTTTGAATAGGATGGCCAAGTGAGGAGAGGCAGAGGATGTAATTCAGTAACCAGGGGTTAGAATTGTGGTCACTAACTAGGCAGCATGGATCTAATGGTCATGGAAGAGTGCTGGAGAGGGGTGGGCAGGAGATAGAGTTCTCATTTTTATAGGGGTTGCTTTTTTTTGAAAATAATCCAATCACTCTCTCTACCACCTTGGGATCAGTTTATTAACATATCCAAATCATGTCAAAGATATCAGTAAAACTTTAGAGGCATTTGCAAATAACTCAATTCTCAAACCTTTTTTTTTTTTATATTATGCTGGTCTGGAATTGTGAAGGTCTGGACTGGGTCTAGAATTTATATTTCATAGGACCAGAACTTTGACCAATAGCAACCAGATGGTTTCCCCTGATTTGGCACACATTACCAGAATATGCATTTTAATTTATTCATTATACAACTTGTAAATTATGCTCCTTTGATCTTTGTGACAGTTTGTAGGTAACTTCCATTTTCCTTTTTGCAGTCTTATTTTCTGCTATTACTTCTTTATATTGGTTATTTATAAACTTCTAACACTGACTAGAAGAGGAAGAGGGGGTTGGAGGAACAGAATAAGACACTTTTAACACAAATAATATTTTATACATAAAGGTTTTTTCTTTTCAATGACCACATCTATCAGTACTTCCACTGAAGTTCTCTGATGCTTCCTTTAACATGGAGGTGACTCTGGGTTATTGAAAGCTCTATTGGGGCAATGTAAATTCAGATTATGGGCTACGTGATGGATTGTATGTCTATCATCAGAAGTAGATACTACTTAACTTTTGAAAAGCTCATCAATATGCAATTTTGAAGACCATTTATGTTTATAATATTTATCTGTCTAGGGAATTTTCACATTTACAAAATCCTTGAAGCTTCAATGTTTTAATATCCTTTCAATATAGCCCTGATCTTAGGGCCACTATATCACAGTATTTCATTATTTTTTAACTTATCATGTAAAAGGAAATATTCTCAATACATAAGGATTTCATTAGGAGCAAAAGGAATACAGAAGTGGCAGTCTCTATTTATTGACCTAGTCAGACCTCATTTGAACTACTATATTCATTTGAGGTACTATAATTAAGGAAGGACATTGATCAGTTGGAGAATATCAAGAGATGTACTAGTGGTGATGAAGGACATCATGAAGTATCATGATGGACCTTTAGTCCATGTCATATAAAGCCTGGGTGAAGGAACTATATATATGTACTCTAGATCAGTAAAGACTCACAGGGGACATGATACCTATGTTTGAATAGCTGAATAATTGTCATGGAAAAGAGATTATATTTTCTCCATATGTCCCCACAAAGGCAAGTTTAGGCTTGATGTCAATAGCATTTTGTCAACAAATAGAGCTGTTTTAAAGAGAAATGGAGTGCTTTTGTGGATAGTGATTTCCTTCTTTTTGCAGACAGAACTTCAAACAGAAGCTAGAGGATTACATGATCAGGTATATTATGGGGGGGGGGATTCCTTTTTCTGTTGGCTGTTGTGTGGCTGTTGAGTTCCCATCTGACTTTAAAACACTACGGTTGTATAAAATGATGTTCCAAAGAGATACAATATCCCCATTTCTTATGTAAAATGGTATTGGTCTCCTCACAGTCCCATCAACACTGTGGTTTATCTTTTTTAGACTTTTAATTTTGTCACTAAGGTAGATGTGAGATTATATTTCTTTGCTAGTGATAATATTACTTTCCCTTTGTAAGTTTTTATTTTCACAGTTCTTAATGTTTTTATTGCCCTTCATTTTCTTTATTCTTGAGTTTTCTTTTTTCCCTTTCCTTAAAAATTTTTAATTGTTCCTTTAATTATTTGTATGCATTTATTTTTATATGTATTAATTATTATATGTAGTATTTGTATGTAATTATATGTATTAATTATATCATGTGTATTTAATTTGTTTTCCCTCTTTTTCCCCTCTTCTTTTCTAAACTCCTTAATTAAAAAAAATTGGTCTCCTTCTTGGGATAAAGAACCATAAAAATTTATCACTTCTACAAAGATCTTGCTATTTATATTAATTGAATGATGGACAAGGCAGGGTACTTTAGGTAATAAACCATAGTCTACCATATTAGAAAAAAGATTTTTTACAGTAAAGAATTATTATTTATTATAGCATTCATTAAAACTATTTTTTGAGTTCCAAATTCTCTCACTCATTTGACATCTTCCAACACATCCACTAAAAAGTCAAGCAATATGAAATAATAAGAAACATATTTTCATTTTTCCCCTGAAGGATTTTACTCAGTCATCCTGGGTGAGTTAATTTTGGTCTTAATCCTACCTCCTTTGCCAGAATATCATATTCCAAGTCCTGTGTCTCTTTAAAAAGGAAGCTGCTAAATACTGGATAATCTTAACTGTTGCCTCCAGTATATTTATATTGTTTCCTTCTGGCTTCTTGCAATATTTTCTCATTGACCTGGGAGTTCTGGAATTTGTTCTTGATGTTCTTGTAAACTTTCATTTGGGGATATTTCAGGAGGTGTCCTATAGTTTCTGTTATCCTCTGTTTCTAAGACATTGGAGACATTTTCATTATTAATTTATTGAAATATGATGCCTAGGATCTTTCTCTAAAAAAATAGTTGCCTTCTGTCTTAGAATTGATATTATGCATCAGTTCCAAGGCAGAAGAGTAGTAAGGGAAAAGCAATTGGGATTAAGTGACTTGCCCAAGTTGACACAGTTAAGAAGTATCTGAAGTCATATTTGAACCTAGGATATCCTATCTCCAAGCCTTGCTCTTTGTCCACTGAGCCACCTAGCTTTCTCTAGGCTCTTTCTTTGAACATGATGTTTTGCAACCCAGTAATTCTTATATTATCTCTTTTCAATGTATTTTCCAGGTCAGTTGTTTTTCTAATGAGATATTTCCCATTTTCCCCATTTTTTCATTCTTTTGACTTTGTCTTATTGGTTTTTTTTTTAAGTTTTATGGAGTCATTAGCTACCACTTGCATAATTCTAATTTTATAGAATTATTTTCTTTAAAAAAATTTATACCTCTTTTTCTATTTGATCTAGTCTACTTTTTAAGAATTTTTCTTCAGTGAATTGTTATGCCTTTTTTTTACCATTTGCACAATTATGTTTTATGAAGTTATTTTCTTCAGGTTTTTTTTGTGTTTTTTTTAAACAAGTGGTTAATTCCTTTTTATATATTTTTGCATCACTTTAATTTCATTCCTTTTTTATTAAGTATTTTATTTTCCCAATTAAATGTAACAATTTTTAATATACATTTCCCCAAATTATAAAATCCAACTTGTCTCCTTCTCTCCTTCCCTTCCTACTCCCAGAGATGGTAAGCAAATTGATCTGGGTTTTACATGTATTCATCCTGCAGCACGTATTTCCATATTTGTCATTGTTGTAAGAGAATACTCATATAAAAACAAAATCACCAAATTACAACACGAATAAATAATAGTGAAAAGTAGTATGCTTTCATCTGTATCCTGACTCTAACAGTTCTTTCTCTGGATGTGGATAGCATTTTTTTTTTTGTTATAAGTCCATCAGAATTTTCCTGAATCACTATATTCTGAGAGTAGCTAAGTCTTTCATGTATGAACATTGTATAGTCTTGCTGTTACTGTGTATAATGTTCTTATGGTTCTGCTTATTTTATTTTAGTCTTTATAAGTTTATGTCTTTCCCTCTTTTTCTGAAAGCATCCTGCTCATCATTTCTTATAGCACAGTAGCATTCTATTACTAACATATACCACAATTTGTTCAGCTATTTCCCAATTGATGAATATTTCCTCAGTTTCCAATTCTTTGCCATCACAAGATATACATAAAAATGATGGAATATATATATCCACAACAAAAAATATAAATATATATGAGTAAGTTGATAAGCAATTAAATAGGTTGGATAAATTATAGATTTTCTGGAGGGGGTTGAGTTTTTAGCAGCATTTGGAGTGTTTGGACTCTTGCTAGTAGAAACCAGGGGAGACCATCCTAGGTTATATATATCTATGCAAAATGTGTATACTATATATATATATACATATATATGTATATATATATAGTATACACATTTTGTGTATACTATACACAAATACACATTGTACTGATTTGGAGTCAGAGGATATGAGTTCAAATTCTTGTTCTGACATTTCTATCTGTGATCTTAGCAGGTTATATTACCACTCAGTCTCATTTTTGTAAAATGAAGTGGTTGTATCTGGCAGTCTGTGAAGTTTTTAATAGCTCTATATTTACTAGGAAGACCTCATGTCATTTTTGTGCGATGTGATTGGCTCAGTTCTTATGCAGTTGCCAGGCTGAGATGAATGAGGTCACATAGGTCATATTCACCCTAGCTAAGGACTGTCAATTCTATAGGAACATGAGCATGCATAAAGGGGAGAAAAGATCTATTTAGCATAGTTACCAAACCCACAAATATTTCCTGACATATTGGGTTGGGTTGGAGCCAATGTTCTGAATGATAAAGCCCAGCAGTTACTTTTCTTTCATTTGCAATAGGGCTGCTTCTCTTCCTCTTCCTCCATAGATGTTGAGGTTACAGTGAAGATCATACTCAGATCTGAAAAGACTCAAATCCCAAACTCTGAGACTAATAGCATTGACACCAAAGGAGGTAAGCAAAATAAAAGAAAACAGTTCCTGTGGGTCTTTGATTTCCAAAACTGAATGAAATTAACTGCATAGCAGATCTGATGATACAGAAACTGGCTGCCCATTTCAATTTTGTTCAAAGAACACCTGATTCAGGTGCCAATAAGAATCACATTCTAGGTCAGTTTATTTGTAGCTAGAATACATCTGTAACTTTTCTTTGCTTCGTCTCCCAAGCCCACCCTGCAAACAATTCAGGGTAGGACAGTTACATAAATCATTTGGAATGAATATCCCCAGCTCCCTAGGTCCGAAAAACTGAACATTCTTCCCCCTTCCTTTTTTTTTTTCAGAACATTCACAACAAGATGATTCCTTCAGCCAACCTTACTATGGTTACTGAGTTCCTGTTGCTGGGCTTCTCCAACCTCCAGGAGAAACAGCTTATACTTTTCCCAGTGTTCCTCTGTCTTTATCTGCTCATTCTAAGTGGGAACATCACCACAGTGACTGCTATCCGCCTGGAACACAGGCTCCACACCCCAATGTATTACTTCCTGACTGTCCTTTCTGTCTCTGAGACCTTCTATACCATTGTCATCTTGCCCAAAATGCTCCTCAACCTCCTCTCTGTGCTCAGGACCATCTCCTTCACTAATTGTGCCGTCCAGATGTTTTTCTTCCTCGGCTTTGCTGTCACCAACTGCCTGCTGCTTGGGGTGATGGGTTATGACCGCTATGCTGCTATTTGCCATCCTCTCCGCTACCCAGTTCTCATGAGCTGGCGTGTGTGTGGGCAGCTGTCAGTTTTTTGTGGCATTGCAGGTTTCCTTCTCTCACTAATTATGGTTAATTTGGTCTTTAGTCTTCCCTTTTGTAATTCCAACAAAATCAACCACTACTTCTGTGACATCTCACCTGTCATTCGGCTTGCCTGCACAGACTCAGACACTCATGAGTTTGTCATCTTCATCCTTGGAGCCCTTGTGCTTGTGGTTCCCTTTTCCTTCATCTGCATTTCCTATATTTCTATATTGAGAACCATCCTGAAAATTCCCTCAATGGAGGGGAAGAAGAAGGCTTTCTCCACCTGTGCTTCTCATCTTACTGTGGTCATTATTCACTATGGCTGTGCCTCCTTCATCTACCTGAGACCCACAGCCAGTTACATCTCTAACAAGGACCGCCTGGTCACAGTGACATACACTATCGTTACACCTCTGTTGAATCCAATAGTGTATAGTCTAAGGAATAAGGATGTACAACTGGCCATCAGAAAAGTGCTGGTCCAGAAATTTTGCCTAAATTGACATAATTTGCAAGTTCCTCTGATATTTCAGGTTTTATGATGAATATTTTCCCAAATTATACATATATTATAATTCTTCCTATTGTGATATTGACAAATGCTAACGAAAAGATTTTTGTCATTCAATATTTGGAAATGGTTCTCAATTGGTTACCTAGAAGAATGGGAAATGTGATAAAAAGTAAGGCATTACAGGCATATTGGAGCTAGACAAATTGGTCTTGGCAGAGATTGTGGGGCCAGGGCAAAATCACCAGAAAGATGGTCTGGAATAGTGAAGTAATGCACTTGCCAAGGGACTTGGCTGAGAAAGGGTGATGAATTAAACCTGAGATTAAACAGAATATCAGATGAAGCTCAACTGTGTTTCTGTCAGTGACACCATCATTCTCCTAGTCTAGTTTCAGAGGCATGCTTATTTCTATCTTTTTCTCTACCTCATTTCAATAAGTCACCCAGATTTGTTTACTTTTTGTCACAACATCTTTTTAATGAATCCTTCATTTCCAAAATTATTGTGTTACTATTCTAATGTTCTAACTCACACCATGACATAGTGGAACAATTACAAAAGTCTCTAGATTAATCCCTGGGCTATCTTCTCTTTCATGATGAATCAATCCTACACATGACTACCAGATTAATTTTACTAAAATACCATTGTTATCACATCATTTGCTAAAAAATGTTTCATATATTCTCTATTGTTTATAGGTCTGGCACATAGTAGGCAGTTAATAGTTGCTTATTTTCTTTTCTCACTCCCTTGAGAGGACTCCACCCTGGAACCATACCCCTAGGTATTTAATAACCTATTTGAACTCTCCTGAATGAATAACACACGTACAATCAATCATAACCTCTCTATCCCAGTCATTTTGAACTCCTGTTTTGTCATCCAAACTTTGTTCTTTTTCTTATTATCCACACCCTTATTCCTGTTTCTCCCAACCTTTCCATTTACTATAAGCTCCTTTTCTCCCCTCCTCCTCAGCTCACATCACTTAGATAACTCCTGCAATGATCATCACCTTCGCTCATCTCAAATGAAGACTTGATCTTTCTCTTTGCCAAGACAAACCAACATACTTATATGTGACTGAATTCCAATTTTCCTTCTGTAGTAGATTACTCCCACTATCATTCTTACTCTATTATATTTTACTTCTTCTTCCCCACTTGCTTTTTCCTTAATGCTTACTAATATGACCAAGTCTCTTCCATCCTCAAAAATAGTCATTTGATTCATCTGTCTCTGTTAGATAGCATTCTTAATCTCAATTTCCTTTTATGGCTAAACTGCTTGAAAAGACTGCCTACAATAGATACCTCGATTTCTTTCCTCATATTCTTTCCCCAACTTCTGTAACATTAATTATTACGTCAATGGTGATTAGTGAAAACTACTTATCCATCCTGGATGGATATTATTTACTTATTCTATCTTCTGACCTCCTGTTTCACATCTCTGCCCATTAGGCATTTCAAGTTAGACTTCCTATAGATATCTTAAGCTTAACAAGTCCCATATTGAACTTTTTAGCTTCCCCCTACCCCAAATTGTTACCTCCATCCTCTCAGTTACCCAGATTCACAACTTGTGCTATCATCAACTTTTCACTCTTTCACTCTCTTTCAATCCCACTATCCCATTTGTTGCTAAGCCCTATTAATTTTACCTTTATAACATTGCTTCTCTCTCTCTCTCTCTCTCTCTCTCTCTCTCTCTCTCTCTCTCTCTCTCTCTCTCTCTCTCTCTCTCTCTCTCTCTCTCTCTCTCTCTCTCTCTCTCTCTTCTCCATATATATCCTCTTCTCTTTCTGGTAGGTCCTCATTACCTTGTGTCTGGAGAATTATTATAGCAGTGAACTATTCATTCCACTTTCTTCAAATCTTTTCTCATTCCAATCTTTCCTTCCAGTAAGCTATCAAATTAATCTTTCTATAGCAAACATCTGATCATGCCACACTCTATTCAGAAAATTCCCTTAAGGATCAAATATAAATTTTTCTATTTGTTAGCCCAAAGCCTTCATAATCTTTCCCTTTCCACCTTTTTTTTTTATACATTACATATGTCTATATACTCTGCAATGCAGTGACACTGATCCTTGCTATTTCTTCTACAAGATACTCTACCTCCCAGCTTATTGAATTTTGACATACTGTTCTCCACATATAGAATTATCCTTCACATCATTTCTGCTTCTTGGATTCTGTGGTTTCCTTCATGTCTCAGCTAAAACTTTACCTTAAAAATATCTATTCTAAAACCTCTTAATAATATTCCTTTTCCTTTGTCAATTATCTCCAATTTATCCTGCATTTATTTAGTTTGTACATAGTTATTAGTGTGTTATCTCTCCCATTAAGCTGTGAGCTCCCTGAGAGCAGCTATTGTCATTTGTTATTGAGTTATGAGTTACTGATCAACTGATTAAGCTTTTTTAATCTTTAACAAACTTGAAATATTATTTTCACTAATTAATTAGATTAAGCCCCCATACTAGTTCATTGAAAGCCAATCATTTAATTAACTAGAGAAGCTTCCTTCCTAATAGTATGTTCTTTTATTTCTCTAGAATTATGTAATGAACAAATATAATTGATTATAAATATGAATGCATATATATATTATATTTTGACTTTGACAAAAATCATTAAGAGAGATACCTCAAATCCCCAACCTAATAGTAAACGACTTCTCTTCATTTATTTGGAAACATCATTTCACACAATTTAGTTATCTCTGAATATTAATTCTAGTCTTTAAAAATATTCTTTATATTTTCCCTCAAAATCATTATTTGACTTCTTAGGAAATAAGCTAAATTTTAAAATTTCTCTTCAGTAATCACAGGGAAAAAATCTTTCCACCATATCTGCCAGTTCTTCATATAATTTTTGTTTTTTGAATCCCTTACCTTCCATCTTAGATTCAATAGTTTGTTCTGGTTCTAAGGCAGAAGATCAGTAAGGGCTAGAAAATGAGTGTTAAGGGACTTCCATAGGATTACACAGCTAGGAAGTGTCTGAGGCCAAATCTGAATGCAGGACATCCCATCTCTAGCTTTCCTCCCAATAAACTATTGTACACTTTTTAAGTTTCTTTATAACACGATAATGAAAGTAGTTCTTACAAGAACTTACAAGAACAAGAACTTTGCTTTCTTCATACTGGTCTTCCCCATAGATTCTTCATAGCTTATCATGGATAATCGATAAAGCATGCCCCTCTTCCCTGAATATATAAAGAGAATCACTTCATCATGTCATTTTTAATTGAATTCAAACTATCGATACCAACTGCATGCCTCAATAGTCCACTTGATTCTATGCTCTTAAAGAGACAATAACAGTTTCTTTTTTCTTTTTTAACCCTAACCTGTTGTATTATTTCTAAGGCAGAAGATCAGTAAGGGCTAGGCAATGAAGCTCAAGTAACTTGCCGAGGGTCATGCAGCCTGGCTTTCAATCCACTGAGTCCTCTAACTACCCCCAGACAATAATAGTTTCTCTAGTCTCTGAAGAAGATACTTTTTGGAATTACATGTATATTTATGTATGCACACACATACACACAATATATTTATATACATGTATAAGTTCACATAAGCATATACAAATAACACACATATGTTTATATGCATATACTTATTCCTATACATTCCTAGCCACAACATAGAAGATAATAAAATGAGGTAATAAAGAGTATTTATGCAGATAGTCGGATGTACTGTCTGTTGATTTAGATATAATTTTACTTTGTAATTTCAACCAATGTTATGTTTTATGTGTAATAGATAATATATATTATAGAAACATATTTTTGTGTATTTAGGAATAAAATGAATTGTATATTGTCCTATACAATGTGGATGTGATTATTTTTTATATTTCTTTGATATATATCTTTTTCATGTGTGTTTGTATGTATACATATATTGTGTCATGGATTTATTATTATATTCTTTTTATTATTGCTAATGATACATTTTTCTCTTTGCAAATAAAAAAAAGTTTATATGCATTATGTTCTGTCTGTTTTTGTTATTGAGGCAGCCTGTCAATTGGTATTCTCCAGTGTGACATTGATTTTTTTTTATCAATATGAATATGATATACTATGAATGATCATTTTTGAAGATTGAGAAATTTTGGCTGGGGGAAGAAGAAAAGCAACAGCAGAGTAAACTTCATGGTTGTCACAGAATCTGAGATGTGAACAAATGGGGAAATGATCCAGGACAAGGCAGAGAAGGCTAAGGGGTGGTGTGGTCATTACTAGTATGCACCAAGAAAGCATATAGCAGACCTCCTTTGCAGGACATATATGGGATGTTTGGTATTTCATGTTTAAGATTTTAGAGCATGGCTCCACTTGATGGGTGAGTAAATGTTACTATAACAGAACTACTCTGAGTGGAGTATTGAAGCTCAGTGCTCATATGACTTTTGGGCTTAAAGGAAGAAGGGAGACCAGAATAAGAAATATCTCAGAGGCTATAAATGTAGGCTTGCTTCTCTTTCTCCTTGTCTGAATTGTATCTCTTTGATCCCTCATAATTAATTCCTCTTTGAGAGTGGAGATAGGTAAAGGGGGAAGGTGTGAGGGTGACAGAGACCAACCACTCAAGGACATCTATATTTATTCTTGAAAATAAGAAAACAGCAATTTAGGAATAAGAAAATATTAAGTAGGGGATTTGTTTGTTTGTTTGCTTGTAGAATTGAACTTTCCTGTCAACTATAAGATCCTTAATGAACCCACACAGAACTATGGAAAAGAAACCAGAAAATTCTCTCTATGAATGATCTGATTTCTTCCACTTGGGCATAGACCTTCAAAGTCCTTGTCTCAGATCTGGTAATCTTTGTTGGATTTTATTATACAATTTGGGTGGAAGGACCTGTGTGAAACGTAGTGTAATAATGTGAAACGTAGTGTAATAATTTTGTTACCATGACACCTCTAGGGTCATGGTAACAAAATTACTAATATAGGCATTAGGACCAGAGTTGAGAGAAAAACAAGTTTATTAATAATGCTCCTTGGGATAAGAGTTTGGAGGAATGCCTGTGGAGAGGAGACTAAAGGGACCCCACACAAGGAAGTAAGGTGAGGCTAGTAGAATGTAGGTCCATCTGAAATGATCTGGGCTTCATTTATTTAGGCAATATGACCTGGGGTGTATGGAGGCACTACTAGAGCATATGGAAAGTGGAAACTCTAATTAGAATGCCAGTTGGGAATCTCTAGAATAGATTAAGCAAAAACTAACATAGGACACTAATGCCAATGATCCCTAACTCTTGTATTTGAACTGAGACCTGAGGCATGGTCTTGGAAGTTCTTTATTTGGGATAGAAGATGAAGACACTTTTAAGGGTGTGGAACATTACTCCTGACCAAGGGGAATGGAATAGCAAAAGTCATACCTGAGAACTGGTATGTTAATTTTATTTTAGATCTTCTCTGAGCAATAATCTGCTTTTCCAGAGTCACTGGGGAAAGATGTTATGTGGTAGCAAGTACTGAAGAGGGGCATAAAATTCTTAAAAGAAAGTTAGAGGAGGCTGGCTGATAATGGGGCCAAGAATATAGACAGTCAGGAAGGGAAGAGATGTATAGGGAAATCAGGGAGCACAGCAATCCTTATTTTGTGTTCCTCTTAGAATCTCTTCTGCATCCAGAAGATACTATGTCATTTTTTTCTTCCTTCCATCTCAGACCTCCATCTTTCAGGCAAGTTGCCTTTTTAACCTCTTTTTTCAACTATGCCTTCTCTCCCTGCCCCTTTTCCTCCAAACTGCCTGCATGCCTATATTGCCCTCATTTCTCTGTATAAAATAATCTCTCATTCTCTATCAAGGCCACACTTTCCTCTTTTACCCTTCTCCCACCCACCAATAAAAATCCATATCTTATTTCTAGGAGATGACTTTTTCACAATCCTTGGTCTAAAATGCATTAGTTAATCATTTCATCCCTCCTGCCCACCTACCTTATTGTATCCAAATCCCACAATGAGGAAATCATAGAAATCCAAGGTATATTTTTTTAAAAAAGGAAAGAGACAATGAAGATGATGGTGAAGTGGGTTAACATCATGTCTATGTTTCCTACTAGAAAGTTGTGCTCTTCTTGGACCTCACTTCCATATCTCATTCAGGAAATGGGTCTGTCCACAAAGTCAATGTCAAGGATGAAGAGCCAGAGTAGTGATGAGGAAAGGGAACCTAGTGGGCCAAGGAAGTTCATAGTAGTGATTTTGACCACTTAGTTGTTCAGCCTGGAGGAAGATGGACTTAACTTTCTGTGAGCACAGAGCCTATGAAGAATGAGCTCACTAAATATGTACCTGTGGTCCATGGTTCTGTTGTGAGAAGGTGGGACTGGGAATGGGAAAAACCTAATTTATATCCTTGTTCCACAATTGTCTAATAATCCAGGTTTTGGCAAATCACTTAAATTCTCTGTGCCTCAATAACTTTATCTGTAAAATAGGCATCCTAGCATCATAGAAACAAGGAATAATTATTTTAGAGTTCTGTGGGAATTCAGGAACCAATAGTCTGTTTTTGGGAGGTGATCTAGAAGAGTTACTGGAAGTCTGAATAGGTGCAGATTTTTAAAAAAGCAAGTTCTAGCTGCCAAAAATTTGACTAAAAAATTAAAATGACATGGTAAGAGCCTTTTGGTCAATCAACAGTGACCATATGATAATGATAGCTATCATTTATATAGCACATAGAAGTTTTCAAATCATTTTGCATTTTGGCTCATTTACTCTTCACAAAAATGCTGGGAAGTAGGTCCTGATATTAACTCCATTTACCAGATGAGGAAACTCAGGCTAATTTAAGTAACTTGCCTAACTAGAAAGTGTCTGAGGCTGAATTTGAATTCAGATTTACCTGACTATAGGTTCCAGCACTCTACTCACTTGCCCACCTAGCTATCTTTAAATTTTTTAAAATTATTTTTTATTTATTTTAAATTAAATTAAATTTAAAAAATTCCATGGTTACCTGATTCTTGTCATCTGCCTCTCTTCCCTTTCCCCTTCCAGAGTTGACAAGTAATTTCACTGTGTTATACTCCGATCCTATTTCCATATTATTCATTTTTGTAATAGGGTAATATTTTAAAACCAAGCCCCCAAATTATGTACCCATATAAACAAGTGATAAATCATATGTTTTCTTCTGTATTTCTACTCTACAAAATATTTCCCATTTAAAAAAATCTCTTTGGGATATAAACCCAGTAGTGCTATCAATGGATCAAAGGTCATGCATTCTTTTAAAGCTCTTTAGGTCCACCTAGCCATTGTGAATGATGGACCAGGGGTCTCATATCATCTAATAAACTGTTCAGCTATTCAAGAAATCAACAATAAACATTTATTAAGTCTTTCCCAAGTGCTAGCCACAATAATAATCTCCATGAGGGATAACAAGAAAGACCAAAACAAGAAAGTGATTAAAAAATCACTGTCCTTAAGGAAGTTGCAAATTTAAGGGGAAGATAACATATTTATAAGTTAAATATATATGTATATTATTCAAATATCCATATATGTATGCACATTTCCATATAACCATGCTTATGTCAATATGTTATTATATACATATATACACATACTCATACATATATACTCATACACACATATTTACCCCTCCAAGTTATACAGAATACAAGGAAGTTAAGCTTAGAGGTGAACCTCCTATGGAAACAGGCAATTGTAGTGTTGTAAAGGAAGCCAGAGATGTTGAAAGATGGAAGTGAGGAGAGCAATGCAGGCTTTGGGGAATAACCCGTGCGATGGTATGGTGATGAGAGATGGAGAAGGTCAGGTGAGTAATTTAAGAGAATACTGGAAAGATAAGGAAGGGATCTTGCTATGAAGAGCTTTAAATGTCCAATAGGTGATGGAAAGGAAGCCACTGGAGTTCATGAAATACTGGGACAAGGTGACATGGGCAGACCTGTGCTCTGGGCAACTTACTTTGGTGGTTGTGTGGTAGATGGATTGAAGAGGGAAGACACTTGAGGGAGAAAGACCAGTTAGAAGGCTGTTGAAATAGTCTAGGCATATAGTGCTGATGGCATGACAAGGGTGGTGGCTGTGTAAATATAGAGAAGGGCATAGAGAGGAGAGGTGTAGAGAAAGAAATTGTAAGATAAAGCTAGATAAGAGTTATAAGTGTATAGCACAGAATAATAATGATGGATAAAATGTATATGTCTTACTTTGTGTAGGCACAAGTGCTAGACAACTTCACAGTGATTTTATCTCATTTGATTTTTACTGCATGCAAAGCACAGTCTTGGATGTGATGAAAAAGAAGAAAAACAACATTGCTCTGCTCTCAGAGTTTTCAGTCTACTAGGGATGAAATGAAATGATATGTGCATACAAAGATATGATACAAGTTGTAGTGAAATGAGTCACAGAAAAATACAAAGTGTCCAAGGAAGGCAAGGGAGAAAACTTTCAGCTTAAGGGATCTAGGAAAGTTTTATGGAGAAAGTGCTGCCCTAGATGCTAATATTGAATTCAGAGAATCTAGCTTGGTGAGTGCACAAAAATGGAGAGAGGAAATGGAGGAAAAAAGAAAATTATGTATTCCTACATTATTTATTTACTATTATCATATTCAAATTTTAAAAGAAAGCAATATTATCTTATTAGAATAAGAATAATTTATTTGTTCCTGACCCTTTTCTATTTTCTTTTTTTGATTGTTTACTTAAGACATTAAAAAAAAAGAAACCCATGGATGCAGTTAGGTGCCTTAATAAATTGAGAGCCAGTATTTCCCATCTCCAGGTCTGGCTCTCAATTCACTAAGGCACCTAACTGCATCCTTGGGTTTCTTTTTTTTAATGTCTTAAGTAAACAATTAAAAAAAGAAAATAGAATATATATATATATATATATATATATATATATATAGAGAGAGAGAGAGAGAGAGACAGAAGGCAAACAAATATGTCAAAAATAGACAGTATAAACTGATGTTGAGTTCAGAAGGAAGGCAGTAAATTTAAGAAGGACTGAAAAAGGCTTCAAGCAGAAAGTTAGACTTTTGCTGAAACTTAATGGAAATCAAAGAAAGCAGTCCTCCTCTTAAAAATGTACAGATTATATGGCTATATAGTCCCTTCTTTAGCACCCTTCTCCTGTATAAAAACAGTAAAGATTAGACTGGCTAAGGGAGTGCTACCTGTGAGTCTTTTGAAAAGAGAAAGGTGGAATAATTGGGAAAAAATGCATCCAGGTTGATGTCAGCTGGAAGCATGAGTCTTCAATTCACTAGACTCAGAGAAAGCAACAATTGGAGTCATTTGGGATGAGTACAGGTCCCTGGCAAAAACCAGTTAGCACAAGGCTTGAGCAGAAAGCAGAATGTAACATTTCTTCCTCCCTGTCCTTTTCACTAAATTGTAGTGCTTCAGTTTGCATTGTTTCTAGTTTTTCACTTCTACAAAATGAATAGATAATTTATGAAATAGGGTCAGGCATGTCCAGTTCTTTGGGTACTTGCCAGGAAAGATCACAAGTGGGAATGAGAAATGGGGTGGCAATCACACTTTAATTAAACCCAGAAGGTGTGGGGGCAAAAAGCCCAGAAAAAGCAGAGATAAGAGGTGAAAAATGAAATAGAGGACAAGGTGGCATGAGGATAGGGCATGGGGTGATGAAGGAAGGTGGTATTTTGAAGAGGATAGCCAAGTGAGGAGAGGCAGAGGATATAATTCAGTAACCAGGGGTTAGAATTGTGGTCACTAACTAGGCAGCATGGATCTAATGGTCATGGAAGAGTGCTGGAGAGGGGTGGGCAGGAGATAGAGTTCTCATTTTTATAGGGGGTGCTTTTTTTTGAAAATAATCCAATCACTCTCTGCCACCTTGGGATCAGTTTATTAACATATCCAAATCATGTCAAAGATATCAGTAAAACTTTAGAGGCATTTGCAAATAACTCAATTCTCAAACCTTTTTTTTTTTTTGATATTATGCTGGTCTGGAACTGTGAAGGTCTGGACTGGGTCTAGAATTTATATTTCATAGGACCAGAACTTTGACCAATAGCAACCAGATGGTTTCCCCTGATTTGGCACACATTACCAGAATATGCATTTTAATTTATTCATTATACAACTTGTAAATTATGCTGCTTTGATCTTTGTGACAGTTTGTAGGTAACTTCCATTTTCCTTTTTGCAGTCTTATTTTCTGCTATTGCTTCTTTATATTGGTTATTTATAAACTTCTAACACTGACTAAAAAAGGAAGAGGGGGTTGGAGGAACAGAATAAGACACTTTTAACACAAATAATATTTTATACATAAAGGTTTTTTCTTTTCAATAACCTTCCAGTGAAGTTCTCTGATGCTTCCTTTAGCATGGAAGTGACTCTGGGTTCTTGAAAGCTCTGTTGGGGCAATGTAAATTCAGATTATGGGCTACGTGATGGATTGTATGTCTATCATCAGAAGTAGATCCTACTTAACTTTTGAAAAACTCATCAATATGGCCATTTTAAAAGACCATTTATAATTATAATCTTTACCTGTCCAGCGAATATTCACATTTAAAAAATTGTTGAAACTTCAAGTTTCAACATTTTAAGATCCTTTCAATATAGCCCTGATCTTAGGACCACTACCTCATAACATTTCATTATTTTTTAACTTATCATGTAAAAGGAAATTCTCAGTAAATAAGGACTTCATTAGGAGCAAAAAGAATAAGGAGGTTATAGTCTTTATTTATTGCCCTGGTCAGGCCTCATCTGAACTACTTTATTCATTTGAAGCACTGTAATTAAGAAAGAACATTGATCAGTTGGAGAATATCAAGAGATGTACTAGTGGTGATGGACATCACAGTATCATGAAGGACCTTGAGTCCATGCCATATGAAGACTGGCTGAAGGAACTGTGTAGAAGTACTTTAGATCAGTAAAGACTCACAGGGGACATGATACCTATGCAAATATCTGAAAAATTGTCATGGAAAAGAGATTATATTTGCTCCATATGTCCCCACAAAGGCAAGTGTAGATTTGATGTCAAGGGCATTTTGTCAACACATAGAGCTGTTTTAAAGAGAAATGGAGTGCTTTTGTGGATAGTGATTTCCTTCTCTTTGCAGATAGACCTTCAAACAGAAGCTAGAGGACTACATGATCAGGTTTATTATTATATCATATTATATTATATCATATTATATTATATCATATTATACCATATTATATTATATCATATTATATTATATTATATCATATTATATTATATCATATTATATCATATCATATCATATCATATTATATTATATTACATTACATTATATGATATGATATGATATGATATTATAATTATATATAATTATAATATCATATCATATCATATCATATAATGTAATGTAATATAATATAATATGATATGATATGATATGATATAATATGATATAATAATAAACCTGATCATGTTATATTATATATGATGTATAATATATATAATTATAATATAAAATATTATAATAATATTATTATATTATTGGAGAGGATTCCTTTTACAGGTGACTGCGGAGTTCCCATTCGACTTTAAAACTCTATGGTTATATAAATTGATGTTCCAAAGAGATATAACATCCCCTTTCTTATGTAAAATGGTATTGGTCCCCTCACAGTACCATCAATACTGTGGTTTTTCCTTTGTAGCCCTTTTCTTTTGTAACTAAGGTAGATATGAGAGTGTTTTCATTGTCAGTTATCACACTGCTTTTTCTTTTTTGATTTTTTATATCTTCCAAGGTTTCATGTGTTTTTATTGCTCTTTATCCTCTTTATTCTTCTCTTTTTTCCCTTTCCTTTAAAAATCAAATTGTTCCTTTAGTTCTAGACTTATATTTATTTAATTTATTTTTTCTCTTTTTTGCCTCTTTTTCCCAACCTCTATTGTTTAAAAAAATTGGTCCTGTTCTTGAGATAACAAATCACAGATTTTTATTATTTATTGTAGAAAGATGTGGATTGGAATATTATTGGAATGATGGATATGGCAAGATGTTTTAGTTAATAAGCTATATTCTCCCATACTAGAAAAAGGTTTAACACATGAAAGAATTATTATTTATTATAACATTCTTTAAAAATCTTTTTGAGTTTCAAATTTTTTCACTCTCTCCAATTCCTCCCACATTCATTGAGAAGGCAAACAGTATGAAATAATGTAAAATATATTTCCATTTTTTCTCCTGAAGGATTTTACTCAGACTTTCTGGCTAAGTTATTCTTGGTCATAATCCTAGTTACTTTGCCAGAATATCATATTCTATTTCCTCTGCTCCTTTAATGTGGAAGCTGCTAAATATTGGGTAATCCTCATGTAGCTCTATTATATTTGAATGGATTCTTTCTGACTCCTTGCATTATTTTGGGATCTCTGAATTTTGGTTCATGGACATTTTTATTTCAGGATCTTTCAGGAGGCAATATATAGAGAGCATATCAATTTCTATTTTGCACTCTGGCTTTAAGATGTTGGGAGCAGTTTTCATTAACAATTTATTGAAATATGATGTCTAGGCTCTTTCTTTGAAAAACATATCGGCTTCTATCTTAGAATTGATATATCAATTCCAAGGCAGAAGAATAGTAAGGGCTAGGCAACTGGGGTTGAGTGACTTGCCTAAGTTGACACTGTTAGGAAGTATCTGAGGCTAAATTTGAACCTCAAACTGCCTATCTATAAGCCTAACTTTCTATCTACTGAGCCACCTAGCTTTTCCTAGGTTCTTTCTTTTATCATGTTAAGACAGTTCAGTAATTCTTAGATTATCTCACTTCAATCATTTCACTTCCATGTCAGGTTTTTTTCTGATGAGATATTTCATATTTTTTTAATTGTTTTCTGAAATCTCATGGAATCATTAGCTCTATTTGCCCAATTCAGAATTTCATGTAATCATTTTCTTTAAATGCTTTTATCTTTTCCTAATTGGTCTATTCTTTTTCTTTTTTTCTAATTTGTATAGTCTTCTTAAGAAAATTTTTTCTTCAGTGAATTGTTATTCCTCTTTTACTATTCAGATAATTCTGATTTTTTGGAAGTATTATTTTCTTCAATATTTTTTGTATGCTTCCTTGTATAAGAGGTTAACTCTCTTTTCATTATTTTTTTGCATCACTTTCATTTCTTTTCCCAATTTTTCCTTCACTCTTTATCTCTTTTTTTAACTCTTCTAGGAATTCTTGTTGGATTTGTGTTTATTTTGATTTTTATTTAAGACTTTTATTAAAAGCTTTATAGATGTTTTCACACATTATCTTCTGAGTTTGTTTTTGTCTTTTCTGACAGTGTAACAAAATTTGGAACCATGACCAGGGCTTCTGTTCTTCTGTGACCAATCTCAATCATTCCTTACTACCCTGGAATTATGACCCAGAACTGCTTATGGGTAATAAAGTAGCCAAATCCTGACAGATCCTGTATCTACTGCCAGTAAAGTCCCCTGAAAACTCTTTCTGACCAGTTCTCTGACTTCCTTTACTACTCTGGGGTGAGAGCTCCTGAAGGTACTATTTAAAAATTGAATTAAAAACTAGGCTATTACTGCTGCCCAGTTTAGGCATTCTCACCTGTATGCTCTGGGCAGGCTCTCATCCTATGTCACAGATCTTTCATACTGATTCCTAAGTTGTCTTGGGCTATAAAAATGTCTCACTTCAATCTTTTGTTGGCTTTTCTCCTTCAAAATTCAATTTAAAAAATCCCTGCCTTCTGTTATAGTATCAATGGTAAAACATAAGACTAGCAAGGATTAAATAATTAGGCTTAAGTGACTTGAACAGGGTCATATAGCTTGAAGTGTTTGATGCCAGATCTGAACTGATTTTTTTTTCAATTGCAGACCATTGTGTGATCTAGCTGCCCCTCAAAATTCAAATTAAAGTGATATTTTAAAATTGGTTGAGAGGGAATTTTGGGAAATTTTAGTTGGGTTGCTGTCAACTCTGTCATCTTAGCTTTATCTCCTTTTTTCTCTTTTCAGTTGGAATTATTTCTTTGGGTAATTTAGCCAGGTACCTTTTTTAATATCACTGTGGAAGGCCTTATGTTTAATAGTTAAATACATTTGAAAAGTTGCAATCGTTCTTAGGACATTAATACTTCAGAATAATCCAACTAATTACCTAAAAGAACTCATTAAGTACCCTCTCTTTCACGATGAATTCTTTGAGGTTCTTTGTTGTTTTTCAAATGTACAAACAGACGTGGAAATTGTCAGAAGAATCACTAATCAATTTAATGAGTTCTTAAATCATGTTGATGATATAGACTGTGAGACATTTCTAAGAGGCATATGAAGGATACCTCTCCAAGGAGGATAAAGATGTTTAGTAACATCTTATGTCAGAGTACAAATTTGAATAATTAATTGGCTGAGGCTCATTCAAGAAACTGCTTCTCTTGGTGGTCTATAAATTAAACTGAATCCAACTCTCTCTCTGTCTCTGTCTGTCTGTCTGTCTCACTTTGTTTCTCTCTCTATTCCTGTCTCTCTCTCTATGCTTCTCTCTCTCTCTCTCTCTCTCTCTCTCTCTCTCTCTCTCTCTCTCTCTCTCTCTTCATTCTCTCTCTTGTAGAGTAGGGAAATGTCATGACTAAGAACTGATTTAGTGTTGTCATATTGTCAACTCTGTGAAAATGAATTAAATATGGGTGAGCCTGGAGTTAAGGAGATAAATTGGGGAATTATTGGAATAGTCCAGGAGGCAGATGTTGGGGTTCTGATCTAAGATACTAGCTGCGTGAGAAGGAAAATGATTGATAAGAGATATGTTGTGGAGTCAGATTTGACAGAAATTAATACTCAGTTCAACTCTTAGAGTTAAAGATGACTCCAAGGTTGTAAACCTACATTACTGGAAGGATGGTGGTGCCCTCAACAACAAAAAGAGAAATTAGAATAAGCTATTCCTCTTTCATAAACATAGACAGATGGAAAGAGTAACCATTAGCTTAAACACATAATTCTTTTTGTGTAATTTCACTTTGGTAAGAATTATATTTGCTATTATAAACACTAAAGTGCCTGTTTAGTAGTAGTCAAAAATAATGAAAACCTTAACTAGGTAGGTGGTACTAGGAATGGAAGGGGGCATTAGCTACATAATGACACTTTTGGTGGCCACTTCTCCATCATTTACTTATTCATCCTCCCAATCAATGAATAAAGTTTTGAACTATTTGGAGAGACTTGGCCAAAGGGGATATGGGCAATAAGAAAATAGAATGCAGTTCCTGCTCTCAAAGGATTAACCATCTGGTTAAAAAGGTAAGATATACCCAAAAAGTGATGGGAAAATATATGTCCTGAGAATGGAAATATACACATATACACATACATATATATGTACATATATGACTAAGGATGATAAGTAAGTAAATAGGTTGTATAAATTTTGTCAGTTGTATAGATTTTGTCGAGGGGGTTGAGTTTTTAGCAACATTTGGAGAGTTTGGACTCTTGCTGGTAGAAACTATGGTAGACCATCCCAGGTTATGGAGGTGGTATGAAGATATGCTGTCTATAAATGCTAGTATTGTGCTGATTTGGAGTCAGAGGACATGAGTTCAAATCCTAGCTCTGCCGTTTCCTATCTGTGCAACCTTGGGAAGTTATATCACCTCCCTTAGCCTCAGTTCCTCATCTGTAAAATAAAGGGGTTGGATCTGGCAGTCTCTGAAGTTTCTAACCTCTATCTTGACAAGGAAGGTGTCTTGACATCTAGGTGGCAGATGTGATTGGCTCAGTTCTCATACAGTTGCCAGGCTAAGATGAGTGGGATCACCACAGGTTGTGTTCACTCTAGCTGAAGAACATATGCAGGGATAGGGGGGAGAAAAGATTTATTTGTCATGGTTACCAAACCCAGAAATATTTCCTGTAATATTAGGTTGGGTTGGAGCCAATAAGGTGATATTCTTCTTTCTTTCCTTTGCTACCAGTATGCTTCCTTTGACTTTGTAAGTATGGGTTACAGTGAGGATCATATTCAAATCTGAAAAGCCTCAAATTTCAAACTGAGACTATTTATTCCTAATAATAGCATTGACACCAGAGGAGGTAGATAAAATAAAAGAAAACCGTTCATGTAGGTCTTTGATTTCCAAAACTGAATGAGATTAACTGCATGGAGGATCTTAATGATGGTACAGAAACTGGCTGCCCATTTAAATAATGTTCAAAGAACTGCTGATTCAAGTGATAATAAGAGTCATAGTCTAGGTCAATTCATTTGTAGCTAGAATACATCTGTAACTTTTCATTGCTTCTTCTCCCAAGCCCATCCTGTAAACAATTCAGGGTTGATCCAATTATATTCTCACTTATCATTCAGAATGAATATCCCCTGCTCCCTAGGTCTACAGAACTGAACATTCTTCCCTCTTCTTTTTTTTTTTTTAGAACATCCCAACAAGATGATTCCTTCAGCCAATCTTACTATGGTTACTGAGTTCCTGTTGCTGGGCTTCTCTAACCTCCAGGAAAAGCAGCTTATGCTTTTCCCAGTGTTCCTCTGCCTCTATCTGCTCATTCTAAGTGGGAACATAACCACAGTGACTGCTATCCGCCTGGAACACAGGCTCCACACCCCAATGTATTACTTCCTGAGTGTCCTTTCTCTCTCTGAGACTTGCTATACCTTTGACATCCTGCCCAAGATGCTCCTCAACCTCCTCTCTGTGCTGAGGACCATCTCCTTCATTGGTTGTGCTGTCCAGATGTTCTTCTTTGTTGGCTTTGCTGTCAACAACTGCCTATTGCTTATGGTGATGGGTTATGACCGCTATGTTGCTATTTGCCACCCTCTGCGCTACCCAATCCTCATGAGCTGGCGTGTATGTGGGCAGCTGACAGTCTCTTGTGGAATTGCAGGTGTCATTATTGCACTAATTATGATTAACATGGTCTTTAGTCTCCCCTTTTGCAATTCCAACAAAGTCAACCACTACTTCTGTGACATCTCACCTGTCATTCGGCTTGCCTGCACAGACTCAGAGACCCGTGAGTTTGTGAATTTCATCTGTGGAGTCCTTGTGCTCGTGGTCCCCTTCTCCTTCATCTGCATTTCTTACCTCTACATCCTGAGAACTATCCTGAAAATCCCCTCAACTGAGGGGAAGAAGAAGGCTTTTTCTACCTGTGCTTCTCATCTTACTGTGGTCCTCATCCACTATGGTTGTGCCTCCTTCATCTACCTGAGACCCACAGCCAGCTACATCTCTGACAAGGACTTGTTGGTTACACTGACATATACTATCCTCACACCTCTGTTGAATCCCATAGTGTATAGCCTAAGGAATAAGGATGTACAACTAGCCATCAGGAAAGTGTTATCCAGGAAATTTTGCTGAAATTGGCTCAAATTGATAGGCCCCTTTGATATTTCAGCCTTAGTATTGAATAATTTCCCCAATTATACCTGTATTATGATTCTACCCTTTGCTGCTATTAACAAACATTAACTAAAATATTTTTTTTTCAATGTGGCTATGAGGACATGCTTCTTAGGCACCTTGAAGTCTAGATAATTTTTAAAAGATATTGGAGCCAGAGAGATTGGTCTTGACAGGGGCTGTGGGCCAAGATAAGGTCACCAAAAAGATTGTCTGGAATTGTGGAATAAGGCATTTCCCTGGAGACTTGGCTCAGGAAGGATGATGAATTAAACCTGAGATTAAACAGAATATCAGATGAAGCTCAACTGTGTTTCTGTCAGTGACACCATCATTCTCCCAGTATCTAGTCTCAGAAGTACCTTTGTCTCCATCTGTTTCTCTGCCACCCTTCTATAAGTCACCAAGACTTGTTTATTCATTTTTCACTGTCTTTTGAATGAATGATTCCTTTCTAAAACTATTCCTTTCTAAAACAATTCTAGCTCTCATCATGGCATGGTGGGAAAAGTATAAAAGTTTCTTGATTGGTTCCTAGGCTAATATTCTCTCTCATTCAATCATTCAGATAAATTTTGCTAAAATACCATTGTTATATCATTTGTTAAAAAAAACACCAATAGTTCTTCATGTTCTCTATGCCCATAGGATAAATCCCACGTTATGTTTTCTGTCACTGACATGATTCTGTAGTCCTTTCTTAATCTTTTTTTTGCAAGAATTGTTCACAATTATTTCCCTTTATGAAAGTTATTTTTTTAAATCACATTTATCCTTCCCTCCATTTAGTCTAGTCTAACCGAACACTATACTCACAATATGATTTGTATTTCTTGGTTCCCTGGCTATGCTCACAGCATTTTCGTCACTTGGAATGCCTTCTATTATTTTTTTCTGATTGTTCAAATCCTACTCATTAGAACCAGGAGAACATCATATACAGTCACAGTACTAATGCTGGAAGAATAATTTGTAACTAGAAAGTGAAAAGAAAATATGAAATACATAAAATATGAAAGAATAATTTATATCCTTATGATATCCTCTGAAATATGGGAGGATATGGAGGGGCTAGACAACTTGTGGACAGGATTTTTTCTTTAGATATAAAGAAAAGTAAATTAAACATATAGGAGATTTCTTTTGTATTCTACCTTCTTTTTCATTGTATATGGAAATGTTTATATTGTTCGATTTTGTAAATATTTGAAATAATAAAAAATAATAAAATTTGGAAAAAATCCTACTCATTTTTCAATGTCCATTTAAAATCCCACTATTTTATCTATGAGAAAAGAACATTATCCACATTTGGAGGAAAAAACTGTGGGAGTAGAAACACAGAAGAAAAACAACTGCTTGATTACATGGGTCGAGGGGATATGATTGGGGATAAAAATTAAATGAACATCCTAGTGCAACCATCAACAACATGGAAATAAGTTTTGATCAAGGACACATGTAAAATCCAGTGGAATTGCCAGCTATAGGAAGGGTGGGGGGAGGGAAGGGAGGGAAGGAATATGATTCTTGTAACCAAGGAATAATGTTCTAAATTGACTAAATAAATAAATTAATTAACTAAAAAAAAATAAAACCCCACTATTATATTGAAGCCTCTCCGAATGTTTTGTTATACAGAGATCAAGTTTTACTTTCTGAAAGAAGTCTAATCACTGACTCCTGCCTTCTTATTACTTCTACATTCCTGATTGATATCCCAGGGGATGACATATAAACAGTTACCAGAAGTTTTAATCTCGGAGTCTATCTAGAAAGATAAAAATTGTGTTTAATGCCTTGGTCCTTTGTAATTTGCTTAATCATAAAGGATAACTCGGCCAAAGCCTGGCTTCATCTCTGTCAAAGATGTCAGTGTGGATTTTTCATATGTATACAAATTATGTATACATGTATTATATATCAGGTACATATGTTATATACATATATTATAATACATATTCTATGTATATGTAATATATATACACATTTAAAGGTAGATATTTATATAGGTGTATTTTATATCTGTTTTTATTTGTATATTAGGCATGTGTGTGGATGTATACACACATGTATGTAGGAGTTTGATCCCTCCCCCGTCTCCTTACCTTGGTTTCCTAGGAAAGAAATGACATTGCATCATATGCCCTCAGTAGTTCATAGCCGTTGGTTGCCTAATGCCCAGTAACAGTGGATAGAGTGCTGTGTCTAGGATCAGGAAGGTCTAAGTTCAAATCCAATGCCAGACACTTATTATTTGTATCATCCTGGATATGAATGGTCCTTGTATGATCATTTAATATCTATTTGCTTTAGTTTCCTCAAATATTAAATAGGGATACTTAAAGCATCTAGATTGTTGTGTTATGAAAATAATAATTATGAAGTGTTTTCCATCATTCTTGGCAGGTAGTAGATAGCATATAAATGATTATTTCTTTTCCTCCTTCACAGGGTTGATGTGAAGGATCAAATGAGATTAAATTTATTAAGTATTTAGCACAATGTCTAGCACATAATAATCACTTAATAAAGGCTTATTCCCTTCCTTATTACCCATCTCTGCCCTAAGAGAACTCTACCCTGAGGCCATACTCTTAAGGATTTAATATATCTAATAATTTCTCAATGAACAACAAATTCCAATCCAAGCATACCTTTCTCATCTCAGTGATTCTGAACCTTCATTTGTCATTATTCAAATTTTGTTCTTCCACTCACTCACTCACTCACTCACTCACTCACTCACTCACTCACTATCTACTCCCTTATTCCTATTTCCCTCAAGCCTTCCATTCACTGTGAGCTCCCTTTTCTCTCATATTCTGATGTTTTCTGCAAGTATCACTAAATTCATTCTATTTCACATGAAAATATAGCTCTTCATTTTGCCAAGGCATGCCACCTACCTATATAAGTGGTTTCTAATCTGCCTCCTCCAACAGATACTGCCTGTATTATCTTAATATCTTAATTATCTTTAACTTCCTCTTCTCTCCTTGCTCCTTCCCTACTTCCTACATATATGACCAAGGTTCTCTCATCCTCAAAAATGGTCATTTGACCCATCCACCCCTACTAGGTATCTTTCTTAATCTCAAGATCCTTGATGGCTAAACTCTTTGAAAAGAATGCCTACAATTGATGCATCTATTTCCTCTCTGCATTCTGGAGTCTGATATCATCATTCAATTGAAATTATTCTAATAAAGTCAGTCAGTCAGTCAATAAACTACTATTTTCTAGGCACTTTGGTAAGTACTGGGGATATAAAGAATAGTAAAAGACAGTTCCTGCCTTTGAGAAGCTCAGACTAACAGGATAGATTACATATAAAGAACTATGTACAAACAAGCTTTATACATGATGAATTGAAGATAATACACAGAAAGAAGGGTATAAATTCAGGAGGGATTGGGAAGGGCTTCCTGTAGAAGCTGAGATGTCAGCTGAGACCTGAGGGGGGCCGGGGATGTCAGTAGGGAGAACATTCGATGAGTAAAGGACAGTCAGTAAAAATATTTGGCATTGGGAAATGGAGTGTTTTCCTTGAGGAAAGAGACCAGTGTCATGGGGTCACAGAAAATGTGATAAGTTGTGAAGTGTAAAAGACTGGAAAGGTAGAGGGAAGTAAGTTAAGAAAGGCTTTGAACACTTAAAAGTCCTTATATTTGATCCAGGAGGACCCATTGGAATTTAACGAGTAGCTGGTAACATGGTCAGACTTGTGCTTTAGGAAGATCCTTTTGATAATCCAATGAAAGATTGAAGTATTTGGAGAGACTTGTAGTGAAGAGACCAATCTTTTTTTTTTTCCAGTGGTCTAGGGCTGAGGTCCCACAATGGGATGGTAGCAGTGTCAGAAAAGAGAAGAGAGATATTTTTGAGAGATGTTACAAAGGTAAAATCAATAGGTCTTAGAAATCTCAGATTGGATACAGAGGAGGGTTAAAGAGAATGAAGAATCAAGGATCGCATAGTTGTCCAATCTAATTGTCTTTAGTTAGGATGCCTCCTTCCTGAACTTTTTACAAGCAACCTTTGACATTGTCTACTCACTTCAACTTCATATTATCTTCTCTTTAGATTTCTGTGACTTTATCCTGGTTGTCTTCCTCTATATCTGACCACTTCTTTTCCATATCCTTTGATGGATCTTCATTGAAGTCATATCTAGAGGACATATCATGTCCTCTAGTGCTGTCCTTAGCCCTCTTCTCTTATCCCTTTACTCTATTTCACTTGACAATCTCATCAGCTACCATGGCATCAACTTCTATGGTAATAAATCTCAAATCTTCTTATTCATCCTGAAGGTCTTGATCTCCAATTTCATATCTTCAACTGCCTGTTGGATATCTCAAGGCTGGATGTCTTATGAAAATCTCAAAATTAGCACATCCAGTGCTGACTTCATTAACTTTCTTCCCTAAAACCCTAATTCTTAACTTCTCCATTACTGTTAAGGGTACATATTATTCTCTCAGTTCCTCAAGCTCACAAAACAAATGTCATTCTCAACTTATCTGTCTATACCAATATCATGTCTGTTGCTACATCCTATTGATTTTACTTTTATTTAATTTCTTGAATATACCCACTTCTCTCTTCTGACTCTACTATTACCTAAATGGAGATCATTATCACTTCATGTCTAGATTATTACATTAGTAAGCTATGTGACCCCCTGGCTTCAAGTTTCTTCCCAGTCCATTCTATTCTTCCACTCAGTTGTCAAATTAATCTTTTTAAAGTAAATGTTTGACTATGTCACATAGTAACTCCCTTTTACTTCAAGGATCAAATATAAGAGATCCTATTTGGCCTTCATAATCTTTCCTCTTCCAACTTTTCTATTCTTCTTTCACTTTATACATTCTTTCACATTCTGCAGTCAAGTGACAATGTTCTTGCTATTCCTTACATGACACCCCATTTTCCCATTCCTTGCATTAAAAAAAATACTCTGTCTCAATTCTGACAGAAGAGTGGTAAGGATTCAACAATTGGAGTTTTGACTTTTCCAGGATTATACAGGTAGGAAGTGTCTGAGGCCAAATTTAAACCCAGGTCCTCCTGATTCCAGGCCTGTCACTCTACTGTGCTACCTAGTTGCCCAACTTCTTATATTTTAACTGATTGTATCTCATGTTTGGAATTTGCTCTCTTCATTTCTGCTTCCTGTATTTCTTGACTTCAAGTCTCAACTAAAATTTCACCTTAAAGAAACCTATTCTGGTTCCCCTCAATAATAGCACCTTCTTCCCCTTGTTAATTATCGCCACATTATCATATATATCTATATATATATGATTATACACACATATATACTTAATCATGCATATACATCTCTCTCTTTCTCTCTCTCTCTCTCTCTCTCTCTCTCTCTCTCTCTCTCTCTCTCTCTCTCTCTCTCTCTCTCTCTCTCTCTCTCCTTCTATTCATATTGCCTCACCCATTAGTATAACAATCGTCCAGTGATTGCTAGATAAATTTTCCTGTGGCTTATAACTTGAGAAGGAGAAGGGAGCCTGAGGGAAATGGATGCTAAATGAAGACTCAAAGACAAGTTAAAAGATATTGGGAGAGGCGCTATCTCCTTATAATGTCTTCCTTGGAAAATTAATTAAAGGAAAACATGAGAAATAAGAAAACATGTGGCAGTAAGAAGTCCTAGATAGAAAGCATGTGGGCTACAGTGTCGCTAGGACAAGTAAGAAGAAATTAGGAGAAAGAACTCTGAGGATGCAGGAATCAAGAAAGAGCAGCACCCCTCACTCCAGCATTTATTGTGGATTGAGAGGTGATCAATGATAACATAGCATAGGTCTTAACATTGGTTGAATAGATCAGAGGAGGTGGAGATTCACCTGACATGCGCTTTTCAAAGGAATGTGGTTTGACAAGGTGAGAACTAAGCCTTTGTGGTGGCTCAGGAATTCTGTTGAACTTTCTATACAAAGATCATTAACTGATCTGACCAAGTATCTGATAAATGAATATATATAATACAATATCAATACATCAACCATACTTCCCAGATGCCAACATGCCTGGTATGCTACAATTAGGCTGTGAGCTTCTTGGGAGAAAGGACTGCTTTTTGCTTCTCTTTGTGTCCCCGGGGGGAAAAAAATGGTTCTGTACATGATAGATTCTTAAGAAATACTTGATGACTCATTGCTTGACTGATTAGGTATTCTCACTGGCAAACCTGCAATATTATTTTCATTAATTAACTAAACTCCAACCCAAGTTTATTAAAAGTTAATTATTTAATTACTTGAGAAGTTTCCTTTCTTGTTATTTTAAAGCTTCTATTTCTCTAGAATTAAACATGAAAATAGACAAATAGATTACTAATTAACAAATAGAATTTATAATACAAATGTTCATATATTTATATTACTCTCAGAGACCATTCTATATAAAAATAGGTAACTTTTAAAATTCATTTGTAAAGATAGTTGCACACAGCTTAGTTAATTCCAATCACTAATAAGTCTCAAAAATGTTCTTTATAATGCCTCATTTCTTTTTAAAAATAAATTTATGTATTTAATTTAGAATATTTTTTCATGGTTACAGGATTGATGTTCTTTCCCTCCCTTCCCCTTTTCTCCCTCCTGGAATGATGAGCAATTCCACTGGGTTTTACATGTATCAATGTTCAAAATCTATTTTCAAATCATTAATATTTGCAGTAGAGTGATCATTTAGAGTCAACATCTCCAATCATATCCCCATTGAACCATGTGATCAATAATATGTTTTTCTTCTGTGTTTCTACTCCCACAGTTCTTTCTCTGGATGTGGGTAACTTTCTTTTTCATAAGTCACACATAAGTCCTGTATTGCTACTAGTAGAGAAGTCCATTACATTCGGTTGTGCCACAGTGTATCAGTCTCTGTGTATAAGGTTCTTCTGGTTCTGCTCCTTTCACTCTGCATCAATTCCTGGAGGTCGTTCCAGTTCACATGGAATTCCTCCAGTTCATTATTACTTTTGGCACAGTATTCCATCACTATCATATACCACAATTAGTTCAGCTATTCCCCAATTGATGGACACCCCCTCATTTTCCATTTTTTTTGCCACCACAAAGAATGCAGCTATAAATATTTTTGCACAAGTATTTTTCCTTATTATCTCTGTGGGGTATAAACCCAGCAGTGGTATGGCTGGATCAAAGGGCAGGCAGGCTTTTAAAGCCCTTTGGACATATTTCCAAATTACCTTCCAGAATGGTTGGATCAATTCAAAACTCCACCAGCAATGCATTAGTGTCTCAATTTTGCCAAACCCCCTCCATTTATTACTTTCCTTTGAATGTCATATTGTCCATTATTCTAGGTGTGAGGTGGTACCTCAGAATTGTTTTGATGTGCATTTCTTTAATTATGAGAGAGTTAGAACACTTTTTTCATGTGCTTATTGATAGTTTTGATTTCTTTATATGAAAACTGCCTATTCATGTCCCTTGCCCATTTATCAATTGGGGAATGGCTATAATACCTCATTTCTCAAATATAGAGAGAACTGAATCAAATGTATAAGAGTGCAAGTCATTACCCAATAGATAAATTATCAAAGGTTATGAACAAGCAGTTTTCAAATGAAGAAACAAAAGCTATCTATGGCAATATAAAAATGCTCTAAATCACTATTAAAGAAATGCAAATTAAAATGCTTTTGAAGTAACTTAATACCTCATACTATAAGATTAGCTAATATGACAGAAAAGGAAAGTGACAGATATTGGAGGAGATGAGAGAAAATTGGGAAACTAATATTTTTGGTAGAGTTATGAGCTGTTCAAATTATTCTGGCAGGCAATTTGGAACTATGGCTGAAGGGCTATAAAACTGTGCCTACCTTTTGTCCCAGCAATACAAGTACTAGGTCAATATTCTAAAGAGATAAAAATAAGGAAAATGACCTATATGTACAAAAATATTTATAGCAACTCTTTTGTGGTGGCAAAGAATTGGAAACTGAGGGATGCCCATCAGGTGGAGAATGGCTGAACAAGTTCTGGTATAGGACTGTGATAGATTATTATTGTTCTGTAAGAAATTATTTTGGGGAATGTCTTCAGAAAAACCTGGAAAAAAACCATGCAAAGAGAAGTGAACAGAACCAGGAAAAAATTATGCACAATAACAGCAGTATCATAGGATCAATTATGAATGCCTTAGCAATTCTCAGCAATACAATATTCTAAGCCAATTTGAAGGATTTATGATCAAAGATGCCTTTAACCTATAGAAAAAGAACTGATGGAGTCTGAATGCAGATCAAAGCATTCTTTTCTTTTTTTCAGTCTGTATTTTCTCTCACTTGACTAATATAGAAATGTTTTTCATGATTGCACAACATTATAATTAAATTCAGCTTCTTAGGAAATAAATTAATTTTTTCTTTGATTTCTTTTTTTTACTTTTCTTTGACTTCTCTTCAACGTTGACAGTCAAATAACATCTTTTCAAAATATACTGATTTTGTCAGCTCCTCTCCAACTTCTTATTGTACATTTTTCATAATGTTTATCACCACAGTAAAAGTAGTTCTGACAAGGAAAACATTTCTCCTTGCCTCCTTATCTTCTCCATATATTCCCTATATCTCATCATGGATAAGAGATAAAAAAAATTACACCTTCATCCTGACTCTATAAAGAGAAGGTCTTCATCATAAACCTTTTTTTCAACTGATTCTATATTATCAATACCAACTGTATTTCTTAAAATTCCTTTTGGCTTTATATTCTTATAAAGACAATGATTATTTTTATAATTTTTGAAATTCTATGGATAAAAATACATTCATATGTTATATGTACATGTGAACATGCATAATACCATATATATTTACCTTTATGAATACATTATATTCCTAGTCACGCTAAAGCTAGTTGGGGAGCTAAGATGATGTGCTAGAAGGGTTTGTTTATGTAGTATTTTATATATAATTTTAGTATTTATATATTTCATTGTAATTTCAGCCTATGAGGTTTTATGTATTTTTTATGAATTTCATGTTGTCCTAAACAATAGGTCATGGTTACTTTTAGATGTTTTATTGGTATATGTCTTTTTATGTATACATATATGCATATGTGGTGTCATGCATATATGAAATATTAATACGGCATTATGCTATTAATATAGTATTGCTATATTATTATTACCATTAGTATTTTTTCTCCTTTCATATACTATTCTGATGTTTATGTCTACTGTGTTCTAGCTACATTTTAGATATTAAGTTACTTATGCAGCCTGTCAAGTGGTATACTCCATTATTAAGACAATTTTTTTTATTAGTGGGAATTTACTATATATCATGAATGATTATTTTTGAGAACTAAACATTTTTGGATATGGGAAGAAATGCAAAAGTTGAATATATTGCATTCTTGCCTTAGGGTCTAAGGTGTGAACTAAGAAGGAAACCATCCAGGAGCAGGTGTTGCTGCAATTATCAACTAGTGAACACATGGTAAGTATACACCAGACCTACATCACAAGTCATGCAGGCCAGCCAATACTGACCAATAAACTCAAACTTCGATTTCACTAGAGATTCACTTTGAGGAATTCTTCCAAAGTGGTCTCCTGGATTGTTACTGCCTGGATACCCACAGTTGGAAGGCTTTGAGAAAGCAGTTAATAATGACTCAAGTTTTTAAGAAACAGCTTTATAAATCACCTTGTGATGGGGGGGGGGGACCTCATTATTATTTTATTATCTCCACTTTAAAGATGAAGAAACTGAATTTCCAAATCTCTCAGGACCTTGTATATTGCCACATAAGTGAACAAATGAAGTAGGACTTAAGCTCTGCTCTTTGGACTTAATGATCAGTGTTCTTCTCAGTGGTACAAATGAATAGAGGGTAACACTTTTCAGACTCCCATAGAATAAGGCACATACATAATCCAAGGAATAGCTTTAGTTTTACTTGTTCTCTGTGACTGTGTTACCAGATGAATTGACAATCCTTTTTCAAGTGGAATTGGGGTCTTTTTCCCTAAAACTTATCCCAGTTGCTCTTGTGACATAGCTTTTGGCTTGGTCCCTATGAAGATAAGGGGTCAATGGGAGACTTTCTGATTCCATTAAGAAGACTCAGCTAAATGCTCATGAAGAGTTCATAGGTCAAAGAATTCTTTAGCTCCCTGAATTAATGAAGACACTGATATTTTCTGTTGTCTTTTTGTGCCTTGCATCTAAACATATTCCTTTTCCTTTCTCTTTTCCACCCATGTCCATTCAGCTATTGTATCTGGTAGTCCGAATTGTCTCTCTTTGATTCCTCATAATTCACTCTCCCTTGGAGGGTGAGACAGGAAATAGGGGAAAGGATGAGGGTGACAGAGACCAACCCAGGGAATTATATATCTAACCTTGATAGTGAAAAAGTAGGAACTTAGGGGCAGGGAAACCTGAGGGAAATGAATTGTTGTTTCTGATGAAGGTCCTCTCTAGCTGTTAGCTCCTTAATGAGTCCAGAGGGAACTCTGGAGAGGAGATCAGAAAATTCTCCCTATGAATGTCCTGATTTCTTCAACATGGCCATAGAACTTTGAGCTCACCATTCCAGACCTAGCTGTGCTCATTAAATAAAATGGGCACAAGGACCTGTAGTATAGTAATGGTCCTCTAAGGTCATAATAACAAAATCTCTGATAACAGCTCTGGGGCCACAGCTGAGAGAGAGATAAAAGAAAAGTCCACTAATAATGCTCATTGGGACAGGCCTTCAGAGAAATGCTCATGGAGAGGAGGCTGAGGAGATTATACAAAAAGGAAGTAAGGTGAGGCTAGTAGGATATAAATTTATTTGAAATTATCTTCGTCTTCTTCATTGCAGTCATAGGATCTAGGAAGTATAGAGGCACTCCCAGAGTATATGGAAAGTGGAGATTTTTATGGAGAATGTCAGTTGGGAGATCCCTGGAATAGGGGGACCAGAAACTGAGAGACAGGACACCAGTGCTAATGGGCTTAAGCACTTATATTTAATGCAGGACCTGAGTCAGGGTTTTGGAGTTCTTTATGTAGGAAATGAGAAGATGTTCTTAAGGGAGGGATCATGACTCCTGAACATGGGGAGTAAGAAAGCAAAATTCATATTTGGGTCCAGGTCTGTTCACTTCATGGTTGACTTTAGGTCTCCTCTGAGCTGTAATCTGCTTTTCTGTATTCTATGGGTAAAAAAGGAAGAGGATTATGAGATAGCCTGGACTGGAGCTTAAAGTGCTTAAAGAAAACTTGAGGATTAGGGTGGGGAGGCAAGGAGATAATGGAGTCCAAATAGTGGGGAATGTAGAAAGACAAGAGGCAGTTCTGTTGAAATAATCACAGGGTTTATTGATCACAATAAACAGTAGGATAAATGTAGGGAAATCACAGGGACTAAGGCTACTCTAACTTTATGTCCCCCTTGGAACCTTTTCTAGACCCAGAGGAAAACACATCTCTTTTCTTCCTTTGTCTCACTCTTTTCATCTTTCAGGCAAGTTGCTTTATTAATATTTTTCATTAACCTCTCTTATAGCATCTTTTCTTCCAAACTATGTATATAAAATTCACTGTCTCAGATCTACACTTATCTCCCTTATACACCTTCTCTTCACCCCCTCCATCTGTACCCTAGGTTGATTTGAATTGAGATGGAGTCCTCCTAGTCCCCAACCTGAAATGTATTAGTACATTAATTGCATCCCCTCCACCTTCTCTATTGTATTCAAAAGCCACAAGAAAGAAGACTCAGGGTCCAAAAGTATATAGATAAGGAAAAAAATCTGTGAAGATGGTGAAGAAATGTGTTTATAACATGACCATGTTCCCATTTAGAAAGACTTTTTCTCCTTGGACAATACTTTCCTGTCTTATCTTGGGGGTGATTTGCCACAGTACCAATACCAGAGATGAAGATTCAGAGCTGGGATGAGGTAAGGCTGAGGAAAGTCTTGGTAATACTTGTAATATTAGCCCATTTGTCAGAATTAGTCACTTAGGCTTTCAGGCAATTGCATGGACTGACTTACATTCCACGGTCTCAGAACCTGGGGAAGCTGCGCTCACTGAATAAGCAGTTTTGGTCCTTGGTTCTGAGATGGAATGGAGAGAATCTGGGCCTGGGAGTGAGAAAACTTGTATTTCTGCACTGACTCTACTCTAGTAGTAGTCTAAGTGTTAGTAATTTACTTACTCACTCAGTCACCTCAATTGCTTTAAGTGTAAAATGGAGATCAAAGAATTAAAGGAACATGGAATCACATAATTTTAAAATTGGTAGGGTTTACTTGGCAAAGAATGATATTTTTCTCAATGGATTGTAAACTGAGATGATAGAATTGAAAGTCCTGTCTAAAAACTCCAAAGTACTACATGAGTATAATTTTTTTTCTCATAATTTAATATCAAAATGGGCTGGAAGGAAGATCAGATAAAAAAGGTCTCATCTCTGTCCTTGGGATGTCTGCCATCTTTTTGAAGTGACAGGATATTTAAGCAAAATACTAGGTGGTACTTTTACAAAGCAGTAGTCCAGAGAGAGAGAGAGAGAGAGAGAGAGAGAGAGAGAGAGAGAGAGAGAGAGAGAGAGAGAAATAGAGAGAGAGAGAGAGTCTTGCATTTTCTCTTATCTAATTTAGTGTCATTAGTCTGAGAACCAAAGGATCACAGGATTTTCATTTGAAAGTGACCTTAGAGATTATATATTCCTCACATTACTACATGTAACATAGAACCTGAAGCTTCCAGATGTCATAAATTTAGGAAATAGAAATGGTAGGTAGGATTTGATCCTAGAGTTAAATTAGCAAACATTCATTTAACAAATATTTGTGCAGGTCTATTATCTGCCAGTTACTCTGCCAATAACTGAGGATACAGGTATATAAGACTGGTATATAAGGTATTTATGGGCTGTTATATGGAAAAGGCATGCACAAAGACATATACAAGCGAATATATTGTAAGAGCCACAAAGGTAGTTAGATGGCATGCCAGACAGGACATAGAGCATGAAATATGTGGTCAAACCCGACCTTAAACACTTAATAGCTGTGGAACCTAGACAAGACACTTAACCTTATTTAGCTTCAGTTTTCTTATATATAAAATGGGGATAACAGCTCTTACTTTCTAGGATTGTTATGAAGATCAAATGAGATAATATACATAAAACACTTTGCAAATTTTAAAGTGCTATATAAATATTCTTCCTTCAGAATTGAATTGACTCATTGTAGTAATCAGAATATCTAAGTCCTTCACTTCTTTTATTTATTAAGGAAGAAAACACTGGAGGTTTTATATACACACATACATACCTACATACATACATACATACATACATATATATATCATATATATATATATGAAGGAAAAACAAATTAGAAGGTCAAGGAAGGTTTCCTGGAGGAGGTGACATTTGAATTAAACCTTGATATACATTTTACAAATCCTTTCCAACATAGATATGTGTTTCTATGAAATAAATTAAAGGATTTTGGTATATTTAGTATAAGTATATTTTTTTTATAAATGAAGAAGCAGAGGTCCAGAAAGGCTCAGAGATTTGTTCAAGGTATAGCAAGCCTCTAAGTGATGGAATGAATTGGAATTGAAGTTCTCGACTTTGGACTTAATGACTAGTTTTCTCCCTTTCTACTCTACTATTGAACTCCAGAATACAATGAAGTCTATCTGGTTTGGTGATATAGATGGATTCAGAGTCAAAACTGATGTAGAACATAGCCTTTAGGTGTATATGGTTTCAATCTTGAAGTATATGAAAACTAGCTAGTGAAAGAGGGATTAGACTTCTTCCTGGGACTAGAAGCAGAATTAAGACCCAAAGATAGAAATTCCAGAAAGATAGTTTTCTGTTCATTACTGAGAAGATGTTTCTTACAATTTATTTTCCCAAATATGGGACGGGTTGCCTCATGAGGAAGTGAGTCAGCTGTTACTGGAAATTTGTAAGCTAAGATTTGGATGATCATTTGTTGAAGATTTTGTAGTGGGGACTCCTGGGGTTGTTTCAGGTGATCCCTAAAATTTCTTCCAACTGTGAGGTCCTTTTGCTTTAGAGGGGATCAGTGGATTTATATTGGGAGGTGTTATAAGGGGATAAAGGCTTTGAAGGAGGAAGAATGAACAGCAATTCTTTCATTAATATCTGAAGGCTTGCTTGGGACTACTGAAATTCTGAAAACAGGCAAATTTATTTTTTAAAAGTGCCTTCTAAAAATCTCAAATCTCTAAAGTTTGATGTCCTTTAAATAAAGTCATTCAAAACTAGCTAGCTAATAAGCAATGACTTCATGAGATTGAGATGATACATCAGAAATCCAAAAATCCTATTTCAATCAATCATTTAATGAATTAGAAAACATTTATCAAGTATTTACATCATGCCAGGTACTGTGATAATCTCTATGGATAAAAAGGAAGACAAAATTACAAGAAAAAAACAGTTTCTGTCCTCAGGTTTACATTCTAAAAAACAACATAATGTATAAACAAATATGTAAAAAGCTAACTAAATAGATGAATGAATGAATATGCAATATATATACATACATATATATACAGAGTGTAAAAAAAGAAATTTTTGAAGAAGATGAAGATGAGAAGTTGCAAGTTCATGGGGGCTTGAGGCAGGTACCTCTTGCAGAAGATGATATTTGAGCTGCTTTAAAGAAAGTTAAAATTTGGAGGTGAGCACATCACTCCAGGCTTGGCAGCCAGCCAGTGCAATGGTATGATGAGATGGAATGCGCCATATGCAATAATAAGTATTACTGGATGGTAGAGAGTAAAATGTGATAATACAAGAAAGATAAAGAAAGGAGTCATTTAGTAAGAGTTTTAAATAGAGATTTTCTATGTCATCCTAGGGGAGATAAGGAGCCATAACAGTTTATTGAGAAGAGGGTCATATTCAGATCTGTACTCTAGGAAATTCTCCACTACATATATGGAGAAGATGGCCTAGAAGAGAGAAATATGTGAAGCTGAGAGACTAATTAGGTTACTGTAAGAGTTCATTCATTTTTTTCCACTGGTACACAGCTGAAATTGACCAGGTTGTATATATTTTAATCATGCACAATTTTTTCTCTTATATTCCTTCCTATGTAGTATTGGCAGTGTATGAAGAAGTTGACCAGGGGTCCATAAATTATAGTCTATAGTACCAAATCCTACCCACTGCCATTTTTTACGACTCCTAGTTAAAAATGATTTTAACATTTTATAACAACATATTGAAAAATGTAAAATTATGCAGTCAACAAACATTCTAAGCTCATGGATCAGATTTAATCCTCCTACAAAAGCTGCCCACACATGGAGAAATGTTTCAAAGAACTTGATGAAGCTCATTTAAATATTAATTAAACTAATTAATTAAATTAAATTAACATATATTTTGATATTCAGCAACTTCAAAGCAAAGATTGACATTGGGGAGAATGATAAAAAATTTGAGAAATCAGTCATGATGATGGCTAAAGATATATAAATTAAAAAATCCTGAGACCTAGAATCATAAGTATTTCCTCTGAGAAAAGAATCAGAAGGCTATGGATATGGTGAGCAACAAGTAAAATTTCTTAACAGACAGGAAATGATTTGTTACTCTTATGGGAGTCATTTCTGAATCACCTACCTACCTATCTATCTACCTGCCTATCTATCTATCTATCTATCTATCTATCTATCTATCTATCCAATCTCTCTCTCTCCATTTATCCATCTATCTAATCAAATCACCAACTTTTTAGAGCAAATATAATAATAATAGCTAGTATTTACATAGATCTTTAAGGCTTTCAACATGCTTTTTATATGTTGTGTCAATGAAAAAATAGTACACAGGTGGAAAAAGAATAAAAGAAAAAATAAGGTAGGAAATTAGATCAACTTCTACCTTACCTACTGAATAAAGTTACTGATGCTGCAATAAGTGATGTGGATAGAGAAAAGAATATCACTAGACATGTGCAAGGAAAATCTATTTGACCATCTGTCATTGACAATAGAGATGGAGGGAGGGAATAAATATTTATATGGCATTTATGATATATCAGATACTGTGCTAAATATTTAAAATATTTGAACCTATGGTAGTATACTGACAATTTTTAAAATGTGATGTTATCTATGTATTATTATATTTTTATTTATTTGATTTATTTTATCAAATGTTTTCTGTTTCCATTTTAATTTGCTTCAGGCTACACTGGAAAGTGTCAGGGGGTACCTATTTCATACTTTTGTTTTAAGCAATTCCTTTGATCATAAGTTGCATGGGAGATGACAATTTGCAGTGATAAGAATTTTCTTTACTAATGAAATTATAGCTTTAATCCCTAATTCCTCTGATTTTTTTTGCTTTGTGGGTGATTTAATCTTTATTGTTATTATTTTTATCCCAAATTTTACAAAAGAAAAAACATTTCTACATACAAAGAAAAAGACAGAACACAAATGAAATAATAAATCTTCTATATGATTAGATTACTTTTCTTCCTATCTATACAATAGATTCCATTCACAGGTATCCTAATCCCTCCCCATGCTCCCTGAATTACAGAAGGTATCATCAGGGAGACCAACATATACATATAAATTCTTTCATTTTTCACCTTTCTGTTCACTTTCCAGAGGTAACATTCACAGTTTATTCTTGCAGCATTAATTCTGTGGCTGTGTATAATATTCATCTGGTTCTTATCTTATATAGTTCTTTCTGCTAAGTACTTTGTGTAAATATTTTTTTCATGTTATCATCATAATAAACTCTGCAAGATAGATGCTTTTATCATCTCCATTTTATACTTGAGGAAAGTGAGGATAAGGAAAGTTAAGTGACAATCAAGATTAAACAAATAGGAAGTAGTTGAAGTTATATTTGAACTCTAGTCTTCCTGATTCCAGGTTTAGTACTCTTTCCACCACCAGTAGCCTTTGATAGATTGGTGAAGGTCTTTCTGAATTTGATGGGAGGGTGGACTTGATGTATTACATTTTCAGTCCCCTAAAATGTATTGACTGGCTACTAAAGTTTCTACCATTTTGCTTCTCTGAAGCTGAATTCTTGAACCCAAATGTAGGATACTACATTTATTTCTATTACATTTACAGTTTTATTAGGAGCCCTTTCCCCTATAACAAACAGATACCTGACACAGCATATATTGATTGTTCCAAATTCCTTGCTTTGGAATAAGAAATAATATATCTAACATGTCTTTAATATGATAATACTTCAGACTCTTGAAGATAGGCTTCATGTTCTCTCACTAGATAATCTCTCCTCCTGAATAAAAATTTCTAATTATTAAAAATGATTACCTCTAGCATGGTCCACATGTACCCCTTTTTATCATCCTGACTGCTCTCTTGTTCACGATCTTTTTAATTTTAAATGTATTTGTTAATTAAAATTCCTAGGTACTATCTCCTCTCCTGGCTCACCAATAGAGAAAGCACAATTTGTCAAAAAAGATCTTTATATGTAAAAATATGTCTTATTTTTATCACTTCTTTCTCTGTAGGTGGATATACAAACAATATTTCTGTTGCTGTATATAATGTTCTCTTGGTTCTGCTCATTTTGCCCCTTATAATTTCACATAGATCTTTCCATGTTTTTAAAAGAATTAACCTGTTCATCCTTTCTTATAGTATGTAGTATTTCATTGCAATTATACACTAAAACTTGTTTAGCTATTCCCCATTGATGGACATCCCCTCACTTTCTAGTTTTTTTGCCATTACAAAGAGAGCTGTTATTGTGTTTTAGAACTTTTAAGTTCTTTTTCCTTTTTCCATGATCACCTTAGGAAATAAAACTAATAGTGATATTGCTAGGTCAAAAGGTATATAGTTTTATATATATGTCACTATCTCTCTTTTATCAAATCCTTATCTTCTAAGAATCAGTAGTAAATATTGATTCTAAGGCAGAAGAGTGGTAAGGTTTAGGCAATTGGGTTTAAGTACTTTGCCCAGGGTCACAGAGGTAGAAAGTGTCTGAGGCTAGATTTGAACCCATGTCTTTTGAACTCCAGATGTGATACTCTCTCCACTGTGCAATCTAGATGCCCCTATGTTAATCATGTTCTAATTATGTTGCTGCTAGAGTATACTCCCTCCTTAGCACACCTGACTCTTTCTGCTCTGCTTCCTTCTCCTTGAATAATTTTTTTAAATTTAATTTTACCTCCAATTACTGGTAAAACAGTTCCCAATGTTCTCTAAAGTATATTGTCTCAAATTCTCTCCTTCCCTTCCTCTTTACCTCCCCCCACCATGTTGAGATGATAAGCATTCTCAGATTTTACATGTGTAATGTAAACTATTTTAAAATATTCTTTTTGTGGAAGGAAACTCAAAAAAATTAAGAAAGTGAAGAAAGTTTACCTTGGTCTGGATCTATGCTCTACCAATTCTTTTTCTCTGGAAGCAGATGACATTTTTTTTTTATCATGAGTCCTTTGGGATAGTTTTGAATTGTATTACTGAGACTACTAAGTTATTCACAGTTGTCCATGGTACCATATTCCTGTCACTGTGTAGTGTTCTAGTTCTGCTTCAGTTTAAAACTCCTTCAGTTCATTATATCTTTCCAGATTTTTTTCTGAGCTCCTCCTGCTTGTCATTTCTTATAGCACAGTAGTATCCTAATACAGGCATATACTATAAAACACTGAGATATTTCTCAGTTCTTTGCCTCCAACAAAAAGAGCTGCTTTAAATATTTTTGTACAAATAGGTCCTTCCTCTTTTTGCTTTCTATCTTTTTGGGGATACAAATGTAGTAATGGTGTTGCTGGATAGATACTGTTTTGTATCCTGTTAGGCACAGATCCAAAATGCTCTCTAGAATTGTTAAATCAATTCATCACTCCCCTAACAGTGCATCAGTGTCTCAATATTCTAACATCCCCTCTGAGTTTTGTCAATTTCCTTTTCCATCACAACAGTCAATCTGATAGGTGATAGGTACCTCAGAGTTGTTTTAATGAGCATTTCTTTAATTAATGATCTAGAGCATTTTTGCATGACTATAGAGAGCTTTAATTACTTCTTCCGAGAACTGCCCTTTCATATCCTTTGACCAATTATTAATTGGGGAATTACTTGTATTCTTATATATTTGACTCATTTCTCTATGTATTTGAGAAATGGGCCTGTTTTAGAGACTTGTACATTTTTTCACCATGATGATTACTGTGTATCACTTTCCATCTTATTTCCCTATTTAGTTTCTGACCAACATCTCCCCCATTTTGCCCTCTGTTCTATCAGCCTCACACCCCATGCTCTTATCCCCTTCCCCTCCTACTATTCTGCAGGGCAAGATAAGTTTTTATACCCAACTGATTGTGTATATTCTTCCCTCACTGAGTCAATTTTGATGACAGTAAAGTTCATATACACCCCTTCCCACTTCTTCGTCTTCCCCTCTACTATATAAAATAGATCTTTCATGCCTCCTTTAGGTGAGATGATTTAACCCATTATATTTTCCCCTTCCCCCTCCTCTCACTGAATTCCTCTTTCTCATGCCTTAATTCAATTTTATTTTTTATATCATCCCATCACATTCAACTCATACCCTTTCCCTCTCTCTATATCTATTCCTTCTAACTGTTCTAATAAAGACAAAATTCTTTGGAGTTTCAAGAATCATCTCCCATATAGAAAAGTACACAGAAATGTACCTTACTGAATGTCTTGATTTTTCTTTCTCATTTACCTTTTTATATTTCTCTCGAGTCTTGTATTTGTGAGTCATTCAGCTTTAGTCTTTTCATTATGAATATCTGAAAATCTTCTGTTTCATTAAATATCCATTCCCCCCCTCCCGACCCCACCAAAGGAATATGCTCAGTTTTGTTGAGTAAATGATTCTTGGTTAAAGTTCTAGATCTTTTGTCCTCTGGAATCACACATTTCATACCCTCTGATCCTGTAATGTAAAAGTTGCTAAAATTTGTTATCTTGATTGTGGCTCCATGATATTTGAACTGTTTCTTTTTGGTTGCCTGCAATATTTTCTTGTTGACTTCATAGTTCTGGAATTTGGCTACAATATTCCTGGGGGTTATCCTTTTGAGATCTCTTTCAGGAGGTGATTGATGGATTTTTTTCACTTTCTATTTTGCCCTCTTGTTCTAGACTATCAGAGCAGTTTTCCTCGATAATTTCTTGAAAGATAATGTTTAAGCTCTTTTTTTTTTGGGTTATGGATTTCAGATAAGCTTAATGATGCTTAGATTATCTGACTTGCATTTATTTTCCAGGTTGTTTGTTTTTCCAATTATTTTGTCATTCTTTTAACTGATTTTTTTTCTCAGTGTCTCATGGAGTCATTATTTACCCAATTCTAATTTTAAAGACAGGTTTTTTTTCTTTTTCGAGTGAACTTTTGAACCACCTTTTCTATTTGGTTAATTCTACTTTGTATAAAGTTATTTCCTTAGTAAAATTTTATTCCTCTTTTCCCACATGACCAATTCTGCCTTTTAAGAAGTTTTTATCATCAACTGTATATTTTTCTACTTAATGAACTCAGCTTTTAAAGAAGTTCTTCTCTTCATTGGATTTTTGTGCCCTTTTACCAATTAGTCTATTTTGCTTCTTAAATTGTTAATTTCTTCAGTATTTTTTTGTGCCTTGATTACCAACCTACTGGCTCTTTTTTAATTATTTTCTTATATTATTCTTGTTTCTATGTTTAGGTTTTCCTTCTACCTCTCTCATTTGATTTTTAAAATCTTTTTTGAGCTCCTCCATTAATTCTTTATGGTTTAAGAGCAATTAACATTTTTTTGAGGCTTTGGAATACAGGAGTTTAGTTTTTGTTTTCTTCTGAATTTGCATTTTGGTTTTCTCTTTCATCTAAATAGCTTTCTATATTGAGGGTTTTTTGTTGTTTGATAATTTCCCCATTTTTTCTTTTATTATATTATTAATAATTTTTTATTTTTTAATTAAAAAAACCCTAAAGTTGGAATCTATAACTGATTTAAAGGGAGCACCATTCCCAGCTTCAGGTTCTTTGAGAAGCTGCCTTAAGAGCTGGCTCTGGGAATGTATCTGCTTTTAATACTTCCAAGGTAACATATAAGGAGAAGTGTGTTTAATATGCTCCAGTCTGAGGGTAACCACAAGCACTCTTTTATTCCCTGGAACTGAATAGGGTCCTATAGTCCCCTATGGCCACAAGTGCTAGTGTGTGCTATTGCTCCTCCTCCTTTGTGAGCATGCCCTAGGACTGTTTCTGGTTTCTATGTATGAGTAGTGCAACAAGAGAACCAACAAAGGGTCCCCTGTAATATTTTTCTGATCAGTTGTCTGATCCCCCTTACCATCTGTGACTGGGAGCTCCAGAAACCTTTGTTGCTGCTTTGGCCGTCCCAGGACCTATTGCTGAGGTGAGGTCTGCCCTGGCATGCTGTTTTGTGCTCCACCTCCAACCCAGTGTACTCTATCCCTCTTGCTGGCCTTTTTAAGTTGTTTTGGTATGAAAAAATATTTCACTTCATCTTTTTATGAGTTGTGCTGCTCAAGAATTCATTCTGATGTCATTCAGAATTCAAAATTTAGAATTCAAAAAATTCATTTTATGTCATAGTTTTTTAGAGGGTAATTTGGTAGAGATCAAGGGGTCGGTATACCTTCTTCACCATCTTGGCACCCCCCCCCCCCTTAAATAATTATTAAAATAAATCAGAAAACAAACAATTATCTAGAAAATTCAGAACAAAATCTCTCAGCTTCTCTAGATCATAGAATTATGTATCCTTCCCCCCCCCCCCCACTCCTCTCTGCAGATTATTCCCTGGGAACGATTTTCTTCAGAGAACCTCACCACAGTCAACGAATTTCTGTTGCTTGGATTCTCCAGTCTCCAGGAAAAGCAGCTTGTACTTTTTCCTATCTTCCTTTGCCTCTACCTACTCATCCTTTGTGGGAATATCATCATTGTCACTGTCATCTGCCTAGAGCACAGCCTCCACATTCCCATGTACTTTTTCCTAGGGGTCCTCTCTGTCTCAGAGACCTGTTATACATTTGTTGTCTTGCCCAAGATGCTTATCAATTTGTTCTCTGTGCTCAGGACCATCTCCTTCACTAGCTGCGCTATCCAGATGTTCTTCTTCCTTGGCTTTGGTGTCACCAACTGCCTACTCCTTGGTGTGATGGGTTATGATCGCTATGCTGCCATCTGTCACCCTTTGCGCTACCCAATCCTCATGAACTGGAGGGTTTGCAGATTGTTAGCAGCCTCTTGTGGAGTGAGTGGCTTCCTAATCTCATTGATAGGCACAACTTTGGTCTTCATTTTACCCTTCTGCAACTCCAACAAGGTTGAACACTACTTCTGTGATATTTCACCTGTTATTCACCTTGCCTGTGGTGATGCTCATATCAATGAGCTCATCATATTCATCTGTGGCATCCTGGTGCTCGTATTCCCTCTGTCCTTCATCTGCATCTCCTATGGTTTCATTATTAGCACCATCTTGAAGATTCCATCTGCTGAGGGGAAGCGGAAAGCTTTTTCTACCTGTGCCTCCCATCTCACTGTGGTTGTAGTCCACTATGGATGTGCCTCCTTTGTCTACCTACGGCCCACATCCAGGATCACATCAAGTAAAGACCAGTTGGTGACAGTGACTTACACCATTGTCACTCCCTTGTTGAACCCCATGGTTTATAGCCTAAGGAATAGGGATGTCCAGCTAGCCATCCGGAAAGTAATTAGCTGGGAAGGGTTTTCCCTTAAAACTATATAATTTCTAATTCACATAATTGTGGATAAACAGTTGTACTAGAGATATTGTTTATTTTGACAGAGCTATGAGTTATATGCTACTCCCATGGCTACATGCTTTTAAAAACTTGTTTAAGGATTTTAAGAAATCTATGGAGAGTAATTAACAGTGATAAGAGTACCACATACTATGGGATGATAGGTTGTAAAGTAGCATTGTCCAATTTTATAACAAAATCACATCTTTATAGGAGTTTTTGAGTATGCATGCCTAATATATGTATATTTATTGACATAGTATACTAATATTATGTGGAATATAAAATAGAAATTAAAAAGAGATAAAGAATTATACACTAATATATTTTTTATTTTGTGGATTAATAGTATATGTAAAAAAGCAATATTTTTTAAATAAAGTGCTTATCATATGCAAGACACTGGTCTAAGTACTAGATATACAAATACATGCAAAAACATAATTCTTGCCCTCAAAGAACTTATATTTTCAAGAGAGGGCATACATATATAAAGGAGCTAAAAAACAAAGGGAAAAGAAAATACCCAAATGGAAGTATACTGTGGTGAATATTGGAATCAGAAGTAGAGCTGAATGAAGAATGAAGGATGACTAGCCTAGGCTCTTCTTTAAAATGGAGGCTCCAGAAGGAGTTCATTAGAGGGGTAAAAAGGATTCAGGGATAGAGGAAGGTTTCAATATGAGAAGGAACTTCTATACTGAGAAAAATGAAAGATGACAGGCCTAAGCCTTTTTCTTTTTCAAAATGGAGTTTTTGGGACAAGGGGGATGTAGGAACCTAGGTATGTTTCAGGTTGAGGAGGAACATCCATGGAAAATTTTTTTATTTCATTAAAATCATTACTAAAATAATTAAAAATTTTAGTGACACCAATGATCAGTGCAATTAATTGAACCTATTAGTTTTGAAAAATTCTCATGAATGTATTGAAGGTTTGGGTAAATGTTTAAATAATTGTAATTTGTGAAAAGTAAATTCATTTTTTCTAGATATATAAAAAATTTAAATATATTCAGTAAAACAATCAAATAACTGAAGAGTAGCCAGTTAAAATAACAGCTTTTCAACAGGAGTCATATCTGTTTATATATTCATTGTATGCAATGTAAAAACAACAAGGAAATGTGAATTTTTTATTTCACTTCAGCAAAATATTTTTGAATATGAATTTATCCCTCCTTATAGAATTCTGCTTAATGGATGCTATCACATCTCTTATTAATATTTGAATATTTTACTTGTGTTTCTGTATGAGTGGGAAGACAAGAAAGAAGTCAACTCCTTTGATCTGTAAGTGCAGGAAATAGTAAAATGCATACTAAGGCTTGAAAAGTAGGTTGCAACCAGGTCATATAGGACTTTAAACATAAGAGTTTATATCTGACTCTGAAGTCCATATAGAGCACAAGAGGTGAGATGGTCATCCTAGTGCTTTACAATAATCACCTTCTTAGGAATGGGGACAATAGATTGAAGTAGGGAGAGATATGATGTAGGCAGATGAATTAAGAGACTGATATAATAGTCCAAAGGAGATGTGATGAGGGTCTAAACTGTGGCAGTGGCTGATGCAGAGGAGGGGATTAAAATTAGAGTCTTTAGAGAGTTAGAAATAAGATTTGACTAATGCTTGTATATGTTATATGGGTGAACCAAAGATAACATTAAGATTTTGAACTTTGGTGACTGGAAGGATGTAAAGCCCTCAATAAGTATTATCTAAAACAAAGAAACTTTTGATTTATTTTGTGAAAATGAGGTTCATGCATATGTGCTTCTGCTATAACTATACTGACCTAAAACATCTGACTAGATCACATTGAGATGATTTTCTTGACTTTAGTTCTTTGTCAGTTGAGTTTTGGAATTTATGCTACATGTACATGTTCATTGCTCTCTTTTGTTGTATTTTTGATTCTGTGGTGTTAAATAATTAAAAACGTTTTAAGTAAATATATAAATATATATATATATAAATAATATATATAAATATAAAGTTATAGCTCTTAAAGAGCACATTTTAATACCTATTAGTGTAGCAGATATTGGTATAAAGTAGTCAAGTGTTTGAGTAATCATTCAAGACTTTAATGAAACAAGATCAATCATACTGAAATGAAAAGAGAAATACCATGGATAATGAAAAAATATTTAGAACTGACAAATTTTTGCTACAAAACAGCCTAGTTTTCTGTACAAAATAAGCAAAGGTCTCCAGAGGAAGGAATCTAATCTGGGGACAGATCATTATGATTCATTTGTAGTATTATAGAAAAACAGGGAGAATAGAAAAAAAAGCTTTATAATCTATAAAGAAAACTAGAATAATAATCCTCACAGTGTTTGTCATAGGCATAATCATATAAACCTAAAGTAAATGAAGATTTGTAGAAGGTAAATTTTATTGATGAAGTTGTTTTTTTTTAAACTTTCAAGGATATACCAAAACCATTGTCCATACAGCCCTTAGTGCTGTGCCAAAACTCCAGAGGGTGAGATTCTTCACATTTGAGAACACTAGCTTAGGGTACAGGGGGCTAGTTTAGGAGTCAAGAAGACTTGGGTTAAAATATAACTATTTTATTATGTAATCACAGAGATATCACTTAACCTCTCTGAGATACAATTTCTTTATCTATAAAGAAGGGATCTTCCCATCACCTTCTTCACAGGATTGTTATAAGACTCAAATGAGATAATATACGTAAAGTACTTAGAAAGCTTTAAATGGTTGCATAGGATGGTGATAGATCTTGCTCTCAAGGTTATTTAGTGGGAGAGATGAGTAATAAGCTGGGATCAGGAGGGCCAAAACCAAGATGATAGCAAACCACAGCAAAAATTTATTGATCACAGCTAGTGTTAGAGAAAGTTACAGAAGCTAAGGGATTAGGTAAGCTTTTCACTTACACAATGGATATTAATGGTTTACAAAATTGGTACAATGGATTTGGTTTACCTCATTGAATCTAGACAGAGTTTTATATAGGCTGATAAATCAACATGTCAATGTGTAACCACCCAACCCAGATTCCCAGAGAATGCTTTCTTCAGTAGGTTTTTGTAGGAAATCCAGTTTCTACAAAGTACAGCATGGAGGAGTTAGAAACCTCAAGCAAAGTAACGAGGCTACATGTCTGGCTTTAACTAAGCTATGGCTTTGATTTTACTGGGATCTACTGTGGTCGGTTCTTCTTCACAGCTTTGCTGAATGTAGCATTAGGCTTTCCAGAATTTTGCTCCATGAGTGCCTCTGGCTGTCCTCACAGGATGGCTCAAAAGTCTTAATAAATTTTTAAGTTTTAATAGTTGGACATAATACCTTTTAAGAGTTAGTAGCTTACACTTCTGGTCAAGATGGCGGCTTAGAGAAAGCTAAAGTCCAGATCTCCCGAAACCCTTCCTTACCGATCTCAAACCGAATGCTCCTAGGGCACCAAAATTCAAAACGATCAACAGCATAGACCCTGGGAGTCCTCCTCCTGGACCTGGACCTGGATCAAAAGGTACAACACCCCCCAAAAGCCAGAACCCGAGACCACTCGGACCTAAGGGGTAGGCAGAAGGAAGGTCCTAGGACCCATCCCCCCCAACCCAGAGCGCCGAGTCCGAGTCCAAGGCAGCAGAGGCAACCTCAGAGCCCCACAGCCTGCTATTCTGAAGGCCGCTTCCTGAAAACAACCTGACCCAGTCGAGGGGGCACCCAGACAGCAGGGAAACAGAGAGAGACAGGGGAGCTTGTAACCCCCTGGGAGGAGCCCTCGGAGCTCCGGGAAGCCGCGGCCCCTCCCCCTCAGAGAGCAGGGTCATCTGGAACAACAGCAACCCTCAGGGCTGGTAAAAGGGCCTCGGGAGCCGGCTATTCTGAAGGCCACATCCTGAAAACAACCTGACCCAGTTGAGGGGACACCCAGACAGCAGGGAAACAGAGAGAGAGGAGGGAACTTGTAACCCCCTGGCTGGATCCTTCCATTGGAGTCTCACGAAAAAAGTCCCTGCCTTAAGGCATACTAAATTCAACCCAGGGAAATCTAATCTCATTAGAAGCCCTCGGAGCTCCAGGAAGCTGCGGCCCCTCCCCCAGCAGAGTGCTGCCGCTGGCCAGCTAAGGCACAGAAACAAGGGCCAAGCCAGGCTTAGAGTGTGGAAGTAAGGCAAAGGAGAAGCATCAGGAGGGTGCCGAGGAGAAGAGGGCAGTAACAGGGACATACCAGCAATTCCTGGCTTCCCGGGAAGACAGAGCAACAACTGTATAGAACAGACAATCTGCCTAGGGCTAAAACCTCTGAACGCCAGACAGAGATAAGAAAAGCTAGTCCCCCCCCACTCAGATAGAGATGGTAAACTCCACAGAAGCACAAAAGCCCCCAAATTCCAAAAAAATACAAGAAGAAGGGGGCGACTTTGTACACATTTTATGGAGCAAAAATACAAAACACAGAGGAGATAGAAGAGGAAACACAAGCAAATGCTCCAAAACCTTCCAAAGGAAATGGAAACTCTCCAGAAACCCAGGAAGAATTTGAATCTGAAATGATCAAAAAGATGGAAGCCTTCTGAGAGGAAAAGTGGGAAATAATGCAAAAGAAATTCACGCATCTATAAAACCAGTTTGACCAAACTGTAAAAGAAAACCAGGCTTTAAAGCAAGAACTAATAAAGCAAAGCCAAAAGACCAAGAAATTAGAAGAGAACATAAAATATCTCACTGACAAAGTGACAGATTTGGAAAATAGAGGTAGAAGAGATAATTTAAGAATAATTGGACTTCCAGAAAAGCCAGAAATAAACAGCAAACTCGACATCGTAATACAAGATATAATCAAAGAAAATTGCCCAGAGATTCTAGAATAAGGGGGCAATACAGCCACTGACAGAGCTCACAGAATACCCTCTACACTAAACCCCCAAAAGACAGCTCCCAGGAATGTAATTGCCAAATTCAAAAACTCTCAAACGAAAGAAAAAATCCTACAAGAAGCCAGAAAAAAGACGATTTAGATGTAAAGGAATGCCAATCAGGGTCACACAAGACCTTGCAAGTTCTATTCTAAATGATCATAAGGCATGGAACATGATCTTCAGAAAGGCAAGAGAGCTGGGTCTTCAACCAAGAATCAGCTATCCAGAAAAACTGACTATATACTTCCAAGGGAAATTATGGGCATTCAACAAAATAGAAGATTTCCAACTTTTTGCAATGGAAAGACCAGAGCTCTGTGGAAAGTTTGATATCGAAAATCAAAGAGCATGGAATACCTGAAAAGGTAAATATGAAGGAAAGGGAAAAGGAGAAAAATGTTATCTTCTTCTTTTACTCAAACTCTCTTCTATAAGGACTACATTTATATCAATCTATGTATACTAACATATGGGGAAAATGTAATGTGTAAATAGGGGGAAAAGAAAGACCAAATAGAATAATCTTTCTCACACAAAGATTCACACGGGAAGGGAAGTGGAAGAAAACTCCTATAAGAAGGAGAGGAAGAGAATTTTTACTGAAACCTTACTCACAGGGAAATCAACTCTGAGAGGGAAAAACATCCAGATCCATTGGGATCTTGAATTCTATCTTACCCAACAAGGGTAGGGAGAAGGGAAAACCAAGGGGGTAGGGGGAGAGGGAAAACAAAAGGGGAGGGAAAAAGAAGGGGGGAGGGGAGGGAACAAAAAGGGAGGGACTAAAGAGGGAAACGTATCAAGGGAGGGGACAAGGAGGACCAATTTAAAGTAAATCACTGGACTAAAAGGTAGAGCCGAAGAAGAAAAGGTTAGAACCAGGGAAGGATATCAAAATGCCAGGGAGTCCACAAATGACAGTCATAACTTTGAACGTGAATGGGATGAACTCACTCATAAAATGTAGACGAATAGCAGAATGGATTAAAATCCAAAACCCTACCATATGTTGTCTTCAAGAAACACACATGAGGCGGGTTGACACCCACAAGGTCAGAATTAAAGGATAGAGTAAGACCTTCTGGGCCTCAACTGATAGAAAGAAGGCAGGAGTGGTAATCATGATATCTGATAAAGCCAAAGCAAAAATAGACTGATCAAAAGGGATAGGGAAGGTAATTATATTTTGTTAAAAGGGACTTTAGATAATGAAGAAATATCACTAATCAACATGTATGCACCAAATAATATAACACCCAAATTTCTAATGGAGAAACTAGGAGAATTGAAGGAAGAAATAGACAGTAAAACTATATTAGTGGGAGACTTAAACCAACCATTATCAAATTTAGATAAATCAAACCAAAAAATAAACAAGAAAGAGGTGAAAGAAGTGAATGAAATCTTAGAAAAATTAGAATTAATAGACATATGGAGAAAAATAAATAGGGATAAAAAGGAATACACCTTCTTCTCAGCACCACATGGCACATTCACAAAAATTGACCATACATTAGGTCACAGAAACATAGCACAAAAATGCAGAAAAGCAGAAATAATAAATGCAGCTTTCTCAGATCACAAGGCAATAAAAATAATGATCAGTAAAGGTACATGGAAAACCAAATAAAAAACTAATTGGAAATTAAACAATATGATACTCCAAAATCGTTTAGTTTGAGAAGAAATCATAGAAACAATTAATAATTTCACCGAGGAAAATGACAATGGCGAGACATCCTTTCAAACCTTTTGGGATGCAGCCAAAGCGGTAATCAGAGATAAATTCATATCCCTGAGTGCATATATCAACAAACTAGGGAGAGCAGAGATCAATCAATTGGAAATGCAAATAAAAAACTCAAAAGCGATCAAATTAAACCCCCCCAGCAGAAAACCAAACTAGAAATCCTAAAAATTAAGGGAGAAATTAATAAAATCAAAAGTGACAGAACTATTGAGCTAATAAACAAGACTAGAAGCTGGTACTTTGAAAAAACAGACAAAATAGACAAAGTACTGGTCAATCTAATTAAAAAAAGGAAGGAAGAAAAGCAAATTAAAGCATCAAAGATGAAAAGGGGGACAGCACCTCCAATGAAGAGGAAATTAAGGCAATCATTAGAAATTACTTTGCCCAGTTATATGGCAATAAATACACCAATTTAGGGGATATGGATGAATATATACAAAAATACAAAAGGCCTAGACTAACAGAAGAAGAAATAGAATTCTTAAATAATCCCATATCAGAAAATGAAATCCAACAAGCCATCAAAGAACTTCCTAAGAAAAAATCCCCAGGGCCCGATGGATTCACCGGTGAATTCTATCAAACATTCAGAGAACAGCTAATCCCAATACTATACAAACTATTTGACATAATAAGCAAAGAGGGAGTTCTACCAAACTCCTTTTATGACACAAACATGGTACTGATTTCAAAACCAGGCAGGTCAAAAACAGAGAAAGAAAACTATAGACCAATCTCCCTAATGAACATAGATGCAAAAATCTTAAATAGGATACTAGCAAAAAGACTCCAGCAAGTGATCAGAAGGGTCATCCACCATGATCAAGTAGGATTTATACCAGGGATGCAGGGCTGGTTCAATATTAGGAAAACCATCCACATAATTGAACACATCAACAAACAAACCAACAAGAATCACATGATTATCTCAATAGATGCAGAAAAAGCCTTTGATAAAATACAACACCCATTCCTATTGAAAACACTAGAAAGCATAGGAATAGAAGGGTCATTCCTAAAAATAATAAACAGTATATATCTAAAACCATCAGCTAATATCATCTGCAATGGGGATAAACTAGATGCATTCCCAATAAGATAAGGAGTGAAACAAGGATGCCCATTATCACCTCTACTATTAGACATTGTACTAGAAATACTAGCAATAGCAATTAGAGAAGAAAAAGAAATTGAAGGCATCAAAATAGGCAAGGAGGAGACCAAGTGATCACTCTTAGCAGATGACTTGATGGTCTACTTATAGAATCCTAGAGATTCAACCAAAAAGCTAATTGAAATAATCAACAACTTTAGCAAAGTTGCAGGATACAAAATAAACCCACATAAATCATCAGCTTTTCTATATATCTCTAACAGCTCAGCAGCAACAACTAGAAAGAGAAATCCCATTCAAAATCACCTTAGACAAAATAAAATACCTAGGAATCTATCTCCCGAGACAAACACAGGAACTATATGAACACAACTACAAAACACTCTCCACACAACTAAAACTAGACTTGAACAATTGAAAAAACATTAACTGCTCATGGATAGGACGAGCCAATATAATAAAAATGACCCTTCTACCCAAACTTATTTATCTATTTAGTGCCATATCCATTGAACTACCAAAATACTTCTTCACTGATTTAGAAAAAACCATAACAAAGTTCATTTGGAGTAACAAAAGATCAAGGATATCCAGGGAAATAATGAAAAAAAAAACACATATGATAGGGGCCTTGCAGTCCCAGACCTTAAACTATATTACAAAGCAGCAGTCATCAAAACAATTTGGTGCTGGCTAAGAGACAGAAAGGAAGATCAGTGGAATAGACTGGGGGCAAGAGACCTCAGCAAGACAGTATACTATAAACCCAAAGATCCCAGCTTTTGGGACAAAAATCCACTATTCGATAAAAACTGCTGGGAAAATTGGAAGACAGTGTGGGAGAGATTAGGAATAGATGAACACCTCACACCCTACACCAAGATAAATTCAAAATGGGTGAATGACTTAAACATAAAGAAGGAAACCATAAGTAAATTGGGTAAACAGAATAGTATACATGTCAGACCTTTGGGAGGGCAAAGACTTTAAAACCAAGCAAGACATAGAAAGAATCACAAAATGTAAAATAAATAATTTTGACTACATCAAATTAAAAAGGTTTTGTCCAAAAAAACCAGTGTAACTAAAATCAGAAGGGAGACAACAAATTGGGAAAAAATCTTTATAGAAACCTCTGACAAAGGTTTAATTTTTCAAATTTATAAAGAGCTAAATCAATTGCACAAAAAATCAAGCCATTCTCCAATTGATAAATGGGCAAGAGACATGGATAGGCAGTTCTCAGATAAATAAATCAAAACTATTAATAAGCACATGAAGAAGTGTTCTAAATCTCTTATAATCAGAGAGATGCAAATCAAAACAACCCTGAGGTATCACCTCACACCTAGCAGACTGGCTAGCACGATAGCAAAGGAAAGTAATGAATGCTGGAGGGAATGTGGAAAAGTAGGGACATTAATTCATTGCTGGTGGAGTTGTGAACTGATCCAACCATTCTGGAGGGCAATTTGGAACTATGCCCAAAGGGTGACAAAAGAAGGTCTACCCTTTAATCCAGCCATAGCATTGCTGGGTCTGTACCCCAAAGAGATAATGGACAAAAAGACTTGTACAAAAATATTCATAGCTGCTCTCTTTGTGGTGGCCAAAAACTGGAAAACGAGGGGATGCCCATCAATTGGGGAATGGCTGAGCAAATTGTGGTATATGTTGGTGATGGAATACTATTGTGCTAAAAGGAATAATAAAGTGGAGGAATTCCATGGAGACTGGAACAACCTCCAGGAAGTGATGCAGAGCGAGAGGAGCAGAACCAGGAGAACATTGTACACAGAGACTAATACACTGTGGTATAATCGAACGTAATGGACTTCTCCATTAGTAGTGGTGTAATATCCCTGAACAATTTGCAGGGATCCAGGAGAAAAAAACACTATTCATAAGCAAAGGTTAAACTATGGGAATAGAAACACCGAGGAAAAGCAACTGCCTGACTCCAGCGGTTGAGGGGACATGACAGAGGAGAGACTCTAAACGAAACTCTAATGCAAATATTAACAACATGGAAATGGGTTCGAATCAAGAACACATGTGATACCAAGTGGAATCACGAGTCAGCTATGGGGGGTGGGGGGGAGGAAAAGAAAATGATCTTTGTCTTTAATGAATAATGCTTGGAAATGATCAAATAAAATATTATTTTTTTAAAAAAAGAGTTAGTAGCTTAAAATTACACTAAGATTGTTAATCCACTCTTTTATAAATATTAATTTATATACGGGGAAGTGAGAGAACTTGAAAAGGGATGATGGAATGGGATGGCCACGGATGGTGTGTATCATAGAGGAGAAAGGATGCAGTGAATAGGGATGGGATCTTATCTCAAAGGAATTCTAAAGATCACACGTTTGCATTAAACATTTTCTCAACTTCCAGCTGGTCAGTTCCTAGCCCAGGCTGTCACCCTGTCCAATTGTCCCTCAGTCTCTCTCAATCAATTTGTGGGGCTCCGCACATGCCATGCGCCTGTCAGTCAGAGACAGTCAAGTCAGTCCTCCCAGCCGACAACAAGGGCAGCTGGGCAGGGCCTGCAAACACTATCCATCCATCCACTACCACCCCCTACGCCCAGCACCTACTGCACTGACTGACTACCATTCCACCGTACTTCGCCACCTTCACCAGCCCATGCCTGGAGCTCGGCTTCCAGGAGTTCTGGCCCCGCATGGAGCCCGAGTCAGGCGGCTCCTACCGAGACCTCAATACCGTACTCGACTTCATCCTCTCCATGGGCCTGGACAGGCTGGACTCGGAAGGGTTCGCCCTCGGCCACTTTCTACTCCCCTCCCCTGCCTCCCCCCCTCCCCCAGCTGCTACCTAGAGCACCCCTCGGTCGCGGCCCAGCCATCCCAGTCTCGGCCTAGCTAGCTATGGCCCCGCAGCTACCACAGCAGCAGCAGCCGTCCCCTGTAGGGGAGCCCCCGGAGTCCCCGTCGGCCTCGGCCCCCCGGCGCGCAGCGCCTTCGCCAATGGCATCAAGGCTGAGCCCGAGTTGGACAGCGGAGCCTTTGCGGCCACCCTGGGTCGGTCCCCGTGTTGAGTGAAGCGGGAAGGCGGCAGCCCCAGCATACTGGGTCCCGGGCCCGACCCCGACAAATCTCCGCCGAGCCCCGACGAACTTAGCCCACTCCAGGACCTCCACCTGAGGTTGCCTGCGTCTCACCGCTTTGGGCCCCAGGGCGCCTTCAGCCTCACCACTTTCCCTAGACACACACCCCCTGTTGCACTACCCCGAGGGCCCCTTCGGGCTCTTCGACCAGAGGCCAGGGCTGGCAGCCCTGAGCACCACGGGACCCGCCCCCCCTCCCCCCCCCAGGGCTGCTCATGCCCCTCTCGTCACCCCTGGAGCTGCTAGAGGCCAACCACGAGAGCAGCCAGCGTTCGTGGCCTCTTAAGCAGACCACCACGCTCAGGTACAGCAACTTGGGCTGCGGAAAGACATACACCGAAAGCGCGCACCTCAAGGCACACCTGAGTTCACACACAGGTGAGAAACCCTATTACTGTAATTGGCATAGCTGCGGTTGGAAGTTTGCTTGATCTGATGAGCTAACCTGGTACTACAGAAAACACATAGGGCACCAGTCGTTTCAGGGTCACCTCTATGACCGAGCCTTTTCTGGGTCTGACCACCTTTCCCTGCATGTGAAGTGACATATATAACTGGACTCTACCCTGGGCAGCCTGTAGCTGGCACTACACCCTGAGCCTTTAGCCATGGTCTACACTACTACGAGGCTTGATGCCTTGTAAGAAACAGCCTTAACCTTACTGCCTAAAATGTTGGATAATGTAAATATTTGACAAATATAGTATTAATGTAAATATAAGGACAAATAGGTGTTTTTGCCCGTTTCTGTTCTATATGAAAATTATTTCTCAAATTTTAAGAAATAAAAAATGTTTTGTATCTTTAAGAAAAAACATGTGAGATTTAAAATGGTTGAGGTCTTAAACTGTAGTGATTAAAATAGTGGAAGATATAAATTGTGATAGATATAAGAGAGGGTGAGTAAATTTGACCGCAGAAATATGTTTCACTACAGCATCTTGGGTTTTAAAATCAAATATAAGGTGGTCGCCAGGGAAATATTCCCAATTATTCAAATACCCAAGTCAATTGGGTTTTATAGAGATTTTAATTAACAATACAATGACTAATCAAAGAAAGAGAGAGAGGGTAAGAAAGGAATAAGTATGAAGGGCCTCAAGCCAATATGGCCTAGACCTGAGTCTTAAAAGAGAAATCAGTCAGTTTTTTAACACTCACCACAAGGTCTGACTAAACAAGGATACTAGTGACACCAGGCCAGTGTCCTTCCTCAAAGAGTCTTCCAGCCAGAGATTGTTTCAAAGGGCCTCTCTCAAGAGCCTCCAGAGCTCCTACTCCAGAGGGACAGAGCCCCTCAGAGGAGCTTCTCAAGGAGCTCTCCTCCAGAAATGAGAGTCAGAAATTGAGATCCCTCAATGAGATCCAAGCTCTTATTTTTAAGGGCGAAATTTCCTCTGTCATCTCCCCTAAGTCCTTACATTTACCAATCACTGTAGATGTTTCTAAAGGACCGCCCATTTTGAATTCACAGCTGAGTAGTTTTAATCTCTTTAGTAAGTCAGGAAAAAATGCTGCTGTGTTGACAAATTTTGTTAAGAAAAAACCTCTGAATAAGTTATCACCCTTTTAGGTTTAGGTAGTTTACAAGTTGTCCCACCTTTATAGGTACTTAGTATCCCATTGTATCAATTCTAAAACAGTCATGACTCAAAGAACTTCCTGTCCCTTCCATAAGCATGGATCAAAGTACTTTCATTGTTTAGCAAGCAGTTTTCTGTCCTAAAGCAGTCTTAAGTAGGGTGGAGCAGGGAAATTCCCATAGCTAGGAGCCCCCACACTCAAGTAGAGTTCTCACCATCTGCTAGGGAATTTTTTTAAAGTAGAAGATTCCCCAATGGGGGAAACCCCTAACATTCATAAGTCTGAGAAATTTTGAGGTTTACAGTCTTTGCTTATTCTATCAGATAGCTTGTATAATATTGGGATTAGTTGTTCTTTGAATGTTTGATAGAATTCATTTGTGAATCCATCTGGTCCTTTGGGTTTTTTCTTAGGGAGTTCTTTGATGTAATTTTCTTCAATGGACTTATTGTTTCTATGATTTGTTTTTTCACTAACCAGTTTTGGAGAATTGTATTGTTTAATTTCCAATTAATTTTTGATTTATCTCTCCATTTTACCCTTACTAATTATTATTTTCATTGCATTCTGATCTGAAAAGGTTGCTTTTATTATTTCTTCTCTTTTGCACTTGTTTGCAATACTTTTATGACTCAGTACATGGTCAGTCTTTGTGAATGTATCATCTGCTGCTGAAAAGAAAGTGTATTCCTTTTTGTCCCTACTGATTTTTCTCCACATATCTAATAAGTCTAATTTTTCTAAGATTTCATTCACTTCTTTTACCTCTTTATTATTTATTTTTTGGTTTGATTTATCTATTTCTGATAGAGGAAGGTTCAGGTCTCCCACTAGTATAATTTTTCTATTGCATCCTTGAGCTCTACTAATTTCTCCTTTAGAAATGTGCATGCTATGCCATTTGGAGCATACATGTTAAGTACTGATATTTTCTCATTGTCTATACTACATTTTATCAGGATGTAATTGCCTTCCCTATCTCTTTTGACTAGATCTATTTTTACTTTGGCTTTGTCAGATATCATGATTGCGATTTCTGCCTTCTTTTTCTCAGTTGATGCCCAATAGATTCTGCTCCATATGCTTACCTTTAGCCTATGTGTATCTACTTTCCTCGTGTTTGTTTCTTGTAGACAACATATGGTAAGATTTTTTGTTTCTAAGACACTCTCCTATTTGCTTGTGTTTTATGGGTGAGTTCATTCCATTCACATTCAGAGTTATGATTACCAGCTCTGTATTTTCCAATATTTTTATTTCCACTCCTAGCCCTGTCCTTTCTTCTTTCACTGTTTCCTCCTACACCACTGTTTTGTTTTTAATCAATTCCCCTAATTCCTACCCTTATTTTAGGTCTTTCTACCTCCCTTCATTCTTATTCCCCTCTTATTTTCGTAACAGTCTTTTTTTAAAAACTACCCCCACCCTCTCCCTCCCTTGTATTGCTTCCCTCCCTACCAGTATGCTTGTTACCCTTCTACTTCTCTATAGGGCTAAAATAAATTCTCTGCCCCAATGTCTCCCTTTTGGAGTCAATTTCAATGCACATAAGAACTAAATATTTCCTATTTCCATCCTCTTTACCCTTCCAGTGTATTGGTGTTCTCTCCTACTCCCACCATGTGCTTCTTTATGACATATAAATTTACCTCATTTTGTTTCTTTCCCCTTTTCTCTTAGTATTAACCTTTTTTACCTCTATTTATATACATACATATATATATTTATGTATACATATATCTATATACATATTTTTGTCTTGGCATTTTAGCCTATATATAGTTAGTCACTGTTCCCTCCAAGAATAATTCTTCTAGCTACCCAGGTGATAATAACAATTTTTAAGTATTACCAATATCCTGTTTTCTTGTAGGGATACATATCATTTTAACTTATTGGGTCCCTTAAAAAAGTTCTGTTGTTGTTGTTTTTTTTCTCCTTTCTTAATTACCTTTTGGTGATTCTCTTGAGTTCTGAGTTTAGGCATCAAAATTTCTGTTCAGGTCTGGTCTTTTCTTTACGAATGCTTGGATGTCTTTTATTTTATTGAATGACCATAATTTCCCCTGTAAGAATATAGTCAGTTTTGCTGGGTATTTGATTATTGGTTGTAGACCTAGTTCCCTTGCTTTCTGGAATATCATATTCCATGCCTGTCAGTCTTTCAGTGTTGATTAAGCCAGATCCTGTGTTATCCTCACTGTGGTTCTATGGTATCTGAATGACTTTTTCTTAGCAGCTTATGATATTTTTTCCTTGGTCTGGTAGTTCTTGAATTTGGCTATAACATTCCTGGGTGTTGTCAGTTGGGGATTAGGTACAGGAAGTGATCTGTGGATTCTTTCTATCTCCACTTTTCCATCTTGCTCTAGATTGTTGGGGCAGTTTTTTTGGATAAATTCCTGTGGAATGATATCCAGGCTTTTTCTTTTGTTATGATCTTCCAGTAGACTCATGATTCTTAAGTCGTCTCTCCTTGAACTGTTTTCTAAATCTTCTGTTTTATGGATGAGGTGCTTCATATTTTCCTCAAATTTTTCATTCTTTTGATTTTGTTTTATAGTTTCCTGCTGCCTTGTGAAGTCACTTGCTTCTAGTTGTTGTATTCTAGTTTTTAAAGTCTGAATTTCATTCCTGACTTTTTGGTCATCCTTCTCCTTCTGGTCTGATATTCTTTGGAGGTCATCTTTCATCTTCACCTCATCTTTTATTTTCTTTGCCTCATCTTTCATCTCCTTTGCCTCATTTTCAAGCTGATTAATTTTGGCTTTCAAGGCATTATTTTCTGTTTCCAGATGATTTATTTTTCTTTTTAAATTCTTTTCCCAGTTTTCTTCAGTCTCTCTTAATTGTTTTTTGAATTGTATTTTGAGATCTTCCAAAGCCTGTGTCCAACTTCACTGGAGTTTCTGTGTTTTTACTTGGTGTTCCTTGATCCTCCTCTTTTTCATTTGTTCTTTGTTCATTGTCTGGATAGAAGCTATAGATTGTAATTTCTTTTTACTTTTTCTGTTGTTTACTCATATTTCCCCCTTGTTTCTCCCCTGTTGTTGCCTGTAGTCTTGTTCCTCTAATTTTGTGCTGGATCCATGAGTTTGGGATGTTCTATCTGGAACGGGCTTCTTCTGTGTTCTGATGATTGGTCAGGTAGTCTGATCTTCCCCAGCTGACAGCAGAACCTGAGAAGGAGCTGAACTTCCTGCCCTGTGGTCAGTGTTGTTGCCAATAGTTTATTGCTACCTTTGCCCCTTGGAGCTCAGTCAACGAGGCTCTCAGATCAGTCTGTGGGGGGAGGATGTTGGAGGTTGAGCTTCTTTGCCCTCTGAAGGCTTCTTATTTGCACTTATTGATGAGATTCAGCCAGGGTGGAGGAGTTTATCTGCAAAGGTGGCTCTGCCTGAGACCAAAACCTTCAGAAAAGGGTGGGGGAGATAGAGTGTTTCCACTGAGACTGGGCTACCTGCTCTGTGCTTCTCCTTCAGCTTCCTCTATGCTGCCTGTATTCTCCACCCTGAGCCTGGCACTGCTTTGCAGCAAGGTACTCCCTTCGGACTAGAGCCCTTGCCCACCCAGAGATTCCATCCACCACTCGAGGGTCAGAGCTGTAGGTGGGGGAGGGGTCCTGGGACCTTCCTTCTTCCTTCCCCTTAAACCCACATTTTCTAGAGTTCAGGCTTTTGTGGGGGGTGTACTTTTTAAGTTGGGTCCAGAAGGAGTGTTCCCTAGTTTTCTCCTGTTGTCACATTTGGTTTTTAGTCCCCTGGAAGTGCTGTGATTTTGACTGATGAGGAAGGGTTTATGGAGGTCTGAATTGTTTCTGTCTCTAAGCTGCCATATTCTCTTAATGTTTTAGATAGATGGATAGATAGATAGATAGATAGATAGATAGATAGATAGAGGCAGAGAGACAGAAGGAGCGACTCCTTTTTCCTACATTCTGTAAGGTTTACATGTAGGATTTTAACAGAGGATTTGGTACAGTCACACATGAATCATCTGACAAAATTATTGCATATGGATCACATGAAGAGAGCCCAAAACACAAGCTTGGGTTACCCCCAAACAAGTAACATTTATGGGGCCTAAATAAAAAAAAAAACTTGGGTGGGTCTAGGAACTGGGGGAAATCCAAAATTTTTATAGCTTTCTTTGGTATTCCTAGAGAGATGAGGTCAAAATGACATTCTAATTAATGTAACAAGCAATATTGAATCACATAAAGTTGGATTTAAACAGTATAATAATTTTAGAAAGAAGGAAAAAATGCATTCTTTCCACAAGGAGAGGAAAACACAGTGATTGGTTTCTAAAACTAAATGAAGAATGAGGCAAAGTTCTCAGCTGAGAGGGTGAAATCCATTGGAGATCTGAGGAGGAATAAAAACAGATAAAAATAAGTGTGCTGGGGCTCACTGGGTGGGATAGCAAATTGAATAAGGAGATGTTAAAGATTGCTTTGCTGCATTGAGAGCTTCCTTGAGATTACACAACAGAAATTTATATTTAGCGATTGAAAAAGTATAATTGATGATAGGGCAAACGTTGACAGACTCTTGAGAGAAAAGGATGATAAAAAGTTGAATGGATTCACCAGGTATCAAAATGGGGAAAGGAGGGTCATGTAGGTATTACAGAAATTGTGGGTTATGAAAGAATTGAGGTCTTTTAGATAATGGTGAGGACAAAGAACAGAATTAATGGTTGTAAAGCAGAGGTAATGATGGAATAAGACATTATGATCCTATAAGGAAATTTCAGAGTTCATGAATATAAAAGTAGATGATGACAAGATAGATAACTTTTAGGTGGCACCAAGATCCAGGGTATGGCTATCTGTGTGTGTAGCTGAGGTATATAAGAGAAGTACCTCAGGAAATGAGTAAATGGAAGCCCTAGAAATGTATCACTTTTGAGGGAGCATCAACATATTTGATGAAGACCCCTAGTATGAGAGCAGATGTTAATGAGGATAGAAAACCTTGAGCTAATCATAAAACTCTTTGAGGAAAGAGGTGTTCTCAAGGTCAGTAGACAACAACTACCACAATCTCTATTGGTAAATAAGAATGGATTGAATGAGGTTGAGATGTTACTGAATGAAGATACTAAAGGGAGAGTCTGGAAATGGTAATGGGGAACAGAGTGTATTCAGACTCTTCCATATCAACCTGTGAATTAAGGATATGAGTGAGAGTGTAACTAGTGCTGAAGGGATGACCAGTGGTATTTAGTCATTGGAAGAGATTCAGGTCTTAATGAGTTCGAGAAAATGGGAGGAGTAAAAATGGAGTAAAAAGGAGTAAAAAAAAAAGAAAAAGGTTTCAGATAAAACAAGTTTTTAACTTGAATGGAACAGACATTTTAGAAAGCACAATGGAGGAGGAACTTGAGAAAGATGAGACTAATGATGGTAGGAGACAGGGAATAGGATTTTTTAAACAAATTAGTTAGGATAGAATCACTGGGATGATGAAAATAGGAGGGTGCTAGCAATTGAGGAATGAGGTAGTTAAAGATGCCAATTATCATCACTCTTATTTAATATACTTCTGGAAGCATTAAGTCCCATAATAAGATAAGAAAAAGAAATTGAGGCAAAATAAAAATATTGCTTTTTGAATATAATATAATGATATACTTGGGGAACCCTTGAGAATCAACTAAAATTAATTGAAAAAGATTGAGATGCAGTGTAGATAAGATAAATTCACATAAATCATTATCAATTATATTAAACACAGTAAAAGATTGAAAGAGAAATTCCATTCAAAGTCACTGCTGAAGTCTTGAAATATCTGGGTATTATCTAAATATAAAACAATCATTGTAGAAATTAAGAGATTTAAATAATTAGAGAAACATTTCTTATTCATAGAGCGGTTGAGCCAATATAGTAAAGATGATAAAAGTTCCCAAGTTAATTTGTCAATTCAGTGCTGCATGATATTCCCAAAAGAACAGTTTATAGATAGAAAATTTATAATGAAATTCATGTGGAGGAACAAAAGATCAAGAATATCAAGAGAAATAAGAAAAACTAGAAGGAAGGGGAAGAGGTGTCCATCATTATCAAATCTCATAAAACTGTAATTGTTAAAGTGATTTAGTATTCTAAAAAAAGTTCAGTGGAACAAATGTTATATACATAACACTAGGTGGGAAGAACTACTTCAGTGGGACAAACATTAGGCACCTAATATATAGAAATTAACAAAATTGCATAGTGTTAACAAATCCAAATGCCTAATTAATTAAGGAAAGAATTCACTTAATAATAATAATAATAATAATAATAATAATAAACTTTTAGGATAGAACTTCTAAATAGCTGTCTGGCATAAATTTGGTTTAGACCAACATCTTACACCATGTTTTAAGATCAGCTTCCATCTGACTGGTAAATATGGCAAAATGAGAAAATGACAAAAAATTAGTGGGGTTATAGGAACACAGGTTCACTGTTGGTAGAGTTGCAAATTGGTAAATTCATTCTGGGAATCAATTTGGAATTATGCCCAGAAAGTTCATTCACTTTGGTTTAGTTTTAATTTTATTGGGTCAATACCCCTTAAGACATTAAAAAAAGATGAAATGATTATATGTATCAAATATTTACAGTAGCTCTTTTCATGGTAGCCTCAGCTGTAAAATCTAAGGAGTTATCCTTCTATTGAGGAATAGCTAAATAAATTGTGATATATGAATGTAATGGATTTATTGTATTTTTTTAAAATAATATTTTATTTGATCATTTCCAAGCATTATTAATTAAAGACAAAGATCATTTTCTTTTCCTAAACCCCCCACCCCCCATAGCTGATGCGTGATTCCACTGGGTATCACATGTGTTCTTGAGTTGAACCCATTGTCATGTTGTTTTTGCATTACAGTGTTCCTTTAGAGTCTCTCCTCTGTTCGATTATACCACAGTGTATTAGTCTCTGTGTACAATGTTCTCCTGGTTCTGCTCCTCTCGCTCTGCATCACTTCCTGGAGGTCATTCCAGTCTCCATGGAATTCCTCCACTTTATTATTCCTTTATGCACAATAGTATTCCATCACCAACATATACCACAATTTGTTCAGCCATTCCCCAATTGATGGGCATCCCCTCGTTTCCCAATTTTTGGAGCGCAGCTATGAATCTTTATGTACAAGTCTTTTTGTCCATTATTTCTTTGGGGTACAGACCCAGCAATGCTATTGCTGGATCAAAGGGTAGACATTCTTTTATCATCCATAGGGCATAGTTCCAAATTGCCCTCCAGAATGGTTGGATCAGTTCACAACTCCACCAGCAATGAATTAATGGCCCTACTTTTCCATATCCCCTCCAGCATTTATTACTTTCCTTTGCTATCATGTTAGCCAATCTGCTAGGTGTGAGGTGATACCCCAGAGTTGTTTTGATTTGCATCTCTCTGATTGTAAGAGATTTAGAACACTTCTTCATGTGCTTGTTAATAGTTTTGATTTCTTTATCTGAAAACTGCTCATCCATGTTCCTTGCCCATTTATCAATTGGAGAATGGCTTGGATTTTTGTACAATAGATTTAGCTCTTTATAAATTTGAGTAATTAAACCTTTGTCAGAGGTTTTTATGAAGATTTTTTCCCAATTTGTTGTCTCCCTTCTGATTTTAGTTACACTGTTTTTTTTGGACAAAACCTTTTTAATTTGATGTAGTCAAAATTATTTATTTTACATTTTGTGACTCTATGTCTTGCTTGGTTTTAAAGTCTTTGCCCTCCCAAAGGTCTGACATGTATACTATTCTGTGTTTACCCAATTTATTTATGGTTTCCTTCTTTATGTTTAAGTCATTCACCCATTTTGAATTTATCTTGGTGTAGGGTGTGAGGTGTTGATCAATTCCTAATCTCTCCCATACTGTCTTCCAATTTTCCCAGCAGTTTTTATCGAATAGTGGATTTTTGTCCCAAAAGCTGGGATCTTTGGGTTTATCATATACTGTCTTGCTGAGGTCTCTTACCCCCAGTTTATTCCACTGATCCTCCTTTCTGTCTCTTATCCAGTACCAAATTGTTTTGATGACTGCTGCTTTGTAATATAGTTTAAGGTCTGGGACTGCAAGGCCCCCATCATTTGTGTTTTTTTTTTCATTATTTCCCTGGATATCCTTGATCTTTTGTTATTCCAAATGAACTTTGTTATGGTTTTTTCTAAATCAGTAAAGAAATATTTTGGGAGTTCCATGGGTATGGCACTAAATAGATAAATAAGTTTGGGTAGGATGGTCATTTTTATTATATTGGCTCGTCCTATCCATGAGCAGTTAATATTTTTCCAATTGCTCAAGTCTAGTTTTAGTTGTGTGGAGAGTGTTTTGTAGTTGTGTTCATATAGTTCCTGCGTTTGTCTCGGGAGATAGATTCCTAGGTATTTTATTTTGTCTAAGGTGATTTTGAATGGGATTTCTCTTTCTAGTTGTTGCTGCTGAGCTGTGTTGGAGATATATAGAAATGCTGATGACTTATGTGGGTTTATTTGTATCCTGCAACTTTGCTAAAGTTGTTGATTATTTCAATTCGCTTTTTGGTTGAATCTCTAGGATTCTTTAAGTAGACCATCATGTCATCTGCAAAGAGTGATAACTTGATCTCCTCCTTGCCTATTTTGATGCCTTCAATTTCTTTTTCTTCTCTAATTGCTACTGCTAGTGTTTCTAGTACAATGTCAAATAGTAGCGGTGATAATGGGCATTCTTGTTTCACTCCTGATCTTATTGGGAATACTTCTAGTTTATCCCCATTGCAGATGATATTAGCTGATGGTTTTATATATATACTGTTTATTATTTTTAGGAATGACCCTTCTATTCCTATGCTTTCTAGTGTTTTCAATAGGAATGGGTGTTGTATTTTATCAAAGGCTTTTTCTGCATCTATTGAGATAATCATATGATTATTGTTGGTTTGCTTGTTGATGTGGTCAATTATGTGGATGGTTTTCCTAATATTGAACCAGCCCTGTATCCCTGGTATAAATCCTACTTGATCATGGTGGATGACCCTTCTGATCACTTGCTGGCGTCTTTTTGCTAGTATCCTATTTAAGATTTTTGCATCTATATTCATTAGGGAGATTGGTCTATAGTTTTCTTTCTCTGTTTTTGACCTGCCTGGTTTTGAAATCAGTACCATGTTTGTGTCATAAAAGGAGTTTGGTAGAACTCCCTCTTTGCTTATTATGTCAAATAGTTTGTATAGTATTGGGATTAACTGTTCTCTGAATGTTTGATAGAATTCACTGGTGAATCCATCGGGCCCTGGGGATTTTTTCTTAGGAAGTTCTTTGATGGCTTGTTGGATTTCATTTTCTGATATGGGATTATTTAAGAATTCTATTTCTTCTTCTGTTAGTCTAGGCAGTTTGTATTGTTGTATATATTCATCCATATCACCTAAATTGGTGTATTTATTGCCATATAATTGGGCAAAGTAATTTTTAATGATTGCCTTAATTTCCTCTTTATTGGAGGTGATGTCCCTTTTCGTCTTTGATGCTGTTAATTTGCTTTTCTTCTTTCCTTTTTTTAATCAGATTGACCAGTACTTTGTCTATTTTGTTTGTTTTTTCAAAGTACCAGCTTCTTGTCTTATTTATTAAATCAATAGTTCTATCACTTTCGATTTTATTAATTTCTCCCTTAATTTTTAGGATTTCTAGTTTGGTTTTCTGCTGGGGGTTTTTAATTTGATTGCTTTCGAGTTTTTTTATTTGTATTTCTAATTGATTGATCTCTGCTCTCCCTAGTTTGTTAATATATGCACTCAGGCATATGAATTTACCTCTGATTACCACTTTGGCTGCATCCCAAAAGGTTTGAAAGGATGTCTCTCCATTGTCATTTTCCTCGGTGAAATTATTAATTGTTTCTATGATTTCTTCTCTAACTAAACGATTTTGGTGTATCATATTGTTTAATTTCCAATTAGTTTTTGATTTGGTTTTCCATGTACCATTACTGATCATTATTTTTATTGCCTTGTGATCTGAAAAGGTTGCCTTTATTATTTCTGCTTTTCTACATTTTTGTGTCATGTTTCTGTGACCTAATGTATGGTCAATTTTTGTGAATGTGCCATGTGGTGCTGAGAAGAAGGTGTATTCCTTTTTATCCCTATTTATTTTTCTCCCTATGTCTATTAATTCTAATTTTTCTAAGATTTCATTCACTTCTTTCACCTCTTTCTTATTTATTTTTTGATTTGATTTATCTAAATTTGATAATGGTTGGTTTAAGTCTCCCACTTATATGGTTTTACTGTCTATTTCTTCCTTCAATTCTCCTAGTTTCTCCATTAGAAATTTGGGTGCTATACTATTTGGTGCATACATGTTGATTAGTGATATTTCCTCATTATCTAAAGTCCTCTTTAACAAAATATAATTACCTTCCCTATCCCTTTTGATCAGGTCTTTTTTTTTGCTTTGGCTTTATCAGATATCATGATTGCAACTCCTGCCTTCTTTCTGTCAGTTGAGGCCCAGAAGGTCTTACTCCATCCTTTACTTCTGACCTTGTGGGTGTCAACCCGCCTCATGTGTGTTTCTTGAAGACAACATATGGTAGGGTTTTGGATTTTAATCCATTCTGCTATTCGTCTACGTTTTATGGGTGAGTTCATTCCATTCATGTTCAAAGTTATGACTGTCATTTGTGGACTCCCTGGCATTTTGATATCCTTCCCTGGTTCTAACCTTTTCTTCTTTGGCTCTACCTTTTAGTCCAGTGATTTACTTTAAATCAGTCCCCCTTGTCCCTTCCCTTGATATGTTTCCCTTTCTAGTCCCTCCCTTTTGTTCCCTCCCACTCCCCCCTCTTCTTCCCTCCCTTTTTTGTGTTCCCTCCCCCCTACCCCCTTGGTTTTCCCTTCTCCCTTCCCTTGTTGGGTAAGATAGAATTCAAGATCCCAATGGATCTGGATGTTCTTTCCTCTCAGAGTTGATTTCCCTGAGAGTAAGGTTTAAGTAAAAATTCTCTTCCTCTCTTTCTTAAAGGAGTTTTCTTCCCCTCCCCTTCCCGTGTGAATCTTTGTGTGAGAAAGATTACTCTATTTGGTCTTTCTTTTCCCCCTATTTACACATTACATTTTCCCCATATGTTAGTATACATAGATTGATATAAATGTAGTCCTTATAGAAGAGAGTTTGGGTAAAAGAAAAAGATAACATTTTTCTCCTTTTCCCTTTCCTTCATATTTACCTTTTCAGGCATTCCATGCTCTTTGTTTTTTGATATCGAACTTTCCACAGAGCTCTGGTCTTTTCTTTGCAAAAAGTTGGAAATCTTCTATTTTGTTGAATGCCCATAATTTCCCTTGGAAGTATATAGTCAGTTTTTCTGGATAGCTGATTCTTGGTTGAAGACCCAGCTGTCTTGCCTTTCTGAAGATCATATTCCATGTCTTACGATCATTCAGAGTGGAACTTGCAAGGTCTTGTGTGACCCTGATTGGCATTCCTTTATATTTAAATTGTCTTTTTCTGGCTTCTTGTAGGATTTTTTCTTTTTTTTGAAAGCTTTGGAATTTGGCAATTACATTCCTGGGAGTTGTCTTTTGGGGATTTAGTATAGAGGTTTGTTCTGTGAGCTCTGTCAGTGGCTGTATTGCCCCCTTGTTCTAGAATCTATGGGCAATTTTCTTTGATTATATCTTGTATTACGATGTCGAGTTTGCTGTTTATTTCTGGCTTTTCTGGAAGTCCAATTATTCTTAAATTATCTATTCTTCCTCTATTTTCCAATTCTGTCACCTTGTCAGTGAGATATTTTATGTTCTCTTCTAACTTCTTGATCTTTTGGCTTTGCTTTATTGATTCTTGCTCTTTTACCTGCTCGTTGTTTTCGAGTTGCCTAATTCTGACCTTTAAAGCCTGGTTTTCCTTTTCAGTTTGGTCAAACTGGTTTTGTAGATGCGTGAATTTCTTTTGCATTACTTCCCACTTTTCCTCCCAGAAGGCTTCCATCTTTTTGATCATTTCAGATTCAAATTCTTCCTGGGTTTCTGGAGAGTTTCCATTTCCTTTGGAAGGTTTTGGAGCATTTGCTTGTGTTTCCTCTTCTATCTCCTCTGTATTTTGTATTTTTGCTCCATAATATGTGTCCAAAGTCACCCCCTTCTTCTTGTTTTTCTTGGAATTTTGGGGCTTTTGTGCTTCTGTGGAGTTTGCCATCTCTATCTGAGTGGGGACCTTTTCTTATCTCTGTCTGGTGTTCAGAGGTTTTAGCCCTAGGCAGATTGTCTGTTCTATGCATTTGTTGTTCTATCTTCCTGGGGAAGCCAGGAATTGTTGGTGTTTCCCTGTTACTGCCCTCCTCAGTTTCCTCCTGATGCTTCTCTGTTACCTTACTTCCACGCTCTGAGCCTGGCTTGGCCCTTTCCTCGGGGTGTTTGTTTCTGTGCCTTAGCTGGCCAGGAAAGCCAGCACTCTGAGGGGGTAGGGGCCGTGACTTCCTGGAGCTCCTAGGGCTCCTGATAAGATTAACTTTCTCTGGGTTGAACTGAGTATGCTTTGAGGCAGGGACCTTGAGACTCAGATGGAAGGATCCAGCCAGGGGGCTGCAGGCTCCCCCATCTCTTTCTGTTTCCCTGCTGTCTGGGTTCCCCCTCGACTGGGTCAGGTTGTTTTCAGGAAGCTGACTTCAGGATAGCTGGTCCTGAGGCTCTGAGGTTCCCTCTGCTGCCTCCGACTCAGAGCTCTGGGTTGGGGGATGGGTCCTGGGACCTTCCTTCTGCCTACCCCTTAGGTCCGAGTGATCTCGTGTTCTGGCTTTTGGGGGGGCTGTACCTTTTCATCCAGGTCCAGGTCCAGGAGGAGGATTCCCGGGGTATATGCTCTTGTTTGTTTTGAATTTCAGTGCCTTAGGAGCATATAGTTTGAGTTCAGTAGGGAAGGGTTTCTGGAGATCTAAACTTTAGCTTTCTCTAAGCCGCCATCTTGACTGGATTTATTGTATTATAAGAAAACTTGAATGTATAATTTCAGATGAAATGTGAAAGACCTTTACTTACTGATGGAGGTGTAGAAGTAGGAGAATAATTTCCACAATGATTACATTATATTGAAAAACAAAACAAAGTACCACAGAACTCTGATCAACACAATGAAAAATGAGATGAAAAGAACAAAAATAAAACAGTTCACTTCTTGCCAGAAAGGTAATGAACTAAAATGCAGAAATAAACATACATTTGTAGATATTAGTAATGGAAAGTTGTTTTGACAGACTACATAGGTATGAATTGAAAGATTTATTTTTCAGCGTTTAAAACATTGTTCAATGGGAGGAAGATAGATAATAAAAATACCTGTTCCTTAAAATAACGATCTATGAAAATATTTTAAAAGGGCAGTTAAGAGAAGAATAAAAGCATTTTCCATGTTGCAATGAGAGCCAATTTGAGATTAGATAGCTTACATTTCTAGTGTTCATGGTCAGCATAACAACATTGCTTATTTTAGAACAAGCACCTAAGTAGGAATAATGGACAGATTTTGAAAGAAATTCCAGTTTTAGGGTTTCTCCAGGCATGAACAATGAGAGAGGAATCCAAAGTACTATATAGTATATCTTTGAGTTAGTCAACTTTAGGGTCACTACTGTGAAACTGTGATAGAGACATGAAGAGAGAGGTTTTGCAGGACTTATGGACCAAGATGCAAAGAATGCAAAGCCAGGGTTCCAACAGAATGTCCCCGGTTGTTGGCAGTTGAGCTGACAGTGGGGAGGGGTTTTTGAACTTGGTCTCTCTCTCTGACTCTGAGCAGTTGGAGCTGAGAGGGGGCTTTGGCCTCTGTGTCTCTGACTGTAAACCACTCTTTTTCCCTGGAGGTTTTGAAGCTGACTGAAAGATTTTTGTGAGATTGACTTGGTTTTTGGACTTTTGTCTCTGGCTCTGAGTAGTTGAAATTGACACCGAGAAGCTTTTGAGTTGGTGGTCTATTTGAGAATTGAGCTGGCCAAGAGGAAACTTAGAGACTTTGAACTTTGTTTCTATCTGAGTTTAAGCTGAGAGACCTTACTGATTTTTTGTGAAGAAGAAAGAAGATCTTGAAAAGCCATTGACCTCCATCTTTTTAACTGTCTAAGAGTCACACTTGTGACTCCCCAAACCTCAATTTTATAACATTTAGATTAGAGAAATTCCTCATTCCTCTTACCCCAGTTTCCCATCCTGTTATCCCAACAAACCCCTTGACTGAGAAAGCAACTAGAGTATCATTATAGTTCAACTCAGGAGGGACAGAAGGAGCCAAAGGCTTCAAGGAAGATTGGGGAGGTGAGGGAGGTAAGGGAGGGAGTGAGGGAGGAAGGAGGTTAGGAAGTAGATTGATCCCCCAGCAATCCATAGGGATCAATAGGCAAATCCCAGAGTAAACCTCGGGGCAGTCCTCTATAAGCAGTGTCCCTTGTGTACCAGCATCCTTGTGTGTGTGGCAGCATCTCCCAGCATTTCTGTTCTACCTCCACTACCATTAAGCAGCTTAAGGTTCCCTGTAGCAGCTCTCTCTAGTCACAGCCAAAGAATAACAGTCATGGTAAAGTAACAGGTTCCTGTCAGTTTACCTTCACTATCTCAAGAAGTGAAAGTTTCTAGTCAGTTTACATCTTTATTACAAAAGGAAGGAAGGGAGGACTAAAAAGGGTGATGAACTGGGAGAAACAGGAGGGTGGGAGAGATGGACAACACAATGATGAATAAGAAATAGTTTTAGTAGAGGTGAGAAGAGGAAATTAAATATAGGAGGTTGTGGTAAGTAGGAAAATTTCAGAATTCTAGATAATCAAATTTGAACAATTGTGAGGGGAAAAGGCTGTGTATGTTCATGTGTATATTTGAAATTAAGTGACAATGGAGTTTTTGAGATTTTAGGAGGTTTCTCAATAGGAAGATCACAGTTGTCAAGGGAATAGTGAAGTATATTGGCTTTTCCAAATATTAAGACAGGGGTTAGAGAAAATAACTGTCAGCTGAGTACTGAAGTTCTTTAAAAAGGGAACAGAATGATCTGTACCTGGAATTCATAGGTTGATTATAATAAGAGAGGAGGGACTATATGATAGAGAAAGATAGAAATGATATCAAAGGAGGAGAGGTTACAGAATGATGGTGAAAAAAAGGATAGAATGGAAGTGAATATAAATAAATACAACTGTACTTACATTTCTTCCTTGTTCAGTACTTTAAGTGGTTTGAGAGAATAATCAGCACTGGAGAGAGGTGACAAATGGATTATTTTCTGGGAGAGTTAGATTTCTGACAGGACAAAAAAATCGAAAAATTTGAAAGGGGCTAAGATGACGATGAGAAGGTTTACAATAAATGGAAGATTCTAGATGAAACAGTAGTGTAGGACAGCCAAGGATGATGTGGATTATGGAGCTGTGGGACTAAAGAGTATAGGGATGAGAGCACTGGGAGACAGGAAGAGAGAGAATATTTGCTTGAGAAGATGATGACTCTGAAACATGGGTATTAGAAGAAATAAACTGGGAATTTGTTCATCAGAATATGGAACATGACCATGTGATAGAGGTCACTAGCTCTTACTCTTCTATGGTTTTGTGAAGATTGACTCATTCTCAGAGATTGAATACTTCATAGATCAAAGATCTGAAGTGCTGAAGAAGAATAAAATAATTATTAGTTTCCTGAGACATGGGATGATCTTATATACTTAATCAGAATCTTAATCTCAAATGATTTACACTTGAGGCATACCAAATACCTTCCCTATATGAGGGAAAGGCACTTAATTACTGATCTCTGACTTCCAGCAATCAAAGAGCACAATAATACTTTAAGTGTTCTGGGGCATGGTGTCTTAGGTGGCTTAGAATCTATTTTCAGAGCAGATGCAGAAAGTATTTTTCCCAACTGATTTTTGTTATCCTTTTATTTCTCCTAATTGATTAATGAGAAGTGCTGTTGTAGATTTGCATCTGGGACAAGGTTGTTTCACCCTCAGAGATGCCACAAAATCCCATTACAGACAGTTTCACTTTTCTGATGGTGATGTGATAATCACAATTCCAAGGAGATATGATCTCAGGCTGTTTTTTTTTTCCTTTATAATTTCTTCCTCAACCACCTCTCCCATCCACATGCTGATGGCCACATTTCCATCCTGTGCTAGAGCAACTGAACAATCTGGTGAGGGATTTTATGCCACCTCTATTCTTATTCTCCTGTCCTTAAACTCTCCTTATCTATTGGCCCTTTTTCTGATATTTACAGAAGTCAATCTTGCATTCATTCTGAGAAAAAAAAATTTAAACTTTTATCCAAACCTTTTGTAATCTGTGCCATCATTCAAATGAAATTGTGACTGATATTTTCTTAATTGTCAAACATAACTTTGTTTTGTCAGTCATGATCCTTCCTGATCTCTGCAACCACTGACACTATTACTCTCTTATCTTAATCTTTCTTCCCTAGGTTTTCAGCCCACTGTTAAGTCCTTTTTCTCTCCCTCTCTGCCAATTCTCTTGTTTTTTTTTTGTCTCTTTTGTTTGCTCTTCAGATCTTTATCTATGGCATGCCCAGGTCTCTTAGCCCTTTCTCCTGGGCTTTCTTTTTTTCCTCCCTCTTTACTATCTTATTTACTGATCTCATCATTTTCATGAGTTTAATTATTATTTTCATCACTCTGAAGATAATTCAAATATATATTATATGCATATGTTAAAATATGTTTATGTATGTATATGTACACATCTACTCATATATATGTAAAATCTTAAATTAGAAAATGCTTACCTTCTCTCTTAGAATTTATACAAAATGTTGGTTCCAAGGCAGAAGAGCAGTAAGGGCTAGGCAATTGGGATTAAGTGAGTTTTTCAGGTTCATACAGCTAGGAATTGTATGAGGTCATATCTGGGCCCAGGACCTTCCATCTTCATACTTGACTTTCTATCCACTGAGTCACCATGTCAGTCAGCAAGACTTAAAACCTAGGTATAATCTTCAACTTTTCTTGTTTGCCCCATATCTCTAATCTGCTACTTAGTTTTATGTACATTACCTTCACAAGCACTCTCAAGTAGAAATTTCCCTTTTATTCACTCATACAGTTTCCACCTTGGTACAGTTCTTGTTATGTCTCTCCTATACCTGGTCTCTATCTCAAATATCCTCACCTTAATCCAACAGTAGACTGATTTTTGTCCCAGCTATTTTTGTACTCAGCTGTCAAAATAACCTTCCTTCTGAGCATATCATCACTCCTAATAAACTTCAGTGGCTCTTAATTACCACCATATTCATATTCATTTTAAATCAATTCTTTGACTTTTAAAGGTCTTCCTAACATGGCTCTTTCCTGCCTTTTCAGTTTCTTACACTTTTTCTCTCTTCCATGTACACTGTGGTTCAGAATATGATTTTTTTTTTGTATTCTTTACACATGGCATTCCATAGTCCCTCTCTATACCATTTCAGTGATCATTCCCTTTGCATGGAATGCAGCACCATCTTATTACCACCTCTTTGCAGGCACTGTTGACCCCTTTAAGACTCTGGTAAAATATTATTTTATGCAGGCGGGCTCCCCATTTCTAGTCTCTTTCATTTGAGATTACTTTTCATTTATACTGTATATATCTTATAAGTACAATTTTTTGCATATTCTGTCTTCCATTAGTATATAATTTCCTTGATGTAGGGACTATATTTCTCTCTCTCTCTCTCTCTCTCTCTCTCTCTCTCTCTCTCTCTCTCTCTCTCTCTCTCTCTCTCTCTCTCTCTCTCTCTCTCTCTCTCTCTCTTCTCCTTTTGTCTCTCTCTTTTCCTTCCTTCCTTCCTTCCTTCCTTCCTTCCTTCCTTCCTTCCTTCCTTCCTTCCTTCCTTCCTTCCTTCCTTCCTTCCTTCCTTCCTTCCTTCCTTCCTTCCTTCCTTCCTTCCTTCCTTCCTTCCTTCCTTCCTTCCTTCCTTCCTTCCTTCCTTCCTTCCTTCCTTCCTTCCTTCTTCCCTCCCTCCCTCCCTCCCTCCCTCCCTCCCTCCTTCCTTCCTTCCTTCCTTCCTTCCTTCCTTCCTTCCTTCCTTCCTTCCTTCCTTCCTTCCTTCCTTCCTTCCTTCCTTCCTTCCTTCCTTCCTTCCTTCCTTCCTTCCTTCCTTCCTTCCTTCCTTCCTTCCTTCCTTCCTTCCTTCCTTCCTTCCTTCCTTCCTTCCTTCCTCCCTCCCTCCCTCCCTCCCTCCCTCCCTCCCTCCCTCCCTCCCTCCCTCCTTCCTTCCTTCCTTCCTTCCTTCCTTCCTTCCTTCCTTCCTTCCCTTCGTCCTCAGGCATGCATGGAGTGCAGGAGGTGAGCAGCCCCCTTTGGCACTCATGTAATAGGTTTGCTAACATGGGGTTATATAGTGCAGACCTGAAGTGATTTTACATTTTTTTTTTAACAATCCTAAGACTTGTCTTTATCACTGGCAATTTGATAGATATGGTGTCATTTTATGATTCTGCATTTGTTAATGCATGCTGATGAATCTTTTGTGTTTTAAGTATTACTTATGTGTTGGAGGAGAAAAACATCTATCCTATGTCTTTTTTATATTCTAGAATGGATCTTTTAATTCCTTTTTAAGGAGAGTTCTTAGGCATGTATAATGCCTCAAGTTTATTTCCAAGATTTTCCATAGAATTATCAGATTGGGACCTAAAAAAACCAGAAAGTGTGAGAAAAGTCTGACTTTGGTCTGTGTGGTTAGGCTCTAGAATGAATATAGTTTTTCTGCCAGTCAAGTGCAAATTCCCCTAATTGCCACCTGTAATACAGATGTTGCATATGAGAACAACCAGATCTAGGATGTTAGAATTGTAATGTGTTAATCTCTGTCTTTAAAAACTTTAAAAATGTTTTTATACCTTTTACATTTTTTATCTTTTTGCTGCCCTCATATTTTCACTATTACGTGCTGTTGGAATAACTATTCTCTGAGTCTTCAACAAATATTTTTATATTCTGCTGTGTCTCACAGACAGCAAACTACTTAAAATATTTTCCCAACTTTAAGCAATATTTATAAAGAAGATTATAACACAGGTTAGCAGTACCTTTTTTTGAATGGCAGAGAAGTAAAGTGTTATTGAAATTGCTTTTTAGGTTCTTTAGGTTTCCAGGTTATTGTCAGTCTTCTCTATAAAACTATAATTTCTCTCAATGTCCATTTATTTATTAAATTGATTACTTTTGTCCTTTGTTTTTTTATTATATCACAAAAAATTTCCCCAGCATCCCCTCCAATCTTTGCTCTCAGAAAATCATCCCATAAAACAAGCAGCCAGATGCCAGCATGGATGGAATTTTGAGTACCTGAATTCAAATCCCATTACTTATTAGCTGCATTACCTTGGGTAAGTTACTTAACCTTTGTATTCTTCAGTTTCTTCAACTGAAAAATGGGGTTAATTATAGCCTACATCTTATGGTAGTTAGATACTCTAAGGTAAAACTTGTAAAATGCTTAAGTGTGATGCCTGGCACATATTAAATGCTTAAAAAATGCACATTTCCTTCTGTGCAAGAAATGATTTTTTCCTGCAAGTAATATTTTATTGAATTTCCCCAATTACATATAAAAACAATTTTATACTTATTTTCTGACATTTTGTGATTTAAATTTTTTTCCCTAACTTTCTCTTCTCCTTCCTCCCCAAGATGGGCAAGTAATCTGATATTGTTTATACAAATGCTATCATACAATACATATTTCTATATTCATCATGCTGTGAAAGAAATCATATAATGCACATACAAAAAACTCATGAAAGATATAAAGTGAAAAATAACATGCTTCATTCTACATTCAGATTCCATCAGTTCTTTCTAAGGCAGTGGATAACATTGTTCTTCATGAGTCCCTTGTAGTTTCCTTGGGTCATTGTATTTTTTGTAATAAGCCAAACACAGTTAATCATTATACCATCACAAAATTTGTTGTTTTAAAAATAAGCACAATTGATCAAGACATTGAAAAACTTTGAAAATGTTTGTAATGTATGGTGAGTATAATGTATCAGCCCACTAGTAGAATTGCTGGGTCAAAGAGTATGTTCTGTCTTAGAATTGATACTAAGTTTTGATTCCAACACAGAAAAGGAGTAAGAGCTAGGCAATTAGGGTTAAATGATATGCCTAGGGTCATACAGCTAGGAAGTATTAGAGACCAGACCTGAACCCAGATCCTCCCAAGGCCAGGTCTAGTGCTCCATCCACTGTACTACTTAGCTCTCCACTTTAAGTTTCTTTCAATCCATATTTATCACCTAGTCTATATTCTGGTAGCTCTTATCTATAGAATTTTAGGACACTCTTTTCCTCCTAAAGTTATTTTAATTTCTCCTTTGAAAATTTAGATGCTGCACAATTTGTTGCATATATGTTTAACTCATTGTTTATAGTACCTTTTAGCAGATGTGATTTCCTTCATTATCTCTTTTAATCAGATATATTTTTGTTTTAGCTTTGTGTGAGATCATGATTGCTACTCTTGCTTTTTTTTTTTACTTTAGATGATGCACAATAAATTCTGCTCCAACCCCTTACCTTTACTCTCTGTATTTCAGATATATTTCTTGTCAACAATATATAGTAGGATTCTGGTTTTTAATCAATTCTGCTATCTACTTCCATTTTATGGGTGAGTTCATCCCATTCCCATTCACAGTTTTGATTACCAAATGTGTATGAAGTATACCAAGAAGTGAATGAAATCTTAGAAAATTTAGAACTATTAGATCTTTGGAGAGAATGGAATGGGAAAAGAAAGGAATATACCAGCTTTTCAGTAGTACATGGCTCCTACACAAAAACTGACCATGTTATTAGAGAATAAAAACTTCACAACCAAATGTAGAAAAGCAGAAATAATAAATTCATCATTTTCATATCATAACATAATAAAATTATAATTAATAAATCTCCATGGAAAAACAAATAAAAATTATTTGGAGATTAAGTAACCTAATGCAAAAAGGGTTGTTCAAAGAAAAAATTATAGAAACAATCAATAAATTTATTAATGAGAATGACATTGAGGAGACAATATATCAAAATGTATAGGATACAGTCAAAGCAGTACTTAAGGGAAAATTAAATTATATCAATCAAATAGAAAAAATGAAGATCAATGAATTGGACATGAAACTAAAAAACCTAAAAAAAAGATTACATTTAAAATTGTGATATAAATACAAAATTCCTAAAAAACAAAGGAGAAATTAATAAAATTTAAAGTAAGAGGACCATTAAACTATTAAATAACACTGGGGGTTATTTCTATGAAAAAAAAAAAACCAAATAAAATAGACATGATTGGTTTATTTGGTTAAAAAAGGGGAGAAGAAAATGAAATAATCATTATCAAAAATGAAAAGGGTGAACTCACCACTAATGAAAAAGAAATTAAAGCAATCATTAGGAACTATTTTGCCCAATTTTATGCCAATAAATCTGACAACCTAAGTCAAATGGAAGAATATTTACAAACATACAAATTGCCTGGAGTAACAAAAGAGGAAATGGAATAATTAAATAATCTCATCTCAGGAAAAGAAGTTGAATAAGCCATTAATGAACACCACAAGAAAAAATTCCCAGGGCCCTATGGACTTACAAGTGAATTCTATAAAACATTTAAAGAACAATTAATCCCAATAGTACACAAACTACTTTGGAAAGTAGGACACTCTTCCTTTCTCTATGAGTTCAGTGCCTGTATCACATACTTACTCTACCATTCCACTCCCAGTATCTGCCCTTACATCAGATTTCAACAAACATATTGATATTCCTTCAAATGCTCTAAATTTCAATTTTATCAACTTCCTCATTTCACATGATTTACTCACCCTGCTAACTGAAATAATTCTCCAAGGCCCCATACTTTTCTATCTATGTATTTTTTTCACATGATTATCTCATCCAATCTCATGATTTGAATGATAACATCCATTTACATGACTTTCACATCTGCTTTAACACCCTTACAAAATTTATGGCCCGACTGAGTAGATAATTCAGGCATGATTTCCTCCTCATTAATAATGAATTATTTTCTGACAAAAATATGATTAATTTTTTGTGTTTAAGATATATTGTTAAATAAATCCCAGTTTTTATACCAATGTTTTCTGAATGTAGAAGTATGAGGCTCGTATATATCTACTACTCTAAATTATGATGGTAATTCTTGATTTTAAAAATTCTGTTGAAGCATCAGAACATCCATTTTACCTCAGTAATTTAATTTTAAAAGAAGTATTATGTCAGTCAATGTCAATAAATATTTAAGTACCTACTCTGTGCCAGGCACTATGCTAAGTCCTAGGAATACAAGTAAAGGTTAAAAATAGACCCTGTCCTCAAGAAGTTCACAATATAATGGAGAAGATAATAAGAAAATAAGTATGTTCAAACATTTATTGGATAAGTAGGAGATAATTTAATAGGGGAAGGCACTAGAATTAAGAGAGGTTAGAAAGGCCTTTTTTAGAAGGTGGGATATTTGTTAGGATTTAAAGCAAACCAGAGATGCTAGTAGGCAAAAATGGGGAGGGAAGCCATTCCAGAGATAGGAAATAGACAGAGAAATTGCTTTAAGCTGAGAAATGGGTTGTCTTGTTTGTGGAACAGCAAGGAAACCAATGTCATTGGATCAAAAATATATTGCAGGGAGAAGTATATAAGAAGATGGGAAAGCTGGGAGAGGGATAATTTATGAAAGGCTTTTAAATGTTTATGCACATTTTCTGAAAAGAATAATTTTTTCTTTCTGATCTATTCTACCATCATGTTTATTCCATTAAAATACATGATTATAATTGTTAGATTTTTCTTTATATTAAATTAATTGCAACACTGCTCTCTAAAACTACTTCCTCAATGTCTATTTATATTGCTGGTTTTCCAGAGTTCACTTACTACTATCATTTTCAAGGTTTTCTGATATTGTGATATACTTGCTTCTAAAAATCAGCCAATCACCTTAAAACACCCTCAACAAACTCTTACCTTCCATTCTAGAACCAATACTGTGCATTGATTCTAAGGCAGGAAAGTGGTAAAGGCTAGCAAATGGGAGTTAGATTAGTTCCCCAGGGTCATACAACTATAAAGTATCAGAGGCCAGATTTGAACCCAGGAGTTCCCATCTCTGGGCCACATAGCTGAGCCATACAGCTGAACTCTAAAAATCACCTTTTATTCAAAGTATTGACAACGACAAAATCTAGCAAAAATAATAATGATAAAAAAATCTCACCAAATGTCTAGAATTCAATCACTCAGAAATATGTACATAGTCTGTGGAGAGTAGACACATTTTCACAACTGTTGATTAATAGAAATACATTTCTCAGTAGAGTTATCTTCTGAATATCACTTAATTCAGTAATTATTCAAGTTACCATTGAAATGACAATTTATCATACAGCTCATTGTTATTTTGGTAGCACCATAGTTATTGCCTATGAACTGACTCAAGCCACAGTCCCCAGACCAGCTTGAGAAGTGGTACTTTGATTTTTCTTTTTTTGTTCCTAAATTTTTAAAATTGGAAATGATAAAACTTTAGGTTCTTATCAATTTATTCATCATATTCATTTCCCTTTGGTTTATTTGGAGATTTTTTAAAATGTGGTTTCAGAGGGCATTTAGAGTTACATATGAAATAAATGAAGTGGAACTGGATAACCTGTAAGGTTTCTGCAAGGTCTAAAATGATGACCCTATCATTGGAAAGGTTATAAACTTTTTAAAGACTTGATGTTAATAACTAGAATCTTATTTCTCTTCAGGTCACTTTGGATGTATTTGCAGTTTCTTTGTCCAACAAATTAAGGAATGTTTTCTAAAGAAAATATCTTTGGAACTGTCTTTGCTTGCCAGGTTGTAACTGGAGTCCTAGGAAATTCACTCATTCTTTATTTCTATATATTAAATTCTCTCCATGGTCATAGGGAAAAACCCATAGATTTTATTCTTACCCATTTGTCCCTTATCAATGTCTTATTACTTGTTACTAAGGGAATACCCCGAACAGTGACACTTTTAGGAATAAGACATTTCCTTGGTGATATTGCTTGTAAAACTATCGTCTACTTGGATAGAGTCTTTCGGAGCCTTTCCCTTTGTAGCACAAGCATTTTGAGCAGCTACCAGGCTATCACTCTCAGTTCAAACAGCCCTGTGTGTGCAGTACTCAAAGCAAAGGCCTCAAAACACATCACTGCTTCCTTTATCCTCTGTTGGATGCTCAGTTTACTGACAGAAGGAGCTATTCCCATATATAAAATTACACTCCAAAATAGCTCAACTTTTAGGAGCAACTGGAACTTAGACTATTGCATTTTCAGTATTTATTCCATGAACACCTTCAACACCATGCTACTGAAGATCCTTTATGATTCTGTGTGGTTTGGACTCACAACATATAGCAGTATATATATTATATTTCTCATGCAAAAACATCACAAAAAAGTTCTTCACATTCGTAGCACCAACGTCTCCCCTAAAACCTGTCCTGAGATCAAAGCCACCAATACTGTTGCGATACTTGTGAACAGTTTTATCTGTTTTCATTTAGTCAGTTCCATTTTTTTTGCTCTTCATAAATCTCAAATATCTAGTTCTTGGATGTTACATGTCTCTGCCTTTATGAGTGGATGTTTTCCAACTTTCTGCCCCATTGTGCTGATGAGCAGTATGAGTAGGTTCTCCACAACCTGTTTTTTTTCCAATTGCAGAACAAAACCTCCATCTTCAAAGATTGCATCGGTGTGAAAGAATTTGCTAGATTTTCCCTCCTTGGCTTGAATCCCATTTTAAAGATTTTAATCATAAGAACAAAGCCCCTTTGATAATCCCCATCCATATCACCCAGATCCTCATGTGACACTGGTGCACCACAAGTTGTCAGTTGGAAAGATTATCACTTTTCTACAAAGTTGCTTGGGCTCCACACTGCTGTTTTTATTCTAGGACGGCAAGTTAGCACTCTCAGAATTGTCATTATTTCTATTTATTTTATTTTTCACATGACAAATTGCTTTTTTTCTTTTTTTGGCCTGCATTAAGGTTGCTTATATCAGTGCTTAACATTCTGTCTGTCATGGCAGACAAGGTCCATTCACATTTGTTTATTGCATTTAAAATGTTAAAAATCTATCTTTATGTTCAGTGGTTCTAAAATTGTTTTCCAAATTTCATTTTTTTCAGTTGCATACCTAATTTCTTTCTTTCTTTGATAAATGAAATTGTTTAGATATATTTTTTTCCTTAATGACTGCTTTGGTTCAAGTTTTTTATGTTGACTTATTATTGTCACTTTTTTTGAAGTTATATATTTGTTTCTATGATTTGTACTTTGATATATATATATATATATGTATTTATATACATATATATATTTCTCACTGCATCCTCCTAAAAACCCTTTGAATGAATTGTTGTTAGTATTCCAGTATTACAGATAACGAAACTAAGGGTGAAAGTGAATAAAGAATTTACTTTGTGTCACAAAGAGAGCAAATTTTTAATCTTGGATTAGAACTCTTCGTGACTCTAAGTCTGGCACTTTATTCTTTCTATCACCATCTGCTTCAGTCTTTTTTGTCTCCATTTAAATTTTAGTTCTTTCTTTAAATGTCTTTTATTTTTGGGTATGATTTAATTTGTTTAATATTTCTATTTTTCTGGGTTTTTGAAATTTAATTTTTCCAAAACATGGTCAATTTTTGTAAAACAGCCTTGCATATCTGAATAAGGTTCTGACTTCTGTTTATTCCAGTTCAATATTTGCTTTATATCTATAATAGATATTATTTAACAAATGCTATTGTGACAGGAGAAATCCTAGTTCAGGCATATTTCTGTCACCCTCATATGAAGAGGATATTTCCCTAGTCTGTATTTTGAACTTTTAGATATTGATGCTGGAAACTAGAAGGTTACACCATCTGTAAAATCCGTATGAGGAAACAAGCCTGAACTCCAAATTTTGACCAACTGGAAGATATCTTTATCTTCCCTTTCTGTTACTTGTTTCCTTATATTCCATTCCTTCTTTCTGTAAAACTCTATCTTTAATGCTACATATATTTATATTCTGTATCATATTGTTGAAGCTGATGCTCTGGGCTCACTGACTCTTTTATATAATTTATTGAGCCTGGTATCTGAGGGGAATAAAACTGAAGTGAACTATCTCTTATTCACTAATTTAGTGACTGATAATAGCACCTAATCAATGGACCCTCAAATAATTTTTATCCCAATTTTTTGTCAACCCATTTGGGACTGATTTGGTCAGATCAAAATAGAATTTTCATACCCAGTGTTCTTCTATTGGGCACAAGGTAGATGGTATCTAGGGATATTTGTAGGCAGGAAAAATTAACTGACTCTTAAAGTTGTGATTCTATCTAGAAAAATCAGCGACAGCTTATTTTCTTGTACTTTTCTGAATGTTTTAGCTATGCTCTTTGTCTAAATTCCAGAGAAGTTTTGTTTTTTGTGATTAATGTAAATATTGAATAATAAGCATGATGTATAAACCTGACATTTCAATTCCACTTTGGATAGTCAATTATAATAATGAGATCTCTTAGATTCTGATAACTCTGGCACATTTCTAGTAATTCTGATTTGGGAAATTGCCTTTACAGTCAGAAGAAACTTATTTCTGAATGAATCTATTCCTGATACAGGAATGTTGATCTGGTTAAACTTTATTAAAATGTTTCAACTGTAGTGATGTATGAAACAACATATCTTTGATCCCAAGAAGATCTTTTGATTTGAAATATTACATATGCATGAGATAATTTTTGAAGCCTCATAGTCAAATCATCTCTCCATGATGTCTATAATCACTGAAACTTTGATGCTAAATTTAATTCCACAATAAGCAAGGATTTCTAATCTTTTGAGCTAAATTTTAGCTAAATAATTCCAAATGTACTACAAAGATGATAGCAATAGAGAATGTTACCAAAAATCAAACACTACATTATGAGACTCTGTGTGAACCCATGGATTTAATGAACTGAACTGAGGGGAGCTGAGTCCTCCATCCACTTTTGTTCTTTCCATTCATTATTATTTTATTCTGATTGTAAAATTCTTGTGCCCAAATTGGGAATGCACCATAATGGCTCCTTATCAATGTGCCTAGCAATTGTTTTTAAAAATTACCCAAATTATAGTTACACCCTCCATGGAATGTACAATATCTTTTGTGCCCTTATGCATCTGGTGAGACAATCCTAAACTGTATGGACATCATATTTGAAATGATTCACTGGGGGAGACTAGCATGCTAATCTCCTGGAATCGAAAAATGGCAGACTTAACATGCTGGCCTGGCAAAGAATCAGAGGGGAAGTTATTATATGGAATTTGTTATACATTTAAAAATAAAATAAATTCCAACTTGCTAGAGATGGTTGCTTTCATAAACAATCCTCTTCTGCTCTATTATGTATCTGGAAATACTTAGTTTATTTGTTTTTTGTTAAATTCAGAACAATAAAATGTAAAGAAACTCAAGCAAAAATTACTAGAGAAAAACCAGGAGCAGAGTGAGCCTCATCTCTGGAGGACATCTTGAATAGACTCTCCATCCCAGACTGGAAGAAATATTATTCACTGAAAATCCTCTTTGCTACCTGAACCATTTCAGGGTCAATTAAGGGTCTCCCTTGTGCTGCATGAAGTGTAGATCTCCTGGGACTTAAAATGTTTTATTGATGCTCTTCTTTTAAGCATCATGGCAAGTTCCCAATGATTCCTGAACTCTAGAGTCCTCTCTTGTAACCCATACCTTTGGCCAAGTAAAATAAAACAAGAATTTGGACTCATCTGAAAATGAATGCATGGGAGATGATAGAAAAAGAGCAGGGACCCTCATAATCTCTCTCAATTTACCCTCCAGACAAACTTTTAAAAATGCCTCAAAATGAATACAGCAGAGGTAGAACCCACAAAAGGATAAAGTGAAACAACCTTTCAAATCAAGACAGTTGAAAAGGTTACTATGAAAGTTCTGCTACACTTGGGTAAGAATGGAGTAGAGATCATATCATCAAAGCAGGCCCCACCTCAGGAAGTTAGTCCAGGCCATGGGGGTGGCTGGATTAGCTGCAATGGCTTTATGGACCTCTCAGTTCATTGATGGTAAGGGGGTCTGACAAATGAACAGAAGGAGATTACAGAGGTTCTTTTGCTAGCTTTGGGCACAAGACTCCATTGCATTGCCCATGCAAAGATCTAGGAGTTGGTTCTGTTTCACAGTCCTAGGATGAGGAGGAGCACTCAGACTTGCAAATGACTTAGTATTCTCAACAATACAGTGATGCAGGGCAGTTCCAAAAGATTAGTTAAAAATGCTATCTGCCTCCAGAAAAATAATTAATGGAGTAACTGAAATAATTAAGTTTCTTCATTTTTTTGTTCAAGTTTTCTTTCACAAAAGGACTAATATGGGAAAAAATGTTTTACATGATTCCATATGTAAAATCTATATCAGATTGCTTGCTCTTTCATGGAGAAGAGATAAGGGGGAAAGAAAGAGAATTCATGGTTCCAAAAAAAGAATTTTAAAAATTGTTTCCATATGGTAATTAGGGAAAGATAAAATTATATATATATATATTCATAATTCCATTATACCATAACTGAAGTTATATTTGCAATTTACATGTTTCAAAAGAGCCTCCGGAATCTCAAAAGAGACAAATTAAAAGCACAAGACTACCTTGTTGAGCTTTGGCAGTAGCCTTACTAAAGGCCATAATTTGTAACTTGAAGTGTTGCCAACAAATGGTTATTAGAAAAACAGATCCTGTATGGTACCATTTGTATTTGGAAATCCCAATTTAATTTATTAGTTTGTTTTAGATAAACTTGTCATGTAGCCTCTTTAAAACTGAGATGTAGGGCGATAAAAGACTGTCTGCCCTTTGATCCAGCCATAGCTCTGCTGGGTTTGTACCCCAAAGAGATAATAAGGAAAAAGATGTGCAAAAATATTTATAGCTGCACTCTTTGTGGTGGTCAAAAATTGTAAAATGAGGGGATGCCCTTCAAGTGGGGAATGGCTGAACAAATTGTGGTATCTGTTGGTGATGGAATACTATTGTGCTAAAAGGAATAATAAAGTGGAGGAATTCCATGGAGACTGGAACAACCTCCAGGAAGTGATGCAGAGTGAAAGGAGCAGAACCAGGAAAACACTGTACACAGAGACTGATAACACTGTGGTATAATCAAATGTAATGGACTTCTCCATTAGGGACAATGCAGTGTCCCTGAACAATCTGCAGGGATCTAAAAAACACTATCCACAAGCAGAGGATAAATGGTGGGAGTAAAAACACTGATGAAAAACAACTGCTTGACTACAGGGGTGGAGGGGATATGAATGAGGAGAGACTCTAAATGAACATTCTAATGCAAATACCAACAACATGGAAATGGGTTCGAATCAAGAACACATGTGATACCCAGTGAAATCACGCATCAGCTATGGGAGAGGTGGTGGGAAGGGGGGGGGGGAGAAAAGAAAATGATCTTTGTTTCCAATGAATAATGTTTGGAAATGACCAAATAAAATAATGTTAAAAAAACTGAGATGTATTTTTCCTATTAGGACAATTATGATATTTGACCCTTTATAAGTAAAATAAAGCTTTATAGAAAATGCATTTGCAGATTCAAGATGACAGAGAAAAACAGAGACCTGCCTGATCTCTTTCAAATTATTCACCAAACAATTTTGATATAATGACTTGAAATGAATTCTTGAGTGGCAGAACCCACAAAAGCATGAGGTAAAATTTTTTTCTGACCAAGATAACTTAGTAGGAAATGACTGTCACACTGGGTTGTGGTCCCAGGGCAAGGAGGAGCACTAGGATGTTGGTGCTTATTGCAGTCAGAGAGCAGGGGACTGTCATCACAGTGCTTGTGGTTCCTAACAGATCATAGAACAGGACAGGAAAGTATAAAATGTACTTCTCCTTAAAGCATAACACCTTGGAAGAATTGAAAATTTATAGATCTTGGGCCTGGCCCTGAAAATATCTCCTCAAAGAAGCTGAAGCTTGGGAAAGTGTTCCCTTTACCACTGAATCACAGCTGAACTTTTAATCATTTTTTAAAAAGTTACAAGTCAAGAAAAAGGCTAGAAAAAAGTGAGAGAATAAGCTTATATTTTGGCATTAAGGCTAAATATTTGGAGACTGCAAGAATGAAAATTAAATACAATCTTTTAATGAAAGTTGTAATATTGAGGGCACTGAGTATGACTGACATAAAAATACCTTAAATAAAAATAAATATAATTGATAAATTATTTGGGAACATTATTATTCATGGAATGGCTAAAATGTCCTGAATGATAATGTTTTGGGCCATCTTTCTAACTGCAAGTGTAGTTGGATCAAAATTACTCTATACAAGTCTCTTAATGAAATTAGTATAGAATGCCTAAATTAGTAGACAATGAAATTATTTTAAAAAATAATTTAGAAACACATAATCTGGATTAATGCCTTTTAACTGGCAATAATTCTTGTATCTATATTCAAAAATCCACAAAATTGTTTTATGTTAGTAATATGCTTATAATTTCTTACATTGTAATTTTTGGAAACAATATAAGAAATGGTATCAATAGCTGATATAATTGCATCATTGCAGAGTACCTCCTCTTTTGATCTAAATGGTGTGAAAACATGAATTTTTAGCTATTACTTAGTATTACTTACTAAGTATTATTCACTTAGCTATTACTTAATAGAGACATCATAATCGTTTTTAAAACTTTTAATTTTTTTTATACTTTGACTTTAAATTAAGGAGAGTAACAATTAATGTTAGGAAAAGTACAAAAGAACTTATAAATCTTCACTATCTATAATATCCATAGGCATCTTGTCAGGTCTTTTGGATCTTTAGATTTTGCAAGGTCATAAATCTTAACAGTTATAGAAGGAGCTGTGATAATGTATGTTACTAAAGAGAACCTTATTAATTCTAAAATAGTGAATTTGTTTACCAAGGAAAGCTGAACCAACACATGGTTGACAACTGGAGCAGGTGTGAGAAGCTTTCAGAGTTTTAGTGTATAGCACTGCATTTACAAATCTGGACAAGAATACTCTTAAATAGTAGAATTAGTTTGAGAGAAATGATGGGGAAATTCAGAAACTATTAAATGAAAAGGGAGTTTATAAGCAGGATAGTTCAGCTATTTCCAAGAAGACCGTAGTTAATGCCTTGAAAAGTAAACTGCAAATGAAACTTAGAGAGATACAGAATTCTTAATGCAGTAAAAAGTCTGATGGATTTAAGTTTTATGCTGATATTAACAACCCAAGGTGCTTCTAAGATGCACTGAAAATTATTTATGGGCCAAAGACATGTGATATATTTATATAACTTAGTGTTGATAAAGCCATACTGAGAAGAACATGATTCTGGAGAAAGAGGCTGAATAATTCCATAATGTTCTCAACAGACTGTCATCAGTCAGTGCTGAAATCATTCTTTCTCATGAAATGGTTAGTTTCTAGATGGTCAATTCTGATTTTTAAGACCTGATTTTCCTCTGTCAGTTTTTGGATCTCTTTTTCAATTGGCCCATTTCTCTTTGCATCACTCTCATTTCTCTTTCCCACTTTTCCACTGCCTCTCTTCATTGGTTTTTGAAATCTTTTTTGAGCTCTTCCAGAAACGATGTCCAATCCATATTTTTCTTTTGAACTTTGCATGTATTTCCTTTGCTTTCATTGTCCCCTTCTGTGAATGTACTTTGTTCTTTGTCTCCATAAAAATTCTTTAGAGTTAGGTGTGGATTTTTTTTTGTTTGCTTATTTTTCTTTATCTAATTATAGGTAGACTCTGTTTTCTATGAAGTTGGAGTAACCTCTTAAACTTCAGACCTTCCTTGATGCTATTTTTAGCTTATTTTATGGGGATTTTACCAATTCCAGTTTTTGGAAGATGATGTGATTGTCTGTGGGCTGAGAACTCTGGGAGCATACTCCCCATACTGATTCATTTGACCCTTGAGATGCTGATAGCTTAAAGATGTGTCTCAGGCTAAGGTATTAGCTTTTGATCTCACTCTGAACATCATCAGGTCAGGAATTGATAAAATTCTAGCCCCAGGCTTAGGCTCAAATTTTGGTCTCATGGTGTACTTGATCCAATCAAGTACACCCTTGATTGCCTTGTCATGGAGCTTTGCTCTTAAATTTAGGAAAAAAGATAAAGGGGGTCCCCCTTAGTACTATCAGCCCCCTCAAACTGTGGACCATGTTTTTATCCCAGGCCCAGACTGGAATCCCTGGCTTCATTCTTTGCCCACACAGGTCAGCCCACTTTAGCTCAGACTGCCCTGGGCTTGGACCACTGACTTCTCTACAGGTTTGAAATTTCAAGGGGTGAGGGTTGCCTTGAACCACTATTTGCCCAGGCAGGATCTCAGGATCTTAATGTTTGATTTCTTCAACTGAAAATTGCCTATTCATGTCCCTTGCTCATTTATCAGTTCTAGAATGGCTTGATTTTTTTTTTGTACAATTGATTTAGCTCATTATAAATTTGAGTAATTAGACCTCTGTCAGAGGTTTTTGTTATAAAATTGTTTCCCAATTTGTTGCTTCCCTTCCAATTTTGTTTACATTGATTTTGTTTGTACAAAATCTTTTAAATTTAATGTAATAAAAATTATTTATTTTACATTTTGTAATTTTTCTAACTCTTGCTTGATCTTAAAATCCTTCCCTTCCCAAAGATCTGACATGTACACTTTTCTGTGTTCACCCAATTTACTTATAGTTTCCTTCTTTATATTCAGGTCATTCACCCATTCTGAGTTCATCTTGGTGTAGAGTGTGAGTATTGATCCAACCCCAATCACTCCAATACCGTCTTCCAGTTTTCCCAGCAATTTTCATCAGAAAGTGGATTTTAGTCCCAAAAGCTGGGATCTTTGGGGTTATCATAGACTGTCTTGCTGAGGTCACTTGTCCCAAATCTATTCCACTGATCCTCCTTTCTGTCTCTCAGCCAGTACCATATTTACTTGATGACCAATGCTTTATAGTATAGTTTAAGATCTGGAACTGCAAGTCCCCTTCCTTCACATTTTTTTTCATTATTTCCCTGGATATCCTTGATCATTTGTTCCTCCAAATGAACCTTTTATGTTTTTTTCTAATTCAGTAAAAAAGTGTTTTGGTAGTTCAATGGGTATGGCACTAAATAAGTGAATAAGTTTGGGTAGGATGGTCATTTTTATTATGGTATCTTATCCTACCCATGAGCAGTTAATGTTTTTCCAATTGTTTAGGTCTAGTTTTAATTGTATGGAAATGTTTGGTAGTTGTGTTCATATAGTTACTGTATTTATTTAGGCAGATAGATTCCTAAGTATTTTATATTGTCTAGGGTGATTTTAAATGTAATTTCTCTTTCTAGTTCTTGCTGCTGAGATGTGTTGGAGATATATAGAAATAATGATGACTTATGCGGGTTTATTTTGTATCCTGCAACTTTGTTAAAGTTGTTGATTATTTCTACTTGCTTTTTAGTTGATTCTCTAGGATTCTTTAAGCAGACCATCATATCATCTGCAAAGAGTGATATCTTGGTCTCCTTATTGCCAATATTAAAACCTTCAATTTCTTTTTCTTCTCTAATTGCTATTGCTAGTGCTTCTAGTACAATGTTAAATAATAGAGGTGATAATGGGCTTCCTTGTTTCACTTTAAATCTAACTGAGAATGCATCTAGTTTATTCCCATTGCAGATAATGTTTGCTGATGATTTTAGATATATACTGTTTATTATTTTTAGGAAAGGCCCATCTATTCCTATACTTTCTAGTGTTTTCAATAGGAATGGGTGTTGTATTTTGTCAAAGGCTTTTACTGCATCTATTGAGATAATCATATGGTTATTGTTGGTTTGCTTGTTGATATGGTCAATTGTGTGAATGGTTTTCCTAATATTGGACCATCCTTGTATTCTTGGTATAAATCCCAACTGATCATAATGAATAACCCTTGTGATCACTTGCTGGAGTCTTATTAGTATTCCATTTAAGATTTTTGTATCTATATTCATTAAGGATACTGGTCTGTAGTTGTCTTTCTCTGTTTTTGACCTTCCTGGCTTTGGAATCAGTACCATATTTATGTCATAAAAGGAATTTGGTAGAACTCCTTCTTTGCTTATTCTGTCAAATAGTTTTTTATAATATTGGGATTAGTTGTTCTTTGAATGTTTGATATAATTCACTTTTGAATCCATATGGACCTGGGGATTTTTTCTTAGGGATTTCTTTGATTGCTTGTTAAATTTTTTTTTCTGATATGGGATTATTTAAGAATACTATTTCTTCTTCTGTTAATCTAGGCAATTTATATTTGTGTAAATATTCATCCATATCACCCAGATTGCCATATTTGTTAACATATAATTGGGAAAAATGGTTTTTAATGATTGCCTTAATTTTGTCTTCATTAGAGATGAAGTCTCCCTTTTCTTCTGTGGTACACTTAATTTGGTTTTCTTCTTTCCTTTTTTATTAGATTGTCCAGTACTTTTTCCATTTTGTTTGTTTTTTCAAAATACCAGCTTCTAGTCTTAGTTATTACTTCAATAGTTCTTTCACTTTTGTTTTCATTAATTTCTTCCTTAATATTTCACAGCTCTAATTTAGTTTTCGTCTGGGGGGTTTTTAATTTGTTCGCTTTCAAGTTTTTTGACTTGCATGTCCAATTTATTGACCTGTGCCCTCTCTAATCTGTTAATATATGAACTCAAATATATAAATTCCCTCCAAGTACTCCTTTGGCTGCATCCCATAGATTTTGAAAGGATGTCTCATCATCGTCATTTTCTTCAATGAAAGTATTATTTCTATGATTTGTTCTTTAACTAACCAATTTTGTAGAATCATATTATTTAATTTCCAATTAATTTTTGAATTGGCTCTTCATGTCCCCTTACTGATTATTATTTTTATTGCATTATGATCTGAAAAGTTTGCATTTATTATTTCTACTTTTCTGCATTTGTTTGCCATGTTTCTTTGCCTTAGTACATGGTCAATCTTTGTGAATGTACCATGTACTGCTGAAAAGATGAATTCCTTTTTGTCCCTATTTATTTTTCTCCATATATCTATTAACTCTGATTCATCTAATATTTCATTCACATCTCTTACCTCTTTCTTATGCATTTTTGATTTGATTTATCTAGATATGATAGTGGTAAGTTCAGGTCTCCCACTAGTATATTTTTATTATCTATTTCCTCCTGCAACTCCACTAGTTTCTCCTTTAGAAATTTGGATGCTATACCATTTGGTGCATACATGTTGATTACTCATATTTACTCATTGTTTATACTGCCTATTATCAGGATTTCGTTACCTTCTCTATCCCTTTTAATCAAATCTATTTTTACTTTGACTTTGTCAGATATCATGATTGCAACTTCTTCTTTCTTTCTATCACTTGAGGCCCAATAGATTTTACTCCAACCTTTAATTTTAACCTTGTGAGTGTCTAGCAACCTCATGTGTATTTCTCCTAGACAATATATGGTAGGATTTTGGTTTCTAATCTACTCTGCTATTTGTTTCCATTTTATGGATGAGTTCATCCCATTCATGTTCAATGTTTTGATTGCCACTTGTGTATTCCTCAGCATTTTGATATCCTCTCCTAGTTCTGTCCCATCTTCTTTTGCTATATCCCTTTAAAGCAATGATTTGCTTTTAATCACTCACCATAATCCCCACTCTGAATATGCTTGCCTTTCTGCCCCCTCCCTTTTTGTTCCCTTCTTATTTTTTAAGGGCCTGTTAAGTTCTCTCCCCCTCTCTTTCCCTCCCTTTTTCTACTCCCTTTCCACCTCTCCCCCTTAGTTTTCCCTTAAAGAAAAAGGTGAAAATGGAGAAAAATACAGTAAAAAATATACTTCAATCTGCATTCTGAATCTATTGCTTTTCTTCCTAGAGGTAGACAGACATCGGTTCTTTGGAATTGTCTTGGATCATTTTCTTGATAAGAATAGCTAAATCTTTCATAGTTAATCATCCTCATATTTTTCTTTGTACAATATTCTCTTGATTCTACTCACTTTTCTTTGATGTGTTTACATAAATCTTCCCATATTTCTCTTAAAATACCCTCTTCATCATTTTTATAGCATAATAGTAGTCCATAAAGTCATATACCACAATTTGTAGTATTCCCTAATTGATGGACATCCCTCAGTTTCCAGTTCCTTGCCACTATAAAAAGGGCTGCTAAAATATTTTTGTAGAAGTACATTCTTTTTAGCTATCTCTGATTTTTTCCCCCAATACAGATCTAGTAGTGGTATTGCTGGGTTTTATGCATGGTTGTTTCTCTAAAGTTTTCTAGGTATACCATTACATCTTCTGCAAAAAGGGAGTTTTGTTTTTTCATTGTCTATTTTTATATTTAAAATTTCTTTTTCTTGTTTTGTTGCTATTGTCAGCCATGAAATCCCACCCCAGTAAGCAATCTAACCTTTTTCGCTTTTAATAAATAATCTTTTTGACTCAAACGGGACTATTCTTTATTTTAAGTTGAGTTTTCATGGCTGTAATAAAATAGGATACTCTAGGAGATATTTCTAGTTCCTTAATCAATTCCTCAAACATGGTCTTAAGCATGCTTTCCAGGTTGTTATCAATAGCCAATATCTTTTCTGCCTTCAGGGGAATCACAAATCTAAATATATTCTTTACTTGGGTCAGAGTTTGAAGGACAGTCATTAAAATCACATACACTTGAGCCAGAACCTACCAGAGTATTGGGTCTATTTGGAATGGCAACTGCAACATAGACATTGTTATGTTACCTATATAATCAATAGATTCAACGATCATGTGTGTCATTTTGCTGTACGAAATGTTGTAGACCCAGAAACAAGCGATGATAGCAATGACCACAACTCCACAAATAACTTGTTTAAACATCTTCACTCTTTTCTACTCTTCCTTTCTAAGAATTGTGGAGTTCAGTCAATCTTCATGGTGCCAGTTGTAATAAAAAAATACTCTTGAGATAGAGAGATAATAGGGGAAACCTGAGGGTGTCTAGTTGTAATAGAGAGCGTGATACTAGGGGAATACTTGAGGAATACTTGAGGATGTCTATTAATTCCCTAGATGACTAATTGATTAATATTTTTCCTATCCTCCTCCTCCCTCAATACCTCCCTTCATCTACCACTTCTGAAGCCTAGAGCTTTGCCCTTCTCCCCCTCCTTCCCAGAGTGGAGGTTTAGAGAAGATACTTTTTCTCTCTTTCTCAAGTAAGGAGGTTTATTGGGAAAGTCAAGACAAGGATGGAAGATGAGGTGAGAGGGATGGGGTTATCCCTAGTCTTTAAGGAGGATTAGGAGGATTTTGGAAATGTCAGTCCTGTCATAGCTGTGACACAAAAGTCTGCCAGGGATATGGGAGGACAACTGTTTAATCTTCTTTCTTCTTCCTTCAAACTTAAGTCTCAGAGACATCAATATCTTCTTCACCACACTCAGCTACCAACAAAAGTTAGTTCACAAATTTCTCCCTCAGCTCAGCCTAGGACAGAAGCTAATAGGGGTCTTGTTCAGAGCTTCTCCACCTAGCCCCAAAAGAAAGTCTGTCTTTTCCTCCTCTCTCCAAAACCAAGAGAGCTAATTCAGTTCCACTGTTGGATTTGCTTCCAATGGCCTCTTCTTGGGAACATTCCAAAGGGAATGTTACTTTTTTGATTGACAGATGATGTCCTTTTGCTTTGTATTGCATGCTTGGCTTGCCCTGTAGATTCTCTCTTTTATATGGCTGACATTTTTGTTGATGAGGATGGGATTTGACAAAAATGGATTAGATTACTGACCTCATTTTGAAGATGAGGGACTTCTGGTCAAGATGGAGGCTTAGACAGAGCCAATGCTCAGATCTCCAAAAACCCTTCCTTATTGATCTCAAACTGTATCCTCCTAGGCCATCAAAATTCAAATCGAACAACATGTTAGACCCTGGAAACCCTCCTCCAGGACCTGGATCAAAAAGTATGGTCCCCCAAAAGCTAGAACCCTAGATCACTCGGATCTAAGGGGTAGGCAGAAGGAAGGTCCCAGGACCTATCCCTTCCAACCCAGAGAGCTGAGTCCAAGGCAGCAGCAGGAACCTCAGAGCCGGCAAAAGGACCTCAGGGCCAGCTATTCTGAGGGCCGCATCCTGAAAACAACCCGACTCAGTCGCGGGGGGCACTGTTACAAGGGAATCACCTTAAAAGACTGATATATATTAATTTAAGGTCGCCAAGGAATCAGCTATGTAATTCCTAAATGAAAAACTCAAGTCAGCCGTCAGCCTTTTTTGGAGTTTAATTACAATAGGAGCAAGAAAGGAATTAGAGATATATATATAGAGAGAAAGGGGAGAGAAGGGAATAGGGCTTAAATACCCCTTCTGTTTAGGCTGGGCCAAAAGGCCCAAGCCCTTAGATAGCTGGGGCAAAGAAAAGAGATCAGTCCCTTTCACTCACGTGTCCAAAATGGAGAAACAGTCTCAGAGGCCCCCACCTTCAGCTTCCTTCAGAGCAAGCTTCCTCAGAGCCCAGGAACCACACCGACCAAAAAACTCAATCCTCTCCCCTGAGTCTCCAGACCCTCCTATCTTTAAGGACACCATCCAAGTTGCCTCCCCTCAGTCCTCACATCTACCAATCACTCTTCATCAATTTCCCTGTCAATGGAGGCTCTCACTTAACCCAGGACCACCCAGAGGTTTCTGGCTTTTGCACATGTCTGTTGAAGGTCATATTTTCAAATGATTAAATCTATACTCCTTTGTTACAGCCCTTTCTAAATCCTGTTAACTTGAGTATGGTAGAGATTGGAATAATTAAATTTTGATCTAGGCTGCAGCCCTTACTCAATCCTATTAGGACTGAATAGGGTGGAGATTTATTCCAAGTATCTCCATTGTATCAATTCTAAAATCAATCAAGACTCAAAGAAATTCCTGTTCTATGCTTAAGCATAGGTCAAAGTCCTTTCCATTGTTCAGCAAAGGGTTTCTGTCCTAAAGTAATCTTAAGAAGGGAAGAGAAGGAACCTCCCATGCCAATGGAGTTCCCATTCCAATAGACTATCAGTAAGAAATTTTCCAAGTATGAAATATCCCAATGGTGAAATTTTCAACAATTATAAGTCTAAGGAAATTTGAGGTTTACAATCCCCCCTGATGATCATTGGGAGACTAGTCTCCCCATTGATCATTTAACATAATCATTTTGTAGTTCTAAATTCACTTCGAACTAAAGATATATACAATATTCAATTTTCTAGGAGAAATTAGAATAGTGAGAGAGGAAATAGAAAAGAAAAGAAAGCAAAACCAATGTTTGCTAGGCGCATTGACAGAAAGCCAAATTAGGGGCAGTCCCTTTTGGCATAAATGTTACAATAAATGTTCAATCAAAAGTTCAGTCCAATCAATCACATCCAAAGTTCATTCTTGATCTTCTTGATGAAGTGTAGGTTTTTGGCATCTTTCTGCAACAGTTCATTCTCTGGATATAAAAGTTCAAGCTTCTTTCTTGAAGATCTTTTCTTGAACAAAATCAAAATCTTTGAATTTTTTATAAAAGTAAAATCTTAAACAAAAGTCTTGGATTTTTATAAAAATAAAATCTCAAACAAAAAAAATTCAAAAATTATTAGATTTTAAATTAAAATACAATCCCCCCTGAAGTAAGTATTAAAAAAAAAATCAAGTTTAGCTCAGAATGCAATGTTCAGTTATGGGGTTGTATGTGTCAATTATCAAAAGAATAGAAAAAATAATCAAAAACATAAGAAAAACTCAAAATAGACCTTGTATAGGTCCAGTTTAAAGTAATTTCTATCCCACAAGTATGTAGGACAGAATGCAGTAATATTTCACTTAGCCATTTGTAGCCAAGACTACAGGAAGTTGCCATAATATAAGAAGAAAAGAATTAGAATTCTATTTTGATGGGGAAATGTCATTCCCTTGTCTGATTTTTTTTCTCAGGGATATAGGGAGCCAGCATGATAGTCAAGCTTTTTACTTGTTTGAGTACTTCGAAAAGAGTGTAGATACAAGGAAGTCCTACGACTTAAACATAAGTTAAGCGTCGCAACCTTGAGTCTCACTTTAATATTTCATGTGTGCTCTATTGGCACTATTCAGGTTTAGTCTGTGCTCCTTGTTTTTATCCCTTTTCCTGGAATCAGACACAAACATTAATCACAGTCCTATAATATTTTATCAATAAATGGCAGGTTCCCATAGTTTAAAGCTTTTAGGCATATATTGATATTATAGCAAGAGTATATATATTAACTTGTATTACTGCAGGGAAAAAATATTAATATTAATTATGTGTACCTTCAGTACAAAAAATGAGAAAAAAAATCAAATATTCTGATCAAAAAATAAAAGAAAAGAAATAAGAAAAAATAAGAAAAAAATCAGTAATTCAATATATTCTTGAAAAAAAATATCCATTTGTCTATGGATTATTATCTCCAATTCTTATGATAAGATAGAGTCACAATTCATATGATAAGATAGAGTTAATCAGTCTCAGCAGAAGATGCTTTCTTCACATGTGAACAGTGAATCCAAGAGTCTCTTTCTCCAATCTTTATAGATGTTGGAGTAGTTAATAATATTTGGAATGGTCCTTCCCATGAAGGTTCAGTTGCTCCAGTTCGCTTGAAATTCTTGATATAAACTTTATCTCCTGGGTTCAGGTCATGCAGAGAAAAGTCTAATGGTCCAGCTTGTACTGCAGCTCCAGATTCATGAAGTTCACGTAGTTTGTGCTGTAATTCCTGTATATAGGAAGCAATAGTAATATCTCCCCCTAATAGCGATGTATAAGCCGGGGAGAAAGGCTTAGCCTGTATAGGCGGATGTCCAAAAAGCATCTCAAACGGTGAAATATGTAAGTCTCCTCTCGGCCTGCTTCTAAGATAAAATAGGGCCAGAGGGAGAATTTCAGGCCATTTTAAATGGGTCTCAGTGCATAATTTGCCAATCATAGTCTTAAGTTCTTTATTCATCCTCTCCACTTGGCCTGAGCTCTGGGGGTGATATGGAACATGGAATTTTGGAGTTATCCCCAAGCAAGAATATATTTGATTTAAGACAGAATCGGTAAAATGACTCCCTCTATCGGAGTCAATACGTGCTGGTAGGCCAAAACGAGGGATAATTTCTTTTAAAAGTATCTTTGCAACAAAATCTGCTGTGGCTCGGGTCGTAGGAAATGCTTCTGGCCATCTGGTTAGTTGATCTACAATTACTAGACAAAATTTATAACGTCCAGCTTTTGGCATTGTAATGAAATCTATCTGTAGATGTTCAAAAGGTGTGTAAGCCAGAGGACGTCCCCCAAAGGCTTTTCCACGATATGCATGTTGGTTATATGCCTGGCAAATAGGGCAGGCTGAACATACTTTAGAGGCTACAGTAGTTATACCAGGGGCTATCCATACTCTCTTGACAGAGTCCACGATGCCCTGGGTGCCAAAATGACCATTTTTATGAATAGATTGGCAAATTTGGTTATAGAAACTTCTAGGGAGCAGGGGTTTTCCTTCAGATGACACCCATACTCCATTAATTTGTTTTGCTTTAAATTTTTGTTTCCATTTTTCCACTTCCTTTTCATTATAGGAGAGTGATAAATTTAAATTATCAGTGGTTGTTAATGTTAAAATTAATCCAGGTCCTTCTATGGCTGCTAGTTTTGCAGCGGCATCTGCTCGGTCATTTCCTCTAGAGACAGGGTCAGAGCCACCTGTATGGGCAGAGCAATGAACTACAGCTAGGGCTTTAGGCAGTTTGAGAGCAGAAAGAACTTCATTAATAATTTCTGCATTAGCTATGGATTTTCCAGCTGAGGTTAAAAATCCTCTTTGGAGCCATAGCATCCCGACTGAGTGACAAATGCCGAAAGCATATCTAGAATCCGTATAAATTGTTGCCTTTTTATCCTTGGCAATTATACAAGCTTGTTTTAGAGCTATGAGTTCTGCTCCTTGAGCGCTAATGTTAGAAGGTAGTGAAGCTGACCATTCAGTGGCAAATTCTGAGACTACGGCAGCTCCAGTGTAACGTATGCCATCCCTCATAAAAGAGGAACCATCGGTAAATAAAATCAGATCTGCATTGTCTAAGGGAGTGTCCAAGAGATTATCTCGAGGCTTTTCTGCCATGGACACTAATGTTTCACAGTTATGTAGTGGTTCTCCTGAAGTGGGTAAATCTGGAAGCAAGGTGGCAGGGTTAAGAGTTGAACAGCGTTTCAAGGTAATATTTTCACTATTTAATAAGGTTATTTCATACCTTGTAATTCTCTGATCCGAGAATGCCTGTGTTCTATGTTTTACCAATAATGCTTCAATCTCATGTGGGCACATTATTGTTAATGGACATCCCAATACTAAATCAACGGTTTTTGTTACTAGTAAGGCTGTAGCAGCTACTCCTCTAAGGCATGGTGGTGCTCCTGCTGCTACTGGGTCTAGTTGGGCAGAATAATAAGCAATTGGGCGCTGAGAAGGTCCCAAAGTCTGAGTTAACACACCAGAGGCTACTCCTCTTCGCTCATGCACATATAAAGTAAATGGCTTGTTGTAATCTGGGATGCCTAGAGCAGGGGCAGACATGATAGCCTTTTTCAGATCTGTTAGAGCTGACAAGTGTTCAGGCTCTAATTTGAGGGGTTCAGGAACTGAATCCTTTGTTAATGCTATAAGGGGTTTAGTGATTTCCCCATAGCAAGGAATCCATTGTCTACAAAACCCTGTTGCTCCTAAAATTGCTCTCAGCTGTTTCTTAGTGGTAGGAGCACTCAATTTTTGAATGTTCTCAATTCGTTTTGGAGAAATATAACGAGCACCCGCAGTCAAGATGAATCCCAAATATTCTACTTTTTGGAGACACCATTGAACTTTATCCTTAGAGATTTTATGTCCTCTTTTGTGCAATTCCAAAAGAAGGTGTTTGCTATCTTCTTGACATGTTTCTGCATCTGTTGAAGCCAAGAGTAGATCATCTACATATTTGATTAATTTGCTATTTTTAAATGTTATATTGTCTGTGTCTTGGCTCAAAATTTGCTCAAATAAGCTCGGACTTTCGACATAACCCTGTGGCAGCCGACACCAGGTATATTGTGAGCCCTTCCAGGTGAAAGCAAAAATATGCCTGGAGTTTTCATGTATTGGTATGGAAAAGAAGGCTGAACACAAGTCTACTACTGTAAAGTATGTAGCTGTGCTAGGAATAGATGAAATAATAGTATGTATGTTAGAAACTACAGAGTGTCTCTTTATAACATGATTATTCACTGCCCTTAGATCCTGTACGAATCTATAGATGTGCTTGCCATCGGGTCCTTTTTTTGGTTTTTTAATTGGCAGGATGGGCGTGTTGTATTCAGATTTGCAAGGGATTATTATTCCCTGTTCTATTAATGAGTTAATAACTGGTGTAATACCCTCAATTGCCTCCTTTGAGAGGGGATACTGAGGGATAGAAGGAGGTGGGCTAGATTTAGTTTTTATCTGCACAGGAACAGCAGATTTAAGTAAGCCTACATCAGAAGAAGATGTGGCCCAAAGAGACTCCGGTATATCTTTAGGTATTTCAAAAATGGAAGGTTCTTTTGCCTCCTGGTTTTCAGAGAGAAGTACAGGGAGTAAATTTAAAGATTCCTCTGGTACTTCTAATGATAATGAGCCATCTGGGGAGCAGGTTATTGTGGCTCTGAGTTTGCATAGAAGGTCCCTCCCCAGCAAATTTAAAGGGGAGTCAGGCATCAAAAGGAAGGAGTGTTGTACCTCTAGGGGTCCTACAGACACCATTCTAGGAGGAAGTCTTTTAACTCTTTGGGTTATTCCTGATACTCCCATTACATTCTCTGAGCCAATAGAATAACATTGTAAATCAGGTGTTCTCTTTAATACAGACCAGGAAGCTCCGGTGTCTAATAGACAATCATAATAGGTGTTACCCACTTTTAAGGTAACATGGGGTTCATTAGTATGGGGAGGGCAGTGGATAGGGACAACGGGTAGTAGGACATCAGGGTCTGGGAAATCAAAGGTTGTATCCTCTGATTCCTGTGCCCCAGCCCCCCCCGGGCACCATCATTGTGTTTGGGATATTCCTTGGGCACCCCCCTGAAGGGCACCTCTCTGAGGGTCATTAGTACCTCGAGTAATTTTTGGACGAGCGCCATTTCTCATATATTGTTGAGTATTATCATTAAAATTTTCTTCAATTTGAGCATTGTCATTAAATTCCCAATTCCTATTTCTATAATTCTGGTTTCTAAAGTTCTTATTTCTATATTCATTATAGTTATTTCCATAGTCATTATTATAATTTCTAGAATTCTGGTTTCTATAACCATTATCATAATTTCTATAGTTATTATTTCTAAAACCATTATTAAACTGTGTATTCCTTCCAAACATCTTAAGAAAGGTTCTACATTCCATCATTTTGTGGCCCTTCTTCTCACAGAAGTGGCAAGTAATGGATTGATAATTGGATTTCTGGAGAGGGGCAATTGTCGTTGGTTCATTATCATGCCCACTTTCTAATTTAGTTATCCTATCTATTACACATCTCATTTTTTTCTTCATTTCCTCCATGTCATCATTATTCTCTTTCTCCTTTTCTTCGTTTCCCTTAAAAATATATATAGCTGTTTTTCGCAATTCTTCAAGGTCCATATCTGACCATCTTGGGCATTGTGTTTTAAAATAATTTTTAATTACTTTGCATGAATTATTTACAAAGATTCTTCTAACTTGTCTTAAACTATTCTCTTTATTTAAGTCCCAATCTAAGTATCTGTCCCCAAACTCGATAATTCTGTCCATAAATCTGGAGGGTGTTTCGTTTTCCTTTTGCTTAATTTTTTCCAGTTCCATCCACTTATCTGTACTGTCCGCACATTCCTTCATGGCCGTGAGGATGGCCTCTCTACAACGGTATAGTTGTAGATAGTCCTCAGGATTATTATAGTCCCATTCGGGATCCTGAGATGGCCAATGTGCTGCATTACGCCCCCGGGTTTTGTTGACATGAGCAATTATTTTATTTTTTTCACGTTCACTTAAAAAAGCCTGTAGTAAGCTCTCAACGTCCTTGTAAGACGGATTATATTGAAAAAATATGTCTCCCATCTTTTTTGTTACTAGAAAAGGATCTTGTTCATATGTGGGGATATTTCGTGTAAATTCATTTATTTCTTGGGGAGTAAACGGTATCCTATGTCTTAAAGTCACCACATCCCCATTTCGTCCTATTTCAGGTACTTCTCTTAGAGGAAACAGGCCTCTAGTTGAATTTTGCACCTGTGGGTCAGTTTGACAAGGACAGGTTTCTCTAGGAGGACAAGATCTCCCTTGCATTGGAATTTGGTTTTCTGTAGGAGAAGGAACATGAGAAGCTGGGATTGCAGGGGAAGGGTTTTGGGGATTAAATTCAGACAAGATTTGCACTGCACGAGAGAAGCAGTCTGTTAACTGGGCTATAGGGAAGGTGTTTTCCATCTCTATTTCAGGGAAGGAAATTTCCTCATTCAAAGGTTCAGAAACAGGTCTGTTTCTGGTAGAGTGGGTGTTTGCCCATTGATCCTGTAAGAAACATTTTAGATCTTCTAATTGGGCTTGCATTTTTTCCTCAATTTTTCCTATTTTATCTTCCATATCTCCCATTTTATCCTCAATATTTCCTATTTTATTCTCAATATTTCCTATTTTATCCTCAAGTTTTTCTATTTTATTCTCAATATTTCCTATTTTATCCTCAATTTTTTCTATTGTATCCTCAATTTTTTCTATTGTATCCTCAATATTTTCTATTTTATCCTCAATATTTTCTATTTTATCCTCATTTTTTTCTATTTTATCCTCAACATTTTTTATTTTTTCATCTCTAAATATAGTATTGAGGAGTACAAAAATGACAGTACCTATTAATATAAAAATTTGGAGGTATCCTTCATTCCTCAATGCCCCTACTTCTTCAGCTGCCATATAATTGTCAAAGAATGTAGTACTCATTTTTATATGTATATTTTGTAATTTCACAAAACACGTGGGGAGCAGGGCAAAGCAACAAACTTTCCACAGGGTTTTTTTTTTTTTTTAATCCAGGAGGTTGTTCCTTAAGGGAAAGGATATTTAGAAACAGTTCTTCCAGCCAGGACTTTAGAGTCCTGTTGCTGAGATTTAAAAACAGCTGTTTTCTGTCTATCAGAGTCACACAGCTGGGAAGTATCTGAGGTCCGATTTGAACCCAGGACCTTCTGCCTCTAGGGCTGGCTCTCAATCCGCTGAGCTACCCAGCTGTCCCTTAAGATTAAAGGGAAGAAAAAGAAAAAACTGCTGATTCCAATTTAACTTAAGGAGAAAAGAGAAAAAGTTTTTTTATACTCACGTGTTCTAGCAGCTGTGTCTTTAAGCCAAGTTTTTTTTGTTAAAAAAAAAAAAGAACTAAGTGGTGAAACAGTATAGTAAAAAGGCAAGGAAAAAGTTTTATTGAGAGGATTCTTTAGACTCCCGTGTGGTCAGCCACAATGTTACAAGGGAATCACCTTAAAAGACTGATATATATTAATTTAAGGTCGCCAAGGAATCAGCTATGTAATTCCTAAATGAAAAACTCAAGTCAGCCGTCAGCCTTTTTTGGAGTTTAATTACAATAGGAGCAAGAAAGGAATTAGAGATATATATATAGAGAGAAAGGGGAGAGAAGGGAATAGGGCTTAAATACCCCTTCTGTTTAGGCTGGGCCAAAAGGCCCAAGCCCTTAGATAGCTGGGGCAAAGAAAAGAGATCAGTCCCTTTCACTCACGTGTCCAAAATGGAGAAACAGTCTCAGAGGCCCCCACCTTCAGCTTCCTTCAGAGCAAGCTTCCTCAGAGCCCAGGAACCACACCGACCAAAAAACTCAATCCTCTCCCCTGAGTCTCCAGACCCTCCTATCTTTAAGGACACCATCCAAGTTGCCTCCCCTCAGTCCTCACATCTACCAATCACTCTTCATCAATTTCCCTGTCAATGGAGGCTCTCACTTAACCCAGGACCACCCAGAGGTTTCTGGCTTTTGCACATGTCTGTTGAAGGTCATATTTTCAAATGATTAAATCTATACTCCTTTGTTACAGCCCTTTCTAAATCCTGTTAACTTGAGTATGGTAGAGATTGGAATAATTAAATTTTGATCTAGGCTGCAGCCCTTACTCAATCCTATTAGGACTGAATAGGGTGGAGATTTATTCCAAGTATCTCCATTGTATCAATTCTAAAATCAATCAAGACTCAAAGAAATTCCTGTTCTATGCTTAAGCATAGGTCAAAGTCCTTTCCATTGTTCAGCAAAGGGTTTCTGTCCTAAAGTAATCTTAAGAAGGGAAGAGAAGGAACCTCCCATGCCAATGGAGTTCCCATTCCAATAGACTATCAGTAAGAAATTTTCCAAGTATGAAATATCCCAATGGTGAAATTTTCAACAATTATAAGTCTAAGGAAATTTGAGGTTTACAGCACCCAACACAGACAGCAGGGAAACAGAGAGAGAGGGGGGAGCCTGTAGCCCACTGGCTGGATCCTTTCATCTGAGTCTCACGGAAGATCCCTGCGTCAGGGCATTTTCAGTCCAACCCAGCTGAAGTTAATCCTATCAGGAGACCTCGGAGCTCTGGGAAGCCACAGCCCCTCCCCCTCAGAGTGTAAGGTCTTCTGGCCAGCAAAGGCACTGAAATGCCTTATGGAGAGTGCCAAGCCAGGCTCAGAGAGTGGAAGTAAGGCAATGGAGAAGCATCGGGAGGGAACTGAGGAGGGCAGTAACACCGAAACACCAGCAAATTCTTGACTTCCCTGGGAAGACAGAACAGCTGTGGAGAATGGACAATTTGCCTGGGGCTAAAGCCTCTGAACACCAAACAGATATAAGAAGAGCTAGTCCTCCCCACTCAGATAGAGATGGCAAACAGCACAGAAGCACAAAAGCCTCAAAACAACAAGAAAAACAAGAAGAAGGGGGCAACTTTGGACACATTTTATGGAGCAAAAATACAAAATACAGAGGAGATAGAAGAGGAAACACAAGCAAATGCTCTGAAACCTTCCAAAGGAAATGGAAACTCTCCACAAACTCTTTATGAATTTGAATCGGAAATGATAAAAAAGATGGAAGCCTTATGGCAGGGAAAGTGGGATATAATGCAAAAGAATTTCTCGCAACTACAAAACTGGTTTGACCAAACTGAAAAGGAAAACCAGGCTTTAAAGGTCAGAATCAGGCAACTGGAAGACAATGACCTTGAAAAAGAGCAAGAATCAATAAAGCAAAGCCCAAAATCAAGAAATTAAATGAGAACATAAAATATCTCACTGACAAGGTGACAGACTTGGAAAATAGAGGAAGAAGAGATAATTTAAGAATAATTGGACTACTAGAAAAGCCAGAAATAAACAGCAAACTTGACATCGTAATACAAGATATAATCAAAGAAAATTGCCCAGAGATTCAAGAACAAGGGGGCAATACAGGCATTAAAAGAGCTCACAGAATAGCCTCTAAACTAAATCCCCAAAAGACAACTCCCAGGAATGTAATTCCCAAATTCCAAAGCTTTCAAGCAAAAGAAAAAATGTTACAAGAAGCCAGAAAAAGACAATTTAGTTATAAAGGGATGCCAATCAGGGTCACACAAGACCTTGCAAGTTCCACTCTGAATGACCATAAGGCATGGAACATGATTTTCAAAAAGGCAAGAGAGCAGGGTCCTTACACCCTACACTAAGATAAATTCAAAATGGGTGAATGACTTGAACATAAAGAAGGAAACGATAAATAAATTAAGCCAACACAGAATAGTATACATGTCAGACCTTTGGGAAGGAAAAGACTTTAAAACCAAGCAAGACATAGAAAGAGTCACAAAATGTAAAATAAATAATTTTGACTACATCAAATTAAAAAGCTTTTGTACAAACAAAACCAATATAACTAAAATCAGAAGGGAAGCAACACATTGGGAAACAATCTTCATAAAAACCTCTGACAAAGGTTTAATTACTCAAATTTACAAACAGCTAAATCAATTGTACAAAAAATTAAGCCATTCTCCAATTGATAAATGGGCAAAGGACATGAATAGGCAGTTTTCAGATAAAGAAATCAAAACTATTAATAAGCACATGAAAAAGTGTTATAAATCTCTTATAATCAGAGAGATGCAAATCAAAACAACTCTGAGGTATCACCTCACACCTAGCAGATTGTCTAACATGACAGCAGAGGAAAGCAGTGAATGCTGGAGGGGATGTGGCAAAGTAGGGACATTAATTCATTGCTGGTGGAGTTGTGAACTGATCCAACCATTCTGGAGGGCAATTTGGAACTATGCCCAAAGAGTGATAAAAGACTGTCTGCCCTTTGATCCAGCTATAGCACTGCTGGGTTTGTACCCCCAAAGAGATAATAAGGAAAAAGACTTGTACAAGAATATTCATAGCTGCACTCTTTGTGGTGGCCAAAAATTGGAAAATGAGGGGATGCCCTTCAATTGGGGAATGGCTGAACAAATTGTGGTATATGTTGGTGATGGAATATTATTGTGCTAAAAGGAATAATAAGGTGGAGGAATTCCATGGAGACTGGAACAATCTCCAGGAAGTGATGCAGAGCGAAAAGAGCAGAACCAGGAAAACAGTGTACACAGAGACTAATACACTGTGGCACAATTGAAGGTAATGGACTTCTCCAGTAGGGTCAATGCAATGTCCCTGAACAACTTGCAGAGATCTAAAAAACACTATCCACAAGCAGAGGATAAACTGTGGGAGTAAAAACACCGATGAAAAGCAACTGCTTGACTACAGGGGCTGAGGGGAAATGATTGAGGAGAGACTCTAAATGAATACTCTAGTGCAAATACCAACAACATGGAAATTGGTTCAAATCAAGAACACATGTGAAACCCAGTGGAATCGTGTATTTGCTATGGGAGAGGTGGTGGGAGGGGGTTGGGGGGAGGAAAAGAAAATGATCATTGTTTCTAATGAATAATGTTTGTAAATGACCAAATAAAATAATGTTTTTAAAAAAGAACATAATGAAAAATGAATGTAATAATTTTAATTATATTAAAATCTAAAAATTTTATAGAAGCAAAGATAATATTCCCAAGATTAGAAGTGAAACAACAAACTGGGGGAAATATTTATAGCAAGTGTCTCTGACAAAGGCCTCATTTCTCAAATATATAGAGAACTGACTCAAATTTATAATACTACAAACCATTCCCTAATGGACAAATGGCCAGATGATATGCTCAAGCAATTGTCAGAAGAAGAAATTAAAATTATAGTCATATAAAATGCTCCAAATCACTATTGATTAGATAAATACAAATTAAAACAACTATCTATCAGATTGGGTAATATGATCAAAAAGGAAAATGATAATTATTGGAGAGGATTTGGGAAAATTGAGACACTAATACAATGTTTTTGGAACTGTAAATTGATACTACTATTATGGAGAGCAACTGACTATTCTCAAAGGGCCATAAAACTATATATTCCCTTTGACCCAGTAATTCCACAACTAGGTATGTATCCCAAAGAGATCAGAGATAAAGGAAAAGTACCTACCTGTACAAAAATAATTTAGTGGTATTGATTTTAGTAGAGGCAAAGAATTGGAAAGTGAAGGGGTATCCATCAATTGGGGAATGGTTGAACAAGTTGTGTATTTGGTTGTAGTGGAATACTATTTTGCCATAAGAAATGATGAGCAAAATGAGCTCAGAAAAAACTATAAAGGTTGCAGAATAAAATGAGAAGAACCAGGAAAACATTGTATGCAATAATAGAAATATTATATGATGATCAACGTTGAAGAACTTAACTATTACCAGCAAAGCAAGTTTCCAAAATATCCACTAGAGTCACGATGAAAAATGTTATACAAACCCAAAGATGGAATTTTTGGAGTCTGTCTGCAGATCAAAGCATGTAATCTTCCAGTTAATTTCCTTCATGAATCTTTTTTGTATGTGTGATACATATTTTTGTGGCCTGAGAAATATGGAAATATGTATTGCATGAAAGCACTGGTATAATATATATGAAACATTTACCTCCTCAGAGAGTTAGGCGTAAGGAGTGAGGGAGGGAATCTGAATTGTAAAAGGTCACAAATGAGAATTATCAAAAAATTGTTTCTACATGTAATTTAAAAAAGAAAAAGAAAATAAGCAACCCAAAACAAAGCAGAAGGGTCACATCTCACTGGGATGAGAAGGGAGAGTAGCTGAGTGAGTACAGCATCATGGAACTAGTAGAAAGCAGCAACCCAAAGTGCTTTCATGTGGCCTGAGGCAACATAAATATAGAGCAGGGGAGAAGCCCAAAGTGCTGTCAACTGGTCTTAGGTAGTGAAACAGGAGATCAGAGAAAAGTCCAGTTCATGAGACAACAGGGGACTGAAAGTAGGTGGAAGAGAATCCAGGTGGAAAAAACTGCTACAAGCCATTCCACAAGAAGCCAGCCAGACCACCCTAGCTGAAATGCATACTTCAAGACCCAAAGACAACAGGACAACCCTAAGCACCAGGGAAAGCTGTTATACCACAAGCTTGGAACACTGCTCCAGGAGCAAAGTAGAACCTCAAAAGATAAATAAAGCACTGAGGGGGGGGGGGGATTAACTAGAAAAAGGAGCAAAGAAAAAAATTAATTTTAGAAGACACCTTAGTGACAGGGAAGATCAAAACACAAACTCAGAATAGGACAACAATGTCAACAAGGAAAGGTGTAAAGAAAAGAGAGAAGCACATTAGGATTCAAAGGAACTCTTAGAATAACTTGAAAAGAAGGTAGAAAATCAAATTATAAAATAAATCATAGAAAGATTTAATAAAAAAAATTCACTGAAGAATACTGCCCAAAGAATGGGTCAAATGGAAATGAAGGGGGGAAAAAACTGAAGAAAACATGTTAAAGAGTATAATTGGCTGAATTTAAAAGGAAACAAAAGCTCAAGGAAGAAAGTAACTGCCTAAGAATTAGAACTGAGCAAATAGAAACTAATGACTCAATAAGACTTTATAGAAAAATAAGACAAAATCAAAAGAATGAAGAACCAGAATAAAGTCTGAAATAACTCACTAAAAAAATAACTGATCTGAAAAAGCAGAATGGGAAAAGATAATCCTAGAATCTTTGAAATACTTGAGAGCTTTGATAAAAAACCCTGAAAATCAAAGTATAAGAAATCATCAGGGAAAACTGCCTTGATATCCTCAAACAAGAGGAAGAAATCTAAATTTAAAAAATTCACTGATCACATCTTGAAAAATACTCTAAATAAAACATTCCAGGACTATTACAGCCAGATTCAAGAAATCCCAGGCCAAGTAAAAAGTACTGCAAGCTACCAGAAGGACATGATTCATATATCATGAAACCACATTTAGGATTATACTGGATCTGGAAGATCTGGAAACTTCCACATCAAAAGACCAGAAGAAAAACACTCTGATATCCTTAGAAGCAAAAGATCTAGGACCACAATAACATAGCCAGGAAACTAATCAAATTCTCTAGTGGGAAAAGTGATGTTACTGAAATAGAAGACTTCCAGAATTCCTGAGGGGGAAAAAAAAAAGCTGAAACAAAAATTCAATATGCAAATTGCACACTCAAGAAAAGCATAAAAAGGTAAATAGAAAAGTGTGAACTCAGGTTTTGAATAGGGCTGAATTGAGAGCATTCATGCCTGGGAAAATGTTGAGATATTTAAGATATCTATGACACTTGAGAAATTTAAGGTACTTAAAGTACTCAAGATACCAAGTTCCTTGTAAAGATCTCTTAGATCCCTGATGGCAAACCTATGGAATGTGTACCAGAGATGACATACATAGACCTTTCTGTGGACATGCATACAAGAGTCCAGTGCCCCAAGGACCCAGTGTGCCCATCCCTGCAGCGCAGAGTTCACCAGAGTTCCTACCTAGAAAACAGGGGAAGGAGCAGCTGAGCTGCTCCCCTCCCCCTCTCCCCAGTAGGAGTTAGTAAGCAGGTCTCTCTAAGACTGTATCCCTTGTAAAACAAGATTGCCTCACCCCATTCAGAATATAATGGCCTCTAATTACCTTTTGCCTGAGTGAGACAGAAACAACTTATATCTTTACTATGGGAAGCAACCAGTGTCTTTACTATACAATATTTTTGGGGATTTGGGAATGTGTCTTTTGAGTTTTCACTATTAAAATGTTCAAAACTGTAGTCTAGTGATTTAGGAATAAGTTTTATGAATCTAAAGCAAGGCTAATAACCTCTTCCCTGTCCTATAACCCCCTTCAAGAGTTTCTTTCATAGGCAAACCTTGGTCACTTTAGTCTGTTCAATTTGCATTTAAAGGGGTGCCTACCTGAGGAAAAACACAGTAGTGGCTTATCAGAGGTAGCATCTCCCAATCAGCTCTGCAAGCAGATTAAAACCTGACTTCAACCCTTGACCATTTGCTAAAAAGGTTAATTTGGAGGATACCCCCTTCAGGAAGGCTAGAATGTGATGGGATGAATGTGTCAGAATGATGTTATTTAACCTGAGAGATATATTTTCTTATAAATAAGGGGTTTTATGTAAACTGGGGCTTTTTTTCTGGCTACCTTTTTCTCTCCTCAATAAAGCATTGCATTTGAAATGGCTTCTGGTTCTTTGAATAGTGGCTAAAGAGGGAGTACTCTGAAATTTTCAAGGTCCCCTCAATTACCACTTTGGAGAGGAGCTGGGTTTGAGGGGATTGAGACTCATATAATGAGAGGGTAGTAGAGTGCTTGTGCCCCTTGAGTCCCCATCTCCCCAAACCTGACTGCATTACCTGCCCCCCTGCCCAGCAACCCAATGGGAATGCTTCCTCCTTCCCTCAGGTGGAGTAAGTGGGGGAAGCAGTGTGATCCCCTGCACTCAGTTGGGGGAGGGGCACAGAATGTGATGGGGGGAGGGGGTTGGAGGCAGGGGCTGGAATTCCATCTCTAAAAGGTTGTCCATCTCTGTCTTAGATATTCCTGCTAAAATCTTCTAGAAAGAAAATATCAATAGAAATTAGAATAACTTTTCAAATTTTGTTCCTCCAACAACCAGTTGATGAATCAAGAACCTTGTGGTTCTGACTGTTTTAATAATATAATAAAAACATTCTATTAGGAACCCATAATTGACTTTAAAATATAGAGATTGTAGAGTTTTACATGCCTCCTTAGAATTATATACATTAGACATACAGTATTATTTCATCCTGTTGCTTTAACACTACTTTTAGCAAATGGTGTTATTGTGAATCTTAAAATTTCTCAGACTTGTGAATCTTAAAAATTCTCAGACTCTACCTTAGAAGATTTGGTTAGGACCATTCCCCATTTTAAAACAATGAAGGGGTTTTGGTCAGGAATGTGGGAACTCTAACATTACTCCACCCATACTTAGGCATACTTTAGGGGAAGATGAAATTGTAAACTCCTGATTGAACAATGAAAAGTCCTCAACCCATACTTAAATTGAAGCAAGAACCCTTAAGCTAGGTCTATTTTTAGATCTAATACAAAGGGATACTAAGTGCCTATGAAGATCAAATTAATCAGGCAACTTGCAAAGGTCAAGATTAGTCTACTCAGGTGTGAATTACTCAAAAGTTTTAGTCCACTCAGGTGTGAATTAAGAATGGTCAGTCCTTTAGGAAACGTCTACTGTGATTGGTAGACGTAGAAATTTAGGGGAGGTGACATAGGAGAAAATTTTCTTTAAAAGGAAGGGGTTTAGGCCTCTGAGTAAAAAATTCAGCTTTGGAGCTGAATTGGAGGTCAGGAGTCAGAGGAGGCTGCTGGGGCTCTGAACTGGAGGCTGTCTCTGAACACTAGAACTTGCTTGGGACAATCTTGTAGTGAGTGATTAAAGACCAACTTGGTTTTCTCTCTTAAGGAGAAAGGCCTAGGCCATTGGTCTAGACCCAAGCCCTAGCCTTCCTATTATTTCCACTTACTCTGTCTCTTTCTCTTTTCCTTAATTCCTTAATTTGTATTAATTAAAATCTCCATAAAACCCAGCTGACTTGTATATTTAATATTTGGGAGTTTTTCCCATGGTGACCACTTTTATTTTTAATATAAAACCAAGACACTAAAAATTATCTTTACAGTGTTGGCAATTCAAAGTCTTGAAACCATATTTTCATGGGCACAGTTTAAGGCAACGACTCTTTTGTCTGTAACATTACTCTACCCTTAAATTCAGTTGTTACAGAAAGAAATAAATTTACATGAGGCTGTCTACTCCATTTAAAACAAAAACTTGTGATGCTGCACACAAATACACTTTAGTAATTAATTCCCAGGTATAGACATAGAACATTGTATATTGGAATTTCCTGCAGTAGAATATGTATAGTTAATCAAATACAAATGGAATAGATATTATAAAATGATTATTTATATTCCAAAAGAATGAAATATTTTAGATACATAATCATATACATGACTATGAAAATGTTAACAGGCAGATGACAAGTCCAAATATTAATCAACTTAGTTGTTTGGGATATGGAATGACTATAACTTCAGAATGAAAACAGTAACATCTTAACATATTTTCACTGTGCTCATATCTTCAACTGACCAACTGTTCTGGTTATAGAAATTTTCTATAAAAGGAAAAATAGGGATATGATTATAATAGTTATCAAAACTGGTCTTTCAAGCTTAAACCTGAGGGCACAGAATGACAATACCTGTATACCAGGATAAAGTATCCTTAACTCTGTTTAACTTGAAATAATGGTCATATGATGATGAATAATAAATGAATAATGAAATAGTTGACAACTAAACATGTTGTATCAATTCTAACTTACAATCAGATTCAGGAATAATCATGTGAGAAACATTTCTTTTTAAATGAAGTAACACAATGAGAAAACTGAGTCAAATGACAGGTTTCAGTAACCACAGTTTGCAGCTTAGTGCAATTAATTTTACTCTCATAAAATTATAACAAGCAATGAAAGTTTATTAGGACACACACACTTAAGAAATTTAACTTAGCATCTTTCACTTGTTTTATTCTCTTCTTATTAAATTTTAAATCCATCCTGGCATAAAGATAAATCTTTAGAAATTTCAGTTCTAAACAAACTTGCAAATTCCCAGTAACCCATTTTCATTGTTTAGAAATTCTATAATCCAAGTAAACCCTTTTCATTGGACAAATTACTTTGCCCACAAGAATGGCTTCAAAAGCTTAGGAGCTTTTTTTCTCTTTCTATAATTTTTCTAGTCATTACCAAGCCTCTTCCTCTTGTCCTGTTTCTCCTCCCCCTTCTTCATGTTCTTTTTCTTCATTGTTGTTATTGGGTACAGTAATGGATAGAGAGAAATGGAGTCTCCCACCACTGAATTCAGGACCAGAGTGGGGTATAGATGAAATGGGGCCAAGAGGTGGAGAGAGGGGATAGATTGGTTTCTCTCTCTCTTTCCCTGGTAAACTCCACTCTGGTTGCCTTCAGAATCACAAGTTACTGTTCCTTCAGAGCCTTGGTTGAAATAAAGTACAGGAAAGACAGCTTCGCCCTCTCTGAGAAGAGAAGTGTAACTTCCTCCCCGAAACTCCAAGTCTCTCTTCTTGGATACTAAGAAGCAGGCACTTGATCTAGTAAACAACTATTTATTCTAAAAGGAACACATACATGAAAGGTAGGGCAAGTGAGTTGTGGGATAAGGTAATGGGAAGGTGGGAAGTAGGAAGTCCCTAAATAACAATTGAACCCCTTTTCCCCAAGTCCTGTAGGGTCAGGTTCTGCCTGTCTGACCCTTTGGGGTCGGTTGTGAGAGCTGTCCTAGCTATGATATCAGGTTCAAGGCTGCCCAGAGGAATGGAGAGGAAATCTTCTTGTGGTGAATAGCTTTCTGTCAAAGTCCTATTCACTCATGTTTGTCTTTGCTGGATACTGGGGTCACTTCACAGGAGGATGCTCCAGGCTCAAAGGTTCACTCAGATCAACCTCCCTGGTGGGCTTCCCAAAGAAAAGTGAGTTCAACTGTTTGGATCTTCTCAGTTGCTTTGTTCCTTCTCCAGAATTCTCTCTCCTTTCTCCCCTTCCCCCACTCAAGATAGTCTTCTATCATGATGAGTTTGCTCTCCTCTCTTATAAATGGGTGCCTCACTGTTATCTGCAGGGATTCACTTTCTTTTACATATTCTTGGGTAGGGTTTCCAAGGCATGTGTCCTTGCTTTATCAGATCAATCTCAATGTTCCAGGGTAATTATAAATAACACAAAAGATACCAGAAACCTGTTATCCCTTGACATCCTTAATTCATACATCAGGATTTCCTCTTTGTTATTTGAAGCTGTTGCTTGATTTTCTAATTTTTTTCTTTTCTTTTATATTGTTCATCAATACATTCTTTTTATTTTTGCTAATATGTTTTAGCTATATATATATATGTATATATTTTTTTCCTGCTGCCAGGTTCCTTCAGCTACATCTTAGAAATTCTAGTAGCTAGACTTCTTTTGAAAACTGATTGCATAAAGTTTATATGAGGTAAATTACTAATGTTCTCCTTCAGTTTATTGATCATTATTGCTTATTTCCTACACCATAGAATCTGTATTTCTTCTTGGGATAACAAAGACAAATAACAGAATATAACTTTATAATGAAGAAAATAGATATGCATTTCAAAAGAAATTTATGATTGAGAAGGCTCAACAAGTTAACAAATTTAAGAACTAATTAAGGATTAAAGGGCCAACCTATTTATTGTTTCTACCTTCCACAAGATCAGCTGATACCTAAAGAATTTTTCTCCAACCTGAATGAAGCAGATATAGCCATATCTCATTTTATTGTGCTTCACTTTATTGTGCTTTGCAGATATTGCCTTCGGTTGTTTGGGTTTTTTTTTTTGTCTTTTATAAATCAAAGATTTGTGGCAACCCTTCATTGAGCAATTCTGACAGTGTTATTTTTCCAATAGCATGTGTCCACATCATGTCCTCTATATATTGTAGTAATTTTTACACTATTTCAACCTTTTCATTATTATTATATCTGTTATGGTGATCTGTGATCAGTGACTTAGATGTTGCTTGGTATTTTTTAATAAGAAACAATTTTTTAAATTAAGATATACATTTTAGAGGTAGTACTGCACACTTAATAGACTATAGTATAGTATAAACTATAACTATAAAACTTTTATATGCACTGCAGAAACCAAAAAATTTGTGTGACTCATTTTATTATGATATTATTATGGGCACGGAGGGATACCCTTGGGGTTCGGGAAGGATACCTTTTGCAAGCATGCAAGACTCCAAAACTTAGCTTAAAAACAAAAAGAGATTTATTAATTTAGAAAGTAATGTTGAGAGTGGCCAGGAGGATAGCAAGATAGAATAGAAAGATGGGGAGCAGTTCTTTGGGAGGACAGCATGAAAGGAAAAGCTGTTCCTCCATGGGAACAGCATGGATGGAGAGGCTGTCCCCCTGACGACATCAGTTCTGGGGTTTATATACTCTTTAGATGCTATGTCCTGGTGTGAGCATGACTTGGAGAGTGTTAGTCTCTCAGGCATTTGGTGGGGTGAGGTGGTCATCTGACTGGGGTCTGCCTGGAGGCATAAAGATTCATTTCTTTGTCCACCTTAAATCTAGAGGACAAAAGAGGGTAAACATCTCAGGACCCTAGGTGGGGTCATTGGGTGTTTTTAGGTTAAGAGTCACAAGGATGCAAGGGCAAAGGAGTTTCTCTGATAATAGTTGGCCTGGGTTTCTGGGGTACAGTACCCATGTCAATATTTGCTTTATTGAGGTGGTCTGGAACTGAACTTGCAATATTTCCAAGGTATGCCTGTATTTTGGAGCCACTAGAAATTATAGCATTGCAAATCTAACCATAACCATAACCCTAATCATAATTCCATTGCAGTTCTTTGGAATTCAGTTTGATTATTTTTCAGGCATGCCTGACTCTTCATGACTCCATTTGGAGTTTTCTTAAAGACAATGGAATGGTTAGCCATTTGCTTTTCTAGGGCATTTGATAAATGAGAAAAAGGGTTAACTGATTTGCCCAAGGTCATGTAGCTAGTAAGAATCTGAGGTCAGATTTGAACTCAGGAAGATGAGTCTTTCTGACTTCAGGTCTGACATTCATCTTCCACACTACTTAGCTGGAATGTAGGAACTTTCATAAAACAAACAGACTGACAAGGATTATAATGAACAATGCCCTTTTATTACAGGTACATTTTAAGTCCCAAAAATAAAGGAATGAGATTTCAACAGAATGAGGTATCTGAGACAAATGAATAGGGTTTGTGGACTAAGGATATATTTTTGGTTGTCAGCCACCAGAAGAATAAGGACACAACCAGGTCTCAGTCACTGGAAAGGCCTTCTCAGATTTTTGGTGGGATAATATTTGAGGCACAGGAAGTAGCAGAAGAGAATTGATGACTCTAAGCAGATTTGATGTTTCCCACTATTCAATACACTCCAATGTCTGCCTATAACCTCTGGAAACAAATATAAAATCTTCTTTTTTATATCTGAAGCCCTTTATAATCAATCTCACCTACCCTTCTAGTTTTTCAGTTTTCTTACACTTTATATACTACCCTATTCCCCACTCCCCCAACCCAGGTCTAGAGCAGAGGTAACTGGTCACCCAAGTTCTATTACGGAAACCAGAGGCTTTGCTGGATTACTATAACCATCCCTCCATAGCAGGGACCATAAAATCAGTTCACAGATTAGAAAACATAAGTCTATGGGTTTTTCTTGTTGACTTATGTACCTTTGAAATCACTGATTTCAAGGCTAAACTTGCTGATCTGAACTCATTGCCTGAGATCTATTTGGCAGATATCAAAGGGTCTATTCTTACTCCCTTCCATTTGGTATAAATTGAGTCTCCATAGGATACTTTCTGTGTATGTACACTTTGCTCCCTAGCTGAGGTGACAGATCGAGTGCTAGGCCTGTGGTTGGGAAGGCCTGAATTCAAAGCTAGCCTACCTGTCTGACTCTGAGCAAGGCATTTAACTTCTCTCTGCTTCAGTTTCCTCAATTCTAAAATGAGTATAAAAATTAATAGGACATACCTCCCAAGGATTGTTGTGATGATCAAATGACATAGTATTTGAAAAGATCTACTAGTTGCAATGCAATGACCCATAAGTTCCAGAAGAACTTATGAGAAAGAAAGCTATTCGTATCCAGAGAAAGAATTGTGGGGATGGAAATGCAGAAGAAAAACATAAGATTCATCATGTAGTTTAATAGGGATATGATTAGGGTTTTGATGTTAAAAGATCATTCTACTGCAAATATGAATAACAAAGAAATTGATTTTGAACAATGATACATGTATAACCTAGTGGAACTGTTTGTCAGCTTTGGGAGGGGGGATTTTAGAGGTATCTTAGGAAAGTGTCCTTCTCACACAGATAAGCACAAGAATCAAACCAAAAGGAATTGTGACTCCCAATCCATTTCCCCCCAACCGTCCATGGCTTCCTGGAAGAACATTCTTTCACTGCTTGTCAAAATTGTACCTATTCCTCAGTAAATCCATACATCTTTGTCATCACAATTATACATTATATATATGCATATATATGTATATATATAAGAAAAGAGATTCAGAATAACTGTATATTTGCACCAAAGTAAAATATGAATTAGGATCCTTCCTAACTATCAGAGACCTTCACCTGGCTCTGGTTATCTAACAGTTCTGCCTAGTAGTATCCTCTTTTCTTATCAAGGAACTGGAACTGGTTATTCCAAAAGTAAGACTCTCTATACTATTTACACCAATCCGTAGCTAGATTTTAGTTAGGATAAGCAATATCTTTAAATGATTCATTTTCTTTGATTACTCACTTCTTTTATCTTTAATCTTTAAAACGTTTTTTGAGGATTTGAAGGAATGCTGATTAGACATTTTCTCTAGCATATTGATTTGATGAATAATCATATGCTATTCTTGTACTAGCTGGGGATCAGGAACCAAAGTTTGACAGATAACTGAGAGGGAGGGAACAGATAAAAAGAAACACCACTTCCCTCCCAGGCAGAGCTGTCCCAGAGAAGATTGAGTTAATCAATGTCCAGAGCTGAAAGGTAAGAGGAAATCCCTTTCAATCTATGGTTTCTGCTCTCTTCTTTGGAAGATTATTATCTGTGGTCCCCTTAATACATTGAAGAAGAGATGTCTAATTCTTTGGTAAGTTATAAGATCTATTTATTAGTTGATGAGACTCAGGTCTAGGGACCTAAGTCCCAGAAGACTTTAGGATCTTTGTGTAGTCAGGTCAATCTATTTTTCTGAAACAGAGATACAGCTTTTGAAGGAAAATCTTTGGGGTGGATAGTCTAGTCTTCCCCAAAGGGGAAGTCTCTATCCACAACTTATAAGGAAAGATGGTTAAAATGGGTCTCTTCAGAACCAGGAGGGATTGTAGCAGGATAAGATCAGCGAGTTTTCTCCTTCCCCTCTCAGTTCAGAAGGAACAAGAAGGTATTTTTCCAACTGTTCACCTGCTTTTCTTAGCTGGAGTTTCCAGTCCCATCCCCCACTGGCAGCCAAAGTTCTATTTCTTTCTTGCATGAGATTCCATTGTAAAATCCAGTGTTTCTAATACATATTGTATCTCTCTCATCCACACTCTGTCATATTAATTCCTTAATAGTATATTACTTCTCTCCACATGGAATAGGACTGAATTTTATCTGAATAGCCCCTGTTTCTCCAGATGGGCTAAGATTTACCAGTTTCAAACTCTTTCCTTCCAATGAAGATCAGAACTAACTATGACATATCTGACTGATGTTGAACTAGGATTACTCAACATTAGATGAAAATTCTGTTTAAATCCCTTTGTTTACACTTGATGGGACCAAGAGCAGAAAGAGGAAAAAGAAAACAACCTCCCAAATCTTCCTAGAGTATGACCATGCTCCTTCTGAGTGTCAGGGACCATCACTAGTCAAAGTCAAGGATCTTTCTCAGGCTTTTCCCTACCCAAACCTTCATACACCCAAAGATCTCCCCTCCTAGAATAGACCATCCTCCCTATTTCAATATCTAAGGCTAAAATATAGAGACAAACTCACCACTCTAGTCTGCTGTGTCTGGTACTGAATGAAGTTAGGAGAGCCTACATATGGGAAACAGAGGAAGCTGGGAAAGGATTTATAGGAATAGTTGAGCTCATCTCCCCCGGTACTATAATTTTCATTTCACCTTTCAGAGAAATGACACTGTGGGGAAGAAAGATATCTGGGACATCTCTAAGAAAAGAACAAACATCCCATGTGAAAATCACAATTGGTAATGACTCTCAATCAATTGGAATCCCCAAAGAAATCAAGAGAAACAAGAGAAGAAATTTTCTGCACTTGCAGACAGGGATTCAAAGCCATTTTAGCTCCCCAGCCTCAGTTCTCTTAAGAGGTACTGGGTGGCTTTGTTTCCTGGTCCTCAGAGATCAGGAGTTGAGAGTCTAAGCCTCCTTTAAGAAGTGTATTGAGTGTGCCTCAATGTGGGCTATCCTGGGATAAGGTATGTGTAGTGTATATTTAGCCCAGCAAAGACATAAATGTATGCAAAATTAATTGAGCAAAACCAGGAAAACATTATAAACAGAAACATCAATATTTTAAGGATGACCAATTTTGAAAAGACTGAGCTACTCTGATCAAGACAATGATGCAAGAAAATTCCAAAGGAGTCTATTATAGAAAATACTTTTCTTCCACAGAGAAATAGCTAATGAACTCTGCGCATAAATTGAAGTATACATTTAAAACTTTATTTTCTTATTTATGTATATATGTTTTCTTTTTGTACCATACCTAGTATGTTTTGTAGACTTTATATTACTTGCCTTTTCGAGGGCTAGGGGAGGAGCAAGCAGAAAAGGGAGAATATAGAACTCAAAATTTAAAAAATGAATGTGTTTTTTACACATAATTGGAAAATATTTAGTGAAATGAATAAAACTATATTTATCCTTCTTTTTTCATTTTTCTTTAATTAATTTAGAATATTTTCCATGGTTACATGATTCATGTTCTTTTTCTCCCCCTCCCCCATCCTGGAGCCGATGAGCAATTCTATTGGGTTTTACATGTATCATTGTTCAAAACTTATTTCTATATTATTAATATTTGCAATAGAGTGATCATTTAATGTCAACATCCTCAATCATATCCCCATCAAGCCATGAGATCAATCATATGAATAAAACTATATTTTTAAAAGGAAAACTTAATTAAGTTTAGTCCACAAATGCCTAGTTACCTTATTCTTCTTCAACCATTCATATTTTGAAACTATGATATCCTTGCCCTCATGGTGTCAACTCAGTTAACATTCACCATTAAGTGGACCATTTCACCAGATCACTCCTCATCATCTAGTCAAAATATTTCAATTCTTTCTCCCTTACTGATTCAGAATGACTTATCTTGTAATGACTTATCTGTATTCTCATCCCTATCTAACTTAGTCCTAAGGCTTCTGTACTCCACATAATTTTCTGCCCTCTTATCCCAATATATTCACTGGAATCCTCATGTAATTATTAATAATCTCTCCTACATCTTAGATCCCTTCGCTCTCATCTTTTCTCAGATAATTTGCATCACTTCCTTCTTCCTCCCTCTATGCTTTCTAAATTTCAGAGGATCCAAAGTCATCCCAATATATCTTTCCCCCATCCTCTATTCCCATGTCCCCATCCTCTGTTCTCTCTCATTCACTCAACCTGTGGACTAATAATTTAGAAGAAAAAGAACATATTTTGAAAATTACATTCCAAATAGTTTATTTCCTTTGTAATCTTCTGTTTTTTACACTGTGAATTAAAAAAAAAACATTATTCAGAAAATAGTCTTCATTATACTACCCATTGAGTCATAATATAAAAAAAAAAGGTTAAGATCCTCCGCTCTACTCAGAGACCATCATTCTTTGCAAAGAAGAATACAAGAAAGGGGTAGGGGAGACATTTCAGTCAAATAATTAATACATCAAGCAGTTAATACATATAGTATATGCAGTGTTCCCCACTTCAGTAAAAAAAAAAGGTTTTTAGAATTTCTTCAATTTTTCTCCAGAAACAAGTTTGGTTATTAGAATTAAAGAGTTTGGGGGTCATCTGGGAAGCTCAGGGGATTGAGATCCAGGCCTAGAGACTGGAGGTCCTAGGATCAAATCTGACCTCAGACACTTCCTAGCTTTGTTACCCTGAGCAAGTCACTTAACCTCCATTGCTTAGCCCTAATCACTCTTCTGTCTTGGAACCAGGAAGAAGGTAAGGGTTTACATAGACATTTGCTTTTTCTTCCTTCCATTTCCCTCTGCATTCACTCCTGTAAGTCATTTCATGCTGAATTCTTTATATTCACAATTTCTTATAAATATAACAATATACCATTACATTGAGGTACCCTAATTTTCTTAGGCATTCCTCCATTAATGGTAATATACTTTGTTTCTAGCTCTTCAACATCACAAAATATGCTAAAATGGGAGGACAACCACACTAATATATTGTTAATATGGCCAAGAGGTCCACCAACAGGTCCATCTAATTATTTCTGAAAATGAATTTGGAATTATGAAAAGAAAGTAAATAAAATATACATAGTCTTTGATTCAGAAATTCAGTCTTAGGTATATGTAACCAAGAAGTCAAAGACAGAAAAGTATCATATATACCAAAATATGGATAGCAGCACTTTTTGTGGTATCAGAGAACTAGAAACAGAGTAGAAGTCCATCATTTGTGAAATGGGTAAACAAAATGCAGCATATAAATGTAACATATTGTGAGATTTAAAATAGTGAAGTCCATAAACTGTAGTGAGTTAAAATGGTGGAAGATATAAATTGTGATAGATATAAGAGAGGGTGAGTAAATTTGACCACAGAAAATGTTTCACTACAGTGTCTTGGTTTTTAAATCAAATATAAGGTGGTCGCCAGGGTAATACTCCCAATTATTCAAATACTCAAGTCAACTGGGTTTTATAGAGCTTTTAATTAATACAAATGTGGAATTAAAGAAAAGAGAGAAAGAGAGAAAAAGGGAATAAGTATGAAGGGCCTTAAGCCAACATGGCCTAGACCTGAGTCTTAAGAGAGAGAAATCAGTCAGTCAGTCTTTTAACACTCACCACAAGGTCTGCCGAAGCAAGGATTCTAGTGACACCAGGCCAGCATCATCTCAGCTGCTTTCACCAGCTCCCTCTTCCATCTGAATGTTTCAGAATCAGTCCTTCCTCAATCTGAATGTTTCAGAATGAGTCCTCCTCAATCTGAATGTTTCAGAATGACCTCCAGCTCTTCTCTGAGCTCTTATTTTTAAGGGCAAAATCTCCTATGTCACCTCCCCTAAGTTCTTCCATCTACCAATCACTGTAGATGTTTTCCAAAAGACAGCCCATTTTGAATTCACAGCTGAGTAGATTAATCTCTTTAGTAAGTCAGAAAAAAAATGCTGCTGTGTCAACTAATTTCATTAAGAGAAAACCTCTGAGTAAGTTTTTACCTTTTAGGTCTAAGTAGTTTACAAGTTGCCCCACCTTTATAGGCACCTAGCATCCCATTGTATCAATTCTAAAAACAGGCATGGCTCAAAGAACTCCTTTCCTTTATAAGTATGGTTTTCAAGTACTTTCATTGTTTAGCAAGGAGTTTTCTGCCCTAAAGCAGTCTTAAGTAGGGATGGAGTAGGGATATTCCCATAGCAAAGAATTTTCACATTCAAGTAGAGTTCTCACTATCTGGTAGGGAATTATTTCAAGTAGGGAATTGGAGGATTCCTCAATGTGGAGTAAAATTTTTAACATTCATAAGTCTGTGAAATTTTAAGGTTTACAACATTATTATACTTTAAGAAATAATGAATATGAAGAATATTAAAAAGCATTTCAAAATATATTAATAAAAATGAGGTAATTAGAATCAAACAAACAACATACACAGTGACAAGAAGGGAAGGGAAGGGGATAGGAAAGGGAGAGGAGAGGCAGTAAGGGTAAGGGAGGGGGGAGAGGAGGAAATAGGGAAGGAGTAAACAAGTATTAATTAAGCACTTACTAAGTACCAGACACTGTGCTAAGCACTAGAGATAAAAAAATACAAGGAAAAAAATAGGCCCTATCCAGGGTGGTTTTAAAATTCAGAAATTCAGGAAGAGAATACAGAAGATAATAATGAAGGAAGACTAGTCCAGGTCCTTTCACAAAATGGAGCTTCCAGGAGAAACTTACCAATGTGAGAAGGGGGCATGTCTTATAGAGGAATATTCCAGGATAAGAAGACCACAGGTTTGATAGGCCTGTCCAGAACAAGGAAGCCATAGGTACTAGGGGAAGTTCCGAGTAAATAAAATATAGCAATTTTTAAAAAATCAAAATTGAATGATATAAAATTATAATAACCAATCTTGGTTCCAAATGGGTGAACATCCTCAATTTATTATGTTTTTGTCAGAATAAGAGAAATAGGGGCATGGAATATTTCTTATAATTATGGAATTTGTTAGTATTTTAGTTGGGTTTGGGTTTATTTTCCTTTTTTATTCTACTTTCTGGAAAGGAAGATGGAAGCATATATTGGGAGATTGTAAAAACAAAAGGTAGTGTCAAAAGTTTAATAAAATGTGATTGTGGGTATTTTAGTTTATTTTGGATATTTTCTTCTGTACTGATGGTGTACCCCATATTGAAAATTTGTTGACAAAAGGACAAGAGCTGAATATGATGGATAATGATGGAATACGATGGTTTATCATACACATCATTGAGGGGAAACTGAAATCAATGAGATCATAGGTTCATTTGAGAATTGATTATTTATCCTAAGTACTTTATTTGGGTGGTAGGGCTGGACTTGTGATTTAATCAGGAAAGAGATAGGTTTAATAAATGGCTGTTGAGTTGAATTCCTAATTTAGGGATACTAGATGCTGCTTAGAGGCTATAAACAATCTCTATTTCCCATACATATCAACATCATGGCATCCATATAAGGGAAGGAGAATTAAGGAAAGTTCCACATTGAAATGTACTCTGTAATCTCCCACACCCCTTTTCTGCTCTCTCATTGATGTTTGCTTTAAGACCACTATCTAAATATGGAAAAAGACTTGTACCAAAATATTCATAGCTGCACTCTTTGTGGTGTCAAAAAATTGGAAAATGAGGGGATACCCTTCGATTGGGGAATGGCTGAACAAATTATGGTATCTCTTAGTGATGGGATACTATTGTGCTCAAAAGAATAATAAACTAGAAGAATTCCATGTGATTTGGAAAGGAAGTGATGCAGAGTGAAAGAAGCAGAACCAGGAGAATATTATATGCAGAGATTGATACACTGTGGTACAATCGAATGTAATAGACTTCTCTATTAGCAGCAACGCAATGATCCAGGAGAATTCTGAGAGACCTTTGAGAAAGAACACTATCCACATTCAGAGGAAGACTTGTTGGAATAGAAACACAGAAGAAAAACAACTGCTTGATCACATGGGTCGAAGAGGATATGTTTGGGGATGTAGACTCTAAATGATCACCCTAGTGCAAACATCAATAATATGAAAATAGGTTTTGATCAAGGACATGTGTAAAACTCAGTGGAACTGAGTATGGGCTACAGGTGGGGGTGGAGGGAAGGTGGAGGTAAGGAAGGGAAAGAATATGAATCCTGTAACCAGGAAAAATATTCTAAATTAATTAATTAAATAAAATTTTCCAAAACTTAAAAAATAAAATATAAGGGGGGGGAAGACCACTATCTACTTTCTACTTCTCTTAGTATCAAGACTGGCTTCCCATCATCTCTTTACACATATGCTCTCTGCATGCTAGAACCCAATATGCTAAAGTAAGACCTAGATGGTAGTGTATGTATGTGAATGCCCTTTCCCAGTGTATGCAGTGTCCTCCAGCAACATTTGGCACCAACTCACATGACAGAGTGAGTTTTCCAATAATAAAATAACCTTTATGGAAAGGTTATTAAGAATCACCCATAAGGGTACATAATCTGTTTGTGAAATATCAGGCTGAGCTTTTCCTAAGCATCAGGGAAAACTAACTGGGTGAACATCCTCTACTTCCCCACTGTGAGTTTTTTTTATATACTATATATAAACTTCTATATAAGGGTCAGTGAGAATTTTTGTATATTTCTGTGTCTGAGGTCTAGGTCCCAGATGTTATCCAATCTACTGGGAATTTTTGTTTGTTTGCTTATTTTGCACTTTATTTGTCCCTAGGAATTTTCTTCTCACAGATTCTGGCTAACAGAAAAGCTTTACAATTATTCTTTCCTTGCATACAGGACAAATATCACCTGTCCATCTATGGGGATAGGGAGAGGTGGATAGTTTGATGGACGTCCTCTGAATTAACTGTGTACCAATTAGAAAAGTCTTGGGAAGTTCAAAAGAAAGGCTGAATAAGGACCTCCTAAAACTATTTTTAGTTACCTGACCAAGATTCAGGGTCTCTGGTCATTCAAGAGAACCATAGACCTATGTCACTTTTACAACTATGATGTTTGTCTAACCAATAAACTGATATAATCAGTAGACTGATATTCTTACCCCAAAATCAATCTCTTGAGATAACTTTAATGTTAACACCACTTAAACTATCTCCTCATAACTGGTATTTACAAACTTTAAAGTTTCCAAAGTGCTTTCAATATATTTTCTCAGTTGAGACCTACAACCATGTCATGAAAATTAGGTGCTATATGTATTATTCCTATTTTACAGATGGAAAAATTGAAGCTCATGACTTGATTGTGTGTAACCTAGTTCATGTGTGAGATGAGATTGCAATACAGATCTTCCTAACTTCAAAGCCAATTCATTTTCTGCTACCCCACCATGCCTGATAATACTTGGTACCCCTTTGCCTGTCATGAAATCCTCTGGGATGGCATCTTAAAATGCTTTCTATGTATATACAACATAGAAAATCCCTACATAAGAATGAAAAACATCCAGTCAAAGGAATAGCACTTCACCAAAGGATGTGGTCACATCTCTTCATCACATGATTATCTGTCCATAGTTTGGAAATGTTAAAATTATATAGCTTTGTGAGAAAATTCTCCCCAATTGAACATTTTCTGAATGGCTACCTGAACAGCTCTATTCCTGAGGCTGTAAACCATGGGATTCAGCAAGGGGGTGATAATGGTATAAGTCACTGTTAACAACTGATCTTTAACTGATGTCACCCTGGATGAGGGTCTCAGATAGACAAAAGATGCACAACCATAGTGGACTACAACCACTGTTAGGTGGGAGATGCAGGTAGAAAAGGCCTTTAGTTTCCCCTCAGCTGATGGAATCTTCACGATGGTGCTGACAATGAAGCCATAGGAAATACAGATGAAAACAAATGGGACCATGAGCACAAAAGCACTACTGATAAATATGAAGAGCTCATTGACATACGTCACGCCACAGGCAAGGTTCATAACAGGGGAAATGTCGCAGAAGTAGTGGTTGATCTTATTAGATTTGCAGAAGGGCAGGCTGAACACCAAATCTGTGATTACCATTGAGATCAGGAAGCCACTCACCCCACAAGTGGCTACAAGTATTCTGCATGTCCGCCAGTTCATAAGGATGGGGTAGCGCAAAGGGCGGCAGATGGCAGCATAGCGGTCATAACCCATTACAACCAACAGTAGACAGTTGTTGGCTGCAAAGCCAAGGAAGAAGAACATCTGAACAGCACAGCCAGTAAAGGAGATGGTCCTGAGCACAGAGAGAAGGTTGGTGAGCATCTTGGGCAGGATAACAAAGGTATAGCAGGTCTCAGACACAGAGAGGACTCCTAGGAAGAAGTACATGGGGGTATGCAGGCTATGTTCCAGGATGATGACCGAGACAATGGTGACATTCCCACTCAGGATGGCAAGGTAGAGGCAGAGGAAGATAACAAAGAGCAAAAACTGCATTTCTTGGAGGTTGGAAAAGCCAAGCAAGAAAAATTCTGTGACCATGGTTATGTTCTCAGGAGTAAGCTGTCCCCAAGGAATGACCTGTAGAGAGGAATGAAGGAGTAAGAGGTTCTAAGGACTTGGGGAGCTAGGAATATTTACTCGGACAAATCTAGGAAATTGCTACTACTCTGGGAAAGTAAAAAAAAAAAGTAAGAAATGGAAGTAGAAATAGTAAGGGGGCATTTAGGTTATTCAGTGGATAGAGAGCCAGAACTGAAAATGGGAAGTCTTAGTTTCAAATCTGGCCTCAGACACTTTTTAGCTGTATAGAAACACAACTCCAAATGCCAGACCTTACAATTTTTCTGCCTTGGAATAAATACTTAGTATCAACTCTAAGACAGAAGGGAAGGGTTTATTTTTTTAAAGAGAAAAAGGAAGAAAACAAGAATTAAGAGGAAAAGGAACTAAAGCCATAGTAGAAATTACCCAGGCCATCATTAAAAGAAATAATGATAAATAAGAGAGTATTCAGGATGATGATGGGACTGCTAACAACCTTATGTAATGGATGGGAAAATGGAGTCACCCATTATGTTTACTTTGAGACTCAGGAGTGAGAGAGGTGGGATGGAGTCAGAAGATGGAGAGGGGAGATAGACTGGTCCTCACCTCTCTACCCCCAGTGAAGATAGCATAAGTTGTCTTTTAGAGGGACAGAATATGTCCCTTCAATGCCTGAGTTGAGTGTAGAGTCAAGGACTGAAGCTGACTCTCCCTCCTTGAGAAGAAAGTGTAGCTTTCCTCCCCAAGCTTCAGATCTCCTTCTAGGTATTATGAGGCAGGCAACTTGATCAATAAAGAATAATTCTTTTATTCTAAAGGGGACACACAAAGAGAGGGAGAATAGGGTTGTTGAGTAAGGGAAATGGGAAGTGGGAAAAAGGAGATCCTTAAGAACTGACAACTGACCCTTCTCCCCAAATCTTGAGGTTCAGGTTGTTTGCCTGACCCTCCTCCTTGAACAGTTGTAATCTCTGTCCTGACTTCTATCTACCCAAGTTGTAGCATGAAATTCACAGGACAACTTCAGGGAATAGAGAGAAGAAAATCTTCTTTGGGTGGATGGCTTTATAGTAAAATCCCATCCACTCCTTTTTTCCCCAGCTGGATCCAAGGGGTTTAGGTTCAATGAGAAGTGATTAATGCTCTGGAGATCTTCTGTCTCAGAGATTTCTCTTGGACCACCCACTCTTGAGGAGCTCCCAAAGAGAAGTGAAGTAATTGCTTCGAATGGTCTCAGTTCTTGTGTTTCTTCCTAGAATTCTCTGTCTTCCTTGCTGCTCCCCAGCTTGGGTTGTTCTTTTGCATGCTGAATCTGATTTCCCTCTCTTATACTTATGATGATCATTTGAAGGACATGGAGTGGGTAACCCAGAGAAGAGAATACTGAATGAGAACATGATAGCTACTTTCAAGTACATGAAAGGCTGAAGTGATATAGAACAGTTAGATTTAAATTCTTTCAACCCAAAGGGCAGAATTACGAGCAATAGAGGCTGCAGAGGGAGATTTTAGCTTATTATTAGAGAAAAATTCCCAGCAAAACTTCAAAGTACCTCTATCTTAAGAACCAAGGCTAAAGAAACTTTACATATTGGTGGTGTACTATGTTTGAGATGGCAGAAACTTTGGAAGGCTTTCCTCTAATTATAGTCTATGCTTAGGCCTAAACTCTTTTATAGACTGCATATTAGGTACTCCTTCCTTTTTAGAAAAATAAAGCAGATAAGTGGGGAAAATGAAAGAAAATGCTTTTTTACATTAAGGAACAACTCCATATTGTCTAATGGTAGAAGAGAGTGCCCCTGTTACAGATGAATATTTTGATATTTAATAAAAGTTGAAAATGAACTTTTAAAAATATTTACTAGAAATATTTATGCATGAATAAGCAGCTTTCATATAGGATTTGGACCATTTTAGAGGGGAAATGATTTATGGTATAGATGTTAGGACTCAGATCTCTTTGTCAAAAATGTGGAGTGATGCCTCACTTGTATGGGAACAGTTTAGTATTTTGAAGAGGTAAAGAAATATATTGTATTTATTAAAAACTAGAGAAATGTGAGTGGAAAGAAAACTTCAGAAATACTAAAGAGATAATACTAGGATGAAAACTTTCAGAGCTCCAAAGCATCATTGTTCTTTACCCTCTGTGTGTGTGTGTGTATAGAAAGGTGGCTCATTACTATGGGTAACACCTTGATCTATATATAAATACACACACATATGTGTATATATATATATACATTTATATCACATACAGATACCTCATACACACATAAATGCACACATACATATATAAAGACTAATAATAAGTAAAACTGAAAAATAACTGAGAAATAATATGCATCACATAGATCATATAAATATTTGAAGGCAAAGTGCAATAAGAGGGAACTATCAATTTTTTTTAATTGCTGAGAAAACTGGAAATAAGTATAGCAGAAGTTAGGCTTAGACTTAGATCAACATCTTACACTATATTCTGCAATGAATTCAAAATGAATATATTACCTATGAAAAGTCATACTATAAAAAGGTGAAGGAAGTATATCATATACCTTTCACAGCTATGGGTAAAAGATGCATTCTTACCTAAACAAGTGTTAAAAAGTTAGAGGGAATTATAAAAATAAAATATGTTACTTTAATTATATGGAACCGAATAACTTCTGCACAAGCAAAATTAATATGTCTAGTCCAAGAAAGAAAGTGATCAAATAGGAAAAAAATAGTATCAAATTTCTTAGATAAGGGTAGGGTATATGGTATAAAGAATGACAAGTAAAATGTATATCTGGATATTTATGAGCATGTATATATATACATAAACTTATAGGTATCCATGATATACATATATTGTTTGATATATTTTGCTTTTTATATCATCTCAATGTGTCACTATTTATTATGCTGCCCCTTCCACAAAACCATGCCATATCACAAATAATATTTTTTTCACTATTATATTCTACTACTAGGCTTATATCCCTAAGGAGGCCCTTGTTAAGTAGAAAGTTTTCAAATAAACCAAAATATTTATAGAAACATTTTTTTCACAATAGCAAAGAATTGGAAACAAAATAGATGCCTATCAACTGGGAAATTGATAAACAAGGAGATGTAATGGAAGGTTACTATGCTGTAGGAAATAAAGAATGAGAGGAATACAAAGAAGTAAGGAAAGATTTCTATGAACTTTATATATGAACTAAAGTCTATGTTAATGTAGAATGAAGTAAGCAGAGTCAAGAATATGTAGAAAATACTTTCTAAACAACCTTTTCAGCATGAAGGTTAATGAAAGAGTTTGTAAATACAATTTCTAAAAGTAGAGAAAGGACTTTCCCTAGCTTAAAAGTGGCAAGTACCAAGTTAAGTAATGAGCAGAGAAGCAATTTCAGGTAGTACAGATGTTTCTAAGTGGTATCAAATTTGAGTTATCCTAAATATATGAGTGTACCTATTTTATGTGCTTCCCCACCAGATGAGTGTCTCTATTCTTTACCAGAGCTAATACACTTGTGGGAGAGTTTGGTCCAGGTTTACATATGTATTTTGGGGCATTTTGTATTTACATCCCTAATGTTTTATATCTATAATGTTTTATTTCTTTTTTATTAAAAAGTGATTGTGTTTAATATTCAAAGTATTATCATGAGTAGCTACTTATGTAGAGAGAAAACTCATTGCATAGAGGTTCAAAATTCAGAGTGAATAGATAAGGGAAATATATTCACCCTCAATTGAGTCTACCTCTGGGACCTCTGAAGGGTGAATTTAATTATGTGGTGATGCCCAATCATCAGAGTGGGGAGCCCAAGCCCAATGAGTTATGGGGATTTACATATCTTGAAATGTGAAGTTTAAGGCTGCTAAACAGTATGCATTTTGACTAGTCCCACTGACAAGATTTGACCTATACCAAAATTAATATGTTATATTTGGGATTTACAGGGCATTTGGAGGACTCTTCCAAGAGAATAAAGAATATTGGGGCTTAAATTTTTCAAGGACATTCAGAAGAACATAGTTTGGGAATTACCATAGTCTTGAGGAATTGACTTTCTACCAATTATGGAGATATTACTCACTGATATTTAGAGGCTAGATTGAGATACAAACAGACAAGGAGGTGAACTATTGATTGAAAGGAGAGAAGCTACGTGAGTAGCAAAGGAGTAGACTGAATGCTAAGACCATGCTGACTAGACAAGCAGATATGACGACTGGTCACAGAGATGGAAATTGAAATCCAGTCAGTAACAATGCTTCTTTCCCTACTTTCTCAAAGCCCAATGGTGACTGGCTTTGAGATTCCATCATGGTCTTCCATATCTTATTTGATTGCATCTTAATTATTTGTTACTGTTAAATTCCATAATTATTATTACATATAATAAATTAGATGACTATTAACAGTCCTTTTTATCTCAGCCTATAAATTTGAGGGATAAGACTAAGAGATGAAAAATTAAGCTATGGAAGAAGAGATTCCACCAGTCTTATTAAGGAACAGGGGCTAAAACAATGAAGGGTGGTATATAAGATGGCAACATCCAAATGAAAGATGCTGGAGAACCTGTTTCTGAAAGCCAGAAATATAATAGGCCAGGTAATCAGACAGTGGGGCCAATTTACCTATGTAACAATAATAATAAAGTATAAGATTCCTTTCCCTCTCCTCAGTTCTTGGTTGTCTTTCTTTGACTAAGACATTTTAAGAATTTAAAATTCTTTCAAAATTGTGTCATCTCTTTGTACAATTAAACTAGTCTAGGTTTTCTGGTTTTCATGTCTTTCTTCTCTTCAGTGATATTTATACTTCCTCCATAATCACATTTTATATTATAGTGTTATAGTCCAAGTACAGTAGTTTCTCCATACTTGATAATAAATTCAGTTGTGTTTTATATATCTATATCCTTACCTATGTGTTAATATATGTGTGTATGTATACATAGGTGTCTATGTGTATGTATGTATTTGTGGATGTCATCTGTTATCTTTCTTATTCCAATCTCAGGCTTAAATGTGTTCATGATTATTTTGCTTTTCTGTGTCTCTTGCCAAGTTTTCTTGATATAAGCTTTTACTATCCATTGTTTCTATTTTATATGATAATGCTGTTCATAGTTTTCCATTATCCTTTTGTACTATACCACTTGATATTCTAAACCAGTGATGTCCTTGGCTGCCATATCTTGGCAAAGAAGGTAAGTGCTTGTCCCCTAATGTGGTTTGCTGGTTTTTTTTTTTTAATCTATGTGTAGCAGTTTTGGTACTTTGATTTAACTTCAGTATGAAGTTATTTTGGTGAATTTGTTTTCCTTTTCTATATCTATATCACCATTGTCATAAACAATAACTTGATTGACAAGTCAAATTGGTATTCTGAACAATACTTTGAGACTATGCCCAAAGGGCTATAAAACTGTTCACACTCCTTGACCCAACACTTCTAGGTTTGAACACCAAGGAGATAAAAAGGAAAAGCATTCATATATGTACAAATATATTTATAAAAGCTCTTTTTGTGTTGGCAAAGAAATGGAAACTGAGAAGATATCCATCAATTTGTGAATGATTGATTAAGTAATAGTATATGATTGTGATAGAATACTATTATACTATAGAAACAAGGGAGGGATTGGGAGGAGACATGAATGGATGCAACAGGAAGCAAGCATAAATACAGTGACAGAAATATTATTAAAATAATCAATTGTGAAAGACTTAGTAATCCTGATCAATACAATGATCCACTGCAACTCCAAGGACTCATGACATGAAATTCTATCTACCTCCAGATAAAGAACTGATAAGATTCAGATTGCAAATTAATGTACCTTTTCTTTTCTTTATTTTCCTTTCTATCTTTCAGAACATGACAAGCATGTATTTTACATGACTATATGTATAATAGGTATCATATTTTTCAATTTCTCAATGGATAGGGGAAAAGCTACCAAGATAAAGAGAATTTAGAACTGAAAATGAAAATTAAAAAAATTAAGCCTGGCTGAAGTAATTTTAGTAAGTTTCATACCATATTTTCAAATATCTCTTTTTTTTCTGGACTTGTATTGATTTTGTTCTTTATATTAAAATATGGTAGCTTGCCTATATATGACAGATGATTCAGAAATGACTCTCATGTCAACAAAGAGTCGTTTCCTATCTGTTAAACTGTAATCAGCTTCATTATGTGTAATATTATTTGGTATCCACAATGTCCAATACTTTCTCATTATTTTCTTAGTGTTCTCATGGTGCAATGCCATGAGACGTCTATGTAGCCCACCAAGAATTTAGTCTCTCTCATTCCTTATTTCTGAACAATATTTCTTCACACATTTTCCACTATATTCCCTTGTTTTTACAGTTATAATGAAACTAATGATAATCAGAGTATATGTTGTTTGAATTTGGAATTGTTTATCAAACTTTTCAAAAAATTTTTCAACATTATCATTCTCTGCTACAGGTATTAGTGAACAAGAAAAAATATTTTTTAAAATGAAAAAAAACATGTAAATTAAATGTCTACCACATAATCTATTCAATCTAGTGGTTAGTGCTTTAAAAAATAGAGATAATGAAAGAGAAATAGATTAAAGAATGGTTTATGATAATTTGTTAAAGAATGTTGACTAGAATATTTCTTTGATAGCAAACAATTTATTCCCTTGTAAAGCAGGAAATTATGGAAACCAGGAGTAATTTGTCAATAATAAAGCCACTCCCAAAGAGATTATAGATATTGATATCATATCATTAAGAAGCAATTCAGTCTTAATTCAGATGTTAAAGTTAACTGGCTTTCCAGTTATGATTTTACTTATTTTGGAAAGACAGTTAACTTTAATGTCTAGAAAGAATACCAAATAAGGAAACAATAACAATAGTAATAAACCTAATAACTCCCTTCATAGGAATCTGATTATTATTATTATTAATCTTGCAAAGAAACATAATGAAGAGTATCCTTGAAAGACTTTTATCATTAGGGAGCTAAATAATAAGACTGTGTTTCCAGAATTGAGAAGTTATAAATTGTAGTCGTAGTTATAAATGACTTGGGTTGTGGTCTTTTTAAAAATGACATATTGTAAATCATTACTTATGCATTTGTTTTATTGCACAGTTTTGTATTATTACTAAACTGTATAGTAAAAAACCTTGATGGTGATATAATTCTAGAAGATTAGAGGACTTGAGAAATAGATATAAATTAAAGATTATGGGAAAAGAGGATTCTTTAGTATATGTAATATATAATTGACTAGGATGGAGCTCACAGTTAATTAACTAGTAATAGAAATGCCACAATTTTAAGTTTAGTGAGAACATTTATATCAGAACTTAGTCTCTGATATCTTTAACCCAAGAAATAACTCATGACCAAGTGTAATTTATACCTGGGATGTAAGGATCAATCAAACAATAAAAGCAATCAGTACCATTAGTCATATCAAAACAAAAATATATGAAATTATGTGATTTTAAAAAATAAATGGAGAAAAAGCCTTTGACCAAGTACAATACTAATTTATGCTAAAAAAACAATATATAGTCCTAGAGAGACTCTTTTTAAATGTCATAAAATATATCTAAAATTCCAATTCATCAGGTTTGCAACACAAGTATTATACTTAATTGTTCAAAATCTTTTACCCCTAAAAGCTAATATGTTAGGAAGGACTATAAGTTTCTCCTTGAAACAACTCTTGAATATGCCCTGTTTCTCTCCTCAGAAATTACTATCACTCTAGTACAGGCTATTATCATTTGACAATCTAGATTATTACAATAACCTGTGTATAGGCCTGCTTATCTCAAGACTCTCCCAACTTTAATCCATTATTAATTCAGTTACCAAGTGATTTTCCTAAAGCGCAAGTGTTACCATGTTAGTCCCTTCGTTGAAAAATTCCAATAGTTCCTTATTACCTCCAGAGTCAAATATATAACCTTCTTTTTGGAGTTTATAATCAAGTCCTCTCATATTTTTCTATTCTTTTTTATATCTTATTCCTCCTCTTCAATCCAGTGACACTGAATTCCTTTCTGTTTCACAAATAACCATCCCTTCACTTAGATTCAGGCATTTTCCCAGTACCATTTCCCCATGTCCTAAACGTTTTTCATCCCTTTTTCTGTTTACTGCCTTTTCTAGCTTCATTTAAATTCTGACTCAAATACTACTTTCTTCACTTAATTACTTCCTATTTCTCTTATCTATAGCTTGTTTGAATATAAATATATTCACTTATTCTCTCCTTCAGGAAATTATAAACTCTTTGAAGGCAGAAGTTAGCTTTTGCTCACATTTGGACCACTAGCACTTAGCATAATGCCTGGAATATAGCAGATACTTAATTCATAGGCAACAAGGAGACAGTTAACACTTTTTTGAAGATGATATGATTTACTTAGAGAACAATAAAAAATCAACCAAAAACTAGTTGAAAAATTAACAACTTCAGAAAAGTGACTAGATATAAAATAAACCTACACAATTCACTAGCATTTCTGTATCTTACAAACAAAACTGAGTTGGAAGGAATAGAGAGAGAAATTCAATTTAAAATGATTATACAATATAAAACACTTGGCAGACTGCCTGCCAAAACACACCAAAGAACTATATAAACAAAATTACAAAATTTCCTTTGCACAAATAAATTCGGATCTAAATAACTGAAGAAATATTAACTGCCTATATAGACAATGAGAAAATATCGGTACTCAAATATATTTCTAAAGAAGAAATTGGTGGAGTTCAAGGAGGAAATAGATAATAAAACTATACTAGTGGGAGACCTGAGCCTTCCTCTATCAGATCTAGATAAATCAAACCAAAAAATAAATAAGAAAGGGGTAAGACATGTGAATGAAATCTTGGAAAAACTAGAGTTAATAGATATGTGGAGAAAAATAAATAGGATCAAAAAGGAATAAACCTTCTTTTCAGCAGCACATGGTACATTCACAAAGATTGACCACATACTAGGGCAAAAAACAAAACAAAACATTGCAAACAAGTACAAAAGAGCAGAAATAATAAATGCAACTTTTTCTCACAACGCAATAAAAATAATAATTAGTAGGTGTACAGGTAGAGGCAAATGAAAAATTAATTTGAAATTAAATAATATAATTCTCCAAAATCAGTTAAAGAACAAATCATAGAAACAATTAATCATTTAATTGAAGAAAATGACAATGATGAAACATCCTTCTTCATCCCCTCTCAGGGGGGAAATTCATATACTTGAGTGCATATATTAAGAAATTAGAGTGGGCAGAGATCAATGAATTGGGCCTGCAAATGAAAAAAAAACTAGAAAGTGAACAAACTTAAAATCCCCAGATGAAAAATAAATTAGAGATCCTAAAACTTAAAGGACAAATTAATCAAATTGAACATAAAAGAACTATTGACTTAATAAATAAGACTAGAAGCTGGTTCTTTCAAAAAATAAATAAAATAGACAAAGTACTGGTCAATCTAACCAAAAAAAAGGAAAGAAGAAAACCAAATTAATAGTAACAAATATGAAAAGGGAGACCTCACCTCTAATGAAGAGGAAATTAAGGCAATCATTAAAAATTATTTTTCCCAATTATATGGCAAACAAATGTGGCAATCTAGGTAATATGGATGAATATTTACAAAAATATAACTTGCCTAGACTAACAGAACAAATAGAATTCTTAAATAATCCCATATCAGAAAAAAAAATTGAACAAACCATCAAAGAACTCCCTAAGAAAAAATACCCAGGTCCAGATAGATTCACAAGTGAATTCTATCAAACATTCAAAGAAAAAATAATCCCAATACTATACAAACTATTTGACAGAATAAGCAAAGAAGGAGTTCTACCAAATTCCTTTTATGACACAAATATGGTACTGATTCCAAAGTTAGGTAGATCAAAAACAGAGGAAGAAAACTACAGACTAATCTCCTTAATGAGCAAAGATGCAAAAATATTAAAAAGAATACTAGCAAAAAGACTCCAGCAAGTGATCACAAGGGTTATTCATTATGATCAGGTAGGATATATACCAGGAATGCAAGGATGGTTCAATATTAGGAAAACCATTCACATAATTGACCATATTAACAAGCAAATCAACAATAATCACATGATTATCTCAATAGATTCAGAAAAGCCTTTGACAAACTACAACACTCATTCCTTTTGAAAACACTAGAAAGTATAGAAATAGAAGGTCCTTTCCTAAAAATAATAAACAGTATATATCTAAAACCATCAGCAAACATCTGCAATGGGGATAAAATAGAAGCTTTCCCAATACAATCAGGAGTGAAACAAGGATGCCCATTGACACCTCTATTATTTATCATTGTACTAGAAACACTAGCAGTAGTAATTAGAGAAGAAAAAGAAAGTGAAAGTATTAAAATAGGCAATGAGGAGACCAAGTTATCACTCTTTGAAGATGATATGATGGTCTGCTTAAAGAATCCTAGAGAATCAACTAAAAAGCTAGTAGAAATAATCAATAACTTTAGCAAAGTTGCAGGATACAAAATAAATCAACATGAATCATCAGTATTTCTATGTATTTCCAATTCATCCCAGCAGCAAGAGTTAGAAAGAGAAATTCCATTTAAAATCACCCTAGACAATATAAAATACTTAGGAATCTATCTGCCAAGACACACATAGGAACTATATGAAACTAGATCTAAATAATTGGAAAAACATTAATTGCTCATGGATAGGATGAGCTAACATAATAAAATGACAATCCTACCCAAACTAATTTACTTTAGTGTCATGCCCATAAAACTACTAACAAACTTTTTTACTGAATTAGAAAAAACAATAATAAAGTTTATTTGGAAGAACAAAAGGGAAATATTGAAAAAATATGGAGGAAGGTGGTCTAGTAGTAACAGATCTTAAACTATACTATAAAGCAGTGGTAGTGGTCATCAAAACAATATGGTACTGGCTAAGAGGCAGGAGGGAGGATCAGTGAAATAGATTTGAGGTAAGTGACCTTAGCAAAACAATCTATCTAAAGATAAATCTAAAGATAAATCCAAAGATCCCAGCTTTGGGGACAAAAATTCACTATTTGACAAAAAATTCTGGGAAAACTGGAAAACAGTATGGAAGAGATTAGGTTTAGATCAACATCTCACACCCTACATCAAGATACACTCAGAATGGGTGAGTGGCTTGAATATAAAGAAAGGAACTATAAGTAAATTAGGTGAACACAGGATAATATACCTGTCAGATCTCTGGGAAAGGAACAATTTTAAGACTAAGCAAGAGTTAGAAAAAATTACAAAATGTGAAATAAATAATTTTGATTACAATAAATTTAAAAAGCGTTTGTACAAACAAAACCAATGCAACCAAAATTAGAAAGGAATCAACAAATGGGGGGAAAATCTTCATAAAAAAACCTCTGACAAGAGTCTAATTACTCAAATTTATAAGGAGCTAAATCAATTGTACAGAAAAGCAAGGCATTCCCCAATTGATAAATGGGCAAGGGACATGAATAAGCAATTCTCAGATAAAGAAATCAAAATTATTAATAAGCACATGAAAAGTATTCTAAATCTCTCATAATCATAGAGATGCAAATCCAAACAACTCTGAGGTATCACCTCACACCTAGCAGTTTGGCTAATATGACAGCAAAGGAAAGTAATAAATGTTGGAGGGGATGTGGCAAAATTGGGACATTAATACATTGCTGATTGAGTTGTGAATTGATCCAACCATTCTGGATAGAAATTTGGAACTATGCCCAAAGAGCCCTAAAAGAATACCTATCCTTTGATCTAGACATAGCACTGCAAAGTTTATAACCCAAAGACATACTAGGGGAAAAAAAAAAAACTTGTATAAAAATATTCATAGCTGCGCTCTTTGTGGTAGCAAAATATTGGAAAAGGAGGGGGTGCCCTTCATTTGGGGAATGGCTGAACAAATTGTGGTATCTCTTGTTGGTGGAATACTTTTGTGCTCAAAGGAATAATGAACTGGAGGAATTCCATATAAACTGGAAAGACCTAAAGGAATTGATGCAGAGTGAAAGGAGCAGAACTAGGAGAACATTGTACACAGAGACTGATATACTATGGTACAATCGAATGTAATAGACTTCTCTACTAGCAGCAATGCAATGATCCAGGACAATTCTGAGGGACTTATGAGAAAGAACACTATCCACATTCAGAGGAAGAACTGTGGGAGTAGAAACAGAGAAGAAAAACAACTGCTTAATCACATGGGTTGATGGGGATATGATTGGGGATATAGACTCTAAACAATCACCCAAATGCAATAATATGGAAATGGGTCTTGATCAGTGATACATGTAAAACTTAGTGGAACTGCATGTCAGCTATGGGACAGGTGTCAGGGAAGGGGAGGGAAAGAACATGAATCTTGTGACCACAGAAAAATATTCTAAATTAATTAATTAAATACATTTAAAAAAAAGAAACATTAACTGCCAATAGTTACGCTGAACCAATATAGGAAAAATGACAATATATCCTAAATTAACTTACTTAGTGTCATACTAATCCAAATCCTACTGGATTACTTTAAAAAGCTAAAAAATATAGCAACAAAATTACTCTGGAGAAAGAAAAAGATCAAGAATATTAAGGGATTCAATGAAAAATAATGGGAAAGAATGGAACTTAGCAATGCAACATATCAACCTACAATTTAAAGGTATAAACATTGAAACAACTTGGTGCTGATAAGAAATAGAGTGGTTGATTAATGGGACAGATTAGGTACTCTATATAGAAGCAAATAAGCACAGTAAACTAATGTTTGATAATCTTGAAAATCCAAGCAATTGGGGAAAGAATGCATTATTCAACAAAAACCTCTTACAGAAATAGACAGAAACTGGGCAGAGAAAAACATTTCACAAGGTATAGCCAAGATAATTTCAAAATGGGTACATGACCTAAACAGAAAAAATATCATAAATAAGTTAGTAAGGCATGGAAGAAATTACCTGTATAACCTATGGATAGAGAAAGATAGGTCTAAAAAAGAAGCAGAAAGGTGCCCAGGATATAAAATGGATAATTTTGATGAATTTTATTGTATAAAACTGAACTGTTTTTATAAAAGCAAAACAAATGTCACTAAAATTAGAAGAAAAGCAGGAAATTGGAGAGGGGAATCTTTGCAATAAGGTTCTGTGATGAATTACATTTTCCAAATATATATAGAGAACTGAGTCAAATTTAAATATATTTTATATACAATTATATATGTTATATATATATATATATAAGAACTATTCTCCAACTGATAAATGTTTTTAAAAAGGTAGTTTTCAGAGGAAGAAATCTAATAATTATGTGAAAAATCACTCTCAATCATTAATAACTGGAGGAATGCAAATTAAAACTAATCTGAGATACCACTTTATACTTGTTACAGTGTTTAACAGACAAGGAAAATGTAGAGAATGTAGGAAAATAGGTACTTTAATGCACTGTTTTTAAAACTGTGAACTTTTTGGATAGCATTATGAAACTATGCTCAATAGCTATTGAACTGTACCTATCCTTTGACCCAGAATATAGTACTACTAGGACTACATAAAAAAAATCAAAGGAAGAGAAAAGTGACCCATATGAACAAAAATATTATAACTTCTCTTTATGGTAGCAGAGAATTATAAACTGATGGGACACCTACCAACTGGGGAACAGCTGAACAAATAATGGCATATGAACATGATAGAATACTCTTCTGCTATAAGAAATTATAAAGGGTAAGGTTTCAAAAAAACCTGATAAGATCTGTTTAAACTTGTGAAAAGTAAAGTGTGCAGAATCAGGAGAATAATCTACACAGTAATAGCAATATGATAAATATCATCAATTTTGGAAGAATTAGTAACTCTGATCAATACAGTGACTCATCACAATTCCCAAGGATTTGTGATGAAATATCCCTTTCTATAGGCTTCCTGATCAGAGAACCTCTGTTTTAGCTCCCCCCCCCCATGTCCTCCTAAAATCATAGAATTCAGAGCTGGGAGAGATTATCTAGGATTGTGGAAGAAAGAGAGATACTGAAGGAAATACAAGGACTGGATTTTGCAGTGAAATCTCATGCAAGAAGGAGATAGAACTTTGACTGCCAACAGGGGATGGGAACGGAATCTCCAGCTAAGAAAAGCAGGTGAATGGTTGGGAGTATTTCTTATTCTTCTGCTTGGCCCTTCTGAACTGAGGAGGGAAGGAGAAAATATCACTGATCTTATCTGGCTACAAATCCCTGATTGATCTGAAAAGATCCAGATTAGCTATCTTTCTTTATAGTTGGTGGATAGAGACTTTTTCCCTGTGGGGAAGGCAAGAGTCTATCCATCAGAAGATTTCCTTCAAATGCTATATCTCTGTCTCAGGAAAATACATCAACCTGACTACACAAAGATTCTAAGGTCTTCTGGGACTTAGTCCCTAGACCTGAGCTTCAACCCTTTGAAGAAACTTTAGGGTGGAAAATAAATTAGGGACTCCCGTTTCCCTCTTTCCTAACCTACCATACCAGACCTATCACCTAATAAATAGATCTTTTAACTTACTGAGGAACCAGACATCTTGTCCAATGTACTAAGAAGATCATAAACAACAATCAGCCAAAGAAGAGAATAGTAACAGAGATTGAAGGGGATTTTCTCTTACCCTTCAGCTCTGGACATAGATTAACTTCAACTTCTCTAAGACAGCTCTGCCTGGGAGGGAAGTAGTATTTCTCTTTATCTGTTCCATCCCTCTCAGTTACCTGTCAAACTTTGGTTCCTGATCTGCTCGTATAGGATGAAAACTGTTTGAATCATTTATCCCCACTATAATATCCTTAACAAATGGTTATTCCCTCAAGTGACAGGGAAGTTACTTAATAAAGAAACCCATTCGATGTTCAGATGGCTCAATTGCTAGGAACTTCTTCCTTATATTGAGCTGAAATATGTCTCTCTGTAACTTTCCTATTGCTCTCAATTTTACCCACTAGAGACAAGTAGAATAAGTTTTATCCCTGTTCAACATTGTAATCTTTTAAATACTTCAAAACCAATATTTTATCTTCCTTCTAATCTAAATGGTCAGAACTAGATAGACTCATTTATCTATTGGGTGATGATTGATGTAAAGAGTGTTAGTCATTAAGTCTGAAGACCAACCCTTGTTCAAGTCTCTCAGCTCATTAACCGATTTAAAATTTTGTGTGATATTGAAACTTGCTGAATAGAAATTTCTATATAAAAGCCTGAATAGGCTGGTCCCCTAAGAACTTAGGTCTGATACTAAGACAAAATGAGACATTGGTAGGTTTAAATCCTCCTTTAAGAGGGGGTTTATTTAACAACAGCAAAGGAAGGACAATCAAATAGGATAGACAATATGTGGGCAAACATCACACTGATTTTTCTTGAAAGTAGCTTTCTGATATTAGATATGTTGTCAGTTGCTTAGGAAAAAATCCTCAGAAATGGCTCTGGAGCTTATTTTTAGTCTTCTATACTCAGGCCATCAGAAAACCATTTCAATGATTTGAATAGATGTAAATAACCAATCAAATCTCAAGGGAGAGTTTTAATAAGTCTTAAGAGGAAAAAAATAACAAAAACTAGCCCAACCTGAGTGGAGTAAGATGTTGGAGAAACCTAGCTTTGCCCTATTTGACATGGTTTTATAAATTAGGAAGCAGTAAGGTTGTGAAAAGGATAGAAGACTGGGTTTGGATATAGGATGGCCTGAATTCAAATCCTACTTTAGACACTAACTGTGAGATCCTGGACAAGTCATTTAAATGTTGTATGCTTCAAGTTCCTTATATGTAAAATGAAGATAATAATAGCACCTACCTTCTAGCATTGTTGGGAGGATCAAATGAGATAATATTTGTCAAATGCTTTGCAAATTTTCAAGATCTATATAAAGCTTATCTATTATTATTGTTCTTACCACAGAAATAATAAAATTTATGCTAACCAGGTTCTCTAGTGTTCAAAACTCCAGATCATATAGTTCAAAAGGACCACAGAATTTATTTAGTCTCCAATATGCATCTGAAAAAACCCTAACCCTCCTACAAGATGTTTGAAAGTGATTATCTGATTTCTTCCTGAATACCTCTATTAAGGAGGAATACATCTTCCCCCAAGGCAACACATTCCAATATTGGATGGTTCTAATTATTGGGAGGATTTTCTCTTACATTAAGTTAAAATTGACTTCCTTGCACTCATCTATTGTTCCCAGTTTTACCATTGGGGACTGATAACAAGTCTAACTGATCTATATAAAAGACTTTCAAATACTAGAAGGGAGCTATCATAGCTCCATCTAATTTAATCCTCAACCATTTATTAAATATCTACTATTTCAAACAAGTAATTCTCATGTAACATGGTTTTCCAGTTACCTTAAATTGCATTCCTCCCCCCAAAAAAACAATTGTCCACAATGAACCCATTTCCTATGAATTCCAGCAGCTTCTTTGCTTGTCCTTCATAATTTATCTTGACTATAGTCACATCCATGCCAGATAAGTATAAGTTTCTTTTCAGAATTATTTCTCATTTTTCCTTTGTAACCTTTCCTTTTTCTTTTCCCTTTTTTTTTGCCAGATTAAGGAGAGTTTACTTCTTTACTTGTGCACTGGAGAGAATGAGTTTTTTTCCAAACCCTTTTTCAAAGCCTAGTTAAAATGTTATTCTCCTCAGAAAGAAGCCTTTCTCAAACTGAAGTGATATGTACCCACACTGAATTCTGATTATATCTGAAGTCAAAAATATCTAAGTTCAAATCTAGTCTCTAACACTTTCTATCTGTGTGACTTTGGGCAATTCTCTTAACCTCTGTATGCTTCTACAAAATGAGGATGACAATTGCAACTACCTCCCAGGGTTGTTGTAAGGATCAAATGAGATATTTGCAGAACTATTAACACAATTTAAACCTCTCTATATATAGCAGGCATTATTATTATTAATTGTGATTTGATGAATCTTAAACAGTTTTCAAGTGGCAGGGCCAGGAGAAGAATCTGTTTTCTGATACCCAGTCCCATTTCTGTCCACTCCATCACAGAACCAGGAAATAGGGATGTTTATTGAATTATAGTAGTTCCTCTAGATTTTGTGTCCAGAGAAAATAAATTGCTACAGCTACTAGTGGAATGACCAGTTAATCAAAGCATCAATAAAAATTCATTATGTGCCCATTATATGTCAGGCACTATGCTAGCCACTGGAGATATATGTACAAAATAAAAAAAAAAGGAAACAATCCCTAGTTGAAATAAACTTGAGGGAAGTGATTGACCAATCAGCTGATGTGAAATTGCCTCCAGAACCTTCCCCAGACAAATTGGTACCCCTTACCTCATCACTACTCAGGTTCTTCATCCTTAATAGCAGATTGGTCCCCAGAGTGAGACAGCAATGTGGAGAAGGAGAATATAGATTTCAAGATAGGAAGATCACCCTCACTGAGACTTTCCCCGATTATACATTGTGGGTCTCTGTGATGATTTAACCGAGGCTCTGAAGTGGTAAAGGGCAAAAAAAGAGTGCAATTAGTCAATCAGTAAAGTTATTTTCCTACTCACATCACCTTTGAGAGGTTACTGGACTTGTATTGTAGATACTTGCATTTGAAAAGGAGATCAATTTGGGTGAAGGTGAAAGGTGAAAGGGAATTGAGTTCACAAGGAAGATAATTAATCAATTTGCCAGAAAATTCTAAGTGTGGTTGAGAGGAGACAAAGAATACTAGATTTTCTGTAATAGAAGTACAAAGAAAGAAACAAAGTCAGAATTTAAAAGTTCCTTAGGTTCCCTACACCCGCTTTGCTACTTACAAAATTACAAAGGACTTCTATGACCATTTCAACAGCAGTACTGCCTCTTTTTTTCTTCCCACTTCGCTGTTGTTTCATTCCCTTGTTTTGGTTCCATTATCTCCATGAACCTCTAACTCATCTCTCCTCAACCACCCCATCCTCCAGCAAGGTTAAGTACTTTGGGCCTCTCATCTCTTCCCCCTCTCATTTGTCCAGTGTTTAGAAGAGAAGAAGATGGATACAGCTCAAAAGAGACTCGAGCAACTATAAAATAAGCAAAAAAGTAGTTAGGCATAGGTATTGCTGTTCATATATCAATAGTCAGGAGGTGCTAATGAGGTAAAAATTTCTATTCCTTTAGTAGTATTCTCAGTGATTTAATATAAAGCTTATACCTCTTTCTCAAGTCCTATCTCTAATGGGAACCCTAATATTCAATGGCATAATGTCCAACTGTCCTATTACCGATTCTTCTTTCTGGTCCAGAGACCTTCCAACTGAAGATCTCCATAAGAATTTCCTCTTGCCATATGGAAATCTCTCCATATACCCCAAATACTGTGGGCTTACTAGAGGATACTTAACTCCTTTTATAAATTCCTTCGTATCACTGCCCTCACCTCATATCCTTGCAAAGGGTCAATTCAGCCTCTTCTCCATGGACATTTCTTCAAGTTGTCAACCAATGAATATCATCGAGGGTCTTTTCTTTTGTTATTGTGCTAACTGTAGCCCCAAAGATTTTATCAGAAATTGTGTTACTATCACCTTGGGGAGTAATTACTATACTGGATTTACTCTTCCAATTAGAAACCAATGCGAGCAACCAGGACTGGCACAGTAACTTCAACATTCTGTGCCCAAGTTGAAGAAAATTAAGATAGTGGTAAAGAGAATTACTTGGTCATCTCTCCAGAGTTCATTGTGGATTCATTAAGATAGCTAGTGTGAAACATCAGTGAAGAAAATAAATCCCCTCCCTCAGGTTTCCTTGCCCTAAATCCCTAGGTTCTCATTATTCAGACTAGACAAAAGCTCCCTAGTTTGCTCTCTGTCGTGCTTATCCCATCCTAATTTTCCATCTCTGTCCTCAAAAAGAGTGAATTTTGAGGACTGAGGAAAGATAATTTGCACTAACAGAGATTGAAAGGATACTACAACCCTGCTAAACAGGGCTGGAAAGCTGAAGGAAATGGGAGCATGTTCAGGTGCAAGCCACAAAATTTTTCTCTGATTCAGGGAGCTAAGAAGTTCTGTGGCTAGGTAACTATGGAATTAGCTGGGGAAGATACTCACATGGCTGTACAGCTTAAAAAGTTCCCTTTGACTCCATCTTTCCAAAAGGATTCAGTCTCAGGTTAGGAAACAAATAAGAAAACTTCTAGGCATAGTTTCTCAGTTCCATTTGAAATAGGACTGGAAGGACAATAAATTCTTCAGTCACAGAGGGATGAATACCCTTCACAGGTGCTCTTTTTCTTCACATAGAAAGTGTCCTGGATTCTGTGTGTTTTAATCTATGGGATCCTGAAAGATGATGCATCATATTCATCAGTACCACCAGAGCCAGATTGGTGCTGTTGTCTGCTGGAGCACTATGGTACAATGGAAAGAGCACTGATTATTAAATCCAAATATTTGACTTAAGTCCCAATTCATTCATTCACATGGGATCTTTTGCTACATTGAATAAGTTAAATAAGACCCTACTGAATTTCAATTTCTTCTCCTGGACAATAAATAAATTATTTTTGCTGAGGCTTCCTAAGGAAACCTCACCCGGTTCAGGTGAAACACTGCCTGGATCTTCTGACTTCACCTCTAATACTTCTTGGGGAGCCCCTCTGATAACAGCCTCAGCAAGTGCTCTCTGCCTTTGCCCTACATCAGCCCTGATTCAGCCTGTTTAACAGTGGCCACATTGTTCCTGAGTCTATTCAGAATACTCTGTATTAACTTTGGATTCAGATCTCAGGACTTTACCTTCTGTCTTGATCCCAGAACCTTCTCCAGTGTTCTGTAGGCCAAGCCCAAACCAGACCTACAGTGAATTATGAGTTCTTGCCTCTGTCTAGACTAATCTGGCTGCTCCTTCATCTACCAGGGTCTATCATGATATGGGTCTCCTGGATTTCCCAGAACCTAATATCACCAGATGATACAAGTCTAGACATCAAAGAAAGACCATTTTATTTCCTCCCTGAATTTTTCTCTGGTATAAACTATATTTCTTCTTTCACAACATGATGAACATGGAAATATGTATATGTACAACTATGCATTGCATAATAACACATGCACTAGCTATATTATATTAACTACTGTTTTGTTATAAGGGAAGGTTGAGAAGAGAGTGAGAATATGGATCACAGAATGTCAGAACATGATAATCAAAATTGTTTAAGCATATTATCTGGGAAATAAATAAATAAAACCATTTCCACTATCAAAAAATAAGTTAGAATCATATTGGTCCTTCTGTTTCTCATATTAAACTAACTGCATTTTACACATGGCTTGTATTTTCTCTTAACATAACCAATCAAGATTTTTATGCTTATTGTCTATTTATAACCATTTCACATATAAGAAAACTGAGGCAAACAGTGGTCAAGTGACATGATCAGGATCACAAAGTTACTAAAATGTCAAAGATTTGAAATCAGATCTTCCTGATTCGAGGTCCAGCACTCTATATACTGTGTCAACACAATGTTGCCAAATCTCATAAGTATTATAATTAAAAATATTTTTCATAAATATCCACTTATCTACTCTGAAAATGTAATAGCCTGGTGGTTAGTCTTCCTGTTCACCATTCAAGTTTATCCTCTACTCAGATATCCTGGTGATATTCCTTGAGAGCAAGATGACAGAGAAGCATTTTTACTTCCCCAAATAACTAAAAAAGAGAAAAGAAGGTATGCCTCATTGAATTCTGACAAGGAAAGCCAAGACAAAATCACAAGGAATAATTTTTTTTTCACAACCCACGTTAGCTTAGGAAAACAGACCAAGAGATTAGATTATACAATGGCAAGGACTGGCCAGGAGAACACAGGGGCAATGCCAGATAACAGTCCAATACTCAGGGGAAAAATGTTTCTGAGAATTAGCACAAAGAGCAGAAAGTATCAGGTAAGAAAGAGATCCCAGTATATCCCTGAACTAGTGCTAGATGCACAAAAAGGTAAAATCTGACAGTTCTCTTCCTCATCATATAGTTTTGGGTCATAAATCCAAGACAAAGAGAAGTGGTAATGAGAGATTTGCTAAATAATGAATATAGAACAAATTCCAGAAATATAGATGTGTGACTTTGAGCCCAGAAGCAAAGCTGTAATTTAGTTCTAGACTTTAGCCCAACATATAAAACTATTATGGAATAAGCAAGGAAGGAATGTTCTAGACCAAAGCAAAATCTATAATTCAATCACTCTAAACATGTAGTATATCTCAGTAGGCTAACAGTGACTGAGACCAAAAGAAACCTATTGAAACTTCACCATACAATAGCCCAAAAACCCGAACTTGTGTAATGGATTTTCAGAACTCAGACCAGGAGGGTAATGAATAGACCTCTCCCTAGATGACAACATTTTGGAAGCATTGGAAAATTTCAGGCTACCAGAGAGAGCTGTAGAAACAAAAGAAGAAAGGCTTGAAAAAATAAAATCTCTGGATAGAAATCCCATACTCCCTGAAAAAATCAGCAGAGGCAATAACAAACATAAATGCCAAAGTCAAGAAATAGTTTGGAAGAATGAGCAAGCAAAAGAAAATCTCAACCATAAAGAATGACCATGGTAACAGGGAAGACATAAACACAGAAAACAATAATTTGGAAACATCTAGTACCTAGCCTCATCTTCAAAATGAGGTCAGTAATCTAATCCATTTTTGTCAAATCCCATCCTCATCAACAAAAATGTCAGCCATGTAAATGAGAGAATCTACAGGGCAAGCCAAGCATGCAACACAAAGCAAAAGGACATCATCTGTCAATCAAAAAAGTAACATTCCATTTGGAATGTTCCCAGGAAGAGGTGATTGGAAGCAAACCCAACAGTGGAACTGAATTAGCTCTCTTGGTTTTGGAGAGAGGAGGAAAGGAGAGACTTTCTTTTGGGGCTAAGCAGAGAAGCTCTGAACAGGACCCCTGTTAGCTTCTGTCCTAGGCTGAGCTGAGGGAGAAATTTGTGAACTAACTTTTGTTGGTAGCTGAGTGTGGTGAAGAAGATATTGGTGTCTCTGAGACTTAAGTTAGAAGGAAGAAGAAAGAAGATTAAACAGTTGTCCTCCCATATTCCTGGCAGACTTTTGTGTCACAGCTATGACAGGACTGACATTTCCAAAATCTTCCTAACCCTCCTTATAGACTAGGGATAACCCCATCCCTCTCACCTCATCTTGCATCCTTATCTTGACTCTACAGTAGGATGCAGCATTGAAGGTACATGGGATTTGGGCATTTCCACATCTTAAGGGGGTAAAAAAGCTTCCACCAAATGTGTGATCTGATCCACCCTCCCCCACCCCACCTGCAGAGCCAGAGTCAGAGTCAGCATGTGCTAGAACCAGTGAGTGAGTGAGGGGCACCTCTAGAGCAAGTGAGTAGCAACTCTAGGTCCTTGGCAGGACTGACTAAGACCATCAAAAACTTACCCCTGAGAGCAGCTAAACCTGAAACCCCAGCAGGCTGGAGTGCAGACTGTGGGCTCCTGTGGGGAGATAGCACAGAGAAGGGCAGCAAAGAGCAGAGGCTGAAGAGACTCGAGAGCTGCCCTCAAGCAAAATCCTCCCTCCTTAGCACCATACACAGAGAGCCTACATTCCTCACTCAGATTTCTGACTGGAAAGGGAAGGAAAAATCACCATAGTGATGACAAACAGTATCCAGGAACAACTTCCCAACACCAAGAAAAACAAGAAGGAGGGGTTGACCCTGGATAATTTTTACAGAGGAAAAATTCAGGAAATAGCAGAAGAGGAAATATAAATTAATGGGCCAAACCCTTCCAAAACAAAAAAGAAATTGGCCAAAAATTCTTTAAGAATTTAAATTGGAGCTTACCAAAAAGAGATGGAAGCCCTCTGGCAAGAAAAGTGGTAAATAGTTCAAATAGAAAATAACAGTTTAAAGGACAAGAATTCCCACTTGGAGAAACAACTGAAAGCCATGAAAAGCAGGATAGACCAAACTGAAAAGGAAAATCAAAAGATTATAGCAGAAAACCAGGCCTTAAAGACCAGAAGTAGGCAATTGGAAACCAATGATATTATAAAACAGCAATAATAAATAAAGCAAAGTCAAAAGACTGACAAAATAGAAGAAAACATAAAATATCACACTGACAAGATGATGGATCAAGAAAACTGATCAGGAAAAGACAATTTGAAAATCATTGGTCTACCTGAAAACCTAGAAATAAATAAAAATCTTGACACCACACTACAAGAAATTATCCAAGAAAACTGCCCTGATGTTCTTGAATAATGGGTCAAAATAGACATTGAAAGAGTTCATAGAACACCCTCTACACTAAATCGTTAAAAGACAACTCCCAGGAATGTAATTGACAAATTCAAGAGCTTCCAACCTAGGGAGAAAATTTTACAAGAAGCTAACAAGAGACAATTCAGATATCAAGGAGCACCAATCAGGATCACACAAGATCTGGCAGATTCCACACTAAAGGACCACAAGGCTTCGAATGGGATATTCAGAAAGGCAAGAAAATTGGGTCTTCAACCAAGGATCACCTACCCATCAAAACTGACTATATACTTCCAGGGTAAAGTATAGGCATCAACAAAATAGAAGATTTCCAAGTATTTGTAAAGAAAAGACCAAAACCAAGTGATACGTTTGATATCCAAACACAAAAATCAAGAGAAACATAAAAAGGTAAATAAGAAAGAGAGGGGAAAGGGGGAAAATGTACTTTTTAAAATTCAAACTTTCTTCTTTAAGGGCTTCAATAAGATCAAATTGTTTATATCAATATATGGGAAAATATTATTTGAAACTCAAAAGTTATATTCATTATTATAGTAATTAGAAGAATCATTCACAGGAAGGGATTGGGATAATAAGTGGTACAAGGTGATATGCAAAAAAAGAGAAAAACGTAGTTTAAAGGGTTAATCCAAAATAATAAAATACCCAAGCCAGCTGCCAAATTTTATGGTGATTTAATTTATATAGTAGAGAAGATTTTAAGAAGAAGGAGGAAAAAAGGGGCTAATACTGGTCAGGAAGATAGGAGATCTAGAAAGTAATGGTTTGAGTGTGAAGGAGGAAAGAATCAGCTTGATCTCCAAAGAGGCTTAGCTAAGATGTCCGAACCTGAAATCAGCTCCAGGGAACACTCACCATCCAACACTCCAAGATATTGGAACAGTTGGCACACTTCCAGCCAGAGTCATCTCTCCAGGGAAAGAGGAGGCAGAAACAGATATGCCTTATATGGATATTTTTACATCACTTTTCTGTGTCTCATTTGTACCAATGAGGAATTAGCTTGACTTAGGATAGCCCAGAGGTCTGACCTTTTTTTTCACATGTTTGTTGAAGGTCATCTCCTCAGATAATTAAATCTTGAGTTTGATGCAGACCTTTCAAACTCTTGTTAATCTGAGTAGGGTGGAGAATGTGGGTTTTCCAAGACCTGATTATGTTATTTTAGGCATTTCTGTTGTTATTGATCAGGAAGTAGCTAAATCAGATCTTCTAAAGAATGGTCTGATTAGGGTGGAATAGTTTTAAAATTCACAGAAGGGGGGAATCAAAGTTGGCACCAAGAGAAACTTGAAGATTTAAGACAAATAGGATAATCTATACTACACAAAGAGGCACATGGGAAGGGGAGAGGAAGAATGTTATTATAAGATAGAGTGGAAGAGAGTGCTAATAGGTAATACTTAAACCTTACTCTCCGTGAAATCAATTCTGAGAGGGAAGAGCATCTAGATGCAGAGGTGTATCAAATTCTATCTTACCCTACAGGGAAAGTAATAAGGGAAAACTAAGGGGGAGAAGGTGGAAGGGAGTAGAAAAAGGGAGGGAAAGAGAGGGGGGAGAGAACTTAAGAGACCCTTAAAAATAAGAAGAAGGGAACAACAAGGGAGGGGGCAGAAAGGCAAGCATATTCAGAGTGGGGATTATGGTGAATGATTAAAAGCAAATCATTGCTTTAAAGGGATATAGCAAAAGAAGAAGGGACAGAACTAGGAGAGGATATCAAAATGCTGAGGAATACACAAGTGGCAATCATAACTTTGAATGTGAATGGGATGAACTCACCCATAAAATGGAAACAAATAGCAGAGTAGATTAGATACCAAAATCTTACCATATATTGTCTAAAAGAAACACACATGAGGTGGCTAGACACTCACAAGGTTAGAATTAAACGTTGGAGTAAAATCTATTGGGCCTCAACTGATAGAAAGAAGGCAGAAGTTGCAATCATGATATCTGACAAAGTCAAAGTAAAAATAGATTTGATTAAAAGGGATAGGGAAGGTAACTAAATCCTGATAATAGGCAGCATAAACAATGAGTAAATATCAGTAATCAACATGTATGCACCAAATGGTATAGCATCCAAATTTCTAAAGAAGAAACTAGTGGAGTTGCAGGAGGAAATAGATAATAAAAATATACTAGTGGGAGACCTGAACTTACCACTATCATATCTAGATAAATCAAATCAAAAAATGCATAAGAAAGAGGTAAGAGATGTGAATGAAATATTAGATAAATCAGAGTTAATAGATATATGGAGAAAAATAAATAGGGACAAAAAGTAATTCATCTTTTCAGCAGTACATGGTACATTCACAAAGATTGACCATGTATTAGGGCAAAGAAACATGGCAAACAAATGCAGAAAAGCAGAAATAATAAATGCAACCTTTTCAGATCATAATGCAATAAAAATAATAATCAGTAAGGGTACATGGAGAACCAATTCAAAAATTAATTGGAAATTAAATAATATGATTCTACAAAATTGGTTAGTTAAAGAACAAATCATAGAAACAATACTTTCATTGAAGAAAATGATGATGATGAGATATCCTTTCAAAATCTATAGGATGCAGCCAAAGGAGTACTTGGGGTGGGAATTTATATATTTGAGTTCATATATTAACAAATTAGAGAGGACAGAGGTCAATAAATTGGACATGCAAGTCAAAAAACTTGAAAGTAAACAAATTAACCCCCCCAGATGAAAACTAAATTAGAGCTGTGAAATATTAAGGGAGAAATTAATGAAATCAAGAGTGAAAGAACTATTGAATTAATAAATAAGACTAGAAGCTGGTATTTTGAAAAAAACAAACAAAATGGAAAAAGTACTGGTAAATCTAATAAAAATGGAAAGAAGAAAACCAAATTAACTGTACCACTGATGTAAATTAAGGCAATCATTAAAAACTATTTTTCCCAATTATATGTTAACAAATATGGCAATCTGGGTGATATGGATGAATATTTACAAAAATATAAATTGCCTAGATTAACAGAAGAAGAAATAGAATTCTTAAATAATCCCATATCAGAAAAAAAAAATTTAACAAGCAATCAAAGAACTCCCTAAGAAAAAATCCTCAGGTCCATATGGATTCACAAGTGAATTCTATCAAACATTCAAAGAACAACTAAGCCCAATATTATAAAAACTATTTAACAGAATAAGCAAAGAAGGAGTTCTACCAAATTCCTTTTATGACACAAATATGGTACTGATTCCAAAGCCAGGAAGGTCAAAAACAGAGAAAGACAACTACAGACCAGTATCCTTAATGAATATAGATACAAAAATCTTAAATGGATTACTAATAAGACTCCAGCAAGTGATCACAAGAATTATTCATTATGATCAGGTGGGATTTATACCAGGAATACAAGGATGATTCAATATTAGGAAAACGATCCACACAATTGACCATATCAACAAGCAAACCAACAAAAATCATATGATTATCTCAATAGATGCAGAAAATTTTGACAAAATACAACACCCATTCCTATTGAAAACACTAGAAAGATAGGAATAGATGGAACTTTCCTAAAAACAATAAACAGTATATATCTAAAATCATCAGCAAATATCTTCTGCAATGGGGATAAACTAGATGCATTCTCAGTTAGATCGGGAGTGAAATAAGGATGCCCATTATCACCTCTATTATTTAACACTGTACTAGAAACACTAGCAATAGAAATTAGAGAAGAAAAAGAAATTGAAGGTATTAATATTGGCAATAAGGAGACAAAGATATCACTCTTTGCAGATGATATGATGTTCTGCTTAAAGAATCCTAGAGAATCAACTAAAAAGCTAGTCGAAATAATCAACAACTTTAGCAAAGTTGCAGGATACAAAATAAACCCTTATAAGTCATCATCATTTCTATATATCTCCAACACATCTCAGCAGCAAGAACTAGAAAGAGAAATTACATTTAAAATCACCGTAGATAATATAAAATACTTAATAATCTATCAGCCTAAAGAAATATAGGAACTATATGAACACAACTACAAAACACTTTCCATACAATTAAAACTAGATCTAAAAAATTGGAAAAACATTAACTGCTTATGGGTAGGATAAGCTACCATAATAAAAATGACCATCCTACCCAAACCTTTTTAATTATTTAGTGACATATCCATTGAACTACCAAAACACTTTTTTACTGAATTAGAAAAAAAAACATAACAAGGTTCATTTGAAGGAACAAATGCTCAAGGATATCCAGGGAAATAATGAAAAAAATGTGAAGGAAGGGGGCTTGCAGTACCAGATCTTAAACTATACTATAAAGCAGTGGTCATCAGATCAACATGGTACTGGCTGAGAGACAGAAAGGAGGATCAGTGGAATAGATTTGGGACAAGTGACCTCAGCAAGACAATATATGATAAACCCAAAGATCCCAGCTTTTCGGTCAAAAATCCACTATTTGATAAAAACTGCTGGGAAAATTGGAAGACAGTATCGGAGAGATTGGGGTTGGATCAACATCTCACACTCTACACCAAGATAAACTCAGAATGGGTGAATGACCTGAATATAAAGAAGGGAACTATAAGTAAATTTGGTGAACACAGAATAGTGTACATGTCAGATCTTTGGGAAGGGGAGGATTTTACGATCAAGCAAGAGTTAGAAAAAATTAAAAAATATAAAAAATTTTTTATTACATTAAATTAAAAAGATTTTATACAAACAAAACCAATGTAACCAAAATTAGAAGGGAAGCAACAAATTGGGAAACATCTTTATAACACAAACCTCTGACAGAAGTCTAATTACTCAAATTTATAATGAGCTAAATCAATTGTACAAAAATAAAATCAAGCCTTCTCCAATTAATAAATGGGCAAGGGACATGAATAGGCAATTTTCAGTTGAAGAAATCAAACATTAAGATCCTGATATCCTGCCTGGGCAAATAGTGGTTCAAGGCAACCCTCACCCCTTGAAATTTCAAACCTGTGGGGAAGTCAATGGTCCAAGCCCAGCGTAGTCTGAGTTAAAGTGGGCTGACCTGTGTGGGCAAAGAATGAAGCCAGGAATTCCAGTCTGGGCCTGGGATAAGAACATGGTCCACAGTTTGAGGAGGCTGATAGTACTAAGGGGGACTCCTTGTATCTTTTTGCCTAAATCTAAGAGCAGAGCTCCATGACAGGGCAATCAAGGGTGTGCTTGACTGGATCAAGTACACCATGAGACCAAAAATTTGAGCCTACACCTGGGGATAGAATTTAATCAATTTCTGACCTGATCATGTCCAGAGTGAGATCAAAAGCTAATGACTAAACCTGAGACAAGTCTTTAAGCTATTAGCATCTCAAGTTTCAAGTGAATCAGTATGGAGAGTATGCTCCCAGAGTTCTCAGCCCTCAGACCACCACATCATCTTCCAAACACTGGAACTGGTAAAACCGCCATAAAATAAGCTAAAAATAGCATCAAGGAAGGTCTGAAGTTTAAGAGGTTACTCCAACTTCACAGAAAACAGAGTCTACCTATAATTAGATAAAGAAAAATGAGCAAACAAAAAAAAATCCACACCTAACTCTAAAGAATTTTTATGGAGACAAAGAACAAAGTACATTCACAGAAGGGGACAATGAAAGCAAAGGAAATACATGCAAAGTTCAAAAGAAAAATATGGATTGGACATCGTTTCTGGAAGAGCTCAAAAAAGATTTCAAAAACCAATGAAGAGAGGCAGTGGAAAAGTGGGAAAGAGAAATGAGAGTGATGCAAAGAGAAATGGGCCAATTGAAAAAGAGATCCAAAAAAACTGACAGGAAAATCAGGTCTTAAAAATCAGAATTGACCATCTAGAAACTAACCATTTCATGAGAAAGCATGATTTCAGGATTGACTGATGACAGTCTGTTGAGAACACTATGGAATTATTCAGCCTCTCTCCAGAATCATGTTCTTCTCAGTATGGCTTTATCAACACTAAGTTAAATAGATATATCACATGTCTTTGGCCCATAAATAATTTTCAGTGCATCTTAGAAGCACCTTGGGTTGTTAATATCAGCATAAAACTTAAATCCATCAGACGTTTTACTGCATTAAGAATTCTGTATCTCTCTAAGTTTCATTTGCACTTTACTTTTGAAGGCATTAAATACGGTCTTCTTGGAAACAGATAAATTATCCTGCTTATAAACTCACTTTTCATTTAATAGTTTCTGAATTTCCCCATCATTTCTCTCAAACTAATTCTACTATTTAAGAGTATTCTTGTCCAGATTTGTAAATGCAGTGCTATACACTAAAACTCTGAAAGCTTCTCACACCTGCTCCAGTTGCCAACCATGTGTTGGTTCAGCTTTCCTTGGTAAACAAATTCACTATTTTAGAATTAATAAGGTTCTCTTTAGTAACATACATTCTCACAGCTCCTTCTATAACTGTTAAGATTTATGACCTTGCAAAATCTGAAGATCCAAAAGGCCTGACAAGATAAGATTTATAAGTTCTTTTGTACTTTTCCCAACACTAAGTAATTGTTACTCTTCTTAATTTAAACTCCAAGTATAAATAAAAATTAAAAGTTTTAAAAACTATTATGATGTCTCTATTAAGTAATAGCTAAGTGAGTAATACTTAGTAAGTAATACTAAGTAAGTAATAGCTAAAATTCATGCTTTCACACCATTTAGATCAAAAGAGGAGGTGCTCTTCAATGATGCAATTATATCAGCTATTGATACCATTTCTTATATCATTTCCAAAAATTACAATGTAAGAAATTATAAACATATTACTAACATAAAACAATTTCATGTATTTTTGAATATAGATACAAGAATTACTGCCAGTTAAAAGGCATTCATCCAGATTATGTGTTTCTAAATTATTTTTTAAAATAATTTCATTGTCTACTAATTTAGGCATTCTATACTAGTTTCATTAAGAGACTTGTATAGAGTAATTTTGACCCAACTACACTAGCATTTTGAAAGATGGCCCAAAACATTATCATTCAGGACATATTAGCCATTCCATGAATAATAATGTTCCCAAATAATTTATCAATTATATTTGTTTTTATTTAAAGTATTTTTATGTCAGTCATACTCAGTGCTCTCAATATTACAACTTTCATTAAAAGATTGTATTTAATTTTCATTCTTGCAGTCTCCAAATATTTAGCCTTAATGCCAAAATATAAGCTTATTCTCTCATCTTTTTCTAGCCTTTTTTTGACTTGTAACTTAAAAAAAAAATGGTTAAAAGTTCAGCTGTGATTCAGTGGTAAAGGGAACACTTTCCCAAGCTTCAGCTTCTTTGAGTAGCTATTTTCAGGGCCAGGCCCAAGATCTATAAATTTTCAGTTCTTCCAAGGTGTTATGCTTTAAGGAGAAGTACATTTTATACTTTCCTGTCCTGTTCTATGATCTGTTAGGAACCACAAGCACTGTGATGACAGTCCCCTGCTCTCTGACTGCAATAAGCACCAACATCCTAGTGCTCCTCCTTGCCCTGGGACCACAACCCAGTGTGACAGTCATTTCCTACTAAGTTATCTTGGTCAGAAAAAAATTTTACCTCATGCTTTTGTGGGTTCTGCCACTCAAGAATTCATTTCAAGTCATTATATCAAAATTGTTTGGTGAATAATTTGAAAGAGATCAGGCAGGTCTCTGTTTTTCTCTGTCATCTTGAATCTGCAAATGCATTTTCTATAAAGCTTTATTTTACTTATAAAGGGTCAAATATCATAATTGTCCTAATAGGAAAAATACGTCTCAGTTTTAAAGAGGCTATATGACAAGTTTATCTAAAACAAACTCAATAAATTAAATTGGGATTTCCAAATACAAATGGTACCATACAGGATCTGTTTTTCTAATAACCATTTGTTGGCAACACTTCAAGTTACAAATTATGGCCTTTAATAAGCCTACTGCCAAAGATCAACAAGGTTGTCTTGTGCTTTTAATTTGTCTCTTTTGAGATTCCTGAGGCTATTTTGAAACAAGGAAATGCAAATATAACTTCAGTTTCGGTGTAATGGAATTATGAATATATATATATATAAATAATTTTATCTTTCTCTAATTACCATGTGGAAATAATTTTTATTGGAACCATGAATTCTATTTCTATCCCTCTAATCTATCCTCCATGAAAGAGCAAGCAATCTGATATAGATTTTACATATGGAATCATGTAAAACATTTTTTTCCATATTAGTCCTTTTGTGAAAGAAAACTTGAACAAAAAAATGAAGAAACCTAATTATTTCAGTTTCTCCATTAATTATTTCTCTGGAGGCAGATAGCATTTTTCACTAATCTTTTGGAACTGCCCTGTATCACTGTATTGTTGAGAATACTAAGTCATTTGCAAGTATGAGTGCTCCTCCTCATCCTAGGACTGTGACACAGAACCAACTCCTAGATCTTTGCATGGGCAATGCAATGGAGTCTTGTGCCCAAAGCCAGAAAAAGAACCTCTGTAATCTCCTTCTGTTCAGTTGTCCGACCCCCTTACCATCAATGAACTGAGAGGTCCATAAGCCATTGCAGCTAATCCAGCCACCCCCATGGCCTGGACTAACTTCCTGAGGTGGGGCCTGCTTTGATGATATGATCTCTACTCCATTCTTACCCAAGTGTGGCTGACCTTTCCTAGTAATCTTTTCAACAGTCTTGATGTGAAAGGTTGTTTCACTTCTTCCTTTTGTGGGTTCTGCCTCTGCTAAATTCATTTTGAGGCATTTTAAAAAATTTGTCTGGAGGGTAAGTTGAGAGAGATCATAAGGGTCGCTGCTCTTTTTCTATCATCTCCCATGCACTCATTTTCTAGTAATTTTTGCTTGAGTTTCTTTACATTTTATTGTTCTGAATTTAACAAAAAACAAATAAACTAAGTATTTCCAGATAGACCATAGAGCAGGAGAGGATTCTTTATGAAAGCAACCATCTCTAGCAAGTTGGAATTTATTTTATTTTTAAATGTATAACAAATTCCATATAATAACTTCCCCTCTGATTCTTTGCCAGGCCAGCATGTTAAGTCTGCCATTTTTCGATTCCAGGAGATTAGCATGCTAGTCTCCCCCAGTGAATCATTTCATATATGATGTCCATACAGTTTAGGATTGTCTCACCAGATGCATAAGGGCACAAAAGATATTGTACATTCCATGGAGGGTGTAACAAAAATTGGGTAATTTTTAAAAACAATTGCTAGGCACATTGACAAGGAGCCATTATGGTGCATTCCCAATTTGGGCACAAGAATTTTACAATTAGAATAAAATAATAATGAATAGGAAGAACAAAAGTGGATAGAGGACTCAGCTCCCCTCTGTTCAGTTCATTAAATTCATGGGTTCACACAGAGTCTCATAATGTAGTGTTTGATTTTTGGTAACATTCTCTATTGCTGTCATCTTTGTAGTACATTTGGAATTATTTAGCTAAAATTTTGCTTAAAAGATTAGAAATCCTTGCTTATTGTGGAATTAAATTTAGCATCAAAGTTTCAGTGATTATAGACATCATGGAGAGATGATTTGACTATGAGGCTTCAAAAATTATCTCATGCATATGTAATATTTCAAATCAAAAGATCTTCTTGGGGATGAAAGATATGTTCTTTCACACATTACTACAGTTGAAACATTTTAATAGAGTTTAACCAGATCAACATTCCTGTATCAGGAATAGATTCATTCAGAAATAAGTTTCTTCTGACTGTAAAGGAAATTGTCCCAAATCAGAATTACTAGAAACATGCCAGAGTTATCAGAATCTAAGAGATCTCATTATTATAATTGACTATGCAAAGTGGAATTGAAATGTCAGTTTTATATATCATGCTTATTATTCAATATTATCATTAGATCACAAAAAACATAACTTCTCTGGAATTTAGACAAAGAGCATAGCTAAAACATTCAGAAAAGTACAAGAAAATAACCTGTCACTGATTTTTCTAGATAGAATCACAACTTTAAGAGTCAGTTAATTTTTCCTGCCTACAAATATCCCTAGATACCATCTACCTTGTGCCCAATAGAATAATACTGGGTTTGAAAATTCTATTTTGATCTGACCAAATCAGTCCCAAATGGGTTGACAAAAAATTGGGATAAAAATTATTTGAGGGTCCATTGATTAGATGCTATTATCAGTCACTAAATTAGTGACCAAGAGATAGTTAACTTCAGTTTTATTCCCCTCAGATACCAGGCTCAATAAATTATATAAAAGAGTCAGTGAGCCCAGAGCATCAGCTTCAACAATATGATACAGAATATAAATATATGTAGCATTAAAAATAGAGTTTTATAGAAAGAAGGAAAGGAATACAAGGAAACAAGTAACAGAAAGGGAAGATGAAGATATATTCCAGTTGGTCAAAATTTGGAGTTCAGGCTTATTTCCTTACATGGATTTTGCAGATGATGTAACCTTCTAGTTTCCAGCATCAATATCTGAAAGTTCAAAATACAGACTAGGGAAATATCCTCTTTATATGAGGGTGACAGAAATATGCCTGAACTAGGATTTCTCCTGTCACAATAGCATTTGTTAAATAATATCTATTATAGATATAAAGCAAATATTGAACTGGAATAAACAGAAATCAGAACCTTATTCAGATATGCAAGGCTGTTTTAGAAAAATTGACCATGTTTTGGAAAAATTAAATTTCATAAGCACAGAAAAACAGAAATATTAAACAAATTAAATCATACCCCAAAATAAAGGACATTTAAAGAAAGAACTCAAATTTAAATGGAGACAAAAAAGACTGAAGCAGATGGAGACAGGAAGAATAAAGTGTCAGGCTTAGAGTCCAGAAGAGTTCTAATCCCAGATCAAAAATTTGCTATCTTTGTGACACAAGGTAAATTCTTTATTCAGTTTCACCCTTAGTTTCGTTATCTATAATACGGGGATAGTAACAATAATTCATTCAAAGGGTTTTTAGGAGGATGCAGTGAGAAATATATATATATATATATATATATATTTCTATATATATATATATCAAAGTACAAATCACAGAAACAAATATAAAACTTCAAAAAAAAGTGACAATAATAAGTCAACATAAAAACTTGAACCTCCATAGCACTGCTGGGCTTGTACACCAAAGAGATAATAAGGAAAAAGACTTGTACATAATATTCAAAGCAGAGCTCTTTGTGGTGGCCAAAAATTGGAAAATGAGGGGATGACCTTCAATTGGGGAATAGCTGAACAAATTGTGGTATATGTTGGTGATGGAATACTATTGTGCTAAAAGGAATAATAAAGTGGAGGAGTTCCATGGAGACTGGAACAACCTCCAGGAAGTGATGCAGAGCGAAAGGAGCAGAACCAGGAAAACAGTGTACACAGAGACTGATACACTGTGGTACAATCGAATGTAATGGACTTCTCCATTAGTGTCAATGTAATGTCCCTGAACAATCTGCAGGGATCTAGGAGAAAAAACACTATCCACAAGCAGAGGACAAACTGTGGAAGTAAAAACACCAAGGAAAACCAACTGCTAGACTACAGGGGTTGAGGGGATATGACTGAGTAGAGACTCTGAATGAACACTCTGGTGTAAACACCAACAACATGGAAATGGGTTTGAATCAAGAACACTTGCTCAGAAATGACCAAATAAAATAATGTTTAAATAAAAAAAAAAACTTGAACCAAAGCAGTCATTAAGGAAAAAAATATATCTAAACAATTTCATTTATCAAAGAAAGAAAGAAATTAGGCATGCAACTGAAAAAAATGAAATTTGGAAAACAATTTTAGAACCACTGAATATAAAGATAGATTTTTAACATTTTAAATGCAATAAACAAATGTGAATGGACCTTGTCTGCCATGACAGACAGAGTGTTAAGCACTGATATAAGCAACCTTAATGCAGGCCAAAAAAAGAAAAAAAGCAATTTGTCATGTGAAAAATAAAATAAATAGAAATAATGACAATTCTGAGAGTGCTAACTTGCAGTCCTAGAATAAAAACAGCAGTGTGGAGCCCAAGCAACTTTGTAGAAAAGTGATAATCTTTCCAACTGACAACTTGTGGTGCACCAGTGTCACATGAGGATCTGGGTGATATGGATGGGGATTATCAAAGGGGCTTTGTTCTTATGATTAAAATCTTTAAAATGGGAATCAAGCCAAGGAGGGAAAATCTAGCAAATTCTTTCACAACGATGCAATCTTTGAAGATGGAGGTTTTGTTCTGCAATTGGAAAAAAAAACAGGTTGTGGAGAACCTACTCATACTGCTCATCAGCACAATGGGGCAGAAAGTTGGAAAACATCCACTCATAAAGGCAGAGACATGTAACATCCAAGAACTAGATATTTGAGATTTATGAAGAGCAAAAAAAATGGAACTGACTAAATGAAAACAGATAAAACTGTTCACAAGTATCACAACAGTATTGGTGGCTTTGATCTCAGGACAGGTTTTAGGGGAGAAGTTGGTGCTACGAATGTGAAGAACTTTTTTGTGATGTTTTTGCATGAGAAATATAATATATATACTGCTATATGTTGTGAGTCCAAACCACACAGAATCATAAAGGATCTTCAGTAGCATGGTGTTGAAGGTGTTCATGGAATAAATACTGAAAATGCAATAGTCTAAGTTCCAGTTGTTCCTAAATCTTGAGCTATTTTGGAGTGTAATTTTATATAAGGGAATAGCTCCTTCTGTCAGTAAACTGAGCATCCAACAGAGGATAAAGGAAGCAGTGATGTGTTTTGAGGCTTTTGCTTTGAGTACTGCACACACAGGGCTGTTTGAACTGAGAGTGATAGCCTGGTAGCTGCTCAAAATGCTTGTGCTACAAAGGGAAAGGCTCCGAAAGACTCTATCCAAGTAGACGATAGTTTTACAAGCAATATCACCAAGGAAATGTCTTATTCCTAAAAGTGTCACTGTTCGGGGTATTCCCTTAGTAACAAGTAATAAGACATTGATAAGGGACAAATGGGTAAGAATAAAATCTATGGGTTTTTTCCTATGACCATGGAGAAAATTTAACATATAGAAATAAAGAATGAGTGAATTTCCTAGGACCCCAGTTACAACCTGGCAAGCAAAGACAGTTCCAAAGATATTTTCTTTAGAAAACATTCCTTAATTTGTTGGACAAAGAAACTGCAAATACATCCAAAGTGGCCTGAAGAGAAATATAAGATTCTAGTTATTAACATCAAGTCTTTAAAAAGTTTATAACCTTTCCAATGATAGGGTCATCATTTTAGACCTTGCAGACACCTTACAGGTTATCCAGTTCCACTTCATTTATTTCATATGTAACTCTAAATGCCCTCTGAAACCACATTTTAAAAAATCTCCAAATAAACCAAAGGGAAATGAATATGATGAATAAATTGATAAGAACCTAAAGTTTTATCATTTCCAATTTTAAAAATTTAGGAACAAAAAAAGAAAAATCAAAGTACCACTTCTCAAGCTGGTCTAGGGGACTGTGGCTTGAGTCAGTTCATAGGCAATAACTATGGTGCTACCAAAATAACAATGAGCTGTATGATAAATTGTCATTTCAATGGTAACTTGAATAATTACTGAATTAAGTGATATTCAGAAGAGAACTCTACTGAGAAATGTATTTCTATTAATCAACAGTTGTGAAAATGTGTCTAATCTCCACAGACTATGTACATATTTCTGAGTGATTGAATTCTAGACATTTGGTGAGATTTTTTTATCATTATAATTTTTGATAGATTTTGTCTTTGTCAATACTTTGAATAAAAGGTGATTTTTAGAGTTCAGCTATATGGCTCAGCTATGTGGCCCAGAGATGGGAACTCCTGGGTTCAAATCTGGCCTCTGAATCTTTATAGTTGTATGACCCTGGGGAACTAATTTAACTCCCATTTCCTAGCCTTTACCACTTTCCTGCCTTAGAATCAATGCACAGTATTGGTTCTAGAATGGAAGGTACGTGTTTGTTGGGGTTTTTTTTAAGGTGATTGGCTGATTTTTAGAAGCAAGTATATCACAATATCGGAAATCCTTGAAAATGATAGTAGTAAGTGAACTCTGGAAAACCAGCAATATAAATAGATATTGAGGAAGTAGTTTTAGAGAGCAGTGTTGCAATTTATATAATGTAAAGAAAAATCTAACAATTATAATCATGTATTTTAATGGAATAAACATGATGGTAGAATAGATCAGAAAGAAAAAATTATTCTTTTCAGAAAATGTGCATAAACATTTAAAAGCCTTTCATAAATTATCCCTCTCCCAGCTTTCCCATCTTCTTATATACTTCTCCCTGCAATATATTTTTTGATCCAATGACATTGGTTTCTTTGCTGTTCCACAAACAAGACAACCCATTTTTCAGCTTAAAAGCAATTTCTCTGTCTATTTGCTATCTCTGGAATGGCTTCCCTCCCCATTTTTGCCTACTAGCATTTCTGGTTTGCTTTAAATCCTAACAAATATCCCTCCTTCTAAAAAAGGCCTTTCTAATCTCTCTTAATTCTAGTGCCTTCCCCTATTAAATTATCTCCTACTTATCCCATAAATGTTTGTACATACTTATTTTCTTATTATCTCCTCCATTATATTGTGAACTTCTTGAAGACAGGGTCTATTTTTAACCTTTACTTGTATTCCTAGGACTTAGCATAGTGCCTGGCACAGAGTAGGTACTTAAATATTTATTGACATTGACTGACATAATACTTCTTTTAAAATTAAATTACTGAGGTAAAATGGATTTTCTGATGCTTCAACAGAATTTTAAAAAGCAAGAATTACCATCATAATTTAGAGTAGTAGATATATACGAGCCTCATACTTCTACATTCTGAATACATTGGTATAAAAACTGGGATTTATTTAACAATATATCTTAAATACAAAAAATTAATCATATTTTTGTCAGAAAATAATTCATTATTAATGAGGAAGAAATCATGCCTGAATTATCTACTCAGTCAGGCCATAAATTTTGTAAGGGTGTTAAAGCAGATGTGAAAGTCATGTAAATGGATGTTATCATTCAAATCATGAGAGTGGATGAGATAATCATGTGAAAAAATACATAGAGAGAAAAGTATGTGGCCTTGGAGAATTATTTCAGTTAGCAGGGTGAGTAAATCATGTGAATTGAGGAAGTTGATAAAATTGAAATTTAGAACATTTGAAGGAATATCAATATGTTTGTTGAAATCTGATGTAAGGGCAGATACTGGGAGTGGAATGGTAGAGTAAGTATGTGATACAGGCACTGAACTCATAGAGAAAGGAAGAGTCTCCTACTTTCCAAAGTAGTTTGTGTACTATTGGGATTAATTGTTCTTTAAATGTTTTATAGAATTCACTTGTAAGTCCATATGGCCCTGGGAATTTTTTCTTGTGGTGTTCATTAATGGCTTATTCAACTTCTTTTCCTGAGATGAGATTATTTAAGTATTCCATTTCCTCTTTTGTTACTCCAGGCAATTTGTATTTTTGTAAATATTCTTCCATTTGACTTAGATTGTCAGATTTATTGGCATAAAATTGGGCAAAATAGTTCCTAATGATTGCTTTAATTTCTTTTTCATTAGTAGTGAGTTCACCCTTTTCATTTTTGATAATGATTATTTCATTTTCTTCTCCCCTTTTTTAACAAAATAAACCAATCATGTCTATTTTATTTGTTTTTTTTTTCATAGAACTAACCCCCAGTGTTATTTAATAGTTTAATGGTCCTCTTACTTTAAATTTTATTAATTTCTCCTTTATTTTTTAGGAATTTTGTATTTATATCACAATTTTAAATGTAATCTTTTTTTAGGTTTTTTAGTTTAATTTCCAATTCATTGATCTTCATTTTTTTTCCTATTTGATTGATACAATTTAATTTTCCCTTAAGTACTGCTTTGACTGTATCCTATACATTTTGATATATTGTCTCCTCAATGTCATTCTCATTAATAAATTTATTGATTGTTTCTATAATTTTTTCTTTGAACAACCCTTTTTGCATTAGATTACTTAATCTCCAATTAATTTTTATTTGTTTTTCCATGGAGCCTTATTAATTATAATTTTATTATGTTATGATATGAAAATGATGAATTTATTATTTCTGCTTTTCTACATTTGGTTGTGAAGTTTTTATTCTCTAATAACATGGTCAGTTTTTGTGTAGGAGCCATATACTACTGAAAAGCTGGTATATTCCTTTCTTTTCCCATTCCATTCCCATTCTCCAATGATCTAATAGTTCTAAATTTTCTAAGATTTCATTCACTTCTTGTTATACTTCATACACATTTGGTAATCAAAATTGTGAATGGGAATGTGATGAACTCACCCACAAAATGGAAGTAGATAGCAGAGTTGATTAAAAACCAGAATCCTACTATATATTGTTGACAAGAAATATATATGAAATACAGAGAGTAAAGGTAAGGGGTTGGAGCAGAATTTATTGTGCATCATCTAAAGTAAAAAAAAGCAAGAGTAGCAATCATGATCTCAAAAAAAGCTAAAACAAAAATAGATTTGATTAAAAGAGATAATGAAGGAAATTACATCTACTAAAAGGTACTATAAACAACGAGTTAAACATATATGCAACAAATTGTGTAGCTTCTAAATTTTCAAAGGAGAAATAAATTAACTTTAGGAGGAAAAGAGTGTCCTAAAATTCTAAAGATAAGAGCTACCAGAATCTAGACGAGGTGATAAATATGGATTGAAAGAAACTTAAAGTGGAGAGCTAAGTAGTACAGTGGATGGAGCACTAGACCTGGCCTTGGGAGGATCTGGGTTCAGGTCTGGTCTCTAATACTTCCTAGCTGTATGACCCGAGGCATATCATTTAACACTATTGTCTAGCTCTTACTCCTTTTCTGTGTTGGAATCAAAACTTAGTATCAATTCTAAGACAGAACATACTCTTTGACCCAGCAATTCTACTAGTGGGCTGATACATTATACACACCATATATTACACACATTTTCAAAGTTTTTCAATGTCTTGATCAATTGTGCTTATTTTTAAAACAACAAATTTTGTGATGGTATAATGATTAACTGTGTTTGACTTATTACAAAAAATACAATGACCCAAGGAAACTCCAAGGGACTCATGAAGAACAATGCTATCCACTGCCTTAGAAAGAACTGATGGAATCTGAATGTAGAATGAAGCATGTTATTTTTCACTTTATATCTTTCATGAGTTTTTTGTATGTGCATTATATGATTTCTTTCACAGCATGATGAATATAGAAATATGTATTGTATGATAGCATTTGTATAAACAATATCAGATTACTTGCCCATCTTAGGGAGGAAGAAGAAGAGGAAGTTAGGGAGAAAATTTAAATCCCAAAGTGTCAGAAAATAAGTATAAAATTGTTTTTATATGTAATTGGGGAAAATACAATAAAATATTACTTGCAGGAAAAAAATCATTTCTTGCACAGAAGAAAATGTGCATTTTTAAAGCATTTAATATATGCCAGGCATCACACTGAGCATTTTACAAGTTTTACCTTAGAGTATCTAACTACCATAAGATGTAGGCTATAATTATCCCCATTTTTCAGTTGAAGAAACTGAAGAATACAAAGGTTAAGTAACTTACCCAAGGTAATTCAACTAATAAGTAATGGGATTTGAATTCAGGTACTCAAAATTCCATCCATGCTGGCATCTGGCTGCTTGTTTTATGGGATGATTTTCTGAGAGCAAAGATTGGAGGGGATGCTGGGGAAATTTTTTGTGATATAATAAAAAACAAAGGACAAAAGTTATCAATTTAATGAATAAATGGACATTGAGAGAAATTATAATTTTATAGAGAAGACTGGCAATAACCTGGAAACCTAAAGAACCTAAAAAGCAATTTCAATAACACTTTACTTCTCTGCCATTCAAAAAAAGGTACTGCTAACCTGTGTTATAAGCTTCTTTATAAATATTGCTTAAAGTTGGGAAAATATTTTAAGTAGTTTGCTGTCTGTGAGACACAGCAGAATATAAAAATATTTGTTGAAGACTCAGAGAAGAGTTATTCCAACAGCACGTAATAGTGTAAATATGAGGGTAGCAAAAAGATAAAAAATGTAAAAGGTATAAAAACATTTTTAAAGTTTTTAAAGACAGAGATTAACACATTACAATTCTAACATCCTAGATCTGGTTGTTCTCATATGCAACATCTGTATTACAGGTGGCATACCATTAGGGGAATTTGCACTTGACTGGCAGAAAAACTATATTCATTCTAGAGCCTAACCACACAGACCAAAGTCAGACTTTTCTCACACTTTCTGGTTTTTTTAGGTCCCAATCTGATAATTCTATGGAAAATCTTGTAAATAAACTTGAGGCATTAAACATGCCTAAGAACTCTCCTAAAGAAGAAATTAAAAGATCCATTCTAGAATATAAAAAAGACATAGGATAGATGTTTTTCTCCTCCAACACATAAGTAATACTTAAAACACAAAAGATTCATCAGCATGCATTAACAAATGCAGAATCCTAAAATGATACCATATCTATCAAATTGCCAGTGATAAAGATAAGTCTTAGGATTCTTAAAAAAATAATGTAAAATCATTTCAGGTCTGCACTATATAACCCCATGTTAGCAAACCTATTACATGAGTGCCAAAGGGGGCTGCTCACCTCCTGCACTCCATGCATGCCTGAGGACATTTCTTACATCATGGGCCCCTCTGCCCAGCACCCCATTGGGCGTGTTTATTCTTTCTCCTATCTAGGGGGAAGGAAGGGAGGAAGGGAGGAAGGGAGGGAGGAAGGGAGGAAGGAAGGAAGGGAGGAAGGAAGGAAGGAAGGAAGGAAGGAAGGAAGGAAGGAAGGAAGGAAGGAAGGAAGGAAGGAAGGAAGGAAAAGAGAGAGACAAAAGGAGAAAGAGAGAGAGAGAGAGAGAGAGAGAGAGAGAGAGAGAGAGAGAGAGAGAGAGAGAGAGAGAGAGAGAGAGAGAGAGAGAGAGAGAAATATAGTCCCCACATTAAGGAAATTATATACTAATGGAAGATAGAACATGCAAAAAATTGTACTTAAAAGATATATACAGTATAAATGAAAAGTGATCTCAAATGAAAGAGACTAGAAATGGGGAGCCCACCTGCATAAGATAATCTTTTACCAGAGTCTTAAAGGAGTCAACTGTGCCTGCCAATAGGTGGCAATAAGATGGTGCTGCATTCCATGCAAAGGGAATGATCACTGAAATGGTATAGAGAGGGATTATGGAATGCCATGTGTAAAGAATAACAAAAAAAATCATATTCTGAACCACAGTGTACATGGAAGAGGGAAAAAGTGTAAGAAACTGAAAAGTCAGGAAAGAGCCATGTCAGGAAGACCTTTAAAAGTCAAAGAATTGATTTTAAAATGAATATAAATATGGTGGTAATTAAGAGCCACTGAAGTTTATTAGGAGTGATGATATGCTCAGAAGGAAGGTTATTTTGACAGCTGAGTACAAAAATAGCTGGGACAAAAATCAGTCTACTGTTGGATTAAGGTGAGGAGATTTGAAATAGAGACCAGGTATAGGAGAGACATAACAAGAACTGTACCAAGGTGGAAACTGTATGAGTGAATAAAAGGGAAATTTCTACTTGAGAGTACTTGTGAAGGTAATGAAAATAAAACTAAGTAGTAGATTAGAGATATGGGGCAAACGAGTAAAGTTGAGGATTATACCTAGGTTTTAAGTCTTGCTGACTGACATGGTGACTCAGTGGATAGAAAGTCAAGTATGAAGATGGAAGGTCCTGGGCCCAGATATGGCCTCATACAATTCCTAGCTGTATGAACCTGAAAAACTCACTTAATCCCAATTGCCTAGCCCTTACTGCTCTTCTGCTTTGGAACCACTATTTTGTATAAATTCTAAGAGAGAAGGTAAGCATTTTTTAATTTAAGATTTTACATATATATGTGTATATGTGTACATATACATACATAAACATATTTTAACATATGCATATAATATAGTTGGATTATCTTCAATGATGAAAATAATAATTAAACTCATGAAAATGATGAGATCATTAAGTAAGATAGTAAAGAGGGAGGAAAAAAAGAAAGCCCAGGAGAAAGGGCTAAGAGACCTGGGCATGCCATAGATAAAGATCTGAAGAGCAAACAAAAGAGACCAAAAAAAACAGAAGAGAATTGGCAGAGAGGGGGAGAAAAAGGACTTAACAGTGGGCTGAAAACCTAGGAAAGAAAGATTAAGATAAGAGGGTAATAGTGTCAGTGGTTGCAGAGATCAGGAAGGATCAAGACTGACAAAACAAAGTTATGCTTGACAATTAAGAAAATATCAATCACTAAAGACAGCAATTTCATTTGAATGATGGCACAGATTACAAAAGGTTTGGAAGAAAGTTTAAATTTTTTTTCTCAGAATGAATGCAAGATTGCCTGTCTGTAAATATCAGAAAAAGGACCAATAGATAAGGAGAGTTTAAGGACAGGAGAATAAGAATAGAGGTGGCATAAAATCCCTCACCAGATTGTTCAGTTGCTCTAGCACAGGATGGAAATGTGGCCATCAGCATGTGGATGGGAGAGGTGGTTGAGGAAGGAATTATAAAGAAAAAAAAAGCCTGAGATCATATCTCCTTGGAATTGTGATTATCACATCACCCATCAGAAAATTGAAACTGTCTGTAATGGGATTTTGTGGCATCTCTGAGGGTAAAACAACCTTGACCCAGATGCAAATCTACAGCAGTGCTTCTCATTAATCAATTAGGAGAGATAAAATGATAACAAAAATCAGTTGGGAAAAATACTTTCTCTATCTGCTCTGAAAAAAGATTCTAAGCCACCTAAGACACCATGCCCCAGAACACTTAAAGTATTATTGTGCTCGTTGATTGCTGGAAGTCAGAGATTAGTAATTAAGTGCCTTTGCCTCATATAGAGAAGGTATTGGGTGTGCCTCAAGTGTAAATCATTTGAGATTAAGATTCTGATTAAGTATATAAGATCATCCCATGTCTCAGGAAACTAATAATTATTTTATTCTTCTTCAGCACTTCAGATCTTTGATCTATGAAGTATTCAATCTCTGAGAATGAGTCAATCTTCACAAAACCATAGAAGAGTAAGAGCTAGTAACCTCTATCACATGGTCATGTTCCATACTCTGAAGGACAAATTCCTAGTTTATTTCTTCTAATAACCATGTTTCAGGGTCATCATCTTCTCGAGCAAATATTCTCTCTCTTCCTGTCTCCCAGTGCTCTCATCCCTATACTCTTTAGCCCCACAGCTCCATAATCCACATAATCCTTGGCTGTCCTACACTACTGTTTCATCTAGAATCTTCCATTTATTGTAAACCTTCTCATCGTCATCTTAGCTCCTTTCAAATTTTTCTATTTTATTGTCCTGTCAGAAATCTAACTCTCCCAGAAAATAATCCATTTGTCACCTCTCTCCAGTGCTGATTATTCTCTCAAACCACTTAAAGTCCTGTGGAAAGGAAACTAGACTAACAGTTTGTGTGGGGGAGGGCCAATTGGGAGTGGCAGTTGGGTCTTGTGACTAGCACTTCCGTCCTGTGGGGTTGGTCTTGCTTCCTGCGGTTGGAGGAGAGAGGAGCTTGTTCAGCCCAGTCTGGAGTGGCATGCTCTTCTTGGTTCAGCCCAAAGACACAGGCTTCTAAAGGTTAGAATTGTTCTTGTTTGCTTTCTGTGTACTGCTAAGATTCTGAATTAGAACAACAAGAGTAGACGGGTGTGGGACAAACTCTCCTCCAGCCTCTGGGGCCTGACCTCAGGTCTGAAGCTGAGAAAAACTCCAATCCCAACTAGTTATTAAACTTTATGTTACTTGAATTCACAGTCAGATAAGTGGACTATCTTTTCTGGTCATAGAGGGAGCTGAACTTCAGTTTCAGTCATTCAAAGACAAACCGGCCTTATTGGACCCCTGCTGTTTCCTCTCAGCAGGGGGCATCTCCCTCCCTTGCCTCACCAAGCAGGGTTCCCTCTCTCCCCTTACCTCCTCCATCCCCTGCTACAAACCTCCCATTATCCCCCTGTTTTCCTATCCAATTTCCTTCCCCAATAAATATTACAGTACTGAACAAGGAAAAAATGTAAGTACAGTTGTATTTATTTATATTCACTTCCATTCTATCCTTTTTTTCACCATCATTCTGTAACCTCTCCTCCTTTGATATCATTTCTATCTTTCTCTATCATATAGTCCCTCCTCTCTTATTATAATCAACCTATGAATTCCAGGTACAGATCATTCTGTTCCCTTTTTAAAGAACTTCAGTACTCAGCTGACAGTTATTTTCTCTAACCCCTGTCTTAATATTTGGGAAAGCCAATATACTTCACTATTCCCTTGACAACTGTGATCTTCCTATTGAGAAACCTCCTAAAATCTCAAAAACTCCATTGTCACTTAATTTCAAATATACATATGAACATACACAGCCTTTTCCCCTCACAATTGTTCAAATTTGATTATCTAGAATTCTGAAATTTTCCTACTTACCACAACCTCCTATATTTAATTTCCTCTTCTCACCTCTACTAAAACTATTTCTTATTCATCATTGTGTTGTCCATTCTCTCCCACCCTCCTTTTTCTCCCAGTTCATCACCCTTTCTTGTCCTCCCTTCCTTCCTTTTGTAATAAAGATGTAAACTGACTAGAAACTTTTACTTCTTGAGAGATTGAAGGTAAACTGATGGGAACCTGTTACTTCACCATGACTGTTATTCTCTGGCTGTGACTAGAGAGAGCTGCTACAGGGAACCTTAAGCTGCTTAATGGTAGTGGAGGTAGAACAGAAATGCTGGGAGATGCTGCCACACACACAGGGATGCTGGTACACAAGGGACACTGCTTATAGAGGACTGCCCTAGGGTTTACTCTGGGATTTGCCTATTGATCCCTACGGATTGCTGATGGATCAATCTAGTTAACCTACTTAACCTCATTCAATCCATTCTTATTTACCAATAGAGATTGTGGTAGTTGTTGTCTATTGTAAACCTTAAAATTTCTTAGACTTATGAATGTTGGAAATTTCTCCATTTCCAACATTAGGTAGGGAGGGTCCTTCTCCTCCCTACCTAAGACTACTTTAGGACAGAAACCTTTTGCTAAACAATGGAAAGGGCTTTGACCTATGCTTAAGCATAGAACAGGAAGTTCTTTGAGTCATGATTGATTTTAGAATTGATACAATAGAGATACTTGGAATGACAGAACCAGGTCTTGGAAAATACAGTTTCCACCCTACTTAGAGTAACAGCATTTAGGAAGGGCTGCAGCAAAGGATCAAGATTTAATTATTTGAGAATATGACCTTCAACAGACATGTGCAAAGCCACAGACCTCTGGGAGGTCCTGGGTTAAACTAGAGCCACCTTTGGCACAGGGGAGACATCGACAGTGATTGGTAGATGTGAGAACTGAGGGGAGGGAACTTAGATGGTTTCCTTAAAGATAGCGGGGTCTGAGAAGAGAAGGGAGGAGGTTTTGCTCTGAGTGAGGTGGCTCTGAAGGAGGCCAGAGGTTTTGCTCTAAGAGGTTGTGCTCTGAGAAGGCTTGCTCTGAAGAAGGCTGGAGGTGGAGGCCCCTGAGACTGTTTCTCCATTTTGGTCACGTGAGTGATAGGGACTGATCTCTTTTCTTTGCCTCAGCTATCTAAGGGCTTTGGCCTTTTGGCCCAGCCTAAACAGAGGAGGTATTTAAGCCCTATTCCCTTTTCTCCCCTTCTCTCTCTCTCTCTCTCTCTCTCTCTCTCTCTCTCTCTCTCTCTCTCTCTCTAATACCTTTCTTCCTCCTGTTTGTAATTAAAAACTCCATAAAGGGTTGACTGCTGACTTGAGTTTTCATTTAGGAATTACATAGCTGAATTCCTTGGCGACCTTAAATTAATATATATCAGTCTTTTAAGGTGATTACCTTGTCACACTATTGACCTTGAGAACACCTCTTTCCTCAAAGAGTTTTATGATTAGCTCAAGGTTTTCTATCCTCATTAATATCTGCTCTCATACTAGGGGTCTTCATCAAGTATGTTGATGCTCCCTCAAAAATGATACATTTCTAGCGTGATATGGAAATCACATTAAAAGACTTATATATATATATAAATTTAAGGTCGCCAAGGAATTCAGCTATGTAATTCCTAAATGAAAACTCAAGTCAGCAGTCAACCTTTTATGGGGTTTTTAATTACTAACAGGAGGAAGAAAGGTATGAGAGAGAGAGAGAGAGAGAGAGAGAGAGAGAGAGAGAGAGAGAGAGAGAGAGAGAGAGAAAGAGAAAGGGGAGAGAAAGGAATACCCCTTTCTGCTTAGGCTGGGCCAAAGGCCAAGGGCCTTAGATTAGATAGCCGAGGCAAAGAAAAGAGATCAGTCCCTATCACTCACGTGACCAAAATGGAGAAACAGTCTCAGGGCTTCCACCTCAACCAGCCTCCAACAATCTCCTTTCCTCTACCCAGGAAGTCCCCAGACTCCTCAGATGACCTCTACCTCACTTCCTGTGTCTCACCTGTGCCAATGGTGGCTCTAACTTCACCCAGGACTGTCCAGAGGTCTTTCCCCTTTGCACATGTCTGTTGAAGGCCACATTCTCAAATAATTAAATCTTGAGCTTTGCTGCAGCCCCTCCTAAATCCTGTTACCTTGAGTAGGGTGGAGATTGTAGTTTCCTAGATCTGATTCTGTCATTCCAAGTATCTCTATTGTTATTGATCAGGAAATAGCCAAATCCCATCCTCTAAAGAATAGTTTGAACAGGGTTGAGTAGTTTTGAAATTCACAATACCCCCCTGAGGCCCAAGGAAGAGTAATCTCTCCGATTGGTCTTGTAAACATACTAGCTATGAAATTACAATAGTTAGAGATAAGGGAAAAATAGGAGTGATAGAGAGAGATAGCAAAACCAATGTTTTGCTGGGCATATTGACAAAAGCCAATTAGGGGGAAGTCCCCTTTGGCAGAAGAGTATACATTCAAAATAAATTCAATCAGCCTTCAGTTCAAGCAACCACACCCCGAGGTTTATTCTTGATCTTGATGTAATGTAGGTTTTCTGGCATCTTTCTGCAACAATTCATTCTCTGGATTTAGGAGTTAGCAAGCTTCTTCCTTGAAGATGTTTCTCAAACAAACAAACAAACAAAAACTTTTCAAAATCTTGGAATTTTATTAAAATACAATCCTCCCTGAAGTGGGTGTTAAAAAAATCCAGTTCAGCTCAGGATGCATTGTTGAGTTATGGGGGTATATGAGTCAGTTATTAAAATAATTAAAAAACAATAAAAACAAAACAAAGAAAAAACAAAAATATATAAAGGGAAAAATATGGAAGAAAGTTAAACTTTGGGGAGAAAGGGAAGAAAAAAAATTCAAAATCAGAATCAAAATAACAAAATCTATGTATAAAATGTTGAGTAAACCAGAATAACTTCATAATGGGCCCTTGTAAAGGTCCAATTTACAGTAATTTCTATCCCACAAGTTTGTAGGACAGAATGCAGTAATATTTCACTTATCTACTTGCAGCCAAGACTACAGGAAGTTGTCATATTATAAGAAGGAAAGGAACTAGAATTTTATTTTGATAGGGAAGAATCATTCCCTGGTCTGACTTTTTCCATTCTCAAGGATATAGGGAGCCAGCATGATAGTCAAATTTTTGTACTTGTATGAGTACTTCAAAAAGAGTGTACATACGAGGAAGTCCTACGACTTAACGTATGTCAAGCATTGCAACCTCGAGTTCACATTAGTATTTCCTGTGTGCTCTTTTGGTACTATTCAGGTAACGTCTGTGCTCCTTGTTTTTATCCCATTTCCTGGAATCAGACACAAACATTAATCATAGTCCCATAACATTTTATCAATAAATGGCAGGTTCCCACAGTCTCAAGCTGTTTGGATATGAGTATTTAAACTTATATTATTTCAGAGAGAGAGAGAGAGAGAGAGAGAGAGAGAATTTTAATTGTATGTACCTTTTGTACAAGAAATGAGGAAAGGGGAAAAATTCAAATATTCAAAAGAAAAGCAATAATAATCAGGAATTCTATGTGTTTTTGAAAAAACAGCATCTACTTGTCAATGGATTATTATCTTCAATGCATGTGATAGGATACAGTCAATCAGTCTCAGCAGAAAATGCTCTCTTTACATGTTAGCAATGAATCCAAGAGTCCTTTTCTCCAACCTTTATAGATGTTGGAGTAGTTAACAATATTTGGAATGGTCCTTCCCCCGAAGCCTGAGTTGCTCCAGAACGCTGGAATTTTTAATATACACCTTGTCTCCTGGTTTCAGGTTGTGAAGTGAAAAGTCTAGTGGTCCGGCTTGTACTGCAGCTCCAGATTCATGAAGTTCACGCAGTTTATGCTGTAATTCCTGTATATAGGAAGCAATAGTAGTATCTCCCCCTAATAGTGATGTATATGCTAGGGAGAAAGGCTTAGCCTGTATAGGTGGATGTCCAAAAAGCATCTCATATGGTGAAATATGTAAGTCTCCTCTAGGCCTGCTTCTAAGATAAAATAGGGCCAGAGGGAGAATTTCAGGCCATTTTAAATGGGTCTCAGTGCATTATTTGCCAATCATAGTTTTAAGTTCTTTATTCATTCTTTCAACTTGGCCTGAGCTCTGGGGATGATATGGAACATGGAATTTGGGAGTTATCCCCAAGCAAGAATAAATTTGGTTTAAGACAGAATTGGTAAAATGACTTCCTATATCAGAATCAATACATGGTGGCAGGCCAAAACGAGGAATAATTTCCTTTAAAAGCACCTTAGCAACAAAAGCCGCTGTGGCTTGGGTCACAGGAAATGCTTCCGGCCATCTGGTCAGTTGATCTATTATGACTAGCAAAATTCATAATGTCCGGCCTTTGGCATTATTATGAAATCTATCTATAGGTGCTCAAAAGGTGTGTAAGCCAGAGGACGTCCCCCAAAGGCTTTTCCACGATATGCATGTTGGTTATATGCCTGGCAAATAGGGCAGGCTGAACATACTTTAGAGGCTACAGTAGTTATACCAGGGGCTATCCATACTCTCTTGACAGAGTCCACGATGCCCTGGGTGCCAAAATGACCATTTTTATGAATAGATTGGCAAATTTGGTTATAGAAACTTCTAGGGAGCAGGGGTTTTCCTTCAGATGACACCCATACTCCATTAATTTGTTTTGCTTTAAATTTTTGTTTCCATTTTTCCACTTCCTTTTCATTATAGGAAAGTGATAAATTTAAATTATCAGTGGTTGTTAATGTTAAAATTAATCCAGGTCCTTCTATGGCTGCTAGTTTTGCAGCGGCATCTGCTCGGTCATTTCCTCTAGAGACAGGGTCAGAGCCACCTGTATGGGCAGAGCAATGAACTATAGCTAGGGATTCAGGCTGTTTGAGAGCAGAAAGAACTTCATTAATAATTTCTGCATTAGCTATGGATTTTCCAGCTGAGGTTAAAAATCTTCTCTGGAGCCATAGCATCCCGACTGAGTGACAAATGCCAAAAGCATATCTAGAATCCATATAAATTGTTGCCTTTTTTCCCTTGGCAATTATACAGGCATGTTTCAGAGCTATGAGTTCTGCCCCTTGAGTGCTAATATTAGAGGGCAGCAAAGCTGACCACTCAGTGGCAAATTCTGTGACTACAGCAGCACCAGGGTAGCGTATGCCATCTCTCATAAAAGAAGAACCATCAGTAAATAAGACCAGATCTGAGTTGTTTAAGGGAGTGTCCAAGAGATCATCTCGAGGCTTTTCTGCCATGGACACTAGTGTTTCACAACTATGTAATGGTTCTCCTGAAGTTGGTAAATCTGGAAGCAAGGTGGCAGGGTTAAGAGTTGAACAGCACTTCAAGGTAATGTTTTTATTGTTGAACAAGGTTATTTCATACCTTGTAATTCGCTGATCAGAAAATGCCTATGTTCTATGTCTTAACAATGCTTCTACCTCATGTGGGCACATAATTGTCAATGGGCATCCCAATACTAGATCAACAGTTTTTGTCACTAGTAAAGCTGTAGCAGCTACTCCTCTAAGACATGGTGGTGCTCCTGATGCTACTGGGTCCAGTTGGGCAGAATAATAGGCAATTGGGCACTGAGAAGGTCCCAAAGTCTGAGTTAAAACACCTGAAGCTACTCCTCTTTGCTCATGTACATGCAAAGTAAATGGCTTGTTGTAATCTGGGATGCCTAGAGCGGGGGCAGACAGGATAGCCTTTTTTAGATCTGATAGAGCTGACAGGTGTTCTGGTTCTAATTTGAAGGGTTCGGGGACCGAATCCCTTTTTAGTGCTATAAGGGGTTTAGTAATTTCCCCATAGCAAGGAATCCATTGTCTACAAAACCCTGTTGCTCCCAAAATTGCTCTTAACTGTTTCTTAGTGGTAGGAGCACTTAAATTTTGAATATTCTCAATTCGTTTGGGAGAAATCAAGCGGGCACCTGCAGACAGGATGAACCCCAAATATTCTACTTTAGGGAGACACCACTGAATCTTATCCTTCGAGATCTTATGACCTCTTTTGTGCAATTCCAAAAGAAGGTGCTTGCTATCTTCCTGACATGTTTCTGCATCTGTTGAGGCCAAGAGTAGGTCATCTATGTACTTGATTAATTTGCTGTTTTTAAATTTTATATTATCTGTATCTTTACTCAAAATTTGCTCAAATAAGCTCGGGCTGTTTATGAAACCTTGTGGCAGACGACTCCAGCAGTATTGATGGCCCTGCCAGGTGAAAGCAAAGATATGCCTTGAGTTCTCATGTATGGGTATTGAAAGAAGGCTGAGCAGAAGTCTACTACTGTAAAGTATGTAGCTGTGCTAGCAATAGAAGAAATAATAGTATTGATATTGGAAACTACGGAGTGTCTTTTTATAACGCGATTGTTCACAGCCCTCAAATCCTGCACGAATCTATAGAGGTGTTTGCCATTGGGCCCTCTTTTTGGTTTTTTAATGGGCAGGATGGGCGTATTGTATTCAGATTTACAAGGGATTATTATTCCCTGTGCAATTAATGAGTTAATTACTGGGGTAATTCCCTCAATTGCCTCTGTTGAGAGGGGATACTGAGGAATGGAAGGAGGTGGGCTAGATTTAGTTTTTATCTGCACAGGAACAGCAGACTTAAGTAAGCCTACATCAGAAGAAGATGTGGCCCAAAGAGACTCCAGTATATCTTCAGGTATTGCAAAGGTGGGATGCTTTTTTTCTCCTGACTCTCTGAGAGAATTACAGGGAGTAAATTTAAAGATTCCTCTGGTACTTCCAATGATAAGGAACCATCTGTGGAGCAGGTTATTGTGGCTCTGAGTTTTCATAGAAGGTCCCTCCCCAGCAAATTTAAAGGGAAGTCAGGCATCAAAAGGAAGGAATGTTGTACCTCTAGGGGTCCTACAGACACCATTCTAGGAGGAAGTCTTTTAACTCTTTGGGTTATTCCTGATACTCCCATTACATTCTCTGAGCCAACAGAATAACATTGTAAATCAGGTGTTCTCTTTAATACAGACCAGGAAGCTCCAGTGTCTAATAGACAATCATAATAGGTGTTACCCACCTTTAAAGTAACATGGGGTTCATTAGTATGGGGGGGTAGTGGATAGGGACAACGGGTAGTAGGACATCAGGGTCCGGAAAATCAAAGGTTGTATCCTCTGATTCCTGTGTCCCAGCCCCCCACCCCCCGGACACCTTCATTGTGTTTGGGAAGTTCCTTGAGCACCCCCCTGAAAAGCACCCCCCTGAAGGTCACCTCCCTGAGGGGCATTCACACCTCGAGTATTTTTTGGATGGGCACTATTTTTTATTTTGTTGTGGAGTTATTTCATTTGAGCTATCATTTTCCCAATATCCATTCCTATAGTCATCATTCCTAAAGTTGTGGTTTTCATTGTCATAATTATATTTATTTCTATAATTATCACTTCTGTAGTTGTTATTAAACTGAGTATTCCTTCCTATAATCTTGAGAAAAGCTCTACACTGCACCGTATTGTGGCCCTTCTTCCCACAGAAGTGGCAGGTAATGGATTGATAATTAGATTTCTGGAGAGGGGCAATTGTCGTTGGTTCATTATCATGCCCACTTTCTAATTTAGTTATCCTATCTATTACACATCTCATTTTTTTCTTCATTTCCTCCATGTCATCATTATTTTCTTCTTCCTTTTCTTTGTTTCCCTTTAAAACATATATAGCTGTTTTTTGCAATTCTTCAAGGTCCATCTCTGACCATCTTGGACATTGTGTTCTAAAATAATTCTTAATTGCTTTGCAAGAGTTATTGACAAAGATCCTTCTAGCTTCTCTTAAGCTAGTTTCTTTAGTTAGGTCCCAATCCAGGTATCTGTCCCCAAACTCGATTATTCTATCCATGAATCTGGAGGGTGTTTCTTCCTCCTTTTGCTTAATTTTTTCAAGTTCCATCCATTTATCTGTATTGTCTGCACATTCCTTCATTGCCGTAAGGATGGCCTCTCTACAATGGTATATTTGTAGATAATCCTCAGGATTGTTATAGTCCCATTTGGGATCCTGAGATGGCCAATGTGCTGCATTATGCCCCCCGGGTTTTGTTGACATGAGCAATTATTTTATTTTTTTTCATGTCCAGTTAAAAAAGCCTGTAGCAAGTTCTCAACGTCCTTGTAAGACGGATTATACTGAAAAAATATGTCTCCCATCTTTTTTGATACTAGAATGGGATCTAGTTCATATGTGGGGATATTTCATGTAAATTCATTTATTTCTTGGGGAGTAAACAGTATCCTATGTCTTAAAGTCACCACATCCCCATTCCTTCCTATTTCAGGTACTTCTCTTAGAGGAAACAGGCTTCTAGTTGAATTTTGTACCTGTGGGTCAGTTTGACAAGGACAGGTTTCTCTAGGAGGATGAGATCTCCTTTGCGTTGGAATTTGGTTTTCTGTAGGAGAAGGAACATGAGAAACTGGGATTGCAGGGGAAGGGTTTTGGGGATTAAATTCAGTCAAGATTTGCACTATACGAGAGAAGCAGTCTGTTAACTGAGCTATAGGGAAGGTTTTTTCCATCTCTATTTCAGGGAAGGAGATTTCCTCATTCAAAGATTCAGAAACAGGTCTGTTTCTGGTAGAGTGGGTGTTTGCCAATTGATCCTATAAGAAACATTATATATCTTCTAATTGGGCTTGCATTTTATCCTCAATTTTTTTCATTTTAGCATCTCTAAATACAGTATTGAGGAGTACAAAAATGACAGTACATATTAATATAAAAATTTGGAGGTATCCTGCATTCCTCAATGCCCCTAATTCTTCAGCTGCCATATAAATGTCAAAAAATGTAGTACTCATTTATATATATATATATATATATATATATATAAATGAGTACTACATTTTTTGACATTTATATATATATATAGTAATTATTTCTCTAACAGTCTTCACAAAACACGTGGGGAGAAGGGCAAAGCAAAAAACTTTCCACAGGTTTTTTTTTTTCTAATCTAGGAAGTTGTTCCTTAAGGGAAAGGATATTTAGAAACAGCTCTCTCAGCCAGGACTTTAGGGTCTTGTTGCTGAGGTTAAAAACAGCTGTTTTCTATCTAACTATCAGAGTCACACAGCTGGGAAGTATCTGAGGTCCAATTTGAACCTAGGAACTTCTGGCTCTAGGCCTGGCTCTCAATCCACTGAGCCACCCAGCTTCCCCTTAAGATTAAAGGGAAGAAAAAGAAAATCTGCTGATTCCAATTTAACTTAAGGAGAAAAGAGAAGAGAGAAGTTTTTTATACTCACTTGTTCTAGCAGCTGTGTCTTTAAGCCAAGTTTGCTGTTAAAAGGGACTAAGTGGTGAGAAGGTAGAGTAAAAAGGCAAGAAAATTCAGAAGTTTATTGAGAGAATTCTTTAGACTCCCATGTGGTCAGCCACAATGTGATATAGAAATCACATTAAAGGACTTATATATATTAATTTAAGGTCGCCAAGGAATTCAGCTATGTAATTCCTAAATGAAAACTCAAGTCAGCAGTCAACCTTTTATGGAGTTTTTAATTATTAACAGGAGGAAGAAAGGTGAGAGAGAGAGAGAGAGAGAGAGAGAGAGAGAGAGAGAGAGAGAGAGAGAGAGAGAGAGAGAGAAAGAGAGAGAGAGAGAGAGAGAGAGAGAGAGAGAGACAGAGAGAGAGAGAGAGAGAGAGAGAGAGAGAAAGAGAAAGGGGAGAGAAGGGAATAGGGCTTAAATACCCCCTCTGCTTAGGCTGGGCCAAAGGCCCAGGGCCTTAGATTAGATAGCCGAGGCAAAGAAAAGAGATCAGTCCCTATCACTCACGTGACCAAAATGGAGAAACAGTCTCAGGGCTTCCACCTCAACCAGCCTCCAACAATCTCCTTTCCTCTACCCAGGAAGTCCCAGACGACTCCTCAGATGACCTCTACCTCACTTCCTGTGTCTCACCTGTGCCAATGGTGGCTCTAACTTCACCCAGGACTGTCCAGAGGTCTTTCCCCTTTGCACATGTCTGTTGAAGGCCACATTCTCAAATAATTAAATCTTGAGCTTTGCTGCAGCCCCTCCTAAATCCTGTTACCTTGAGTAGGGTGGAGATTGTAGTTTCCTAGACCTGTTTCTGTCATTCCAAGTATCTCTATTGTTATTGATCAGGAAATAGCCAAATCCCATCCTCTAAAGAATGGTTTGAACAGCGTTGAGTAGTTTTGAAATTCAAACTAGGGCTTCCATTTACTCATTTCCTATTAGGTACTTCTCTTATATACCTCATCTATACACACAGATAGTCATGCCCTGGATCTTGGTGTCACCTAAAAGTTATCTATCTTGTCATCATCTACTTTTATATTCATGAACTCTGAAATTCCCTTATAGGATCATAATGTCTTATTCCATCATTACCTCTGCTTTACAACCATTAATTCTGTTCTTTGTCCTCACCATTATCTAAAAGACTTCAATTCTTTCATAACCCACAATCTCTGTAATACCTACATGACCCTCCTTTCCCCATTTTGATATCTGGTGAACCCATTCAACTTTTTATCATCCTTTTCTCTCAAGAGTCTGTCAGCGTTTGCTCCGAGGGCTCCTGATAGGATTAACTTCAGCTGGGTTGGACTGAGTATGCCCTGACACAGGAACCTTCCATGAGACTCAGATGGAAGGATCCAGCCAGGGGACTATAGGATCACCCCATCTCTCTCTGTTTCTCTGCTGTCTATGTTGGGTGCCCCCGCAACTGAGTCAGGTTGTTTTCAGGATGCAGCCTTCAGAATAGCCTGCCCTGAGGTCCTTTTGCTGGCTCTGTGGTTCCCCCTGCTGCCTCAGACTCAGCACTCTGGGTTGAGGGGAATGAATCCCGGGACCTTCCTTCTGCCTACCCCTTAGATCCAAGTGATCTAGGGTTCTGGCTTTGGGGGGCCATAGCTTTTGATCCGGGTCCAGGAGGAGTGGTCCTGGGGTCTATCCTGTTGTTCATTTTGAATTTTGGTGCCCTAGGAGCATACAGTTTGAGATCGGTAAGGAAGGGTTTTCGGAGATCTGAACTTTAGCTCTGTCTAAGCTGACATCTTGACTGGAAGTCTCCTCCATTATGTTCTTTATGACTTGTTTGATATTAAATTCCTCCCTTATCCATAAGTCTGACAATCTAAACTTTTTGTGTTCCCCTAATTTGTTTATAGTGTCACCCTTTATTTCTAGAGAAAGTATCCATTTTGATTTCATCTTGGTGTATGGTGTGAGATGTTGGCCTATGTGTAGTTTCTGTCATAGTGTTTTCCAGCTTTCCTGGTAGTTTTTGTCAAATAATGAGGTTCTTCCTTCCAAAGCTTTGATCTTTGGGTTTTTCTAACACTAGGTTACTATATTTTTTAACTACTATATGTATTGATTATCTAACCTATTCCATTCATTTATTACTCTATTTATTAGCCAGCACTATATTGTTTTGATGAAATACTACTTTATAGTACAATTTGAGATCTGGTATAGCTCGGCCTCTTTCCTTCATATTTAAAAAAATTGATTCCCTTGATATTCTTGACTTTTTTGTTCCTCCAGATGAATTATGATATTTTTTTCTCCACCTCTAGAAAAAATATATATTGGGTAGTCTGATTGGTATGATTTTGAATAAGAAAATTAATTTAGGAAAGATTGTCATTTTTGTTATATTGATGTAGTCTACCCATGAGCAATTACATTTTTTTCCAATTCTTTAGGCCTGACTATTTGTGTACAAAGTGTTTTGTAATTGTGTTCATATAGTTGCTGGGTTTATTTTGGCAAGTATACCACCAGGCATTTTATGTTGTCTAGTTATTTTGAATGAAAATTTCTTTTTTGTCTTTTGATATTAAATTTTGTTGCTGACAAATAGAAATGCTGATTATTTATGTGGGTTTATTTTATGTCTTTGCTAAAAAACTTTGCTAAAATTTTTAATTATTTCTATTAGCTTTTGAGTTGATTCTCTGGGGTTCTCTTTTTTCCCATCACATCATATGCAAGGAGTGATAGATAACTTTTCTTTCTCATTGCCTATTCTAATTCCTTCCATTTCGTTTTCTTCTGTTTTTGTGATAGTTAGCATTTTCTAGTACAATATTCAATAGTATTGGTGATAATGGGCATCCTTGTTTCACTCAATTTAATTGGGAAATATTGTAGTTTATTCCCATATGCAGAAAATGCTTGTTAATAGATTTAGATGGCATTATCACTTCAAGGAAAGTTCTATTTATTCCAATGTTCTCTAATGTTTTATAAGGAATGGATTTTGTATTATGTCAAAGGCTTTTTCTGCATCTATTGTGATAATCATATGGTATCTGTTGGTTTTGTTATTGATATAGTCAATGATGTCAATAGTTTTCTTAATAGTGAATTTAATATGGAACTATCCCTGAGTTCTTGGTATAAAATGCACTTGGTTCTGGTGCATGATTCTTGTTATATAATTTTGTAATCTCCTTGCTAGTATTTTATTTAAAATGTTTACATCAATGCTCATTAGGGAGATTGCTCTATAATTTTCTTTCTCTGTTTTCTTTCTCTCTGGTTTAGGTGTCAATACCGTATTTGTGTCATAAGAAGAATTTGGAAAGATTACTTTTCTTTTTTTCTAAATAGTTTTTGTGGTATTGGAGTTCATTGTTCTTTGCTAGAATTCCCTTGTGAATGCATTTGGTTCTAGACCCTTTATCTCACAGAATTATTTGATGGTTTTTAAAATTTCTTTTGCTATGATTAGGTTGTTTATCTATTCTGTTTCCTCTTTTGTTGATGTGGCTTGATCCTATTCTAATCCCTACCTGTGTGTCTCATTTTCTTTCTCTTAAAGGAAATAATTTGCTGAGTTAACTGTGATTCTCTGGTTTTTAGAGGAACAATTATAACCACTTCTTTCTGGTTTTAATAGTCAACAGAAGCAATTCCATTCAGTGCATATGCTATGTATGAGTATCACTTCATTATATTCTGAATTCAAATCTAGCATTAGATTTTTATTACTTTTTATTACCTTTTTTACCCTAGACAAATCTCTTAACTGTTATCTGCCACAATTTCCTGAAGAAAATTAAATTTAATCCTGCATTAATTAATTATTAATATTAATTTGCAGTGTTCAATTCTGCATTTAAAATGTCCACCTTTCAGTTTAGCACAAATAGAAAAATTGGTCTCAGAAGCCAGCTAAGGAATGTGATCATATTCCAACTCTTCCCAAGCCCTAGGCTTGTCATCTCTGTTTAATCCATGAGCACAGAAGCCAGCCTGCACTTATCTAAACATTCAATATGTGGTCTTTGTGATCTTGATTTCTGATCAAAGTTGGAGGTGGAAAATTAGTGTGGAAAGGAAAACAAAAGCAAGTTCCAGACTTTCTATCACTCAGGTGGAACAAACAGCAGTTGGAATGTTAGAGAGAAGATATTGACAAGAATGACAGTTGGTGGGGGGAGGGGATCTTGGAGAGTGACAGTTGATCTCCTGAAGCTCTCTCTTTCATGGCCCTCAGACTGGAAGGAGAGCTCTCTCCTTGTCTCAGGATAGAAGTTCCTCTATTCCTGGATATTTCCCAACTGTGTGCTTTACCTGGATTCCTATGATCATGTCATCAAACAAAAGGATTTAAGGGGAGTGGTTTGAACTGTAAGGCTGGTCTTTAGGGACATCAGTCCAAAGAGACAGGCCCAAACAGCTTTGAAGGTCAGAACCTTTTATTCCTCTTGCTGTCTATTGCTAAAGACTTTGAACTTAAGAAAGCTAGCATAGATATAGCATAGACAGAAATAAAAGAAACCCTCCACCAGCCTACAAGGCCTAGCCTCAGCTTGAAAGGTAAGAGAGACTCAAACCCCATATGGGGAAAAGTATAGGGAAATCTCATTCCCTCTACCCTGATACCTTCCAATCCAAACTTGTTATTAAAATTCATCTTTATTTAAATAAACTGCAGTCAGATAAGAGGACTATCATTTCAGGGGGACATAGAGGGAGCAGAACCCAAAGACAGTCATTTCAACCATATATGATCCTTATCAGGCCCCTGCTGGGTGACCTTAGTCAGGGGGGAGGATTGTCCCACAGGGGGGTCCGTGCTTACCTGTCCTGGAGTATTTTCAACATCAATCAATAGAGAAGATGTCCCCTCAGGCTATCATAGATGACCTGTTTCTTGGGTACCTCTCTCCTTTTACCTCACTGGCAGCCATATTCCCTCTCACCCTCCAACTCCTCTGTTCTCTGTTACAAAACTTTCCTTACTCCCTGAACCTCTTCAATCCTCTGAAATTCCTTTAAGTGATTATATTATTCAAGGCAAACCTTATTAGGGTGGTTTTCCTATCCCTAACTGGGTCACACTTTATTTCTGTAACTGTACAACATTCTCCCCAATGTCATATCCTTGATACAATCATATTCTACACCTCTACTGCTCTTCTCTTCCCCTTACACATACATAATTTCTTAAATTTTATTTCACATCTTTTAATCCCTTCTTCACTATTCTGCCCACAAACTTTAGGGATTATTCTGATCATGACTAATCCTTTTTTGAATCTATCCTTTATTTTATATTCTCTATCATTTAAAGGGTTCAGATGAAAGGGAAGTTCACGTGACACCATTCCTCTCATCTCATCCTTATTTGTATAGGCTTCTAGAGTATACTCTGATTTTTTAAAATAATAAGTGCATGAACCCTGCTTTCAATTTCTTCTCTAATAAGTTATTATATTATATTTGTATTATTGATATAGTATATCAAAAGAGTTTGAGATAATCAAATCATAACAAAACTACTTTCAGGTCTTCTGTCATTTGAATTATAAGACTCTTGATGACATTAAAATTCTGAGAGGATACTATATCACTCCACCTACCCCGTTAAAATAGAAATGTTTCACCCTTATAAAGCCTTTCCAATTACTTCCTTGCATTTACTTTTTGATGTTTCTATTGACACCATTTGTATTTCAGAGTTTCTAATGAATTCTAGCCTTTTTATCAGGAGATGTTGGGAGTCTGTTCTCTATTTTATTATTTCCTACATTTGCACTATGCTTGAGCACTTCCAGCTTTGAAACCATTAGCTATGTATTGTGCACCTCAGCATGGGTAGAAAACATGGCTGTCTCCTGGGGAAGATGGGAAATGCCAACCAAACTCCTGTTTGTTTTGATAATCCTTCAAATGTCACCATTAATAATAAAGGTGCCAAATCAATGTTGATTAAAACTACTGGAAATGAGAAAACTAGAATGACTGTGATGCTTGCCGTCACAGTTGATGGCTGAAAATTGACTCCATATGTAATTTTAAGGCATAAAACATGACCTAAGGAAAAGTTACCATTAGGAGTGATCTTTCATGGGCAAAAAAAAATGGATGGATGAATGAAGAACTTGTGTTAGATTGGTTGAATGTAGTCTGGGGTAGGTGTCTGGGTACATCACTGCAACAGAGAGGAGTGCTTGTACTTGGCATGTTCAAGGCTCACCTGACTGAAAATGTGAAGAAGAAAATTGCTGAAATGCACACAGACCTAGTGTTATTCCGGGAGGAATGACATCGCAATGATAAGTGTTGGATGTAGTAATTAATAAGTCATTCAAAGAGCATTTGAGGATAGAATACAATGAGTGAATATTGCTGGAAACCATGAATTTACTCTAATCAGAAAAATAAACTATTGGTATTAGGGAAGTGGGTCAAAATCTCTTGAGAAGTCTCCACTGAGTCTATTGTGCTTGGATTTAAAAAATGTTGTATATATACAGTATGGATGGTAGTGAAGATGGTGTTTTTTGGAAGAAGAGGGTGATGGCAATGATTAGAATGATGTTTCCACTTTGGGAGATGAGGAAATAGAAGAGGAAGGAGAACATGATTAAATATTGGAAGGTAGTTTCTAACAAGTATCTATAAAAGTAATATATAATTAATAAAAGTGTTGGCATTAAAGCTTCTTTAACTTGTTTTCAGGATCTTGAAAAAAATTTCAAATATAAAGTGCCTGCATTTTTTACAAGTTAAGAGAAAGTTGTAATTTAAAAGGAGAAAATAAAATGGGTGTCTCTTCTTTCTGAGTTACCCTTCAAAATACTTGGGATCAAACTATATTCAGGGTCCTATTATATTTGGGCTTATATGGTATTATGTATTTGTATGGTTTTGGACTATCTATACATTCTTGTTGAGATTTTTTTCCAGGGAGTTAGTGTTGTGCTCTTTAAAGATCATCATGATTTCTTGGGCTAATGGTTTTCAAACTTTCAATGAATTCTACATTGATTGAACAAGGGCATGAGCTCATTTCTGGCCCGTCTGGGATTTTCAAGTTTTAGACCTTGGATTGGGTCTAGGTAACAGAGTGGCATCCTTGCTGGGTAGACCAGGCCTCAATCTCTATTAGCTAGTGACAAGTTTCTGCTGGTTCAGAATATTGTTACCTCCCCACTCCTATTATGAGTCTAGAGGGCATGAGCTTGATCAACACTGGGTTCAGAGCAACAGCACTGATGGCCTAGAAAAGTACTGGTCCCTGACTATTTTCTATGTTACAGTTCTAAGAAGTAGTGTATGCAGTTCTTGTTTATGCCTCTTTTAAATCTGGGGCTTGAGTCCAAATCCATTCTGAGGTTCAATCAACAATATCCTGGGGACTGAATCTGAGTTCTTAGTCTATTCCTGTGCCATAGTTTCTGCCTTGGCCACTTGTCTATGGGTTGTTTGTTGATCTTAACCTGGGAAATATGATCCACTGTGTTTTCCTCTTCAATTTCCCAACTACTACTGATGTTTTTTGTGATCTTTTTTTGGAGCAGTTGTAGGGGATATGTTACTTCTTCTTACTCTAATAGTTTGCTAGTCTCTGCTAATTTTTAAAATTAGATAAGAATGGAATTGTCTTGTTTATGCACCATATTTTGTCTCATTTTCATACATACTTCTAACTTTGTATTAAATTTGCTCCAATAAGGTGGTGATATGCCTGTATAATCATGCTGAATGATTCAGGAAAGACTCCTACATTAATAAATGTCAACATCTTATCTACCAAAATATAATAGATTTCATTTTTGCATATCCAATGTTATTTGGATCTTACTTTTTTTTCATGATTTTCAAATCTTTTTTTTCACAGCACATTCCTAGTTTGTTAACATGAAGATTCTTTTAACTTGCGTCATTGACCTTTCTTGTTCTTTACTTCCTGATCCATATTTTCCAGCATAGTTTTCACTTTCATTATCACCAAAAAGAACATTTTCCCTCATCTGTTTTATTCTTCCCCATAGTTTCTCCTTTGAAGAGGTTCTTTACCATACTATACTAGATGATCTCCTAGGTCCTTTTAAATTCTATTTGTGTAATCCTGTGAGGATATGATTTGGAAGAGGAGGTGAGTGTATATACCATGCTATCCTAGGATAGCTTATAATGACAGTCTTCTTGTATTTCTTCTCAGATCACTTGAGATCTGACAAACTCTTCAATTTAAGACATGTAGGAGATATTGTGCAATGAAGAAATCCTTGGGATTGTCTTACTCAGTCAAATTGTAGTTGGATTCCTAGGCAATGCATTTCTCCTTTCTTTTTACATGTTCAATTTCATCACTAACCACTACAAACCTATTGATCTGATTCTCATCCACCCATATCTTATCAATGTCATGTTCTTGCTTTCCACAGGAATTCCCCACATAATTATGAGTTTAGGAATGATAACTTTTGTTGATGATATTGAATGTAAAATGGTCATATACATAGGAAGAGTCTTCCGGGGATTTTGTCTTTATAACAATTGCTTGTTGAGTACTTTCCAGGCCATCACCATCAGTACAAACCATGTCATGTGTGGACTACTCAAAGTAAGAGCCCCCAAATACATCATCCCTCTGTTTTTCCTCTGCTGGATTCTCAATCTGCTGACTCATGTGGCTGTGCCTATTTCTGTGATTTTCGAAAAAAAACCCCACAATTGTTAAGAACAGATGGAGTCACAGACACTGCCCTTTCGATCTTTATGCCACAAACATTTTAAGGAATAGAATGTGGACATCCATTTGTGATGCTATGTGGTGTGGACTCATAATATGCGCCAGTTCTTACATCATAGCTGTCATGAAAAGACATCAATGGAGTCCTTCATATTTACATCAGCTTCAGATCTCCCAAGCCTCACCTGAGATCAGAGCTGCCAAGACCATCCTGATACTTATTGGCAGCTTTATATATTTTCATTTACTTAGTTATACTTTGTTTTATGTGTTTTTGTTTTCTGTAGTAACTAACCTCTGGATCATATATGTTTCTTTGATTTTGTCTGAGTGTTTTTCAACTCTTTCTCCCTTCATCCTAATCTGCAATGTCACTAGAGTCCACAGGGTTTATAGTCCACAATTGTGGACTAAAATTCCATTTCTACAGCCTTCATCACAATTCCAGATTAAACCATAATTTCTCTTGCTAGTCTTATCTGTTTGCTAAAAACATAGGTACAAAGTTCCTAGGATGATTCAAATCTTGATAACACAAATGACCATGTAACATTGGTGGGCTGCATGGTATTAGATGAAAAGAGGCTTACTTCTTTATAAATTTAATCATCCAACTATAACTAGCAAAAGGTAAAATGACTAAGGAAATGAAGGTTTGATTTTCTGAGTATGTCAAAAGTTAGGAAGGAAAATTTCCTATTCAGTTACAAAATAGCACAATGGAGAAACTGAGTCAAGGGGATTCTACTTTTAGCCATGCAAAGGTCATCTTCCCAACTTCTCAGGCATTCAATTTTCTACTACTGGCTTCATGACAATATAGACAAATTTCCTTGAAAACAATATATTAGTAAATTATAGTCCCCCAATTTTTTACCTCAAATAGGAAAATTTCACTAGTCATAACTTAGGGCTAGAATACTATGTTGATTTCTTCATATTTCCTTGATAGTTAAATTTCATTTATCCTTTACTTATAAATTAAAACCAACCAAAAATTCTGGAATTTCTGATATACAGCAATATTTGGCTCATTTTGACGTATTAAAGTTACATCTTTTTAATTTTCAAAAGAAACCTATCATGTTAAACTTATTATAATTACTAATTATCTTAAAACGATATATGCCATTAAATATTTAACAGTTTAACAAATAAATAATTTTTATCACATTCTTTTGAAAATTTAATTCATAATCTAACAGCTACAAAAGAAAAAAATATCTTAATATCTTCTAATAGAATAATTTCTCAAATTTCATAATATAAGAGAATTTAGAAATACAATAACATAACAATATGTCATGTATTTAATATTAAACATAATTTATTGCCAGTCAGATGATCAAGTAAGCTTAAGGCATTTCCAAATTATGCTACAAAGAAGATATTTACCTTATTACCTTTGGTATTTTATTCTAATCACATCTAAATTCTAGAATAGAGTTATTTAGTATGGAGCAATTCCATCCAATTAAAAAATAATAATCCACATTTATATAGTGCTCATGTTTCTCTGTATTTCCCAGCATTTTCCCTAAACTTTTATTTGGGAATCTAATGTGAAGAGAAAGGCATTAATAGGACTAGGGGGTAGTAGCGTCTCTGAATTGAGAAAACAATCTTGAAAATTCTCTGTATGTGTGTGTTCTTCCCTCAGAATACCTTTCCCCCCCTCCCCCCCCCAGGATTACTTCCAGACCAGCTGCTTTCTTTCATTATAAAGACAATATGACTATTACTCTTTAGGAAAAAATATCTAAGTGCTTTTTATTCCTAAAGCTTTTACAGAATTTAATTCTCATTTTTTTATCTACTTTTAAGTTTTCTCCCTAGTAATATTTTATTGTATTTTCCCCATGTAGAATAGATACATGTAGAAACAATTTTTAACACTTGTTTTCTGACATTTTGCAATACAAATTCTCTTCCTCCCTCCCTCCCTCCTCTCCTCCTTCTCTGAGATTCCAGGAAATATGATTTACGTTATACATGTGCTATCATGCAACACATTTCCATATTTATTATGTTGTGAAAGAAGATATACTAAACATTGAAGTGGGTTTTGATTTGAAAGTATTTGAGAATCATTTATAAATATTATGAAAATATATAGGGTGGTTTAGAGATGTAACTACAATATATAAATATGCGTCAGCTAAACCTCAGAATGTAGACAGGCTTAATTTATAAGTAAAGGATAAATTAAATGTAACTATTAGGGAAATATGGTGAAGTTAATAATATTCAAAGCCCTCCCTAAGTTATGTTTAGTGCAATCTTTTTATTTGAGGTAAAATTTGGTTTGTGCTACAGTCTGAACATTGTGACAGATGGATGTCTTTGTCTAAGAAGTTCAGAAAATGACCTTGACATGACCTAAGGTAGTACCAAAATTTTTAATATGCTCAGTATCACAAATGTGAAACTTAGTTGGATGATAATTCAATGACAAAACATTCCTAAATTATCTTTAACACTAGTAAACATACCCAATAATGTTTCAAAAACTCAATATAGAGAAAATAGTTTAATATTACAGAATTAAACAGTTCTTTAAAATAAATAAATTCATAAATTTACTCCACCCTGATACTTACTCTCTCTAATCAAGAAATAGTTATAATGTCAAAGGGGGTTAAGAATTTCAATTGCTGTTATGTATTTTAAGCAAATGAGGGGATTTAGACAGATAATTTTAATTTTCTCCTTTAAAAATAGTCAAGTAATATAATAAATTAAATAAATTAATTTATTATTTTCATAAATCACCATGAATAACTTCAGAATAAAGTTTAATTTAGAATTTAGAACCAGAATTATAAAGAAAATTCAAAATAATGCATTAGAATATATTAATTTTTCACATATATGTGAAGTTTCATTCATAGTTTAATAATGTCTAAATTAGTCAAATAATTTAATACCTTATCTTTATAATAGTTTATCAAATTGCATCTCATCATAAAAAATATTTATGAAGTTAAAATATGAAAAAAACCATTACAAAATTTTCAAATCTTACAATGAATTGCTTTCTCACATTTAAAACTTTGTATAAAATAATCCAGTATCAAGTGATTAGATTCCATTAAAAACAGTAATTAAAATTCATTAAATAAATAATAAAAATGGTATATTTATCATTATTATTTATATTGAGTCCTGATTCAATAAAATTATAACGCAATAAGAGAACTCACTTTTAATATTTAATTTGAAAATTTCAACTTCCTCTCTTCTCAAAGAACTGGATCAATATTTTATTAATTACATAAAAGCCAACCAATTCCTTTTTCTCTTTAATCAATCTCAGACAATTCTTAGGCTTGTAGGACTTTCATGTACCCTTTCCCAAGCTGGCAGACTAGTAGGTGATGACTCATTTGAAGTACCTAGGAGGGGAGATCTGAGTAGACAAACTTTCCTAGGAGAAGACTTATTCAAGAATGACGAGAACACAATGTAAATTAAGAAGCACAGTTCAATCAGTAGGGGTGTTAAAATTCTAAAGGGGACATGTAAATCAACTTCCCTAAACTCTTCCCTTGTTATTTCTCAGTTCTATATTCAATTTGACCCAATGCCTTATTTTTAATTGAAAACAATAACATACTAAATATGTCACTAGGATCACTTCAATCTAAAATAGCTATTAATCAAATAAAATCTAGTTCTTATAACTGCTAACAATTTTCAACTTCATTTACATTAGAATTATTCACCTGAAACCCTCATCAAAATTTAGAAAAAAATTTTCCCAGAAATTTTTAATAAATCATTTAAATTTCCAATTAATATTTAAATATTGTCTATAATCTCCAAATATTGGCCAGTATCTAGAAATATATGAGAGAAAAGGAAAAATAATTTGTTTATAACAGAAAAAACAAAAATGTAAAAGATTTTTTTTTAATTTTATAAAGAAACAAGAAAAATTAAAAATTAGACACAGACAGAACAAGATAAACTACTTCAAAGTTTTGCAGTGATGCTAGATGCCAAATTAACAAAATATTATATGTAGCTAGCTTAAAATTTTATCTATTTCAAAATTAAATAACAAAGTTGTAAAAACATTTTCAGCTAAAGTTATTACAGATCTTTTAATAGATGTTACTAGGCCTTAAAACATTTTTAAACATTAGAATATATTTCAAACTTGCTACAAGATAACAATTGCTTTAAAAGACTGGATTTAAGTTCCAGCAACCTATATATCAAAACTGAAAATTCCAACTGAAATCTTTCATTATAGCCAGGTCAGAAGCTGGCCCTGGGTAGGTGGAAGAAAAAAAAAATCTTGTTCCTTTGAAACCATCTCTCCCCACATACCCCAGGGCTTGAAACCTTACTTCTTGCCTCTTTCAATTTCTTGGTTTACTTCACAAACAGATACACACATGTACACATACACACACACACACACATAACCAAACAAACAAATCATCTTGTACAAAATTGTGAGTAACCCAGTTAATTAAAAAGGTCTTCCCCACTTCTCAAGACTTTTCTTGAGGCTAAACTGCACACATAGATTTCCCCATGGCCCTACTCACTCCACTCAGTGGGTCCAAGACACACTGGCCATTTCCAGTGATAACCTCCCCATTTCTCAAGAACCTCCCTGAAAAGCCAAATCTCACATAGAGACTTCTAAACAGAACCCCAATTTAATGCCCGTTACTACATTTGACTACTTACTCAAGTAAACTCCATCTATTTCATTCTAGGTCCCTGAGGGTGAACCTATGAAAATATGTCAGCACTGACATACATAGCCATTTTCAATGTCACACAGCCACATGCAGCCATATACAGAGAAGTATGTGGCTGCATGCCAAGAAGGATATTTTTTTTTTTTCCTTGAAGTGGCACACCAATCGAATTATGCTCATTTTTTTGCCCAATTTTGACACACCAAGCTCAAAAGGTTGCCCATCACTGTTCTAGGTTAATCAATCAATCCTGGGGTTCTTGATAGTTACAAAATGTTAAGGGTAAATTTGGGGTTGAGACTGAATATAAATTTAGTTGGTTGCCAGGTATTAATTCCTAAATCCCAATGAAACATTCAAGTCAGAATGGAATTTTATGGCGGTTTATTTACAATAGGAGGAAGAAATTAAGAGAGAGAAAGAGAGAGGAAAAGAATTTAAACTTCTCCAGCTCGGGCTGAGCCAGGCAGGAATTCAGAGGCCTTGGCGAAAAGGGGGCCTCACCAGAAAGCCAAGGGAAAGAAGAGTCAGTCTTATCACTCATCATGTGACCATCTCAAGGAAGCCGTCTGAGGGACTCCTCCAGGCTTGAGTTCCAGGGTCAAATCCGTCAAAACTCCTCCCCACAGGAAGTGACGCAAAATATAAAGGCAGCTCTTTATATCACGTCCTGTGTCTCACATGTGCCAATTGTGCCTTAAGCTTGACTTAGGATAGCCCAGGGGTCAGTCAGTTGTTTTTGATTTGTCACTTGCTAGCACATGCCAGTATGGTGTGGGTGTATACATTCCTGGGTGCTAGACTAAGCAAAATGGAGAAAATCTAAAATTCACAAAAATCATACATTTAACATGGACACACAAAAGATAATTCTTACCCATAGAAGATCTCATCATCAGGAACAGGGATGAATGTCTCACTACCTTTTACTCATCAGAAAAGGAATCACTTTATGGGGGAAAAAAGCTACCGCATGCACTCAGTGTTAGAATGGAACTTTTTCTGTAAGTAAAAGGATTTAGTAGTCTCTTTATGGTCTGCCAAAACTGTTACAATTAAAATAATCTTGGGAGATTGATTTTTGGGTAAGAATATACATTTATTGATAATATCAGGAATATTGGTTAAGCCAGAATCATAACTGATAAAGTGACATAGGTCTCTACAGCTCTCTGGTTCATTATTCATTCCATCCCTTAACTCTCCCAAGACAGCTTTAATTGGTGATAGCTAATTAAGAGGTGGTCCATCAACTCCATCTCCACAGCTGAACAGGTCATGTAAGCTAGAAAACGACCCTTCTCTCCTTTATCTATTTACCAAATTCTGTTAAAAAGGAAGACATTCATTGGGATTCCCAAGGACAAAGAAAATGAAAAAAGTAGTAAATGATGATATCTCTTACTCAGATCCCAGACACAGGAATACACAATAATTCTCCCTAATATGTAGGAATTAATACAGTTTATGAACTTTGAGAGCCAAGCCTGTGGTTTCTCAAGGTTCTGGGTCCTCTGTTTAGATGTGACAGTCAGTTGAATAAGTGGTGAGAGACACTATATGCTCAATCCTGTGTTTAGGCATCACAGTGTTCTGCCATGCACAGGGTTTGCGTTTATTTTATAGGTTCAGTGAGTACATACTTTTCTGGCACACAATCATTTCTCAACATACATGTTTCTATAGAACCTAACAACACATATGAAGCCTAAGGAGATAGTCAATGAAACATTGTTGCTATAACAGAAATAGATGAATGACATAAACAGGGTGATCTGGAGGTTAGTTCCCCCTGACCTATGGAATGACCAGCTAGGAGAATCATTGTTGCTTTTGATCAGCTTTCACAATCAATCACAATTACTTATGAGATGGGTAACAAAACAGTTCGTAGCTAGGTACGGGATTAAAGGGTAACTTAAAGCAGACCAGAATTGGAATTTTCCTCAATTTCCAAGTTGCATTTTTCTTGTATTTGATTCAAGCACCTGGCAAAGTTGTCTGGTTATGGTAAACATACGAATCACTGAAGTGTGTCTGTAAATTGTGTTTCAGAGGAATGATTGATGTATCTGTCATGCTTGGCCTGAAATGAGTCTGGGGCTTCTTAATGTACCTCTGCTAAGAGAAAGAAAGGAGGGGTAATAGGTAGTGATCTTTGAGTTTTAATTTTGTGAATGTAATCTTTTGGGGTACTATTCTAGGGGGGGGTTAAAGTGGGACATATATATGTTAACCCTATAAGTATTTGCTCTCATATTATTTCTCCTGTATTGGGGAGAGAACAATAATCATAGCACTTCCATTAGTAAGGGAAGTTAGAGGAAGAAGTCACATATATGGGGGTTCAGTGGGTGTCTCATCTTTTCTGAAGGGTGCTTTGCAGTCTCCATTTCCCCAGATTATCTGACTCTTGTCAGATAGCGGGAGTATGATGGCTCCTCACATATGAAAAATAAATTCTCACATGCTTAAGGGACTCACAAATCTGTCTGGAGGCAGGATATGTTATCATTAAAACCACAGATGTCATAGAAGCAGCTCCTTTACCAAAAATGTCAGCCTAGCAAGTTGAACTTGAAGTTTTATCAAGAGCCTATGAACTTGCCCTTGGCCAAAGGGTTAAACTCTTTATACTAAACATTACATAAATGGAAATGAGGACCATGGTCAAGAAATTTACTTTCAACTCTCAAATTCAAACATCTATGTAGAGGTCAGTGAACTTTGTAGAGTATTGAGATTCTTTCTTTTTGACACTTGCAATGCCCTCATGTTACATGACTATCTGGAGGAGGGGGCAACTGGGTAGCTCAGTGGATTGAGAGCCAGGCATAGAGACCAGACGCTAGGTTCAAATCTGGCCTCAGACACTTCCCAGCTCTGTGACTCTGGGCAAGTCACTTGATCCCCACTACCTAGCCCTTACCACTCTTCTGCCTTGGAACAAATACTGGTTCCAAGACAGAAGGTAGGGGTTTAAAAAAATGACTATCTGGAGGTTCAAGTTTGGCATCTTCACAAGGGATTCATTGCTACAAGAAATTCAGAATTCTCTGCATATGTATCAAGTCAAGGAGGAAAGACTGGCAAATTTTTGGACTTCAATGTAAGGATAGAATTTTTGTTCCACTATTCAGAAAAATGGGTTCTAGAGACCTTGCTGATACTGCTGATCAGCACAAAGGGGCAGAAAGTTGGAAAACACCCTGTCATAAAGGCAGATATATGCATCATCCAGTCACTAGTTAATCTAGAAGAAGGCATTGTTATTAAAAAACAGATGAAACTGACTAAATGGAAGAAGATGAAACTGCTCACAAGAATCATGACAGTCCTGGTGGCTTTTATTTCAGGGGAAATACTATGGAAGAACCTGGTGCTATGAATGTGCAGTACTCTTTTGTGATGACTTTGCATGATAAATATGATATATATAGAATTACATATTGTGAGTCCATACCATGCAGCATAATGAAAGGCCTTCCAGAGTATAATGTTAAAGGTGTTAGTGACTTGACTACTGAAAACACAGTAGCCCCAGTTCCAGTTGTTCATAAAACTTGAACTATTTATCAGTGTAGTGATATATATGGGAATAACTGCTTCTGTCAGTAAAGTGAGAATCCAACAGAGGATAAAGGAAAGTACAGTGTACTTCATAGCCTTTGCTTTGAGCATTACACACACAGAACTATTTGAACTGATGGTGATGGCCTGAAAACTACTTAAGAGAGACACATTAATGAAGGAAAGGACCCAAAACACTCTATCCAAATAAACCATAATTTTGCAACCAATATCATTAAGGAAATTCACTATTCCAAAAAGTGTCAATGTCCGAGAGATTCCCTTAAAAAGGAGCAATAAGATATTGATAATGGACAAATGAATGAGAATCAAGTCTATTGGCTTTCCCTTATAACCTCGTGAAAAAATGAATATGTAAAGGAGGAGTAAATTCCCTATGATTCCAATAACCATCTGGATAATAAAAACAATTCCAAGGATTTCTTCACTAAAAAACATTTCTTAGATGCACTGGATAAATACATTGAAGTCAAATCCAAAATGACCTGGGAAGAAATTTAATATTCTCATTATTACAAATCCAATCCATTTCAAAGTCTATAATCTTCTCACTTTCCACATAAGAGTATAGATTCAGACAGAACTTGCAGATATCTCAGAGGTTATCTAGTCTAACCCTACTTATTTCAGACATAAATAAGTTCCAGTGTGAAGTGATTTATTCAAATCCAAAGAGCTGATAAAAGACAAAGTCATGATTAGAATTCAAATCCGTAGACTCTAGGTTCAAGTGCTCTTTCCGCTGAGCTTCATTGCCTCTAAGAATAGCTCCAAAGCTTTCCCGAGAGGGGATTCACACCAAATTGTTCACATGTAAGATCCATGCAGCAATTTTAGAAATCAATTACAATGTTGTTGTTCTGTACTATTGAAATCATTTTGGAATATACAGAATATGTTTGAGATATTACCTTGATTTCAGGTGATTTTGACAGTGCTTGAGGAGACAAAATTGACACAGACAAAAAAGAAACAGCACTTTAAACTGAAGACTAAATAATGTAGCACAGAATTAAAACTAAATCATCCCCCCTCCCTAAAAAAGACAAGAGTGGACACTGGATTAATTTGGAATGATTTCATGTTGTTCAGTCATTTAAAGTCATGACTAAACTTTAATAGTTACTTCGTTTGGCATTTTCTTGGCAAAGACACCAGAGTGACTTGCCATTTTCTTCTCCAGCTCATTTTACTGAAAAGAAACTGAGTCAAAGTTAACTAACTGCCAATGATCATATACCTAGTATCTGAGGGTAGATTTGAACTTTTCCTGAGTCTTCTTGATTCTAGGCCCAGTGCTCTATACTACACCAACTAGCTGCCACAATGATTTCATACAAGAGGTGAAAAGTGAGGATGGGAAGGAAATATATAATTTTATTGGGGAGAAGAGGGCATTCTAAACATAGATAGCCTTAGTGAAGGTATTGAAGGAGAAAAGAAAATTAAATATTCATTGGATAAAAAAGAAATTAGCTAGAAAGAAGTATTTTGCAGAGTAATGGAAAAGGTATTTGAACAGATAAAAAGGAGCATATAATGGTTTAGTTACTTCTAGAACTTTAGTTCTAGTTTTAGTTAGATCTAGTTAGTTCTGTTAAAAGAAAGTAAAATGAAAGATTCCAATTCACCCCAGGTATCTTAGAAAAAAAATTCAAATATGAGAAGAAAATGATCCAGATGAAGAAAAGGTAAATGAACAAGGAGGATATATTGAAGAGAATATAGAACTTCATAATATTAAATAAAAAAAGACAAAAACAATCAAAAAATCATTTTACAAGATGGCCTATGGAGTATGCCCTGAGCCAGTTCATAGGCAACAACTTTGATGACAACAGATTAACACTGAGTCTTGCAATCAAGTGGCATTTCAATAGTAAATTGAACAATTGCAGAACCAAGAGATATCTAGAAATTAACTCTACAAAGAAAGAAAATTATTTCCAGTAATTAGTAGTTGTGAGAATATATACACTGTCTCCATAGACTATATACATATTTCTGAAGGTGTTGATTTATATATTTATTTAGGATGAAAAAAAAACACTGTAGATCCTGCTAGACCATTTTTGCTAATATTTTGATGAAAAAGAAGGTTGTCTAACTGATTGTTAGTAGGTAGAAAACCATTAGGGGACCAACAGTACTAGAAACAGTAGGAAACTAAGAGGAGTAGTAGCAATGCCCTCTGGATAACCAGTAGGTCAATATAAGCAGGCATTAGAGAAGTGGATTTGGAGAAAGGTGTTAAAATAGAATATATTGTAAAGAAAATAATACAGCTGGCAATCAGACATTTATGAATTTGAATGTAATGTTTGCCCTTAAAACAGGAAGGTGGAAGAATGAATCAGAAAAAAAGCACAGCTATTTATTCTTTATAAGAAATATACATAAGCTTTCATTCACAAATATAGTGATGAGTTAAAATAGCTTTTCTAATGTTTCTACTGAATACAAAAAAGTAAAAGTTTTAATCACAATCTCCAATAAAAAAATAGGAAAATGAAAAAAAAATTACATTGTCCTCAACCTGGGCTGCACAGATTCTTTATACCTATCCACTGTGAATAAGTACTTTCAGGAAAAACAAAACAAAACAAAACACTACTAGGTCCTGGAAAATGTAACAGAGAAAGAAACAATCAGGTGAGACAGAGAGACAGAGAAAGGCAGAGATAAAGACACAGAAAAAGAATGAGAGATTAATTAAATATTGGCTAAATGGTGATGGACAGGAAATAACTTCTTACTGATGTATCATCAATTGTTCACACTCAGAGTACACTCCAACTTTTAGGGCTGATCAAGCAGATTTGGAAGTCATCTGCATAAATATGATAATTCAAATAATAGGAGATGATGAGACCTTAAGTTGAAATAGTATAGAAGGAAAAGAGAAGAGGGTCAGTATAGAACCTTGGGGGACCCCCTTATTTACCAAGGGGAATGTGGATGAAGATCCAGGGGGAAAAAGACAGAAAAGGAGCAGTCAGATAGGTAAGAGAGAACGGTGTCATGAAAACCTAGAGGGAAGACTATATCAACAAGGAAATGGTGATCAACAAAAGGCTATAGAGAGGTTAAGAAAGATGGGGATTGAGAAAAAAAAAACCCATTACATTGGCAGTACTAACATTGGAGAGGGTAATTTCAGTTGGATGATGGGGTTGTAAGATAAATTAAAAAGAAGTTACAAGAGTGAGAGTAAATGAAGAGACAAAAGAGACAAAATGGAGAAGAAATATAGAACAACAGCTAGCAAGGATGAGCAAATTAAGTGAAAAAATTTTGATAATAAGGAAGACAAGAACTTGATCACAGGCAGTAAAGAAGCACACAGAAGAGAAGGAGAGACTGAAGGTAAGTGAAAGAATTGTGAAGGGGACAATCAATGGAGGAGACTGAATGAAATGGATTCACTTGCATATACGTAGAGGATTTTTTCTTGGCAAAGAACATGAAAGGGGTGAAGAAGAAGAAAGTGTTAGAAGACATTTATGTATTATGACAAGAGGTAGAGAAGAGAAGAAAAATATGGTTTTTTTTCCAATAAAATATGAGGCAAATTTATCAACTGAGATAGGGAGGGGAGAGGGGACCAAGGGGATTTTGAGGAGGGATAAAAAGGTTTGGAAAAATTATTGTGGTGAGTGGGAAAGTGAGTCAATTAAGAAAGTATAAAAGTATTGCCTTGGTGCAGTTTAAGTTCACTGAGATAAAGCATCATAAACTAGTATTGGTGAAGAAATATTAATTGTTCATACATGGGCAGTTAATATAGTTAAAATGTCAGTCCTACCTAAATTAATCTACTTATTCAATGCAATCCCAATTAAAGTGCCAAAAGAATTATCTTTTTGGCCTAAAAAAATCAGAATTTATTTGGAAGAACACAAGATCAATAGTGGCAAAATATTTAATGAAAAAAATTTAAAGGAATTATGGATAGCAATACCAGACTTTAAACTGTATTATAAAGCAGTAATTATAAAAACTCTTTGGTACTAAGAGGAGAAAGGTAGATTAGTAGAAAAGAATAAATATACAAGCAATAGTAATAACAAATTATAGTGAACTTATATTTGATAGGAATATAGACCTAGACTATTGGAATAAGAAATCATTATTTGTTAAGATTTTCTGGGACAACTAAATAATAATTTGGCAGAAACTGGGTATAGAGCAAGATCTTACATCAATCACTAAGATTAAAATGGATACATGATCTAGATATTAAAGGAATATCTTAAGTAAATTAGAACAGTGAACATATCACCTATCAAATCTATAGATAAAAGAGGAATTTATGAGTAAATAAGAGATTGAGAATATTGTGAGATTTGAAGTGGAAAATTTTGAGCATATCAAATTTAAAAAGCTTTTGGACAAATAAAACAAATTTTACTAAGTTTAGAAAGAAAACAAAATTTTGTGTGGGGGACTTTTCATAGTCTTTTGTACAGAGGTTCCATAGCAGAATATATAGAGACCTTTGTCACATTTATGGGAAGTAGATCCATCCCCCAAATGAAAATGGCTAAAAGAGGATAGGACTGTTTTCAAATGAAGAAATGAAAGCCATATATAGGTATATGGAAATTGCTCTAAATCACTACTGATTAGGGAAATACAAACCAAAACAATTTTGAGGTATCATCTCACATCCATCAGATTGGTTAAAAGGACAAAAGGACAAAATGATAAAGTTGGAGGGGTTGTGGAAAAGTGGGGACACTATGACACTATTGGTGGAACTAATTCAACCATTTTGGAGAGCAATTTTGAATTTCACCTAAAGAGCTTTAAAACTATGTATAAAATCTTAGGCCTAGCTAAGCTTATTTCCCAAGGATATGTGAGGGAAAGGATAAGAATTTATATATTCCAAAATATTTATGGCAGTTCTCTTTGTGGTGACAAAGAACTGGAAATCAAGGGGATGTCCATTAATTGGGGAATAACTAAACATACATAATTGTGATAGAATACTATTGCATAGTAAGAAATGATGAACAGATTAATTTTAAAAATACTTGGAAATAATGAAATTAGACAATGAAGAGTGAAAGGAGTAAAACCAAGAGATCATTGTATACAGCTATAGATTTAATATTTGAAGAATAACTTGTGAGTTAATCTCCAGAGAATGAACTGAGACATGGAAATATGAAAGATATAATCTATATATTTTTCCAGATAATGCTTCTATTGTGTGAGAAGGAAAGGACTGGAAAAATTAAAATTAAAAATAAATTTTAATAATAGTGGACCCAGTCAAAACAGATTATGATTTTTTCTTGACTTTGTTCTATGGAATATGGAGAGTGAAGGCAATAGATCATGTGAATAATCGAAACCTAAGATTTGACAAGACTTTCAGTAGGATAAAGGGGTAAGGATCTTAAGAAAAGAGGATAGCGGAGAGTTAAATTGGTTTGCCCAAGAGGTCAAAACTGGCAGTTAATATAGTTAAAATGTCAGTCCTACCTAAACTAATCTACTTATTCAATGCAATTCCAATCAAAACTGGGAAAATAGTTGAGATCACCATAAGGATGAATGATAGAGTTTGGAATGGCAAGACTGAGAATTGGAATCATGATAGATTATGAAGAGAGATTTTAATTTCTAAATTCATACCTATATAATAAAAATATATAAAGGAATGGTAGCCAAGGAGTAATGAGAATATTTTGATACATAAAGTTGCTGAGATTTTTAGTGAAGACTTAAGAAACAATTAATCAGTGTACAAACATTATGCATATCTCTTATTGCTTGTTAACTTGACTGGTTGGTTAAATGCTTACAACATGCCATGCTAAATGAAGAAGAGATTAAAAAAAAAGAAAAGAAAAGGAAAGACAAAACATGGTGTCTTCTTCAAGGAGCACACATACTAAAGGAGTATGCAACATATGAAAAAGGTTTCTTACATGATATATATTATATATGTTGAAAGTAATCCCAAGTGAAAGGCACTAGCAATGGAAAGGAGAGAACAGGAGGGATAGAAGTCCCTCCTGCACAAGGTAGTATTTGACCTGTCCTTTTTTTTAATCTGAGTCTTGAGAAAGGCCACATAAAGGCACCAAAAGGTAAAAATGAGAGGGTAGGACATTTTATAATAAGGTGATATTCAAAGAAATGGCAAAATGGGGGTACAGAAGGCCGAGTAAGGAACAGCTAAAAGATCAGTGTTGTTAGATCATGGTGACAATGAAAGAATATAAAATATTAGAAGACTGGAAAGGTAGGAAAGGGTCATGTAAGGAAGACACTTAGGTCAAACAGAGGGTTTTATATATGAATCTGAATCTGAATCTGGTGATAATTGGAAACCAGTAAAATTTATTAAGTAAGGTGATGATGTGGTTAGAACTTTGCTTGATAAAGGTTAATTGAAAAGCTAAGTGCAGGATGAAATGTAGTGGAGAGAGACTTGAAACAGAGAGAATGACTGGCCTAAATGACTGGGCTAAAGTGAAGAGTAATTTGCAATAGTGAGACTAATGAGTCTATTGTAAGAGTCTAGGAGAGAGTTGATGAAGACCTATATGAGAGTGGCAGCTGAATGAGTGAAGAAAAGAGTTCACATATGACAGTTATGAGGGTAGAAATAGCAAGATGTGACAACAGATTGGATATGTGTGCTGAGTATAAAAAACTAAAGATAACATAGATTTTGAGTCTGGGTGACTAGTTGTCCTTTCAGTAACCAGGGATGTTAGGAGGGAAGGGTTTGTTGAATAAAACTGGAAAATTTTGAGGAGAAAAATTAATAAGCTATGTTTTGGGACATGCTGAATTTGAAACGACTACATAGTTTGAAATATTCAAGAAATGATAATGTAATGAAGAGCTGAATAAATAGATCTGGAAATCATCTGCAGAGATGACAATTGAATTCATGGATCTAATGAAATCATCAACTCAGACATTAAAGGGGATAAGAAGGGGGAGGGGGAAGCCCAGGACAGAAGCTTAAGGAACACCCATAGTTAGTAGGTATGTTCTGGATGAAGATCAAGCAAAGAAGACTGAGGATTAAAAATCTGGAGGAAAGAGGGAAAATCAGGAAGTAGCAGTGTCATGAAAACATAGAGAAGAAAGTTTCCAGGAAAAATGGGGAAGGACAATATCAGTGGCTGCAGAGAGCTTAAGAAGGATCAAAACTGACAAAATATCATTACATTTGGAAGTTTAGAGAACATCATTTACTTTGGAGACAGAAATTTGAATTGAATGAAGATAGGAAGCAAGCTTAAAGAGAGTTTAGTAGACAGTGAGAAGAAAATAGAAGTAGTCAATGAAGAATTAACTGCTTCCTCAAGTTTTGAGGAAAAGTAGATATAAACCAATTGAGCTACAGAGAATGATAAGCTAAACTGTGGAATATTTTTGTTTTTTTGTTTTTATGGATGACAGAGAGATTGTCATATCTATAAACATGAGGAAAGGAGTCAATTGATAGGAAAAGACAGGATAAAATATAGGGGTACTCACATAGGTCTGATGTTTTGGAATAGGATAGAAATGTGGAAGTTAACATGTGGATGGGAGAAGAGGTTGAGTAAAGAATTATAAGGAAAAACACAGCCTGAGCTCATCTCTCCTTAGACCTGTGATTATCATATCACCTGCTGGAGAAGTGACACTGTCTGTATTGGGAATCTAAGACATTTCTGAAGGGGAAGCAAACTTGTCCCAAGTGCAAATCAGTAGAAACCTTAATCATTAATCTAGTAAGCTCTCCAAGAGGATAAATGGAATCAGCTGGAAAAGAAAACTTCCTGCACTTTTTATGGAATCCAGAGTGTTGTTGTGCCCTTTGCTTGCTGGAGCTCAGAGATCAATTATTGAGTGCCTTTACCTCATATAGGGAATGTACTAAGCTTGCCTCAATGTACACCATTTCAAATAAGGCTCCCAGTCAAGAATATAAGAACATCCCAGGTCTCAGGAACCTATCCAATTTTTATTTAACTTCTAAAATCTTTCATCTATGAGGTGATAATTCTCTGAGAGTTAGGTCAGTCATCAATTATAGTATAAAGTATAGCAAAGGCTAATACTTTCCATCACTTAGTCCCATCTTCTTTTGGGCAAATTCCCAGCTCATTCCCCCTAATACCTATGCTTCAGATACTCTCTCCCCACTCTTTGATCCTCCCAATGATCTCATTCCTGTTCCCTTTTAGCCCTACACTTCCATAATCCAAGTTACCCTTGCCATTTCTGCTCCACTGTCTTCTTTGTTAAACATCATCTCTTTATCCTAGATCTCTTCAACAAGCTTCTACTTTATTGTGCTATCAAAAATCCAGCTCTCTAGGAGACAATCAATCCCTCACCATACTCTAGTGCTAGATGCCTCTTCTCTCATCCTACTTAAAGGAATAAGAGTAGGTAAATTCTCCTTTTTTCTCAGGCACAACAGACTATCCACTTGTCACTATTCCCACAAGAATCTCTTCTCTAAAGTTCTCTCTATCATTCTCAGTCATATAGTCCAGCTATTTTATTATGTAGTCAATTACTTGGCTCTAAGTATTGCTGGATCAAAGGGCATGCATAGTTTTATAACCCATTGGGGATAGTTCCAAATTATTCTCCAAAATAATTGAATTAGATCACAGCTCTAAGAACAGTGTACTAGTGTTCCAGTTTTCCCACATCCTCTCCAACATTTATAATTTTTTCTTTTTGTCATATTAACCAATCTGATTGATCTTGAGATATTTTTGTCCTATGTTTTTTCAGAGAGTGGTTTGTAGGCTTCAAATTTTTCTTAGTGGCTTACATTCTAATGAGGGAAGACAATGTTAAAGGGAGCTGAAAAGAGATGAAGAACAATTTCCCCTGTCCATATGTGATCATAGTGTCAAAGTCCATTCAGGAATATGCTAGTGTGGGCCCCTGCCCTCATTATGATTTATTGTATCCTTGACTTCATTACCTGTTGATTAATTTGTCTTTGTCTTGCAGTATTTGTTCATAGATGTCTGTGCTCAATTTAATTTATCTGTAATCTATCTTCCCATCTGTTAATGATATCATGTTTGAGTTTATCTGTTTGTGCTTGAAGTTTTCAACTAAATATCTTACTTCAGAGATCTTTGGAAAATTCTTTTTTCCTTATATTTATTCCTCTATTAATTTTCCTTATATTCTTCCTATTCATTTTCAGAATCCTTCCACATTGGTGGCATTTTCCTATGAACCTGGACCCTCAAGCTATCTTAGACTTCTCCCATGCTGGGTAATTCATGTTTCACCATTCTAGGTATCTGTTCCAGTTGACATTTTGGGAAAGAATTGTCTTCAATTGGAAACTATTCTCCTTTGCTTCAAGTCTGGTGGATCCACACACAATGGCATATATACTGCTGGACTTTTCTCTCTTCTTCATTTCTGTGGCTGAGTAATGTTTCAGTACAGAGAACAACCACTTGGTAGTCACAGTCAGAGTGAGCATCTGCATTTTGGTTTTATTCCCAGAGAAGAGAAGGCTAGAATTAGATTCTGTTGCAAACTTGTACATCAATCTCAGCAGTCCTACCAGATCATGGTAACTTATGGTGAGGAGTTTTGAGTGTGCTTGGAATTAAGGATTGGACATCATACTCTGCTGTTAACTCCTTCTGTTTTTGCCTCATTTTGCATTCCTCCTGTCTTAATACCATAAGACAGCTGACATTTAATCTCTTGTATATAGTTCTGGTTTTGGAGAGGCTTGAGAGACCACGAAATGAGAGAAAATACATAGCCTTCTTTCTTACTGATCATGTGACTTGGAAGTAAGACTTTATGCTTATAAACAATAAGTTTCACCTCAGTGCATTCAATCTTATATCTATTTTTAAGGCTTTTATGTTCTATTCAGCTATTTAGTGTCATCCATTTTCTTAGCTATCCCTAATGGCTTTGGTTTTTTTGACAAGTATGCCTTCTATACCTTTCTCTAAGTCACCTGGATAAAAAAATATTAAAATAGATCCAAATACCACTTTATTGGACACCACCTAAAATTGGTATTAAATCATAACTAAATACAATAACTTCTTTTAATGTTTTGGTTAAATTTTGACTGTGTTGGGGAAATTGTAGACCAGGATATTCAGAAACTCCTATAGAAGTTCCACTTGTAGCTTCTGGCACATATGTGGAAATTCAAAATCTAGAGGTCCAGATTCAGGATGAAAGCATTTAATTAAGAATCAGATTGCACCATCTTTGTAGAATCATAGAATTTGAGCTAGAATGGATGTAACCAGTACTAATTTTTTTTAATTATAGCTATTATGTAATATACTTTGAAGTGTAGAGATGCTATCCCCTATTCATTCTTGTCTTTCTAAATTTTTTCCTTGATAGTTGAGATTTTCTGCTCTTATAAATTAATTTTTAAAATTATTTTATGTAGGTTTATAAAGTATCTTTTGGGAGTGATTGATATAGAATTAACTCTGCAAATTAGTTTTTGTAGTATTATCATATTTATTCTTTAACATGATCCCACTACTGGATATTCCTCTATTTCTTTAAGATAAATTTTTTTCTTTAAAGATTATTTTGTCATTTAACTTATGCAGATATTTAGTATATTGACTCACAAATGTTTTATATATTTTATAGATATTTGGAATGGAATTTCTCTTTATATTTTATATATCTTTATATTACTGCCACTAGGATGATTATTATCATCATTATTGTCAATACTGCTACTACCACCACCACCATCAACTGCATCATTACCATCATAACTATTATAATAATGATTTTGTGGGGGTTTTGTTGCAGTATAAAACACTTTGCTGAATAGATTTTTAGTATCTTTGAGGATTCGCTAGGGTTTTCAAAGTAAAGGCTTATATCAATAGCAGTTAGTTTTGTCTACTCTTTGCTCATCTGTATTACTTTTTTATTTATATCCCTGGCAACTCCATTTCTCAGGAGTTGCATTCCTTTGATTCAACTCCATCATTATCATTCCCCCTATTTTCTTGTCCTTTCTCCCAGGAAGAGCTCATCACCAACATACTCATTACTATGGAGATAGCATCAGCTTTCCTCAATAGGTTTCTCAGTTCTTCTGCCCCAATGATTAGAGGACTGGAACAAAAAACAAAAACAACAACAACAAAAAAAACTCCTCCCAAATTTTCCATATAAAAAGGGCTCAAAAGTTCAGACATCTCTTCATTTCTCAACAATTGCACTTCCTTGATTCAAATTTATCAGCATCATGTTCTCTTCCCCACCCCAACTTCTTGTCAATCCTCTCCTTAATGTTGGAGATTTACTATATTTATTGATTTATTTTTCTTACTTTACTTACATAATTTTTTTATCATTTCTATACCCTTTTATGCCAATTAAATTTTCATTTGTTCATTATTTTTCCTTTCTGTTCATTTTTCCAAGAAAGAATTCCTTTCTGTTGTTATATTTATTGATCTTCTCTTTTCATCTATTCTGCACTTTTGTTTGTTTTGATTAATGGAATTATTTTCATCTATTCTTTATTTAATCTATTTTTGTACCTTATTTGCTATCTTCTTTAAAATGCCTATATTATTTTTTTGCAGGTCTTGCCTCATCTCTTCGTTTTCTGTTATCACTAGCTCTTAGAATCATCAATTTATGAATGAAGAATTTATGAGTAGAATCAATTTATTAGTAGAGAAGCATTGTCATATAATAGAAATTATTATGTGTTCAAAATCTTTTGATTTGATGCTATCCTCTTGCTCAACCCAATGATCAATTTCCTTCCCATTTGGCAAGCAGTCTTTTATTTGGACCCAGGCTCTTCCACCCTAAGTACCATTTCCCCTTTGTTTTATTTGCCTTTTTCTTGAAGCAGGATGTTGTTCATAGAGGCACACTACTCTCACAAAGGATATAGTTTCCTTATGCATCAATACTACCAGGTTAGGCCAATTGTAAGGTCCTCATTTTCCATGACAGAATGTAACTTCTCCTCCTTCCCTGAGTTGTTCTTCAGTGGGATTCATTTCTACATTGGATTAAGAGATGACTTTTTATTTGCCTTTTTTCCAATCCTTTCCCCTTTTATCACCCCTATTATTTGCATGTAGCTCCTACAATGCAATATAGTTTTGGGCCATTTATGTTTCATAACATAAAGGATTATTATAATTATTTTATAGACAAAGAAACTGAAATTCCCCCAAAGTTATGTTCATTTAGTGGTAGATGTAGATATTGAGCCCTGAAACCAAGTCCAAATCACCACAATGTAGTCATTAGAATGTTAAAACTAGAATGCAATTTTTTTGGGCCCTGTCAAAAGGAACACCCAATAATGAACACTAGGCCTAAAAGGTAATTAGCTGAATTAATGGATAAAGCACTGGACTTGGAATTAGAAGAGACATGAGTTTAAATCTGGTCTCAGATCTTTTAATCACAACCTTCATGATTTGTGACGGAGCAAGTCATTTGACCTCTATCTCATTATCTTCATCTGTAAAATGAACAATAATTTGAGGATCAAACAAGATAATAGTTTTAAAGCACATTGAAAACCTAAAAGCACCATATAAATATGATTACTGTTATCATCTTCATCATCAAAAGTAACAGAAGTATAGATAATAACCAGCTAAACTAAAACTTGAATTCACTGTATTACTGAAATTTCACTGAATTCTTGAAAAGCAGCTTTCTTTTCAAGAGTGATTGAAAAGGAATTTGCTAAAGGCTTACAATATGCTAAACAATGTAATAAACTGACATGCAAACACAAAAAACAAGGATGACCTCTACTCTTAGGGAGCTTACATTTTCTTTTCTTTTTTAAAAAAAAATTTTTTTTTCCCCTAAAAACCCTTGCCTTCCATCTTGGAGTCAATACCGTGTAATGGCTCCAAGGCAGAAGATTGGTAAGGGCTAGGCAATGGGGGTCAAGTGACTTGTCCAGGGTCACACAGCTAGGAAGTGGCTGAGGCCGGATTTGAACCTAGGACCTCCCATCTCTAGGCCTGGTTCTCAATCCACTGAGCTACCCAGCTGCCCCCAGGAGCTTACATTTTCATGAGGAGACATTTTTCAAAAAAGGCAACTTTGAGTCAAAATTTTACATGGATGATGAATGGGTTTTTAGGGAGAAGACTGACACACTACATCAAAGAACAATTCTGGAGTTGATTATATTATGGTTCATGGTTCCACAACTGCTTGTCTGGGAAATTTAAGGCTGGGCTTAAGGATAAGGTAACTAGCAAGGAAAAAGAAGTCTCAAGAGAAATAGGAGTAAAGTCTAGAATGGCTGAGGCATTTCCTCAAAAAGAGATCTTACTAGTACTGACTAGACATTCATAGTGGGAATAGATTTGCAAGAGTGTCCTCTAATAGGGTATTTTCAGTTTAGAAAAAAAATCTTTCCTCACAATCATCCTATGTTACAATTACTCCCATTCTAGAGAAGAAAAAATGGAGATTCAGAAAATCTCTGTATCACAAGGTTCTAAATGAACCAGTGGACTGGGACCTAATATTGAATCTTTCGTTTTAATAACCAGTATTCTTTTCTCTGTATCAGGGTACTTTAGCATCCTTTAGAGATCATCTGTCTAGTAGATAAGATGAATATAAGGCAGTACCTCTAGAACAGGGCACACTGAAAGCCAGCTCCTCTGTCCCTATGGACTTTGAATACCTTTGAGGGGAAAATTTTATCTTAAACTTTTATTACTCTCTGAGTCTGTGGAATTGCTTATCCTTCCAGAACTCTCTCAAATGGAGTTGGAGTTCTTTTGCCTAATACTCATATTCAGTGATCTTAAATCTCATGTGAGTTTAGATCCCTGTTGGATAATGGGAGTGAGAGGATAGAGGGACCCTTTAAGATGCATGCAAGTTTTTCCCACAAACTAATTTAGTAGGAAATATTTCCTGGACATAGAATTCTTTCACTCTGAGATGAGGAAAAGAATTTATTGATCTCTGAGTGTCCCTTGTGAATTGAACTGAGCATTATCCCACTACCCTATGCTTTCCAGATATACTTCCTACTTGTAACTGTGGAGTCCTTCTCCTTTGTGCTCATCCAAGATCTCACCTTCATCCTTCACAACTTAATTCTTTCCCTTGGCAGAAGACAAATGGAAATAGAGTTGGAGAAGAGTGACAAACACCTGATAGTGAGGAACTAGGGAATCAGAGGCAGGGAAACCCAAGGGAGATTTGTTGGCTCTATTGATGGTCCCCACAAACTGCCAGTTCTTTAATGAGTCCACAGGGAATCTTCAAAAAGAGACCAGATAATTTTCACATTCTATATCTAAATTTATTCTACTTGGGCATAGAGCTTTGAGGTCATTGTCCCAACTCTGGTTGTCCCCATTGAATTCTAGTAGATAATTATAGTTAGAAAGACCCATGTCAAATTCTGTATAGTAATGGCTCCCAAGGCTCTTAGTAACATTTTCTAATAAAGGTACTAGGGCTACCAGTGACAAAGACAAAAGAAAAGACCATTTATGATACTTATTGGGATGGCAGTTTGGATGAATGTCCATGGAGAGGAAGTTGAGATGACCATATATGAAGACAAAGTGGGAGCAACGAGATAGATGAACACCTGGAAGAACTTGGATCTCTTTCAGTGAGGCCACAGAGTCTGGGAATTATGGAGAGACTTTTAAAATATGGCAGGTAGGTATGCTTGTTGATAGAGATCAGTTGGGAGATCCTTCAAACTTACAGAACGTTAATTAAGAGAATATTCCAAGTCATTGGGCCCCAGCACATATATTTAAAGCAGGATCTTGGAGGTTATTATACAGAATAGAAGATGATGACAATTCAGGACAACATGATTTTAAATCATCAGAAGTTTCCTGTTTTGAGGATAGCAGGGCTAATGTGTTAATTCTGATCTCTCATTTAGTGGATGGCCCATACCTACACTGAGTCTGTTTTTCCCATCATTGAGTAAGGGTATAGGAGAGGCAGGTATTAATCAAGGATGATTACAAAGGCATAAAGTGCTTAAAGAAAGCTTGGGATTGGGGGGAAGGGAGGGGAGATAATTGGGCTGAGTTAGGTAATAACTAAGGGAGAAGAGCAGTACTTCTATTGAAGTGGTTATTGAGAAATCACTGTATTCAATAATCAACTGGTTACATGTGGGAAAACTAAAAGAAGAGTAAACTTAGGCTTTATGTGCCTCTGGAACCTTCTCTTTTCCAGAAAATCCTGTGGCCTTGCATCATTTACCTCAGTCTCATATCTACTTTTCAGGCAAATATCCTCTTTATTTTATTTGATAACTCACTTTCCTCTCACCTTGCACCTCCTTCCAATCCACTCATGGACTTGCAATACCTTTCTTTCTCAATTTAAAGATTCTGTTTTCCTAACTCTCAATTAGCTCTTCCTTTTGTTCCTGACCCTTCAGTCCCCCAATAACACCTTATTCATGTAGCTTCCTTAAGTTGATATGAATAGAAAAAGCTTTCTCTACACTCCTATTTGAAGAGAATCATTCCACTAAGTACATCTCTTTCTGGCATTTATTCTTCTAGAACCTGGGAAAATTGTTACTTAGGCCCCTTGTATTTAAAAAAGGACAAAGTCAATGAGAATAACAGTCAATTAATTCAGTAAACGTTTATTAACCATGTATCATGTGTTGGGCACTCTATTAGAGGAGATACAAAGAAAGACAAAAATGCTTTCTGCCCTCATAGTGCTCATATTCCAATGAAGGAGACAATTTGCTAATCTAGGAAAATGTCTTATAGATTTTACATGCCTATCTATGTATCTTTAACTATATCTACCTTTACCTATCTATATCTCTAATTCTATCTCTATCTATCTATAGGAAGAGAGGATGGAATAAAATCTTATAATCTCAAAAGCAATATAAGCAATGGAGAATGGGAAAATCTGCCCTTCATAAAGTCCTGCTGTCTTGAATGAATTCAGAGAAACTAAGAGATAAAGGTGAGGAAGGACAATATTTTAGTCTATGTGGGACAGCCAGTGAAAAGGCATCGAGATGAGAAATGGAGTATCATGTGTGAGGAACAGCAACTAGGTCCATGTTTCTGGATTGTGGAGTACATGGTTGGAAACAACCCATAGGGAAAGGAAGGGAGGATCTTGTTATGAAAATATTTAAATGACAAACAGAGGCCCTTATATATGATCTTGGAGGCAATAAGGAACTGGAGGTGTTTTTTGAGTAAGGGGATTGATATGGTCAGACACATCACTTTAGTAGCTGAGTAGAGGATAGATATTGGAAATGGGGGGGGGGATGAGTCTGGAAGTCTAATTTAGGCTGTTGCTATTCCAAGTGAAGGGAGATGAAGGTGCTATAACATGACTTTCTTCCTATCTAAAAAAGCCTTGTTCTCCTTGGATTCCACTTTCCTGTGTCATTCTGGTGACATCTCAGTTACACAACCAATTTCAGTGATGACGAGCATGAGCAGCAATGAGGTAAGTCCAGTGGGTTGGGAAAGATCCTGGATGCATTTGCTACATCAGACTATCAATTACTCAGTTCCTTGGCTTTTCATTGAACAGTGGCATATTTGCAAAGCAGTAGAATAGGAAAAAAGGGCATCAGATTCCCCTCTTCCTATTCCACCTGTATTGCAGTCATTAACCCCTTAGGCCCAGACTACAAGATAAGGGATCATGAAATTTAGAGCTGATAATAACATTAAAGATAATTTTCTCTGACTTCTTTATTTTACTCATTCAGAAAATAAGGTCTCCAAACATTATTTAATTTGTTGGAGGCATTCAATGAGAGAATGGAAGAGCTGGGGTTTTAACATAGGATCAAACTACCTCGTATTTCATTCTTTCACCAAAATTATCAAGATCTTTTTTTGGGTCAGGAATTGTACTAGCCTCCACAGATAAAATAATAAATAGGATGCAGTCCTTACTCTTAAAGAACTTAATATATGGATAGTTGAGATATGAACACAGATACATATATGCAGTACAAGGTAGCATGTGCTAAATACCATAAATGTTAAAAAAAACTGTGTGAAAAATTTCAAAGAGAGAAGAAATCACTTCAAAGAAAGTTAAGGGAAGGGTTCCTGGAGGAGCTGATTTCTGAACTAGGTCTTGAAGAATGTGTTACATTTGATAGGTAGAAATTGAAGAGGAAGCCCCTGGAGGAAGAAGGAAGTGGCATGAGTCAAAGAGTGGAGGTAGAAAGGCAACAGGTTAATAGGGGTAGCACATTAAGTGCCTAATGACTATAAACATGAGGGAATTCATCCTTGGGTCAATGTGTAGTATGTTCAAAGAAAGATGATGGGGGTAGTGAGAAGTCTGGAAACTTGTACTGGTAGATTATTTAATGTGTTTGTTGACTTGGATTGGAGGAAGACATGAACATATGGAAGATGGAGTAGACTTGTTGTCCATGGTCCCAGAGGACAGAATCAGGAATTGTGGACAAAAGTAGCAGGGAAGGCAATTTTGATTTAATGTATGGAAAAAAATTCTGACAATTATTGCTATCCAATATTGGAATGGGCTACTTTGGCAGACAGAATATTCTTCTTAACTGGAGGTCTTCAAGCCAAGATTCACTGATTATTGGCAGTGATACTGGAGATTGATTTATGGTTCAGATCTAAGTTGGACTTGGAGGATTAATAGTCCTCTCCAACTTTTATGTTCTGTGTCTTTGTTAGAATTGAAAGAACTTGGCATTTTTAGCGTAAGTTTTGTCATCTATTCTTTAGAGATGAGGGCAGATAGATAGTGTAGTGGATAGAACATGAGATGGAGTCAGGAAGATTTGAGTTCAAATTTAGCCTCAGACACTTAGTAATTGTGTGACCCTGGGCAGCCCTTATTGGCCTCAGTTCCTCATCTGCAAAATGGATGATTGGATATGAAATGTACCACTTTTGAGATAATGAGTTTCCTGTTACTGAAGGATGTCAAATTTATTCATGATTTAGGCAGGAGTTGTTCTTTATTTTAAGGAATATATTTATTGATTTTTTGCATTCTTTTAAAAAATTTTTAAATTTCAAATTCTCTCCTCTCTTGTCTTTCCCTCAATCACTGAGAAAGTAAGCAATATGATATAAATTATGTTATGTAAAATCATTCAAGACATATTTCCATATTAGCTATATCACAAAAAAATAGAAAAATAAAGTGAGAAAACACACTTCAATTTGCACTCAGAGTTCTTCACTTCTTTCCCTGGAAGTGAATAGTATTTTTTTTTTTTGCCATGTGTTCTTTGGAATTGTTCTTGGATTATTGTATTTATCAGAGTAGATAAGTCTTTCACAGTTGATCATCATTTGAATTTTGCTGTTTACTGTGCACAATGATTTACTGATTCTATTCACTTCACTTTGCATTAGTTAATGTGGGCCTTTTGGTATATTTTTTTTCTGAAACTGCTCTCCTCATCATTTCTTACAGCATAATAGTATTCAATCACAGTCATATACCACAATTTGTTCAGCCATTCTTCAGAGGATGAGTATCTCTTTAATTTCTAATTCCTTGACACCACAAAAAAGATCCTATAAATATTATTACAATATATGTCTTTTTTCCTATTTTGAAGGGATCTCTTTGGGATATAGACCTAGCGGTGGTATTTATTATTGGGTCAAAAGGTATTCAGTTTTGCAGCCATTTGGGCACATTTCCAAATTGTTCGCCAGAATAGCTGGATTAGTTCACAACTTCACCAGGTGCTTAAGTGTCCCAATTTTTCTGCATCCCGTCCAACATTTTTCATTTTTCTTTTCTGTCATATTAGCCATTCCAATAGGTGTGTGGTAGTATCTTAGAGTGTTTTAATTTGTCTTTCTTTAATCAATATTTAGATAATTTTTATATGACTGTAGATTTGATTTCTTCTGAAAACTACCTATTCATATACTTTGACACTTTATAAACTGAGGAATTACTTTCTTTTTTTTTAAAACAAATTTAACACTACAATATATGACAATATAAAAGAAGTTTTTATTAGAGAAATTTGCTATAATTAAAAAAATATCACTCATTGCCTATGGTACCTTTATCAAAATGTAGTTTCTCTGATTTTCTTTTTTCGTTTGGTCAATTTTTACTTTTGCTTTTTCTGAGATCTTGATTGTAACTTCTGCCTTTGTTACGTCAACTGACCCATACTAGATTCACCCCTGTTTCCTTATTTTAACATTCCTTTTGTGACCTTTGTTTTCAGTGTTTCTCTAGAAAATAACATTGTTGGATTCTGGTATGTAATACATTCTTCTGTCTACTCCCATTTTATGGGTGAGCTCATCCCAATCACAGTTACAATTATTAATTGTATATTCCTCTCCCTTCCATTTTCTTTTTTTTTTATACTCTCTCTCTCTCTCTGTCTCTCTGCCTCTCTCTCTCTGTTTCTCTCTCTCTGTCTTTCTCTCTGTCTATCTGTCTGTCTGTCTCTCTCTCTTCCTCAGAAGACTGTTTTGCTTCTGACATCTGCTTCTCTGTAGGGAAAAAACAAATTTCTAAACCCAACTAAGTTTATGTATATGAATATATACATGTACATACACCCGTATTTTCCTCTTTGAACCAATTCCAATAAAAGTGAAGTTCAAATGGTGCCTTTCCATTTCCCCTTCCATTGAAAAAACTATTCCTTGTATGCCTCTTTTATGAGATAATTTGTTCCATTCCACCTCTCCCTTTCCCTTTCTTTCTTATCCACTTATCTTTTGAGATCATTGCAACAAAATCAATTCACACCTGAACCCTCTGTCTATGAAACTGCCCCCAAAATAATAAAGTACTTATGAGTTACATGTAACATCTTCCCATATAGGAATGTAATAAATTTAACTTTGTTGTGTCTCTATGATTTCTCTTTCATATTTCTCTTTTTATGCTTCTCCTTTGTCTTATGTCTGAATGTCAAATTTTCTGTTCAGTTTTTGTCTTTTCATTGGGAATGCTTGAAAGTCCTCTTTTTCTTGAATATTTATTTTCCCCTTTGGGATTATACTAACTTATGCTAGATAGATTATTTTTGTTGCAATTCTAACTCTTTCGCTTTCCAGAATATCATATTCCAAGCCTTTAACATGGAAATTGCTAATTTTTTTTATGATCCTGACTATAGCTCCATATTTGAATTGTTTCTTTATGGCTGCTTATACTATTTCCTTGTTGGCTTGGAAGCTCTGGAAATTTAGCTATAATTTTTCTGGGAATTTTCATTTTGAGATCTCTTCCAGGATGGTGGATACATTCAATTTCTGTTTTGCCTAAGACATTGGGGAAGTCTTCTTTTATAATTTTTTAGAATAATAAAACCAAGAGTTGATTCTTTTTTGGTCTTTACTCAGATTTCTTTTTTTTTCTTTATTTTGGAAAATTTTACTTAATTAATTAATTTAGAATATTTTTCCGTGGTTACAAGATTCATGTTCTTTCTCTCCCTTCCTCCCACCCTCTCCCATAGCTGACATGCAGTTCCATTGGGTTTTACATGTGTCATTGATCAATACCTATTTCCATATTATTGATATTTGCACTAAGGTGATCATTTGGAGTCTATATCCCCAGTCATATCCCCATTGATCCATGTGATCAAGCAGTTGTTTTTCTTCTGTGTTTCTGCTCCCACAGTTGTTCCTGATTGTGGATAATGTTCTTTCTCATAAGTCCCTCAGAATTGCCCTGGATCATTGCATTGCTGCTGGTAGAGAAGTCCATTACATTCGATTGTACCACAGTGTATCAGTCTCTGTGTATAATGTTCTCCTAGTTCTGCTCCTTTCACTCTGCATCAGTTCCTAGAGATCATTCCAGTTGACATGGGATTCCTCCACTTTATTATTCCTTTTAGCACAATAGTATTCCATCACCAACAGATACCACAATTTGTTCAACCATTCCCCAATTGGAGGACATCACCCCATTTTCCAATTTTTTTTGCCACCACAAAGAGTGCAGCTATATTTTTGTCCAAGTCTTTTTCCTTATGATCTCTTTGGGGTATAAACCCAGCAGTGTTATGGCTGGATCAAAGGGCAGACAGTCTTTTAGCACCTTTTGGGCATAGTTCCAAGTTGCCATCCAGAATGGTTGGATCAATTCACAACTCTACCAACAATGTATTAATGTCTCAATTTTGCCACATTCCCTCCAGTATTCATTACTTTCCTTTGCTGTCATTTTAGCCAATCTTCTAGGTGTGAGGTGGTATCTCAGAGTTGTTCTGATTTGAATTTCTCTGATCATAAGAGATTTAGAACACTTTTTCATGTGCTTATTAATAGTTTTGATTTCTTTATCTGAAAATTGCCTATTCATGTCGCTAGCCCACTTATTTATTGGGAATGGCTTGCTTTTTTGTACAATTGATTTAGTTCCTTATAAATTTGAGTAATTAAGAGACCTTTGTCAGAGGTTTTTGTTATGAAGACTTTTCCCCCCAATTTGTTTCTTCCCTTCAAATTTTGGTTGCATTGGTTTTGTTTATACAAAACCTTTTTAATTTAGTGTTATAAAATTATTTATTTTGCATTTTGAATTTTTTTCTAACTCTTGCTTAGTTTTAAAATCTTCCCCTTTCCAAAGGTCTGACATATATACTATTATGTGTTCACCTAATTTACTTATAGTTTCCTTCTTTATGTTCAAGTCATTTACCCATTCTGAGTTTATCTTGGTGTAGGGTGTGAGGTGTTGATCCAAACCTAATCTCTCCCACAGTCTTACAATTTTCCCAACAGTTTTTATCAAATAGTGTATTTTTGTCCCCAAAGCTGGGATCTTTGGGTTTGTCATAGACTATCTTGCTGAGGTCACTTACCCCAAGTCTATTCCACTGGTCCTCCTTTCTGTCTCTTAGCCAGTACCAAATTGTTTTGATGACCACTTCTTTATTGTACAGTTTTCTTCTATAATTTATTGAAATATTATATCTAAGTTCTTTTTTATCATGATTTTTAACTAGCCCCTTACTTTTTAAAATATGTCTCATATTTTTCCAGGTCAGTTGTTTTTTTCTGATGAGATATTTTATGTTTTTTCTATTTTTTCATCCTTTTGAATTTTTTAGATTCTTAATGTCTAAAAGAATCACTAACTTCCAATTGCCCATTTCTAATTTTTAAGAAGTTCTCTTTGTTTGATTTTTTGACTTTTTTTTTTTTACCATTAATCCAATTCTGGTTTTTAAAGTATGATTTTCTTCAGGATTTTTTTGTGTCTCTTTTATAAACTGTTATTTCTCTTTCAATAATTTTCTCCCTCTCATTTATTTTCTCAATTTTTTATCTGTAATTCATTTCTTTCTTTAACTCTTCTAGGAATTCTTGTTGTACTCTTGTCTAATTAGTGTTTTTTTTCTTTTGTTTTGTTTTGAAGCTTTGATTGTAGTTATTTTCCCATTGTTATCTTCATCTGAATTTGTGTCTTGATCTTTCCTGCTACCATAGTAGCTTTTTTTTTTTTTAAAGATCTTTACTTTCTGTCTTAGAATCCATAGTAAGTATTGGTTCCAAAGCAGAAGAGTGGTAAGGGCAAGGCAATTGTGGTTAAGTGAATTGTCCAGGATCACACAGCTAAGAAATGTCTAAGGCCAAATTTGAACCAAGGACTTCCCATCTCTAGACCTGGTTCTCTATCCACAGATTCACCTCACTGCCATTCTCCTCTCATAGTAGATTTTTATGGTCTATTTATTTATTTTGCTGTTTGCTCATTTTTCAACCCTATTTTTTCACTTTGAACTCATGCTCTGCTCACTGAGGATATGTGTCAGGTACTTTCCTTTATTTTGGCCTATTTCATGCTGCTATTTTCACAGCTAATTCTGGGCATCTACAAGTTTTCACTGCTTCCAAGGAGGTGTAATCTGGGGAGAGCTGTTTTCACTCCTCTCTTGTTCTGTGTCCTGTTGTTTATCCTGGAAGAGCTACTGCTTCTCTATGGCTACTACCTGGATTTGGAATTGTGATAAGGTGCTCAGATGTTCTTCAGTGACAAGTGCTATTACTCCTCTTGGCCCTAGGATTGGGATGAGATACTCTGAACCTGCTGTTGCCACTCTCACAGCCACCTCTAAAGTGTAATCCTGGTGCTATGATAAATGTGCTTTGAGCCAGCCCCCACCTTTGTGTCACAGATTTCTCTTGCTAACCTCTTAAATTGTCCTAGGGTGACAAATGTTTCTGACCTTTTTTTTTGTCTTTACTGTTCCAGAATTTGATTTCAGGCCACATTTTAAAGTTGTTTGGAGGGGAATACCTGGAGTTTGGCCAGGCCTCTTTCTTGGGTCCTTTGTTGTCTAACCTTTTAACAGGTCACCAGAAATATTTACTCTCTGGCCAGTCAATGCCAATTTGTCTTCAAATTCTTAGCATTTTTTTCTCATTAATATCTAAATTATTTTCTAACTCTAAGCTTCCCTGATTCTCAAGAGGTCCTGGAAATTCATGAATGCATTGAGCAGTGATACTGTTTCAGAGGAGGTTGAAAATGGAAATGTGTAGGAACAAAGGAAGCAGAGAGAGCAAAGATTAATTTCTTTCCTTAAAAATGTATGTCTTTTGTTAAGATCTGGAAAGAGGACTATACAAATCAGGAAAACAACTATGATTAAAAAGAATTTTCCAAGGATCTCAACTGTCTAACATATATTGTCTTCAAATAAATTAGTATGGAAAAATCTGGCAGGATAATTTCTAGGGAACACATGACAGAGATAGAAATGATAGAGATGAGGTAACATTCATGAACATTATTTGGCACTGTGTATACAAAGAAGAAAACCAACTTTGTTCATGACCTCAAGGAACTTACAATCTAAAAGTAAGGAAACTACTAGAACTCCATACAGTTTGGGGAATCTGAGGGAGAATCTAGTCTAGTCCAGTAGTATCTCTTGGTAACTGAGGATGACAATTGTCTTTGTGTGCTTTCATCTGTGATGTAGATGATGTCTTTAAGAATCAGTATAATTCTAACAATATGAACTGACCTACAACCCCCCCCCCCACAAAATAGTAATGTATATTTTAGTCTGCATTAATAGAAGGATAGCTAGACTCACTTCATTTACCAGGTTAGAGGTACTTAGAAGTATCCCTGAGTTTTGTTTTTTTAACCTGGTCTACAGTTAGCCTGGTGCTACTGGATGCCTGAGCATGGTAGTCCTTTGAGGCCCTAGCTTTGGAGACCACATCCAGAGATAGGTTCTAGTCTCCATTACTCCTGGCCATGACTCAACTATTGCTTTGCCAGACTGAAAAGACCTTCTTTTCTCATAAAATCACAAACTCTTAGAGCCAAGACAGAATGAAGTATGAGAATCTAAAGTTTCTGTGATAAGCCTTCATTTGAAGCTCTGAAGAGGTCCTCCTGGAGACCACCCACCCCAGGAGTAGTTTAATCTAAATTTTCATTTGCAACTTTCCTTTGGCATCCCAGACAACTTGCTGAGGGAGAATATTTTTTAACTAATTGGACTAGGTCATCCTTGGAGGAAGAAGTGGTGCCTTAGCCGTCAGCATTAATAGAAAATAATTTTAAAAGGCATATGAAGGAAAACATTCCAGGTACAATGGACAGTGATCTGCGTGAATTTATCGAATTGTGGGAAGGCTAGATAAAATTGAAGAGCAGCCAATTGCTTAGTAGAATCCAGAATGCAGAGTGAGTCAACTGGAGTACTATTAATTGAGGCTGGAAAGGTAAAGGAAAGTCAGAGGGTAGAAGACCTTAAAGATCAGAATAAGGGAGTTATATTAATTCTTTCTGTCTCAAAGCCAAGGTTCCCATTTTAGTTTGGCAAATTTAAGGAAAGAAACACTACTGAATGTGCTCCATTTTTGCTATCTGTTCCCAATGTCCATAATTGTTAGTCTGACCTTCAGACTCAGAGCCAGTCTGCTGCCTTAGCACAAATCTATCTGACTGCTCTTCTTTTACTCTTGAGTTCAACCATCACTTTCTTGTATCTCATTGTTGCCCATCAGCCTTGATGCTTTGTGTGCTAAATCTTTGATGAAAGTCTTTTCTTTTAGGCAACTGGAACCTACAAATCAACTGACATCTGAATGCCTGTGAAAACTCTCAAGAATACCAAGCAACATCTTTATTATGTTTTCAATTCTGCTAGGAAATTTTTCCATTAAAAATGTTGAAATCTTCCTCTCTGCAGCCGCTATGCAGTGCTCTCAGTTCTACCCTCTGGGGTCAAGCAAAATCAATATAATTATTCGAATTACATTATAGTTCTCCATATATGTAAAGATATTTATTATTCTCTCTCTGTCTTCTCTTCTTCGGGTTATTAGTATCCAAGATAATCAACTGATAGTCATTGTTATAGCCCTCTCAACATCATACTATTGAATCAATGAATCTCCACTCTTGTTTATCCATGTCCTTTTTAATGACTAGAGTCATTTATGTTGTAATTACTCTGCCTTTTCATTTTACCTGCTTCTCCTTTTTCTTCTTCCTTTTTTTCTTGCTTGATTTCTTCTTGAAGGAATGCAAGATAATGGAAATTTCTTATATGATAAAAAATATTCCCTTAGGCCATAGAACTGAGCATTCTCTTCTTTTTATACTTATTTATTTTTTCAATTACAGGTAAAAACACTTCTGGATAATTATTTTCTGACATTTTAGGATTTAGATTTTCTCCCTCCCTCTCCCCCTACTCTCCAAGGCGGTAAAAATCTGATATAGTTTATTCCAGTGCTTTCATGTGATACATATTTCCACATTGCACTAGAAGACACATATCACACATGCAATAAGAAACTCATGAAGGAAATAAAGTGGAAGAGGACATGCTTTGATCTGCAATCAAACTCCAACAATTCTTCTTTGTTTGTGAATAGCATTTTTCATAATGAGTCCTTTGGTTTTATCTTAGAAACTTGCTTTTCTAATAATGTTTAGTCCCTCCCAGTTGATCAAAATATGATATTTCTGCTGCTGTATACATTGTTCTGGTTTGGTTCACTTTACATAAGTTCATATAATCTTTCATGTTTTTCTGAACTCATCCTGTTTATCATTTCTTTTTTTCCCTTTTAAACATTATTTTATTTGGTCATTTTCAAACATTATTCATTGGAAAAAAAGATAATTTTCTTCCCCCCTCCTCCAACCACCCTTCCCCTACCCATTTCCATGTTGTTGGTATTTGCATTAGAGTGTTAATTTAGAGTCTCTCCTCAATCATATCCCCTCAACCCCTGTAGTCAAGCAGTTACCTTTCCTCCATGTTTTGACTCCCACAGTTTGTCCTCTGCTTGTGGATAGTAGTTTTTTTTTTTCTCATAGATCCCTGCAGATTGTTCAGGATCAATGCATTGCCACTAATGGAAAAGTTCATTATGCTTGATTGAACCACAGTGTATCAGTCTCTGTGTACAATGTTCTCCTGGTTCTGCTCCTTTCACTCTGCATCGATTCCTGAAGGTCATTCCAGTTCACATGGAATTCCTCCACTTTATTATTCCTTTGAGCACAATAGTATTCCATCACCAACATATACCACAATTTATTCAGTCATTCCCCAATTGAAGGGTATCCCCTCATTTTCCAATTTTTGGCCACCGCAAAGAGCACTGCTATGAATATTCTTGTATAAGTCTTTTTCCTATGGCTGGATCATAGGGCAGACTGACTTTTATCGCCCTGTGGGCATAGTTCCAAATTGCTCTCCAGAATGGTTGGATCAGTTCACATCCCCACCAGCAGTGGATTAGTGTCCCTACTTTGCCACATCCCCTCCAGCATTCATTACTTTCTTTTGCTGTTATGTTAGCCAATCTGCTTGGTGTGAGGTGATATTTCAGTGTTGTTTTGATTTGCATCTCTCTGATTATAAGAGATTTAGAACACTTTTTCATGTGCTTATTAATAGTTTTGATTTCTTTATCTGAAAACTGCCTATTCATGTCCCTTGCTCATTTATCAATTGGAGAATGGCTTGATTTTTTGTACAATTGATTTAGCTCTTTATAAATTTGAGTAATTAAACCTTTATCAGAGGTTTTTGTTATGAAGATTGTTTCCCAATTTGTTGCTTCCCTTATGATTTTAGTTGCATTGGTTTTGTTTGTACAAAAGCTTTTTAATTTGATGTAGTCAAAATTATTTATTTTACATTTTGTGATTCTTTCTATGTCTTGCTTGGTTTTAAAATCTTCCCCTTCCCAAAGGTCTGACATGTATACTATTCTGTGTTCACCTAATTTACTTATAGTTTCCTTCTTTATGTTCAAGTCATTCACCCATTCTGAGTTTATCTTGGTGTAGGGTGTGAGGTGTTGATCCAGTCCTAATCTCTCCCACACTGTCTTCCAATTTCCCCAGCAGTTTTTATCAAATAGTGTATTTTTGTCCCCAAAGCTGGGATCTTTGGGTTTGTCATAAACTGTCTTGTTGAGGTCACTTACCCCAAGGCTATTGCACTGATCCTCCTTTCTGTCTCTTAGCCAGTACCAAATTGTTTTGATGACCACTGCTTTATAATATAGTTTGAGATCTGGGACTGCAGAGTCACCTTCCTTTGTATTTTTTTTTTCATTATTTCCCTGGATATCCTTGATCCTTTGTTCTCCCAAATGAACTTTGTTATGATTTTTTCTAATTCAGTAAAATAGTTTTTTGGAAGTTCAATGGGTATGGCCCTAAATAGATAGATAAATTTGGGTAGGATGGTCAGTTTTATTAGCTTGTCCTACCTATGAGCAGTTAATGTTTTTCTAGTTGCTTAGATCTAGTTTTAGTTGTGTGGAGAGTGTTTTGTAGTTGTGTTCATATAGTTCCTGTGTTTGTCTTGGCAGATAGATTCCTAAGCATTTTATATTGTCTAAGGTGATTTTGAGTGGAATTTGTCTTTCTAATTCTTGCTGCTGAGATGGAGATATATAGAAATGCTGATGACTTATGTGTGTCTATTTATCATTTCTTATAGAGAAATAGTATATATTGGGATACAAACCCAGCAGTGGTAATGCTGGGTCAAAGGGTCAGCAAATTTTTATGGCCCTTTGGGCCTGGTTTCATATTTGTGCATCTTTTTCTACCTTCACTCCTTTCTGCAGATGGTTTCCTGGGAAGAGCTTCCTCTGAAGAATCTTACCACAGTCACAGAATTCCTTTTGCTGGGATTTTCTAACCTCCAAGACCTACAACTTGTGCTCTTTGCTATCTTCCTCTGCCTTTACATAATTATCCTGTGTGGGAACATTACCATTGTTACTGTCATTCTCCTGGAGCATAGCCTTCACATCCCCATGTATTTCTTTCTAGGTGTCCTTTCTGTCTCTGAGACCTGTTATACCTTTGTCATCTTACCCAAGATGCTTCTCAACTTGCTCTCTGTTCTCAGAACCATCTCCTTCACCAGCTGTGCGATCCAAATGTTCTTCTTTCTTTCCTTTGCTATCAATAACTGTTTGTTGTTGGGTGTGATGGGTTATGACCGCTATGCTGCCATCTGCCACCCTCTGCGTTATCCAATCCTTATGAACTGGAGGGCCTGCAGACTGTTAGCAGCTACTTGTGGCTTGAGTGGATTCCTGATCTCAATGGTTGGAACAACCTTGGTCTTCATTCTGCCCTTCTGTAACTCTAACAAGATCCGCCACTACTTCTGTGACATTTCACCCGTCATTCACCTTGCCTGTGGTAACACCTATATCAATGAGATGATCATATTCATCTGTGGAGTCCTAGTGCTTGTGGTCCCCTTGATTTTCATCTGCTTCTCCTATGTCTTCATTGTCAGCACCATCTTAAGGATTCCATCCACTGAAGGGAAGAGGAAGGCCTTCTCTACCTGTGCTTCCCACCTTACAGTGGTTATAGTGCACTATGGATGTGCGTCTTTTGTTTACCTGAGACCTTCATCCAAGGTCTCATCTGGCAAAGACCAGTTGGTGACAGTGACTTATACCATCGTCACCCCCTTGCTGAATCCTATGGTTTATAGCCTCAGGAACAGGGATGTACAGATGGCCATTAGGAAAGTGATTGGCTTTGGAAAGTTTTCCCAGAAAACTACATAACTTCAGCATTTCAAAACTGTTGGCAAATAATACTGTGCTGAAGATGTGGTCATAGCTATGAGTTCAGTGCTGATCTTAGGCTATATGCTTTTTAAACTTATTTTTTAACTTTTTTTTGACCCATGGGTATATTCATAGAAACATTTCAGGAGGCCACCAGTGAGGTCATATTTGAGCACGAAATATTAGAAATATTGTACCACAATCATGAGGAAGCATGGCATAAAATATTGGTTTAGGAGTCAAGAAGACCTGGTTTTAAATTACACTTATGACATTTATTACATAATTCTCACCAAGTAATATAGGTTCTCCATTTGTAAAATGTTGCCTTTTCTTGTTCGTGTTAGAAAGGTTTCTCTGTCAGTTTCCTAGGATGTCTAGTTGCTTCTCTCTTTGTACTTTTACTAGAAATCTAATTAAGATAACATATAATTATCTAATTTTATTCCTTTGATGTGTATAGCTATTCTATTTTTTAAATTCTTTTGTTTTTATTTATTCTTATTTTATAATCAATTCTCAACTTTCACAAGAGTAAAGAATGTTAATATTCTTACATTAAATCTATGGGAAATAGGAGATTGGGTTCCTAAGACAATCAAAAACTAAAATCTATCACTAGAAATTTCTGAAAATATATTTTTTCTGAAATCTAAAAATAAAATTCTTTGTAATAAAACCTTAATTCTAATAATACACACATTTCTTCCACAACAACCATGCAATTAATCATAAAATGCAGTACTCATAATAAAATTGGCAACTTGCAAAACATTTTTCTCACTAGAACTCTATGACCTTTTATGCTGATTCTGGTTAAAAAAACTTATTTCAGACAATATTTACTTTTCATGACATGAAATCTATAGTACTGTAAGTGCTGTACAGAAATAAAAAAATTTAATATGACTTTTACCTTCCACTGTTCCAGATGGTGGTGTGAAAATGTTGTACTCTATGTACTATACTGCTATAAACTTCTCTACCTTGAATACCCTCTGAAAACCAAAGGAGAGATTCCTAGAACTGTGGTCCTTGCTCTCAGAAGACTCCCAGACTGGTGAGATATTGACATCACGTCTGGCACTCTGTCCTTCACAGCTGGTGGGATGACACTGGAGACTGTGAAGAATGCAAGAGCTTGAAATAATACATTGGCAATGTCTGCTTCAAATGCCATTTGAGATCCATTAGGATCTTGGAGTATGGTCACTCCACAAACTTCACCTGTAGTGACTCTTTTTTTTCTCCTCTTCTACACACAGCAAATATGATTTTACTGACAAAATCATGAAAATGCTTGACTTGAAAAGTTAAATACTTAAATGTTGAAAACAGAGTATGTTTCCCAATTTTTTACAGTTGTTCGCATTTATTCATTATGACATTTTCCAGGTCTGTTGATGTTTTTAATGCTTCAATATTTTTGGAAGATTTGATCTTTATTATTATTTATAAAAAAGGGATGTATTATGTTAAAGAAGTTGCTGAAGCTTGTATTATATTGCACCAAAGTATAATAGCAAAGAGAGCATCATGTCTGATTTTTAGATATGTTTGTTTTAAGTAATAGATTGTGGGATTTTTTTCTTATTGAATTTGTCATTCCCTTTAATTTTATTATATTGTTTAATCAATGTATATTTAATTATGAGAGTTAGGTATATATTTTCTCCCATCTGTCTATTTTTTCATGGACTGAATTTTTTTTTTATTCCTCTTCCTCTATAGATCATTTCTTCAATTAATTTATTTTATCTATTTTAAAGCAAACTTATTTCTACAGGCTCTCTTCCCCTTACACTTAACCCCTTCTCTGTTTGTCACATGATTACTTTCACAGCTCCATCAACATTGAATGTGCCCCAATTTTCCCATATCCTCTCTAGTATTTGTCATTTTTCTTTTCTGTTATCTTAGTTAATATGATGGGTGTGGGGTGTTTTAATTTGTTATTTTAGTTTCCTTTTTTTATTACATATAATACTAATTGTTACATCAGTATTATATTATATTAAATTAGAATTATGCATAGAATACTAATTATTAGTGATTTGGACATTTTTTCATATAGTGTTGATTTTTTTCTCCTGAAAATGGCCTGTTCATGTCCTTTGATTACTTATCAATTGGGGAATAGGTCCTATTTTATTTTTATAAATCCATCACAGTTCTCTATGTATTTGAAAAAATGAGACAGAATCTTCCTTTATTTTTCCTCTAGTTTCCTGCTTTTCTTCTAATTTTAGCAGCATTGGTTTTGTTTGTGCAAACCTTTTTAATTTTATGTAGGCAAAATTATTCATTTCCCCCTTCCATAAATCTTTCTATTTTGTCATGTACTCTTCTCCTATCCATAAATCTAACAAGTCATTTTTCCTTTCTCCCCTAATTTGTTCATTTTAGGTCTAAATCATCTACCCATTTTGAGTTCATCTTGGCAAATGGCTTATGATGTAGGTTTATGCCTAATTTTTGCCAAAGTGTTTTCTGGTTTTCCCAAGAAATAGTAAGTTCTTACTCTAATTGCTAGAATCTTCATAGTTATCAAACATTAGGAACTATACTTATTTGCTTCTGTATGTCGTACCTATCAATCAACTGGTCTATTTATTATTTATAATCAAATTGTTTTGATAAATAGTTGCAGATTTGGCACTTCTTTGTCCACTTCCTTCACATTTTTGGGGGGTTCATAAAATGTAATTTTATTTCATGTTATTTTGCTGTTACATAGGGCATAACATTTTCACAAAGCTTTTTTGGGACTACAGTCAATGATTAGCAACACACAATAGTGATCCAAATTTTCTAAGTAACAATCACTGAATAAACGTGATACCCTCTCACATGTGCACAAATCTGCTTGGAAAAGTATTAAAAATGTTAGGCCTGGACTCTTGTATTTCCAATGGTTTCCCCCATTATAATGTATTAAGAAATGACATATACTTTAATTTGCCAAAAAGCAACATTTGTATTCTGGTAGTTACATACTACTTCTATTACAAAGTAAAATGGACACCAGAACTACAAAGGCAGGAGTGTGAGTGAACTTTTATTGAGAGGGAAATTGTCAAATGAAACAACAGCAACTGAAGGGTAAGAAAACCTCCTGCTGTCACAGACATACTGTGGACTCAGTAATTTATTTTATAGTAGGCAAATTTCAGCTCATGATCCCTAACCCTAAAAATGCCAATCTTGTTTCCATTTGACCCAATACTTCCAGATTCCTCTTTAAAGGAATATATAATAAGAAGAGCATATTAAAGTTGTTTGCTGAAAGTAAAACCCTAAAAAATATGGTAGGAATATGGGGGAGAGAAGCTATGTAAAACACTTGAGTTGCATTTAACTACATTTTCATATCTTCACTGTAATACAAAACACAGTCACTTGCAGAACTGGTTCAGATTTTTAAATACCAGATACACTTTTGTCCTCTACATAAATGTTTGGAAGTTACTTATGTTTATATGAAATGAAGCCATTAATACTTTTCTACAGCAGTAACCTCACACCAGGAAGGCCAGGACAAACACAAATCAAGAAATGGAGTTTTCCCCAAACGGCCGTGCGAAAAGACTATGAAACATTGATTTCCATACACATGGATGGGTTATCTTTGCTATCAGAAATCCAAGTGGAGCTACAAGGAATGGAGACGTGTAAAAAGGTTTCTTGAGAGAAAGGAAGATGCCATCCTGTATAAATTTTAAATTTCTGCACCTTCTGCAGCATCATATTCTTCTCCTGCACTGTCCGATGTCCATAATGTTAGGTTCTCTCTAAGCAACTGCATGATAAAGGTACAGTCTTTGTATCAGTCTTCAATCAGTGTATTAAGTTTTGCAATGGCATCATCAAAAGCCAGTTTAGCCAATGTGCAGCCAAGCTTGGGGTTATTAAGCATCTCATAGTAAAATACAGAAAATTTAAGAGCTAACCCCAGGTGAATTGGATGTATAGGTTGCATCTCTTTCTTGCTGAATTCAAATGCTTCTTGATAAGCTCCTTGGGAATTATCTATTGTTTGTTTTCAGTCATTACCACAGATGACTTCAGCAAGGTACAGGAAGTAGTCTCCCTTCATTTTCAGATAGAAGACTTTGCTCTCTGGATTGGTCGCAGTGGCTATTAAAAACTTGTCCAACAATTCCAAAACAGTGGTGCAGATGGATCTTGGTTCACACTCTACTTTCGCCTGGTAGTCCTTGACCAGCTGCATCTTCTTGTCACTGGTGTCAATTTTCTGCTTAAGGCTAGAAATGACCCTCCAAGCTGACCTTCGCCCCACGACTACATTCTTGTAGGTCATGGAGAGCAGGTTGTATTCCTTGTTGGAGAGCTAGGCCCCCTGCTTGGTCACTGCCTTCATGCAGGTGGCCATGTCATAGCACTTGGCCTTCTGGATTATCTTCTCCATAGTGGACAGGTTGGGGATGGGAGTGGAGGCGGTGGCAGCAGCAGCAGGGCTCTGGGGAGAGGGAGAAGCAGCTCCAAAAGTCTTCACCTTCAATGCCTCCAATCTCCCCTACTTTGATATGCTTTAGGCTTTGGCCCACATTTATTTTTTCATTGACTCCCTTGATATTCTTCACTTTTTGCTTCTTCACATGAATCTTATTAGTATTTTTTCTAGCTCTATAAAATAATTCTTCGGTGTTTTTATTGATATGGCACTGAATAGGTAAATTAATTTAGCTAATATTGTTATTTCATTTTATTTTTTGAAAATTTTATTTAACTAATCAATTTAGAATATTTTCCTTGGTTACAAGAATCATGTTCTTTCCCTCCCTTACTCCACCCACTCCCATATACCATACTCAATTCCACTGGGTTTTACATGTGTCCTTAATCAAAACCGATTTCAATATTATTGATGTTTGCACTCATTTAGAGTCTATATCCACAATCATATCCCCATAGAACAATATGATCAAGCAGTTGTTTTTCTTCTGTGTTTCTACTCCCACAGTTTTTCCTCTGAATGTAGATAGTTTTCTTTCTCATAAATCCCTCCGAATTCTTCTGGATCATTGCATTGCTACTAATAAAGAAGTCCATTACATTTGATTGTACCAGAGTATATCAGTCTCTGTGTATAATGTTCTCCTGGTTCTGCTCCTTCCACTCTGCATCAATTCCTGGATGTCATTCCAGTTTAGTCTATTCCACTGATCCTCCTTTCTCTTAGCCAGTACCATATTGTTTTGATGACCACTGCTTTATAGTATAGTTTGAGATCTGGTACTGCTAGGCCACCTTCTTTCACATTTTTTTTCATTATTTCACTTGATATCCTTGATCTTTTGTTTTTCCAAATGAACTTTGTTATGGTTTTCTCTAATTCAGTGAAAAAGTCTTTTGGTAGTTCGATGGGTATGGCACTAAATAGATAGATAAGTTTGGGTAGGATTGTCATTTTTATTATGTTAGCTCGTCCTACCCATGAGCAATTGGCTAGATTCAGTTTTAATTGTGTGGAGAGTGTTTTGTAATTGTGTTCATATAGTTCCTGTGTTTGTCTCAGCAGATAGATTCCTAAGTATTTTATATTGTCTAGGGTGATTTTAAATGGAATTTCTCTTTCTAGTTCTTGCTGCTGAGATGTGTTGGAGATATATAGAAATGCTAATGACTTATGTGGGTTTATTTTGTAACCTGCAACTTTGTTAAAGTTGTTTATTATTTTCACTAGCTTTTTAGTTGATTCTCTAGGATTCTTTAAACAGACCATCATATCATCTGCAAAAAGTGATAACTTGGTCTCCTCATTGCCAATTTTAATACCTTCAATTTCTTTTTCTTCTCTAATAGGTACTGCTAATGTTTCTAGTACAATGTTAAATAATAGAGATGATAATGGGCATCCATGTTTCCCTCCTGATCTTATTGGGAATGCACCTAGTTTATCCCCATTGCAGATGATGTTTGCTGATATTTTTAGATATATACTGTTTATTATTTTTAGGAAAGGCCTATCTATTCCTATACTTTCTAGTGTTTTTAATAGGATTGAGTGTTGTATTTTGTCAAAGGTTTTTTCTGTGTCTATTGAGATAATCATATGATTTTTGTTGGTTTGCTTATTGATATGGTCAATTATGTGGACGGTTTTCCTAATATTGAACCATCCTTACATTCCTGGTATGACTCCTACCTGATCATAATGAATAACCCTTGTGATCACTTGCTGGAGTCTTTCTGCTAGTATATTACTTAAGATTTTTGCATCTATGTTCATTGAGGAGATTGGTCTGTAGTTTTTTTCTCTGTTTTTGACTTGCCTGGTTTTGGAATCAGGACCATATTTGTGTCATAAAGCAATTTGGTAGAGCTCCTTCTTTACTTATTCTGTCAAATAGTTTGTATAATATTGGGATTAGTTGTTCTTTGAATGTTTGATAGGATTCATTTGTGACTACATCTGGTCCTAGGGATTTTTTCTTATGGAGTTCTTTGATGGCTCATTCAATTTCTTTTTCTGATATAGGGTTATTTAGGTATTCTATTTCTTCTGTTAATCTAGGCAGTTTATATTTTTTGTTTATATTCATCCATATCACCTAGATTACCATATTTATTGCCATATAATTGGGCATAATAATTTTTAATTATTGCCTTAATTTCCTCTTCATTAGAGGTGAGATCTCCCTTTTCATCTTGGATACAGTTCATTTGGTTCTCTTCTTTCCTTTTTATAATTAGATTGATCAGTACTTTGTCTTTTATTTTTTTCAAAATACCAGCTTCTAGTATTATTTGTTAATTCAATAGTTATTTCACTTTTGATTTTATTAATTTCTCCTTTAATTTTTAGGATCTCTAATTTAGTTTTCATCTGAGGATTTTTAATTTGTTCATTTTCTAGTTTTTAAATTTTCATGCCCAATTCATGGACCTCTACCCTCCCCAATTTGTTAAAATATGAACTCAAGGATACAAATTTCCCCCCGAGTACTGCTTTGGCTGCATACCACAGATTTTGAAAGGATGTCTCATCATTGTCATTTTATTCTATTAAATTATTAATTGTTTCTATGATTGGTTCTTTAACTGATTTTGGAGAATCATATAATTTAATTTCTAATTAATTTTTAATTTGCCTCTCTATGTACCCTCACTAATTGTTATTTTTATTGCATTATGATCTGAAAAGTTTGCATTTATTATTTCTGCTCTTTTGCACTTATTTGCAATGTTTTTATGCCCTAGTACATGGCCAATATTTGTTAATGTACCATGTGCTGCTGAAAAGTAGGTGTATTCCTTTTTGTTCCTATTTATTTGTCTCCACATATTGACTTATTTTTCTAAAATTTCATTCACATCTCTTGCCTCTTTTTATTTATTTTTGATTTGATTTATCTAGATCTGAGAGTGAAGGTTCAGGTCTCCTATTAGTATAGATTTATTATCTATTTCCTCCTTCAACTCCACTAGTTTCTCCTATAGAAATTTGGATGCTTTAACTTTTTGTGCATACATGTTGAGTACTGATATTTTCTCATTGTCTATGCTGCCTTTAATCAGAATGTAATTACTTTCCCTATCTCTTTTGATCTTAGTTTGGCTTTGTCAGATATCATATTTGCAACTCCTGCCTTCTTTTTCTCAGTTGATACCCAATAGATTTTGCTCCAGCCTTTTACTTTTACCCTGTGCATGTGTCTACTTGCCTCGTGTGTTTCTTGTAGACAACATATTGTAGGGTTTTGGTTTCTAATCTACTTTGCTATTTGCTTGTGTTTTATGGGTGAGTTCATTCCATTCACATTCAGAGCCATAATTACCAGTTCTATATTTCACAACATTTTGATTTCCCATCCTAATCCTGCCCTTTCTTCTTTCACTATTTCCTTCTATACCAGTATTTTGTTTAATCACTCCCCCTATATCCAACTCTTATTTTGCTACCTTTCCCCCATTCTTATTTCTCTTTTATTTTTAGTTAGGGTCTTTCTATACTACTCCACACACTCTCCCTCCCTTGTATTGCTTCCCTCCCCACCAGTCCATTTGTTACCCTTCTACTTCTCTATAGGGCACCAATCAATTCCCTGCCCCAGTGGATCTGATTGTTCTTCCTTCTTTAAGTCAATTTCAATGCATGTAAGAATTAAGTATTTCCTGTCTCCAACAGCTTTGCCTTTCCAGTCCCCCACTTCTCCCCCACTCCCACCATGTGCTTCTTTATGAAATATAAATTTATTCCTTTCTGTCTCTTTTCCCATTTCTCTTAGTATTGATCTCTTTTTCAACTTTTGGTTATATATATTTTCCTGGCTACCCAGGTGATAATAACAATTTTTAAGTTACCAATATTATCCTTTCTTATAGGAATGCAAATCATTTTAACTTATTGGGTTCCTAAAAAGAAAGAAAAAAAATTTCCCCCTTTTCTTAATTACCTTTTGTGTTTGCACATCAAATTTTCTATTTAAGTCCAGTCTTTTCTTTATGAATGCTTGGAGGTCTTCTATTTTATTAAATGACCATATTTTCCCCTGCAATAATATAGTTAGTTTTGCTGTGTTTTCTTGGCTATAGACCTAGTTTCCTTGCTTTCTGGAATATCATATTTAATGCTTTTTGGGCCTTCAGTGTAGATGCAACCAGATCCTGTGTTATCCTCACTGTAGTTCTGTGGTATCTGAATGACTTTTTCTTAGCAGCTTATAATATTTTTTCTTGGTCTGGTAGTTCTTGAATTTGGCTCTAACATTTCTGGGTGTTGTCAATTGAGGATTAAGTATAGGAGGTCATCTGTAGATTCTTTCAATCTCCACTTTTCCCTCTTGCTCTAGAATGTTGGGGAAGTTCTCTTGAATAATTTACTGTAGAATGATGTACAGGATTTTTCTTTTGTCATTCTCTTCAGGTAGACCAATGGTTCTTAACTTGTCTCTCCTTGACCCGTTTTCTATGTCTTCTGTTTTGTGAATGAGGTGTTTCATATTTTCCTCAATTTTTTTTTATTCTTTTGATTTTGTTTTATAGTTTCCTGCTGCCTTGTGAAGTTGTTTGCTTCTAGTTGTCAGATTCTAGTATTTAAAGACTGAATTTCATCCCTGGTTTTTTGGTCATCCTTCTCCTTCTGATATTTCATCTCCTTTGCTCATTTTCAAGATGATTAATTTTGGCTTTCAAGACACTATTTTCTGTTTCCAGATGACTTATCTTGCTTTTTAAGTTCTTTTCCCAGTTGTCTTCAGCCTCTCTTAATTGTTTTTTGAATTGTATTTTAAGTTCTTCCAAAGCCTGTTTCCAATTTATTGGAGTTTCTGTATTTTTGCTTGATGTTCTTTGTTCCTCCTCTGTTCCACTTGCTCTTTGTTCATTACCTGGATAGAAGCTGTCAATTGTAATTTCTTTTTCTTTTTCTGCTTACTCATTTTTCCTTTTTCTTTCTTCCTTGTTATTGCCTGTAATCTTTCTCCTCTCATTATTTTCTGAATCTGTGCATTTGGGCTGTTCTATCCTGAAGAGGCTTCTTCTCTGCTGTACTGATTGACCAGGTTAGGCTGATGGTATTGATGAGCCCTCAGGTCAGTTCTTTCCCAGCTAGTAGCAGAAGCTGAAAAGGATATGGACTTTCAACTCTGTTATCGAGGTTGTAGCCTGTAGTGGTTGCAGCCCTTGTCCCTCAAGCTTAGTCAGCAAGGCTCTCAAAGAAGTCTGTGGGAAAGGGGTGTTGGAGATTGTGCTTCCCTGCCCTCTGAAGGCTTCTAATCTGTCCTGCTCATAAGATTAAGCCAGGGAGGAGTTGATCTGCAGAGCTTGATGTGCCCTGAGGCTAAAACCTCAAGAAGGGGTGTGTGTGTCAAGATGGAGTATTTTGGCTGCTGTGACTATGCTGCCTTCTCTGAGCTTCTCCTTCAGATATATCCCCACTGCCTGTGTTCAGCACCCTGAACCTGGCACAGCTGTGCCTGCAAGGTATTCCCTCAGGACTTGCTCCCTTACCTGCCCATACATTCCAGCCCCTGCTGAAGCTCAGCACTGTAGGTGGGGGAAGGGTCCTGGGACCTTCCTCCTTCCTTCCCCTTAAACCCAAGTGTTCAAGAATTCAGGCCTTTGGGGGGAATACCATTCAAATTGAGTCCAGTAGGTAGGTTTCCTAGCTCTGTCCTTTTCTTAGATTTGGTTTTCTGTCCCCTCAAAACACTATGTTTTTAATTGGTATGGAAGGATATTCAGAGAGGTCTGGACTTTTGCTGTGTCTAAGCCACCATCTTGATACCTCACCCCTAATATTGTTATTTTAATGATATTGGTTTGACCTACCTATGCACAATTAAGTTTTTTCTCAATTATTTAGATTTGCTTTTTGGTAAAAATTGCATTTAATTGTATGTTTTTCTAATTAGAATTTCTTTTCTTTGTCCTCTTCATTAATTTATTTCCATTTCTGACTATTCTCTACAGTTAATCTTTGATTAATGAATTTTATACTTATTTAATCCTTTGTTAGTCTCTATATTCTTCATGAAATTCAGACTTCAAAGGTATCTTTAATGAGTTGTTTTTTTCTAAAATGTTTCTATATTATTGACATGAAGATTTTATGCTTTCCTCCTCTTCCTTCTCATTTCCTATTGTGCCTCACTCTCAGAAATATCAATTCTTGGAAACGATAGAAAATAGTAGAATTTTTCACTGTCTATAATTGTGTGATTCTTTATTACTTTTCTACTTTCCTCATTACATTACTCAACATTTGCCATGGAATTTCCTCCTTGTCTATGCCTTCCCATTTTTCTAGATGTCAGTTGCCTGCAAGAGCTATGATTTACCTTCTCCTGAAGCAAGATCTGAGGCAAAGACATAAAATATTCTCAGAGCCAGAAGTCTCTCTAAATATGAAATCCCTTTAGGTTATACCTTTTTAAAATCCCCATTTCCCATTAAAGAATATTTCTTTTTTTCTCATGAGAGTCTTTTGTAGTAGGACTCCTTTCTACTACTGAATCAAAGTTTCCTCTTTCCTTCTATTTTCAATGCCCACGTTTGCCACATCACTAATTTTTAGTAGTCTCACTTCTTCCTGAGAGACTAAAGAAGTTATTTTTCTTTGTTATTTATTCTTGACCTGGTTAGGGGTATATTATATACCACACTCTGTTTTCTCTCTTATTTAATCCCTTTTATGTGTCCTCTTCCATTATGCAGTTTACTGTTATTAAACAAAAAAAAATGACACTTGTAGGTGTCCTTTGGTAAATTTAATCTTTGGTGGTTTAGGTCCATTTCTGCATCATCATTTTTTCAACATAACTTATGCATTCACTCTTGTCTCCTTTTAGAAAAGAAAATACTGGGGGCATCTGGGTAGCTCAGTGGATTGAGAGGCAGGCCTAGAGATAGGAGGTCTTTGGTTCAAATCTGGCCTCAGATACTTTCTGTGTGTTTGACCCTGGGCAAGTCACTTGACCCCCATTGTCTGGCCCTTACCACTCTTCTGCATTGAAACCAAAATACAATATTGATTCCAAGATGGAAGGTTAAAGGTTTAAAAAAAAAGAATATGTCTTAATGATCCATCTACCTTGTGATATATGAATGTAATGGAATATTTCTGTGAGGTAAGGAATCACAAATCTGATGAGTAGAGAAAAGCATGGAAAGGCTTATATGAACTAATGCAAAATGAAGCAATCAGAGATGGGTTGAAATATAAATAACCACAACAAATAGAAAAATAGCAATTTCAAAACTATTGAATATTGCAAATTTGAAAAAAAAAATTTTTGGCCTTAGAAAAGATACATAAAAACCCTACTTCATCCCACTTTTATGATGATGGATGGATTACCTTGATATAGAAAACTATATATGTTGTCATAGGGTTGTTTTTTTTTTTTTGCTATATTGATTAGTTTTTTTGGATAGTTTTGTCTCTTTTTTAATAGAAAAAAGTCTTGGTATATGGGATGGTATTTTACAAGGGGGAGGAATATAGGGGGAAATTCAGGCAATGTAAAAACAAACCGTGCCAATAAATGTACCAAACTGAGGTCATTTTATTTTATACTAAAAGCAAGGATGGAAGCAAACCATCAAAGATTTTTTAATAACTGGGTCACAGGGGTTAAAATATGTTTAGAGGAAATTGATTGGCAATTGGCTATAGAATGGATTGGAGAAGAAGTAATTTGGCTTTAGTCATAGCAAATAAAAGGCTATGATAATCATTTAGGTTAAAGGCTATAAGGGCTTGAATTAGATTGTAATCAGAATGAGTGCAGATAAGAGAAATGTTATGGAAATAAGACTAAAACAATTGTGATTAATTTGATATAGTTGGAGAGACAGACAGACAGATAGATAGATAGAGAGAGAGAGAGAGAGAGAGAGAGAGAGAGAGAGAGAGAGAGATTGAAACCAGGGTGACTGGAAAGAAAGTGGTTGCATTAAGGGAAATGGGGAAGTTTAGAAAAAATGGCTTCTGAGGTGAGAAGAGTGAAGAATAATGTATTCTGTATAAATCCAATGAGTTTGAGATATTTGTAGGATATGATAGTAGAACTCACCAGAAGATAATTTGTAATGTAGGACTAGAATTGGAGAGATTAGGACTTTTTAAAAATTAATTTTCAAATGATCTGTATAAAACCATTCACTAATTGAGTCTATAAGAATTATTGAGATGTTGTACAAGAAATTATATATACTGTTACAAATATGTATATATGTATTTAATATATATTTGCACAGTAATAATAAAATTCTTTTCTGTGTCCCTTCCTGCAACTTATCCTTCTTTTCACCTGTGAAATTTGAAACATATTTCACAGACACTCTTTTTTTTTTTCTTATATGTATCACTAACAACTTACCGTCCTCCCCAAATAAAAGGATCTATAATCAAGGAAACCATTCAATGGATTGGCTATATTATGTTTTTTCTTCTTATTCTTCTACTGCTGCTTTTACTGCTCTGCTCTATTGCTTCACTATTATATACACACACACACATTTTTTAAATAAATAGTCTGTTTTTTAATTTAAAAATTATTTGGCTTTGGATGTTTATTTTTTTTCTTATTTCTGTCTCTTTATTTTTGTTGATATAAATGTTTAAAAATATACATTTTCTATTAAGCAGAGTTCTGCCTGCACTTCAGAGATACTGGCATATATTTTTTATCATTTTGTTTCATGTTATGTTGCGATGATTTTTCTTCTTTAAATTATATACTTTATTTTAACATTCATTTAAAAATTGAGCTCCAATTCTTTCCTTCAAGAAGGCAAACAAAATTATATCAATTATAGATGTGAAGTGTGAAGGAGGTGAAAAATGAGGGAAAAGGTACGGGAAAAGGAAGGTAGCCGGGGGTTCCCCCTTGCTCCAGTAGTCGGGATAGGGAAATTGACCAGGCTTTTCTTTATAGACTATAATTATGCTAGGGATAGTTAATTAAATCAAGTCAGACTTCATTGATAGCCAAGTAGGTTTATTGGGCCAGGAAAATAAAGGTTTAGAAAGCTAAAGAAAATTAGATCTTCTGCAGGTATGTGGGGGCCAAAGGCTCATACCAGAGGCAAGGCTCTTCTCTAGAAAAGGCACCAAAACCCTCACTTCTCTCTTCTTTTTATATATTATCAGACACCTCCCACAAAGGAAGTGGGAGGTGTCTGAAGAAGTTGGGGTAGAGGGTCCTAGGAGATGTATTCTTCCATGATTCAGAGCCATTTTAAAACACACATTTCTCCCTGTGATCCTTTAGGAGTCTAGTCTCCCCAATGGATCAAAACAAAAACAAATAAATTTGTAATCACACTAAAATATACATCAATACAAGGGGGAAATAGGAACAATTTTTACAACAAAACAAAATTAAATATTTGGCACTTTTTTACAAAGAAATCATGGGGCAGTCCCCTTATTCACAACTATACATACACACACACACACACACACACATATATAAAACAAATGATTTTTTTTACAAAGCAAATGAATTTTTAACAAAACAAGTGAATTTTTACCCCCCCCCGCCCAAGTTCAATTTTATGCATCCAGGTTTTTTTCTTAGGATCTCCTGGAGTAGTGTGTGGCCTCCAATCTGCACTGAAAAAAGTTCTCCAAGAATGTTTTGACTTGATTTCTACCATTTTCATGTGTGGTTACTATACATTTTTTCTCTAAGTCTCTTATTTCTGTTATTATTTGAGAAATTATGTTTTTAACCTCTGCATCAAGCTGTCTTACTTGTCTCTGCCTATCATGTGTTCTTTTGCTTGGTTTGTATTTCTCATTGCTCACAGATTCAATTTCTTGTACTAACTTTTCACTATTTCTTATCTTTTTTCCTCTTAATTTTAACAGCAGTATGTCTTTCACTATTTTCTCCATCTCCATGTACCAAACTTTATACATTATAATCCTGGCTTCATAATTCTCTTCTAACCATATCTGAATATTTGCATTTAGTTCCTGATTTAATAGCATTTTTCATTCCCTATAAGTCATTTGCATGTTGTGTGGATTTCAGCATACAATGATTACAAGTGGAGTTTTGCTTTTTGTATTTTGCTTTTGTGTTTTTGTTGTTACTAACTTAATATTTCTTTTTTAGAAAACAGTCTTCGATCAGGTGTACTGTCTTATGGCAGAAAACAAACAAACAAACAAACAAAAAAAAACATTGCCTAGTCTCTCTCTGCACTGTTCTTGGCTTATAAGCAGGTTTTGTGTATGTCCTAACAGTATTCAACTTTTTGACTTCTTCAATCTCCTTTTCTCTTAAAATTTTCTGTAATTCTTCCAATTTTTCCTGTAAATTTTGCACCTGTTTACTTTGCTCTGTATGACTACACTGTCATGAATATAAGTTGCTGTATCACATAATTCAATTAAACTCACTGTGTCATATTTTGGAAAATAATGTTTGAAAAAGTTCTTTAAGTGTGGTGTGTAACCTTTCAAAAACTGTCTCTGTACATGTGATGTAGAGTCTTCTGTATTTGCCTCTAAGCCCATTATAGATTCAGTCATTTCATAGAGGCCATCCATAAAGGAAGCTAAATATTTCCCTTTATTTTGCACTAGTTTGTCAAATCTTATCCATGCATTTGGTTTAGAACAATACATCTTACCTACTTGGAGCATTCCCTACATTTCCTCAAGTAGGTCATGCTGATGGGATTAGAAAAATCAAAATCTTCCCTTTGCTCCTCTCTAGGCCAACTTATCAGGGCACTCTCTGACCTAGTCTTTTCAATGAATTGGTGAAGCTTATAGGGGCTAAAAAGTTCTGAAAAAAGAAATTCTACATCTTGGAAATCTGGTTCAAAAATTCAGAAAGCACATTTAAGTTTCTTCTGAATTTTATAAGGCCCAGGGTCCATTTTCTTCAGGGAATCTAACTCCTTGGTAGTAAATTGTCTGTGAACTTTTGAATGTAACACATCAGCTGTACTTGATATCTTGGTAACATTTTTGAGTGGAAAATTTTTCTCAGGTTCACTATTTGTCTTAGTGTCCTTGTCACTATTATTTCCCTGTGCCTTAGATTTTACTTTCTTGGCCTTTCTGTCTTTCTCTTTAGGTGCACTATCTTCCTGACCATTCCCCTTATCATTAGTCTGATCTAACCCTTATGCCTTGAGGAATTCTTCAAACATATTCTTAACAAGAGTCTCTAGGTTTGTATCCACTACAAACCTTTGCTGTATGTTTGGGAATCACAAATCTGTAGATGTTCTTATGGTAGGTCAGTGTCTGTATTGCAGCTATGGAAATGATATAGATCAGTGTCAAAATTTGCCAGAGAATGGTTACTCTTTGGAAAGGCATTGGCATCTGTAATATAAACATCATAGTGTTGCTAATGTATTCCACTGAATCTACTATTGTGTTAGTTGTTTTGCTGTATAAAATATTATAGATCCAATATCCTTTAATGGCTGCCAGCACAACTACCCCACAGATCACTTATTTGAACATCCTTGCTGTTATTTTAGCTCTTATCAATACAGGGGCAACTAAATCTGTTTTAAAAACATGTCCTGAAGACAGCAAAGAAACTACTACTTGCCATGGGTTATCTAGCCTGGACTGGACATTTCTTTTATATGTTTTACAACTTATTTTTTGTCAAGATTCCAGATTATATTTATTTTCTGCTTATCATCTATGAAAGTTTTCAGTGGCTGAAGATAAGTGTAAATTGTTTGGTTTCATTCATTCCCACATATGCTGGAGCATTATTCTTCTTAATCCAGTTATACTATGCCCTAAAAAAAAGTGCGCATCTAATTTATGGGAAAAAAGCAAAAGACAATGAAATGGCTGTGATGATTTTAGCCATGAGGGAGGAGATGGCACATCTAAAGCAAATGATTAAGCAACTGACTGAGGAGAAACAAAGTGGCAAATATATTAACACATAACAAGACATATCTAAAAACAACAATGTAGCTAAGCAAGAAAAAACAGATGGGGCTGAAGATGAAAAACCAATATTTCCACTAAGAGATCAAACAAGTCTACAACAAGACAGGGGCATAATTCATCTTAAAAAGCATAAACCACTTACAGCAGCTGACCTTGAAAGTCTGAAAAAAACAGATGCCTTCCTGGTTTTCAGAGCCTGTGTGATGTTTGAAATAATTTAAAAGAGCAATTAGGCTTCATGAATCAAATTTCCAGGACACTGAAATTCTTCTCTCAGAATTATTTTGAAAAAGGGAAAAAACAACAATTCATTGATGAAACTAGAAATAATCCAAATTTAAAATCATGGCCAGAGGAAGGAACAGACTTAGAGTTATCTAATAATGCAAATTTATATTATCTAAAAAAGGCCAGAGAAGATCTATTAGAGACAATGAAAAATTTTTCAAAAAGACAAGATATGTGGGGACAATTTGAGAAATTGAGACAGGAAAGTGGGGAACATCCATCAAAGTTCCTTGATAGAGTAATTGAAGTAGCAGAGCATGTGCTTGGATTTGAAAATTTAACCAAACAAAATCTCCAACACATAAAGAGACAATTTGTGAAAGGAAGTAACACACCTATTAGATTGTATTTTAAACTTCAATGCCCAGACTGGGAAACACTAATTCTGGAAGATTTAAGAAAAACTGTAACTAACATATTCACAGAATATGAACAAGAACAAGAACAGAACAAGAAATCCTAGAGGAAAAGGATGAAATAGTAAAAGAGCTTAAAACCAAGCTCAAGGAGGCAAATAGCACAATTAAAAGAAATTGAAGAAATAAAAAATCTAGCCACTCTGCAATCATACAAACCCACAAGAAATTACATACAAAACAATCAAAGGAGAAAAGTACCCAAATGTGTATGTGGAAAATGAGTCACATGGTTTGAGACTTATTTAAAGGCATAATTAGTTCAATCTAATAACAAACAGAGGTCCTGGAAAAGCAACATAAAGTATAGCAGCAACAATACACAAACAAATACAAAATGTTGTAATTGTAATTGCAAGAATTCATTTCAAGCACCAAATTTAGAAACCATGGAGAGATACATCCAACAAGGAGCAAAGTCACATCATTCTCAAGTAGTCTCAGGTGCTGCCAAACAAAGTCAGTTATGAAGCCAGCCACATTGGGGTAACATCAAAAAGGAAAATGGGAAAGGAAATGGGGAAAATGAAAAGGAAGGAGACTACATGCAAATAGAATTTGGGGGTCCAAAAGCACAAAATAAAACTAAAGAGCAGATAGAAGAAGAAATTCAATTAGTTAGTGATGTAACAGAGATTAAAGAGAAAATTTTTGGAACTGTGGAACAAGATACAAAGAAAAAGAAAGGAATAGAACTGGCAACAGTCTTTAATACAGAAACTTTAAACTTATTAGGACATTATAACTTAAAAAGCAAAGAACACAAAAGATTAGATCTAAGCAACAGTGAATTTCAAAAAAAAATGTCTCAGCACAAGACAAAAGTAACTTAGCATAAAGGAAAGAATATACTTTAGAAACAGAAAGTATAGAAGAAATAGCAAAACCAAAAACAGAACCATATAAGACACAAATAGTAGAGGGTTCTAAAGATTCTAAACAAACTACAAATGAATTAATTGAAGCACATGAGCAAACAACAGAATGGTCCAATGGCGAGGAAAATGCAGTAATAGAGAACATTCAAATTAGCATACTTCCTGGATACAATGACTCTAAAAGCAGGGATGATATTACAAAATAACATACCAATGACATAATAGAAAAGTCAAACTTAAGTCCTGATGCCAAAGAATTCCAACCAATAGTAACTGTATAAGGACACTATGGAACCCAAGCCATGATTGATTCAGTGAGACGATTTTGGACTGCACCAGGAATATCCTGATATACCATAAGAGTTTGTCAAAAATATAAAATTTCTATGCACTTCAGTCATGGAGTTTATAAAACCAAAGGATTAGGAGGTTGTCCCTTAACATATACTCCATTTGAATGCATACAGATAGATTTTATCAATATGCCAAAAGACAATGATTTTAAGTACTGCCTTGTCATTATAGATAGACTGACTAGATGGCCAGAAGTTTTTCCTGCCAAAAAGAACATCGCGACATGTGTGGTCAAAATTCTATTAAAAGAAATCATACCTAGATTTCGGACCCCACAAAATTAGAATCAGACTGTGAAAGTCACTTTACTCAATCAGTATTAAATGATATTTATAAAAATATAGGAATATAAGCAACATACCATACACCGTATCATCCCCAAAGTTCAGGGCAAATGGGGAGGTTAAATAAAGACATCAAAATATTGATAGGAAAATTTTGTGCAGAAACATACCAAAAATGGACAGACATTCTTTCATTAGTTCTGTTCCATCTTAGAACAATATCCAATGGAGATCTGCACATCTCTCCATTTGAGGTGCTATATGGACACACAATTTGGCAAGAAAGGACTTGTAAAACAGCTTACATTGCAATGATAGGTGGAAATTGTCAATTAACAAAATATATATAAGCTTTACAAATAAGAATATCAGACTTGCATGAAATGGACTTGATACAACAAACAGTATCCCTGGATTACAATTTGCATAACATCAAACCAGTAGACATAGTATACTTAAAAAAATTCAATAGAAAATTGGCTACAGACATAAAGTAGATTGGACCACATGAAGTATTGCTTATTGTTCCAACAGCTATAAAAATTGCAGGGAAAGACTCATCTTTTCATTGTTCCACGTCAAACCAGAAAAAATGCAACATCACTGTAACAGACATAGGAGATAATTAGATAAAAGATAGTGCTCAGAAATGAAAACAAAAACTGATTAATGTCAAAAAGTACACCACAAAGAAACAATAGTGACACATAATATTCAAGACAACAAGATCCCAGCAGTCAAGCATGTGACAGCGAGAAGATAACTTTCCAGCCCAGAGGAAAAGCATCCCAGAGGAAAAGCATCGCTGAGGAAAAGATTTTGAACCAGCCCAGAGGAAAAGATTTTGAACCAGCCCAGAGGAAAAGCATCAAGAAAAGCTGCTAGAGAGAAGAAACAAAGAGAAAAAACTGAAATGGACAGCTAAGACTTTGAACTTTGTAAATTTGTTTATATGAGAAGATGACAAACAGGAAACTAGACTTATATGTAAGATTGAGTGTGTTGAAATAATAAAACAAAATTAATTTCATATATTAGGGAAATAGCATGCAACATTACATAACTTGGAAGAAAGAAGAGATCCATCATTCAACATGAGAAGTGGAAATCTGAAGAAACTTGATAATTATTAATTCAACACAACACAATTAGACACAAAACACAAAATCACAAACTGACATATTGGGTGACCTTGTTTAAATAAACAAATGTCTGAAATTGTATCTTTGCAAAATGTAAATATGTATATAGTTAGTTCCATAAGGTCTTAGGCAAATAGAAAGATCAATAGATATTTCTATTTGACTGAAGTCAGGATGTGGAACAATGCATATTATTGTATTATATATAATTATTCTCTATAAATAATGTATATACTATAATTAGGTTAGTAACAGTGGTAGAGTCTGTAAATATTTAGCATACCATGCATATATATTGTACATAAGATTAGGTTATAGATTAGCCTAGAGATTTTGATAATAGTTATAATAATTAGGGAATAGATTAGGAGTAAGTTAAGTTAAACATAGCATAGACAATTAGTTATACATAGGAAAAAACTTAAGCTGCATTTGTAGATAGTAAACTTTTAATTGTTTATTGGAAAGCTGATGCTGAAATTGTGTTTAATGGAAATATATATAGATAAAATAGTTTGCAAATAATAGATATATAAAATAGGAAAGCAATTTGTTTTAGTTTAACTTAGCAAGAGTAAGTAGTATTAGCACTAAGATCCAAATTTCTTTGTAATGGTTTTGTTCAAATATTTATTGTGCTGAATTTATTGTAAAACCCTAAAGCTACCCTTACCCAAACTTTCCTGCATAGAATCCCTTAGAGTAGATAAAGTTAGCATAGAATAGGGATAGAGTAATTGAGGGAAGTTTATTATTTTGGGGGGAGTAGTTAGAAAATAGATCTAGTAGATTGGTAACTATAATAAAAGTAAGTGACCTTGGGAAGGTCACAACAAAAAAGGGAATGATTGTGAAAAGGAAAACTAAAGCAAGTTCTTTACTTTCTGCCATTGAGTTGGAACAAACAGCAGTTGGAGTGTTGGAGAGAAGATATTGATAAGACTGACAGTTGGTGGGGGAAGGGGCAACTGTGAGTGGCAGTTGGTATTGTGACTCACTCTCTCTTCCTGGCCCTGGAACTGGTAGGAGCCTCCCTCCCTGTCTCTGGATAGAAGTGCCTCTATTCCTGAATTTCCCAATTGTGTGTTCTACCTGTATCCCTGTGATCATATTCATCGGACAAAAGGACTTAAGGGAAGCAGTTTGGACTGTAAGGCCAGTCGTTAGGGTGACAATCCAAAGAGACAGGTCTAACCATCTGTTAAGGTCAGAACTTTCTTCCTCTTGCTATCTACTGCTAAAGACTTTGAATTTAAGAAAGCTAGCATTAGCATAGACAGGAATAAAAGACACCCTCCACCAGGTTGTGAGGCCTGTGTTGTGAGCTCAGCTCAAATGCTGAGAGAGACTCAAACCTCATCTAGGGAAATCCCTCTTCCCTCTTCCCTGATACCTCCCCAATCCAAACTTGTTATTAAAATTTATCTTTATTTGAATATCGGAGTCAGATAAGAGGATTAGCATTTCAGGGGACATAGAGGGAGCTGAACCTCAGGATAACCATTTGTAAAAATGGAGATTTGTACCCTAGACTTCAATCCCCAGAAGTCCTTGCTATCTCCCAGAATTCTCTCTAATCTCCCTGAGTGCAAGATCACAAATTAGTATTTAAAGGAGCTCTCTGCCTACTGGGCTCTTCCTACTTCCACTTCTGAGCACAAGCAGCTCTCTACCTAGCAGGCAAGATGTGAGTGGTTGTGAATGGGCTCTCTCTCGGCCTAGACACGTGCTTTCTTATTTTGTATTTTCTTTATTACTTTATCTTAAATAAACCTCTAAAAATATAATACTTCTAGCAGAGCAAAACTAATTTTTACATGCCATAGTTTGGCAATTTTAATCTTAACACATTCAACTATAAACTGCCCTTATTGGACCCCTTTTGGGTGACTAAGTCTGGGGGGGAGGTTTGTCCCTCAGGAGAGTCCATGCTTACGTGCTCTGGGGTATCTGCAACATCATTCTATAGAGAAGATATTCCCTCAATGCTATCATAAGTGGCCCATTTCTTGGGATTCACATTTTTCAAAATATCCTCTCCGCAGGGGGCATCTCTCCTTTTACCTCATTGGCAGCCATATTCCCTCTCTCTATCCCAAAACACAGGCTTCTCTCTTCTTTTTATATCTTCTCAGACACCTCCCACAATGGAAGTGGTATGACAGAGGTTGGCACTAGAGAAAAAGTGCCAGGCTGAAGAGTATGTGAAATTGATCACCTTGATGCCCAGTAATGGAATCCAGAGGAGGAGAAGACTCTGGCTAGGAGAGCAGAGAGGGTCTCTCAGTCTTGAGAAACTGAAGAGAAAAGTTGGGGAAAAGACTTTCTCCTGAGGGTTACCCACTTTTCCTGCTGGTGAATGGAAATCTTTCCCCCCAACACTTCCCAATTAAAGAGACTTCTGAAGAGAAACCTGAGCAGGCTTTACCTCAGCTCCTGTTGCCAAGAGGTGAGTCAACCTCACTTTCTCTCAGGGTGCTCAGGCTGACAAGGCCTCAGTTCCCCTCAAACTCAAGGAGAAAGGGGAAAGGGTTTAGATAGAGACAGGGAACTCCTTTTCCCACATTCCTTTTCCCATTCTTCCCTGCCAGTTATTTCCTTTTGTATTATCTGATTGAGTTGACATTAAAAGTTAACAGTTATCTAAGCTGAGTGTGAGTGAATAGATCAAGGGGAGACCCTTTGGTCTTGAGTAGTGGAGGGGGACAAAAGGGACAAGAGAAAATTGGGGACAGCAGCTTTAGCTAAGGAGGGAAGGCAGAAGGGGGGAAATCTTAAAACACCCTCTCCTCTGAGCCAACTCATTACATCTGCTGTCTCCCCTGAGCCCTGCTTTGAGAAGGGGGTTCTCCTCTCTTTCCCCCTCTCCATACCAAAAGTCCAAACTTCCCTCAATGGGGTATAAACTTTCCTCTTTTATCTTTTTTTAATACAGTGGGATGTGTCTTTGGAAGTTGGGGTAGAGGGTCCTTGGAGATGTAGTCTCCCATGGTTCAGAGCCACTTAAAAATGCACAGAAGTAATGCAAAATATATTTCTATACTAGTCATGCCACAATATACAAGCAAGAAAAAGAAAATATTTTATTACATAAACTTTTTATATTATACTTATTTATAAAATATAACAATATATATTATATAAAAACAAAAATAGTATGTTTCAATCTATATGCAGAGTTTATCAGTTATCTCTGGATGTGATAGCATTTTTCATTAGAAATTGTGATCATCATTGTATTGGTTAGAGTAGCTAAACCTTTCACAACTGATTATCTTCATAAAACTGCTCTTACTATTGTGAGATTTAAAATGGTTGAGGTCTTAAACTGTAGTTAGTTAAAATGGTGGAAGATATAAATTGTGATAGATATAAGAGATGGTGAGTAAATTTGACTGCAGAAATATGTTTCACTACAGTGTCTTGGTTTTTAAATCAAATATAAGGTGGTCGCCAGGGAAATATTCCCAATTATTCAAATACCCAAGTCAATTGGGTTTTATAGAGATTTTAATTAACAATACAATGAGTAATCAAAGAAAGAGAGAGAGAGTAAGAAAGGAATAAGTGTGAAGGGCCTCAAGCCAATATGGCCTAGACCTGAGTCTTAAAAGAGAAATCAGTCAGTTTTTTAACACTCACCACAAGGTCTGATTAAACAAGGATTCTAGTGACATCAGGCCAGCTCCATCTCAGCTGACTTCACCAGAGAGCCTTTCAGCCAGAGACTGTTCCAAAAGGCCTCTCTCAAGAGATTCTTTCCAAGTGGTCCTCATCAGAGATCCTCCAAAAGGCTTTCTCCAAAAGGATATCCTCAAGAGATTCTGCTTTTTCTTATATAGGGGTTTTTCTCCCATGTCACCTCCCCTAAGTCCCTACATCTACCAATCACTGTAGATGCTTTCCAAAGGACTGCCCATCTGAATTCCTGCTAAGTCGACAAATCTCCTCAGTAAGTCTGAACCAGTGAAAACACAGCTGAGTCAACTAATCTCATTAAGACAAAACTTGCCCGACCCTTTTAGGTACCTAGCATCTCATTGTATCAATTCTAAAAACAGGCCTGGCTCAAAGAACTCCTTGCCCCACCATAAGCATGGATCCAAGTACTTTCTTTGTTTAGCAAGGAGTTTTTTTCCCCTAAAGCAGTCTTAAGTATGGTTGGAGTAGAGGTCCTCCCATTTCTGATCCTAGCGAGTTCTCACATCAAAATGGGGAATGTTTCTCAGTAGGGAATTTGTTCCAATTAAGAATTCCCTGATGGGGAAATTTTTAACATTCACAAGTCTGAGAGATTTCAAGATTTACAACCCCCCCTTATGATCATTGGGAGACTAGTCTCCCCATTGATCATTTAACATAATCAATTTGTAATCCTAAATGCACTTCTAACTATAGATATACACGATATTCAATTTTCTAAGAGAAATTAGAATAGTGAGAGAGGAAATAGAAAAGAAAATAAAGCAAAAACAATGTTTTGCTAGGTGCATTGACAGAAAGCCAAATTAGGGGCAGTCCCTTTTGGCATAAATGTGTACATTTACAATAAATGTTCAATCAAAGTTCAGTTCAATCAATCATATACAAAACTCATTCTTGATCTTCTTGATGAAGTGTAAGTTTTCCGGCATCTTTTTGCAACAGTTCATTCTCTGGATATAAAAGTTTCAAGCTTCTTTCTTGAAGATCTTTCCTCAAACAAAATCAAATCTTGAATTTTTATAAAAGTACAATCTTAAACAAAAAATCAAAATTCTTGGAAAAAATACAACCTCAAACAAAAAATTCAAAATTCAAAAATTCTTAGATTTTAAATTAAAATACAATCCCCCCCTGAAGTAAGTATTAAAAAACATCAAGTTTAGCTCAGAATGCAATGTTCAGTTACGGGGATGTATGAGTCAATTATCAAAAGAATTGAAAAACAATCAAAAACATAAGAAAAATTCAAAATAGGCCCTTGATTAGGTCCAATATAAAGTAATTTCTATCCCACAAGTCTGTAGGACAGAATGCAGTAATATGTCATTTAGCCATTTGCAGCCAAGACTACAGGAAGTTGCCATAATATAAGAAGAAAAGAATTAGAATTCTATTTTGATAGGGAAGCGTCATTCCCTCGTCTGATTTTTTTTTATCATTCTCAGGGATATAGGGAGCCAGCATGATAGTCAAATTTTGTACTTGTATGAGTACTTTGTAAAGAGAGTAGATACAAGGAAGTCCTACGACTTAACATATGTCAAGCATCGTAACCTCGAGTCTCACATTAGTATTTCATGTGTGCTCTTTTTGGCACTATTCAGGTTAAGTCTGTGCTCCTTGTTTTTTATCCCATTTTCTGGAATCAGACACAAACATTAATCACAGTCCTATAATATTTTATCAATAAATGGCAGGTTCCCATAGTTTAAAGCTTTTAGGTATATATTGATATTATAGCAAGAATATATATTAACTTCTATTACTGCAGGAAAAAATATATTAGTATTAATTATGTGTACCTTCAGTACAAAAATGAGAAAAAATTGATTTACACTATGTACAGTTATCTGATTTTGCTCATTTCACTTTTCATTAGTCCATTAAGTCTAACTAGGTTTTTCTGAAAATCACCTGTTCCTCACTTACAGTGCAATAGTATTCTATCAAAATAGTATACTACAATTTGTTCAGCCATTCCCAATTGATGTGTACCCTTAGTTTCATATTATTACCACACACACACACACAAACCCCGCTATAAATATTTTATAGACAGATACTTTTCCTTTTTTCATTGATCTCTTTGAGATACAGTTCTAATAGAGCTGGGACAAAGAATATGTGTAGTTTTATAGACCTTTGGAAATAGTTCCAAATTATTCTCCAGAATGATTGGAATAGTTCACTGCTCCACCACTACTTCTCATTCTGGAACTCCAAAGAATTAAAAGGTAGTCATCTCCGCACCTTCCCCACCAAGAATTTTAAAACTCCTCTATGTAAATGAAATCTTTTTCCCAAATGCATTGCTTTAAACTTTTTTTTAATATAAATTTGTGGAACTTAAACAGAGTTACATAAACCTTGGGGTTTATATAAACTTTACAAAAGTTATGTAGCAGAGACATTTAATATATAGCAAGATTCTGGTGATTTGGGGTTCATGAACAGAAATGAGTTATTTTAAAAATTGTTTGACTTTTTCCCCAAATGTAATATATATGTGTAAGTATTAAAAATAATGTAAAAGTTAGTTTAATTCAATTTTCTCTAATCATAGTGATTTAAAACATTTTTATATGACTATAGATTTTATTTCTCCTGAAAACTGCCTATTATCCTTTGACCATTTATCAATTGGAAAATAGCTCTTATTTTTATAAATTTGGTTTAATTCCGAGTATATCTGAGAAATATATAATTTGAGAGAAATTTGATATATAATTTCCTCCCCCAATTTTCTGCTTCCCTTCTAATTTTGACTGCATTGGTTTAGTTTGTGCAATACTTTTAAACTTCATGTAATCAAAATTATCCATTTTACTTCCTGTGATCCTCTCCATCTCTTCTTTCATAATAACATTTTCCCTTGTCCATAGTTCTGACAGGCAAATAACAATTATTTTTAATACTTATTATTTATCTCTCATCATTTAGTCATATCACTAAGTCATCAATAATAATTAGCCATTATCATTTAAGAGTTTTTTGTTGATTTCTTTCAATTGATTTAAATTATAATTTAGTTATAATGTATAAACTGATATTTCTCCCTTAATACATTTATTTATGAATTCTCTCTGCTATAGTACACAGTTTTTGTAAACATTGCAACTGTGGAAAGGAAACAAGACTGACAGTTTGTGGGGGAAGGGGAAACTGGGAGTGGCAGTTGGGTCTTGAGACTAGCACTTCCTTCCTGCTAGGACTTCCTTCCTTCCTGGTGTTGGAGGTGGGAAGAGTAAGGAGCTCGTTCAGCTCAGTCTGGATAGGAGTATCTCTACTTGCTTCAGCCTGAAGACACAAACCCAATCAGCTCTGAAAGTTAAAACTGTTCTTGTTGCTTTCTGTCTATTGCTAAGATTCTGAAATTGACAAAACTAGTGCAGAGGATGGGAGTGGGAGAAACCTTTCACCAGCTTGTGAGGCCTGGCCTTAGCTCCAAAGCTGAGGAAGACTCCAACCTTATTTAGGGACATCCCTTGCCACTCTTTCCTGACACTGCTAAAATCCAAACTGGTTATTAAACTTTATCTTATTTGAATTCGCAGTCAGATAAGTGGACTATCTTTTCTGGGGCATAGAGGGAGCTGAACATCAGTTCAGTCATTCAATGACAAACAGTCCTTATAGGACTCCTGCTGCTTCCTCTTGGCAGGGGCCATCTCTCTCCTTTGCCTCATCAGCAGCAATATTCCCTCTCTCCCCTCAACTCCTACATACCCTGCTACAAACCTTCCTTATCTCTTGTTTTTCCAATCCCCCCCATCTTTTCCCAATAAATATTACACAACCATTGATAAAAAGGTAGCTATTCTCCTTAAGATTCTTGTCCAGTAATTTCGAATATTCAGTTACACTTTTCTCTTTCTTTAAAGCATAAGAGAAACAACAAATAGGGGAAATATTGAAGCACAAGAGAACCCTATAGTTAGCTTCAGAATTCATTTTATATATCTAGCATACTGAATAGTTTTTTTTATCTTTCTTTGTATTCCCAGGACTTATCCCAGCCTCTGGCTTATAGAAGGTTCTTAATTAATATTTATTGACTGAATGATTATCAACGTGGTCATGTATCCTCCATCCTTGAACAAAAACAAAACAAAACAAAACAATATATTCGTATTATTGCCCAGTATCTCTTTCCCTTTATAGATAAACTCCTTGAATATTGCAGTCACTCCATTTCCTCTCACTCTCTTCTCTCTACATTCTGACACCTAACATCATCATTTAAGTCTTTCTTTCTTTGTTTTATCCAAAAGCAATTTTATTAAAATTTGCATTTTTCTTTAAAAATATTTTCCTTTCATAATTATATGTAATAACAATTTTCAACATACATTTTCTAAAATTTTAAGATCTAAACTGTCTCTTTATCTCCCTTATCTTGAGATTCTGAACAATTTGATCTGGGTACTACATTTTGATTCCACAAAACATATTTTCATATTGGCCACTGTTGTGAGCGAATACACATCCTTCAGAATTGTCCTGGATCATTGTGTTGCTGAGAAAATCTAAATCTTCATAGTTGATCATTGTACAATATTGCTGTTAATAGGCACAATGTTCTCTTGGTTCTGCTTACTTCATTCTGCATCAGTTTATGTAGGTCTTTTGCATTTTTTTCTGAGATCATCCTATATATTAATTCTTTTTTTTAAACATTATTTTATTTGGTCATTTTCATACATTGTTCACTGGAAACAGATCATTTTCTTTTCCCCACCCCCTAACCCCCCACACCATCCTTGCCAACTTGCGCAATTCGACTGGGTATCACATGTGTCCTTGCTCTGAACCCATTTCCTTGTTGTTGGTATTTGCATTAGGGCACTCATTTAGCGTCTCCCCTCAATCATGTCCCCTCAACCTCTGTAGTCAAGCAGTTGCTTTTCTTCAGTGTTTTTACTCCCTCAGTTTGTCCTCTGCTTGAGGATAGTTTTTTTTTTTTCTCCTAGATCGCTGCAGGTTGTTCAGGGACATTGTAAAGCCAGTACTGGAGAAGTCCATTATGTTCTCTTGTACCACAATGTGTCAGTCTCTGTGTACAATGTTCTCCTGGTTCTGCTCCTCTCACTCTGCATCACTTCCTGGAGGTCGTTCTAGTCTCCATGGAATTCCTCCACTTTATTATTCCTTTTAGCATAATAGTATTCCATCACCAACATATAACACAATTTGTTCAGCCATTCTCCAATTGAAGGGCATCTCCTCATTTTCCAATTTTTGGCTACCACAAAAAGCGCAGCTATGAATATTCTTGCACAAGTCTTTTTCCTTATTATCTCTTTGGGGTACATACCCAGAAGTGCTATGGCTGGATCAAAGGGTAGACATTCTTTTGTTGCCCTTTGGGCATAGTTCCAAATTGCCCTCCAGAATGGTTGTATCAATTCATAACTCCACCAGCAATGCATTAATGATCCTACTTTGCCACATCCCCTCCAGCGTTCATTACTTTCCTTTGCTGTCTTGTTGAACAATCTTCTAGATATGAGGTGATACCTCAGAGTTGTTTTGATTTGCATCTCTCTGATTAGAGATCTAGATCTAGATCTCTTTTTCATGTGCTTATTAATAGTCTTGATTTCTTTTTACTGAAAATTGCCTATTCATGTCCCTTGCACATTTTTCAATTGGAGAATGGCTTGATTTTTTGTACAACTGGTTTAGCTCGTTATAGATTTGAGTAATTAGACCTTTGTCAGAGGTTTTTGTTATGAAGATTGTTTCCCAATTTGTTGCTTTCCTTCTAATTTTAGTTACATTGGTTTTGTTTGTACGAAACCTTTTTAATTTGATATAGTCAAAATTATTTATTTTGCATTTTGTGACTCTTTCTAAGTCTTGCTTGGTGTTAAAATCTTTCCCTTCCCAAAGTTCTGACATGTATACTATTCTGTGTTTACCTAATTTACTTATAGTATCCTTCTTTATATTCAAGCCATTCACCCATTCTGAGTTTATCTTGATGTAGGGTGTGAGGTGTTGATCCAAACCCAATCTCTCCCACACTGTCTTCCAATTTTCCCAGCAGTTTTTATCAAATACTGGGTTTTTGTACCAAAAGCTGGGTTCTTTGGGTTTGTCAAAGACTGTCTTACTGAGGTCATTTACCCCAAGTCTATTCCACTGATCCTCCTTTCTGTCTCTTAGCTAGTACCAAATTGTTTTGATGACCGCTGCTTTATAATATAGTTTGAGATCTGGGACTGCAAGGCCACCTTCCTTTGTATTTTTTTTTCATTATTTACCTGGATATCCTTGATCCTTTATTCTTCCAAATGAACTTTGTTATGGTTTTCTCTAATTCAGTAAAATATTTTTTTGGTAGTTCAGTGGGTATGGCACTAAATAGATAGATAAGTTTGGAAGGATGGTTATTTTTATTATGTTAGCTCGTCCCACCCATGAGCAATCAATGTTTTTCCAATTCTTTTGATCTAGTTTTAATTGTGTGGAGAGTGTTTTGTAGTTGTGTTCATATAGTTCCTGTGTTTGTCTCGGCAGATAGATTCCTAAGTATTTTATATTGTCTCGGGTGACTTTAAAAGTAATTTCTCTTTCTAATTCTTGCTGCTGAACTGGGTTGGAGATATATAGAAATGCTGATGACTTATGTGGGTTTATTTTGTATCCTGCAACTTTGCTAAAGTTGTTGATTATTTTGATTAGCTTTTTGGTTGATTCCCTGGGATTCTTTAAGTAAATCATCATATCATCCACAAAGAGTAACAGCTTGGTCTCCTCATTGCCAATTTTAATACCTTCAATTTCTTTTTCTTCTCTAATTGCTACTGCTTGTGTTTCTAGTACAATATTAAATAATAAAGTTGATAATGGAAATCCTTGTTTGACTCCTGATCTTATTGGGAAGGATTTGAGTTTATCCCCATTGCAGATGATATTTGCTGATGGTTTTAGGTATATACTGTTTATTATTTTTAGGAAAGCCCCTTATATTCCTATACTTTCTAGTGTTTTCAATCGGTATGGGTGTTGTATTTTGTCAAAAGCTTTTTCTACATCTATTGAAATAATCATGTGATTTTTGTTGGTTTGCTTTTTTATATGGTCAATTATGTGGATGGTTTTCCTAATATTGAACCATCCTTGCATTCCTAGAATAAATCCTACCTGATTGTAGTGGATAATCCTTGTGATGACTTGCTGGAGTCTTTTTGCTAGTATCCTATTTAAGATTTTTGCATCTATATTCGTTAGGGAGATTGGTCTATAGTTTTCTTTCTCTGTGTTTAACCTGCCTGGCTTTGGGATCAATACCGTGCTTATGTTGTAAAAAGAATTTGGTAGAACCCTTTCTTGGCTTATTCTGTCAAATAGTTTTATTATATTGGGATTAATTGTTCTTTGAATGTTTGATAGAATTCATTTGTGAATCCGTCTGGACCTGGGGATTTTTTCTTAGGGAGTTCTTTGATGGCTTGTTCAATTTCTTTTTCTGATATGGGGTTGTTCAGGTAATTTATTTCTTCTTCTTTTAGTCTAGGCAATTTATATTTTTGTAAGTATTCATCCATATCACTTAGATTGCCATATTTTTGCCATATAATTGGGTATAGTAGTTTTTAATGATTGCCTTAATTTCCTCATCATTAGAGGTGAGGTCTCCCTTTTCATCTTGGATACTGTCAATTTGGTTTTTTTCTTTCCTTTTTTTAATTAGACTGACTAGTACTTTGTCAATTTTATTTGTTTTTTTTCAAAGTACCAGCTTCTAGTCTTATTTTTTAAATCAATAGTTCTTTGACTTTCAAAATTTATTAATTTCTCCTTTGATTTTTAGGATCTCTAATTTAGTCTTCATCTGAGGATTTTTAATTTGTTCACTTTCTAGTTTTTTAATTTGCATGCCCAATTCATTGACCTCTGCCCTTCTTAATATGTTTATATATGAACTCAAGGATATAAATTTCCCCCTGAGTACTGCTTTGGCTGCATCCCATAGGTTTTGAAAGGATATCTCACCATTGTCATCTTCTTTAATGAAGTTATTAATTGTTTCTACGATTTGTTCTTTAACTAGCTGGTTTTGGAGAATCATATTGTTTAATTTCGAATTAATTTTTTATTTATCTATCCATGTACCCTTACTAATTATTATTTTTATTGAACTGTGGTTTGAGAAGGTTGCATTTATTATTTCTGCCCTTTTGCACTTGTTTGCAATGATTTTGTGCCCTAGTACATGGTCAATTTTTGTGAATGTACCATGTACTGCTGAAAAGAAGGTGTATTCCTTTTTGTCCCTATTTATTTTTCTCCATATGTCTACTAACTCTAATTTTTCTAAGATTTCATTTGCTTCTCTCAGCTCTTTCTTATTTATTTTTTGATTTGATTTATCTAGTTTGGATAGGGGAAGGTTCAGATCTCCCACTAGTATAGTTTTTCTATCTATTTCATCCTTGAGCTCCTCTAGTTTCTCCTTAAAATTTGGATGCTCTGCCATTTGGTGCATACATATTGAGAACAGATATTTCCTTGTTGTCTATACTGCCTTTTATCAGGATGTAATTACCTTCCCTATCTCTTTTAACTAGATTTATTTGTACTTTGGCTTTCTTTGATATCATGATTGCTACTCCTACCTTCTTTTTATCATTTAATGCCCAATAGGTTTGGCTCCATCCTCTTACTTTCACCCTATGCATATCTACCCTCCTCATGTGTGTTTCTTGCAGACAGCATATGGTAGGGTTTTGGATTCTAATCCACTCTGCTATTCACTTGCGTTTTCTGGGTGAGTTCATTCCATTCACATTCAGAGTTATGATTACTAGCTGTGTATTTCCCAGCATTTAGATTTCTACTCCTGGTCCTGCCTTTTCTTCTTTCACTATTTCCTTTTATACCAATGTTGGTTTATAGTCAGCCCTCCCCCCTCCCCGGTTCCCTCCCTTATTTTACTTCCCTTTCTACCCCTCACTTCTTATTCCCTCCCTTATTTTCCCCTGTAGTCTTTTTAAAATTTTCCCCCCACCTTCTCCCTCCCTTGTACTGCTTCCCTCCCTACTAGTCCATTTTTTACCCTTCTACTCCCCTATAGGGCGCAAATCTATTCTCTTCCCCAATGGAATGGTTGTTCTTCCCTCTTTGGGTCAGTTTCAAAGTACATAAGAGTTGAGTATTTCCTATCTCCAACCTCTTTACCTTTCCAGTGTATCGATGTTCTCCCCCTCCCACCATGAGATTCTTTGTGACATATAAATTAACCCCCATTTGTTTCTTTTCCCATTTCTTTTAGTCATAACCTCTTTTCTTTTTTAGCTCTAGTCATGTATATATATATATATATATATACATACACATGTATATGTATTTATGTATGCATATATCTATATACCTATTTATGTCTTGTCCTTTCATCCTATACAGTTTGTCTCTTTTCCCTCTGAGTGTAATTCTTCTAGCTGCTCAGGTGATAGCAACAGTTTTTAAGTTACCAATGACCTCTTTTCTTATAGGGATACATATTTTAACTTATTGAGTCTCTTATAAAATGTTTGTTGTTGTTTTGTTTGTTTTTTCCCCTCTTTTTTAATTACCTTTTGATGATTCTCTTGAGTTCTGTGCTTGGACATAAAATTTTCTGTTCAGGTCTGGTCTTTTATTTATGAATGCTTGGAACTCTTCTGTTGTGTTGAATGACCATAGTTTCCCCTGTAAAAATATAGTCAGTTTTGATGGGTATTTGATTCTTTGTTGTAGACCTAATTCCCTTGCTTTCTGGAATATCTTATTCCATGCCTTTCAGTCCTTCAGTGTTGATGCAGACAGATCCTGTGTTAACCTCACCATGTTTCCATGGTATCTGAATGGCTTCTTCTTGGCAGCTTGTAATATCTTTTCTTTCATCTGATTGTTTTTGAATTTGGCTATAACATTTCTTGGTCTTGTCAGTTGGGGATTAAATACAGGGGGTGATCTGTGGATTCTTTCAATCTCCATTTTCCCATCTTGTTCTGGGATCTCGGGACAGTTTTCCTGGATAATTTCCTCTAGTATTATGTCCAGGCTTTTTCTTTTGTCGTGGTCTTCTGGTAGTCCAATTATTCTTAAATTGTCTCTTCTTGAATGATTTTCTAAATCGTCTATTTTGTGAATGAGATGCTTCACATTTTCCTCATTTTTTTCATTCTTTTTGTTTTGTTTTATAGTGTCCTGCTGCCTTGTGAGGTCACTTGATTCTAGTTGTTTTATTCTGGTTCTTAAAGATTGGATTTCATCTCTGGCTTTTGGTCATCTTTTTCCTTCTGGTCTGATTTTCTTTGAAGATCGTCTTTCATCCTCTTCACCTCATCTTTCATCTCCTTTGCCTCGTCTTTCATCTCCTTTGCCTCATTTTCCAGCTGGTTGATTTTGGCTTTCAAGACACTATTTTCTTATTTTAGTTCAAGTGCCTCTGTTTCCAGATGACTTATCTTAATTTTTAAGTTCTTTTCCCAATTGTCTTCAGCCTCTCTTAGTTGTGTTTTGAGTTCTTCCACAGCCTGTATCCAATTCGCTGGGGTTTCTGGTTTATTGTTTGCTGATCTCTCCCCCTCTGTTCCATTTGCTTAGTAGTAGCTGTCTATTGTAGATTCTTTCTTCTTTTTCTGTTGTTTGCTCAAATTCACCCCTTCTTTCCTCCCCATATTTGTCTGTGCTCTTGTTCCTCTCATTTTCTTTGTTTTTTGGGGACTTCTATCAGTCTCCCCTCTTGGATCTTTAACAGAAGATCTCTTTGTGTAGTCTCTGGGGGAGGGTTGTTGAGGGTTTGAGCTTCCCTGTCCTCTGGAGGCTTTTGATTGGTTTGAAGTCCAGCAGTCAATGAGGATGGGTGGGGAGCCTGGGCTTCCCTGCATTCTGGAGACTTTTGATAGGATTAGATTCAGCTGGTTCTTTCAGAAGACCCTGCTTTCTAATGGGGTAGGGGTCGTGGACTCCCTGGGCCCTGAGGGCTCCTGATGGGATTAGGTTCAGCTTGTTTGTACTGAATGAGCCCTAAAGCAAAAATCCTCCTCCTCCACAATCTGTGTTGAATGCCTGGAGACTGGCTCAGGTTGCTTTCAAGGTAAGCCCTTTGCTGGCCCTATTTCTGTTCTTTCAGAAGCTCTGAGGTCTCCTGATGGGATTAGGTTCAGCTGGTGTGGGGCAAATGATCCCTGAGCCCAAAAGAAAAAAAAAGAAAAAAAACCCAATCTCCTCCTCCACAATCTGTGTTCTGTGTTGAATGCCTAGAGACTGGCCCAGGTTACTTTCAAGGTAAGTTCTTCAGAGCAACCCCTTTGCCGGCCCTAAGCTTTCTCTCCTTTCAGTAGCTCTGAGGGCTCCTGATGGGATTGGGATCAGCTGGTACCCTAAAGCTGGGACCTCCCTTGAGACTCAGTTGGAAGGACCCAGCCAGGGGGCTACAGGCTTCCCCCTTCTCTCTATGTCTTCCTGCCATCTGTGTTGGGCATCCCGGAGACTGGCTCAGGTTGCTTTCAAGGTGAGTCCTTCAAAATAGCCAGCCCTGGGGCCCTTTTGCTGACCCTAAAATTCCCGCTGCTGCCATGGGCTCAGCACTCTGGGTTGGGGGGGATGGGTCCTGGGACCTTCTTTCTGCCTGCCCCTTAGATCCAAGTGATCTAGGGTTTTGGCTTTTGGGGGGCCATACCTTTTGATCCAGGTCAGGGAAGAGGGTTCCCCGGGTCTGTCCTGTTGTTCAGCTTGAATTTTGGTGTCCTAGGAGCTCTCAGCTTGCGATCAGTAAGGAAAGGTTTCTCAGGTCTGAACTTTTGCTGCTTCTAAGCCGCCATCTTGACTGGAAGTCTCCTCCCTATTTATTAATTCTTAAAGATTTTTTTCTTTGAGAAAAATGTTTTACTTTAAAGTTTGATGCACAATACTGGCCTAATGATTAGAATTGTAGATGATGACTTAGAGAAACAATATCTGATTCCTGCTTTGGAGAATCTGATCTTTTGTTAATGAGGGAATATCAAAAATATTATCTTTTACAGCTGAATGTTCTTAGTCTAGCTTTAAAGTGTGGCTTCTGAGTTCATCATTTAAGTGAACCTGCTCTCTCCAAAGTTACCAGTTATCCTAGTCTTTTTTATACATATCTACATTCTCATCCTCATCTCTGTCTATTTCTCTTTTTGCTGGTTCTCTAGTCAGGTAATATCTATTAACCATGGGAGGCCTTTTTCTCTCTCCATATTATTTCACTTGGCAATCCCTTCAGCTTCCATGATTTCAGTTATAATTTCTATTTGTCCAGCTCTAGCCTCACTCTTAACTTCTTTGGTTATTGCCAACTATCTTTTTAGTAATCTCAAACTGTCTCACATCTATCTTAAATGCAACTTGTTCAAAACCAAACTTCTCTTTCCCTCCAAAATCTTGCTTCTTTACTTCTCTATTGTTGTTGAGGGTACCACCATTCTTTGAGTCACAAAGATATCACCCTTGAGTCCTTACTATCTTTCACTCCATCATATCAAATCAATTATCAAGCACTCTTGTTTAGAAACATCTTCTGAATATGACTCCATCTCTCCTCCAACACTGCCATCATCATGATGTAGGCCCTCCTTACCTCATGTCTGAAGCTTGCTGGTTTGCCTCTCTGCCTCAAGTCTTCCCAACTCCAGTCCATCCTCTATTCAGCTGTCAAATTTGTCTTCCTAAAGTGTATATTTGACAATGTCACTTGCCTATTCAATAAATCCCAATGATTCCCTATTTAACCATTAAATTTTCTCTTTGACTATTAGAGCACTTTTTAACCTGGATCATTCCTAGTCTTTTGGTCTTCTTAAACCTTACTCTTCTTCATGTATTCGTTTATCCAGTGAGACTGGTGTTCTTGACATTCTTCACACAAAAGACTCCATCTATCAACTGTATATTTTCACTGGATGTCTGCCATGCCTGGAACTTCCTCCCTTCTCATTTACTCCACTGATATTCCCTTGACTTCCTTCAAATATCAATTAAAGTCTCATCTTATGAAATAAGCCTTTTCCAGTTTTCCTTAATCTTAGTGCCTTTCCTCTGACATTCTCTCTAGTATATTCCTCTGACATTCTCTCTTTGTATTCCTCTCCCTCTTTAAGTCTGTGAGAATTGTTTTTATCTTTCACTTTCTTTTCTTCAGCACTTAGTGCAGTGCTTAAAGATATTAGTTGACTGTCCTGTGTAGTGAAAAATAAATTTTACATTCTCAGGCAGCATGATTCCAGAACCTAATATTCTAGTAAGTTAAAGAAAGGTTTCCTTGTCAGTGTTAGCTTAATAAATGGAGGCAGCTGGAGTACTGAAAGATATGTTGAAGAACAAATGACAAAAATAGATTCCAACAATATAAAAAAGTAGGAAGGCTTCCAAAATCTTTCTGTCATACATATACAATCTTCATAACTAAACAAGGAGAGAAAAAGAAAGGGAAGAAATTAAAGTAGTAGTAATTAGGCTACAACAACATATTTAAAAGATTATTGACTATGATTGGGCTGGATTTTTACCAGTAAAGGTAAATTGGTTGAATTTAAAGAAAACCATAAATATAAAAGAATATACTAACAACATAATTAATAAACAACACAAGAATATCAAGATACTAAAATTTTTTGACAAAAATCCAAAACTGATTTGTTTTAAAACTCTCTATAGAGTACAAAATAAATGGAATTTTCCTTAACATTATATTTATATACATGTAACTATATACCACCAAGAGCAATCATTATATCTAAAGGAAAAAGAGACATTTTTGAATAAGGTCACAAATAAAGCAAAGATGTCCATTATCTCTCTTTAATATGTTGGTGTTATTCAGTTGTATCTCCTTCATGTTCCCATTTGGGCTTTTCTCAGCAAAGATACTTTACTGAAGACAATATGATGGTCTAGCCAGAGAAATCTAAAGTGACAATTGAAACTAATTGAAACAATTAATTGGGTTATAAAAGAAGCCCACAAAAAGAATTGTCATTTCTATAAATTACCAACAAAATTCATCATGAAGAGATTGAAACTCATTAAAACTAATCATATAACATGTTAAAAATTTAGTCTATTTAAGAAGATACACATAGGAACTAAATGGATAAAACTATAAAACTACCTATATAGAAAAAGAAATACCTAAATAATCAGAGAAATAATAATTGCTAATTCATGCTACTATAATATAAATTATAATACCACTTGAATTGATTTACTCATTCAATGGTATGCCAGTCAACCTACTCAATCATTACCAAAGGGGCAGAGCCAAGATTGCAGAAAAGGTACAGGGACCCATATTATTTCTACAAAATTGCCCTCCAAAAAAGCAATACTAAAATGCCTCAAAATGAATTTTGGAGCTGCATATCCCACAAAAAGTCAAAATGAAGTAATTTTTTTAGCTCAAAAGAATTTAGAAGGTCAGCATGAGGGATCTAGTGAGCAGAGGTGGAGGTGGAACACAGCCCTATGGGGCAAGCCCTGCCAGGGCAGGTCTTACCAATGGAATAGGCCTTGGATGCTACTGAAGCAACAGTCAACCTCTCAGCCACAGATGGTAAGGGCATAGGCAGGGGTAGGTGGTGTGGATGAGTAAATTGAAGAAAACCTGCAAACAGAGGCAATGGATTAAGGTTTGCAGAAGCTATAAATCAAGGAGCATTCTGGAAGAGAATGTAACGGGATGGAGACTGTTAAAAAGAAACACCCAAGCTGTTGGAGGTCTCTCTCTTTTACCTGAGACGGGAAAGAGTAAGGACTGAGAAGATCCTCTGATTTTACCGATTTCTCTCTATTCTATCAGGAAGTGACTCAAAGATCCTCAAACCTGTTAATCACATCCCTCATTCAAGACTCTACAATATTATTCTCAATTTAGGATTATTTAAGATCAGGAAAACTCTAAACCCTCTCTCCTATCCAATTTCCTTTTCCTTCCCTTTCCTTAAATAAACCCCTTGTTCTAAACATTCAAAGAGTGAGTTATCTATTAGATATATCAGGAAACTTACTTAGAACTGACTTCCAGTTTTTCACCAACTGCAAGGGGAGGGAGAAGGGAGGAGAGAGACAAAGGGAAGAGGATGGCAGATCTGATTCCTCATTACCATAATTCTTAAAGATCAAACACCTAATACAGTGGTGGGGCTGGGTGGGTTGAGTCAAACAACTACTCAAAAGAAGATTATGAGGGTCCCTTTGTTGGTTCTGGGTACAAAACTCTTGTTGTATTGCCTGTAAGGAGAACCGGTCACATTTGGGGGCTCAATTGCAGGGTAAGGAAGAGGACCAGCATACACCAGCACTTGTATCCTAAGGGGACACTACTCACAATTCCAAGGGTTAAAAGAGAACTTGGGATTCCTCAAAGACCAAAATACAGGACTCTGAAAGTAAATACCTCTCTTTATATAATACCACCTTGGAAGAACTAAAAGCAAATAGATCCCCAGTGCAAGCTTTAAAGGATACTGAACAAAGAACCTGAAACTTGGAACAGTGTTCCCTTCACCACAGTACCAGAGTCCAACTTGAACAGTTTTTTTAAAACTAATGGAAAAGAAAAAGGCAGGAAAATGAACAAACAACAACAATACAAAAGAAACTCAGCATAGTTATTTTTGTGATAGAGTAGATTCAAATTCAGAAGAAAACAAAGTTACTACTGCTGCATCGAAAACCTCTAAGAAAACTATTAATTATTCTCAACCCCAAAAAGAACTAATGAAAGAACTCAAGAAAGATTTTAAATCAAATAAGAGAAGTAAAGAAAAATTAGGAAAAAAATGAGAGTGATAGAAGAAAACTATGAAAAAAGAATCAGTGGCTTGGCAAGAGAAGGACAAAAAAAAACTGAAAAAAATTAATACCTTAGAAAAGAGAATAGGCCAATTGGTAAATGAGGCACAAAAATCCAAAGAAGAGGAGAATTTCTTTAAAAAGCAGAATTGTCCAAATGGGATAAGATATAAAAAAATGCACTAAAGTAAATTCTTAAAAGATAAAATTAGCTCTTTGGAAAAGAGGTACACCAATTCATTGAGAAAAAAAGAATTATTCACAAAGTAGAATTGGCCAAATAAAAAAGGAGGTACAAAAGTTCACTCAAGAAAATCATGTCTTGACTTCCGGTCAAGATGGCGGCTTAGAGAAAGCTAAAGTTCAGATCTCCGGAAACCCTTCCCTACCGAACTCAAACTATATGCTCCTAGGGCACCGAAATTCAAAACAAACAACAGTATAGACCCCGGGAATCCTCCTCCTGGACCTGGATCAAAAGGTACGCCCCCCCCACCCCCGAAAAGCCAGAACCTGAGATTACTCGGACCTAAGGGGTAGGCAGAAGGAAGGTCCCAGGACCCAGAGGGAACCTCAGAGCCTCAGGGCCGGCTATTCTGAAGACCCCTTCCTGAAAACAACCTGACTCAGATGAAGGGGCACCCAAAACAGACAGCAGGGAAACAGAGAGAGACTGGGGGAGCTTGTAACCCCCTGGCTGGATCCTTCCATCCGAGTCTCACAGAAGGTCCCTGCCTCAAGGCATACTCAGTTCAACCCAGGGAAAGCTAATCCTATCAGGAGACCTCAGAGCTCTGGGAAGCTGCGGCCCCTCCCCCCTCAGAGTACTGGCTCCTCTGGCTGGCTAAGGCACAGAAACAAACACCCTGCAGAAAGGGCCAAGCCAGACTCAGAGCATGGAAGTAAGGCAACAGAGAAGCGGAGAAGCATCGGGAGGGAACTGAGGAGGGCAGTAACATGGAAACACCAGCAATTCCTGGCTTCCCCAGGAAGACAGAACAACAACTGCATAGAACGGACAATCTGCCTGGGGCTAAAACCTCTGAACACCAGACAGAGATAAGAAAAGCTAGACCTCCCCATTCAGATAGAGATGGCAAACTCCACAGAAGCACAAAAGCCCCAAAATTCCAAGAAAAACAAGAAGAAGGGGGCGAAATTGGACACATTTTATGTAGCAAAAATACAAAATACAGAGGAGATAGAAGAGGAAACACAAGCAAATGCTCCAAAACCTTCCAAAGGAAATGGAAACTCTCCACAAACCCATGAAGAATTTGATTCGGAAAGGATCAAAAAGATGGAAGCCTTCTGGGAGGAAAAGTGGGAAATAATGCAAAAGAAATTCACACATCTACAAAACCAGTTTGATCAAAGGGAAAAGGAAAACCAGGCTTTAAAAGTCAGAATTAGGCAACTCGAAGACAACGAGCAAGAACTAATAAAGCAAAGCCAAAAGACCAAGAAAATAGAAGAGAACATAAAATATCTCACTGACAAGGTGACAGACTTGGAAAATAGAGGGAGAAGAGATAATTTAAGAATAATTGGACTACCAGAAAAGCCAGAAATAAACAGCAAACTCGACATTGTAATACAAGATATAATCAAATAAAATTGCCTAGAGATCCTAGAACAAGGGGGCAATACAGGCATAGAAAGAGTTCACAGAACACCCTCTACACTAAATCCCCAAAAGACAACTCCCAGGAATGTAATTGCCAAATTCCAAAGCTTTTAAGCAAAAGAAAAAAATCTTACAAGAAGCCAGAAAAAGACAATTTAGATATAAAGGAATGCCAATCAGGGTCACACAAGACCTTGCAAGTTCCACTCTGAATGACCGTAAGGCATGGAGCATGATTTTCAGAAAGGCAAGAGAGCTGGGCCTTCAACCAAGAATCAGCTATCCATCAAAACTGACTATATACCTCCAAGGGAAAGTATGGGCATTCAACAAAATAGAAGATTTCCAAGTTTTTGCAAAGAAAAGACCAGAGCTCTGTGGAAAGTTTGATATCAAAAAACAAAGAGCATGGAATACCTGAAAAGGTAAATATGAAGGAAAGGGAAAAGGAGAGAAATGTTATCTTTTTCTTTTACTCAAACTCTCTTCTATAAGGACTATATTTATATCAATCGATGTATACTAATATGTGGGGAAAATGTAATGTGTAAATAGGGGGAAAAGAAAGACCAAATAGAATAATCTTTCTCATACAAAGATTCACATGGGAAGGGGAGGGGAAGAAAACTCCTATAAGAAGGAGAGGAAGAGAGGGTTTTTTTTTACTTAAACCTTAATCTCAGGGAAATCAACTCTGAGAGGGAAGAACATCCAGATCCATTGGGATCTTGAATTCTATCTTACCCAACAAGGGAAGGGAGAAGGGAAAACGAAGGGGGTAGGGGGGAGGGAACACAAAAAAGGGAGGGAAGAAGAGGGGGGAGGGGGAGGGAACAAAAAGGGAGCGACTAGAAAGGGAAACATATCAAGAGAGGGGACAAGGGGGACTGATTTAAAGTAAATCACTGGACTAAAAGGTAGAGCTGAAGAAGAAAAATTAGAATTAGGGAAGGATATCAAAATGCCAGGGAGTCCACAAGTGACAGTCATAATTCTGAATGTGAATGGGATGAACTCACCCATAAAACATAGACAAATAGCAGAATGGATTAGAATCCAAAACCCTACCATATGTTGTCTTCAAGAAACACACATGAGGCGGTTAGACACCCACAAGGTCAAAATTAAAGGATGGAGTAAGATCTTCTAGGCCTCAACTGACAGAAAGAAGGCAGGAATTGCAATCATGATATCTGATAAAGCCAAAGCAAAAATAGACCTGATCAAAAGGGATAGGGAAGGTAATTATATTTTGTTAAAAGGGACATTAGATAATGAGGAAATATCACCAATCAAAATGTATGCACCAAATAATATAGCACCCAAATTTCTAATGGAGAAACTAGGAGAATTGAAGGAAGAAATAGATAGTAAAACCATATTAGTGGGAGACTTGAACCAACCATTATCAAATTTAGATAAATCAAATCAAAAAATAAATAAGAAAGAGGTAAATGAAGTGAATGAAATCTTAGAAAAATTAGAATTAATAGACATATGGAGAAAAATAAATAGGGATAAAAAGGAATACAACTTCTTCTCAGTACCACATGGCACATTCACAAAGATTGTTCATACATTAGGTCACAGAAACATGGCACACAAATGCAGAAAATCAGAAATAATAAATGCAGCCTTTTCAGATCACAAGGCAATAAAAATAATGATCAGTAATGGTACATGGAAAACCAAATAAAAAACTAATTGGAAATTAAACAACATGATACTCCAAAATCGTTTAGTTAGAGAAGAAATCATAGAAACAATTAATAATTTCACCGAGGAAAATGACAATGGCAAGACATCCTTTCAAACCTTTTGGGATGTAGCCAAAGAGGTAATCAGAGGTAAATTCATATCCCTGAGTGTATATATTAACAAACTAGGGAGAGCAGAGATCAATCAATTGGAAATGCAAATAAAAAAACTCAAAAGTGACCAAATTAAAAACCCCCAGCAGAAAACCAAACTAGAAATCCTAAAAATTAAGGGAGAAATTAATAAAATCGAAAGTGATAGAACTATTGATTTAATAAATAAGACAAGAAGCTGGTACTTTGAAAAAACAAACAAAATAGACAAAGTAGGGGTCAATCTAATTAAAAAAAGGAAGGAAGAAAAGCAAATTAACAGCATCAAAGATGAAAAGGGGGACATCACCTCCGATGAAGAGGAAATTAAGGCAATCATTAAAAATTACTTTGCCCAATTACATGGCAATAAATACACCAATTTAGGTGATATGGATGAATATATACAAAAATACAAACTGCCTAGACTAACAGAAGAGGAAATAGAATTCTTAAATAATCCCATATCAGAAAATGAAATCCAACAGGCCATCAAAGAACTTCCTAAGAAAAAATCCCCAGGGCCTGATGGATTCACCAGTGAATTCTATCAAACATTCAGAGAACAGCTAATCCCAATACTATACAAACTATTTAACATAATAAACAAAGAGGGAGTTCTACCAAACTCCTTTTATGACACAAACATGGTACTGATTCCAAAACCAGGCAGGTCAAAAACAGAGAAAGAGAACTATAGACCAATCTCCCTAATGAATATAGATGCAAAAATCTTAAATAGGATACTAGCAACAAGAGTCCAGCAAGTGATCAGAAGGGTCATCCACCATGATCAAGTAGGATTTATACCAGGGATGCAGGGCTGGTTCAATATTAGGAAAACCATCCACATAAATGACCACATCAACAAGCAAACCAACAAGAACCACATGCTTATCTCAATAGACACAGAAAAAGCCTTTAATAAAATACAATACCCATTCCTATTAAAAACACTAGAAGGCATAGGAATAGAAGGGTCGTTCCTAAAAATAATAAACAGTATATATCTAAAACCATCAGCTAATATCATCTGCAATGGGAATAAACTAGATGCATTCCCAATAAGATCAGGAGTGAAACTAGGATGCCCATTATCACCTCTACTATTTGACATTGTACTAGAAACACAAGCCGTAGCAATTAGAGAAGAAAAAGAAATTGAAGGCATCAAAATAGGCAAGGAGGAGACCAAGTTATCACTCTTTGCAGATGACATGATGGTCTACTTTGCAAAGTTGCAGGATACAAAATAAACCCACATAAGTCCTCAGCATTTCTATATATCCCCAACACAGCTCAGCAGCAAAAACTAGAAAGAGAAATGCAATTCAAAATCACCTTAGACAAAATAAAATACCTAGGAATCTATCTCCCGAGATAAACATAGGAACTATATGAACACAACTACAAAACACTCTCCACACAACTAAAACTAGACTTGAGCAATTGAAAAAACATTAACTTCTCATGGATAGGACGAGCCAATATAATAAAAATGACCATCCTACCCAAACTTATTCATCTATTTAGTGCCATACCCATGGAACTCCCAAAAAATTTCTTTAGTGAATTGGAAAAAACCATAACAAAGTTCATTTGGAATAACAAAAGATCAAGGATATCCAGGGAAATAATGGAAAAAAAAACCCACAAATGATGGGGGCCTTGCAGTCCCAGATCTCAAACTATATTACAAAGCAGCAGTCATCAGAACTATTTGGTACTGGCTAAGAAACAGAAAGGAGGATCAGTGGAATAGACTGGGGGCAAGCGACTTCAGCAAGACAGTATATGATAAACCCAAAGAACCCAGCTTTTGGGACAAAAATCCACTATTTCATAAAAACTGTTGGGAAAACTGGAGGACAGTGTGGGAGAGATTAGGAATTGATCATCACCTCACACCAACATAAATTCAAAATGGGTGAATGACTTAAACATAAAGAAGGAAACCATAAGTAAATTGGGTAAAAACAGAATAGTATACATGTCAGACCTTTGGGAGGGCAAAGACTTTAAAACCAAGCAAGACATAGAAAGAATCACAAAATGTAAAATAAATAATTGACTACATCAAATTAAAAAGCTTTTGTACAAACAAAACCAATGTAACTAAAATCAGAAGGGAAACAACAAATTGGGAAACATCTTCATAGAAACCTCTGACAAAGGTTTAATTACTCAAATTTATAAAGAGCTAAATCAATTGTACAAAAAACCAAGCCATTCTCCAATTGATAAATGGAGCTTTATTTGCCTCACTTTCCTCATTTATAAAAGGGAGAGAATAATAGCATCTGCCTCACAGGGTTGTTGTGAGAATTAAATGAGATAATTGTAAAGCACTTAATATAGGGCCTTAAATAGTAGGCACTATAAAATATTATATCGGATAGCATATATTACAGTGATTTACCGGCAACTACATAAGTGTTTGAATCAATGAATTAACCAGCTCACTAATTAATTAGCATATTAGTTTGATAAACAATAGTAGCTCCTGTAGAGATATGAGAGAAGAGAGTCTAAGAAAAAAGAAGCACCAAGTGTTTGGGAAAGCCATTTCTATCTTTTATGCCCTGATTTATTTACAAGCATCTTTTTGAGACAAAAGTTTGGGCTGTAGGAGATATCTTTTGTGGGCCAAGAAAGGCTATGTAGAGTTCAATACTCCAGAGCTTCAATGAAGAGTTATCTAAGTTCTCTAACAAGTCCTGGAATTAATGAGAGTAAATTACAAAGTTGGACTCCAAAGTTCTATTCCTTAGCGCCCTCTGATGAGAAAAGAAACGAATGGCCCCAGGGATCCTCCAAGCTCAACTCCCAAACCCCTGAAGCTGGAGAACATTAGTTCTTATGGATAAGCAGTTAAGAACTTTCTAGCTAGGGGGGAAATGGTCCTTCTCCCAGGTAATATGCACTTAATTTAATTTAGCAGACAATGGGAGCTATCCTGGGTTGGCTCTGCTGCCACCTCAAACTCAGTGGCCACATCTTACTTTTTTGTCTGCTTTTCTGAGACAGATTCAGTAATTTAAGATATTGACTGTCACCAGCAGGAATGAGAATCTAATCAACTTTTTTCTTTGGGGCACTGCATAAAGTCTTCACAGGTAGGAAGCAAACTGGAAAGGGATTAGGGAGTCTATTCCAATTTTCAATGAAAAGACAAATGGATTTGGAAACAGAAGAGGATCATTCCTATCTGTTACTCCCTGTCTGACAGGACAAAATCACCTCATTTCTCTAGGTGTCCCTTTCCCTGGCTCAAAAGGAATGGTATTTGGCTAGATGGCCTCCAAGGTACTCTCTAGCACCAAATCTATGATGTCTTGAAGATATTTTGGGAGATTTCAAGTATAGTGAACTCTTGCAAGAGGGGAACAGTTGCTTAAACATTCAAATCAGTTAGTGATCCACAGATCAGTGGTTTTATTTGAGCTAGACCCATATAAGCCAATGTGGAATGGGAAAGCTCCCAGGTTTTGGGATGCATAACTGTGGCTTCAAATAGTACCTCTTTTACTTTACGTGACTAAGACTGCAATTGATTGAAAAACTTTGGATTTGTGTTGCTAGGAATTCCTACACTACTGTAGCTCTAACAAAGTCACAGACCCATTACTATAGATAGACTTCATTGTGTTTCTTATTTATTAATCTGGAAACTATATTTACCTCCTAACTGAGCTTGTTTTAGGCTGGTTGTCAGATTTGGGTTGAAACTATAGAATATATTAATAATAGTAGACAGTTTATGACATTAAAATTTGCAAAGAACTTTAGCTAATTAAGAAGCATGATTTAAGCAAATACTATTTTCAATATATTGGATGAAACACTGAGAAAAGTAAAGGATTCTCTATGTGCATTATTATATGATCTTGACAATTACTTTTGTGGAGAAGAGAGAAATTATAAGAAAATGCAGCAAATATACCCCCTCCTCTGCCAAGATTACCTATTACACCTTATGGGAAACAGGGGATGCTATTATTGTCTTCATTTTATAGAAGAAGAAACTGAGGCTTAAGAGAGGTTCAGGTGACATGGGCATGGTCACATAGGTAATAAGTATCACAGGTGAGATTTGAATCCAGATCTTCATGTCTCTAAAGCCAGTATTGAACCACTATACCTTGAGAGAATAGAGCTCAGGAATGTGCTGGGATGAGGGAAAAGACACCAGGGAAGTGACAGTTGGCTGTGGAAAATCCAGAGAGATAGATGCAAGATACAGCATCATTGAATTCATAGCAATAAATGAATTTAGAGGTTATTTAATCAGGTTTCCTTATGTTATGCAGGAATAACCCAGTCTCAGAGAGAAAAGACCAAGGTCATGCAGGTAGTAAATAGCAGAACTAGGATTTAACTCTAAATCGCTGTGGCTGCAGTGATTTTTCTCAGAGTCTGCTGCTACTGCTTTGCTACTCTTTTTTTCATTACCCCTAAGACTCAAAATTAGGAGAAAGTCATGACTACTTATGGTACCTGTGACTGTGGTGTTGTGCTTTTCCATTTAATTGCCCTCTGTGTGACTCACAAATAGGACAGGGAGTCCCAAGTCCACCCTCATTTAGAACCAAGGAAACTAGATGGAACTATTTGGGGCTTCATATGAGCTTTCTAAAAAATCATTTAAAATTGGGTATATATAGATTCTCTCTCTCTCTCTCTCTCTCTCTCTCTCTCTCTCTCTCTCTCTCTCTCTCTCTCTTTCCCTCTCTCTCTCTCTCTCTCATACACACACACACACACACACACACACAGACACACACACACACACACACAATTTTTCCTTCTACAATTAAAAAGATCCCACTGCTTCCAGTCATCAGCCCTGGTATTCCAAAGCAAAGTTTAACTTTAGACTAGATAGACTGGTTAAAAAAGAAAGGATAATGCTACATACACCAGACTCAATGGTGCATCCTAGATGCATATTGGTGTTGTTCAATGGCAGCATGCCCATTGAAACAACATAAATAATATAGATTGATGGGATCCATGAATCTTTTTCTGTGTGATTGACTGAGGAATTTGATGAAATTTTCTTTCTAATTTCTACTGCCCTATTTAAAAAAGTTAATTATTGAGGATGAAGGGAATTTCCTAGTCCAAAAAAATAATACTTTTGTGACATATGTGAAGACTTATCAAATACTTTTCTTCTAATAACCCTAATAAATGGACAGTACAAATGTTAGCATCCCCATTTTACAGATTAGGAAACTAGATCTCAGGCACATTGAATGAATTGCTAGTGGTCACAGTGTTTGTAAATAGCAAAGTCAGGATTCAAATTCAGTCCTTCTAACTTCCAAACCCAGTGTTAAACTGATTATATCAGATAAACTGTAGCCTAATATTTTCTACTTCCTGGATCCTATTCTCTCTGTACTCCAACCCTAGTTTCCTCCATAACTTTGTCCTAGTAATTACTTACTCTTTGCATTTTCAGTCTTTCTCTAACCTGGCTATGTCTACTCTCTATACAAACATGCTCAAAATCCCCCAATTCAAAGAGTGAGGGGAAGAGGTGAAAAGAGAGAGGCAAGCACACAGACATACAGATAGAGTGCCTTTATCCTCAGTCCTGCTGCCTTCTGGAAGTATTAACCTGTCTCTTTTATACTTTTCACTGCTAAGCTTCTCAAAGGTATCATCTATAGCCATGATCATAATTCATTCATTATCTGGTTTGTCCTTTACCCCTCACCATCTGCTTTCTATTTACTGTCACTTAACTCTAAGAGGCATCTAGATAGAATTCAGTAAATAGAATTCCTGGTCTGGAGTTAGGAAGACTTGAGTTCAAATCCAACCTTAGACATTTATTAACCCTGTGACCTCAGGCAAGTCTCTTGACCTCTCTCAGCCTCAGTTTCCTCAATTATAAAATAGGGATGATAATGATAGCACCTACCACACAGGGTTGTTGTGAAGATCAAAGGATGGTATTTTTAAAGGGTTTAGCACAATGGCAGGCATAATAATAAGTGTTTGTTCCCTTTCAAGGGTGACCAAAGACCTATTTACCTTGTTTCAATCTTGATTTTCTTTGGCCTGTGTAAAATATGATATCACTGACCATTCTCTACTTCCTGCTACTCTCTCCTTTTCCATGAAGTCTTATATCATCTATCCTTTTTTCCCTCTCACACTTCCTCTTATCTCCACTTGTAAAGAAACATAAAGTTACAGAATATATTATTTGGAAAGCATCTGAGAAAGCCCAGGATCATAGAATCCTAGGTAAAGAATTATATGAGAAAGACTTTGAGGTTTTTGAGTCCTCTCTTATTTCTATAGATGAGGAAAATGAGGATCAGAAAGGTTAAGTAACTTGCTCAAGGTCTGACAGTTCCTGTCTAATGGGAGATTTGAACCCAAGTCTTTCTGACTCCAAGGCCAGGACTCTGTCTTTTTACAAAGAACCTTACAGACAACATGATGGAAATGCTGCAAAACTAACAAGCCAAATACAAAACAAAACCCACCCAACCAACCAACAAGAATAACAACAAAACCCTCACATAATTTAATAGGAATTAAATATTAGGAAAAGCTTCCTAAAGATTCGAGCAAAACAAAAGAGAAATGGATTTTTTTTAAAAGAAAGGGTAGCTCATCACTAGAGATTTTCAAGTAGAGACTGGATAACTACTTCATAGGATTTGTAGATGAAATTCTCAGTTCCATACAATTCAGATGTGATGGCCACTGAGATTCCTTTTCGTGATTACACAAATAAATACGAATAAAAAATAGTGATATCTCTGTTCAGACAACTCTCAGATCTACCTGTCGAGTCCTAATCTCTCTATTGATCTCTATTTCTCTGACATATTAGGTATGTCAAACTGGATGTCCCACAGACATTTTAAACTCAACATGTCCAAAATTAAACCCATTCTTTCTCTCCTCAGTCTCCCCTCTTCCTAACTTCTTTATTAATACCACAGGCACCACCATTCTACCACTCTCCTAGGTAACCGAGGTGTCATTCTGGTCTTCTCATTTCCCCTTATCTCTTCCCTACTCCCAGTATCCATTCTGTTGCCAAGACCTGTCCATTTAAAATTTGAAACATCCCTGGCATATGTCCCCTCTTCTCTTTTCTGACACTCTTACCACCAAGTACAAGCCTTCTTCATCTCACATCTAAACCATTCCTATAGCTTGCTGGATGGTTTCCCTGACTCATCTTTTAACATTCCAGTTCATACCCACTCACTTATTGAATCAAAGTAATCTTCCTAAAATATAGGGCTGACCATATCATCCTCTCTATTCTGTAAACTCCAGTTGCTCCCTATTAACTCTAGAATCGAATAGAAATTCCCTTCTGGCTTTTAACATGCCCTCTTCTAACTGTTCAGGCTTTTTATGCTCTCCAACCTTTCCTCTCACAATGATAGTGTCTTCTTTTCTGTTTCTCATTTAAGTCAGTCCACCATATTCTTTCTGCATTTTCACTGAATGTTCCCTCTGTATATCTGAATTTTCCTTCCTTCTTATTTATACCCCCTGGCTTTCCTGGCTTCCTTTAAGGCTCAGTTAAAATTTTGCCTTCTCCAAAAAGTTATTTCCACCTCCTTAAGACTAACAATAATAGCTACCATTTATACAGTAATTTAAGTTATGCAAAGAACTTTATAAATATCATCTTATTTCATCATTTTCATCCTAACAGTGTTGGTTGGGATGTAGCCATTATTCTTATCACCATTTTACAGATAAGGAAACTGGGGTAAACAGCAGTTAAATGATAGCCAGTAAGAATCTGAAGGTAGACTTAAATGTCTGTCTTTCTAGCAGCTCTAGGTCTAGGGTTCTATCTATTAGTCTATCTAGTGCCTTCCTTCTGAGACTATTTTCCATTTATCTTGCATGTATCATGTCTGTACATAGTTGTTCACATATTATCTCTCCCATTAGATTGTGAGTTCCTTGAGATCAAGATCTGTTTTGGCTTCTTTTCTGGTATCCTCAGTGTTGAGTACTGTGTTTTGTACATGTGGTCTTAATATATGTTTATTGTCTTGAATAGTGACATAAGTAGTCAATGCTCTATTCTGTGTCTCAGTCAAACACTTCTTAATATTGTGTTCAGTCCTGTGGCCTATGCTTTAGGGAGGATATTGATGATAAAGGAGTATCCTACATTGGTTAATGACAATGTGAAGTGGCCAAGTGGAGCAGTGGATAAAGTGTTGTTCCTGGATCTATGAAGACCTGAGTTCAAATGAAGCCTCATAAACTTATTAGCTATCTGACCCTGGGTAAGTTGCTTAATTTCTACTTCAATTTCCTCAACTATAAATGGTGATAATAATAGCAACTATCTCAAAGATTTATAAGGATCAAATGAGATAGTATTTGACAAATGATTAGTAAGTTCCAGGTGCATAGTAAGGACTTGATCAATATTTTTGAGAATGTTACAATAATTGGTGATTTAGAAGAACACCTTGAAGAAAGTGAATACACAAGAAAACCATGAGATCTGCCTTCATGTATATGTAGAAAGGGCTATTTGATGGAAGAAGGATTAAACTTTTTCCTTCTTGGTCCCTGAAGGCTGAACTAGAAGTTATGGGTGAAGTTTTAGGGAATCAGATATAGGTTTGATGAAGGGAAAAAGAAAAAATAAAAATAAGAAAATTACTAAAATTTAAAGATTTTTTAAAGTGCAATGGGGCTACCTTAGAAGGTAGAAATTTCCTAATGATCCCTAGAGGTTTTTGAAGAGATTCATATTGTAAAATAAATGCCTTTCTGTTCAGGTTATATTGAGCTGGATGACCTCAGAGGTCATTTATACCTCTAAAATTGATTCAGTACTATTTTCTCATTTTAAAGACAAGGAAATCTCTAGTCCCAAGTGGTCTGTGTGAAACCCAGAGTTGTAAAACTAATAATCATTAGAGACAGGATTCAAATTTAAGTGGTCTTGGTACTCCAATTTAGCCATCTTTCTCCCTCCTTACCCCTAAAATAATTAATTTATGTTATTTATTCTATTCTGTGGCATGAATGGATGAATGAAGATCTATTAACTGCTTTCTATATGCCAGAAGTGTAGAGTATTGGGGATAAAAATAGAAAAGCAAGCTAGTCATTGCCCACAAGGATCTTATGTTTTAATAGGCAATGCATAAGGGAGTGGTAACAGGGCAGACTATTTTGGTCTGAGATATTATAGAGAAAGTGAATAGAATAACAGGTCAATTGATTGACAACTCCTTCCTAGATGTAATGGTAATGTTGATCTAATTATGGTTTCTAATCAACAGAAAGCAAGAGAGAATAGTATTTTCAGGGCAGTAGAGTGAAAGAGCTGAAGTTAAGAAGCCTGATTGGGTCTGGGATGAACTAGATATATTGGGCTATAGTCAATCAAAAGCACTTCGCAGTTTTCAGTATCATAGATTCATGATGTGTGTTCTATTATCTTCATAAGTCTCTAAAATCCCCCAACATGGGTATTGTATTTTGGTACCAATCATAGTATGTTGTATATGTAGTAAGTGCTCAGTAAACATGATAAATGAATGACTGAATAAATAAATCAACTACCCTTTTAATAAATATCCACCTAAAAGATGTAGGGAGATCATTTCTATGTTTCTTTCTTTCTCCTTTCTCTATCATGAATGAGACACTGGCCTTTTCCTTTCATCTTTCTGAGATGTCATTTCTGTCTAGTGTGGTAGGTTTTCATCCTGAAATATTTGACTTTCTCCAAGTACCTGAAGTCATTGTCCAATCTTTTTCTTAGAATGTTGAATGAGAACTGAGAATATCACTTCCCAATCAATCCATCAATGTTTCATTTAACCAATACTGACTGTACCTGAGATGTATGAAATCCTGAGTCTGGATCATGTTTCTTCCATCAAATAATGATCATTGCTTATGGTGGAAGTGAAAGAGTAGCTTTGCAACTAGTATTAAATTTCAGATATTGTTTCCCTCTGTCCTCCAGCAAACTCCAGAGTCCTTTCTCAGTCAGTTAACCCCTGCCAATACTATGCCAAGAGAATAAAATTCATGTTCATCCAAGAATATGAAATTTTGCTTAAGTAAAAAAAAATACTAAAAAATCCTAAACCATCATCATATAATTGTATATACTATTACTTAAAATAAAGAAATTTTGTCTGGTACCATGGAGAAAGTATTAGACTTATTATCATAGGACTTGGATTTAAATCCTACTTTACCACTTGTTATCTGAGTGACTTGAGCAAATAAATAATTTCTTCTGGGTATAATTTTCCTCATTTATTAAAAAAAGGGGAAAAGATAAATAACAGGATTGCATGTGATGAACTCTGCTGCTAATTCAATATTTGTGTATGATATACTGTGCCATAGTTATAATCCATGAGAACAGAAATTAATGAAGTTGAAATCTGAGACTTTCTGATTATATTTTTCAGCTTTGTAAAATTCAAGACAATGAGTATCAACAAAACACTCCTGGAAGAATTCATCCTTGTTGGCTTTTCAGTCTACCCAGACTGGCAAGTAGTCCTCTTTGTGACGTTTCTCTTTCTATACCTTCTCACCCTCACTGGCAACTTGGCCATCATGGCCCTCACCTGGGTGGACCACACTCTCCATACCCCCATGTACCTCTTCCTCAGTTCCCTCTCCTTTTCTGAGACTTGCTACACATTAACCATAATCCCTAAAATGTTGGTAGATCTTTTGGCCAAGGATAGAAGCATTTCTATTCCAGGCTGTGGCCTCCAGATGTGCTTCTTTCTTGGGCTTGGTGGCACCAACTGTATCATCCTTACAGTGATGGGCCTTGATCGGTTTTTGGCCATTTGTAATCCCCTCCGCTACCCCATATTCATGACCAACAAAGTGTGTGGGCAGCTTGTGGCCTCAGCTTGGATAGGTGGTTTCTTCATCTCCTTGACAGAGACTACATTGATCTTTTGGGGATCCTTCTGTGGTCCCAATTTTATCAAACACTTCTTCTGCCACATGCGAGCAGTGGTCAAGTTATCCTGCCGAAATAGAGATATCACAGAGGTTGTTGTCACAATCATTTCAGTGTCTGGTTTACTTGGGACATTTTTATTCATCGTCCTAACATATGTGTTTATTCTCTCTACGGTTCTAAAGATCCCCTCAGCTGAGGGGAGGAAGAAAGCCTTCTCCACCTGTGCCTCCCACCTTACTGTGGTCATTATTCACTTTGGGTTTGCCTCCATTGTCTACTTGAAGCCAGAGGCTGAAGAGGGAGACGATACCCTCACGGCTGTCCCCTACACTGTTGTCACACCCTTCCTCAGCCCCCTAATTTTCACCCTGAGAAATAAGGACATGAAGAATGCTCTGAAGAAAGTATTGGACAAGAAATTTTCCTTAACCAAATAATCCTGTATAGTTGCCATTGTTGGTAAACACTCAGAAGCAGTGAGGTATTTCTACTGTGACCTGAATTTTCTCCCCTTTTCCAGAGATGAAACAGGGAACAACAGTATGAGATGCTCAAAATAGACTAAATTGGTCTAGCATGCTCAAGGGAAGTTTTCCTCTCCTTGTAGGGGCAGCTAAGTGGCATCTTGTATGAAGTACTAGATCTAGAGTCAAGAAGACCCAAGTTCAAATCTGGCTATAGACACTTACTAGCAGTGTGTCCGCAAGCATGTCACATAATCCTGTTTGCCTCAGTTTCCTCATTTTTAAAACAAGCTGAAGAAGAAAACGGAAAACCCCTCTAGTATCTTTGCCAGGAAAATCCCAAATGGGGTCACAAAGACCTGGGAGTGACAGAAAGGACTGAACAATAACAACTTTCCTTGCCATTTCACTCTAAAGAGAAACATCTATCATCTATTGACTCCTGGCAGTGATAAACAAGCAGGCAGTGGAGCATTATTCCAGTGACCTGTGGAAATTTAGAAGGTGCCCTTGGGAGGGTGAGTAGAGTAGCATGGAGGAAAAACCAAACAGTAGTTGAGATGGGGGGTGATCAATATTTTGAGGATATAAGGAGTGAAGATGATAATGAGAAAGTTGTATAGACCCAATCTTCATCTCACATGAAATACCTTAGCTATCCCAGGCACACAGTGCCAGACCCACTTCCTTTCACAACAACATTCCCCAAACTTAGCAATTAGTGATGTATGTATCCTTTCTGAAGTATGTATACTGTTAAATAAGACACAGAGAATAATCTTAAATAGACTAACAAAAAGACTCCAGCAAGAGATCATGAGAATTATTCACTATGATCAGCTGGGATTTATAACAGGAATGATGGATGGTTCAATATTAGGAAAACTATCCACAAGTGACCATGTCAGCAACCAAACCAACAGAAATTACATGATTATCTCAATAGATGCAGATAAAGCCTTTGACAAAATACAACACTCATTCCTATTGAAAACACTAGAAAGTATAGGAATAGAAGGACCTTTCCTAAAATAATAAACAGTATATATTCAAAACCATCAGCAAGCATCATCTGCAATAGGGATAAGTTAGAAGCCTTCCCAATAAGATCAGGAGTGAAACAAAGATGCCCATTATCACCTCTATTATTTAACATTGTACTAGAAACACTAGCAGGAGCAATTAGAGAAGAAAAATAAATTGAAAGTATTAAAATAGGCAATGAGGAGACCAAGCTATTTCTTTTTGCAAATGATATGATGGTCTACTTAAAGAATCCTAGAGAATCAACTAAAAAGCTAGTGGAAATAATTAACAACTTTAACAAAGTTACAGGATACAAAATAAACCCACATAACTTATCAGCATTTCTATATATTTCCAAAACAACTCAGAAGCAAGAATTAGAGAGAGAAATTCCATTTAAAGTCACCATAGACAATATAAAATACTTAGGAATCTATCTGCCAAGACAAACACAGGAACTATATGAATACAACTACAAAACACTTTCCACACAATTAAAACTAGATCTAAACAATTGAAAAAACATTAGTTGCTCATGGATAGGATGAGCTAACATAATAAAATGACAATCCTGCCCAAATTAATTAACTTATTTAGTACCATACCTATCAAACTACCAAGAAACATGTTTTACTGAATTTGAAAAAAAATTATAACAAAGTTCATATGGAAGAACAAAAGTTCAAGAATATTAAAGGAAATAATGAATATAAATATAAATGTGAAGTATGGGGGCCTAGTGGTACCAGATCTTAAACTGTACTATAAAGCAGTGAACATCAAACCAATATGGTACTGACTAAGAGACAGAAGGGAGGATCAATGGAATAGACTTTAGGTAAATGACCTCAGCAAGATAGTGTAGGATTAAACCCAAAGATCCCAACTTTGGGGACAAAAACACACTATTTGACAAAAAACTGTTGGGAAATTGGAAAACAGTATGGTAGAGAATAGGTTTAGATCACTATCTCATACCCTACACCAAGATAAATACAGAATGGGTGAATGACTTGAAAGTAAAGAAGGAAAGTATAAGTAAATTAGGTGAACATAGAATAATTTACCTGTCAGATCTATGGAAAGGAAAGATTTTAAGACCAAGCAAGAGTTATAAAATATTACAAAATGTAAAAGAAATAATTTTGATTACACTAAATTAAAAAGTTTTGTACAAACAAAACCAATGCTATCAAAATTAGAAGGGAAGTAACAAATTGGGAAAATGTTTTTATAACAAAAATGTCTGCCAAAGATCTAATTACTCAAATTTATAAGGAACTAAATCAGTTGTACAAAAAAGCAAGCTATTCATCAATTGATAAATGGGCAAGGAACACGAATAGGCAGTTTTCAGATAAAGAAATCAAAACTATCAATAAGCACATGAAAAAGTGTTCTAAATTTCTTATAATTAGAGAAATGCAAATCAAAACAACTCTGAGGTGCCACCTCTCACCTAATAGATTGGTTAACATGACAGCAGAGGAAAGTAATAAATGTTGGAGGGAATGTGGCAAAATTGAGACACTAATGAATTGCTGGTGGAGTTTTGAATTGATCCAACAATTCTGGATGGCAATTTGGAACTATGTCTAAAGGGCACTAAAAGACTGACTGCCCTTTCGTCCAGCCATACCACTGTTGGGTTTATACCCCAAAGAGAACATAAGGGAAAAGACTTTTACAAAAATTATTCATAGCTGAGCTCTTTATGGTGGCAAAATAATTGGAAAATGAGGGGATGCCCTTCAATTGGGGAATGGCTGAACAAATTGTGGTATTTTTTGGTGATGGCATACTATTCGGCTGAAAGGAATAATGAACTGGAGGAATTCCATGTGAACTGGAACAACCTCCAGGAATTGATGCAGAGTGAAAGGAGCAAAACCAGGAGAATATTGTACACAGAGACTGATACACTGTGGCACAATAGAATGTAATGGACTTCTCTACTAGCAGCAATGCAATGATCCAGGACAATTCTTAGAGGCATATGAGAAAGAACACTATCCACATCCTGAGAAAGAACTATGGGAGTAGAAACATAGAAGAAAAACAACTGCTTGATAGCATGTGTCAATGGGGATATGATTGGGGATGTAGAATCTAAATGATCACCCTAATGTAAATATTAATAATATGGAAATAGGTCTTGATCAATGACACATGTAAAAAAACAGTGGAATTGCTCATTGGCTATGAGGTGGGGGAGGAGGAGGAGAGGGAAAGAACATGAATCATGTACTCATGGAAAAATATTCTAAATTAATTAAATAAACTTAATTTAAAAAAGACACAGGGAGGGCAGTATTGGACCAAAAGAATTATTGTCTTAGGTTGGAATTTTTAGCAGAGCTCATAGCAGAAGGGAAAATAATATCTTTCTGAAACACCTGAAGTAGTTCCATTAAAGTAATCAATAATACTACCCATGAATTAGTAAGATCCTGGTATATTTGGGTGAGTGTATATATGTTTATTTCAAGTCATTTTTTTCACAGAATCTTAATCAATGAAAGTCTGACTTATTTTTGAGGATGTGTATTTGTTTTTTTGGTTCTTGCCTTTTTTCAAAAGGCCTGAGAAAATCTCGACAATGCCATCAGTCCAAATTTGTCAGCTCACTGAATGTGGCAAAGGAAGCTTTATTAACAAGGGATGAATAACAAATACCATTTCCATAGCTCTTTAAAATTTACCAAATTCAGAAGGGAAGCAACAAATTGTGAAACAATCTTCATAACAAAAACCTCTGACAAAGGTCTAATTACCCAAATTTATAAAAAACTAAACCAACTGTACAAAAAAATCAAGCCATTTTCCAATTGATAAATGGGCAAGGAACATGAATAGGCAATTTTCAGTTAAAGAAACCAAAACTATTAATAAGAACATGAAAAAATGTTCTAAATCTCTTATAATCAGAGAAATGCAAATCAAAACAACTCTGAGGTATCACCTAACATCTAGCAGATTGGCTAACATGACAGCTATGGAAAGTAATGAATGCTGGAGGGGATGTGGCAAAGTTGGGGCATTAATGCATTGCTGGTGGAGTTGTGAATTGATCCAACCATTCTGAAGTGCAATTTGGAACTATGCCCAAAGGGCACTAAAAGACTGTCTGCCCTTTGATCCAGCCATAACACAGCTGGGTTTGTACCCCAGAGAGATCATAAGGAAAATGACATGTACAAGAATATTCATAGCTGCACTCTTTGTGGTGGCAAAAAAAAATGGAAAATGAGGGGATGCCCTTCAATTGGGGAATGGCTGAACAAATTGTGGTATATGTTGGTGATGGAATACTATTGTGCTCAAAGGAATAATAAAATGGATTAATTCCATGGAGAGTGGGATGACCTCCAGGAAGTGATGCAGAGTGAGAGGAGCAGAACCAGGAGAACATTGTACACAGAGACTGATACACTGTGGTACAATCAAATGTAATGGACTTCTCCATTAGTGGCAATGCAGTGATCCTGAACAACCCAGAGGGATCTATGAGAAAGGACACTATCTACATCCAGAGTAAAAACTGTGGGAGTTAGAAGCACAGAAGAAAAACAATTGCTTGAATACATGGGTCAAGGGCATATGGTTGAGGATGTAGACACTAAATGAACATCCTAATGCAAACACCAATAACATGGAAATAGGTTCTGATTAAGGACAAATATAATACCCAGTGGAATTGCATGTTGACTCTGGGAAGGGTGGGTGGAGGGGAGGGAGGGAAATAATGTGATTATTGTAACCAAGGAATACTTTTCTAAATTGGCTAAATAAATTAATTAAAAAAAAAGATTTACCAAATTCCTCACAATACTTGTCTTTGTGTGGTAGGTATGTTAGCAGCAGTAGCCATTGGCCTTTCCCCTATCTAAGATGTTCTAGTTATTTCTTAAAAAAGTATGGCAGCCATTCTTTAGCCCTGTGTGGTTCACAGAACTAAACTGTGTTAACTGACATCAATTCCTCAATGCAAGAATGTAAACCGGCCACAAAGAGCTCAAAATTCTCTCTTATGGTTAGTTAATGGACCAAGATGGGCAACTCATGTAAAAGAGTTAACTCAGCTGAGGACAGTCAGGTGTCCTCAATGCTTATCTTTGTTGAATAAATTCTGACAATGGCTCAGTAAATCTCCTTTTGTGAACTGATGCATGGCCCACAAATGCCTCATTTGTTCTAATATTGAACCTAAATTTCTAGCGCATTCACCTAAAGTAGGCCTAACCTAAGAGAAGAGAGAGAAAAGTAAAATTTTATTTTAGAGATGAGAAGGCTGAGATCTCCTGAGAATGAATGACTTGTCTAGAATTACAAGTGTAATCCATGGGACAAAGTCATAATTTGTTATTAAATTAAATAACATTGTAGTACTCTGTATTAAGTGAATTTGAATGCTCTAGTGTCCTGTTAAGTCCCATAATGCTAATTTCCCAGTATGTCCTTGCAGTTTTTCTCTGCTCTTTCTTTTTTTAATTTTATAGTATTTTATTTGATCATTTCCATGCATTATTCATTAAAGACAAAGATCATTTTTTCTTTTCCTCCCTTCAACCCCCCGTAGCTGACGCATGATTCCACTGGGTATCACATGTGTTCTTGATTCGAACCCATTGCCATGTTGTTAATATTTGCATTAGAGTGTTCGTTTAGAGTTTCTCCTCTGTCATGTCCCCTCAGCGACGGTAGTCAGGCAGTTGCTTTTCCTTGGTGTTTCTCCTCCCTCAGTTTGTCCTCTGCTTATGGATAGTGTTTTTTCTCCTAGATCCCTGCAGATTGTTCAGGGACATTACACTGCCACTAATGGAGAAGTCCATTATGTTCGATTATACCACAGTGTGTTTGTCTCTGTGTACAATGTTCTCCTGGTGCTGCTCCTCTCGCTCTGTATCACTTCCTGGAGGTCGTTCCAGTCTCCATGGAATTCCTCCACTTTATTATTCCTTTTTGCACAATAAAATTCCATCACCAACATATACCACAATTTGTTCAGCCATTCCCCGATTGATGGGCATTCCGTCATTTTCCAATTTTTGGCCACCTCAAAGAGCTCAGCTATGAATATTTTTGTACAAGTCTTTTTGTCCATTATCTCTTTGGGGTACAGACCAAGCAGTGCTATGGCTGGATCAAAGGGTAGACATTCTCTTATCGACCTTTGTGCATAGTTCCAAATTGCCCTCCAGCATGGCTGGATCAGTTCACAACTCCACCAGCAATGAATTAATGTCCCCACTTTGCCACATCACCTCCAGCATTCATTACTTTCCTTTGCTGTCATGGTAACCAATCTGCTAGTGTTAGGTGATACCTCAGAGTTGTTTTTATTTGCATCTCTCTGATTATAAGAGATTTAGAACACTTTGTCAGAGGTTTTTATGAAGATTTTTCCCCAATTTGTTATTTTCCTTCTGATTTTAGTTACATTGGTTTTGTTTGTACAAAAGCTTTTTAGTTTGATGTAGTCAAAATTATTTATTTTACATTTTGTGATTCTTTCTATGTCTTGCTTGGTTTTAAAGTCTTTCCCCTCCCGAAGGTCTGACATGTATACTGTTCTGTGTTTACCCAATTTATTTATGGTTTCCTTCTTTATGTTTAAGTCTTTCATCCATTTTGAATTTATCTTGGTGTAGGGTGTCAGGTGTTGATCAATTCCTAATCTCTCCCACACTGTCTTCCAATTTACCCAGCAGTTTTTATCGAATAGTGGATTTTTGTCCCCAAACCTGGGATCTTTGGGTTTATCGTATACTGTGTGGCTGAGGTCACTTGCCCCCAGTCTATTCCACTGATCCTCCTTTCTGTTTCTTAGCCAGTACCAGATTGTTTTGATGACTGCTGCTTTGTAATATAGTTTGAGGTCTGGGACTGCAAGGCCTCCCTCATTTGTGTTTTTTTTTCATTATTTCCCTGGATATCCTTGATCTTTTGTTATTCCAAATGAACTTTGTTATGGTTTTTTCCAATTCACTAAAGAAATTTTTTGGGAGTTCCATGGGTATGGCACTAAATAGATAAATAAGTTTGGGTAGGATGGTCATTTTTATTATATTGGCTCGTCATACCCATGATCAGTTAATGTTTTTCCAATTACTCAAGTCTAGTTTTAGTTGTGTGGCAAGTGCTTTGTAGTTGTGTTCATATAGTTCTTGTGTTTGTCTCAGGAGGTAGATTCCTAGGTATTTTATTTTGTCTAAGGTGATTTTGAATGGGATTTCTCTTTCTAGTTTTTGCTGCTGAGCTGTGTTGGAGATATATAGAAAAGCTGATGACTTATGTGGGTTTATTTTGTATCCTGCAACTTTGCTAAAGTTGTTGATTATTTCAATTAGCTTTTTGGTTGAATCTCTAGGATTCTTTAAGTAGACCATCATGTCATCTGCAACGAGTGATAATTTGGTCTCCTCCTTGCCTATTTTGATGCCTTCAATTACTTTTTCTTCTCTAATTGCTACTGCTAGTGTTTCTAGTACAATGTCAAATAGTAGAGGTGATAATGGGCATCCTTGTTTCAGTCCTGATCTTATTGGGAATGCATCTAGTTTATCCCCATTGCAAATGATATTAGCTGATGGTTTTAGATATATACTGTTTATTATTTTTAGGAATGACCCTTCTATTCCTATGCTTTCTAGTGTTTTTAGTAGGAATGGGTGTTGTATTTTATTAAAGGCTTTTTCTGTGTCTATTGAGATAAGCATGTGGTTCTTGTTGGTTTGCTTGTTGATGTGGTCATTTATGTGGATGGTTTTCCTAATATTGAACCAGCCCTGCATCCCTGGTATAAATCCTACTTGATCATGGTGGATGACCCTTCTGATCACTTGCTGGAGTCTTTTTGCTAGTATCCTATTTAAGATTTTTGCATCTATATTTGTTAGGGAGATTGGTCTATAGTTCTCTTTCTCTGTTTTTGACCTGCCTGGTTTTAGAATCAGTACCATGTTTGTGTCGTAAAAGGAGTTTGGTAGAACTCCCTCTTTGCTTATTATGTTAAATAGTTTGTATAGTATTGGGATTAACTGTTCTCTGAATGTTTGATAGAATTCACTGGTGAATCCATCAGGCCCTGGGGATTTTTTCTTAGGAAGTTCTTTGATGGCCTGTTGGATTTCAATTTCTGATATGGGATTATTTAAGAATTCTATTTCCTCTTCTGTTAGTCTAGGCAGTTTGTATTTTTGTATATATTCATCCATATCACCTAAATTGGTGTATTTATTGCCATGTAATTGGGCAAAGTAATTTTTAATGATTGCCTTAATTTCCTCTTCATCGGAGGTGATGTCCCCCTTTTCATCTTTGATGCTGTTAATTTGCTTTTCTTCCTTCCTTTTTTTAATTAGATTGACCAGTACTTTGTCTATTTTGTTTGTTTTTTCAAAGTACCAGCTTCTTGTCTTATTTATTAAATCAATAGTTCTATCACTTTCGATTTTATTAACTTCTCCCTTAATTTTTAGGATTTCTAATTTGGTTTTCTGCTGGGGGTTTTTAATTTCGTCACTTTCGAGTTTTTTCAATTGCATTTCCAATTGATTGATCTCTGCTCTCCCTAGTTTGTTAATATATACACTCAGGGATATGAATTTACCTCTGATTACCTCTTTGGCTGCATCCCAAAAGGTTTGAAAGGATGTCTTGCCATTGTCATTTTCCTCGGTGAAATTATTAATTGTTTCTATGATTTCTTCTCTAACTAAAAGATTTTGGTGTATCATATTGTTTAATTTCCAATTAGTTTTTGATTTGGTTTTCCATGTACCATTACTGATCATTATTTTTAATGCCTTGTGGTCTGAAAAGGCTGCATTTATTATTTCTGCTTTTCTGCATTTGTGTGCCATGTTTCTGTGACCTAATGTATGGTCAATCTTTGTGTATGTGCCATGTGGTGCTGAGAAGAAGGTGTATTCCTTTTTATCCCTATTTATTTTTCTCCATATGTCTATTAATTCTAATTTTTCTAAGATTTCATTCACTTCTTTTACCTCTTTCTTATTTATTTTTTGATTTGATTTATCTAAATTTGATAATGGTTGGTTCAAGTCTCCCACTAATATGGTTTTACTATCTATTTCTTCCTTCAATTCTCCTAGTTTCTCCATTAGAAATTTGGGTGCTATATTATTTGGTGCATACATTTTGATTGGTGATATTTCCTCATTATCTAATGTCCCTTTTAACAAAATATAATTACCTTCCCTATCCCTTTTGATCAGGTCTATTTTTGCTTTGGCTTTATCAGATATCATGATTGCAATTCCTGCCTTCTTTCTGTCAGTTGAGGCCTAGAAGGTCTTACTCCATCCTTTAATTCTGACCTTGTGGGTGTCTAACCACCTCATGTGTGTTTCTTGGAGACAACATATGGTAGGGTTTTGGATTCTAATCCATTCTTCTATTCATCTACATTTTATGGGTGAGTTCATCCCATTCACGTTCAATGTTATGACTGTCACTTGTGGACTCCCTGGGATTTTGATATCTTTCCCTAATTCTAACCTTTCTTCTTCAGCTCTACCTTTTAGTCCAGTGATTTACTTTAAATCAGTCCCCCTTGTATTTCCCTTTCTTCCCCCCTCCCTTCTTATTCTCTCATTTATTTTCCCCTGTAGTCTTTTTAAAATTCCCCCTCCACCCTCTCCCTCCCTTGTACTGCTTCCCTCCCCACCAGTCTGTTTTTTACCTTTCTACACCCCTATAGGGCACAAATCTATTCTCTTCCCCAATGGATTGGATTGTTCTTCCCTCTTTGGGTCAGTTTCAAAGTACATAAGAGTTGAGTATTTCCTATCTCCAACCTCTTTATCTTTCCAGTGTATCAATGTTCTCCCCCCTCCCACCATGAGCTTCTTTGTGACATATAAATTTACCCCCAGTTGTTTCTTTTCCTATTTCTTTTAGTCATAACCTCTTTTCTTTTTTAGCTTTATTCATGTATATATATACATACATACACATGTATATGTATTTATGCATGCATATATCTATATACCTATTTATGTCTTATCCTTTCATCCTATACAGTTTGTCACTGTTCCCTCTGAGTGTAGTTCTTCTAGCTGCTTAGGTGATAGCAACAGTTTTTAAGAGTTGCCAATGACATCTTTTCTTATAGGGATATATATCATTTTAACTTATTGAGTCTCTTAAAAAAAACCTTTTTTGTTGTTGTTGTTGTTTTTCCCCTCTTTTTTAATTACCTTTTGATGATTCTCTTGAGTTCTGTGCTTGGACATAAAATTTTCTGTTCAGGTCTGGTCTTTTATTTATGAATAATTGGAACTCTTCTGTTGTGTTAAATGACCATACTTTCCCCTGTAAGAATATAGTCAGTTTTGATGGGTATTTTATTCTTGGCTGTAGTCCTAGTTCCCTTGCTTTCCGGAATATCATATTCCATGCTTTTCTGTCCTTCAGTGTAGATGCAGACAGATCCTGTGTTATCCTCACTATATTTCCATGGTATCTGAATGGCTTCTTCTTGGCAGCTTGTAATACCTGTTCTTTCATCTGATTGTTTTTGAATTTGGCTATAACATTTCTTGGTGTTGTCAGTTGGGGATTAAATACAGGGGGTGATCTGTGGATTCTTTCAATCTCCACTTCCCCCTCTTGTTCTAGGATTTCGGGACAGTTTTCCTGGATAATTTCCTCTAGTATTATGTCCAGGCTTTTTCTTTTGTCGTGGTCTTCTGGTAATCCAATTATTCTTAAATTGTCTCCTCTTGAACGATTTTCTAAATCGTCTGTTTTGTGAATGAGATGTTTCACATTTTCCTCATTTTTTTCATTCTTTTTGTTTTGTTTTATAGTGTCCTGCTGCCTTGTGAGGTCACTTGATTCTAGTTGTTTTATTCTGGTTCTTAAAGATTGGATTTCATCTTTGGCTTTTTGGTCATCTTTTTCCTTCTGGTCTGAGTTTCTTTGAAGATTGTCTTTCATCCTCTTTATCTCGTCTTTCATCTCCTTTGCCTCATCTTTCATCTCCTTTGCCTCATTTTCCAGCTGGATGATTTTGGCTTTCAGGACACTATTTTCTTGTTTTAGTTCAAGTGCCTCTGTTTCCAGATGACTTATCTTAATTTTTAAGTTCTTTTCCCAATTGTCTTCAGCCTCTCTTAGTTGTGTTTTGAGTTCTTCCACAACCTGTATCCAATTCGCTGGGGTTTCTGGTTTGTCATTTGCTGATCTCTCCCCCTGTGTTCCATTTGGTGAGTAGTAGCTGTCTATTGTAGATTCTTTCTTCTGTTTCTGTTGTTTGTTCAAATTCACTCCTTCTTTCCTCCCCGTATTTGTCTGTGCTCTTGTTCCTCTCATTTTTTTGTTTTTTAGGGAGTTTTATCAGTCTCCCCTCTTGGAGCTTTAACAGAGGATCTCTTGGTGTAATCTCTGAGGGAGGGTTGGTGGGGGTTTGAGCTTTCCTGTCCTCTGGAGGCTTTTGTGCTCCAACACACCCTAAGCACTCCACAGTGCCTTGATGTATCGCCGTCTCAGCCGTTGAACCTTCTTGTTGGTTTCTTCCACCTGTTCTGCCGAAACAGTCTTCACATACTGGATGAGCAAAACCCTAGTTCACAAGGGGTCGACGACGACCCGATGGCTACCCTCACAAGGTTTGGCAGCCTGTCGAAGCCGTTCCCCAGGGTGTGGCCGCTGCCACATGCTAGCAGCTACTAGGAGCCACAAGTGAGAGCTGGGTGTCAGGTGAGGGTCAGAGGCTGTAGAGCTGCCCTAGGAGGGCATGACAATAAGACAATAAGAACTATATAATATATATAATATTCTGCTTAACAAAATATGAACAGAAGTAACATGATATATCAGAGAGTCAGGAAGTCCTGGGTTCAAGTTCCTCCTCTGACACAAATGCCTGTAGGATCCTGGGCAATTGACAACTCCTTAGTTCCCTCTGGCAATTCACTAAGATTCTAAATTTCTGAGCAGTTACCTATCTGCATGTATGGAAGGAGTTTTTTCATCTAGAATTCTCTCTACAATGAAACCACAGGTTCTGGACCGAATAGCAATAATAGCCTATTAGAATAATCCTGTTAAATACCACATGTAGGAATACTGTGCTAATAATGTCCCAGATATAATTTATTGTTGTTCAGTTTTTTCTGACAGTTGTGTCTGACACTTCATAACCCAATTTGGGATTTTCTTGGCAAAAATATAGGGGAGGTTCACCATTTTCTTTTCCAGTTCATTTTACAGATGAAGAAACTAAGACAAAAAGGGTTACATTCCCTAGTCTTGCCTCCTCCCCCATGTGGCAGGCTCAAGGCATGTGGGGAATTGCCTTTGGTTCCTCTTAGTTCCTGGAGCATCCACGGTTGTTTTTCTTGTACCTTTGCTTGGCTGGGTACACAGAGAGGAAGTCTCCCCTCCTCAGGGCTGCCACCCCCTGAAACACCCCGGGGTGGCCCCAAAGAGAGCCCGCAGCCAGAGCAAATGGCCCCTGGGACCCCGAGGCACCCCTACCAGGGGTTTATAACCTTCAAGGATGTGACTGTGGACTTCATGCAGGAGGAGTGGTGCCTGTTGGACCATTCTCAGAAAGACTTGTACGGGGAGGTCATGCTGGAGAATGTGCAGAATCTACTCTCTGTGGGGCTTCCAGTTTCTGGAGAAGACTTTGTCTCCTGTTTTCAGAAAGGGGAAGGAACTTGGCTGCTAGAACAAAAAGGCTTAAAGAGCTCCTGTCCAGGGGCACAGAGTAATTTTGATGTTAAGGAGCTGTCTACAAAGTTGAGCCTTTTTGTGGAAGGCTATGTCTTCCAAAGATATGAGGTTTTCTCTGACTTCATTTTGAGAGATGTATGTTAATCTAAAATCAAGGGAAATGAAAATCCAAAGAGTGACTATGAAATTGATGGAACAGCAGAGAAATTCAGCCAATATTCAGTTCTAAGACAGTATCCAAAATTGACCTCCGAAAATGATTATTCTCAGGATAGTTTATACAGCAAATGCTTTCCTAAAGAACTAGACCTTATTAAGTTGGCTGAGAAACCTCTTGAAATGGCTTCTTTTCAAGGTCACCTAGAGGGAATGGCTTTTGGTTCTAGTTTAGATCTCATTAGACATCCAAAAACTAAACATGTGGAGATGGTTTCTGAGTAATAAAGATGGGAGATCAGTCAGTCAGAACTCTGAATGTGGTTCACATCAAATAATCCACTCTGGAGAGAAACCTTATGAATGTAAATACTGTGGAAAGTCTTTTACATGTAGAGATAGCCTTGTCAGTCATCAAACAATCTACACTGGAGAGAAACTTTATAAATGTAAACTGTGTGAAAAGGCTTTCATACAGAAGAGCAATCTTGCTGTACATGAAAGAATCCACTCTGAAGAGAAACCTTATGAATGTAAATTTACTGTGGAAAGACTTTCAAACAAAGGAGTGTTCTCATTTCACACCAGACAATCCATACTGGAGAGAAACCTTATGAATGTAAACAGTGTGGAAAGGATTTTACACGGAGTGACAGTCTTGCTCCCATCAGAGAATCCACACTGGAGAGAAGGCTTATGAATGTAAACACTGGGAAAAGGCTTTTACACTGAGGGGCCATCTTGTTAGACATCAGAGAACCCACACAGGAGAGAAATCTCATGAATGTAAACAATGTGGAAAGACTTTTGCAGATAGGGCCTGTCTTGGTACACATCAGAGAATCCACATTGGAGAGAAACTTTATGAATGCAAACAATGTGGAAAGAATTTCATTTGGAGGGGCCGTTTTGCTGCACAATAGAGAATCAATATTGGAGAGAAACCTTATGAATGTAAGCAATGTGGAAAGGCCTTTACACTGAAGGAATATCTTGTTACACGTCAGAGATTCCACACCATAGAGAAACCTTATGAATGTCAACAATGTGGAAAGACTTTCACACTGAGGGGCTATCTTGCTAGACATCAGAGAATCCACAGTGAAGAGAAACTTTATGAATGTAAACACTGTGGAAAGGCTTTCAAAGAGTGTAATGTTCTTGTTGGACATCAGAGAATTCACACTGGAGAGAAACCATTTGAATGTAAACAATGTGGAAAGGCTTTTACAGTGAGAGGTACTCTTGTTTCCCATCAGAGAATCTACACTGGAGAGAAACCTTATGAATGCAAACAATGTGGAAAGACTTTCACACACAGGCATTCTCTTACTGCATATCATAGCATCCACACTGCATTGAAACCTCATGAATATAAATAGTGTGGAATGGCTTTCACTGATTATTTATCTGGTTAAATATCAGAGCATTGTTAAAAGGAAGAGAGGGTTTTAGCAAGAGAGTTTGGTTTACAGGGGAGGGTTGCAGGAGGAAAAATATTCTAGAATGTGAAAGTAGAGATTAGACAGTTAACTAGTGGTTTAGCTGTCTCTTCTCTAGATCTACTTGGGGAGGCTGTCTGTCTGTCCTGCGGTTGCTGATCTACCCTGATTCCTCATCCTACCTGCTGCCTTGCTATTGTCTGCTGTGTTTCCTTGTGATTCTGGAACATCTGGCTATCTGACTGTAAGCCCAGGTCTGGGTTCCTTTTAGATCCATGGCTTTTCCTTGGGTCCTGCCAAACTGTCATAGACCACTACCTCTAATGCTACCTAAAGGGGTGGGGGATGTTAGTGAAGATTTAGGTAGAGCAGGACTGGGTTTTCTTTAGGTCAGAGAGGTGAAGGTTAGTGTAGATCAAACTGAAGACTCCTTGTGAAGGGATAGTTAGGTTTGGGAAGTTTTCATTAGTTGACGTTAGTATTAATGTTATCCTTATTCCTATCTATCCTTTCCTCTTAGAATAAACACAACTTCCCTGTTACTATGTGGTCTGTGCGTATTTGTCTCAGACAAGGCTTTGCCTGGACTGGGTTTCTATTGGCTTTCCCAATCCACAGTTAACATCCTGATACTGGTCCAGTTCTATGCATCAGATGCTATCCCCAATACCACCCTAATATAGTTTTGGGGAACCAGGTAGGAGAAGAAGAGTTGCTGAAAATCTGAGATTTCATCAGTCAAATTGAGTCTGGAGGTAAAATGTTCAGTGAGGAGTACACAATTCCTGTGGAAGAAGAGAATCCAGAGACAACAGAGGAAATTGTGCAGGACTGAAGTATTTGTGGCAGAGAAACAGATAGAAACATTAAAGAAGAATTTTCAGTGAAAAGGATCAAGTGATTGTTCCAGAAGTGTTTGCATGAATTGTTTTTGTGTAATGTGACCTTGCATATTTTCATATGAGAATGCATTCAAGGTGCTAACTTCTAGTCTTATTTATTGGTTCAATAGTTCTATTACTTTCAATTTTGTTGATTTCTTCCTTGATTTTTAGGATCTCTAGGTTGGCTTCGTTCTGGGGATTTATGGTTTGTTCGCTTTTGGGTTTTTTGATTTGCATGTCCAGGTCATTGATCTCTGCCCTCCCAAGTTTGTTGGTATATGAACTCAAGGATGTGGGTTTTCCCCTGAGTGCTGCTTTGGCTGCATCCTGTGGAGTTTGGGAGGATGTCTCATCATTGTTGTTTTCTTCAATGAAATTATGACAATGGTGAGACATCTTTTCAAAACCTGTGGGATGCAGCCAGGGCTGAGCTCAGGGGAAAGTTTATATCTTTGAGTTCATATATAAACAGGTTGAGAAGGCCAGAGGTCAGTGGATTGGGCATGCAAATTAAGGAACTGGAGGGTGAACAAGTTAAAAATCTTCAGATGAAGACTAGGTTGAAGATCCTAGAAGTCAAGGGAGAAATTGGTAAAATTGAAAGTCAAGGAACTATTGATTTAATAAATGGGACTAGAAGCTGGTACTTTGAAAAAAGAAATAAAATAGACAAAGTACTAGCCAGTCTAATTTAAAAAAGGAAAGAAAAAAACCAAATTAACAGCATCCAAGATGAAAAGGGAAACCTCACCACTAATGAAGAGGAAAATAAGGCATTCATTAAAAACCACTATGCCCAATTATATGGCAACAAATATGGTAATCTAGGTGATATGGATAAATACTTTCAAAAATATAAATTGCCTAGACTAAAAGAGGAAGAAATAAATTACCTAAACAACCCCATATCAGAAAAAGAAATTGAACAAGCCATCAAAGAACTCCCTAAGGAAAAAAAACCCCAGATCCAGATGGATTCACAAAGGAATTCTATCAAACATTCAAAGAACAACTAATCCCAATATTATACAAACTATTTGACAGAATAAGCCAAGAAGGGGTTCTACCAAATTCTTTTTATGACGCAAACACGTTATTGATCCCAAAGCCAGGCAAGTTAAAAACAGAGAAAGGAAACAATAGACCAATCTCCTTAATGAATATAGATGCAAAAATCTTAAATAGGATACTAGCAAAAAAGACTTCAGCAAGTCATCACAAGGGTTATCCACTATAACCAGGCATGATTCATACCAGGAATGCAAGAATGGTTCAATATTAGGAAAACCATCCACATAATTGACCATATTAACAAGCAAACCGACAAAAATCACATGATTATCTCAATAGATGCAGAAAAAGCCTTTGATAAAATACAACATCCATTCCTAATGAAAACACTAGAAAGTATATGAATAGAAAGGCCTTTGCTAAAAATAATAAACAGTATATATCTAAAACCATCAGCAAACATCATCTGCAATGGTGATAAACTCGAAGCCTTCCCAATAAGATCAGGAATAAAACAAGGTTGCCCATTATCACCTTAATTATTTAATATTGTACTATAAACACTAGCAGTAGCAATTAGAGAAGAAAAAGAAATTGAAGGTATTAAAATTGGCAATGAGAAGACGAAGCTGTCACTCTTTGTGGATGATATGATGATTTACTTAAAGAATCCTAGAAAATTAACCAAAAAACTAGTCGAAATAATCAACAACTTCAGCAAAGTTGCAGGATACAAAATAAACCTGTATAAGTCATCAGCATTTCTGTATATCTCCAACCCAGTTCAGCAGCAAGAATTAGAAAGAGAAATTCCTTTTAAAGTCACACAAGACAATATAAAATACTTAGGAATCTATCTGCTTAGACAAACACAGGAACTATATGAACACGACTACAAAACACTCTCCACACAATTAAAACTAGATCTAAACAATTGAAAAAGCATTGATTGCTTATGGGTGGGATGAGCTAACATAATAAAAGTGACCATCCTACCCAAACTTATCTATCTATTTAGTGCCATACACATGGAACTTCCAAAAAACTTTTTTACTGAATTAGAGAAAACCATAACAAAGTTCATTTGGAAGAACAAAGGATCAAGGACACCCAGGGAAATAATGGAAAAAATACCAAGGAAGGTGGCCTTGTAGTCCCAGATCTCAGACTATATTATAAAGTAGTGATCATCAAAACAATCTGGTACTGGCTAAGAGACAGAAAGGAGGATCAGTGAAATCGACTTGGGGTAAGTGACCTCAGCAAGACAGTCTCTGACAAGCCCAAAGACCCCAGGTTTGGGGACTAAAATCCACTCTTTGATAAAAACTACTGGGGAAATTGGAAGACAGTGTGGGAGAGATTAGGTTTGGATCAAGACCTTACACCCTACCAACCAAGATAAACTCAGAATGGGTGAATGACTTGAACATAAAGAAGGAAACTATAAGTAAATTAGGTGAACACAGAATAGTATACATGTCAGACCTTTGGGAAGGGAAAGATTTTAAAACCAAGCAAGACTTAGAAAGAGTCACAAAATGTAAAATAATTAATATTGACTACATCAAATAAAAAGTTTTTATACAAACAAAACCAATATAACTAAAATTATAAGGGAAGCAAGAAATTGGGAAACAATCTTCATAACAAAAACGTCTGACAAAGGTCTAATTACTCAAATCTATAAAGAGCTAAACCAGTTGTACAAAAAATCAAGCCATTCTCCAATTGAAAAATGGGCAAGGGGCATGAATAGGCAGTTTACAGATAAAAAAATCAAAACTATTTTTTTAAAAGTATGATTAACTTCATTTTTTTAAACAAAGTTTAAAATAAACAGTATTAAAATATTACATTTATACAATATATGTACATATAAGTGGTGGTGTTTTCCACAAGCAATGCACTGAAACATTTTAGGGAAAATTAACTTAGTGCAGTTTCTTCAAAAGAAGAAAAGATTTCACAGGTCAAGTAGCAGAAATAATATAGTGTAATTTTTTTTTTCTGATGAAGTCCAGTTGCTTAGCTGCTGAACTAAGATATTTACATAGAAGCTTTTCTTTTTACACCAAGTTCTTGAGTGCTCCCGCTTTGAGTTCTTACATTATTTTTCTGGTAAGTTTTCTAGAAGCCACTAGTATATACATCTTTATTCTGCTTTAGTCTTTTCTACTTTAAATCATCTCATATTGTCCTTTTTCATACTGTACTTTTTGAGGGGAACCCTAAATTTTCTGAACATAAATGACTTTAGTCTCTACAGTTTTTAAAAAGTACATTAAAAGGGGATATTTTCTTTGATATAAAGCTATTTTTCATATAAAAGTTTTCCCTACTAAAATCATTGTGATAATATACAAAGGTTTTATATTAAAACAACCTGTATATTAAACAAAGCTCTGATTAAGATGTGCACAGCCATTTATTGAATCTGGAGTTTAGAAAAGCCAACCTTTTTCTTGTTTTATCTTCTTTGTTCTTACCCAAAGATTTTACTCATCTTTCTGAAATTCACAAAAGTTCATGTATTAGCAGAATGCTATGATAGCTGTAATGAAAATGTCATCATCTTATTCTATAACTTAAACCTCTGTAAAGTCAAGAATTTTTTCAAGAATTAACTGAATAGCACCAATCAAATGAGTTCTTGAACTTCCAGAGTACAATTTAAAGTGGCACTCATCCAGTCCAAAACATTTCAAACAGTAACATTCCTAATTTATCAGAATGAACTTTGTTGCACGAGCCCCAAAAATGTAGCTAAGGTAAAAATTAGACTACATAGTTCCTGGATCTGTTCTCACCCTGGGAATGAAATACTAATATTTATAAACTAGTTCAGCTGTTTTTTTTTTTTTTTTTGACAGCTAAGATCTGAACTATGGTTATCCAATTCTGAATGGGTAGAGGCTTTTAACTCGTTCATGGTAGTGTAGTTTCTGAATTGGTTAGGACTATTACTAAAGTTGTTTTAGCTTTTTTAGTACTCCAAAAGGAATATAATATTCTACTGCCAAGTTAGAACAAATCCACTCAGCAAGCTCAGTTCAACTTTGCCTTTAGCGTTTTCCTGGGGATTTTTCTGTGCTCTTCGGTGGTGTCATGATGCCTCCGTTGCACACTGGTGACAATTGTCCCACCTTTGTGAAAGCTGACACATAATTGAATTCCTCCAGAATAGCCAAATAATTTGTGTGTGTCTGGATATTATGTCTATCTTCTACAGAAATCTTCTTAAAAATCTTCAGTTTCACCAGAGGTCCACCCTTCACTACTCTGGCAAAAGGTACCATCCATTCTACACATTCTGAAATGTTGTCCCAGTCTAAACCTGAAGCTTTCTTAACAACTTCAATGGAGGTAAAATGGCATAAAGCAGCTGCTGCCAATATTCTATACTGGAATTCTAATGAGTCAATAGAGAGAATACACAGATCCAGGAGCTGGGCTATTTGAACAAACTTTTCCTGGGAATACTGAGGTAGGAGTACTTTAGGAACATCTTTTAGAGCATCGACTTGGAGAAAGACATTCAACCAGGCAATAACTGTTACTGGACACAGCTCCCACTTTAAAGCCTTTAATATAATGAGTTCCATCCCTAGGATATCATCTTCACTGCAAGCACCATCAGTAACATAAGCAAATTCTTGTAATTTAGGAGCAAAGATTTCCTCAAGTTTTGCAGCAATGAATAATGAGGTAATACCAATAAGCTGAAGCATATTTTTGTTTATATCCTTTTGTGTCAACATAAATCTATCAAAAAAATCTTGAGCAAGATAAAATGTTTCCCTGTGAAGTGTGTACACTTCACATACCTCTAAAAGCCAGTCTAGAAGTATTGATCTCATCTGTGGTTCTAAGTCAGAATGTAGCATTTCAAAATGTTTATCATGAACATATTTGGTCTCCTTTTTTAACATATTAAACCAGACATCCTTAGCACATCCCCAACTTAGGTCAGGCAGAGGTGAAGGATTTATGAAAAGGTTTTTTTTTTTTAATATATTTTATTTGATCATTTCCAAGCATTATTCGTTAAAGACATAGATCATTTTCTTTTCCTCCCCCCCCCACCCCCCATAGCCGACGCGTAAGTCCACTGGGCATTAGATGATTTCTTGATTTGAACCCATTGCTTTGTTGATAGTATTTGCATTAGAGTGTTCATTTAGAGTCTCTCCTCTGTCATGTCCCCTCAACCTCTGTATTCAGGCAGTTGCTTTTTCTCGGTGTTTCCACTCCCATAGTTTATCCTTTGCTTATGAATGGTGTTTTTTTCTCCTGGATCCCTGCAAGTTGTTCAGGGACATTACACCGCCACTAATGGAGAAGTCCATTACGTTCGATGATACCACAGTGTATTAGTCTCTGTGTACAATGTTCTCCTGGTTCTGCTCCTCTCGCTCTGCATCACTTCCTGGAGGTTGTTCCAGTCTCCATGGAACTTCTCCACTTTATTATTCCTTTTAGCACAATAGTATTCCATCACCAACATATACCACATTTTGTTCAGCCATTCCCCAATTGATGGGCATCCCCTCATTTTCCAGTTTTGGGCCACCACAAAGAGCGCAGCTATGAATATTTTTGTACAAGTCTTTGTGTCCATTATCTCTTTGGGGTACAGACCCAGCAGTGCTATGGCTGGGTCAAAGGGTAGATATTCTTTTGTCGCCCTTTGGGCATAGTTCCAAACTGCCCTCCAGAATGGTTAGATCAGTTCACAACTCCACCAGCAATGAATTAATGTCCCTACTTTGCCACATCCCCTCCAGCATTCATTACTTTCCTTTGCTGTTATGTTAGCCAATCTGCTAGGTGTGAGGTGATACCTCAGAGTTGTTTTGATTTGCATCTCTCTGATTATAAGAGATGTAGAACACTTCTTCATGTGCTTGTTAATAGTTTTGATTTCTTTATCTGAGAACTGCCTATCCATTTCCCTTGCCCATTTATCAATTGGAGAATGGCTTGATTTTTTGTATAATTGATTTAGCTCATTATAAATATGAGTAATTAAACCTTTGTCAGAGGTTTCTATGAAGATTTTTTCCCAATTTGTTGTTTCCCTTCTGATTTTAGTTATATTGGTTTTGTTTGTACAAAAGCTTTTTAGTTTGATGTAGTCAAAATTATTTATTTTACATTTTGTGATTCTTTCTATATCTTGCTTGGTTTTAAAGCCTTTCCCCTCCCAAAGGTCTGACATGTATACTATTCTGTGTTTACTCAATTTGCTTATGGTTTCCTTCTTTATGTTTAAGTCACTCACCCATTTTGAATTTATCTTGGTGTAGGGTGTGAGGTGTTGATCTATTCCTAGTCTCTCCCACACTGTCTTCCAATTTTCCCAGCAGTTTTTATCGAATAGTGGATTTTTGTCCCAAAAGCTGGGATCTTTGGGTTTATCGTATACTGTCTTGCTGAGGTCGCTTTCCCCCAGTCTATTCCACTGATCTTCCTTTCTGTTTCTTAGCCAGTACCAAATTGTTTTGATGACTGCTGCTTTGTAATATAGTTTTAGGTCAGGGACTGCAAGGCCCCCATCATATGTGTTTTTTTTCATTATTTCCCTGGATATCCTTGATCTTTTGTTCTTCCAAATGAACTTTGTTATGGTTTTTTCTAAATCAGTGAAGAAGTATTTTGGTAGTTCAATGGGTATGGCACTAAATAGATAAATAAGTTTGGGTAGGATGGTCATTTTTATTATATTGGCTCGTCCTATCCATGAGCAGTTAATGTTTTTCCATTTGTTCAAGTCTAGTTTTAGTTGTGTGGCGAGTGTTTTGTAGTTGTGTTCATATAGTTCCTGTGTTTGTCTTGGGAGGTAGATTCCTAGGTATTTTATTTTGTCTAAGGTGATTTTGAATGGGATTTCTCTTTCTAGTTCTTGCTGCTGAGCTGTGTTGGAGATATATAGAAAAGCTGATGATTTATGTGGGTTTATTTTGTATCCTGCAACTTTGCTAAAGTTGTTGATTATTTCAATTAGCTTTTTGGTTGAATCTCTAGGATTCTTTAAGTAGACCATCATGTCATCTGCAAAGAGTGATAACTTGGTCTCCTCCTTGCCTATTTTGATGCCTTCAATTCCTTTATCTTCTCTAATTGCTACTGCTAGTGTTTCTAGTTCAATGTCAAATAGTAGAGGTGATAATGGGCATCCTTGTTTCACTCCTGATCTTATTGGGAATGCATCTAGTTTATCCCCATTGCAGATGATATTAGCTGTTGGTTTTAGATATATACTGTTTATTATTTTTAGGAATGACCCTTCTATTCCTATGCTTTCTAGTGTTTTTAATAGGAATGGGTGTTGTATTTTATCAAAGGCTTTTTCTGCATCTATTGAAATAATCATGTGGTTCTTGCTAGTTTGATTGTTGATGTGGTCAATTATGTGGATGGTTTTCCTAATGTTGAACCAGCCCTGCATCCCTGGTATGAATCCTACTTGATCATGGTGAATGATCCTTCTGATCACTTGCTGGAGTCTTTTTGCTAGTATCCTATTTAAGATTTTTGCATCTATATTCATTAGGGAGATTGGCCTATAGTTTTCTTTCTCTGTTTTTGAACTGCCTGGTTTTGGAATCAGTACCATGTTTGTGTCGTAAAAGGAGTTTGGTAGAACTCCCTCTTTGCTTATTATGTCAAATAGTTTGTATAGTATTGGGATTAACTGTTCTCTGAATGTTTGATAGAAATCACAGGTGAATCCATCACGCCCTGGGGATTTTTTCTTAGGAAGTTCTTTGATGGCTTGTTGGATTTCAATTTCTGATATGGGATTATTTAGGAATTCTATTTCCTCTTCTGTTAGTCTAGGCAGTTTGTATTTTTGTATATATTCATCCATTTCTCCAAATTGGTGTATTTATTGCCATATAATTGGGCAAAGTAATTTCTAATGATTGCCTTAATTTCCTCTTCATCGGAGGTGCTGTCCCCCTTTTCATCTTTAATGCTGTGAATTTGCTTTTCTTCCTTCCTTTTTTTAATTAGATTGACCAGTACCTTGTCTATTTTGTTTGTTTTTTCAAAGTACCAGCTTCTTGTCTCATTTATTAAATCAATAGTTCTATCACTTTCGATTTTATTAATTTCTCCCTTAATTTTTAGGATTTCTAATTTGGTTTTCTGCTGGGGGTTTTTAATTTGATCGCTTTTGAGTTTTTTCATTTGCATTTCCAATTGATTGATCTCTGCTCTCCCTTGTTTGTTAATATAAGCATTCAGGGATATGAATTTACCTCTGATTACCGCTTTGGCTGCATCCCAAAAGGTTTGAAAGGATGTTTCGCCATTGTCATTTTCCTCGATGAAATTATTAATTGTTTCTATGATTTCTTCTTTAACTAAACGGTTTTGGAGTATCATATTGTTTAATTTCCAATTGGTTTTAGATTTGGTTTTCCATGTACCATTACTAATCATTATTTTTATTGCCTTGTGATCTGAGAAGGCTGCATTCATTATTTCTGCTTTTCTGCATTTGTGTGCTATGTTTCTGTGACCTAATGTATGGTCAATTTTTGTGAATGTGACATGTGGTGCTGAGAAGAAGGTGTATTCCTTTTTGTCCCTATTTATTTTTCTCCATATGTCTATTAATTCTAATTTTTCTAAGATTTCATTCACTTCTTTTACCTCTTTCTTATTTATTTTTTGATTTGATTTATCTAAATTTGATAATGGTTGGTTTAAATCTCCCACTAGTATGGTTTTATTGTCTATTTCTTCCTTCAATTCTCCTAGTTTCTCCATTAGAAATTTGGGTGCTATATTATTTGGTGCATACATATTGATTAATGATATTTCCTCATTGTCTATAGTCCCTTTTAACAAAATATAATTACCTTCCCTATCCCTTTTGATCAGGTCTATTTTTGCTTTGGCTTTATCAGATATCATGATTACCACTCCTGCCTTCTTTCTATCAGTTGAGGCCCAGAAGGTCTTACTCCATCCTTTAATTCTGACCTTGTGGGTGTCAACCCGCCTCATGTGTGTTTCTTGAAGACAACATATGGTAGGGTTTTGGATTCTAATCCATTCTGCTATTCGTCTACGTTTTATGGGTGAGTTCATCCCATTCACGTTCAAAGTTATGATTGTCATTTGTGGACTCCCTGGCATTTTGATTGCCTTCCCTAATTCTAACCTTTTCTTTTTCGGCTCTACCTTTTAGTCCAGTGATTTACTTTGAAACAGTCCCCCTTGTCTCCTCCCTTGATGTTTCCCTTTTTAGTCCCTCCCTTTTTGTTCCCTCCCCTCCCCCCTCTCTTTCCCTCCCTTTTTGTTCTCCCTCTCCCCCTCCCCCCCTTGGTTTTCCCTTCTCCTTACCCTTGTTGGGTAAGATAGAATTCAAGATCCCAATGGATCTGGATGTTTTTCCCTCTCAGAGTTGATTTCCCTGAGATTGAGGTTTAAGTAAACCCCCCCCCTCTTCCTCTCCTTCTTGTAGGAGTTTTCTTCCCCTCCCCTTCCCATGTGAATCTTTGTGTGAGAATGATTATTCTATTTGGTCTTTCTTTACCCCCTATTTATACATTACATTTTCCCCACATATTAGTATACATAGGTTGATATAAATGTAGTCCTTATAGAAGAGAGTTTGAGTAAAAGAAGAAGATAACATTTTCCCCTTTCCTTAATATTTACCTTTTCAGGTATTCCTTGCTCTTTGATTTTCGGTATCAAACTTTCCACAGAGCTCTGGTCTTTTATTTGCAAAATGTTGGAAGTCTTCTATTTTGTTGAATGCCCATACTTTCCCTTGGAAGTATATAGTCAATTTTGCTGGGTAGCTGATTCTTGGTTGGAGACCCAGCTCTCTTGCCTTTCTGAAGATCATGTTCCATGCCTTACGATCATTCAGAGTAGAACTTGCAATGTCTTGTGTGACCCTGATTGGCATTCCTTTATATCTAAATTGTCTTTTTCTGGCTTCCTGTAGGATTTTTTCTTTTGTTTGATAGCTTTGGAATTTGGCAATTACATTCCTGGGAGTTGTCTTTTGGGGGTTTAGTGTAGAAGGTGTTCTGTGAGCTCTGTCAGTGGCTGTATTGCCCCCTTGTTCTAGAATCTCTGGGCAATTTTCTTTGATTATATCTTGTATCACCATGTCCAGTTTGGTGTTTATTTCTGGCTTTTCTGGGAGTCCAATTTTTCTTAAATTATCCCTTCTCCCTCTATTTTCCAGATCTATCACCTTGTCGGTGAGATATTTTATGTTCTCTTCTAATTTCTTGGTATTTTGGCTTTGCTTTATTAATTCTTGCTCTTTTACACGATCGTTGTCTTCCAGCTGCCTGATTCTGGCCTTTAAAGCCTGGTTTCCTTTTCAGTTTCATCATCCCGGTTTTGTAGATGCGTGAATTTCTTTTGCATTATTTCCAACTTTTCCTCCCAGAAGGCTTCCATCTTTTTGGTCATTTCTGATTCAAATTCTTCATAGGTTTGTGGAGAGTTTCCATTTCCTTTGGAAGGTTTTGGAGCATTTTCTTTTATATTATCTTCTATCTGCTCTGTATTTTGTATTTTGGCTCCATAGAATGTGTCCAAAGTCGCCCCTTTCTTCTTATTTTTCTTGGTATTTTGGGGCTTCTGTGGTTCTGTGGAGTTTGCCATTTCTGAATGTGGAGGATTAGCTTTTCTTGTCTCTGTCTGGTGATCAGAGGCTTTAGTCCTGGGCAGATGGTTCTATGAGCTTTCCCTGGGTTAAACTGAATATGCCTCACTGGAACTGGAATGGAAGGGTCGGACCACGTTGCTTTCCGGAAGTTGCCTTCAGAATCGCTGGCCGTGAGGCTGTTTCGTCGGCCTGCGGGGGGATGGGCTGCAGCTAACCCAAGCTCCGAGGGCAAGGACTTTCACTGAGACTTGGATAGCAGGATCCAGCCGTGAGGCTGTCTTGCCCGCCCTGAGGGTTGCTGTTGTTTTGACCAGCTCTCTGCAGCGGGAGCCCCAGGCAGTAACTTTCACCGGGACTCGGGTAGAAGGCCCTGAGGGTTGTTGTTCAGACGACCCTGCTCTCTGAGCCCGGCAGGGCTGCGGCTTCCTGGAGCCTTGGACTCTGCGCTCCTACCCCTGAGGTCCGAGTGATCTCGGGTTCTGGCTTTTGAGGGGAGCTGTACCTTTTGAACCGGGTCCAGGTCCAGGAGGAGGGTTCCCAGGGTCTTTGCTGTTGATCGTTTTGAATTTCGGCGCCTTAGGAGCTTATCGTTTGAGATGGGTCGGGAAGGGTTTTCCGGAGATCTGAACTTTAGCTTTCTCTAAGCCGCCATCTTACCCGGAAGTTCTCTGAAAAGGTTTTTAAACCTGTAGTTAGTAAACCTGGAGAAGTCACTGGTGACAGTTTCTTTGTGTGGGGTTTCAATAATAATGCAAGGAGTGATGCCCCCAGATAACACAGGTGGCGAACAATTCCTAAATTCATATTGCTGTCTCTTGGCTCCAGTCTCCTCTTTTCTTTTCTTTACATCCTGAGTCGTTTTCCTTTTTTTGACTTGAAGGAATTGAGTTTCCTGAGGAGAATCTGTTTGACTAGTTTGGGGCTGCTGTTTAGCTTGCAAACGGCTACTTCGTCTTGACATTTTTTTCTTTGGATTCTTCAAAAGTTCTGCTCCACCATCAGCCCCGATGCAGATCTGCTCTCCAATCAAAACTATTAATAAGCACATAAAAAAGTTTTCTAAGTCCCTTATAAATCAGATAAATGCAAAGTAAAATAACTCTAAGGTATCACCTCACACCTAGCAGATTGGCCAACATGACAGCAAAGGAATGTTATAAATGTTGGAGGGGATGTGGCAAAGTCGAGACATTAGTTCATTGCTAGTGGAGTTGTGAATTGATCCAACCATTCTGGAGGGCAATTTGGAACTATGCCCAAAGGGTGCTAAAAGACTGTCTGTCCCTTTGATCCAGCCATAGCAATGCTGGGTTTGTACCCCAAAGAGATAATAAGGAAAAAGACTTGTACAAGAATATTCATAGCTGCGCTCTTTGTGGTGGCAAAAACCTGGAAAATGAGGGGATGCCCTTCAGTTGGAGAATGGCTGAACAAATTGTGGTATATGTTGGTGATGGAATACTATTGTGCTCAAAGGAATAATAAAGTTGAGGAATTCCATGGAGACTGGAACAATCTCCAGGAAGTGATGCAGAGTGAGAGGAGCAGAACCAGGAGAACATTATACACAGAGACTGATACACTGTGGTACAATCGAATGTAATGGACTTCTCCATTAATGGCAATGCAATGTCCCTGAATAATTTGCAAGGATCTATGAGAAAAAACACTATCCACAAGCAGAGGACAAACTGTGGGAGTAAAAACACCGAGGAAAGGCAACTGCTTGACTACAGGGGGGAAGGGGATATGATTGAGGAGAGAAGCTAAATGAGCACCCTAATGCAAATACCAACAAAAGGAAATGGGTTCTGAGTAAGGACACATGTGATACCCAGTGGAATCCGGTGTCGGCTGGCTAGGGGAGGGGTGATGAGGGGGGAGGAAAAGAAAATGATCTCTGTTTCCATTGAATAATGTATGAAAATGACCAAATAAAATAATGTTTTAAAACTTAAAAAAAAAGGGTTAAGTTATTTGCCCAAGGTCACATAGCTAGTAAATTTTTGAGGCCAGATTTGAATTACAGTGTTCCTGCCTCCAGTTCCTGTACTCTATCTACTAAGCCACCTTGCTGCCTAGAAATAGGAATATATAAAAAATAAGGGCTGCTTGGGTTCTGGTTTCCTCAAATACTCCATTATGCTTACAACCCTGACACTCCACCTTCTTAAAATCTGTCCTCTTTGGAATGCAAATCAAAGCAAAAGATTTTTCACTTTATTTTATTTGGGTTTTTATTTTGGAGTTTTGGTTTTATGTAATTATTCTCTTACAAAAATGAACAATATGTAAATATGTTTTGCTAGATTATACATGTATAACCCAGATTGAATTGCTTGCCAGTTTCTGGGAAGGAGGAGGGAAAGAAGGGAGGGATATATTTTGAATCATATAACTTGGGAAAACTTATGTGGAAATCTATTATTACATGTAGTTGGAAAAATATATAACTTAAAATATCCATAGGATATTTGTTATTTAATTGATTTAAATTAGTTATTTCTTAAAGTGTATTATGAAGAAGCCTATTGTTTCTTAGGATATAGTGTTTTTGTAACAAATTGTCAATGCTGATGATATTTTTCCTTCTTTAATTTCAAATAAGAATCAGGGTTCCTATATTATATGGCAAAATAGTTGAGGAATGGTGGAGGGAGGATGGACATTCAGTTAATTTGTTTGACTTTCCTCTGAAATGTTCTTTTCCTTTTTTATGATGGAATCTATAGAAAGGTCAAGACTAAAACAAAATTAAATAATGCAAAATTCAATTTTGTGTGAATTATGAAAATATTTCAGGTCACATTTAATGAGAGCCAAAAGTCAACTGATGAGATGCATATGAGCTAGTTAAGATTTTAACACACCACCACAAAATCAGTTCATATTTGCCTATAATTTCTTGTGGATGTAATAAACTACTACCATATTACCAACAGTTTTGTTAATTTTTTTAAAGAAACTCCAAGCAAAATGGTCAAAGGAAGAATTATTTAAAGGGTAACACTGCCAGCATGCAAAAAAGCTTATTATTATTATTGTAACAAAAATTTTATGTAATTGGACCACATGAACACGGTCACAATAACTCAAATATGAGATAAGATGGTACAGAATATAATAAAATATGCAGGCAAAAATAAAAGAAAAAGTCAGACGCATCAGCTTTTGTGTTTTGCAATCAACTACAAGGAACTGTTTAATGATAAAAATGGAGCATCTTTTAGCTACATGGATTGAAGATGGCAACAAAAAATATGTTTCTCTGAATAGAGCAGCCATTTCAACAAAAGCTTCAAGTTTATTTAAGGTCCTGAAAGAAAATAGAAATGAAGTGGATAGTGAAGAAACCTATTAAAAGCATTGGTTATTTTAATCATTCTAAAATTCAAGTTCAGGTATACGTTGTTAAAATTATGGAAGATGAGGATGTAGAAGTTAAATGCTCTGATGTTTTATAGAAAATAATCAGAAAAGGTGGAGAGAGACTTGAAGCAGGAACACCAACCAGCAGATTATTACAATAGTTGAGGTATTTAGTGATAAGAGTCTGTACCAGACTGGTGGTAATCAGAGAAAAAAGGGATACATATACACATGCACACACATACACATACACACATGCACACACACATACACACAAACACACATGACATGAGATGTTACTATATAGACATGTGTACATATTAATATATATATACAAACATGCACGTGCATATGGCACATAGATGTGTATGTTTATGTATATACATGTATATGTGTGTATATATTATATGGTGTTACTGAAGTGGAAACAACAGGAACTGGTCACTTATTGGGTATGAGGGTTGGGGGAGGGGTTGGTAAGAGAGAGTAAGATGTCAAAGATGATATCTTGGTTAAGATCCTGGGTGACTGGGAGGATGTTAATATCTTCAACATTGAGAGGGAAATTGGGAACATTTGGGAAGAAAATGAATGAGTGTGGTTTTGCATTGCTGAATGTCTAGAATTAAATAATCAGGTTGATGAAAAGCTTTGAGTTCATGATGAAGATAAATGAAAGGAAAATTAAAGGTAGATATCCAATCCAATCCAATAAACATTTATTAAGCACCTACTATGTGTGAGGTGTTGTGCTAAGTTCTGGGGATACAATTAACATAAAGAAAGATAGTCCTTGTCATCGAGGAGCTTGCACCCTCAACACTCAAGGAGGGAACACATAAGAAGATGTAGGAAAGGGATGGAGGGAAGGATATTAGAAAGTATTTATATGGGAACATCTTGTTCCATGGAACTGAAATCAATCAGAGGAACAGATGGAGAATGAAGAGAGTCCCAAAGACCAATTTCTGCCCTCTGTAAAGGAAGTCACTGGGAGGAGTTTGGTATTCTACTTTTCAACCCTTGAGTCTGGGAAGAGGAGACTGAGGAAGATGGTGCCACTCCAGACTTGAATTAACAACAAGGTGGTGAGATTAGAGGTGATGTACTTAACCTAGGAGGGGCATCTTGTTCCATGGAATTGAAATTAAGACTAGCAGCAGATGCAGAGTGGAATGACATAACTGTTTTCAAGTGTTCAGAGGGTTGTCATGTAGAAGAGGGAGTAGAATTATTCTCTTTGCCTTTTTCAAAACATGTCTCATATATATTTCCTTTTCTCATTTGCCATTCGCACCACTAATGTACAAATCCTCATCACCTTAAACCTGAACTAAGTAATAGTTTCTGGTGGTCTTTCTGCCTTATACCTTTCTCTACTCCTGTCCATACTGCACTCAGTTATCAAGTGATCTTCCTAAAGTACATCTGTGAACATGTCACCTCTATTTAATAAAATCCCAGTATCTCCCTATAATCTCTAAGGTCAAATGAAAAATATTGTTTAGTTTTTAAAGCTGTTGATAACTTGGATCTTTCTTGTCTTCCCAATATTCTCAAATTTTACTTCCACATACTCTTTGATACAGTAACCCTGGACTCCTTCTTCTTCTTTATCTATAAGTACTCAATCTCCTGATTCTGGATTTTTCCACTTATATCTCTAATTCCTGGAGCTCTCTCCCTGCTCTTTTCTGCCTCCAGGATTTCTTGGCTTTATTAAATTCTCAGCTTAAATCTCATATTCTGCAAGAAACCTTTCCAAGTCTTGCCTATCATTAACTCTAAAATTATCTCTCATAAATATTATCCTGTACATATCATCTTTGGGCATAGCTGTTTTCATGTTGCTTCTCTCATTAGACTGTGTGACTCCTGAAGGAGGGATTATTTGTGTGTGTGTGTGTGTGTGTGTGTGTGTGTGTGTGTGTGTGTGTTTGTGTGTGTGTAGTTTTGTTTGTTTTGCCATTTGCCTTTAGCACTTAATGTGGTGCCTAGCACACAAAAGGTACCTAATCCTAATAAAAGGTTGATGAATTGAGATGAGATAACAAAACCAGAAGCAATGAGTAGAAGTTGCTTTTAGGCTGCGTCTAACTCAAATCAAGCTCCTGGTAACTTAAATCTGATACGGGATTGAAAGAGACACTTAATGCTCATTTAAAAATTAACAAAATGTAATTTACTTAGCCACAACATAGAAAGGATATTGAATAAAGATAGAAGACTCAGATTAGTTAGATGCTGCCTAGCTCACCAGTGTAGGGAATCTCTCTGGTTATCAGGGTAGAAGGTGGTGACTGCATTGGCTTGAGACATGCCCTATTAAATCTAAAGAGCCCAAACTCCATGAGGTAGGATCTTAGATGAAGTCATATTAATATTATCTAAGGTCACCAACAGATTTACTCAACACTGAAGGGACAAAAGTTTATTAGAATAGAATAGAGGGAATGAGGATTTGCAAAGGGTTTAAGCATGCAGAGACTTTGAAAAGCAGCTTGCCACATGCCTGGAACCATATGGGCTCCCATTCTGGAATGAGAAGAGGGCATAAAAAGAAACACTCGGATTCCAGGGGGTTGATTGAGCTTTGGGCACTGAGCAGTGCAGCAGCTTACTTCCTGTGACCATTTTGGATCTAGTTACAGGAGGTAGCCAAAGTCCCTGGGAGATTTGGAGGTTCCTGTTATCCAGAAACATCTCTCATTTTGAAACTGGTGACATCAACTCTCATTTGGATCATCTGTGTGTGTGAGCTGCAAGGACCTGAAATATCTAGTCTAAATAAAGCTAGACCACCTGGGCTCAGGCTTTTAGTCTCTCAGCTATCCTATCTAACAAAACTGAACTGTGTTCCTGATTACAATGGCCAGCTAGTTAGATTTAGGTAGTTAGGAAATAATTTAGGCATATAGAGAATGCAGTGAGAGTAGCCAAACTTCTTGGGATGGAAGAGACCTTTTGCAAGCTTAGACTGGAGAAATGAGATCCTTCCAGCCCTCAGATTCTGTGATTCGGTGTTTCTGTGAGAGTCTAATCCTTTCATTTAGTAGAGAAGGAGGGCCAAAGAAGGGAAATGACTTTCCCAGTGTCATACAGATAATAAATAGAAGATGTGTTCAAGAGTTCAAGGTTCAAGAGCCTTGACCCCGAAAGAAAGTTGAGAAAACAAAAATGTCTTTCTTTGCAGAGATTCAGGGCATATGGAGGTGGTTTTGACTAATATGTTTATTGATTATACTGAGCTTGTTGAATTCCTTTTGCAAATTTCTTTTAAAAATAATTGTTGTCTTCAATGTCCAGCTCAATGGGTACAGGCTGAAAAGTCTATTCAGGAATAAAGGCAAAATAGAAACAAAAAATATGGCTAAAAATATAACAGAATGAGGTTTCAAATCCAGGTCCACTGATATCAAATCCAATGCCTTCTTCTCCAAAAAAAATAAATTTTAGTGCTGTATAGTCTTAGACTTGCATTTTCAGCTTTCCTCAACAGTATTTCAAACCCCCAAATTATTCAGCACTCATATTAGTTTTGGAAACATCAATCTGAATAATGGCCAGCCTCCATGTGTATAGTTAGTAGACAGCTCCATTCATAGAACCTGAGAAGAGTTTGTAGCAATGCTATACTAGGAGCAGGGGTGGGGGAAGGGACACAAGGCTCTTCTCTGAGTTCTGGGATTTTACATTTCCTCCCTCTTGCCCATCTGGTCCTCCCTTTCTTCTAGGTCCCTGAGGTGACCACAGACTTCCTAGAGCAGACCATGACAATGAGCCTTGGGAGTCATAGTCCCTCTGGAGAAGATAAGAGTGTTGGCAGTTCCCTCATCTATCTCAGACCCTACTAATCTATGGCAAAAATTACTGGAAAAAAAAGAGTGAGGACCTGACTGCTGATTCAGGACTGAAGCTGACCACAGCAATACAAAAGTGCATAGTCAATGACCAAGAGTTTTCCAAGGGAGAGGGTAAGTGGGAAGGAAAGGCTAATTAAGGAATGGTGTGGTGCTCAGATTATTAATTTTCCTTCATCGTAAAATGGAAGGCAACAGCAGGGGGTATGCAGAGAAATGCTGATATAAGATGGAATGTTGTGAAACTACATAGTTTAAGGACCATTTTAGACAGAAAATGATTATCTGTCAGGGATCTTACGGAGAAGGTGTGAAAGAAGCAAAGGACCAGAAAGAAGAAACAGTTAGGCAGAGATAGAAGGAGAGATTGGAAAGGAAGAGAGGGAAAGATGAGAAGAGGAAGGAAAGGAATAGAGATGAAAGAAGAGAAGAGAAAGGAGGACAAATGAGAAAAAGGGAGGTAGGAAGGGAGGGTGGGGAAGCCCAAAGTTTAAGGAAATGCCAAAAGGCAAGTTTAAGACTGGGAAGAATTAAAGAAGGGTTCCTTTTCTCCCCTCTTTCCTCTGATTCTATCCTAAGTGCTCAGTTGGTGACTTTGTCCTCATTCCCACACCCAGAGTCACAACCACATCATTTATTTAAACAATTTCTGCTTAGTACAAAAACAAATGGAGTTCCGACTATTTCTACCATGTAAGACCACATCAAGAAATATCTTAGGAAGACAGTCGGAGGAATAGCATTTCACATTCCCCCCTAGACTACTATATAGGACTAGAGAGAATCAAAAAGTGTTTAACAACGATATCATGACAAGGATTGCTTGAATGAATCCTATCTCAAAATTTCTCACCTAATTTGCTTCTTGTTTCTTTTCCTCTTAGTTTTCCAGGGAACTGTTTTATTATTGTTGCTGCTACTGCTGTTATGTGTATGTATCTATGCATTTCTAGTGTATATGTATATGTTTATGTGTTTGTGTTCATGTGTATGTGTATGCGAACTTTCATTCAGGAGAGGGGATTGAATTTTACAAATGTTCTAGGAGGGTTGGGAGAATTCTGTTAACACAGAGGTAAGCCAGAGAATGATGTCAATAAAGACAGAAGAGCCATCACCAGTAGCAGCTTTGGAGTTTGGATTTATTATAGAGTAAGGAAAGCCCAGAGAGGAGACTGGAGTTCATGTGGGCTTAACACTATTCTTTTCCTCTGAAGGTCATTTACTTTTTAGATTTGTCAAGATGAAAAAACAGATTTCTACCTACAAAATAACCAAATTTGATTCATAATTTGATCCAGTATAGGTGCTAAATGACATGTGTATATAATTTAAAGATTTACTAAGCATTTAGATATATTATCTCATTTCACTTTCAAGGCAAGTACTAATGATCATTTTCATTATTTTATATATATTTATATGTAATTATAGAGAAGATAATTAAGGGTAAGGAACCAATAAACTTCTGAGGCAGAATTTGAACCTGTGATTACCTTGATTCTAAGTCCAAACCTTTCAACTGTATCACTCTGATTCACAAATATCTCTTCACTGTCAAGTAATCACTTAAGACATAAGATTTGGGTACAAACAAAACAAAATCAATGAGAGTTTAATTAGTTGCATATGAGGAAAATTACAACCACATTAATTCCATTGAAAGCTTGTTCTGAGTATTGATTAAATAATGTCATTACATATTATTAAGTATAATATAAAATGTCAGTTATTAGACTTAACTTAAGACCCTATCTATGAGGACAACTGACCATGTTAGAATCCATCCATTTGCTTAGTACTCTCTATGCCAACTACAAAAATCAACAGAAATACACAATGCACGCGCGCGTGCACACACACACACACACACATAGAAAATACACACATTCATGAACCTTGGAATTGGATGGAACCTTCCACTTCACCTAGCCCTCCCTATCTGTGCCTGGTTAAGAATTCCCTCTTCTGACTATCTGTAATGAAGCCACATGATCTGCATTTGAGGTCATGTATTAAGGAGCAATTGATTATCTTTCAAGAGTACTCATTCCCAGGTCTGGGTAAATATTATGAGTAAATTCATCCTCACATCAAGCCTAAATATGACCCTTTAAAAGTTTCATTCATTATCCCCAATTATGTGGTTTCTGGTCACTCTTTACTCATTGATCTGTGCCCTTCCAAACCTAAAACATAATTAAAAATAGAGTCTGAAGGTCTCTTTGAATTATCATTGTCTAGGACTGAAGTTGAGGTTTGGGGAACATGGCTTTGCTCTAGCTGCCATTTTAGAAGCTTATTCCCAGGGATTCCTGTCTGAGGAGGTCATCATTGGCTATGGTCATGGGTATATATCATCCAATGAAATGGAGATTCGATCATTATAACAGAGGAGTTGGTTTATGTAGGCAACAAATTTGAACCTGGAACCTGAATGATCTAGTTCAGAGTCTGTACCAATGCAACCAGCTCATCAGAGCAATAAAATATCTTCAGCCCTCTTTGTGCTATGTATATTCAGCCTAGAGAGAGAGAAGGAAAGAGTCATCTTCCAGGTGACTACTTTATCTGCAGGAACTAAAATTGGATCCCCCAAAGCGAGGGATAGGATTAAACCGCTGGTTATAATAATGAGGATGAAAACACACATCAGGTCACTACACCCAATGATGGAACTGTTCTATTGGTACCTATGAGAAAGCAATTAGAGGTTAAAAGGAAAAGAGCTTCTGACCTGGAGACAAAAGAATACTTGAGCCTCCTGACTATAGTTAAAATTTCAATATGAGTATTTACACTTTGGAAATCAGAAAACACTACAAAAAAAGGGTTGGTTTATTACTTTGTTGATTATCTAAACTTATAAATAATGGAGAAAAATGTTAAAGGAGGTTAAACTTGTGTGCTCTGATTTCCAGAGATCTGGTTGTTAAACATTTACCAGAACATCTCTGCCTGAAGACATACAGTAACAAGAGCACCTGATTTAAGATTCAGGAAACATGGATTGAAGTTTCATCTTTGACATTCACTTCGTGCAACTCTCATCAAATTTCATTTGTCTTTTAGGTCTCTATGCATAAATGTCATCATCTGTAAAATAGACTAATAAAAAAAGAAATTTGTTTCATGTTTAGAGGGCTAGTTGAACTCTGACCAGCTGATTCCAGATCTTCTCCCAATGATCCAGATGATATAGTCACAGAAAGTAAGGGGAGGGAATCAGCTAGTTAGAATGCAACTAGATCCCTACACATGAAAATTAAAAAGATGCATTAATTGAATAAATATTTTTAAGCAATTACAAGTACAAACAATTTCAGCAAAGAAGACAAGGTTACTATTCTTATGAAATTATCATCTCAAGGGAGATGGGAGATGTGTATGAAATAACTAGAGAAGACTGTAAAGGAATGTTTTTCTCTAATCGAGTACTGATCTTGTACAAATGAAAGAGGATAGAATTTAGATTAGGAAGAAAGAGATAGTGAAGTGTAGTGGAAAGAACACTTGATTTGGAACCCAAAGACTGGAATTTTAATCCTTCTTTAAAATTTAGCAGCAAAGTTCCATAGTCTGTCATACTTTAGGTAGAGTGTTTGGTAGCTGAGTAGAGGATGGATTAGAGAGGGGAGAGACAGAGAACAAAGAAATCAATTAGGAGACTATTTCAGAAGTTCTGGAAAGAAGAGGTGATGAGTGCCTGGACTAAGGGAGCAGATGCATGATTGGGAGAGAAGAGCATAAATGTGAAATATTATGGAGGCATAACTAAAAATACCAATCAACTTGAATGAAGGAGAGGAATATGCCAAGAAGGACTCTAAGATTTTGGGTGCCTATGGATATTGGTGGCATGAACAGGAGCAGGAAGTTTGAATGAGTGGTACATTGCAGAGGTTTAAGGGGAGGGGAGGGAGAGGGAGTGATAGCAAGCATAGTAATAGACATTACCATTTTGCAAAGGTTTTACAAATATTATCTCCTTTAATCTTCACAACAACCTTAGAAGATAAGTGCTATTATTTGTTATGCCCATTTTACAGTGGAGGCAAATGGAGGTGAAGTGATTTGCTAATGTCATATTAGTTAAATGTTGTGGCATTTGGACTCAGTCTTCTTGACTGCATGTTCCTAACTCCTAAGTCCAGCATTCTATTCACTGCACCACCAAGCTGCCCCTATTGAATTCTTCTTTGACATATTGAGTTTAAGATACCTCTGAGACATCCATAGATATCCTAAGTGCTCAGCTGGTGGCTTTGTCTTCATTCCCATACCCAGAGTTACAACCATAGCCATTATTTAAATAGCATCTCCGGAGGTCAAAGCCAAATGGAATTCTAACCATTTCTTGTTGTAAAATCTTATAAAATATTTTAGGAAGTTAGTAAGAGGAACTGAATGCCCCCTTAGACCACTCTATTGGACCAGAGAATTAGAGAGGGTTTAAAAACAACAACTTTAAACTTTCTTACTTATTTTGCTTCTTGCTTCTTCTCCCCTTAATTACATAGGGACTTGTTTTGCTGCAGCTGTGATGGTTGTGTATCTGTGTATCTATTCTCTCTTTAGTATATGTGTGTATGTTTGTGAGAGAGAGACAGAGAAAGACAGACAGATAGACACACACATAGAGAAAGAGATAGACACAGGGAGACAGACAGAGAGAGAGACAGATCAAGAGACATGGAGGCAGAGATAGAGAGACAACGACAGAGAGACAGAGACCACAGAGGACAGAGAGGAACAGAAAGACAGAGAGAGACTTTTATTTAGGAGAAGGGATTGAATATCACAAATGCATTAGGAGAGCTAGGGGAATCCCCATTAACCTAGAGGTAAAACAGGAACTGATGTGTAAATATCCAGCATGAAACCCTTTACATAGAACTGGAATTCAAGAGAAAGGCTTAGACTGGATAAATAAAACTTTGAGTCATAGGTGAAAAAGATATTTGAATCTATGAACTAACTAGCATTTGTAATGCTTTTTATAGGTCCTCACATTTGAAACTCACAGTGACCCTGCAAAGGTAGATGCTCTTATTATCCGTATTTTATAGATGAGGAAAGGAATCCCAATGCGGAAGTTCCCTCTGCCAGCACAGATGGGTAAACCTTCTGCACCTTAAAGTCCTACATGGTTGCCAGGGGCACTGAGCAATTAAGTGACCCGCACAGAATGTGTTAGTATGTACCAGAGGTAGGACTTGAACTTAGTACTCTCTGGCTCCAGAGTCAACTTTTTGTCTAGTGTAGCATACAAAACATTGTGTAAAGTCTAAATAAGAATTGTTATTACCGTTTGAGCTCTTGTTTTTGATAGTATATTTTTACTCTGCAGATTTAGAGAAAAGGAATAAGGAAGATATGAGGAACAGGGAATCAATTTAGGATAAAGAGAAAAATACAGAGAAATGAAAGGGTCAAAGAAGGTCTAGAGAAAACCTTCCTACAAGAATCAAACTTGTTCTGACTTTTCAGCTCTTTTCGCATTCATCTTGTGTGTCAAATATCTACCCTGTGCTTTGTATCTACCCTTGCTCCTTCTTCTTTATACCCTTACTTTCCATCTGAGAGTCAATACTATTATTGGTTCCAAGGCAGAAGAGTGGTAAGAGTTAAGCAATGGGGGGTTAAGTGGCTTGTCCAGGGTTACACAGTTAGGAAGCACCTGAGGTCAGATTTGAACCGACCTCCTGTCTCTAGACCTGGCTCTTAATCCGCTGAGCCACCCAGTTGCACCTTTCTTCCTTTCTTCTACATGCTTCCCTCTAGAAAGCCTCTAGTGTTAACAATCCAAAGACCCAAAACTCATGCCTTTGTTCAGAGACATGACAAACTATTATTTGAAATGCACATATTTAGGCAGAGATGTGCTGGAGCCCTCTCAAACCCTACATAAGAGTGATTGTTAAATTTTCCCTGAGAGAATTTACACATCAGAAATTGATAAATACCAGGAGTATTTATCAGGATAATACAGGACTTCATTGACTATTTTGCTGATTGTTTAGATTTAAGAAAATGATGGAGAAAATGTTAATGCAGATTAAACAGAAAATGTATCCTTTTTTTGTTTTGTTTTTGATAGCCAATTGTTAAATATTAATTTACCAACATAATGCTGCATTGAGGTCTGAATGCCTTCCCACCAGAGCACACAGTGACACACATTAATATTGACCCTCTGTGCATGATCCCCAATTCCATTACATTCCTATTTTAGACTCAATCTCAGTCATGTAGTAGGATCCTATCAGAGCAGTAATAGAACTTTGGTTGTCACCACATATCTCCTGTAATAAAGACAAAAGATACAATTACAGATACTAGTCTAGTAGTTTTCCCTGTTGACCTCTGATGTTTATTTTGAACTGTATATTTATATTTTAGTTTTTGCCAATTACATGTAATGACACATTTCCAAATAAGTTTTCCTAAGTTACAAGATCAAACTTATCTCCCTCCCTCCTGGTGCTGGCAGGCGATTCAGACTGGGTTATACATGTATTATGACATAGAACATATTTCCGTATTATTCATTTTTGTGATTTATATAATCAAAACCCCCAAATATAAACCCAAATAAACGATTGAGATATTGCATGCTTTCATCTGTATTCTGACACCAACAGTTATTTCTCTGGAGGTGGATAGCATTCTTTGTCATAAGTCTTTCAGAACTGTCCTGGATCATTGTAGTGCTGAAAGTAGCTAAGTCTCTTTGATGTCTATTTCAGAAAGCTTTAGGAAATGTGCCTATTTATTCACTTGTTTTTCTTTTTACCTCTCCCAGTAACATTCGTGAGGTGAAAGACCATGGGAAATTGGAGTGGGATCCATGTAGAGAACTTCATCCTGGTGGGCTTTCCTACCTCCCAGCCCCTCCAGCTATTCCTTTTTGTTCTCTTTCTCATCTTCTACCTGATGACTTTGCTAGAGAATGCTCTCATCATATCCACTGTGTGGCTCACTCCTGCCCTTCACCGCCCTATGTATTTTTTCCTGAGTCACCTATCCTTCTTGGAGCTGTGGTATATCAATGTTACTGTCCCTCGGCTATTGGGAGCCTTTCTGACCCAGAATCTTTGGATCTCCTTTGTGGGCTGCATGACCCAGCTATACTTTTTCGTTGCATTGGCCTGTACTGAGTGTGTCCTTCTAGCTGTCATGGCTTATGATCGGTACCTGGCCATCTGTGAGCCCCTCCGCTACCCTAGCCTCATGTCTCCATCTCTAGCTACCCGTCTAGCAACTGCTTCTTGGGTCAGTGGCTTCTTTAGCTCCATGATGAAGCTCTTGTTCATTGGTCGGTTATCTTACTGTGGCCCCAATGTCATCAACCATTTCTTCTGTGACATCTCTCCCCTCCTCAACCTTACCTGCTCAGACAAGGAACAGGCTGAGCTGGTGGATTTCCTCCTGGCCTTGGTAATGATCTTGCTGCCCTTGCTGGCTGTGGTGTCCTCCTATGCCGCCATCATTGTGGCCATCTTGAGGATCCCCACTTCCCAAGGAAGGCAGAAAGCCTTCTCAACCTGTGCCTCACACCTAGCAGTAGTTGTGATCTTCTACTCTTCCATCCTCTTCATATATGCTCGACCAAGGGCTATGTATGCTTTTAACTACAATAAAGTAATATCTGTGTTATACACTGTTATTGTGCCTCTCCTCAACCCTGCCATCTACTGCTTGAGGAACAAGGAAGTGAAGGATGCCCTGAGGAAGACAGTGCTGGACCGATGTCACCATTGTGGTGATTCCCAAGATTGAAAATGAATAGATTGTGGGAAGAAGTAGAGAATAGGAATGGATGAAATGTAAGAAGCTCCCCCAACAAGGCAGAGAAAATTCTCTTTGTCAGGTGGTGATCTCAGGGATTTGGACAGTGACTATTCCTCCTGTCCTGAAAAAGTGCAAAAACTTGATTATACCTCTAATCCCTGGATATATTCTTGTAGATCTATAGCCAGTTATCAAGTAAGCTTCATTCCCCCAGTGTAAGTGAAAGGAAGGGAAATATTGCAAGAATGAAAAATGGCCTATCAGGGATGTGTGGGACAGGGTAGAGAATGCCTATGCTACCTGCTAAATGAGTTGACAGATGAAGGGTGAAAGCCCCAATATCTAATTATCATCTAGTGCCCTGGAATGCTAAGAATTTTCTCTCCCTGTTTAGGGGAAGATATCCCATTCTTCTTGCCTTTTTTGTTTAAATTCCAATGTTTTGGCATCAGGAAGGATTAAACCATATGTCTTTCAGAAGCAAGAAATGTGGTATAAAGCTAATTTCCAGGTTGTATGACAGTGTCAGTTTCATGTTGACAAAATATGTCTGCAGTTCTAATGTTGACATGGCTGTTGAATAAAGCTATAATTTGCCCAGTAAATCATTTCTTCTCTAAGCTAAACATTCCTAATTCTTTCAACAGATCCTCATCTCACACATTCTCAAGACTCTTCAACATCCTGTTTACTTTCCTCTGGATGACTTTAGTTTGTCTATATATTTCCTCAGATGGGATATTTATGAACAAATGTTTTAATTTCAGATATTGTCTGATCAGAATGGAATATATAAGGAACATCACTACCTTACTTATCCTGGGATGCTCCAGAATTGAAATCATCTCTCCAAATATAGGCTTCCAGTGTGACAAAGGCAAATGTGGAGAACAGAAGTTAGAGATAAAAGGGCAGGGATATTGGAAGGCATAAAAATATTGTCATTTTCCACTCTGATCCTTATTGAGCACCTCCCAACTAACTAGGTCCTGCCAAAGGGAAATGCCAGTCAGATGTCTCTTCTTTAAACCATTGCCTGTTATCTTTGAATTGAAACTATATTGTTTCCAAGGCAGAAGAGTGGTAAGGGCTAGACAGCTGGGGTTAAGTGACTTGCCCAGAGTCACACAGCTAGGAAGTATGTAAGGCTAAATTTGAACCCAGATTTGTCTCTAGGCCTGGGTCTCTATCCACTGAGCCACGCAGTTGCCTCCATTTACCAATCTCTTATTGCATTTCTAAGGTAAAAATTTATGTGCAGGGAGGTATGAAACCTAGTGAGGGATTAATTTAATAGTCTATTAGTGCAACAGAAGTATACCATTTCAAGTAGAATTCTCTTCAGACAAGAAGGGTTATATATTTAAAAAGTGGTTAATAGGAAATGTAAGTTCAAGATAAGAAGAGGTAATAAAGGAACATGTAAAAATGAGCTCAAGGCACCAGACTCAGGCAAAATACATCCTAGGTTATTCACACAATTGATAGGTGTGATTACCAATAAATAATCTAAAACAGCTCAGAGGAAGAAACAAAGGGTACCTATTTTTCATTGTAAAGGGTAAAGAATAAAATTCTGAAACTACAAGCTGGTGAAAATAACTGCAATTCCTGGATAATTCTAGAGCATATCAGTAATGGCACAATTTATGCCTTTTGTACATGCTGTAAGTCTTTAGAAAAGGGAATGATGATCACTATGAGCCAGCCTAGTTTCATCAAAAAGAGGCCAGGCTGACCACATTTCTTTCATAGGAGGGCAAGTCTCACACACCAGACTAGTGGGTCAGCATCAGTTAGCTTGGATTTCAGTGAGGTATTTGACTAAGTTCTTGACATTACCTTTTTTGGTTAAGATGGAAAAAATATTGTATAGAAGATAGTTGAATTTCGAATTGACTGACTGACCAGAACTCAAAACTAGAAACTAGCAATTAATGAATGATGTAAACTTGGAGAAAGGTCAGTAATAAAGTATTTCAGTGATCAATCCTCAACCACTTACTCTTCAAAGACACACACACTCTCTCTCCACATATACATGCATATATATATGTATATATATAAAGTATATGTACATTATCAGTGGCTAAAGGTGTATATGTAAGGCTTATCAAAATTATAGATGACACAAAGCTGGGAGGAGAACCTAACATGTTAGATGCCAGAAGAAAGATCCAAAAAGTATTTTCAACAGGAAAGAGCAATGGCCCAAATCTAATAAAATGAAATTTAATATGGTTAAATATAATGCATTGGGATTTAAGGTATAATAGCTGCCTCCAGGTATAGAGAAGTTAAAGAGAGATTAGTTTTATTTTGTTTGGCCCAGAGGGCACAACCAAAATAAATGGGTGGAAGTCTCAGAGAGACAGATTTAGGTTCCTTAAAAAGCATACATTTGATGAGAATCAGAGCAGTCCCTAATCAAATTGACTACCATAAGAAGTAATGACTTTTTTAATATCACCATTTGAAATGTATTTTTTAATCAATACAATTATATTTTCTCTTCTTTCCATCTCAACTCCTCTTATTAAAAAACAACAATAGATAAATACAAACAAACCAACCAAAAACCAGAAAAAAGAAGGAAAAGACTTTGTATCAAAACGAATTCCTGAATTAGATATGTTCAAAAATGTCTTATTTTGCACCATGAATTTGCACCTCTCTGTCAGGAAGTGTATAGTTTTATCTTTAGTCTACTATAATCAAGGTTAATCCTGGGTCAGAATTGTGAAGTCCTTCAAAACTATTTATCTTTACAGTGTTATCCGATCAGTTCTATTGATTCTACTCATATCATTCTGAATCAGTTCATGTAAGTCTCCCTAGGTTCCTTGGAAACGATTACTATCATCATTACATACAGCACAATAGTGAAGCTCTAAGTTTTCTAAAATCTAGATATGAAAGCATAGGAAGGATGATCACTTTTCATGTATTTTTGAGAAGATGTTATTTTGACATAGATTCAGTTATGTAGTTTCTGAGGACCCCAGATACTTATGAGTCCATGAGCCAAAATGGTTATATAATCCAAATATGAAAGGCCATATATTTTCCCAAAAATGAAAAGAGAAAGAAATGTGGTACCTTTCACAACTTTGGTTTGATGGGATACAAAAGAGTTCCAAACTAAACAAAAAGATAACTTATGACAAAAGGTTTAGAAATAATTTTTATTTCATAAAATTAAAAACTGTTTTTCACTAACAAAATCAGTGCAATTTGGATAAGAAGGAAATCAGTGTATTGGGGGGAAAATCTTCACATCAAATTTATCTGATGAAGAGCTGAGATCCAAAATATATGGGGAGGAAATATAAATAAATAAGGTACGAGTCACTTAATGGATACATTGCCCACCATTATACAATGATCAAAGGACATAAACCAACAATTCTTCAAATTATTATGAATTATTAACAACAATATAAATCACTCAAAATTATTTAGAGAAATATAAATTAAAACAACCCACAATCACCCAGGCAATTGACAAAGAAGACAAGAGATGAAATAGTTTGTGTAAAGGATAGATCTTTGGACTGGAAAAGAAAGAACAGAGTTCAAATCCTGTCAAAGGTACTTATTATGTGACCTTGGGAAAGTCACAACCTCTACTGAAAACCCTTATTTTAGGGGGCATCTGGATAGCTCAAGGGATTGGAGCAGGCCTAGAGAGGGGAGGTCCTGGGTTCAAATCTGGCCTCAGACACTTCCCACTGTGTGACCCTGGGCAAGTCACTTGACCCCCATTGCTGAGCCCTTACCACTCTTCTGCCTTGGAACCAATACACAGTATTGATCCCAAGACAGAACGTATGGGTTTTTAAATTAAAAAAACAACAACACCTATTTCATATGGTTGTTGGGAGGACCAAATAATATAGGATATGCAAAATCCTTTCCAAACCTTAAACATTTATACAAATATTATTATTGTTATTATTATCATTATTCCATGTTGTAGTAGGGTCTGGATTCTGCAGAATGCCTGACAGAATAATACATTGTTTGTTTAGTTGTGAATTGGTCCAAGAATTCTGAAAAATTACTTCAGAATTAATCTAAAAAGATGGCTTATATAACTATGAATTTTACTCAGATATCCCTTTGTTAAGTATATTTTCCAAAGTCAAAGAGAGAAAAATATCAAATCTGCCAAAAAAATTAATAGTAGTACTTTTGTTGTAGCAAAAGGAGTAAAAACAATCTAGGACATTAGCTAATTCGAATTAGCTAGTGTTGCAAGGATTTTAAGATCCTACAAGCCAACATTCCAGAACCCTCAGGAGCAGAGAGAGACAATTCACACTGACAGTTTCTTCTCTGAAGAAGGAGACTTTGAAGCTGCCAGGAGCCTGGGACCTTCCTTCCTTCCTTCAATCAATCCATCTCAAGGAATTGGTAGATGGTGGTTAGCATTCCACTCAGGAGGACTGAGTGAGGGAAACCATTTCTCCCCTTCCTGATTCCTGCAGTGCTGCTCTTTCTACTGGGACTTCTGCCAGACCCAAAGAGGACTCCAGTTTGTGAGACTACTTTGGCTCTTGAACTGGCTCCTACCAGCCCCTCCCTTTATCTTAAATAGTTAAGGAATTAATTAGATTAGTAAAGAAAGTTGTTAGTGGGTTTAGTACACTGAGCTGTGGGTTAACATTAGATTTTCCCAATCCCCTTCCCTTGATTCCTTTAGCTTAAATTAACTGTTAGTTTGATAGAATTACATGTTCTATTTAGTATTTTAATTATAGTTATTTCACTAGATGATGGAATGAATAGGGCCCCGTGTCTATAGTCAGGAAGATCTGAGTTCAGATTCATCCTTAAACACTCTATGTTCTATGTTCTATGACTATGGGCAAGTCACTTCACTTCTGTCTGCCTCATTTCTTCAACTGTAAATGAGGTTCAGAATATCATCTACCTCCTAGTGTTGTTATGAGGACTGAACAAGACAAAGTTCCTGGAACATAGTAGGTGCTTATTCTCTTCTTTTCCTTATTTAAAAATAAGGGAACTTGACCATAGAGCCTATTCTATGCTGTCACTAAAGTAGATGCCCATATGTTGGGAAATTGATTTTAAAAAGGTGCACAAATTTAAGTGAATGATATTGTGCCATAAAAAACAATGAATGAAAATGAAGAATTGGGAGAGCTAAAATGAACTGATTCAGAGGAAATTAGGAAGAACCAGAAAAACAATATAGATGATTACCACAACAATAGGAAGGGAAAGAATAACAAAAGAGAAATCATATAATTATAGTGACCTTGCTTAGTCTCTGAGAACAGATATGACTCTATTCTATGAGGAGGTGCGAGCCATACTGAGTGTGGATCATGGAAAAGGAGATAAATTCTAGTCAGTTTGTTGATTCATTCTGTAATTACTTGTCTCCCTCTTCTTTGTAATTATTTTATCCTAGAGATAATTTTCTAGGTAGGGAAGGATAGATATATTTGTAAATGAAGTAGATTAAAAATAGATTAAAAACACAATAGATTAATAGAAATAAACACAATACAAATAAACTAGAGTCTGAGTCTCTAGTAGTCATTTGTGATGCTTATTTTGTTGTTTTTAAGACATATCTTCTATAGAATTAGACTGCTTTTTCATGAAGTTTTAATTAATGTTTAAATAGAAGTTTTGAAAAGAGAAATACGGTGAAAATTTCAGACCAAGGAAAGAAAGGGAATCTTAAGTAATGTTATTTCCTATTTTGTTTGAATTTCTGGGAATTCAAAGGATTTCAGACATCTTTATCTTTGGAAACAGAAATACAAATATGGTCAACATAAAACCAAAAAGAAATAAGTGAATTTAGGATCTTTCACTATTTGGGATTTTTTTTTTGCACTTTCCTCAAATGGTTGACTAGACTTAGCTGAAGTAAACTTTTTTTACTTTTGATTATTAAGTGGCATTGTTATATTGGGGTTAGGGTTAGGGATTGTAGGATGGACAATGTTGATGGGATGTAACAGCAAAAAATATAGATGGATAAATACAAAATGTCAGGGGAAAGTGTATGCAAGAATTTATACTACCTTGGAAGGGTCCTGGATCAGTATATTCCCATACCTCCAAGATCAAGTTTAGACAGAATCAGGGGGTCAACAGGTTAAGATTAATTTTACCAAATATATTAAGCAATTTGGAACTATGACCAAAGGACAATAAAAGACTGTTTGCCCTTTGATCCAGCCATAGCACTGCTGGGTTTGTACCCCAAAGAGATAATAAGGAAAAAGACTTGTACAAGAATATTCATAGCAGCGCTCTTTGTGGTGGCCAAAAATTGGAAAACGGGGATGCCCATCAATTGGGGAATGGCTGAACAAATTGTGGTATATGTTGGTGATGGAATACTATTGTGCTAAAAGGAATAATAAAGTAGAGGAATTCCATGGAAACTGGAATGACCTCCAAGAAGTGATGCAGAGCGAAAGGAGCAAAACCAGGAGAACATTGTACACAGTGACTAATACACTGTGGTACAATCGAATGTAATGGACTTCTCCATTAGTGTTGGTGTAATGTCCCTGAACATTCTGCAGGGATCTAGGAGAAAAAAACACTATTCATAAGCAGAGGACAAACTGTGGGAGTAGAAACACTGAGGAATAGCAACTGCCTGACTACAGCGGTTGAGGGGATATGACAGAGGAGAGATTCTAAACGAACACTCTAATGCAAATATTAAAAACATGGTAATGGGTTTGAATCAAGAACACATGTGATACCCAGTGGAATCACGTGTCGGCTATGGGGGGTGGTGGGGTAGGAAAAGAATATGATCTTTGTCTTTAATGAATAATGCTTGGAAATGATCAAATAAAATATTATAAAATTAAAAAAAATCATGTCTTAAAAATTAGAATTGGGCAAGTGAAAGCTATTGACCCCAGGAGAAATCAAGAAACAATCAAAGTTGAAAGAATGAAAAAATAGAAGAAAATGTGAAATACCTCATGGGAGAAACAATTGATCTGGAAATAGTGAAATAAAAAAAGCATTCAATAAGTTTAAAATTCACACATCCCTACATCCTGAGATGATTCTTATGATACCAAAGAACTTTGTCATTATTAGGGCAGTGAGAGGAAGTATACATAGACAGAGGGTGAGGATATGAATTGACTATATTTGGATGATTAAAAAACAAAACAAAATTAAGACATGAGAAAGAGAAATGCATTGGGAGGAAGGGGAAGGGAAAATATAATGTGGTAAATTATTGCTCATAAATAGAGGCATAAAAGAATGTTCACATTTTAGGGGAAGGTGGAAGAGATGGGGAGGAGAGCAAGTGAACTTTAATCTCATCAGGAATGGCTCAATGAGAGAAGAACATCCACAATCAATTGGATATAGAAAATTATCTTACCCTACAGGAGAGTAGGGGGTGGTGGGGAGGAGGATAAGAGTAGGTGCATGGGGCTGATAGTAAACAGGGCATATTTGGGGAGGGGGAGGTCAGAAATTAAACAGGAATAACTAGAACACAAAGTAATACATAGTAATCATAATAGTGGAAAAATTTTATAAGTATCCTTTATAAAGGCCTCTTTTCTCAAAGACAGAAAAATTAGTTGAACTTATAAAAATATAAGTCATTCCTCAATTGAAAAAAGGTAAAAAGACATGAAGGTAGTTCTCAAAGTAATTAAAGCTCTCTATAGTCATGCAAAAATGATCTAAACCACTATTATTTAGAGAAATGAAAACTAAACCAATTCTGAGGTACCACCCCACACCTATCAGGTTGACTATTTTTTTTAATTTAATTTTATTTTTATTTATTTTTTTAAAATATATTTTATTTGATCATTTCCAAGCATTATTCGTTAAAGACATAGATCATTTTCTTTTCCTCCCCCCCCACCCCCCATAGCCGACGCGTAAGTCCACTGGGCATTAGATGTTTTCTTGATTTGAACCCATTGCTTTGTTGATAGTATTTGCATTAGAGTGTTCATTTAGAGTCTATCCTCTGTCATGTCCCCTCAACCTCTGTATTCAGGCAGTTGCTTTTTCTCGGTGTTTCCACTCCCATAGTTTATCCTTTGCTTATGAATGGTGTTTTTTTCTCCTGGATCCCTGCAAGTTGTTCAGGGACATTACACCGCCACTAATGGAGAAGTCCATTACGTTCGATTATACCACAGTGTATTAGTCTCTGTGTACAATGTTCTCCTGGTTTCAGGTTGACTATTTTAACTGAAAAGGAAAATGACAAAACTCGGAGGGGATATGGGACAGCTGGGACATAAATGCACTGTTGTGGGAATTGTAAACAGTTTCAGTCATTCAGGAGAGTAAGTTGGACCTATGCCTTAAGAAGTATAAAAGTGTGGGCAGTTATGTAGCTCAATGGATTGAGACTCAGCCCCATAATGGGGGCTGGGATGGGAGGTCCTGGGTTCAAATCTGGACTCAGATACTTTCTAGCTGTGTGACCCTGGGCAAGTCACTTAACCCACATTTCCTAGCCCTTACCACTCTTCTGCCTTGGAACCAATACACAGTATTGATTCCAAGATGGAAGATAAGGGTTTTTATTTAAAAAAAACAAACAAACTATAAAACAGTACATACCCTTTGACTCAACTATACCATTATGAGGTTTGTATTACAAAGAGATAAAAAACAATAAAAAAAAGAAGCACCTCTATGTACAAAAATATTTAGAGCAGCTCTTTTTAGGGGGCAAAGATTTGGAAAGTGGCGAATACTCATTAATTAGGGAATGGCTGAGTAAGTTATATTTTAACAGTTGTAATGGAATACTATTGTGCTGTAAGACATGACAAACAGGAGGAATTCAGAAAATCCTTGAAAGATTTAAACTAGGCTGTGAGTCTGAAGGCCTGGGAGGATGTATTTGCCCTCTACAGTAATAGGGTGTATTGGGGGATACTTTTTGGGTGGATAGACAATCCTCCAAGGGGAGAAACAATGAACAAATGGGGAAGATTTCTTCTTCAAAATTTACAATGATGCTTTAGATATCATTACAAACCCAAAATAATTTATTCTCACTTGGGTGAAGATCTATCTCTTTGGTGAAAGAAGGAAGAAAAAATCATCAATTGAGCATTTACTTTGTGTCGGGCATAGCATCCTTTCTGTAATCTTTCCTGTGCATTTCTTATAGACTACTCCTGCCCACCATGCTCCTCTCCATTTGTCTTTGACTGACCTACAGATTTAATTCTTCATAGACTTATAGCCTTGTACTCTTGATTAGAAACTCACTGAAATTTTTTTAAAGAGTCTTGGTTTCAGGAAGAAACTTGTTATCAATAAAAGCATGACACAATTTCCCTGAGGTAAATCAGCTCGTTCTTTTCTTTCTATTCTATTCTGGGTTCAGTTCATTGTCAGTCTCCAGTGGATAAAGAATGCGTACTGTCCATACTGATATGTAGTTGGGTGGAACACACATAAATCTGGCCCGTGTAACTGCATGTCATAATATGGACAGCAGACATTATTCAACCACTTGTTTTTTTAATAATGTGTCCAGTTACATTGACCTCTTTTGAATGATTATGTATCTTATTTTAAAACTCTACAATAATTCAGTTATTGATGCAGTAAACACAATATCATCCAAAATGGGAGTATCTGGAGAACTTCAGCATTTATAATGAATTCCTCTATCATGTGGATTGTATTTTGTATCTCCTCTTTGATAGTGGAAAGACCTTTGGTGATCATTCATCTCTAGTTGTTCACATTTTACCTGCTGTTAATAACCAGTCATCAAACATACACATCTCTATTGCTGAATTTTTAGAGTTTCCTATGATCTTGAGTCATGCATAGAACATGCTTTTTTTGGTAAGAGAGCCTTCAAAATGATATTTCACTTTATCAAATCAATTTTTAAAAAGTCAACATATGATTTAGTCAGAGTAATCAAGCAGATTAACATAACCTTTTTTTTTGACTGCCATATTAAACAAGGATCATAAGTTGCCTTTTTTTGTGTGTGCCTTCTGGAACAGAACCTGGTCAGTAGACCTGGAGTCTATGGAAGGAAGTAAAATATAAGTTTATAATAAAGCCACTCAGCCATAGACATAGATATTTAAAATGTTTTATTAAATATGTATTAAGTGTTTAATATGAACCAAGCAGTATGCTAGGCACCAGGGAATACAAGTACAAAGAATGCAATAATCTTTACTCTCAAATGACAAAAAAAAATAGCTCTACACACATGTATATATACACAGTATAAACATAAAGGTAATAATTATAAATAAATGAAATACTTAAATATAAAATAGTTTGAGAAGGAGGCCACAAACAATTGCAGGAATCAAGAAAGGCTTCATGAACCAGATGGTGCTTGAATTGTGTCTCTAAAGAAGAGAGGGACACTTTGAGGCAAAAGTAAAAAGTGCCTCCACTATAGACATGCATGGAAGTTAGGACAAAGGCATGAAGATAGTGTAATATAAGAGGAGCAGAGAAAAGGCCAGTTTGGCTAGATCATAGAATGTGTAAAGGAGGATCAACTTGAATATCCATTTAGGCTAGGTAAAAAAAAAAAGGTTGGTGTCTAGAAATTCAGTTGGAGGTTGTCTTTTAGTCAACTATTTGATTAAATTTGTGTCCTCAGAACTGGGATGGCATCAGTATAGATCTTTTCCGTATATATTTTGTTTGATAAAAGTTTTCTTCCCATCTTTTCTGAAACTCCATTTCTTAATCCTCACATAGCACACCAGGGACTATAATGGTAAAATCTCCCTTGTTGTCTAAGGCCTTGTATCTTTCCCTGACTTTGCATGAATTAATTTTACTACCCTGGAATTTGTAAACTCCTTGAAGTTAGAGGTGCATGATGCCCTACACATTTGGGTTACCAATGATTAGCCCTGCAAACTAAATATTAGTACTTATTAAGTATTGATGAATGAATTAATCCATCGGTTCATCAACCAAATAACCTATCAGTATGATGTGCAATAGAGAGCCTCTAAAAAGATCTGGAGTGAGGAGATATATGAATATAGGTCATTTGATCAAACTCCTATGAAAGAAGGGTCTGAACTATTAGAGTCACATTATGTGGACTTAGAAAGTTTGTGCAGAGTTCAATATTCTTTGCATCTTAAGTCACATGATATGAAAACTACTGAAAATAATGAGATCAAATTCCACAGTTCATAAGAAAGTTTACTTGGTTCCTTCTGATGAGAAGAGGATAGTGGCTCCCCATAGATCTTCTATACTTAATTCTCAAACCTCTGGAACTGGAGAACATCTGGTGTTATTGATACATGCAGTGAAGATCTTCCCAGCTAGGAGGAAAATACCCCACTGCCCTAACATGTACATTTGTTTAAGTAATCAGAGGTTGATTTTTTTCTTGAGAAAGTATAAGAGATTTGAAGACATTCTCACCAATAGAAATTCCAAAAAGTATTGAACTTTGGGATACATTTAAGTAGGAATCTATTCTGTGTGAGGCACAATGCAGTCTTTTGTAGTCAAGAATAAATTATGGAATCAGAGGGGAACTGTAGTATAAAATGCTTTCAAATGGTTAATGATTTTAAAATCATCATTTTTGTTTGTTATAAAGTTGCATGCACTGGGCTTTCATAGTGCTAAACTTGGAGTCAAGAGGATACAGATTTAAATTCCACCTTTGAAACTTAATAGCTATGTTATCAATCAAGCAACTTATTGTTCTTGAGCCCCAGGAAACTCTTCCTGATTTACATACAGGTTGTCATCAACATAGGTCGATGGAGGTCTCACACAGCAGTTAAAATGAAATTACACATCCTTCATTACTGGATTGCATTCAGTGGTAATTCATTTGGTTGGGTGACAAATTCACCTGCTGGAATAAGCTTTGTTCACCTGCTGGTTGTCAGTTTTGAGCTTTCCCAAGAAGATAACAATAAAAGCTGACATTTACTTAAGATTTACAAAGCACTTTACATAATTAATTTGGTTTAATTTTCACAACATTCCCATGAGGTAGATGCTATATATCTCAGTCATAGAGCTAGTGACTATCTTTTGAATTAAAGTTTTACTAACTTCAAATACAGTGGTGTAAACACTATACCATGGGAGAGGCTTCCTGGAATAGTCAGAGAAAAGCTGGATCAAGAATTTTTCTTTCTATTATCCTATAGTTCTATAATTTCTATATTGTAATATAATTTTCTACAATTCATAAATAAGTTGAATAAATGAGCGATCCGTGTATCATAGTAATTAGATGTGGAAAAGAGTTTAGATATTGTTGATTCCTGCCTCTTCATTTGAAGAAGTCACAACCCAGGGGTAAAATAAATTATTGAGTTCCTCAAAGGCAATAAGTAACTGAGCTAGGATTTGAACCTTGGTGCTCTGACTCTAAATCTTGTCTTCTTTCTACCACATAAAAGTGCTTCAATGATTGTCCTATTCCAAGAATCACAGTCATTGATGGTTTAATATTCTTTTCCCCTAAAACTCTAAGGTAAGACAGACTTAGGGCTCCTGGCCTTAGTCTTTTGTGCATGGCTGTGAATTGTGCTATTTGATTACCCTAGATGTGGCTCCTACTAGGGAGGGAGAATCTCTAGACAACATTTATTTGATACTATAAAAACTAGATGGAAATGTTGATTTCTCACCATTCTCAACAAAGTAGTTTTATAGTGTTTATCTTGACTTTATTGAAAACCTATCACAATGTGGCCTTATTTCTTTCTATGGCCAAGAAATTTGTGGCTCCTTAAAAAAGGAATCTGGGAAACTTGAATGGAGACACAGGATTGAGGTTTCATTTAAGTGGCATGTGGTGATTTGTATGTTAAGAAAATGCCCGAGAAAAAGACCTAGGAGTAGTCAAAGGGAAGATTCTATTCTCTACTGCTCCATATAATCCCCAAAATATCTCTGCTCTGGTCCTACTAGGTATGATGCCTGAAAATTCCAAAATAAGAGAAATTTCATTAGGCTTAATTTTTCTCTCTTTTCTTATATACTTAAAAAAATTAAATACATTTAATCACTAACACTTTAGTGTGATATAGTCAGCTTGAGTTTGGAGTTACAATAGCACTAAGATGTAGCTAAACCCATTAAAATAGGAGCTGAAATTATGTGTTAAGACCAATTTGACCTATTGTACTTTAGCTTGGTAGAGAGAATCTTTTTGAGGACCTTCAAATTATCTCATGGAGGCAACGAACAGTATCAGGATGCATATGTGTATTTGTATATATGTGCATGTGCATCTTTATGTAACCTTTATTCAATAATTTTCACAGTATGAAGGGCTCTAGGAAAATTTTGAAGAACTTGAACTCTTCTATTGATTCATATTCCCTCTCAGAGCACCTGCCAAAATCTAAACAATCCAAGAAATACATACATACATATATATATATATGCATATATATATATGTTTATTGGATATACTAAAATTAACTGTTACTAAAATATGATGAGTAGCCCTAAAAATCCCTAGGCAAACCCTCATATTTGAGGTGCTAGTAATATTCTCATACTACACTCCATAAAATAAATAGGAAATAATTATCATAGGGAAGGCATTGGAATAAAGATGTGTTGGAGAAGGCTTCTTGCAGAGAGTGGAATTTTATTTGGGACATGAAGGATGTCAAGGGGATTAGAATTCAGAATGGAAGAGGAAAGAAATCGCAGGTATGATAGGCAACCATAGAAACTGCCCAGGGATTAAAGATGGAGTGTATTATTTATAGGATATCTAAGAGGCCAAAATCACTGGGATTGAAAATGACATGACAAGAAGTAAGGGGTAAGAATACTCAAAAAAGTAGGAGGAGGGAACTAGATTTTAAAGGACTTGGAATATAAAACAGAGGGTTTTGAATTTAATCCTGGATGAGTTAAGGAGCCACTGGAACTTAATTAGTAAGGGGATACCCCAGTCAGACCTGAACTTTGGGAAAATCACTTTGGTAGGAGAACAATATTGTAAGCATTGTGCTTTTGTCTCAATGGAAGGGATGGACAAAATGACCTGTATTCTCTCTTACAGACTAAATCTGTGATCCTATGACCTAAGATCAATTTTCTTCCTACTACTTTAATGAGAAGAATTAAAGATTATGCATTTCACAACAAGGGCTGGTGTGCTTCAAATTCCTATAAAGTCCTAGACTTCCCTTAAGGTTTTCTACCCATTAAAGAAATAAAGAAAATAAGTGAATTTAAGACAAAAGATAACTTCTCTTTTGGATATGCTGAGTTTTGAGGTATCTCTGAGACATCTAGACAGAAAGCAGACAGAAAACATTTATTGATGTGTCTGGAACTCAAGTGAAACATGCTGCATATATAGACTTTGGAATCATTTGTAGGAGGATGATAATTTAATCTATGTTACTTGAGTGATGGTAAAGAGAAAAAACAATAATGGAATGTAGGATGGCCTTATTTGGGTACTATCCACTCATTTTTTTAAATGTGATATCCAAATTGTTGTCATATAAAATTGATAAATAACTATTTGTTCAACTTCTACAATGTACTACTCTACTGTGGAGAGAATAGATACTCTATGTGGGTGTGTGTATACACACAAAGACATATTTATACTATTAAAAGTTGTGTCAACTCTGACCCATTGGCCCTATATGTGTATGTATGGACAATAAACACAAAATACTAATAGTTAATATTTTGCAACTTTAATATTTACAAAACACTGTACATATTTTATTTCATTTGATCTTCAAAACAACCCTGTGGATTAAACATTAAATAAAAAATACAATATATAGTTAAATACAGCTTGTTGAGGTTGAAGGACACCAGTAGTGGAAGGGGATCAGATAAAGCTTTGTGTAGAACAGTGATGTTCAAGTCAAATAGAAAGGGAACCACTAAACCATACCTAAGGATTCCTGTAGATAACATGTTGACTTAGAAAACCACATTAAAATTATGTTTTATTGTAATTATTTACTTTGTTAAATATTTCCCAATTACTTTTTAATGTGGTTTGATCTGTGTGGGTCATGTGTCGGTGTTTGACATTTTTGGTATACAAGGTGTATCCTGAGCCAGCACAAAGATACTGAGACATTTTCTGGATTGTTCCATGCCAAGAATAGAGAGGAAGCTCGTTTGGCTCTATCTACCTGCCTCTGATTGTTTGGCTATTGACTTCTTCATATAATGTAGCATTTCTTCTGGTTGGGAAGATCCAATGGATTCCTATCACTTCCAGCCTCTAGACCTCAGAGAAAGAGTCAATATGCTCTCTCAGTTAAGACAAAGACCCTTAGCTTGGTATTGGCAGAAGCCTCTACTCTTTGATTCCCTCAGTGGCTTTGCCCTGAGATCCATCGCCTCAAGGCAGCAAGTGGGAGAGGTCTAGACTCTCATATTTAACTATTCTGTCTCAACTCAAAAGAGGGAGGTTACTCATGAGAAAGGCCACCACATGGTCCCCTACAGTAGAAAAGAATTTTTGTGTGTGAAGGATTAGAACCCAGCTCTTCTGAGTAGAATAGAAATTAAAAAAAATTCATCCCTAGGGAAAACTGGGTGTCATTATTCACTTGTACAGATGGATTCTCAATAAGGAGTCCCAGTACTGATCCATGCTAGTTCTTCCTATTGGGAATGGCCTAAAATAACCCAGCAAGGAATTCACCCTCATCATGCAGGGAATGTGGGAAGACAGTGACTTACTGTTCTCAGTATTAGTGGAGCTGTGAAGAGGTCTGATGTTTTAGCATGGAAATATTCAAGGGAACAACTCAACTGAACATACCTAATGACACAGCAATCTCATAACAGGGCTAATAATAATAAATAAATAAATAGTATTAATATAGTGCCATAGAAAGGTTTGCAAAGTATTGTACATATATTACTTCATTTTAACCTCACAACAACCTCATGACATATATATGCTATTCCTATCCCCATTTTAATAACTGAGTTGAGAGAGTTAAGTGATGTGTTGAGGGGACACATCGCTCTTGGTAAACTGAGGCCATCCTGATTCAAAGTCCAGCATTCTTCATCACTCTATCGCCTTGCTGCAACTAGAGATTATATAGCACTTTATGGTTGGCAAAATACTTTATATCTATATCTCTAGTTTTGATTTATATAAGAAATATAGATATATTGGATATAATCTATGTATGTTTACATAGTAAATATTTCTAATATAAAGGGCAAAGGATGGACCTTGAACCATCCCTCTAAGACTCCTCATACCATTGCTAGGACACTTGGACTTTGTTTTGACAATGAGCCTTGTCTCAGGATACCCCCACACCCACCCTCATGCACACACATGAATGGAAGGGGTTGTATCTGTCACATATACACATAATAAACATATACATACATGTACCTGTAGATAATAGCCACACACATGCATATGTAATACATGCACACACAAATCACACACTACATATATGTAGAACCCATAAATATGTATATGGTATACAGTACCTACATGTGCCTATAATAAAATACATGTATGTATACCTGTGTGCACAGTGTGGTAACACAATTTTATCTATCTATAGTATATAGAGATGTATACTATAATATATATACATATATATATAATACAGGTACATTTGTATATGTATTGTGTATTGTATACTGTATATATTCATGTATGTATATATGAATGTACAGGGATACATAGAGCTATACATCTATAGCTCTATATTTCATTTGAGTCTTAAAACAACCATGGAATGTAGGTACCATTATTATCCCCATTTTATAGATGAGGAAAATGAAGCAGACAGTAGGTCAGGTACTTGCCCAGGGTCACACAGTCTGCACAACTGCACTATGAGGCTGTCATTAAATATACTCAGAAAATGTCAGAGACAGAAACATAGGTCCCATATATACAAGAACAAGCAATGTTCTTTGGGGCAACCAAAACCTAAAAAAAACCAAACCCAAATAATGAGACCAACAAAGTTGGCATGATTGGGAATGATTGAAAAAATATGACATATGAATGACCTGAAATATTGTGTAGCAAGAAATGACAAATATAAGGACTTCAAGGAAAGATGGTAAGATGTATATAAACTAGCAAGAGCAAGAGCAAAAAAGAAAAAAAAAAGGAGAATGAAGAGAAATATAGGGCATCACTAAAAGGAAGTTGAACCCTGAGTCCTGGGAAAGCAAATGAAATCCCAGAGAGACAACAATACACTATTTCTCTCTCCTGGCAGAAAGATGGGAGCACTACTAGGAAAGAAAAGTTTTATTTTTCAGACAGGGACCATTCTGGTTTTGATGTTTTCACCTGGCAGTTTTTCTTGATTACAAAGGAGGAGTTGCCATGCAAGGGTGTGGGGAAATGTACAAAAAGCATCAGTGAAACAAATCTTAAAATATAAGGTTGCATATGTACCAAAATATTTATAGTAATTCTTTTTATGGTGGCAAAGAATTGGTAACTAAGGGGGGAGGTACCCATAAACTGGGGAAATGAATGAACAAATTGTATATAGAAGCAATAGAACACTGTTGTGCCATAATAAATGACAAAAGGAATGATTTCAGAGAAATCTGGGAAGACCTTATGTGAATTGCTACTGAATGAAGTGAACAGAATTAGGAGAAGATTCTCTTTAACAATAACAACACTGTAAAGGCAAACAACCTGAAAAGACTTAAATCTGATCAAGGCAATGACTAACCAGGGTTCCAGGGAACTAGTGCTAAAGCATGCTACCTACATTCTCATTGAGAGGATACTAGACTGAATGTACAGAATGACACATTACTTTTTTGTATTGAGAAAACAAGGGAGTTTATTTGCAAAAAAAATGTTGTTTTTCTTCTCACTATTCTCTGAGAAAAAGTAAGTTAAAAAAAATATATGGGGTTGGACCCGTTGATCTCCAAGCTTTCTTCCATCTCTAAATGTTGTGAATTTAAAGCTTAGAGTGGGATAGAAAGGTAAAACTCAGTAAACCATAATCTAAGTCATGCTGGTGTAAGCTTAAACATTAATATACAATAACTCTGAGTATTATATTTAACAAGATTTATTAATAATAATAACTAATCCAAAAAGCTAGAATAAAAAGGGAGCTAACTCAGCCATGGTCATGAGAGAAAAGATAAAAGGCAGAGTTATGAAATTTAAAAACAATAAGCATAGGACACTATGTGGACAAAGGAAAAAGGATTCTGGGAGACAAAGTCCAAGGGTTCAAGATTTTTAAATTACACATTGGATACATTTATCTATCTAATAAGAACACATCCTATAAATTTGAGACAGGTATAGCTTGCTTCATTATACCCAGTGCCTTATCCAGGACTAAACCTCAGTGACTCATTCTGATTTCTCCAAAGGAGAGTGGCCTCATTTCTGGGAGGCTTACATCAAATGCCTCATTTCTTCCTCTTGGGAGAAAAATTATAAAAAAAGAATTTTCTCTATAGATATAGGCATATGCCCAACTATCCCCTAAGAATCTCACACACCCTGCTCTTGGTCACTAAATCATTTTCTATTAGTTTTATCATTTATGAATTTCTATACAATTAATCATAACAAATTTAGATCATTTATACCAGACATTTCTTATCTTTTAAAAATCCTTCACACCTATAAGTTAAAAAATAAATGCCTTTCCATACATGTATATCTACTCATTTCTAAATTATGAGCTCTTCTCTTATTCCACCTTACCGTAAACTCAAGGAGGTTTGACCCAAGAAAAAATTAAAATAGAAATTCCCTTTATCTGTCACTTATGTTGCAAACAGGGAAAGTCTGAGGGGTATACAGTTTAAGAAAAGGCCTCTAGTCAAAGCAATAATGTCATGACAATGATATGGGGAATCTTTGAAGATTGTTTGCTTATTCAATACCTGCATTCTATATTCTCCCAAAACTTGAGAAATAAGTGTAATTGTTTTTGTTTCTAAAAAGAGAACCAGGTGGTACTTGCCAATGCACCCACTCCTGGCATTTCAGAATTCAGCATCCCAAAGCCTGGATCCAGAGCCCCATCAGGGCCATCTATAAGCTTGTGCTGATCATGAAGGACAGAGCTTCTGGGACCTTTAAGAGTTGATACACTGTGGGCTTGAGTAGGGGTAATCGGTAAACTAAACATAGTATCTTAACTTTGGGAGAAATTGCCTATGAATTTGCTATCTTCTTCCCTATTCACCAGAATAGATCAAGTTTGATAGTGTTATATTCCATTGACTAGATGAAGTTGCCTGACTTACAAGGGGTCTGACAGGCTTCATCAAAGCAGAAATGGCTACTAAACATAGTAGGGTCAGGTGAAGATTTGGTGATTCAGACATCTTTGCTCTCTTCACTTTCAGTGGAGGCCAACTCTCCTCCTTCTATAGTAGCATCAGTAAGAACCCTATGCATGCAGATCTTGAGGAGGATTAACTTGAAATTAAAAAAAAAGCACAACATTACTAATTTTGAATGAAGAAATTGCTCTTCAGATTAAAGATTGAAAATATGTTCTAATTGAAGATAATTGTAATAAACTTAGTAGGCCTGCCAAAGATCTTTGAAGAAATTATAGTGCTTCACCTGCCTAATGGTGTTGCCATTAGGCATTTGTTGGGCAAGAATCTGAAACTCATCAATCCCATGCATTTCCAAGGGGATGCAGGGACCACAGTCAAAACCATGAAAGTTATGGCAACCCAAGGCAAATCCAAGAAATAAAAAGAGGTTATCCAATTCTGGATGGCAATTTGGAATTATGCCCAAAGGACTTTAAAAGACTACCTTCCCTTTGATCTAGCCATACCACTATTGGTTTTATACCCAAGAAGATAATAAGGAAAAAGAATTATACAAAAATATTTCTATTTGCGCTCTTTGTGGTGGCAAAAAATTGGAAAACAAGGGGATGTCCTTCAATCGGGGAATAGTTGAATAAACTGTAGTATATGTTGGTGGTGGAATACTATTGTGCTAAAAGGAATAATGAACTGGAGGAATTCCATGTGAGCTGGAACGACCTCCAGGAATTGATTCAGAGTGAAAGGAGCAGAACCAGGAGAACATTGTACACAGAGATTGATACACTGTGGTTTAATAGAATGTAATGGACTTCTCTACTAGCAGCAATGCAATGATCCAGGACAATTCTGAGAGACATATGAGAAAGAACTCTATCCATATCCAGAGAAAGAACTGTAGGAGTAGAAACACAGAAGAAAAACAACTGCTTGATCACATGTGTCGATGGGGATATGATTGGGGATGTAGACTCTAGATGATCACCCTAGTGGAAATATCAATAATATGGAAATAAGTCTTAATCAATGACACATGTAAAGCCCAGTGTAATTGAGCACTGGCTACAGGAGGGAGGAAGAAGAAGGGAGGGAAAGAACATGAACCATGTACCCATGGAAAAATTTTCTTAATGAATCAATCAAATAATTAAAAAAAAGAGGTTATACACATAAGCAAGCAAAAGCTAGTACCTTCCCTTTTCCCTGTCCTTATCACATTTCTACATAACTTGACCAACATACTAGGTAAAATAACCCATAATTGCAGATGTAGGGGATTGATGGTCCCTCTTCTCATTTCTTTCCTATTTAAAAAAAAAAGGCTATTTGTCTCCTGCACCTCCTTCCCTTGACTACAGTAATCACAAACCCTGTGTGATTTGGCTCAATAACAGCCTGGGAATTTGGGAGAGGGAAATGGTAAGAAGTGGAATATTTGGGGAAACAAAATAAACAATTGCTCCAGTTATTCCTATGAGCCACTACCACTAGTAGGGTAGTCCTCCCAGAGGGTTGTAGTCAAAAAGAAGCTGAAAATCACTGGGTGGCAGTTTAATAAATCACCAATTTTGATCATATTTACTTCCACTGTTTTAAAGAACCCTTACCTTCTTTGTTTGCATCAATACTAAGTATCAGTTCCATGATAGAATAGTGGTAAGAGTTAGATAACTGGGCTTAAGTGTCACACATCCAGGAATTGTGCTCAGATTTGAAATCAGGACCTCCCAACTTCAGATCTGGCTTTCTATCCACTGAGCCACCTAGCCCACCTTACATTCCTAATCCTCATTTTCCTTGCCCTCTATAGCCTTTGACACCATTGATCACTCCTTAATACTATCTTCTCTTTAGGTTTTTTGGGACACCGCTCTCTCCTAGCTCTCATCCCATTTATCTGACTGCTTCATTGTCTCCTTTGCTGGATCCTCTTCCAGATTACACTCTCTAACCACAGATGCCCTTCAGAGTTCTGTCCTTGTCCCTCTTTGCTTTCTTCTATCCTCCTTAACTTGGTGATCTCATCAGTTTCCATGGGTTTAATTACTCTCTCTATGCTGAGGATTCCTAGGTCTACCTATCCTGCTCCAAACTCCCTGTTGATCTCCAGTCTTACATTTCCAATTTCCTTTCAGATATCTTCACACTGGTTGTCCAGTAGACAACTTAAACCCAATATGTCCAAAACAGAACTTAATATCTTTCTTACTAAAACCTCCTTCCCTTCTACCATTCTCCTCTTTCCTCAGGCTTGCAACCTAGGAAAACACCTCAACTCCTCTATATTTCTTACTTGCCTCTCTGCCTTATCTGATCTGTTGCCAAGGCCTGTATTACCTCTGCAACATCTCTCAAATATTCCCCTTTATCTCCTTTGAAACTTAACTAAGTCCCTTCCTACTTTTCTAGTCTTCTTACACGATAAATATCATTTCTCCTGCCTGTCTCCCATTTCTAGCATGCTCTCCCTTAGATCTCTGCTCTGTCTACTGATCTCCTTGGCTTCTTTTAAGTTCCAGTTAAAATTCCATCTTTTATTGGAAATCTTCTCCCATCCTTGTAATTTTACTACCTTCCCTCTGTTAATCATTTCCTATTCATTTTGTTTTTAGTTGCTTTGTATATATGTTTACATAATATCTCCCCCAGTAGATTGTAAGCTCCTTGAAGGACAAGGTCAGTTATTTTTTGCTTCTTTTTTTTAATCCCTATTTCAGTATAGCACCTGGCACATCTTAGGTACTTAATGAATATTTATTAATCAATTGATTAATGCCTTTCTAAGTCAATCAGATCAAGCATTTGGGTAGGGAGTGGGTCAGACTCAGAGTATAGGGCAAGGTTCAGAATTGGTGCTAAACGGAAAAGGAGCTTTTGGACTGTTCCTGCTGGTCTTATTCTAATAATCTGACCCAAGTTTTTTACTTTTTTAAGTTTCAGAGGACTTTTTGTGTAGCTAGTAGGGGAGAACATGGTATTCCTTATATCCCACACTTACTAACTAGATTTGTGGAGGAGGCAGCAGGATTCATTCTTGTGGGAAACCCTTCCTCAGATCTTCCTTACTCCATTCCTTTCCTCTATCTATTTGGTCACTACTTCCTGTATCCTCATTCCTTTGAGAAGAAACTTAGAACCCCTTTGTAGCCCCTGCTCAAACCATCAGAACCTATTCCCCAGTTCCTGAGGGACATAAGCCTGGCCTCACTCCCTACTATGTCTTCTGCGGGGTGGAAACCACTTGTACAACTAGAGTCACCACTTTAAAATATCTTATTGGAAGACCATTAAATATTACTATTTTACCCTCATGATTTGCCTTCCAGATCCTTATTTTAGATCTCCCTCAATAATAATAGTCAGCAAGTAATTAAATAAATTCATGGCCATGATTAATTATATTTTCAAAGAATTTTCTATTATCTGGATAAAAATGAGAGATACTCTACTTCACAAGCAATTTTAAGGTGACATTTTGGTAAAAATTTTAAATAAAAATGTGAGAAACATCCTAGGATCTTATATTCTCTGAACCTTTGTATCCCATTGTGCATGTCACAACAGGAGGTTTACTGTAGGCTATTATAAGTAAAAGAGTCTGTGCTCCCTCTACATGATCATCAAGAATGCTTTTAATGTATGTGTAGTTTATTCTAATTAACATTTTATATCTATCTGACAGCAGGCATATGCACTTGTAATTATACTCATTTTCTTGGTCATTGTATTCAATCAATAAAAAGGACCATGATCTTTTCTCAACATTTAACATCTTTTCCAATTTCAGGTACTGAGAGAATAAATTCCTTAAAATCATGCTGGCTCTCACATGAAACTTTTCTATGTATATCTGGCCTTACCCACCCTATTTTCTTTCATCTTTTTTTCTTCAGTGTAAATTTTACTAGCATATTATAGGTACTTAACAAATTCAAGTTGGATAATTGATTATTTCCTCATTTTGCACATCTTGAACTGTAATCTTAAGAGTCAACCTAAAACCTATATTGTATTATTAGATTTTTTTCCCGTGGAATAATCATGTGTCCCCTCAGTGGCACACTGGATAGAGCTAGAACATTAGGCCTGGAATCAGGAAGAACTGAGTTCAAGTGAAGCCTCAGACACTTACTGACTGTGTGACCCTGGCCAATTCTCTTATGCTGCTCTATTTGCCTCACTTTCCTCATTTATTTATTTTTTTTCTGACTTTTTTTTAAACATTATTTTATTTGGTCATTTTCATACATTATTCACTGGAAACGAAGATCATTTTCTTTTGCTCCCCTCACCACCCCCCCCACCTTTCCCTCTCCCATAACCGACGCATGATTCCACTGGTTATCACATGTGTTCTTGACTAGAACCCATTTCCCTGTTGTTGGAATTTGCATTATAGTGTTCATTTAGAGTCTCTCCTCAGTCTTATCTCCTCCAACCCTGTAGTCAAGCAGTTGCTTTTCATTGGTGTTTTTACTCCCACAGTTTATCCTCTGCTTGTGGATAGTATTTTTTTTTAGATCCCTGCAGATTGTTCAGGGAAATTGCATTGATACTAATGGAGAAGTCCATCTCCTTCGATTGTACCACAATGTATCAGTCTCTGTGTATAATGTTTTCCTGATTCTGCTCCTTTCGCTCTGCATCACTTCCTGGAGGTTGTTCCAGTCTCCATGGAATTCCTCCACTTTATTATTCCTTTTAGCACAATAGTATTCCATCACCAACATATACCACAATTTGCTCAGCCATTCCCCAATTGATTTAGTTCTTTATTGATGGGCATCCCCTCGTTTTCCAATTTTTGGCCACCACAAAGAGCACAGCTATGAATATTTTTGTACAAGTCTTTTTGTCCATTATCTCTTTGGGGTACAAGCCCAGCAGTGCTATGGCTGGATCAAAGGGTAGACATTCTTTTATCGCCCTTTGGGCATAGTTCCAAATTGCCATCCAGAATAGTTGGATCAATTCACGACTCCACCAGCAATGAATTAATGTCCCCACTTTGCCACATCCCCTCCAGCATTCATTACTTTCCATAGCTGTCATGTTAGCCAATCTGCTAGGTGTGAGGTGATATCTCAGAGTTGTTTTGATTTGCATCTCTCTGATTATAAGAGATGTAGAGCACTTTTTCATGTGCTTATTAATAGTTTTGATTTCTTTGGCTGAGAACTGCCTGTTCATGTCCCTTGCCCATTTGTCAATTGGAGAATGGCTTGATTTTTTGTACAATTGATTTAGTTCTTTATAAATTTGAGTAATTAAACCTTTGTCAGAGGTTTTTATGAAGATTGTTTCCCAATTTGTTGCTACCCTTCTGATTTTGGTTACATTGGTTTTGTTTGTACAAAACCTTTTTAATTTGATGTAATCCAGATTATTTATTTTGCATTTTGTAACTCTTTCTAATTCTTGCTTGGTTTTGAAGTCTTTCCCTTCCCAAAGGTCTGACATGTATACTATTCTGTGTTTGCATAATTTTCTTATAGTTTCCTTCTTTATGTTCAAGTCATTCACCCATTTTGAATTTATCTTGGTGTAGGGTGTGAGGTGTTGATCTAAGCCTAATCTTTCCCACATTGTCCTCCAATTTTCCCAGCAGTTTTTATGAAATAGTGGATTTTTGTCCCAAAAGCTGGGATCTTTGGGTTTGTCATATACTGTCTTGCTGAGGTTGCTTGCCCCCAGTCTATTCCACTGATCCTCATTTCTGTCTCTTAGCCAGTACCAAATTGTTTTGATGACCGCTGCTTTGTAATATAGTCTGAGATCTGGGACTGCAAGACCCCCTTCCTTTGTATTTTTTTTCATTATTTCCCTGGATATCCTTGATCTTTTGTTCTTCCAAATGAACTTTGTTATGGTTTTTTCTAAATCAGTAAAAAAAATTTTTGGAAGTTCCATGGGTATGGCACTAAATAGATAGATGAGTTTGGGTAGGATGGTCATTTTTATTATATTGGCACGTCCTACCCATGAGCAGTTAATGTTCTTCCAATTGTTCAAGTCTAGTTTTAGTTGCGTGGAGAGTGTTTTGTAGTTGTGTTCATGTAGATCCTGTGTTTGTCTCGGGAGATAGATTCCTAAGTATTTTATTTTGTCTAGGGTAATTTTGAATGGGATTTCTCTTTCTAGTTCTTGCTGCTGAGCTGTGTTGGAATTATATAGAAATGCTGATGACTTATGTGGGTTTATTTTGTATCCTGCAACTTTGCTAAAGTTGTTGATTATTTCGATTAGCTTTTTGGTTGGGTCTCTAGGATTCTTTAAGTAGACCATCATGTCATCTGCAAAGAGTGATAACTTGGTCTCCTCCTTGCCTATTTTGATGCCTTCAATTTCTTTTTCTTCTCTAATTGCTACTGCTAGTGTTTCTAATACAATATCAAATAATAGAGGTGATAATGGGCATCCTTGTTTCACTCCTGATCTTAATGGGAATGGATTTAGTTTATCCCCATTGCAGATGATATTAGCTGATGGTTTTAGATATATACTGTTTATTATTTTTAGGAATGACCCTTCTATTCCTATGCTTTCTAGTGTTTTTAGTAGGAATGGGTGTTGTATTTTATCAAAGGATTTTTCTGCATCTATTGAGATAATCATGTGGTTCTTGTTGGTTTGCTTGTTGATGTGGTCAATTATGTGGATGGTTTTCCTAATATTGAACCAGCCCTGCATCCCTGGTATATATCCTACTTGATCATGGTGAATGACCCTTCTAATCACTTGCTGGAGTCTTTTTGCTAGTATCCTATTTAAGATTTTTGCATCTATATTCATTAGGGAGATTGGTCTATAATTCTCTTTCTCTGTTTTTGGCCTGCCTGGTTTTGGAATCAGTACCATGCTTGTGTCATAAAAGGAGTTTGGTAGAACTCCCTCTTTGCTTATTATGTCAAATAGTTTGTATAGTATTGGGATTAACTGTTCTCTGAATGTTTGATAGAATTCACTGGTGAATCCATCAGGCCCTGGGGATTTTTTCTTAGGAAGTTCTTTGATGGCCTGTTGGATTTCTTTTTCTGATACGGGATTATTTAAGAAAACTATTTCTTCTTCTGTTAGTCTAGGCAATTTATATTTTTGTAAATATTCATCCATATCACCTAGGTTGGTATATTTATTGCCATATAGTTGGGCAAAGTAGTTTTTAATGATTGCCTTAATTTCCTCTTCATTGGAGGTGAGATCCCCCTTTGCATCCTTGATGCTGTTAATTTGCCTTTCTTCTTTCCTTTTTTTAATTAGATTAACCAGTACTTTGTCTATTTTGTTTGTTTTTTCAAAGTACCAGCTTCTAGTCTTGTTTATTAGCTTAATAGTTCTGTCACTTTCTATTTTATTAATTTCTCCCTTAATTTTTAGGATCTCTAGTATGGTTTTCTTCTGGGGGTTTTTAATTTGTTCATTCTCAAGTTTTTTGATTTGCATTTCCAATTCCTTGGTCTCTGTCCTCCCTAATTTGTTAATATATGCACTCAGGGATATGAATTTTCCTCTAAGTACTGCCTTGGCTGCATCCCATAAGGTTTGAAAGGATGTTTTGCCGTTGTCATTTTCTTCAACGAAATTGTTAATTGTTTCTATGATTTTTTCTCTAACTATCCGATTTTGGAGTATCATGTTATTTAATTTCCAATTAATTTTTGATTTGGGTCTCCATGTACCCTTGCCGATCAATATTTTAATTGTCTTGTGATCTGAAAAGGCTGCAGTTATTATTTCTGCTTTTCTGCATTTGAGTGCCATGTTTCTATGACCTAGTGTATGATCTATTTTTGTGAATGTGCCATGTGGTGCTGAAAAGAAGGTGTATTCTTTTTTGTCCCTATTTATTTTTCTCCATATGTCTATTAATTCTAATTTTTCTAAGATTTCATTCACCTCTTTTACCTCTTTCTTGTTTATTTTTTGGTTTGATTTATCTAAATTTGATAGTGGTTGGTTCAAGTCTCCCACTAATATGGTTTTACTGTCTATTTCCTCCTTCAATTCTCCTAGTTTCTCTATTAAAAATTTGGATGCTATACCATTTGGTGCATACATGTTGATTAGTGATATTTCCTCATTGTCTATACTCCCTTTTAGCAGAATATATTTACCTTCCCTATCCCTTTTGATCAGGTCTATTTGTGCCGTGGCTTTGTCAGATATCATGATTGCAACTCCTGCCTTCTTTCTATCAGTTGAGGCCCAAAAGGTCTTACTCCAACCTTTAATTCTAATCTTGTGAGTGTCAACCCGTCTCATACGTGTTTCTTGAAGACAACATATGATAGGGTTTTGGGTTCTAATCCAATCTGCTATTTGTCTACGTTTTATGGGTGAGTTCATCCCATTCACGATCAAAGTTATGATTGTCATTTGTGGATTCGCTGGCATTTTGATATCTTCCCCTAGTTCTGACCTTTCTTCTTTAGCTTTCTCCTTTTGAACCAGTGATTTACTTTAAGTCAGTCCCCCTAGTCCCCTCCCTTGAGATGCTTCCCTTTCTAGCCCCTCCCTTTTTATGCTCCCTTCCCCTCCCCCCTCTCCTTCCCTCCCTTTTTGTACTCCCTCCCCCCACCCCTCCTTAATTTTCCTTTCTTTCTTTCCCTAATGGATAAGATAGAATTCAGGATCCCACTGGATCTAGATGTTCTTCCCTCTCAGATTTGATTTCACTGAGAGTAAGGTTTAAGTAATTCCACTTCACGCTCTCTTCCTTTCCTTCTCATATGAGAGTTCTTCCCCTCCCCTTCCCATGTGTATCTTTATATGGGAAAGATTATTCTATTGATTCCCCCCCTATTTCTTGAAGTTATTCTTAGTATTATCGATGGTTCCCCCCTCCCTTTTCCTTTTTTTGCCCCCACTTTCCTCAAATCTTCTTAATGCCCCAATCTTTCCCTATGCATGTTTCTTCTAACTACTCTTATGATGATACAATTGATGAGAGATACACAAAACATTTTCCCCACATATTAATATATATAATTTGATGTAAATGTAGTCCTTAGAGAAGAGAGTTTGACTTAAAGAAAAAGATAAGATTTATCTCCTTTTCCCTTTCTTTCATATTTACCTTTTTATGTTTCTCTTGCTTTCTGTGCTTGGATATCGAACTTTCCACAGTGCTCTGGTCTTTTCTTAGCAAATGCTTGGAAATCTTCTATTTTGTTGAATGCCCATACTTTCCCCTGGAAGTATATAGTTAGTTTTGATGGGTAGTTGATTCTTGGTTGGAGACCCAGCTCTCTTGCCTTTCTAAATATCGTGTTCTATCCTTTGCGGTCTCTTAGTGTGTTAGCTGCTAAGTCGTGTGTGATCCTTATGGGAGCCCCCTTATATCTGAAGCTCTTCTTCTTGGCTTCTTGTAGGATTTTCTCCTTTACTTGGAAGCTCTTGAATTTGGCAATTACATTCCTAGGGGTTGTCTTTTGGGGATTTAGTATAGAAGGTGTTCTATGAATCCTTTCTATTTCTATTTTGCCCCCTTGCTCCAGAATGTGAGGGCAATTTTCTTTTATAATCTCCTGTAGAATAATATCGAGTTTATTGTTTATCTCTGGTTTTTCTGGGAGACCGATAATACGGAGATTTTCTCGTCTTCCTCTGTTTTCCAGATCTGTGACCTTCTCAGTGAGATATTTTATGTTTTCTTCTAATTCATTAATTTTTTGGGTTTGCTTTATTGATTCTTGCTGTTTTATCATCTCGCTTTCTTTGAGGTGCTTAATTCTGGTCTTTAGGGACTGGTTTTGCTTTTCAGCCTTGTCTGCCCTTCTATTGGATGCTTCGAGTTCTTTTTCCAATTGAGCATTCTTATCTGTCAGACAGCTGATCTCTTTCTCCCATTTTTCTTTCCAGGTTTCCATCTTTTGGATAAGTTCCAGTTTGAGATCTTCCAGAGCTTGTTGATAGTTTCCATTTTGGGAGGCGTGTTCTGAATTTTTTTGGATTTCCTCCTCATGCTCCTCTTTTCCTTGGGTACTTCCACCATAAAAGTTTTCAATAGTCACTTTTTTCCCTTTCTTCCTGGAGGTTTGATTTTGGGCCATGTGAGCCATACCTTTGGTGGTTTTATTCCCCCTTTCCTTTTTGGTCTGTGGTCTGGGTGATATGGGTGGTTTTTCTGTGAATTTAGGTTGCTTCGGACTAGTTCTTCCCAGCCTCCGAGGTTTCTTAGAGCGCTGGGTCCCTGATCATAGCCACACTGCCCAGGTGTTCAGCTCCGCCCAATTAATCAACTCGTGGTCCTCCCCTGGTGTTTAGCTCCGCTGAGATGTTCAGCGCAGCCGCCCCAAGCACAGCTCCGCTGAAGCGCTAGATTCTCCAGTGAAACTGCCCTGAGATGTTTTTTCCTGGCAGTCCCCAGATTCCAAGGACCCTGGAGTGCCACCCCCAGACAGTGACATTCCCCACTCACTCGCTGTCCCGGTGAGAACTCAGGTAGCTCACTCTGGTTTAGTGGGGGAGGTGGGGTGGGGGAAGGGCGGCTCAGTTCACTTTTCTGTGCAAGCTTTTCCTCCTTATTATAGTGTGGAAATGTTCAAACCCCACGTACCTTCACCTCAGTGGAGTACTGGGAGTACTGGGGTGTCCTTCTGTTCCTCCAAAGGCGATTTTTATGCTCCTTTGATGTAGTCTATTTCGTTCGGTGCCGGGGAGAGGAAGCGTGTGGCATCTAGATTGCAGCCATGATTACCTGGAAGTCTCACTTTCCTCATTTATAAAAGGGAGAGAATAATAGCATCTGCCTCACAGGGTTGTTGTGAAAATTAAATGAGATAATTGTAAAGCACTTAATATAGGGCCTTAAATAGTAGGCACTATAAAATATTATATCGGATAGCATATATTACCGTGATTTACTGGCAACTACATAAGTGTTTGAATCAATGAATTAACCAGCTCACTAATTAATTAGCATATTAGTTTGATAAACAATAGTAGCTCCTGTAAAGATATGAGAGAAGAGAGTCTAAGAAAAAAGAAGCACCAAGTGTTTGGGAAAGCCATTTCTATCTTTTATGCCCTGATTTATTTACAAGCATCTTTTTGAGACAAAAGTTTGGGCTGTAGGAGATATCTTTTGTGGGCCAAGAAAGGCTATGTAGAGTTCAATACTCCAGAGCTTCAATTAAGAGTTCTCTAAGTTCTCTAACAAGCCCTGGAATTAATGAGAGTAAATTACAAAGTTGGACTCGAAAGTTCTTTTCCTTAGGGCCCTCTGATGAGAAAAGAAACGAATGGCCCCAGGGATCCTCCAAGCTCAAATCCCAAACCCCTGAAGCTGGAGAACATTAATTCTTATGGATAAACAGTTAAGAACTTTCTAGCTAGGGGAGAAATGGTCCTTCTCCCAGGTAATATGCACTTAATTTAATTTAGCAGACAATGGGAGCTATCCTGGGTTGGCTCTGCTGCCACCTCAAACTCAGTGGCCACATCTTACTTTTTTGTCTGCTTTTCTGAGACAGATTCAGTAATTTAAGGTATTGACTCTCACCAGTAGGAATGAGAATCTAATCAACTTTTTTCTTTGGGGCACTGCATAAAGTCTTCACAGGTAGGAAGCAAACTGGAAAGGGATTAGGGAGTCTATTCCAATTTTCAGTGAAAAGACTAATGGATTTGGAAACAGAAGAGGATCATTCCTATCTGTTACTCCCTGTCTGACAGGACAAAATCACCTCATTTCTCTAGGTGTCCCTTTCCCTGGCTCAAAAGGAATGGTATTTGGCTAGATGGCCTCCAAGGTTCTCTCTAGCACCAAATCTATGATGTCTTGAAGATATTTTGGGTGATTTCAAGTATAGTGAACTCTTGCAAGAGGGGAACAGTGGCTTAAACATTCAAATCAGTTAGTGATCCACAGATCAGTGGTTTTATTTGAGCTAGACCCATATAAGCCAATATGGAATGGGAAAGCTCCCAGGTTTTGGGATGCATAACTGTGGCTTCAAATAGTACCTCATTTACTTTATGTGACCAAGACTGCAATTGATTGAAAAATTTTGGATTTGTGTTGCTAGGAATTCCTACACTACTGTAGCTCTAACAAAGTCACAGACCCATTACTATAGATAGACTTCATTGTGTTTCTTGTTTATTAATCTGGAAACTATATTTACCTCCTAACTGAGCTCATTTTAGGCTGGTTGTCAGATTTGGGTTGAAACTATAGAATATATTAATAATAGTAGACAGTTTATGACATTAAAATTTGCAAAGAACTTTAGCTAATTAAGAAGCATGATTTAAGTAAATACTATTTTCAATATATTGGATGAAACACTGAGAAAAGTAAATGATTCTCTATGTGCATTATTATATGATCTTGACAATTACCTTTGTGGAGAAGAGAGAAATTATAAGAAAATGCAGCAAATATACCCCCTCCTCTGCCAAGATTACCTATTACACCTTTTGGGAAAGAGGGGATGCTATTATTATCTTCATTTTTATAGAAGAAGAAACTGAGGCTTAAGAGAGGTTCAGGTGACATGGGCATGGTAACATAGGTAATAAGTATCACAGGTGAGATTTGAATCCAGATCTTCATGTCTCTAAAGCCAGTATTGAACCACTATAGCTTGAGAGAATAGAGCTCAGGAATGTGCTGGGATGAGGGAAAAGACACCAGGGAAGTGACAGTTGGCTGAGGAAAATCCAGAGAGATAGATGCAAGATTCAGCATCACTGAATTCATAGCAATAAGTGAATTTAGAGGTTATTTAATCAAGTTTCCTTATGTTATGCAGGAATAACCCAGTCTCAGAGAGAAAAGACCAAGGTCATGCAGGTAGTAAATAACAGAACGAGGATTTAACTCTAAATCGAGGTGGCTGCAGTGATTTTTCTCAGAGTCTACTATTACTGCTTTGCTACTCTTTTTTTCATTACCCCTAAGACTCAAAATTAGGAGAAAGTCGTGACTACTTATGGTACCTGTGACTGTGGTGTTGTGCTTTTCCATTTAATTGCCCTCTGTGTGACTCACAAATAGGACAGGGAGTCCCAAGCCCACCCTCATTTAGAACCAAGGAAACTAGATGGAACTATTTGGGGCTTCATATGAGCTTTCTAAAAAATCATTTAAAATTGGGTATATATAGATACTCTCTCTCTCTCTCTCTCTCTCTCTCTCTCTCTCTCTCTCTCTTTCTCTCTCTCTCTCCCTTTCTCTCTCTCCCTCTCTCTCTCTCCCTCTCTCTCTCTCCCTCTTTCTCTCTCTGTCTCTCTGTCTCTGTCTCTGTCTCTGTCTCTGTCTCTCTCTCTCTGTCTCTCTGTCTCTGTCTCTGTCTCTGTCTCTGTCTCTCTGTCTCTGTCTCTCTGTCTCTGTCTCTGTCTCTCTGTCTCTGTCTCTGTCTCTGTCTCTCTCTCTCTGTCTCTCATACACACACACACACACACACACACACACACACACACACAATTTTTCCTTCTACAATTAAAAAGGTCCCACTGCTTCCAGTCATCAGCCCTGGTATTCCAAAGCAAAGTTTAACTTTAGACTAGATAGACTGGTTAAAAAAGAAAGGATAATGCTACATACGCCAGACTCAATGGTGCATCCTAGATGCATATTGGTGTTGTTCAATGGCACCATGCCCATTGAAACCACAGAAATAATATAGATTGATGGGATCCATGAATCTTTTTCTGTGTTATTTATTGAGGAATTTGAAGTTTTCTTTCTAATTTCTACTGCCTTATTTTAAAAAGTTAATTATTGAGGATGAAGGGAATTTCCTAGTCCAAAAAAATAATACTTTTGTGACATATGTGAAGACTTATCAAATACTTTCCTTCTAATAACCCTAATAAGTGTACAGTACAAATGTTAGCATCCCCATTTTACATATTAGGAAACTAGATCTCAGGCACACTGAATGAATTGCTAGTGGTCACAGTGTTTGTAAATAGCAAAGTCAGGATTCAAATTCAGTCCTTCTAACTTCCAAACCCAGGGTTAAACTGATTATATCATATAACCTGTAGCCTATTATTTTCTATTTCCTGGATCCTATTCTCTCTGTACTCCAACCCTAGTTTCCTCCATAACTTTGTCCTAGTAATTACTTACTCTTTGCATTTTCAGTCTTTCTCTAACCTGGCTATGTCTACTCTCTATACAAACATGCTCAATATCCCCCAATTCAAAGAGAGAGGGGAAGAGGTGAAAAGAGAGAGGCAAGCACACAGACATACAGATAGAGTGCCTTTATCCTCAATCCTGCTGCCTTCTGGAAGTATTAACCTGTCTCTTTCATACTTTTCACTGCTAAGCTTCTCAAAGGTATCATCTATAGCCAAGATCATAATTCATTCATTATCTGGTTTGTCCTTTACCCCTCACCATCTGCTTTCTATTTACTGTCCCTTAACTCTAAGAGGCATGTAGATAGAATTCAGTAAATAGAATTCCTGGTCTGGAGTTAGGAAGACTTGAGTTCAAATCCAACCTTAGACATTTATTAACCCTGTGACCTCAGGCAAGTCTCTTGACCTCTCTCAGCCTCAGTTTCCTCAATTATAAAATAGGGATGATAATGATAGCACCTACCACACAGGGTTGTTTTGAAGATCAAAGGATGGTATTTTTAAAGGGCTTAGCACAATGGCAGGCATAATAATAAGTGTTTGTTTCCTTTCAAGGGTGACCAAAGACCTATTTACCTTGTTTCAATCTTGATTTTCTTTGGCCTGTGTAAAATATGATATCACTGACCAGTCTCTACTTCCTGCTACTCTCTCCTTTTCCATGAAGTCTTATATCATCTATCCTTTTTTCCCTCTCACACTTCCTCTTATCTCTACTTGTAAAGAAACATAAAGTTACAGAATATATTATTTAGAAAGCATCTGAGAAAGCCCAGGATCATAGAATCCTAGGTAAAGAATTATATGAGAAAGACTTTGAGGTCTTTAAGTCCTCTCTTATCATTTCTATAGATGAGGAAAATGAGGATCAGAAAGGTTAAGTAACTTGCTCAAGGTCTGATAGTTCCTGTCTAATGGGAGATTTGAACCCAAGTCTTTTGACTCCAAGGCCAGGACTCTGTCTTTTTACAAAGGACAACATGATGGAAATGCTGCAAAACTAACAAGCAGAAAACAAAACAAAACCCACCCACCCAACCAACAAGAATAACAACAAAACCCTCACATAATTTAATAGGAATTAAATATTAGGAAAAGCTTCCTAAAGATTCGAGCAAAACAAAAGAGAAATGGATTTTTTAAAAAGAAAGAGTAGCTCATCACTAGAGATTTTCATTCTAGAGGAAATTCTAAGTTCCATACAATTCAGACGGGATGGCCACTGAGATTCCTTTTTGTGATTACACAATGGAAGGTACGAATAAAAAATAGTGATATCTCTGTTCAGATGACTCACAGATCTACCTGTCAAATCCTAATCTCTCTATTGATCTCCATTTCTCTGACATATTAGGTATGTCAAACTGGATGTCCCACAGACATTTTAAACTCAACATGTCCAAAATTAAACTCATTCTTTCTCTCCTCAGTCTCCCCTCTTCCTAACTTCTTTATTAATACCACAGGCACCACCATTCTACCACTCTCCTACGTAACCGAGGTGTCATTCTGGTCTTCTCATTTCCCCTTATCTCTTCCCTACTCCCAGTATCCATTCTGTTGCCAAGACCTGTCCATTTAAAATTTGAAACATCCCTGGCATATGTCCCCTCTTCTCTTTTCTGACACTCTTACCACCAAGTACAAGCCTTCTTCATCTCACATCTAAACCATTTCTATAGCTTGCTGGATGGTTTCCCTGACTCATCTTTTAACATTCCAGTTCATACCCACTCACTTATTGAATCAAAGTAATCTTCCTATAATATAGGGCTGACCACATTATCCCTCTCTATTCTGTAAACTCCAGTTGCTCCCTATTAACTCTAGAATCGAATAGAAATTCCCTTTTGGCTTTTAACATGCCCTCTTCTAACTGTTCAGGCTTTTTATGCTCTCCAACCTTTCCTCTCACAATGATAGTGTCTTCTTTTCTGTTTCTCATTTAAGTCAGTCCACCATATTCTTTCTGCATTTTCACTGAATGTTCCCTCTGTATATCTAAATTTTCCTTCCTTCTTATTTATACCTCCTGGCTTTCCTGGCTTCCTTTAAGTCTCAGTTAAAATTTTGCCTTCTCCAAAAAGTTATTTCCACCTTCTTAAGATTAACAATAATAGCTACCATTTATACAGTAATTTAAGTTATGCAAAGAACTTTATAAATATCATCTTATTTCATCATTTTCATACTAACAGTGTTGGTTGGGATGTAGCCATTATTCTTATCACCATTTTACAGATAAGGAAACTGGGGTAAACAGCAGTTAAATGATAGCCAGTAAGAATCTGAAGGTAGACTTAAATGTCTGTCTTTCTAGCAGCTCTAGGTCTAGGGTTCTATCTATTAGTCTATCTAGTGCCTTCCTTCTGAGACTATTTTCCATTTATCTTGCATGTATCATGTCTGTATATAGTTGTTCACATATTATCTCTCCCATTAGATTGTGAGTTCCTTGAGATCAAGATCTGTTTTGGCCTCTTTTCTGGTATCTTCAGTGTTGAGTACTGTGTTTTGTACATGTGGTCTTAATAAATGTTTATTGTCTTGACTAATGACATAAGTAGTCAATGCTCTATTCTGTGTCTCAGTCAAACACTTCTTAATATTGTGTTCAGTCCTGTGGCCTATGCTTTAGGGAGGATATTGATGATAAAGGAGTATCCTACATTGGTTAATGACAATGTGACGTGGCCAAGTGGAGCAGTGGATAAAGTGTTGTGGCTGGATCTATGAAGACCTGAGTTCAAATGTAGCCTCATGAACTTATTAGCTATCTGACCCTGGGTAAGTTGCTTAATTTCTACTTCAATTTCCTCATCTATAAATGGTGATAATAATAGCACCTATCTCAAAGATTTATAAGGATCAAATGAGATAGTATTTGACAAATGATTAGTAAATTCCAGGTGCATAGTAAGGACTTGATCAATATTTTTGAGAATGTTACAATAATTGGTGATTTAGAAGAATACCTTGAAGAAAGTGAATACACAAGAAAACCATGAGATCTGCCTTCATGTATATGTAGAAAGGGCTATTTGATGGAAGAAGGATTAAACTTTTTCCTTCTTGGTCCCTGAAGGTTGAACTAGAAGTTATGGGTGAAGTTTTAGGGAATCAGATATAGGTTTGATGAAGGGAAAAAGAAAAAATAAAAATAAGAAAATTACTAAAATTTAAAGATTTTTTAAAGTGCAATGGGGCTACCTTAAAAGGTAGAAATTTCCTGATGATCCCTAGAGGTTTTTGAAGAGATTCATATTGTAAAATAAATGCCTTTCTGTTCAGGTTATATTGAGCTGGATGACCTCAGAGGTCATTTATACCTCTAAAATTGATTCAGTACTATTTTCTCATTTTAAAGACACGGAAATCTCTAGCCCCAAATGGTCTGTGTGAAACCCAGAGTTGTAAAACTAATAATCATTAGAGACAGAATTCAAATTTAAGTGGTCTTGGTACTCCAATTTAGCCATCTTTTCCTCTCCTTACCCCCAAAATAATTAATTTGTGTTATTTATTCTATTCTGTGGCATGAATGGATGAATGAAGATCTATTAACTGCTTTCTATATGCCAGAAGTGTAGAGTATTGGGGATAAAAATAGAAAAGCAAGCTAGTCATTGTCCACGAGGATCTTATGTTTTAATAGGCAATGCATAAGGGAGTGTTAACAGGGTAGACTATTTTGGTCTGAGATATTATAGAGAAAGTGAATAGAATAACAGGGCAATTGATTGACAACTCCTTCCTAGATGTAATGGTAATGTTGATCTGATTATGGTTTCTAATCAACAGAAAGCAAGAGAGAATAGTATTTTCAGGGCAGTAGAGTGAAAGAGCTGAAGTTAAGAAGCATGATTGGGTCTGGGATGAACTAGATATATTGGGCTATAGTAAATCAAAAGCACTTCGCAGTTTTCGGTATCATAGATTCATGATGTGTGTTCTATTATCTTCATAAGTCTCTAAAATCCCCCAGCATGGGTATTGTATTTTGGTATCACCTATACTACCAATCATAGTATGTTGTATATGTAGTAAGTGCTCAGTAAACATGATAAATGAATGACTGAATAAATAAATCAACTACCCTTTTAATAAATATCCACCTAAAAGATATAGGGACATCATTTCTATGTTTCTTTCTTTCTTTCTCCTTTCTCTATCATGAACGAGACACTGGCCTTTTCCTTTCATCTTTCTGAGATGTCATTTCTGTCTAGTGTGGTAGGTTTTCATCCTGAAATATTTGACTTTCTCCAAGTACCTGAAGTCATTGTCCAATCTTTTTCTTAGAATGTTGAATGAGAACTGAGAACATCACTTCCCAATCAATCCATCAATGTTTCATTCAACCAATACTGACTGTACCTGAGATGTATGAAATCCTGAGTCTGGATCATGTTTCTTCCATCAATTAATGATCATTGCTTATGGTGGAAGTGAAAGAGTAGCTTTGCAAATAGTATTGAATTTCAGATCTTGTTTCCCTCTGTCCTCCAGCAAACTCCAGTGTCCTTTCTCAGTCAGTTAACCCCTGCCAATACTATGCCAAGAGAATAAAATTCATGTTCATCCAAGAATATGAAATTTTGCTTCAGTAAAAAAATACTAACAAATCCTAAACCATCATCATATAATTGTATATACTATTACTTAATATAAAGAAATTTTGTCTGGTACCATGGAGAAAGTATTAGACTTATTATCATAGGACTTGGATTTAAATCCTACTTTACCACTTGTTACTTGAGTGACTTGAGCAAATAAGTAATTTCTTCTGGGTATAATTTTCCTCATTTATTAAAAAAAGGAGAAAAGATAAATAACAGGATTGCATGTGATGAACTCTGCTGCTAATTCAATATTTGTGTATGATATACTGTAGAATAGAAATTAATGAAGTTGAAATCTGAGACTTTCTGATTATATTTTTCAGCTTTGTAAAATTCAAGACAATGAGTATCAACAAAACACTCCTGGAAGAATTCATCCTTGTTGGCTTTTCAATCTACCCAGACTGGCAAGTGGTCCTCTTTGTGACGTTTATCTTTCTATACCTTCTCACCCTCACTGGCAACTTGGCCATCATGGCCATCACCTGGATGGACCACACTCTCCATACCCCCATGTACCTCTTCCTCAGTGCCCTCTCCTTTTCTGAGACTTGCTACACATTAACCATAATCCCTAAAATGTTGGTAGATCTTTTGGCCAAGGATAGAAGCATTTCTATTCCAGGCTGTGGCCTCCAGATGTGCTTCTTTCTTGGGCTTGGTGGTACCAACTGTGTCATCCTTACAGTGATGGGCCTTGATCGGTTTTTGGCCATTTGTAATCCCCTCCGCTACCCCATATTCATGACCAACAAAGTGTGTGGGCAGCTTGTGGCCTCAGCTTGGATAGGTGGTTTCTTCATCTCCTTGACAGAGACTACATTGATCTTTTGGGGATCCTTCTGTGGTCCCAATTTTATCAAACACTTCTTCTGCCACATGCGAGCAGTGATCAAGTTATCCTGCCAAAATAGAGATATCACAGAGGTTGTTATCACAATCATTCCAGTGTCTGGTTTACTTGGGACATTTTTATTCATCGTCCTAACATATGTGTTCATTCTCTCTACGGTTCTAAAGATCCCCTCAGCTGAGGGGAGGAAGAAAGCCTTCTCCACCTGTGCCTCCCACCTTACTGTGGTCATTATTCACTTTGGGTTTGCCTCCATTGTCTACTTGAAGCCAGAGGCTGAAGAGGGAGACGACACCCTCATGTCTGTCCCCTACACTGTTGTCACACCCTTCCTCAGCCCCCTAATTTTCACCCTGAGAAATAAGGACATGAAGAATGCTCTGAAGAAAGTATTGGACAAGAAATTTTCCTTAACCAAATAATCCTGTATAGTTGCCATTGTTGGTAAACACTCAGAAGCAGTGAGGTATTTCTACTGCGACCTGAATTTTCTCCCCTTTTCCAGAGATGAAACAGGGAACAACAGTATGAGATGCTCAAAATAGACTAAATTGGTCTAGCATGCTCAGGGGAAGTTTTCCTCTCCTTGTAGGGGCAGCTAAGTGGCATCTTGTATGAAGTACTAGATCTAGAGTCAAGAAGACCCAAGTTCAAATCTGGCTATAGACACTTACTAGCAGTGTGTCCCCAAGCATGTCACATAATCTGTTTGCCTCAGTTTCCTCATTTTTAAAATAAGCTGAAGAAGAAAATGGAAAACTCCTCTAGTATCTTTGCCAAGAAAATCCCAAATGGGGTCACAAAGACCTGGGAGTGACAGAAAGGACTGAACAATAACAACTTTCCTTGCCATTTCACTCTAAAGAGAAACATCTATCATCTATTGACTCCTGGTAGCGATAAACAAGCAGGCAGTAGAGCATTATTCCAGTGACCTGTGGAAATTTAGAAGGTGCCCTTGGGAGGGTGAGTAGAGTAGCATGGAGGAAAAACCAAACAGTAGTTGAGATGGGGAGTGATCAATATTTTGAGGATATAAGGAGTGAAGATGATAATGAGAAAGTTGTGTAGACCCAATCTTCAACTCACATGAAATAGCTTAGCTATCCCAGGCACACAGTGCCATCTCACTTTTAGAGACCCACTTCCTTTCACAACAACATTCCCCAAACTTAGCAATTAGTGATGTATGTATCCTTTCTGAAGTATGTATACTGTTAAATAAGACACAGAGAATAATCTTAAATAGACTAATAAAAAGACTCCAGCAAGTGATCATGAGAATTATTCACTATGATCAGCTGGGATTTATAACAGGAATGATGGATGGTTCAATATTAGGAAAACTATCCACAAGTGACCATGTCAGCAACCAAACCAACAGAAATTACATGATTATCTCAATAGATGCAGATGAAGCCTTTGACAAAATACAACACTTATTCCTATTGAAAACACTAGAAAGCATAGGAATAGAAGGGTCTTTCCTAAAAATAATAAACAGTATATATCTAAAACCATCAGCAAACATCATCTGCAATGGGGATAAACTAGAAGCTTTCCCAATAAGATCAGGAGTGAAACAAAGATGCCCATTATCACCTCTATTATTTAACATTGTACTAGAAACACTAGCAGGAGCAATTAGAGAAGAAAAATAAATTGAAAGTATTAAAATAGGCAATGAGGAGACCAATCTATTTCTTTTTGCAAATGATATGATGGTCTACTTAAAGAATCCTAGAGAATCAACTAAAAAGCTAGTGGAAATAATTAACAACTTTAACAAAGTTACAGGATACAAAATAAACCCACATAACTTATCAGCATTTCTATATATTTCCAAAACAACTCAGAAGCAAGAATTAGAGAGAGAAATTCCATTTAAAGTCACCATAGACAATATAAAATACTTAGGAATCTATCTGCCAAGACAAACACAGGAACTATATGAATACAACTACAAAACACTTTCCACACAATTAAAACTAGATCTAAACAACTGAAAAAACATTAGTTGCTCATGGATAGGATGAGCTAACATAATAAAATGACAATCCTGCCCAAATTAATTTACTTATTTAGTACCATACCTATCAAACTACCAAGAAACATGTTTTACTGAATTTGAAAAAAAGTTATAACAAAGTTCATATGGAAGAACAAAAGTTCAAGAATATTAAAGGAAATAATGAATATAAATATAAATGTGAATTATGGGGGCCTAGTGGTACCAGATCTTAAACTGTACTATAAAGCAGTGAACATCGAACCAATATTGTACTGACTAAGAGACAGAAGGGAGGATCAATGGAATAGACTTTAGGTAAATGACCTCAGCAAGATAGTGTAGGATTAAACCCAAAGATCCCAACTTTGGGGACAAAAACACACTATTTGACAAAAAAAAAACTGTTGGGAAATTGGAAAACAGTATGGTAGAGAATAGGTTTAGATCAGTATCTCATACCCTACACCAAGATAAATACAGAATGGGTGAATGACTTGAAAGTAAAGAAGGAAAGTATAAGTAAATTAGGTGAACATAGAATAATTTATCTGTCAGATCTATGGAAAGGAAAGATTTTAAGACCAAGCAAGTTATAAAATATTACAAAATGTAAAATAAATAATTTTGATTACACTAAATTAAAAAGTTTTGTACAAACAAAACCAATCCTATCAAAATTAGAAGGGAAGTAACAAATTGGGAAAATGTTTTTATAACAAAAATGTCTGCCAAAGATCTAATTACTCAAATTTATGAGGAACTAAATCAGTCGTACAAAAAAGCAAGCCATTCATCAATTGATAAATGGGCAAGGAACATGAATAGGCAATTTTCAGATAAAGAAATCAAAACTATTAACAAGCACATGAAGAAGTGTTCTACATCTCTTATAATCAGAGAGATGCAAATCAAAACAACTCTGAGGTATCACCTCACACCTAGCAGATTGGCTAACATAACAGCAAAGGAAAGTAATGAATGCTGGAGGGGATGTGGCAAAGTAGGGACATTAATTCATTGCTGGTGGAGTTGTGAACTGATCCAACCATTCTGGAGGGCAATTTGGAACTATGCCCAAAGGGCGACAAAAGAATATCTACCCTTTGACCCAGCCATAGCACTGCTGGGTCTGTACCCCAAAGAGATAATGGACACAAAGACTTGTACAAAAATATTCATAGCTGCGCTCTTTGTGGTGGCCCAAAACTGGAAAACGAGGGGATGCCCATCAATTGGGGAATGGCTGAACAAACTGTGGTATATGTTGGTGATGGAATACTATTGTGCTCAAAGGAATAATAAAGTGGAGAAGTTCCATGGAGACTGGAACAACCTCCAGGAAGTGATGCAGAGCGAGAGGAGCAGAACCAGGAGAACATTGTACACAGAGACTAATACATTGTGGTATAATTGAACGTAATGGACTTCTCCATTAGGGGCGGTGTAATGTCCCTGAACAACTTTCAGGGATCCAGGAGAAAAAAAACACCATTCATAAGCAAAGGATAAACTATGGGAGTGGAAACACCGAGAAAAAGCAACTGCCTGAATACAGAGGTTGAGGGGACATGACAGAGGATAGACTTTAAATGAACACTCTAATGCAAATACTATCAACAAAGCAATGGGTTCAAATCAAGAAAACATCTAATGCCCAGTGGACTTACGCGTCGGCTATGGGGGGTGGGGGGGAGGAAAAGAAAATGATCTATGTCTTTAACGAATAATGCTTGGAAATGATCAAATAAAATATATTTAAAAAAAAAAGTTTTGTACAAACAAAACCAATCCTATCAAAATTAGAAGGGAAGTAACAAATTGGGAAAATGTTTTTATAACAAAAATGTCTGCCAAAGATCTAATTACTCAAATTTATAAGGAACTAAATCAGTCGTACAAAAAAGCAAGCCATTCATTAATTGATAAATGGGCAAGGAACATGAATAGGCAATTTTCAGATAAAGAAATCAAAACTATCAATAAGCACATGAAAAAGTGTTCTAAATTTCTTATAATTAGAGAAATGCAAATCAAAACAACTCTGAGTTGCCACCTCTCACCTAATAGATTGGTTAACATGACAGCAGAGGAAAGTAATAAATGTTGGAGGGAATGTGGCAAAATTGAGACACTAATGAATTGCTGGTGGAGTTTTGAATTGATCCAACAAATCTGGATGGCAATTTGGAACTATGCCTAAAGGGCACTAAAAGACTGACTGCCCTTTCATCCAGCCATACCACTGTTGGGTTTATACCCCAAAGAGAACATAAGGGAAAAGACTTGTACAAAAATATTCATAGCTGAACTCTTTCTGGTGGCAAAATAATTGGAAAATGAGGGGATGCCCTTCAATTGGGGAATGGCTGAACAAATTGTGGTAGTTTTTGGTGATGGCATACTATTTGGCTGAAAGGAATAATGAACTGGAGGAATTCCATGTGAACTGGAACAACCTCCAGGAATTGATGCAGAGTGAAAGGAGCAAAACCAGGAGAATATTGTACACAGAGACTGATACACTGTGGCACAATAGAATGTAATGGACTTCTCTACTAGCAGCAATGCAATGATCCAGGACAATTCTTAGAGGCATATGAGAAAGAACATTATCCACATCCTGAGAAAGAACTATGGGAGTAGAAACATAGAAGAAAAACAACTGCTTGATCACATGTGTCAATGGGGATATGATTGGGGATGTAGAATCTAAATGATCACCCTAATGTAAATATTAATAATATGGAAATAGGTCTTGATCAATGACACATGTAAAAAAACAGTGGAATTGCTCATTGGCTATGAGGTGGGGGAGGAGGAGGAGAGGGAAAGAACATGAATCATGTACTCATGGAATATTCTAAATTAATTAAATAAACTTAATTTAAACAAGACACAGGGAGGGCAGTATTGGACCAAAAGAATTATTGTCTTAGGTTGGAATTTTTAGGCATTTTTAGCAGAGCTCATAGCAGAAGGGAAAATAATATCTTTCTGAAACCCTTGAAGTAGTGCCATTAAAGTAATCAATAACACTACCCATGAATTAGTAAAATCCTGGTATATTTGGGTGAGTGTATATATGTTTATTTCAAGTCATTTTTTTCACAGAATCTTAATCAATGAAAGTCTGACTTATTTTTGAGGATGTGTATTTGTTTTTTGGTTCTTGCCTTTTTTCAAAAGGCCTGAGAAAATCTCGACAATGCCATCAGTCCAAATTTGTCAGCTCACTGAATGTGGCAAAGGAAGCTTTATTAACAAGGGATGAATAACAAATACCATTTCCATAGCTCTTTAAAATTTACTAAATTCAGAAGGGAAGCAACAAATTGTGAAACAATCTTCATAACAAAAACTTCTGACAAAAGTCTAATTACCCAAATTTATAAAGAACTAAAGCAACTGTACAAAAAAATCAAGCCATTCTCCAATTGATAAATGGGCAAGGGACATGAATAGGCAATTTTCAGTTAAAGAAACCAAAACTATTAATAAGAACATGAAAAATGTTCTAAATCTCTTATAATCAGAGAAATGCAAATCAAAACAATTCTGAGGTATCACCTAACACCTAGCAGATTGGCTAACATGACAGCAACAGAAAGTAATGAATGCCGGAGGGGATGTGGCAAAGTTGGGACATTAATGCATTGCTGGTGGAGTTGTGAATTGATCCAACCATTCTGAAGTGCAATTTGGAACTATGCCCAAAGGGCACTAAAAGACTGCCTGCCCTTTGATCCAGCCATAACACTGCTGGGTTTGTGCCCCAAAGAGATAATACGGAAAAAGACATGTACAAGAATATTCATAGCTGTGCTCTTTGTGGTGGCAAAAAAAAAAATGGAAAATGAGAGGATGCCCTTCAATTGGGGAATGGCTGAACAAATTGTGGCATATGTTGGTGATGGAATACTATTGTGCTCAAAGGGATAATAAAATGGAGGAATTCCATGGAGACTGGAACAATGTCCATGAAGTGATGCTGAGTGAGAGGAGCAGAACCAGGAGAACATTGTACACAGAGACTGATACACTGTGGTACAATCAAATGTAATGGACTTCTCCATTAGTGACAATGCAGTAATCCTGAACAACCCAGAGGGATCTATGAGAAAGGACACTATCTACATCCAGAGTAAAAACTGTGGGAGTTAGAAGCACAGAAGAAAAACAATTGCTTGAATACATGGGTCAAGGGGATATGGTTGAGGATGTAGACACTAAATGAACATCCTAATGCAAACACCAATAACATGGAAATAGGTTCTGATTAAGGACAAATATAATACCCAGTGGAATTACATGTTGACTCTGGGAAGGGTGGGTGGAGGGGAGGGAGGGAAATAATGTGATTATTGTAACCAAGGAATAATTTTCTAAATTGGCTAAATAAATTAATTAAAAAAAAAGATTTACCAAATTCCTCACAATACTTGTCTCTGTGTGGTAGGTATGTTAGCAGCAGTAGCCATTGACCTTTCCCCTATCTAAGATGTTCTAGTTATTTCTTAAAAAAGTATGGCAGCCATTCTTTAGCCCTGTGTGGTTCACAGAACTAAAGGCTTAGACTACTGACATCAATTCCTCAATGCAAGAATGTAAACCGGCCACAAAGAGCTCAAAATTCTCTCTTATGGTTAGTTAATGGACCAAGATGGGCAACTCATGTAAAAGAGTTAAACTCAGCTGAGGACAGTCAGGTGTCCTCAATGCTTATCTTTGTTGAATAAATTCTGACAATGGCTCAGTAAATCTCCTTTTGTGAACTGATGCATGGCCCACAAATGCCTCATTTGTTCTAATATTGAACCTAAATTTCTAGCGCATTTACCTAAAGTAGGCCTAACCTAAGAGAAGAGAGAGAAAAGTAAAATTTTATTTTAGAGATCAGAAGGCTGAGATCTCCTGAGAATGAATGACTTGTCTAGAATTAGATGTGTAATTCATGGGACAAACTCATAATTTGTTATTAAATTAAATAACATTGTAGTACTCTGTATTAAGAGAATTTGAATGCTCCAGTGTCCTGTTAAGTCCCATAATACTCATTTCCCAGTATGTCCTTGCAGTTTTTCTCTGCTCTTTCTAATTGGACAGTCTTCTGCTCCATACCAAGCCAGGCTCTCAGTGTGGCAATGGGAAGCGTCCTTTCTTTAGTCATCACTTTCAAAGGGCTTCCAGATTTCCAAGATTCTCCCCTTTTTTGTTTTCCTGCACCCAGATAGTTCAACAGATTTGCCCCTCTAGTCCACATACCTCAGGAACTTGGTCCAGACCTCAGCACAAGCTGCAAGCCACACAGTGTTTGATTCTAAAGGACCTTCTCCCTCTGTCTTAAAGTCTACACCCTCTAATCCCTCTCATGAAAAGTTTTGCAAACTGGATGAGAAGCAATGGAATGTAGCTGAAAAATCTCTGTATTTGAGGTTGGAATCCTCACTTTGCTAATCCTTACCTGTATGACCTTAGGCAAGTTGTTTTATATCTATTGACTCTAAGATGCAGGGATTGGGGGAAATAAGACCTAATAAACCCTAGTCTGAACTAGGCCTAAACACTAGCCTCTTATTTTGATAATAATAATATTAATTAATGGGTTTGAAATAGATCTTTAAGGTTTGCAAAGCACTTTGCAAATATCTTATTTTATCCTCACTACACCCAGGTAAATAGGTGCTATTTTTATTCTCATTAAATATATATATATATTCTTTTTTTCTGAACTCTTCTTAGTTCAGAAAAACTCTTGGGGTTTTCTTGGCAAAGACACTGGAGTGTTTTGCCATTTCCTTCTCTAGCTCACTTTATAGATGAGGAAACGGAGGCAAACAGGATAGAGTGACTTAGCCAGGGTCACATAACTAATAAATGTCTGAAGCCAGATTTGAACTCCAGAAGGGGAGCCTTTCTGAGGCCAGGCTGAGCACTCTACCAGCTGAGTCACCTAGCTGCTTTCTCTACGGAAATATATAGCTCAGTTTCTGGAACACTTAAACCCTAACCTCTATAGTACCGTTTGAAGAGGAAATATAAAAAGTAAAGGTTCTCCACAGACCATTAGACACAAATATCCCTGACTCTCCTTTGAAGATCTAAATTGGCCACTCAATTGTCTTTCATGAATCTTATCAAGTTATCCATATATTTTAACAACTGATTTCTACACATTTTTTTCAGAACATATCTGGCTCTGTTATTTAGACCAGTCTTCTATAGAATTTTTTATCTTATATATGCCAGTAAAAATAAATAAATAAAAATGCCCCTCACAATACATGTAACTTTACTTATTTATGGAGTTTTTTCACCCCTTTTCACCCCTCCCACAATATTCCTGTTGATGAGATTCTATCTGGCACAGAAGGGTCTAGAACAAACAAGTCCTATGAACATCCCTTTCCAACAAACTTGCTGACAATGTTCTCTTCCCTTCCAGCTGAACAATAAAGACCTTCATTTGCCATTTGCACTCTTATTAATGGGAAATCAAATTCCTGCATAAACCCAACCTGTCTTTGACCCTTTTTCTCCTCAATTATGATGAGCCTCTCCCAATCCTGCCTTGCAATGGAGTGGACATGGTTGATTATAATACTTGGATGAACATAGAGTTATTAATTATAATCCTTTTGGAAACACATTTATTTACCAAGCCCTACCATTTGTCCTGCTATTATAATGCTCTGATTTCTGGTCCTCACAATCTGATCTCCTGATGCACCTCAAAGAATCCTGGACTTGGGCCTTGCCATAAAGATGGGCCTTGTCACTGTCCTTGGATATGAAGCACCCTTTATGTATTGTCTCTCTCAATTAAAAGGTGAACTCCTTGAGAGCAGGAACTCTTTTGTATTTGTATCCCATGGTAAACATGGTAAACATTTAATTAAAGCTTTATTCATTTGTGTTGTTATAATTTATATAATATAAGCTATGCACAAATTAAAAATTTTAAAGGATGAAATAAAAATAGAATTTTGATTTGATATTTGAATCAAATTTGAAATAAAATTAGAAAATTTGATCCACTTATTCATTGTTTCCTCACCACCATGGTCTGACTTTCCAACTACCTCTAGTCCACTGGATATTTGGATTCCACCCCAATGTTCCTGAGGGTCCCTGGCAAACTTTTCCCTTAGCTTACTGGGTCTCATTCTTCCATACAACTTCCTATTGTCTCCTCAGCAACTGCTATTATGTCAGCTGCCACGAAAAGTTTCTCTCTGGAACAACTGACATGACACAGATCTTTTTCTCCTATGAAAAGAAAAAAAATAATGGTGAAACAAGCATCTCTGACTTAAGCATATGAAAACAGTAGCTCTCCTGTGTCCCTGCATACAAAACTCTCATCTTCCACCTGACTTCTCAGGGGGCTTTATCTCAGTCTTGGACTCATATTGCATGGAAATTATAGACCCTGCTATGCCTACCTACTGTCTATTCCCCTTTCTGTGTGGCCAGCACCTTCCAGATTGCTTCCCAACTTCTTTCCCTAATCTAGACATAATGCCTTATGCAGATATCCCTTTCTAATGCTATTTATATTGGTGTGCTCATTAGTATATATCACATTCCTCCTCTGTCTCAGTTCTTAACCTCTCAGCTTTTGCTACCCACTTTGACACTTTTCTTGTCCACAAATTATTAACAAATTCTGACTGGAGTGAATGTGGTCTGTTAGGGCCAACCACCCAGCTGAACTCTCCCAGCATTCTCCTCCAAACATCTTCAATAAAAATAATCTTCAAACCAAGTTTTGGAGCAGCAGAAAAAAAAGAGAAAAGCAGACAAGAAGTCATGGTGAGATATTTTTCCTGCCTAATAAAACTTAAAAGGATGGCAAGAGAAGTCAACATCAGGATAAAAATATGGTGGAGGTCTGTTCATATCTCAAACATCTGATGGTCAAAACAACCATAATGGCAGGTGGAGCAGTAACACTTTCTGGATCTTGCAGCCCAGAGACAATAAGGAAGCCTGACAAGTGCTTATAAAGAGATTATATAGGATCCTTTGGTTGGACTGGGTACAGCTGGTACTGACTGGCAATTCTATTGCCCGAATACAGTTTCAAAATAGAGAGGGAATCCGGTGATTGGTCAAAAGGGAGCAGATGCCCTGAGCACAGTACCAAATTAGAGAGGATTACTAGCATGTACAGCTGCAGAGAATGGGGACCTTTCCTGGATAAACACCAGAGCTCAGACCAGAAAGCAGTACTCATACCTCTTTCCAGATCATATCACAATGGAAATACCCCAAATGTGCAGACCTCCAGAACTAGCCCTGAAAATAGCAACATGCAAAATCTTGAAACTTGGGACAGTGTCTCTCCATCATTGACCATTAAAAAAACATCAACAAAACATCATGGTGGAAGGGAAGAACAAGACAAACTCAGAAGAGGGCAAGAACATTAAAATAGATACAAGCAAAGCCACAAATTAAAATGCTAATTGGAGCCAAGCCTGATAAGAATTCCTAGAAAAGTTAAAGAAAAAGATAAGACTAGAGGAAGACAATTTGGAAATAGAAGTGAGAGTGATACAAGAAAATTTTGAAAATAGAATTAATAGCTTGGAAAGAAGGATCAAAAATGCCTAAGAAAATAACTCCTTGAGAAGCAGAATAGGTCTAAAGGAAAAGAAAGTATGAAAATTCACTAAAGAAAAGAATTCTTTAAAAAGCAAACTTTGGGGGCAGCTGGGTAGCTAAGTGGATTGAGAGTTAGGCCTAGAGACAGGAGGTCCTAGGTTCAAATCTGGCATCAGACATTTCCTAGCTGTGTGATCCTGGGGAAATCACTTAACCCCCATTGCCTAGCCCTTACCAGTCTTCTATCTTGGAACTAATGCTTAGTTGTTGATTCTAAGACAGAAGGTAAGAGTTTTTTTTTTAATAAATGCATAAGAAGCAAAACTGGCCAAATGGGAAAAAGGGAACAAATGTTCACTAAAGAAAATAATTACTTAAAAATTAGAACTGGCAAGAGAAAGCTAATTACTACATGAGATATCAAGAAACAGCAAAACAAAGTCAAAAGAATGGGAAAAAATAAAAGAAAATGTGAACTATCTCATTGTAAAAAACAATCTAGATCTAGGAGAGATAATTTAAGAATTATTGGGCTATTTGAAAGCTATGATGAAATAAATAATCTAGATGTCATATTTCAAGAAATTTTTAAGGAAAACTGCCCCAACATCTTAGATCCAGAGAGTAATGTAGAAATTGAAAGAATCCACTAACTACCTCTTTAAAGAGACTCCAAAATAAGAACTCCCAGAAATAGTGTAGCCAAATTCTAGATCTCCCAGGTCAAAGAGAAAATACTTCAAATAACTAGAAACAATTCAAATATTGTGGAACTACAGTCATCACCGCACAAGATTTATCACCTTTCATGTTAGAGAAGAGCAGGGTTTGGGATATGATATAGCAGAATGCAAAGGAGCAAAAAAAAAAAAAGGAGCTAGGATTATAAACAAGAATGACCCCCAACAAAAGTGAGATTAATCCTTCAGGGAAAAAATAGATATTTAATGAAATAAAGGACTTACATGTATTCCTGATGACAAGTGTGAATTTAGTATAAATTGTACTCCTTTAATCTATTTAAATACCCATTTTGATTGGGTTCAACCAGAGAGACACAGAAGGAGTGACATCATTGGCCTAATAAGAAAGGGAATAGAGAAGGTGCTTGGTCTTTTGGGGGCCCAGAGACACTTGTTAGTGGATCTTGGATTAAACCAAAGCAAAATAAATCTAATTAAAAGAAATAATCAGGGAAACTATGTTTTACTAAAAGGTACCATAAACATTAAAGTAATATCAAAAAATTACAGCAAGCTTCTCTGATAAAGGAATTTTTCAATTATATACTGAATATAGAATTGAGTCATATTAATAAAAATAAGAGCCATTCCCCAATTAATAAATTGTCAATAATTTATAAATTTATAAATTTCAGTTTATAAAGTTTATAAAAATCATCTTTTAGAAGAAGAAATCAAAACTATAGTGATATGAAAAATGTTCTGAATCACTATTTATTAGAGAAAGACAAAGTAAAACAACTCTGAGGTACCACTTTACACAAATGAAAAATGGCAAATACTGGAAAGGATGAAGGAAAATATGTTCACTAATGAATTGTTGATGGAGTTTTGAACTTGTTCAATAATTTCTGGAAGATAATTTGGAATTTTGCCCAAAGGGCCACTATAACTACTGAATCTATATCCCAGAGAGATCAAAGAAAAAGGAAAAGGATGTATATGTACAGAAATATTTATAATAGCTCTTTTTTTTTGGATGTCAAAGTATTGGAAATCAAAAGTATATTCATTAATTGGGGAATGGTTGAACAAGCTGTGGCACATGATTCAGATGGGTTACTGCTGTGCTATAAGAAATTGTGAAGGAAGTGGTTTCAAAAAAACCTATTAAGACCTATATGAACTGGTGCAAAGTGAAATGAGAAGAACCAGAAGTAGTATCATCAATGGTGTAATAATTATAAACCATAAAAGAACTGTTTACTCAGACCTATATAATTATTTAAAAGAATTCCAAGTGACTTATGCTAAAAAATGCTGTTCCACTATCATAGATGGAACTGATGGAATCTGAATTCAGATCACAGCATTCTAGTTTTCATTTTATTAATTGATGAGTTTTTCTTTTACATGCTGTATGTGTCTTTCATAACATGATGAATAAAGAAATATGTATTTTATGATAGCACATATATAACCTTTATATCACATTACTTTTCATCTTGGGGAGGGAAGGAGGAGAGAGGGAAAGAATTTGGATTACAAAATATCAGAAAGTAAATGCTAAAAATTGTTTCTACTTGTAATTGGGAAAAATATAACTAAATATGTGTGGCGGTGGTGGGGAAATGCTATCTATTTACCATCAGAGAGAGAACTGATAAATTCTGAAAGAAATCAAAGTATAATTTAATCACTGTATTATTGTGTTTTTTTTGTGATGTGGATAATTTGGGAATATATTTTGCAAGACTTCACCTGTTTAATTGATTATATTACTTGCCTTTTGTGGGTAGAGAAAAGATGGAAGGGATTGAGAAAATTTGGAACTCAAAATTTAAAAAGAAAAATGTAAAAATAAATAAATAGTATTTTTAAAAGAAAAAAATCCCTTTCACCCTTTATTTCAAGACTTCTTTATTTGTTGTTCTTCCTAGAATTATCTGAACAAACTGGAAACAATGTGGTTCACTTAAGAAACACATCTTTGATTTCTCTTCATCCAAAAACTGTATGAATATGATATTCTTAAAGTTAAAATATATAAGATTATGAGGGCAAATTAGGGGATATGGTGGTCAAAAACTAAACAGGAAAAAGGGAATGAAAATTAATACACAGTAATAATAATGGTGCAAAAATTTTTGACAAGAAGTCTTTCTAAAAAAGGCCTCATTTCTCAAATACGTGGAGAAATGAGCCAAAAAGAATACTTGTCATTCCCCAGTTGGCAAATGGTTAAAGGATATGAACAAGCAGTTTTCGAACAAAGTAATTAAATCTCTCTATAGTTGTACAAAAAATGGTCTAAATCACTATTAACTAGAGGAAAATAAAACAATTCTTAGGTATCATCCCACATTTATCATATTGGCTATTATTACAGAAAAGAAAAATGTCAAAACTTGGAGGGGATGTGGGAAAATTGTGACACTATTTTTAGCAATACAATGCATTAAAACAATTCCAAATGATTCATGATTTTTTAAAAAATGCCATCTGCTTCCAGAGAAAGGGCTGAATCCAAAAAAGGATTAATATGGAAAATTGTTTTACATGATTGCATATATAAACTCTATATGAGAATGCTTCCCATCTCAGCAGGAAGGGAGGAGAGAGGGACAGAAATTGAGACAGAGTTTTTTAGAAATTTTGAAAACTGTTTTTACATGTAGTTGGGGAGAAATAAAATTACATATGTATCTATAGGCTTTCATTTCAAGAATAACTTACCAAGAACAACTGAATATAATTCACAGGGAGTAAAAAGATCCCTTAATGAAATCAACCATTCCTGATAAAAAGATCAAAGCTTAGTAGAAATTTTGAAATATAAATGTAGGAATAAAGAGAAATATAAAAATAGCAAATACAAGGACACAACTAGAAAATATTCTATAAGGATGAAGTGGTTTATTCTAAAAACAAGAAAGAAATTGATATAAGCATTCTTTATAAATTGTGATGCCTACAGGGATCATAGAGTTTATCAATAAGATGGAAGGCCTAGTTTTGTTTTTGTTTTGTCATATTTTTATGACTTTAAAAGGAAAGAGAGGTAGGAAATACACTAGGGAAGAAAAGAAGAAAAGATAGGGTGAACATCATTTCACATAAATTGAGGGGTAATGTTTAAGGTTAATACAAGTAAGGAAGCAATTAGGAAGCTAAAATCATTTGAACCTCACTTTGAGCTCATGCAGAATAAAACAGAACCATGAGAACAATTTTGTGACAAGACTGGACAAATGAAAAATTTTGAAAGATTTAAAAACTCTGAACAATGAAATTATTTAACATGCTTTAGAAGATGGATGGTTTAGAATGATGTCCACCTCTTCATAGATGATGGAATAGATAAGTGGAGTCCAGAAAAGAGCATTTTTGTAAACAATCAATGTGGGAATATATAGTTATTCATTCCACATTGCAGTGGTTAGGAACCTGGTGTCCCCACAGTCTGGAAAAACCCATGTAAATTTTTTTTGGTCTTTCCCTTATGGCTAGGGAAGAAGTCTGATTTTTTCTTTTTCTTTTATGTGGTGTTTATAATACCTTCTATGAATTTATGAGTTACTAAACTTTTAAAGATATTTCTGTTTCTAAACTTTGTATATTGCCTACAGGTTTTCATGTTCTTTTCACAACTTTTTACCTTTTTACATACCTTAACTTTAAAAAAGAAATGTATATTTAATTTAAATGTTATATAATACTGAACATAAATTTTATGTATTTCAAAATTTTCTTTATTTTTGTCTGGCCTTTGAGTATTATCTGTGGTTTCTGCAAAACTCCCCCCAAATTCCTTGGCTATGAGTATTTATTTCAGGTGATGTATTTTTCTTTTTCTTCTTCTCAATGTAAGTAGGAAGGGAGGCAAAGGGGGCAGATACTTGTTAACTGAAAAAAAAAAAAACCTAATTAAAAACTCGATAGAGAACTGACAGAATTAATGATTAAGAACCAGCTCTTATTACTCAAAAGATCTGAATTAAAATATATGTATCTTAATTAATTGAAATACAATGTAAATGATACTAAAAGCAACAATAGCTTCCAAATTGAAAAATAAAATAAATGAAAAAAAATAAATTGGGGGGAGGGGAAGGAGTAAAAGGTAGCAGGGTTGACCTTGAGAGAGTAACCTAGATATGTATGTTATATACATTATTTCATTTGATTCTTACCCTACAAAACAGGTGCCTGGAACTGCCATATCATGAAAAGACCTAATTTAGGTATTTCTACATTCTACTTGGAGCTCATTCTCCTATCTGCCCCCCCCCTCTACACTATGCAGGTACACTATTTCCCACTTCTACTTTCCAGATCTACTTTATGTTTTTTACATAATTATCTATATAATTAAAATATAATTTATAGTCATACAATAATATCTTATTAAAATGGAAACTCCTTGAGATTAGGGATGATTTTTGTTTTTATTTTTGTAGTTCTAGTACTTAAGACAGTTCCCAACACATAGTAAGTACTTTCTAAATGCCCTATTTTTTTTTTACCTAGACCTATTTATCTATAATGTTTCCACCATTCAAATACAAGCTATTCAAAAGCAGAGATACTTTGTGTTTCTTTATATTTTTACTTCTTAGCCCAGAGTGTGGTACATAGTAAGCATTTTATGAGGGAGTGAGAGTGAGGATGTTCTACCCCCTGAGGCTAGACAGACAGATTAGAGGAAAAGAGAGGACTTTGGGGGTGAGGCTGGCATTAGAGATATGCTGACCTCCATTTTTACTGCCCTTTCCTTTACCGGCTATGCCACAAGGAACAATCTGAGGTCCAAGTGGTGACAATGATGAAGCATAGAATTCCCAAATTGGAAAATCATTTAGGCCAATCTTCTCGTTTTACATGGGAAGATACTGAGGTTTGGAGAGGTTAAGTGAATTATTTAAAGTCATCAGTGTCTTAAATAATTTAAAATGTCTTTCATTGTGGCTTCTTGTAGGGCAGCTGGAGACACTGTTGATTCAGACCATTTCTGGCATAATGAGCTCAGTTCCACATGCTGCATTTTGATAAGAATGGGCTGGAGGGTGCCCAAAGGAGGACAAGTATGATGATAAAGAATCTGAAATCCATGTGGTATGAGGATTGATTGAATGAACATGAGATGTTTAGCCTGGAGAAGAGATTTACGAGGGACATAACTGTTTTCACAGAACTGTCACGTGTGAGAGAGAATTCCGTCCAGCTCTGTTTGGTCCCAGAAGGCAAAATTAGGAGCAATGAATTGAAGTTGCAAAGTAGCTAATTTAGATTTGATGTCAGTGAGGGGAAAGATGTCAGAGGGGGAAAAAAACCCTTTCTATCAATAAGAGCTGTTTATATATATATATATATATATATATATATATATATATATATATATATAAATAAATATTCTATATTTATATAGAAAGGTCTGCCTCAAAAAGCAGACCCTTACAGGAGGTCTTCAAGCAAAGTATTTTTAAATGATGATTTAAAATTTTTACTTCATGTACTTATCACAATATTTTAATATATTTTGATAATTATATTTAATGGGGTTGGTTTTCTTGTGATTGTATTGTTTTGTTTTGTGCATCTAAAACTATTAATCTGAGAAAAGGTCCATAAGCATCATCAGACAACAGACCACCATGATAGGCACAAAGGAATTTATGACACAAAAATGACTAAGAAAATCCAGACAAATGATCTATGAGAAAGTGTGCAATAATGGAAATAGCACTGAAATTGTTGCACTAAATGAACTTTGACTAAGGCTTGAATCTCACTCCCCCACTTTTTTCTTGTGTATACTTTGTATTATTCTGAATGTAATTCTTTGCATATGACATCCATTCTTTTATTTCTGTGCCTTTGCACTGAAATATCTGAAATACTTTTCATCTTTGCCTTTGGGTCTTAGAATTTACCTAACTATGGGACTCAGCTTAAATCTGATCTCCTGTGAGAAATCTTTTGTAGTTCCTGTGACTACTAAAGCCCTCTCTTTCAATGCTACCATCCTTCTAATTTCTAGGCATCTTGTATGTATCTTTTACATGAAATGTATGTTCATTCATATGTTGTTCATCCATTAGAATATAATTCCTTTAGGTCAGCAACCATTTTTGCTTCTCTTTGTAGCATGATGTCTACTACAGTAAACACTTAAAAATGCTTATTCATTGATTAATTAATTGTGTGACCTAGGACAGGTCATTTCATCTCTGAGGCATTGTTATATTGCTATTTTGTTAATTCTTCATGTTCAACTCCTTGTGACTTCATTTGGGGTTTTCTTGGCAAAGATACTGGAATAGTTTACCATTTCTTTCTCTGACTCATTTTGCAAATAAGGAAATTACTCATCTATAAAATGAAGTGTTTGGTCTAAATGACTTCTAATCAATGGGTAAAGAATTACAGGTAGTCCTCCCATTTTCATTGTCTGATGCTTATTGTGTAGGCAAATCTCCTTTCTGAGATTTGGTGGATACCAGGATGGAGGAGAAGAGTCAATTTGCTTTCTTCTCTTGAGGAATTCCTGGATTTAATAGAGTGAAAAAACATCCCCAGGACATAGGCAGATGTACATGCAGTGAAAGTCAGAGTGACAGATGGAGTAAAGTTATGTGGGACAAATTAAACCCACAAATATTGGAATCTTTGTAATGTAGCAAGTATATGTGTATAGAAGCAGAATTATATAGATTTTTATATATTTATATCTCAATACACATATCCATAGAAACATAGATACATTTGCTACTGTAAATGTTATTAGTCTAAGAGATATAGTTTTAAAGTACAAGCTAAACTTCTGATCATTGTTTATTAATAGGGGAAAAGGGTACAAGCTTTATATACAAGGGTTAACTCCCCATGAAATACCAATTTCACAATGAATACTGTAAACCTTAAAATTTCTTAGACTTATAAATGTTGGAAATTTCACCATTGGGAAATTTCATACTTGAAAAATTTCCTATTGATAGTCTATTGGAATGTGAACCCCCCTTGGCATGGGAGGGTCCTTCTCCTCCCAACTTAAGATTACTTTAGGACAGAAACCTTTTGCTGAACAATGGAAAGGGCTTTGACCTATGCTTAAGCATAGAGCAGGAAGTTCTTTGAGTCATGATTGATTTTAGAATTGATACAATAGAGATACTTGGAATGACAGAACCAGGTCTTGGAACTTCCAATCTCCACCCTACTCAGGGTAACAGGATTTAGGAAGGGCTGCAGCAAAGGATCAAGATTTAATTATTTGAGAATATGACCTTCAACAGACATGTGCAAAGCCACAGACCTCTGGGCGGTCCTTGGTTAAGCTAGAGCCACCATTGGCACAGGGAAGACATGGACAGTGATTGGTAGATGTGAGAACTGAGGGGAGGGAACGTGGATGGTTTCCTTAAAGATAGTGGGGTCTGAGGACTGAGAGGGTTGGAAAGTTTTTGCTCTGAGAGATTGTGCTCTGAGAATCTGGCTCTGAAGGAGGCTGGAGGTAGAGGCCCCTGAGACTGTTTCTCCATTTTGGTCATGTGAGTGATAGGGACTGGTCTTTTTTCTTTGTCTCAGCTATCTAAGGGCTTGGGCCTTTTGGCCCAGCCTAAACAGAGAGGGTATTTAAGCCCTATTCCCTTTTCTCCCCTTCTCTCTCTCTCTCTCTCTCTCTCTCTCTCTCTCTCTCTCTCTCTCTCTCTCTCTCATACCTTTCTTCCTCCTGTTTGTAATTAAAAACTCCATAAAAGGTTGACTGCTGACTTGAGATTTCATTTAGGAATTATATAGCTGAATTTGTTGGCGACCTTAAATTAATATATATCAGTCTTTTAAAGTGATTTCCTTGTCACAATACAGATGTTATTATTCAGTTATTTCAACCATTTCCAACTCTTCATCACTTCATTTGGGGTTTTCTTGGCAAAGATACTGGTATGGCTTGCATTTCCTTCTACAGCTCATTTTATAGATGAGGAACTGAAGTAAAAAGGGTTCAGTGACTACCTAGGGCCACATAGCTGGTAAGTATCTGAGACCAGATTTGAACCTGGAAAAATTAGTCTTTCTGGTTCTATCCCCAGCACTCTATCCACTAAGCCACCTAAGTGCTCAGGACACACATAGTAGGTGGAAAATGAACCCATTTATCCAAGATGATAGTGAAATAGAAAACCAGAAAAAGCATACATAGACTATATACCAGACAAAACAGAGCAAAGGAGCTTTTCAATTGGAAGTGAAGTAGCTCGGGTCAATCAAGAGAGAGTGGCATAGCTCACGCAAAGTGGAAATTCTCCAAAGCCTCTAGTGAAGGAAGCTGGGAAGAGGGATATGATGGTGATCTCTGGCTGCTCTCATATTTGATTTTCCCCAGAGTCTTATTTTCCCTTCAGTGATCTGAAGTGATTTGGCATTGCCCATGTTTTCTCTTGAAGATGGTGGGCAAAAGTGCCCAAAGCAACGGTGAAGTCCAAGAGACTGACTACTCTCAAGACACTGGCACTCTCTTCTCTCCCACCCTCATCAAGATGAATGCTGGAGGCATTGATCTTTATCAATGAGGAGAAAGCCAATGAGCTTTGGGACTTGAGCTACAATAATAAGAGATTGACTAGAGTTGGCTGTGTTCATGTTTTGAACTTAAACTATCTTGAAATTTTAAAAAGCCAACCTTTTTACTAAATTATTATATAATTGAAATCTCCCTGACTTTTGAGTTCTAAATGGACTTTTTCTAGTTTTGTCATCAAGTCCCCTGTGAGCTCCAGTTTTCTCTTATGTGTATAAGATAATAGTACTTTAGTATGAATTGAAGGGAAATGAGAAGACACCCCCAATCTACCCCTTTGTGGAAAAACAATTCCAGTCCTTAAGGAAATCACAATCCAATTGGAGAAGATAATACATAAAAGAATGCTTTGTGGAGGTGGGGGGTCCACAGCTTGCCTGTTTTCAAACTTTTTTCAATATTATCTATCAGTTGTGCTGACTTTCTTCCATCTATTTGTTAAGTGGGATACCTCTCCTGGAGGAGGAGGGATAAATAACTATGATGATCTAAGACAAACATATCAAACTCATATTGAAACAGGAACCACTAAACTCTTGTTGTGGGTAATATATTGACTTTGAAAATCACACATTTATAGATGGCTGAGTGTAGAAAGTGTCAGGTTTGGAGTTAGGAAGATCTGTGTTCCAATCAAGTTTCATATACTTTGTAGCTGTGTGACTCTGGGAAAGTCACTAAACTTCTGTTTATCTAAATTTTCTCACCTGAAAATGAAAATAATAATACAATCTACCTCACAAGGTTGTTGTGAGGTTCAAATGAGAAAATAATTGTAAAATACTTAGCATAGTAGTTAGTACATAATAAATGCTATATAAATCTTGGTTATTATTATTATTTTATTCATGTATCAACAGATTAAAATCAGATAGAAACTTCATTTTAATCTGGTTTTGACCTCACCCAAGAGTGTTCTTTGGCTACCTATTTTATACTTCTGATCTGAGAAACAAAGGATATTAATAAAATTTTATTTAAAATAATTTTTGCAACACATAACTATATAGATGAGGAAAATGATATATAAATCTTAAAGTATTATATGAATGTGATCCATTTTTATTATTAACCTCAATGGATGAGGCATTTTTTCAGACAATAGTAGTAGTCTCTTGGTAACCGAGGATGACGATTGTCTTTGTGCATTTTTGTGCACAAAGGCACTTGTGCATGAAGATTTAAGTGGAAAAGTCGATGCACAGAGACAGTCCCACTCTCTCTGCATTGGAAGCCTGGGTCCAGTGGCACGAAAAGTCGTTACACCTGGAGACTTCCTCAGCTGCATTGGATGGCCGTGTTGTCTTTTGTGCTCCAACACGCCCTAAGCACTCCACAGTGCCTTGATGTATCGCCATCTCAGCCGTTGAACCTTCTTGTTGGTTTCTTCCACCTGTTCTGCCGAAACAGTCTTCACATACTGGATGAGCAAAGCCCTAGTTCACAAGGGGTCGACGACGACCCGATGGCTACCCTCACAAGGTTTGGCCAGCCTGTCGAAGCCGTTCCCCAGGGTGTGGCCACTGCCACATGCTAGCAGCTACTAGGAGCCACAAGTGAGAGCTGGGTGTCAGGTGAGGGTCAGAGGCTGTAGAGCTGCCCTAGGAGGGCATGACAATAAGACAATAAGAGCTATATAATATATATAATATTCTGCTTAACAAAATATGAACAGAAGTAGCATGATATATCAGAGAGTCAGGAAGTCCTGGGTTCAAGTTCCTCCTCTGACACAAATGCCTGTAGGATCCTGGGCAATTGACAACTCCTTAGTTCCCTCTGGCAATTCACTAAGATTCTAAATTTCTGAGCACTTACCTATCTGCATGTATGGAAGGAGTTTTTTCATCTAGAATTCTCTCTACAATGAAACCACAGGTTCTGGACCGAATAGCAATAATAGCCTATTAGAATAATCCTGTTAAATACCACATGTAGGAATACTATGCTAATAATGTCCCAGATATAATTTATTGTTGTTCAGTTTTTCTGACAGTTGTGTCTGACACTTCATAACCCAATTTGGGATTTTCTTGGCAAAAATATAGGGGCGGTTCACCATTTTCTTTTCCAGTTCATTTTACAGATGAAGAAACTAAGACAAAAAGGGTTACATTCCCTAGTCTTGCCTCCTCCCCCATGTGGCAGGCTCAAGGCATGTGGGGAATTACCTTTGGTTCCTCTTAGTTCCTGGACCATCCACGGTTGTTTTTCTTGTACCTTTGCTTGGCTGGGTACACAGAGAGGAAGTCTCCCCTCCTCAGGGATGCCACCCCCTGAAACACCCCAGGGTGGCCCCGAAGAGAGCCCGCAGCCAGAGCAAATGGCCCCTGGGACCCTGAGGCACCCCTACCAGGGGTTTATAACCTTCAAGGATGTGACTGTGGACTTCATGCAGGAGGAGTGGTGCCTGTTGGACCATTCTCAGAAAGACTTTTACGGGGAGGTCATGCTGGAGAATGTGCAGAATCTACTTTCTGTGGGGCTTCCAGTTTCTGGAGAAGACTTTATCTCCCATTTTCAGAAAGGGGAAGGAACTTGGCTGCTAGAACAAAAAGGCTTAAAGAGCTCCTGTCCAGGGGCTCAGAGTAATTTTGAAGTTAAGGAGGTGTCTACAAAGTTGAGCCTTTTTGTGGAAGGATATGTCCTCCAAAGATATGAGGTTTTCTCTGACTTTTGGGTTTTTTGATTTGCATGTCCAGGTTATTGATCTCTGCCCTCCCACGTTTGTTGGTATATGAATTCAAGGATGTGGGTTTTCCCCTGAGTGCTCCTTTGGCTGCATCCTGTGGAGTTTGGGAGGATGTCTCATCATTATTGTTTTCTTCAATGAAATTATGACAATGGTGAGACATCTTTTCAAAACCTGTGGGATGCAGCCAGGGCTGAGCTCAGGGGAAAGTTTATATCCTTGAGTTCATATATAAACAGGTTGAGAAGGCCAGAGGTCAATGGATTGGGCATGCAAATTAAGGAACTGGAGGGTGAACAAGTTAAAAATCTTCAGATTTTTAAATCTTCAGATGAAGACTAGGTTGAAGATCCTAGAAGTCAAGGGAGAAATTGGCAAAATTGAAAGTCAAGGAACTATTGATTTAATAAATGGGATTAGAAGCTGGTACTTTGAAAAAAACAAATAAAATAGACAAAGTACTAGCCAGTCTAATTTAAAAAAGGAAAGAAAAAAACCAAATTGACAGCATCCAAGATGAAAAGGGAAACCTCACCACTAATGAAGAGGAAATTAAGGCATTCATTAAAAACCACTATGCCCAATTATATGGCAACAAATATGGTAATCTAGGTGATATGGATGAATACTTTCAAAAATATAAATTGCCTAGACTAAAAGAGGAAGAAACAAATTACCTAAACAACCCCATATCAGAAAAAGAAACTGAACAAGCCATCAAAGAACTCCCTAAGGAAAAAAAACCCAGGTCCAGATGGATTCACAAAGGAATTCTATCAAACATTCAAAGAACAACTAATCCCAATATTATACAAACTATTTGACAGAATAAGCCAAGAAGGGGTTCTACCAAATTCTTTTTATGACACAAACACGGTATTGATCCCAAAGCCAGGCAGGTTAAAAACAGAGAAAGAAAACAATAGACCAATCTCCTTAATGAATATAGATGCAAAAATCTTAAATAGGATACTAGCAAAAAGACTTCAGCAAGTCATCACAAGGGTTATCCACTATAACCAGGCATGATTCATACCAGGAATGCAAGAATGGTTCAATATTAGGAAAACCATCCACATAATTGACCATATTAACAAGCAAACCGACAAAAATCACATGATTATCTCAATAGATGCAGAAAAAGCCTTTGATAAAATACAACATCCATTCCTAATGAAAACACTAGAAAGTATATGAATAGAAAGGCCTTTCCTAAAAATAATAAACAGTATATATCTAAAAATATCAGCAAACATCATCTGCAATGGGGATAAACTTGAAGCCTTCTCAATAAGATCAGGAATAAAACAAGATTGTCCATTATCACCTTAATTATTTAATATTGTACTATAAATACTAGCAGTAGCAATTAGAGAAGAAAAAGAAATTGAAGGTATTAAAATTGGCAATGAGAAGATGAAGCTGTCACTCTTTGTGGATGATATGATGATTTACTTAAAGGATCCTAGAAAATCAACCAAAAAACTAGTCGAAATAATCAACAACTTCAGCAAAGTTGCAGGATACAAAATAAACCTGTATAAGTCATCAGCATTTCTGTATATCTCCAACCCAGTTCAGCAGCAAGAATTAGAATGAGAAATTCCTTTTTTTTTTTTTAAATATATTTTATTTGATCATTTCCAAGCATTATTCGTTAAAGACATAGATCATTTTCTTTTCCTCCCCCCCACCCCCCATAGCCGACGCGTAAGTCCACTGGGCATTAGATGTTTTCTTGATTTGAACCCATTGCTTTGTTGATAGTATTTGCATTAGAGTGTTCATTTAAAGTCTATCCTCTGTCATGTCCCCTCAACCTCTGTATTCAGGCAGTTGCTTTTTCTCGGTGTTTCCACTCCCATAGTTTATCCTTTGCTTATGAATGGTGTTTTTTTTCTCCTGGATCCCTGAAAGTTGTTCAGGGACATTACACCGCCACTAATGGAGAAGTCCATTACGTTCGATTATACCACAGTGTATTAGTCTCTGTGTACAATGTTCTCCTGGTTCTGCTCCTCTCGCTCTGCATCACTTCCTGGAGGTTGTTCCAGTCTCCATGGAACTTCTCCACTTTATTATTCCTTTGAGCACAATAGTATTCCATCACCAACATATACCACAGTTTGTTCAGCCATTCCCCAATTGATGGGCATCCCCTCGTTTTCCAGTTTTGGGCCACCACAAAGAGCGCAGCTATGAATATTTTTGTACAAGTCTTTGTGTCCATTATCTCTTTGGGGTACAGACCCAGCAGTGCTATGGCTGGGTCAAAGGGTAGATATTCTTTTGTCGCCCTTTGGGCATAGTTCCAAATTGCCCTCCAGAATGGTTGGATCAGTTCACAACTCCACCAGCAATGAATTAATGTCCCTACTTTGCCACATCCCCTCCAGCATTCATTACTTTCCTTTGCTGTTATGTTAGCCAATCTGCTAGGTGTGAGGTGATACCTCAGAGTTGTTTTGATTTGCATCTCTCTGATTATAAGAGATGTAGAACACTTCTTCATGTGCTTGTTAATAGTTTTGATTTCTTTATCTGAGAACTGCCTATCCATTTCCCTTGCCCATTTATCAATTGGAGAATGGCTTGATTTTTTGTACAATTGATTTAGCTCATTATAAATATGAGTAATTAAACCTTTGTCAGAGGTTTCTATGAAGATTTTTTCCCAATTTGTTGTTTCCCTTCTGATTTTAGTTATATTGGTTTTGTTTGTACAAAAGCTTTTTAGTTTGATGTAGTCAAAATTATTTATTTTACATTTTGTGATTCTTTCTATATCTTGCTTGGTTTTAAAGCCTTTCCCCTCCCAAAGGTGTGACATGTATACTATTCTGTGTTTACCCAATTTACTTATGGTTTCCTTCTTTATGTTTAAGTCACTCACCCATTTTGAATTTATCTTGGTGTAGGGTGTGAGGTGTTGATCTATTCCTAGTCTCTCCCACACTGTCTTCCAATTTTCCCAGCAGTTTTTATCGAATAGTGGATTTTTGTCCCAAAAGCTGGGATCTTTGGGTTTATCATATACTGTCTTGCTGAGGTCGTTTTCCCCCAGTCTATTCCACTGATCTTCCTTTCTGTTTCTTAGCCAGTACCAAATTGTTTTGATGACTGCTGCTTTGTAATATAGTTTGAGGTCTGGGACTGCAAGGCCCCCATCATATGTGTTTTTTTTTCATTATTTCCCTGGATATCCTTGATCTTTTGTTCTTCCAAATGAACTTTGTTATGGTTTTTTCTAAATCAGTGAAGAAGTATTTTGGTAGTTCAATGGGTATGGCACTAAATAGATAAATAAGTTTGGGTAGGATGGTCATTTTTATTATATTGGCTCGTCCTATCCATGAGCAGTTAATATTTTTCCAATTGTTCAAGTCTAGTTTTAGTTGTGTGGCGAGTGTTTTGTAGTTGTGTTCATATAGTTCCTGTGTTTGTCTTGGGAGATAGATTCCTAGGTATTTTATTTTGTCTAAGGTGATTTTGAATGGGATTTCTCTTTCTAGTTCTTGCTGCTGAGCTGTGTTGGAGATATATAGAAAAGCTGATGATTTATGTGGGTTTATTTTGTATCCTGCAACTTTGCTAAAGTTGTTGATTATTTCAATTAGCTTTTTGGTTGAATCTCTAGGATTCTTTAAGTAGACCATCATGTCATCCGCAAAGAGTGATAACTTGGTCTCCTCCTTGCCTATTCTGATACCTTCAATTTCTTTATCTTCTCTAATTGCTACTGCTAGTGTTTCTAGTACAATGTCAAATAGTAGAGGTGATAATGGGCATCCTTGTTTCACTCCTGATCTTATTGGGAATGCATCTAGTTTATCCCCATTGCAGATGATATTAGCTGTTGGTTTTAGATATATACTGTTTATTATTTTTAGGAATGACCCTTCTATTCCTATGCTTTCTAGTGTTTTTAATAGGAATGGGTGTTGTATTTTATCAAAGGCTTTTTCTGCATCTATTGAGATAATCATGTGGTTCTTGCTAGTTTGCTTGTTGATGTGGTCAATTATGTGGATGGTTTTCCTAATGTTGAACCAGCCCTGCATCCCTGGTATGAATCCTACTTGATCATGGTGAATGATCCTTCTGATCACTTGCTGGAGTCTTTTTGCTAGTATCCTATTTAAAATTTTTGCATCTATATTCATTAGGGAGATTGGTCTATAGTTTTCTTTCTCTGTTTTTGACCTGCCTGGTTTTGGAATCAGTACCATGTTTGTGTCATAAAAGGAGTTTGGTAGAACTCCCTCTTTGCTTATTATGTCAAATAGTTTGTATAGTATTGGGGTTAACTGTTCTCTGAATGTTTGATAGAATTCACAGGTGAATCCATCAGGCCCTGGGGATTTTTTCTTAGGAAGTTCTTTGATGGCTTGATGAATTTCAATTTCTGATATGGGATTATTTAAGAATTCTATTTCCTCTTCTGTTAGTCTAGGCAGTTTGTATTTTTGTATATATTCATCCATTTCTCCTAAATTGGTGTATTTATTGCCATATAATTGGGCAAAGTAATTTCTAATGATTGCCTTAATTTCCTCCTCATTGGAGGTGCTGTCCCCCTTTTCATCTTTAATGCTGTGAATTTGCTTTTCTTCCTTCCTTTTTTTAATTAGATTGACCAGTACTTTGTCTATTTTGTTTGTTTTTTCAAAGTACCAGCTTCTTGTCTTATTTATTAAATCAATAGTTCTGTCACTTTCGATTTTATTAATTTCTCCCTTAATTTTTAGGATTTCTAATTTGGTTTTCTGCTGGGGGTTTTTAATTTGATCGCTTTCGAGTTTTTTCAATTGCATTTCCAATTGATTGATCTCTGCTCTCCCTTGTTTGTTAATATGAGCTTTCAGGGATATGAATTTGCCTCTGATTACCGCTTTGGCTGCATCCCAAAAGGTTTGAAAGGATGTTTCGCCATTGTCATTTTCCTTGATGAAATTATTAATTGTTTCTATGATTTCTTCTTTAGCTAAACGGTTTTGGAGTATCATATTGTTTAATTTCCAATTGGTTTTAGATTTGGTTTTCCATGTACCATTACTAATCATTATTTTTATTGCCTTGTGATCTGAGAAGGCTGCATTCATTATTTCTGCTTTTTTGCATTTGTGTGCTATGTTTCTGTGACCTAATGTATGGTCAATTTTTGTGAATGTGCCATGTGGTGCTGAGAAGAAGGTGTATTCCTTTTTATCCCTATTTATTTTTCTCCATATGTCTATTAATTCTAATTTTTCTAAGATTTCATTCACTTCTTTTACCTCTTTCTTATTTATTTTTTGATTTGATTTATCTAAATTTGATAATGGTTGGTTTAAGTCTCCCACTAGTATGGTTTTATTGTCTATTTCTTCCTTCAATTCTCCTAGTTTCTCCATTAGAAATTTGGGTGCTATATTATTTGGTGCATACATGTTGATTAATGATATTTCCTCATTGTCTAGAGTCCCTTTTAACAAAATATAATTACCTTCCCTATCCCTTTTGATCAGGTCTATTTTTGCATTGGCTTTATCAGATATCATGATTACCACTCCTGCCTTCTTTCTATCAGTTGAGGCCCAGAAGGTCTTACTCCATCCTTTAATTCTGACCTTGTGGGTGTCAACCCGCCTCATATGTGTTTCTTGAAGACAACATATGGTAGGGTTTTGGATTCTAATCCATTCAGCTATTCGTCTACGTTTTATGGGTGAGTTCATCCCATTCACGTTCAAAGTTATGATTGTCATTTGTGGACTCCCTGGCATTTTGATTGCCTTCCCTAATTCTAACCTTTTCTTCTTCGGCTCTACCTTTTAGTCCAGTGATTTACTTTGAATCAGTCCCCCTTGTCCCCTCCCTTGATGTTTCCCTTTTTAGTCCCTCCCTTTTTGTTCCCTCCCCCTCCCCCCTCTCTTTCCCTCCCTTTTTGTTCTCCCTCTCCCCCTCCCCCCCTTGGTTTTCCCTTCTCCTTACCCTTGTTGGGTAAGATAGAATTCAAGATCCCAATGGATCTGGATGTTTTTCCCTCTCAGAGTTGATTTCCCTGAGATTGAGGTTTAAGTAACCCCCCCCCCCTCTCTTCCTCTCCTTCTTATAGGAGTTTTCTTCCCCTCCCCTTCCCCTGTGAATCTTTGTGTGAGAACCATTATTCTATTTGGTCTTTCTTTACCCCCTATTTATACATTACATTTTCCCCACATATTAGTATACATAGGTTGATATAAATGTAGTCCTTATAGAAGAGAGTTTGAGTAAAAGAAGATAACATTTTTCCCCTTTCCTTAATATTTACCTTTTCAGGTATTCCTTGCTCTTTGATTTTCGGTATCAAACTTTCCACAGAGCTCTGGTCTTTTCTTTGCAAAAAGTTGGAAGTCTTCTATTTTGTTGAATGCCCATACTTTCCCTTGGAAGTATATAGTCAGTTTTGCTGGGTAGCTGATTCTTGGTTGGAGACCCAGCTCTCTTGCCTTTCTGAAGATCATGTTCCATGCCTTACGATCATTCAGCGTAGAACTTGCAAGGTCTTGTGTGACCCTGATTGGCATTCCTTTATATCTAAATTGTCTTTTTCTGGCTTCCTGTAGGATTTTTTCTTTTGTTTGATAGCTTTGGAATTTGGCAATTACATTCCTGGGAGTTGTGTTTTGGGGGTTTAGTGTAGAAGGTGTTCTGTGAGCTCTGTCAGTGGATGTATTGCCCCCTTGTTCTAGAATCTCTGGGCAATTTTCTTTGATTATATCTTGTATCACCATGTCCAGTTTGGTGTTTATTTCTGGCTTTTCTGGGAGTCCAATTATTCTTAAATTTTCTCTTCTCCCCCTGTTTTCCAGATCTATCACCTTGTCGGTGAGATATTTTATGTTCTCTTCTAATTTCTTGGTGTTTTGGCTTTGCTTTATTAGTTCTTGCTTTAAAGCCTGGTTTTCTTTTACAGTTTGGTCAAACTGGTTTTGTAGATGCGTGAATTTCTTTTGCATCATTTCCCACTTTTCCTCCCAGAGGGTTTCCATCTTTTTGGTCCTTTCTGATTCAAATTCTTCATGGGTTTGTGGAGAGTTTCTATTTCCTTTGGAAGATTTTGGAGAATTTTCTTGTATATCTTCTTCTATCTGCTCTGTATTTTGTATTTTGGCTCCATAGAATGTGTCCAGAGTCGCCCCTTTCTTCTTATTTTTCTTGGTATTTTGGGGCTTCTGTGTTTCTGTGGAGTTTGTCATCTCTGAACGTGGAGGATTGGCTTTTCTTGTCTTTGTCTGGTGATCAGTGGCTTTAGTCCTGGGCAGATGGTTCTATGAGCGTTCCCTGGGTTAAACTGAATATGCCTCACTGGAACTGGAATGGAAGGGTCGGACCACGAGGCCACACTCTCCCCCTGGCTCGATTTCCGGAAGTTGCCTTCAGAATCCCTGGCCGTGCGGCTGTTTCGTCGGCCTGCGGGGGGATGGGCTGCCGCTTCCCCAAGCTCCGAGAGCACAGACTTTCACTGAGACTTGGATAGCAGGATCCAGCCCGTGAGGCTGTCTTGCCCGCCCTGAGGGTTGCTGTTGTTTTGACCAGCTCTCTGTAGCGGAGGCCCCAGGCAGTAACTTTCACCCGGACCGACCAGCTCTTTGCAGCGGAGGCCCCAGGCAGTAACTTTCACCCGGATTGGGACTTGGGTAGAAGACCCTGAGGGTTGTTGTTCCTCAGACCCTGCTCTCTGGGCCCGGCGGGGCTGCCGCTTCCGGGAGCCTTGGACTCTGCGCTCCTACCCCTGAGGTCCGAGGGATCTCGGGTTCTGGCTTTTAAGGGGAGCCGTACCTTTTGAACCGGGTCCAGGTCCAGGAGGAGGGTTCCCAGGGTCTGTGCTGTTGATCGTTTTGAATTTCGGCGCCTTAGGAGCTTCTAGTTTGAGATCGGTCGGGAAGGGTTTTCCGGAGATCTGAACTTCAGCTTTCTCTAAGCCGCCATCTTAACCGGCGAGAAATTCCTTTTAAAGTCACACGAGACAATGAAAATACTTAGGAATCTATCTGCTTAGACAAACACAGGAACTATATGAACACGACTACAAAACACTCTCCACACAATTAAAACTGGATCTAAACAATTGAAAAAGCATTGATTGCTTATGGGTCGGATGAGCTAACATAATAAAAGTGACCATCCTACCCAAACTTATCTATCTATTTAGTGCCATACCCATTGAACTTCCAAAAAACTTTTTTACTGAATTAGAGAAAATCATACCAAAGTTCATTTGGAAGAACAAAGGATCAAGGACATCCAGGGAAATAATGGAAAAAATACCAAGGAAGGTGGCCTTGCAGTCCCAGATCTCAGACTATATTATAAAGCAATGGTCATCAAAACAATCTGGTACTGGCTAAGAGACAGAAAGGAGGATCAGTGAAATCGACTTGGGGTAAGTGACCTCAGCAAGACAGTCTATGACAAGCCCAAAGACCCCAGCTTTTGGGACAAAAATCCAGTATTTGATAAAAACTGCTGGGGAAATTAGAAGACAGTGTGGGAGAGATTAGGTTTGGATCAAGACCTCACACCCTACCAACCAAGATAAACTCAGAATGGGTGAATGACTTGAACATAAAGAAGGAAACTATAAGTAAATTAGGTGAACACCCAATAGTATACATGTCAGACCTTTGGGAAGGGAAAGATTTTAAAACCAAGCAAGACTTAGAAAGAGTCACAAAATATAAAATAATTAATTTTGACTACATCAAATTAAAAAGTTTTTATACAAACAAAACCAATGTAACCAAAATTAGAAGGGAAGTAACGAATTGGGAAACAATCTTCATAAAAAAAACCTCTGACAAAGGTCTAATTACTCAAATCTATAAAGAGCTAAACCAGTTGTACAAAAAATCAAGCCATTCTCCATTTGAAAAATGGGCAAGGGACATGAATAGGCAGTTTACAGATAAAGAAATCAAAACTATTTTTTAAAAAGTATGATTAACTTTATTTTTTTAAACAAAGTTTAAAATAAACAGTATTAAAATATTACATTTATACAATATATGTACAAATAAATGGTGGTGTTTTCCGCAAGCAATGCACTGAAACATTTTAGGGAAAATTAACTTAGTGCAGTTTCTTCAAAAGAAGAAAAGATTTCACAGGTCAAGTAGCAGAAATAATATAGTGTAATTTTTTTTCTGATGAAGTCCAGTTGCTTAGCTGCTAAGCTAAGATATTTACATAGAAGCTTTTCTTTTTACACCAAGTTCTTGAGTGCTCCCGCTTTGAGTTCTTACATTATTTTTCCGGTAAGTGTTCTAGAAGCCACTAGTATATACATCTTTATTCTGCTTTAGTCTTTTCTACTTTAAATCATCTCATATTGTCCTTTTTCATAATGTACTTTTTGAGGGGATCCCTAAATTTTCTGAACATAAATGACTTTAGTCTCTACAGTTTTTAAAAAGTACCTTAAAAGGGGATATTTTCTTTGATATAAAGCTATTTTTCATATAAAAGTTTTCCCTACTAAAATCATTGTGATAATATACAAAGGTTTTATATTAAAACAACCTGTATATTAAACAAAGCTCTGATTAAGATGTGCACAGCCATTTATTGAATCTGGAGTTTAGAAAAGCCAACCTTTTTCTTGTTTTATCTTCTTTGTTCTTACCCAAAGATTTTACTCATCTTTCTGAAATTCACAAAAGTTCATGTATTAGCAGAATGCTATGATAGCTGTAATGAAAATGTCATCATCTTATTCTATAACTTAAACCTCTGTAAAGTCAAGAATTTTTTCAAGAATTAACTGAATAGCACCAATCAAATGAGTTCTTGAACTTCCAGAGTACAATTTAAAGTGGCACTCATCTAGTCCAAAACATCTCAAACAGTAACATTCCTAATTTATCAGAATGAACTTTGTTGCACGAGCCCCAAAAATGTAGCTAAGGTAAAAATTAGACTACATAGTTCCTGGATCTGTTCTCACTCTGGGAATGAAATACTAATATTTATAAACTAGTTCAGCTGTTTGTTTGTTTGTTTGTTTGTTTGTTTTGGACAGCTAAGATCTGAACTATGGTTATCCAATTCTGAATGGGTAGAGGCTTTTAACTCGTTCATGGTAGTGTAATTTCTGAATTGGTTAGGACTATTACTAAAGTTGTTTTAGCTTTTTTAGTACTCCAAAAGGAATATAATATTCTACTGCCAAGTTACAACAAATCCACTCAGCAAGCTCAGTTCAACTTTGCCTTTAGTGTTTTCCTGGGGATTTTTCTGTGCTCTTTGGTGGTGTCATGATGCCTCCGTTGCACACTGGTGACAATTGTCCCACCTTTGTGAAAGCTGACACATAATTGACTTCCTCCAGAATAGCCAAATAATTTGTGTGTGTCTGGATATTATGTCTATCTTCTACAGAAATCTTCTTAAAAATCTTCAGTTTCACCAGAGGTCCACCCTTCACTACTCTGGCAAAAGGTACCATCCATTCTATACATTCTGAAATGTTGTCCCAGTCTAAACCTGAAGCTTTCTTAACAACTTCAATGGAGGTAAAATGGCATAAAGCAGCCGCTGCCAATATTCTATACTGGAATTCTAATGAGTCAATAGAGAGAATACACAGATCCAGGAGCTGGGCTATTTGAACAAACTTTTCCTGGGAATACTGAGGTAGGAGTACTTTAGGAACATCTTTTAGAGCATCGACTTGGAGAAAGACATTCAACCAGGCAATAACTGTTACTGGACACAGCTCCCACTTTAAAGCCTTTAATATAATGAGTTTCATCCCTAGGATATCATCTTCACTGCAAGCACCATCAGTAACATAAGCAAATTCTTGTAATTTAGGAGCATAGATTTCCTCAAGTTTTGCAGCAATGAATAATGAGGTAATACCAATAAGCTGAAGCATATTTTTGTTTATATCCTTTTGTGTCAACATAAATCTATCAAAAAAATCTTGAGCAAGATAAAATGTTTCCCTGTGAAGTGTGTACACTTCACATACCTCTAAAAGCCAGTCTAGAAGTATTGATCTCATCTGTGGTTCTAAGTCAGAATGTAGCATTTCAAAATGTTTATCATGAACATATTTGGTCTCCTTTTTTAACATATTAAACCAGACATCCTTAGAACATCCCCAATTTAGGTCAGGCAGAGGTGAAAGATTTATGAAAAGGTTTTTAAACCTGTAGTTAGTAAACCTGGAGAAGTCACTGGTGACAGTTTCTTTGTGTGGGGTTTCAATAATAATGCAAGGAGTGATGCCCCCAGATAACACAGGTGGCCAACAATTCCTAATTTCATATTGCTGTCTCTTGGCTCCAGTCTCCTCTTTTCTTTTCTTTACATCCTGAGTCGTTTTCCTTTTTTGGCTTGAAGGAATTGAGTTTCCTGAGGAGAATCTGTTTGACTAGTTTCGGGCTGCTGTTTAGCTTGCAAACGGCTACTTCGTCTTGACATTTTTTTCTTTGGATTCTTCAAAAGTTCTGCTCCACCATCAGCCCCGATGCAGATCTGCTCTCCAATCAAAACTATTAATAAGCACATGAAAAAAATTTCTAAGTCCCTTATAAATCAGATAAATGCAAAGTAAAATAACTCTAAGGTATCACCTCACGCCTAGCAGATTGGCCAACATGACAGCAAAGGAATGTTATAAATGTTGGAGGGGATGTGGCAAAGTCGGGACATTAGTTCATTGCTGGTGGAGTTGTGAATTGATCCAACCATTCTGGAGGGCAATTTTGGAACTATGCCCAAAGGGTGCTAAAAGACTGTCTGCTCTTTGATCCAGCCATAGCAATGCTGGGTTTGTACCCCAAAGAGATAATAAGGAAAAAAGACTTGTACAAGAATATTCATAGCTGTGCTCTTTGTGGCAAAAACCTGGAAAATGAGGGGATGCCCTTCAGTTGGAGAATGGCTGAACAAATTGTGGTATATGTTGGTGATGGAATACTATTGTGCTCAAAGGAATAATAAAGTTGAGGAATTCCATGGAGACTGGAACAATCTCCAGGAAGTGATGCAGAGTGAGAGGAGCAGAACCAGGAGAACATTATACACAGAGACTGATACACTGTGGTACAATCGAATGTAATGGACTTCTCCATTAATGGCAATGCAATGTCCCTGAATAATTTGCAAGGATCTATGAGAAAAAACACTATCCACAAGCAGAGGACAAACTGTGGGAGTAAAAACACCGAGGAAAGGCAACTGCTTGACTACAGGGGGGAAGGGGATATGATTGAGGAGAGAAGCTAAATGAGCACCCTAATGCAAATACCAACAAAAGGAAATGGGTTCTGAGTAAGGACACATGTGATACCCAGTGGAATCCGGTGTCGGCTGGCTAGGGGAGGGGTGATGAGGGGGGAGGAAAAGAAAATGATCTCTGTTTCCATTGAATAATGTATGAAAATGACCAAATAAAATAATGTCTTAAAACTTAAAAAAAAAAAAAAAGGGTTAAGTTATTTGCCCAAGGTCACATAGCTAGTAAATTTTTGAGGCCAGATTTGAATTACAGTGTTCCTGCCTCCAGTTCCTGTGCTCTATCTACTAAGCCACCTTGCTGCCTAGAAATAGGAATATATAAAAAATAAGGGCTGCTTGGGTTCTGGTTTCCTCAAATACTCCATTATGCTTACAACCCTGACACTCCACCTTCTTAAAATCTGTCCTCTTTGGAATGCAAATCAAAGCAAAAGATTTTTCACTTTATTTTATTTGGGTTTTTATTTTGGAGTTTTGGTTTTATATAATTATTCTCTTACAAAAATGAACAATATGTAAATATGTTTTGCTAGATTATACATGTATAACCCAGATTGAATTGCTTGCCAGTTTCTGGGAAGGAGGAGGGAAAGAAGGGAGGGATATATTTTGAATCATATAACTTGGGAAAACTTATGTGGAAATCTATTATTACATGTAGTTGGAAAAAATATATAACTTAAAATATCCATAGGATATTTGTTATTTAATTGATTTAAATTAGTTATTTCTTAAAGTGTATTATGAAGAAGCCTATTGTTTCTTAGGATATAGTGTTTTCGTAACAAATTGTCAATGCTGATGATATTTTTCCTTCTTTAATTTCAAATAGGAATCAGGGTTCCTATATTATATGGCAAAATAGTTGAGGAATGGTAGAGGGAGGATGGACATTCAGTTAATTTGTTTGTCTTTCCTCTGAAATGTTCTTTTCCTTTTTTATGATGGAATCTATAGAAAGGTCAAGACTAAAACAAAATTAAATAATGCAAAATTCAATTTTGTGTGAATTATGAAAATATTTCAGGTCACATTTAATGAGAGCCAAAAGTCAACTGATGAGATACATATGAGCTAGTTAAGATTTTAACACACCACCACAAAATCAGTCCATATTTGCCTATAATTTCTTGTGGATGTAATAAACTACTACCATATTACCAACAGTTTTGTTAATTTTTTTAAAGAAACTCCAAGCAAAATGGTCAAAGGAAGAATTATTTAAAGGGTAACACTGCCAGCATGCAAAAAAGCTTATTATTATTATTATTGTAACAAAAATTTTATGTAATTGGACCACATGAACACGGTCACAATAACTCAAATATGAGATAAGATGGTACAGAATATAATAAAATATGCAGGCAAAAATAAAAGAAAAAGTCAGACGCATCAGCTTTTGTGTTTTGCAATCAACTACAAGGAATTGTTTAATGATAAGAATGGAGCATCTTTTAGCTACATGGATTGAAGATGGCAATAAAAAATATGTTTCTCTGAATAGAGCAGCCATTTCAACAAAAGCTTCAAGTTTATTTAAGGTCCTGAAAGAAAATAGAAATGAAGTGGATAGTGAAGAAACCTATTAAAAGCATTGGTTATTTTAATCATTCTAAAATTCAAGTTCAGGTATACGTTGTTAAAATTATGGAAGATGAGGATGTAGAAGTTAAATGCTCTGATGTTTTATAGAAAATAATCAGAAAAGGTGGAGAGAGACTTGAAGCAGGAACACCAACCAGCAGATTATTACAACAGTTGAGGTATTTAGTGATAAGAGTCTGTACCAGACTGGTGGTAATCAGAGAAAAAAGGGATACATATACACATGCACACACATACACATACACACATGCACACACACATACACACACAAACACATGATATGAGATGTTACTATATAGACATGTGTACATATTAATATATATACAAATATGCATGTGCATATGGCACATAGATGTGTATGTTTATGTATATACATGTATATGTGTGTATATATTATATGGTGTTACTGAAGTGGAAACAACAGGAACTGGTCACTTATTGGGTATGAGGGTTGGGGGAGGGGTTGGTAAGAGAGAGTAAGATGTCAAAGATGATATCTTGGTTAAGATCCTGGGTGACTGGGAGGATGTTAATATCTTCAACATTGAGAGGGAAATTGGGAACATTTGGGAAGAAAATGAATGAGTGTGGTTTTGCATTGCTGAATGTCTAGAATTAAATAATCAGGTTGATGAAAAGCTTTGAGTTCATGATGAAGATAAATGAAAGGAAAATTAAAGGTAGATATCCAATCCAATCCAATAAACATTTATTAAGCACCTACTATGTGTGAGGTGTTGTGCTAAGTTCTGGGGATACAATTAACATAAAGAAAGATAGTCCTTGTCATCGAGGAGCTTGCACCCTCAACACTCAAGGAGGGAACACATAAGAAGATGTAGGAAAGGGATGGAGGGAAGGATATTAGAAAGTACTTATATGGGAACATCTTGTTCCATGGAACTGAAATCAATCAGAGGAACAGATGGAGAATGAAGAGAGTCCCAAAGTCCAATTTCTGCCTTCTGTAAAGGAAGTCACTGTGAGGAGTTTGGTATTCTACTTTTCAACCCTTGAGTCTGGGAAGAGGAGACTGGGGAAGATGGTGCCACTCCAGACTTGAATTAACAACAAGGTGGTGAGATTAGAGGTGATGTACTTAACCTAGGAGGGGCATCTTGTTCCATGGAATTGAAATTAAGACTAGCAGCAGATGCAGAGTGGAATGACATAACTGTTTTCAAGTGTTCAGAGGGTTGTCATGTAGAAGAGGGAGTAGAATTATTCTCTTTGCCTTTTTCAAAACATGTCTCATATATATTTCCTTTTCTCATTTGCCATTCGCACCACTAATGTACAAATCCTCATCACCTTAAACCTGAACTAAGTAATAGTTTCTGGTGGTCTTTCTGCCTTATACCTTTCTCTACTCCTGTCCATACTGCACTCAGTTATCAAGTGATCTTCCTAAAGTACATCTGTGAACATGTCACCTCTATTTAATAAAATCCCAGTATCTCCCTATAATCTCTAAGGTCAAATGAAAAATATTGTTTAGTTTTTAAAGCTGTTGATAACTTGGATCTTTCTTGTCTTCCCAATATTCTCAAATTTTACTTCCACATACTCTTTGATACAGTAACCCTGGACTCCTTCTTCTTCTTTATCTATAAGTACTCAATCTCCTGATTCTGGATTTTTCCACTTATATCTCTAATTCCTGGAGCTCTCTCCCTGCTCTTTTCTGCCTCCAGGATTTCTTGGCTTTATTAAATTCTCAGCTTAGATCTCATATTCTGCAAGAAACCTTTCCAAGTCTTGCCTATCATTCCCTCTAAAATTATCTCTCATAAGTATTATCCTGTACATATGATCTTTGGGCATAGCTGTTTTCATGTTGCTTCTCTCATTAGACTGTGTGACTCCTGAAGGAGGGATTATTTGTGTGTGTGTGTGTGTGTGTGTTTGTGTGTGTGTAGTTTTGTTTGTTTTGCCATTTGCCTTTAGCACTTAATGTGGTGCCTAGCACACAAAAGGTACCTAATCCTAATAAAAGGTTGATGAATTGAGATGAGATAACAAAACCAGAAGCAATGAGTAGAAGTTGCTGTTAGGCTGAGTCTAACTCAAATCAAGCTCCTGGTAACTTAAATCTGATACGGGATTGAAAGAGACACTTAATGCTCATTTAAAAATTAACAAAATGTAATTTACTTAGCCACAACATAGAAAGGATATTGAATAAAGATAGAAGACTCAGATTAGTTAGATGCTGCCTAGCTCACCAGTGTAGGGAATCTCTCTGGTTATCAGGGTAGAAGGTGGTGACTGCATTGGCTTGAGACATGCCCTATTAAATCTAAAGAGCCCAAACTCCATGAGGTAGGATCTTAGATGAAGTCATATTAATATTATCTAAGGTCACCAACAGATTTACTCAACACTGAAGGGACAAAAGTTTATTAGAATAGAATAGAGGGAATGAGGATTTGCAAAGGGTTTAAGCATGCAGAGACTTTGAAAAGCAGCTTGCCACATGCCTGGAACCATATGGGCTCCCATTCTGGAATGAGAAGAGGGCATAAAAAGAAACACTCGGATTCCAGGGGGTTGATTGAGCTTTGGGCACTGAGCAGTGCAGCAGCTTACTTCCTGTGACCATTTTGGATCTAGTTACAGGAGGTAGCCAAAGTCCCTGGGAGATTTGGAGGTTCCTGTTATCCAGAAACATCTCTGATTTTGAAACTGATGACATCAACTCTCGTTTGGATCATCTGTGTGTGTGAGCTGCAAGGACCTGAAATATCTAGTCTAAATAAAGCCAGACCACTTGGGCTCAGGCTTTTAGTCTCTCAGCTATCCTATCTAACAAAACTGAACTGTGTTCCTGATTACAATGGCCAGCTAGTTAGATTTAGGTAGTTAGGAAATAATTTAGGCAGATAGAAAATGCAGTGAGAGTAGCCAAACTTCTTGGGATGGAAGAGACCTTTTGCAAGCTTAGACTGGAGAAATGAGATCCTTCCAGCCCTCAGATTCTGTGATTCGGTGTTTCTGTGAGAGTCTAATCCTTTCATTTAGTAGAGAAGGAGGGCCAAAAAAGGGAAATGACTTTCCCAGTGTCATACAGATAATAAATAGATGTGTTCAAGAGTTCAAGGTTCAAGAGCCTTGACCCCGAAAGAAAGTTGAGAAAACAAAAATTTCTTTCTTTGCAGAGATTCAGGGCATATGGAGGTGGTTTTGACTAATATGTTTATTGATTATACTGAGCTTGTTGAATTCCTTTTGCAAATTTCTTTTAAAAATAATTGTTGTCTTCAATGTCCAGCTCAATGGGTACAGGCTGAAAAGTATATTCAGGAATAAAGGCAAAATAGAAACAAAAAATATGGCTAAAAAAATAACAGAATTAGGTTTCAAATCCAGGTCCACTGATATCAAATCCAATGCCTTCTTCTCAAAAAAAAAAAAACAAATTTTAGTGCTGTATAGTCTTAGACTTGCATTTTCAGCTTTCCTCAACAGTATTTCAAACCCCCAAATTATTCAGCACTCATATTAGTTTTGGAAACATCAATCTGAATAATGGCCAGCCTCCATGTGTATAGTTAGTAGACAGCTCCATTCATAGAACCTGAGAAGAGTTTGTAGCAATGCTATACTAGGAGCAGGGGTGGGGGAAAGGACACAAGGCTCTTCTCTGGGTTCTGGGATTTTACATTTCCTCCCTCTTGCCCATCTGGTCCTCCCTTTCTTCTAGGTCCCTGAGGTGACCACAGACTTCCTAGAGCAGACCATGACAATGAGCCTTGGGAGTCATAGTCCCTCTGGAGAAGATAGGAGTGTTGGCAGTTCCCTCATCTATCTCAGATCCTACTAATCTATGGCAAAAATTACTGGAAAAAAAAGAGTGAGGACCTGACTGCTGATTCAGGACTGAAGCTGACCACAGCAATACAAAAGTGCATAGTCAATGACCAAGAGTTTTCCAAGGGAGAGGGTAAGTGGGAAGGAAAGGCTAATTAAGGAATGGTGTGGTGCTCAGATTATTAATTTTCCTTCATTGTAAAATGGAAGGCAACAGCAGGGGGTATGCAGAGAAATGCTGATATAAGATGGAATGTTGTGAAACTACATAGTTTAAGGACCATTTTAGACAGAAAATGATTATCTGTCAGGGATCTTACGGAGAAGGGGTGAAAGAAGCAAAGATCCAGAAAGAAGAAACAGTTAGGCAGAGATAGAAGGAGAGAATGGAAAGGAAGAGAGGGAAAGATGAGAAGAGGAAGGAAAGGAATAGAGATGAAAGAAGAGAAGAGAAAGGAGGTCAAATGAGAAAAAGGGAGGTAGGAAGGGAGGGTGGGGGAGCCCAATAATTTAAGGAAATGCCAAAAGACAAGTTTAAGACTGGGAAGAATTAAAGAAGGGTTTCTTTTCTCCCCTCTTTCCTCTGATTCTATCCTAAGTGCTCAGTTGGTGACTTTGTCCTCATTCCCACACCCAGAGTCACAACCACATCATTTATTTAAACAGTTTCTGCTTAGTACAAAACCAAATGGAGTTCTGACTATTTCTACCATGTAAGACCACATCAAGAAATATCTTAGGAAGACAGTCGGAGGAATAGCATTTCACATTCCCCCCTAGACTACTATATAGGACTAGAGAGAATCAAAAAGTGTTTAACAGCGATATCATGACAAGGATTGCTTGAATGAATCCTATCTCAAAAGTTCTCACCTAATTTGCTTCTTGTTTCTTTTCCTCTTAGTTTTCCAGGGAACTGTTTTATTATTGTTGCTGCTACTGCTGTTATGTGTATGTATCTATGCATTTCTAGTGTATATGTATATGTTTATGTGTTTGTGTTCATGTGTATGTGTATGCGAACTTTCATTCAGGAGAGGGGATTGAATTTTACAAATGTTCTAGGAGGGTTGGGAGAATTCTGTTAACACAGAGGTAAGCCAGAGAATGATGTCAATAAAGACAGAAGAGCCATCACCAGTAGCAGCTTTGGAGTTTGGATTTATTATAGAGTAAGGAAAGCCCAGAGAGGAGACTGGAGTTCATGTGGGCTTAACACTATTCTTTTCCTCTGAAGGTCATTTACTTTTTAGATTTGTCAAGATGAAAAAACAGATTTCTACCTACAAAATAACCAAATTTGATTCATAATTTGGTCCAATATAGGTGCTAAATGACATGTGCATATAATTTAAAGATTTACTAAGCATTTAGATATATTATCTCATTTGACTTTCAAGGCAAGTACTAATGATCATTTTCATTATTTTATATATATGTATATGTAATTATAGAGAAGATAATTAAGGGTAAGGAACCAATAAACTTCTGAGGCAGAATTTGAACCTGTGATTACCTTGATTCTAAGTCCAAACCTTTCAACTGTATCACTCTGATTCACAAATATCTCTTCACTGTCAAGTAATCACTTAAGGCATAAGATTTGGGTACAACCAAAACAAAAGCAATGAGAGTTTAATTAGTTGCATATGAGGAAAATTACAACCACATTAATTCCATTGAAAGCTTGTTCTGAGTATTGATTAAATAATGTCATTATATATTATTAAGTATAATATAAAATGTCAGTTATTAGACTTAACTTAAGACCCTATCTATGAGGACAACTGACCATGTTAGAATCCATCCATTTGCTTAGTACTCTCTATGCCAACTACAAAAATTAACAGAAATACACAACGCACGCACACACACACACACACACACACATACACACACACAGAAAATACACACATTCATGAACCTTGGAATTGGATGGAACCTTCCACTTTACCTAGCCCTCCCTATCTGTGCCTGGTTAAGAATTCCCTCTTCTGACTATTTGTAATGAAGCCACATGATCTGCATTTGAGGTCATGTATAAAGGAGCAATTGATTATCTTTCAAGAGTACTCATTCCCAGGTCTGGGTAAATATTATGAGTAAATTCATCCTCACATCAAGCCTAAATATGACCCTTTAAAAGTTTCATTCATTATCCCCAATTATGTGGGTTCTGGTCACTCTTTAATCGTTGATCTGTGCCCTTCCAAACCTAAAACATAATTAAAAATAGAGTCTGACGGTCTCTTTGAATTATCATTGTCTAGGACTGAAGTTGAGGTTTGGGGAACATGGCTTTGCTCTAGCTGCCATTTTAGAAGCTTATTCCCAGGGATTCCTGTCTGAGGAGGTCATCATTGGCTATGGTCATGGGTATACATCATCCAATGAAATGGAGATTCGATCATCATAACAGAGGAGTTGGTCTATGTAGGCAACAAATTTGAACCTAGAACCTGAATGATCTAGTTCAGAGTCTGTACCAATGCAACCAGCTCATCAGAGCAATAAAATATTTTCAGCCCTCTTTGTGCTATGTATATTCAGCCTAGAGAGAGAGAAGGAAAGAGTCATCTTCCAGGTGACTACTTTATCTGCAGGAACTAAAATTGGATCCCCCAAAGCGAGGGATAGGATTAAACCGCTGGTTATAATAATGAGGATGAAAACACACATCAGGTCACTACACCCAATGATGGAACTGTTCTATTGGTACCTATAAGAAAGCAATTAGAGGTTAAAAGGAAAAGAGCTTCTGACCTGGAGACAAAAGAATACTTGAGCCTCCTGACTATAGTTAAATTTTCAATGTGAGTATTTACACTTTGGAAATCAGAAAACACTACAAATAAAGGGTTGGATTATTACTTTGTTGATTATCTAAACTTATAAATAATGGAGAAAAATGTTAAAGGAGATTAAACTTGTGCGCTCTGATTTCCAGAGATCTGGTTGTTAAACATTTACCAGAACATCTCTGCCTGAAGACATACAGTAACAAGAGCACCTGATTTAAGATTCAGGAAACATGGATTGAAGTTTCATCTTTGACATTCACTTCATGCAACTCTCATCAAATTTCATTTGTCTTTTAGGTCTCTATGCATAAATGTCATCATCTGTAAAATAGGCTAATAAAAAAGAAGTTTGTTTCATGTTTAAAGGGCTAGTTGAACTCTGGCCAGCTGATTCCAGATCTTCTCCCAATGATCCAGATGATATAGTCACAGAAAGTAAGGGGAGGGAATCAGCTAGTTAGAATGCAACTAGATCCCTACACATGAAAATTAAAAAGATGCATTAATTGAATAAATATTTTTAAGCAATTACAAGCACAAACAATTTCAGCAAAGAAGACAAGGTTACTATTCTTATGAAATTATCATCTCAAGGGAGATGGGAGATGTGTATGAAATAACTAGAGAAGACTGTAAAGGAATGTTTTTCTCTAATCGAGTACTGATCTTGTACAAATGAAAGAGGATAGAATTTAGATTAGGAAGAAAGAGATAGTGAAGTGTAGTGGAAAGAACACTTGATTTGGAACCCAAAGACTTGAATTTTAATCCTTCTTTAAAATTTAGCAGCAAAGTTCCATAGTCTGTCATACTTTAGGTAGAGTGTTTGGTAGCTGAGTAGAGGATGGATTAGAGAGGGGAGAGACAGAGAACAAAGAAATCAATTAGGAGACTATTTCAGAAGTTCTGGAAAGAAGAGGTGATGAGTGCCTGGACTAAGGGAGCAGATGCATGATTGGGAGAGAAGAGCATAAATGTGAAATATTATGGAGGCATAACTAAAAATACCAACCAACTTGAATGAAGGAGAGGAATATGCCAAGAAGGACTCTAAGATTTTGGGTGCCTATGGATATTGGTGGCATGAACAGGAGCAGGAAGTTTGAATGAGTGGTACATTGCAGAGGTTTAAGGGGAGGGGAGGGAGAGGGAGTGATAGCAAGCATAGTAATAGACATTACCATTTTGCAAAGGTTTTACAAATATTATCTCCTTTAATCTTCACAACAACCTTAGAAGATAAGTGCTATTATTTGTTATGCCCATTTTACAGTGGAGGCAAATGGAGGTGAAGTGATTTGCTAATGTCATATTAGTTAAATGTTGTGGCATTTGGACTCAGTCTTCTTGACTGCATGTTCCTAATTCCAAGTCCAGCATTCTATTCACTGCACCACCAAGCTGCCCCTATTGAATTCTTCTTTGACATATTGAGTTTAAGATACCTCTGAGACATCCATAGATATCCCAAGTGCTCAGCTGGTGGCTTTGTCTTCATTCCCATACCCAGAGTTACAACCATAGCCATTATTTAAATAGCATCTCCAGAGGTCAAAGCCAAATGGAATTCTAACCATTTCTTGTTGTAAAATCTTATAAAAATATTTTAGGAAGGTAGTAAGAGGAACTGAATGCCCCCTTAGACCACTCTATTGGACCAGAGAATTAGAGAGGGTTTAAAAACAACAACTTTAAACTTTCTTACTTATTTTGCTTCTTGCTTCTTCTCCCCTTAATTACATAGGGACTTGTTTTGCTGCAGCTGTGATGGTTGTGTATCTGTGTATCTATTCTCTCTTTAGTATATGTGTGTATGTTTGTGAGAGAGAGACAGAGAAAGACAGACAGATAGACACACACATAGAGAAAGAGATAGACACAGGGAGACAGACAGAGAGAGAGACAGATCAAGAGACATGGAGGCAGAGACAGAGAGACAACGACAGAGAGACAGAGAGGAACAGAAAGACAGAGAGAGACTTTTATTTAGGAGAAGGGATTGAATATCACAAATGCATTAGGAGAGCTAGGGGAATCCCCATTAACCGAGAGGTAAAACAGGAACTGATGTGTAAATATCCAGCATGAAACCCTTTACATAGAACTGGAATTCAAGAGAAAGGCTTAGACTGGATAAATAAAACTTTGAGTCATAGGTGAAAAGATATTTGAATCTATGAACTAACTAGCATTTGTAATGCTTTTTATAGGTCCTCACATTTGAAACTCACAGTGGCCCTGCAAAGGTAGATGCTCTTATTATCCATATTTTATAGATGAGGAGAGGAATCCCAATGAGGAAGTTCCCTCTGCCAGCACAGATGGGTAAATCTTCTGCACCTTAAAGTCCTACATGGTTGCCAGGGGCACTGAGCAATTAAGTGACCCGCACAGAATGTGTTAGTATGTACCAGAGGTAGGACTTGAACTTAGTACTCTCTGGCTCCAGAGTCAACTTTTTGTCTAGTGTAGCATACAAAACATTGTGTAAAGTCTAAATAAGAATTGTTATTACCATTTGAGCTCTTGTTTTTGATAGTATATTTTTACTCTGCAGATTTAGAGAAAAGGAATAAGGAAGATATGGGGAACAGGGAATCAATTTAGGATAAAGAGAAAAATACAGAGAAATGAAAGGGTCAAAGAAGGTCTAGAGAAAACCTTCCTACAAGAATCAAACTTGTTCTGACTTTTCAGCTCTTTTCGCATTCATCTTGTGTGTCAAATATCTACCCTGTGCTTTGTATCTACCCTTGCTCCTTCTTCTTTATACCCTTACTTTCCATCTGAGAGTCAATACTATGTATTGGTTCCAAGGCAGAAGAGTGGTAAGAGTTAAGCAATGGGGGGTTAAGTGGCTTGTCCAGGGTTACACAGTTAGGAAGCACCTGAGGTCAGATTTGAACCCATGACCTCCTGTCTCTAGACCTGGCTCTTAATCCACTGAGCCACCCAGTTGCACCTTTCTTCCTTTCTTCTACATGCTTCCCTCTAGAAAGCCTCTAATGTTAACAATCCAAAGACCCAAAACTCATGCCTTTGTTCAGAGACACCACAAACTATTATTTGAAATGCACATATTTAGGCAGAGATGTGCTGGAGCCCTCTCAAACCCTACATAAGAGTGATTGTTAAATTTTCCCTGAGAGAATTCACACATCAGAAATTGATAAATACCAGGAGTATTTATCAGGATAATACAGGACTTCATTGACTATTTTGCTGATTGTTTAGATTTAAGAAAATGATGGAGAAAATGTTAATGCAGATTAAACAGAAAATGTATCCTTTTTTTGTTTTGTTTTTGATAGCCAATTGTTAAATATTAATTTACCAACATAATGCTGCATTGAGGTCTGAATGCCTTCCCACCAGAGCACACAGTGACACACATTAATATTGACCCTCTGTGCATGATCCCCAATTCCATTACATTCCTATTTTAGACTCAATCTCAGTCATGTAGTAGGATCCTATCAGAGCAGTAATAGAACTTTGGTTGTCACCACATATCTCCTGTAATAAAGACAAAAGATACAATTACAGATACTAGTCTAGTAGTTTTCCCTGTTGACCTCTGATGTTTATTTTGAACTGTATATTTATATTTTAGTTTTTGCCAATTACATGTAATGACACATTTCCAAATAAGTTTTCCTAAGTTACAAGATCAAACTTATCTCCCTCCCTCCTGGTGCTGGCAGGCGATTCAGACTGGGTTATACATGTATTATGACATAGAACATATTTCCGTATTATTCATTTTTGTGATTTATATAATCAAAACCCCCAAATATAAACCCAAATAAACGATTGAGATATTGCATGCTTTCATCTGTATTCTGACACCAACAGTTATTTCTCTGGAGGTGGATAGCATTCTTTGTCATAAGTCTTTCAGAACTGTCCTGGATCATTGTAGTGCTGAAAGTAGCTAAGTCTCTTTGATGTCTATTTCAGAAAGCTTTAGGAAATGTGCCTATTTATTCACTTGTTTTTCTTTTTACCTCTCCCAGTAACATTCGTGAGGTGAAAGACCATGGGAAATTGGAGTGGGATCCATGTAGAGAACTTCATCCTGGTGGGCTTTCCTACCTCACAGCCCCTCCAGCTATTCCTTTTTGTTCTCTTTCTCATCTTCTACCTGATGACTTTGCTAGAGAATGCTCTCATCATATCCACTGTGTGGCTCACTCCTGCCCTTCACCGCCCTATGTATTTTTTCCTGAGTCACCTATCCTTCTTGGAGCTGTGGTATATCAATGTTACTGTCCCTCGGCTATTGGGAGCCTTTCTGACCCAGAATCTTTGGATCTCCTTTGTGGGCTGCATGACCCAGCTATACTTTTTCGTTGCATTGGCCTGTACTGAGTGTGTCCTTCTAGCTGTCATGGCTTATGATCGGTACCTGGCCATCTGTGAGCCCCTCCGCTACCCTAGCCTCATGTCTCCATCTCTAGCTACCCGTCTAGCAACTGCTTCTTGGGTCAGTGGCTTCTTTAGCTCCATGATGAAGCTCTTGTTCATTGGTCGGTTATCTTACTGTGGCCCCAATGTCATCAACCATTTCTTCTGTGACATCTCTCCTCTCCTCAACCTTACCTGCTCAGACAAGGAACAGGCTGAGCTGGTGGATTTCCTCCTGGCCTTGGTAATGATCTTACTGCCCTTGCTGGCTGTGGTGTCCTCCTATGCCGCCATCATTGTGGCCATCTTGAGGATCCCCACTTCCCAAGGAAGGCAGAAAGCCTTCTCAACCTGTGCCTCACACCTAGCAGTAGTTGTGATCTTCTACTCTTCCATCCTCTTCATATATGCTCGACCAAGGGCTATGTATGCTTTTAACTACAATAAAGTAATATCTGTGTTATACACTGTTATTGTGCCTCTCCTCAACCCTGCCATCTACTGCTTGAGGAACAAGGAAGTGAAGGATGCCCTGAGGAAGACAGTGCTGGACCGATGTCACCATTGTGGTGATTCCCAAGATTGAAAATGAATAGATTGTGGGAAGAAGTAGAGAATAGGAATGGATGAAATGTAAGAAGCTCCCCCAACAAGGCAGAGAAAATTCTCTTTGTCAGGTGGTGATCTCAGGGATTTGGACAGTGACTATTCCTCCTGTCCTGAAAAAGTGCAAAAACTTGATTATACCTCTAATCCCTGGATATATTCTTGTAGATCTATAGCCAGTTATCAAGTAAGCTTCATTCCCCCAGTGTAAGTGAAAGGAAGGGAAATATTGCAAGAATGAAAAATGGCCTATCAGGGATGTGTGGGACAGGGTAGAGAATGCCTATGCTATCTGCTAAATGAGTTGACAGATGAAGGGTGAAAGCCCCAATACATAATTATCATCTAGTGCCCTGGAATGCTAAGAATTTTCTCTCCCTGTTTAGGGGAAGATGTCCCATTCTTCTTGCCTTTTTTGTTTAAATTCCAATGTTTTGGCATCAGGAAGGATTAAACCATATGTCTTTCAGAAGCAAGAAATGTGGTATAAAGCTAATTTCCAGGTTGTATGACAGTGTCAGTTTCATGTTGACAAAATATGTCTGCAGTTCTAATGTTGACATGGCTGTTGAATAAAGCTATAATTTGCCCAGTAAATCATTTCTTCTCTAAGCTAAACATTCCTAATTCTTTCAACAGATCCTCATCTCACACATTCTCAAGACTCTTCAACATCCTGTTTACTTTCCTCTGGATGACTTTAGTTTGTCCATATATTTCCTCAGATGGGATATTTATGAACAAATGTTTTAATTTCAGATATTGTCTGATCAGAATGGAATATATAAGGAACATCACTACCTTACTTATCCTGGGATGCTCCAGAATTGAAATCATCTCTCCAAATATAGGCTTCCAGTGTGACAAAGGCAAATGTGGAGAACAGAGGTTAGAGATAAAAGGGCAGGGATATTGGAAGGCATAAAAATATTGTCATTTTCCACTCTGATCCTTATTGAGCACCTCCCAACTAACTAGGTCCTGCCAAAGGGAAATGCCAGTCAGATGTCTCTTCTTTAAACCATTGCCTGTTATCTTTGAATTGAAACTATATTGTTTCTAAGGCAGAAGAGTGGTAAGGGCTAGACAGCTGGAGTTAAGTGACTTGCCCAGAGTCACACAGCTAGGAAGTATGTAAGGCTAAATTTGAACCCAGATTTGTCTCTAGGCCTGGGGCTCTATCCACTGAGCCACGCAGTTGCCTCCATTTACCAATCTCTTATTGCATTTCTAAGGTAAAAATTTATGTGCAGGGAGGTATGAAACCTAGTGAGGGATTAATTTAATAGTCTATTAGTGCAACAGAAGTATACCATTTCAAGTAGAATTCTCTTCAGACAAGAAGGGTTATATATTTAAAAAGTGGTTAATAGGAAATGTAAGTTCAAGATAAGAAGAGGTAATAAAGGAACATGTAAAAATGAGCTCAAGGCACCAGACTCAGGCAAAATACATCCTAGGTTATTCACACAATTGATAGGTGTGATTACCAATAAATAATCTAAAACAGCTCAGAGGAAGAAACAAAGGGTACCTATTTTTCATTGTAAAGGGTAAAGAATAAAATTCTGAAACTACAAGCTGGTGAAAATAACTGCAATTCCTGGATAATTCTAGAGCATATCAGTAATGGCACAATTTATGCCTTTTGTACATGCTGTAAGTCTTTAGAAAAGGGAATGATGATCACTATGAGCCAGCCTAGTTTCATCAAAAAGAGGCCAGGCTGACCACATTTCTTTCATAGGAGGGCAAGTCTCACACACCAGACTAGTGGGTCAGCATCAGTTAGCTTGGATTTCAGTGAGGTATTTGACTATGTTCTTGACATTACCTTTTTTGGTTAAGATGGAAAAAATATTGTATAGAAGATAGTTGAATTTCGAATTGACTGACTGACCAGAACTCAAAACTAGAAACTAGCAATTAATGAATGATGTAAACTTGGAGAAAGGTCAGTAATAAAGTATTTCAGTGATCAATCCTCAACCACTTACTCTTCAAAGACACACACACTCTCTCTCCACATATACATGCATATATATATATGTATATATATAAAGTATATGTACATTATCAGTGGCTAAAGGTGTATATGTAAGGCTTATCAAAATTATAGATGACACAAAGCTGGGAGGAGCACCTAACATGTTAGATGCCAGAAGAAAGATCCAAAAAGTATTTTCAACAGGAAAGAGCAATGGCCCAAATCTAATAAAATGAAATTTAATATGGTTAAATATAATGCATTGGGATTTAAGGTATAATAGCTGCCTCCAGGTATAGAGAAGTTAAAGAGAGATTAGTTTTATTTTGTTTGGCCCAGAGGGCACAACCAAAATAAATGGGTGGAAGTCTCAGAGAGACAGATTTAGGTTCCTTAAAAAGCATACATTTGATGAGAATCAGAGCAGTCCCTAATCAAATTGACTACCATAAGAAGTAATGACTTTTTTAATATCACCATTTGAAATGTATTTTTTAATCAATACAATTATATTTTCTCTTCTTTCCATCTCAACTCCTCTTATTAAAAAAACAACAATAGATAAATACAAACAAACCAACCAAAAACCAGAAAAAAGAAGGAAAAGACTTTGTATCAAAACGAATTCCTGAATTAGATATGTTCAAAAATGTCTTATTTTGCACCATGAATTAGTCACCTCTCTGTCAGGAAGTGTATAGTTTTATCTTTAGTCTACTATAATCAAGGTTAATCCTGGGTCAGAATTGTGAAGTCCTTCAAAACTATTTATCTTTACAGTGTTATCGGATCAGTTCTATTGATTCTACTCATATCATTCTGAATCAGTTCATGTAAGTCTCCCTAGGTTCCTTGGAAACAATTACTATCATCATTACATATAGCACAATAGTGAAGCTCTAAGTTTTCTAAAATCTAGATATGAAAGCATAGGAAGGATGATCACTTTTCATGTATTTTTGAGAAGATGTTATTTTGACATAGATTCAGTTATGTAGTTTCTGAGGACCCCAGATACTTATGAGTCCATGAGCCAAAATGCTTATATAATCCAAATATGAAAGGCCATATATTTTCCCAAAAATGAAAAGAGAAAGAAATGTGGTACCTTTCACAACTTTGGTTTGATGGGATACAAAAGAGTTCCAAACTAAACAAAAAGATAACTTATGACAAAAGGTTTAGAAATAATTTTTATTTCATAAAATTAAAAACTGTTTTTCACTAACAAAATCAGTGCAATTTGGATAAGAAGGAAATCAGTGTATTGGGGGGAAAATCTTCACATCAAATTTATCTGATGAAGAGCTGAGATCCAAAATATATGGGGAGGAAATATAAATAAATAAGGTACGAGTCACTTAATGGATACATTGCCCACCATTATACAATGATCAAAGGACATAAACCAACAATTCTTCAAATTATTATGAATTATTAACAACAATATAAATCACTCAAAATTATTTAGAGAAATATAAATTAAAACAACCCACAATCACCCAGGCAATTGACAAAGAAGACAAGAGATGAAATAATTTGTGTAAAGGATAGATCTTTGGACTGGAAAAGAAAGAACAGAGTTCAAATCCTGTCAAAGGTACTTATTATGTGACCTTGGGAAAGTCACAACCTCTAATGGAAACCCCTATTTCAGGGGGCAGCTGGGTAGCTCAAGGGATTGGAGCAGGCCTAGAGAGGGGAGGTCCTGGGTTCAAATCTGGCATCAGACATTTCCCAGCTGTGTGACCCTGGGCAAGTCACTTGACCCCCATTGCTGAGCCCTTACCACTCTTCTGCCTTGGAACCAATACACAGTATTGATCCCAAGACAGAAAGTACGGGTTTTTTTAAATTAAAAAAAAAAAAAAACACCTATTTCATATGGTTGTTGGGAGGACCAAATAATATAGGATATGCAAAATCCTTTCCAAACCTTAAACATCTATACAAATATTATTATTGTTATTATTATCATTATTCCATGTTGTAGTAGGGTCTGGGTTCTGCAGAATGCCTGACAGAATAATACATTGTTTGTTTAGTTGTGAATTGGTCCAAGAATTCTGAAAAATTACTTCAGAATTAATCTAAAAAGATGGCTTATATAACTATAAATTTTACTCAGATATCCCTTTGTTAAGTATATTTTCCAAAGTCAAAGAGAGAAAAATATCAAATCTGCCAAAAAAATTAATAGTAGTACTTTTGTTGTAGCAAAAGGAGGAAAAACAATCTAGGACATCAGCTAATTCGAATTAGCTAGTGTTGCAAGGATTTTAAGATCCTACAAGCCAACATTCCAGAACCCTCAGGAGCAGAGAGAGACAATTCACACTGACAGTTTCTTCTCTGAAGAAGGAGACTTTGAAGCTGCCAGGAGCCTGGGACCTTCCTTCCTTCCTTCAATCAATCCATCTCAAGGAATTGGTAGATGGTGGTTAGCATTCCACTCAGGAGGACTGAGTGAGGGAAACCATTTCTCCCCTTCCTGATTCCTGCAGTGCTGCTCTTTCTACTGGGACTTCTGCCAGACCCAAAGAGGACTCCAGTTTGTGAGACTACTTTGGCTCTTGAACTGGCTCCTACCAGCCCCTCCCTTTATCTTAAATAGTTAAGGAATTAATTAGATTAGTAAAGAAAGTTGTTAGTGGGTTTAGTACACTGAGCTGTGGGTTAACATTAGATTTTCCCAATCCCCTTCCCTTGATTCCTTTAGCTTAAATTAACTGTTAGTTTGATAGAATTACATGTTCTATTTAGTATTTTAATTATAGTTATTTCACTAGATGATGGAATGAATAGGGCCCCGTGTCTATAGTCAGGAAGATCTGAGTTCAGATTCATCCTTAAACACTCTATGTTCTATGTTCTATGACTATGGGCAAGTCACTTCACTTCTGTCTGCCTCATTTCTTCAACTGTAAATGAGGTTCAGAATATCATCTACCTCCTAGTGTTGTTATGAGGACTGAACAAGACAAAGTTCCTGGAACATAGTAGGTGCTTATTCTCTTCTTTTCCTTATTTAAAAATAAGGGAACTTGACCATAGAGCCTATTCTATGCTGTCACTAAAGTAGACACCCATATGTTGGGAAATTGATTTTTAAAAAGGTGCACAAATTTAAGTGAATGATATTGTGCCATAAGAAACAATGAATGAAAATGAAGAATTGGGAGAGCTAAAATGAACTGATTCAGAGGAAATTAGGAAGAACCAGAAAAACAATATAGATGATTACCACAACAATAGGAAGGGAAAGAATAACAAAAGAGAAATCATATAATTATAGTGACCTTGCTTAGTCTCTGAGAACAGATATGACTCTATTCTATGAGGAGGTGCGAGCCATACTGAGTGTGGATCATGGAAAAGGAGATAAATTCTAGTCAGTTTGTTGATTCATTCTGTAATTACTTGTCTCCCTCTTCTTTGTAATTATTTTATCCTAGAGATAATTTTCTAGGTAGGGAAGGATAGATATATTTGTAAATGAAGTAGATTAAAAATAGATTAAAAACACAATAGATTAATAGAAATAAACACAATATAAATAAACTAGAGTCTGAGTCTCTAGTAGTCATTTGTGATGCTTATTTTGTTGTTTTTAAGACATATCTTCTATAGAATTAGACTGCTTTTTCATGAAGTTTTAATTAATGTTTAAATAGAAGTTTTGAAAAGAGAAATACGGTGAAAATTTCAGACCAAGGAAAGAAAGGGAATCTTAAGTAATGTTATTTCCTATTTTGTTTGAATTTCTGGGAATTCAAAGGATTTCAGACATCTTCATCTTTGGAAACAGAAATACAAATATGGTCAACATAAAACCAAAAAGAAATAAGTGAATTTAGGATCTTTCACTATTTGGGATTTTTTTTTGCACTTTCCTCAAATGGTTGACTAGACTTAGCTGAAGTAAACTTTTTTTACTTTTGATTATTAAGTGGCATTGTTATATTGGGGTTAGGGTTAGGGATTGTAGGATGGACAATGTTGATGGGATGTAACAGCAAAAAATATAGATGGATAAATACAAAATGTCAGGGGAAAGTGTATGCAAGAATTTATACTACCTTGGAAGGGTCCTGGATCAGTATATTCCCATACCTCCAAGATCAAGTTTAGACAGAATCAGGGGGTCAACAGGTTAAGATTAATTTTACCAAATATATTAAGCATGTTTTCAGTATTCTTTGCTCTTAGAAAGAATCTATTATGTTATAAAGGGTTGGAGAGGAAGGTTTCCAAAGATTATGGGGTATCTTGGGTAATGTTACAGAGGAATTGTGTAAAAGAAGCTAGGGAACTTCCTTAAAAACTTAGGTAGTGTTTCTCCTTTGGGAAAGTGATCTCTCAATAAATAGGTACAAGGCAACATGTTACCCAATATTCTAAGGTGAGTTCCAAATGGATACATGACTTAGAAAGATTGACATCATAAGCAAATTAGAGACACAAGGAAATTACCTTTCCAATCTATGCATAGGTGAAGAGTTCATGACCAAAGAGAAGATAGATAGGATCACAGAAGACAAAATGGACAATTTTTATTTCATAAAATTTAAAAAGTTTTGCATAAAGGAAAACAGTGAAACTAATATTAGAAAAGAAACAGGTAACTAGGGAAAATCTTTACAGAAAGGCTCATTTCTAAGATATTTAAGAAACCAATGGAAATCTATAGGAATAAGAACCATTCTACAAATGATAAAAATTATCCAAGAATAAATGCAGGCAGTCTTTATTTATTCAAAAAATATTTTTAAAATGATTTTGTTCAGCAATGCAATGATCCAGGACAATCCAGAGGAACTTATTAGAAAGAACATTATTCATATCCAGAGAAAGAACTGTAGGAGTAGAAATGCAACAGAAAAACATATGATTGATCACATGGTTCGATGGGGATATGATTGGGGACACTGACTTTAAAAGATCACTCTACTGCAAATATGAATAACATAGAAATAGATTTTAAAAATGATACATGTATAACCCAATGGAACTGCTTGTTGGCTTTGAAAGGGAGGTGGGAAGACAGGTGGGGAAAATCACGAATCATGTAACCATGAAAAAATGTTCTAAATAAGCAAATTTTATTTTGTTAAAGATTTTCTAATTACTTTTAAAATTTTGTTTGCCATTCATTAAAAAAAACCTTTTCCTTCTGCCTTAAAATCAATAGCTTTTACCAGTTCCAAGGCAAAAAAGTGTTAAGGATTAGGTGTTGAGTTTAAGTGACTTGTACAGAGTCATACAACTAGAGACTATACGAGGCCAGATTTGTACTCAGGATTTTCATGTCAAGGTCTGACTTTCTATCCACTGAGTCACTAAGATGCCCCACATTCTATTAACTTAAAACTTTCACATAATCATTGAGAATCCCTAAGAAGGAACTATCCTGTATGTTATTTCACTGAACCACCTAGTTATTCCTAACATTGATTTAAAAAAATAAGTTCCAAATTTTTTCCCTCCTTGTTGCTCCTCACCACCACTGGAAAAGGCAACCAAAATGATATCTATTATATATTAAAAGTCATGCAAAACATATGTCAATATTAGTGATATTACAAAAGAAAACATACACATATATATAAAATTAAAGTAAGTGAAAAAGTTTGCTTTTATCTACACTGAATGTTCATTAGTTCTCTATCTGGAAACAGACAACATTTTTCAACATGGGTCCTTTGGAGTTATTTTCAATCATTGTCTTGATTAAAATAGCTAATTGGTCATCGATACAATATTGCTATTACTGTGCACAGTATTCTCATGGTCATGCTCACTTCATTTTGTATCAATTCATATGATTTCACAGATTTTTCAGAAATCATTCTACTAATAATTTGTAATAGTACAATAGTATTCCATCACCATCATATACAAAAATTAATTCAGCAATTCCCAAAATGATGATTATCCTTTAAATTTCTAATACTTTCCCACCACAAAAAGAGTTATTTATTCTATAAATATTTTTGTACATATAGATCCTTTTCTATTTTCCATGGCCTCTGTGGAATACAAGTCTTGTAATAGTATTGTTGAGTCAAAGAGTCTGAACAGTTTTATAGTACTTTGTAATTACAAATTGTTATCCAAAATGGTTTGACCAGTTCACTCTTCAACTAATAGTTCATTTAGATCTATTTCCCATCATCTCCTCTAGCATTTGTCATTTCTAATAGATGTGAGGTAGTACTTCAGAGTTACTTTAATTTGTCTTTTTCTAAACAAAAATGATTTTATACATTTTTTCTCATATGACTACAGATAGATTTGATTTCTTTGCTTTTTCTTTGATCTTAACTTTCAGGTAGTCTAATAATTCCTAAATTACTTCTCAATCTATTTTCTAGGTTGATTGTTTTTCTGATGAGATATTTCACATTTTCCTAGATTTACTTTCATTCTTTTTACTGTTTCTTGTTTTCTCATGGAATCATTAGCTTCCACTTCTCCAATTCTAATTTTTTTTCTTTTTAATTTTCTTTTATTTCCCCCAAATACATGTGAAAACAATTTGTAATGTTTTAAAAAGAAATTTAAGTCTTAAATTCTTTCCCTCTCAACCTCACCCTTGCCCCCTTCCCCTGAAATGTTAAGTAATCTTATATAGATTTTACTTGTTCAATCACATAAAGCATTTTTCCATGTTAAAATTTTTGTGGAAGAAAAACAAAAAAATAATATTAAAGTACAAAAATCAGTTAAGTTTAGTCTGGATTCAAACTCTATCTGTTCTTTCTCTGGAGGCAGATAACATTTTTTATCATGTGTCCTTTGGGATTGTTTTGGAACATTGTATTGCTGAGAATATCTAAGTTATTCAAAGTTCATTATATTGTATTCCTGGCTCCATGTAAAATGTTCTTCTGATTCTGCTTATTTCACTCTGCTTCTGTTCATGGAAATCTTTCCAGGTTTTTCTGATCTCCAAATTCTAACTTTTTAAAATTATTTTTATGACTCTTTTTCCATTTAGGGAATTCTTTTTTGTAAAGTGTGATTTTATTCATTTTTTGTGCCTCTTTTACCAAGTTCCTAATTGTCCTTTCATAATTTTTTTCTTATGCCATCATTTCTTTCCTTTTCCTTTACTTGTCTTATTTTATTTTTGGCTTTCCACTCCAGAATTCAACTTAAGGTATCATTTTAAAATTGGAGGAGAATACTAGGAAAAATTGGCTGAGTGCTTTCTCTTTCCCTTCCATCTTGATTATATCCTGTTAAATTTTTATTGTTGTTGGAATTTGAATATTTATATATGTGGTCACCAGGGATTTAATTTCTAAATCCCAAAATGGAATTTATGGTAGTTTTATTTGCAATAGAGGGAAGATATTAAGGAATGAGAGAGAGAGAGAGAGAGAGAGAGAGAGAGAGAGAGAGAGAGAGAGAGAGAGAGAGAGAGAGAGAGAGAGGAAACTCTGGCTTCCTCTGAGCCAGGTAGAAATACTAAGGCCCTAATCAGGGAAAAGAGTCTCAAGGTGATGGGGTGATGGGCCTTACTCAGACAGAGGTCTGCACCTCTGAGAAAGGCAGGGTCACTAAGTCAGCCTTTCACTCACCAATGGTGACCATCTAAATGGAAAGAAGCCTGGGTGTCTGTCTTCTGGTCGCTCCTCAAGTGTCTGTCTTCCAGTCTCTCCTATGAGTCAGAGAGCTCTTTGATCTTCTTGAATCGAATATATCTTCTTCTGGCCTCTGATCCTCTTTTTAAAGATCTTTTTCTTTTGTGTCTCCTCCCCTAAATTTCAGGTCTACTAATCACAGCAGATGCTTTTCTCCAGGACTGCTCACTCTTTAGTCACCTTCTTTCATTATATTTTATCTTTTTGGGTTACTTAACACCTTTTTTGGTTAGTTCATCTTTTGTAGTTACTTAACACTTTTTGGTAGTTAAAATGGGTAGATATAATTCAAATAATGAGTTACCACCTTTTGGGGATTAAAATCTAAAAATAGATTGGATTACAATTCAATCTTCCCAATAAAGGAAGAGCTAAGTACCTTCATTGTTACAATCAGGGGATTACAATTTAATCCTCAGGATAAAGGAAGAGCTAAGTACCTTCATTGTTACAATTTAGAAATAGCTAAATTCAATCTTCACAACCCACAACCTTCCAAGACCTAGTTTCCTCATTTGAAAATAAGGCATTTGTACTCGATGTTCTCAGAAGTTCCTTGTATTTCTAGATCTGTGATCACATATATGCAGACATGAAAAGTGAACCCATAAGAAATAATGGAATCATCAAAAAAAAAAGTGGATAGAGAAAACATCCTAGAAAGAGCACTGAGATCTATTCACACCCAAGGGTTAAGATATGGAAGATGACACAGGAGACTGAGGAGTAGCAGTAAGATAAGTAGAAGTATAATCTGAATAGATCAGAAACAGGAAAACCCATGTGTCATAATTCAGGCCTGACCTAGTCTTATCCAATATTCAGGTCCAAGATTCAAACAGAATGAGATTTTGTAATTCTAGTAATTAACAAAATTAACAGAATTCTAGTAATTAACAAGAAAACACACAATGTCATAGAAAAATTATCCACTAAGGAGGAATCATTAATTCAGTTTATTTTTAAATTCTCTGCCTCTATGTTGGTTATGTTAGTAATACATCTAAGAGAGGAAATACTCATTCCTTTTGAATTTAAGCCACCAGGAAACTACAGCAATTCTCTAAATCATAATCTCAATGCTGTTTAAAGCAAGGGAAATAAGAGTGTCTGGTAGGAAGGTATGGTCAGCAGTGTACAATGGCACATAAAAGACTGAGTAAAGACTTTTGGATTTATCAATGATCAATGTGTGGATTAATTATTGGCCTTGGAGAGAGAGAGCAGTTTTAGACAAGTAGTAGAGTCTGAAGTTGATTCAAAAGAAGTGGGAAGTGAAAAAGTGGAAACAACGAACACAAGCAATTTTCCCCCTAAGAATTTGGCTATCAGATGAAGGAGAAATATAGAACAATTGCTTGGGAAGAAAAATAAAACAAAGGCTCTCTTTTTTATATTTATAATGAATGGAAATTTTGGGGAATTTTCATAGGTATCAGAAAAAAGACAGTGGAAAAGGAGAGATTTAAAATTAGGTTGATAGAGAGTTTGATTGAGGGTCAAGCTCCCAGAGGAGACAGAGGCTGAGAGCATCAGGGGCCCAAAGAGAGGGATTGATTGTGGCTAGGAGGAAGACCTCATCATTCTCGGGGATTGGAACAAAGAAAGAGGTAATAGGGGAATGGTGTTGAGGGGTTTGAGATACAGAACTGGGAGAAGAAAGCTCCTGACAGATGGCCAAACTATATCACCTGTGACAGGCTAATGGTTTTTATTTTAAAGAATTCACCTAGCCTTCTCTGGGGATATGATGGTTCATCCTAGAGTCTGGTTCCCCTTATTTTTACCATTGGAAATATGTAGTTTCCCCTAAACTAAATGGCTGCACAAATACTGGAGTTTTCCTTCACTGACATTCACGACTGGCCACATTGCTCCTAAGCCCTGCTCCTTGGCTCAGAGGGCTAATTAGTTTGCTAGTTGAGGGACTGGTACTAAGGAGGCTACTTATCTCAATCCACACTTGGGCAGATGGCCCCCTTGGGCCTCCAGTTTCACCATGCCCTTTGGAGTCTAAAGGAAACAGTATAATGAATGATTTATTCTGTACCTCTGTTCTGCGCCTGTCATGTATTATTATCTTTTGCAGTTATCAATGTTTATTTCTTATCCCCTTCTAAATTTAAATCTTTATGAGGTTAAGGGACCCATACTTTCTATATTTTGCATCTCCCTCAGTAACTAGCCCGGAGTGCCACCTGCAATAAATTCTTAATAAATATTTGTTGGATTGAGTTAAATAAAATTGAATGACTATGTACAGGGTTCCTTATAGGAAAAAAATCTATTTCCATTTTATTTCCTGCACCATAATCTTTCAGCCCATGACTCAGACTGCATAGAAATTTGCATCTTGCATTATATCTACATGTCTATGTACCCATGTAGTGTGTACATGAGTACAGGTGTACTCATGTCTCTGCTTGTTTGCATGCAGTGAGTCCTACTGTGGATGCATGCAAGGGCAAAGGTGCAGGTTGTTTTCCACTCCAAGTTATGCTAATATGGTTAACTTAACTTTTTCCTGTTTTGCTTTCTTCTGTATGTCCTCTGTTTATTGTCCCTCTCTGGAGATTACTGCTCTATGTGGAGACCAGCCAGATAAGGATGGGGTTGTTGGGGGAGACAAGGCACTTCTTTTCCTTCCACCTCCTATCACCACCACCCCAATCCCCTTGCATTTACAGCCTGGTTTGGAAGTGGGTCCTGGGCATGATTCATTGACCTAAGCACTTTCTTTGCCCTGGGGTATGACTTAAAGTAGTTCTATCCTCAACCCTGCCCCCATCAAACTCTCTTTCCAAGTCCCCCTCAGGGCCTTTGATTGGCCAAATCATCTTCTCAATTATCTCTCCTGGGAGGACCCCTTTGGAGAAGTCAGGGAATTGGTCCTTGGCCTCTCACTAGGGACATAGAGGAAGGAGGTGCACAAAGAGTGCTTGTTGCAGTCTTGACTCCAGCTCAAGAGAGACAAAGCATAGACCAGCCCAACACTGCTCAGTCCAGCCCTGCTTAATTCAGCCTAACCCAATTCATGACTGCTCATCCAGGACCAGCAGCCCTAACCAGGTTTGGAGATTCCTTGGTAATGTTCAGTATCTAAAGACTTATGTTCTTCATGGGTTTAAAACTTAGTTGAATTCCAACCATGCAAAAAATGAGTGTTAGGGAACTGAACCCAAATTTTAAAAAAGTTTGCCAAGTGCATACTTTGTGCAAGGATAATTAGAGAGACACTTCAACCCTTCCAGAACACCAATGAAGATCTCTCAATTATTTATATTAATGGTGAGGAATGTTGACCTGGATAATCCAAAATTACTTTTGTCTTGAGAATGTATTTATTTTATTTTTGCTATTTATCTGTTTTAGCATATCCCCATCCCCAACACAAAATGACTAATATCAGGGGCATAGGAATAAGAAATAGTGAATTAGAATCTATAACATAATGAGGTATATTTGACTTCATAGGCCTCCCTGAGGATCGATGGGAAAATTTTCAACTTTGCAATATCATTCTTAAATGTTACAAAAGGAACATAAAAATTATTGGAACAAGGGGGAAGATTATCAATTCATATTAAGCTATACTTAGTCCTGTTAGGAAAGCAAGTAACCAGAGGCAAGAAAGGTCAAAAGCTCTTAGATTAGGGGCACTCATTCTGGTTTACGGATAGATTCCAGAGTTCCAGGAACTTGGATGGGGAAAAATTGCAGTTTTGTTTTCACTAACTAATAGCATTTTTCAGTTATTTTAAAACAGATTTTAATGAGGGGTCCTTAGATTTTACTAAACTGCCAAAGAGGTCTCTGTTATAAAACAAAATTAAGAATCTCTGATTTAGATGAAGATCAAGAGAGGAAGAAGAGATATTATTATTAAAGTACATTATATTGTACAATATATTATATTATAGAGCATATGGGCAGAAGAATGAAATAGAAAAAAAGAATTTGAGAAACTGGTCATAAGTAAAAGGGACTTAATTTATTGAGGTTTCTAGATATGCTCTTGCCATAAGCAGAGCAGTTAATTACGATATAGAAGATAGCCATCTTTAAGTGTTTGAAATGCTGTCACAAAGAAGAAAGATTAAATTTCTTCTATTTGGTTCCAGAGACAGGAATCAGGAGTTATGGGAGGATATGGCAAATTTAAGATTTATGTCAGGAAAAACTTTCTGAAAATGAAAGCTATCCACAAAAGAAGGGGCTGCCTTTGGAAATAGTAGGTTTATCTTCCCTCCTTTGAGGTCTTCAAGCAGAGACTATGACAATTTATCAGACGTGTTTTATAGTAAGTATTCTTTGAAGGGTTATGGGTTGGAATAGAGAGTCTTTCTCTCTCTCAGGTTCCTTTCAGTTCTAAATTCTATGATTCTGTGAAATGGGATAAGGATCCATTCCATGTGGATAATTGAGAGTTCACTCTAATGGTCAGCTGGTTGGGACTCGGGAAGAGAACAGCGGGGCATTTCTGTGCATGTGTGTGTGCATGCATGGGTATGTGTGTGATACTTTTTCTTGTAAGAGGAACAATCAGGGTCTGAGACTTGGGACACTGTCAAGCATCTCCCACAGTTGGCTCATAGGAAAGAATTCCATTCTTCTCAGCTCCTACTGGAGTCAGTCAAGGGCTTTCCTTTGGGAATCACATATATGAACTATACAACTGGAAGGCTGCAGTGAGTAACATTCCTGGCGTTCCTATAAATAGCAACCATGACAAAAACAAACAAACAAACGTTGTATTGGTGCAGCTAGATGACACGATAGAGTGCTGGGTCTGGAGTCAGGAAGATTCGTCTTCCTATATTCAGATATGACCTCATCTATAAAATAAGCTGAGAAGGAAATGCAAGCCTTTCCCATATCTTTGCCAAGAAACAAAGAGGGTTATAAAGATTCAGACATTGTTGAAAAATGGCTGAACAAGAAAAATATTTCTATTATAATAATAATAGCTAAGATTTATATAATACCTATATGTCAGGCATTTAGAGATATCCCTTTTGATCTTCACAACTTTACAGATAGTTTATAGATATTGCTTTTGATCCTCACAACAACCCTGGATGGTTGGTCCTATTTTTATCCCCATTTTATAGATGAAGAACCTGAGGCAGACAGAAATGAAGCAACTTGTCCAAGTTTAAACAACTAGTAACTGCCTGAGGCTGGATTTAAATTCGGGTCTTCCTGTGATCCCTCTGCCCCATATCATTAGACCCAAATAATGTTAAGCTAGAAAAAATCATATAGATCCCTGTGTGCTAATCTTGCTATTTAGGAAATTGAGATCTAGAGAGACAAAGTGAACTGGCAAAAATGATACAGCTAATTAGTGGCAGAGCTGGAGCCTGTCTTCTGACTTCCCAATGAGGTATTCTTTCCCTTACCATCATTTTGCCTTGTATGTCAGTTTCCCTTATGTCCTTTACCATCACGTAACTTCCTCTTTTATACTCCAGAACCAGGAAGAACTGAAGTAAAAATCATGTAAGTTAAGCAATTTTTTCAAACTCACTCATTAGCTGAAGGGTGAAAGTAGAAAGAAAATTCACTTCTCTTTACCCCAATGCCTAGGTTTGGGTGGATTGTTCCAAAAGAGGGACAGGATCACTAAAATGGATATAATTAGATTTTCTTTCATGGGTACTTCTCTAGTAAATTGAGGAGATTGGAGTGTGAATTCTCAGGGCTCTTCAGATCTAAACTTCTATGTTTTTCTGTGAATGAACAGGTTTCTCCTGAGTCCTCTATCACCTCCAGTGAAAGGAATTTCAGAGCTGATTACACCCCAGATAGGGGGGTGCATAAATAATCCCAACACAAACTTGGATTTGTTATTCAAAACATTTATCACATGGCTTCCTGTTGTTTTTAAAACATGAGTTCTCTGAATACTCAGAAACAGGTTTACAGACTCACAGAGTCTCAGAATGGGAAGAAACTAGCTACTATTTAGTTCAAGTTTCATACCTGAGTAAATAACCTCACCTACAACATCTCAACTAAATTGTCATCCAGCTTCTGCTTGATGACCTCTCCTAATGGAGAGTTTATTACCTCTTAAGGCAATTTGATTCAATTTTTGGATGTTAAGGACCTTATCACTAGTTTTGATTCCTTCTCCTACTCAGAGCTTGGAGAGATGTGCCTATATTTCCTGTTAAACAACATAGTTTTCTTTTCATCCTCTTACCTCCTAATCATATATTGAGTGAACTATTTGATGGAGCCTGGATACTAATTTAATTGATTTTTGCTGTCTCGAGTCTCATTTTGAGATTTCAAGAATTCCCTTTCAGGGATAAGTAAAAGGAAAAAAAAAATTCTCTGCTGAATAGGCTGGGAAAATCCTTGTTGTTATAGTAAGCAGGACTTCCAAGGTCTAAGGCCATATCTTGAACCTCTTCTCTGGAAAAAAAAATCAGTCAATAGATTCCCTTATAGGGAACAAACATTAACCTCATCCCTATGGGGACATAGTTCTGTATTTTTAATTCTTGCTGATTTTTTGAAATGTTTTCTCTATCTCCAGTTGACTCCTTATTGCATTTCCTATTGTGATTGTTTCAAACCTTTATAAATCTCCTCATTTCCTTCCTACCCCTCCTTACTTTTAAGACTTGAACAGCCTCCTACTTATGAACAATTAATTAGGTGGTACATTAACTAGAGCACAGGACTTCTTGTCAGGAAGAGCTGAGCCTCATATATCAGCTGTGTGACACTGGGCAAGTCATTTAGCTTCTATCTGTCTCAGTTTCGTCATCTGCAAAATGGGGATAATAATAATAATGCCTCCCTTTCAGGATTGTTGTGAGGACCAAAGGAGATTGTTTCTTTTGTAAAGTATTTTTCAATCTTTAAAGCTCTCTTTGAATGCTAGTTTATGTCATTGTTTCTTTGCTGAATGCTAGACCATCCAAAATGAGATCCTGTATCTTTCTACTCTCTATCCTATGATCTCTATTTTTCTCTTCCTCCTCCTTCTCTTCCTTTGCTTCTCCTTTCATCTCTTAAGTTGTACTTTCTTTTATCTTTGCTTAGGTTTATCCTTCCATTTGTGCCTTCAATCCAATCTCTGGTCTCTACAATAGTTATCCCTTTCTTTTTTGTGTGTGTATCAATTTCTTTTCAATGTTCCTTGTCTTTTGCCTACAAGCACAATTTAGTCTGTCCATCCCAATAATGAAACCAAACAAAATTCCACCTCTTCACTTATACTATCATCTTTTTTTCTCATTCCATTTTATCTTCAGATTTCTATATAGAATTATATATAATTGCTGTCTTTATTTCCTTACCATCTGCTCATTCCTCAGTCCTTAGTATCTATTTTCTGTCCCCAGTCTACTGAAAAAACTTCAAGTATCATTACCTCTTTACCAAAGATTTGTTCCTCCTTGAAATTCTCTCCACCTTTTATTTCCATGGCACTATACTCTCCTAATTTCTTTATTTATCTAAAGTTCCATTAACAAATATTTTAGGTCAATTGGCAATCAACAAGCATTTAGGAAGCACATATATGGAGAGTACTGTATTAGCCACTAGTAAGTAAACATGGAGAAATTGTACATTTGATCTTAAGGAGTTTATGATCTAATGAGAATAATAGAAATAATAATAATAATAATATAGCTTACTTCTTTGTTTCTTTCTTCTTTCCCTCTTCTAATAATTTTCCTTCCATTGGTATTTTTAAATAAAGATATTCCATGAAGTTATATACTATCACCTCTCTTCTACTCACTCTCTATGGTTATTCCTTCAATAATTGAGCTAGTAGTGTTTTAAATATTTCACCAATGCCTCAAATTTAAGATGCCCCACACTTAGATATTGTTTTACCCCCAAACCAATTCTTTTTTTTCTGTATTTCCTCATTTTTTCCCTTAATGGTACCACTATTTCCATGGTCAACTAAGTTTAGAAACCCTGGAGTCATATTTTATTTCTTCCTCTTTTTGCCTCCCACTTGCTCTATAACCATTTGCCAAACCTCATCTATTCTACTTTCCCACTGTTTCACAACTCGTTCTTTCTTTTATACCATCAATGCTTGGTTAAGCCTCTCAACACCACTCATCTGAACTCAAATGCTCTGCCATAGGAATCTTTTCACAGAACACCTTTAATCATGCCCTCTCCCTCAAAACCTTTTGGTAGTTTTCTATTGCTTAGAGAATTAAGTATGACTTCTCACTCAAGACCATCAATGATTTATCTCTCTAGAACATCACATGTCTAATTATTCCCCTACAATCACCCTGTGATATAGATAAATAAAATTACTCATTGTTTTCTGAATATGTCATGCTTCTTTATTTCTCTGCCTTTTTCTCATGCTCTTTTCCCACTTAGATAATATAGATAATCCAAAATACTGTACCCACCAGAAAAAGCTGATTCTTTGCTTTGTGTCCCCCCCCCCCAAAGAGTAGGAAGAGAAATATTTTGATGATCCAAGATTGAGCTCAGCCTCTTTCTCTAACTTCTTTTGTGGCCTCATGTAAATAGCTTTATCTTCACTGAGATTTCCTCACTTAACATATAGGTATAAAAATCCATGAGCTACTTATTCCCCCTGGGTATCATAAGAATCAAATGAAAATGAAGACAACACTTTCAATTCCCAACCTCTGCCATTCCTTTTTTTGCAGCTAAATTGGATGTTTTTCTTTATCAGCTTCCAAATAGGCTTCAAGCAGCCCTTCTTTGTATGCTGTTACCTGCCAACAATCAGAGAACAGGTTTTCTTGTCTCCCAATGACATGATAAAGAATCCATAACCAAGGTAGGTGTTCCCAGAAGGTTGACTGGATGAGGATGGGGATGTGGTGGGAGATTAAAAGATGATTGTACTGTCAGTTTTTTCAAGGAGTAATACTGGCTTCCATTGATTTATTTAACAAACATGTATTAAGTGGCTCTTGAATGTGAAGTACTGAATAAGGCATCAGTGAGATCTAATCCAACATTGAGATGAAATAGTCAAAGAGAAATATAATATATTTCATTGTAAAGTTTGGCTCTATTTTTTTGTACTTCCATTAGGTAGATAAGTACAAGTATTATTTCCCTCATTTTGAATATCTTTGAACTGGTCCTGTGATTCCTCTGGTAAAAAGAATTCCTGTTAAGGAAAATGTAGCCACCAATGCAGATTGTCACCTACTCTGCAATTCATAGTCTATAGCAGTGATGGCAAACCTTTTAAAGACAGAGTGCTGGACCCTGGTCCTCTCCCCTGAGACCAAGTGCCATGCCTGCCAAACCAAGAGACAGCATGCCATGCCCCCACCCCGAGACACCACGTGCCATGCCCCCCACACAGGGGAGGGAAGAAGCACTCCCATTGAATTGCTGGGTGGAGAAGCTAGTGAAGTGAGGAATGTCCTCAGTGAGTGTAGAGAGGGGGAGGGGAATGGCCTGAGTGCTCTGCTCCCCTCCAGCTCTGTTGTCTCTGAGTTGCCCACCTTACCTGCTGTGCACTCCCATTGGGCTGTTGGGCAGAGGGATGGGGGATGTGGAAAAATATAGTAAGCTGTGGTAGAGAGGGAGAGAGGTGCAGCTCCACCTGAGTCCCCTTGCTTTTCTAGTAATGAGTTCTGGGGGAGGCAGAGAGGGTGGTCACATACCCACAGAGAGCATTCTGAGTGCCATCTTTGGCACCCATTCCTAGGTTCATCATCACTGGTTGCCTGGGGAAACTGAGAAATTATGTGATTTGTTCAGGGTCAAAGAGATAGAAAACATATGAGTGGAACTTGAACCCACATCTTCCTGACTCAGAGGTTACATCTTGTTGCCAATACTCTGTTCATTTTAAAGATAAGAAATTGAGGAAATGCTATTATTCCATAGCCAGACAGCTAATAAATGAAAGTAACGGTAATCCCACTCTGTTTTTTTTTAATTCCAAAACAAGTGTTATTTCAACTCTAGCAATGCATTTCCCCTGGTGCTATGCTACCTCCTCATTTCTTCATCTGTAAAATTAGAAGATTAGATGAGATTAATAATAAGAACAACGTTTATATAATACCTTAAGGTATTTAAAGTGCTTTTCAAATATCAACTAATTTTATTCTCACAACCAACAAAAGTAGGTGCTGTTCTTATGCCTGTTTTGCAGATGAGGAAACTGAGGCTTAGAGAGGTTGTGACTTTGCCCAGGGTTGCACAACTGGTATCTTAGGACAGATATGAGTTCAAGTGTTTATGACTTAAGGACCAGTGCTCTATGCATTGTATTACTCAGCTGTCTCTGACTTCTATAGTCCCTTTCAACTCTAAATCTTATCTTTAATGTGATCAGGCAAAACTGATGTTACCAGCAACATCAAGGAGAAGCAGGAATGAATATTCAGGGTATGGCATAAATTGACCCTACTTGTCCCTACAGCTAATTATGTATGCCAGACCCCAAAGGGAGGACAACTGGACAGCCACCACCCAATTCATTCTTCTGGGATTCCCTACACAGCCTGAAATACAGCTGCTCCTCTTTTCCCTTTTTCTGATAGCTTACCTGCTGACCCTGCTGGAGAATTTCATGATCATTGTTGCCATCCATAGTGATGGGCAACTCCACAAGCCCATGTACTTTTTCCTAAGCCACCTCTCCTTCCTAGAGATGTGGTATGTCACTGTCATCAGCCCCAAAATGCTGGTGGATTTCCTCAGCCATGACAAGAGCATCTCATTTGCAGGCTGCATGACTCAACTCTATTTTTTTGTTACTTTTGTCTGTACTGAATACATCCTTCTTGCTGTTATGGCTTTTGATCGCTATGTGGCCATTTGCAACCCTCTCCGCTACCCAGCCATTATGAGCAACCAGCTCTGTAGCATCCTGGCTGGTGGCTGCTGGATCTGTGGCCTGATGACAGCCATGATCAAGATGGTCTTTATTGCCCGACTCCACTATTGTGGCATGCCTCACATCAACCACTACTTTTGTGACATCTCCCCACTCCTCAATGTCTCCTGTGAGGACTCCTCCCAGGCTGAGCTGGTAGACTTCTTCTTGGCTCTGATGGTCATTGCTGTCCCACTCTGTGTGGTGGTGGCATCTTATGCTGCTATCATTGCCACTATCCTAAGGATCCCTTCAGCCCAGGGCCGCTACAAAGCCTTCTCCACCTGTGCCTCTCACCTCACCGTTGTCACTCTCTTCTATTCCACCACCCTCTTCACCTATGCCCGACCTAAGCTCATGTATGCCTACAATTCCAACAAGGTGGTATCTGTGCTCTACACAGTCATTGTCCCTCTCCTCAACCCAGTCATCTACTGCCTGAGGAACCGAGAGGTAAAGGTGGCATTGAAGAAGACCATTCTTTGCAGAGCTGGGGGGAATGGGGAGGATAGGGCTTCGCATGCTTGACTGTCAGACAGAGTCTTTCTCGGTCACTAACAGAATTGATTCTTGGCATTAGAGTTGCCTGGATCACAAACACTTAGCTTACTGTTTTTTCCATTTTCCATAAATTTCTAATACTTTGTTTCAGTTATTGGAAATTAGTGTGCACCATAAAGAATCATAATAAGCAATAGAAGAGACCTCTGAGGATGCCTACTACTTATTTTCTCTTAAAGAGAAAATGCGGGCTAGTAAACAAACACTACTCTTGGAATTAAAAGATTGGTGTTTGAAGTCTGACTCTCCCCCTGCCTTTTGAACAGTTCCTAAACTCTCTCACCCTAGGTTTCCTTATCTGAAAAATGGGGTTGGGGGGATGATAAAATGTGCTATATACTCAGAGACATTTGTAAGAATCAAAAGAAAAATAAAAAAATATGTAAGGTACTTTGTAACTCTGAAGTACCATAAAATGTAATTTAATATACTTTTTACTATCTATGAGTCCCAAGAAAATTTTAAAGAAATCAGTCTAGATATTTGTATAATTTGTAATTTATTATCCCCTCCCCACATCCCACACACACCTTTCTGCCACCTCCTTCTGCTTCTCCCCAGTATTTGGTCTAGGACTAGCCACCTCGACACATTTCAGGAGAAATCTTGTGGCCAAGTGTAGACAACAGAATGGCCTCTATAGCTGATCCCTTGGGGCTCAGAAGCAGCCACCATTAAGCTTGGGTGATGGTTTCTCATTGTTCATATGAGAGTCAAATTCCTTTAAAGGACAAAGGGTCTTCATCACAGGATCATATGGTAGAAATAATATTTGAACTGTTCCTGGAAAGAGAAAATAGCTATGAGTAGAAAGGAAAGGAGAGCAGATTCACCAATTGCTGCTGAAAAGAACTAAGTTAAATTTTTTTCAATTATTTTTCAGTCATTCTTCCACTCTATTCTTCCCTAAAGACATAAGATGTACTTTAGTGGTGAGATTTTAAAGTCAGAGAGTCTGGCCTTGAATTCTAGCTCTGCTATCTTATTACCACTCACCTTCTCTCCTGGGCAAATTTCTAAGCTTTGTAACTCCTAATTTCCTTATCTACAAAATTGAGACAAATGTATACCACCCACTTTATAAGGGCATTGTGAAGAATAAAGGTCTATCCATTCATCAATCCATCCTATCAATAAATGAAGAAGAATATATTAATCATCTGCTATGTACAGGTAATGTATAAAGCTCTGAGGATAGACAAAACTGAACCAGTCCCTGATATCAACTAGCTGACATTCTGCTAGGAAAATGCAGTTTCATCAAAGATAAGTAAATATAAGATCTTTACAAAATAAACACACAATAATTTAGAGTTGAGGCACCAACAACTAGAATATTAAGGAAAGGTCTTTGGAACAAGAGAGCACTTGAGCTGAACCTTAGGAACTAGGATTTCCAAGAAGTAGAGATGAGAAGGGAGAACATTCAGGGTATGGTAGACAGCCTGTACAAAGAAATGAAAATGGAATGTCATATACAGTGAACTTAAAGAGCCCAGAAATGTTCTCTCTTTTATTATTTTACAAATGAGAAATGAGAAAGCTCAGCTCTGCAACCCAACAACATCATAAAAATAGTGTAAAATTCTCCCAAATTAAAATAAATTAATTAAATAGGAAATGAGGATAAATGGACCACTTAGGATCATAAAAGAGAATAGTCTATCAGATAAGGAAAAAAGTTAGAGACCACAGTCAGGGAGGGAAAGGCAAAAAAACCTGATACTATGAACAATTGAATTAAAACGGCTCAAAGAGAAATCAAAAGAAAAAAAAAAGTATATGTAGTTTCTAATACATGTTATATATAAGCATATATGTGTTTACACAAATGTGTTTTATTTTATTCATAAAAGACAATAGCTGGACATGACAGAGAGAAAACAATTAAATTGAACAATAATAATTTTTACCCTTTTGTAAATAAGTGCTTAGGGCAGGTAGGTGGTTAAGTGACTAGAGAGCCAGTTCTAGAGGTAGGAGGTTCTGAGTTCAAATATGGTCTCAAGTATTTTCTAGCTGTGTGACCCTGGGCAAATCATTTAATCTTAGTTGAATAGTTCTTACCACTCTTCTGCCTTGGAACAGTATTGATTCTAGGACAGAAGGAAAATAGGTTTTTGTTTTTTTGTTTAAAGATAAATGCCTTTTAAGGGCAGCAAATCATTGGATATTATAATTATGCATATGCTAAAGTATATATACAAATAATGTGTATTTTGTATTTGTAATGTGTTCACAAAGGTGAAGGAGGACCTATAACAAGACATATCCAGTTGAATAATGAAACATTAAAATAAATGAATTTTGTGATAGTAAAGAAAGTTCTGATGTTAGCAAAGTAAGATCTGGTACCTGTAATGAAAATATATATCATCAGTAAAAATAGTGTAAGATAAGTCAATAACAAATGTCAAAAATAGATGAAGTGATGAAAAATAAGAGCAAAGTTATGGAGTGATTTGGGAAATAAAAACTAAAGCTCAAGTCAAATGAGCTAAAGTGATAGGAAATGCAGTAAAATCTCCCACCTGACTGAACTGGTCATAATACACAAGTGTTCTAATTCAATTTCTAAAATAGCAGAAAGCAGAGTTATTTTCATTGACAATGGTAACAAATAGGCTAAGGGTGTATGTCATTAAATGAAGAAGCAATATTTATATGTTTATTACAGCCGCTACAACAATATTTTTAAATGGAATCATGGAAATGAATGATCCTTTGTTGGCATCACAAAAATTAAGCCATAAAAGTGAAACAATGAAGAGAGGAGTGGACAGTCTTAAAAATAACACTCCTCTATGGATTGAAGAGGAAAAGAAAGGGGTGACAAACATTAAAATATATTTAAACAAAAATTATCAAGTTCATTGAACCCATTTAGATATTTGGACTAGCATTCCAGCATGCCCCATATGAGTGTTATCTGCGTTTATTTGTAAGGAAAAGAAAGATAGTAGGTGAAAAGCAATTTTTAAAACTATTTAAGAAATTGGACTAATAAAGAAACTGGCATTAGATCTATGGATTTATTTTATGTTAAGTTTCTGTTATTTATGAAAATTCAGATCAGAAGCCTCAAATGTAAGAGGAGATCAGCAGAGAGATTAGAGCTGCATAAGTGGATCTGAGGAAAGTAAGTATAGAGAAAATAATTGAATCCTTGGAAGCTGGTGAGATGACCAAGTGAAATGGTATAAGGAGAGAAGAAAAGTGTCCTGCAGGATTCTTGCTATTATCATGTGTACTGAATGAAGATCTATAAAAGGAAACTGAGGAATGATCCGAGAAGAAGAACCAGGAGAGAGGAGTGGTACAGAAACCTAAAGAGAAGAGAGTATCATGTGGAAGAAAATGGTACCCATATAAAAGACAGCAGAGAGATCAGAAGGAATAAGGATTCAGAAAAGGCTATTAGCTTTGGGAATGAACAGATATCATTGGTAACCTTGGAAAGAGTAGTTTAGTCAGAATGATGAAGTCAGAAGGGAGAAGAAAGAAACATAAAAGAGAAGTTGTGAAGGTAGATACTGTAAGAATTGGAACAAATTGGCATGTGGTATGAGTGAGAATAGGGAGTCAAGGATGGTACAAAATTGAGAGTTTGCACAACTGAAGGATGGTGGGAGGAATTTATGGAAAAAGATAATGAGTTTTGTTTGATTATATTAAATTTGAGATGTCTTCAAGACATCCAGCTCCAATTATCCAGTTGTAAGTAGTGATGTTGGCCTGGAATATAAGAGAGAGAGGATTTCTATCACCCTGATACAAATTATATGAAAAATCAATAATACATACAATAATTTAATATAATATATATATCATGTTAAAAACCAATAATGAATAAAAAATTAAAAATAAATCAGTGGAATAGGTTAAACAATAAAGTACTAGAACCACAGTAGTATAATGTTCAACAAAAATAGGATCCAATTTTTATTATTTGACAAATATCACTGTTTTAATAAATAGATTATAGCTTGATGAAATTGTAACTAGACCAACATTTAGCTCCATACACAATAATAAGCTTCAAAAATGTCAATATGCTAATTATAAAAAAACCTAAAAGATAGGAGTTTGCTATGTCTTTCAAAACTTTGAAGAGGTGATTAATTCTTAAGTTATGTCTGTGAAATTTCTAAAAGACAAAATAGATTTGTTTGTTTTTTAAATTAAGGATTTTTTTCTTAATAAAAATCAATGTGGAACAAAAAATCAGCCTGAGATAAGAAGGATAAAAACAAATTGAGAAAATCTCTGTCTCTCTTCATCAAACACCTCTAGTAAAAGTTTGATCTCTAAAATGTATTAACATAAATGTACATAAATTAAAGTCATTATACAATAAATGATAAAAATATGAGTAATCAGTTATCCAAAGAATATATATATATGCATATATATATATTAACTTGCTTTAATGCTTTGACAAGACTTGTAATCTTTGGTTCCATAAATGTGTAAAATCTTCTCTGTTCTCTGTAAAACCCATTCATACTGGAGTACTGTTATAAGTTTAACAACCTATTCTCTATTAAAAATGTAATTATGAAACACATTTAAATTTAATTTGCATTATTAACATTTTCTCCATTCCCTTCTTAAACCCATGCAATCAACAAAACAATAAATCAAGCCCTGATTTGTATTATTTATTTCCAAAAGTATATAAATGTTCAGAAAAAAATATTTCCAATTGACTCTTTCCAGTCAGTGTAAGCTGGATTCAGTATACCTCTTCTTCATGTTCTTTCATTATGTGAGACTCTAGGTCATATCCTCTCATACTTTATCAGAGTGGATCCATAGTAGCCTTCTTCTAGCTATCTAAGCAATGTACCTATCTCTAGTGCACATGGGTTTATTCCTCGCTCTGAACCCATTGCCAACCTATATTATTTCTCTAAGCCCAGATGTTGGTAATAATTTTCATGTCTCTTCTCTTGCATGATTCTTGTGTAAGACATCTTTAGTGCCATTGCCCTCAAGAAGCTAAGGATTAGAGACTAGGATCAAGATGCTTTCCACTGGGGATATTTTCTTGTTCTCACTAGTTTGGGAAGTGATGGAATCTTCTGTAACTCTAAGCACTATAGCTGAGAATTTGATATTGAAAACTTAGAAGAGTAGAGGTTTGAAACTTGTTGGGAGCCCTAACTGCAGTGCTTTTGCATAATTCTTTTTAGCCTTGGGTTGAGTTACATATTCTATTTTATCAAATGAGATAATAATTGTAAAGTGCTTAGCATAGTGCCTGGCATAAAGCAAACACTATATAAATGTTAGTTATTAACAATTATCCTAATAATAATTGTTATTCTCTTCAACTGTTGACTCAGACTAAAAAAAGGGAAAAAAACCTAAAACAAAATAAACTAAAATAAACCATATATGAGGAAGGCAGACAAAGCATTTCAGAGAATGCTAACATGAGTCTTTTATTATTTTATGAAACCTCATGATTCTGTTGCTAAGACTAACATTAGAAAGTGTTGGAGGTGGTGAATCCCTTTCTAGGAATAAAAATCAATTCTTCCCTTTTATGTGACATCATTTCATGTTTTTTACTTGTAGAAACTGAGAATTGGATGAGGGGAGAGATGCTGAACAGTTAGCATTATACCTTTTTACATATTGAAAATATATCAGTACTAAATTTTCATATACTTAACTATATATTGTATTAGGTATTAAAGGAAAATAAAAAATGAACTACAGTGAGAAATAGGTAACAAGACCATAATTATTAAGGACTTCAATCTATGCCTTTCAGAACTAGATAAATCTGACAGAAGGATAAGCAGGAAACAAGTTAAAGACAAATAGAATTTTTAGAAGTTTGAATATTATCCTGTTGATTATTGAATGAGAGTCATAAAAAATATACATTTCTCTGCTCTGAATGACAGTTTTACAAAAATCAACCTAGTAGGATATGAAAGTGTCATAAAAAAAAACTGCAAAAGAGCAATTGAAAATATTTCTATCATCCATTTCTATTATATCCCTCCCTTACCCAGAGAACCATATCTTATAAAAGAGAAAAAAATAATTTCATTAAAAATAAACACCATATTGAGAGTCTGACATTGTATGCAGTATTTTAACATGCATAATTCCTTTCCTCTGCAAAAAGGGACATATATGTATGTATATATATATATATATATTCATAGCTCCTATTTGGAGCCAAACTTAATCAATACATTTTCAGCATTTGCTTTCAATTATTCATTGTCCTTTTGACATATTGTTGTAGCAATTTTTCATTGTTTTCCTAATTCTGCTTACTTCATTTTTATCAGTCTATATATTTTCCCATGCTTCTCTATATTAATCATTTTTTTTAGTACAGTGATATTTCATTATATTCAAGGACTAAAACCTGTTTAGCCATGTCCTAGTCACTGGACATCTATTTTACTTCCAGGTCTTTGTTAATTAAAAAATGTACTACTACAAATATTCTGGAATATATAGGGATCTTTCTTATTGATCATTAACTTCATTTGATTTTGTTGCTACTCCTAGCCTTATAACACCCCAAGTCAAAGGCAAAGGGAAAAGACTCATACATATAAAATACATTGCCAGCAGAACATTTTGTTGATGTTGTTGTAACTTTTCATTTTGGTAGTGACTAAAAAAATTTTAGCATACAAATGTAATAGAATATTATTTCTCCATATGAAATAAGACATTAAAAGCTCAGAGAAGTCTGGGAGTACTTTTATGAAGATACAAAGTGAAATGAAATCAATTTATTAAATATTACCTTTATATAAGAAGAATTAATTTTGATAGGCCAAAGAACTCTGATATACTATTTTTTTCCCCTAAACTCTTACTTCTATCTTAGAATCAGTGGTAAGTATTGGCTCTTAGGCAGAAAGGCAAAAATGCATAAGGACTAAACATTTGAGGTTATGTGACTTACCGAGGGTCACACAAATAAGACATGTCTGAGGACAAATTTGAACCCAAGACTTGTCTCTGGGCCTGACTCTATCTACTGAGTCATTAAGCTGCCTCAGCTCTTATATGTTACCACCCTTGATTTCAGAGCACTGTGGATGAAGTATGCCACACAGGTCTTGGCAGAAAAGTCTTGGACTAAAGATCTCCAATTAGACACAAATTTTTAGATATGGCCATCATATAAAATAGTTTTATTTGCCTATATTTACATTTTATAATGGAGGGATTCTGGAGGTAGGGAAGTTTAATAGAGAGAAAAAGGCAAAAGAAAAGAATATCAATAAAATTTTAAAATATGGATACACAGTGAAGAAAAGCATAAGAAAGTACAGTTTTGTTCCAACTACATTAAGTGAAATACACTTAAAACTGTACATAACAGAAGTTCACAGTTTAATATTCAATCCTTGATTTTTACATAGTTTGTTGATAATGAAGTATATAATTAAAAAAAAAATTAAAAGGGGGAAATAGTTTCAAGAAGGTCTACTGCCTCATCATAGAAGTCAATATAATTTTGGGAGCATCTTCATTTAATTTAAAGGAACAGTATTGACAGTCTGTCTTTCTATCTCCTTTCCCCCAATAACTGATACAGAGACACTTAGGTAAAGGGGAAGGTGAGGTGATATAATCAGCTGGTGGGAAGGTTGTTAAAAAATATGGGATGGGTTCTAGAAAGGAAATTGAGAGCCCCCAGGAACTAAGGCATGAAATTGAGGGGTTATCCTCCTAGATGCTCACATTTGAGTTTACTAGGTCCCAAGGTCTGGTTATCACATAAATTTTCCCTTCAGGTTCAATATACAACTGTAGCAATAATGTGTACTTTTGGATCACATTTTTCAAAGTCACCCAGGACAAGGGAAAGCAAGAAAGAATGTCAGCCTTCTTCTCCAGGACACTGACTCCAGTCTGGAAGCTTAGGGTTTCTCAGGGTGAGAATTTCTCTACTACCAATATAAGATCTGCATCACCCTTCATTTTCCTATCCTTGAAGCCCTGAACCAGTGCAAAAAAAAAAGCTGGGGGGGGGGGGGAGGGAGATCTAGTCAATGTATGTATTGGACGGAAAGGAAGAGAATGAGAGAAAAACAAGAAGATGATAAAAAGGAGTAGGGGAGATAGCATTTCTCTTACACATAGTAAACATTGTGTTAATCAAATACAAGTGAATGTTCTATGGAACGAATCAGGTAGAATTTAAAACATTTAGTTAGTAAAAAAAAATACCTCATGTTGGGTGCCAATTGAGGAGGTTTATATGTGGGACTTAAAGGAGTTGAACAGAAGAACTAAACATAAAGTGCTAAAAATTGGTATGCCTTTTTATTTAGTATGTTTTAGAGAAGGCTATGGTGACTTAACTGGAAATATCCAAAGACACGAGAACAAGAATGAAACGTAAATTCAGTGATATCATTTATATCAATCAATCAAGTAATCTAAAACTATTACTAATTTTATAGGTGTTAGGTGCTTACTACTGGGGTAGAGACTAAGGATGCAAAAATGAAAAAGAAATAGTTTCTGTTCTCAAGACACTTACAATCTGCTAGAGAAACTACATACACAAATAAGTGAAAAATAATGAGGTCAGGGGAGAGATTAATAGCACCTGGGACAGATCAAGTATTGAAGGAGACATTTAATATGAGATTTGAAGGAATTTAGGGATTCTATGATATAGAAGGAATTTATTTGGGGCATGGAGGTCACCTTGTGAAAAGGCCAACAAAGGCAAGATGATGGTATTTTGGCTGGAAAAGAGCAAGAAAGTCAATTTGTTGAGGGCAATTAGGTGGTACAGTGGTTAGAGTGCCAGGTTCAGAGTTAGGAGATCTGTGTTCAAACCTGGCTTCTGACACTAGCTATGCGACTTTGGACAAGCCATTTAACCTTGTTTGCCTCAATTTCTTTATTGGCAAAATGATCTGGAGAAGGAAATAGTAAAATGCTCCAGTATATATGCCTCCAAAGAAAACCCTAAAAAGACTTACAATTTGTTTAAACAACTTTTTTGACTAAACAAATGACTAAAGAAAAAGACAATTTATCTAGAGTCTTTGAATGAGAGTAAAGGGAATGAAAGTAATGAGTTCTTTACAGGATGTCTGGAATTTGAGATACCTATGGGAATGAAGTTAGAGAGAGATGAGAGCTGAATAAGTAGATTAGGAGTAATCTGCATAGATGCGATTGCTGAACCTTGGAAGTTGATGAGATCATCTAATAGACAGAAGGCCTAGACAGAGCCATAAGGAAACAAGAGATGTATCTGGATGTGAATAATGAGTCAATAAAAAGGAAGAAGAAGCAGTTGCTTGACAAGTAGAAGGAAAACCATGAGATATCAACATAATGACAGAAATTAAGATTATTTAGACTGGTCAACATTATAATGATGTAAGAGGTTCAAAAATTATGTCATTGGACAATTTGACAATTAAATGATTTCTTTTTTTTAACATTTAGAGCAATTTTAGTTGAGTGATAAGATCAGAAGTTGTCACAAAAGGTCAAAAATAAAGCAATGCAGACCACTGTTTTTTTTTCTCCCTAAGAATTTTGAGTTGTAAAAGGGATTAATAAATATAAAATGAGGTTTTCTGTTGAAAGGGGAGATGGTACTGTAGATGAGGAGAACCAGAGTTCTAAGTTAGCACTTATACCTTTTCTCTATATAGCATCAGGCCTTGAAGTTCTGGATAAAAAGGCTTTTGCTTGCCTTAGTTCTCAATTGTAGGTCTCAATTTAGATCCCATGCTAGAAGAATGCATCTAACAACCTTCTTGCTAAACCCAGTCCTCAGATTTCACAGGCATCTGTCTTCCTCCTTATGAAGAACTGGGCTTTGGGGGAAAAACGTGATCCATTTTGATTTTCCTTTGGATTTCCCAATGATGACTCATTTTAATACTTTTTCTAGGTCTAACTGCTTCCTTCTCCTCCTCAGTTAATTATTTAAAAATTATCTTTCAAACAAAAATATTCAACTCAATAATGCAATTCAACAAATATTTATTAAGTACCTACTGTGTCAGGCACTGTGCTACAGTGGGGATACAATTAATAAAAAGACAGTCTCTCACCTTAAGGAGTTTATAATAGAAAGATACAATACTCAAAAGTAGGTGGAGAAGTGGGGTTGAGAGAGATGGAACACAGAGGCATACTGGGTCCAATGGCACCTTGTTCTGTGGAGCTGAAACAAGTCTAAGTAGCAGATGCAAAGCAAAGTTATCTGAAAGTCCAGATTCTGTACTCTATAAAGGAAGGCATTGGGGGGAGTTTGTTTCTCTCCCTTCCAGCCTCCCAATTAGAGGGGAAATGATACTGAAGGAGGTGATATCAATCATAGCTTTAGTTAGCAGCCTGGTGATGAATTAGATGTAATGAGCATATCCTGGGAGGGGCATCTTGTTCTGTGGAATTGAAACCTGACAAGGCAGCAGATGCAGAGTGAAAATATCTCTATGTTTTCTTCTATTTTTGTCAGTTGGATGATTCACTGGAAAGATCACTGAGCCTAGAGTCAAGAAAAATTGGTTCAAATCAAGATTCAGATACTTAATAGCTTTGTTATCCTGGGCAAGTCATTTAATCTCTGCCTTGGTGTCCTCAACTCTAAAATAGGGAATAATAATAGAATCTACCTCACAGGCATATTAAGAAAATTAAATGAGATGTCTTAAAGCGCTTAGCACAGTGTATGGAGCATAGTAGATGCTTAGTAAATGTTTTGCAGTTAGATGGCAAGGTGGATAGAGTGCTGGAGTCAGGAAAACCCGAGTTCAAATTTGACCTCAGACATTACCTGTGTGACCCTCAGAAAGTAATTTACCCTGCTTGCCTCAAGTTCCTCATCTATACAATGATCCGGAGAGAGAAATAGAAAACCATTCCAGTGTTTTTGCCAAGAAAACTCCAAAAGGGATTATGAAGTCAGATGTAACTAAAATGATTGAATGACAACAAATAAATGCTTAATCCCTCCCTGTGCCCCCTTTCATGGGGTCATTGACTTCTATTTGGTTTGTTCTATTTTCTAGAGAATCTATTTCCTGAGTAAAGTTTACTACCTTCTCTTCTAATATATTTATTCTTACTCTTAATTCTTTCTTCAAGAATTTTTAGTTCTCTTACTAATATCTTGCTTAATTTATTTTAGCTTTCATGTAGGAAACCAATTTTCTTTCCTTCGCAACTCTGTTTACAATTGTTATAGAGTTTATTTTTTTTTTAATCTTTGTGGACACTTTCTTTGGTTTATTCACCTCTAGGTTTTCAGTTCTTGACTTGGTATGCTTTTTGGGTAAGGTGGTCAACTCTACTTGGTCACACCTTGATTGTCTTCGGTTTTCAAGCTAACCTCTAACTTCTAGAGTTTAGCACCCATGAATCATTGAGCTTCAGAATGAAGGCCCTCTCTGGCATTTCAGCCCTGCATGTCAGGGGCCTCAGATCCCTAAATTGGCTACCACCCTGTCACCACAATGAGGATATTGTTCTGGTTACTACCACAATTTTGAGGTTCCCTACTCTGGAAATTTCTGATAGATCTTGGGGCTTTCTGATCCTTCTGCAGCTTTTTAGAGGGAGCTTTCAACTCTTGTTGCCTCTATACAGAGAGCATTATAAGCTAAATTTGTCTCTGGATGACTCTGGTAGAGTGAGCACTAGTTTTATTTGGGTAGGTGGGGGTAACAAAGTATTTCTATTACCCTTGGGATTTTGGCTGACTTCTTGCACAGTTCTAAGATGGAAGAAGTCACACTGTATTTTTTTAACATTATTTTATTTCATCATTTCCAAACATTATTCACTGGAAACAAAGATCATTTTCTTCCCCCCCTCCCCACCTTTCCCTCTCCCATACACGAAGCACAATTCCACTGGTTATCACATGTGTTGCTGTTTCAAACCCATTTCCCTGTTGTTGGTATTTGCATTAGAGTGTTCATTTAGGGTCTCTATTCAGTCACATCCCCTCAACCCCTGTAGTCAGGCTTTTCCTCATTGTTTTTACTCCCACAGTTTATCCTCTGATTGTAGATAGTATTTTTTAGATCCTAGCAGATTGTTCAGGGACATTGCATTGACACTAATGGAGAAGTCCATTACCTTTGATTGTACCATAGTGTATCAGTCTCTGTGTATAATGATTTCCTGGCTCTGCTCCTTTCACTCTGCATCACTTCTTGGAGGTTGTTCCAGTCTCCATGGAATTCCTCTACTTTATTATTCCTTTTAGCACAATAGTATTCCATCACCAACATATACCACAATTTGTTTAGCCATTCCACAATTGATGGGCATCCCCTCGTTTTCCAATTTTTGGCCACCACAAAGAGTGCAGCTATGAATATTCTTGTACAAGTCTTTTTCCTTATTATCTCTTTGGGGTACAAACCCAGCACTGATATGGCTGTATCAAAGGGCAGATAGTCTTTTAGCACCCTTTGGGCATAGTTCCAAATTGCCCTCCAGAATGGTTGGATCAATTCACAACTCCACCAGCAATGAATTAGTGTCCCTACTTTGCCACATCCCCTCCAGCATTCATTATTTTCCATAGCTGTCATGTTAGCCAATCTGCTAGGTGTGAGGTGATACCTGAGAGTTGTTTTGCATATCTCTGATTATAAGAGATGTAGAGCACTTTTTTATGTGCTTATTAATAGTATTGGTTTCTTTGGCTGAGAACTGCCTGTTCATATCCCTTGCCCATTTATCAATTGGAGAATGGCGTGATTTTTTGTACAATTGATTTAGCTCTTTGTAAATTTGAGTAATTAAACCTTTGTCAGAGGTTTTTATGAAGATTGTTTCCCAATTTGTTACTTCCCTTCTGCTTTTAGTTACATTGGTTTTCTTTGTACAAGGCCTTTTTAATTTCATGTATTCCAGATTGTTTATTTTGCATTTTGTAACTCTTTCAAAGTCTTGCTTGGTTTTAAAGTCTTTCCCTTCCCAAAGGTCTGACATGTATACTATTCTGTGTTCGCCTAATTTTTTTATAGTTTCCTTCTTTATGTTCAAGTCATTCACCCATTTTGAATTTATCTTGGTGTAGGGTGTGTGGTGTTGATCTAAACCTAATCTTTCCAACACTGTCCTCCAATTTTCCCAGCAGTTTTTATGAAATAATGGATTTTTGTCCCAAAAGCTGGGATCTTTGGGTTTGTCATATACTGTCTTGCTGAGGTTGCTTGCCCCCAGTCTATTCCACTGATCCTCCTTTCTGTCTCTTAGGCAGTACCAGATTGTTTTGATGACCACTACTTTATAATATAGTCTGAGATCTGGGACTGCAAGGCCACCTTCCTTTGTATTTTTTTTTCATTATTTCCCTGGATATCCTTGATCCTTTGTTCTTCCAAATGAACTTTGTTATGTTTTTTTTTTTTTTCTAAATCAGTAAAAAAAAATTTTTGGAAGTTCCATGGGTATGGCACTAAATAGATAGATGAGTTTGGGTAGGATGGTCATTTTTATTATATTGGCTTGTCCTACCCATGAGCAGTTAATGTTCTTCCAATTGTTCAAGTCTAGTTTTAGTTGTGTGGAAAGTGTTTTGTAGTTGTGTTCATATAGATCCTGTGTTTGTCTCGGGAGATAGATTCCTAAGTATTTTATTTTGTCTAAGGTAATTTTGAATGGGATTTCTCTTTCTAGTTCTTGCTGCTGAGCTGTCTTGGAATTATAGAGAAATGCTGATGACTTATATGGGTTTATTTTGTATCCTGCAACTTTGCTAAAGTTGTTGATTATTTCGATTAGCTTTTTGGTTGGTTCTCTAGGATTCTTTAAGTAGACCATCATGTCATCTGCAAAGAGTGAAAATTTGGTCTCCTCCTTGCCTATTTTAATGCCTTCAGTTTCTTTTTCTTCTCTAATTGCTACTGCTAGTGTTTCTAGTACAATGTCAAATAATAGAGGTGATAATGGGCATCCTTGTTTTACTCCCGATCTTAATGGGAATGGATCTAGTTTATCCCCATTGCAGATGATATTAGTTGATGGTTTTAGATATATACTGTTTATTATTTTTAGGAATGGCCCTTATATTCCTATGCTTTCCAGTGTTTTTAATAGGAATGGGTGTTGTATTTTATCAAAGGCTTTTTCTGCATCTATTGAAATAATCATGTGATTTTTGTTGGTTTGCTTGTTGATGTGGTCAATTCTGTAGATGGTTTTTATAATATTGAACCAGCCCTGCATCCCTGGTATAAATCCTACTTGATCATGGTGAATGATTCTTCTGATCACTTGCTGGAGTCTTTTTGCTAGTATCCTATTTAAGATTTTTGCATCTATATTCATTAGGGAGATTGGTCTATAGTTTTCTTTCTCTGTTTTTGGCCTGCCTGGCTTTGGAATTAGTACCACGTTTGTGTCGTAAAACGAGTTTGATAGAACTCCCTCTTTGCTTATTATGTCAAATAGTTTGTATAGTATTGGAGTTAGCTGTTCTTTGAATGTTTGATAGAATTCACTGGTGAATCCATCAGGCCCTGGGGATTTTTTCTTAGGAAGTTCTTTGATGGCCTGTTGGATTTCTTTTTCTGATATGGGATTATTTAGGAAATCTATTTCTTCTTCTATTAGTCTAGGCAATTTATATTTTTGTAAATATTCATCCATATCACCTAGGTTGTTATATTTATTGCCATATAGTTGGGCAAAGTAGTTTTTAATGAATGCCTTAATTTCCTCTTCATTGGAGGTGAGATCCCCTTTGCATCCTTGATGCTGTTAATTTGCCTTTCTTCTTTCCTTTTTTAAATTAAATTAACCAGTACTTTGTCTATTTTGTCTGTTTTTTCAAAGTACCAGCTTCTAGTCTTGTTTATTAGCTCAATAGTTCTATCACTTTCAATTTTATTAATTTTTCTCTTAATTTTTAGGATCTCTAGTTTATTTTCTTCTGGGGGGTTTTAATTTGTTCCTTCTCAAGTTTTTTTATTTGCATTTCCAATTCCTTGATCTCTGTCCTCCCTAATTTGTTAATATATGCACTCAGGGATATGAATTTTCCTTTAAGTACTGCCTTGGCTGCATTCCATAAGGTTTGAAAGGATGTCTCATCGTTGTCATTTTCCTCAATGAAATTATTAATTGTTTCTATGATTTCTTCTCTAGCTAACTGATTTTGGAGTATCATATTATTTAATTTCCAATTAATTTTTGATTTGGCTCTCCATGTACCCTTACCGATCAATATTTTTATTGCCTTGTGATCTGAAAAGGCTGCATTTATTATTTCTGCTTTTCTGCATTTGAGTGCCATGTTTCTGTGACCTAGTGTATGATCTATTTTTGTGAATGTGCCATGTGGTGCTGAAAAGAAGGTGTATTCCTTTTTGTCCCTATTTGTTTTTCTCCATATGTCTATTAACTCTAATTTTTCCAAGATTTCATTCACCTCTTTTACCTCTTTCTTGTTTATTTTTTGGTTTGATTTATCTAAATTTGATAGTGGTTGGTTCAAGTATCCCACTAATATGGTTTTACTGTCTATTTCCTCCTTCAATTCTACTAGTTTCTCCATTAGAAATTTGGATGCTATACCATTTGATGCATACATGTTGATTAGTGATATTTCCTCATTGTCTATACTCCCATTTAACAGAATATATTTACCTTTCCTATCCCTTTTGATCAGGTCTATTTTTGCTTTGGCTTTGTCAGATATCATGATTGCCACTCCTGCCTTCTTTCTATCAGTTGAGGCCCAAAAGATCTTACTCCAACCTTTAATTCTAACCTTGTGAGTGTCAACCCACCTCATATGTGTTTCTTGAAGACAACAAATGGTAGGGTTTGGGTTCTAATCCAATCTGCTATTTGTCTACATTTTATGGGTAAATTCATCCCATTCCCATTCACTTTTTTTTTTGGTATTTGCATTAGAGTCTTCATTTAGATTTTCTCCACAGTCATATCCCCTCAACCCAGGAGGTGGGGGGTGGGGGGGGGGAAGAATGGCTCAGTTCATGTTTCTGTGCCAGCTTTTCCTCCTTCTTATTATAGTGTGGAAATTTTCAACCCCCCCCCTGTACCTTTGCCTCTGTGGGGTACTGGGGAGTCTTTCTGTTCCTCCAAAGGTGATTTTTATGCTCCTTTGATGTAGTCTATTTCGTTCGGTGCTGGGGAGAGGAAGCATGTCACGTCTATATTGCAGCCATATTTACCCAGAAGTCTCACACTGTATTTTTATGAATGATTTCTTGATCTTTATTTTACTGCAAATTATAAAATTTTGCTACAGTTGGTGTAGAGAAGCTGGAAAGCTTGTTCCCCATTCAGATGGCCATCTTGGAAGAAAATTAATATCTTTGTATTTTCATAGTCCATCCAACACTGACTATTTCCATATTTTATCACATTTTCTGATTTCCTGGGTGTGAAGTGAAACACAGAATTGTTTTAATGTGTGCTTCTGTTATTAATGATTTGAAACAGTCTTTCTTGTACATGTTAAGAATTTATAATTCTTTTGTGAAAGGTTTGTTCATCTAGCAACATCACTATTTGGCCTATCCTAACGAGATCAAAGAAAGACAAGGACCTATTTGTATCAAAATATTTATAGCAGCTCTTTTTGTTGGGGCAAATAATTGAAAACTGCGTGTCAAATGGGGAATGGTTGAATATGTTGTGGTATATAATTTTAATTAAATACTATTGTGCTATAAGAAATGAGAAGTGGAATGATTTCAGAAAAACTTGAGAAGATTAGGTGAATTAATGCAAAGTTAGTGAACTAAGAAAACATTGTAATAGTAACAGCAATATTATAAGAATGTAATACAGACAATGGCATTTCTCGGAGATTCTTTAAGAAATAATTCCTTACAATTTGCTGAAAGAAATAATGAACTGGAGGAATTCGATGTGAACTGGAACAACTCCGGGAATTGCCAACAGTGCTATGGCTGGGTCAAAGGGCAGGCAGTCTTTTATTGCCCTTTGGGCATAGTTCCAAATTGCCCTCCAGAATGATTGGATCAATTCACAACTCCATCAGCAATGCATTAATGTCCCAACTTTGCCACATCCCCTCCAGAATTCATTATTTTCCTTTGCTGTCATGTTAGCCAATCTTCTAGGTATGAGGTGATATCTCAGAGGTGTTTTGATTTGGATCTCTCTGATTATAAGATATTTAGAACACTTTTTCGTGGGCTTATTGATAGTTTTGGTTTCTTTAACTGAAAATTGCCTATTCATGTCCCTTGCTCATTTATCAATTGGAGAATGGTGTGATTTTTTTGTACAATTGATTTAACTCTTTATAAATTTGAGTAATTAGACCTTTGTCAGAGGTTTTTGTTATGAAGATTGTTTCACAATTTGTTACTTCCCTTCTAATTTTGGTTGCATTAGTTTTGTTTGTACAAACCCTTTTTAATTTGATGTAATCAAAATTATTTATTTTACATTTTGTGATTTTTTCTAGCTCTTGCTAGAGGGGATGGAGGGAAATAATGTGATTATTGTAACCAAGGAATAATGTTCTAAATTGACTAAATAAACATATTCAAATAAAAAAAATAAAATAAAATCTTTCCTTTCTCAAAGGACTGACATGTATACTATTCTGTGTTCACCTAATTTACTTATAGTTTCCTTCTTTATCTTCAAGTCATTCACCCATTCTGAGTTTATCTTGGTGTAGGGTGTGAGATGTTGATCAATACCTAATATCTCCCATACAGTCTTCAAGTTTTCCCAGCAGTTTTTATCAAATAGTGGATTTTTGTCCCAAAAGCTGGGATCTTTGGACTTATCATAGACTGTCTTGCTGAGGTCACTTACCCTAATTCCACTGATCCTCCTTTCTCTCTCTTAGCCAGTACCATAGCCAGTACCATATTGTTTTGATGACCACTGCTTTATAGTATAGCTTGAGATCTCAGAATGCAAGGCCAACATCTTTAATTTTTTTCCATTATTTCCCTCAATATCCTTGATCTATTTTTCTTCCAAAAGAACTTTGTTATGTTTTTTTTTTTTACTAAATCAATGAAAACATTTTTTGGTAGTTCAATGGGTATGGCACTAAATAAGTGAATTAATGTCAATAGGATTGTCAGTTTTATTATGTTAGCTCATCCTATCCATAAGCAAACAATGTTTTTCCAATTGTTTAGATCTAGTTTTAATTGTGTGGAGAGTGTTTTGTAGTTGGGTTCATATAGTTCCTGCGTTTGTCTCAGCAGATAGATTCCTAAGTATTTTATATTGTCTAGGGTGATTTTAAATGGTATTTCTCTTTCTAATTCTTGCTGCTGAGCTGTGTTGGAAATATATAGAACTGCTGATGACTAATGTGGGTTTATATTTTTATACTGCAACCTTGCTAAAGTTGTTGATTATTTTGACTAGCTTTTTAGTTGATTCTCTAGGACTCATTAAGTAGACCATCATATCATCTGCAAAGAGTGATAGCTTGGTATCCTCATTGCCTATTTTAATACCTTCAATTTCTTTTTCTTCTCTAATTCCTACTGCTAGTGTTTCTAGCACAATGTTAAATAATATAGATGATAATGGGTATCCTTGTTTCACTCCTGATATTATTGGGAAGGCTTCTAGTTTATCCCCATTGTAGATGGTGTTTGCTGATGGTTTTAGATATATGTGCTATTTATTATTTTAGGAAAGGCCCATCTATTCCTATGCTTTCTAGTGTTTTCAACAGGAATGAGTGTTGTGTTTAGTCAAAGTCTTTTTCTGCATCTGTTGAGATAATCATTTGATTTTTGTTTGTTTGCTTGTTGATATGGTCAATTTGGTGGATGATTTTCCTAATATTGATCTGTCCTTGCATTCCTGGTATAAATCCTGCCTGGTCATGAAATAGATTGATAATCTGTGTGGAAAGTATTTCTGTTGTAATGACTGGATGCACTCTGGCTTGAGACTAGATAGAGAGCTGCCACTAGTATAGGGACACACCTGAAGGTACCTAGTTACAATTGTGGAGATAGAAGTACTACAGAGATAGAAATGTTGCCACAGGGGAATGCTCTGGGGTCTGCCTACTGGTTCCTATGTGAGTCTAATGGATCAATCTATTTTCCTAACACCTTCCTACCCTCTTCCTCCCTCAATCCCTCCCTTAACCATCCACTTCTGGAAGCCTTTTGGCTTCCTCCCTCCCCCGAGTGGACTATAACATACTCTTGTTTTCTTTCTCAGGTAAGGAGTTTATTAGAAAACAACAGGATGGGAAACTGAGGAAAGAGGGATGAGGGTTTTCCCTAATCTGTAATGAGGGAGAATTTGAGGGTTTGGGAAAGTAGTCTAATCAAAACTGTGACAGAGGGACAGTTAGAGAGATGGATGGAGGACAACTGTTTAAGATCTTCTTTCTTCTTCACAAAGCCACCAAGGTCTCTCAGCCTAATTTCAGAAGCCCCTCCTCAAGGGTCCTTCAGCCTGGGACCAAAGGTAACAAGATTAGTTCTCAGCTTCTTCTCCCTAAGCCAGCCACCAAGAAAAGTCTCTCCATCACCCTGGCTTTCCTCCAACTCTTGGTCAAGAAAATCCCATAGACAGAGACAGAAAACAGTTCCTCCTTTGGTCAGATAGCCAAAGCCAGGCCTGCCCCCTGAGGATCCTTCAGCAAGCTTCAACTCTCAGCGTTTGAGACTCCATTCCTTCCCCTCCAGCTTCAACTGCTTTCTCCTCCTGGGAACATTCAATTTGGAACCTTCTTCTTGATATTGCAGATCAGGTCCCCAGCCTTGGTTCTTGCATCTTGGCTTATCCTGCAAATCCTCTCTCTCTTCAAATCTCTACCAAAGTCATGATGAATAACACTCGTGATTACTTGCTGGAGTCTTTTTGCTAGTATTCAATTTAAGATTTTTACATCTTTATTCATTAAGGAGATTGGTCTATAGTTTTCTTTCTCTGTTTTTGACCAGTCTGGCTTGGGGATCAGTACCATGTTTGTGTCGTAAAAGGAATTTGGTAGAACTCCTTCTTTGCTTGTTCTGTCAAATAGTTTGTATAATATTGGGATTATTTGTTCTTTGCATGTTTGATAGAATCCATCTGGTACTGGGGATTTTTCCTTAGGGAGTTCTTCGATGGATTGTTAAACTTCTTTTTCTGATATGGGGTTGTTTAGGTGATCTATTTCTTCCTGTTAGTCTAGGCAATTTATATTTTTGTAAATATTCATCCATATCACCTAGATTGCCATATTTATTGCCACATAATGGAGCATAATAATTTTTAATGATTGCCTTAATTTCCTCTTAATTAGAGGTGAGGTCTTCCTTTTCATCTTGGATACTGTCAGTTTGGTTTTGTTCTATCCTTTTTCAAATTGGATTGACCAGTACTTTCTCTATTTTATTTTTTTTTTCTTCAAAGTACCAGCTTCTAGTCTTATTTATTGAATCAATAGTTCTTTGACTTTCAATTTTATTAATTTCTCCTTTGTGTTTTAGGGTCTCTAATTTAGTCCTCATCTGAGTATTATTAATTTGTTCACATTCTAGTTTTTTTTTTTAATTTGCATGCCCAATTCATTGACCTCTGTCCTCTCTAATTTGTTAATATATGAACTCAAGGATATAAATTTCCCTCCTGAGTACTTCTTTGACTGCATCCCATAGGTTTTGAAAGTATATCTTCATTTTCTTCAATGAAATTATTAATTGTTTCTATGAATTGTTCTTTAATTGATTTTGGAGAATTATATTGTTCAATTTCTAATTATTTTTTGATTTGCCTCTCTTTGTACCCTTACTAATTATTATTTTCATTGCATTGTGATCTGAGAAGGTTGCATTTATTATTTTTGCTCTTTTGCACTTGTTTGCAATGTTTTTATTCCCTAATATATGGTCAATTTTTGTGAATGTACCATGTGCTGCTGAAAAGAAGGTGTATTCCTTTATTCCCTATTTATTTTTCTCCACATGTCTACTAATTCTAATTTTTCTAAGATTTCATTCACTTCTCTTACCTCTTTCTTATTTATTTTTTTGGTTTGATTTATCTAGTTTGGATAGAGGAAAGTTCAGGTCTCCCAGTAGTATAGTTTTTCTATCTATTTCATCCTTGAGCTCCACTAGTTTCTCCTTTAGAAGTCTGGATTCTATGCCATTTGGTGCATACATGCTGAGTACTGATATTTCCTCATTGTCTCTATTGCCTTTTATTAGGATGTAATTACCTTCCCTATCTCTTTTAACTAGATTTATTTTTACTTTGGCTTTGTCAGATATGATTGTGACTCCTGCCTTCTTCTTATCAGTTGATGCCTGATAGATTTGGCTCCATCTTCTTACTTTCACCCTATGCATATCTACCTTCCTCATGTGTGTTTCTTGTAGACAGCATATGGTAGGGTTTTTCATTCTAATACCCTCTGCTATTTGCTTGCATTTTATGGGTGATTTCATTCCATTCACATTCAGAGTTATGATTACCAGCTGTGTATCTCCCATCATTTTGATTACTACTCTTAGTCCTGCCTTTTCTTCTTTCACTATTTCCTTCTACACCAATGTTTTGTTTTTAATCAGTCCCCCTAATTCCCACCTTTATTTTACTTCCCTTTCTATCCCCACTCCCTTCTTATTCCCCCCTTATTTTCTTTACAGTTTTTAAACTACTCCCCACCCTCTACCTACCTTGTACTTCTTCCATCCTCACCAGTGCATTTGTTATACTTCTACTTCCCTATAGGCCGCAAATCAATTCTCTGCCCCAATGGATTGGATTGTTCTTCCCTCTTTGGGTCAATTTCAATGCATGTAAGAGTCGAGTATTTCCTATCTCCAACCTATTTATCCTTCCAGTGTATTGATGTTCTCCCCCCTCCCACCATGAGCTTCTTTGTGACATATAAATTTACCCCCTACAGTTCCTTTCCCCATTTCTTTTAGTATTAACCTATTTTTAGCTCTATTTGTATATATATTTATATATATACACATATACATGTATTTATGCATACATATTTCTATAAACATATTTATGTCTTGTCATTTCATCCTATACAGTTTGTCACTGTTCCCTCTAAGTGTACTTCTTCTAGCTGCCCGGGTGATAATAACAATTTTTAAGAGTTACTAATGACCTTTCTTCTTATAGGTACATATCATTTTAACTTATTGGGTCTCTTATAAAAAGGTTTTTTTTTGTTTTGTTTTTCTTTTTCTCTCTCTCTTTAAATTACCTTTTGATTATTCTCTTGAATTCTGTGCTTGGGCATCAAATTTTCTGTTCAGGTCTGGACTTTTCTTTACAAATGCTTAGAATTCTTCTCTTTTGTTGAATGATCATACTTGCCCCTGTAAGAATATGGTCAGTTTTGCTGGTAGTTGATTCTTGGTTGTAGACCTAGTTTGCATGCTTTCCAGAATATCATATACCATGACTTTCTGTCCTTCAGTGTAGATGTAGCCAGATCCTTTGTTATCTTCACTGTAATTCCATGTTATCTAAATGACTTCTTAGCAGTTTGTAATACTTTTTCCTTGGTCTGATAGTTCTTGAATTTGGCTATAACATTCCTGGATGTTGTCAGTTGGGGATTAAGTACAGGAGGCAATCTGTGGATTCTTTCAATCTCCACTTTTCCCTCTTGTTGTAGACTATCAGGGAAGTTTTCTTTAATAATTTCCTGTAGTATGATATCCAGGCTTTTTCTTTTGTCATGGTCTTCTGGTACACCAATGATTCTTAAGTTGTCTCTCCTTGAATGATTTTCTACATCCTCTGTTTTGTGAATGAGATGCTTCATATTTTCCTCATTTTTTTCATTCTTTTGATTTTGTTTTATAGTGTCCTGCTGCCTTGTGAAGTCACTTGATTCTAGTTGTTGTATTCTGGTTCTTAAAGACTGGATTTTATCCCTGGTTTTTTGGTCATCTTTCTCCTTCTGGTCGTATTTTCTTTGGAGGTCATCTTTCATCCTTTTTACCTCATCTTTTATCTCCTTTGCCTCATTTTCAAAATCGTTGATTTTAACTTTCAAGACACTATTTTCTCATTTTAGTTCAAGTGCCTCTGTTTCCAGATGACTTATCTTAGTTTTTAAGTTCTTTTACCAATTGTCTTTAGCCTCTCTTAATTTTGTTTTGAATTGTATTTTGAGTTCTTCCAAAGCTTGTATCCAATTTGCTGGTTTTTCTGTTTTATTGTGTTTGGTGTTCCCTCCTCCTTCTCTGTTCCATTTGCTCTTTGTTCATTGCCTGTATGGAAGCTGTCAATTGTAATTTCTTTTTTTTTTCTTTTTCTGCTGTTTGTTCATATTTACCCCTTCTTTACTCCTTGCAGTTTTCTGTGCTCTTGATCATCTCATTTTTTTTTTTTTTGGTTTTGGGCTTTTCTGTAAATCTTCCCTCTTAGAGTTTTGTAAGCAACTCTTTCAGTGTAGTTTATGGGGCAGTGCTATTGGAGCTTTTGCTTCCCTGCCCTCTGGAGGCTTTGATTGGATTAATGTCCAGCAGTCTGTGGAAGAGGGGTGTTGGAGCTTCAGCTTCCCTACCCTCTGAAGACTTTTAATGGGTTTAAGTCCAGCTGGATTGGGCTAAATGTGCCAGCAGGCTAAAACCTCCTGGAATGGGGGAGCAATATGGAGGGTCTCCGCTACTTCAACTAGGCTGCCTGCTTTGTGCTCCTTCTCTAACTCCTTCCCTGCCACCTATGTTCGACGCTCTGAGCCTGGCACAGCTTTGCCCACAAGGTAATCCCTCCAGACCAGCACCTTTGCCTGCCCAGAGGTTCCAGCTACTGCTGGAAGCTTAGTACTTTAGGTGTGTGTGTGAGAGGTCCTGGGACCTTCCTTCTCCCTTCCCCTTAAACCTGAGTGTTCTCAAATTCTGACTTTTTTTGGGGGGTGTATCCTTTAATTTGAGTCCAGCAGAAGGGTTCCTTCACTCTGTCTTGTTGTTAGGTTTGATTTTCAGTCCCCCAGGAGCATTTAGTTTGCAATTGGTAAGGAAGGGTTTTTCAGAGGTCTGAACTTTCGCTGCCTCTACACCACCACCTTGATTTTGCCTCTCCTGTAGAATTTTTACATATACCTATATATGGCTTTTATTTTTTCATCTGATAATTGTCTGTTTCTATCTTTTATCCACTTACCAACTGAGGGATGCTTTAAAGCTTTTAGGAAAAACATACAATCTATGAGATACAGTGAATAAAGAAGAACTTGAAGAGCTGAGTTGGAAAGAATCAATGACACAGATACAATATAATAAAGAAGAAAGAAAAAAAAGTACAGTTAAACTAAGGCAGAGGAGTAAGAGATCAAGGAGAGCAATTGGCCCCTACAGGCATTTCAGAACAGAAAATTTCAAGTGATGCTACTAGTAGTGCCGAACTCTTCATGAATAGATGGGAGTTCCAAGAAAAGCTCTACTCTTCATCCAACTGTCTTGTGCCTGTCCATTAATGCAGAATTGTAAGGTATGCATATAGTCCACAGCACTTCCTTGTAGAACTGTGTACCAGATTAAATTGAAATTGATAAACATTTAACTAAATTTATAAAAAAGGGGAGCATGGATAATTTTAATAAGTTATTGTCTAAGCCAATATGTGACCAGCAGGGATCCTTATTTAGTGGTTCTTGTTTCTATCTAATTATTACATGACTGCATTAACAGATACTGTAATATATCCTACTCATTTCTTTACCTCAACATTTCTGGTGACTTTTTTTCTCTAACCATTAAGAAGTCAGTAGTTAATTATATATAACAAATTCAAATTAGGACAGAGATCCAAACCTCTGCCTAAATATTATGACTTTCCTCTGAGCTATTTTGTGATTAACTCATGATTTAATATGGACCCTTTAAAGTAGCAAAGAAGAGAACAATGTGGCCTAAGGGGCCATATAATGCCCCAAGCTAAAAAAAAAAAACTAATTATTGTAATAGGATGCAACTGATTAAATATGCAGAGGAAAAGGAGAGGGAAAAGAGAGAATGGTGATAATATCTGATGGCCAACTGAGCCTCCACAATCACCAGTTTTGTACTGGTGAAATAATAGAAAATCCTAAATTTACAGTGGTGATTCTCTCAAAAGGAGTGTAAGAGAGAAAAGAAGGGGAATATAAATATATTGAAGTAAAGGACAAACTGTAAGAAGAAAAGAAAAGAAAGTAATAAGGGTAAAGGAACACATGATTTTTATACAAACAAAATGCATTGATCTTGAAGACTATGCAGACACCTTGACAATTATAAATCTCCCAGAAAAACATGCCAAATTGAAATGCTTGAGCATCATAATAAAGGAAATAATGAAAGAAGTTTTCTCATATCCTTTAAATACTATGAAAACTCATTGCTAATTGAAAAAAAATCCAAAGATCATTTTGAGGAAACAAAACAAAACAAAACACTGTGCTTCAAACTTCAAGATACACAGTCTCATGCACATCATGTGTGTTAGTGGCAAGATCATTCCTGAGATCTGAAAAAATTCATGTAAAATTTTTGGACTCTCCATTTTTACCAGAAATGTCTGAATTTTCCATTTTCTTTTATGGGGTATTTATAATACCTAATATGCATTTATGAGTTACTAAACTTGTTAAAATGTCTCTATGTTTTTAGCCTTTCTGTATTATCTGCTGGCTTTCATGTTCTTTTCACAAATTTTAACTGTACTTTAAAAAGGAAATTGTGAATATTTATGGTATTAAATGGTAAAATATCATAATATCATACATGTATTTTATACAATTCTGACATTCTAAATTTTTCCTCATATTGTTCTTTTATAGTGTACTGAACTTTGTATGTAATCTACAGCTTCTGCAACACTACCCCCCCCCCCCAATTCTAACTTAATTTCTTAGGCTGTCGTTCAATATATTTATATTGCAATGGGGAAAGTTGTGATGTGAAAGTGATACTTGCAAGAATCTTGGTGACAAACAACTAATTGTGAAAGCAAATAGTAGAAAGACATTAAAATTAAAGAGTAAAAAAATTTGAGAAATATGATGCTACCATATAACCACCAGGATGTGTTGAAAGGAATACAATGATTTGAGAAACAAGGGAGCTCAAATTGGAACTCATAATGACATAAACTGCAAACATGAGTCTAACCATCAATGAAAAAATATGGAAATTAATATAATATGAAGCATTTGAAGCATTCTTGGAGTGGGGGGGGGCAGATGTAAGCACATTATCAGACTTGCAAACATGGAAAATAACCAAGACCTAAGAAATTTGAATAAATATAACTACAAAGAATAAATAAGTAATGAAATAAATTACCTGATTTCTAGAGAATAATAAAAGAAAAAATCCCAAAAGAGAAAAACTTCTAATGGGTTGAACAACAATAAAACAGAGTTGCTATGCAGAGATTTATTTCCAAGACTACACAAGAGGATAAAGATGAAAGGAAAATTGAAAAAGATAGATGAATTGGTGATAGAGGAAAAGGCCTGAAACAGTATGGAGGAAATTATGCAATTCAATCACAAAAAGTGAGTCAACATGATTTCTGGGACTAAAGTGCAGAATGGGAAAATCAATAAAAGGGGAGGGAAAGGTAGAGGTATTGGGAAATGTGTGACATCTATCAATTGCTAATAAAATCCTTGAATGAAAAATGAAAGAAGATAGTTCTTGCCATTTTTCATCCATAAAAGAGGTTATAGGAGAATAGAAGAGTGGCCAAAGGAAGGAATGAATAAGAAGAAACAAAGAGATCTTTACCTAATTCTAGGGGTGTCACTACTACTAAGTAAAAGTTATATTCCATATGGGAGATGGGAACTATGTGAAAGGTCTAATATACAAGAAATTGGTGAATAGGAAGACTAGTTAAAATCAGTTAGGACCAGATAAAATTATCATAGGATTTGAAACATAGAACTGCTTTTACCAGGAATAACATGTTTATCTTCATTACTTTCTTCATGAATTGACACAGCTAAAAGTGAGGTACAATAAAAGTGAGGTACAAAATAGAGTACAAGATCTAGAAAGGCAATAGTATAAAAACTGGTTAGAAAAAAGTAGCCATGTTCCATACTTTAGACACTTTAATTTCTCAAGTAACATAAAAAGGATAAAAAAGGAATAAGTAACTATTCATGTTATGAAACAAAGAATAAGGGTAATGATGAACAGAGAATAGCATAAATATTCTCCTTAGCAAAAGGCACAGAAAATTACCTATAAGATGGAAAATTAGGTTGATCCAACCATTCTGGAAGGCAATTAGGAACTATGCCCAAAGAGCTTTAAAAGAATGTATACCAGAGGTGGAGTCAAGATGGCGGCTTAGAAGCAGCAAAAGTTCAGACCTCTGAAAACCCTTCCTTACCAATCACAAATTGAATGCTCTTAGGGGACTGAAATTAAAATGTAACAACAGGACAGAGGTGGGGAACCCTCCTTCTGGACTCAAATCAAAAAGTATGCCCCCCAAAAGCTGGAATCCAAGAATACTCCTGTCTAAGGAGAAGGCAAAAGGAAGGTCCCAGGACCCCTCACCCCCAACCCAGAGTGCTGAGCCCCCAGCGGCAGTGGGAACCTCTGAGAGGGCAAAGGTGCTGGTTTGGAGGGTCTACCTTGTGAGCAGCAGGGCGCCGGGTTCAAAGCGTCCAGCGAGGGCAGCAGGGAAGAAGCCAGGGAGAGACCAGGGAGCCTGAAGCCCTGTGGCTGGGTCATTCCATCTGGCTCCAGTCTCACCAGAGGTTTTTGCCTTGGGGCACATCCAGACCAACCCAGTTGAACCTAATCCAATTAGGACTCCTCAGAGCCCAGGGAGGCCAGGACCCCTCCCCCCCTACAGTGCAGGGCCTCCCACAAGTACAGGAACCAAGGGCCAGGAAAAAGCACTGGGGTACCTTTGGGACAGCAGAGAAGCAGCTAGAGAGAACTGGAGAGAGCCTAGGCGGCACCAGCCCTCCAGGAGTCTTAGGCCTCAGAGCACATACAACCCAACCCAGTTGAACTTAATCTGATCAAAAGCCTCCAGAGGACAGGGAAGCTAACATTACTCCCCTAGAGACTGTACCAAGAGATCTGACAAAGCTCCAAGAGGGGAGACTGACAGCCCCCAAACCAAAAAAGAAATGAGAGGAGCAAGAGCACAGACAAATACAGGGAGCAGAGAAGGAATAAACTCAAGCAAACAACAGAAAAAGAAGAAAGAAATTACAATAGGCAGCTTCTGCATAGGTAATGAGCAAAGAGCAAATGAAACAGAGGGGGAGGGATCAGCAAAGGAACAATCAGAAATCCCAGCGAATTGGTAAAGGTTTTGGAAGAACTCAAAATGCAATTCAAAACACAATTAAGAGAGTCTGAAGACAACTGGGAAAAGAATTTAAAAACTAAGATAAATCATCTGGAAACAGAAAATAGTGTCTTGAAAGCCAAAATCAACCAGCTGGAAAATGAAGCAAAGGAGATGAAGGATGAAACAAAGAAGATGAAAAATGAGGTGAAGAAGATGAAAGATGAGAAAAAGGAGATGAAAGATGAGGTAAAGAGGATGAAAGATGACCTCCAAAGAAAATCAGACCAAAAGGAAAAGGATGACCAAAAAGGCAAGGATGAAATCCAGTCTTTAAGAACCAGAATACAACAACTAGAATTAAGTGACCTCACAAGGTAGCAGGACACTATAAAACAAAACCAAAATAATGGAAAAAATTAAGAAAAATATGAAGCATCTCATTCACAAAACAGAGGATTTAGAAAACTGTTCAAGGAGAGACAATTTAAGAATCATTGGTGTACCAGAAGACCATGACAAAAGAAAAAGCCTGGACATCATACTACAGGAAATTATTAAAGAAAACTGCCCTGATAGTCTACAACAAGAGGGAAAAGTGGAGATTGAAAGAATCCACAGATTGCCTCCTGTACTTAATCCCCAACTGACAACATCCAGGAATGTTATAGCCAAAATCAAGAACTATCAGACCAAAGAAAAGATATTACAAGCTGCCAAGAAAAAGTAATTCAGATACCATGGAACCACAGTGAGGATAATGCAGGATCTGGCTGCATCCACACTGAAAAACGGAAAGTCATGGAATATGATATTCCAGAAAGCAAGGAAACTAGGTATACAACCAAGAATCAAATACCCAGCAAAACTGACTATATTCTTATAGGGGAAAGTATGGTCATTCAACAAAATAGAAGAATTTCAAAAATTCATAAATAAAAGACCAGACCTGAACAGAAAATTTTATGTCAAAGGACAGAACTCAAGAGAATTGTCAAAAGAGGGAAAAAAAAAACAAAACAAAAAAAAAATTTTTAAAGAGACTCAATAAGTTAAAGTGGTATGTATTCCTATAAGAAAAGAGGTCATTGGTAACTCTTAAAAACTGTTGTTATTATCTGGGCAGCAAAAAGAAGTACACTTAGAGGGAACAGTGACAAACTGTATAGGATGAAAGGACAAGACATAACTAGGTATATAGATATATGCATGCATAAGTACATACACATGAGTATGCATATATATATATATATATATATATATAACTAGAGCTTAAAATAGGTTAATATTAAAAGAAATGGGAAAAGAAAAAAATGGGGGTAAATTTATATGTCACAAAGAATCTCATGGTGGAAGGGGGGAGAACATCATTATACTGGAATGGTAAAGAGGTCGGAGACAGGAAATACTCAACATTCACGTGCTTTGAAATTGACTCAAAGAGGTAAACACAATCCAATCCATTGGGGGCAGAGAATAGATTTGTGCCCTATAGGGCAGTAGAAGGGTAACAAATAGACTGGTGGGGAGGGAAGCAGTACAAGGGAGGGAGAGGACAGGGATTAATTTTAGAAAGCTACAGGGAAAATAAGAAAGCAATAAGAAGGGAGGGGATATAAATGTAAGTAAAATAAGGGTGGGAACTAGGGGGAATGATTAAAAACAAACATTGGTGTAGAAGGAAAGAGTGAAAGAAGAAAAGGCAGGAACAGGAGTAGAAATCAAAATGCTGGGTAATACACAGAGAGTAATCATAACTCTGAATGTGAATGGAATGAACTCACCCATAAAATGCAAGTGAAGAGCAGAGTGGATTAGAATTCAAAACCCTACCATATGCTGTCAACAGGAAACACACGTGAGGAAGGTAGATACGCATAGACTGAAAGTAAGAGGGTAGAGCCAAATCTATAGGGCATGAACTGATAAAAAGAAGGCAGGAGTCACAATCATGATATCTGACAAAACCAAAGTAAAAATAAATCTAGTTAAAAGAGATAGGGAATGTCATTACATCCTCATAAAAGGCAGTATAGACAATGAGGAAATATCTGTACTCAACATGTATGCACCAAATGGCATAGCATCCAAATTTCTAAAGGAGAAACTAGAGGAGCTCAAGGATGAAATAGATAGAAAAACTATACTAGTGGGAGACCTGAACCTTCCTCTATCTGAATTAGATTAATCAAACCAAATAAATAAATAAATAAATAAATAAGGAGTTAAGAGAAGTGAATGAAATCTTAGAAAAATTAGAGTTAGTAGACATATGGAGAAAAATAAATTGGGACAAAAAGGAATATACCTTCTTTTCAGCAGCACATGGTACATTCACCAAAACTGACCATGTATTAGGGCATAAAAACATTGCAAACACGTACAAAAGAGCAGAAATAATAAATGTGACTTTCTCAGATGACAATGCAATGAAAATAATAATTAGTAATGTAACATGGAGAAGTAAATCAAAATTAATTGGAAATTAAACAATACAATTTCTCCAGAATCAGTTAGTTAAAGAACAAATCATAGAAACAATTAATACCTTCATTGAAGAAAATTACAATGATGAGACATCCTTTAAAAATGTATGGGATGCAGCCAAAGCAGTACTCAGGGGAGAAATTTATATCCTGGAGTTCATATATTAACATATTAAGAATGGCAGAGGTCAATGAATTGGACATGCAAATTAAAAAATTAGAAAGCGAACAAATTAAAAATCCTCAGCTGAAGACTAAATTAGAGACCCTAAAACTCAAAGAAGAAATTAATAAAATTGAAAGTCAAAGAACTATTGATTTAATAAATAAGACTAGAAGCTGGTACTTTGAAAAAAAACTAATAAAAAAGACAAAGTACTAGTCAGTCTAATTAAAAAAAGGAAAGAAATAAACCAAATTGACAGTATCCAAAATGAAAAAGGAGACCTCACCTCTAATAAAGAGGAAATTAAGGCAAACATTAAAAACTACTATGCCCAATTATATGGCAACAAATATGGCAATCTAGGTGATATGGATTAATACTTAAAAAAATATAAATTGCCTAGAATAAAAGAGGAACAAATAAATTACCTAAGCAAGTCCATATCAGAAAAAGAAATTGAACAAGCCATCAAAGAACTCCCTAAGAAAAAATCCCCAGTTCCAGATGGATTCACAAATGAATTCTATCAAACACTCAAAGAACAACTAATCCCAATATTAAACAAAATATTTGACAGAATAAGCCAAGAAGGAGTTCTACAAAATTCATTTTACGACACAAACATGCTATTGATCCCAAAGCCCGGCAAGTCAAAAACAGAGAAAGAAAACTATAGACCAATCTCCCTAATGAATATAGATGTAAAAATCTTAAATAGGATACTATCAAAAAGTCTCCAGGAAGTCATCACAAGGTCATCCACTATGACCAGGCAGGATTCATACCAGGAAAGCAAGGATGGTTCAATAGTAGGAAAACCATCCACATAATTGACCATATTAACAAGCAAACTGACAAAAATCACATGATTATCTCAATAGAGGCAGACAAAGCCTTTGATAAAATATAACACCCATTCCTATTGAAAACACTAGAAAGCATAAGAATAGAAGAGTCTTTCCTAAAAATAATAAACAGTATATATCTAAAACCATCAGCAAACATCATCTGCAATGGGGATAAACTAGAAGACTTCCCAATAAGATTAGGAGTCAAACAAGGTTGCCCATTATCACCTTAATTATTTAATATTGTACTAGAAACACTGGCAGTAGCAATTAGAGAAGAAAAATAAATTGAAGGTATTAAAATTGGCAATGAGGAGACCAAGCTATTACTCTTTGCTGATGATATGATGGTTTACTTAAGGAATCCTAGAGAATCAACCAAAAAGTTACTCGAAATAATCAACAACTTTAGCAAAGTTGCAGAATGCAAAATGTACCTGCATAAGTTATAAGCATTTCTATATATCTCTAACCCATTTCAGAAGCAAGAATTATAAAGAGAAATACTGTTTAAAATCACCCAAGACAATATAAAATACTTAGGAATCTATCTGCCAAGACAAACACAGGAACTATATGAGCACAACTACAAAACACTCTCCACACAGTTAAAACTAGATCTAAACAATTAGAAAAACATTGATTGCTCATGGGTGGGACGAACTAACATAATAAAAATAACTATCCTACCCAAATTAATTTCCTTATTTAGTGCCATACCCATGGAACTATCAAACACTTCTTTAATGAATTAGAAAAAAATCATAACTAAGTTCATTTGGAAGAACAAAAGATCAAGGATATCCAGGATCAATCATGGAAAAAAATGCAAAGGAAGGAGGACTTGCAGTCCCAGATCTCAAACTATACTATAAAGCAGTGGTCATCAAAACAATTTGGTAATGCCAAAGAGACAGATAGGAGGATCACTGGAATAGCCTTGGCATAAATGACATCAGCAAGACAGTCTATGACAAACCCAAAGACCCCAGCTTTTGGGACAAAAATCCACTATTTGATAAAAACTGCTGGGAAAATTGGAAGACAGTGTGGGAGAGATTAGGTTTGGATCAACACCTCAGACCCTACACCAAGATCAATTCAGAATGGGTGAATGACTTGAACATAAAGAAGGAAACTATAAGTAAATTAGGTGAACACAGAATAGTATACATGTCAGACCTTTGGGAAGGGAAAGATTTTAAAACCATGCAAGACTTAGAAAGAGTCACAAAATGTAAAATAAATAATTTTGACTACATCAAATTGAAAAGGTTTTGTACAAACAAAACCAATGTAACTAAAATCAGAAGGGAAGCAACAAATTGGGATACAATCTCCATAACAAAAACCTCTGATAAAGGTTTAATTACTCAAATTTACAAAGAGCTAAATCAATTGTACAAAAAAATCAAGCCATTCTCCAATTGACAAATGGGCAAGGGACATGGATAGGCAGTTTTCAGAGTAAGAAATCAAAACTATTAATAAACACATGAAAAAGTGTTCTAAATCTCTTATATTCAGAGAGATGCAAATCAAAACAATTCTGAGGTATCACCTCTCACCTAGCAGATTGACTAACATGACAGCAACAGAAAGTAATGAATCCTGGAGGGGATGTGGCAAAGTATGGACATTAATTCATTTCTGGTGGAGTTGTGAATTGATCCAACCATTCTGGAGGGCAATTTGGAATTATGCCCACAGGGAGATAAAAGTCAGTCTGCCCTTTGATCCAGCCATAGCACTGCTTGGTTTGTACCCCAGAGAGATAATAAGGAAAAAGACTTGTACAAGAATATTCATAGCTGCATTCTTTGTGGTGGCCAAAAATTGGAAAATGAGGAGATGCTCTTCAATTGGAGAATGGCTGAACAAATTGTGGTATATGTTGGTGATGGAATACTATTGTGTTCAAAGGAATAATAAAGTGGAGGAATTCCATGGAGACTGGAACAACCTCCAGAAAGTGATGCAGTGTGAAAACAGGAGAACCAGGAAAACATCGTACACAGAGACTGATACACTGTGCTACAATTGAACATAATGTAGTTCTCCATTAGTGTCAATGCAATGTCCCTGAACAATCTGCAGGGATCTAGGAGAAAAAACACTATCCACAAGCAGAGGACAAACTGTGGGAGTAAAAACACCGAGGACAATAAATTCCTTGACTACAGGGTTTGAGGGTATATGACTGTGGAGAGACTCTAAATGAAGACTCTAATGCAAACACCAACAACATGGAAATGGGTTCAAATCAAGGACACATGTGATACCTAGTGGTATCGCGTGTCAACTATGGGAGAGGTGGGGGGGGGGGAGAAAAGAAAATGATCTTTGTTTCCAATGATTAATTTTTGGAAATGACCAAATAAAATAATGTTAAAAAAAGAATGCTTACCTTTTGATCCCACAATACTACTATTAGGTCTATATCCCAAATAGATTAAAAATAGAAAAGGGCCATTTATAGTTGTGCTTTTTGTGGTGTCAAAAAAAAAAAGAAAACTAAAGGGATGTCCTTCTATCAGGGAATGGCTGAACAAATTGTCTGTATATGATGGTGATGGAATACTATTGTGCTATTAGGAATCTTGAACAGGATGATTTCAGAGATCACTGGAAAGACCTATGTGGACTGATGCAGAGTAAAATAAGCAGAACCAGGAGAACATTATACACAATAACTGAAATATTGTAAGATGATCAAATGTAATAGACTTTATTATTAATAGCAATGCAATGATCCAGGACAATTCTAAAGCACTTATGAAAAAGAATGCTATCCACTTCTAGAGAAAGAATAGTTGGAGTTGAAATGCAGATGAAAACATGATTTGTAACTTGTTTATTTGGGTATACACAAAAATGAATAATACGGAAATAAGTTTTGAGTGGTAACACAATAACATGTGTATAATCCAGGAGAATTGCTTGTCAGCTCCAGGAGTGGGAAGGGAAGAGAGGAGGGAGACAACATGAATCATGTAACTTTGGAAAACCTTTGTGTGAATTTGTTATTGGAATAAAATAAAGGGGAAAAAAGATGGAAAATTAGACATTGTCTTATATACACCTGATTTCTTAAAATTCACCAAAACAAGCATAAAAACAAACTAATTATGGTTGTTGACATAGGTTAAGAAACCATGATCCCTAAAGATTCAATAGTCAATTAAAATAACAATAAATAATGCTGACCCTAATATGCACTAATTTTCTATTGCATAATAGGCATAATAATAGCACCTTCTACCCAGTACTGTTGTGAGGATCAAATGAGATGATGCTTGTAAAGTGCCTAGCACAGTACCTAGCCCACAGTAGGTATTATATAAATGCTATTATTATACCAATTGTTTGTTGTGGTGCTGCTGCAGAAGCAATTTATCATTATCTTCATTCCCCTAATAGTCTCTCTCCTCCAATCCTTTTTCCAAATAGCTGCCAAAATAATATAACTTAAGCACGTTGTTCATATTATCCTCTAATCAAAAGCCTTCAATAGCTCTCTCTTGACCATCAGATAAAATACAAACTTTTCAACTTGACACTTCAAGCCCTTCACAACCAAACTTCCTTTCATGTTTCCAGTATTATCGCACAGTATATGGTTCCATGTACTTTAAGTTCTAACCAAAGTAATCTACTGATTGATACTCAAACTTGACACACCAAATCTTGTACCCTCATCACAGTTCCCTATGTCTTTAAAGAAATTATACCTCACCTCTGCCCCTGGGAATTCTTAAATTCCTTCAAAGTTTAGCTCATGCATCACTTCCCATGGGAAGCCTCTGGTAATCCCCATAATTCTTTCTTTCTTTGCTTTGAAGGGGTATTTAAATATATTTTATTAATCACTTTTATTTTTATTTTGTGCTGCAAAACAAAAGGTCAAGAATAACAAGAAAATTAATGAAAACAATATCTGAGAAAGGGTTCTAGCCATATCATCTCAAACAATAGTGTAATATGATAATTATTAAGACAGTCTGCTACTGGCTAAGAAATAAAATAGTGGATTAATGAGATAGGTTAGGTAGGGTAAAGGTTAAATTTAATGATTGGACTTATATGAAATAATGTAGAAAAAAATTTCTACAACCTCTATCACATATCTCAAGTCAGAAATTTATTTAAGAAAACAGAGGGGAAACAATAAAGTAGAGAAATGTGATAGAGGTTGTAGAAAATATATATACTAGTCCTCAGACAGGAGGGATGGTAGTGAGCACCAAGAGGCCTCCTCCAAGATGGAAGCTAGTCTCTTAGGAAACTAGGAAGGGAGACAACCTTTCACTCAATCAAAAAAGTAGTCTAGGAGTCAGAGTCTATGTTGAAGCTGAGCTCCAAGCCCACAATCCAAACCACAGTCTCTAGGGAGGCTCCTTTGAAGACTCTCCCCAGTCAGAAGGCTAGCTCCAGCAGACAATCTCTTCAGACTATCTTCTCAAAGACCATTTGCTCTGAGGGAGTTTGGGCTTGTTTTTATGGTGACTTCTTGTCTCCTACCCTCTTCACAGGGGCCAGTCACAGTTTCCAAATTGTCTAGCACTGCCCAGGGGGCAATGTCTGTGGGATGGACTTCTCACCTTCAATTTCTCATCAAAGGTTCATAGTATCTTGATTCAACAGTTTCTGAGGGTATGAACTCTTGTGTGAACTCTTAAAAGAATTTACAAGTTTCTCACTGACTGAGTTAGAACAAAGTGTGGAGCTCTCCAGGTATCTTGTTGGATTTTCACCTAGCAAGGGTGTGAATTCACTAAGTTGGTTGTGAGCTCCTCCATCTAGTTCAATCTTGTGTTGATTCAATCAAAAGGTAGACAAAGGAGAGTTAATCCTGTCTTCCTGATCTAGTGAAGTTAAGTGACACTTAAGTTAGTGTCAACTCAGGATAGATGATAAAGAATTCTCTTTCACAGTAGTTAACACATAGTAGTAAATAATCATGCTAACCAAGTGTCCAATAAACCCAAAGATCCAAGCTTTTTAGGAAAGAACTCAGCATTTCAGTAAAACCACTTGGAAAACTGGAAAATAGTATAGCAGAAACTAGGCAAAGACTAATCTCTCTTACCAGATGCCAAGATAAAGTCAACATAGATAACTAATTTAGAAATAAAGAGTAATGGTATCAACAAATCAGGGAAACACAAAATACTTCTCCTGTCAGACTCATGGTTAAGGGAAGAATTTAGGACCAAACAAGACATAGAGAACATAATGAAAAGTGAAATGGATAATTTTGATTACATTAAATTTGAAAGGTTTTGTATGAACAAAACCAAATGCCACCAAGATTAGAGGGGAAACATCAAATTGTGGGAAAAGCTTTATAGCAGTTTTCTCAGATAAAGATCACATTTCTCAAATATATAGAAAATTTAATTGAGTTAATAAGAATACAAACCATTTCCCAATTGACAAATGGTCTAAGGATATGAATAGGCAGTTCTCAGATGAAGAAATGAAAACCATTGTCATATAAAAAATGTTCCAAATCACTATTGACTGGGAAAATGTAAATGAAAATAATTCTGAGATATGTAGCTGCAAAAATGTGGGTTTCAAGACTGTGGATTGCCAAAGCTGTAAAGATAATTTTTAGTGTCTTGATTTAAATCAAAAGTAAGTGGTCACCATGGGAAAAATTCCCAAATATGAAAATACCCAAGTCAACTGGGTTTTATGGAGATTTTAATTAATACTAATGAAGGAATTAAGGAAAGGGAGAGAGAGAGAATAAGAGAAAATTGTATGAAGGGCCTAGGCCAATTGGCCTAGGCCTAAGCCTTAAGAGATACTAGTCAGTCTTTAATCACTCACCACAAGATGGACCTAAAGGAAAACTCCAGTCTTTCACTGAAATCCTCAACTCCTGAACTAAGTTCAGAGCCCCAGCTCCTCCAAACTAACTCCAAACTCCAACTAAGTTCAGAGACCAGCTCCTTTTAAAGAGAAATTTCTCTTAGGTCCCCTTCCTTAAATTTTCACATCTACCAATCACAGTAGATGGTTTCCCCAGGACTGCCCATTCTTAGTTCACATCTTTTATTATCACCTTCTCTGATTAGATTATATCTTCTGAGTATTTCACATCTCTCTCTCTCTCTCTCTCTCTCTCTCTCTCTCTCTCTCTCTCTCTCTCTCTCTCTCTCTCAGAGAAACAGACAGGATCCACAGAGTTTATTCCTCACAGTTCTGGGGACAAAGGGACATCATTGAAGAACAGAGGTCTACACAGAGAAGAAGGAACGACCCAGTCCAGCAATAGAAAAGGAAGCCCCTGACCCTGGGGCACTTCGGCCAGACAAGTTTAATCACCTGTTTAAATAGTAATATAAATACACTCTGTCCTGGTTCTGGGGCAACTACAAAAGGGGCAGCTAGGCCGGGTTGGGAGGAGTCGACACAGACACCAGCACTAGCACTGGCACTTTTCACCATGGTTTGTACACATCACATGATCAGCTCAGAGAACAGGACATCAAAAATAGATCTTAGGGACGATTGGATCACACACACCCAGAGCAGGTTCAGGAGGAGACAACATTGCCTCCTCTGCGGGGCCTCGGGCAGTGCTTCATTGAGGCCGAGGTGGGAGGCCCCCCAGAGCTCCGGCTCCTTTCTTCTAGAGGCCTGTTCTAGGGGTTCCCCTCTAGGGGGCCCCACCCGGGATGACCACCTGTTGCGAGGACCCCTTGGGGGAGGTCATGGCAGGAGTGTCTGTATCTGGGTATGGAAGGGGCGCATGGCCCAGGGGGTCCCCCATGTCATCTGTTGGCCGGGAAGTAGTTGGGGTCCAGGTAGCTATAGCTGGCACCCTGTGACAGGCAGTAATCTCTGTCTAAGAAAGTCCCTGCTCGGTAGACTGGCTCCAGCCGGTGGTCCTCCTTGTGGAGGTCGGTCTCGTGGAGGCAGTCGGAACAAGAGTCACAGAAGTCCAGGGACACGTCTTGGGGGCAATCCTGGCAGTGCCACCGAATGCCCTGAATGGGCTCCATGCCGCAGTTATCACACTTGAAGCCTGAGTGCTCTACAAAGCCGCTCTCAGCCTGCTGCTGGAGCTTCTGCTTCTTGAGTTTCTTGAGCTCCAGCAGCTCCTTGTACTCGGGGAACTCAGGGTGGGAGATAGGGATGCTTTCTTCCTCAGAGGCTTCCTCTGCTGCAGGGTCTGTGTGTCTGTGGAAACTGGCCCCGTTGTCGCCCTCCTCCATGTACACTGGAGGTTCGTGGGAAGTCATGAAAGTGGAAGGCTTGAAGAGATGCTTATTAAGGGGGTGCTGTCGCAGGCTTGTCGAAGACTTTTTGGAGTTCATGTACAGGTTGGGCGTCCTGCCTGGGACCGGGATGCCGGCTTTAGTCAGCTTGATGAAGTACTTCTGCACACGGCTGGCCACCTGCTTGGCCGTCCGGTTGCCCAGCTCATTGGCTATCTTTTGCCAGCGCCGAGATTCCACCTGCTCCGTAGGGTACTTCAGGAGGAGCTGCTCTAGCTTTTTCTGTTCCTCCACAGTCCAGAGCTGATTAAACGTCTCTGGTTTGGTCTTGTCGCAGAGGCGTCCCCTTATCATCTGCGGACGGCTGTTTGAACCTTCTGGACCGTCACTTAAAGGCAACACAGCATAGGAAAAGGTCTCCCCATCCCTTTTTGGACCCAAGGGACTGTTTGGTCTGGCCGGTAAACCTACTTTATCAAAAACCAACTTCACCCTTCTCCTATGGCGCTTGCGGTTCTTAAACTTCCTCTCGAAGTTCCCGAAGCTGTTAGTATATTGGTCCCATGCAATCTCTGGCAATTGGACAACTTTCTGTGGAAATGGAAGCCCTATATCAGTCTTCTTCTGGAGTTTTCCCACAAATCCAATGGGATTTTTCAGGGCTTCTCTCTGGTGTCTGCCTAAACTTTCAAGGTCTTGGACCGCTTGAGTGCGCTGGGCCTCGAGCATGGCGATGGTCTGTAACAGTCTCTGATAATCTTTGTTGTGTTTCAATACCACATGGTCTGACTCAAAGTAATACACGTCAGGCTCCTCCTCGTTGTCCTCTGGCACTCTCAGGGCTGCGCTCTCTTTGGCAGGTGCCCCATAGCCGGGAGGAATCCTGGCCTCCGAGGGGGGAGATCCCGGGTCCTGGCTCATCCCCTTGCCAGTCAGGACGGCCTCCTCAGAGTCTGTGGGAGAGCCGTTGGCATGAACACTAAGGAGGACAGTCGTTTCTGTGGGGCTGAGCTGGTCCTCATCCATTTGTCCATTTTCTCTACAAGGAGAGTTATTTTGGGTGAGACTGCCTTTGCTCGGGTCAGCCCTCCGAGGGGACGTTCTCAGCGTGTAGCGGTACCCTTGGGGTTGGGACAGAGAGCTCAGGGCAGTGGAAACACAGTCCGGGGAAGGAGCGGGTGCGGGCTCTCCTGAGACAGGAGCCCTGGTACGACCGACCCTCGCAGCACAGTTGGGGTTCTCATGCGCCAGCTGCTCCTTGGAAGAGCACTCTCCTACCATGTCGACCTCTTCCTCAGAGTCCCTTAAAGACGGCTGGCTTTCTGGGAGGGGAAGCGGGGTTGGCTCGGCTGGAGCCAGCTCACCGACCTGCTCCTCGCACGGGCCGGCAGCTCCTAGGCTGTGCTTCTCTGGCTTGGCCTGGCCTGGTGACTCTGTGCAAGGCACATTCTGGTCTACAGTGCTCTCCTCTTTCCTACTCTCTGGCAGGCAGACACCGGGATCCCCATTGTCAGCCATGAGCTGTTCCTGCAACACCCAGGAGGCGGGATGGCTCGGTCTCCAGCTCGCATCATGAAGCAGACAGTCATCTCAGTGGAGAAGAGTAGAGTCGCTGTTGTCCACCAAGTTTAAAGCCTCATAGCCGGCCGCTTCTGGGGCAACGGCGTCATCCGGGGACCCTTCCCCACTGGAGTTTGACTTTTTAATTTCCCTTTTCTCACAATCATCCAGTAAAAGGAATCGACAAGCTTGCTTAGTCCCCTGGGCATCGGCACCATTGTACACCACGGAGTGAGACCGCTCTGGAGACCCCTTCTTGTCAGCTTTGGGGGAGGACTTTTCCTCGGAGCTCCTCCGGGCCTCGGAACGGAGACAGCGCTTGAGCCGCTTTACAATGGGGGAAGCCGCTTCGGCCGGCTGGCCTTCTCTCACAGCAGTCCAGGGCGAGCCGCTCGGCATTGTCCCTTTCAGAGAAGGAGAGCCCTCTTTTCCTCGGGCTGACCAAGAGTTCTGGAGCGCCTGGCTACCGCGGTCAGCGCTTCTCCCACCGCTGTTACCCTTCAGAGTCTGCAGGAGCTCGGGTCTCTTCTTTGGCGATCTTGCAGGCACTTGTCAATGGAGAGATCCTTATTCAGGGCGAGCAATGCTAGGATTCCTTAAAGTTCTACTACCAAAAAAAAAAAAAGTCTCATCCAAGCTGTTTAACCCCACTGTTGATCTGGTGACAGGAGTAGATCAAGAAACAGCCATACTATGGAAAATCCCTGATCCACTCATTGGGAAACCTTTGGACAAATGCTTGACTTAGAATAGGATTCCCATGCTTCTGCAATTATCTGGATCCTCACTATTAATGTCCATAGTAAACTGGGACTTCAGCTCCTTTATAAGGACTTGAGAAGTTCTATTAGCACAGCTTGCTATCTCTGGCGCCACAGGGGAGCCAATGGGATAGAGCAGCAGGCGGCGGCCCTAGACCCAGGCCCAGGCCCGGGCCCAGGCCAAGAGGGAGGCCACTACCGCCCCCCGAAGCTAGGACAAGATCCTGGGCCCCTACCAGCCCGCCCACAAGCATGCTTCCTTGTGCTTCCCTTTCACATCTCTTTTGCTAAGCTTGCACTTTGTAATTTTTTTGCCCTTTTAGTGATTAATTTAACCTTTATAGGTACTTAGCACCCTTTTCTATTAGCTCTAAAAATAGACCTAGCTTAAGGTTCTAGCTTTACTATAAGTATGAGTTAGGAACTTTGCATTGTTCAATGAGGAGTTTACAACTTTATCTGCCCCTAAAGTATGCCTAAGTATGGGTGGAGTAATTTTAAAATTCCCAATTCTTTCCTGATCAAGTACCTCCATTTGTTACAATAAGGGAATAGCTTAACCAAATCTTCTAAGGTAGATTCTGAGAAATTTTAAGATTCATAGATACCACCTCATATCCATTAGATTGACTAAAATGACCAAAGGGGAAAATGAACTGGGGCACTAAGATACTTTTGGTTGGAACTGTGAGTGGATACAACCATTCTGGAAAGCAATATGGAACCATGCCCCAAACTGTCTATATCAATTGATCCAACAATACCACTACTAGGTATGAATACCAAAAAGATCAAAGAAAGGAGAAAAGGACCTACTTGTTAAAAATATTTATAAAAGCTCTTTTTGTGGTGGTAAAGAATTGGAAATTGAGGGGATGCCCAACAATTGAGGAATGGCTAAACAAGTTGTGGTTTTTGGTCATAATGAAATACTATTGTGCCATAAGAAATGAGGAACATGGTGAGTTCAGAAAAATCTGGAAAGACATATAAATTGATGCAAAGTGAAATGAGCAGAACCTGGAGAACACTATATGTAGAAACAAAAATACTATATGATCATCAGTTGTAAAGAACTAAACTGTTATTAGCAATGCAAGGATCCAAGATATTCCCAAGGGACTCATGATGAAAAATGCTATCCACAGCCAAAGAAGGAACTATTGGAATCCAATTGCATGTAAAAGTATTTCTTTTTTCACTTTATTTCCTTTATCTTTTTTTTGTGTATGTGTGATATGTGTCTTCTTTCATGGCATAAGGAATATGGAAATATATACTGTATGACAGCACTGGTATAACCTACATCAGTCTAAATTCTGTCTCAGAAAGGCAGGAAGGATGGAAGGAAGGAAGGGAGAGAATATGGATCACAATATGTCAGATAACAATTGTTAGGAATTGTTTGCACATATAACTGAAAAAATATTTTTTTAAAAAATAGTGATTTGGAACATTTTTTCATATGACTAAACATAGTTTTAATTTCTTCATTGTATTTATATCCTTTGATCATTTATTAGAGAATGACTTGTATTCTTAGAAATGTGATCCAGTTCTTTATATATATGAGAAATGGAGCCTTTCTCAGAAACATTTCCCATAAATTATTTTTCAAGTTTTTTGTTTCTTTTTTAATCTTGAAAACATTGGTTTTATTTGTATGAAAACTTAAACTTGGCATGTTCCAAAATCATCTATTTTACATCTTGTAATGTTTTCTATGTGTTGTTTGATCATAAATTTTCCCCTTATTCATAATTTTTATGGGTAAATTATACTACATGCTACCCTATTTTATTTATGATATAACCCTTTATTTCTAAATCATGTGTCCATTTTGACATGATCTTGGTATCTAATGTGTGATGTTGATCTTTTAGCCTAGCTTCTCCATAGTCTTTTCTAATTTTCCCAGTAGATTTTTCTCTCTCAAATAGTTCTCTCAAAAGCTTGGATTTTGGGGTTTATCAAACTTTAGGTTACTGTGATCATTTACTGCTGTGTGTTGAGTACCTAATCTATTCCATTGTGTGGAAGTGAGAAATTGAGAAAGATTTGTAGCAAGAGCTTGGAGTAGCTGAGACTGATGACCTGTCATTCAAAGGAGAGCATTCTTGTTTGGAATGTGACTGGGCGAGCCAGTTGGAGGAAGGAGCAGACCAAGGGAAGTCTGGACCCTTTGGCTTGGAAAGACAGAAGAGGTCTGATGTCTCTTGGCTTTTGGAGACAATTAAAGCCTTTCCAATAATTTAGGTCTGACTTCATGTGAAAAGTATTTTGCAATTATGTTCACTTAGTTGCTGAGTTTCTCTTGTTAAATCGATCCCCAGATATTTTACATCAATTATAGTTTTTTAATTTAATTTCTCCCAAATTACATGTAAAAACCATTTCCAACATTTTTCAAAGAATTTTGAGTCTCAAATTCTCTCTCCCCTTCCCCCAACTTTCACCCTCCTTCAGATGTTAAGCAATCTTATATCGATTTTACATGTACAATCATGTAAAGCATTTTCCCATATTAATCATTTTGTGGAAGTAAACTCAAATAGAAAAAATTGGGAAAGAAAACATTGCTTTAGTCTGGATTCAAACTCAATTCCTTTTATCTGCAAGTAGATTACATTTTTATCATGAGTCCTTTGGGAGAGTTTTGGAAAATAGTATTTCTGAGAATAGCTGTTATCCCAGTTGTTCATTGTAAAGTATTTCTGTCACTGCACAATGTTCTTCTGTTTCTGCTTATTTCACTCTTTTCAGTTCATATAAGTCTTTCAAGATTTTTCTGAGTTCCTCCTCCTTCTCATTTTTTACTATATAATAGCATTCCATTACAATTGTTAAAATATAACTCAATCAGCCTTTCCCTAATTGATGGCTATCCTCTCATTTTCCAAATGTTTCCCCCTTAAAAAGAACTGCTTTAAATATTTTTGTACATATAGATTCTCCCCTCCCCCTGACTTTTTTTTATCTCTTTGGGATACAAACTTAGTAATGGTACTGCTAGATAAAAGAGTATGCATTATTTCATAACTTTTGGGGCATAGATCCAAATTGCTTTCCTGAATTATTGAATTAGCTCACAACTCCCACAAAAATGCATTCCTGTCCACGTTTTCCATTTTCCCCTTCAAATTTTGTCATTTTCCTTTTTGGTCATAATAGTCAATCTGATAAGTGTGGAGTCATACCTCAGAGTTTTCATTTATATTTCTCTGAACAATAGTTATTTAGAACATTTTTTGGCATGACTATAGAGAGCTTTAATTACTTTTTCTATTTATTTCTATTTTATTTATTTCTATTTTATTTAATTACTTATTTAATTATTTTTTTAATATCCAGTGCCTAATATAATTGACTTTTAAAAATTGACAGGAGAAAGGTGAAAATGTGTGAGTGTATATGTTTGTATGTGTGTGTTTGTGTGAATATTCATCTACTTGGTGTATAATGTCTTACAACAACACTTGGTACCATTCTTGCATGTCTAAAGTCACTTTACCAGTAATGGTTAAGCCTATAATGAAAATGATCTTCCAAGATAACTGCAATTATACTTCTTACAGAAAATCATTCTTTAAAAATTAGAATTAGGCAAATAGAAGCTAGTGACTCAATAAGACATCAAGAAACAAATCAAAAGAATAAAAAAATAGAAGAACATGCAAAATATATCATTGGAAAAATAGCTGAACTACAAAATAAATACAGAACAGGTAATTTAAGAATTATTAGCCTACATGAAAGCCATGACTATATATATATATATATATATATATATATATATATATATATATATATATATATATTCCTAACTGCCCTTATGTTAACAAAATTCTTTGGCATTGCAAGAATCATCTCCCTGTTTAAGGGTATACACAGTTTTACTTTAGTTACTGTCTTTTGATTTCTCATTCTTATTTACTTTTTTAATGAATCTCTTGAGCCTTGTTTTTGAGAGTCAATTTTTTCATTCACCTCTGGTATTTATGTCAGGAATGTTTGAAAGTTCTCTATTTCATTGAATAGTGATTTTTCTCCCTGAATAATTATGCTTAGTTTGGCTTGATAAGTAATTCTTGGTTGAAATCCTAGCTCCTTTGCCCTCAGGTATATGATTATTCCAGACCCTCTGATCCTTTCATGTAGAAACTGCAAATATTCCTATAATATTCTTAGGAGTTTTCCTTTCAGGAGGTAATCAGTGGATTCTGTCAATTTGTCTAATTCTGTCCAATTTGTCTTCTGTTTCTAGAATATCAGTTTTCCTTGATAATTTCTTGAAAGACTATATCTAAGTTCCTTTTTTTTTTTAGTCATGGTATTCATGTAGGCTAATAATTGTTAAATTACCTGTTCTGTATTTATTTTGTAGTTCAGCTATTTTTCCAATGATATATTTTGCATGTTCTTCTATTTTTTTATTCTTTTGACTTTGTTTCTTGATGTCTTATTGAGTCACAAGCTTCTATTTGCCTAATTCTAATTTTTAAAGAATGATTTTCTTGAATGAGCTTTTATACTTCCTTTTCCATTTAGCTAATGCTACTTTGTAATTGCTTTGCAATTCTTCTTTTCCTCAGTGTATTTTTGTACCTCTTTTTTCCAAAGGGTCAATTCTGTCTTTCAAAAAGTTTTTCTCTTCAGTGAATTTTTGTATATCTTTTTCCATTTGATCAATTTTGCTTTTGAAGTTCTCTGCTTTGGATTTCTGTGCCTCTTTTACCAATTGTCTTCTTCTCTTTTTAAAGATATTAATTTCTTCAGCATTTTTTTGCTTCCTTTACCCAATCTGTTAATGCTTTTTTCATGATTTTCCTATATCATTTTCATTTCTTTTCCCAATTTCACTTCCACATCTCTTATTAGATTTTTAAAACCCCTTTGAAGCTCTTCCATTAATTCTTTTTGGGCTTTAGAGCAATTCATATTTTTTTTTTCTTCTTGGAGGTTCCAGTTTCAGGAAAAAGGTCTAGCAGGGGCACATCTAAAAAATTTCTACAGAGAGTAATAATAAAATTGATTTAGCATTGGTTAAAGAGATTTATCTGTAAAGTATATTAGATGTCTGACTGACTGGAACAAATAAATCTAGTAGCCTATTATCTGATAAACACAGAGCTCCTTGGCTGCTGGGAGAACACAATGATCCACAAATACTTTGGGGAAAAGTGAAAGTCAGTATCAAAAAATTAGTCTTATTTTTGTGCTTTTAATAAAGAATTGAATACATACATATATGGATTTATATTTGTACAAATATATATTATGTATATGTTCTTATAAGAATGCATATAATTTAAAAATTATTGTAATTAATATGCAAATTATGCCTATAGTATTCCAAACTTTGAATAAACTTTGTAATCCTAGTAAAAATCCAACCTGACCAAAGCATATAAACTTTGTGATAATTTATTATACTCTCTATGAAAATATTTTATTAAAGATATTTGTGTCCATGATCATTGATGATGTTAGTACATATTTTTATTTCTCTGTCTTGACATTCCTTGGTTTAAGTATTAATATCATATTGTTATTACAGATAGGGCAGATAGGGTTTCATAAGATCACATTTTCTCATTTTTGCTGTCTATATCAGTGAATGCAAACCTATGGCATGGGTGCCAAAGATGGCACATGAGCCCCATACCCCCACAGTTCCTTACTAGAAAGGCAGACAGAGATGCTCTCTTCTCCCTCTTCATTGTGCCTGCAGACAATTTTTCACATCCCCCTCCTCTCTGCCCAGCAACCTATGGGAGCACATAGGGGGTAAGGTGGGTGACTCACAGGTGGCAGATCTGGAGCAGACCATTTGGGCCTCACCCCTACCTCTCTTCACCTACAATAAGGATATTTTTTAAATTTATCCACCCCTTCACCCATCAGCCCATTGAGAGTACTTCCTCCCTCCCCTGTTTGGGGTAAGGTGGGAGGGCTTGGGGATGGGAGGATAGCACTCAGTCTTTGGGAGGAGTGGTGTTGGTACTGGGTGGTGGGGCATAGGTGGGGCCTGCACTCCATTTCTAAAAGGTTTGCCATCACTGATCTATATAATATTGGGATTAACTGTTCTTTGAAACTTTGATAGAATTTCTTTGTAAATATAACTGATCTCAACATTGTTGGGGTTTTCCTCTTCCCACTCCCATCCCTCCAATTTGATAACTCATTTATCTCTCATTAAAGTTTCTTTTTCTGAAATTAGGTTATTTAAATTCTCTTCTTATTCTACTAATCTGTGTATTTTATATTTTCATAAATTTTTATTTCACATGAGTTCATGGTTTTATTGGCATATGGTGGGATAAAATAGAATCCAATATTTTCTCTTAATTCTTCATTTCTTATTAATACTTTTCATACCTGTGAGACAAACAATTTGATTTTCATTGGTTAAAAATAAATCTAGTTTTCTTTAATAATTCCAGAAGTTTTTCTTCCTTTTATTTTTATTACTACCTTTTTGATTTTCAGAATTTGCATTTTTGTCACTTATTTGGATTTTTAATTGATTAATTTTCTAATTTTTCTACTTTTGTCATTTCATTTTGTTTGTTTAATTTTATCCTTTGCTATAAAAAAATTAGAATGTTCTACTTGTCCTTACCTCTAGATACTTTCTCTTGTTTCTATCTGTTTTTTCTCTGATTTACCAATTCTTTTTTTTTTTAATTTTTAAACATTATTTTATTTGGTCGTTTTCATACATTATTCACTGGGAACAAAGAGGGCAATTTTCTTTTATAATCTCCTGTAGAATAATATCGAGTTTATTATTTATCTCTGGTTTTTCTGGGATACCGATAATCCGGAGGTTTTCTCTTCTCCCTCTGTTTTCCAGATCGGTGACCTTCTCAGTGAGATATTTTATGTTTTCTTCTAATTCATTAATTTTTTGGGTTTGCTTTATTGATTCTTGCTGTTTTATCATCTCGCTTTCTTCGAGGTGCTTAATTCTGGTCGTTAGGGACTGGTTTTGCTTTTCAGCCTTGTCTGCCCTTCTATTGGATGCTTCGAGTTCTTTTTCCAATTGAGCAGTCTTATCTGTCAGACTGCTGATCTCTTTCTCCTATTTTTCTTTCCAGAAGGTTTCCATCTTTGGATAAGTTCCAGTTTGAGATCTTCCAGAGCTTGTTGATAGTTTCCATTTTGGGAGGCATGTTCTGATTTTTTTTTTTTTGGATTTCCTCCTCATGCTCCTCTTTTCCTTGGGTACTTCCACCATACAAGTTTTCAATAGTCACTTTTTTCCCTTTCTTCCTGGAGGTTTGATTTTGGGCCACGTGAGCCATCCCTTTGGTGGTTTTATTCCCCTTTCCTTTTTGGTCTGGGATCTGGGTTATATGGGTGGTTTTTCTGTGAATTTAGGTTGCTTCAGACTAGTTCTTCCCAGCCTCCGAGGTTTCTTAGAGAGCTGGGTCCCTGATCACAACCACACTGCCCAGGTGTTCAGCTGCGCCCAGATAATCAGCTTGTGGTCAGTCCCTGGTGTTTAGCTCCACGGAGATGTTCAGCTCAGCCGCCCCAAGTACACCTCCGCTGGCCACCGTAATCAGCGCTGGATTCTCCAGTGAAACCGCCCTGAGACGTTTTTTCCTGGCAGTCCCCAGATCCCAAGGACCCTGGAGTGCCCCCCCACCCCCGACAGAGATGTTCCCCACTCACTTGCTGTCCCAGTGAGAGCTCAGGTAGCTCACTCTGGTTTGGTGGGGGAGGTAGGGTGTTGAAAGGGCAGCTCAGTTCACTTTTCTGTGCAAGCTTTTCCTCCTTATTATAGTGTGGAAATGTTCAAGCCCCATGTACCTTCGCCTCTGTGGAGTACTGGGAGTACTGGGGTGTCCTTCTGTTCCTCCAAAGGTGATTTTTATGCTCCTTTGATGTAGTCTATTTTGTTCGATGCCGGGGAGAGGAAGCATGTGGCGTCTAGATTGCAGCCATGATTACCCGGAAGTTGATTTACCAATTCTTTAGAATTTCTTTATTTAGTTTCTATTACTTTTAATTATTTCTTCACTGGATTTTTTTTATTGAACACCATCTTCTTACATTGCCATCAGAAAAGAATGTGTTTGATATTTCTTTTTTCTGTATTTGTAGTTGAGGTTTTTATGTCTTAATACAGTGCCAATTTTTGCTAAAGTGTCACTAACAGCTAATAAATATACATACCCTTTTAAAAATTCCTATTCAATATTCACTAGAGATCTATTTTATCTAGTATTTCTACAATTATATTTCCCTTCTGAGATTAATGTATTTCTGCATCAAAATATGCATGTATGGATGTGTGCACATGTGTTTGTATGTATGGGGGAGAGAAAGAGAAAGCTATATATCTTTTCCCTAAATCTTTCATTTATATTGGTTTCCACTGCTGCATCCTAACAAGTTCCCCCAACTTTCTTCACCTTTCCTACCACTTTTTCCCTCTCTTTCCTTTCCTTTCCTAAGATCATCAAAACATAACAATACCTTTATGTCTTATTTAACTACAACTAATTCTTGATCATAGGAACACCAAGGTCATGCAAATGCTTAGATCATGAGGCCTGGAATATGGAAGACCTGAGTTTAAATCTGGATGCAGATAGTTAATAGCTACATGACTCTGGGAAGATCACTTCCCTATTTTTTGTTGTCTTCTAAAATAAGAATTATTGTCTTTCATCTTGTTTCATTTATGCCTTTAATTCCTTTTCCAGTCTTACTACTGATCCTTCTAGTTGTTTATTCTTTCTCCCGTCTAATATATATATATATATATATATACATATATATATATTTATCTTTACATATATATATATACATGTATGTATGTATGTATGTATGTATCTATCTATCTATCTATGTATCATCTATCTAATCCTAAGGGAATGTAAATTCCCTGAAGATAGGAGCCATGGTTTGGGTTTTTTTTTTAATATCCAGTGCCTAATATAATTGACTTTTAAAAATTGACAGAAGAAAGGTGAAAATGTGTGAGTGTATATGTATGTATGTGTGTGTTTGTGTGAATATTCATCCACTGGGTGTGTAATGTCTTACAACAATACTTGGTACCATTCTTGCATGTCTAAAGTCACTTTACCAGTAATGGTTAAGCCAATAATGAAAAAGATCTTCCAAGATAACTGCAATTATATTTCTTACAGAATATTTGCCCTGTGCCTGTACTCCATTGACATAAGGACATGTTTCAAAGGAGAGCTAAAATATAACAACCACTTCTTAAAGACCATGTTAAGGGGGCAGCTGGGTAGCTCAGTGGATTGAGAGCCAGGTCTAGGGATGGGAGGTCCTGGGTTTAAATCTAGCCTGAGACAATTCCTGGCTTTGTAACCCTCGGTAAGTCACTTAAACCTCATTGTCTAGTCCTTACTGCTCTTCTGTCATGGAACCAATACATAATATTGATGCCAAGAGGGAAGGGAAGGGTATTTTTTAAAGACTATTCTAAGATCTTTCTAAATCTAGTGGACAATTAGGTGGTAGAATACATTTCTTCCTATAGTAGATCTGATAATATTTGGTACACCTTTCCCTGGTACTTGACTGGCCAGAGGAGGAAAATTCTAAATAGGTTTGAGAAGCATCAAGCCCAGACAATAGCACCTGAACCATATCTATGACTATAGGTGTAGCTTATAGATTTTTGCATATAAGTCTATATCTGTGTTATATGATTTTAGGAGAAAATCCTCTCCAGTGCATCACCTTCTGAATGGCTACCCGAAATTCCCTGTTTCTGAGTGTGTAAACCATAGGATTCAATAGAGGAGTGACAATGGTGTAAGTCACAGTCACCAGTTTGTCCTTGTCAGATGTATGCTTGGATGAGGGCCTCAAATAGACAAAAGATGCACATCCATAGTGGAATACAACCACTATGAGGTGTGAAGCACAGGTAGAAAAAGCTTTCTTTTTCCCTTCAGTTGTTGGGATCCTCAGGATAGTTCTGATAATGAAGCCATAGGTGATACAGATGAACATCCAAGGTACAACAAGTACCACAATTCCAGCAATCAATATAATTGCTTCATTGATATAGGGGTCCCCACAGGCAAGACGAATGACAGGTGCAATGTCGCAGTAATAGTGATTGATTCTGTTGGAGTTGCAGAATGGTAGACTAAAGACCAAAAATGTAACGAATATTGAAACCAGAATGCCACTCACACCGCAAGTGGTTGCCATCAACTTGCAGATCCACCAGCTCATGAGGACTGGGTAGCGCAGAGGGTGACAGATGGCAGTGTAGCGGTCATAACCCATCACACCCAACAATAGGCAGTTGGTGGTGCCAAAGCCAAGAAGGAAGAACATTTGGGCAACGCAACTGGTGAAGGATATTGTCCTGAGCACAGATAAGAGGTTGAGGAGCATCTTGGGTAGGACAACTAAAGTGTAGCCGGTCTCAGAGACAGAAAGGACACTCAAGAAGAAGTACATAGGAGTATGGAGGCTGTGCTCCAGGCAGATTGTAGTGATAACAGTGATGTTTCCACTCAGAATGATCAGGTAGAGGCAGAGAATGACACCAAAGAGAACAAACTGCATTTTGTTGAGGTTAGAAAAGCCCAGCAACAGGAATTCAGTGACCATGGTGAAGTTCTCCAAAGGAAGCTGCTTCCAGGGAATGACCTAGAGTGAAGGAAAGAAAAAGTCTCATATTCATACACTGAGGAAAAGGGAGTTCATTCCTTTTTTATGAATGATCTAGCAATTATTTTTACCCTAGATTTGTTCAAGACATATTTTGTTAGAAGGTGAAGGAGGGAGGATTAAAAGAGGGTGACTCAAAGGATGAAATAGAATAAATTATTTGAATTATCAGATGGAAGGATTCTGGTAAATTTGTGGGTCATATTCACAAGAAAATGGCCAATATTCTGAGAGGTTTTAAGTCAGTCCAACAGAACATTGTTCAAAGCAACCAAGGATATTTCATCTTAAAAGGAGAAGCAAGTTTGCTATTATCTTGCATCTGAGGGTTTAGGCCAACTAGATGGCTCAATGGATAGATGACCAGGCCTAGAGTCAGAAAGACTCATCTTCATGATTTAAAACCTGCCCTCAGACATTTACTGGCTGTGAACCTGGCAAGGTACTTAACCCTGTTTGCCTTAGTTTGCTCATCCATAAAAAGAGGTGGAGAAAGAAATGGCACATCACTCCAGTATCTTTGCCAACAAAACCCCAAATGCAGTCATAAAATGGCAGACACAACTCAACAAAAAGAATTTTGAGGAACTAGCGTAGTCTGGAACCATAGAGCACATTTGTCTATGCTCATAATACACAAAAATAGCTTCCTAGTGTTTCTAATAGGCAATAATCTATTCTTTTAACATTTCCAAGGATAAGCATTTCAGTACCATCTTCAACCCTAGGGAGCCCATCAAATTTTTATCCAGCTCTAAGTTTTAGGAAATTCATTTTTAAATGTATTCTTTATGTTGTTATAATGGAAATTTGATTTTCAAATTTTTCAATTTTCTTCATCCTTTTTTTCTATTTTTTAAATTACATAGAGAAATAATTTTACATTTGTTTTCTGATGTTTTTGAGATCCAGATTCTCTCCCTCCTTCCCTCTTTTCCTCTCTCCCTGAGACTGTAAATATTGTGACAGAAGTTATACCCATAGAGTCATGCAATACATATTTCTATATTCCTCATGTGATGAAAGAAGACATATATTGCACATGCAAGAAAAAAGTCACTAAGTCAATAAAGTAAAAAAAGTATGGTTCAGTCTGCACTCAGATTATAACAGTTCCTTCTATGGCTGTGGATAGTATTTTTCATCATATATACCTTAGAGTTATCTTGGATCCCTTCACTGCTGATAATAATTTAGTCCTTCACAGGTGAACTTTGTATAATATTTGTATAACTGTATGCAATGTTTACCTGGTTCTCTGCTCTTCACTGTGCTTCAGTTCATATTAGTCTTTCAGGTTTTTCTAAAGTATTTTGTATTTCATTTCTTATGATACAATAATATTCTTTTATTTCCATGTAGCACAGCTTGTTTAGCCATTCCCCAGTTGATGGGCATCCCTTCAGGTTCCAGTTCTTTGCCACTACTAAAAGAAGTGCTGCAAATATTCTTGTACATATGCATCCACTTCCTTTTTCTTTGATCTCTTTGGGAGACAGATCTACAATATATAATTTTAGGGCCTTTTGGGCATGGTTCTACATTGATCTCCAGAATTGTTATATATAAGTTCATAGTTGTACCAAAAGTGTATCAGTATCTGAATTTTAAGAAACTCATTCTTACTTATTCCAAAAAAACCTCTCAACTTCCAACTACAGCTACTAATTCTCTGCGCTCTGTTGCGTTTTCCTACCTTTCCTACCTTTGTCAAATGTTTTGGCATCTGATATCTAAATCTCCTGCTTATGAAGCTCATGTCATTTTCCTTAGCATTCCCCAGGTAAGATGTTATTCTCACGTCTATTGACCACCCATTAGTATTTTGTGACATAAGAAAACAACAAACTACCAACTTGTAGATTTTGGTATCTTTTCCTTACTCTAATCACTGATGAAAACATTCATTTAGAAGCAACCTAGCATGAATCCCTGGGGAGCCTCACTTTTCCTACTTCTTCCAAATAAATATTAATGTTTCCTATTTTCAATTTAGATATCTCGCTGTACTTGTCCAAACTTTTTTTCATTCCCTTTAGTGTAATGTTATTTCCTTTGACATAGAATTGTGTCAAATGATTTCCAAAATTTCAAATAAATTATACAGAAAAGATCTTCTTAAGAATATCTTTATAAACTCCTTCTTAGAATAATAATAGAATTTTCAATTTTTTTTCAAGTAAGTGATACAGTGGGTAGAGTACTGCACCTTGATTCCGGAAATCATGAATTCAAACCAAGCCTCAAACTCTTAATAGTTGTGTGATCTTGTCCATGTTACTTAACTTCTACTTGCCTCAATTTCCTTGACTGTAAAATGGAAACCATAATAATATCTTTCTCATAATGTTGTTGTGAAGATCAAATGAGATATTTGTAAAGTACTTCACACAGAATCTGACATATGGTAGGTGCTTAATAAATGCTTGTTTCCTTCTCTTCTTCATATGGAACCATGTTGACTTTCCTCAAAGAGATTATGCTTTGGTGTACAATGATCTTATATGGCTCTCAATTTCTGACATAACATAGTTTACCAAAGTCTATAATTCTCAAAGACTCCACTGAACCTTTGTTTTGAATGAGGGCAAGGAGAAGTCCTAGAGGTTATCTGATGGTGCTACAACAAAATGAATAGCCAATGGTTTCACAATTTTGTCCCTACTTCTTATTGATATCATCTTGTCCAAGACATCTGTCCACATCTGCCTGGGGCCTGTTCTGACTTCATAGAAAATTTAGGACTTACAGAAAGATGGTCAAAGTAAATAAGTTAAAGAACTTAGGCTTCACATATGTTATTTAACCATTTCATTCATATTTGACTCTATGTGACCTCTTCTGGGGAATTTCACTGTAATGGTTTGCTATTTTCTTCTTGAGCTTATTTTATAGATGAAGAAATTGAGGCAAATAGGGTTAAGTGACTTGCCCAGGGTCATACAGCTAATGTCTGAGGATGGATTTGAAATCAAGTCTTCCATACTCCACAATCAGCTGTCTATTCACTATGCCACCTAGATGCTCCAGGCTCCACATAATCAGAGCTAAAAGGAAAAAAAAATAATAGAAAAAATATTGCGGCTTATGTCACACAGGCAATAAAATTCAGAACTAGGATTTAAATTTAAGACCTCTGACTTCAGATACAACGATCCTTTCTCTGAATAATTCCAGCATCTTCGAAAGCTTTGAGGTTCAGGAAAATGTAAACTAGAAAACAATCTAATTACTATATCCCAATTATTCAAGAAAACTATCCAGAATGTAAAAAATGAAACAACAAATATAAATCTTCCCCTTAACTTCCAAAATTATTTTTATTTAACTATAGATAGACCCATGTCAATTTACTTTTAATAAAACACATGGTTGCCTTCAAAGTTAAAGACAATGTCTTCTGTTTGGCATAACCTTCATAACCTGACCTCTTACTCCCTTTCCAGGCTTCTTAGCCATTGCTTTCCTCCATGCACTCGATGACCAGTTACACGGGCCTCTCTATTTTCTTCAGGAAGAAACAAAATACCACCACCACCACCACCACCACAATAAACCCAGTACTGCCTTAGCCCTGCTTCGCTCTCATCACTAAAATTCACTTCTTCCTTTCCTCCAACTCAGTTCTCCTGACTATCTTTGAGTCAGGTCAAATCCCACCATCTTCAGGAGACCTTTCTAGTCCTGCTCACTGCTAGCACCTTCCCAGCTGAGAATTCCTTTCATCTACTATATATGTACATATCTAGTATACTATACATGCATATATACTATACATGCATACACACACAGATATATATATATATATATATGCAGTTATTCATAAGCTGCCTCCCCCATTAGAATGTGAGCTCTTTGAAGAAAAGGACAATTTTGTTTTGTTTTCATTTTATCTTTATATATTCCCAAAAATTAGTACAGGGTTTAATACAGTAAACACTTAATACATTCTTGACTATAAAAATAAATACAATCCACAGATGCTAACCATTGAAATTCACAGAAATTGAAAATTCAGTTCAGTACAGCCCATCATCAAACTTCAGAATTACATTGATAAAGGAAATCCTTAAAGCCACCAGAAAAAAGAGACTATATACATATATACATGGAGTGCCCAACAGAATGAAATCCATAAAATTACATAGAACAATTATTCTATTATTTTACTAAAGTTCCTATTTTTTTCTTTTGAAAGATGTAAATTATTTAGATTACATCTTGACCTGGGGTTTCCTTCATCATCATCATCTATATCTATATCTATATCTATAATATATATATATATATATATATTTAAATTTTGTAGGAACATTGATCTCAGTAAGTCTAGGGAATTCCTATTTTAAGATCTTCATCTACCCACCAGATTCCAATTTTCTCATGGCTTATGGTAAGTCCCAGTCAGCCACTGGGGACTTGGAGGAGTAACTTCCCCATAATTACATAGAGAATAAGTGACAGAAACAGGATTTGAACCCACATTTTTCTGAATCCAAACCTAGAATTCTGTTATTTGACCATGTCATTCCCTTGCTTAACAACCTTCAGTAGATCTTTAGTGATGATGATGAAAATAGCTAACATGTATATAATTCTTTTTATGTTAACCTCTCTCTTCACAATTCTTTATTTATATACTTCGTGGATTTCCTGTTCTCACTTGAACAGTCTTCCTTTTTCCATTATTATACTATGGCTTTATTGGCTTAAGGAACTAGTGAAGAACTGGATCATAACCTTTTATGTAACTTATTTTGGAAAGTTGCCTAGTGTTAAAAGCTTAAGTGACTTGCTCAAGATTGCTCAGCTATTTAGTGTCAGAGAGAGGACTTCAAAACAAGATTTCCAGGATCAGAACTCAACTCTTTATCTACTATACTATAGATAAATAGAAATCAAGGAAGCCTTCTATATACTATTAATTTGACCTATTCTGATTTTCATTTTTCCCCTTTCCATTGAACATACAAAATGTAGTCCCATTGGTGTAATTTTTTATAAGTTGGCTCAAAAAATTAATCCTTTTACTAGATTCTATTTATTCTGTTGAGGACTAAGAGTAGCATCTGTCTTTGTGAGGTCCTGAATTGATTATTTTAAGTAACAGTCAGATTCTGTATGAAGGCTTACTAAAAATCAGGGTGATGTGGTGGCAACAATGATGTATCCGGAAGGAAAATAATTGGATTTCAATTCTAGATGTCCTACTTATTGGCTGGGTGACTTTGGGCAAATCTCTTAAGCATTCTCTACCTCAGATTCCCCATTCCACTACTCTCTTTGGTACACAGGGTGAAGATACCAATCTAAGGTGGAAAGAACCAATGGCCCTCTTTCCTTGTATTCCTGAGGCAAAAATAATAAAGTATTTAGTATACTACATGACACCTAGCAGGTGTTTAACAATTACTTGTTTCCTTCCTTCCTTCCTTCCTTCCTTCCTTCCTTCCTTCCTTCCTTCCTTCCTTCCTTCCTTCCTTCCTTCCTTCCTTCCTTCCATCCTTCCTTCCTTCCTTCCTTTCTTCCATAATCAGTTCCATGCACAGCAGATTATCCCTTCAAGTACATTATAAACTCTCCAAAGATAGGGAATAAACTTTCTATTTCTGTTGTTTCTTCTACCATTCCCCGTAATACTGTAAAAAAGAGAGTGCTTAAATTGATATTGTACTTGAAAGATTTTTCAAAGCACTTTCAATTCTATTCATTAATTGGCATTTCATAAGGTGTTATTTCTCCCAATGTACAGATAAGGAAATTGAGGTCCTAAGAGACTACAATTCTTCCCTAAGTTAAGACAACTGAGAATAGGCAGATCTAGTTTGATAACTCTTACTTCTGGGACCAAAATTGTTATTGAGTCATACTGGTGCCACAATGTTCTGTGCAAAAAGAAGGTAACATCCATATTGTGCTGACTGAATGATCAAGAGACTGACTGAAAGACAGGTAGATGAATCAAGTACTACCAAGATTTTCTTCCAACCATTGGGCTCCCTTACCTCATTAGTGCTCTGGCTCTTCATCTCTGACATTGTCTGTGGTAGATTCATTCCCAGATTTAAACAGGAAAGTGATATCCAAGGGCCAGAAGTCTTTCTAGATCAAAACAGTCATGTTACAAAATTACTTCAGCATTATTTTCATGAACTTGGTTTTTATTTTTTCAATAACATATTAGGTCTCTGAGATCATTTTTGTGGCATTGAAGTGTGGTTATCGGTGGGAGAATTCCTGGGAAAAATGCAGTTCACAGAAACTGGAATAATCCTTTGCCATTCACATCAACCTAGAGAGTCTTACTCAAAGAGATATGTTTTGGAAAGATACTGGAATATCTCATAGGAGACAGAGGACTTTCTATGCAGTTATGGATGCCAAGTACAAATTGCAACAATGAATGCCAAGTAGCCATATGCCAAGGACAAGTTGCTTAGTGACTCAAGGGAAATGTCTAAGACTTTAATTTTCAGATCTGTTGTCAATTTGCTTCAATGGTGAGATTCTCCATGTTGGAAATTTTCTAAACTCATGTCACTAACACACACACATACATACTTAAGATATGAAAGACAGATTCATTCTTTGACTTTGGAGGACAATGAGAGTCTATGGAGAGATTTTAAAAAGTTTTGGAGAAAAGAGATTGAATTTTAAAGACGGGACAGAAAGATTTTGTATGAGACAGAGGGGCAAGTAAGGTAGAAAGAGACAAAGTTCTCCAGTAGAAAACGTTTCAAGGGACTCACAAAGCTAGAAGTAAATAAAAATGGGTTGGAAACTTCCTTTCCATGATCATTTCAACATAGTCACTTCTGCTTTTATTCTAAGCTGATCCCCTACTGTCTTTCTCCCTATGTCTTATACCCATTATTTTCCTTTCCCTCACCATCTCATTTTCCATTAGCAGCTTGCTTTTTTCTCAGCAACTTAACTCCCTATCTACTTACCTTATTACCATCACCCACCTGAAGACTGAAGACAAATAGGCCCTGATTCATGGAAGTGTGGGTCATCCAAGAAATTTTAAAAAACCCACCTTTGAGTCATGAAACAATTTTTTCTATTTATTAATAGTTGCCAAGTCCCACTGTGAGTTAAAGTCTCTCAAATAATCAACAAACAATATGTTCTACTTCATTCCCAGAAAAATAACCCCAAGACTTCTAGCTAAGCAGGTATTTGGTTTCAGAGACTCCTGATTATTTTCCCTTTCTCCTCTAGAATACTCCCAAGTTAGATTTCCAGAACTATTGCCACTCTCCAGCTCTTCTGCTTCCCCCCTGCCATTTTCATAATTTTTTAGATGAATGAAAGAAATCCACCTCCTTCTAGCTCTTTGTATTATACTGTTCTCACCTCACTCCCTTGAACAGTGCCATTCCCCAAACAGCCTCCTCTCCACAGACATTGCTCTAAACAGGCATCCCGAAGAGCATCATCAAAGTTGTTTTCCTTTCTCTTTTTTGTCAAGAGTTATTCCCACACCCTGTTCAGTAATTGTGTGTCACTGTGACCCTGGGGAGTCATTACGACCCAGATCCTTCCTTTCCCTAATTAGTGACTAGGATTAAGAGGAGACAACCAAGACTAGGACAAGGAACACCAAAGCTCGGTCTTCAAATTGAGAAAAAAGATACTTGGAGAATTTCTTGGTTTCTTCTCCTGGGTTTCTTTGGTTCTCACTAGGGAACTGACTTACTGAGTACTGTGTGTGCAGACAACACAGCTGCCAATTCCCTATAACATTCTCCTGTCTTCTCGTTACTACTTTCTCAAATTATGAGATCCTGGGCTGGCCAGCACAATCCTCATCTCTATTTCTATAGTTCTCCTTATAGTGGTAACTGAATATAGAGAATTTAGCACTGAAGTTGGAATCAGAATGACCCAGGATCTAATCCCATCCCCTAGCCTGAACTAACTGTGTGGCCTTTAGCAAATCACTTAAACTTTCTGGATCTCAGTTTACTCATCTGTAAAATGAGGAAGTCATATTCTTTGACACTGACGGTCAATTCTGGCTCCAAAGAAATGATCCTTTAATAGATAAATAGAGCTATTTAGAAAGAGCAGAAGACACTCTGCAAAGATAGCAATAATGAGCAACTATTCAGCAGAGTGAAGTGGGTATGTCTAAAGTGAGTTTGCACAATGATACCAAAAATTGCTTTTTCAGTTTTTTTTTTCTAGCTTCAGGGAACTCAAGTGCCTGTATGTTGAAATGGAGAGTTGAAAAGGGAAGTCTTTAGGAAAATTAGCTACATAGGTAGCAGTAGGCAGATTTCCAAAGTGGCCTCAGACATCTCGCCCAGCTAACTTGTCTCTACAACCTCCTCTTCAGTCTCAGTTCATTTCAGAAAAGCTATGGTGGGTAGGCAGAAGTGATGGGCAGAAGAGGCAGAGGCACTCCATCCAGGGAGGCCAGTGGAGGTTCACGAGTACCCTCATGAAAGAAAGCTAAAGCCTGTTGTTCAGGGAGAGAGAGACTTAGTAATGTATACACTGAATGATTTGTGTCAGAAAGAAGCAGGTTCGCTCACTCCCTTTGCACAACCAAAACTATAGTCTGTGCCTTTGGCTAGAATATCCAAATTGTGTGGGGGAAACAGTATTACTTTTGGAGACATAAAGACTCAGGTCAAACCCAAAATTTGACACTATCTTTTGTGACCCTAACTGAACCACTTAAACTTCCGTGGGCCTCAAAGTTCTCATCCACAGAATGGGGATAATAAGTAATACTACCTTATTTTATAAGTTGTTGAGATGAAGTGATGTGGATGTATTTTGTTTTATCATTACACATATGTGATTTATTATTATCATTTTTTTTATCATAAAAGACACTTTTCCCATGTTTTTTCTCCTGGATATTTACATCCTATATCCCTGATGGAGGACCAAGTTACCAAAATTCCATGAATGCCCTCTGGTTTATCTTTATTGTCAAATTCCAGGACAATATCCAAATACCTTGAGACAATCCAGATGCCACAGTTAGGCCCTCATGACCAAGGTATCATTGATTTACCTTCTGTACCCAGAATCTTAGAGTTGGAAGATACTTTAGAAGCAAGATAGTCCAAACTATGCCTGAAAAAGAAATCCTTTCTATAATAGTCCTGGAAGGCAAATATATAGCCTATACTCAATGAGGGAGAGAGAAGAAACATTGCCTTCTAAGAAAAAAAACATTTTGTTTTTTGATAACTCTGTTAGGAAAATTTCCCCCCTTTTCCTCTCTCATTCCCTTAAGTCAAATGTTTTTATTTTTGTAGTATAGTCCCTCAAATTTAGGCAGCTAGAGGTTGCAGTAGATAGAGTGCCCAGCCTGGAGTCAGGAAGATTCATCTTCTTGAGTCAGATCTGGCTTCAGACATTTTCTAACCATGTGACCTGGGGCATATTACTTAATCCTGTTTGCCTCAGTTTCCTCATTTGTAAAATGATTTGGAGAAGGAAATGGCAAACTTTTTCCATTATCCTTGCCAACTCCAAATGGGGTCATAAAGAATAGGATGCAATTGAACAATAACCTCAAACTTAATTTCCCTTCCTCACATGGTCTAGGAACCCAAAAAGATTAGATACTTCTGCTATATAATAACTATCCCCAGTTTCTTCGACCAGGATTCATATTGCATGATTTTGATTTGATTTCTCTATCCATGTCTTCTCTGAAATGTGGTGTCCACTACTGAACAGAAAGATCATAATAAATGGGACAATTATCTCTCTAATGATGGACTATATATGTCTTTCTTGATATTCTCCAGGATTGCTAACAGGCTTATACATATGTGAATTTTGTGGTTCTTATATAAACACGTCTATATGGATATAGTATAGATATGTGTTTATAGGTATATAGGCTATATATTAGTTTATTCTAGACAAAATACCATTTAGCTACTTTTCTCACATCTTAGATTTCTGAAATTGATATAAGTACAAGATTTTACATTTATATTAAATTTCAGATTCTTTAATTCGTCAATGCACACTGTCAAGATTTTTCTGGCTCATTGTGTTCACACTTCCTCTTGGCTTTGTATACTCTGTAAATTTGATGAGCATCCCAAATATCTTTTTATCATAGTCACTGATAAGAATGTTAAAGAACCAATACAAAAATTCAAGGGGGTATTTTCTAGCGTTCGTCCAAGTTATCATCGATCCATTAGTAACTACTCTTTAGATACAATAATTTGATGAATTTCCAGTTCATCTAACTGTACTATTATTCAACTCACATCTTTTCATCGTTTTCACAAACATAACATGATAGACTTTGTAAAATGCATTCTTGAAAAATATGGTAATTTAATTCTAATCTACTTTAATGCACCTGTCTTAGTAACTTTTGGGAAAAAGTAAATTCTGGAAAACTGTTATGTGTGTATATATATATATATATATATGTGTGTGTGTGTGTGATCATATAGGCATGTATAATACAAATGTATTATATGTGGTATTTGTATGAATGAAATTAATGCTCCTCAAACATCAAGAATGCATTCCTTGAAAACAGTTAAAGAAAATTGCCTAATAGAGTGATTGAAAATGAGAGCATAAGAGTTACTATTTTTGTACTTTAGAGATTGCTAATACTGATTATTATTTTTATCCGGGTTTTGTTGACTTTCAGTGTTTAATTTAATTCAACTAGCATTTATTAAATACCTAAAATGTCCTAAGGCCTGTGTTAGGCACTGGGACTGCAAATACAAAAAATAAAAATGATAAAAAATAATTTCTCTGGAATTCATATTCTACTTTGGAGAGATTGAGGGTGGAGTGAAGGACAAAAGTGTGATTTATTTTATTGAAATAGGAAGGGGGATGTAAGTCTGGGGTGCATTCTAGTTATGAGAAGATACCCTGGGCAAAGGTGTTGATTGGGATGGGAGATAGAATGCCATGTAGTAGAGTAATGAGTCCTCTTGGATTCACAATTCTATCAAACTTATAAAGAGCAATTAGTACTAGTCCTACACAAATTGCTATCAAAATTTGGGGTATGGGAAAGCATCTTACTTTATTCCTTTCATAGGACAGATATAATATTAACACAAAATAGGGAAGTGTAAATCAAAGAAGGGGGATTATAGACCAATATTATTAATGAGTACTGATTAATTTTTTCAATAAAATCCTTCAAAGAATATAGTGATTCATCCAAACAATCTTTCATTGTAATAAAATTGTATTTATACCAGATGCTAAGGTAGCATAATATTAGGAAAACAAACAACATAGTTAATGATACTAAAAACAAAAAAAACATCAAAATAAAATAACAATAATATTAATAGAATTTGTAATATCTTTAAGTTTTTATAAATATTTCATCATATTATCCTCACACTAAATTTGGAGTGTGCTACCAAATAGGTGCTATTATCTCTATTTTTATAATTGAAGAAACTGAGGAAAATCAAGGTTAATTGATGTGCTTAGGGTCACATAGCTAGCTAGTGTATATGGCAAGATTGGAATTCAAGTCTTCCTAACTCCAAGTCCGTAATTATTTTAATGGTTGCAGAGGAGGAAAGGCTTTGGAAAAATACACTACTCATTTATGCTAAAAAATCCTAAAAAGAAGATACATAGCAACATCTTTCTTAATATAAAAAATCTCAATCTAAAATTAAAAGCAATCATCATAGATAATGAATAATACTGGAATCTCTCACATTATATACACTTATTTGAACTATTTGTACTCTGAAATATTTGGGCAAACAAGATATAAGTTCAGTTCCTTTGAAGAATCAAAGTTACTCTAGTCAGAGTTGACCAGTGTAATAGAGTGTTGTGAACAAGGAATTTATCTACCTTTGTTTTAATTTAAATCAATCAGCAAAGTTTAATGTAATTAGTCAGAAACTTGAAGTGTCCCTCATGGTGTAGTAGAAAAAGCTGATAGGGGCTTCAAGTAGGGTGGTGGTCAGGTGAATAGAGAAAAAGATGAAGGTAAAAAAAGCTCATTAATAACGTTTGCAAGAACAGTTTCCATTGAGTGGTTAGGTTGTAAACCATATTGCAAGCATCTGAAAAGTGAGTAGGGGAGGAAACGTCAAATGGCAGCCTAGAAGGAGCAGAAGTTCAGATCTCTTAATACCCTTCCTAACCAATCATAAACAGAATGTTCCCAGGGGACTAAAAACAAATTTAACAACAAGACAGAGCCAAGGAACCCTCCTGCTGGACTTAATTCAAAAGGTTAGCCCCCAAAAAAGCCGGAATATGAGAACACTCGGGTTTAAGGGGAAAACAGAAGGAAGGTCCCAGGACACATTCCCCCCTCCTGCCCAGAGCTGATACTCCCAGACTCCAGAGGCAGCGGGAACTTCTGGGCCAGGAAAGGTACTGGTCTGGAGGGCATAAATTGCAACCAGGGCTCTGATAAGTTCAGAGCATCCATCACAGATGGTGGGGAAGGAGCTAGAGAGGTAACATAGACTTGGCAGCCTGGCCAGAGCTGTGGAGATCCTCCATATTTGCTCCAGCCTTCCAGGAAATTTTGGACTCAGAGCACACCCAGCCCAACTAAGCTGAACTTAATCCCCTCAAAAGTCTCCAGAACTCAAGGAAGCCCAGGCTCCATACCCATCCTCATTGACTGCTGGACTTTAATCCAATCAAAAGCCTCCAGAGGACAGGGAAGCTCAAATCCCAACAAACCTCCACCAGAGACTACACCAAGAGATCTCCTGTTAAAGCTCCAAGAGGGGAGATTGACAGAAGTCCCCAAACCAAAAAAGTGAGATGAAAAAGAACACAGACAAATACAGGGAGTAAAGAAGGGGTGAATTTGAGCAAACACCCGAAAAAGAAGAAAGAAACTGCAATAGTTTCTACTCAGCAAATGGAAGAGAGGGGGAGAAATCAGCAAACGATAAATCAAAAATCCCAGCGAATTGGATACAGGCTGGGAAAGAACTCAAAACACAATTAAGAGAGGCTGAAGACAATTGGGAAAAGAACTTAAAAATTAATATAAGCCATCTGGAAACAGAGGCACTTGAACTAAATGAGAGAATTGTGTCCTGAAAACCAAAATCAACCAGATGGAAAATGAGACAAAGGAGATGAAAGATGAGGTAAAGAGGATAAAAGATGACCTCCAAAGAAAATCAAACCAGAAGGAAAGGGATGACCAAAAAGCCAGGGATGAAATCCAGTGTTTAAAAACCAGAATAAAACAACTGGAATTAAATGAACTCACAAGGCAGCAGGACACTATAAAACAAAACAAAAACAATGAAAATTTTGAGGAAAATATGAAGCATCTCATTCACAAAACAGATGATTTAGAAAATCATTCGAGAAGAGACAATTTAAGAATAATTGGTCTATCAGAAGACCATGACAGAAGAAAAAGCCTGGACATAATACTACAGGAAATTATTCAGGAAAACTGTCCCAATATCCTAGAAGAAGAGGGGAAAGTAGAGATAAAGAATCCACAGATCACCTCCTGTATTTAATCCTCAACTGACAACACCCAGGAATGTTATAGCCAAGCTCAAAAACTATCAGACCAAAGAAAAGATATTGCAAGCTGCCAAGAAGAAGCAATTCAGATACCACAGAAACACAGTGAGAATAACTCAGAATCTGGCTGCATTCGCACTGAAGGACCAAAAGGCATGGAAAATGATATTCCGGAAAGCAAGGGAACTAAGACTACAACCAAAAATCAAATACCCATCAAAACTGACTATATTCTTATAGGGGAAAGTATGGTCATTCAACACAATTGAAGAATTCCAAGCATTTGTAAAGAAAAGACTAGACCTGAACAGAAAATTTTATGTCCAAGCACAGAACTCAAGAGAATCATTAAAAGGTAATTAAAAGAGGGGAAAAAGAAAAACAAAACAAAACAACAATAAAATTAATTTTTTATGAACAAACTTTTTTTAGGAGACTCAATAAGTTAAAATATGTATCCCTATAAGAAAATAGGTCATTGTTAACTCTTAAAAACTCTTGCTATCACCTGGGCAGCTAGAAGAATTATACTTTGAGGGAACAATGACAAACTATATAGGATGAAAGGACAAGACATAAATAGGTATATAGATATATGCATGCATAAATACATATACATGTGTGTGTGTATACATACAACCAGAACTAAAAAAAGAGTCTGAAACTAAAAGAAATTGAAAAAGAAATGAATGGGGGTAAATTGGTACATCACAAAGTAGCTCATGATGGGAGCAGGGAGAACATTGATACACTGGAAAGGTCAAGAGGTTGCTTTGAAACTGACCCAAAGAGGTAAGAACAATCCAATCCATTGCGGTAGAGAATAGATTTGAGCCATATAGGGGAATGGAAGGCTAAAAGATGAACTGGTGGGGAGGGAAGCAGTACAAGGGAGGGAGAGGGTAGGGGAAATTTTTAAAAAGACTACAGGGGTTAATAAGGGGGGATTAAGAAGGGAGGGGGTAGAAAGGGAAGTAAAATAAGGGTGGGAACTAAGGGGACTGATTATAAACAAACACTGGTGTAGAAGGAAATAGTGAAAGAAGAAAAGGCAGGACCAGGAGTAGAAATCAAAATGCTGGGAAATACAGAGCTAGTAATCATAACTCTGATTGTGAATGGAATGAACTCACCCCTAAAACTCAAATGAATAGCATAGTGTATTAGAATAGAAAACCCTACCATATGCTGTCTGCAAGAAACACACAAGAGGAAGGTAGATATGCATAGGATGAAAGTAAGAGGGTGGAGTCAAATCTATTGGGCATCAACTGAAAAAGAAGGCAGGAGTTGCAATCATGATATCCGACAAAGTCAAAGTAAAAATAAATCTAGTTAAAAGAAATAGAGAAAGTAATTACATCCTGATAAAAGGCAGTATAGACAATGAGGAAATATCTGTACTCAACGTATATGCACCAAATGGCATACCATCCAAATTTCTAAAGGAGAAACTAGAGGAGCTTCTGGATGAAATAGATAGAAAAACTATACTAGTGGGAGACCTGAGCCTTCCTCTATCCGAATTAGATAAATCAAACCAAAAAATAAATAAGAAAGAGATGAGAGAGGTGAATGAAATCTTAGAAAAATTAGAGTTAGTAGACATGTGTAGAAAAATAAATAGGGACAAAAAGGAAAATACCTTATTTTCAGCAGCACATAGTACATTCACCAAAACTGACCATGTATTAGTGCATAAAAACATTGCAAACAAGTACAAAAGAGCAGAAATAATTAATGCAACTTTCTCAGATCACAATGCAATGAAAATATTAATTAGTAAGATAATATGGAGAGGTAAAAAAGTTAATTGGAAATTAAACAATACAATTCTCCAAAACCAGTTTGTTAAAGAACAAATCGTAGAAACAATTAATAACGTCATTGAAGAAAATGACAATGATGAGACATCCTTTCAAAACCTATGGGATGCAACCAAAGCAGTACTCAGGGGGGAAATTTATATCCTTGAGTTTATATTAAAATATTAAGAAGGGCAGAGGTCAATTAATTGGGCATGCAAATTAAAGAATTAGAAAGCAAACAAATTAAAAATCCTCAGATGAAGACTAAATTAGAGACCGTAAAACACAAAGGAGAAATTAATGAAATTGAAAGTCAAAGAACTATTGATTTAATAAATAAGGCTAGAAGCTGGTACTTTGAAAAAACAAATAAAATAGACAAAGTACTAGTCAGTCAAATTATAAAAGGAATGAAATAAACCAAATTGACAGTATCCAAGATGAAAAAGGAGACCTCACCTCTAATGAAGAGGAAATTAAGGCAATCATTAAAAACTACTATGCTCAATGATATGGCAACAAATATGACAATCTAGGTGATATGGATGAATACTTTCAAACATATAAATTTCCTAGACTAAAAGAGGAAGAAATAAATTACCTTAACAACCCCATATCAGAAAAAGAAATTGAACAAGCCATCAAAGAACTCCCTAAGAAAAAATCACCAGGTCTGGGTGGATTCACAAAGGAATTCTATCAAACATTCAAAGAACAACTAATCCCAATATTAAACAAACTATTTGACAGAATCAGCCAAGAAGGAGTTCTACCAAATTCATTCTATGAGACAAAAATAGTATTCATCCCAAAGCCTGGCAGGTCAAAAACAGAGAAAGAAAACTATAGAACAATCTCCCTAATGAATATAGATGCAAAAGTCATAAATACCATACTAGCAAAAAGACTCCAGCAAGTCATCACAAGGGTCATCCACTATGACCAGGCAGGATTCATACCAGGAAAGCAAGGATGGTTCAATAGTAGGAAAACCATCCACATAATTGACCATATTAACAAGCAAACTGACAAAAAACACATGATTATCTCAATAGATGCAGACAAAGCCTTTGATAAAATATAACACTCATTCCTATTGAAAACACTAGAAAGCATAGGAATAGAAGGGCCTTTCCTAAAAATAATAAACATTATATATCTAAAACCATCAGCAAACATCATCTGCAATGGGGATAAACTTGAAGCCTTCCCAATAAGATTAGGAGTCAAACAAGGATGCCCATTATCACCTCTATTATTTAACGTTGTACTAGAAACACAAGCAGTAGCAATTAGAGAAGAAAAAGAAATTGAAGGCATTAAAATTGTCAATGAGGAGACCAAGCTATCACTCTTTGAGGATGATATGATGGTTTACTTAAGGAATCCTAGAGAATCAACCAACAAGTTACTGAAATAATGAACAAGTTTAGCAAAGTTGCAGGATACAAAATAAACCTGCATAAGTCATCAGCATTTCTATATGTCTCTAACCCATTTCAGCATCAAGAATTAGAAAGAGAAATACCATTTAAAATCACCTGAGACAATATAAAATACTTAGGAATCTATCTGCCGAGACAAACACAGGAACTTATGAGCACAACTACAAAACACTCTCCACACATTTAAAACTAGATCTAAACAACTGGAAAAATATTGATTGCTCATGGGTGGGATGAGCTAAAATTATAAAAATGACAATCCTACCCAAATTAATTTACTTATTTAGTGCCATACCCATGGAACTATCAAAAAACTTCTTTACTGAATTGGAAAAAAAATCAAAACTAAGTTCATTTGGAAGAACAAAAGATCAAGAAAATCCAGGAAAATCATGAAAAAAATGCAAAGGAAGGAGGACTTGCAGTCCCAGATCTCAAACTGTGCTATAATGCAGTGGTCATCAAAACAATTTAATACTGGCTAAGAATGGAGTATCAGTGGAATAGACTTGGTGTAAATGACCTCAGCAAGACAGTCTATGACAAACCCAAAGACCCCAGCATTTGGGAAGAAAATCCACTATTTGATAAATACTGCTGGGGAAATTGGAAGACAGTGTGGGAATAATTAGGTTTGGATCAACAACTCAGACCCTACACCAAGATAAATTCAGAATGGGTGAATGACCTGAACATAAAGAAGGAAAATATAAGTTAACTAGGTGAACACATAATAGTATACATGTCAGACCTGTGGGAAGGGAAAGACTTTAAAACCAAGCAAGACATAGAAAGAGTCACAAATGTAAAATAATCAATGTTGATTACATCAAATTAAAAATTTTTGTACAAACAAAACCAATGTAACAAAATTAGAAGGGAAACAACAAATTGGGAAACAATCTTCCTAACTAAAACCTCTGACAAAGGTCTAATTACTCAAATTTATAAAGAGCTAAATCAATTGTTCAAAAAACCAAGCCATTCTCCAATTGATAAATGGGCAAGGGACATGAACAGGCAGTTTTCAGCCAAAGAAATCAAAACTATTAATAAGCGTATGAAGAAGTTCTCTAAATCTCTGATAATCAGAGAGATGCAAATCAAAAAAACTCTGAGGTATCACCTCACACCTAGCAGATTGGCTAACATGACAGCAATGGAAAGTAATGAATGCTGGAGGGGATGTGGCAAAGTCAGGACATTAATTCATTGCTGGTGGGGTTGTGAATTGATCCAACCATTCTGGAGGGCAATTTGGAACTATGACCAAAGGGCAACAAAAAATGTCTACCTTATAATCCAGCCATAGCACTGCTGGGTTTGTACCCCAAAGAGATAATAAGGAAAAAGACTTGTACAAGAATATTCATAGCTGCACTCTTTGTGGTGGCCAAAAATTGGAAAATGAGGGGATGCTCTTCAATTGGGGAATGACTCAATAAATTTTGGTATATGTTGGTGATGGAATACTATTGTGTTCAATGGAATAATAAAGTGGAGGAATTCCATGGAGACTGGAACAACCTCCAAGAAGAGATGCAGAGCAAAAGAGCAGAACCAGGAAAACATTGTATACAGAGTCTGACACATTGTGGTACAAGTGAATGTAATCGACTTCTCCATTAGTGTCAATGCAATGTCCCTGAACAATCTGCAGGGATCTAGGAGAAAAAACACTATCCACAAGCAGAAGACAAACTGTGGGAGTAAAAATACCGAGGAAAAGCAACTGCTTGACTACAGGGGTTGAGGGGATATGACTGAGTAGTGACTCTAAATGAACACTCTAATGCAAATACCAACAACATGGAAATGAGTTCAAATCAAGGACACATGTGATACCCATTGCAATTGCGTGCTGGCTATGGGAGAGGTGGGGGGGGTGGAGGAAAAGAAAATTATCTTTCTTTCCAATGAATAATTTTTGGAAATGACCAAATAAAATTATGTTAAAAAAACGAATGCATACCTTTTGATCCCACATTACTAGTATTAGGTCTGTATCCCAAAGAGATAAAGAATGGAAAAGGGCCATTTATAGTTGTGCTTTTTGTGGTGTCAAAAAAAAAGGAAACTAAAGGGATGTCCTTCTATCAGGGAATGGCTGAACAAATTGTCCTATATGATGGTGATGGAATACTATTGTGGTATTAGGAATCATGAAGAGGATGATTTCAGAGAGAACTGGAAAGACCTATGTGGATTAATGCAGAGTAAAATAAGCAGTACCAAGAGAACTTTATACACAATAACTAAAACATTGTAAGATGATCAAATGTAATAGACTTTATTATTAATAGCAATGCAATGATCCAGGACAATTCTAAGGCACTTATGAAAAAGAATGCTATCCACTTCTAGAGAAAGAATAGTTGGAGTAGAAATGCAGATGAAAACATGATTTATCACTTGTTTATTTGCATATAAACAAAAATGAATAATAGGGAAATAAGTTTTGAGTGGTAACACAATAACATGTGTATAATCCAGGGGAATTGCTTGTCAACTCCAGGAGTGGGAAGGGAAGAGGGGAGGGAGACAACATGAATCATGTAACTTTAGAAAACCTTTGTGTGAATTTGTTATTGGAATAAAATAAAGGGGAAAAAAAGATGGAAAATTAGACATTGTCTTATATACTCCTGATTTCTTAAAATTCTGCAAAACAAGAATTATGAATAAAAACAAACTAATTATATTTGTTGACATAGGTTAAGAAACGATGATTCCTAAAGATGCAGTAGTCAATTAAAATAACAATAAAAAATGCCGACCCTAATCTCTAATATGCACTAATTTTCTATTGCATAATAAGCATCGTAATAGCACCTTCTACCCAGTTCTGTTGTGAGGATCAAATGAGATGATACTTGTAAAGTGCCTAGCACAGTACCTAGCCCATAGTAGGTATTATATAAATGTTATTATTATACCAATTGTTGTTTGTTGTGGTGCTGCTGCAGAAGCAATTTATCATCTCTTGCCCATCAGATAAAATAGAACTTCTCAACTTGACACTTCAAGCCCTTCACAACCAAACTACCTTTTATGTTTCCAGCATTATTGCACAGTATTTGGTTCCATGTACTTCAAGTTCTTTTTTTTTTTAAGTGACCATAGTAATCTAGTGTTTATTTTTTTAACATTGTGTTATTTGGTCATTTCTGAGCATTATTCATTGGAGACAAGGATCATTTTCTCTCCCCACCTCCTCCCTATCCCATAGCCGACGCGTGATTCCACTGGGTATCACAAGTGTTCTTGATTCGAACCCATTTCCATCTTGTTGGTGTTTGCACCAGAGTGTTTCTTAGGAAACTAGGAAGGGAGAAAACCTTTCACTCAATCAAAGAAATAGTCTAGGAGTCAGAGTTTAAGTTGAAGCTGAGCTCCAAGCCCACAATCCAAACCACAGCCTCTAGGGGGGCTCCTTGAAACTCTCCCCAGTCAGAAGGCTAGCTCCATCAGACAATCTCTTCAGACTATCTTCTCAAAGACCATTTGCTCTGAGGGAGTTTAGGCTTGTTTTTATGGTGACTTCTTGTCTCCTGCCCTCTTCACAGGGGCCAGTCACAGTTCCCAAATTTTCTAGCACTGCCTAGGGGGCAATGTCTGTGGGATTGACTTCTTACCTTCAATTTCTCATCAAAGGTTCATAGTATCTTGATTCAACAGTTTCTGAGGGTGTGAACTCTTGTGTGAACTCTTAAAAGAATTTACAAGTTTCTGACTGACTGAGTTAGAACAAAGTGTGGAGCTCTCCAGGTATCTTGTTGGATTTTCACCTAGCAAAGGTGTGAATTCACTAAGTTGGTTGTGAGCTCCTCCATCTAGTTCAATCTTGTGTTGATTCAATCAAAAGGTAGACAAAGGAGAGTTAATCCTGTCTTCCTGATCTAGTGAAGTTAAGTGACACTTAAGTTAGTGTCAACTCAGGATAGATGATAAAGAATTCTCTTTCACAGTAGTTAACAGATAGTAGTAAATAATCATGCTAACCAAGTGTCCAATAAACCCAAAGATCCAAGCTTTTTGGGAAAGAACTCAGCATTTCAGTAAAACCACTTGGAAAACTGGAAAATAGTATAGCAGAAACTAGGCAATGACTAATCTCTCTTACCAGATGCCAAGATAAAGTCAACATAGATAATTAATTTAGAAATAAATAGTGATGGTATCAACAAGTCAGGGAAACACAAAATATCTCTCTTGTCAGACTCATGGTTAAAGGAAGAATTTAGGACCAAACAAGACATAGAGAACATTATGAAAAGTGAAATGAATAATTTTGATTACATTAAATTTGAAAGATTTTGTATGTATGAACAAAACCAAATGCCACCAAGATTAGAGGAAAAAAATCAAATCAGGGGAAAAGTTTTATAGCAATTTTCTCAGATAAAGATCACATTTCTCAAATATATAGAAAATTTAATTGAGTTAATAAGAATACAAACCATTTCCCAATTGACAAATGGTCTAAGCATATGAATAGGCAGTTCTCAGATGAAGAAGTGAAAACCATTGTCATATAAAAAATGTTCCAAATCACTATTGACTGGGAAACTGTAAATGAAAACAATTATGGGATATGTAGCTGCAAAAATGTGGGTTTCAAGACTGTGAATTGCCAAAGCTGTAAAGATAATTTTTAGTGTCTTGATTTAAATAAAAAATAAGTGGTCACCATGGGGAAAATTCCCAAGTATGAAAATACCCAAGTCAACTGGGTTTTATGGAGATTTTAATTAATACTAATGAAGGAATTAAGGAAAGGGAGAGAGAGAGAATAAGAGAAAATTGTATGAAGGGCCTAGGCCAATTGGCCTAGGCCTAAGCCTTAAGAGATACTAGTCAGTCTTTAATCACTCACCACAAGATGGACCTAAAGGAAAACTCCAGTCTTTCACTGAAATCCTCAACTCCTGAACTAAGTTCAGAGCCCCAGCTCCTCCAAACTAACTCCAAACTCCAACTAAGTTCAGAGACCAGCTCCTTTTAAAGAGAAATTTCTCTTAGGTCCCCTTCCTTAAATTTTCACATCTACCAATCACAGTAGATGGTTTCCCCAGGACTGCCCATTCTTAGTTCACATCTTTTATTATCACCATCTCTGATTAGATTATATCTTCTGAGTATTTCACATCTCTCTCTCTCTCTCTCTCTCTCTCTCTCTCTCTCTCTCTCTCACTCAGAGAAACAGACAGGATCCACAGAGTTTATTCCTCACAGTTCTGGGGACAAAGGGACATCATTGAAGAACAGAGGTCTACACAGAGAAGAAGGAACGACCCAGTCCAGCAATAGAAAAGGAAGCCCCTGACCCTGGGGCACTTCGGCCAGACAAGTTTAATCACCTGTTTAAATAGTAATATGAATACACTCTGTCATGGCTCTGGGGCGACTACAAAAGGGGCAGCTAGGCCGGGTTGGGAGGAGTCGACACAGACACCAGCACTAGCACTGGCACTTTTCACCATGGTTTGTACACATCACATGATCAGCTCAGAGAACAGGACATCAAAAATAGATCTTAGGGACGATTGGATCACACACACCCAGAGCAGGTTCAGGAGGAGACAACATTGCCTCCTCTGCGGGGCCTCGGGCAGTGCTTCATTGAGGCCGAGGTGGGAGGCCCCCCAGAGCTCCGGCTCCTTTCTTCTAGAGGCCTGTTCTAGGGGTTCCCCTCTAGGGGGCCCCACCCGGGATGACCACCTGTTGCGAGGACCCCTTGGGGGAGGTCATGGCAGGAGTGTCTGTATCTGGGTATGGAAGGGGCGCATGGCCCAGGGGGTCCCCCATGTCATCTGTTGGCCGGGAAGTAGTTGGGGTCCAGGTAGCTATAGCTGGCACCCTGTGACAGGCAGTAATCTCTGTCTAAGAAAGTCCCTGCTCGGTAGACTGGCTCCAGCCGGTGGTCCTCCTTGTGGAGGTCGGTCTCGTGGAGGCAGTCGGAACAAGAGTCACAGAAGTCCAGGGACACGTCTTGGGGGCAATCCTGGCAGTGCCACCGAATGCCCTGAATGGGCTCCATGCCGCAGTTATCACACTTGAAGCCTGAGTGCTCTACAAAGCCGCTCTCAGCCTGCTGCTGGAGCTTCTGCTTCTTGAGTTTCTTGAGCTCCAGCAGCTCCTTGTACTCGGGGAACTCAGGGTGGGAGATAGGGATGCTTTCTTCCTCAGAGGCTTCCTCTGCTGCAGGGTCTGTGTGTCTGTGGAAACTGGCCCCGTTGTCGCCCTCCTCCATGTACACTGGAGGTTCGTGGGAAGTCATGAAAGTGGAAGGCTTGAAGAGATGCTTATTAAGGGGGTGCTGTCGCAGGCTTGTCGAAGACTTTTTGGAGTTCATGTACAGGTTGGGCGTCCTGCCTGGGACCGGGATGCCGGCTTTAGTCAGCTTGATGAAGTACTTCTGCACACGGCTGGCCACCTGCTTGGCCGTCCGGTTGCCCAGCTCATTGGCTATCTTTTGCCAGCGCCGAGATTCCACCTGCTCCGTAGGGTACTTCAGGAGGAGCTGCTCTAGCTTTTTCTGTTCCTCCACAGTCCAGAGCTGATTAAACGTCTCTGGTTTGGTCTTGTCGCAGAGGCGTCCCCTTATCATCTGCGGACGGCTGTTTGAACCTTCTGGACCGTCACTTAAAGGCAACACAGCATAGGAAAAGGTCTCCCCATCCCTTTTTGGACCCAAGGGACTGTTTGGTCTGGCCGGTAAACCTACTTTATCAAAAACCAACTTCACCCTTCTCCTATGGCGCTTGCGGTTCTTAAACTTCCTCTCGAAGTTCCCGAAGCTGTTAGTATATTGGTCCCATGCAATCTCTGGCAATTGGACAACTCTCTGTGGAAATGGAAGCCCTATATCAGTCTTCTTCTGGAGTTTTCCCACAAATCCAATGGGATTTTTCAGGGCTTCTCTCTGGTGTCTGCCTAAACTTTCAAGGTCTTGGACCGCTTGAGTGCGCTGGGCCTCGAGCATGGCGATGGTCTGTAACAGTCTCTGATAATCTTTGTTGTGTTTCAATGCCACATGGTCTGACTCAAAGTAATACACGTCAGGCTCCTCCTCGTTGTCCTCTGGCACTCTCAGGGCTGCGCTCTCTTTGGCAGGTGCCCCATAGCCGGGAGGAATCCTGGCCTCCGAGGGGGGCGATCCCGGGTCCTGGCTCATCCCCTTGCCAGTCAGGACGGCCTCCTCAGAGTCTGTGGGAGAGCCGTTGGCATGAACACTAAGGAGGACAGTCGTTTCTGTGGGGCTGAGCTGGTCCTCATCCATTTGTCCATTTTCTCTACAAGGAGAGTTATTTTGGGTGAGACTGCCTTTGCTCGGGTCAGCCCTCCGAGGGGACGTTCTCAGCGTGTAGCGGTACCCTTGGGGTTGGGACAGAGAGCTCAGGGCAGTGGAAACACAGTCCGGGGAAGGAGCGGGTGCGGGCTCTCCTGAGACAGGAGCCCTGGTACGACCGACCCTCGCAGCACAGTTGGGGTTCTCATGCGCCAGCTGCTCCTTGGAAGAGCACTCTCCTACCATGTCGACCTCTTCCTCAGAGTCCCTTAAAGACGGCTGGCTTTCTGGGAGGGGAAGCGGGGTTGGCTCGGCTGGAGCCAGCTCACCGACCTGCTCCTCGCACGGGCCGGCAGCTCCTAGGCTGTGCTTCTCTGGCTTGGCCTGGCCTGGTGACTCTGTGCAAGGCACATTCTGGTCTACAGTGCTCTCCTCTTTCCTACTCTCTGGCAGGCAGGCACCGGGATCCCCATTGTCAGCCATGAGCTGTTCCTGCAACACCCAGGAGGCGGGAAGGCTCTGTCTCCAGCTCGCATCATGAAGCAGACAGTCATCGCAGTGGAGAAGAGTAGAGTCACTGTTGTCCACCAAGTTTAAAGCCTCATAGCCGGCCGCCTCTGGGGCAATGGCGGCTTCCGGGGACCCTTCCCCACTGGAGTTTGCCTTTTTAATTTCCCTTTTCTCACAATCATCCAGTAAAAGGCATCGACAAGCTTGCTTAGCCCCCTGGGCATCGGCACCATTGTCCACTAGGGAGTGAGTCCGCTCTGGAGACCCCTCCTTGTCAGCTTTGGGGGAGGACTTTTCCTCGGAGCTCCTCCGGGCCTCGGAGCGGAGACAGCGCTTGAGCGGCTTTACAATGGGGGAAGCCGCTTCGGCCGGCTGGCCTTCTCTCACAGCCGTCCAGGGCGAGCCGCTCGGCATTGTCCCTTTCAGAGAAGGAGAGCCCTCTTTTCCTCGGGCTGACCAAGAGTTCTGGAGCGCCTGGCTACCGCGGTCAGCGCTTCTCCCACCGCTGTTACCCTTCAGAGTCTGCAGGAGCTCGGGTCTCTTCTTTGGCGATCTTGCAGGCACTTGACAATGGAGAGATCCTTCTTCATGGCGAGCAATGCTAGGATTCCTTAAAGTTCTACCACAAAAAAAAAAAAAAGTCTCATCCAAGCTGTTTAACCCCACTGTTGATCTGGTGACAGGAGTAGATCAAGAAACAGCCATACTATGGCAAATCCCTGATCCACTCATTGGGAAACCTTTGGACAAATGCTTGACTTAGAATAGGATTCCCATGCTTCTGCAATTATCTGGATCCTCACTATTAATGTCCATAGTACACTGGGACTTCAGCTCCTTTATAAGGACTTGAGAAGTTCTATTAGCACAGCTTGCTATCTCTGATGCCACAGCGGACCCAATGGGCCCAGGTCCAGGCCAAGAGGGAGGCCACTACCGCCCCCGGAAGCTAGGACAAGCTCCGGGGGCCCCTAACAGCCTGCCCACCAGCTTGCTTCCTTGTGCTTCCCTTTCATATCTCTTTTGCTAAGCTTGCACTTTATAAGTTTTTTGCCCTTTTAGTGATTAATTCAACCTTTATAGGTACTTAGCACCCTTTTCTATTAGCTCTAAAAATAGATCTAGCTTAAGGTTCTAGCTTTACTATAAGTATGAGTTAGGAACTTTGCATTGTTCAATGAGGAGTTTACAACTTTATCTGCCCCTAAAGTATGCCCAAGTATGGGTGGAGTAATTTTAAAATTCCCAATTCTTTCCTGATCAAGTACCTCCATTTGTTACAATAAGGGAATAGCTTAACCAAATCTTCTAAGGTAGATTCTGAGAAATTTTAAGATTCACAGATACCACCTCATATCCATTAGATTGACTAAAATGACCAAAGGGGAAAATGAACTGGGGCACTAAGATACTTTTGGTTGGAACTGTGAGTGGATACAACCATTCTGGAAAGCAATATGGAACCATGCCCCAAACTGTCTATATCATTTGATCCAACAATACCACGACTAGGTATGAATACCAAAAATATCAAAGAAAGGAGAAAAGGAACTACTTGTTAAAAATATTTATAACAGCTCTTTTTGTGGTGGTAAAGAATTGGAAATTGAGGGGTTGCCCAACAATTGAGGAATAGCTAAACAAGTTGTGGTTTTTGGTCATAATGAAATACTATTGTGCCATAAGAAATGAGGAACAAGATGAGTTCAGAAAAATCTGGAAAGACATATAAATTGATGCAAAGTGAAATGAGCAGAACCTGGAGAACACTATATGTAGTAACAAAAATACTATATGATCATCAGTTGTAAAGAACTAAACTATTATTAGCAATGCAAGGATCCAAGATAATCCCAAGGGACTCATGATGAAAAATGCTATCCACAGCCAAAGAAGGAACTATTGGAATCCAATTGCATGTAAAAGTATTTCTTTTTTCACTCTATTTCCTTTATCTTTTTTTTGTGTATGTGTGATATGTGTCTTCTTTCATGGCATAAGGAATATGGAAATATATACTGTATGACAGCACTGGTATAACCTACATCAGTCTAAATTCTGTCTCAGAAAGGCAGGAAGGATGGAAGGAAGGAAGGGAGAGAATATGAATCACAATATGTCAGATAACAATTGTTAGGAATTGTTTGCACATATAACTGAAAAAAATATTTTTTTAAAAAATAGTGATTTGGAACATTTTTTCATATGACTAAACATAGTTTTAATTTCTTCATTGTATTTATATCCTTTGATCATTTATTAGAGAATGACTTGTATTCTTATAAATGTGATCCAGTTCTTTATATATATGAGAAATGGAGCCTTTCTCAGAAACATTTCCCATAAATTATTTTTCAAGTTTTTTGTTTCTTTTTTAATCTTGAAAACATTGGTTTTATTTGTATGAAAACTTAAACTTGGCATGTTCCAAAATCATCTATTTTACATCTTGTAATGTTTTCTATGTGTTGTTTGATCATAAATTTTCCCCTTATTCATAATTTTTATGGGTAAATTATACTACATGCTACCCTATTTTATTTATGATATAACCCTTTATTTCTAAATCATGTGTCCATTTTGACATGATCTTGGTATCTAATGTGTGATGTTGATCTTTTAGCCTAGCTTCTGCATAGTCTTTTCTAATTTTCCCAGTAGATTTTTCTCTCTCAAATAGTTCTCTCAAAAGCTTGGATTTTGGGGTTTATCAAACTTTAGGTTACTGTGATCATTTACTGCTGTGTGTTGAGTACCTAATCTATTCCATTGTGTGGAAGTGAGAAATTGAGAAAGATTTGTAGCAAGAGCTTGGAGTAGCTGAGACTGATGACCTGTCATTCAAAGGAGAGCATTCTTGTTTGGAATGTTACTGGGCGAGCCAGTTGGAGGAAGGAGCAGACCAAGGGAAGTCTGGACCCTAGCTTAGAAAGACAGAAGAGGTCTAATGTCTCTTGGCTTTTGGAGACTGAAGCCTGAAGTTTGCCTTTGGCTTTGAAGACAGAAGAAAGAAGGACAAAGTCCAGCTCTCTGATTTGCTCTTTTGTTATAGTAACTGAAATTTCCAGATCTATCAGCCCTGAACTATGTTCCACCATCCTTCAATCTAAGACTCATTCTAGTATTAGGGAAACCCCCCAAACCCTCTTCCCTTTCATTTTCTTATCATTCCCTGTCTTCCCCAATAAATCTCTTACTTAAGATAGAGAAGTGAAAGAGCATTTCATTTGAGACATCATAAACTGACACTGAGTAGATTTAAAAGACCAACAGAAGAAGGAGGGTGAAGGGAGGGTGAAGGTAGGAAGAGAGGAAGAGAGAGGAAGGGAGAAAGGAAGAAGATTAACAGCCTGATCTTTAGTTATCAATTACCATTCAAAATAGTCCCTTATTACTATTGGTCCATTACTTTATTTCTTAGCTATTCTGATTGTTTTGATGATTACCACAATATATAGTTTGAAATCTGATATGGCTAGCCTTCTTTGCTTTGTATGTTTTCCATTAATTTCCTTGATATTTTTTACTGTTTGCTCTTCTAGATGTATTTTATTAATTTTTTTAAAGCTATGAAATAATTATTTAGTAGTTTGATTGGTATGCTACGAATAGATAAATTAATTTAGGTAGAATTATCAGTTTTTATTTTATTGGCTCAGCCTACCCATTAACAATTAAAGCCTTTCAAAACCAATATAACTAAAATCAGAAGGGAAACAACAAATTGGGAAAAAATCTTCATAGAAACCTCTGACAAAGGTTTAATTACTCATATTTATAATGAGCTAAATCAATTGTACAAAAAATCAAGCCATTCTCCAATTGATAAATGGGCAAGGGAAATGGATAGGCAGTTCTCAGATAAAGAAATCAAAACTATTAACAAGCACATGAAGAAGTGTTCCACATCTCTTATAATCAGAGAGATGCAAATCAAAACAACTCTGAGGTATCACCTCACACCTAGCAGATTGGCTAACATAACAGCAGAGGAAAGTAATGAATGCTGGAGGGGATGTGGCAAAGTAGGGACATTAATTCATTGCTGGTGGAGTTGTGAACTGATCCAACCATTCTGGAGGGCAATTTGGAACTATGCCCAAAGGGCGACAAAAGAATATCTACCCTTTGACCCAGCCATAGCACTGCTGGGTCTGTACCCCAAAGAGATAATGGACACAAAGACTTGTACAAAAATATTCATAGCTGCGCTCTTTGTGGTGGCCCAAAACTGGAAAACGAGGGGATGCCCATCAATTGGGGAATGGCTGAACAAACTGTGGTATATGTTGGTGATGGAATACTATTGTGCAAAAAGGAATAATAAAGTGGAGAAGTTCCATGGAGACTGGAACAACCTCCAGGAAGTGATGCAGAGCGAGAGGAGCAGAACCAGGAGAACATTGTACACAGAGACTAATACACTGTGGTATAATCGAACGTAATGGACTTCTCCATTAGTGGCGGTGTAATGTCCCTGAACAACTTTCAGGGATCCAGGAGAAAAAAAAAAAACACCATTCATAAGCAAAGGATAAACTATGGGAGTGGAAACACCGAGAAAAAGCAACTGCCTGAATACAGAGGTTGAGGGGACATGACAGAGGATAGACTTTAAATGAACACTCTAATGCAAATACTATCAACAAAGCAATGGGTTCAAATCAAGAAAACATCTAATGCCCAGTGGACTTACGCGTCGGCTATGGGGGGTGGGGGGGAGGAAAAGAAAATGATCTATGTCTTTAACGAATAATGCTTGGAAATGATCAAATAAAATATATTAAAAAAAAAAAAAAAAAAAGAAAAGTAACCCCCAAATGGAGGTTCTACAGATACCTTCTTGTCACACTACGAATGAAAGCTTCAGAGCAAGGGCATATTCCATTACCCTAGATGGGAAATAATGCATTAAGTAGAGTTGGAAAGATTGCCACTTACGCCGGGCAGTGCATTATCACTGTCAAATATTTTTGCCCTTATAACTTATATTTATATTGTATATTTTTTCCAAGGAGAAAAGAATGCATTCAGAGGGATTAAGCTGCTGATTCTGCTACATCCCACTGAAGGATGAAGAGTGATGATATTATCTCCATTTAGATGTCTAGATCGAGGTCTCCTGACCAGAGCAAGTGAGGGGCACTCAGGCCCAGAGGAATTGATGTTTCCTGGAGGAGTAAGATTAAAGGCTTAAAGTTTAAAAAATCAGATCTGTGGCATTTACTCTGTGTGTAGCCACAGTGTTTTTAGGGAGCTTGTCATGGCTGATTTTTCACAGCTCGTTTTTTCTAAATGATACATAATAAAAGAAAGACAGACCATTGAAAAAAAAAAAACAATTAAAGCCTTTCCAATAATTTAGGTCTGACTTCATGTGAAAAGTATTTTGCAATTATGTTCACTTAGTTGCTGAGTTTATCTTGTCAAGTAGATCCCCAGGTAATTTACATCATTTATAGTTTTTTTTAAATGTATTTTAAAATTTAATTTTCCCCAAATTACATGTAAAAATAGTTTCCAACATTTTTCAAAGAATATTGAGTCTCAAATTCTCTCCCCTCTACCCACAACCTTCACCCTCCTTCAGATGTCAAGCAATCTTATATCGATTTTGCATGTGCAATCATGTAAAGCATTTTCCCATATTAATCCTTTTGTGGAAGTAAACTCAAATAGAAAAAAATTAGGAAAAAAAATTGCTTTAGTCTAGATTCAGACTCAATTCCTTTTATCTGCAAGTAGATTACATTTTTATCATGAGTCCTTTGGGATAGTTTTGGATAATAGTATTTCTGAGAATAGCTGTTATCCCAGTTGTTCATTGTAAAGTATTTCTGTCACTGTACAATGTTCTTCTGTTTCTGCTTATTTCACTCTCTTCAGTTCATGTAAGTCTTTCAAGATTTTTCTGAGTTCCTCCTCCTTGTCATTTTTTTACTATATAATAATATTCCGTTACAATTTTAAAAATATAACTCAGTCATTTCCTAATTGATGGGTATCCTCTCATTTTCCAAATATTTTCCCCCTAAAAATAACTTCTTTAAATATTTTTGTACATATAGATTCTCTCCCCCCCTCACCTTTTTTTTTTATCTCTTTGGGATACAAACCTAGTAATGGTACTGCTAGAAAAAAGGGTATGTATTGTTTCATAACTCTTTGGGCATAGATCCAAATTGCTCACTTGAATTATTGAATCAGTTCACAACTCACACAAAAATGTATTTATGTCCCAGTTTTCCATTTTCCCCTTCAACTTTTGTCTCATTTTCCTTTTTGGTTATAATAGTCAATCTGATAAGTGTGGAGTGGTACCTCAGAGTTGTTTTCATTTATATTTCTCTGAATAATAGTTATTTAGAACATTTTTTTGGCATGACTATAGAGAGCTTTAATTACTTTTTCTGAGAACTGCCTGTCCATATCATTTTACCATTTATCAATTGGGTAATGACTTGTGCTATTCTATATTCAACTAATTTCTCTGTGTTTGAGAAATGAAGTCTGTATTAGAGAGACCTGTAAAATATTTTTTCACCATTATGATTACTGTGTATTACTTTCCATCCTATTTGCCCCTGTTTAGTTTCTGACTTCTATCCCCCTAAATTTGCCCTCTTTTGCATCAGCCCCATCTCACTTCTCTTATTTCTTTCTTTCCTACTTTCCTGTAAGGTGAGATAGCTTTCTATACCCAACTGGTTGTGTATGTTTTTCCTTCACTGAGCTAAATCTGTTGAGAAAAAAGTTCACATGTTCTTCTCCCCACCTCCCTCATCTTCCTCTCCACTGTGAATGCTTTTTCATAGTTCTTTTATGTGTAGTAATTTACTCCATTTCATTTTCCCCTTCTCCCTCCTCTCAATTCATTCCTCTTCCTCATGTCTTAATTTTTAAAATATTTATATTCTGCTGTCATATTCGACTTATACCCTCTCTCACTTTCAATATATATTCATAACTGCCCTTATGTTAACAAAATTCTTTAGTATTACAAGAATCATCTCCCTGTGTAAATACGGTATACACAGTTTTACCTTAGTGACTGTCTTTTGATTTCTCATTCCCATTTACTTTTTTATGAATCTCTTGAGTCTTGTTTTTGAAAGTCAAGTTTTTCATTCACCTCTGGTATTTATGTCAGGAATGTTTGAAAGTTCTCTATTTCATTGAATAGTGCAATAAAGATAGGATACTGATGAGAATAATTCTTGTTGTGGTCATGGGTACTCTGGCAGTGACTAGAGAGATACTAGGAGAATCTTAGGTAGCCTATTTGAAATGGAGATAGCAATATTTCTTCTGAGATAAGAGAGATAGAGAGATACTACTAGAGGAGTTACTGTGGGTTTGCCTATTGATGACTAATAGATCAAGATATTTCCTACCCTTCACCTCCCAGTTTCCAACCACACTCTTCTGCCTCCCTTTCCCCTTCCCTCGGTCTTAGACAGCCACCTTTTAAGTAACTCAGGGGAACTATGAGATTTCAGAGAAATATTCTTCAGTCTTCCTTTCTCAAATAAGGAGGTTCATTGTGAACAACAGGGTTGGGATTGAGGTGAGAGGGAGATAAGGAGGATTGGGAGGATTTTGGAAAATATCAGTCCTGTCACAACTGTGACTCAGAGACAGTCAGAGAGATGGAAGACAACTGTTCTTCCAATTACACAAATACACCAACAAAAGTTAATTTCTTCTCAGATTAATTCCAGAAGCCCCTCCAACCCCAAGGGTCCTTCAGCCTGGGACAGAAACTAACAGGGATCCCCTTCTGCCAGAAGCCAAGGAAGTCTCTCTCCAAAACCAAGAGAAATAGTTCAAAGCTAGAAATCCCAGCTTCTTCTTCACCACTCTGTCAGAGCCACCCAGGTCACTCCCTTGGTCTGAAAACCCCAGAAAAGAAGTCTCTCCCTTGGTCAGTAACCCCAGAGAGGAAGTTTTTCAATTTGTCTCCTCTGGCCAGACTCCCAATTGCCTTTCCTGGGATCATTCTACTTTGGAATCTACACCTTGATTGAAAGATTAGGTCCCCAACTTTGTTTCTTGCATGCTTGAAATTCTCTCTTTTTACATGCCTCTTCCACAATAATCATTTTCCTCCCTGAATAATTATGCTTAGTTCGGCTGGATAAGTGAGTCTTTGTTGAAGTCCTAGCTCCTTTGCCCTCTGGTATATGATATCAGACCCTCTTAGGAGCTTTCCTTTCAGGAGATGATTAGTGGATTCTGTCAATGTCCAATTTATCTTCTGTTTCTAGAATATTAGTTTTTCTTCATAATTTCTTAAAAGACTATGTCTAAGTTCATTATTTTTTTTAAGTCATGGCTTTCAAGTAGTTTAATAATTCTTTTTTTTTTAATTTTAAACATTATTTTATTTGGTCATTTCCAAACATTATTCACTGGAAACAAAGATCATTTTCTTTTCCTCCTCTCCCCCCTCCCACCACCTTTCCCTCTCCCATAGCCAATGCACGATTCCACTGGTTATCACATGTGTTCTTGACTCGAACCCATTTCCCTGTTGTTGGTATTTGCATTAGAGTGTTCATTTAGAGTCTCTCCTCAGTCATATCCCCTCCACCCCTGTAGTCAAGCAGTTGCTTTTCATTGGTGTTTTTACTCCCACAGTTTATCCTCTGCTTGTGGATAGTATTTTTTAGATCCCTGCAGATTGTTCAGGGACATTGCATTGACACTAATGGAGAAGTCCATCACCTTCGATTGTACCACAATGTATCAGTCTCTGTGCACAATGTTTTCCTGGTTCTGCTCCTTTTGCTCTGCATCACTTCCTGGAGGTTGTTCCAGTCTCCATGAAATTCCTCCACTTTATTATCCCTTTTGGCACAATAGTATTCCATCACCAACATATACCACAATTTGTTCAGCCATTCTCCAATTGAAGGGCATCCCCTCATTTTCCAATTTTTGGCCACCACAAAGAGCGCAGCTATGAATATTTTTGTACAAGTCTTTTTGTCCATTATCTCTTTGGAATACAGACCCAGCAGTGCTATGGCTGGATCAAAGGGCAGACATTCATTTATCGCCCTTTGGGCATAGTTCCAAATTGCCCTCCAGAATGGTTGCATCAATTCACAACTCCACCAGCAATGAATTAATGTCTCCACTTTGCCACATCCCCTCCAGCATTCATTACTTTCCTTTGCTGTTATGTTAGCCAATCTGCTAGGTGTGAGGTGATACCTCAGAGTTGTTTTGATTTGCATCTCTCTGATTATAAGAGATGCAGAGCACTTTTTCATGTGCTTATTAATAGTTTTGATTTCTTTGGCTGAGAACTGCCTGTTCATTTCCTTGCCCATTTGTCAATTGGAGAATGGCTTGATTTTTTGTACAATTGATTTAGTTCTTTGTAAATTTGAGTAATTAAACCTTTGTCAGAGGGTTTTATGAAGATTGTTTCCCAATTTGTTGCTACCCTTCTGATTTTGGTTGCATTGGTTTTGTTTGTACAAAAACTTTTTAATTTAAGGTATTCCAGATTATTTATTTTGCATTTTGTAACTTTCTAAGTCTTGCTTGGTTTTGAAGTCTTTCCCTTACCAAAGGTCTGACATGTATACTATTCTGTGTTCGCCTAATTTTCTTATAGTTTCCTTCTTTATGTTCAAGTCATTCACCCATTTTGAATTTATCTTGGTGTAGGGTGTGAGGTGTTGATCTAAACCTAATCTTTCCCACACTGTCCTCCAATTTTCCCAGCAGCTTTTATGAAATAGTGGATTTTTGTCCCAAAAGCTGGGATCTTTGGGTTTGTCATATACTGTCTTGCTGAGGTTGCTTGCCCCCAGTTTATTCCACTGTTCCTCCTTTCTGTCTCTTAGCCAGTACCAAATTGTTTTGATGACCACTGCTTTATAATATAGTCTGAGATCTGGGACTGCAAGACCCCCTTCCTTTGTATTTTTTTTTCATTATTTACCTGGATATCCTTGATCTTTTGTTCTTCCAAATGAACTTTGTTATGTTTTTTTCTAAATCAGTAAAAAAAATTTTTGGAAGTTCCATGGGTATGGCACTAAATAGATAGTTGAGTTTGGGTAGGATGGTCATTTTTATTATATTGGCTTGTCCTACCCATGAGCAGTTAATGTTCTTCCAATTCCTCAAATCTAGTTTTAGTTGTGTGGAGAGTGTTTTGTAGTTGTGTTCATATAGATCCTGTGTTTGTCTTGGGAGATAGATTCCTAAGTATTTTATTTTGTCTAAGGTAATTTTGAATGGGATTTCTCTTTCTAGTTCTTGCTACTGAGCTGTGTTGGAATTATATAGAAATGCTGATGACTTATGTGGGTTTATTTTGTATCCTGCAACTTTGCTAAAGTTGTTGATTATTTCGATTAGCTTTTTGGTTGAATCTCTAGGATTCTTTAAGTAGACCATCATGTCATCTGCAAAGAGTGATAATTCAGTCTCCTCCTTGCCTATTTTAATGCCTTCAGTTTCTTTTTCTTCTCTAATTGCTACTGCTAGTGTTTCTAGTACAATATCAAATAATAGAGGTGATAATGGGCATCCTTGTTTCACTCCCGATCTTAATGGGAATGGATTTAGTTTATCCCCATTGCAGATATTAGTTGATGGTTTTAGATATATACTGTTTATTATTTTTAGGAATGACCATTCTATTCCTATGCTTTCTAGTGTTTTTAGTAGGAATGGGTGTTGTATTTTATCAACAACTTTTTCTACGCCTATTGAGATAATCATGTGACTTTTGTTGGTTTGCTTGTTGATGTGGTCAATTATGTGGATAGTTTTACTAATATTGAACCAGCCCTGCATCCCTGGTATAAATCCTACTTGACCCTTCTGATCACTTGCTGGAGTCTTTTTGCTAGTATCCTATTTAAGATTTTTACATCTATATTGATTAGGGAGATTGGTCTATAATTTTCTTTCTCTGTTTTTGGCCTGCCTGCCTTTGGAATTAGTACCATGTTTGTGTCATAAACGGAGTTTGGTAGAACTCTCTCTTTGCTTATTATGTCAAATAGTTTGTATAGTATTGGAGATAGCTGTTCTTTGAATGTTTGATAGAATTCACTGGTGAATCCGTCAGGCCCTGGGGATTTTTTCTTAGGAAGTTCTTTGATGGCCTGTTGGATTTCTTTTACTGGTATGGGATTATTTAAGAAATCTATTTCTTCTTCTGTTAGTCTAGGCAATTTATATTTTTGTAAATATTCATCCATTTCACCTAGGTTGTTATATTTATTGCTATATAGTTGGGCAAAGTAGTTTTTAATGATTGCCTTAATTTCCTCTTCATTGGAGGTGAGATCCCCCTTTTCATCCTTGATGCTGTTAATTTGCCTTTCTTCTTTCCTTTTTTGAAATTAGATTAACCAGTACTTTGTCTATTTTGTCTGTTTTTTCAAGGTACAAGCTTTTAGTCTTGTTTATTAGCTTAATAGTTCTCTCACTTTCGATTTTATTAATTTCTCCCTTAATTTTTAGGATCTCTAGTTTTCTTCTGGGGGGTTTTAATTTGTTCGTTCTCAAGTCTTTTTATTTGAATTTCCAATTTATTGATCTCTGTCCTGCCTAATTTGTTAATATATGCACTCAGGGATATGAATTTTCCTCTAAGTACTGCCTTGGCTGCATCCCATAAGGTTTGAAAGGATGTCTCGTCATTGTCATTTTCTTCAACGAAATTATTAATTGTTTCTATGATTTCTTCTCAAACTATCCAATTTTGGAGTATCATATTATTTAATTTCCAATTAATTTTTGATTTGGCTCTCCATGTACCCTTGCCAATCAATATTTTTATTGCCTTGTCTGAAAAGGCTGCATTTATTATATCTGCTTTTCTGCATTTGAGTGCCATGTTTCTGTGACCTAGTGTATGATCTATTTTTGTGAATGTGCCATGTGGTGCTGAGAAGAAGGTGCATTCCTTTTTATCCCTATTTATTTTTCTCCATATGTCTATTAATTCTAATTTTTCTAAGATTTCATTCACTTCTTTTACCTCTTTCTTATTTATTTTTTGATTTGATTTATCTAAATTTGATAATGGTTGGTTCAAGTCTCCCTCTAATATGGTTTTACTGTCTATTTCTTCCTTCAGTTCTCCTAGTTTCTCCATTAGAAATTTGGGTGCTATATTATTTGGTGCATACATGTTGATTAGTGATATTTCCTCATTATCTAAAGTCCCTGTTAACAGAATATAATTACCTTCCCTATCCCTTTTGATCAGGTCTATTTGTGCTTTGGCTTTGTCAGATATCATGATTGCAACTCCTGCCTTCTTTCTATCAGTTGAGGCCCAAAAGGTCTTACTCCAACCTTTAATTCTAACCTTGTGAGTGTCAACCCACCTCATATGTGTTTCTTGAAGACAACAAATTGTAGGGTTTTGGGTTCTAATCCAATCTCCTATTTGTCTGCGTTTTATGGGTGAGTTCATCCCATTCACGTTCAAAGTTATGATTGTCATTTGTGGATTCGCTGGCATTTTGATATCTTCCCCTAGTTCTGACCTTTCTTCTTTAGCTATCTCCTTTTGAACCAGTGATTTACTTTAGGTCAGTCCCCCTAGTCCCCTCCCTTAAGATGCTTCCCTTTCTAGCCCCTCCCTTTTTATACTCCCTCCCCCTCCCCCTCCTTAATTTTCTTTTCTTTCTTGCCCTAATGGATAAGATAGAATTCAGGATCCCACTGGATCTAGATGTTCTTCCCTCTCAGATTTGATTTCACTGAGAGTAAGGTTTAAGTAATTCCACTTTACGCTCTCTTCATCTCCTTCTCATATGAGAGATCTTCCCCTCCCCTTCCCATGTGTATCTTTGTATGGGAAAGATTATTCTATTGAGTCTCCCCCCATTTCTTGATGTAGATCTTAGTATTTTCTATGTTTGCCCCCCTCCCTTTTCCTTTCTTTGCCCCCCCCCCTTTCACCAAATTTTCTTGATGCCCCAATCTTTCCCTATGCATGATTCTTCTAACTACTATTATGGTGCATACAGTTTTTGAGAGTTACAGAATACATTTTCCCCACATATTAATATATATATATATATATATATATATAATTTGATGTAAATGTAGTCCTTATAGAAGAGAGTTTGACTTAAAGAAAAAGATAAGATTTATCTCCTTTTCCCTTTCTTTCATATTTTCCTTTTCATGTTTCTCTTGCTTTCTGTTCTTGGATATCAAATTTTCCACAGAGCTCTGATCTTTTCTTTGCAAAAACTTGCAAATCTTCTATTTTGTTGAATGCCCATACTTTCCCCTGGAAGTATATAGTCAGTTTTGCTAGGTAGTTGATTCTTGGTTGGAGACCCAGCTCTCTTGCCTTTCTAAATATCCTGTTGTGTGCTTTGAGGTCTCAGTGTGTTAGCCGCTAAGTCGTGTGTGATCCTTATGGGAGCCCCCTTATATCTGAAGCTCCTCTTCTTGGCTTCTTGTAGGATTTTCTCCTTTTCTTGGAAGCTCTTGAATTTGGCAATTACATTCCTGGGGGTTGTCTTTTGGGGATTTAGTATAGAGGGTGTTCTATGAACCCTTTCTATTTCTATTTTTCCCCCTTGCTCCAGAACGTGGGGGCAATATTCTTTTATAATCTCCTGTAGAATAATATCGAGTTTATTATCTCTGGTTTTTCTGGGAGACCGATAATTTGGAGGTTTTCTCTTCTCCCTCTGTTTTCCAGACCTGTGACCGTCTCAGTGATTTATTTTGTTTTCTTCTAATTCATTAATTTTTTGGGTTTGCTTTATTGATTCTTGCTGTTTTATGATTTCACTTTCTTTGAGTTGCTTAATTCTGGTTGTTAGGGACTGGTTTTGCTTTTCAGCTTTGTCTGCCCTTCTATTGGATGCTTCGAGTTCTTTTTCCAATTGAGTATTCTTATCTGTCAGACTGCTGATCTCTTTCTCCCATTTTTCTTTCTAGGTTTCCATCTTTTGGATAAGTTCCAGTTTGAGATCTTCCAAAGCTTGTGGATAGTTTCCATTTTTGGAGGCATGTTCTGATTTTTTTTTTTTGATTTCCTCCTCATTCTCTTCTTTTCCTTGGGTACTTCCACCATAAAAGTTTTCAATAGTCACCTTTTTCCCTTTCTTCCTGGAGGTTTGATTTTGGGCCACGTGAGCCATCCCTTTGGTGGTTTTATTCCCTTTTCCTTTTTGGTCTGGGGTCTGGGTGATATGGGCAGGTTTTCTGTGAATTTAGGTTGCCTCAGACTAGTTCTTCCCAGCCTCTGAGGTTTCTTAGAGCTCTGGGGCCCTGATCACAGCCAAACTGCCCAGATGTTCAGCTGCACCCAGATAATCAGCTTGTGGTCCACCCCTGGTATTTAGCTCTGCCCAGGTGCTCAGCACAACCGCCTCAAGTGCAGCTCCGCGGACCCCCGTGCTCAGCGCTGGGTTCTCCCGTGAAACCACCCTGAGACGTTTTTTTCCTGGCAGTCCACTGATCCCAAGGACCGTGGATTGCCCCACCCCACACACACAGAGATGTTCCCCATTCACTCGCTGTCCGAGTGAGAGCTCAGGTAGCTCACTCTGGTTTGGTGGGGGAGGTGGGGGGGGGGAAGGGCGCCTCAGTTCACATTTCTGTGCAAGCTTTACCTCCTTCTTATTATAGTGTAGAAATGTTCAAACCCCACATACCTTCGCCTCTGTGGGGTACTGGGGAGTCCTGTTCCGCCAAAGGTGATTTTTATGCTCCTTTGATGTAGTCTATTTCTTTTGGTGCCGGGGAGAGGAAGTGTGTGGCATCTAGATTGCAGCCATGATTACCTGGAAGTCTCTCTAATAATTCTTAAACTACCTCTTCTGTACTTATTTTGTATTTCAGCTATTTTTCCAATGACATATTTTGCATTTTCTTCTATTTTTTTCTTCTTTTGATTTCGTTTCTTGATGTCTTATTGAGCCACTAGATTCTGCTTGCCTAATTCTAATTTTTAAAGAATGATTTTCTTGAATGAGCTTTTGTACTTCGTTTTCCATATAACTAATTCTAATTTGTAATTTCTTTGCAATTCTTCTTTTCCTCAGTGAATTTTTGTACCTCTTTTTTTCCAAAGGGTCAATTCTGTCTTTCAAGAAGTTTTTCTCTTCTGTGGAGTTTTGTACATCTTTTTCCACTTGACCAATTTTGCTTTTGAAGTTCTCTGCTTTGAATTTCTGTGCCTCTTTTACTAATTGCCTTCTTCTCTTTTTAAAGATATTAATTTCTTCAGCATTTTTTGTGCTTCCTTTACCAATCTGATAATGCTTTTTTCATGATTTTTCTGTATCATTCTCATTTCTTTTCCCAATTTTCCTTCCATATCTCTTATTTTTAAACCCCCCTTTAATCTCCTCCATTAATTCTTTTTGTACTTTAGAGCAATTCATATTTTCTTTTTTCATGGAGGTTCCAGATTCAGGAAAAGGGTCTAGCAGGGGACATCTAAAAAATTTCTACAGAGAGTAATAATAAAATTGATTTGGTGTTGGTTAAAGAGATTTACCTGTAAAGTACATTAGATATCTAACTGACTGGAACAAATAAATCTAGTAGCCTATTATCTGATAAACACAGAGCTCCTTGGCTACTGGGAGAACGCAATGATCCACAAATACTTTGGAGAAAACTGAAAGTCAGTATCAAAAAATTACTTTTATTTTTGTGCTTTTAATAAAGAATTGAATAATACATATATGGATTTATATTTGTACAAATATATATTATATATGTTCTTTTAAGAATACATATAATTTAAAAATTATTGTAATTTATATGCAAATTATGCCTATAGTATTCCTAACATTGAATTAGCTTTGTAATCCTAGTAAAAATCCAACCTGACCAAAGCATAAACTTTGTGATAATTTACTATGCTCTCTATGAAAATATTTTATTAAAGATATTTGTGTCCATAATCATTAATGACATTAGTACATATTTTTATTTCTCTGTCTTGACATTCCTTGGTTTAAGTATTAATATCATATTGTTATTACAGATAGGTTTTCTTAAGATCACATTTTCTCATTTTTGCTGTCAATATCAGTGATGGCAAACCTATGGCATGGGTGCCAAAGATGGCACATGAGTTCCATACCCCCGCAGTTCCTCACTAGAAAAGCAGACAGATTAGCTCTCTTCTTCCTCTTCATTGGGCCTGCAGACAATTTCTCAGATCCCCCTCCTCTCTGCCCAGCTGCCTATGGAAGCTCATAGGGGGTAAGGTAGGTGACTCATAGGTGGCAGATCTGGATCAAAGCATTTAGGTCTCACCCCTACCCCTCTTCACCTACAAAAAGGATATTTTTTAACTTAATCCACCCCTCCACCCAACAGCCCATTGGGAGTGATTCCTCCTTCCCCTGTTTGGGGTAAGGTGGGAGGGCTAGGGGATGGGAGGATAGCACTCAATCTTTGGGGGGACTGGGCATGGTATTGGAGGGGGGTTGGGCAGGGATAGTGCCTGGCATTCCATCTCTAAAAGGTTTGCCATCACTGGTCTATATAATATTAGGATTAACTGTTCTCTGAAACTCTGATAGGATTTCCTTGTAAATATAACTGATCTCAAGGTTGTTGGGGTTTTTTCCTCTTCCCAACCCCATTCCTCCAATTTGATAATTCATTTGTCACTTATTAAGGTTTCTTTTTCTAAAAGTAGGTTATTTAAATTCTTTTTATTCTACTAATCTGTGCATTTATATTTTCCTAAACATTTATTTCACATGAGTTCATGATTTTATTGGCTTATGGTGGAATAAAATAGTATCCAATATTTTTTCTTATTTCTTTATTCCTTATTAATTCTTTTTATATCTGTGAGACTACTAATTTGATTTTCATTGGCTAAGAATAAATCTAGTTTTCTTTATTAATTCCAGAAGTTTTTTCTTGCTTTTATTTTTATTATTACCTTTTTGATTTTCAGAATTTGCATTTTTGGTTTTTATTTGGATTTTTAATTGATTGATTTTCTCATTTCTGATACTCTTGTCATTTGGTTTTATTTGTTTAAATTTATGCTCTGCTATAAATTTTAGAATTTTCTAATTGTCATTAGCTGTAGATACTTTCTCTTGTTTCTATCATTTTCCCCTCTGATTTACCAATTTTTTAGAATTTCTTTATTTAGTTCCTATTACTTTTAATTACTTTTTCCTTGGATTTTTTATTGAATACCATTTTATTTCATTGCCATCAGAATAGAATGTGTTTGCTATTTCTTTTTTCTGTATTTGTAGTTGAAGTTTTTATGTCTTAATACATTGCCAAATTTTGTTAAAGTGATGCTAAAATCTAATAAATATGTATACCCTTTAAAAAATTCCTATTCAATATTCACTAGGAATCTATTGTATCTAGTGTTTCTACAATTATTTTTTCTTTTTGAGATTAATGTATTTCTGTGCCAAACCACGTATGTATGAGTGTGTACCCATGTGTTTGTTATGTATGGGGGAAAGAGAAAGCTATATACCTTTTCCCACAATCTTTCATTTATATTGGTTTCCACTTCTGTATCCTCACAATTTCCCCCACTTTCTTTACCTTTCCTACCACTTTTTCACTCTCTTTCCTTTCCTTTCCTAAGATCATCAAAACATAACAAAACCTTTATGTCTTATTTAACTACGACTGATTCTTGTCATAGGAACAGCAAGGTCATGCAATGGTTAGATCATGAGGCCTAGAATATGGAAGACCTGATTTTAAATCTGGATGCAGATATTTAATAGTTACATGACTCTGGGAAGATCTCTTCCCTTTTTCTTGTTGTTTTCTAAAATGAGAATTATTTTCTTTCATATTGTTTCATTTATGCCTTTAGTTTCTTTTCTAGTCTTATTACTGATTCCTCTGGTTGTTAATTCTCTCTCTCTTCTAAAATATCATATATATCTTTATCTTTATATCTATCTATCTAATCCCAAGGAAATGTAAATTCCCTGACAATAGGAGTCATTTTTTAATGTCCAGAGCCTACTATAATTTCTTATTAGCTCTTAAAAAAGTGGCAGGAGAAAGCTGAAAATGTGTGTGTGTGTGTGTGTGTGTGTGTGTGTGTGTGTGTGTGTGTGTGTGTGTGTGTGAATATTCATCCACTGGGTGTGTAATGTCTTACAACAATACTTGGTACCATTCTTGCATATTTAAAGTCACTTTACCAGTAATGGTTAAGCCTATGATGAAAATGATCTTCCAAGATAACTGCAATTATATTTCTTATAGAATATTTTCCCTGTGCCTGTATTCCATTGTCCATTGACATAAGGACATGTTTCAAAGGAGACCTAAAATATAACAACCACTTCTTAAAAGACCATGATAAGGGGGCAGCTGAGTAGCTCAGTGGATTGAGAGCCAGGCCTAGGGATGGGAGGTACTGGGTTTAAATCTAGCCTGAGACAATTCCTGGCTGTGTAATCCTCGGTAAGTCTTAAACCTCATTGTCTAGTCCTTACTGCTCTTCTGTCATGGAACCAATACATAATATTGATTCCAAGAGGGAAGGTAAGGGTATTTTTAAAGACTATTCTAAGATCTTTCTAAATCTAGTGGACAATTAGGTGGTAGAATACATTTCTTCCCATAGTAGATCTGATAATATGTGGTACACCTTTTCCTGGTACTTGACCTACTTGTAGCAACTGGCCAGAGGATGAAAATTCTAAATAGGTTTGAGAAGCATCAAGCCCAGACAATAGCACCTGAACCATATCTATGACTATAGGTGTAGCTTATAGATTTTTGCATATAAGTCTATATCTGTGTTATATGACTTTAGGAGAAAATCCTCTCCAGTTCATCACCTTCTGAATGGCTACCCGAACTTCCCTGTTTCTGAGTGTGTAAACCATAGGATTCAATAGAGGAGTGAAGATGGTGTAAGTCACAGTCACCAGTTTGTCCTTGTCAGATGTATGCCTGGATGAGGGCCTCAAGTAGACAAAAGATGCACATCCATAGTGGACTACAACCACTGTGAGGTGGGAAGCACAGGTGGAAAAGGCTTTCTTTTTCCCTTCAGTTGATGGGATCCTCAGGATAGTTCTGATAATGAAGCCATAGGTGATACAGATGAACATCCAAGGTACAACAAGTGCCACAACTCCACCAAAGAATATAATTGCTTCATTGATATAGGGGTCCCCACAGGCAAGACGAATGACAGGTGCAATGTCACAGAAATAGTGATTAATTTTGTTGGAGTTGCAGAAGGGGAGGGTGAAGACCAAAAACGTTCCTATCATTGAAAACAGAAAGCCACTCACACCGCAAGTGGTTGCCATCAACTTGCAGATCCACCAGCTCATGAGGACTGGGTAGCGCAGAGGGTGACAGATGGCAGTGTAGCGGTCATAACCCATCACACCCAACAATAGGCAGTTGGTGGTGGCAAAACCAAGAAAGAAGAACATTTGGACAGCACAACTGGTGAAGGATATTGTCCTGAGCACAGATAAGAGGTTGAGGAGCATCTTGGGTAGGATGACAAAAGTGTAGAATGTCTCAGAGACAGAAAGGACACTCAAGAAAAAGTACATAGGAGTATGGAGGCTGTGCTCCAGGCAGATTGTAGTGATAACAGTGATGTTTCCACTCAGAATGATCAGGTAGAGGCAGAGAATGACACCAAAGAGAACAAACTGCATTTTGTTGAGGTTAGAAAAGCCCAGCAACAGGAATTCAGTGACCATGGTGAAGTTCTCCAAAGGAAGCTGTTTCCAGGGAATGACCTAGAGTGAAGGAAGAAAAAGTCTCATATTCATACACTGAGGAAACGGGGCTTTATTCCTTTTTTATGAATGATCTAGCAATTATTTTTACCCTGGATTTGTTCAATACATATTTTGTTAGAAGGTGAAAGAGGGAAGATTAAAAGAGGTTGACTCAGAGTACAATATAGCATGAATTATTTGAATTATCAGAGGGAAGGATTTTGGTAAATTTGTGGGTCATATTCACAAGAAAATGGCCAAGATTCTGAGAAGTTTTAAGTCAGTCCATCAGAACATTGTTCAAAGCAACCAAGGATATTTCATCTTAAAAGGAGAAGCAGGTTTGCTATTATCTTGCATCTGAGGGTTTAGGCCAACTAGATGGCTCAATGGATAGATGACCAGGCCTAGAGTCAGAAAGACTCATCGTCATGATTTAAAATCTGCCCTCAGACACTTACTAGCTGTGAATTTGGGCAAGGTACATAACTCTGTTTGCCTTAGTTTTCTTATCCATTAAAAGAGGTGGAGAGGACTTCCAGTCAAGATGGCGGCTTAGAGAAAGCTAAATTTCAGATCTCCGGAAAACCCTTCCCGACCGATCTGAAACTATAGGCTCCTAGGGGGCCGAAATTCAAAACGATCAACAGCACAGACCCTGGGAATCCTCCTCCTGGACCTGGACCTGGATCAAAAGTTACGGCCCCCCTCAAAAGCCAGAACCCGAGATCACTCCGACCTAAGGGGTAGGAGCACAGAGTCCAAGGCTCCAGGAAGCCGCAGCCCCGCCCCGCTTAGAGAGCAGGGTCTTCTGAAACAACAGCAACCCTCAGGGCCTTCTATCTGAGTCTCAGTGAAAGTCCCTGCCCTCAGAGCTCCCGGAAGCCGCAGCCCATACCCCCGGCAGAGAGCAGGGTTGTCTGAAACAATAGCAACCCTCAGGGCTGACACAACAGCCTCATGGCCAGCTATTCTGAAGGCAACTTCCGGAAAGCAACCCGACCCAGTCCAGTTGAGCGGGCACCTTAGCAGCAGGGAAGCAGAGAGAACCGGGGGAGAGTGTGGCCCCCTGGTCCGACCCTTCCATTCCTGTTCCAGTGAAAGTCATTGCCCATACTCAATTTAACCCAGGGAAAGCTCATAGAACCAACAATCTGCCCAGGACTAAAGCCTCTGAACCCCAGACAGAGATAAGAAAAGCTAATCGTCCACATTCAGAGATGGCAAACTCCACAGAAGCACAGAAGCCCCAAAATCCCAAGAAAAATAAGAAGAAGGGGGCGACTTTGGACACATTCTATGGAACCAAAATACAAAATATAGAGGAGATAGAAGACGATATGCAAGAAAATGCTTCGAAATCTTCCAAAGGAAATAGAAACTCTCCACAAACACATGAAGAATTTGAATCAGAAATGACCAAAAAGATGGAAGCCTTCTGGGAGGAAAAGTTGGAAATAATGCAAAAGAAATTCACGCATCTACAAAACCGGTGTGATGAAACTGAAAAGGAAAGCCAGGCTTTAAAGGCCAGAATCAGGCAGCTGGAAGACAACGATCATGTAAAAGAGCAAGAATTAATAAAGCAAAGCCAAAATACCAAGAAATTAGAAGAGAACATAAAATATCTCACCAACAAGGTGACAGATCTGGAAAATAGAGGGAGAAGAGATAATTTAAGAATAATTGGACTTCCAGAAAAGCCAGAAATAAACTCCAAACTCGACATTGTGATACAAGATATAATCAAAGAAAATTGCCCAGAGATTCTAGAACGAGGGGGTAATACAGCCACTGACAGAGCTCACAGAACACCTTCTACACTAAACCCCCAAAAGACAACTCCCAGGAATGTAATTGCCAAATTCCAAAGCTCTCAAACAAAAGAAAAAATCCTACAGGAAGCCAGAAAAAGACAATTTAGATATAAAAGAATGCCAATCAGGGTCACACAAGACCTTGCAAGTTCTACTCTGAATGATCATAAGGCATAGAACATGATCTTCAGAAAGGCAAGAGAGCTGGGTCTTCAACCAAGAATCAGCTACCCAGCAAAACTGACTATATACTTCCAAGGGAAAATATGGGCATTCAACAATATAGAAGACTTCCAACTTTTTGCAAAGAAAAGACCAGAGCTCTGTGGAAAGTTTGATACCGAAAAACAAAGAGCAAGGAATACCTGAAAAGGTAAATATTAAGGAAAGGGGAAAAATGTTATCTTCTTTTTTTACTCAAACTCTCTTCTATAAGGACTACATCTCTATCAATCTACGTATACTAACATGTGGGGAAAATGTAATGTATAAATAGGGGGTAAAGAAAGACCAAATAGAATAATCTTTTTCACACAAAGATTCAAATGGGAAGGGGAGGGGAAGAAAACTCCTATAAGAAGGAGAGGAAGAGAGGTTTTTTTACTTAAACCTTAATCTCAGGGAAATCAACTCTGAGAGGGAAAAACATCCAGATCTATTGGGATCTTGAATTCTATCTTACCCAACAAGGGTAGGAAGAAGGGAAAACCAAGGGGGGGAGGGAGAGAGGGAGAACAAAAAGGGAGGGAAAGAGAGGGGGGAGGGGTGGGAACAAAAGGGAGGGACTAAAAAGGGAAACATTAAGGGAGGGGACAAGGGGGACTGATTCAAAGTGAATCACTGGACTAAAAGGTAGAGCCGAAGAAGAAAAGGTTAGAATTAGGGAAGGTTATCAAAATGCCAGGGAGTCCACAAATGACAATCATAACCTTGAACGTGAATGGGTTCCTTCAGGTTCCAGTTCTTTGCCACTACTAAAAGAAGTGCTGCAAATATTCTTGTACATATGCATCCACTTCCTTTTTCTTTGATCTCTTTGGGAGACAGATCTACAAGACATAATTTTAGGGCCTTTTGGGCATGGTTCTACATTGATCTCCAGAATTGTTATATATAAGTTCATAGTTGTACCAAAAGTGTATCAGTGTCTGAATTTTAAGAAACTCATTCTTACTTATTCCAAAAAAACCTCTCAACTTCCAACTACAGCTACTAATTCTCTGCGCTCTGTTGCGTTTTCCTACCTTTCCTACCTTTGTCAAATGTTTTGGCATCTGATATCTAAATCTCCTGCTTATGAAGCTCATGTCATTTTTCTAAGCATGCCCCAGGTAAGAGGTTATTCTCACCTCTATTGACAACCCATTAGTATTTTGTGACATAAGAAAACAACGAACTACCAACTTGTAGATTTCGGTATCTTTTCCTTACTCTAATCACTGATGAAAACATTCATTTAGAACCAACCTAGCATGAATCCCTGGGGAGCCCCACTTTTCCTACTTCTTCCAAAAAAATATTAATGTTTCCTATTTTCAATTTAGATATCTCCCTGTACTTGTCCAAACTTTTTTTCATTCCCTTTAGTGTAATGTTATTTCCTTTGACATAGAATTGTGTCAAATGATTTCCAAAATTTCAAATAAATTATACAGAAAAGATCGTCCTTAAGAATATCTTTATAAACTCCTTCTTAGAATAATAATAGAATTTTCAATTTTTTTCAAGTATGTGATACAGTGGGTAGAGTACTGCACCTTGATTCAGGAAATCATTAATTCAAACCAAGCCTCAAACTCTTAATAGTTGTGTGATCTTGTCCATGTTACTTAACTTCTACTTGCCTCAATTTCCTTGACTGTAAAATGGAAACCATAATAATATCTTTCTCATAATGTTGTTGTGAAGATCAAATGAGATATTTGTAAAGTACTTCACACAGAATCTGACATATGGTAGGTGCTTAATAAATGCTTGTTTCCTTCTCTTCTTCATATGGAACCATGTTGACTTTCCTCAAAGAGATTATGCTTTGGTGTACAATGATCTTATATGGCTCTCAATTTCTGGCATAACATAGTTTACCAAAGTCTATAATTCTCAAAGACTCCACTGAACCTTTGTTTTGAATGAGGGCAAGGAGAAGTCCTAGAGGTTATCTGATGGTGCTACAACAAAATGAATAACCAATGGTTTCACAATTTTGTCCCTACTTCATATTGATATCATCTTGTCCAAGGTATCTGCCCACATCTGCCTGGGGCCTGTTCTGACTTCATAGAAAATTTAGGACTTACAGAAAGATGGTCAAAGCAAATAAGTTAAAGACCTTAGGCTTCACATATGTTATTTAACCATTTCATTCATATTTGACTCTATGTGACCTCTTCTGGGGAATTTCACTGTAATGGTTTGCTATTTTCTTCTTGAGCTTATTTTATAGATGAAGAAATTGAGGCAAATAGGGTTAAGTGACTTGCCCAGGGTCATACAGCTAATGTCTGAGGATGGATTTGAAATCAAGTCTTCCATACTCCACAACCAGCAGTCTATTCACTATTCCACCTAGATGCTCCAGGCCCCATATAATCAGAGCTAAAAGGAAAAAAAAATAATAGAAAAAAATATTGCGGCTAGTGTCACACAGGTAATAAAATGCAGAACTAGGATTTAAATCTAAGACCTCTGACTTCAGATACAACCATCCTTTCTCTGAATAATTCCAGCATCTTCGAAAGCTTTGAGGTTCAGGAGAATGTAAACTAGAAAACAATCTAATTACTATATCCCAATTATTCAAAAAAACTATCCAGAATGTAAAAAAATGAAACAACAAATATACATCTTCCCCTTAACTTCCAAAATTATTTTTATTTAACTATAAATATACCCATGTCAATTTACTTTTAATAAAACACATGGTTGCCTTCAAAGTTAAAGACAATGTCTTCTGTTTGGCATAACCTTCGTAACCTGACCTCTTACTCCCTTTCCAGGCTTCTTAGCCATTGCTTTCCTCCATGCACTCAATGACCAGTTACACGGGCCTCTCTATTTTCTTCAGGAAGAAACAAAATACCACCACCACCACCACCACCACAATAAACCCAGTACTGCCTTAGCCCTGCTTCGCTCTCATCACTAAAATTCACTTCTTCCTTTCCTCCAACTCAGTTCTCCTGACTATCTTTGAGTCAGGTCAAATCCCACCATCTTCAGGAGACCTTTCTAGTCCTGCTCACTGCTAGCACCTTCCCAGCTGAGAATTCCTTTCATCTACTATATATGCACATATATAGTATACTATACATGCATATCTACTATATATACATATAAATACACACACACACATATATATATATATGCAGTTATTCATAAGCTGCCTCCCCCATTAGAATGTGAGCTCTTTGAAGAAAAGGACAATTTTGTTTTGTTTTCATTTTATCTTTATATATTCCCAGCAATTAGTACAGAGTTTAATACAGTAAACATTTGATACATTCTTGACTATAAAAATAAATACAATCCACAGATGCTAACCATTTAACTTCATAGAAATTGAAAATTCAGTTCAGTACAGCCCATCATCAAACTTCAGAATTACATTGATAAAGAAAATCCTTAAAGCCACCAGAAAAAAGAGACTATATACATATATACATGGAGTGCCCAACAGAATGAAATCCAGAAAATGACATAGAACAATTATTCTGTTATTTTACTAAAGTTCCTATTTTTTCTTTTGAAAAATGTAATTATTTAGATTACATCTTGACCTGGGGTTTCCTTGCTCATTTTGTTCACTTGTATATATGTATATATAGTATATATGATGATATATATGTATATTTATATATATATATTTTAAATTTTGTAGGATCATTGATCTCAGTAAGTCTGGGGAATTCCTGTTTTAAGATCATCAACCCACCAGATTCCAATTTTCTCATGGCTTATGGTAAGTCCCAGTGAGCTACTGGGGACTTGGAGGAGTAACTTCAACATAATTACATAGAGAATAAGGGACAGAAACAGGATTTGAACCCACATTTTTCTGAATCCAAACCTAGAATTCTGTTATTCGACCATGTCATTCCCTTGCTTATCAACCTTTAGTAGATCTTTAGTGATGATGATGAAAATAGCTAACATGTATATAATTCATTTAATGTATCAGACACTTTGCTATGTGGTTTACAATACTATTTCATATGATGCTCACAAAAATCCTGTGAGGTAGGCCCTGATTTTAGCTTAGTTCCTCCTGATTCCAGATCCAGAGTCCCATTCACTTTGCCACCTACTTGGTCCTAAGATAAATGAGGGGCACCTTAGCCCATCATTTAATACAATACTTCACAATCAATCTAGAGCCAACTCATTTGTCAAGCCCTATTTATTACACTTCCTTTTATTTAGTCTATATTCTAGTAATACTGGGTTATTCACTTGCTTTCCAGTTCTGTTCTACTCTTCTTGAACTCAGTGCACACACACTCACAACACTCACTCACACACACACACACACACACACACACACACAAATACACACACACAATCACACACTCACATTGCTATCCCCAACCTCAACTAGAATTCTTTCCTATGTCTCTAGCAGTTCAAATTCTCCTCTTCTTTCCAGATTTGATTAGTTCAGGTGCTATTTTCTCCATGAAGTCTTACAATCCCCTGATAGAAATGGAATCTTCACTCTCAGCTGCTTTGAGAACATTGTTAAAATAGTTACTTTAACTTTTCACATGCTAGTTGTATTGGATTTATTTGTATATATCAAGTCAAGTCAACTAGCAGTTAATAAGTGCCAGCTGTGTATCAGAGACTGTTCTAAGGGCTAGGGTTCAAAGAAAGTCCCCAAAAGGCTTTGTTTTCAAGGAACTCAGTCTAATGTGGACAAGAGGGAGATATTAAGCAAACAACCTTTAACAGGATAAATTAAGAGTTGTGGAGTGACTTCAGTGGGAAGGCATATCGCATTTTATGTCTGATAGCACTGAATTAAAAATAAATTTAATCCCTAATGCCCAAATGTACAATACCTTGCAGAAAATAGGTATTTAATAATTGTTTGTTGACTTGAAGTAGAAGAATTTGTACTGTCTCATTTTAATTCTTAGTCATCAGATGGTCACCGTCATTTCTAGTTGCCCTCCTGACCTTTTCATCTCAGTCTTCACTTATAGATCCTCTGGCAGACCACAACCTTTTAACTTAAAGTATCCTTCAAGATTCCTGCTACCTCTTCTCTCCTCCCTCTATGTTACTTTACTTATCACTTTCATCATTTTCCATGGATTTAATTACCATCTGTGTGCTGATAATTCTCCAATCTATATATCCTGCCTCAACTTCTCTCTTGACAATTCCTTATTCATATACTTCGTGTATTTCCTGTTCTCACTTGAACAGTCTTTCTTTTTCCATTATTATACTATGGCTTTATTGGCTTAAGGAACTAGTGAAGAACTGGATCATGACCTTTTAAGTAACTTTTTTTGGAAAGTTGCCTAGTGTTGAAAGCTTAGGTGATTTGCTCAAGATTGCTCAGCTATTTAGTGTCAGAGAGAGGACTTCAAAACAAGATTTCCAGGATCAGAACTCAACTCTTTATCTACTATACTATAGATAAATAGCAATAAAAGAAGCATTCTATATACTATTAATTTGACCTATTCTGATTTTCATTTTTCCCCTTTCCATTGAACATACAAAATGTAGTCCCATTGGTGTGATTTTTTATAAGTTGGCTCAAAAAATTAATCCTTTTACTAGATTCTATTTATTCTGTTGAGGACTAAGAGTAGCATCTGTCTTTGTGAGGTCCTGAATTGATTATTTTAAGTAACAGTCAGATTCTGTATGAAGACTTACTAAAAATCAGGGTGATGTGGTGGCAAGAATGATGTATCTCGAAGGATAATACTTGGATTTGAATTCTAGATGTCCTACTTATTGGCTGGGTGACTTTGGGCAAATCTCTTAACCACTCTCTACCTCAGATTCTCCATTTCACTTCTCTCTTTGATACACAGGGTGAAGATGCCAATCTAAGGTGGAAAGAACCAATGGCCCTCTTTCCTTGTATGCCTGAGGTAAAAATAATAATGTATTTAGGATACTACATGACACATAGCAGGTGTTTAACAATTACTTGTTTCTTTCCTTCCTTCCTTCCTTCCTTCCTTCCATCCTTCCTTCCTTCCTTCCTTCCTTCCTTCCTTCCTTCCATCCTTCCTTCCTTCCTTCCTTCCTTCCTTCCCTCCCTCCCTCCCTCCCTCCCTCCCTCCCTCCCTCCCTCCCTTCCTTCCTTCCTTCCTTCCTTCCTTCCTTCCTTCCTTCTTTTCTTCCTTCCCTCCCTCCCTTCCTCCCTTCCTTCCTTCCTTCCTTCCTTCCTTCCTTCCTTCCTTCCTTCCTTCCTTCCTTCCTTCCTTCCTTCCTTCCTTCCTTCCTTCCTTCCTTCCTTCCTTCCTTCCTTCCTTCCTTCCTTCCCTTCCTTCCCTCCCTCCCTCCCTCCCTCCCTCCCTCCTTCCCTCCTTCCCTCCTTCCCTCCTTCCTTCCTTCTTTCCTTCCTTCCTTCCTTCCTTCCTTCCTTCCTTCCTTCCTTCCTTCCTTCTTCCTTCCTTTCTTCCTTCCTTCCCTTCCTTCCCTCCCTCCCTCCCTCCCTCCCTCCCTCCTTCCTTCCCTCCTTCCTTCCTTCCTTCCTTCCTTCCTTCCTTCCTTCCTTCCTTCCTTCCCTTCCTTCCCTCCCTCCCTCCCTCCCTCCCTCCCTCCTTCCTTCCTTCCTTCCTTCCTTCCTTCCTTCCTTCCTTCCTTCCTTCCTTCCTTCCTTCCTTCCTTCCTTCCTTCCTTCCTTCCTTCCTTCCTTCCTTCCTTCCTTCCTTCCTTCCTTCATCACTTCCATGCACAGGAGAGTATCCCTTCAAGTACATTATAAACTCTCCAAAGATAGGGAATAAATCTTCTATTTATGTTGTTTCTTCTACCATTGCCCCTAATACTGGAAAAATAGAATGCTTAAATTGATATAGTACTTGAAAGATTTTTCAAAGCACTTTCAGTTCTATTCATTAATTGTCATTCTATAAGGTGTTATTTCTCCCAATGTACAGATAAGGAAATTGAGGTCCTAAGAGAGTACAATCCTTCCCTAAGTTAAGGCAACTGGGAATAGGCAGATCTAGTTTGATAACTCTTACTTCTGGGACCACACTTGTTTATTGAGTCACACTGGTGCCACAATGTTCTGTGCAAAAAGAAGGTAACATCCATATTGTGCTGACTGAATGACCAAGAGACTGACTGAAAGACAGGTTGATGAATCAAGTACTACCAAGATTTTTTTCTAACCTTTGGGCTCCCTTACCTCAGTAGTGATCTGGGTCTTCATCTCTGACATTGTCTGTGGTAGATTCATTCCCAGATTTAAACAGGAAAGTGATATCCAATGGCCACAAGTCTTTCTAGATCAAAACAGTCATGTTACAAAATTACTTCAGCATTATTTTCATGAATGTGGTTTTTATTTTTTCAATAACATATTTGATCTCTGAGATCATTTTTTTTGGCATTGAAGTGTGACTATGGTTGAGAGAATTCCTGGGGAAAATGCAGTTCACAGGAACTTGAAAATTCCATTGCCATTCACATGGACCTAGGGAGTCTTACTCAAAGAGATATGTTTTGGAAAGATATTGGAATATCTCATAGGATATGTAGGACTTTCTATGCAGTTATGGATTCCAAGTACCAACTAGCAACAATGAATGCCAACTAGCCATATGCCAAGGACAAGTTGCTTAGTGACTCAAGGGAATTGTCTAAGGCTTTAATTCATAGACCTGTTGTCAATTTGCTTCAATGGTGAGATTCTACCATATTGGAAATTTTCTAAACTCATGCCACTAACACACACTTAATACATACTTAAGGTCTGAAAAACAGATTCGTTCTTTGACTTTGGAGGGCAATGAGAGTCTATGGAGCGATTTTAAAAAGTTTTGGAGAGAAGAGATTGAATTTTAAAAAGGGGACTGAAAGATTTTGTATGATACAGAGGGGCAAGTAAGGTAGAAAGAGACAAAGTTCTCCAGTAGAAAATTTTCAAGGGACTCACAAAGCTAGAAGTAAATAAAAATGGGTTGGAAACTACCTCTCCATGACCATTTCAACATAGTCACATTTGCATTTATTCTAAGCTGATCCTCTACTGTCTTTCTCCCTAAGCCTTATACTCGTTATTTTCCTTTTCCCCATTACCTCATTTCCATTAGCAGCTTGCTTTTTTTCAGGAACTTAACTCATTACCTCCCTATCTACTTAACTTATTATCATCACCCACCTGAAGACTGAAGACAAATAGGCCCTGATTCATGGAAGTGTGGGTCATCCATGAAATAGAAAAAAAACCCACCTTTGAGTCATGAAACAATTTTTTTCTATTTATTAATTGTTGTCAAGTTTCAATGTGAGTTAAAGTCTCTCAAATAATCAACAAACAATATGTTCTACTTCATTCCCAGAAAAATAACCCCAAGACTTCTAGCTAAGCAGGTATTTGGTTTCAGAGACTCCTGAGTATATTTCCCTTTCTCCTCTAGAACACTCCCAAGTAAAATTTTCAGAACTATTGGCACTCTCCAGCTCTTCTGCTTCCCCCCTGTCATCTTCATAAATCTTTAGATGAATGAAAGAAATTTACCTCCTTCTAGCTCTTTGTGTTATTCTGTTCTCACCTCACTCCCTTGAACAGTGTCATTCCCCGAACAGCCTCCTCTTCATAGACATTGCTCTAAACAGGCATCCCGAAGAGCATCATCAAAGTTGTTTTCCTTTCTCTTTTTTGTCAAGAGTTATTCCCACACCCTGTTCAGTAATTGTGTGTTACTGTGACCCTGGGGAGTCATTATGACCCAGATCCTTCCTTTCCCTAATTAGTGACTAGTATTAAGAGGAGACAACCAAGACTAGGACAAGGAACACCAAAGCTCGGTCTTCAAATTGAGAAAAACAATACTTGGAGAATTTCTTGGTTTCTTCTCCTGGGTTTCTTTGGTTCTCACTAGGGAACTGACTTACTGAGTACTGTGTGTGCAGACAACACAGCTGCCAATTCCCTATAATATTCTCCTGTCTTCTCGTTACTACTTTCTCAAATTATGAGATCCTGGGCTGGCCAGCACAATCCTCATCTCTATTTCTATAGTTTTCCTTTTAGTGGTAACTGAACATAGAGAATTTAGCACTGAAGTTGGAATCAGAATGACCCAGGATCTAATCCCATCCCCTAGCCTGAACTAACTGTGTGGCCTTTAGCAAATCACTTAAACTTTCTGGATCTCAGTTTACTCATCTGTAAAATGTGGAAGTCATATTCTTTGACATTGAAGGTACCTTCTAGCCTGAAAGAAATGACTCTTTAATAGATAAATAGAGTTAGTTAGAAATAGCTGAAGACACTCTGCAAAGATAGCAATAATGAGCAACTATTCAGCAGAGTGAAGTGGGTATGTCTAAAGTGAGTTTGCACAATGATACCAAAAATTGCTTTTTCAGTTTTTTTTTTCTAGCTTCAGGGAACTCTAGTGCCTGTATGTTGAGATGGAGAGTTGAAAAGGGAAGTCTTTAGGAAAATTAGCTACATAGGTAGCAGTAGGCAGATTTCCAAAGTGGCCTCAGACATCTCGCCCAGCTAACTTGTCTCTACAACCTCCTCTTCAGTCTCAGTTCATTTCAGAAAAGCTATGGTGGGTAGGCAGAAGTGATGGGCAGAAGAGGCAGAGGCACTCCATCCAAGGGAGGCCAGTGGAGGTTCACAAGTACCCTCATGAAAGAAAGCTAAACCTGTTGTTCAGGGAGAGAGAGACTTAGTAATGTATACACTGAATGATTTGTGTCAGAAAGAAGCAGGTTAAAGAAAATTGCCTAATAGAGTGATAGAAAATGAGAGCATAAGAGTTACTATTTTTGTACTTTAGAGATTGCTAATACTGATCATTATTTTTTATCCAGGTTTTGTTGACTTTCAGTGTATAATTTAATTCAACTAGCATTTATTAAATACCTAAAATATCCTAAGGCCTGTGTTAGGCACTGTGACTGCAAATACAAAAAATAAAAATAATAAAAAATAATTTCCCTGGAATTTATATTCTACTTTGGAGAGATTGAGGGCGGAGTGATGGTCAAAAGTGTGATTTATTTTATTGAAATAGGAAGGGGGATGTAAGTATGGGGTACATTCTAGTCATGAGTAAATAACCTGGGAAAGGTGTTGATTGGGATGGGAGAGAGTATGTCATTGAGTAGAGTAATGAGTCCTCTTGGATTCACAATTCTATCAAACTTATAAAGAGCAATTAGTACTAGTCCTACACAAATTGCTGTCAAAATTTGGGATACTTCATTCCTTTTACAGGATAGATATAAATTTAACACAAATTAGGGAAGTTTAAATCAAAGAAGGGGGATTATAGACCAATATTATTAATGAGTACTGATTAATTTTTTCAATAAAATCCTTCAAACAATATAGTGATTCATCCAAACAATCTTTCATTGTAATAAAATTGTATTTATACCAGATGATAAGGTAGTATAATATTAGGAAAACAAACAACATAGTTAATGATACTAAAAACAAAAAATATCAAAATAAAATAATAATAATAATAGAATTTGTAATATCTTTATGTTTTTTATAAATATTTCATCATATTATCCTCACACTAAATTTGTAGTGTGCTACCAAATAGGTGCTATTATCTCTATTTTTATAATTGAAGAAACTGAGGCAAATCAAGGTTAATTGATGTGCTTAAGGTCACATAGCTAGCAAGTGTATATGGCAAGATTGGAATTCAAGTCTTCCTAACTCCAAGTCCATAATTATTTTAATAGTTGCAGAGGGGAAAAGGCTTTGTAAAAATACACTACTCATTTATGCTAAGAAATCCTAAAAAGAAGATATGTAGCAAGATCTTTTTTCTTTTTTTTAAATTTTATAATATTTTATTTGTTCATTACTGAGTATTATTCATTAAAGACAAAGATCATTTTCTTTTCCTCCCCCCTTACCCCCGTAGCCGACGCGTGATTCCACTGGGTATTACATGTGTTCTTGATTCGAACCCATTGCTATGTTGTTAATATTTGCATTAGAGTCTCTCCTCTGTCATGTCCCCTCAACCGTTGTAGTCAGGCAGTTGCTTTTCCTCGGTGTTTCTACTCCCACAGATTATCCTCTGCTTATGAATGGTGTTTTTTCTGCTGGATCCCTGCAGATTGTTCAGGGACATTACACCGCCACTAATGGAGAAGTCCATTACGTTCGATTATACTACAGTGTATTAGTCTCTGTGTACAATGTTCTCCTGGTTCTGCTCCTCTCGCTCTGCATCACTTCCTGGAGGTTGTTCCAGTCTCCATGGAATTCCTCCACTTTATTATTCCTTTTAGCACAATAGTATTCCATCACCAACATATACCACAATTTGCTCAGCCATTCCCCAATTGATGGGCATCCCCTTGTTTTCCAATTTTTGGCCACCACAAAGAGCACAGCTATGAATATTTTTGTACAAGTCTTTGTGTCCATTATCTCTTTGGGGGTACAGACCCAGCAGTGCTATGGCTGGATCAAAGGGTAGATATTCTTTTGTCACCCTTTGGGCATAGTTCCAAATTGCCCTCCAAAATGGTTGGATCAGTTCACAACTCCACCAGCAATGAATTAATGTCCCTACTTTGCCACATCCCCTCCAGCATTCATTACTTTCCTTTGCTATCATGTTAGCCAATCTGCTTGGTGTAAGGTGATACCTCAGAGTTGTTTTGATTTGCATCTCTCTGATTATAAGAGATATAGAATACTTTTTCATGTGCTTATTAATAGTTTTGATTTCTTTGGCTGAGAACTGCCTGTTCATGTCCCTTGCCCATTTATCAATTTAAAAATGGCTTGATTTTTTGTACAATTGATGTAGCTCTTTATAAATTTGAGTAATTAAACCTTTGTCATAGGTTTCTATGAAGATTTTTTTCCCAATTTGTTGTTTTCCTTCTGATTTTAGTTACATCGGTTTTGTTTGTACTAAAGCTTTTTAATTTGATGTAGTCAAAATTATTTATTTTACATTTTGTGATTCTTTCTATGTCTTGCTTGGTTTTAAAGTCTTTCCCCTCCCAAAGGTCTGACATGTATACTATTTACCCAATTTATTTATGGTTTCCTTTTTTATGTTTAAGTCATTCAACTATTTTGAATTTATCTTGGTGTAGGGTGTGAGCAGTTTTCCCAGCAGTTTTTATCAAATAGTGGATTTTTGTCCCAAAGGCTGGGATCTTTGGGTTTATCGTATACTGTCTTGCTGAGGTCACTTTCCCGCAGTCTATTCCACTGATCTTCCTTTCTGTCTCTTAACCAGTACCAAATTGTTTTGATGACTGCTGCTTTGTAATATAGTTTAAGGTCTGGGACTGCAAGGCCCCCATCATTTGTGTTTTTTTTTTCATTATTTCCCTGGATATCCTTGATCTTTTGTTATTCCAGATGAATTTTGTTATGGTTTTTTCTAAATCAGTAAAGAAATATTTTGGTAGTTCAATGGGTATGGCACTAAATAGATAAATAAGTTTGGGTAGGATGGTCATTTTTATTATATTGGCTCATCCTACCCATGAGCAGTTAATGTTTTTCCAATTGCTCAAGGCTAGTTTTAGTTATGTGGAGAGTGTTTTGTAGTTGTTTTCGTATAGTTCCTGTGTTTGTCTTGGGAGATAGATTCTTAGGTATTTTATTTTGTCTAAGGTGATTTTGAATGGGATTTCTCTTTCTAGTTCTTGCTGCTGAGCTGTGTTGGAGATCTATAGAAAAGCTGATGACTTATGTTGGTTTATTTTGTATCCTGCAAATTTGCTAAAGTTGTTGATTATTTTGATTAGCTTTTTGGTTGAATATCTAGGATTCTTTAAGTAGACCATCATGTCTTCTGCAAAGAGTGATAACTTGGTCTCCTCCTTGCCTATTTTGATGCATTCAATTTCTTTTTCTTCTCTCATTGCTACTGCTAGTGTTTCTAGTACAATGTCAAATAGTAGAGGTGATAATGGGCATCCTTGTTTCACTCCTGATCTTATTGGGAATGCATCTAGTTTATCCCCATTGCAGATGATATTAGTTGATGGTTTTAGATATATTCTCCAAAACCAGTTAGTTAAAGAACAAATCATAGAAACAAATAATAACTTCATTGAAGAAAATGACAATGATGAGACATCCTTTCAAAACCTATGGGATGCAACCAAAGCAGTACTCAGGTGGGAAATCTATATCCTTGAGTTTAATAGTAAAATATTAAAAAGGGCAGAGGTCAATGAATTGGGCATGCAAATTAAAAAATTAGAAAGCAAACAAATTAAAAATCCTTAGCTGAAGACTAAATTAGAGACTCTAAAACACAAAGGAGAAATTAATAAAATTGAAAGTCAAAGAACTTTTGATTTAATAAATAAGGCTAGAAGCTGGTACTTTGAAAAAACAAATAAAATAGACAAAGTACTAGTCAGTCTAATTAAAAAAAGGAAATAAAAAAACCAAATTGACAGTATCCAAGATGAAAAAGGAGACCATACCTCTAATGAAGAGGAAATTAAGGCATTCATTAAAAACTACTATGCCCAATCATATGGCAACAAATATGACAATCTAGGTGATATAGATGAATACTTACAAAAATATAAATTGCATAGAATAAAAGAGGAAGACATAAATTACCTAAATAATCCCACATCAGAAAAAGAAAATGAACAAGCTATCAAAGGACTCCCTAAAAAAAATCCCCATGATTGGATAGTTTCACAAAGGAATTCTATCAAACATTCAAAGAACAACTAATCCCAATATTAAACAAACTATTTGACAGAATAAGCCAATAAGGAGTTCTACCAAATTGATTTTTTGACACAAACATGGTATTGATCCCAAATCCTGGCAGGTAAAAACAGAGGAGGAAAACTATAGACCAATCTCCCTAATGAATATAGATGCAGAAATCTTAAATAGGACAGTAGCAAAAAGACTCCAGCAAGTCATCACAAGGGTCATCCACTATGATGAGGCAGGATTCATACCAGGAATGCAAGGATGTTTCAATATTAGGAAAACCATCCACATAATTGACCATATTAACAAGCAAACCAACAAAAATCACATGATTATTTCAATAGACACAGAAAAAGCCTTTGATCAAATACAAAACCCATTCCTATTGAAAATAATAGAAAGTATAGGAATAGAAGGGCCTTTCCTAAAAATAATAAACAGTATATATCTAAAACCATCAGCAAACATCACCTGCAATGGGGATAAACTCAAAGCCCAATAAGATCAGGAGTCAAAGAAGGGTGCCCATTATCACCTCTATTATTTAACATTGTACTAGAAACACTAGCAGTAGCAATTAGAGAAGAAAAAGAAATTGAAGGTATTAAAATTGTCAATGAGGAGACCAAGCTATCACTCTTTGAGGATGATATGATGGTTTACTTAAGGAATCCTAGAGAATCAACCAAAAAGTTACTCAAAATAATTAACAACTTTAGCAAAGTTGCAGGATACAAAATAAACCTGCATAAGTCATCAGCATTTCTATATATCTCTAACCCATTTAAGCAGCAAGAATTAGAAAGGGAAATACCATTTAAAATACCCTAGACAATATAAAATACTTAGGAAATTATCTGCTGAGACAAACACAGGAACTATATGAGCATAACTACAAAACACTCCACACAGTTAAAACTAGATCTAAACAATTGGAAAAACATTGATTGCTCATGGGTGGGACAAGCTAACATAATAAAAATGACAATCCTACCCAAATTAATTTACTTCTTTCATGCCATACCCATGGAACTATCAAAATGCTTCTTTACTGAATTAGAAAAACCCATAACTAAGTTCATTTGGAAGAATAAGAGATCAAGGATATCCTGGGAAATAATGAAAAAAAATGCAATGGAAGGAGGACTTGCTGTCCCAGATCTCAAACTATACTATAAAGCAGTGGTCATCAAAACAATTTTGTACTGGCTAAGAGACAGAATGGAGGATCAGTGTAATAGACTTGGTGTAAATGACCTCAGCAAGACAGTCTATAACAAACCCAAAGACCCCAGTATTTGGGACAAAAATCCACTCTTTGATAAAAGTTCCTGGAAAAATTGGAAGACAGTGTGGGAGAGATTAGGTTTAGATCAACATCTCACACCCTAAACCAAGATAGATTCAGAATGGGTGAATGACTTGAACATAAAAGAACGAAACTATAAGTAAATTAGGTGAACACAGAAGAGTATACATGTCAGACCTTTGGGAAGTTAAATATTTTAAAACCAAGCAAGACTTAGAAAGAGTCACAAAATGTATAATAAATAATTTTGACTACATCAAATTAAAAAGTTTTTGTACAAACAAAACCAAATGTAACTAAAATCAGAAGGGAAACAACAAATTGGGAAACAATCTTCCTAACAAAAACCTCTGACAAAGGTTTAATTACTCAAATTTACAAAGAGCTAAATCAATTGTACAAAAAATCAAGCCATTCTCCAATTGAAAAATAGGCAAGGGACATGAATAGGCAGTTATCAGATAAAGAAATCTGCGAAAGGAGCAGAACCAGGAAAACATTGCACACAGAGACTGATACTCTGTGGTATAATAGAATGTAATGGACTTCTCCATTAGTGTCAATGCAATGTCTCTGAACAATCTGCAGGGATCCAGGAGAAAAAACACAATCCACAATGAGAAGACAAACTGTGGGAGTAGAAACACCGAGGAAAAGCAACTGCTTGACTACAGGGGTTGAGGGGATATGAATGAGGAGAAACCCTAAATGAACACTCTAATTCAAATACCAACAACATGGAAGTGGGTTCGAATCAAGGACACATGTGATACCCATTGGAATCGCATGTCGGCTATGGGAGAGGAGTGGGGGGTTGGAGGAAAAGAAAATGGTCTTTGTTTACAATGAATAATTTTTGGAAATGACCAAATAATATAACGTTAAAAAAAAGAATGCATACCTTTTAATCCCACAATACTACTATTAGGTCTGTATCCCAAAGGGATAAAAAATGGAAAAGGGCCATTCATAGTTGTGCTTTTTGTGATGTCAAAAAAAAATAAAGGAAACTAAAGGGATGTCCTTCTATCAGGGAATGGCTGAACAAATTGTCCTATATGATGGTGATGGAATACTATAGAGAACTGGAAAGACCTGCGTGGACTGATGCAGAGTAAAATAAGCAGAACCAGTAGAACATTATACACAATAACTGAAATATTGTAAGATGATCAAATGTAATAGACTTTATTATTAATAGCAATGCAATGACCCAGGACAATTCTAAGGCACTTATGAAAAAGAATGCTATCCACTTCTAGAGAAAGAATAGTTGGAATAGAAATGCAGATGAAAACATGATTTATCACTTGTTTATTTGCATATACACAAAAATGAATAATAAGGAAATAAGTTTTGAGTGGTAACACAATAACATGTGTAAAATCCAGGAGAATTGCTTGTCAACTCCAGGAGTGGGAAGGGAAGAGGGGAGGGAGACAACATGAATCATGTAACTTTGGAAAATCTTTGTGTGAATTTGTTAATGGAATAAAATAAAGGGGAAAAAAGATGGAAAATTAGACATTGTCTTATATACTCCTGATTTCTTAAAATTCTGCAAAACAAAAATTATGCATAAAAACAAACTAATTATATTTGTTGACATAGGTTAAGAAACGATGATTCCTAAAGATGCAGTAGTCAATTAAAACAACAATAAAAGATGCCTAATCTAATCTCTAATATGCACTAATTTTCTATTGCATAATAAGCATAGTAATAGCACCTTCTACCCAGTTCTGTTGTGAGGATCAAATGAGATGATACTTTTAATGTGCCTAGCACAGTACCTAGCCCACAGTAGGTATTATATAAATGCTATTATTATACCAATTGTTTGTTGTGGTGCTGCTGCAGAAGCAATTTATCATTATCATCATTCACCTAATAGTCTCTCTCCTCCAATCCTTTTTCTAAATAGCTGTCAAAATAATGACTTAAGCACTTTGTTCATATTATCCTCTAATCAAAAGCCCTCAATAGCTCTCTCTTGACCATCAGATAAAATACAAACTTTTCAACTTGACACTTCAAGCCCTTCACAATCAAACTTCCTTTTATGTTTCCAGTATTATCGCACAGTATATGGTTCCATGTAATTTAAGTTCTAACCAAAGTAATCTACTGATTGATACTCAAACTTGACACTCCAAATCCTGTACCCTCATCACAGTTCCATATGTCTTTAAAGAATATGTCAGATAACAATTTAAAGAATATTTCAGATAACAATTGTTACGAATTGTTTCCACATATAACTAAAAAAAATATTTTTTTTCAAAAATAGTGATTTGGAACATTTTTTCATATGACTAAACATAGTTTTAATTTCTTCATTGGATTCATATCCTTTGATCATTTATTAGAGAATGACTTGTATTCTTATAAATGTGATCCAGTTCTTTATATATTTGAGAAATGGAGCCTTTCTCAGAAACATTTTCCATAAATTATTTTTCAAGTTTTTTGTTTCTCTTTTAATCTTGAAAACATTGGTTTTATTTGTATGAAGACTTAAACTTGGCATGTTCCAAAATCATTCATTTTACCATTTGTAATGTTTTCTATGTGTTGTTTGATTATAAATTTTCCCCTTATTCATAATTTTATGGGTAAATTGTACTACATGCTACCCTATTTTATTTATGATATAACCCTTTATTTCTAAATCATGTGTCCATTTTGATTTGATCTTGGTAACTAATGTGTGATGTTGATCTTTTAGCCTAGCTTCTGCATAGTCTTTTCTAATTTTCCCAGGAGATTTTTCTCTCTCAAATAGTTATCTCCAAAGGTTGGATCTTTGGGTTCATCAAACTTTAGGTTACTGTGATCATTTACTGCTGTGTGTTGAGTACCAAATCTATTCCACTGTGTAGAAGTGAGAAATTGAGAATGGTTTGTAGCAGGAGCTTGAAGTAGCTGAGACTGATGGCCTGTCATTCAAAGGAGAGCATTCTGGTTTGGAATGTGACTGGGCGAGCCAGTTGGAGGAAGAAGCAGACCAAGGGAAGTCTGGACCCTTTGGCTTGGAAAGACAGAAGAGGTCTGATGTCTCTTGGCTTTTGGAGACGGAAGCCTGAAGTTTGCCTTTGGCTTTGAAGACAGAAGAAAGAAGGACAAAGTCCAGCTCTCTGATTTGCTCTGTTGTGATAGTGACTGAAACTTCCAGACCTATCAGCCCACTTCTCCAAATTGAACTATATTCCACCATCCTTCAATCTAAGACTCATTCTAGTATTAGGGAAACCCCCCAAACCCTCTTCCCATTCATTTTCTTATCATTCCCTGTCTTCCCCAATAAATCTCTTACTTAAGATAGAGAAGAGAAAGAGCATTTCATTTGAGACCTCATAAACTCACCCTGAGTAGATTTAAAAGACCACAGAAGAAGGAGGGTGAAGGGAGGGTGATGGGAGGAAGAGAGGACTAGGGAGGAAGGGAGAAAGGAAGAAGATTAACAGCCTGATCTTTAGTTATCAATTACCATTCAAAATAGTCTCTTATTACTATTGGTCCATTACTTTATTTCTTAGCGAGTCTGATTGTTTAGATGATCACCACAATATATAGTTTGAAATCTGGTATGGCTAGCCTTCTTTACTTTGTATATTTTCCATTAATTTCCTTGATATTCTTTACTGTTTGTCCTTCTAGGTGTATTTTATTAATTTTTCTAAAGCTATGAAATAATTATTTAGTAGCTTGATTGGTATGGCAATTAATAGATAAATTAATTTAGGTAGAATTATTAGTTTTTATTTTATTGGCTCAGCCTACCCATTAACAATTAAAGCCTTTCCAATAATTTAGGTCTGACTTCATGTGAAAAGTATTTTGCAATTATGTTCACTTAGTTGCTGAGTTTCTCTTGTTAAATAGATCCACAGATATTTTACATCAATTATAGTTTTTTAATTTAATTTCTACCAAATTACATGTAAAAACCATTTCCAACATTTTTCAAAGAATTTTGAGTCTCAAATTCTCTCTCCCCTTCCCCCAACTTTCACCCTCCTTCAGATGTTAAGCAATCTTATATCGATTTTACATGTACAATCATGTAAAGCATTTTCCCATATTAATCCTTTTGTGGAAGTAAACTCTAGTAGAAAAAATTGGGAAAGAAAACATTGCTTTAGTCTGGATTCAAACTCAATTCCTTTTATCTGCAAGTAGATTACATTTTTATCATGAGTCCTTTGGGAGAGTTTTGGAAAATAGTATTTCTGAGAATAGCTGTTATCCCAGTTGTTCATTGTAAAGTATTTCTGTCACTGCACAATGTTCTTCTGTTTCTGCTTATTTCACTCTTTTCAGTTCATATGTCTTTCAAGATTTTTCTGAGTTCCTCCTCCTTCTCATTTTTTACTATATAATAGCATTCCATTACAATTGTTAAAATATAACTCAATCAGCCTTAACCTAATTGATGGCTATCCTCTCATTTTCCAAATGTTTCCCCCTTAAAAAGAACTGCTTTAAATATTTTTGTACATATAGATTCTCCCCTCCCCCTGACTTTTTTTTTTATCTCTTTGGGATACAAACTTAGTAATGGTACTGCTAGATAAAAGAGTATGCATTATTTCATAACTTTTGGGGCATAGATCCAAATTGCTTTCCTGAATTATTGAATTAGCTCACAACTCCCACAAAAATGCATTCATGTCCACGTTTTCCATTTTCCCCTTCAAATTTTGTCATTTTCCTTTTTGGTCATAATAGTCAATCTGATAAGTGTGGAGTCATACCTCAGAGTTTTCATTTATATTTCTCTGAACAATAGTTATTTAGAACATTTTTTGGCAAGACTATAGAAAGCTTTAATTACTTTTTCTGAGAACTGTCTGTTCATATCCATTTACCATTTATCAATTGGGTAATGACTTGTGCTATTCTATATTCAACTTATTTCTCTGTGTTTGAGAAATGAAGTCTGTATTAGAGAGATCTGTAAAATATTTTTCAACCATTATGATTACCCTGTATTACTTTCTATCCTATTTGCCCCTGTTTAGTTTTGACTTCTACCCCACCCCCAAATTTTCCCTCTTTTGCATATGTCCCATCCCACTTCTCTTATTCCTTCCCTCCTACATTCCTGTATGGTAAGATAACTTTCTATACCCAACTGGTTTTGTATGTTCTTCCCTCTCTGAGTCAATTTTGTTGATAGTAAGTTTCACATGCTCTTCTCCCCACCTCCCCCACCTTCCTCTCCACTGTGAATACTTTTTCATAGTTATTTCATGTGTAGTAATTTACTCCATTTCATTTTCGTCTTCTCCCTCCTCTCAATTCATTCCTCTTCCTCATGTCTCAATTTTTAAAATATTTTATATCATGTTATCACATTCAACATATACCCTCTCTCTCTTTAAACATATATATATATGTATATATATATATATATACATATATATATATCTTCCTAACTGCCCTTATGTTAACAAAATTCTTTGGCATTGCAAGAATCATCTCCCTGTTTAAGGGTATACACAGTTTTACTTTAGTTACTGTCTTTTGATTTCTCATTCTTATTTACTTTTTCTATGAATCTCTTGAGCCTTGTTTTTGAGAGTCAATTTTTTCATTCACCTCTGGTATTTATGTCAGGAATGTTTGAAAGTTCTCTATTTCATTGAATAGTAATTTTTCTCCCTGAATAATTATTTGGCTTAGTTTGGCTTGATAAGTGATTCTTGGTTGAAATCCTAGCTCCTTTGCCCTCAGGTATATGATATTCCAGACCCTCTGATCCTTTCATGTAGAAACTGCATATATTCCTATAATATTCTTAGGAGTTTTCCTTTCAGGATGTAATCAGTGGATTCTGTCAATTTGTCCAATTCTGTCCAATTTGTCTTCTGTTTCTAGAATATCAGTTTTCCTTGATAATTTCTTGAAAGACTATATCTAAGTTCCTTTTTTTTTTTTTAGTCATGGCTTTCATGTAGGCTAATAATTCTTAAATTACCTGTTCTGTATTTATTTTGTAGTTCAGCTATTTTTCCAATGATATATTTTGCATGTTCTTCTATTTTTTTATTCTTTTGACTTTGTTTCTTGATGTCTTATTGAGTCACAAGCTTCTATTTGCCTAATTCTAATTTTTAAAGAATGATTTTCTTGAATGAGCTTTTATACTTCCTTTTCCATTTAGCTAATGCTACTTTGTAATTGCTTTGCAATTCTTCTTTTCCTCAGTGAATTTTTGTACCTCTTTTTTCCAAAGGGTCAATTCTGTCTTTCAAAAAGTTTTTCTCTTCAGTGAATTTTTGTATATCTTTTTCCATTTGATCAATTTTGCTTTTGAAGTTCTCTGCTTTGGATTTCTGTGCCTCTTTTACCAATTGTCTTCTTCTCTTTTTAAAGATATTAATTTCTTCAGCATTTTTTTGCTTCCTTTACCCAATCTGTTAATGCTTTTTTCATAATTTTCCTATATCATTTTCATTTCTTTTCCCAATTTCCCTTCCACATCTCTTATTAGATTTTTAAAACCCCTTTGAAGCTCTTCCATTAATTCTTTTTGGGCTTTAGAGCAATTCATATTTTTTTTTTCTTCATGGAGTTTCCAGGTTCAGGAAAAAGGTCTAGCAGGGGCACATCTAAAAAATTTCTACAGAGAGTAATAATAAAATTGATTTAGCATTGGTTAAAGAGATTTATCTGTAAAGTATATTAGATGTCTGACTGACTGGAACAAATAAATCTAGTAGCCTATTATCTGATAAACACAGAGCTCCTTGGCTGCTGGGAGAACACAATGATCCACAAATACTTTGGGGAAAAGTGAAAGTCAGTATCAAAAAATTAGTCTTATTTTTGTGCTTTTAATAAAGAATTGAATACATACATATATGGATTTATATTTGTACAAATATATATTATGTATATGTTCTTATAAGAATGCATATAATTTAAAAATTATTGTAATTAATATGTAAATTATGCCTATAGTATTCCAAACTTTGAATAAACTTTGTAATCCTAGTAAAAATCCAACCTGACCAAAGCATATAAACTTTGTGATAATTTATTATACTCTCTATGAAAATATTTTATTAAAGATATTTGTGTCCATGATCATTGATGATGTTAGTACATATTTTTATTTCTCTGTCTTGACATTCCTTGGTTTAAGTATTAATATCATATTGTTATTACAGATAGGGTTTCATAAGATCATGTTTTCTCATTTTTGCTGTCTATATCAGTGAATGCAAACCTATGGCATGGGTGCCAAAGATGGCACATGAGCCCCATACCCCCACAGTTCCTTACTAGAAAGGCAGACAGAGATGCTCTCTTCTCCCTCTTCATTGTGCCTGCAGACAATTTTTCACATCCCCCTCCTCTCTGCCCAGCAACCTATGGGAGCACATAGGGGGTAAGGTGGGTGACTCACAGGTGGCAGATCTGGAGCAGACCATTTGGGCCTCACCCCTACCTCTCTTCACCTACAATAAGGATATTTTTTAAATTTATCCACCCCTCCACCCATCAGCCCATTGGGAGTACTTCCTTCCTCCCCTGTTTGGGGTAAGGTGGGAAGGTTAGGTGATGGGAGGATAGCACTCAGTCTTTGGGAGGAGTGGTGTTGGTACTGGGGGGGGTGGGGCATGGGTGGGGCCTGCACTCCATTTCTAAAAGGTTTGCCATCACTGATCTATATAACATTTGTAGCATCCCAAGCATATTCACATCTATGAAATATAAATGACTGTATGGTTACTGTGTCTCCAAGCATAAGGTTATACCAATGAGGCTTGTGAATGTAACCTTGAACTGGCCATGCGGCCCTTGGCTAAGACAAACTCATTAACATGCTCGGACTCAATTCCCCAGGAAGGCACGGTTTGCAATCTACACGCCCAAAGGTGTTCCCTCTACCTTGCCACCCAATCTTGATTGTCTATACTTTGTGATGTGGTTACTACCTGCTTGGGAGTACCGCCCAAGCAGGACAGGATTAAATTCAGAGGCAAACCCATGAATTTCCTCTTGGCTCTTGGCCTTTCTCCCTGTCATGGAGCTCCACTGGGCTCCTCAATGACTGTCTCTCTCTCCTCTTGACCTTCTCCTTCCCCGAGGCTGTAACCATCTCGGCCTGCATTTCCTACCTTAATCTCCTCCTCCGCCTTGTGTTCCTTTGTACTCATACTCTCCTACCAAAGGGAGTATCATAGGGATTGCCTGCCCTATCCAACCACTGACTTGTCCGTGTCTTTCATTTCCACCCTGGTTCTCGGTTCCTACCTCTCCTCCGGTCCCATCACAAAGGTGAGCCCCTCCCCTTGTGGGACCCTGCTGGTCAGGGAAGTCCATTAAGGAAAACCCCACAATATTGGGATTAACTGTTCTTTGAAACTTTGATAGAATTTCTTTGTAAATATAACTGATCTCAACATTGTTGGGGTTTTCCTCTTCCCAATCCCATCCCTCCAATTTGATAACTCATTTGTCTCTCATTAAAGTTTCTTTTTCTGAAATTAGGATTTAAATTCTCTTCTTATTCTACTAATCTGTGTATTTTATATTTTCATAAATTTTTATTTCACATGAGTTCATGGTTTTATTGGCATATGGTGGAATAAAATAGTACCCAATATTTTCTCTTAATTCTTCATTTCTTATTAATTCTTTTCATACCTGTGAGACTAACAATTTGATTTTCATTGGTTAAAAATAAATCTAGTTTTCTTTATTAATTCCAGAAGTTTTTTCTTCCTTTTATTTTTATTACTACCTTTTTGATTTTAGGAATTTGCATTTTTGTTATTTATTTGGATTTTAATTGATTAATTTTCTAATTTTTCTTCTTTTGTCATTTCATTTTATTTGTTTAATTTTATCCTTTGCTATAAAAAAAATTAGAATGTTCTACTTGTCCTTAGCTCTAGATACTTTCTCTTATTTCTATCTGTTTTTTCTCTGATTTACCAATTCTTTAGAATTTCTTTATTTAGTTCCTATTACTTTTAATTATTTCTTCACTGAAATTTTTATTGAACACCATCTTCTTACATTGCCTTCAGAAAAGAATGTGTTTGATATTTCTTTTTTCTGTATTTGTAGTTGAGGTTTTTATGTCTTAATACAGTGCCAATTTTTGCTAAAGTGTCACTAACAGCTAATAAATATACATACCCTTTTAAAAATTCCTATTCAATATTCACTAGAGATCTATTTTATCTAGTATTTCTACAATTATATTTCCCTTCTGAGATTAATGTATTTCTGCATCAAAATATGCATGTATGGATGTGTGCACATGTGTTTGTATGTATGGGGGAGAGAAAGAGAAAGCTATATATCTTTTCCCCAAATCTTTCATTTATATTGGTTTCCACTGCTGCATCCTAACAAGTTCCCCCCACTTTCTTTACCTTTCCTACCACTTTTTAATTCTCTTTCCTTTCCTTTCCTAAGATCATCAAAACATAACAATACCTTTATGTCTTATTTAACTACAACTGATTCTTGATCATAGGAACACCAAGGTCATGCAAATGCTTAGATCATGAGGCCTGGAATATGGAAGACCTGAGTTTAAATCTGGATGCAGATAGTTAATAGCTACATGACTCTGGGAAGATCATTTCCCTATTTTTTCTTGTCTTCTAAAATAAGAATTATTGTCTTTCATCTTGTTTCATTTATGCCTTTAATTCCTTTTCCAGTCTTACTACTGATCCTTCTAGTTGTTTATTCTTTCTCCCTTCTAATATATATATATATATTTATTTATCTTTACATATATATATATATACATCAATGTATGTATGTATGTATGTATGTATGTATCTATCTATCTATCTATCTATCTATCTATCTATCATCTATCTAATCCTAAGGGAATGTAAATTCCCTGAAGATAGGAGCCATGGTTTTGGGTTTTTTTTTTTTTTTAATATCCAGTGCCTAATATAATTGACTTAAAAATTGACAGGAGAAAGGTGAAAATGTGTGAGTGTATATGTGTGTATGTGTGTGTTTGTGTGAATATTCATCCACTGGGTGTGTAATATCTTACAACAATACTTGGTACCATTCTTGCATGTCTAAAGTCACTTTACCAGTAATGGTTAAGCCAATAATGAAAATGATCTTCCAAGATAACTGCAATTATATTTCTTATAGAATATGATCCCTGTGCCTGTACTCCATTGACATAAGGACATGTTTCAAAGGAGACCTAAAATATAACAACCACTTCTTAAAGACCATGCTAAGGGGGCAGCTGGGTAGCTCAGTGGATTGAGAGCCAGGCCTAGGGATGGGAGGTCCTGGGTTTAAATCTAGCCTGAAACAATTCCTGGCTGTGTAACCCTCGGTAAGTCACTTAAACCTCATTGTCTAGTCCTTACTGCTCTTCTGTCATGGAACCAATACATAATATTGATTCCAAGAGGGAAGGTAAGGGTATTTTTAAAGACTATTCTAAGATCTTTCTAAATCTAGTGGACAATTAGGTGGTAGAATACATTTCTTCCCATAGTAGATTTGATAATATGTGGTACACCTTTTCCTGGTACTTGACCTACTTGTAGCAACTGGCCAGAGGACGAAAATTCTAAATAGGTTTGAGAAGCATCAAGCCCAGACAATAGCACCTGAACCATATCTATGACTATATGTGTAGCTTATAGATTTTTGCATATAGGTCTATATCTGTGTTATATGACTTTAGGAGAAAATCCTCTCCAGTGCATCACCTTCTGAATGGCTACCCGAACTTCCCTGTTTCTGAGTGTGTAAACCATAGGATTCAATAGAGGAGTGAAGATGGTGTAAGTCACAGTCACCAGTTTGTCCTTGTCAGATGTATGTTTGGATGAGGGTCTCAAGTAGACAAAAGATGCACATCCATAGTGGAATACAACCACTGTGAGGTGGGAAGCACAGGTGGAAAAGGCTTTCTTTCTCCCTTCAGTTGATGGGATCCTCAGGATAGTTCTGATAATGAAGCCATAAGTGATACAGATGAACATCCAAGGTACAACAAGTGCCACAACTCCACCAACAAATATAATTGCTTCATTGATATAGGGGTCCCCACAGGCAAGATGAATGACAGGTGCAATGTCACAGAAATAGTGATTAATTTTGTTGGAGTTGCAGAAGGGGAGGGTGAAGACCAAAAACGTTCCTATCATTGAAAACAGAAAGCCACTCACACCGCAAGTGGTTGCCATCAACTTGCAGATCCACCAGCTCATGAGGACTGGGTAGCGCAGAGGGTGACAGATGGCAGTGTAGCGGTCATAACCCATCACACCCAACAATAGGCAGTTGGTGGTGGCAAAACCAAGAAGGAAGAACATTTGGGCAGCACAACTGGTGAAGGATATTGTCCTGAGCACAGATAAGAGGTTGAGGAGCATCTTGGGTAGGATGACAAAAGTGTACAATGTCTCAGAGACAGAAAGGACACTCAAGAAGAAGTACATAGGAGTATGGAGGCTGTGCTCCAGGCAGATTGTAGTGATAACAGTGATGTTTCCACTCAGAATGATCAGGTAGAGGCAGAGAATGACGCCAAAGAGAACAAACTGCATTTTGTTGAGGTTAGAAAAGCCCAGCAACAGGAATTCAGTGACCATGGTGAAGTTCTCCAAAGGAAGCTGCTTCCAGGGAATGACCTAGCGTGAAGGAAGAAAAAGTCTCATATCCATACACTGAGGAAAAGGGAGTTCATTCCTTTTTTATGAATGATCTAGCAATTATTTTTACTCTGGATTTGTTCAATACATATTTTGTTAGAAGGTGAAGGAGGGAGGATTAAAAGAGGTTGACTCAGAGTACAATATAGCATGAATTATTTGAATTATCAGATGGAAGGATTCTGGTAAATTTGTGGGTCATATTCTCAAGAAAATGGCCAAGATTCTAAGAACTTTTAAGTCAGTCCATCAGAACATTGTTCAAAGCAACCAAGGATATTTCATCTTAAAAGGAGAAGCAGGTTTGCTATTATCTTGCATCTGAGGGTTGAGGCCAACTAGATGGCTCAATGGATAGATGACCAGGCCTAGAGTCAGAAAGACTCATCTTCATGATTTAAAATCTGCCCTCAGACACTTACTAGCTGTGAATCTGGGCAAGGTACATAACCCTGTTTGCCTTAGTTTGCTCATCCATAAAAAGAGGTGGAGAAAGAAATGGCACATCACTCCAGTATCTTTGCCAATAAAACTCCAAATGCCATCATAAAATGGCAGACACAGCTCAACAAAAACAATTTTGAGGAACTAGCATAGTCTGGAACCATAGAGCACATTTGTCTATACTCTTATAACACACAAGAATAGCTTCCCAGTATTTCTAATAGGCAACAATCTATTCCTTTAACATTTCCAAGGATCAGCATTTCAGTACCATCTTCAACCCAAGTGAGCCCATCAAATTTTTACCTAGCTCCAAGTTTTAGGAAATTCATTTTTAAAAGCATTCTTTATTTTGTTATAATAGAAATTTGATTTTCAAATTTTTCAATTTTCTTCTATTTCTTCCTATTTTTTGCTATTTTTAAAATTACATAGAGAAATAATTTTACAATTGTTTTTTGATGTTTTTGAGATCCAGATTCTCTCCCTCCTTCCCTCTTTTCCTCTCTCCCTGAGACTGTAAATATTGTGACAGAAGTTATACCCATAGAGTCATGCAATACATATTTCTATATTCCTTATGTGATGAAAGAAGACATATATTGCACATACAAGAAAAAAGTCATGAAGTCAATAAAGCGAAAAAAGTATGGTTCAGTCTGCACTCAGATTATAACAGTTCCTTCTATGGTTGTGGATAGCATTTTTCATCATGCATACCTTAGATTATCTTGGATCCCTTCGCTGCTGATAATAATTTAGTCCTTCACAGGTGAACTTTGTATAATATTTGTATTACTGTATGCAATGTTTTCCTGGTTCTGTGCCCTTCACTGTGCTTCAGTTCATATAAGTCTTTCAGGTTTTTCTAAAGTATTTTGTATTTCATTTCTTATGATACAATAATATTCTTTTATTTCCATGTAGCACAGCTTGTTTAGCCATTCCCCAGTTGATGGGCATCCCTTCAGGTTCCAGTTCCTTGCCACTACTAAAAGAAGTGCTGCAAATATTCTTGTACATATGCATCCACTTCCTTTTTCTTTGATCTCTTTGGGAGACAGATCTACAATACATAATTTTAGGGCCTTTTGGGCATGGTTCTACATTGATCTCCAGAATTGTTATATATAAGTTCATAGTTGTACCAAAAGTGTATCAGTGTCTGAATTTTAAGAAACTCATTCTTACTTATTCCAAAAAAACCTCTCAACTTCCAACTACAGCTACTAATTCTCTGTGCTCTGTCGCTTTTTCCTACCTTTTCTACCTTTGTCAAATGTTTCGGCATCTGATATCTAAATCTCCTGCTTATGAAGCTCATGACATTTTCCTAAGCATGCCCCAGGTAAGAGGTTATTCTCACGTCTATTGACCACCCATTAGTATTCCGTGACATAAGAAAACAACGAACTACCAACTTGTAGATTTTGGTATCTTTTCCTTACTCTAATCACTGATGAAAACATTCATTTAGAACCAAGCTAGCATGAATCCCTGGGGAGTCTCACTTTTCCTACTTCTTCCAAATAAGTATTAATGTTTCCTATTTTCAATTTAGATATCTCGCTGTACTTGCCCAAACTTTTTTGCATTCCCTTTAGTGTAATGTTATTTCCTTTGACATAGAATTGTGTCAAATGATTTCCAAAATTTCAAATAAATTATACAGAAAAGATCTTCTTAAGAATATCTTTATAAACTCCTTTTAAGAATAATAATAGAATTTTCAAATTTTTTTCAAGCAAGTGATATAGTGGGTAGAGTACTGCACCTTGATTCAGGAAATCATGAATTCAAACCCAGCCTCAAACTCTTAATAGTTGTGTGATCTTGTCCATGTTATTTAACTTCTACTTGCCTCAGTTTCCTTGACTGTAAAATGGAAACCGTAATAATATCTTTCTCATAATGTTGTTGTGAAGATCAAATGAGATATTTGTAAAGTACTTCACACAGAATCTGACATATAGTAGGTGCTTAATAAATACTTGTTTCCTTCTCTTCTTCATATGGAACCATGTTGACTTTCCTCAAAGAGATTATGCTTTGGTGTACAATGATCTTATATGGCTCTCAATTTCTGGCATAACATAGTTTACCAAAGTCTATAATTCTCAAAGACTCCACTGAACCTTTGTTTTGAATGAGGGCAAGGAGAAGTCCTAGAGGTTATCTGATGGTGCTACAACAAAATGAATAGCCAATGGTTTCACAATTTTGTCCCTACTTCATATTGATATCATCTTGTCCAAGGTATCTGCCCACATCTGCCTGGGGCCTGTTCTGACTTCATAGAAAATTTAGGACTTACAGAAAGATGGTCAAAGCAAATAAGTTAAAGAACTTAGGCTTCACATATGTTATTTAACCATTTCATTCATATTTGACTCTATGTGACCTCTTCTGGGGAATTTCACTGTAATGGTTTGCTATTTTCTTCTTGAGCTTATTTTATAGATGAAGAAATTGAGGCAAATAGGGTTAAGTGACTTGCCCAGGGTCATACAGCTAATGTCTGAGGATGGATTTGAAATCAAGTCTTCCATACTCCACAACCAGCAGTCTATTCTCTATGCCACCTAGATGCTCCAGGCTCCACATAATCAGAGCTAAGAGGAAAAAAAAATAATAGAAAAAAATATTGAGGCTAGTGTCACACAGGCAATAAAATGCAGAACTAGGATTTAAATCTAAGACCTCTGACTTCAGATACAACCATCCTTTCTCTGAATAATTCCAGCATCTTCGAAAGCTTTGAGGTTCAGGAAAATGTAAACTAGAAAACAATCTAATTACTATATCCCAATTATTCAAGAAAAATATCCAGAATGTAAAAAATGAAACAACAAATATACATCTTCCCCTTAACTTCCAAAATTATTTTTATTTAACTATAGATAGACCCACGTCAATTTACTTTTAATAAAACACATGGTTGCCTTCAAAGTTAAAGACAATGTCTTCTGTTTGGCATAACCTTCATAACCTGGCCTCTTTCTCCCTTTCCAGGCTTCTTAGCCATTGCTTTCCTCCTTGCACTCGATGACCAGTTACACGGGCCTCTCTATTTTCTTCAGGAAGAAACAAAATACCACCACCACCACCACCACCACAATAAACCCAGTACTGCCTTAGCCCTGCTTCGCTCTCATCACTAAAATTCACTTCTTCCTTTCCTCCAACTCAGTTCTCCTGACTATCTTTGAGTCAGGTCAAATCCCACCATCTTCAGGAGACCTTTCTAGTCCTGCTCACTGCTAGCACCTTCCCAGCTGAGAATTCCTTTCATCTACTATATATGCACATATATAGTATACTATACATGCATATATACTATACATGCATATAAATACACACACACACATATATATATATATGCAGTTATTCATAAGCTGCCTCCCCCATTAGAATGTGAGCTCTTTGAAGAAAAGGACAATTTTGTTTTGTTTTCATTTTATCTTTATATATTCCCAGAAATTAGTACAGGGTTTAATACAGTAAACACTTAATACATTCTTGACTATAAAAATAAATACAATCCATAGACGCTAACCATTGAAATTCACAGAAATTGAAAATTCAGTTCCGTACAGCCCATCATCAAACTTCAGAATTACATTGATAAAGAAAATCCTTAAAACCACCAGAAAAAAGAGACTATATACATATATACATGGAGTGCCCAACAGAATGAAATCCAGAAAATGACATAGAACAATTATTCTGTTATTTTACTAAAGTTCCTATTTTTTCTTTTGAAAAATGTAATTATTTAGATTACATCTTGACCTGGGGTTTCCTTCATCATCATCATCTATATCTATATCTATATCTATAATATATATTATATATATATTTAAATGTTGTAGGAACATTGATCTCAGTAAGTCTAGGGAATTCCTATTTTAAGATCTTCATCTACCCACCAGATTCCAATTTTCTCATGGCTTATGGTAAGTCCCAGTCAGCCATGATCATGATAATGATCCTCATTTAATAAATGAGGAAATGGAGGCAAACAGAATTTAGTGAATTGACCAGGGTCACATACCTTTTAAGTGTCTGAGGCCTGATTTGAGCTTAGTTCTACATGATTCCAGGTCCAGAGTCCCATTCACTTTGCCACCTACTTGGTCCTAAGATAAATGAGGGGCACCTTTGCCCATGATTTAATACAATACTTCACAATCAATCTAGAGCCAAATCATTTTTCAAGCTATATTTATTACTCTTCCTTTCATTCAGTCTATATTCTAGTAATACTGGGTTATTCACTTGTTTCCACTTTTGTTCTACTCTTCTCCAACTCAGTGCACACACACTCACAACACTCACTCACACACACACACAAATACACACACAATCACACACTCACATTGCTATCCCCAACCTCAACTAGAATTCTTTCCTATGTCTCAAGCAGTTCAAATTCTCCTCTTCTTTCCAGATTTGATTAGTTCAGGTGCTATTTTCTCCATGAAGTCTTACAATCCCCTGATAGAAATGGAATCTTCACTCTCAGCTGCTTTGAGAACATTGTTAAAATAGTTACTTTAACTTTTCACATGCTAGTTGTATTGGATTTATTTGTATATATCAAGTCAAGTCAACTAGCAGTTAATAAGTGTCAGCTGTGTATCAGAGACTGTTCTAAGGGCTAGCGTTCAAAGAAAGTCCCCAAAAGGCTTTGTTTTCAAGGAACTCAGTCCCAAGTGGGGGAGAGGGAGATAACAAGCAAACAACCTTTAACAGAATAAAGTAAGGGTTGTGGAGTCATTTCAGTGGGAATATATCATTTTATGTCTGGTAGCACTGAATTAAAAATAAATTTAATCCCTAATGCCCAAATGTACAATACCTTGCAGAAAATAGGTATTTAATAATTGTTTGTTGACTTAAAGTAGAAGAATTTGTACTGTCTCATTTTAATTCTTAGTCATCAGATGGTCAGCATCATTTCTAGTTGCCCTCCTGACCTTTTCATCTCAGTCTTCACTTATAGATCCTCTGGCAGACCACATCCTTTAACTGAAAGAATCCTTCAAGGTTCTGTCCTGCTACCTCTTCTCTCCTCCCTCTATGTTACTTTACTTATCACTTTCATCATTTCCCATGGATTTAATTACCATCTGTGTGCTGATAATTCTCCAATCTATATATCCTGCCTCAACCTCTCTCTTGACAATTCCTTATTTATATACTTCGTGGATTTCCTGTTCTCACTTGAACAGTCTTCCTTTTTCCATTATTATTCTATGGCTTTATTGGCTTAAGGAACTAGTGAAGAACTGGATCATAACCTTTTATGTAACTTTTTTTGGAAAGTTGCCTAGTGTTGAAAGCTTAAATGACTTGCTCAAGATTGCTCAGCTATTTAGTGTCAGAGAGAGGACTTCAAAACAAGATTTCCAGGATCAGAACTCAACTCTTTATCTACTATACTATAGATAAATAGCAATAAAAGAAGCATTCTATATACTATTAATTTGACCTATTCTGATTTTCATTTTTCCCCTTTCCATTGAACATACAAAATGTAGTCCCATTGGTGTGATTTTTTATAAGTTGGCTCAAAAAATTAATCCTTTTATGAGATTCTATTTATTCTGTTGAGGACTAAGAGTAGCATCTGTATTTGTGAGGTCCTGAATTGATTATTTTAAATAACAGTCAGATTCTGTATGAAGACTTACTAAAAATCAGGGTGTTGTGGTGGCAACAATGATGTATCCGGAAGGAAAATAATTTGATTTGAATTCTAGATGTCCTACTTATTGGCTGGGTGACTTTGGGCAAATCTCTTAACCACTCTCTACCTCAGATTCCCCATTCCACTACTCTCTTTGGTACACAGGGTGAAGATGCCAATCTAAGGTGGAAAGAACCAATGGCCCTTGTCCCTTGTATTCCTGAGGCAAAAATAATAAAGTATTTAGTATACTACATGACATATAGCAGGTGTTTAACAATTCCCTCCTTCCTTCCTTCCTTCCTTCCTTCCTTCCTTCCTTCCTTCCTTCCTTCCTTCCTTCCTTCCTTCCTTCCTTCCTTCCTTCCTTCCCTCCTTCCTTCCTTCCTTCCTTCCTTCGTTCCTTTCTTCCTTCCTTCCTTCCTTCCTTCCTTCCTTCCTTCCTTCCTTCCTTCCTTCCTTCCATAATCAGTTCCATGCACAGCAGAGTATCCCTTCAAGTACATTATAAACTCTCCAAAGATAGGGAATAAACTTTCTATTTCTGTTGTTTCTTCTACCATTCCCCGTAATACTGTAAAAAAGAGAGTGCTTAAATTGATATTGTACTTGAAAGATTTTTCAAAGCACTTTCAATTCTATTCATTAATTGGCATTTCATAAGGTGTTATTTCTCCCAATGTACAGATAAGGAAATTGAGGTCCTAAGAGACTACAATTCTTCCCTAAGTTAAGACAACTGAGAATAGGCAGATCTAATTTGATAACTCTTACTTATGGGACCAAAATTGTTATTGAGTCATACTGGTGCCACAATATTCTGTGCAAAAAGAAGGTAACATCCATATTGTGCTGACTGAATGTCCAAGAGACTGACTGAAAGACAGGTAGATGAATCAAGTACTACCAAGATTTTCTTCCAACCATTGGGCTCCCTTACCTTATTAGTGCTCTGGCTCTTCATCTCTGACATTGTCTGTGGTAGATTCATCCCCAGATTTAAACAGGAAAGTGATATCCAAGGGCCACAAGTCTTTCTAGATCAAAACAGTCATGTTACAAAATTACTTCAGCATTATTTTCATGAACTTGGTTTTTATTTTTTCAATAACATATTAGGTCTCTGAGATCATTTTTGTGGCCTTGAAGTGTGGCAATGGGTGGAAGAATTCCTGGGGAAAATGCAGTTCACAGAAACTGGAATAATCCTTTGCCATTCACATCAACCTAGAGAGTCTTACTCAAAGAGATATGTTTTGGAAAGATATTGGAATATCTCATAGGAGACAGAGGACTTTCTATGCAGTTACGAATGCCAAGTATCCACTAGCAACAATGAATGCCAAGTAGCCATATGCCAAGGACAAGTTGCTTAGTGACCCAAGGGAATTGTCTAAGACTTTAATTTTCAGATCTGTTGTCAATTTGCTTCAATGGTGAGATTCTCCATGTTGGAAATTTTCTAAACTCATGTCACTAACACACACATACATACTTAAGATATGAAAGACAGATTCATACTTTGACTTTGGAGGACAATGAGAGTCTATGGAGAGATTTAAAAAAGTTTTGGAGAGAAGAGATTGAATTTTAAAAACAGGACTGAAAGATTTTGTATGAGACAGAGGGGCAAGTAAGGTAGAAAGACACAAAGTTCTCCAGTAGAAAACTTTTCAAGGGACTCACAAAGCTAGAAGTAAATAAAAATGGGTTGGAAACTTCCTTTCCATGATCATTTCAACATAGTCACTTCTGCATTTATTCTAAGCTGATCCCCTACTGTCTTTCTCCCTATATCTTATACCCATTATTTTCCTTTCCCTCACCATCCCATTTTCCATTAGCAGCTTGCTTTTTTCTCAGCAACTTAACTCCCTATCTACTTACCTTATTACCATCACCCATCTGAAGACTGAAGACAAATAGGCCCTGATTCATGGAAGTGTGGGTCATCCATGAAATTTAAAAAAACCCACCTTTGAGTCATGAAACAATTTTTTTCTATTTATTAATAGTTGCCAAGTCCCAATGTGAGTTAAAGTCTCTCAAATAATCAACAAACAATATGTTCTACTTCATTCCCAGAAAAATAACCCCAAGACTTCTAGCTAAGCAGGTATTTGGTTTCAGAGACTCCTGAGTATATTTCCCTTTCTCCTCTAGAATACTCCCAAGTAAATTTTCCAGAACTATTGCCACTCTCCAGCTCTTCTGCTTCCCCCCTGTCATCTTCATAAATCTTTAGATGAATGAAAGAAATCCACCTCCTTCTAGCTCTTTGTATTATACTGTTCTGACCTCACTCCCTTGAACAGTGTCATTCCCCAAACAGCCTCCTCTCCACAGACATTGCTCTAAACAGGCATCCCGAAGAGCATCATCAAAGTTGTTTTCCTTTCTCTTTTTTGTCAAGAGTTATTCCCACACCCTGTTCAGTAATTGTGTGTCACTGTAACCCTGGGGAGTCATTACGACCCAGATCCTTCCTTTCCCTAATTAGTGACTAGGATTAAGAGGAGACAACCAAGACTAGGACAAGGAACACCAAAGCTCGGTCTTCAAATTGAGAAAAACAATACTTGGAGAATTTCTTGGTTTCTTCTCCTGGGTTTCATTGGTTCTCACTAGGGAACTGACTTACTGAGTACTGTGTGTGCAGACAACACAGCTGCCAATTCCCTATAATATTCTCCTGTCTTCTCGTTACTACTTTCTCAAATTATGAGATCCTGGGCTGGCCAGCACAATCCTCATCTGTATTTCTATAGTTCTCCTTATAGTGGCAACTGAACATAGAGAATTTAGCACTGAAGTTGGAATCAGAATCACCCAGGATCTAATCCCATCCCCTAGCCTGAACTAACTGTGTGGCCTTTAGCAAATCACTTAAACTTTCTGGATCTCAGTTTACTCATCTGTAAAATGAGGAAGTCATATTCTTTGACATTGAAGGTACCTTCTAGCTTGAAAGAAATGACTCTTTAATAGATAAATAGAGTTATTTAGAAATAGCAGAAGATATTCTGCAAAGATAGCAATAATGAGCAACTATTCAGCAGAGTGAAGTGGGTATGTCTAAGATCAGTTTGCACAATGATACCAAAAATTGCTTTTTCAGTTTTTTTTTCTAGCTTCAGGGAACTCAAGTGCCTGTATGTTGAGATGGAGAGTTGAAAAGGGAAGTCTTTAGGAAAATTAGCTACATAGGTAGCAGTAGGCAGATTTCCAAAGTGGCCTCAGACATCTCGCCCAGCTAACTTGTCTCTACAACCTCCTCTTCAGTCTCAGTTCATTTCAGAAAAGCTATGGTGGGTAGGCAGAAGTGATGGGCAGAAGAGGCAGAGGCACTCCATCCAGGGAGGCCAGTGGAGGTTCACGAGTACCCTCATGAAAGAAAGCTAAAGCCTGTTGTTCAGGGAGAGAGAGACTTAGTAATGTATACACTGAATGATTTGTGTCAGAAAGAAGCAGGTTCGCTCACTCCCTTTGCACAACCAAAACTATAGTCTGTGCCTTTGGCTAGAATATCCAAATTGTGTGGAGGAAACAGTATTACTTTTGGAGACATAAAGACTCAGGTCAAACCCAAAATTTGACACTATCTTTTGTGACCCTAACTGAACCACTTAAACTTCCCTGGGCCTCAAAGTTCTCATCCACAGAATGGGGATAATAATACACTGCCTTATTTTATAAGTTGTTGAGATGAAGTGATGTGGATATATTTTGTTTTATCATTACACATATGTAATTTATTATTATCATTTTTTTATCATAAAAGACACTTTTCCCATTTTTGTTCTCCTGGATATTTACATCCTATATCCCTGATGGAGGACCAAGTTACCAAAATTCCACGAATGCCCTCTGGTTTATCTTTATTGTCAAATTCCAGGACAATATCCAAATGCCTTGAGACAATCCAGATGCCACAGTTAGGCCCTCATGACCAAGGTATCATTGATTTACCTTCTGTACCCAGAATCTTAGAGTTGGAAGATACTTTAGAAGCAAGATAGTCCAAACTATGCCTGAAAAAGAAATCCTTTCTATAATAGTCCTGGAAGGCAAATATATAGCATATACTCAATGAGGGAGAGAGAAGAAACATTGCCTTCTAAGAAAAAAAACATTTTGTTTTTTGATAACTCTGTTAGGAAAATTTCCCCCCTTTTCCTCTCTCATTCCCTTAAGTCAAATGTTTTTATTTTTGTAGTATAGTCCCTCAAATTTAGGCAGCTAGAGGTTGCAGTAGATAGAGTGCCCAGCCTGGAGTCAGGAAGATTCATCTTCTTGAGTCAGATCTGGCTTCAGACATTTTCTAACCATGTGACCTGGGGCATATTACTTAATCCTGTTTGCCTCAGTTTCCTCATTTGTAAAATGATTTGGAGAAGGAAATGGCAAACTTTTTCCATTATCCTTGCCAACTCCAAATGGGGTCATGAAGAATAGGATGCAATTGAACAATAACCTCAAACTTAATTTCCCTTCCTCACATGGTCTAGGAACCCAAAAAGATTAGATACTTCTGCTATATAATAACTATCCCCAGTTTCTTCGACCAGGATTCATATTGCATGATTTTGATTTGATTTCTCTATCCATGTCTTCTCTGAAATGTGGTGTCCACTACTGAACAGAAAGATCATATTAAATGGGACAATTATCTCTCTAATGATGGACTATATATGTCTTTCTTGATATTCTCCAGGATTGCTAACAGGCTTATACATATGTGAATTTTGTGGTTCTTATATAAACACGTCTATATGGATATAGTATAGATATGTGTTTATAGGTATATAGGCTATATATTAGTTTATTCTAGACAAAATACCATTTAGCTACTTTTCTCACATCTTAGATTTCTGAAATTGATATAAGTACAAGATTTTACATTTATATTAAATTTCAGATTCTTTAATTCGTCAATGCACACTGTCAAGATTTTTCTGGCTCATTGTGTTCACACTTCCTCTTGGCTTTGTATACTCTGTAAATTTGATGAGCATCCCAAATATCTTTTTATCATAGTCACTGATAAGAATGTTAAAGAACCAATAAAAAAATTCAAGGGGGTATTTTCTAGCGTTCGTCCAAGTTATCATCGATCCATTAGTAACTACTCTTTAGATACAATAATTTGATGAATTTCCAGTACATCTAACTGTACTATTATTCAACTCACATCTTTTCATCGTTTTCATAAACATAACATGATAGACTTTGTAAAATGCATTCTTGAAAAATATGGTAATTTAGTTCCAATCTACTTTAATGCACCTGTCTTAGTAACTTTTGGGAAAAAGTAAATTCTGGCAAAATTGTTATGTGTATATATATATATATATATATATATATATATGTGTGTGTGTGTGTGTGTGTGTGTGTGTGTGTGTGTGTTGTGATCATATAAGCATGAATAATACAAATGTATTATATGTGGCATTTGTATGAATGAAATTAATGCTCCTCAAACATCAAGAATGCATTCCTTGAAAACAGTTAAAGAAAATTGCCTAATAGAGTGATTGAAAATGAGAGCATAAGAGTTACTATTTTTGTACTTTAGAGATTGCTAATACTGATTATTATTTTTATCCGGGTTTTGTTGACTTTCAGTGTTTAATTTAATTCAACTAGCATTTATTAAATACCTAAAATGTCCTAAGGCCTGTGTTAGGCACTGGGACTGCAAATACAAAAAATAAAAATGATAAAAAATAATTTCTCTGGAATTCATATTCTACTTTGGAGAGATTGAGGGTGGAGTGAAGGACAAAAGTGTGATTTATTTTATTGAAATAGGAAGGGGGATGTAAGTCTGGGGTGCATTCTAGTTATGAGAAGATACCCTGGGCAAAGGTGTTGATTGGGATGGGAGATAGAATGCCATGTAGTAGAGTAATGAGTCCTCTTGGATTCACAATTCTATCAAACTTATAAAGAGCAATTAGTACTAGTCCTACACAAATTGCTATCAAAATTTGGGGTATGGGAAAGCCTCTTACTTTATTCCTTTCATAGGACAGATATAATTTTAATACAAAATAGGGAAGTGTAAATCAAAGAAGGGGGATTATAGACCAATATTATTAATGAGTACTGATTAATTTTTTCAATAAAATCCTTCAAAGAATATAGTGATTCATCCAAACAATCTTTCAATGTAATAAAATTGTATTTATACCAGATGCTAAGGTAGCATAATATTAGGAAAACAAACAACATAGTTAATGATACTAAAAACAAAAAAACATCAAAATAAAATAACAATAATATTAATAGAATTTGTAATATCTTTAAGTTTTTATAAATATTTCATCATATTATCCTCACACTAAATTTGTAGTGTGCTACCAAATAGGTGCTATTATCTCTATTTTTATAATTGAAGAAACTGAGGAAAATCAAGGTTAATTGATGTGCTTAGGGTCACATAGCTAACTAGTGTATATGGCAAGATTGGAATTCAAGTCTTCCTAATTCCAAGTCCATAATTATTTTAATAGTTGCAGAGGGGGAAAGGCTTTGGAAAAATACACTACTCATTTATGCTAAAAAATCCTAAAAAGAAGATACATAGCAACATCTTTCTTAATATAAAAAATCTCAATCTAAAATTAAAAGCAATCATCATAGATAATGAATAATACTGGAATCTCTCACATTATATACACTTATTTGAACTATTTGTACTCTGAAATATTTGGGTGAACAAGATATAAGTTCAGTTCCTTTGAAGAATCAAAGTTACTCTAGTCAGAGTTGACCAGTGTAATAGAGTGTTGTGAACAAGGAATTTATCTACCTTTGTTTTAATTTAAATCAATCAGCAAAGTTTAATGTAATTAGTCAGAAACTTGAAGTGTCCCTCATGGTGTAGTAGAAAAAGCTGATAGGGGCTTCAAGTAGGGTGGTGGTCAGGTGAATAGAGAAAAAGATGAAGGTAAAAAAGCTCATTAATAACGTTTGCAAGAACAGTTTCCATTGAGTGGTTAGGTTAGAAACCATATTGCAAGGATCTGAAAAGTGAGTAGGGGAGGCAGCGTCAAATGGCAGCCTAGAAGGAGCAGAAGTTCAGATGTCTTAATACCCTTCCTAACCAATCATAAACAGAATGTTCCCAGGGGACTAAAAAACAAATTTAACAACAAGACAGAGCCAAGGAACCCTCCTGCTGGACTTAATTCAAAAGGTTAGCCCCCAAAAAAGCCGGAATATGAGAACACTCGGGTTTAAGGGGAAAACAGAAGGAAGGTCCCAGGACACATTCCCCCCTCCTGCCCAGAGCTGATACTCCCAGACTCCAGAGGCAGCGGGAACTTCTGGGCCAGGAAAGGTACTGGTCTGGAGGGCATAAATTGCAACCAGGGCTCTGATAAGTTCAGAGCATCCAACACAGATGGTGGGGAAGGAGCTAGAGAGGTAACATAGACTTGGCAGCCTGGCCAGAGCTGTGGAGATCCTCCATATTTGCTCCAGCCTTCCAGGATGTTTTGGACCCAGAGCACACCCAGCCCAACTAAGCTGAACTTAATCCCCTCAAAAGTCTCCAGAACTCAAGGAAGCCCAGGCTCCATACCCATCCTCATTGACTGCTGGACTTTAATCCAATCAAAAGCCTCCAGAGGACAGGGAAGCTCAAACCCCAACAAACCTCCACCAGAGACTACACCAAGAGATCTCCTGTTAAAGCTCCAAGAGGGGCGATTGACAGAAGTCCCCAAACCAAAAAAGTGAGATGAGAAAGAACACAGACAAATACAGGGAGTAAAGAAGGGGTGAATTTGAGCAAACACCCGAAAAAGAAGAAAGAAACTGCAATAGTTTCTACTCAGCAAATGGAAGAGAGGGGGAGAAATCAACAAACGATAAATCAAAAATCCCAGCGAATTGGATACAGGCTGGGAAAGAACTCAAAACACAATTAAGAGAGGCTGAAGACAATTGGGAAAAGAACTTAAAAATTAATATAAGCCATCTGGAAACAGAGGCACTTGAACTAAATGAGAGAATTGTGTCCTGAAAACCAAAATCAACCAGATGGAAAATGAGACAAAGGAGATGAAAGATGAGGTAAAGAGGATAAAAGATGACCTCCAAAGAAAATCAAACCAGAAGGAAAGGGATGACCAAAAAGCCAGGGATGAAATCCAGTGTTTAAAAACCAGAATAAAACAACTGGAATTAAATGAACTCACAAGGCAGCAGGACACTATAAAACAAAACAAAAACAATGAAAAATTTGAGGAAAATATGAAGCATCTCATTCACAAAACAGATGATTTAGAAAATCATTCGAGAAGAGACAATTTAAGAATAATTGGTCTACCAGAAGACCATGACAGAAGAAAAAGCCTGGACATAATACTACAGGAAATTATTCAGGAAAACTGTCCCAATATCCTAGAAGAAGAGGGGAAAGTAAAGATAAAGAATCCACAGATCACCTCCTGTATTTAATCCTCAACTGACAACACCCAGGAATGTTATAGCCAAGCTCAAAAACTATCAGACCAAAGAAAAGATATTACAAGCTGCCAAGAAGAAGCAATTCAGATACCACAGAAACACAGTGAGAATAACGCAGAATCTGGCTGCATTCGCACTGAAGGACCAAAAGGCATAGAAAATGATATTCTGGAAAGCAAGGGAACTAGGTCTACAAACAAAAATCAAATACCCATCAAAACTGACTATATTCTTATAGGGGAAAGTATGGTCATTCAACACAATCAAAGAATTCCAAGCATTTGTAAAGAAAAGACTAGCCCTGAACAGAAAATTTTATGTCCAAGCACAGAACTCAAGAGAATCATTAAAAGGTAATTAAAAGAGGGGAAAAAGAAAAACAAAACAAAACAACAATAAAATTAATTTTTTATGAACAAACTTTTTTTAGGAGACTCAATAAGTTAAAATATGTATCCCTATAAGAAAATAGGTCATTGGTAACTCTTAAAAACTCTTGCTATCACCTGGGCAGCTAGAAGAATTACACTTTGAGGGAACAGTGACAAACTATATAAGATGAAAGGACAAGACATAAATAGGTATATAGATATATGCATGCATAAATACATATACATGTGTGTGTGTATACATACAACCAGAACTTTAAAAAAGAGGCTGAAACTAAAAGAAATTGGAAAAGAAATGAATGGGGGTAAATTGGTACATCACAAAGTAGCTCATGATGGGAGCGGGGAGAACATTGATACACTGGAAAGGTCAAGAGGTTGCTTTGAAACTGACCCAAAGAGGTAAGAACAATCCAATTCATTGGGGTACAGAATAGATTTGAGCCATATAAGGGAATGGAAGGCTAAAAGATGAACTGGTGGGGAAGGAAGCAGTACAAGGGAGGGAGAGGGTAGGGGAAATTTTTAAAAAGACTACAGGGGGAAATAAGGGGGGATTAAGAAGGGAGGGGGTAGAAAGGGAAGTAAAATAAGGGTGGGAACTAAGGGGATTGATTATAAACAAACACTGGTGTAGAAGGAAACAGTGAAAGAAGAAAAGGCCGGACCAGGAGTAGAAATCAAAATGCTGGGAAATACACAGCTAGTAATCATAACTCTGATTGTGAATGGAATGAACTCACCCCTAAAACTCAAATGAATAGCAGAGTGTATTAGAATAGAAAACCCTACCATATGCTGTCTGCAAGAAACACACAAGAAGAAGGTAGATATGCATAGGGTGAAAGTAAGAGGGTGGAGTCAAATCCATTGGGCATCAACTGAAAAAGAAGGCAGGAGTTGCAATCATGATATCCGACAAAGTCAAAGTAAAAATAAATCTAGTTAAAAGAGATAGAGAAAGTAATTACATCCTGATAAAAGGCAGTATAGACAATGAGGAAATATCTGTACTCAACATATATGCACCAAATGGCATAGCATCCAAATTTCTAAAGGAGAAACTAGAGGAGCTTATGGATGAAATAGATAGAAAAACTATACTAGTGGGAGACCTGAGCCTTCCTTTATCCGAATTAGATAAATCAAACCAAAAAATAAATAAGAAAGAGATGAGAGAGGTGAATGAAATCTTAGAAAAATTAGAGTTAGTAGACATGTGTAGAAAAATAAATAGGGACAAAAAGGAATATACCTTCTTTTCAGCAGCACATGGTACATTCACAAAAACTGACCATGTATTAGGGCATAAAAATATTGCAAGACTTCCAGTCAAGATGGCGGCTTAGAGAAAGCTAAAGTTCAGATCTCCAGAAAACCCTTCCCGACCGATCTCAAACTATAAGCTCCTAAGGCGCCGAAATTCAAGACGATCAACAGCATAGACCCTGGGAATCCTCCTCCTGGACCTGGACCTGGATCAAAAGGTACGGCCCCCCTCAAAAGCCAGAACCCGAGATTACTCAGACCTAAGGGGTAGGAGTACAGAGTCCAAGGCTCTAGGAAGCCCCAGCCCCGCCCCGCTCAGAGAGCAGGGTCGTCTAAACAACAACCCTCAGGGCCTTTTATCCAAGTCCCAGTGAAAGTCACTGCCCTCGGAGCTCCCCCCACAGAGAGCAGGGTCGAAACAACAGCAACCCTCAGGGCGGGCAAGACAGCCTCACAGGCTGGATCCTGCTATCCAAGTCTCAGTGAAAGTCCCTGCCCTCGGAGCTCCAGGAAACCGCAGCCCATTCCCCTGCAGGCCCATGAAACAGCCTCACGGCCAGCTATTCTGAAGGCAACTTCCAGAAAGCAACCTGACCCAGAGAGCCGGGGGAGAGTGTGGCCTCCTGGTCCGACCCTTCCACTCCAGTTCCAGTGAGGCATACTCAATTTAACCCAGGGAAACCTCATAGAACCGACAATCTGCCCAGGACTAAAGCCTCTGAACACCAGACAGAGATAAGAAAAACTAATCCTCCACATTCAGAGATGGCAAACTCCACAGAAGCACAGAAGCCCCAAAATACCAAGAAAAATAAGAAGAAAGGGGCGAATTTGGACACATTCTATGGAGCCAAAATACAAAATACAGTGCAGATAGAAGATGATATACAAGAAAATGCTCCAAAACCTTCCAAAGGAAATGGAAACTGTCCACAAACCTATGAAGAATTTGAATCAGAAATGACCAAAAAGATGGAAGCCTTCTGGGAGGAAAAGTTGGAAATAATGCAAAAGAAATTCACGCATCTACAAAACCGGTGTGATAAAACTGAAAAGAAAAACCATGCTTTAAAGGCCAGAATCAGGCAGCTGGAAGACAACGATCATGTAAAAGAGCAAGAATTAATAAAGCAAAGCCAAAATACCAAGAAATTAGAAGAGAACATAAAATATCTCACCGACAAGGTGACAGATCTGGAAAATAGAGGGAGAAGAGATAATTTAAGAATAATTATTCTCCCAGAAAAGCCAGAAATAAACACCAAACTGGACATGGTGATACAAGATATAATCAAAGAAAATTGCCCAGAGATTCTAGAACAAGGGGGCAATACAGCCACTGACAGAGCTCACAGAACACCTTCTACACTAAACCCCCAAAAGACAACTCCCAGGAATGTAATTGCCAAATTCCAAAGCTCTCAAACAAAAGAAAAATCCTACAGGAAGCCAGAAAAAGACAATTTAGATATAAAGGAATGCCAATCAGGGTCACACAAGACCTTGCAAGTTCTACTCTGAATGATCGTAAGGCATGGAACACGATCTTCTGAAAGGCAAGAGAGCTGGGTCTCCAACCAAGAATCAGCTACCCAGCAAAACTGATTATATACTTCCAAGGGAAAGTATGGGCATTCAACAAAATAGAAGACTTCCAACTTTTTGCAAAGAAAAGAGCAGAGCTCTGTGGAAAGTTTGATACCGAAAATCAAAGAGCAAGGAATACCTCAAAAGGTCAATATTAAGGAAAGGGGAAAATGTTATCTTCTTCTTTTACTCAAACTCTCTTCTATAAGGACTACATTTATATCAATCTATGTATACTAATATGTGGGGAAAATGTAATGTATAAATAGGGGGTAAAGAAAGACCAAATAGAATAATCGTTCTCACACAAAGATTCACATGGGAAGGGGAGGGGAAGAAAACTCCTATAAGAAGGAGAGGAAGAGAGGGGGGGCTGTTTACTTAAAGCTCAATCTCAGGGAAATCAACTCTGAGAGGGAAAAACATCCAGATCCATTGGGATCTTTAATTCTATCTTATCCAACAAGGGTAGGAAGAAGGGAAAACCAAGGGGGAGAGGGAGAGAGGGAGAAAAAAAGGGAGGAAAAGAGAGGGGGGAGGGGTGGGAACAAAAAGGGAGGGACTAAAAAGGGAAACATCAAGGGAGGGGACAAGGGGGACTGATTCAAAGTGAATCACTGGACTAAAGGGTAGAGCCGAAGAAGAAAAGGTTAGAATTAGGGAAGGCTATCAAAATGCCAGGGAGTCCACAAATGACAATCATAACCTTGAACGTGAATGGGATGAACTCACCCATAAAACGTAGACGAATAGCAGAATGGATTAGAATCCAAAACCCTACCATATGTTGTCTTCAAGAAACACACATGAGGCAGGTTGACACCCACAAGGTCAGAATTAAAGGATGGAGTAAGACCTTCTGGGCCTCAACTGATAGAAAGAAGGCAGGAGTGGTAATCATGATATCTGATAAAGCCAATGCAAAAATAGACCTGAGCAAAAGGGATAGGGAAGGTAATTATATTTTGTTAAAAGGTACTCTAGACAATGAGGAAATATCATTAATCAACATGTATGCACCAAATAATATAGCACCCTAATTTCTAATGGAGAAACTAGGAGAATTGAAGGAAGAAATAGACAATAAAACCATTCTAGTGGGAGACTTGAACGAACCACTATCAAATTTAGATAAATCAAACCAAAAAATAAACAAGAAAGAGGTAAAACAGGTGAATGAAATCTTAGAAAAATTAGAGTTAATAGACATATGGAGAAAAATAAATGGGGATAAAAAGGAATACAGCTTCTTCTCAGCACCACATGGCACATTCACAAAAATTGACCATACATTAGGTCACAGAAACATAGCACACAAATGCAGAAAAGCAGAAATAATGAATGCAGCCTTCTCAGATCACAAGGCAATAAAAATATTGATTACATGGAAATCCAAATCTAAAACCAATTGGAAATTAAACAATATGATACTCCAAAACCGTTTAGTTAAAGAAGAAATCATAGAAACAATTAATAATTTCATCGAGGAAAATGACAATGGCGAAACATCCTTTCAAACCTTTTGGGATGTAGCCAAAGCGGTAATCAGAGGTAAATTCATATCCCTGAATGCTTATATTAACAAACAAGGGAGAGCTGAGATCAATCAATTGGAAATGCAAATGAAAAAACTTGAAAGCGATCTAATTAAAACCCCCCAGCAGAAAACCAAACTAGAAATCCAAAAAATTAAGGGAGAAATTAATAAAATCGAAAGTGACAGAACTATTGATTTAATAAATAAGACAAGAAGCTGGTACTTTGAAAAAACAAACAGAATAGACAAAGTACTGGTCAATCTAATTAAAAAAGGAAGGAAGAAAAGCAAATTCAGAGCATTAAAGATGAAAAGGGGGACAGCACCTCCGATGAAGAGGAAATTAAGGCAATCATTAGAAATTACTTTGCCCAATTATATGGCAATAAATACACCAATTTAGGAGAAATGGATGAATATATACAAAAACACAAACTGCCTAAACTAACAGAAGAGGAAATAGAATTCTTAAATAATCCCCTATCAGAAAATGAAATCCAACAAGCCATCAAAGAACTTCCTAAGAAAAAATCCCCAGGGCCTGATGGATTCACCAGTGAATTCTATCAAACATTCAGAGAACAGTTAATCCCAATACTATACAAACTATTTGACATAATAAGCAAAGAGGGAGTTCTACCAAACTCCTTTTACGACACAAACATGGTACTGATTCCAAAACCAGGCAGGTCAAAAAAAGAGAAATAAAACTATAGGCCAATCTCCCTGATGAATATAGATGAAAAAATCTTAAATAGGATACTAGCAAAAAGACTCCAGCAAGTGATCAGAAGGATCAATCACCATGATCAAGTAGGATTCATACCAGGGATGCAGGGCTGGTTGAACATTAGGAAAACCATCCACATAATTGACCACATCAACAAGCAAACTAGCAAGAACCACATGAGTATCTCAATAGATGCAGAAAAAGCATTTGATAAAATATAACACCCATTCCTATTAAAAACACTAGAAAGCATAGGAATAGAAGGGTCATTCCTAAAAATAATAAACAGTATATATCTAAAACCATCAGCTAATATCATCTGCAATGGGGATAAACTAGATGCATTCCCAATAAGATCAGGAGTGAAACAAGGATGCCCATTATCACCTCTACTATTTGACATTGTACTAGAAACACAAGCAATAGCAATTAGAGAAGATAAAGGAATTGAAGGCATCAAAATAGGCAAGGAGGAGGTCAAGTTATCACTCTTTGCAGATGAAATGATGGTCTACTTAAAGAATCCTAGAGATTCAACCAAAAAGCTAATCGAAATAATCAACAACTTTAGCAAAGTTGCAGGATACAAAATAAACCCACATAAATCATCAGCTTTTCTATATATCTCCAACACAGCTCAGCAGCAAGAACTAGAAAGAGAAATCCCATTCAAAATCACCTTAGACAAAATAAAATACCTAGGAATCTACCTCCCAAGACAAACACAGGAACTATATGAACACAACTACAAAACACTTGCCACACAACTAAAACTAGACTTGAGCAAATGGAAAAACATTAACTGCTCATGGATAGGACGAGCCAATATAATAAAAATGACCATCCTACCCAAACTTATTTATCTATTTAGTGCCATACCCATTGAACTACCAAAATACTTCTTCACTGATTTAGAAAAAACCATAACAAAGTTCATTTGGAAGAACAAAAGATCAAGGATATCCAGAGAAATAATGAAAAAAAACCACATATGATGGGGGCCTTGCAGTCCCTGACCTTAAACTATATTACAAAGCAGCAGTCATCAAAACAATTTGGTACTGGCTAAGAAACAGAAAGGAAGATCAGTGGAATAGACTGGGGGAAAGCGACCTCAGCAAGACAGTATACGATAAACCCAAAGATCCCAGCTTTTGGGACAAAAATCCACATTTCGATAAAAACTGCTGGGAAAATTGGAAGACAGTGTGGTAGAGACTAGGAATAGATCAACACCTCGCACCCTACACCAAGATAAATTCAAAATGGGTGAGTGACTTAAACATAAAGAAGGAAACAATAAGTAAATTGGGTAAACACAGAATAGTATACATGTCAGACCTTTGGGAGGGGAAAGGCTTTAAAACCAAGCAAGATATAGAAAGAATAACAAAATGTAAAATAAATAATTTTGATTACATCAAACTAAAAAGCTTTTGTACAAACAAAACCAGTGTAACTAAAATCAGAAGTGAAACAACAAATTGGGAAAAAATCTTCATAGAAACCTCTGACAAAGGTTTAATTACTCATATTTATAAAGAGCTAAATCAATTGTACAAAAAATCAAGCCATTCTCCAATTGATAAATGGGCAAGGGACATGAACAGGCAGTTCTCAGATAAAGAAATCAAAACTATTAACAAGCACATGAAGAAGAGTTCTAAATCTCTTGTAATCAGAGAGATGCAAATAAAAACAACTCTGAGGTATCACCTCACACCTAGCAGGTTGGCTAACATAACAGCAAAGGAAAGTAATGAATGCTGGAGGGGATGTGGCAAAGTAGGGACATTAGTTCATTGCTGGTGGGGTTGTGAATTGATCCAACCATTCTGGAGGGCAATTTGGAACTATGGCCAAAGGGCGACAAAAGAATATCTACCCTTTGATCCAGCCATAGCACTGCTGTGTCTGTACCCCAAAGAGATAATGGACAAAAAGACTGGTACAAAAATATTCATAGCTGCGCTCTTTGTGGTGGCCAAAAACTGGAAAATGAGGGGATGCCCATCAATTGGGGAATGGCTGAACAAACTGTGGTATATGTTGGTGATGGAATACTATTGTGCTAAAAGGAATAATAAAGTGGAGGAGTTCCATGGAGACTGGAACAACCTCCAGGAAGTGATGCAGAGCGAGAGAAACAGAATCAGGAGAACATTGTATACAGAGACTAATACACTGTGGTATAATCGAACGTAATGGACTTCTCCATAAATGGTGGTGTAATGTCCCTGAACAATTTGCAGGGATCCAGGAGAAAAAAAACACCATTCACAAGCAAAGGATAAACTATGGGAGTGGAAACACCGAGGAAAAGCAACTGCCTGAATACAGAGGTTGAGGGGACATGACAGTGGAGAGACTCTAAATGAACACTCTAATGCAAATACTATCAACAAAGCAATGGGTTCAAATCAAGAAAACATCTAATGCCCAGTGGACTTATGCGTCGGCTACGGGGGGTGGGGAGGAGGAAAAGAAAATTATCTATGTCTTTAACGAATAATGCTTGGAAATGATCAAATAAAATATATTAAAAAAAAAAAACATTGCAAACAAGTACGAAAGAGCAGAAATAATAAATGCAACTTTCTCAGATCACAATGCAATGAAAATATTAATTAGTAAGGGAATATGGAGAGGTAAAAAAAATTAATTGGAAATTAAACAATACGATTCTCCAAAACCAGTTAGTTAAAGAACAAATCGTAGAAACAATTAATAACTTCATTGAAGAAAATGACAATGATGAGACATCCTTTCAAAACCTATGTGATGCAACCAAATCAGTACTCAGGGGGGAAATTTATATCCTTGAGCTTATATTAAAATATTAAGAAGGGCAGAGGTCAATGAATTGGGCATGCAAATTAAAGAATTAGAAAGCAAACAAATTAAAAATCCTCAGATGAAGACTAAATTTGAGACTGTAAAACACAAAGGAGAAATTAATGAAATTGAAAGTCAAAGAACTATTGATTTAATAAATAGGACTAGAAGCTGGTACTTTGAAAAAACAAATAAAATAGACAAAGTACTAGTCAGTCTAATTATAAAAGGAAAGAAATAAACCAAATTGACAGTATCCAAGATGAAAAAGGAGACCTCACCTCTAATGAAGAGGAAATTAAGGCAATCATTAACAACTACTATGCTCAATGATATGGCAACAAATATGACAATCTAGGTGATATGGATGAATACTTTCAAACATATAAATTTCCTAGACTAAAAGAGGAAGAAATAAATTACCTTAACAACCCAATATCAGAAAAAGAAATTGAACAAGCCATCAAAGAATTCCCTAAGAAAAAATCACCAGGTCTGGGTGGATTCACAAAGGAATTCTATCAAACATTCAAAGAACAACTAATCCCAATATTAAACAAACTATTTGACAGAATCAGCCAAGACGGAGTTCTACCGAATTCATTCTATGAGACAAAAATAGTATTCATCCCAAAGCCTGGCAGGTCAAAAACAGAGAAAGAAAACTATAGAACAATCTCCCTAATGAATATAGATGCAAAAGTCATAAATACCATACTAGCAAAAAGACTCCAGCAAGTCATCACAAGGGTCATCCACTATGACCAGGCAGGATTCATACCAGGAAAGCAAGGATGGTTCAATAGTAGGAAAACCATCCACATAATTGACCATATTAACAAGCAAACTGACAAAAATCACATGATTATCTCAATAGATGCAGACAAAGCCTTTGATAAAATATAACACCCATTCCTATTGAAAACACTAGAAAGCATAGGAATAGAAGGGCCTTTCCTAAAAATAATAAACATTATATATCTAAAACCATCAGGAAACATCATCTGCAATGGGGATAAACTTGAAGCATTCCCAATAAGATTAGGAGTCAAACAAGGATGCCCATTATCACCTCTATTATTTAATGTTGTACTAGAAACACAAGCAGTAGCAATTAGAGAAGAAAAAGAAATTGAAGGTATTAAAATTGTCAATGAGGAGACCAAGCTATCACTCTTTGAGGATGATATGATGGTTTACTTAAGGAATCCTAGAGAATCAACCAACAAGTTACTCGAAATAATCAACAAGTTTAGCAAAGTTGCAGGATACAAAATAAACCCGCATAAGTCATCAGCATTTCTATATGTCTCTAACCCATTTCAGCATCAAGAATTAGAAAGAGAAATACCATTTAAAATCACCTGAGACAATATAAAATACTTAGGACTCTATCTGCCGAGACAAACACAGGAACTATATGAGCACAACTACAAAACACTCTCCACACATTTAAAACTAGATCTAAACAACTGGAAAAATATTGATTGCTCATGGGTGGGATGAGCTAACATTATAAAAATGACAATCCTACCCAAATTAATTTACGTATTTAGTGCCATACCCATGGAATGACCTGAACATAAAGAAGGAAAATATAAGTTAACTAGGTGAACACATAATAGTATACATGTCAGACCTGTGGGAAGGGAAAGACTTTAAAACCAAGCAAGACATAGAAAGAGTCACAAATGTAAAATAATCAATGTTGATTACATCAAATTAAAAATTTTTGTACAAACAAAACCAATGTAACAAAATTAGAAGGGAAACAACAAATTGGGAAACAATCTTCCTAACTAAAACCTCTGACAAAGGTCTAATTACTCAAATTTATAAAGAGCTAAATCAATTGTTCAAAAAACCAAGCCATTCTCCAATTGATAAATGGGCAAGGGACATGAACAGGCAGTTTTCAGCCAAAGAAATCAAAACTATTAATAAGCATATGAAGAAGTTCTCTAAATCTCTGATAATCAGAGAGATGCAAATAAAAACAACTCTGAGGTATCACCTCACACCTAGCAGATTGGCTAACATGACAGCAATGGAAAGTAATGAATGCTGGAGGGGATGCGGCAAAGTCAGGACATTAATTCATTGCTGGTGGGGTTGTGAATTGATCCAACCATTCTGGAGGGCAATTTGGAACTATGACCAAAGGGCAACAAAAAATGTCTACCTTTTAATCCAGCCATAGCACTGCTGGGTTTGTACCCCAAAGAGATAATAAGGAAAAAGACTTGTACAAGAATATTCATAGCTGCACTCTTTGTGGTGGCCAAAAATTGGAAAATGAGGAGATGCCCTTCAATTGGGGAATGACTGAATAAATTGTGGTATATGTTGGTGATGGAATACTATTGTGTTCAATGGAATAATAAAGTGGAGGAATTCCATGGAGACTGGAACAACCTCCAAGAAGAGATGCAGAGCAAAAGAGCAGAACCAGGAAAACATTGTATACAGAGTCTGACACATTGTGGTACAAGTGAATGTAATCGACCTCTCCATTAGTGTCAATGCAATGTCCCTGAACAATCTGCAGGGATCTAGGGGAAAAAACACTATCCACAAGCAGAAGACAAACTGTGGGAGTAAAAACACCGAGGAAAAGCAAGTGCTTGACTACAGGGGTTGAGGGGATATGACTGAGTAGAGACTCTAAATGAACACTCTAATGCAAATACCAACAACATGGAAATTAGTTCAAATCAAGGACACATGTGATACCCATTGCAATTGCGTGCTGGCTATGGGAGAGGTGGGGGGGTGGAGGAAAAGAAAATTATCTTTCTTTCCAATGAATAATTTTTGGAAATGACCAAATAAAATTATGTTAAAAAAAACGAATGCATACCTTTTGATCCCACATTACTAGTATTAGGTCTGTATCCCAAAGAGATAAAGAATGGAAAAGGGCCATTTATAGTTGTGCTTTTTGTGGTGTCAAAAAAAAAGGAAACTAAAGGGATGTCCTTCTATCAGGGAATGGCTGAACAAATTGTCCTATATGATGGTGATGGAATACTATTGTGCTATTAGGAATCATGAAGAGGATGATTTCAGAGAGAACTGGAAAGACCTATGTGGATTGATGCAGAGTAAAATAAGCAGAACCAAGAGAACTTTATACACAATAACTAAAACATTGTAAGATGATCAAATGTAATAGACTTTATTATTAATAGCAATGCAATGATCCAGGACAATTCTAAGGCACGTATGAAAAAGAATGCTATCCACTTCTAGAGAAAGAATAGTTGGAGTAGAAATGCAGATGAAAACATGATTTATCACTTATTTATTTGCATATACACAAAAATGAATAATAGGGAAATAAGTTTTGAGTGGTAACACAATAACATGTGTATAATCCAGGGGAATTGCTTGTCAACTCCAGGAGTGGGAAGGGAAGAGGGGAGGGAGACAACATGAATCATGTAACTTTAGAAAACCTTTGTGTGAATTTGTTATTGGAATAAAATAAAGGGGAAAAAAGCTGGAAAATTAGACATTGTCTTATATACTCCTGATTTCTTAAAATTCTGCAAAACAAGAATTATGAATAAAAACAAACTAATTATAGTTGTTGACATAGGTTAAGAAACGATGATTCCTAAAGATGCAGTAGTCAATTAAAATAACAATAAAAGATGCTGACCCTAATCTCTAATATGCACTAATTTTCTATTGCATAATAAGCATAGTAATAGCACCTTCTACCCAGTTCTGTTGTGAGGATCAAATGAGATGATACTTGTAAAGTGCTTAGCACAGTACCTAGCCCATAGTAGGTATTATATAAATGTTATTATTATACCAATTGTTGTTTGTTGTGGTGCTGCTGCAGAAGCAATTTATCATCTCTTGCCCATCAGATAAAATAGAACTTCTCAACTTGACACTTCAAGCCCTTCACAACCAAACTACCTTTTATGTTTCCAGTATTATTGCACAGTATTTGGTTCCATGTACTTCAAGTTCTTTTTTTTTTTTAAGTGACCATAGTAATCTAGTGTTTATTTTTTTTAACATTGTGTTATTTGGTCATTTCTGAGCATTATTCATTGGAGACAAGGATCATTTTCTCTCCCCCTCTCCTCCCTATCCCATAGCCGACGTGTGATTCCACTGGGTATCACAAGTGTTCTTGATTTGAACCCATTTCCATCTTGTTGGTGTTTGCACCAGAGTGTTTCTTAGGAAACTAGGAAGGGAGACAACCTTTCACTCAATCAAAGAAATAGTCTAGGAGTCAGAGTTTAAGTTGAAGCTGAGCTCCAAGCCCACAATCTAAACCACAGCCTCTAGGGGGGCTCCTTGAAACTCTCCCCAGTCAGAAGGCTAGCTCCATCAGACAATCTTTTCAGACTATCTTCTCAAAGACCATTTGCTCTGAGGGAGTTTAGGCTTGTTTTTATGGTGACTTCTTGTCTCCTGCCCTCTTCACAGGGGCCAGTCACAGTTCCCAAATTTTCTAGCACTGCCTAGGGGGCAATGTCTGTGGGATTGACTTCTTACCTTCAATTTCTCATCAAAGGTTCATAGTATCTTGATTCAACAGTTTCTGAGGGTGTGGACTCTTGTGTGAACTCTTAAAAGAATTTACAAGTTTCTGACTGACTGAGTTAGAACAAAGTGTGGAGCTCTCCAGGTATCTTGTTGGATTTTCACCTAGCAAGGGTGTGAATTCACTAAGTTGGTTGTGAGCTCCTCCATCTAGTTCAATCTTGTGTTGATTCAATCAAAAGGTAGACAAAGGAGAGTTAATCCTGTCTTCCTGATCTAGTGAAGTTAAGTGACACTTAAGTTAGTGTCAACTCAGGATAGATGATAAAGAATTCTCTTTCACAGTAGTTAACACATAGTAGTAAATAATCATGCTAACCAAGTGTCCAATAAACCCAAAGATCCAAGCTTTTTGGGAAAGAACTCAGCATTTCAGTAAAACCACTTGGAAAACTGGAAAATAGTATAGCAGAAACTAGGCAATGACTAATCTCTCTTACCAGATGCCAAGATAAAGTCAACATAGATAATTAATTTAGAAATAAATAGTGATGGTATCAACAAGTCAGGGAAACACAAAATATCTCTCTTGTCAGACTCATGGTTAAAGGAAGAATTTAGGACCAAACAAGACATAGAGAACATTATGAAAAGTGAAATGGATAATTTTGATTACATTAAATTTGAAAGATTTTGTATGAACAAAACCAAATGCCACCAAGATTAGAGGAAAAAAATCAAATCAGGGGAAAAGTTTTATAGCAATTTTCTCAGATAAAGATCACATTTCTCAAATATATAGAAAATTTAATTGAGTTAATAAGAATACAAACCATTTCCCAATTGACAAATGGTCTAAGCATATGAATAGGCAGTTCTCAGATGAAGAAGTGAAAACCATTGTCATATAAAAAATGTTCCAAATCACTATTGACTGGGAAAATGTAAATGAAAACAATTATGGGATATGTAGCTGCAAAAATGTGGGTTTCAAGACTGTGAATTGCCAAAGCTGTAAAGATAATTTTTAGTGTCTTGATTTAAATTAAAAATAAGTGGTCACCATGGGGAAAATTCCCAAGTATGAAAATACCCAAGTCAACTGGGTTTTATGGAGATTTTAATTAATACTAATGAAGGAATTAAGGAAAGGGAGAGAGAGAGAATAAGAGAAAATTGTATGAAGGGCCTAGGCCAATTGGCCTAGGCCTAAGCCTTAAGAGATACTAGTCAGTCTTTAATCACTCACCACAAGATGGACCTAAAGGAAAACTCCAGTCTTTCACTGAAATCCTCAACTCCTGAACTAAGTTCAGAGCCCCAGCTCCTCCAAACTAACTCCAAACTCCAACTAAGTTCAGAGACCAGCTCCTTTTAAAGAGAAATTTCTCTTATGTCACCTCCCCTAAATTTTCACATCCACCAATCACAGTAGACGGTTTCCCCAGGACTGTCCATTCTTAGTCCACATCTTTTATTATCACCTTCTCTGATTAGATTATATCTTCTGAGTATTTCACATCTCTCTCTCTCTCTCTCTCTCTCTCTCTCTAAGAGAAACAGACAGGATCCACAGAGTTTATTCCTCACAGTTCTGGGGACAAAGGGACATCATTGAAGAACAGAGGTCTACACAGAGAAGAAGGAACGACCCAGTCCAGCAATAGAAAAGGAAGCCCCTGACCCTGGGGCACTTCGGCCAGACAAGTTTAATCACCTGTTTAAATAGTAATATGAATACACTCTGTCATGGCTCTGGGGCGACTACAAAAGGGGCAGCTAGGCCGGGTTGGGAGGAGTCGACACAGACACCAGCACTAGCACTGGCACTTTTCACCATGGTTTGTACACATCACATGATCAGCTCAGAGAACAGGACATCAAAAATAGATCTTAGGGACGATTGGATCACACACACCCAGAGCAGGTTCAGGAGGAGACAACATTGCCTCCTCTGCGGGGCCTCGGGCAGTGCTTCATTGAGGCCGAGGTGGGAGGCCCCCCAGAGCTCCGGCTCCTTTCTTCTAGAGGCCTGTTCTAGGGGTTCCCCTCTAGGGGGCCCCACCCGGGATGACCACCTGTTGCGAGGACCCCTTGGGGGAGGTCATGGCAGGAGTGTCTGTATCTGGGTATGGAAGGGGCGCATGGCCCAGGGGGTCCCCCATGTCATCTGTTGGCCGGGAAGTAGTTGGGGTCCAGGTAGCTATAGCTGGCACCCTGTGACAGGCAGTAATCTCTGTCTAAGAAAGTCCCTGCTCGGTAGACTGGCTCCAGCCGGTGGTCCTCCTTGTGGAGGTCGGTCTCGTGGAGGCAGTCGGAACAAGAGTCACAGAAGTCCAGGGACACGTCTTGGGGGCAATCCTGGCAGTGCCACCGAATGCCCTGAATGGGCTCCATGCCGCAGTTATCACACTTGAAGCCTGAGTGCTCTACAAAGCCGCTCTCAGCCTGCTGCTGGAGCTTCTGCTTCTTGAGCTTCTTGAGCTCCAGCAGCTCCTTGTACTCGGGGAACTCAGGGTGGGAGATAGGGATGCTTTCTTCCTCAGAGGCTTCCTCTGCTGCAGGGTCTGTGTGTCTGTGGAAACTGGCCCCGTTGTCGCCCTCCTCCATGTACACTGGAGGTTCGTGGGAAGTCATGAAAGTGGAAGGCTTGAAGAGATGCTTATTAAGGGGGTGCTGTCGCAGGCTTGTCGAAGACTTTTTGGAGTTCATGTACAGGTTGGGCGTCCTGCCTGGGACCGGGATGCCGGCTTTAGTCAGCTTGATGAAGTACTTCTGCACACGGCTGGCCACCTGCTTGGCCGTCCGGTTGCCCAGCTCATCGGCTATCTTTTGCCAGCGCCGAGATTCCACCTGCTCGGTAGGGTACTTCAGGAGGAGCTGCTCTAGCTTTTTCTGTTCCTCCACAGTCCAGAGCTGATTAAACGTCTCCGGTTTGGTCTTGTCGCAGAGGCGTCCCCTTATCATCTGCCGATGGCTGTTTGAACCTTCTGGACTGTCACTTAAAGGCAACACAGCATAGGAAAAGGTCTCCCCATCCCTTTTTGGACCCAAGGGACTGTTTGGTCTGGCCGGTAAACCTACTTTATCAAAAACCGACTTCACCCTCCTTGTATGGCGCTTGCGGTTCTTAAACTTCCTCTCGAAGTTTCCGAGGCTGTTAGTATATTGGTCCCATGCAATCTCTGGCAATTGGACAACTCTCTGTGGAAATGGAAGCCCTATATCAGTCTTCTTCTGGAGTTTTCCCACAAATCCAATGGGATTTTTCAGGGCTTCTCTCTGGTGTCTGCCTAAACTTTCAAGGTCTTGGACGACTTGAGTGCGCTGGACCTCGAGCATGGCGATGGTCTGTAACAGTCTCTGATAATCTTTGTTGTGTTTCAATGCCACATGGTCTGACTCAAAGTAATACACGTCAGGCTCCTCCTCGTTGTCCTCTGGCACTCTCAGGGCTGCGCTCTCTTTGGCAGGTGCCCCATAGCCGGGAGGAAGCCTGGCCTCCGAGGGGGGCGATCCCGGGTCCTGGCTCATCCCCTTGCCAGTCAGGACGGCCTCCTCAGAGTCTGTGGGAGAGCCGTTGGCATGAACACTAAGGAGGACACTCCTTTCTGTGGGGCTGTGCTGGTCCTCATCCATTTGTCCATTTTCTCTGCAAGGAGAGTTATTTTGGGTGAGACAGCCTTTGCTTGCTGCAGCCTTCCGAGGGGACGTTCTCAGGGTATAGCGGTGTCCTTGGGGTTCGGACAGAGAGCTCAGGGCAGTGGAAACACATTCAGGGAAGGAGTGGGTGCAGGGCTCTCCTGAGACAGGAGCCCTGGCTGGGTTCTCATGCGCCAGCTGCTCCGTGGAAACGCACTCTCCTACCATGTCGACCTCTTCCTCAGAGTCACTTAAAGACGGCTGGCTTTCTGGGAGGGGAAGCGGGGCTGGCTCGGCTGGAGCTCGCATCATGAAGCAGACAGTCATCGCAGTGGAGAAGAGTAGAGTCACTGTTGTCCACCAAGTTTAAAGCCTCATAGCCGGCCGCCTCTGGGGCAATGGCGGCATCCGGGCACCCTTCCCCACTGAAGTTTGCCTTTTTAATTTCCCTTTTCTCACAATCATCCAGTAAAAGGCATCGGCAAGCTCGCTTAGCCCCCTGGGCATCGGCACCACTGTCCACCACGGAGTGAGACCGCTCTGGAGACCCCTCCTTGTCAGGTTTGGGGTGGGGGTAGAGGGGACTCTTCCTCGGAGCTTCTCGGGGCCTCAAAGCGGAGACAGCGCTTGAGCCGCTTTAGGATGGGGGAAGCCGCTTGGGCTGGCCTGCCTTCTCTCACAGCCATCCAAGGCGAGCCGCTGGGCATTGTCCCTTTCAGAGGATTAGAGCCCTCTTTTCCTCGGGCTGACCAAGAGTTCTCTAGCGCCTGGCAGCCGCGGTCAGTGTTTCTCCCACCACTGTTACCCTTCAGAGTCTGCTGGAGCTCGGGTCTCTTCTTTGGCGATCTTGCAGGCACTTGACAATGGGGAGATCCTTCTTCAGAGGGAGCAATACTATGATTCCTTAAAGTTCTACCACAAAAAAATGTCTCATCCGAGCCGTTTAATCCCACTGTTGATCTTGTGATAGGAGTAGATCGAGAAGCAGCCATACTATGGCAAATCCCTAAATTACGGTCACCATGATCCATTCATTGGGAAACCTTTGGACAAATGCTTGACTTAGAATAGGATTCCTATGCTTTTGCAATTATCTGGATCCTCACTATTAATGTCCATAGTAAACTGGGACTTCAGCTCCTTTATAAGGACTTGAGAAGTTCTATTAGCACAGCTTGCTATCTCCGACTCCACAGCAGAGCCAACCAGAGAGAGCAGCCGGGGGTGGACCGAGGCCCAGGCCTAGGCCCAGGGCCAGGCCAAGAGGGAGGTCTCCACTGCCGCTCCCACCGCCACGCCACCGACCCCAGAAGCTCAGCTGTACTCTAAGGTCCCTACTCCAGCTCGCCTGCCCACCCAGTGGTGCTTCCAGGTGTGGCCCTTTAACATCTCTTTTGCTAAGCTTGCCTTTTGTAAGTTGCTTGACCTTTTAGTGATTAATTTAACCTTCATAGGTACTTAGCACCCTTTTGTATTAGATCTAAAAATAGACCTAGCTTAAGGTTCTAGCTTTACTATAAGTATGAGTTAGGGACTTTTCATTGTTCCATCAGGAGTTTACAACTTTATCTTCCCCTAAAGTATGCCTAAGTATGGGTGGAGTAATTTTAAAATTCCCAGTTCTTTCCTGATCAAGTACCTCCATTTGTTACAATAAGGGAATAGCTTAACCAACTCTTCTAAGGTAGATTCTGAGAAATTTTAAGATTCACAGATACCATCTCATGTCCATTAGATTGACTAAAATGACCCAAGGGGAAAATGAACTGGGGCACTAAGATACTTTTGGTTGGAACTGTGAGTGGATACAACCATTCTGAAAAGCAATATGGAACCATGCCCCAAACTGTCTATATCATTTGATCCAACAATACCACTACTAGGTATGAATACCAAAAAGATCAAAGAAAGGAGAAAAGGACCTACTTGTTAAAAATATTTATAACAGCTCTTTTTGTGGTGGTAAAAATTGGAAATTGAGGGGATGACCAAAAATTGAGGAATGGCTAAACAAATTGTGGTATTTGGTCATAATGAAATGCTATTGTCCCATAAGAAATGAGGAACAGGATGAGTTCAGAAAATTCTGGAAAGACATATAAATTGATACAAAATGAAATCAGCAGAACCTGGAGAACACTATATGTAGTAACAAAAATGCTATATGATCATCAGTTGTAAAGAACTAAACTGTTATTAGCAATGCAAGGATCCAAAATAATCCCAAGGGACTCATGATGAAAAATGCTAGCCAAAGAAGGAACTATTGGAATCCAATTGCATATAACAGTATTTCTTTTTTCACTTTATTTCCATCATTTTTTTTGTGTATGTGTGATATGTATCTTCTTTCATGGCATAAGGAATATGGAAATATATATTGTATGACAGCACTGGTATAACCTACATCATTCTAAATTCTGTCTCAGAAAGGCAGGAAGGAAAGAAGGAAGGGAGAGTATATGAATCACAAAATATCAGATAACAATTGTTAAGAATCAACAAGTTGTTAAAAAAATAGTGATTTGGAACACTTTTTTCATATCACTAAACATAGTTTTAATTTCTTCATTGGATACATATCCTTAGATAATGTATTAATTAGAGAATGACTTGTATTCTTATAAATTTGATTCAGTTCTTTATATATTTGAGAAATGAAGCCTTTCTCAGAAACATTTCCCATAAATTATTTTTCAAGTTTTTTGTTTCTCTTTTATACTTGATCACATTGGTTTTATTTGTGTGAAAACTTTTAAACATGGAATGTTCCAAAATCATCCATTTTACATCTTGTAGTGTTGTCTATGTGTTGTTTGATCATAATTTTTTCCCTTATTGATAAGTTTTATGGGTAAATTATACTATGTGCTATCCTAATTAATTTATGATATAACCCTTTATTCCTAAATCATGTGTCCATTTTGACTTGATCTTGGTAACTAATGTGTGATGTTGGTCTTTTAGCCTAGCTTCTGCATAGTGTTTTCTAATTTTCCCAGTAGATTTTTCTCTCTCAAATAGTTCTCTCAAAAGGTTGGATCTTTGGGTTCATCAAACTTTAGGTTACTGTGATCATTTACTGCTGTGTGTTGAGTACCTAATCTATTCCATTGTGTGGAAGTGAGAAATTGAGAAAGATTTGTAGCAGGAGCTTGGAGTAGCTGAGACTGATGACCTGTCACTCAAAGGAGAGCATTCTGGTTTGGAACTTGACTGGGCAAGCCAGTTGGAGGAAGGAGCAGACCAAGGGAAGTCTGGACCCTTTGGCTTGGAAAGCCAGAAGAGGTCTGATGTCTCTTGGCTTTTGGAGACTGAAGCCTGAAGTTTGCCTTTGGCTTTGAAGACAGAAGAAAGAAGGACAAAGTCCAGCTCTCTGATTTGCTCTGTTGTGATAGTGACTGAAACTTCCAGACCTATCAGACCATTTCTCCAAATTGAACCATATTCTACCGTCCTTCAATCTAAGACTCATCCTAGTATTAGGGAAACCCCCAAACCCTCTCCCCTTTCATTTTCTTATCATTCCCTGTCTTCCCCCAATAAATCCCTTACTTAAGATAGAGAAGAGAAAGAGCATTTCATTTGAGACCTCATAAACTCACCCTGAGTAGATTTAAAAGACCAACAGAAGAAGGAAGGTGAAGGGAGGGTGATGGGAGGAAGAGAGGACTAGGGAGGAAGGGAGAAAGGAAGAAGATTAACAGCCTGATCTTTAGTTATCAATTACCATTCAAAATAGTCCCTTATTACTATTGGTCTATTACTTTATTTCTTAGCAAGTCTGATTGTTTTAATGGTTACCACAATATATAGTTTGAAATCTGGTATGGCTGGCCTTCTTTACTTTGTATATTTTCCATTAATTTCCTTGGTGTTCTTTACTATTTGCTCTTCTAGATATATTTTATTAATTTTTCTAAAGCTATGAAATAATTATTTAGTAGTTTGATTGTTATGGCAATGAATAGATAAATTAATTTAGGTAGAATTATCATTTTTTATTTTATTGGCTCAGCCTACCCATTAACAATTAAACCCTTTCCAATAACTTAGGTCTGACTTCATGTGAAAAGTATTTTGTAATTATGTTCACTTAGTTGCTGAGTTTCTCTTGTTAAATAGATCCACAGATATTTTACATCAATTATAGTTTTTTTAGTTTAATTTCTCCCAAATTACATGTAAAAACCATTTCCAACATTTTTCAAAGAATTTTGAGTCTCAAATTCTCTCCCCCTTCCCCCAACTTTCACCCTCCTTCAGGTGTTAAGCAATCTTATATCGATTTTACATGTACAATCATGTAAAGCATTTTCCCATATTAATCCTTTTGTGGAAGTAAACTCTAGTAGAAAAAATTGGGAAAGAAAACATTGCTTTAGTCTGGATTCAAACTCAATTCCTTTTATCTGCAAGTAGATTACATTTTTATCATGAGTCCTTTGGGAGAGTTTTGGAAAATAGTATTTCTGAGAATAGCTGTTATCCCAGTTGTTCATTGTAAAGTATTTCTGTCACTGCACAATGTTCTTCTGTTTCTGCTTATTTCACTCTTTTCAGTTCATATGTCTTTCAAGATTTTTCTGAGTTCCTCCTCCTTCTCATTTTTTACTATATAATAGCATTCCATTACAATTGTTAAAATATAACTCAATCAGCCTTTCCCTAATTGATGGCTATCCTCTCATTTTCCAAATGTTTCCCCCTTAAAAAGAACTGCTTTAAATATTTTTGTACATATAGATTCTCCCCTCCCCCTGACTTTTTTTTTTATCTCTTTGGGATACAAACTTAGTAATGGTACTGCTAGATAAAAGAGTATGCATTATTTCATAACTTTTGGGGCATAGATCCAAATTGCTTTCCTGAATTATTGAATTAGCTCACAACTCCCACAAAAATGCATTCATGTCCAAGTTTTCCACTTTCACCTTCAAATTTTGTCATTTTCCTTTTTGGTCATAATAGTCAATCTGATAAGTGTGGAGTGGTACCTCAGAGTTGTTTTCATTTATATTTCACTGAATAATAGTTATTTAGACCATTTTTTGGCATGCCTATAGAGAGCTTTAATTACTTTGTCTGAGAACTATCTGTTCATATCCTTTTACCATTTATCAATTGGGTAATAACTTGTGCTATTCTATATTCAACTCATTTCTCTGTGTTTGAGAAATGAAGTCTGTATTAGAGAGATCTGTAAAATATTTTTTCACCATTATGATTACCCTGTATTACTTTCTATCCTATTTGCCCCTGTTTAGTTTTGACTTCTACCCCCACCCCCAAATTTTCCCTCCTTTGCATATGTCCCATCCCACTTCTCTTATTCCTTCCCTCCTACTTTCCTGTATGGTAAGATAGCTTTCTATACCCAACTGGTTTTGTATGTTCTTCCCTCACTGAGTCAATTATGTTGATAATAAGGTTCACATGCTCTTCTCCCCACCTCCCCCATCTTCCTCTCCACTGTAAACACTTTTTCATAGTTATTTCATGTGTAGTAATTTACTCCATTTCATTTCCCTCTTCTCCCTCCTCTCAATTCATTCCTCTTCCTCATATCTCAATTTTTTAAATATTTTATATCATGTTATCACATTCAACTTATACCCTCTCTCTCTTTAAACATATATATATATATGTATATATATATATATATATATATATATATATATATATATATATATATATTCCTAACTGCCCTTATGTTAACAAAATAATTCTTTGGCATTGCAAGAATCATCTCCCTGTTTAAGGGTATATACAGTTTTACTTTAGTTACTGTCTTTTGATTTCTCATTCTTATTTACTTTTTTATGAAACTCTTGAGCCTTGTTTTTGAGAGTCAATTTTTTCATTCACCTCTGGTATTTATGTCAGGAATGTTTGAAAGTTCTCTATTTCATTGAATAGTAATTTTTCTCCCTGAATAATTATGCTTAGTTTGGATTCATAAGTGATTCTTGGTTGAAGTCCTAGCTCCTTTGCCCTCAGGTATATGATATTCCAGACCCTCTGATCCTTTCATGTAGAAACTGCAAATATTCCTATAATATTCTTAGCAGTTTTCCTTTCAGGAGGTAATCAGTGGATTCTGTCAATTTGTCCAATTCTGTCCAATTTGTCTTCTGTTTCTAGAATATCAGTTTTCCTTGATAATTTCTTGAAAGACTATATCTAAGTTCTTTTTTCTTTAGTCATGGCTTTCATGTAAGCTAATAATTGTTAAATTACCTGTTCTGTATTTATTTTGTAGTTCAGCTACTTTTCCAATGATATATTTTGCAGGTTCTTCTTTTTTTTTATTCAGTGAATTTTTGTACTTTTCCAAAGGGTCAATTCTGTCTTTCAAAAAGTTTTTCTCTTCTGTGCATAATTTTCCATTTGATCAATTTTGCTTTTGAAGTTCTCTGCTTTGGATTTCTGTGCCTCTTTTACCAATTGTCTTCTTCTCTTTTTAAAGATATTAATTTCTTCAGCATTTTTTTGCTTCCTTTACCAATCTGTTAATGCTTTTTTCATGATTTTCCTATATCATTTTCATTTCTTTTCCCAATTTCCCTTCCACATCTCTTATTAGATTTTTAAAACCCCTTTGAAGCTCTTCCATGAATTCTTTTTGGGCTTTAGAGCAATTCGTATTTTTTTTTCTTCATGGAGGTTCCAGGTTCAGGAAAAGGGTCTAGCAGGGGCCCATATAAAAATTTCTACAAAGAGTAATAATAAAATTGATTTGGTATTGGTTAAAGCGATTTATCTGCAAAGTATATTAGATATCTGACTGACTGGAACAAATAAGTCTAGTAGCCTATTATCTGATAAACACAGAGCTCCTTGGCTGCTGGGAGAATGATCCACAAATACTTTGGGGAAAAGTGAAAGTCAGTATCAAAAAATTAGTCTTATTTTTGTGCTTTTAATAAAGAATTGAATACATACATATATGGATTTATATTTGTACAAATATATATTATGTATATGTTCTTGTAAGAATGCACATAATTTAAAAAATTATTGTAATTAATATGCAAATTATGCCTATAGTATTCCAAACTTTGAATAAACTTTGTAATCCTAGTAATAAACTTTGTGATAATTTATTATACTCTCTATGAAAATATTTTATTAAAGATATTTGTGTCCATGATCATTAATGATGTTAGCACATATTTTTATTTCTCTGTCTTGACATTCCTTGGTTTAAGTATTAATATCATATTGTTATTACAGATAGGGTTTCATAAGATCATGTTTTCTCATTTTTGCTGTCTATATCAGTGAATGCAAACCTATGGCATGGGTGCCAAAGATGGCACATGAGCCCCATACCCCCACAGTTCCTTACTAGAAAGGCAGTCAGAGATGCTCTCATCTCCCACTTCATTGTGCCTGCAGACAATTTTTCACATCCCCCTCCTCTCTGCCCAGCAACCTATGGGAGCTCATAGGGGGTAAGGTGGTTGACTCACAGGTTGCAGATCTGGAGCAGACCATTTGGGCCTCACCCCTACCTCTCTTCACCTACAATAAGGATATTTTTTAACTTTATCCACCCCTCCACCCATCAGCCCATTGGGAGTGCTTTCTTCCTCCCCTGTTTGGGGTATGGTGGGAGGGTTAGGGGATGGGAGGATAGCACTCAGTCTTTTGGGGAAGTTGCCATGGTACTGGGGGGTGGGGCATGGGTGGGGCCTACACTCCATCTCTAAAAGTTTTGCCATCACTGATCTATATAGTATTGGGATTACCTGTTCTTTGAAACTTTGATAGTATTTCTTTGTAAATATAACTGATCTCAAGGTTGTTGGGGTTTTTCCTCTTCCCAATTCCATCCCTCCAATTTGATAACTCATTTGTCTCTCATTAAAGTTTCTTTTTCTGAAATTAGGTTATTTAAATTCTCTTCTTATTCTTCTAATCTGTGTATTTTATATTTTCATAAATTTTTATTTCACATGAGTTCATGGTTTTATTGGCATATGGTGGGATAAAATAGAATCCAATATTTTCTCTTATTTCTTCATTACTTATTAATTCTTTTTATACCTGTGAGACTAACAATTTGATTTTCATTGGTTAAAAATAAATCTAGTTTTCTTTATTAATTCCAGAAGTTTTTTCTTGCTTTTATTTTTATTATTACCTTTTTGATTTTCAGAATTTGCATTTTTGTCATTTATTTGGATTTTTAATTGGCTAATTTTCTCATTTTTGCTACTTTTGTCATTTCATTTTATTTGTTTAATTTTATGCTTTGGTATAAAAATATTAGAATGTTCTAATTGTCCTTAGCTCTAGATAATTTCTCTTGTTTCTATCATTTTTTCTCTGATTTACCAATTCTTTAGAATTTCTTTATTTAGTTTCTATTACTTTTAATTATTTCTTCATTGGATTTTTTATTGAACACCATCTTCTTACATTGCCATCAGAAAAGAATGTGTTTGATATTTCTTTTTTCTGTATTTGTAGTTGAGGTTTTTATGTCTTAATACAGTGCCAATTTTTGCTAAAGTGTCACTAATAGCTAATAAATATGCGTACCCTTTTAAAAATTCCTATTCAATATATATCTATTGTATCTAGTGTTTCTACAGTTATGTTTCCCTTCTGAGATTAATGTATTTTTGTGTCAAAATATGCATGTATGTATGAATGTGTGCACATGTGTTTGTATGTATGGGAGAGAGAAAGAGAAAGCTATATGCCTTTTCCCCCAATCTTTCATTTATATTGGTTTCCACTGCTGCATCCTAACAAGTTCCCCCCACTTTCTTCACCTTTCCTACCACTTTTTCACTCTCTTTCCTTTCCTTTCCTTTCCTAAGATCATCAAAACATAACAATACCCTTATGTCTTATTTAACTACAACTGATTCTTGATCATAGGAACACCAAGGTCATGCAAATGCCTAGATCATGAGGCCTGGAATATGGAAGACCTGAGTTTAAATCTGGATGCAGATAGTTAATAGCTACATGACTCTGGGAAGATCATTTCCCTATTTTTTGTTGTCTTCTAAAATAAGAATTATTGTCTTTCATCTTGTTACATTTATGCCTTTAATTCCTTTTCAAATCTTATTACTGATCCTTCTAGTTGTTAATTTTTTCTCCCTTCTTATATATATATATATATATATATATGTTTATCTTTATTTATATATACAAATCTATCTATCTATGTATCTATGTATCTATGTATCTATGTATCTATCTATGTATCTATCTATCTATCTATCATCTATCTAATCCTAAGGGAATGTAAATTCCCTGAAGATAGGAGCCATGGTTTTGGGTTTTTTTTTTTAATATCCAGTGCCTAATATAATTGACTTTTAAAAATTGACAGGAGAAAGGTGAAAATGTGTGAGTGTATATGTGTGTATGTGTGTTTTTGTGTGAATATTCATCCACTGGGTGTGTAATATCTTACAACAATACTTGGTACCATTCTTGCATGTCTAAAGTCACTTTACCAGTAATGGTTAAGCCTATGGTGAAAATGATCTTCCAAGATAACTGCAATTATATTTCTTATAGAATATTTGCCCTGTGCCTGCACTCCATTGACATAAGGACATGTTTCAAAGGAGAACTAAAATATAACAACCACTTCTTAAAGACCATGTTAAGGGGGCAGCTGGGTAGCTCAGTGGATTGAGAGCCAGGTCTAGGGATGGGAGGTCCTGGGTTTAAATCTAGCCTGAGACAATTCCTGGCTGTGTAACCCTCGGTAAGTCACTTAAACCTAATAGTCTAGTCCTTACTGCTCTTCTGTCATGGAACCAATACATAATATTGATTCCAAGAGGGAAGGGAAGGGTATTTTTTAAAGACTATTCTAAGATCTTTCTAAATCTAGTGGACAATTAGGTGGTAGAATACATTTCTTCCCATAGTAGATCTGATAATATTTGGTACACCTTTCCCTGGTACTTGACTGGCCAGAGGAGGAAAATTCTAAATAGGTTTGAGAAGCATCAAGCCCAGACAATAGCACCTGAACCATATCTATGACTATAGGTGTAGCTTATAGATTTTTGCATATAAGTCTATATCTGTGTTATATGATTTTAGGAGAAAATCCTCTCCAGTTCATCACCTTCTGAATGGCTACCCGAACTTCCCTGTTTCTGAGTGTGTAAACCATAGGATTCAATAGAGGAGTGACAATGGTGTAAGTCACAGTCACCAGTTTGTCCTTGTCAGTTGTATGTTTGGATGAGGGCCTCAAGTAGACAAAAGATGCACATCCATAGTGGAATACAACCACTGTGAGGTGGGAAGCACAAGTGGAAAAGGCTTTCTTTTTCCCTTCAGTTGTTGGGATCCTCAGGATAGTTCTGATAATGAAGCCATAGCTGATACAGATGAACATCCAAGGTACAACAAGTACCACAATTCCAGCAATCAATATAATTGCTTCATTGATATAGGGGTCCCCACAGGCAAGACGAATGACAGGTGCAATGTCACAGAAATAGTGATTGATTCTGTTGGAGTTGCAGAATGGTAGACTAAAGGCCAAAAATGTACCGAATATTGAAACCAGAAAGCCACTTATGCCGCAAGTGGTTGCCATCAACTTGCAGATCCACCAGCTCATGAGGACTGGGTAGCGCAGAGGGTGACAGATGGCAGTGTAGCGGTCATAACCCATCACACCCAACAATAGGCAGTTGGTGGTGCCAAAGCCAAGAAGGAAGAACATTTGGGCAACGCAACTGGTGAAGGATATTGTCCTGAGCACAGATAAGAGGTTGAGGAGCATCTTGGGTAGGACGACTAAAGTGTAGCTGGTCTCAGAGACAGAAAGGACACTCAAGAAGAAGTACATAGGAGTATGGAGGCTGTGCTCCAGGCAGATTGTAGTGATAACAGTGATGTTTCCACTCAGAATGACCAGGTAGAGGCAGAGAATGACACCAAAGAGAACAAACTGCATTTTGTTGAGGTTAGAAAAGCCCAGCAACAGGAATTCAGTGACCATGGTGAAGTTCTCCAAAGGAAGCTGCTTCCAGGGAATGACCTAGCGTGAAGGAAGAAAAAGTCTCATATTCATACACTGAGGAAAAGGGGGTTCATTCCTTTTTTATGAATGATCTAGCAATTGTTTTTACCCTGGATTTGGTGATTGGAGGACAATATAGCATGAATGATTTGAATTATCAGAGGGAAGGATTTTGGTAAATTTGTGGTTCATATTCACAAGAAAATGGCCAAGATTCTGAGAGGTTTTAAGTCAGTCCATCTGAACATTGTTCAAAGCAACCAAGGATATTTCATCTTAAAAGGAGAAGCAGGTTTGCTATTATCTTGCATCTGAGGGTTTAGGCCAACTAGATGGCTCAATGGATAGATGACCAGGCCTAGAGTCAGAAAGACTCATCATTATGATTTAAAATGTGCCCTCAGACACTTACTAGCTGTGAATCTGGGCAAGGTACATAACCCTGTTTGCCTTAGTTTGCTCATCCATAAAAAGAGGTGGAGAAAGAAATGGCACATCACTCCAGTATCTTTGCCAATAAAACTCCAAATGCCATCATAAAATGGCAGACACAACTCAACAAAAACAATTTTGAGGAACTAACATAGTCTGGAACCATAGAGCACATTTGTTTATACTCTTATAACACACAAGAATAGCTTCCCAGTTTTTCTAATAGGCAACAATCTATTCCTTTAACATTTCCAAGGATAAGCATTTCAGTACCATCTTCAAACCCAGGGAGCCCATTAAATTTTTATCTAGCTGTAAGTTTTAGGAAATTCATTTTTAAAGTATACTTTATTTTGTTATAATGGAAATTTGATTTTCAAATTTTTCAATTTTCTTCTTCCTTTTTTCTATTTTTAAAATTACATAGAGAAATCATTTTACAATTGTTTTCATGATCCAGATTCTCTCCCTCCTTCCCTCTTTTCCTCTCTCCCTGAGACTGTAAATATTGTGACAGAAGTTATACCCATAGAGTCATGCAATACATATTTCTATATTCCTCATATAATGAAAGAAGACATATATTGCACATACAAGAAAAAAGTCATTAAGTCAATAAAGTAAAAAAAGTATGGTTCAGTCTGCACTCAGATTCTAACAGTTCCTTCTATGGTTGTGGATAGCATTTTTCATCATGCATAACTTAGAGTTATCTTGGATCCCTTCACTGCTGATAATAATTTAGTCCTTCACAGGTGAACTTTGTATAATATTTGTATTACTGTATGCAATGTTTTCCTGGTTCTGTGCCCTTCACTGTGCTTCAGTTCATATTAGTCTTTCAGGTTTTTCTAAAGTATTTTGTATTTCATTTCTTATGATACAATAATATTCTTTTATTTCCATGTAGCACAGCTTGTTTAGCCATTCCCCAGTTGATGGGCATCCCTTCAGGTTCCAGTTCTTTGCCACTACTAAAAGAAGTGCTGCAAATATTCTTGTACATATGCATCCACTTCCTTTTTCTTTGATCTCTTTGGGAGACAGATCTACAATACATAATTTTAGGGCCTTTTGGGCATGGTTCTACATTGATCTCCAGAATTGTTATATATAAGTTCATAGTTGTACCAAAAGTGTATCAGTATCTGAATTTTAAGAAACTCATTCTTACTTATTCCAAAAAAACCTCTCAACTTCCAACTACAGCTACTAATTCTCTGTGCTCTGTCGCTTTTTCCTACCTTTTCTACCTTTGTCAAATGTTTCGGCATCTGATATCTAAATCTCCTGCTTATGAAGCTCATGTCATTTTCCTTAGCATGCCCCAGGTAAGAGGTTATTCTCACGTCTATTGACCACCCATTAGTATTTTGTGACATAAGAAAACAACGAACTACCAACTTGTAGATTTCAGTATCTTTTCCTTACTCTAATCACTGATGAAAACATTCATTTAGAAGCAACCTAGCATGAATCCCTGGGGAGCCCCACTTTCCCTACTTCTTCCAAATAAATATTAATGTTTCCTATTTTCAATTTAGATATCTCCCTGTACTTCTCCAAACTCTTTTTCATTCCCTTTAGTGTAATGTTATTTCCTTTGACATAGAATTGTGTCAAATGATTTCCAAAATTTCAAATAAATTATACAGAAAAGATCTTCTTAAGAATATCTTTATAAACTCCTTCTTAGAATAATAATAGAATTTTCAATTTTTTTTCAAGTAAGTGATACAGTGGGTAGAGTACTGCACCTTGATTCAGGAAATCATGAATTCAAACCCAGCCTCAAACTCTTAATAGTTGTGTGATCTTGTCCATGTTACTTAACTTCTACTTGCCTCAATTTCCTTGACTGTAAAATGGAAACCATAATAATATCTTTCTCATAATGTTGTTGTGAAGATCAAATGAGATATTGGTAAAGTACTTCACACAGAATCTGACATATAGTAGGTGCTTAATAAATGCTTGTTTCCTTCTCTTCTTCATATGGAACCATGTTGACTTTCCTCAAAGAGATTATGCTTTGGTGTACAATGATCTTATATGGCTCTCAATTTCTGGCATAACATAGTTTACCAAAGTCTATAATTCTCAAAGACTCCACTGAACCTTTGTTTTGAATGAGGGCAAGGAGAAGTCCTAGAGGTTATCTGATGGTGCTACGACAAAATGAATAGCCAATGGTTTCACAATTTTGTCCCTACTTCATATTGATATCATCTTGTCCAAGACATCTGTCCACATCTGCCTGGGGCCTGTTCTGATTTCATAGAAAATTTAGGACTTACAGAAAGATGGTCAAAGTAAATAAGTTAAAGAACTTAGGCTTCACATATGTTATTTAACCATTTCATTCATATTTGACTCTCTGTGACTTCTTCTGGGGAATTTCACTGTAATGGTTTGCTATTTTCTTCTTGAGCTTATTTTATAGATGAAGAAATTGAGGCAAATAGGGTTAAGTGACTTGCCCAGGGTCATACAGCTAATGTCTGAGGATGGATTTGAAATCAAGTCTTCCATACTCCACAACCAACAGTCTATTCTCTATGCCACCTAGATGCTCCAGGCTCCACATAATGAGAGCTAAAAGGAAAAAAAAATATATAGAAAGAAAGAATATTGTGGCTAGTGTCACACAGGCAATAAAATGCAGAACTAGGATTTAAATCTAAGACCTCTGACTTCAGATACAACCATCCTTTCTCTGAATAATTCCAGCATCTTCGAAAGCTTTGAGGTTCAGGAAAATGTAAACTAGAAAACAATCTAATTACTATATCCCAATTATTCAAGAAAACTATCCAGAATGTAAAAAATGAAACAACAAATATACATCTTCCCCTTAACTTCCAAAATTATTTTTATTTAACTATAGATAGACCCACGTCAATTTACTTTTAATAAAACACATGGTTGCCTTCAAAGTTAAAGACAATGTCTTCTGTTTGGCATAACCTTCATAACCTGACCTCTTACTCCCTTTCCAGGCTTCTTAGCCATTGCTTTCCTCCATGCACTCGATGACCAGTTACACGGGCCTCTCTATTTTCTTCAGGAAGAAACAAAATACCACCACCACCACCACCACCACAATAAACCCAGTACTGCCTTAGCCCTGCTTCGCTTTCATCACTAAAATTCACTTCTTCCTTTCCTCCAACTCAGTTCTCCTGACTATCTTTGAGTCAGGTCAAATCCCACCATCTTCAGGAGACCTTTCTAGTCCTGCTCACTGCTAGCACCTTCCCAGCTGAGAATTCCTTTCATCTACTATATATATTTTGTTTTGTTTTCATTTTATCTTTATATATTCCCAGAAATTAGTACAGGGTTTATTACAGTAAACACTTAATACATTCTTGACTATAAAAATAAATACAATCCACAGATGCTAACCATTGAAATTCACAGAAATTGAAAATTCAGTTCAGTACAGCCCATCATCAAACTTCAGAATTACATTGATAAAGAAAATCCTTAAAACCACCAGAAAAAAGAGACTATATACATATATACATGGAGTGCCCAACAGAATGAAATCCAGAAAATGACATAGATCAATTATTCTATTATTTTTCTAAAGTTCCTATTTTTTTCTTTTGAAAGATGTAAATTATTTAGATTACATCTTGACCTGGGGTTTCCTTCATCATCTATATCTATATCTATATCTATATCTATAATATATATTATATATATATATATTTAAATGTTGTAGGAACATTGATCTCAGTAAGTCTAGGGAATTCCTATTTTAAGATCTTCATCTACCCACCAGATTCCAATTTTCTCATGGCTTATGGTAAGTCCCAGTGAGCCCCATAATTACATAGAGAATAAGGGACAGAAGCAGGATTTGAACCCACATTTTTCTGAATCCAAACCTAGAATTCTGTTATTTGACCATATCATTCCCTTGCTTAACAACCTTCAGTAGATCTTTAGTGATGATGATGAAAATAGCTAACATTTATATAATTCATTTAATGTATCAGACACTTTGCTATGTGGTTTACAATACTATTTCATATGATGCTCACAAAAATCTTGTGAGGTAGGCCCTGATTTTAGCTTAGTTCTTCCTGATTCCAGGTCCAGAGTCCCATTCACTTTGCCACCTACTTGGTCCTAAGATTAATGAGGGGCGTCTTAGCCCATCATTTAATACAATACTTCACAATCAATCTAGAGCCAAATCATTTGTCAAGCCCTATTTATTACTCTTACTTTTATTCAGTCTACATTCTAGTAATACTGGGTTATTCACTTGTTTCCACTTTTGTTCTACTCTACTCCAACTCAGTGCACACACACTCACAACACTCACTCACTCAAACACACACACACAAACACACAAATACACACACACACACACTCACATTGCTATCCCCAACCTCAAAAAGAATCCTTTCCTATATTTCTAGCAGTTCAAATTCTCCTCTTCTTTCCAGATTTGATTAGTTCAGGTGCTATTTTCTCCATGAAGTCTTACAATCCCCTGATAGAAATGGAATCTTCACTCTCAGCTGCTTTGAGAACGTTGTTTAAATATTTACTTTAACTTTTCACATTCTAGTTGTATTGGATTTATTTGTATATATCAAGTCAAGTCAACCAGCAGTTAATAAGTGCCAGCTGTGTATCAGAGACTGTTCTAAGGGCTAGCGTTCAAAGAAAGTCCCCAAAAGGCTTTGTTTTCAAGGAACTCAGTCCCAAGTGGGGGAGAGGGAGATAACAAGCAAACAACCTTTAACAGAATAAATTAAGGGTTGTGGAGTCATTTCAGTGGGAATATAGCATTTTATGTCTGGTAGCACTGAATTAAAAATAAATTTAATTCCTAATGCCCAAATGTACAATGCCTTGCAGAAAATAGGTATTTAATAATTGTTTGTTGACTTGAAGTAGAAGAATTTGTACTGTCTCATTTTTTTTTAAAACCCTTACCTTCCATCTTGGAGTCAATACTGTGTATTGGTTCCAAGGCAGAAGAGTGGTAAGGGCTAGGCAATGGGGGTCAAGTGACTTGCCCAGGGTCACACTGCTAGGAAGTGGTTGAGGCTGGATTTGTACCTAGGACCTCCCGTCTCTAGGCCTGACTCTCAATCCACTGAGCTACCCAGCTGCCCCCTGTACTGTCTCATTTTAATTCTTAGTTATCAGATGGTCACCATCATGTCTAGTTGCCCTCCTGACCTTTCCATCTCAGTCTTCACTTATAGATCCTCTGGCAGACCACACCCTTTTAACTTAAAGTATCCTTCAAGATTCTGTCCTGCTACCTCTTCTCTCCTCCCTCTATGTTACTTTACTTATCACTTTCATCATTTCCCAGGGATTTAATTACCATCTGTGTGCTGATAATTCTCCAATCTATATATCCTGCCTCAACCTCTCTCTTGACAATTCCTTATTTATATACTTCGTGGATTTCCTGTTCTCACTTGAACAGTCTTCCTTTTTCCATTATTATACTATGGCTTTATTGGCTTAAGGAACTAGTGAAGAACTGGATCATGACCTTTTAAGTAACTTTTTTTGGAAAGTTGCCTAGTGTTGAAAGCTTAAGTGACTTGCTCAAGATTGCTCAGCTATTTAGTGCCAGAGAGAGGACTTCAAAACAAGATTTCCAGGATCAGAACTCAACTCTTTATCTACTATACTATAGATAAATAGCAATAAAAGAAGCATTCTATATACTATTAATTTGACCTATTCTGATTTTCATTTTCCCCCTTTCCATTGAACATACAAAATGTAGTCCCATTGGTGTGATTTTTTATAAGTTGGCTCAAAAAATTAATCCTTTTACGAGATTCTATTTATTCTGTTGAGGACTAAGAGTAGCATCTGTATTTGTGAGGTCCTGAATTGATTATTTTAAGTAACAGTCAGATTCTGTATGAAGACTTACTAAAAATCAGGGTGATGTGATGGCAACAATGATGTATCCGGAAGGAAAATAATTGGATTTGAATTCTAGATGTCCTACTTATTGGCTGGGTGACTTTGGGCAAATCTCTTAAGCACTCTCTACCTCAGATTCCCCATTCCACTACTCACTTTGGTACACAGGGTGAAGATGCCAATCTAAGGTGGAGAGAAACAATGGCCCTCTTTCCTTGTATTCCTGAGGCAAAAATAATAAAGTATTTACTATACTACATGACACATAGCAGGTGTTTAACAATTACTTGTTTCCTTCCTTCCTTCCTTCCTTCCTTCCTTCCTTCCTTCCTTCCTTCCTTCCTTCCTTCCTTCCTTTGTTCCTTTGTTCCTTCCTTCCTTCCTTCCTTCCTTCCTTCCTTCCTTCCTTCCTTCCTTCCTTCCTTCCTTCCTTCCTTCCTTCCTTCCTTTCTTCCATAATCAGTTCCATGCACAGCAGAGTATCCCTTCAAGTATATTATAAACTCTCCAAAGATAGGGAATAAACCTTCTATTTCTGTTGTTTCTTCTACCATTCCCCCTAATACTGGAAAAAAGAGAATGCTTAAATTGATATTTTACTTGAAAGATTTTTCAAAGCACTTTCACTTCTATTGATTAATTGGCATTTCATAAGGTGTTATTTCTCCCAATGTACAGATAAGGAAATTGAGGTCCTAAGAGACTACAATTCTTCCCTAAATTAAGACAACTGAGAATAGGCAGATCTAATTTGATAACTCTTACTTCTGGGACCAAAACTGTTTATTGAGTCACACTGGTGCCACAATGTTCTGTGTAAAAAGAAGGTAACATCCATATTGTGCTGACTGAATGACCAAGAGACTGACTGAAAGACAGGTTAATGAATCAAGTACTACCAAGATTTTCTTCCAACCATTGGGCTCCCTTACCTTATTAGTGCTCTGGCTCTTCATCTCTGACATTGTCTGTGGTAGATTCATTCCCAGATTTAAACAGGAAAGTGATATCCAAGGGCCACAAGTCTTTCTAGATCAAAACAGTCATGTTACAAAATTACTTCAGCATTATTTTCATGAACTTGTTTTTTATTTTGTCAATAACATATTCGATCTCTGAGAACTTTTTTTTTGCATTGAAGTGTGGCTATGGGTGGGAGAATTCCTGGGGAAAATGCAGTTCACAGAAACTGGAATAATCCTTTGCCATTCACATCAACCTAGGGAGTCTTACTAAATGAGATATGTTTGGAAAGATATTGGAATATCTCATAGGAGACAGAGGACTTTCTATGCAGTTATGGATGCCAAGTACCAACTAGCAACAATGAATGCCAAGTAGCCATATGCCAAGGACAAGTTGCTTAGTGACTCAAGGGAAATGTCTAAGACTTTAATTTTCAGATCTGTTGTCAATTTGCTTCAATGGTGAGATTCTCCATGTTGGAAATTTTACAAACTCATGCCACTAACACACACACACATACATACTTAAGATATGAAAGACAGATTCATTCTTTGACTTTGGAGGGCAATGAGAGTCTATGGAGAGATTTAAAAAAGGTTTTGGAGAGAAGAGATTGAATTTTAAAAAGGGGACTGAAAGATTTTGTATGATACAGAGGGGCAAGTAAGGTAGAAAGAGACAAAGTTCTCCAGTAGAAAACTTTTCAAGGGACTCACAAAGCTAGAAGTAAGTAAAAATGGGTTGGAAACTTCCTTTCCATGATCATTTCAACATAGTCACTTCTGCATTTATTCTAAGCTGATCCCCTACTGTCTTTCTCCCTATATCTTATACCCATTATTTTCCTTTCCCTCACCATCTCATTTTCCATTAGCAGCTTGCTTTTTTCTCAGCAACTTAACTCCCTATCTACTTACCTTATTACCATCACCCACCTGAAGACTGAAGACAAATAGGCCCTGATTCATGGAAGTGTGGGTCATCCATGAAATAAAAAAAAAAACTCACCTTTGAGACATGAAACAATTTTTTTCTATTTATTAATAGTTGCCAAGTCCCAACGTGAGTTAAAGTCTCTCAAATAATCAACAAACCAATATCTTCTACTTCATTCCCAGAAAAATAACCCCAAGACTTCTAGCTAAGCAGGTATTTGGTTTCAGAGACTCCTGGGTATATTTCCCTTTCTCCTCTAGAATACTCCCAAGTAAGATTTCCAGAACTATTGCCACTCTCCAGCTCTTCTGCTTCCCCCCTGTCATCTTCATGAATCTTTAGATGAATGAAAGAAATCCACCTCCTTCTAGCTCTTTGTGTTATTCTGTTCTCACCTCATTCCCTTGAACAGTGTCATTCCCCGAACAGCCTCCTCTCCACAGACATTGCTCTAAACAGGCATCCCGAAGAGCATCATCAAAGTTGTTTTCCTTTCTCTTTTTTTGTCAAGAGTTATTCCCACACCCTGTTCAGTAATTATGTGTCACTGTGACCCTGGGGAGTCATTATGACACAGATCCTTCCTTTCCCTAATTAGTGACTAGGATTAAGAGGAGACAACCAAGACTAGGACAAGGAACACCAAAGCTTGGTCTTCAAATTGAGAAAAAAGATACTTGGAGAATTTCTTGGTTTTTTTCTCCTGGGTTTCATTGGTTCTCACTAGGGAACTGACTTACTGAGTACTGTGTGTGCAGACAACACAGCTGCCAATTCCCTATAATATTCTCCTGTCTTCTCGTTACTACTTTCTCAAATTATGAGATCCTGGGCTGGCCAGCACAATCCTCATCTGTATTTCTATAGTTCTCCTTATAGTGGCAACTGAACATAGAGAATTTAGCACTGAAGTTGGAATCAGAATGACCCAGGATCTAATCCCATCCCCTAGCCTGAACTAACTGTGTGGCCTTTAGCAAATCACTTAAACTTTCTGGATCTCAGTTTACTCATCTGTAAAATGAGGAAGTCATATTCTTTGACACTGAAGGTCAATTATAGCTCCAAAGAAATGATCCTTTAATAGATAAATAGAGCTATTTAGAAAGAGCAGAAGAGGCTCTGCAAAGATAGCAATAATGAGTAACTATTCAACAGAGTGAAGTGGGTATGTCTAAGATCAGTTTGCACAATGATACCAAAAATTGCTTTTTCAGTTTTTTTTTCTAGCTTCAGGGAACTCAAGTGCCTGTATGTTGAGATGGAGAGTTGAAAAGGGAAGTCTTTAGGAAAATTAGCTACATAGGTAGCAGTAGGCAGATTTCCAAAGTGGCCTCAGACATCTCGCCCAGCTAACTTGTCTCTACAACCTCCTCTTCAGTCTCAGTTCATTTCAGAAAAGCTATGGTGGGTAGGCAGAAGTGATGGGCAGAAGAGGCAGAGGCACTCCATCCAAGGGAGGCCAGTGGAGGTTCACAAGTACCCTCATGAAAGAAAGCTAAAGCCTGTTGTTCAGGGAGAGAGAGACTTAGTAATGTATACACTGAATGATTTGTGTCAGAAAGAAGCAGGTTCGCTCACTCCCTTTGCACAACCAAAACTATAGTCTGTGCCTTTGGCTAGAATATCCAAATTGTGTGGAGGAAACAGTATTACTTTTGGAGACATAAAGACTCAGGTCAAACCCAAAATTTGACACTATCTTTTGTGACCCTAACTGAACCACTTAAACTTCCCTGGGCCTCAAAGTTCTCATCCACAGAATGGGGATAATAATACACTATCTTATTTTATAAGTTGTTGAGATGAAGTGATGTGGATATATTTTGTTTTATCATTACGCATATGTGATTAATTATGATCATTTTTTTCATAAAAGACACTTTTCCCATTTTGTTCTCCTAGATATTTACATCTTATATTCCTGATGGAGGACCAAGTTACCGAAATTCCATGAATGCCCTCTGGTTTATCTTTATTGTCAAATTCCAGGACAATATCCAAATGCCTTGAGACAATCCAGATGCCACAGTTAGGCCCTCATGACCAAGGTATCATTGACTTACCTTCTGTACCCAGAATCTTAGAGTTGGAAGATACTTTAGAAGCAAGATAGTTCAAACTATGCCTGAAAAAGAAATCCTTTCTATAATAGTCCTGGAAGGTAAATATATAGCCTATACTCATTTAGGGAGAGAGAAGAAACATTGCCTTCTATGAAAAAAACATTTTTTTTATAACTCTGTTAAAAATGTTTTTATTTTTGTAGTATAGTCCCTCAAATTTAGGCAGCTAGAGGTTGCAGTAGATAGAGTGCCCAGCCTGGAGTCAGGAAGATTCATCTTCTTGAGTCAGATTTGGCTTTAGACACTTTCTAACCATGTGACCTGGGGCATATTACTTAATCATATTTGCCTCAGTTTCCTCATTTGTTAAATGATTTGATGAAGGAAATGGCAAACTTTTTCTATTATCCTTGCCAGCCCCAAATGGCATCATGAAGAATAGGATGCAATTGAACAATAACCTCAGACTTAATCCCCCTTCCTCACAAGGTCTAGGAACCCAAAAAGATTAAGTACTTATGCTATATAATAACTATTCCCAGGTTCTTCAACTAGGATTCATATGGCGTGATTTTGATTTGATTGCTCTATCCATGTCTTCTCTGAAATGTGGTGTCTACTACTGAACAGAAAGATCATAATAAATGGGACAATTACCTCTCTAATGATGGACTATATATGTCTTTCTTGATATTCTCCAGGATTGCTAACAGGCTTATACATATGTGAATTTTGTGGTTCTTATATAAACACGTCTATATGGATATAGTATTGATATATATTTATAGGTATATAGGCTATATATTAGTTTATTCTAGACAAAATACCATTTAGCTACTTTTATCACAACTTGGATTTCTGAAATTGATATAAGTATAATATTTTACATTTATATTAAATTTCAGATTCTTTAATTCGTCAATGCACACTGTCAAGATTTTTCTGGCTCATTGTGTTCACACTTCCTCTTGGCTTTGTATACTCTGTAAATTTGATGAGCATCCCAAATATCTTTTTATCATAGTCACTGATAAGAATGTTAAAAGAACCAAGAATAAATCCCAGAGGGCATTCTCTAGAGTTCTTCCAAGTTATCATCGATCCATTAGTAACTACTCTTTAGATACAATCATTTGATGAATTTCCAGTTCATCTAACTGTACTATTATTCAACTCACATCTTTTCATCGTTTTCACAAACATAACATGATAGACTTTGTAAAATGCTTCTTGAAAAATATGGTAATTTAGTTCCAATCTACTTTAATGCACCTGTCTTAGTAAATTTTGGGAAAAAGTAAATTCTGGCAAAACTGTTATGTGTGTATATATATATATATATATATATATATATATATATATATATATGTGTGTGTGTGTGTGTGATCATATAGGCATGTATAATACAAATGTATTATATGTGGCATTTGTATGAATGAAATTAATGCTCCTCAAACATCAAGAATGCATTCCTTGAAAACAGTTAAAGAAAATTGCCTAATAGAGTGATTGAAAATGAGAGCATAAGAGTTACTATTTTTGTACTTTAGAGATTGCTAATACTGATCATTATTTTTTATCCAGGTTTTGTAGACTTTCAGTGTTTAATTTAATTTAACTAGCATTTATTAAATACCTAAAATGTCTTAAGGCCTGTGTTAGGCACTGGGACTGCAAATACAAAAAATAAAAATAATAAAAAATAATTTCCCTGGAATTTATATTCTACTTTGGAGAGATTGAGGGCGGAGTGAAGGTCAAAAGTGTGATTTATTTTATTGAAATAGGAAGGGGGATGTAAGTATGGGGAACATTCTAGTCGTGAGAAGATAGCCTGGGCAAAGGTTTTGATTGTGATGGGAGATAGAATACCATGTAGTAGAGTAATGAGTCCTCTTGGATTCACAATTCTATCAACCATATAAAGAGCAATTAGTACTAATCCTACACAAATTGCTGTCAAATTTTGGGGTATGGGAAAGCATCTTACTTTATTCCTTTCATAGGACAGATATAATTTTAACACAAAATAGGGAAGTGTAAATCAAAGAAGGGGGATTGTAGACCAATATTATTAATGAGTACTGATTAATTTTTTCAATAAAAACCTTCAAACAATATAGTGATTCACCAAAAAATCTTTCATTGTAATAAAATTGTATTTATACCAGATGCTAAGGTAGTATAATATTGGAAAACAAATAACATAGTTAATGATACTAAAAACAAAAAAAATCCAAATGAAATAATAATAGAATTTGTATCTTTAAGTTTTTATAAATATTTCATCATATTATCCTCACACTAAATTTGTAGTTTGCTACCAAATAGGTGCTATTATCTCTATTTTTATAATTGAAGAAACTGAGGCAAAGCAAGGTTAATTGATGTGCTTAGGGTCACATAGCTAGCTAGTGTATATGGCAAGATTGGAATTCGAGTCTTCCTAACTCCAAGTCCATAATTATTTTAATAGTTGCAGAGGGGGAAAAACTTTGGAAAAATACACTACTCTTTTATGCTAAAAATCCTAAAAAGACGATACATAGCAACATCTTTCTTAATATAAAAAATCTCTATCTAAAATCAAAAGCAATTATCATAGATAATGAGTGATACTGAAATCTTTCACATTAAATTTACTTATTTGAACTATTTGTACTCCGGAATATTAGGGCTAACAAGATATAAGTTCAATTTCTTTGTACAATCAAAGTTAGTCTAGTCAGAGTTGACCAGTATAATAGAGTGTTGTGAAAAAGGCATTTATCTACCTTTGTTTTAATTTAAATCCATCAGAACCTTTAATGTAATTAGTCAGAAACTTGAAGTGTCATGCATGGTGTAGTGGAAAAAGCCAATAGGGGCCTCAAGTAGGGTGGTGGTCATGTGAATAGAGAAAAAGATGAAGGTGAAAAAGCTCATTGAGAACCTTCGCAAGTACAGTTTCCATTGAGTGGTTAGGTTGGCAACCATATTGCAAAGATCTGAAAAGTGAGGAGGGAAGTGAGGAAGTAGAATGATCCTATTATATTTCAACTTTCCAGTCCTTTTGGATATATTTGTTGTTGTGCAACTGGATATATTGTTCTCCTGGTTCATTCTACCTGCTACATTACTTCTTATAAGTCTTTCCATATTTTCTTGAGTTCTTTATATTTGCCATTTCTCAAATCTGAGTTGTTCTATGAAGGCCACTTATGTTTAGCAATCACTTTCATTGTTTAGGTCTATAGAGTTGCTTGGTTAAATTTTGTTGTCATTTTTTGAGTAACTAGTTTTCATTTATAAGCAGATTAAAAAAAATCCTGAATGCTAGTTGTAGAACTATTTCTTCTGAACTTCCTGAGGCAGAACCAAGACAGTGGAGGAGAGAATGAGCTCATATGAATCCTCCAAATGACCTAAAAAAACACCACAAAATTGAAGTCTGGAGAGACAGAGCCACTGAAAAATCAGATAGAGGTATTCTCTCAATTTAACTCAAGAGTTAAGAAAAAGTGATCAGAACTTCTGGGAAAGATGGCGGCTTAGAGGCAGCAAAAGTTCAGACCTTAGAAAACCCTTCCTTACAGATCAAAAACTGAATGCTCCTAGGGCACCTAAATTCAAACTGAACAACAGGACAGACCCAGGGAACCCTCCTTCTGGACTCAGATCAAAAGGTATGCTCTCAGAAAGCCAGAATCCTAGATCACTTGGATCTAAGGGGAAGGCAGAAGGAATGCCCCAGGACCCATCCCCCCCAACCCAGAGCACTGAGCCCGCAGCAGCAGCAGTGGGATCCTCAGGGCCGGCAAAAGGACTTGAGGGCCGACTATTCTGAAGGGCCCATCTTGAAAACAACCTGAGCCAGTCTCAGGGAGCCCAACACAGATGGAAGGGAAACAGAGAGAGAAAGGGGGAGCCTGTAGCCCCCTGGCTGTGTCCTTCCATCTGAGTCTCATGGGAGGTCCCTGCTTCAGGGCACATTCAGTTCAACCCAGCTGAACCTAATACCATCAGGAGCCCTCAGAGCTTCTGAAAGGATAGAAATGTCAGGGCTAGCAAAGGGGTTGCTAAGAAGGCTTACCTTGAAAGTAACCTGGGCCAGTCTCAAGGCATCTAACACAGGCTGCAGAGGAGGCTTTTTTTGATTCAGGGCTCATTCAGCCCAACCCAGCTGAACTTAATCCCATCAGGGGCCTTCAGAGCTCAGGGAAGCCAGGACCCCTCCCCCCCTTAGAGTGCAGGACCTTCTGAAAGAACAGAAACCTCAGGGCTGGCAAAGGATTGAGGTACCTTGCTGACAGTGCTGTGTCAGGCTCAGAGTGGGGAAGTAAAGCAGCTGAGAAGCAACTAGAGAGAACTGAGAGTAGTAACACCCGAAACACCGGCAGGCAGGGGAGGCCAGACCTTGGGCTTCCCCAGGAAGACAGAACAACTTCGGAGAAAGAACAATTTACCTGGGGCTAAAGCCTCGGACCATCAGACAGATACACTAATAGCCAGTCCTCCTCACTCAGATAGAGATGGCAAACAGTACAGAAGTACAAAAGCCTCCAAACACCAAGAAAAGCAAGAAGAAGGGGGTGTCTTTGGACACATTTTATGGAGCAAAAATACAAAATACAGAGGAGATAGAAGAGGAAACACAAGCAAATGCTCTGAAACCTCCCAAAGGAAATGGAAACTCTCCACAAACTCTTGAAGAATTTAAATCAGAAATTATCAAAAAGATGGAAGCCTTCTGGCAGGAAAAGTGGGAAATAATGCAAAAGGAAATCAACAATCTGAAGCACAAAAATACACAACTATAGAAACAGTGTGACCAAACTGAAAAGGAAAACCAGGCTTTAAAGGTCATAATCAGGGAACTGGAAGACAATGATCTTGCAAAGGAGCAAGAATTAATAAAGCAAAGCCAAAAGACCAAGAAATTAGAAAAGAACATAAAATATCTCACCGACAAGGTGATAGACCTGGAAAATAGAGGAAGGAGAGACAAATTGAGAATAATTGGCCTACTAGAAAAGCCAGAAATAAATAATAATATCGACCTCATAATACAAGATATCAAAGAAAACTGCTCAGAGATTCTAGAACAAGGGGGAAATACAGGAATTGAAAGAGTACACAGAACACCCTCTACACTAAATCCCCAAAAGACAACTCCCAGGAACGTAATTGCCAAATTCCAAAGCTTTCAAGCAAAAGAAAAAATCTTACAAGAAGACAGAAAAAGACAATTTAGATATAAAGGAATGCCAATCAAGGTCACACAAGACCTTGCAAGTTCACTTCTGAATGACCATAAGGCATGGAACATGATTTTAAGAAAGGCAAGAGAGCTGGGCCTTCAACCAAGAATCAGCTATCCATCAAAACTGACTATATACTCCAAGGGAAAGTATGGGCATTCAACAAAATAGAAGATTTCCAAGTTTTTGCAAAGAAAAGACCAGAGCTCTGTGGAAAGTTTGATACCAAAAAACAAAGAGCATGGAATCCCTGAAAAGGTAAATATGAAGGAAAGGGAAAAGGAGAAAAATGTCATCTTTTTCTTTTATTCAAACTCTCTTCTATAAGAACTACATTCATATCAATTTATATATATTAATATGTGGGGAAAATGTAATGTGTAACTCTCAAAAATTATATGCATAATAAGAGTAGTAAGAAGAATCACGCATAGGGAACAATTGGGGCATCAATATGATATGGAGAAAGGGGGGGATAGAAAGGAAAAGGGAGAGGGGAATTGTTGATGGGACTAAGATATACTCCAAGAAATAGAAGGGGAGAGAAAAAAAAACTAAATAGAATAATCTTTCTCACACAAAGATACACATGAGAAGGGGAGGGGAAGAAAACTCCTATAAGAAGGAGAGGAAGAGAGTTTTTACTTATACCTTACTCTCAGTGAAATCAACTCTGAGGGGGAAGAGCATCCAGATCGATTGGGATCTTGAATTCTATCTTATCCAAAAGGGGTATGGATAAGGGAAAACCAAAGGGGGTAGGGGGGGAGGGAACACAAAAAGGGAGGGAAGGAGAGGGGGGAGGGGGAGGGAATAAAAAGGGAGGGGCTAGAAAGGGAAACATATCAAGGGAGGGGTCTAGGGGAACTGATTTAAAGTAAATCACTGGCTTAAAAGGTTATAGCTAAAGAAGAAAGGTCAGAATTAGGGGAGGATATCAAAATGACAGGGAGTCCACAAGTGACAATCATAACTTTGAACGTGAATGGGATGAACTCACCCATAAAATGTAGATGAATAGCAGAATGGATTAGAATCCAAAACCCTACCATATGTTATCTTCAAGAAACACACATGAGGTGGGTAGACACCCACAAGGCCAGAATTAAAGGATGTAGTAAGACCTTCTGGGCCTCAACTGATAGAAAGAAGGCAGGAGTTGCAATCATGATATCTGACAAAGCCAAAGCAAAAATAGACATGATTAAAAGGGATGGGGGTGGGCAGCTGGGTAGCTCAGTGGATTGAGAGCCAGGCCTAGAGATGGGAGGTCCTAGGTTCAAATCTGGCCTCAGACACATTCTAGCTGTGTGACCCTGGGCAAGTCACTTGACCACCATTGCCTAGCTCTTACCACTCTTCTGCCTTGGAGCCAATACACAGTATTGACACAGTGTTGACTCCAAGACGGAAGGTAAGGTTTAAAAAAAAAGGCATAGGGAAGGTAATCATATTTTGTTAAAAGGGACTTTAGATAATGAGGAAATATCACTAATCAACATGTATGCACCAAATAGTATAGCACCCAAGTTTCTAATGGAGAAACTAGGAGAATTGAAGGAAGAAATAGACAGTAAAACCATATTAGTGGGAGATCTGATCCAACCACTATCAAATTTAGATAAATCAAATAAAAAATAAATAAGAAAGAGGTAAAAGAAGTGAATGAAATCTTAGAAAAATTAGAGTTAATAGACATATGGAGAAAAATAAATAGGGACAAAAAGGAATACACCTTCTTCTCGGAACCACATGGCACATTCACAAAGATTGACCATACACTAGGTCACAGAAACATGGCATACAAATGCAGAAAAGCAGAAATAACAAATACAGCCTTTTCAGATCACAAGGCAATAAAAATAACAATTAGTAAGGGTAATGGAAAACCAAATAAAAAATTAATTGGAAATTAAATAATATGATACTCCAAAATTGGTTAGTTAGAGAACAAGTCATAGAAACAATCATTTCATCGAGGAAAACAATAATGGTGAGACATCCTTTCAAACCTTTTGGAATGTAGGCAAAGCAGTAATCAGAGGTAAATTCATATCCCTGAGTGCATATATTAACAAACTAGGGAGGGAAGAGATCAATGAATTGGAAATGCAAATAAAAAAATCTTGAAAGCGAACAAATTAAAACCCCCAGAAGAAAACCAAACTAACGATTCTAAAAATTAAGGGAGAAATTAATAAAATTGAAAGTAATAGAATATTAAACTAATAAATAAGACTAGAAGGTGGTACTTTGAAAAAACAAACAAAATAGACAAAGTACTGGTCAATCTAATTTAAAAAAGGAAAGAAGAAAAGCAAATTAACAGCATCAAAGATGAAAAGGGGGACATCACCTCCAATGAGGAGGAAATTAAGGCAATCATTAAAAATTACTTTGCCCAATTATATGGCAATAAATATACCAATCTAGGTGATATGGACAAATATATTCAAAAATACAAACTGCCTATACTAACAGAAGAAGAAATAGAATTCTTAAATAATCCCATATTAGAAAATGAAATCCAACAGGCCACCAACGAACTTCCTAAGAAAAAATCCCCAGGGCCAGATGGACTCACTAGTGAATTCTATCAAACATTCAAAGAACAGTTAATCCCAATACTATACAAACTATTTGACATAATAAGCAAAGAGGGAATTCTACCAAATTCCTTTTATGACACAAACATGATACTGATTCCAAAACCAGGTAGGTCAAAAACTGAGAAAGAAAATTCTAGACTAATCTCTCTAATGAATATAGATGAAAAAATCTTAAATAGGATACTAGCAAAAAGACTCCAGCAAGTGATCAGAAGGGTCATCCACCATGATTAAGTAGGATTTATACCAGGGATGCAGGGCTGGTTCAATATTAGGAAAACCATCCACACAATTTACCATATCAACAAGCAAACCAACAAAAATCACATGATTATTTCAATAGATGCAGAAAAAGACTTTGATAAAATACAACACTCATTTCTATTAAAAACACTAGAAAGCATAGGAATAGAAGGGTCATTCCCAAAAATAATAAACAGTATATATCTAAAACCATCAGCTAATATCATCTGCAATGGAGATAAACTAGATGCATTCCCAATAAAGATCATGAGTGAAACAAGGATGCCCATTATCACCTCTATTATTTGACATTGTACTAGAAACACTAGCAGTAGCAATTAGAGAAGAAAAAGAAACTGAAGGCATCAAAATAGGCAAGGAGGAGACCAAGTTATCACTCTTTGCAGATGACATGATGTTCTACTTAAAGAATCCTAGAGATTCAACCAAAAAGCTAATCAAAATAATGAACGACTTTAGCAAAGTTGCAGGATATAAAATAAACCCACATAAGTCATCAGCATTTCTATATATCTCCAACACAACTCAGCAGCAAGAACTAGAAAGAGAAATTCCATTTAAAATCACCCTGGACAATATAAAATACTTAGGAATCTATCTCCTGAGACAAACACAGGAAATATATGAACACAACTACAAAACACTCTCCATACAATTAAAACTGAATCTAAAAAATTGTTCATGGGTAGGATGAGCTAACATAATAAAAATGACAATCTTACCCAAACTTATCTATCTAATTAGTGCCATACCCATTGAACTGCCAAAAAATGTCTTGACTGATTTAGAAAAAAACATAACAAAGTTCATTTGGAACAAAAGATCAAGGATATCCAGGGAAATAATGAAAAAAAAAAACACAAATTATGGGGGCCTTGCAGTCCCAGACCTTAAACTATATTACAAAGCAGAAGTCATCAAAACAATTTGGTACTAGCTAAGAGACAGAAAGTAGGATCAGTGGAATAGACTTGGGGCAAGTAACCTCAGCAAGATAGTATATGATAAACCCAAAGATCCTGGCTTTTGGGACAAAAATCCACTATTCAATAAAAACTGCTGGGAAAATGGGAAGGTAGTATGGGAGAGATTAGGTTTGGATCAACACCTCACACCCTACACCAAGATAAATTCAAAATGGGTGAATGACTTGAACATAAAGAAGGAAACCATAAGTAAATTGGGTAAACACAGAATAGTATACATGTCAGACCTTTGGAAGGGAAAAGACTTTAAAACCAAGCAAGACTTAGAAAAAGTCACAAAATGTAAAATAAATAATTTCAACTACATCAAATTAAAAAGCTTTTGTACAAACAAAACCAATGCAACTAAAATCAGAAGGGAAGCAACAAATTGGGAAACAATCTTAATAAAAACCTCTGACAAAGGTTTAATTACTCAAATGTCCAAAGAGCTAAATCAATTGTACAAAAAATCAAGCCATTCTCCAACTGATAAATGGGCAAGGGACATGAATAGGCAGTTATCAGATAAAGAAATCTGCGAAAGGAACAGAACCAGGAGAACATTGTACACAGAGACCGATACACTGTGGTACAATTGTATATAATGGACCATTAGTGTCAATGCAATGTCCCTGAACAATCTGCAGGGATCTAGGAGAAAAAACACTATCCACAAGCAGAGAACAAACTGTGGGAGTAAAAACACCGAGGAAAAGCAACTGTGTGACTACAGGTGTTAAGGGGACATGTCTGAGGAGAGACTCTAAATGAACCCTCTAATGCAAATACCAACAACATGGAAATGGATTTGAATCAAGAACACATGTGAAACCCAGTGGAATCATGGGTCGGCTATCGGGGGGAGGGGGGAGTAGAAAAGAAAATGATCTTTGTCTCCAATGAATAATATTTTGAAATGACAAATAAAATATTGTTTAAAAAAAAGACACTGGCAAAAGGTAAAGGTCCATCTGTGTGAATAAAAAATATCATTTTCTATGAAAAAAAAAAGAGAGAGATCAGTGACACAGGGATGGAGGCTATTTGAAAGCCCACATAGATAAAATACCATAGTGGGATTAGGTGATCACATCAGAAGCAGCAGGAGCTTTGGGAGCTCCCAAGATAAGAAATATAAGATGACCTGGCAGCTGGTGACAACTGTACTAGCACTGGACACAGTGCTAGATGCTTTTTGGCAACTCTATTATCTAGACATACTTATGGGTATGGTTCAAAGTAATGGAGGATCATTTTCAGTCACGAGAGAGTAAAAGACCTGAGGGACAGTATCATTTTTGGCCCCAAGGAATTAGGAGCTTTGAGATATATCACCAATCTCAAATTCAAGGGATTAAGGGCCCTTCCTGATTAAGGACCAAAGTGCAGAACAGAAGAGCAGTGACCACATCTTTCCCCAGATGTCACCATCTTGTAAGACCCTGAAAATTCCAAATCCTCAGGACTATCTGAAAATAGCAATGTAAAAAAAGCCTGAAGCTTGAAACTCTCTCTCCACCCCCCCTCTACCCCACCAGCAAGAACAGAAATCACATTAATATTACAAATCAAGGAATAGGATTGTGTTAAATGGATTTTCTTAATCTCTTCCTCTGTCTCCTTAAGAGGCAAATGAACAGGGTTTCTAAGTAGATCAATACTGACAGGATTCAGTTGTCAAAGTGGAAGATTCCATTACCAGGGAGACCAGGAGAGAGAAAAGGAAGCAGCACTGACACTTAGGGGTTTTTTGCCTCTGGATCTCAAGAGAGCAAGAGGTCTATCTCTGAGGCAAGGGCTACTGGCAGTTGGCTACAGACAATTGGGCTAATAGAAAACTGATTGAAGGAATGGATGGATGGTGGCTGTTTATTATTTAGGGAATTAGGTAGTTTGTGGATTATTTGTAGATAGAGGTTAGAATAGGCCTGGTGTTTGCCAGACAAGAAGAAACTGTCCTTAGCAGACAGTTAGAGGTAGTTATTAGATATTTGAGATAGCATTAGGAATTTTAGATATAGTTATAGGGTATAAGAATAATAATCTCTCCTCTTTTCTATTTTCTATCTGTAATTCTTTCTCTAATTAAACTAAGTGTTTTTATTCAACTGCTCTCCTCACTTTGTCAAACTCCTTTTAGGCCTTACAATCCAAAAAAAGGAGTAACCAACAGAAAAAGAAGTTGACCATAAAAATATGTCATGGTATCAAGGAAGATCAAGCAAACACTCAGAAGAAGACAATGAAATCAAAACAACAACAAACAAAGTCTTAAAGAAAAATGTGAATTGGGCATAAGCACAACAAGAAGTCATGAGCAAAAACATTATTTTTAAATTAAATAAGAGTGGTAGAGAAAACAATAGGAAAATAAATGAAAGGAAAGGGAGAACATTATTAAAGGGCATTTAAAAGCTTGTAAAAAGATGTTTAAAAACTCATGGATGAAAATAATATCTTAAAAAACAGAATTGGACAAGTGGGAAAAGAGGCACAAAAGCTCATTGAAGAAAATAATTTCTTAAAAATTAGAATCAAGCAAGTGCAAGATAATGGCTCCACAAAAAAACAAGAAGCAATAAAGTCAAATGAATAAAAAATAAGAAATATTTCATGAGAAAGAAACTAACATGGAAAATATATGGAGGATAGATTATTTAAGAGCTGTTGGACTCCAATATAAAAGAGCCTAGATGCCATATTTTAAGAAATTGTCATGACAGTAAAGGAAAATAATAAATGTTGGAGGGGATGTGAGAAAACTAGGACATTAATGCATTGTTGGTGTTGTCATAATTTGGAATTATGTCCAGAAGTCATTAAAAGAATGCATCCCTTTTGATTCAGGAATACCACTTCTAGGTTTGTATCCCAAAGAGATAATAAAAAAGGGCTGAACAAAAATATTCGTAGCTGTGCTCTTTGTAGTGGCAAAAAAAAATGGAAAATGAGGAGGTGTACCTCAGTTGGTAATGGCTGAACAAATTGTGGTGTATGATGATGATGGAAAACTATTGTGCTATAAGGAGTGGTGAACTGCTTGATTTCTATATGAACTGGAAAGACTTCAATAAACTGATGTTTAGTGAAATGAACAGAACCAAGAAAACATTATACACAGAAACTGAAACATTGTGGAAAGATCAAATGTAACAGACTTTTGTATTAGCAGCAATGCAATGATCCAGGATAGTCCTGAGGTACTTGTGAGAAAGAATGCTATCTACATTGAGAGAAAGAACTATGGGAATAGAAATGCAGAAAAAAATCATGTGATTTATCACTCATTTATATGGCTATATGATATGGGGTTGTGGTTTTAAAATATTACTCTATTATAAAATGACTAATGTGGAAATAGGTGTCAAGTGATAACATGTATAATCCAGTGGACTTGCTTGTCACTTCTCTGGGAGGGAGGAAGGAAGAGGGGAGGGACAGAAAATGAATCATATAATCATGAAAAAATATTTTAAAAATTAAAAAAGGTAATGTGGAAAAAAAAGAAATTGCCAAGGAAAATTCCCTGAATATCTTCAAACAAGAGGGCAAAATAGAAACTGATAGAATCTACTCATCATAAACTGAAAGAGATTCTAAACTGAAAACTCCCAGGAATATTATAATCAAATCCCAAAGCTCCCAGGTTAAATAGAAAATACTTTAAGCAGCCAGAAAGAAACCATTCAAATACTATGAAGACCTGGCCAGATTTAAAAACTCACATACATCACTAGATTCAGTCATTTTAAAATTAAAATAATTTCAGTTGTTTGCATAATACTGAACACTTAATTACTGAATTGTGAATATCATTTCTTTCTAGTCATTTTAGACTTGACTATGATCAAGGGAATTTGATAGGAAAACTGGAGCCAGCATGAATCAACTTACAAGAACCAGTTATTAATTTTTAGTGTGATCATTTCAGAGCAGTTACCCCTCAGAAATTGGCAAAAGGCTACAAATTAGGGTTTGATTCATATCTTTGCTGTTTTGACTTTAAAAATGGAGAAAAGTTAACAACACAGCCTGAACGTCATTGTGTTGTTGCATAATGCAGGTTTACCCTTTTGTATATAGTTGTGTTATTTTGTGTTATGTGATACATTGTGCCATTGTGTGACATGGCATATTGTTTGATGTCAACTTTCTGTCAGGCATGTCACTTTCTGTCTTTTCATGACAATGTATATTGTTTATGATATAGACATGCTATTGCATGTCATAATGTATACAATGCAGATATGTTATAGCATGCTATTCTATGATAGTCATTTAATCACATGACATAGGTGTGATATGACATGTAGTTCATAATGTACTTGTGTTATTGAGTGCTTATACATGACAGGTGTGTTATTTCAAGTCCTTGCATGATATAGGTGTGTTATTTCATGGTAAGTCTGTCTTTCCATGTCACAGGTATGCTGTTGCATGTGGTTGCATATCAAGGTATGACAAGTTTCAGAGTCATATGATTGCAGGTGGTTGCTTGATGCAAGTGTGTCTTTGATACAGACATGTCTTTCAATGTTATAGGTGTATAGTTGTATGTCATTGGGTAACATAGTCCTGTCATTGTATGTTGCATTTGTATCTTAGTGTGTTGTGGATGTGTAACTACATGCAATCCAGCATAGGCATTTCTTTGGTTGTCAGGCATGATGTGGCATATTATTGCATGACATGACATGTTAAAGGATCACTAATTTCCCTAGTTTCTTGTTGTCTCTCTTACTGGGAATTTCAGTATTTGACACTCTTCAAGTATTGTCCCCAGTTCTCTTTATAAGCACATAGGCTCATGGGTCTCAAAACAACAGGAAGAATTCTATTAGAATTTAATGGGTAAAGAATAACACCTTTGAGCTGATAGAAAGGGGGAAAATCCTATACAGTAAGCAACCATGACTCAGAAACCATTACAGTTTTTAAGACTCAGAATTCTCTTGTGAGGAGGGTATCATTCTACAATGATGGAAAATTTTCCCATGAATTAGTCTACCTCTACTCTCTTACTCTTGCTTCCTGCTATTCTTTGCAAGTTTCACTAGTCAGTGTTTCCTATCGATGCTACTGCTTGGGCTCTATTCCTATTGCTTCACTGAAGTTATCTTCAGCTCACAAGAGGTGGCAATCTTTTATTCTATAGTATCTGCTTCATGCAATTAAGTTCTTCAGTCCACTCATCTTATTTATTCCATAAGCTTTCCAATGTCTGAATATTTCATTGTCAGATGGAACTCTACTTTCTGCTATTCTGTTCTCGTGCCATTTGCCATTCCTCATGGTGTGACTGTTATACTTTCCTCTACTTTGTCATTTTCTACATTTGTCATTTTCCCAAGGCACCAAATATCTTGTAAGAATAAGTCCTTGAAAGAGTATCTTATAGTCAAGTGTATATATGTGTGTAGTGTGATATCTATCTACCTATCTATCTATCTCCATCCATCTATCTATATATAGATATGTAGAGAGATAAAGATTAGAGGACTTAGAATATGATATCCTGGAAGGCATAAAAGCTGGGGTTACCACCAAGAATAACCAATCCAGCAAAACTGAACATAATATTTTGAGGGGGAAATGCAATAGAGGGGAAATGCAAATTCATGATTCATGATCAAAAGGTCAGAGTTGATTTATATTCAAATACTAGATTAAAGAAAAGAGTAAAAAGGTAAGAATAAAAGAATAAAAGGATTCAATGAGTTTAAAACATGTTAACTCAATGTGTAGATGATGTAGGTATCTTCTAAGAATGTAATCATTATTAGGGCAGGTAGAAATCTTCTACATAGAAAGAAGGAGCAAGCATGAGTCAATTATATTGAATTGTTGTAAAAAAATAAATAGGTAAGGAAGAGAGATCCCCTAGGAAATGGGGAAAGGGAGAAGAAGAATGAGGAGAATTATCTCACATTAAAGAGCTAAGAAGAGTTTTTACAGTGAAGGGGAAAATTTGTGTGTGTGTGTGTGTGTGTGTGTGTGTGTGTGCATGTGTGTGTGTGTTCAATGTTTGAATCCACTCAGATCTAAGTTGATTTCAAGGGGAAACATATATATATATATATATATTATATATAATATATATATATGTGTGTGTGTGTGCATGTACATATATATTCCATTAATAATAAAACTATAATACTCAAAAAGAAAATAGGAGGGGAAGAGAATAAGAGAAAATGTGTGATTGATAAAAAGGAGAGCATTTAAAATAAGTCACTGGTCAGAAGCAAAATGGACTTTAGAGAAGGATAGGATAAAAAAATAGGAGGATAAAAAAGAAAAAAATAGGATGTGGGAAATACATGATATTAATCATGTATGAATGTGAAAGGTATGAACTTACCCAGAAAATGGAAGAGATAACAGAATAGAGTAGAACACAGAATCAAACAATATATTGTTTGCAATAAACACATTTGTAACAAAGACACACATAGTTAAATAAGAGGCTGGATCAGAGTTTATTAAACTTCTGCTGAAGCAAAAGGGAAGAAATAACAATTATGATCTCAGAAAAAATAGAGCCAATTAAAAGGGATAAGAATGGCAACTTTATCATGCAAAAGGAACCACAGTGAATGATGAAGTAATATCAAGACTAAAAACATATGCATCAAATGGCAGAGCATCCACATTTCTAAAAGAAAAATTAAATGAATAACAGTAGGAAATAGACAATAAAACTACAGTAGTGGGAGACTTCAACTTTTTCCTCTTAGAGCTAGATAAATCTAATAATAAAATGAATAAGAAAGAAGGCAGAGAGACAAAAATAATCTTGGAAAAATTAGTTATGATAGATATCAGGAGAATACTTAGTGGGAATAGAAAGGAGAATAATTTTTCTTGAGCTATAGATGAACCTTCACAAAAATTGAGCAGGTATTAAGACTTAAAAACCTCACAACCCAATGCAGAAACATAAATAGTAATAAATTTACATTTAACAAAACCCTTTGGAAGTATAGATTAACAGTTAATTGGAAACTAAATAATCTAATCTCTACGAATGAGTGGCTAAAGAACAAATCATGGAAATAATTATTTCATTAAATAGAATAACAACAATGAGATAGCTTTCCAAAATTTGTGGGATGCAACCAAAGCAGTACTTAGGAGAAAATTTATATTCCTTAATGTGTACACTAATAAAAAAAAAAGAGAGCAGATAAATAAATTGGATATTCAACTAAAAAAATAAAAACAAGAAAAAGAACAAACTAAAAATCTCTAAACACTAAATTGGAAATCCTAAAATCCAAAGTAGAGATTAATAAAATTGAAAGTAATAAAATAATTTAACTAATAAGTAAAACTAAAGTAGAGACCTGGCTTTTCCATGGGAATACCAAGCACCTAACAACCATCATCAGTATTGCTACTCTTCTCATTACAGCCAGCTTACTGGAGTAGGAAAAGGGATGATCAAGATCCTGATGAAATATTTTATACATCTCCTTAAAGACAGGTGATAGGCATAGTGAACATTGAGATTCTTTCTTTTCTTTCTTTCTTTCTTTCTTTCTTTCTTTCTTTCTTTCTTTCTTTCTTTCTTTCTTTCTTTCTTTCTTTCTTTCTTTCTTTCTTTCTTTCTTTCTTTCTTTCTTTCTTTCTTTCTTTCTTTCTTTCTTTCTTTCTTTCTTTCTTTCTTTCTTTCTTTCTTTCTTTCTTTCTTTCTTTCTTTCTTTCTTTCTCTCTTTCTTTCTTTCTTTCTTTCTTTCTTTCTTTCTTTCTTTCTTTCTTTCTTTCTTTCTTTCTTTCTTTCTTTCTTTCTTTCTCTCTCTCTCTCTCTCTCTCTCTCTCTCTCTTTCTTTCTTTCTTTCTTTCTTTCTTTCTTTCTTTCTTTCTTTCTTTCTTTCTTTCTTTCTTTCTTTCTTTCTTTCTTTCTTTCTTTCTTTCTTTCTTTCTTCCCTTACCTTCTGCCTTGGGCAGAAGAGTGGTAAGGGCTAAACAATGGGGGTCAAGTGTTGCCCAGGGTTACACAGCTAGGAAGCATCTGAGGCCAGATTTGAAACCAGGACCTCCCTTCTCTGGGCTTGGCTCTCAATCCACTGAGCCACCCAACTGCCCCTTATCTCCTATTTTCATTGATAACTGGGAAGAATCAGTAATTTCTGCTTCTTTATCAGTGGAGTTCATGTACTTTAATTGTTCTGGCAGAGTCATTATAGTTTTCAGGAATCCCAAAACCTGGCCTAAAGCATAAATATGTCTTTTATCATATGCAGGTAATAGGGAAGATGTTAAATTTTTTCATGGTTTGGACCTGAATATTTATATTGGTGGTCACCAGGGATTTTATTACTAAATACTCAAATGAATTACTCAAGTAAATGAAATTTATGGTAGTGTATTTTTACAACAGAGAGAAGATATTAAGGAAGAAAGAAAAAAGGGGAGAGAGGAAGAGAGAACTCTAACTTCCTCTGAACCAAGTAGAAATTCTAAGTACCATTCAGGGGAAAGAAGTCTCAAGAATATGGGCCTTCCTCGGAGGTTCGCACCTCCAGAAAGGCAAGGAAACTAAGTCAGCCTTTCACTCACCACAGTGACCATCTAAAAGGAAAACAGTCTGAGGTCTCCTGTACGAGATCCTCCAGGGGTCCAGTTCCACAACCAAGTGTCTTAACTCCAAGTCTGTGTGTCTGTCTTCCAGTCTCTCCTCCAAGTGACTCTTCTTCACTCCAAATCCAAGTGACTGATCTTGATTCCAGTCCAACTCCAAGTGACTGAATCTTGATTCTATCAATTCATCTCTGTGTGCCTCTGTTTCCTCTATTTAAAGATCTTTTTCTCTCGTGTCTGCTCCCCTAAATTTTATGTCTACCAATCACAGCAGATGCTCCTCTCCAGGACTGCCCACTCAATGTATTAAATATCACACCTTTTGTAGTTAGTTAATGCTTTTTTTAGTTAAACACCTTTTGTAGTTAAAATGGGTACATCTACTTTAAGTACTGAGTTAACACTTTGGGGATTAAGATCTAAAAATAGACAGGGGATTACAATTTAATCTTCCCAATAAAGGAAGAGCTAAGTACCATCATTGTTCAATCAGGAGATAGTCAAATCCAATCTTCACGATGAGCAATGTTCAATAAGTACTGTGAGTTTTAAAAGTCTTATCATGGGAAATCATAAAGGATTTTAACTTTTAGTAGTTTCATCTTTTCATGATAGTTTTGTAGATATTCTTTATCTTGTATCAAATATTGAAGCTTTGAAAAGTTTTCAGAAAATGACTGATCTTACCAGACTCATGACTTCCCCATCCCCATAGTTTTAACCACATATGTAATAATGTGTTTTATATTACATGTTCATGTTCAAGATACATTTGGTAGTTAAAAACTTGCATTGTATTTACTTGGGTTATTTGCATTTATGTGGAATCACATAGGAAAAAAAATCTGGTCAGAGGTCTGAATTTGTGCAATATTTAATTTAACCACTAGGTGGTAACCAAGCTATTCACTGCTGACCCATTCTTATGCAGGCTTATTACCCTTTTACAAACTGCAAAATCTCCACTGGCCACTAGAGTGAATTCAAGTCTGCAAATGCTGGTTTTCGCTCTTATTCTCCTGAGTTCCCCTACTGATTTTAGCATGATTTTGTCATTTAATTTCAGAAACTGTGTTTTAACCTTTTAATGTACTAAGTCCTGATCTAAAAAGAGAAATGTAAAAATCATTAATGCATATTTTATCAACTTATTCCATTGTCTGCTACTTGTCCCATTCCATTAAAATTCTTAACACCTTGCTGGTTCCCACTACTACCAGACCTAGGTTATTGCCTTCTCTTTCTGGGCTCTAACAAGCCTTAACTGAACATTTTTTTACTCAGAGGGCTACTCTTATCCCTGGACACCGAAAAGGAATGGTTGGGGGCTGTCTAATAAACAGAGTGACCTTACTGTCTATGCAGTTTTTCTTCCGTGTGACTGCCCAATATTATTGTGCTGATGTGCCTCTCTGGTTTACTGGCTTGCCTGTGGTCAACATTCTAACCTGGTCATTTAGAACAACCAAGTCATTTCACCCATATTTCTGTTCCTATAGCATGTTAACAAAATGTAAGGGGGAAAATTATCCATGCAAGAGTTACAATGGCAATCAGACATTCACTCAGTAACTAGTGAAATGGTATTGAGAAAGCTACTGCTCTCTGTACCCCAGAATCTTCTATATATTATCCAAATTCTAGAACTATCAGGAGACAAAAGTGGGGCACTGTTTCTGCCTTTGTCAATAAATGTGTTTTAATGTCCCTACATAGAGTTAAAGAATCAGGATATTGGAAGAGATCTCCAAGGTCACTGAATTCAAGCCATACTCTACTCAGGCATCCTTGACAGACAATGATATATTTCTTTCCCCAGAGCCTATTCTCATTCTCCATCAACAGCTCCACTGTAGAGCTGCTCACACACAGTTCAATGTAAAAGCCTTGAACTCTGATTTTTTGATTAAGTCCCTGCTTTTCGGAAAGCAGTTTTGTCTAACTCATTCCCCTCCTACCTCTATTTCCCATCCTCAGGAATAAACCCTGAACATACCATTTGTACTAGGTTTTACCTATAGTCTGTACAAGGCTGTCTCACAAGGGATAAATTATGCACTCAGCCTGAGAGCAGATTGATTGGTACACATGCCCAGCCAACTCTTGTTTGAGATGACTGCTATGATATATATATATATATATATATGTCTGTGTGTGTGTGTATAATTTCTTCTCTTTCTTAAAACATCGTTTTTAATGGGCAATAAGAAAATGTATTATTATATGTACCCATTTAGTTGTTCAAAACAAAGAGAAAAGAAAGGATCCATCTCTAGAACTAGAAAAAGAAAAAGAACAAATTAAAAATCTCCAATTAAACAACAAATTGGAAATCCCCAAAATGAAAAGAGATTAATAAAATTCAAAGAAAGCCATTACAGTAATAAAGAAAACTAGGTGTTAGTTTTGTGAAAAAATAAAAAAAAGATAAATTGTTGGTTAATTAGATTTTTAAAAAGAAAGAAGAAAATCAAATTACCAGTATCAAAAATGAAAAAAAAAAGTGAATTCACCATCAAGGAAGAAGAAATTAAACAATTATTAGGAACTATTTTGCCCAAATATTTGCCAATAAATCTGATCATTTTAATGAAATGGATAAATATTTATAATATAAATTGTCCAGATTAGTAGTAGTAGTCTCTTGGTAACCAAGGATGACTATTGTCTTTGTGCGTTTTTGTGCACAAAGACACCTGTGCATGAAGATTTAAGTGGAAAAGTCGATGCACAGAGACAATCCCACTCTCTCGTCCTTGAAAGCCTGGGTCCAGTGGCACAAAAAGGCATTACATCTGGAGACTTCCTCAGCTGCATTGGATGGCTGTGTTGTCTTTTGTGCTCCAACACGCCCTAAGCACTCCACAGTGCCTTGCTGTATCGCCATCTCAGCCGTTGAACCTTCTTGTTGGTTTCTTCCACCTGTTCTGCCGAAACAGTCTTCACATGCTGGGTGAGCAAAGCCCTAGTTCACCAGGGGTCGACGATGACCCGATGGCTACCCTCACAAGGTTTGGCCAGCCTGTCGAAGCTGTTCCCCGGGGTGTGGCCACTGCCACATGCTAGCAGCTACTAGGAGCCACAAGTGAGAGCTGGGCGTCAGGTGAGGGTCAGAGGCTGGAAAGCTGCCCTAGGAGGGCACGACAAGCCCTCCATACCAAAAATATTACTCCTCCCTGAGCACCCCATACACCCCTGTCCAGATTAACAGAAGAGGAAATAGGATGTTTAACCTTATTATAGAAAATTAAATTGTACAAGCTATCAATGAATTCTCTAAGAAAAAAACCAGGACCAGATAGATCCATACATGAATCCTACCAAAAAATCCAAAGAACGATTCATTTTAATATTATATGGAAAGAAAGGCAAAGGAGTCCTACTAAATTCCCTTTATGGCATAAATATTGTGCTGATAACCAAATTAGGAAGAGCAAAAACAGAGAAAGAAAACTATAGAACAATCTCCCTAATGATTACCAATGCAAAATTTTTAGATAAAATACTAACTAGGAGATTATAACAAAATACCACAAAGATCACACACCATGACCAAGTGGGATTTACATCAGATATTCAGGGCTGGTATGATATTAGGAAAACTATCAGAATAATTTATCATATAAGTAAGAAAAAACAATAAAAATCATATCATGATTTCTACAGATACAGAAAAAGCTTTTCACAAAATACAGCAGATTCCTATGAAAAATATTAAAAAGCAAAGAAAAAATGGAGCTGTCTTTAAAAGCATAACTAATATTCATCTAAAACCACCAGCAAGCATTATTTGTAAAGAGGATAAGCTAAAAGCTTATCCACATAAAATCAAGGATGAAGAAGGATATACATTATCAACACTATTATTCAGTACTATACTAGAAATGCTAGTTTTGGAATAAAAGAAGAAAAAGAAAACAGAGGTTAGAAAAGGCAATAATGAAACACAATTATCACTCTTTCTAGATGATATGATAGTATACTTGGAGAATTGACTAAAAAACTAGTCAAAATAATTAAAAACTTTAGCAAAGCTGAAGGATATAAAATAAACACAAATATATAATCAGCATTACCAATGAAGTTTAGCAATAATAGATAGAAAAAAACATATTCCATTTAAAATAACTGTTAAAAAATAAAATACTTGGGAGTCTATCTGCCAAGACAAACACAAAACCTATATGAACACATTTTTATAACACTTTTCATACTAAATCAGATATGAACAATTGGAAAAATAATAGTTTGAGTCAATGTAATTTTAAAAAAAGAACTCTACCTAAATTAATTTACTGACTCAGAGGCACATAGAATTATCAAAAGTATTTTATATTGGTAGAAAAAAAAACAATAGAAAAATTCGTCTAGAGGAATAAAAGTTCAATAATATCAAGGACATTAAATAAAAAATTGTGGAAGAAAATACCCTAGTAGTACCATATTTTAAACTGTATTACAAAGCAGTAATCAGGAAAACAGTCTGCTACTAGAAAAGAACTAGAATGGCAGGTAAGTGGAATAGGTTAAGCATATGATACATGGAGGTAAATAACCATAATGTTCTAGTATTTGATAAACCCAAAGATCCAAGCTTTGGGGACAAGAACTCACTATTTGACAAACACTGCTGAAAAATCTAGGAAGTAGTGAAGCAGAAACTAGCCATAGACCAATATCTCATACCATATATTGAGATAAGGTCAAAATGGGTGTTTGATCTAGACATAAAGGATGATACCATAAGCAAATAGGGGAGCATGGAATAAGTCACTTATCAGATTTATGGATAAGGGAAGAATTTATGACCAAAGAAGAGGGAGAAAGAATTACCGGATATAAAATAGATTATTCTATTACATTAAATTTAAAAGGGTCTGTACAAACAAAACCAGTGCAGCTAAGATTAGAAGCAGCAGAAAACTTGGGGAAATTTTACATCAAATTTCTTTGATAAAGGCCTCATTTTCTCAAACATATCGAGAACTGAATACAATTTTTAAGGATATAAGTCATTCCTCAATTAATATATCATCAAAGGATATGAATAGACAGTTTTCAGAGAAGAAAGCAAAACTATCTATGGTCATATGAAAAATGTTCTAAATCTCTATTGATTAGAGAAATGCAAGTTAAAATGACTTTGAAGGACTTCTTCAGGCACCAAATTGGCTAATATGATACTCATCAAATGGAGCATGGCTGAACAAGTTGTGGCATATGATTGTGATAGAATGCTTTTAATATATAATAAATGATGAGCAGGTTATCAATGATAGATTTTAATGGTATTTGGTTATGCACTTTCCTATAGCTCTTAATGGGCTTTCATTGCTCTTCTGCATCAAAATCAATGTATGTGATACATGCTGGGAGCTAAGATGGCAGGCAGTAAAAGGGACTCTCAGTTTGCCCAAACCCTCCAAACACACAAAAATAAAAAATAAAACTCCTCAAAATAAAAGAAAGCAGGAGGGGCATATATGATTGGGTTTGGAGAGGACAGTTGTAAATATAGTGAGAGCTGCATTGGTAGGAGCTTGCTGAGCCCACACTAGCACAACCCTAATTGCTACCAAGTAACCTAAGGCAACAAGATGGCAGACTGGAGGAGTAGCCCAGCTGTAGCCCTACCCACTTCCCAGTGCCCTGAGGTAATGAAATAGCAGACCAGGACAAAGCCCAACACAGGAATTAATAGGGAAACCAGAAAGAGGAGAGGTTAAGGGGGAGTACAAAATCCAGCTATAAAAATTACTTTGTTTCCCCACAAGAAGCCAGTCAATCCAATCTCTGGAAGTGCACACCAAGGGACCCAAAGATAACCAGACCCACTCCAAAATCAGAGAATACTACACTACAAGCTTGGAACAGCACTTCCTTGATGCCAGGAGCAGAGCAGAACCTCAACAGATAGATAAAGTAATGAGAAGGGGAAGGAGGCAGTAGAAAAATTAGTTAAATACAAAGGAAAAGGCTAACCTTATAAAGTTATTTTAGTGACAGGGAAGATCAGAATACAAATTAACAAGAGGACAACAATGACAAAAAGGAAACAGAGAAAATATGTTAAGTTCCAAATAATTCTTGAAAGAACCTGAAAAGAAGTTAAATCAAATAATAAAAGAAATGACAGAAAGATTCAACAAGTTGCAAACAAGAATGGACCAAATGGAAATGGAAGCCCAAAAAACAAACAAATAAACACACACACACACAAAAAAAAAAAACATTGAAGAAAACAACATCTTAAAGACTACAATGCGCCAAATGGGAAGGAAGCACAAAAGCTCAAGGGAGAAAGTAACTTCTCCAAAATTAGAATTGATAAAAGGGAAGCTAATGATTTTCATAAGATAATAAGAAATAAGACAAAATCAAAAGAATGAAAAAATAGAGGAAAATCTAAAATACTTCACTGTAAAAATAACTGACATGGAAAATACATCCAGGAGAGGTAATCTTGAGAATAATCATAATACCTGAAAGCTATGATTGAAAAAAAAAAAGAGCCTGCACACCATATTACAAGAAATCACCATGAAAAGCTGCCCTGATATCCTTAAGCAAGGGAGGGGAAATAGAAAATGAAAGAATCCATTGATCACCTCCTGAAAGAAATCCTAAAATAAATATCTGAGGATTATTATAGTAAAATTCAAAAACTCTCAGACCAAAGCAAAAGTACTGCAAGTAAATAGAAGGGAACAATTTGAGTTTTGGGGAGCTATGGTCATGATCATAACCCTAACCCTAACCTTTCAGTGTCTACATTAAAGAACCAGAAGGCTGTAAAAAATAGACACGAATCCAGGACTTCAACCCCCAGAAACCCTTGCTCCACTTCCCCAGAATGCTTTGTAATCTCACCTGGGCTGAGAGCGAGATGGGGTATTTAAACCTGGTTGTGAATAGGCTCGGGCTTTTTTGGACTTCCTTTTTGGAGCAGACACGGCTCTTCCTTGATGTGAGATTATCTTGTCTAGGCCTCTCTGGCCTAGGCACGTGTTTCTTATCCTGTATTTTCTTTAATCCTTAATCTTTAATAAACCTCATAAAATATAATACTCATTACAGAGAGAAACTAATTTCTACCTGCCTCAGTCTCCTCAGTCTCCCCTAAATTTTAATCTTCACAAGGCATGGAATATGAAATTTCAAAATGCAAAATATCTAGGCCTACAACTAAGAATCACATGCTCAGCAAAATTAAGCATAACTCTTTAGGTTAAAAAAGTGGCATTTAATGAAATAGAGGCAACTTTACAAAAATTGTCCATATGAAACTTACAATCAAATGTAGAAAAGCTGAAATATTAAGTGTATCCTTTTCAGACTATAATGCCATTAAACTTACATTTTAACAAGGCAGTAGAAACACTAAAAATTAATTAGAAAGTAAATAATCTTATTCTAAAGAATGAATAGGTCAAAGAACAATAATTTCATTAAAGAGAACAATAAAGAGACAACCTATTGTGAAGGCTAGATTTGTCTATCTCCTGATTATAACAATGAAGGTACTTAGCCCTTCCTTTATTGTGAAGATAAAATATAATCCCCTATCTATTTTTAGATTTTAATCCCCAAAGTGTTAATTCAGTATTTAAAGTAGATCTACCCATTTTAACTACAAGATGGTGTTAACCAAGCAAAAAAGGTGTTAACTAATCAAAAAAAGTGTTAACTAACTACAAAAGGTGTGACACCCACTTCATACATTGAGTGGGCAATACTGGAGAGGAACATCTGCTGTGATTGGTAGAGATATAATTTAGGGAAGGTGACACAAGAGAAAAAGGTCTTTAAATAGACGAAACAGAGGCACACAAGGAAATCAAGAGATGAAAAATGAAGAAAAGTCAGTTGGAGGAGAGATTGGAAGACAGATACTTGAGGAGAGACTGGAAAACAGACACTCAGACTTGGAGTGAAGACACTTGGCTGTGGAACTGGACCCCTGGAAGAGCTTGTGCAGAAGACCTCAGACTGCTTTCCTTTTAGATGGTCCATGTGGTGGGTGAAAGGCTGACTTAGTTTCCTTGCCTTTTCTGGAGGTGTGCATCTCTGAGAAAGGTCCATAGTCTTGAGACTCCTTTAACCTGATTAGGGCCTTAGAATTTCTACCTGGCTCAGAGGAAGCTGGAGTTCTCCATTCTACCATAGTAATTCATTTTGGGATTTAGTATCCTTGGTGACCACCAATTTAAATATTAAGCCCAACCACAAAAAAAAAATTCTAACAATGCCCAAATTTATAGGATGAGCCAAAGCTGCACTTAGGGGGAAATTTATATCTCTATATGCTTCTATGAATTAAATAGAGAAATAACAGATTGATGAATAGGGTTGTTACTAAAAAATAAAAATAAACTAGAAAAAGAACAACCTGAAAATACCCAATTAAACACCAAATTGGAAATCCTAAAACTCAAAGGAGAAATAAATAAAATTGAAAGTAAGAAGACCATTGGGTTAATAAATAAAACAAGAACCTGGTTATATGAAAAAAAAGTTAGAGAAACAATTAATTTGATTTTTAAAAGGAAAGCAAAAAAAACAAATTATTAGTACCAAAAAAGAAAAAAAGGTGAAATCACAACCAATGAGAAAATTAAAACAATTATTGGAAGTTATTTTGTCCAGCTATATGTCAATAAATTGTGACAATATAGGTAAAATAGATAAATATTTACAGAAATATAAACTGCCTAGATTAACAAAAGAAGAATTAGAATATTTAAAAAGAAATGCTCAACAGAATGGTTTTAGAAAAACCTGGACTTATGTGAACTCATGTAAACTGAAGTGAGCAGAACATTGTATACAGTAACAGTAATATCATACAATAACAAACTATGAATGACAGTATTTTTAGCAATACAAAAATCCAAGACAATTCTGAGGGACTTGTGAATAAAAAATGCTATCCACCTCCAGAGAAAGAACTGATGAATTTTGAAGCATACTATTTTTTACTTTTTTGTATGTGGATTTTTGTGGAGTTTTTTTGTTCTCTGTGGTTTTTTTCATGTGTTTCATATGGAAATAAATTTTATATGAATGAATATGTACAAGCTATATCAAATTGCTTGCTGTCTCAGAGATAGAAGCAGGGAAAGAGGGAAGAAAATAATTTGGAACTCCAAATTAAAAAAAAATGTTAAAAGTTGTTTTCACAGTAATTTGGAAAAAAATATATTAAAAATAAAACGGTTAGTGGAATTACCCTCCATTTAAGTCTTTAAGCAGAAACTAGGTGGCCTCTCATCAAATATTTTAAAGAAGGATTTCTTTTTAAGGTATGAACTGCTCCAGAAAGTTCTATAGTCCCTTCCAACACTACGTTATTGAGTGAGTTAAGGGGTCTTGAGCCAGTTAACTCTGTAGTCAGCATCTATAATCATGGAAGTTAATAAGGGAAGTAATTGTACAGGAGAGCTACCAGGAAGGACCTAAAACAGGACTCTCTTCAGGAGTGCTTATACAACCCAATGGAGCAGCAATAACTAGGAGTCTACCTCCTACCCTTCAACCCTCTAGGTCCTACAAACAACATTACAGACTCTCTGAAGGGACAAGGAATTTACAGGTCACAGAATCAAAGGCTCTAGGATGTAACTTAAGAACTGGAAGGATCATTCTAAATTATTTAGTTCACCCCCTTCTTTCTTATTTTCTAGCTGAGGAAACTAAGTCCCAGAGGAATAAAGGGACTTGCAGAGAAAGTTATGAGTTATTGTTGGAGCCATAAATTAGTCAATTCCTATTTCTTTGCTCACCTTTTTGTACATTCTCCTTTTCCCTGCAGGATATTTCCTGCTGATTAGCAAATTTCCATATCCCCATTAGGGGATTTGGAAAGACCTCAGGGAGCAAATTTCTTTGGGTAGCAACTGATAAAAGCTCCAGGTTGGTCTAGAAATGCATAAGGAGACTTCACTGACAATTGGAAATATGGCATAGCCTTCCAAAAGCAGGAATTTGTAAGATGAGGCCTCAGTTCCACCTACTACAAGTAGTGGTGGTCATGGCCAAGGAGGTTTTAGAGTGAGCAGGAAATAGGACAGTTCCCTACAGGTAAGGTAAGCAGAGAGGCTTCCTCCTACCTAGCCCTAATGCAAACCATGGAAAATTCTTTAGAGCAGTGTTCTCAAACTAATATGACCTTGGAACACTTTGGGATTTGAAATACATTGATAGAAATGAGAAATTATGATCTGGATAAACTGGGTACAGGGTGTGCCTCCTAGAGTTGAGGGATTTAAGGAAATTTTGGAGTAAAACAGAAACAATTAAATTTATGTTCATGTAAAATGCTCCTTCACATAATCATTTTGTTCATCCACATGTAATTTTATATTTGGTATTTTTTAGAGGGTACTATAAAAAAGAATAACAATGCTCTCATGGGCTCCCCATCCTATTATGTGGAACATCAGAGTCATTGGATCTTGATTTGAAATAGACTCTAGAGATGATTTAGTCCAACTTTGTCATTTTATAGATTAAAATAAAAATTCAAACCCAGAGTGGTACCCAAGGTTACAGAAATAGTAAAGCAACAAGGATTCTAATTCAGGTCAACCATTTCCAAATTCAGTATTCAGTGCTCTTTCCACCTTCTTACTGACTTACTAAATAGTTCAGAAAATACTATTCTACAGGAGGCAGTTTGGGGTACTGATCTGGAGAGTCAGCAGATCTGGGCTCTCAACCAACTTGGGACCTGGAGCTTCTTCAGACTCTCTGGGTATTCCCTGTGTAACAAACAAACAAACAAAACAAACAAAAAAAAGGGGGGGGATGATGATCTCAGCATCTCCCTCTACCTTCATTCCCTCATCTCTCCCAAAGAGAATAAAAGAGGTGAAAATAACAAGCTACCTCGATACAGTGCATTTTAATTGCAGCTATAAACAATCTTTTGTTCTGGGTCTATGGGTGCCCAGAGGAGTCCAATAATATAGTGCAAAGGTTATTATTATTATTACTATTCCTGGATTAGAGTTCAGAGTTCAGTTTCTAACTTCAAATAACTGTGTGATCTTGAGCAAGTCACTTTCTAGAGCTCAATTTTCTTACCTGGAAATGAAGGATTTGGGTTAGGTGATTCTAAGATGATTTTATTCCTAACAAGCTATGAATCTAGATCAATGGCATAAATTTATTTGTGTGTATTTGTGTGTTTGTATTATAACTCCATGCCTATTTGTCTTACTCAAAAAAATTATACCCCAAGTGTTGGCTGATTTTTTAGAGCCAGGTCTTCATCCCTAGGACTCCATGGACTATGGGAAGAACGACTCCCAAACATCTTCTCACAGTGAATCCAATCTTCATTGGCAAGCTATGTATCCCTTACAGAGTACAGAGTCAGATACACTGATGAAAATCTGGTCTTCTCCTTTCTCAGGATGGGGCTGTGCAATGAAACTACTTGGAGGGACTTTGTCTTCTTGGGCTTCTCCAGCTTTGGGAATCTGCAGTTCTTGCTCTTTGCTATCTTCCTCTCTCTCTACCTCATCACCCTGGCCAGCAATGTCTTCATCATCATCATCATCCGGCTGGACAGTCACCTTCACACCCCCATGTACCTTTTCCTTTCTGTCCTCTCCTTCTCAGAAACCTGTTATACTCTGGGAATTATCCCTAAGATGCTTTCAAACCTGGCAGTTGGGAGTCAGGCCATCTCCTATGTGGGTTGTGCTGTCCAGATGGACTTCTCTGCCTCATGGGCCTGCACTAATTGCTTCCTCTTGGCAGTGATGGGCTTTGACAGGTATGTGGCCATCTGTGCCCCACTCCACTATGCTAGCCGTATGCACCCCACTCTCTGCACTCAGCTGGTTGGTACTTCTTTCCTTAGTGGGTATCTCATAGGGATGGGGATGACGCTGGTTATCTTCCAACTCCCATTTTGTGGCTCCCATGAAATACACCACTTCTTCTGTGACACCCCTCCAGTACTGAGCCTGGCCTGTGGAGATACCAGCATGAGTGAGCTGGAGATCCTTATCCTCAGCCTTTTGGTCTTGCTGGTCTCCTTTTCACTCATCACTATATCCTATGCCAACATCTTGGTCACCATTTTGAGAATACCCTCAGCAAAGGGGAAACAAAAAGCCTTCTCCACCTGTGCTTCACACCTCACTGTGGTCATTGTCCATTATGGTTGTGCTTCCTTCATGTACCTTCGTCCCAAAGCTAGCTATTCCCTGGAGCGAGACCAGCTCATTGCCGTCACCTACACTGTGGTGACCCCACTCCTCAACCCCATTGTGTATAGCCTGAGGAACCGGGCTGTACAGGCTGCCTTTAAGAATGTCTTCCAGGGGAAACTGCTGGGAAAAAGATGAGGCCAAGAAAGGCAGCCTCATTAGGCAAAAATGGATGATATTTAGAAGACAATGTGCTGAATACAGAGTACAATGTAAACTTTTTGGAAGCAAGCATTGCTTTTTTACCTTTGTATCCCTAAAGCTGTGTACACTTCAAGCATTTAAAAATGTTTGTTGGGTGGAATTACTGAATCTGAATTCCAGGAAGGGGACCTAGTTGCTATGTGGCCATAACTTCTTTGTTTCTTACTTTCCTCAGCTGTAAAATGGTCATGAAAATATTTGCACCAGGGCTGTTGTGAGAAAAAGCTTTGCAAACATTAAAGTGATAGAGGAATGTAAGCTATTATTATGGAAGGCTGGAGTGAAATAATTTTCTCAGAAGGCTGGGCACATCTTCAAGACATAAGCCATTGAATAGATTGTCTGAGACTTGGGCAATTTCTGTTCTGCTCTCCATTTGCTCCAAATGAGAATAGTTTCCTCTACTGATTGCCTTCTAAACTCTTGGAGTCTGTTTGAATGCAATGTGATGCAGAAGAAAGAACATTAGATCTGGAGTCAGAAGACTTGGATCTGATTCTGGATATTTCCATTTACTGCTTGGGTGTCCTTGGGCAAATCATTTAAATTGCCTGGATTTTGTTTCTTCATCTATAAAATGACGAGTTGGAAGAGAAGATTACTTCTGAGAAGGTCCCTTTCTATTCTAAAATATATGATTATATGACCTGGAATAAAAAAGGGCAAACTGCCTATATATTACACCTCATCACCTATAATCAGATTCTAATTCTGACACTAACCAAGTTACCATAGGCAAATGACCTAATTTTTATGAATGTAAAATGGGGATAATACCTATAATATCTAAGGCAGAGTTATGAGAATCATTCATTCTTTCATGTTCCTTCATACCACATATATATGTGTAGTGCTTTGAAAATCTTAAAGCATTAAATATATGTTGACTTTTATTATTCAGCTTAAATTTCAATATTGCCTTCCTGCCTCAATTTCCTAATATATAAAATGAGGGGAGTGGGTAAAATAATCACCATGTGCTGTCTAGCTCTGTTGTGACAGTTTGATTCTCTGGATTCTCCTCCATTTTCATGTGTTATGTGCTGGGTTGTATAGAACATAATAATCTCCCCATCCAATTCCACTCATATTCTTTATAATATCCTTCTACTTCTAGTCCCATTTCTACCATGGACTTCCACTGACGATCTTTGGTTCTTAGAAGGATGGATCCCTACCCTTTAAGTATTTCATTTGCAATACTTCTTTAGATACTTCCTCAATCTAGGGTTCTAGACAATTACTGAAGGATTTTTCAAGTAAAAAAAGTTAAATTGTGCTTAACCACCCAAGTCCCAGCTCCCTCACTTATAAAATGTAGGGCTTAGACTAGAAGATCTAGAAGATTATTCTGGTCTTGTATTAAGGAAGTCCTAGGTTCAGATCCTACCTTTGAAAGTTACTGTGTGACTGTGGACAATTTGTTTAATTGCCCTGTGCCTCAATTTCCTCACCAGTAAAATGAGGGTATTAAACTTGACCTCTGAAGTCTTTTTCAGCTCTAAATCTATGATCCTCTACTCCTAAGTCCATTTGTACCCATTAGTGTGAGAGAAAGAAGGGGAGAGAAAAGGGAGAAGAGCAAAAGTCAGAGAAAAACAGAAAAGAGACGTGCACACACACACACACACACACACACACAGAGAGAGAGAGAGAGAGAGAGAGAGAGAGATGACAGGTTAACATTGCATTTGCATTGCAATGACATCCAATCTCATTGTGAAATAGGGATCAAGGAAATGCTTAGCAAAAAGCCAGAGGGAAAGTCTCAGCATCAGGATATTACTCTATAGATTCATTCCATTGTTTGCTATATATAGTATATACTTGGAAGCAGAAGGCCTACCTTGAGTCCAGCAGGGTTCAACTGTTTACTATGTGAGTATCAGCAAATCACCTTATCATTTTCTCTATAAAATGGAGAAAATAACATTTGCTTCCTATCACAATTATTAGGATGATCAAATTAGACCATGTTTGAAAGAACTTTGTAAATGATGAACCAGTTTTAGTCATGCAGCAAAATAATGTCAAGAATGTGACCAGGATTGGTGCAAAGAAATTATATGCTCCATCTTTGAAGACATCTCTCTTTGGAAGGTAAGGGCATAGCTTTATGTCAACATCATAGAATCATAGAATGAAAGCTGGAAGTGTAAGGATGATATCAGAAATTAAGTCTTGTTATATTAGTTTAAAGATAAGAAGCTGGCTTGAGAAAGAATCAGAATTTCAAACAGAACTGAGATAGGGTGTCAGTTTCAAGTCAACTTTTTTTCTGTGACAGTTGCTCTCTATGTGTGGCAGTTGGTCTCAGCTAGTTGGCAGAGTTAGACTCTCTCTCTGAGGACTTGGAGGAGGTAAAATCTTTTACTCTAACTCTCTCAATGTCTGAGGTAGAAGAAAAGGAGAGAAAGACCTGAAGGAGTTAAATGTTTTCTTTTTCCAACTAAAGAAACACTATTGACGATCTATTGCTGTTTTTATAGATTGTTTTAACTCTGAGAAGACCAAAGAAAGACCTGGTCTTTGGTTTGGACTCTGAGTCTACTATGGCTCAGAGTCCTAACTTGTTTCTTGATGAGACTCAGACAATTAGCCTTTGTTATTTTTATGACTTGGAGACAAAGTTAAGAATTATAAAGATAATAGTGCTAGTTTATTTAGAATAGTAAAAATTTGGGTTAGTCAGGTCAGGAAGGATCAGTGTAGCCTGTGGAAACAGGAGAAGCAGTTCCTTGCAGAACCAGGGAGTTTTATTTGGTTGGAGTTAGAATCCCTTAGAGTTAGAAATCCTTTTTATCCTCATATTTTTAATAAATATTTTACTTTTTATAACAAGAGTATCTTTAGTGTCCTTGCTCCAGACCCTGAAGTGAAATTTAATCATGAGCTTCACTTCACTGATATAAACTGAAGCTACTTTGTAAGCACAGCAAGCAGAGTATCTAAATCAGTTTACAAAACCCATAATCAATTCATTGATATATTATTTTTACAGAAGGGACCTTAAGGAGCACAAAGTTATTTAATTTAATTTTACAGATGAGAAAACTGAGGCTCAAAGACAATGTCACTTGTCCAAATCATAGAGCTAGAATTGTTTTTCCACACCATGACCAGTGTTTTTCTATTTTATATGCTGATGATGGCATCAAGGTTATTTTTTTTTTGATGACCTGTTGAAATTATCCTTGGATTGCTGATCCACTGACACATCCCTGAAGATAACTGACTGATGCCTTTTGTTTATTTGTCTTGTTCCCTTGGATTAAGGCTTATAAAGAAGATCTTAGTCCAAAGGGGGAGAAAAGAGGTCTTCATATCAAAACAGCTTTCTTCCTCATACTTTTCAACTTCCTCTTACGCATTGTTTTCCCCTTCCACTCACCATTAGATTGTGAATTTCTTTTTTTTTTTTTTTAATTTGCATCCTCAACACTTAGCACAATGTCTGGTATGAAGTAAACATTTGTTAAATGTTTACAGTGTTATTGTATTATACTAGGAAACCCTAAGCTCCAAATAAAGAAGAAAACACACACATATGTACACAACTATTAATAAGCAATAAGTAGTCATGCCAACTCTTCTTTCAACTCTAGTGAGTATTACCTTCTACAAGAGATTTTTATAATGTATCAGACTTAAAGTATTACCCTAAGATTTGGAGATTTCACAAAAGAGACTTTCCATTTGGAGTTCCTGGAGAGTTGATTCCCTTCCCATTGGAAGTCATTAGTGGAGGGCAAAGTTCAAGTTTGCACTTTCATATCTGGACCATTCCTGTTGCTCTTCCATCCTGAAGGTTAGGTCTAGGGACTTGAGTACAGATCTAATTCTTTCGTGAACACTAGATCAAGGGATTGAATGTTATTTCTTCCTTCTTAGGAGATTCTTCCTTCTTAGGAGACTAGACTCAGGGAAAAAGAATTGAACTGAAGCATTCCTATTATCTCCAAAAGGCTGGGGCTAGAAGTACCAATTTTTTCACAGTTGCCTCTAGCTGCTGACTTATATCTGGGGTCTAATGGTTGCTTTGAGGGTAGGCAGTTTAGTGAGACAAGGACACTAGCCTAATCTGATTTTTGCCTATATTTAGCTCTTTCAAGATCTCTCATCTTTGGAACATTAGCTAGTTCCATTTTATAGGCTCAAGTCCAACAATATGATTTAAATCTCTAATTATCTTGACTCAATCAATGCCCTCAGTGACATATCATTGTCAAGGGACCTTCTCAAACACTATTGAGTGGGTGTCCTCTATCATTTCATTGTAGTGTCATTGGGGAAATCCTCACCTTCTAAAGGTAGTTGGTTTTATAGATAGGACTCTTTATTTTTGTCATCTTCACCAAGTTTTTCTAGGTCATACTTTCTTTAATGGCATACCACAATAAAAATATATTTCAGTATTAGATGAAAATTACCTGGCGATTATCCATACCAATCTTCTCCTTTAGGGTGAATTAAAAACCATTTGTATTTAGCCATGAATCTATTAATTCTAGAAAGTATAAAGCCTCAGTTTGGATTAGTAGGACTTTAATTCAGATCATCCCATGACAGAGATCTCAGCTTTATTAATCCACAAACACACCCTCTCCCCCCAATACCCAGACACATCTGAACATGGAGTTCTTGTAAATATGCCAGGGTATAAAATATACTCTTCAATCCTCCTCCTTCCCTAGTCACATTAACATCTCCTCATCAGTTACCAAAGTATGAATTTGTGAATCCAACATAGTCATAGCCAGCAGTACGACCACGAGGATCTGTGTAGGGCTGCATTCGAGAGGCACAGAATTGTACCTGCTCTGGAGTGAGGGCCTGAAAGACAGAGATTCATAGTCATAGGCATACTAAGGGAAAAAGTATTTCAATCTCCAAACATAGTAATGGAAGGAGCAACAAGTATGGGAAATAGCTCTCTTTCCTACTTCACTAACCCCTCCCACAAGCTCTACTTATAAGTCAGTTAAGATTGCCTTGAGATTCCAAGAGCTCACCTCTTTCAAGAAGACTTTCTTGATAAACCCCAAATGACTGTCTAGTGTATCAATCTCCATCCTATAACCTTTCATGTATATGATCTATGGACTATTCCTTTACATTTGTATTTTAGGGTCTGTATCTGCTTCTCCATCTCTCTAGTTAGATTAAAACCTCCATGAAGAAAGAAATTATCTTTATCCCTTCTTTCTTACTCCAGTCTCCCCACTCCAGACTATGTTAGAAAAAGTTTTGTGGGTGCATTTTCCCCCTAACCTTCTTGCCAGTATCTCCTTTCTATTCTTTTTCCTGAATGGATACTGATCCTTACCCTTGAAGGAAGAATCCAGAATTTCGATTGCACTCAAAGCTTTATACCTACCCCTACCCTTCTGAATGGTTGTGGATAGGACCTCTGCCCTTTACAACATACATGGCTGTTCAAATGACTTGGATAATCAGTCCTACTGGTACGATGCAGCACTTCCAAGCCCTGCTATCTCCTTTGCTTTTGCATTCTAGAGCCTTACCATCTGATTTGTTTCTATACCTTTCAACCCCTAAATGTTCTCATTTGATTTGCATCAGTATGTCTCCTGGGTCTTATCATCCACCCCACTACTGTACCTAGGAATTCAGACTCTACATCTACTCTGTAGCTGAATTATCTAATATATGTTGTTTCCCCGGTTAGAATGTGAGCTTCATGAATGCAGGGATTCTCTCATTTTTCAATTTTTATGATTAGGGCTCCCCTCTGTGCCTGGAAAATAAGAAGTTCCCATGATTTTTCAGCTAGTCACTCTGTTTATGCTTTCTAGAACTTTCTTCAGTGTTCAGGTTGACTCTTATAAGGGAAATGAGGGAGAACATAGAGGAAAAAGCATTTAGAATCTGTGTAGAAATAATTAAGAAAGAAGCATTTAAACAACATAAGGATCAGGGATATGATCACACTGGGACTTTTGGAGGTCACTGACCCATTTGAGTATGTGCCACCTAGAAACTGGTTTAATTCTTAGAAAAACAAAAACAAGCAATAACAAACAAACAAAGAAACAAAAACAGAAGACAGAGTATAGCTAGGAAGGAGAGGGGTCAGGTCTTAGGGACAAAAAATGTCACAGATGGAGGGACTGGCTCAGAAAGTAGGACTTTGCAGCATGGTGTCCCAGTGTGAGGACTGGATATAGAGTTGGAAAGCTTAAGTTAAAATTCTGGTTCTGCTACTTACAATAACCATGGGCAAGAAGGACCTTGAGCAAATCATTTTATTTCTCCTGAGGTTCAGTTTCCTCCTCTTCAAAATGAGGGCAGCTGGTGATATCAGAGGACCCTTCTAATGAAATCATTTTAGAGTATATAGGAATTCTTTTTACTAATTATAAAGATTAGTATAATTAAATAATAAAGGTGATAAAGTCTAATTGGGGGCAGAATCTTTAAACAAATACATAAGGATTCTGATTTTTTGAGAGCGTACAAGAATTCTTATATTGATCACAAAGATGAGAATAATTAAATAATAATGGTAATGGAGTCCAATGGGAGAGAGAGGGGGGAGAAGAGAGAGAGAGAGAGAGAGAGAGAGAAAGAGAGAGAGAGAGAGAGAGAGAGAGAGAGAGAGAGAGAGAGAGAGAGAGAGAGAGAGAGAAATATTTCAATTGTGGTTTATAGGAGCATAGATTTAAAAATGGAAGGGACATTAGAGATTGTCCAAACCCCTGACTCTATGGAGAAGGAATTTGTGGCCCAAAGAGGTAAGTGATTTTCCCAAGGTCAGCTAGGTGGTAAGTAGCAGAGCCAGATGTTCCCTCCTAATCCAGTTCTCTTTCCAGTGTATTTACCCAAGTTATTCTAGATGCTTTATGTAGGATGATCAGGTTGGAGAAGAAAACAGAAGCCAACAAGTAAATAGCAGCAGGAAACAATGGAGGCCTACATTCAAATGGAGTATGAGAAAGGTAGGTTCAGGAATAGAGAAGAAGGAATAGGTTAATCTGACCTGTTTCAGGTCATCCTTTGTGATGTAAGGCTTTCCCTCAGCCAGGGCCTGGAAGCCATTTTCAATTTCTTCACTGGACTTTATGTTCTCGGACTCCTTGTCAATCAGAAATGAGGTATATTCCTCCAGTGAGATGTAGCCCTTCCTGGGGGAGGAGAATCAGGAGAGAATAATTAAATATCTCTGACCTTTCTTAGGAGGAAAAACTCATATTCAAGTTCAAAAAGCACAGATTGAAGAACTTTATTAGGTTCTACGTAGCAAAGATAAAAGTCAGTCACAAAGATAAAATGTGAAAGCGATCTTCATATTTTAAGGTTAACGACCTTCACCTTGGCCTTTGATTTTCAATTCTGCTGGCTTTCTTGGAGTCTGCTGACTCAATATTACTATGCATGACCATTGCAAGATGAGGATGGCAGATGACCTTCCTGTATCCCTTCAAGCAGACATGCCTCTTTGTCTGTGAGCCCTTTAAAGTTCTGCCTTTGACAACTGAGTCCTTGATCTCATTCGCTAAGTCTACAACATGTCATTCTCCCTTCCTGAATTTAGGACAGATTTTCCTTTCCTACTGCTGTGCCTCCTTGGTGTCACCCCATGGAAAACTTCCACCTTTTTTATGTATCTAAATCTGCTCCCAACTACCTTCTGGAAAAGGGCCAGGGCAAATAGAGCTCCCTCCAAGATAGAGCTGAATCATCTACTCCCACTCCTCCACTCCCCTCAAAGAAAGGGACAGAGCTCATCCCTAAAGCCATATTGGATAATTATGGCTGACTTAATAGTTTTATGGCTGGCATTGACTTTGTCTTCTTCTGCAAGTTCTCCCACTTGCCCTTTCCATTTTTCACATTCTCTTTCTTTCCTATCATTGTCTTCTATAATCTCTTCTTTCTTCTAGTTACAGTATACCCTCCTCCATATCCATTTCTGTTATGGTGATTATTTTTTGGTGTATAGAATGTATTTCCCGATACCCTGGTTAAATCATGGGACTCAGAGATAATTAAGGATCTCAAAGCAAAGGAGCACTTTCCTTTATCTTATTAATGATAATGAAGAAGCCCAGTGGGTAGGTAAAGAAACAACTTTCTCATATTTTCTGAGCACCTTCTTCCTTTTGCCTTGCAAATACTGCCTTCATTTACAACTCTGTCATGCTTCTTACCTTCCTGGATCCACATCATCTAGGAATTTCTCAAACTTGGGTTCGGGTTCCCCTTCCTCCACCATGGGCAAATAGTAATTGAGGCCTCTGAGACAGGACCGGAATTCCTTGTGACTCAGCCTTCCAGACAAGGTCTCATCAAAATGTCTGAATGAGAAAATATCAAATACTGATATTACTTCAAGTACTAGGTCAGATGACAATAATTTATTTATCTGTTTGTTTATTGATTTATTTATTTTAAAAACCTTACCTTCTGTCTTAGAATGTATACTAAGAATCGGTTCCAAGGCAGAAGAGTGGTAATACAGGCAATACGGGTTAAGAGACTTATCCAGGGTTACCTAGCTAGGAAGTATCTGAGGTCAGTTATGAACTCAGGACCTTCCTTCTCCAGGTTTGGCTCTCTAACCATTGAACAACCTAGCTGCCACTCAACAATTTAACTTATTTTTATTAATTTTAATTAGTATTAATTTAATTATTAATTTATTTTATTGTATTTATTAAGCTTATTAAATACTAGGCACTGTGTTAAGTGCTAGTACTTCAAAGCAAACAAACAAACAAACAAAAAACACTTCCTGCCCTCACAGAGAGTACATTCTAATAGAGCAGATAGCATGTAAATAATTAGATAGTACAAGATTATATACAGACTTGGTAGAAGGTAATCTGAAAGAGACAATTGCCTTTCTCCTCTAATTAGTGTATACTCCCAAATCTGTGGGCTCCTGCTTGTACCAGCTCCGGAAAGTGAACTTAAATTTTTAGTATGAGCATTTATATGTCAGAAATCAGCCAACACTACAAATAAAGCCTTGATTCATTATTTTGCTAACTCGAGACTTAAGAAGGTGATAGAGAAAATGTTAATGAAGCAGATTAAACTGGAAAGTGTGTCTTATGTGCATTTATTTTTTCCTGGATAATCAACTATTAAACATTTGCCAGCACACTGCTAGACTTAGACTTACTGATAGGTTGTGCTAAATTCCTTTAGCGTCTCTTCACTCACACCAATCATGTCCCTGCAAGGAATAATCATAACATCATATACAAAGTATTTTTCTCATACATGCCTCTCAGCTCTAACATCTCCCACTGAAAGAGATTGTACCACCATCTGCTAAGATCGGATCACTTGTGATTGAAACAGATTCCCCTAGCAATGATAAGAATGGCCCATGGGCCATGAAACAAAAACTGGGAAAGCTGTCAGTGCCTGTGACATTCACAGCTGGTGACTCTTTATAATTCTGTAGAGCAGAAACCAAAGAGTGTTCAGGGAAACAGGGACTGTAAACAGATTACTACCTGGTGGAATAACCACACCTATAGATCATAGAATTATAGAATCTTGGAGTTGGAAGGGTCCCGAGAGACCATCTAATCCAATTTCCCACTGCTATTCCTCAGGCTCCCAACACTGGGGATTTTCTTTTCTTTTTTTTTTTAAACCCTTACCTTTTGCCTTAGAACTGGTACTAAATATCACTTCCAATGCAAAAACCAGTGAAGGTTAGGCAATTGGAGTTGTTACTTACCCAGGGTCACACAGCTAAGAAGTGTCTGAGGTCAGATTTAAATCCAGGTCCTCCCAGTTCAAGGCTTGGTGCTCTATCCACTGAACAATCTAACTGCCTCTACTGGGGATTTTCTAATGTTTGTGATTCTGACTGACTTCATTTCAGCTTTTCTAGGCACTGAGAAAGTAAGGTAGTTAATGATCATTTATTAAATGTTTATCCTGTGATTATTGAGAGACAACTGGGTCTTAGCAAGAGGATGGTCAAGCAGGACTTGGTACCCACTTTAGCCTCAAAAGGATGAGTCAGAATGGTTTTACAATTGAGTTAAAGGAAACAAAAGCTAAGAATATTAGAACTTTGGGAGGAGTTTTAGTTTAGGATCAAATACTGTATTGATTCATGGATTTCCATTTTAAAAGAAACCTTTTGAATATATTAAATGTGTAAACTATTTTGAAGTGCATCATTACATATTAGTCTGAATTCTGAATTTGAAATTGGGAAACTCTGGCATCAACTCCCACTTTCAACACATATTAAATGTATGACCATGGGTGGGTCCTTTAACTTCTACAAATCTCAGTTTCCTCATCTGTAAAATGAAGATACTGACACCCATCACGCATATATCACCTTGATATTATGAGACTCAAATGAGATAACATGCATATGTACAAATACGTTTGAAAAATTTGAAGTGGTATTTACATGTCAAGAATTATTATTATTAAAATGCTAACTAAATAAAATCCCAATGAATTCCTTCCTAAATCAATCAGTAACCAAGGTAAGCTCCCTGTCCCCTCTCATCATCTGCACTTCTTCCCCCCATCTCCCACCAGGCCCTCTGCAATTCTTATCACTCCAACCAGGTCTAGCCCAAATCTGGTCAGTTCCTATATTTTCCTTGAGCCCACAGTACTTGGCCTGGATCTGTTGCTCTAGATTGTGTTGCATTCTTATTCCTAGCTGGTGGAGCTGATCCCACTGCTGGGCTAATCCAATGGTGCTGTATTTGATGTCCAAGATCAGAGCATCCTCCATGATATCTCCCAGGTCCTCAATCTTGTTCAACTGACGCTTCATCACTTGAATTTCTTTCTGCTTCCGCTAGAGAGGAAGAAGAATGAAGAAAGATTAAAGTTGACCAGTGGCATGACAGCAGCCTGGAGGAATAGCTTTGATCCTATTCTGTTCAGTAGCTTGAATTACCTCAGCATAGAGAATCTACCATAAGGCCAAGAAGACCTAGGTTCAAATGATTTGGACATAAATTGGCTGTAAGTATATAGACAAATCTCTTGGCCTCTCAGTATTCTAGGCAACTTTCTAATACTTTAAATAGTTATTGACTGAAGTAATGGACTTCGAGTCAATAAGACCTGAGTTCAAATCTTGCCTCAAACATTTACTATTTTTGAGATCCTACACAATTAAAAAAGTGAATAAGAACAAAAACCACTGCCTGCCTCAGTTTCCTCAACTGCAAGATGATAATAATAAAATCTACCTCATAGGGTTGTTGCAAGGATCCAATATATGTAACATGTTTTGCAAACCTTAAAAGGGTTATATAAATGTTAATTATCATCATCAGAATAGACGGAAGAAACCAACAAGAAGGTTCAACGGCTGAGATGGCGATGCAGCAAAGCACTGCGGAGTGCTTAGGGCGTGTTGGATCACAAAAGAGAACATGGCCATCCAATGCAGCTGAGGAAGTCTCCAGATATAACGACTTTTCGTGCCACTGGACCCAGGCTTCCAACACCGAGAGAGTGGGACTGTCTCTGTGCATCGACTTTTCCACTTAAATCTCCTTCACGCACAAGTGTCTTTGTGCACACTCATCTATACACCATAGATGAAAATGCACAAAGACAATCGTCATCCTCGGTTACCGAGAGACTACAATTATACTATCATTATCAGAATCATTATATATTTCAAAGAAGGTGCTAACCCACATTATTAGAGGGAATATCTTTACCTCAGGCTTTCCTACATTAATGAAATCACAAATTTTGTTCAGTCCCTAACCTTCTTTTCATCATTGACTTGGCTGAAATCACAGATGGCATCCTTACCACATCAGAAGATGACAAAATTCTGAGGACAGTTAATGTGTTAGATGATATAATAACTACAAAAGATCTTAACAGGTCTGAACTTAAGCAGTATCAGTATAGCACAATGAAAAAAAAAAGAGCAATGAATATAGATTCAGAGGACCTGGGTTCAAATCCCTTTGCCAGTATTTCACCTTTGTGAAATGGTAGGCAGGTTATTTCACCTTAGCCTTTAGCTCCCTAATCTGTAAATAAGGCGAAACGGGAGCTAAATGGTCTCTGGAGTATTTTGCAGCCCTAAATCTGCAACCTAACAGTTATTTAAAATAATAAGGATAAATATAAATTCCTGCATTCAGATTTGAATTTTAAATCCCAAGTGTAAGAAGTATTACATATTAGTAAATTTTAGTATTACATATTAGTAAATAATTACAGGATCTTAGCTAACAGAAGACTTAATATGAGGAAATACTATGATGTGGCTGCTTAAATTAAAAAACCAAAAAAGGGAGAGAGAAAGAAAGCTCTAGAGACTTTAGGCTGTATTAATAAAAGTATAGTATAGAAGTCCTCGTGTACTCTCCCTGGTCAGACTACATGGGTAATACCAACCAATCTGGGATGCTGAACTAGAGTAAGTCTATAAGAACGTCAAGTCTGACCAACCAGAAGATAGTGAACAGGATGGTGGAAGAAGTAGAGTATGTGACATTTTAGGATTGGCTGAACACATTGGGACTCTTTAGCTTGCAGGAAAAAAATTTGGCTCCAAATATTTATTTGACGAGTTATCATGGTGCCTAGCACATAGTAGTACTAAAAATATTTATTGAATTGAATTGAGATTTTACTTGTCCAATTTGACCTAGAATACTCAGTAGAAGTTGCCCAAAGGCTGGTTTTAACTTCAAAACTCTCAACAATTAGAACTATGGGAATTAAACAGACTATATAGAGAGCTTACCATCATTGAGATTAAATTACTACTTACAAGAAATGTGGTAGCAGATAATCATGCTTAAGGGCTAGATGAGTATAAAGGCCCCTTCTAAGTTTCATTCTGACAGTTAGAATGCAAGCACATTTTAACTGATTGACAGTTCCCAATTATCTAAGATCTCCATTTTTTCCCCATGAAAATTAAGAAAGAGTACAGGGCTATAAACTAAGCTAAAAAGAATGGCAGAGGGATATCCATGGCATTTATCCTGTCAGTTTCCTGATATCTGCCTAGTAGTTATTGTCTAAATTCCCAGATCTTCTTAACCAATCAGCAAGTTCTTTGAACTCTTCATCACAGTATAAGACCAACCCTTCATGACCACTTTTCTCCATCAAAATATGTGGCTACTATTTGGCATTTTGATCTATTGTGGCTACTTTTTCTCTCTATCAGTATAGATAATTTATCATATAACTGTACCACCCAATTAGAATAGAAGAGCCTCCTTAGAACAGGATAGGAAGGCTACTAGTATGTTACTCTATAAAATCCCCAGGATCTGGGGTCAATGCTATTCACTAACAATATTCCCACCATGGAGTTAACTTTTCTTTATTTTTAAGGGAATGATAATTCTGAATAATGGAAAGGAACTTGGGTACAAATAATCTAAAATACGAAATTATCCCCAAAGTATTTTCTTTTGACTCTGGGAATACATTTTGTAATATTTTGCAATCATTTCACTTAATTCTGATTATAGATAGAAAAAAACCCTATCTATGTATATTTACATCTACATTTCTACCAAGATTTATATCTATATCTTTATATCTACATTAACTAGAAAAAAACACAAATATTCTCCATAATACTATAGTGGAATGACTTTTCCCCTGAAGATCTAGTAATCAGAGGAGGGAAAGAGGAGAAAAAAATTCCTTATGACATGTTAGCTTGAGAGCCCGGTATCTAACAACACTATAATGGCTCTGGCTAATGCTAAAATTGGTCTTCATTTTCTGGTCATTCATTGGCTGACAATGAGAAAGAGATAGCCTTGGGTTTCATGAGCAAATAGTATGGGATTAAACATTCATATATAGCACAGTTCAATGGAAATAGAACTGCAGTCAGGGCCAGAGAAACTAAGATTCAAATTCTGGCTGTGCCCGTGACTTTAGGAGTCATCTTCCCTTTCATGGAACCTAGCTAAGGTAGCTTCCTTATCTGTAAAGTGAGATAGTTGGATTAGATGATCTCTGAGGTCCAGGATATCTTTTCAATGATTCATTGAATAATAGGGCTATCAGACCTCCACATTGATCCAGATGTCATACTGGTATCCCTTGAGCTCTTTCCTGTTCCATGAACAAGACACAGTCTCTTGATTGGGCATTTCACTTTGATGTCCCTTATGCCAGGAGTGTTTTTTCTTCCTTATCTCTACTCTCTGGCTTCCCTGTATTATTTCATGTCTCAACTAAAATTTTGCTTTCTACAGAAAGAAATCCCTTTTAATTCTAATGCCTTCCTTCTAGTGATCATTTTCTATTTTCCCTGTATATAGTTTGTTTGTATATAATTATTTTCTTGTTGTCTCCCCATTAGCTTGTGAGCTTCTTAAGGGAAGTGACTTTCCCTCTCTTTTTGAATGCCCATTATGTAGCCCTTAATAAATGCTTACTGAATGATAGACATTTAAGAAACAAAACAAAACAAGGGAAACCTTCAACACATTGGACAGGAGAAGAACTCAAGGGGAAAATATAGGCAAGAAGTTTACAGAATCCTCATGGACTCCTCAGAGCTGAGGCTTATAATTATACTATATGACACCAAAGCAACCAGTCGAAAGGTAGAAAATCCCCACTGGATTATATGCCATCATTTTCTTTTTTTTAGCTACATGTCATGACAAAAATGTTTTAACCAATTCTTTCTATTGACTGATTAGACCAGAGAATCACAGAATTTGAGAATTAGAAGGGCCTCAGAAGCCATGTAGTCCAAATCATAACTGAAAACAATCCCCACCATCACATGTCTCACAGTCATCCAGATTCTACCTGAAAATCTACAAGAGGGAATCTACCACCTCCTAAAGTGGCCCATCCTACTATGAGACAGCTTGAATTGTTAAAGAGTGTTTTTTGGCATTTTGGTTTTGGTTTTTATTTCTTGACATAAAACCCAAATGGGTCTTTTTACCCACTGGAGGCTCCTAAATTTTCCTTCTTGGTCCAACTAGAGCAAGTCTAATCTGTCCTGTCTGTAACGTTCGAATGAAACATTCCATTAAGTAGGGCTTTCTTATTCTCTGGTATTCAAGTGGCCACAGACACTGTAGGCACTTACTTTATTAGCTTCCAGCTGGGATTCTAGGGTTCCAGTTTCCTTGAGCAATGATCTAGTCAGAAAAACAGAGGAAAAGTTTCATATTACAGAGATCGTCCATGCCTGTGGAGTTCCACCTGTTCAAAACCTCTTCATTTTTATGTTTCCTCTTCTGCTTACCATCATTTCCTGAGTTAAGCTGTGCATGTAGTGTTCTCTTACCTTACTCTTCCCCTTGCTCCAATTACCTCTGAAATTCTCATTTCCTAGTTCCTGGATTAATAAGAGGGGATGATTTCCTCCCTAGCTTGTGATAGAGGCCCTGTAACTCCAAATCACTTTGCTCCCATTCTCTCCCCCACGAACTCTTATTTTTAACTAGTTGTTAACAGACTGCAATTAATGCCAAGGATAAAAATTAAAGGCATAGAAATCAAAATGGGCATCATATATTTCATCCTTTGCACTTGAATCCTCAGTGCCTAGCACAGGCTGTTGTGCAGGTGTTTTAGCTGTATCTGACTCTTTGTGACCCTGTTTGGGGTTTTCTTGGCAAAGTTACTGGAATGGTTTGACATCTTCTCTAGCTCATTTTACAGATGAGGAAACTGAAGCAATCAGGGTTAAGTGACTTGCCCAGGGTCACACAGCTAGAAGGTATCCTCCAAGACCAGAGTTGCTTAATAATTAGGTATCATATTAAAAACTTTTTTTTTCTTGTTCTCCAGAGCAAGAGAGTGAGGTATTACGTGTAAAAGAAACCACCACCTCCCCACTAAATAATAATACAGAAGGCACAAAAATTAAAACTCTTCATGTAACTTCATGTAAATCAGTGTATTTTCAAGAAAAAAAAACAAACCCTAGAATTTTAATTTTGAGAGGAAGGTCCCAGAAACTATAAATTGGCATCCTAAAGGAGACTTTCTCCTGTTTCCAGGCCCAGTGCTCTATTCTCTGTACTACCTTGCTTATTGATTGGCATTTATACTACTTTCCAACTTGATTCATTATTTTTTCCTAGTCTTTTAGCACATTTTTCTCTTTCTTACACGACAGTTCATCCTACTTACTTTCCTTACACTTGATCTCCAGCTTCTCTCTTCTTCTCTTTAAATTAGCTGCTCCCCATCCATGGAACACTTTCCCCACTAACCTCTAACTCTTAGAATCTTTGGCTTCCTTTTCAATTCAATTCAAACATCTTCAAAACAGTCCTTTGTCAGTAGCTTCTAGTATTGAGTGCCTTCCTTTATAAGTCTTTTCTATAGAATCTGTATTATCTTTGACATACCCACTTATGTATATGTTGTCTCCCTTATTAAAATATAAACCCTTTCAAATCAAAGACTTTTCCTTTTCCTTTGTATTCTAGGTCTTAACACAGGACCTGTCACAGTGTTTAATGAATGCTTGTTTGATAGACTGATTTTTCATGTAACCTAGAGGGTGTGCCTGGGATTATAACAATAGCTCAAATTTGCATAGGACTTTATAATGGCAAAATGTTTTTCATATATTATCTAAAAGAATACAACACTTCAATGATTCTGTGATCCCATTAATGTAGTTACTCCCTGGAATGCCTTCTCAATCTGTCTTGTACATACCCTTCTATAAATCTTTCATGGACTCTCCAAGGGATTGGTAGGGATCTCTTTCTAAATATTTTGAAGCCATATGGGTACTAATATAGCATTTGGGCTGCCCACCTCTTATTCTTTGACCAGTCCACCTCTTTTTCTGGTGATAACATTTCTTTGATGATTTTTCTATACCTCTTTTGTGGATGCAATTCATCATTTGTAACATGCTGCAGCCTATTTACACTCACCGCATATCTCTCCATTACCCTTTGGGTGACCTGTAATTTCTATTCCTCATAGCTTTTGGTATTCCATGATTGCATCCAGAAAGCCACAACTAAAGGATATTCTTGTTTACAAGGTAGAATTTTGGTTCAGGGAGAAACTCAAAGTCACTGAAAACACCATATTATTTCTCAAATTCTATCTAATCCATTGTCTTCTTTCTATATTCAGTCCCCGTCTCAGTTCACTGTCTATCTGCAGCATCTCTCCAGGATCTGTCTACTGATATATAGCTCTGTGGGCTGGGCTTGCAAATGAACAGAGTCTAGCCAGTAGGCACTCTTCAGTCACTTTAATACTTGCACTATATGATCCAGGAACAAAGGATAAATGTCGTAATTCACATTTTACAAATGAAGACATCTAGCCTCAAACAAGTTAAACATCTTGCCCAAGGTCAAACAGTTAATGGTAGAAATGGAACTAGAATAAAAGATGTCTGCTTCTAAATCTAGTGTTCATTCCATAACACCATTTTGTCACAAGAAGGTAAGGGGAGAAGGCTAGGGATAAGAACAGTTCTATTACTTTACCTTAATAATAGTAAAGAATTTTATTGGTTGATTGCTATGATTGGATTTGCCTTTCTCTATTTGTCTGTGACTTCTCAGGGGGAAGAAACTAGGTCAATATGAAGAAAACCCTCCACTTAAAAGGCAAATATTTGGCTCTGCCACTTAATTAAGTGGATTTAAGTAAATTGTGTTGTGTCTTTGACCCTTATTTCTTCATCTATAAAATGGAAGCATGTGATGTGGTGGACAAAAGACAGACCTTGTTTGAGAAAGAACTAAATTTCAACCCTTCCTCTGATATGTTCTGGCTATGTGACAAAAGCAAACTATTTAACCTCTCTAGGCTCAAGGCAACTCTCTAAAGCTCTTCCCTTATCTGTAAAATTAGGGGGATGAAATCAATGATGCCCAAAGCCTGTTCCATTGTTAATGCTACAGAGGAGTTTCTATTATTGGTGGAAGGAGTTTTCATACCAGAAGTCCTTCACATGGAAGAAATCACAAATTGAAACTAAAAAAAGTGAGGATGATAATTTCTCCCTTGTCTACCTTGTAGGGGCATAATATCAAATAAAATAATGAATATAAAGTGTTTTGACATCACAGTAACAGCTGTAGAAATGTAAACTGTCATTAATGTTGCTACTTGCTCACCACAGCCTTTGGCTTAATCCATGATAAGGACTACAGTAACTGAGCTCCAAGCAACCACTAATAGGTTGATTACCTTACTTGCTACTTGATCCCTTCCATCCCCTTGCCCATGTTAAATATAAAATTCAATACTAACCCATCTAGGAAATAAGCTCTGAATAGGGGATTCCAGGAACAGGAGCCAGAAGGGAAAAAAATGAAACAGAGAAAGCAGGTTAGTCCAAGTTATTCAGCACAAAAGAATCTTATTTGCCCAGGTCTTCAATATTTTCTAGCATGCTTCCGGTTTGTTGTTATCAAGTCTCTTCAATGACGAAGATCTTAGCTCCCAAATCTCTAATATCAAAACTCACTCAGATTCCAGTTGTGTACCAGCCCTACCCATCTGTCCCAAAGGCCCCACCATCTGATCAAACCCACCTGTTTTTCTGAGTCAATGAGCACTGTGAGCTCCCATCTCAATAGGTTCAAATGATATCACATTCTAAAATTAACAGAGCCTACCAGACACCAGCACCAGAATATCCAAGAGAAAAAGAGAGAGACTTTGGATCAGCAATTTCCATTATGTCTGTCATCTGATTTCCATAAGTCTCATCTCCTGATTTCCTTCAAATCATTGTCTTATTTATGCTTGGCCCAGGGTGGATGGGACCAGCTTATTTGGGGACTTTTTTTGAAGCACCTGATTCCATACTCAGGGCTAGGATTTGCTTTATGATAGGTTGAGCATAGACTCAATGGAGCAATTAGATTTTTCTAAGAGTGGAGATATGGACACTATTCTAAATTGTCTCTTGTCTCCTTATATACCACAGTTTTTAAAAATCACACCATCAGAAATTGGTTTCTTTAGCTTAAAATACTTTCTTCTTCAAGCCTCTTCTTTTACAAAGGAAATGCCACTCAAGTAAGAGTGACATAAACAGCCTTATATAAATAATCTTTGTGGACTCGTAATTTTTTTCATCTGTCAAATTAAAAGGTTCAATTGGATAATCCCTGAATCTTTAAAACTTTTTTACCCAATTATATGATAAGCCATCACTAATCATTCACATGTAAATTAGCTCATCAGATATGACTCTGTGTAATAACTACCGGGGATCAAGATATTTGTTGTCTTTTGTGAATAATGAGAGAATAAGAGGGGAACAATTTCATGACAATGCCTTGGCAGGTAGGTCTTCCTGGGTTTCCACAATGGCAGCAGTGAAAGCAAAGACCACACCATGAGGGAAAATATTGCATTATATGCCCCAAAGACTGCTGAATCTTTTTCAGCTCTTTCCAAAAAGCAAATCAACTCCACTGATATCTTTCTAGGAAAGTGGTATTATACCCCATAGGACCTGCTCTTTTATTCAGGAAAAACTGGTCCATGGGCTCAAATGTTTCAGGGTCTGATGAATCCCTCTCCAGTGGCAATCAAGGGACCCAGATGGGGCAGCAAACCTGGTTTCCTGGATCCACTGGGAGAATGCACTGGCCTCTTGTTCAAACTCTTGGCAGAGCTCACGATTCTTCATTTGTCTCTCTTCCTCTTTTTGCAATTCCTGCTCTCTTTCCTGTAAGCCCAAGCCAGAGTCAAGGGTAATAAGTCTTTGGAAGTCCTTACTTGGATAGGTATCATATTTCCAATAGAATCTCAAACTGTCACCCAAGCAGTTCCCTGTGCCTCTGCTTGACTATCCTTACCCCCATGCCTGCTTTTTCTAAGCCATTTTACCTGGTATAAATCACCCCTAATCTCTACCTATTGAAATCCTAACCATAGTTCAATTTAGTGGTCCTGGAACCCTCTCTAATCCCTAACCAGAAGTGATTATGGCTAAGTTCCACTGGCACTTGGTTTGTCCTAATGGAATATATTGGAAAGGACATTGGATTTGAAGACAAAAGACTTGAATTTGAGGCTTGGATCTCCCTCTTATTAGCTATGTGCCTTGAGGCAAGCCACTTAACATCTATGACACTTATTTTTCTCATCTGTAAAATGAGGATAATAATAAATGTTTGTTATTACATTTAATTGGTAAATAAATAAATAAATTACATATTTACATGTATTATTATCCTCATTTTACAGATGAGAAAAATAAGTTTTCTGAAGTTATATGATCCAAATTGTCTCCCTTCCTCCTTTCCCTCACCCATTCTGGAGCTGGCAAGCAATTGGATCTGGGTTATACATATATTATTACCCAAAACATATTTTCATATTCTTCATTTTTGTAAGTGCATAATCATATAAAACCAAAACCCCCAAACAAAAACCCAAATAAACAAGCGAAAAATTGTATACTTTCATCTGCATTCCCATTCTAATGGTTCTTTGTCTGGAGATGGATAGCAATAAATGTAAATATGAAAAGACAATATAAATTATCATCACTCTACTTATCATAAGCTTCCTTCTGTTACATTTATTTCATTATATCTGTTTATATACCATACCAATTCCTATTAGATTATAAGAACATTAAAGTTAGATGGGGATTGGATCACATACATCTTTTTATAGGTTTATCCAGTATCTAACATAGGCCTTGCACTTGATAGTGTAGGGATAGGGGCTGGACTTTGGATTTCATTGATACAAAAAAATCCCAAATGAAGAAACTACCTCCACCAATGTAGGTTAGTACCTTCCCTACAATCTATAATCCCAGAATGTTGCCTAGAGAATACTAGATAGCACAGTAGGTCTAGAGTTAGGAAGTTTGTTGTTCAATTTTTTTCAATTGTTTCCACCTCTTAGTGGCCCTAGTTGAAATTTTCTTGACAAAATTATCAGAGTGGTTTAACACTTCCTTCTCCAGCTCATTTTACAGATAAAAAAATTCAGGCAAATAAGATTAAATGACATGCCCACAACTATGTATGAAGCAAGATTTGAACTCAGGAAGAGAAGTCTTCCTGACTCCACTTCACTGTACCACCTAGCTGGCCAGGACTCAGAAAGACCTGAGTTCAAATCTGTTCTCAAATGTTTACTAACAGTGCGATTCTGACAAGCCACCACCTATGGCCACCTCAGTTTCTTCAAGTGTAAAATGAGTATAATAATAGCATCTACCTCACCTCCCAGGGTTGTTGTGAGGACCAAATTGGATACCATTTATACAGTTCTTAGTAGAGTGCTCAATGTTGCCCAGGGTTATATAGCCAGGATATGCCAAAGAGTGAAAATGAATCCATATCTTCCTGCCCCAAAGGTAACTTTCTTATGCTGTGCTATGTTGCTTTAAACATAGTAGGACCTTAATGGTTATTTCTTGTATGAATGTTACAATTAAAAATCATCTTAAGGAATCCTTCTAGGACTACTCTGTCCCAATACCGTAAACCACCAATGCAAGATTTGATGAAATCAGTTCTAAATTATTTATACAAAAGGCCATGGTGAAGGCAACCATCATGAATAGTGGGTTATCTGAAGGGAATAAAGTCTCCCAATTTTGGATAAGTGGTCAAGAGATCTGGATTCTAATTCTGAATCAGCTCCATTATCTTAGACCATTCACTACCCCTTTATGGGCTTAACTGGTTCTTCTCAATTATAAAATTAATATTAAGAACTATAATTTAAAAAGAATTTTAGGGTTTATAAAGAACTTTACATATGTTAACTCATTTGATTTTTATAACATCTGTATGAGGTAGCTACTGTTATCATCCTAATTTTAGAGATGAGGAAACTGAGGCTGGTAAGAGATTAAGTGACTAGTTAAGCATCCCTGACAGGAATTAGACTCAGGTCTCTTCCTGGATCCAGGGACAGTTAGGTTACACAGTAGAAAAAATGCCAAGCCTGGAATCAGGCAGACCCTGAGTTCAAATCCATCCTTAGACACTTACTGGCTTTGTGACCCTAGGCAAGTCATTTAATCCCATTTGCCCCAGTTTCTTCATTTGTCAAATGAGTTAGAGAAGGAAATGTCAAATACTCCAGTATCTTACCAAGAAAACCCCAAATGGGGTCACAAGGAGTTGGACATGACTGAAAAAACTACTGAAAAACAACTTTGTTATTTTTACTCCAAGTTCAATATCAATTGAACCACCTAATGACTTAAAATTAAATCCTTAAACTAAATTGTCTCTGTGGTCCTGTTTAGCATTATCATTCTATGGTTTTATTTTTATTTGACCTTGATGTCCTACATAAAAACTTTTAGCAGAACTGACTTGCATTAAAAAAAAAAGATTAAAAAGAGTTTTTATTCCTTGACCCAAATCAATGGATAGTGCTGGGAGGAGATATGGTTCAAGGGTATTCTGAGAGGAAATAGACTTTGATTTAAAACAAATTTCAAATTGAATAATCCACAAAGCTAACTATATGCTTTGGTTGAATCTGGGATTGTGTGTGTACCTCTGCGTATGTGTGTGTATATCTTTGTGTATGTGTGTGCCTCTGTGTGTGTGTGTGGATTTGTATATGTGTGTGGTCCCCTTTGCCCACCTGTCAGTATCCCAAGTATGGAGGCTCCTGCTATTTCTTAATATGATCCTCAAGTATCCCTGTTTACTGAGTGGCTAAGAGTGAGCAGGTTGGCTAAGGGAGCAGTGAGACTTTCCCAAAGCTTTAAATCAGCTCAAGGGTGACTCAGGATGTCCTGAATATTTCCATGATGGTTCAAAATTCATTCCCAAACTCCACTTCCTCCCTAGATAAGTCAGTTTGGAGAAAAGGTACTTGCTCTAGAATTGGCATTCTTAACTTGAGATTTCATTTGACCCTTTCCTTATGTAACAATACATTTTATCTTATTCATTTGAAAATATTATTTTGGAAGTGATGGTAGTTTTTACTAGTCTGCCACAAGGGTCCATGCCATCCTCTGTGAATGGAATGCTCTCCTTCCTCTACTACATTTTGCAGGAAGTCTTTTCCAGTCTCCCCTATCCCTATCTACAGGTAGTGTCTTCCCTCTGAGATGAAAGCTCATTCTCTCTGATATATACTGTATGTACATAGTTGTTTAAATATCTCTCTCCCTTAGAATGTGAGATTGGGCAAGTATTAAAATTTCATCTTTCTTTGTTCTCTCAGCATTTAGCACAGTTCCTGGCACACAGTTTATTTTTATTCAGGTTTTCTTTTTTTTCCAATTGGGTTCAGGTCTTTGTGACCCCATTTAGGGTTTTCAAGGCAAAGATACTAGAATGGTTTGACATTTTCTTCTCCAGTTAACTATACAGATGATGAAACTGAGACCAACAAGGATTAGTGGCTTGGGTGGTCACACAGCTAGTAAATGTCTGGTCAGATTTGAAGTCAGGTGGATGAATATGTCTGACTTCAGATACAGCACTCTATATACTGTGCCACCTACTTACCCCTGGCACACAGTATTGATAAAGGCTGATTGATTACAGTGATATGATGATGAATGGTTGAGGAGCTATAACTATCAAATTCTAAGTCTGATTCTTTGTGTGTGTGTGTGTGTCCTCAGAGGTGAGTATCTTCCTTTGTTTAAAAATATTCCCAATTCTATGATTTGGTGTTTTGCTTTTATAAGATTATTTACTTATAAAAATGAATAATATAGAAATGTTTTGTGTTTTATGTTATACATGCATAACCCAGATTGAATTGCTTATCAACTCTGGGAGGAGGGAAGGAAAAAAGGAGGCCCACAATATGGATCATATAACTTTGGAAAACTTTTGTGGAAATTTGTTATTAAAATAAAAAAATAATAAAAATATTCCTAAACTATAACTAACTTTTCCTTAGAAGGCATAATCCTAACTCTTTTAACCTTTGTTTCTCCCTTTGTCTCTCCTCCAAGTTCCCAGGTGTTGTCTCCTGACCTTGACTCCTAAGCTAAGTCTTCCATGAGATTAAATAAAGTAGGTTGATATCCTTGATGCCAAATCAATTAGTGGTGTCAGCAGAATCATGTTATTTTTGTCCTCCTTCCTTCTGCCCTGGGAAAGCTCTGAGGTTATTTCCAAGAAGTGCCTGATGACCCTCTGGATGATGCTACCAGTGAAGACTTTCCCTATCAGGGATATGGTTCCCTAGAAGAGCTTTTTGTTAGCAGAAATGGAGTACAACATTAATCTTTCTATATATTCCCTACTCAGGTCCCAACATTCTTATATTTGGTTTCAATGACTTGTGACTTCATTAGTAGGAGTATTCACTCCACTAATGCTGGTTGCATCCATCTGCCTTTGAGTAAATCATGTTTATAATTTACTGTAGCATCCCAAATTCATCATCTGTGTGCCATCTTTCTGGTGATGAACCTCTCTGAACTAAACTAGTTGAATCTCATATAAGAGACTCACAGTCTATCACTGGGCCCCTAATCAAAACTTTTCCAGTTTGGTAGATTTTGCTAAATCTTGAATTCTGTAGCCTTTATGAAGCCAAGATCACCACTATCAGAACAAAGCAATGGAGTAGGACATTTGCAATCCTGAAAAAAACTCTGGTTTTTTTGATGATCAGATGAATCTGATCAAAATAAACAACAAAGGTAGTCTTCAAGGGCAAAAATAAATGGGTATTTTGTAGAGCAATGCACTGACTGCTCAGCCTGGAGTTAGGAAGTTCAAATGCCACCCTAGGTATTTACTAGCTATCTGAACATGGACAATTTACTCTCTCTCCCTTTGCATTTGTCTCTGAAGATTCTTTTTGAGAAACAAAAGATAATATTTTTAGAGTGCCTTGCAAACCTTAAAGTGCTATGTAAATGCTTATTAGAGAAGTGAAAGATAGCCCTAACTCTTATTCTTGGTAATGATGGTAGTTTTGGGGAAGAGGGTGAAGGAATAGGGGGAATGGGGACTTAAGCCATGATAGATATATACATATATATATATATGTATATATCTATAACCATCATATATCACATATATTGTATATAATTATATAATATATAATAAATCATATATATGAGCCTCATTTTTATTTTTAAACATAAATTGGCACTGAATTCCTTTGCATATGTACAAGTTATCTCCCTGAATCAGTGCCCAACTATCCAAAGTCCTAAGTGACAGATGGTTCTGATTATCTGTGACATAGGTAATAAATAAATAGGGTTAGGTAATAAATAGGTCCTCAGAGATCATCTAGTCCAACTTCATCATTTAATAGATAAGTGAACCAAAATGTATAGAGCCTAAAAGTGTTTGCCCAAAGTTATATATGAAATAAATATCAGGGAACAAAAGCTTTCTTCTGATTCTAAATCTAATGCTCTTTTTACTATAATTTGTTGATCCTAGGACTAGACCCATGGTACCTTTCTTTTTAAAAATCCTTACTTTCAGTCTTAGAATCAGTACTGTTCTTTGGTTTCAAGGTAGGAAAGTGGTAAGGGCTAGGCAATGGGGATTAAGAAATTTGCCCCAGGTCACACAGCTAGGAAGTGTCTGAGGTCATATTTGAACAGAGGACTTCCCATCTCTAACCCTGGCTCTCAAACCACTTAGCTACCTAGTTGCCACCCTCTCTTGTTTGTACCTTGATGATATTGGGCAGATTCAACCAGATGCCTTCTAGAACTTCCACGGTTAACCAGGTATAGGGACTGGAGGGCATGTTCAAAGCCTTAATTTGCTGATCCAGCTCTACCAAGTGGTCAAAGTCAGCTCGAGCTCCCTGGAGGGAGACCAGAAAGGCCTCATGGTCCTTCTGAAGTTGTTGGATTTCTTCTAAGGAGACACAGTGTACAGGTTCAGAGAGGTCCTCTTCTGCATTCTCACACCAGTTGTTGAAGGCTGAAGCCTTCTGGGCAAACTCCAAGAATAACTCTTCAGCCTGAGGTGGAGGGTGCAAAGGAGAGACAGACAGACAGAGAGACAGACAGACAGACAGAGATCATCCATTATTCATTTTCTATCTTCTAGAGACTGTCTCATCAGAGAGATAATAATCAGTGGTCTAAAATAACATGTGTTGTTTTATCCTATGTAGCCCAAGAAGGCAGGAGTAAGAACATTAAGTAAATAGAATAGGGAGCCAGACTTTGGATCAATTTATGGAAGAATTTCTTAGTCTTTCTTCATTCTCTGATCGTAGATACCATGCTTTAGCTACCATTTCCTTCTACCCTTTCATCATCTTTCTTACATTGGTGAATTCTTCCCAGACCCTTCATTTGAGAAGGGCACAGATCAGTTACTGACTGCTCTCCATATCTCTACCTCTTGCCTTCCTTCAAGACTCAAGTCAGATTTGACTTTCTGCAAGAAGACTTTACCAATCTCCCTCATTGCTAGTGCTAGTACCTTCTCTCCGTAATGAACAGCCATTTATACTAAATATGTACATTTTTTTGCATTGTCTCCTCAATTAGATTGTTAGATTCTTGAGAACAAGGGGAATTTTTTTTTACTTTTTTTTGTATTTCCAACACTTAACACTATGTTTATAACATATAGTTAAGCATGAAGTATGCTACTTCTTTAAGAAGTATATTAATAATGAGAAAAGTAGACAAAATTATGTGAAATGTGGAAAATTGAATTGAGATGTTTTTGAAAAATAATTTTTCCCCTTTGGTTCCCTCTTGGAGTCAAGATGAAACAGCATGATTTTAAAGTTACAGTTTCTTTTCCCTAAGCTATGAAACTGGGTTGGGTACTCCCTTTAATTGTCAGGATCTTTTGTCTTTGCTAAGGATAATGGGGTCAAAGTCATATCACTGGGTTGGCTTTTATTATAGACAGGATGTGGGTCTGTTCTTTGTTTATCTGTAAACAAGAATTCTCTTGGGCAATGAAATCAGCTAGTTGTAGCCACCATGTTGGGAAGAGTGCCAGCCATTCTGGACAGCTGTGTGGCAAATCTGTTGGTGTCCTCTTAATACTTGCTCTTTACTGTGATGAAGTGGTCAGGGAAAAGTTGAGGTCTCTGAAACCACTTCTTATGTGCCTGTTTTCTAATCAGAGGTGTCCACAGGAAGGACTGGCTGATGATATCAAAAGGGATATATTTTGACTTACACAACAGGAAGTCATTCTCCTTTCTCACCAAGCTAGCTACCTTGCTGTTCTTGCTTACACCTTTCTCTCTGGCTCAGCTTTCCTGACTAACTGCTCATTCTTTTGGTTTGTGTTCTGACTGTGGCTAGTTAGAAATCTTGAATAGTCAATTAATAAGTTAAATTAAATATATATACATAGCATCCAGATAATTTTATTCATTGCAAAAGAGGTTTATGTCAATTGTAAAAGTATGTAAGATATTGCTACTATTGCTATTATATATAAAAATTTTGATATAGAACAGGAAGAGAAAAAGAACTTTGTTTGAACATACATTTTTAAAAATGAAATAATGAAGAACAGCTTCCAGTTGGGATTTGGGTAATTTTGAAAATGGTCAATATGTAAATTTGAGGATTTATATTTCTTTGTTAACAATGTGGAATGATCCCTCAATTCTGTGGGAAGAGTTTAATGTTAAGATAAAGATTAAGATTTTTATTTATTAAAAATTTGAAAGATGTGATTATAAGAAAGATAATGTCAAGGATATCAAAGAAACAGACTACTTTGTTGGAGACTTTAGAACTAAATTATAGATGATAGATATCTCGGCTATTCTTACTTACATATTTTAATGATTAAAGAAGGTAAAATTAAGAAAATAAAAAATCATATAAACATTGGAGAATTATGTAGCTTTAAAAAAGAACTGTGAATTTGTTATGGGAAATTCAAAGAGTTGGGACTTTTAAGCTAAACCAAAAAGCCACAGATTCAGAAGGCTATGGTTTAAGAGAAGCTGAACAGAAGGATAGCATCACACAGGAGGTGAAAAGGAACCTGAGGGGAAGAGTCAGACATTTTAAGAGACCAAAAAGCTCAGTTTGAGAGTCAGTCAGTTTAGAGAAGACTTCAACTGAGTGATTTCCAATTAGTCTAGAAAGATTGATGTCCTTCATCAAGAGCTCCTGTAATAGTGATTGCCTTTCAGTCCCACCTAGAGCTAGAGAAGGGTACAGCTTTTCAAAAAAACTTTGCTCTCTGGGGCAGCCACCTCTAGCATGAGGTACTTTTGGCAGAGGGACTTTTCAGCTTCAGTATCAGAGTCAACTGTAAATCTAAGTTGGATTGCTGTGGAATGGAGAGGTTATTGCCCTATTTCGATTGGACATTGCAAAACTTTAATGAGCAAATAATTGACTTAATTGGATTATATAGCCCAGTTAGTCAGTTTGAGTAACTTAGCAGCTATCTGGCTTTTAAAGAACTGCTATTCTTATTAAGAGTTAACACTTTCTGAATATACTTTTAAGGATGCTGGTTATTGAAAAAGTTTGGAAATGTTATGTTGGAGGAAGCTAGGTTGCATGGTGGGTAGAGTACTAGGTCTAGGGACCAGAGTTCAAATTCAACCTGAGATACTTACTAGCTTTGTAACCATGGAAGGGTCACTTAATCTCTATTTTCAACTGTAAAATGAGGAAAATAATAGCACCCGTCTATTAAGTTGGGAATAAATACATAATATGGGGATAAATGAATAAAGTGAGAATAATAATAGCACCTGCTCTTCTAGGGTTATTGTGAGGTCAAATGAGATAATAATTGAAAAGCACTTAGCAAAGTGTCTGGCATGCAGTTATATAAATATTAGTTGTCAACAATTATAGCTCTAGTATAATGTATAATATTACAGCTTTATGTATGTTAAGAAGAGAATGCTAGATGCTGAAGAGTCTATATTCACAGAAAAGCAATTTCATGTGGTAAGGATGTTTCTTAAGGAACCAGCAACTACAGTCTACAGGTCTACAGTCAAGAGTTGAGAGTTACCCTAAGAACTGCATTTTCCTCCTTTTTGATGTATTTTCCCTGCTAAATTCCTCCAAATTTGTGTCCACTCCTCACAAGTTATTGAGTGCATTAGTGGAAGAGTGAGATCTGGACTTATGTATACATTGTAATGTATTTTATTATTTATGCATTTGCTTTAATTTATTGCTAACTATAAATTAGTGTAATATTATATTATATATTATAAATATTATTATCATCACATAATATTTAGGATTATTTCCTTTTCCTTAAGTGGTTCTATTTAAGATCTAAAATGTCACTATTATAATCAGCTGGTTTTGTAAATGATTCATATTGTGTGCATGTCTTGCGATATGAATGGCTGGTTGGTTAGAGAGAGAAGAGCTAGCATGGTAAATAGAGGAAATGTATTTCCCTTCAGTACAGTCGTACCTCTGACGCTGAGAAATTTGAATATAGCCATATAGTGATGATCTATGACTGGGAACTTAAATTGGAGCAGGTCGAAATGAACAAGGCAGACCCAGAACATTAGTGGTATTTTCCATGGGACTCCGTAAGTGATTAAGTCACTGGTGGTTTAAGCATGAAAACCTCAGTAGATATGACCCCACCATAATACATTTAGCTTCTTTACATTGAGGTGGGGAAGGGAGTGGAACTGACCACTCGATTATCTCCTTATATAACCCTTTAATAATTACTTGTGGATCTACTGTTCGATTATGGATAGAATCCCTCCCACTGCAAAAACTGCCTCTGGGGTTTATGCTGGGTTCATTGCTAGCAGAGGTGCTACTAATTTCTCCCCCTTGGGGTGTTACCTTCTGAAGGGGGAGCTGCTCCTCCAGCAGCTTTGCCCTTCGGGCTGCAGCAGCAGCCAGTAGCTGGTCCCAGCGTTCAAGAAGGGCGGCATGCCGGTCCTCGATGGTACTTGCCCTGCTGTGTTCCCCTGCCACCAGTTGGTCTTTTAAGTCTGTTATTTCTGACAGCCGTTTGTGCTCAAAGCTTTTCAGGCCATCATCCAGTGTATCCTACAGGAAGGCAATAAAGAGGGAATAAACTAGGGAGTAATCTATGTGGAGACCAAGGGAGCATCTACACCTGGCAATCCACTAAATTTGAGAAACTTAAAAAGGGGTGTGTGAGGATTGGAATGATGATCAAGATGGGGTCTACATAGGAGATTCATGGATCATAAGTTAGAAGAATTATATATTTAGAGTTAGAAGAGACCTATCCCTATACTCTCATTTTATATATAAAGGAAACAGAGGGTAAGAAAAATGAGGTCAGGGTACAAATAAGAGAGTTGGATTTGAACCCCAATTGTTAAACTCCAAATTTATATACTCTCTACTCCATCACACTCAATGAGGATTATATTTAGTGTCATAAAAAGAAGTGGGAGCCAGTGTTTGGTCATTAAATTATTCACTCACTATCCCATTACAATAATATAAGATCTATTAAGCCAAATAGGAGAATCTTATCTAAATTTCGTAGGTCCCTTTAGTGCAACACAGTAACTCTGTATACAGTGATTTCTTAATAAATACTTGATGATTGAATAATAAATTTCAGAATACAATTTCCATTAAAGCTGAGAGCAGAGTTTTATCCAAATTTTGTGGCTTCTTCAGGAGTAAAAAATAGATTGATAAGATAAAAGGTAGAAAAGATTTTAGAGTTCCCATAATCCAAGGTCCTCATTTTACAGATGGTGGCAGAAAGTAGGACTTGCACCAAAACTCAGGTCTCTGGATTCTCTCCAGCCTAAGGTGCTGGCTATTCACTATATCACATATTGCCTCTTCCTTGGGAAATAAACAGGTGAAGAATTTTGGAAGATGGATCTCAAAATAAGAATTCTGATAGCAGAACCCCTAGGAGTCTGTATTATAAAAATCCCTATGTGGTAAGAACTTACAATAGAAAATAAAAATAATTGAAGTGAGCATGAAATAATTTAAGAGGGTAAGGCTGACTTCTCCTTACTCAGGTCTTTCATTGCTCAAAACTCCTTCTTTTCCATTGGTTTCCACTCTAGTAAGTGGTAGCTCCCATTTTACCTGCTTAGTGAGTAGCATACGGTAAGCAGCAAGGTCTCCTCCATTACCATTGGTCTTCAGGGAAGATTCTTTTTCAGCTGAAAAGCATAAGATGCAGCCATAAGTGCAATAACAATTTATGGGAGAGGGCTGGAGGATGAAAAGAGAAGGAGCAAATTTCTTTAAAGGATAACAAGAAACATTTAGATTAGATGCTACAAAGAACTTCTTAACTGAGAATTATGAGTTATTAGAATGTATAATGTTTTTTAAAGTTGTTTCTTTCTAAAGTGAGCCAGTAGGATCACAAGATAGTAAGATTAAGTATTTTAAAAGAACTTATAAATCTTCTAGGACAATGCTCTCATTTTATGAGTAGGGAAATTGAGAATATAGATAAAACTGAGCTCATTCAGGTCATACCTATCCAGGACTCTACTGTATCAGCCTTCCAGTTAAACAATTGGAAAGCAGCATCCTCGTCCAACTGGGCCTTCCAGGCTGCCATTGCTTTGGCTAAAGCAGGGATCTTTGACTTCAGACCATTGATCTTGGCTGTGATTTTGTCTTTGTGCTGTGTGTCCTCCTGAGTCACAGGGATAGAAGGGAAGGAAAGGAAACAACCAATCAATCAATGAATATTTATTAATCCCAAGTGACAGCTATCCAGGTCAAGGCTAAGAACTTGCAATGCTTCCCATATAACTTGAACATGATTATCTTTTTGATCTGGGGAGGGAGGGATGTGTGTGTTATGTGTGTGTGTGTGTGTGTGTGTGTGTGTGTGTGTGTTTGATGGGTCAGGGGTGTTTCTGTTGTATTAGAAGAGAATGTCATGAGTCAAAGAAGATTAAAATGACAACTAAAGTGACCACTATAGGTCCAGGAATTGCCTTTATAACTTCCTTTACTAATGGTCATCTTGCTTCCACTGGTGATGGGAAATGGAGGTAGGATTTCTAAATACCTCCTGAGGAAGAACATTCACTCTTGGATATATCTAATTATAAAGGAATTTTCTCTGTCTTCCTTCTATTTCACTGAATCTCTCTACAAAACAATGAATATAATAATTGACTTCCAGGTCACTGGAATGGCCCATTTGATTCTATAATTTATAAAATCACCAGGAGCAGTTTGTTAGTATTGGAGAGTTGCCCAAATATCCCCTTCTTTTCCCTTTTGCCCAAGTATCCATAAGATTATAAGATCATAGGATTTATGCTTTAAAAGGACCAAAGGCATCACCTAGTTTAACTACTTCAGGGGCAGATACTGAGAGAGGCCAAATATAGTGAGTACAATCAGGCTCAGTAATTATAAATACTTATAAATAATTCCTAGAAGTTTATTGAATGAATGAATGCTGATGGGTAGAAAGCTGTGATGTAGTTAAAAGCATATCAAGAGACAGAGATTTGGATTTGAATCCTGGAACTACCTTATCCTATCTATTTGTCCCAGAGCAAAATACTCTTGGCCTCAGTTTATCTTTAAAATGAAAAAAAAATGGACTAGTTTATCCTTAAGGTGGCTTGCATCTTTAAAATAAATGAGTCTATTCACAATTTTGTTAAGTGCCTGCTATATGTGAAAATCATATTAGATGCTGGTTGAAACAAAGGAGAAAAATAATATAACCTCTCCCTTCAAGGAGATTATACTTTGTTGGGGGTGTTATAAGAATTAATGAATAAAAATACATTTATTCAATGATTAATACATGTCAAATACTCTGCTAATGAGTAGGAAGGGATGAAAATACAAAAGATAAACAAGAGAGATAGTCCTTACCCTTAAAGAGATTATATACTATAATGGCATAATAGAGGGAAACAACACATAAAGGGAAGGAACAAGCAGGAGGGAAAGGTGTTTTTTTTTTGAGAAACATTGGAAAATTATTTAACATAAACATAAATAAGTAGGATACATACAAGATACTATGTGATAATTGAGCTTATTACACAAAAAATTTATCTATTCCATAATATGACCAGTTCAGAAGGAAGGAAAGGAAGGAAGAAAATAAATCAATAAGCATTTATTAAGTGACTGTTCTGGACATTGGATTCAGCTCTGTGTACATCAATAAAAAAAAAGGCAAAAAGACAATGCTTACCCTCAAGATCTTTACAATCTAAGGGTGGTGGTGAGGAGCATCATGCAAATAAAACTAAACAAAATAAGCTATGTACAGTATAAATAGAAAATAATTAACAGAGAAAAGGCATTGGAATTAAGAAGAGTTGGGGAAGGTTTTATATGGAATATGGAATTTTAGTTCAGACTTAAAGGAAGCCAGAGATGTCAGTAATTGAAGTAAACTAGGGAGAATGTTTCAAGGCCTGGGGGCAGCCAAACAGAATGCCCAGAACAATGGTTTCTTCTTTTACCTGTTGGCTAAATAGACTTCTAGTCATTATTTTCAGATTAAAAAAAGGTAAGCCATGATCCCTTCACTTACCTTGCCCAGAAGGTCTTCTCCTTCAATGCATATTTCCTGAACTTTAATCTCATGGTTTGCAAAATCATTCTCCAAAGCTTCATGCTTCTTAAGTAAGCTCTGTATGGATAATCAGCAGACCAGTCAGTTAAAAATCACCAGGCAGAAAGATTATAGGATAATAGGCAGAATGTGGAATGCATTTTGGGACATAGATCAAGTACATATTTCTTAAAAAAAACCCTCACTTTCTGCATTAGTAACAATTCTATAAGACAGATGGGCAAGGGATAGGCAAATGGGTAAAGTGTCTTGCCCAGGGTCACAGAGGTAAGAGATAAAAAGTGTTAGGTAAGTCCTTCTGAATCAATGCCTAGTGCTTAATCCACTGAGCCACCTAGCTGCCCCTCAAGTCTATATTTCTTAAAGATATTTTCTCTTTTTTTCTGATATGGGAGAGAAAATATTTACCAATTTTAAAAAATACCATAAAAATATTTAAAATTTTTTCATTCACAAATTGAATCACCATCACATCTGCTTCCATTCTTTTCATAATACTATCATTCTCCCAGGTACTCAGGTTCAAAGACTTTGAATATGATCGACTCCTACCTTTCCAAACTGTTGGCTTTCCTTAAAAAAAAGTCTTCCATAAAAAGTAGTGGAAACATATATTAAAAAAATAATTGGAAACTAAATAACCAAATCCTAGAAAATAAATGAATCAAACAACAAACCATAGAAACAATAATTTCATTAAAGAGATGACCATAATGAGACAACATACCAAAATTTATGGGATGCAGCCAAAGCAATACATAGGGGGACATGTATATATCTAAATCCTTACATTAATAAAATAGAAAAAGAGTAGATCAATGAATTATACTTGTGGCTAAAAACAAGCTAGAAAAAGAACAAATCAAAAACTTTCAGTTAAATACCAAATTGGAAATCATAAAAATCAGAAGAGATTAACAAAAATGAAAATAAGAAAGCCACAGAACTAATAAATAAAATTACAAGTGAGTTTTATGGGGAAAAACAATAAAATAGAAATAATATTGGTTAATCATATTAAAATAGAAGAAAACCAGTTTATAAGTATCAAAAATGAAAAGGTGAGTTTGTCACCAATGGAAAAAAAATTAAAATAATTATCAGTAGCCCTTTTGTCCAATTATGTTCCAATAAATTTGATAACCTATATGAAATGGGTAAATATTTAAAATATATAAATTTCCCAGATTAATAGAAGAGGAAATTGACTACTTAAATAACCCAATCATAGAAAAAGAAATCAAATTCCCAGTACCAGATGAATTCATGAGTGAATCCTACCAAATATTTAAAGAACAATTAATTCCAATACTATATAACTATTTGAAAAAAATAGATAGAGTCTTGCTAAATTCCTTTTATGACACAAATATGATGCTGATATGTGAACTAGGGAGAGCAAAAACTTAGAAAGAAAACTATAGACTAATTACCTAATGAATATTGATGCAAATTTTTTAAATGAAATACTAGCAAGGAGATTACTGCAAAATATCAGAAGAATAAAACACTACTATGACCAGGTGAGATTTATATCTGGAATGCAAGCAAAATTGACCATATCAGTAAGAAAAACAACAAAAATCATATAATTATCTCGATAGATGCAGAAAAAGGTTTTGACAAAATATGACACCCATTCTTATTAAAACCACAAGAGGGCATAGGAACAAATTAAGTTTTCCTTAAAATAAGAAAATAGTATTTATCTAAAACCATCAATAAAAACATCTGTAATGGAGATAAGCTAAGAGTCTTCTAAAATCAGAGGTGAAGCAAAGATTCCCATTATCATTATTACTATGTAATATTATTTTAGAAATGCTTGGTATAGCAACAAGAGAAGACAAAAATTAAAGGAATTAGAATAGACAATGAGGAGATACAAATTTCATTCCTTGCAGATATGATTAATATCTTTAGAGAATTAACTAAAAATATTTAAAACAATTGATGATTTTAGCAAAATTGCAGATATAAAATAAATCCACATAAATCATCAGTATTTCTATGTTACCAAGAAAGTTCAGCAGCAAGAGCTAGAAAAAGAAATTTCATTTAAAATAACTAGACAATATGAAATACTTAAATCTAACAATTAAGAGAAACCCAGGAACTATACTAACATGATTCCAAAATAATCTTGGAAACAATATTAATTGCTCATGGTTAGGATGAGCTAATATAATGAAAAATGGCAATTTTATCTAAATCGATTAATTCACTTAATGTCATACTATTCAAACTACTAAGAAAATATTTTTATAAAACTAGAAAAAATAATAACAAATCCCATATGAAAGAACAAAGTATATCAAGGGAATCAATGAGGAAGAAATGTGAAGGAAAGTGGCCTTGCCTCATCAGAGTTTGAAGCATATTGCAAAGTAGTAATCATCAAAACAATCTGGTACTGATTAAGAAATAGAGTAGTTGACCAGTGGAACAGATTAAGTAGATAATACACAGTAAATGATGACCATGGTACTCTAGTATTCCATAAACACAAAGATCACAGCTTTTGGGACAAGAACTCACTGTATGACAAAAACTGCTGGGAAACCTGAAAAGCAGTTTGACAGAAACCAGGTATAAACCAACATCTCATACCATATACCAAGATAAGGTCAAAATGGGTACATAATTTAGACACAAAGGGTGATACCATAACCATAAAAGATGATGGGACAGTTTGCCTGTCAGATCTATGAATAAGGGAAGAATGTATGACCAAACAAGAAATAGAAAGCATTATAAGATATAAAGGAGATTATTTTTATTACATTAAATTAAAAAGATTTTGTACAAATCAAACCAATGAAGCCAAGAAAAATGTTTGCAACAAATGTCTCTAAAGATCTCATTTCTTAAAAAGAGAAATAATTAAATTTATAAGAATACAAGTTCTTCCCCAATTATTAAATTATCACAGGATACAAACAGACATTTTTCAGATGAAAAAATCAGAACTATCTATAGTCATATAAAATATTCTAAATCACTATTGATTAGAGAAAATAAAATTAAAACATCTTTGAGGTATCATTCTATACCTATCAGATGGGTTGATCTGACAGAAAAGAAAAACTACAAATTTTAGAGAGGATTTGGGAAAATTGAGACACTAATGGACTCTTGGTGGGGTTGTAACTAATCCAAACATTTGGAACTATGCCCAAAGGGTTATAAAACTGTGAATATCCTTTTACCTAGCAATACTACTCATACATCTGTATCCCAAAGAGGGGAAAGGACTTTTATGTACAAAATATTTAAACAGCTCTTTTTCTGGGGGCAAATACTTAGAAATTAAAAGTATGCCTATCAACTGGAGAATGGCTGAACAAGTTGTGGAATACAATTGTAACAGAAAACTATTGTATTATAAGAAATGATGAGTAGGATGCTTTCAGAAAACTCTAGAAAGATTTACTTGAACTGATATAAGAAGTGAGCATAACTAGGAGGACACTTTATTCAACAATCAACTGTAAGTAACTTGGCTATTCTAAGCAGTATAAAGATTCAAAGCATTCAAAGATGGACTTATAATGAAAAATGCAATCCACCTTCAGAGAAAGAACTGAAGGAGTCTGAATACAGACAGAAACATTTTGTCTGTGTTTTCTTTAACAATATGACTAATATGGAAATATGTTCTGTATGCCTGTACTTATATAACCTATATTAAATTGTTTTTTATCTCAGGGAAAAGGAATAGAAGGAGGGTGAGAATTTGGAACTCAAAATTTAAAAAAAAATGATAAAATTATTAGTATATGAATTGGCAGGAAATAAAATATTTAAAACAAAACAAAAAATGAAAATTTCTTTCCCAATCTCCTTTGAATTGTTTTATGTGCCTTCATCACCTCTTGCCAGAGTTATTTTTGCACTATCAGGGAAACAAAAGAGTTGAGCTGTAGGAGCAGGAAAGCAGCAGATGCTGCCAAGAAACACAAGAGCAGGGAGCATCAACCTTAGTCCCATTCTGCAGCTGCTTCTAGGTAGCATATAAACACAGCAACAATCCAGGACTTCAAGAGTATGTTTCTATACTGAGAGGCAGCATGATAATAGAAAGAACACTGGATTTGAAGTTAGAAGACTCAGATTTGAATCTCATCTTTGACATTTATGACCTGTGTGACCTTGAAGAAGTAATTTATCTTTTATGGGGTTCAGTTTATCTATCTATAAATCAAAGAGTTTGGTGAGATGATCTCTTAAGTCAAACTTTCCAGATCTAAACTCTATAGTCTTGTGATCCCTATTACTGATACTATAAATCTGACTGTGCAGGAAGGAGGCTGATCAAGAGATTGAGTGGAGACTTCTTTGTGGTTAATTCAGTATAGCTCTGGGGAGTCTGGTTATTCTTGGTCATGTATCCTTTCTATGTTTGCTACGTACCCTTGTCTTGTGTGTCTCTAAGAAAGTCTTGTGCCTAAAGATGTACTTTGAATCACTGAGGGATGGCAATGATGTTGCTGGAACACAGTCAGTTACAGTTTCATATGATGCAGTGGATAGAGCTCTGGTCCTGGAGTCAGGAGGACCTGAGTTCACCTCTAGCCTTAGATACTTACTAGCTCTTAGACCTTCAGTAAGTCTGTCTCAGTTTCTTAAGACTATAAAATGAGGATAACAGAAGCACCTGCCTCTGAGAATAGTTGTGAAGACCAAATGAGGCAATATTTGTGAAGCACTTGGCACAATGCCTGCCACATTGTAGGTGCTATAAAATGCTTATTGTTATTATTACTGTTATTATTATTATTAATACTTTCTGAACCTTTCTTATTCTCTAGTTTTCCTGTATCACAGGTTAAGGGACCCTCACAGTTAGCATTTTCTAGATCCCAAAAGACCACCATGTCAGTTTCTAGACTGGTTTCCTCATCTCTCTTCCTTCTCTTTTATAGTTCAAACCATATTCGACTGCCAGGGTCACTCAAATGTTACTTTTCTGTTCAAGACCTTACTTATAATGACCCCCTGCTGTCACCTTCATCAAGCCCTGTGCATAGCTTTTAAAGCCTTTCAGCCAGTGTTGACAAGTGAGGCTCCTTCTTCCCTTGAAGTTGCTTTGGCTCCATTAGTCTTATTTGCATCTTGGGATACAGACATATTAGACTTCCCAATATACAACATATTGATCCAGGACTAGAGAGAGGAACTTGAATCTCCATTAAGATTTATGCTTTTTTATCGTTTCTATTTCCAAATAGGACTCTGAATCTCAAGTGCTGTCAGTTTGGCTTGCCTAGCTAAAAATTGTTTGTATCTTTAATTGTTTAATTTTGGAGTCTGGTTGGGATTTTGAGCAGTTAGTATTCTCAATCATTCATTAAGGGACTGATTGAGTTACTCCTAGATAGACTCAATTATGGTTGCCAAAAGATTTAGTCTTTTAAATTTCTAAACAAAATCTTGAAAGTAGGACAATTATAATTATTATATTAAGCTGCCTTGCTCAAAATTACTTTGGGTTGATTTACACCATAGGAAGCAGAAATATAGGATTCAGACTATAACACCTCAAACTGGCCCACATTTTTTCACAAAATCCCTAGTGTTTTCTTTTTTAATTTTCAAGGTCTGAAATAGTTGATTGTTATTATTATTATTAGGCATAAGTTATATTAAGTATAAGTTGTTCATAGATTTGAAGTTGGGATGGTACCTTCAAGTTCACTAAATAGAACCTCTAATTTAATAAATGAGGGAAGTAAGGCACAGACAGTTTCCCAGTTAACACAACTAATTTCTGTGTAGGATTTGAACTCAGGTTTTCCTGACCCCCAATTCAATTTTTTTATCCACCATTCTGTACTTTTTTTTTCATTTAAATGAACTTCAATTGGGTTAGCTGGGTAGCTCAGTAGACTGAGAGCCAGGCCCAGAGACAGGAGGTCCTGAGTTCAAATGTGATCTTAGACACTTCCTACCTATGTGACCCTGAGGAAGTCCCTTAACCCCCTTTGCCTAGCCCTACTACTCTTCTGCCTTAGAACCAATACTGGCTCTAAGACAGAAGATAAGGGTTTTTAAAAATAAAATAAGAATTGTTAGAGAATAATATAATGTTAAAGTTGAGAAGAAACTTAAGGCTGGAAAACTTTCGCCCATATAGCCAACCAGTTAGGATTTTTTAAAAACCATTTAAATAAAATTTTATTTTACTTAAAAATAAAAAGGCCATTCACAGCTTATAGACTCACCAAAACAGGTAGCATGATGGATTTGACCCTTGGGCTGTAGTTTGCCCATCATTGCCTATAATAAATATATTTAGTTTATCCTTGAAGAAACTGAGGAAATATTACCTGTTTAGAATCACTCAATGAGTTAGAGACAATGCTGGGTGTAGATCTCCTGACTCCCTATCCAAGGCTCTTTTTGCTATATCTGATGCTGACTCTGTGAACAGCTCAAGTTTATTTTTGTTTAAGCCTATTTTAGTTTTATTCAAATATTTTAAATGATCTCTTTATCACCATATTTTGAGGTAAAACGTTCTAGCCTTTTAAAGAGAGAAACAATTTGCAAGGAGATGGAAGCTTGAAAAGACTAGTAAAGAAACTTAAACAATATGCTCATAGATGTAATAAATAATCTCTTAGAACAACTCTTGACTTTAAAGAATGGAATATTGAGCAAAAAAAGGACCAAAGATGAAGAAAATCAAGTTATGACTGGAAAAGAACAACCACAGGGTTTACAGTGGGGATATGAAAAGTGGTAATAATCTCTCATTCTACATTTAAGCAAATTCATGTTAAATAAAGGATTCAGGATGCAGAAAGCCAATTTCTCTTTCATGAAAAGAGGTACATTGATATACTGAGTCCTTACATCAGTTGAAGAGCAAATTGTGATCATTTTTTTTAGTCAATAAATTTACTAAGTGCTTACAGTGAACATGGCCCTGACATAGAGATGGAAAGATAAAAATAAAACAGTCCCTGACCTCAGGGAGTTTATTTTCCATTTGAATGACAAATCACTGCCTTCTTGTTGATAAGTGCTAAGCAAGTAATTAAATGATGTCCTTGAAAAGTACATGGGGGAAGGAATTTAGAAAGACTTTTGGTACCAAGATGCTTTGAAATCTCACAATTATGAAATAAGCAAAAGCAGGAACAACTTCCAAAATTTCTGACTCAAAGAAAAACATTTAAGGCTTATCATTTTACATATTCAGAGAAAAAAGTAATTATAGACCTAACAAATGTACATTTCTAAGAAAGTGCTTGGCTATATCACAATGTTTTTGATCTTGCTCTAAACTGTGAGAAGCAGTAAGACCTAGAAAATAAAGACTGCCTCAGACATTTATTAGTTGTGTAAGGGCAAGCAACAACTTTTCAGAGTCTGTATCCTTATCTATAAAATGAGAATAATAGTCTTTTTTTTTTTACTAACGTTACTGTGAGCAAAGTGTTATATAGGTGAACTATTTTTATCTGTTTATATTTAGTAATCAAAGATAAGTTCCTTGTTATGCTTTGCTATTTTAATAACTCTTAAATATAGAAAACAATTGATTGTATTGGGTGCTGTAATCTATGTGCTTTCCTATCTGTACTTGGAAATTGCCCAAAGTTCAGGTTACCACTAGAACTGTGGAGATGTGACCTATATATGGCCTTTGTTGTTGTTCAGTAGGTTTTCAGTAATGTCCAACTCTTCCTGACCCTATTTGGGATTGGCAAAGATACTAGTTTCCTTCTCCAGCTCATTTTACAGATGAAGAAACAAAGATACAGTTAAATGACTTGCCCAGGGTCACACAACTAGTAAGTATCCAAGTCTGAATTTGAACTTGGGAAGATTAGTATTCTTGACTCTTGTCGCAGGGCTCTATCCAATGCACCATATAGCTACCTTACAGAGGAATCCAAATCTTTATCAAATAAGAGGTTTATAATCCCTGGAAACAACATTCCTAAAGTTCATCTGGAGAAATACTTTCTTTATAAAAATAGTCAACACAATGGTCCTATATAGTGTGAAATTTCTCTCAAGATGGTGGGAGCTCTGAGTTTAGGTTAAATTTTGTTTGTCCTTCTAAAGAAAACTGTCTTTATAAGAAGATATCTTTGTAGTTTTAAGAAAACTGAACTTTCTAGGTGCTCTGATAAATTCCCTTTATGGACAAAATACCAAAGTTAAAGTTTGAATTTTAATTCTGTTCCTATCCCTTTCACTTGTGAGAATTTTACAAATTCCTTTGGTCCCTCAGAAATTCATTATTTTCCTCCCTGAAAAAGGGATGAATAATCCATACCTTCCCACCTAAGACTGCAGTATTGTATAGTAGGGAAAACACTGGACTATAAGACAGGACACCTGGGTTCTGCTCCTGGCTCTCACACTTACAAAGTCATTTCTCTCCTCACAGTTTCTGTTTCCTCATCTTCCAGATAAGGAAGATTGACTGACTGAATTCTTAGGCCCTTCATTCTGAGATTCTTTATTTTCCCCAGGCACAGATCTCTCCCTGTCCCTTCCCTCCAACCATTTGAGAGAAGTAATAAGGTACCGCAAATCTATTTCCTCTGTTACTAGTCTAGGCAATTTATATTTTTGTAAATATTCTTCCATTTCACTTAAATTGTTAAATTTGTTGGCATGTAATTGGGCAAAATAACTCCTAAAATTGATTTTATTTCATTGTCATTAGTGGCAAATTAACCTTTTCATCTATTATTGGAGAAAAAGGAAAATAATCTATATGTTCTAAAATATTTATAGAGTCTCTCTTTGTTGTGGCAAAGAATTGGCAATTGAGGGGATGTCCATCAATTGAGGAATGGCTAAAAAAATGTGGCATATGATTATGATAGAATACTACTGTGCTATAAGGAATGACAAACCAGTTAATTTTGGAGAAATGTGGAATAAAATCAGCAGGACCAAGAGAGCATTATATACAGTAATGGGAATATTGTTTGAAGAACATCTTATTATATGTCCATCTCAAGAGAAAGAACTGAAAAATAGAAATAAGACATGGTTTTATATGGACATATAGCTTTTTGTCAAATGATACCTTCACTAATGGGGTTCGTTAATGTAATGAACACTTTTTTTTTTAAAAGATAATTTTTTAAAAGATAATATGGATGAATATCTAGTCTTGAAGAAGACACATGTTGTATAAACACAGTAGGGAACTAGGAGGAAATGTGGTTCCCTCAACCCACTCACCTGTGTGGCAGGTAATATGTCTCCTGTATCCCCTCGGGCAACAAGAGCTGTCTTCTCATTGATCCAGGCCTCTTCTTCCTCAACATTCTCAATGAACTGAAGATACTGTTGGGACTCATCTAGTCGGAGCCCACTGTCAGGGTTTTAGAGCAAATACAAGAATTAGACAGGATCACTCAAGGACTGGATAGTAGGATAGAGAACCACAAGGATGGGGAACCAAACCTCACAAAACAGTTTCTTCATAGCATCAAGCATGGATGCAAGGATGCCAAAGGACAATTAGAGGCCAAGAGATTTCTAGACCTTGAAATTCATCTCTTTGGTTTAACTTCATGGTTTAGAAACTTGAGAATAACTTGGTATCTCAGGAGCTTAGGAGGTAACTGATATTTCCTGCCCTGCCCTTGCAGGCAGATGACCCTAGTGACAGCTTCATAAAACTCATAACTGAATAGAGGAGAAAATTAAGTGGTAGGATACAGAAGTATTTGCTTGGGCATCAGGAGCCCTGGATTGAAATCCCAGCTATGTTTCTTGCCAAGCTGTCTGCTTCAAACCTATCATTTGCACTCTTTGGGTGTTAGTTTTCTCCTTTAGAAAATAAGGGAGGTGTACCAGAAGGTACTAGGATATAATGGAGAGAATGCTTTATTTAGAGTCATATGTCTTGAGTTCAAATCCCTTCTCAGTTATTTAAACTCATATATAAAATGAGGGGATGATAAAGTTGGACTATTGTAAATCCTAAGATCCTATGACATATTCTGCTCTGGAGACAATTCTAGATTTTCCCTACTGTTGTTGAGGCCAAGCTCAACTTCTGAATCATTTCTAGCAATATTATGGGACATCAACAAGACCTAAGATGCTTCTCCACTCCCCTTCTAGGACCTTCCTCCTGAGAAACTCTATCTAGAGAACAGAATCACAGGATTTGTTCATCCCGATAGGCACTAATTGCTCAATACTGCATGTATGACTAGAGGAACATGTGGTGACAAGAGTGCCTCTTAAATGTTCTTGTAGAGTAGGAGTTGGTGGGTTAAAATGATGGTGGAGGTGGGAGATAGACATAGAGAGATAGAGACTGAGGCAGAAAAAGACAAAGGTAAAGGCAGAGTTTGACCAACAAGCACAGACAGACATCCATTTGGGAGAGAAGCCTCAAGATGGAGACTCCATCCAAGAGGATAAATCATTTATACCATCCTGTGTCCTTATTCTCATACTCCTGGGGAGAATTCAGTCTAACCTCTAGTACTCACCGAATCTTGGTCAACTCCTTCAGCTCATTCCAATGCTGCACCAGCTGAGCCAGCCTCTCTTGGATCTCCTCTCGCCCCACAGCATCACTGTCTTTCAGTTTTTCTGCAGTCTCCAACACTCCCTGTAGAATAGATGATGCTTTCCCATGTTCAGGTACTTCTAGAATGATTTCTTTACAATATCATGACTGTAATGTCTCATCTCAGCTACAAACCGCCATATCAGTCCCATTTCCAGATTTCATGTTCCCTCATTTATTCCTCAGTTCTTGGGATTCTCTTAGGAAAATTGGGGAAATTAAAGTCACCAGCAACATCTATGTTGACCAAATGATATGTTTGTTTTTTACAAAATTTTCACTAACATCTTGTAATAGAGCAAGGAGTCATTCTCTGTCCGCAATGGCCTTGTATAGGTAGTTTTTCCTGGTGCCTCTCAGCTTTATCTTAAATATAGCAAATGCATTGTTACTGTTAATGTATCAAAATTAAATAAGATAATGGCCCCAAAGAGATAATGTTCTAAAAGGAGTTTAAGAGAGCCAAGTGTGATATTTTCTAGGTAAGCTTTATACCTTGGAAAAGGGCAGATGCTATAAATCAGAGCTTGCTTGTTTTAGTATTTTGATGATTATCTGAACTTAAGAAAATGATAAAGAAAGTGTTAATAATGCAGATTAAGATTAATGTCATGCTGACATTTTTATCAGATGGCTGAATTTTTACCTTTCCTGGCCCTACCTGGATAGCTGGTTCATGGGCATCCAGCTCCCCTTCCAGGCGTTTATGTTTCCTTTGTAGGTTCTGAACACCAGGAAGATCCCGTCCATAGTCCTTGGAGCTCACTCGTAGAAGCTTTGCCCTGGGACAAAAGATGGAAACTCAGATCTTAGACAGTTCATGTTACAGTAGAACCCTGGTTCTCAAAGGAAACAGGGAGGGGAGAGCTTTGGGAATGGATACATGCATCCAAGCAGTTGTTTGCTTGGATGTAAGCTTCTGACAAGGACCTTCTCAAACCTCTTTCAAGAGTTTGATTCCATTTACTTATTTTTCCAATCCTCCCTAGAGTGTTCAAACCATTGCTAATCAACTTCCCTATTAACCTTCCCTAGTAACCTCTTTTTATCCTGCCCATTCCTGCTTTTACTCCTTTTTCCAAGGACAATCATACCTGTCACTTTCTTTCTAAACAGTCTTGAAATCCTGACAAAGTTTAATGGCTATTATTATGAGGTGTAGTGGATTTGTTGGCAGTGAGGATGTGTGTGTGTGTGTGTGTGTGTGTGTGTGTGTGTGTGTGTGTGTGTGTGGAGAGGGAGACAGACAGACAGACAAACAGAGACAGACAGAGACAGAGAGAGATAAACAGAGACAGAGAAACAGAGAGGTTGAGAGAAAGATTGAAAGACAGAGAGACAGAGAGACAGAGAGAGAGAGACAGAGACAGAGACAGAGATAGAGACAGAGACAGAGACAGAGAAGGAAAAGGAAAGAGAGAAGAGACTGACAGAGTGAGACCTGAAGAGTAAAATAGAGGGGCCTGAGCTATGTGATGTTAAATAAGTGTCCCTGAGTAAGAGATGCCATCTAGAAAGGAGAGAGATCTTTTTTAGAAGGTACTCTTACATGGCAATCAGTGCTAGGATTTAGAAACATTGATAACCTTGAATCTGAGATTTTAGCTGGAAGGCAAAAATGGCATCTTTATTTTCACTAACCTCTAAAATTCAGCATTATATGTATTCATAATATACGTATGTTATTATACAATATTATATTAATTATATTATTATGACAATACAATTTGTCATTTCCTACATCATGACTATTATAATTATACATATGATATATTATATATATGTATTTTATCTCATATACACATTATATATTATATATCATTCACTTATATATATGCAGGTTATAGATATACAGACTGACAGGCAGGCAGACACAGAGAGAGAAAGAAACAGACAGACAGAGAGATAGATAGATAGATAGATAGATAGATAGATAGATAGATAGATAGATAGATAGATAATTCAACAGATTGTCAGAGGACAAAAAAAGGTCAAGGACTCTTGAATTAGAGGATCGGTAACTAAAGGGGAGGAGATCCACAGTCTTCTCTGCTAGTCAAAGATGACAGGGCATACTTAATCCAGGATTCCTCATCATCCAGATCCTGGAAAAACTGGAAAAGAGCATGGGCCTCCTTGAGCTTTTTGTGATGCGCAGCAGCCAGGTCCTGGACATTCCGGAATCGGTTATTGATATTATCCCGTTTCTCCTTGATCTCATCAGCATTGAAAGCCCCACTGTCGATTAAGTGAGTAGCCAGTTCATTCAGATCTTTGAGAAAGTCCTGCAAACCCAGAGTGGGCTCCATGAGCAAAGGCAACACTATGGATAGCCCTCCCACAGACCCCCTCTACTCCTTGATATGTCAACTCTGTTGGACAAAAGCCTTTTTTTTTTAATCCTGTAAATTCTTCAGTTCAAGTTGAAAATGAATTGATGGAAAGAAAGGCATACATGCAAGAATGGAAGGCACCATGTAATGTGCCACTCGGCTAGATACCATATTTCACAAGTATCTAATTCTTTCCTATACCCTCTCTCCCTTAGCTAAATTGTAATCTCTAGAAAATGAGAGATTGTGCCATATTTCTTATCTTGGTGTAGTATTCCACCACAAACAAATATGAAAAGTATATACAACTAATGATTTTTTTTGAAGTTAGGGCCTAAAAAATAATATGGTAATTTCTAGGTTTCTAACCTAAATTACATGAATCATAGCCAGTTCCAGCACCTTTGGCTTCCTATAGATGTAACAGTCTCATAGGGAAAAAGTGACCCTTACTTCCAACACATACAATTTAACACTTATATTTATATACATTATTTAATCCATCTGACCCATAATTTTAATAAAGATAAAAGAGAAGCAATAATAAGAGGTAGCACAACAAACCTGGGAGGTAGGGGCTATTATTTATCTCCATTTAACAGATGAGGGAACTGAGGAACAGAGAAGTTAATGAGATCAATTCAGTGTTAGCAAGCACTTATAAAGTGCTTTTTATGTTTCAAGCAGTGTGTTAAACACTGGGGATAAAAAGAAAGGCAACCCCCCCAAATAAAAGTAAGAAACAGTTTCTGCTCTCTTAGTCTAATGGTTACTCAGGCAGTAAATATCCAAGGCTAGATTTCAATTCAGGTTGTCTTGACTTGAAGTCCAACAATCTATCCACTGTACCACCTAGGTCCTCTAATAATAAATTATATTTCATATTACTACTGTATATATGTTACTGTTATGTATATATCACAAGATTTAAAAGAAAGTACTTTGCAAACCTTAAAGCACTTAAAACTGTTAATTATAATTAAAACAACAATTTTTATTACTAATATTATATAAAACACTGTAGATATGTTCACACTTTATCACATTCTGGATAAAGATATACTCATGATACCCTGGGCACTCTCTTTTACAGATCAGAAATGACAGGGTCTTGGAACTTTGCTGACTAGATATTTATCCTTTCTGGAGAGAATACAAGAGATCTATGCATGAGCAATGCAAGCACATGTACCTCTTCCACTTCTCAACAGTTATGGATTAAATGCCCCGTGATCTGGAAAATCTGCATAAAATGTTCTGGCCTTCCCTTCATACTGGAGAAATATTATTTTTTCATTATTTTTCTTTTTCTTTTATGGGATGTTTACAGTACCTAATATTTATGAGTTACTAAACTTTTTAAGATATCTCTGTATTGGTAGTTTTCATATGTCATCTGTTGGCTTTCATGTTCTTTTTTATAAACTTTAATTTTACTTATTTTAACTTTAAAAAGAAATTGTATATTTGTGGCATTAAAAGATAAAAACATGTTGGTAGTTTATACAATATCATACATATATTTTATGCATTTCTAAGTTTCTAAACTTTTCCTTAGTCATCTGCTGCCTTTCAAGTGTAAAAAGGAATTCTTTTTTTTTTTAACCCTTACCTTCCATCTTAGAGTCTATACTGTGTATTGGCTCCAAGGCAGAAGAGTGGTAAGGGCTAGGTAATGGGGGTCAAGTGCCTTGCCCAGGGTCACACAGCTGGGAAGTGTCTGAGTCCAGATTTGAACCTAGGACCTCCTGTCTCTAGGCCTGAATCTCAATCCACTGAGCTATCCAGCTGCCCCTAAAAGGAATTCTTTATTCCTTTTTTTTTTTAATATAATGGGGTACCTGGAGGTCCTCGTACCATAGAGATGTGTAGGGATTAACCATCCCATAGTGAAAGGAAGTTAAAAACCATAGAGACAGGAAATAGAAACCATAGAGACAGGAAAGAGAAAGTATAGACAGGAAGTAAGTTAGAAAAAGGGTAGAAAAGGTGCCAGTCAGTTGGTCAAGGGGGAATTAGTTGCTGACAGTTAGATGGTAGCAGCTGCAGGGAAGTTGTCTGCTATGAATGTGTTGGGTTGGTGGTTGGTGTTTAGTTGCTGGAACATAAAAGGTGAGCCTGAGCTTACTGAGAGGACGTTAGCTTTTAGAGGGTTTTTTGGCTTTGGCTTTGGTTTTGGGCTATTAGATTTTTTTTTTCTTTCTTGAACTTTTTGGGAGGTGGTTGGTCTTCATTGACAGACCTAATTGGGGTTGGATTAAATATTGATTTGGATGATTTTGATTGGGTGGTTTGGGTTGGAACTTTGTGGGGTGGTTGTGATTAACTGAAGTTATAAGCCTTTATAGGTAGATAAAGGCAGTTTTAGATAGTTGTTATAGGCAGTTATAAGAAAACTAGTATAGATATTTGGCAAATTTCTTTCTCTAACTCTTTCCTATATTTCCCTCTTTTACCATATTCATTTTACTATATTCTTTTACTATCTCTATTTTAATCAAACAAAAATGTTAATTGTTAAAAGCTGTTAGAAGATTTCTTTTCTCTGGCTTAAAGAGATAATGTTAATTTACAACTTTACTATATTCACATTAAAACTTAAGTAATTAAAAGCTGCTCTCTTTTTTTTTTGTCAAAACTCCTAATTTAAAACCCTTATACAAGTGTTGCCAAAGGCTTCTGGAAAACTCTCCCAAAATTTTCATTTAATTTCTAATGATGACCTAATCACAACCATGATGGGGGAATTCACCACATGGAAAAGATAACTGTATTATTACTCATTTTACTGGTGAAGAAAGTGAGGCTCAGAGAGATGGAGTTTTCTTGACTTGGAATTAGGAAGAACTGGGTCTACATGTGTCAGATACTTCTTGGCTTTGTGATTCTGGGCAAGTCACTTAAAGTGCTATCTGCCTCAGTTTCCTCATTTGCAAAATAAGGAATTGAACTCAGTAGCCTCTAAGGTCTCTTCCAGTTATCATTCTACTATTCTGTGAGCACAAAACTAATAATGGGTTACACTCATACCTGTGGTCATGTGTCATTGCTTTCCTCTTGAAACCAAGATTTAAAAGCTTTTTTGAAAAATTCCTAATCTAAGACCCTTTAAACTTATTACATGTCTTAAAGCTTTTCCACCCAGATGTAGGGTGAAGAAAGCAGTTTGTTCCTTGTCTAAGATAAAGTATTTCCTATAACCCTGCCTACTCACATCACTATCAAAGACAAGAGGGAAGAAAAGGTTAAAAAAAAAGGCTCCATTCTGGGTAAAGAGGATGAGTTTCAGCTGCCACTTACCTCACGAGCTGACATTTCTGTTTCCAACAGTTGATGCTTCTTAAGTAAGTTGGCTGCTGAAGCCAAGTCCCTGGCTTGATCTTTCATCGCCAGTAGTGTCTCTGCCTTAAATAAACAAACCAATAAATAAATAAATATGAAAGTAAACCAACAAAAAATGAATAAATGAGCAAATGGATAGATAGACAGACAGACAGACAGACAGATAGATATATAGATCAGTGAATTGAAAAACTGCTGTTTGGTTAAAAATCATTCTTCATAAATGAATTAGGTGAACATGAAATAGTATACCTATCAGATATATGGGGAAGGAAAGAATTTAAAACCAAGCAAGAGATAGAGAACAAGATGTAAAATGAATAAGTTTGATTACATTAAATTAAAAAGGATTTGTACAAACAAAACCAATGCAACCAAAATTAGACGGGAAGCAACAAACTGGGAAAAACATTTTATAACAAAATTCTCTGACAAAGGTCTTAATTTCTCAAATATGTACAGAACAAAGTCAAATTTGTAAGAAGTCAAATCATTCCCCAACTGACAAATGGTCAAGGGATAAGAATAGACAGTTTTCAGATGAAGAAATCAAAACTATCAATAATCATATGAAAAAGTATTCTTAATCCTTCCTGATTAGAGAAATGTGAATCAAAACAACTCTGCCTTACACCTAGAAGAGTGAACAATATGACAGTAAAGGGAAATAATAAATATTGGAGGGGATGTGGCAAAGTTGGGAAGCTAATGCATTGCTGGTGGAGTTATGAATTGATTCCATTATTCTGGAAGTCAATTTGGAATTATGTACAAAGGGCTTTAAAAAAGGCATTTCCTTTTATCCTGCAATACCACTATTAGATTTATATCCCAAAGGGATTTAAAAAATGGGAAAGGTTCTGTTTATATAAAAATATTTACCACTGCTTTTTGTGGTGCCAAAAAATTGGAAAATGAGGGCATGTCCCTTGATTGGGGAATGGCTAAATAAATTGTGGTATATGATGGTGATGGAATACTATTGTGATATAAGGAATGATGAACTGCTTGATATAAGAACTGAAAAGACCTACATGAACTGATGAGGAATGAAATGAGCAGAACCAGGAGAACATTGTACACAGTAACTGAAACATTATGGGCTGATCAAATGTAATTGACTTTGCTACTAAAAGAAATGCAATGATCCAAGACAAATCTGAGGTACTTATGAGAAAGAATGCTAATCTCATCTAGAGAAAGAACTGTGGAAGTAGAAATCCAGAAGAAAACATATGACATCATGTTTTTATATGAGTATATGATTTGGGGTTTTGGTTTTAAAAAAGATTACTCTATTACAAAAATGAATAGATTTTGAGTGATAATATATGTATAACCCTGTGAAACTGCTTGTGTGAATTTCAGATTTACTCTACCTTGCTTAGTCTTTAGAATTTTATCAATCAAGAAATATATACACCCCTACTTAAGGATTAACTGTAGGGGAGGATGGTCTGTGACTAGCGTGTGCTAGGCAGTGACAAATCAGAAACAACTGACTGACCCCCTGGGCTATCCTAAGCCAAGTTTAAGCCATGATTGGTACAAGTGAGACACAGGAAGTGATTTAAAGAATGGCCTTTATAATTCACATCACTTCCTGTATGGGGTACTTTTGCGGCTTTTGTGGACTTGGGTGATGGAATTTGACTGGTAGGGAGAAAGGAAGAGGGAAAGGAGACCACAAGAGTCATGTAACCATGAAAAACATTTTAAAGTATTTTTTAAATCACTTCAAGGAGGTTGATCATCCCGCTCTTCCATCTTGACAAGGATCAATTGTGTCACTTTTTACCTTATGCACTGTTTTCTCTATCAAATGATCACAAATATAATGAAAAGAAAGGGAAAAATCCACAACATTTCTCTAACAGAAAGTTTATACTTTTCAAGGGAGCCCTGGGAAAATTCAAGGAAATCATGAAGTTTCAAAAGGTCAAAAAGTTGTTTGGAGTGACTAATAAACTCACAAATACAACACAAAGGAGCTGACCTCCTTGCTACTCTGAGTATTCTTCCTGTCTATTTGTACTTCCAGTCTCCTAGATCAATAGCAATGCCATAATAAGACTAGATGTAAAGGGCTTCCCAAGAGCCAAGGTGGGAAATGGGCAGGGAATCTTAAGGATGGGAATGAGAACACCAATGAGACTACTGCAAACAACAATAATAGCTAGTATTTATATAACACATTAAAGTTTGCAAAGTGCTTTACATATGCTATTTTGTTTGATTTAAATTAAATGAGGGCCTTAAGGAGATATGGGTTATAGTATATAATAAAATGATTAAAAAATTAAAAATTAGATTTAATATATAGCCTTGGAAAACTTGGAAAAGGAAAAAATTCCCTAGCCAGCCATTTGGAATTTCATTTTCCTCATCTTTAAAATGATAGGGCTGGACAAGACGATCTCTAAAGTTCTTCCTGGAATCCTGTTTTGTAATATTTCTGTACTCTATGCATATATAACATAACATAAATGCTAACCATGATATAGAATTCAATAATCCAACTATGAGACCTAGTTTTCTATGTGGGGATGCAGTGGAATTTAGTTGCAGCATTTAGACTCTTAAGTTACTCTGAAATCACTTCTTTCTAGGGTCCCCAAATCTCATGTCCAGCTAAAAGCCCCTTCCTTTCTTATTACATTTTCCTTTCTGTAAGACCAGTCTTAGCTGAATTTACCCCTGCTTTCTTTTGCTTGTTTACTGCAAATAGCCCCACATTATCTTCGCCAAAACTCATAATAATCATGGATGCTCGGTTTGTATTTCAATCTCTTGATTTTTTAGAATATACTAGTATTATCTCATTACAAAACTGTACCCCAAAGAGATAATAAGGAAAAAGACTTGTACAAGAATATTCGTAGCTGTGCTATTTGTGGTGGCAAAAAATCAGAAAATGAGGGGATGCCCTTCAATTGGGGAATGGCTGAACAAATTGTGGTATATGTTGGTGATGGAATACTATTGTGCTGAAAGGAATGATGGATAAACTGGAGGAATTCCATGGGAACTGGAACAACCTCCAGGAATTGATGCAGAGTGAGAACAGAACCAGGAGAGCATTACACACATAGACTGCTACATTGTGGTACAATCGAATGTAATGGACTTCTCCATTAGTGGCAATGCAGTGATCTTGAACAACTTGGAGGGATCTATGAGAAAAAACACTATCCACATTCAGAGGAAAAACTGTGGGAGCAAAAACACAGAAGGAAAACAACTGCTTGATTACATGGGTCGAAGGGATATGGTTGGGGATGTAGATTCTAAATGATCATCCTAGTGCAAACATCAACAACATGAAAATAGGATTTGATCAAGGACAAATATAAAACCCATTGGAATTGTGTGTTGGCTACAGGAAGGGATGGAGGTAGGGAAGGGAAAGAATATGATTCTCATAACCAAGGAATAATGTCATAAACTAATTAAATAAAATTTAAAAAACTGTAACCTCTTCCCTTTCCCTAACCTCACCCACCTCTTGTCCCACCTTATTTTCCTCCCCACCCTTTGACTCCAGAGTTATTACCTCAGAGAGCCAGAATTCAAAGTCACGGATGCCTGTGTTGAACCTCTGTTGCCGGCTTGCCTCGTTCAATTTCTGCCCTTTGTCTTTGGTTTTCTCCAGGAGCTGGTTCCAGTGTTCACTAAGTCTAGACACTCGTTCCTGCCATGGACATATAAATTGGTTTCTTGGTAGTATGTGGCACCCAGCCCTCAGTATAATCTGAGAGAATCATGTAATTGGGAGAAGCAACTGGGGAAGAAGAGGAATACTTCCATAATCATTCTAGGCAAGTGGTTCTGACACTGGGATTCAGGTTGACCAGGGAGATAGAAGAGGGTCCTGGGTGGGAGGCATTCTGAACTGGTCACATGAACATGAAGTATACCAACCATCCACAATGATAATGGCATTCTAATTCTTTTCAGCTTTCCATGTGGTCTACAGATGTGAAATCAAGGAGATTGTGGAAGCCCCAAATATTGTTGTAGAAGAAGGAACAAAAGGTTTGTGATCCCAGGATGAAAGAACCTCAGAGCTTCAGTTTCCTCCTTCCTATATTCAAGAGCCAGAGCTTCTAATGGAAAAGATAACTAAATCATCCCTAATCCTAGAAATAGGGAAGGATAGTGAGTTTTAGCTCAGCTGCTTTCTTAGGCTAGATGAATCCACTCTACCCTGCCCCCTGACATGATCTGAGGGCATTGCCCCTACACCTTCACATCTTCCTCCTGGCCATCACATGCTCTGCGATCAATAAGGGAGTTCCCCAGTTTGATGACATTTTCGACTTCATCATTCCGGCCGAAGACTTCATTTTCAAATGTCTGATGCTTCAAGTATTTTCTCTGGAAACAAGACAGAGACAAGAGTATTCTCAATCTACCTGGAGAAAATAGGGAATAAGAGACACTCCACATTCATTGGGAAAGATCTCTTGGGCAAATCATCCAAGGGAAGGATTTCTTGGGGTTGGTTAGATATCATAACCCCCCATTAATTAGATCAAGCAACCCCAGAGGGTAAAACTGATTTGTGTCTTCCTCTGAGCCTCTCAGGCCTCCTCCCCTTACCTTCATCTAGTTTGTTTAGCATTCAAGGAATGATCGAATGACTGATATGCCACATTTAAGAAATGGACTGCTCAGAACTCTAACAGACCACCATGAACCAACCTGGATATTAGTGGGATCTTTGTAGGACTCATCACAGGCTGTTGGCATCATCTCATTGATCCAATCTGACAAATCTTCAATGTCACGGTAGAATTGTTTCAGGTCTGCATAATCACTAAGCTGTTCTCTTTCTGCAATCATCTGTCCTTTGAGAGCATTCCACCTGATGGAGGAGACCAAGATCACCCTTTTACCTTGCAATCTTTCCCTAGGGGACTCTGGTTTCTTTCTCACCCTCACTCCTATTTATGTTCCAATTTGGTTTTCTACTCCTCTCAGACATACCTATTTGAAACCCTTTCATTTTTTATCCATTTCCTCATTCCCATATTGGATGTAGTCCTAGGATATCCTCATTAACTTCCCCTCCCAAAACAGTCTCTCAGACAGGTGGTGTAAAATAGAGAGTGCTAGGCTTTGGGTCATCTTGCCTCAGACACTTTGGATCACTGTGTGATCCCAGATAAACTGCTTAATCTCACAAGTCCTCTGTTTCATCATCCTCATTCTATATTGAAGAGTTGTTGTGGGAATCAACCGCAAAGCTATTTGCAAACATTAAAGTGGTATATAAATGCTCACTGAAGTTACTCAAATAGTTCCACAATGTCTCCTCCTTTCAGGCATCTTCCCCAAATTGATCATAGGAAATCAGTTTTCCCTGATTGTCAACCTCTTGGGAGAGAGGGCTAGTACCTTCCCGCTTTTGATGTGTGTATCTTCGTCTCAGAAACTAGCCTCCCTTTCAGGTCAAATGAGAAGTGCCATTTTCCTTTTTCAGTTCTCAAGATTTTGTCACTTCCATCCTTGCTTCTAGGCTCATAAAACATCATTGTCTATAATCTGGAAATTTAGATTAGCCCACATAAAAGGCTAATCCTAATGCGAACTAGCCATTGTTCCTGGGGAATATAATGATACCTTCAAGCTTGAGAGGGAAGAAGAACTGTTTTCTTCTGCATCTATTGAGATAATCATGTGACTTTTGTTGGTTTGCTTGTTGATATGGTCAATTATGTCAATGGTTTTCCTAATATTGAACCATCCTTGCATTCCTGGTTTAAATCTTACCTGATCATAATGAATAACCCTCATGATGCAGGAGTCTTTTGGCTAGTATTCTATTTAAGATTATTGCATCTATGTTCATTAAGGAGATTGGTCTATCATTTTCTTTCTCTGTTTTTGACCTTTCTGGCTTTGGAATCAGTACCATATTTGTGTCATAAAAGGAATTTGGTAGAACTCTCTCTTTGCTTACTCTGTCAAATAGTTTGTATAATATTTGGATTAGTTGTTCTTTGAATGTTTGTTAGAATTCACTTGTGAATCCATCAGACCCTGGTGATTTTTTCTTAGGGAGGTCTTTGATGGCTTGTTCAATTTCTTTTTCTGATATGGGATTATTTAAGAATTCTATTTCTTCTTCTGTTAATCTAGGCAATTTATATTTTTGTAAATATTCATTCATATCACGTAGATTGCCATATTTGTTGCCATATAATTGGGCAAAATAGTCTTTAATGATTGCCTTAATTTCCTCTTCATTGGAGATGAAGTCTCCCTTTTCATCTTGGATACTGTCAATTTGGTTTTCTTCTTTCCTTTTTGATTTATTAGATTGACCAGTACTTTGTCTATTTTGTTTGTTTGTTTTTTCAAAATACCAACTTCTAGTCTTAGTTCAATAGTTCTTTCACTTTTAATTTTATTAATTTCTCCCTTAATTTTTAGAATCTCTAATTTAGTTTTCATCTGGGGATTTTTGATTTGTTAGCTTTCAAGTTTTTTGATTTGCATGTCCAATGTATTGACCTTTGCCCTTCCTCATTTGTTAATATATTAACTCAAGGATATAAATTTTCCCCTGAGTACTGCTTTGGCTGCATCCCATAAGGTTGGAAAGTATTTCTTGCATTTGTCATTTGCCTCAATGAAATTATTAATTGTTTCTATGATTTGTTCTCTAACTGATTTTGGAGGATAATATTATTAAATTTCCAATTAATTTTTTTATTTGCCTCTCTATGTACCCTTACTGATTATTATTTTTATTGCATTTTGATCTGAAAAGGTTGCATTTATTATTTCTGCTTTTCTGCATTTGTTTGCCATGTTTTTATGACCTAGCATATGGTCAATTTTTGTGAATTTACCATGTGCTGCTAAAAAGAAGGTGTAATCCTTTTTGTCCCTATTTATTTTTCTCCATATATCTAGTAACTCAATTTTTTCAAAGATTTTATTCACCTCTCTTACCTCTTTCTTATTTATTTTTTTTAAATTTGATTTATCTAAATTTGATAGTGGTAAGTTCAGGTCTCCCACTATTATAGTTTTACTATCTATTTCCTCCTTCAACTCCACTCGTTTCTCCTTTAGAAATTTGGATGCTATACAATTTGGTGCATATTTGTTGATTACTGATATTTCCTCATTGTCTATACTGCCTTTTATCAGGATGTAGTTACCTTCCCTATCACTTTTAATCAGATCTATTTTTACTTTGGCTATGTCAGATATCATGATTGCAACTCCTGCCTTCTTTCTCTCAGTTGAGGCCCAATAGGTTTGGCTCCAACCTTTAATTTTAATCTTGTGAGTATCTACCCGCCTCAAGTGTGTTGCTTGCAGACAACATATGGTAGGATTTTGATTTCTAATCCACTCTACTTGTTTTCATTATATGGGGGATTTCATCCCATCCCATTCACATTCAAAGTTATGATTGTCACTTGTAAATTCCCTAGCATTTTGATAGCCTCTCCTAGTTCTATCCTTTCTTCTCTTGCTATATCCTTTTAAACCAGTGGTTTGCTTTTAATCAGCCCCCCTAATCCCTGCCCTTAATAAGCTTCCCTTTCTGCCCCCACCCTTTTTGTTCTGTTCTTATTTTTCAGGACCTGTTAAGTTCCCTCCCCCTGTCTTTCCCTCCCTTTTTCTACTCCCTCCCCCCCCCACTCCCCCTTAGTTTTCCCTTCTTACTTTCCCTGTAGGTTAAGATAGAATTCAATACCCCAAATGGATCTAGATATTCTTCCCTCTCAGAATTGATTGCACTGAGAGTAAGGTTTAAGTATTACCTATTAGCACTCTCTTCCTCTCCTTCTTATAAGAATATCCTTCCCCTCCCCTTCCCATGTGCATCTTTGTGTGATAAAGATTATCTTATTTATTTTATTTCTTCAAGTATCTCTTGGCTCCATCCTAGATTCTCTCCTCCCTTTTTCTTTTCTTTTTTGCACATCATCTTATAACACTTATTACCCCAATCTCTTCCTATGAATGATTCCTCTATTTACTATAACAGTGAATATAATTTTTGAGTTACAAATAACATTTTCCTCATATACTCATATACTAATATAAATAATTTATCTTATTGAAGTCCTTAAAGAAGAAAGTTTGAATAAAAAAAATTTCCCCTTTTCTCTCTTATTTACCTTTTTATGTTTCTCTTGATCTTTGTGTTTGGATATCAAACTTTCCACTTAATTCTGGTCTTTTCTTTACAAATACTTATAAATCTTCTATTTTGTTGAATGCCCATACTTTCACCTGGAAGTATATAGTCAATTTTGATGAATAGGTGATTCTTGGTTGAAGACCCAATTCTCTTGCCTTTCTGAATGTCATATTTACAAACCTTGTGGTCCTTTAGTGTGGAAGCTGCCAGATCTTGTGTAATCCTGATAGGTATTCCTTGATATCTGAATTGTCTCTTTTTGGCTTATTGTAAAATTTTCTCCTTAGCTTGAAAGCTTTGGAATTTGACAATTACATTTCTTGGAGTTGTCTTTTGAGGATTTAGTGTAGAGGGTGTTCTATGAACTCTTTCAATGTCTATTTTTCCCCCTTGTTCAAGAACATCAGGGCAGTTTTCTTGGATGATTTCTTGTAGTGTGATGTCAAGATTTCTGTTTATTTCTGGGTTTTCAGGCAGACCAATGATTCTCAAATTGGCTCTTCATGCTCTGTTTTCCTGATCCATCATCTTTTCTGTGAGATATTTTATGTTTTCTTCTATTTTGTCAGTCTTTTGACTTTGCTTTATTAATTCATGCTGGTTTGCAAGATCATTCACTTCCAATTGCCTAATTCTGGTCTTTAAGGACTGGTTTCCTTTTTGGTTTGGTCTATCCTGCTTTTTGTGGCTTCCAACTGTTTCTACAATTAGGAGTTCTTGTCCTTTAAACTGTTATTTTCTTTTTGAACTATTTCCCACTTTCCTTGCCAGAAGGCTTTCATCTTTTTGATAAGCACCAATTTAAATTCTTCCAGAGTTTGTGGACAATTTCCATTTTGGGGGGAAGGTTTTGGTGCATTTATTTGTATTTCCTCTTCTATTTCCTCTGAAGCCTGGGGTTTTCCTCTGTAAAAAATATCCAGGGTCAACCCCTTCTTCTTGTTTTTCTTGGTGTTGGGAAGTTGTTGTTCCTGGGCACTGTTTGCCATTACTCTGGTTGTTTTTCCTTCCCTTTCCAGTTAGAAATCTGAGTGAGATTGGCAGGCTTTCTGTGTATGGAGCTAAGGAGCAAGGATTTTATCTAAGGCCAGCTCTCAGGTCTCTGCAGCTTCTGATCTTTGCTTCTCCCTCTCTGTGCTATCTCTCTGTTGGCACCCACAGTCTGCACTCCATAGCCTGCTGGGGCCTCAGGTCTAACTGATTTCAGGGATAGATCCTCGGTGATCTCAGTCAGCTGCCAAGTACCCAGAGTTGCCCCTCACTGGCTCCAGAGGTGCCCCTCACTCACTCACTGATTCTAGCTCATGCTGGCTCTGACTTTGGCTCCTTAGGTGGGGTAGTGGAGGGTGGATCAGCTCACAATTTGGTGGAAGCTTTTTCACCCCCCTTATGGTGTGGAAATGCCCAAATCCCACATACCTTCAATGTTGTGCCCTAATGTAAAGTCCCTTAGTTTATATGATTTTTTTTGACTTCTTGAGGTAGTCTGGTGTAGAGTAGGTGGTGAGGAGAAGAGTCCTCCATCTAGAGTGCCACCATGTTTACCCAAAGTGTCAGAAACTGTTTTCTTAAAGGAGATTTCCTGGTATCATGTGTGTGTCTATATTATCCAAGTTGCCTTAATAAAAGTTCTAAAGTGGCATGCTATGAGCAAGTCATGGTCTTTTTACCATCATTCTTTGTCCAGGATAACAATTCAACCCAATGGCTTTTATGTTTCACTCTCAAGTGTTCTTAACCCTGGGATTTTAAATTAATTTTATTGAAATATTGGTCTTAATATTCTTCCTATATAGATTTAATACAACTGTTCATTATAATGGCAAGATTATAATTTTTAAAAGATGTTATAAAAGGAAATCCTGATTTATATCAGAAGTTAAGACTACAGCAATTTATTCAAACAACTAATTATGAACTTATTTATTTAACAAACATTATTGAATATCTTCGAAGTGCAAGTCCTGGTGTTAGATCTAAGTGATCTCCATATTGCCCTTCTAATTATAATCCTATGAGCAATTTAAAAAAAAATGAGACTTTCAATAAACCCCACCAAATGAAGAGACTGTATTTGTGAACCTCATTCTATACAAGTATTAGTTTAATCAATACATCATGCCCCAGTATCTAGCAAAAGTGTCTACACACATTAAGCACTTAATAAAATTTTATTGGCTATTTGTGGAAGATCTCATATGCAAGACCAACATCGTGTGTGATTTGGCATTTATTAAAGACTTAACTGGTAATGAAAATGACAGTGATGCTAGTGATAGTTCATTCCCCAAACTTATATCTTTGTTCTACTAATATTCCAGAGTTAGTCCCCTATTTTGCATATCTCATTTAAAATCTTCTGTAATAATCTTGGAATTCCCATCTCTCTCAGACTTTCCAACTGCAAGTCCTTAGCCAAAAGTATCCTCTCCCTCTTGGAAGACCTTAGAGACAGGGATTTTGAGCTAGAAAGGACCTGAGAGTTGGTTCGTTTATTCCAGTTTCTTCATTTTAAAGGAAACAGAGGTCCAAAGAGATAATTCAAACCCAGGTCTTTGCACTCAGAATCTTTTGCACAGTACATCTGCATGCTCTCTTTATAGATTATTTTGCACTTCCCATTTCTCTTCATTTTCTAGCTCCTCACATTTGTGCCTCATTCTGCCTATAAGATTACATGGCATTTGAAGGAAAGGACAATGTAACATTTTTTTATATCCTCCCAATTTAAGCGAACTGCATGATGCAGAATAAGAATTCAGGAAATTCACATAGAATTGAATTCTCAGAATCACTGATGCCCAAGATGGTCTCAAATTCTAGGGATATTGTTTCATATAGGCAGTTGGATGCAATTTTAGGATGCTCTATCTGGTGCCATATTCACACACACACATACACACACACATACATATACACGGCTATTTGCAGGCTGCTATACAGTGTTTCCTGATTCTGTTTCCCTGACTCATATTTTGATTTATAGGTTCTCTGACACTCTCTCCAAAAATGATCTGGACTTAACATGCATATAAGACTCATGTATACTTTTGTGATACTTCTTGGGTAAGTCATTCATCTTCGTTGGGTCTCAATTTCTTTTTTCAATAAAATGAGGGGTGAAAGTAGATTCTTTGAAATCTCTTCCCACTTTAAAGCTAATTTTTCTATGAAAAGTGAATGTTGAGATGTTAACGAGTAGAAGGTGAAAGGGGCTTTACCACAAGATGCCTATATCCAGAGAGAGTCAAAACACATACTTCTTCTCATCACCTATCCCTGTATCTTACATTGAAGCTTAAGAGAGGCCTTGACCATCACAAAATGCAATTTTTTAAGCTAATTTTCCCCCATACCCACCTCAGTCTATTCTCCTAAATCCTCATGAGGGCAAAAATAAAATTGTTTCTTTTCCCAGACTGCTATTTATGCCTGAACAACCTGTAGATGAATGTTCCCCCCAACATATGCCCTGCATCTGAACTGTTTTTGTTTCAGATAAAAATATTCTAAGGACTGTTATTTTGTAGAGTCTTTCATAGTTAGGGTAATGAGTTATTCTAGGGTCTACTATGGATTAATAACCAAGTAAGAATTGTTAATTGTTTCCCCAAAGAAAGCTCTGGAGGGAAGAGATTCTTTTTTCTTTCTTTTTTTTTTAAATCTCCAGCACAATACTTGGCACAAAATATATGCTTAATAAATGCTTATTGGTTAACTGGCTGTCCATCTGGCCCCACCTAGCAAACAATTTCTGAGACTGAAGCTGTTTACCACCAATAATTGCAAATCATAGAATGAAATACTTCTTGATGCCTGACCTGTCCAACACTCTCTGAAGCCGGTCAGCAATTTCTTTCTTGGCATAGTGGTCATCATCTATGAGCCGCTCTGCAAAACTTTTCAGTGAATTTATCTTTTCTTCCTGGACAAAGAAAAAGTGAGAGGTGACATGGTGTAGGAGAAAGAACACCTAGTTGGGAGTCAGAAACCAGGATAAAATCCCAGCTATGATCACTAGTAGTCAAGTAACTGGTCATTTTTTATATTTCTAAGACTTAGTTTCCTCATCAAGTACTGTAAACAGGAATCAAGTACTATAGTCACAATGCTATTGAGAGGAAATTACTTTAAAGATCCAACCATGCTCTAAAAAATTCTGCTACTCCCCCAAGCCTTTAGTTTGAAACTCATACAAGATCCCCTTTCTAGACTACTGCTTATTTGTATCTTGGGAAAGGGGAAGAAGTCCTTTCTATCTTTCTGTTCATGATGCTGAGGGAACGCTGAGCCTTGCCAACAATCTTGCCTCTGAATTTTCTATTTATGTTGTATTTCCTATTAGAATGTATGTTCCTTGAGGGCAGGGACCATCTAACTGTTCTTTTTGTATTATATTTCACATTTTCTTATGTATTTATTTTTGTTTGCACAGAACTTATCACTCAGAAATCCTTTATTATTGTTTTTCATTAATTCATTCATTTTCTGAATGCATTGGGGGGATTAAGATAGCCTTACTCCACATAAGAGCTTTTCTTTCTCCTTCATTTGTTTTTGCCCTGTCCCATCTGGATCTAGTCCAGTTTTCAAAAAGCATTTCTCCCCTTCCATTTGCAGACCATTTAATAACTCTCTTACACAGTTGGCAGTCATGATTTGTGCTGAATAACATGAAAAATTTACAAGCAACAATCTATAAATCTGTACCCTGTGTGCATTCTTAAAGAGATGTATGTAAATCATTTTTTTAAAAAATGATCATATTTAAAATATACCAGAGGAGCTTGTGATTTTATGGAATCCTAGAATTCTAGGGTAATTCCTTTTATAATATGAATGATTATCTAAGAATTAATTCCTTTGGGAAATTGGAATATTCATATATGGATATACACATTTATTTGTTCACATACATGTCGTATATATACATATATGTATATACTCCAATTTCCCACAAAATTCTGAGACAATCAGATCATTCATTTTACATATATAGACATATAAAATATGATCTCTAGGGACATCACAATTTTTAAATAAGTGTGTATATATAGAGCATATACATAATATATATAATATATAGATATATAAAACACACAGGTATTTAATATACATATATTATAGATAACTAAAGCATATATATGGCATATATAATATACAGATTATAACATGCCAATACTGATGAATGATAGATTCATTGTGTTTTTGGGTTTTGTTTCCTTAACTAAGGGTTTGCTTAAACTGTATCTCTCTCTATATATAACTTTATGCTTCAGAAATACAAAAAAACTTAGAGCAGCTGCATAATTTTAAGAATGCTTGAAATCTATTCTAACTTGGCTATAGTCCAAACCCTAATCTTCAGAACATAGATCTCAATTGGCAAATACCTGCCTAACTAGGGAGTCTGGAAAATGTATCCTTTAATTCAAGAGGAACCTTGCCTCCCACATTCAAGCCTCAATGAAATCCCTGAATACTTTATATCAAACAAGTATGGATATTATTCATCCCTGTGTCTTTTATGAGAGGCATCTAGTTGGTTAGAGCTCTGGGCCTGGATTTAGGAAGAATTGAGTTTAAATCTGATTTAGGATACTTACCAGTTATATGACCCTGGGCAAGTCATTTAATCTGTGCCCATCTCAGTTTCCTCAACTTTAAAATGGAGATTATAAGAGCACTTACCTCCTAGAGTTGTATAAATCAAATGAGATGTTTGTAAGATATTTAGTACAGTGCCTGGCACATAGTAGGCCCTTAACAAATATTCGTTTCCTTCCTTCCTTTCTTCTTTAATATTTATAGAATATTAATGTTAATATTTCCCCACAACAAAGTAGAGAAATAAGTAGTACAAGTAATAGTTTCCTCATTTACAGAAAGGGAAACAGGTTCAGAGAGGATCATAAGATTTAGAGCTAAAAAGGAATTAAGAGAGAAGTCAATTTAACCCCCTAATTTTACTGAATACCTCAAAGTTCAAAGGGTTTGAGTCCTTTGAGCAAGATGACTGAGTATTTACTAGGATTTGAAAATCAGTTGTCTGATTCTACTTCTAGTCATCTCTCTTCTCTCCATCATGAATGTGAATCTAGCTGCTCCTGATTTTGCATTTCTTTGGTCCTGGCAGTTAAATAGATTGTTAAGGAGAAATACTCTGGTCTCACTCCAGCTTCCCAATCCCAGTACTCTTGGCTAATCTTTCATCCAGTCATAGCCTGGCATATAGTGGGTCAGGACATCAGAGGCACAGCTTGATCTGTATACCTGGGCATTGATTGCCTTATCTAAATCATCACGCTTCTTCATCAAGGCCTCCAGACTACTCAGTGAGCTTTTGTCATCTGTCCTCAGAGAACTCTCTCGGGCCACCATCCAGCTCTCTGCTTGCTCACAATCTCCTTGGAACAGCTGTGGGGATTCGGGGAAAAAATATCTGTTAAGATTTCTGTAACACAATCTTTTCTCCATCAATGACAGGAGAGACACTACATTCAGAAGTAAACATGCCAGTTCCTAATGTGCTGCATGAAGAACTAGGATTAACACTGGAGGAAACAAACTTCTCATTCTAGTATTTAAAGCTCTTCACAGACCGGCTATCTTTAAAGGCTTATTTCTGTCATTCCCCTTCACTATCCTCCTCTCCTCCTTCTCTCCTGGAGCCTCCCTCAGTGTCTGGGATCTCCTTGTCTTAGAACATCTTTCCAACCCCACAGTTTTTCAACTTGGAACATACCCTTGTAAGGCTTGTCTCCTCTCATTGATGAGTTTCTATTAGAGTTCCTATACCATTTTTGGAAGGTTCTAGGCTATCTTTCAGTCCTTTCTATTTCTGACTTCTGAATTTTGACTTTTCCCCCTCTCCACCACTTCCTTGCACCATATTTTTCAGTTCCCTTTCATAGATTATCTTCCCCCAATAGAATATAAGTTCCTTGAGGACAAAAATTTTCTTTTTGTGTTTTTATTTGAATTCCCAGCACTTAGCACATAGCCTGGCACATAGTAAGAACTTAAATCCTTTTTTGCTTCCATTCCTCCATTCCTCTCTTCCTTTCTTCTTTCCTTCCTTCCTTGACTTTGGAATGCAGCTGGAAATATATAATTCAACATGCTCAATTATACAACCAACCCACTCTATATCCAATTCCAATCTCCTTCTTGTTTGGCTCTTTTTTCTATAATTTTAGGAGGGGAGAATCAATCGATGATTCAGGAAATCATCAACTCAAAAAAAGAGATAGATAAGAGGTGAATCTTTGCAAACAGCATAGGAAAGCTAGTATTCTAGGAAGATCTCACAGCAAACAAAGATTATATACATGTCATAGATCAAAGCCCAGATCCAGTTCCCAGTACTCTGGGAATAGAATTTGGCTGTACCTGGAAATCCAGACATTGATCAAGCATCTTCTTTCGCCGCTCCCAAGATTTCTCCAAATCATCTCTTTCAAGTCTCACCAATTGCAACTTCCCTTCTATCTCAGGGCCAGCCCGGTGGCCACTGCTTAGAAGGTCGATACCAAAGTCTTCTAGGGCCTGGAATGTAGGAGCTTCAGCCTTCATCTCATCATGGTGTTCCTGCCAGTTGGGAGGAAGAAACCATTTACATTGGAAGATGAGAGCAGTCAGAAGCAGGACAGCTCTCTTGAAGGAAAATGGATATGGCCCTACCTGATGTCTTTCAAGTAAGATTTCAGTTCCTGTGAGGTCCTCAGCCAATTCCACTGATGACACAGGGCCACGAATGCTATTGATCCACGACAATATTTCCCTGAGGAAATAGACATTTGTAATCATTAAGGTAAAATGGGGAGATTCCTCTCAATTCTTGATATAAATGGGTGAAGAGAGAAGAGGGATTAGAGCCTTGGTGGGATATCTCTAGAGTTAGGAAGCATATAGTAAATAATGATCTAACAAAGGAGACTGAAGTGGGAGAAAATTAGTGATAAGCAATTAGGAAAAGAACAAAGAAGTGGACTGATGAAAACCTAAAAAGGAGTCAGTGTCCAGGTGGTCAACAGTGTCAAATGCTGTAGGGGGGCGAAGAAGGACTGAGGAAGGACCATAAGATCTTTAGAAGCTAACTGTAAGCCTATTTCCCACCCACCTTATATTTCATCTAGTCATAACATCACATATTTTAATAGTTCTTTTAAGATCCTGAAGTAATTTTCCTCATAGCAATTCAGTTTGCTAGATTGGGAATGTTGTGAAAAGGGCATGAAATTTGGAGCTAAAGGATCTAGATTTTACTCATGAACTTCACAGCAAGCTTCTTGACTTTCTGGGCTTCACTTCCTTGATATGTAAAATAGACATAATGATATTCATGATTTTATGGAGTAGGGAGTGCTCAGTCCAATCGTTTTATAAGATCCTAGGAACACAGATTTAAAATTGGAAGGCTCCTCAGAGGCTATCTCATAAGACAGCTGAGAGTCTGAGAGAGGGAAAGTGACCTACTCCTTTCTACTTGTAGGTTCTTTCTTCTGAGTCTAACCACTTGTGACTTTGACAAGTATCCTGGCATTTATTTATGTTTGGTTCCCTTTCTAAGGAGTGGCAATGCCTTCAGATCTCACCAATGTCCCAGGACAGAGAAGTGCCCCGATGGGAACAATTTTCCTTCCACCCCTGCATAATGGTCACCCACCTGAGATGTTGCTCTGCCTCTCACCTGGCCTGATTGAGGAACAAATAGAGCTTCTGCGCCTCGCTCAGGTCATCCTTTCTTTCTTCTGTGCGCCGAAGCAAATTATCCCAGGCCCCGTCAAGCTCAACCTGTTGCCTGCGCAGGTCCTCAGTGGCATCTGGGTGAGTCTCAATGAGCCTCTCTGCTGTCTCTCCCAAAGTAGTCACCTGGTGAAATGCCAGAGCCCTTTTCATCAAAGGCCACTAGTCTGGGCAATCATGCCCTACAATAACATGCATCTAGCTTCATAGCCAGGTCCAGCTCAGGTGCTCATGTGAACACAGTCATCCAGCTATACATATTTAAAACACAACCCTCAAATTATTAGGCTTTCTACGAGAAACGTCAATAAGTTCAGAACGAAAAAATCAGTCATTCTCAGCTTTGACAAAATAGCAATAATAATATTTTATGCTTAATAGCACATAATGTTCAAAGTATATTCACAAATATTCTCTCTCTATAGGATGAATAATCATTATTAGAATTTATATGTGCTTTAAGGTTTACAACACCCTTTACAAATATCTGATCAAAACATCCCATTTGATCTTCACAACAACCCTATGAGGTAGGTGCTATTATTATCCTTATTTTATAAGACTCTTTGTTTCTCTCTGTCTCTGTCACTGTCTGTCTGTCTGTCTGTCTGTCTCTCTCCCCTCACTCGATCTCTGGTTTGGTCTCTCCCCTCCCCCCAAAAACCAAGTTCTGAAAAATCTGACTTGCAGTAATAATTAATTACATCATTCAGAAGTTTAGGTAAGCAACAAAGGGAACTGTTATTCTGGACTTGGTTCTGACCAACAACTTCAGTTCAGAGTTCCCAAGGTAGAAACAGCTGGAAATTTGGTAGCAGCAAGCATCCATGATTTCACAGAATTTATGATGGTAAAGGAGGTTATGAGATGGAATATACTCTAGATTTGAAGAAAGCAAATTGAAAGAGTCTAGAGAAAGGAAAGGTAAGGTCCAATAGACTAATGTTTTGCAGAGGAAGTTGGTCTGGAAAGGACAGGGTGTATTCAAGAATAGAATTCTAAAGATAAAGAAATAAATATTTAGGGAGTTTGAGGGAATCTAGTGGTTCAGAGGGCTGTCCTGTGGAAGATGGTTTAGATTGCCTTATTTTCCCCAGTGTTTGGAGGAAAGAGGAAAGGGTGTAATATAGAAGGAATATTTCAGCAATGTTACCATTAGAACTGTCTAAAAGTTATATCAGCTGCCTTAGGGAGTAAGCAGTGTATTGCACCTCACTGCAGGTATTCAAATAAAAGCTGAATAATTAATTATTGGAAGAGTATATAAGGGATTCTTGGCTAGGTTCCAGTTGGATTAGTTACCAAGATTCCTTCTACACCTTCAATCTACCCCTTCTTGGAGGGGGAGTTCATGGATATTATACATTGCAAATGTTTTTAATCTTTCTAAATGTATTGATCAGCTGTATTTTTCCTCCACCCTCTATTTCTTTGAGAAGAGATTTAGGGGAGAAATGACAGCTTTCTTCAAATATGTGAAAGACTCATGTAGGATATGGCTTAGACGTGCTTTGCTTGGTGCTGGTGAACTGAACTAGGACAAGTCAAGGCAGTTATAAGAAGGAATATTTAAGTTCAACCTAAGGAAAATGTTTTCTAACAATTAGAACTTTCCAAAAATGGAATGAGCTGCTTTGGTGAAGGCAGAAGTGAATTCCCCATTGCTAGAAGTATACATTCAAAGACTGACAACCACTAGATGGGGATGTTGGAGAAGATATGATCATCTGTGTAAGGGTGGAGAAGCCCCCTTGTAATTCTTAATATTCTTAATAATGATCATTATCTCCATTTTAAAGAGAGATAAAGTGATTTCTCCATGACTGCTTTACATTCAGAAGACCTGAATCTACTTCCAGCTATTTATATAACCTTGGACAAGTGACTTAACTTTTCTGAACTTCAGTTACTTCATATGTGAAGTAGAAATAAGCACTATTAGCACTACTGAAAAGCTGAATTTTAAGATAAAGTACATATAGCACCAAAGGCATTTATGGTAGGCATCTTCACTTTCTTTCCTTGCATTCTTTTCTAAACACTCTGCAATCTGGCTTCCTCTTTCACCACTAAATAGAAATATCTTTCCAAGTTTACCAGTGATCACTTACTTTTCAGATCTCTGTTTTTTCTCAAACCTGATCCTTCTTGACCTCAGCAGTCTTTGAAACTATTGGTCACCTTCTCCCTTTCTTCTTCTTTAGGTTTTCATGTCATTGCTACTTCCTAGTTCTCCTACTTGTCGGACCTCATCTCCTCCATCTCCTTTAGTAGATTTTGATCCATATCATACCTACCAATCATGGGTATCCCCACCAAAGGCTTTGCCCTAGGCCCTCTACTCTATCCTAGCTCATATTTTGATGTTATTTGCTCCCATGGGTCCAATTATCATACCTGCGAAGACAATGCCAAGAATTATGTATCTAGACTTAAAATCTTTCCCGAGCTATAATAGTCTCATATCCCTCACTGCCTCTTAGATATCTTAAAGTGGATGTCCAATACATATCTCAAACTAAGCATGTACAAAACAAAATTCATTTTTCCTCTCCCTCCTATCTCCTCAAATTTCCCATTAATGTCAAGAGAACTATTATCATCTCAGTCAGTGAGGCTCTCTATCTCATGACTTCTCACTCTCTCTCATTTCTGACCTTACTGAATCTCTCATATTCACCCCCTTCTTTCTACTCATTCAACCATCACCCTGGTCCTAATTAGCCCATGTCTTGATTATTGCACTGGCCTACTAACTGGTCTCCTTTCATCATGTTTCTCTCCATTCCAATCCTTCATGCAGTTGACAAAGTGATGGTCCTAAATCACTTTTGAAAATACCATCCATTTCTTCATTAAAATCCAATCCCTTGGGAAAGGAAAGATTTTAAAACCAAGCAAGACTTAGAAAAAGTCACAAAATGTAAAATAAATAATTTTGATCACATCAAATTAAAAGGTTTTTGTACAAACAAAACCAATGTAACCAAAATTAGAGGGGAAGTAATAAATTGGGAAACAATCTTGATAACAAAAACTTCTGACAAAGATCTAATTACTCAAATTTACAAAGTGCTAAATCAATTGTACAAAAAAATCAAGCCATTCTCCAATTGATAAATGGGCTAGGGACATAAATAGGCACTTTTCAGTCAAAGAAATCAAAAGTATTAATAAGCACATGAAAAAGTGTTCTAAATCTCTTATAATCAGAGAGATGCAAATTAAAACAACTCTGAGGTATCACCTAGCAGATTGGCTAACATGACAGCTATGGAAAGTAATGAATGTTGGAGGGGATTGGGAAATTTGGGACATTAATTCATTGCTGGTGGAGTTGTGAATTGATCCAACCATTCTGGAGAGCAATTTGGAACTATGCCCAAAGGGCAATAAAAGACTGTCTGCCCTTTGATCCAGCCATAGCACTGCTGGGTTTGTACCCCAAAGAGATAATAAGGGAAAAAAAAACATGTACAAAATAGTCATAGCTATGCTCTTTGTGGTGGCAAAAATTTGGAAAATGAGGGTATGCCCTCCAATTGGGGAATGGCTGAACAAATTGTGGTATCTGTTGGTGATGGAATACTATTGTGCTAAAAGGAATAATAAAGTGGAGGAATTCCATGGGAACTGGAACAACCTTCAGGAAGTGATGCAGAGTGAGAGGAGCAGAACCAGAAGATTGTACACAGAGACTGACACACTGTGGTACAATTGAATGTAATGGACTTCTCCATTAGTGGCAATGCAGTGACCATGAACAACCCAGAGGGATCTATGAGAAAGAACACTATCCACATTCAGAGGAAAAACTGTGGGAGTAAAAACACCAAAGGAAAACAAATGCTTTATTACATGGGTCGAGGGGGATATGATTGGTGATGTAGAGTCTAAATGAACATCCTAGTGAAAACACCAACAGCATGGAAATAGGTTCTGATCAAGGACACATGTAATACCCAGTGGAATTGCTTGTTTTCTCTGGGGACGGCAGGAAGAGGGGAGGGAAGAATAGAATATGATTTTTGTAACCAAGGAATAATGTTTGAAATTGACCAAATTAAAAAAAAATAAAAATGAAATAATGAAAAAAAATCCAATCTATATTAACTCCAAAATCAAATATATCATATTATGTTTGGTGTTTAAGATTCTATCCATCTTCATATGCATTGTGGGAAGATGGTGGAGTAGGATGTGAAACTTTCTCATCTTCCTAATACCCTCCCACAAACAACCAAAAATAATTTCACAGAATCAAAGCTAAAAGCAGCAAAAAAGGACAAGTCAGGAGTGAAGCTGAACAAACAGCCTGGGAAAACTAGGAAGTTTTCTGGCTTCCTTGGCCTAAACTCTAGCACTGTAGGCCCTGGGGGCAGGAATAAAGCAAACAGAATGGAATCAACAAGATAACGCCTGGGGCAGTATTGGCAATAGCACTTTAGCTAATGAATACTGAAACTTGCATCCCCAGGAGACCACTGGACTCCTAAGGTGAAATGTCCTGGGAGCAGCTGTGTCTGCTGCTGCCTCACTTCCACTTGCTCACAGCTAGGTATTTAAGGAGTAGAAACTGTAGAGTCTGTGGGTGCCAGACCCTGAGAGCAAGAGTTCAAGGGTCATAAGGAGGGCCTTTGGAAGCCTCAGAAATATGGACTGGAGACCTGTCCTGTTCCTGGCTGCAGTAATTAGTGAGGAGGAGTGAAGAAGGAGCAGAAACCAGTGTTTGGTTGCTGAGGGATTGGGAACCTGTCAGCTGTGATCATTCCTAGGAGAGTGGAGTCCATGTTTGCAGTAGCATAGCAGGACTGCCCACAAACTCTGGTTGGACTCCTGAAGTCAATCATGAATTGGAACTTAAGTGGAAGACTTGGGACAACATCAGACCCTGGGCTATAAAAATTGGAATAACTAAATAGGACTCAGGTAAAAACAAACAGAAAAAAATCCTGAAACCTCAGGATACCCTGGCACAATAGCAACCCTAGGAGTCCAGCAAAGTCAATAATTAAATCTATTTGGCCTGACCACTAAAATTTTTAAAATTTTATAGAATTTAAATAATCAATCAAAGGAGAAAGAACCTAGTAATTGATAGCTATTATGGGGTCAAAAAAGACCTAAGCTAAAATTTGGAGGACACAGTGTTGTTCTTTGTACTTCAAAAATAGGAAAGAAATATAATAAATGGCCACAAGCTCAAAAAGACTTTTTGGAAGGTGTTTTAAAAGACCTCAAAAACCAAATGAGAAAGGTTTTTTTTTCCTGTTGTTATTGTTGTTGTTGTTGTTTTTTAATAAGACCAATGCAAGAAAATCAAGGAAGGAATAAAAGATTACTAAAATGGAAAAACAGATCCAGAAACTCTCAGAAGAAAATAATGTATTGAGAACTAGATCTGCACAAGGGGAAGCTCACGATTTCCTGAGACAATAAGAAATAATAAAGCAAAACCAAAAGAATGAAATAATAGAAAAGAATATGAAACAACTTATCACACAAACAACTAACCTGGAAAAAACAGATCAAGGACAGGAAATATAAAAATAGTTGGACTTCCAGAAACTTTTAATCAAAAGAAAAGTTTAGACACCATGCTCCAAGAAATCATCTAGAAAAACTGACCAGAAATTCTAGAATTAGAGGGCAAAATAGAAATGGAAAGAACCCACTGATCACTACCTCAAATAGATTCAAAGATGAAAATGCATCATTGCTAAGTGCTGTAGCTCCAAAGTTAAGGAGAAAATACTACAATCAACAAGGTGAAAAAAAAAACAATTTGAATACTCTGGAGTTATAGTCAGAATAACATGAGACTTAGCAAGGAGAACATTAAAAGAACTCAGGATATAGAACAAAGCATTTTGTAAAGCAAAAGAACTGGGCTTCCAATCAAGAATAATATATCCAGCATAGATAAGCAGAATTATAAAAGATAAAAAATGGATATTAAATGAACCAAATAATTTTCAACTATTCCTGAGGAAAAACCCAGAAATCAGCAGAAAGTGTGACCTATTAAGAAACATAAAAGACAATCAAAGGATAATCATAACTTAACTCAACTCAAAAGGTCAAGCTGCTTGATTCTTAGATGGAAAAATTTCATATCTGGCCTCTGGAAATGGCATCATTGCTTGGATATTTTGAAGGGGCATGTATAGATGGTAGACTTGAGGTCAAGGTGAATGTAAAAGAATGAGCCGAAATGATATGGGAATAAATTAGGAGGAGGTATGATAGAATAGCTATTGCATGTAGGGGATAAATGAGTGGAGGAACTATTATGGAGAAGGGGAGGAGAGGGTGGAGGGCTGTTAGTTTTAGAACACTATTTTCATTAGACATGGGATAAAGAGAGAACAATATACACAAACTAAAAGAGTAAATTTTTTCTTAATGTACAGAGAAATAGGAGGGAAGTTGGGGAAGGGGAAAAGGAGGACCTGGGGAGAGTAGTACATATCAAGAAGTAAGGGGGTACAGTGAGGGGATAGGGAGAGACATTTAGGACAAGTTGGAGAGGATTTTTTAGAATCAAAGTCATATCAAGAAATAGGAGATCATGGTTGTGGGGATAAGGAAGGGGTTTTTGAAAAGGTGAATAGAACAAAAATTAAAAGGTAAGGGGGAAGGGACAAGGGAGGGATCTTTGAAAAGGTAGACCAATTTATTATTAGAAGGGCAAGGGGAGAGGTTAAGGGAGGATTTGGGATAAGGGGTGTGAAAAGAGATTGGACATATGAGGAGGGATACAGTGGAAAGGAAGAGGGAGTCAAATGATAAGGAAAAACAGAGTAGATGAAAATGCACAGCTGGTGATTATGACATTCAATTTAATACAATTAATTCAGTCATGGAAAGAAAATGGATAACAGAAAGGATAAAAAACCAGGACCTGACAATGTTTCATATACAAAAAACACACTGGAAATGAGACACACATATAGACTAAAGGTGAGGGGATGGAGTAGAATATACTATGCCTCAGCTTATTCAGAAAAGGTATGTGTAACATCCATAATCTCTGACAGAGTTGAGGCTAAAATGGATATAACTGGAAAGGATCAAGAGGGTAACTATTATGTTGGGGGGAACTATGGATAATTAAACATTATCGGTATTGGACTTGTATGCAACAAGTGTTATAGCATCCAGATTTTTGAAGGAAAAACTAAATGAGATGCAGATGGAAATAGATAACAAAATAACAATAGTAGGGAACTTTAATCCTCCCCTTTCAGGACTAGATAAATCTAACCAAATAATAAGTAGTTAAGAAGATCAATAGAATCTTAGATAAGTTAAATATAATAGATTTCTGTAGAATCCCCAAACACCTGCATGAGGTTAGTAGTAGATCTAAGCCTGAGCATACACATAATCCAACACTTTCTGATGGAACAACAATGGTTTAGAGAACATAAATATTCTGCAAAAATTTTACTTTAACACCCAACATACTATAGAGTAATCTTACATTCTGGATGGATTGTGGCATTGGAACAAAAGTTCCACTGGATATGACCAAGCTGAAAAGACTTGGTTTGGAAAGAGTATGGGCCTGGAAACAGACTATGTTTGCTGCCAAAGAACCAATCTAGCTAAATATAGGCTTGCTTAACTGAAAACTAGATGGGTTAAAGTGATCAAATTAAATGCTTATGGGAACATGGAGAAATAAGCATAATTACATTGCTAGAGTAGCTATGAATTGTTTTTATAGAAAACAAGAGCCATACCTATCAAACTATCAAAAACATTTTTATAGAATTAGAAAAAATTACAACAAAGTTCAGTTGGAAGAACAAAAGATCAAGAATATCAAGGGAAATAAACTAGGACAGGATATTTATTGTCAGACAAGAGTTTTGATTTGGATATTTTTGCTTTATTATTTTTTTTGCCAGAAGGGATTATTCAGTTTAGAGGGGATGGGTGAGAAATGGCTGTGAGAAAAAGAATGAAGACATCAAAAATGTGTTTTTAAAAATAGAAAGTAAATTAAACAATAAACCTGGAGATTTTTTTATACCCTACATCTTGGTCTTTTCTGCCTTTTCAGTCTTATATTTTATTCCCTTCCATGTAACTTTTGGTCTGGCTTCACTTCTTGACCCTCTATTTCCCAAATAGCCATTCAGGTACTGTTCTGAGAACTTCACTAGCATGTAGTATATACTATGGCTGAGTGTATATATACATAAATAACTGACTTACAAAAATTCCATTCACTATTTAGTGACTGTATGTATTATAGTATTAAACTGAATGTCATGCTCATAGATGTAAAGACTAAGTATTCAGGCTGATATTTTTATTATTGGCAGGAGGTGAGATCAAGCATTTATTAAATACTTCACATATTTCCCAAATTCTACATTAAGTCTTTACAGATACTATATCTTTTGAGCCTTACGATAACCCTGGAAGGTAAATACTATTATGCTCCCTATTTAACAGTTGAGAAAACTGAGGCAGAGGTTAAATGATTTGCTTAGCTATTCACACAGCTAGAAAGTATCTGAGGCTGAATTAGAATTGCTCCTAAGTCCAGAACTCTATCCACTGTGTCACCTAACTATAGTTGTTTCAGTAATAGTAATAGCTACCTAGTCTTTTACTATCATTCAATTGTTGTTTTGTAGTTTTTTGTTATAGTAATGTCAGACTGTGCAGCCAAATACTTATAGGTCTACCTTATCAGTTTAGAATAAATTTGAGCCAGGGCTTGACTTCAGAGAAGCTTCTGTAATTCCCACTTAGCTTGAAGTCTGGGAGACATTAGGGAGACTGAACCTTGGATCCACTGGGGCTCTAAGTTGTCCACTTAGAACTGGAAAATGGTAGGAGAGGGAGGTTCTAGATCATTCAGGTACAGGGTACTAGACATTGATCTATTCAGATCCTTTCTTAAGCAAGTTTTTAAATGAGAAGAATCATGGATAATTTCCTTTGAGGATCCTTTTGTCTTATGCCAAAAAGTTACAGAAGGAAATAGTGAAGTAAAAGAAAAATGAGAAAAGCATTGGAGAGGAGTAGAAGAAAGGATTAGATTGGAGCCTGAGCCTGGGAGAAGCCAAGAGGGATGTGGAGTTTGAGATAAGAGTATGAGCTGGTTTACCTTTTCTCCAAGAGGTTCCAAATCCCTCTCAAAAGCATCATGGCGACGCTGAAGCGCCTGAACACTGAACAGATCTGAGCCAGGGTCTGCAGCACTCAAGGCCTGATGCTTCTTCTCAATGCGTTCCTTGGTGTCCTCTGCATCTCTGGGGAATCAGAGAATGAAGAATTCAGAGGGAGCAATAAGGAGAGCAAAATCCTGGCCAGGTTTGGATTTATACAAAGAGCTGAACCATCCTGATGAGAAGTACATACTTCACCTCCCATCCAAACTCTGCTACAATTCATTGCATGAAATGTGAACTTTCCTCTGTAAAACTTCTTCCCAGATTTTAGGTTCTTGGACTTAAAGTTGGAAGGGTCCTCAGAGGCCATCTTATTCAATTTCCTCATTGTACAGATGAAGAAACTAAGGCTTGCCCAAGGCCATATAGATAGCAGGATTTAAATCTCCATCTTCTAACTCTAAGATCATTGTTCCTTATTAGTTTAGCACGATGGGCTTTTACAAGCACCACTCTCCCAAGGAATGATCATGGAACAATGATTCAGAGCTTAGTACCATTCTTGAAGCTGCTAAATGGTACCAGAGGGTAGAGCACCAGGCCTTGAGTCAGGAAGACCTGAGTTCAAATCTGGCCTCTGATGCTTCCTAACTGTGTGATCCTGAACAAGTTATGCAACCCTATTAGCCTCAGTTTCCTCATCTGTAAAATGACCTGGAAAAGGAAATGGCAAACCACTTCAGCATCTTCACCAAGAAAACACCAAATGGGGTCACGAAGACTTGAACATAATTAAAATGACTGAACAACAAATAACTTTTCTTGATTCTGGAGCTAACTCGCTATATTTGGGGTAAACCACTAAACCTTCTTGAACCTCAGTTTCTTCATCTATAAAATGAAAAGAATACTTGTAAGGATATATGATATGACAGTGTACATAAAGTGCTTCATATGCCACAAAGCAATATATTTTTATTAATAATTGGTAAATAATCAAATGAGATCTTGGTCAACCACTGAGCACAAAGCCTGGCATATAATACTGGTACTTAATAAATGCTTTCTCGTCCCTCCTTCTTTTTTGTTGTTATTACTGTTGTTACTATTAATTATTAGCTAATCTTATTGTGGTCGAAATAAGTGCATTTATTTGGATTATCATAGTTACTTTTTTGCTCTAACATTCTGACGTTATGATTCTCTCCTTTCTGGTCATCTGGATCCCTTGTCCCAGAGTGTCTACTTAAATATCATTATTACTCTTTTTAATAAGCATTTATTGTCCTCTATTTATAGAGCACTATGTTAGCCATGAGGATATAAAGACATAGAAGATATATAGTCTCCTACCCTTTAAAAGCTTGTAGTCCATTTAGGAATACTGGATAGGTAGGTAGGTAGATAGATAGGTAGATAGACAGACAGACAGACAGACAGACAGACAGACAGACAGACAGATAGATAGATAGATAGATAGATAGATAGATAGATAGATAGATAGATAGATAGATAGATAGATAATTATATAATAATTAACATTGTAAGAGTGTGTTAAGTGCTGGCTGAATGTTGCAAAACTTAAGTATTAATTGCATGAGTACGATGACCATAATCCTAGAAGTTCTGCTTCTCCTTGGGTAACATGTACTCAGTGGAAACAAATGAATGCATTATCTGAAATCCCTGTAAGAGCCTTTAAAACAAAGAAATTTCTTTCCCTCTTTGCCCTAGGTTTGAAGACAGTTGCAAAGCCAGTATGATATCTGGCAACCTCTGCTGTTAATTTTCTGAGTAGACAGTTGGTATTCAGCTATGGCTCTTTTCTCTGTCTCTCTCTCTACCTCCTTCTCTCTCTCTCTTTACCCCTCTATCTTTCTCTTTACCCCTCTCTCTTCCTTCCTCACTCTCCTCTCTCCCCTTCCTATATTTGTCTGTCTCTCCCTCTCCCTTTTTCCCTCTCTCTCTCCTTCTGTGTCTCTCTCCCTCTCTCTGACCCTATCTTCTTCTGTCTTTTCCCCTCCTCTCATTCTCTCTTTCCCCATCTCTCTCCCTCTTTCCCTCTTCCTCTCTCTGTCTCTGTTTCCCTTCCTTTCTGTCTCTTTCTCTTTCTCTCACTCACTCCTTCTCCCTCTCTCTGCCTCTCTCCCTCCACCCTGCCTCTTTCTTCCACTCTCTACCTACTTTCCTCTTCCTGTCTCTCCCTGTTTCTATGTCTGTCTCTATCTCTGTCTCCCCCCACTGTCTCCCCCACTTCCCTAGTTTCTACCCCTCCCCTCTTTTTTTTTGTCTTTCCCTCCCTCATTCCATTCCTGCCCTGCTCTTGCTTCCCTCTTTTTCCTAACACTCTCCAGTATTAGTTGATAAAGCTCTGCTGGGAGGGAACTTGTCTTATGTCTCACTGTTATCTTATGACTAGTTTCCTTTTGGAGTTACAAGTCAGTGCTACCTTCAAGATGAAGAGATGGAATCCTTACCTGTGGAACATTTGGACAGCATGAGCACTGCCCAGCAGCAGGCGCTGCTCCTCTGCAAGTCTCTGGAGGGAATCCCAGCGGCTATTTAACTCCTGAGAGAGGGGAGACAAATTACATCTCAGTTCAGTTGGGTGAAAATGGAGCTGGAGAATAAGTAGAATTTGGTCGGGGGTTGGGAGTTGGGGGGGCGGGGTTTCTGCACCCACTGATGACCACTGTTCTCATATTTTTCTCTTCTAAAACCACACTTCCTGAATCATCTGTGTTTGATTCTCCCCTTTGTGCTGCAGGAATATTCCCTGGCCATGTAAGACAGAGAAGTCTCCTCTAATCTCTCCCAAACATCATCTGATTGCAAGGCTAAGCTAAAATTCTAGAACTTGCTGACCCTGTATTCAAGGCATTCCACCATAAATCTTTAAAAAGTGCATGGGAAAATATTGTTGGTAATAGTTAGAGTTCAATGTTTTCCCCTAAGAGAAATTCTGAATCTCTTTACAAGCGTAAAGCACAGGAACTAAGTAGATACTCCCTATGGGAAATATGTGGGTTTTTCTTCATTCTTCACATTACAAATATGCAGAGGGCTGTCTTCTATAGCTTTATAACAATGCAGGTATGAAGCCAGAGAATTAAAATATAAATTTTTGGTTTTATTCTGAGCACAGATCCTGGCCAATTAATTTTCTTTTTATCCTTCCCTCCCCTACCAACCCTCTCTTTCAAACCTAGTACAAAATGTACTTTTTCCACTAAGCTTGCCTTTATTAACATCATCCCATTTGGATCACTCTTACCCTAGATTTATGGATTGTATTTGCATCTTCTATATCTGCATTATTTGGTGAATGTTCTTAAATCATGCCATGTATGTATGTTCAACATTTTCAAAATGATCAATCAGGCTATGGACTCCTTGAAGTCAAGGCTTCTGCTTATAATGTGGTCCTTGACACTGTGGATGCTTAATAAATACACTTGGTTGAGAGAATCCGCTTTAGTAATTCAGTTTAACAAAAGAGAAGTCAAAAGTGGATTAGGCTTCATCTCACTGGTCCTGAAATGATTCTTAGTCATGTATAGTCCCATCATCCCAGTCACCATCAAAGCTAATGACACCAATCCTCTACCTAATCTACCCTAGCTGCAAGCTGGGCCCCTACTCTCTTCACTCCCCTAATTGTCCACTATAAAATGAAACCAAGTGAATTGAATGAAGTAAGAGCACAAAAGAACCAGCCTGGATGAAACAGGGGAAAAAGAAGGGAAAGGGACAAGAAAGAGTCAGTAAGGGCAGGGTGGCATTATTCACCTGCTGGATTTCAGCACCTTCTGGAGTTAAAAGGTCTTCTAAACGAAGATCATCAGCCACTTTGTTAATGTCCTGAAGTCGAGGTTCATTGGTCTTCAGATCCTGAGAAAACAAAACAACACAAATAACAAAAAAGAATGAAGGAATGAAGTTACCCAAGGAGAAGTATAGAGCTATTTTCAGCTTTGTCTTTTACCCAGGGTCTGTCTCATTTGTAGAAAGTAGGAAAATTCTGAGAGATTTTCAGGGACCTGAATAGCTGAACTTCAAGAAGCATTTTGGGGCCAAGTCAACGAGCATTTGTTAAATGCTTACTAAGTGTCAAGCTGGGTGCTTAATTTTGGACATTACTCTCAAGGAGTTCACAATTTAATAGGAAGAGACAGCATGCAAGATTTAGTTTCTTTACTTATCTCTTTTAATTATGTCTATTTTGGCCTTTTCTTTATTTTTCTTTCTATTTTCAAAATAGATACAGACATGATAAATTGGAGTTATCTCAGAAGGAATGCATGAACATTACAAGGGACTGGGAAGAACTTTGTGAAAAAGGAGGGATTTTAAGTGAGATTTGAGGGAAATCAGAAGATAGAGATTAAGAGAGAGAGAGAATTCCAGGCTTGGAGTATATTCAGCAGAAATGAGCAGAGTTGGAAGGTAGAATGTCTTGTTCCCTGAATAGCAAGGAAACCAGGGTTATGTGATGTTCATGAGAGAGAAGAAAGAAAAAGTGGGAATGGGCCAGGTTATAAAAGCCTTTAGAAGTTAGAGAGGATTTTATATTTGAACCTGGAGGCAATAGGAAATGGAGTCACTGGAGTATGTATTGAATGAAGGGCATGACATGTTTAGATCTGTACTTAAGATATATATTTGATAACTGAGTAAAGATTATACTGGAATGGAGAGACTTGGGGCAGGCAGATCAACTTGAAGGCTATGACAGTGGTCCAGATGTGAAGTGAAGGAGGGCCTGGACCAGGCTGGTAGTAGTAGCAAGAAATGGAACAAATATATAATCTGAGGACTTGGGAACAGATTGGACATGAAAAGTGGGTGAGAGAGAAAGGGAGAATCAAGTCCATAAGGCTATTAGATTGAAATGAACAGTGCATTTATTCTTGGTGTTGACAATGCCTATAAAATGAATTAAGGACCTCCTTTGTTTGGAGAAGAAATGTGGAACAAAAGGAGACAATAGGGAGCCTGGGGAAAATTGTGGGGTATAAAATTTGGTCCCCTCTAACCGTCTGGAAGTCATCAAACTTTTTTTGCAGCTCATGGACATCTTCTAGTTCTACTCCAGTGTTTTCTTCCTTCTTCTCTCTGATCCAATCCAGCATGTCTCCAGCCTCATAAGCTAGCAGGAACTCCTTGTATCGCTGTAAAAGGCGACGCCGACGGTCTTCTGCCCTCTCCAGAAGAGAGTGGTACCTGGGAAAGCAGAACAAGAAAAAAAAAGAATGGTGAGATAATAAATAAATCAAAGAAAATTAAGAGGAAAAGTGAGTTGAACAAGGAAAAAAAGGAAAGAAAGATGAATCTAAGGAGAGAAAAAAGATAAAGAGAGAATGTGAGGAGAAAACAGAGATAAATGATCAGTGTGACATACAAAGATAATAAAAGTACTTAAATAATAATTAACTGACATTTATAGAGTACTTTAAAGTTTTCTAAGTACATTACATACATGATTACTTTCAATGTATTGTAGATATTGTTATCACTAATTCATAGAGGAAGAAATTGAGACTCAAAGAGCTGAAATAATTAACCCAAATACATATAGCTAGAAAAAGAGGTAAGATTTGAATCTAGGTTTACAATTTAGCCACTAGTCTTTCATTACATTAGGTCTCCCCCAAAACACTTCCACAAGACCCCTTTCTCACTCCAAACTAATCTGCTGCAGATGTCAACTCTATCTTGTGTTGTACACCAAGGACACCTGAAGCACCCTTGAGAACAGAACCTGTCTTGACTTTTTATTTGTATCCTGAATACAGTATTTGGCCCACAATGAGAACTCAATTAATATTTTGTTTTACTTAATTTTTTAAATTCATTTTAAGAAATTTGGCCCAGGATGGAATATCTACTCTCCAACCAGACCCAGGATGGGTATATTAGACACAGGTATGGAGTCATTTCTGACCACTTTCTGATTCTTTATCTCAATCCCTCAAGTCTTACTGATTATCAATTTGCTCCTGGCGTTGGGCAATGTCACTTGGCTCTTCTCGACGCCGCCTCTCAGGCCTGGGGAGCTCATCCCTGGCCAATCTCCTGACATACACAGCTGGGACAAAGCCCTGATGATCATCAGCTTCTACCTTCCACCAGTCCTGGAAGGATAACAAAATTGCACACATGGCTCTTAACAAAAGTGGCCAATTGGGACATAGCTGGAGAGCATCCCAATCTCTAGATACAGGCAGAATCTGTTAGCCAGGGTAAGCACAATACAGTCGAACATTCGCCTAATTTTTTTTCACTTTTTCAGAGAGCTCAAGGGGGGGAGTTGGATAGCATATAATGGAATCATAGAATTTCTGAGTTTAAAGAGAATGTTTACAGATCATCTAATCCATTCCCACTTTAGTTGTAGTCTTGTCCACAGTCCTGACAAGTACTCTTCAAGCCTTCAAGTATCCACTTGAAGACCTCTAACAACAGAAAAATCACTACTTTCTGAGACAGCCCATTCCATTTTTGTATAACTCTAATTATTAGAAATTTTTTGAGCATAACTCTGATTCTTTAACATATACCCATGGTTCCTAGTTCTGCCCTTTGAGACCAAGAACAAGTCTAATTCCAATTTCATATGAGAGCCCTTTAGATACTTAGAGATAGTTAACATGTTTCCCTTGAGTTTTACCTTTTCTAGGCTCAACAGCCTCAATCCCTTCAAAAAATCCTTTTATTTCATGGTTTAATGCCTAGGTATTATCCTGTTGATTATTGTTCAAATATGGTATAGATTTGTCAGCATCATTTCTAAAAGTCCATATGTGGCATAGGTACCTGGAAAGTACCCTGAACTGGGATTAAACTTCACTGGAATAAAACAAATCTGTTGTCAGTTCCTAAAAAGAGTCCTCCACAAAATGGGGCAAACTTGCTCACAGATGGAAAGTGAAAAGTAGGGCATTGGCCTGGAATTCCTGAGGCCCAAGCCTTCTAAGACTGATGATATTTAGCATCAGAAGCAAAGGAAAAGATCATTTGCCAGCTGCTTTTTCATTTTCCCCAGAATCCTAAGAAAATGTGGGCTACCCTGTCTTTACACCTATCTGAATATTCTCTGGAATGGCCCTACTCTGATAGAGAGAAATTTTAACTCTTGGTGATAAATTAATGCTTCTTTGAGGAAAATCTTATAAAATATATGTTCTCTCACAAACATAAAATATATTTATTTTTAACTAGCTCATCTCCTTCATTTAGCAGAAAGGGAAAGTCACTTGCCTATGACCACTTGACTAGTTAGAGAGCTTAAAATTTTCCTCAGTTTGTAATAATTTTGTTCATGTTCCAAGATAAAACAAATGCACAATTGAATGTGAAAATAGAAAATGCTTTGGAATTTGGGTTTTCAAACTCAGGGAATTTCACTCCATAATTTTTTATTTACTGGATTTTAAGAAATGTAGCAACTATAATGCTTTAAAATTGTGTTCTCCTATTCTACAGAACTCAGGATTTTTAATATACTTGAGATACAAACGTCTGCCTTTAAACCCAAATTTTTTTCTGGGTGCATAGGACCTACACTCACAACTTAAACTCAGTTAAGAACAAGTGACTCAAATTTAAAAAGCACAAAATGATTTTCTCATAATGATTTCAAAAAGCAGACAGAACAAATTTTTCTGCCCCCATTTTATGGATGAGGGAACTGAAGGTTAAGTGAGTTTTTAAGGGTCACAGCAAGTGTAAAAGGTAGGAAGTAAACCTAGGTGTCCTGGCTCTAACTCCAATGTTCTTCCTACCATACCCTACTTTCATCTTGGTAAATTTCAGACCCTTCTTCCCTCCCAGAGATTCATGAAGATAAAGGCAAACTCTTCAGGAGTAAACAAGGATTTCATTGGTATATGGTAATCAATAGTGAAGGGAACATGGGAACTACCTCTGCTAATGCAGGTCAGCAATTTAATATCTAAGAGAGTTGCCTACTCATGAACCAGACTAAAAAACAACTTGGAAATATGTAACAAAACAACAAAAAATGATACAAGGTAGATAATGTTCATTTGTGAAATTCTAAATAGATATGAACCACTGGGACACATTTCTATTTGAATTTTACACCACTGGCTTGGAATAATAAAAGCTTAAGTGACCTGACTAAAGTCACACAACTAATATGTGTCAGAGATGGGACTTAAACCCATGTCATCCTAGTTTTAATACCAACTCTCTAATCATTACACTGAACTACCAGGATCTTAAGAAAAAAAAAATAACATTAAGCTGTCAGACTCAAATCTTTAAAGGATTATCAATCTTTGGGTGATGAAGAACTGGGATAAAATGTAAAAATTTTAAGCAGTTTGTGTGTTGTCCTCTATTATCCCTACAATTTGGCACCAGAGAGAAAAAGACACTAGGCAGGAGACAAAGGGGACTGGAAAAGAGAGAGGAGGAGAGCAATGGGGACCCCATAATTCACCAGATGATCTATGTTTTGAGACTAGAAGCGATGATGAGTAAGCAGATCACCTTGTTGATAGAGCTGAGCAGGGTTAAGACATCATCTTTCTTCATGGTGACTTCTCTGGGGCTCCTGGCCTCGAAGTCATATAAAGCTATGACCCGTTCTTCCTGCGCAGCCCCTTCCATAGGTGCAGCTTGTTGCTAAATGTGATGCAAAGTCAAAGAAGGTTGTCAAAAAAAAAACACAAGTGCTTCAAATCAAGCATGTATTGTGTCTTCTATTGGCAAAGCCCTGTATTAGACCTACAAAAGCAGCATACAAAGACAAAAAAGAAATAATCTCTCCCCCTAAAGAGCTTATATATGTGTATGTATACTTTATGTATATATGCATATATATATGTATATATATATATATACTTTTTTATTTGTTTGAAGGCAAATTTATTGTCCAAAGACCAATTAGGTGACATATTAAGAGCTTATACTTTAATGAGTCCCTACCACACAGACCTGGCCAGCCCTATAGGCACTTCTTTTCTTTCCATTCAGTTTTCCTCAACAAGGTCTAATGCCCTCTTTTCCACACCAATAGTAAAGTATTATAGAGCTAAGCTTATCAATACATTTTTTTCTTCTTTAACTAAGACAATGACATACAGTTACAGGCTATAGGATCAAATAGTCTTTCTTATTTTCAAAGCAGAATTAGACTTTTAGCCAGTTTCCAATATGAGGGACAACAGAAAATTCCCCAAACCTCAGTGACTAGAACCCTCCATTCCTAATGGCTATTGGTGGTAGCAGTATGAATCATCTCTACTTTTCCACCATTCCCATTGACTTTTATTTTTTAAAACCTTTACTTTCTATCTCAGTAACAACTCTAAGGTAGAAGGGAAAGGGCTAGGCAAATGGGGTTAAGTGACTTGTCCAGGATCACACAGCCAGGCAGTGTTTGAGGTCAAATTTGAACCCAGGTCTTCCCAACTCCAGCACTGATGTTCTGTCTCCTGAACCAGGTTGGTATCCTCCTCCTTCATATTGATTAACAAAATCCTTACCTTCTGTCTTAGAATCAATACTGTGTATTGGTTCCATGGCAGAGGAGTGATAAAGGCTGGGTTATATGACTTGCCCAGGGTCATATAGCTGAAAAGTGTCTGAGGTCAGATTTGAACTGAGGACCTCCTATCTCTAGGCCTGGCTCTCAATTCATGAGTTACCTAACTGCACCTATACTGACTTTTAAATTAGCTTCAAGAACTCTGGACCCTGAGCTTTGTTGTGGAGGGAGAGTGGGGTATGGACTATCTTAAGGAAGGAGAAGTGGCTCAGACCTAAGATTAAAAAAAAAAAAAAACTTGAGAAGAATAAAGTAAGCATTGTAAAAGATCCCTTTTATTTATCTTATATACATATCCTTATTTTCTAAAAGAGACTTTTTCTATTTCCTGCTTTTCCTCAATATGAAAGCATTGGGAATTCAAGTGGAAACAGAGACTGTCCTCTGGACCAACCACATCCCTACCCTTCTTAAAAATTCTCTTCAGGACACCAACTTTCCCTGTCTCACTCTACTTGCAGGAATCATACAATTAATTATTAGATCTTCTCAGAGCATCTTTTTATGGTCCGGAGAGTATTCATTTAGACTTATTTCTATGCAAAGCCTATGGCACAGAGTGCAGAAATGGGCACAAAATATTGCTCACTGAGTGCTGGTTGACTCATCTTGGCTTGTTTATCTCTCAGTCTATTCCTCATGCCTATTTTCTTTGAGTTTCCAACTCTCCCATTAGACTGGGTTCCCTAAGGGCAGGGACTGTATTGCATTCTTCCCCTGAACAAAGCAGGAGCTACTGAATGAAATATATAAATTCAAAGATCAAAAGAAGCTCAGAAACCAACTAGTCCAGCCCATATTCGGACTGGATCTGATCTGCAGTATCCCTGGCAAGTATTTATATCCAATCTGATGTCAAACCCTCAATATATTAAAGGGAAGCCCATTCCACTGGGAAAAATTGATTTTAAGGAATTAGTTCCTTACATTATTGAATCTACATGTCTGTGTAATTTCTATCAGATTCTCTTGGTTCTGTCCTCTTGGGCTGAGTAATGTAGAAAAAGTATAATTCCTTTTCCATATAATAGCTCTTTGAATATTTGAAGGTGTAGATGAGTTACAATGGGATTTGGTATCAGTTGCTCTTTCAGGAGTGAAAAATAGGACCTAAGATTCAATGGAACCCATTTTGCCTGTTAGTAGGACAACAGATCCTACTCTCATCCCTCACCTTCTACTTACCCGGCATGCATCTGCCTGCTTCCTCAGAGCCTTCATGCTGGTTCCAAAGGCATTAAGGTCCACTAGGAAAGCTTCGTGCTTCTTCAGAAGAGCCTAGAAACAAAAGGAAGTCAGCAGAGGGAGTCCAGGGGCTGCAGAAGAGAAAAACAAGGAATTTGGGGGCCAGAAGGGAAATGAAGGTAGAAAGAAAGAGGAAAGGTTGGATCGCAAAAGTCTGGACTGAACAAGTGCTCCTCTCTCTTGACACAGTTTCCTCACATATAAAAAGAAGGTCACTGGACTGGGTTCAATCCTATCCACTCAAAAAAGGCATTCACTTAGCATCTACCATACATGATGCTCAGTCATTTCTCTCATGTCTGACTTCTCATGATCCCATCTGGGTTTTTCTTCTAAAATATACTGGAGTAGTTTATTATTTTCTTCTCCAGATCATTTTATAGATGAAGAAAGTGAGTCAAATAGGGTTAAGTGACTTGTTGAGGGTCGATGGTAAGTGTCTGGGGTCGAATTTGAATGCAGGTCTTCCTGACTTTAGACTTTAGTACTAAAAGTACTCTCTCTACTGGCCCACCTAGCTGTGCATTGTAGGGATATCAAGACAAAATACAGAACGTTCTTTGACCTCTATTGGGAAAGGTATACAACATCTAAATATATAAGCACAGGGATAGAATTTATGATTTTTGCATGCAGATACGCCTGCTCTCTCTAACAATAGAAATCCATACCTTTTCTGTGTTTTACAAACCTAGGGAATTGCTTCAAACACTGGAAGGCTAAGTGATTTGTCCAAGACAACACACCTAATATATATCAGAGGCAGGACTTAACCCCAGGTCTTCCTGACTTCAGGATCTGTCCTCTATCCATACTATGTCACACTCTCTACATCTTGAGGAAGGAGAGAGCACTGAGCAGTCAGCAGAGATTCTTAGTCAATGACCCTGTGACTTTTTTCTTCATTTTTTGAATATTTTTATAATTGTTTTTCAATATAGTAGGCTTCCTAAGCAAGCCTTTCTTTTATTTCAAAAATGTTATTCAGAGAAGGAGTTCACAGTCTTCTCCAGACTTCTTCCAAACCCAGAAAAAAGTTTATTAAATTTTTTTAATCCCCTTACTTTCCATCCTAGAATCAATACTATGTATTGGTTGTAAAGCAGAAGAGCAGGTGTGAGAATTAAAATTAATATAAAATAACCCCAAATATTATATTTATTAAGATTTATTAAAATAACTCAAATAAAAAAAAACTAGAGTAAACTCAGCCACAGTCACAAGAGAAGAGAAAAAAAGAGGCGGAGTCCCCCCCCCCCCAAACTATATACAAAACCTGACCATGCAACATGGTGGAAAGAGGATAGGAATTCTAGGAAATACAAAAGGAATTCTGGGGAATGTAGTTCAAAGGTAGAAAATTTCCCAGCTTCACACAGCTAGAGTGACTGAAGACAAATTTGAAACCAGGGTCTCTTATCTCTAGGCCTGGCGCTCTATCCACTGAACCATCCAGCTTCTCCCATTTAATAACTTTTGACTAAGTTAATAACTAAGGGGAAACAGAAAGGACTTCACAGAGGTAGTATGAATGAGCTGATCCTTTAATGAAGCTCAGAATTTTCTGAGGATTTTACAATCCAACTCCATTCTATAGATGTAGGAAGTGAGGCCCAAAGTGACTTGCCCAAAGTCACACAGCTAGGAAGTATAAGACATGGAATTTAAACCCAGGTCATTTGACTAAGGAGCCAGTGCCCTTTCCATGGTACCATATTGCCTCTTTATCACATGCATATTCATGGAAGGATTACAAAGCACTTTTCCCCCCTTACAATTGCCCTAATAAATAGGCCATGAAGCATCCTTTGGGAGAGTGTGTCAACTTAGGGACCCACCATAAATTCCTATTGATTCCAAAGAACTCCAAAGTAGGTAAGGCCATACCAGATTCTTCCAGGATCTCCAAAGAATCATCAAATGTTATAGCTAGAAGGAAACTTAGAAACTGTCTAGTCTAAGCCCCTGATTTTCAGATGAGAAAACTAAGTCCTAGAGACAAGGGTGTGCTGGTGCCAGCATTTACACATTAGAATCAGCAAATGTTATAAATTAGGGTTTGATTTACTTAATTTTTTGTTGATTGTCTGGGCTTAGATGATGGAGAATGTTAATAACTCAGATTAAACCTAAAAGTGTGCCTGAAAAAATAATTTCTTTCCTTTAACATTAATCATTTACCAGCATACTCCTGCCTAGAGAAAACAAGCAACTAGCCCAAGGTCTCCTAAGTAAAAGTAACAGAACTAGGACATGAATTAATGTCTTTGTATCCCAAATTTATCATCCTTTCCACTACCCATGCATTTGATTCCTTAAGGCACTTAAGCACTTAATGGCCCATAAGAGGAGATTGGTTCCATTGAGTTGGGGTTCCCTGGACCCCTTGTTCCAACCTACCCCAGCAGCTTCCTCATCATCCCCATAGTTTGTGTTGTCCACAATGGGCTCCTTCTCCTGAATCCAGGTTTCTGCTTCATGTAGATCTGCAAGGTACTGCTGGAAATGGACATTGTCCTCCAGGTCACACTGTCGCTGGGCAGCCCGAGCCTGAAGGGACTCCATGTTCTCATTCATGCTCTTTACTCTAGAGGCTACATCCTCTGCAGCAAAGTGCCCTGTAGAGCAGAATATATATAGGGAATGTTCAGTGACTCCTTCCCTAACTATGCAGAAAGTCCTGAAGGATATTCAGGATGAACAAAAGAACTGTGAGATTATTAGTTGTTTAACCCCAAGTGACATAAGTGGTAAATGGAACTGTAGGATTGAAATTGTGTTAAAAGGGTTTTTGCCTTTATAAAGTTCATATTGAACTCATAGATTCGAAAGTCCAAGCTTCTGAATCGAATGGGCAGAGCAGGAAGGGCCCTCAAGTATAAGGCATGGGAAACCCAAAGGAATCATCATAAGTCATCTTACCAGAGTAGAATGACTAAGCATCTCTTAATAGTCTTTGGGATAACCTGATCTTTTTGAAATTGGCAAGTGAACAAAAGTGGCCTAATGACTCAGTTATAGGAAGAAATAACTGCTGTAATGTCCATTAGTCCAACCACATATGGAATATTATGTTCAATTCTGAGCCAAGAAATTTAAGAGGAGTTCTAACAAATTAGAAGATGCTCAGAGAAGAGTAATTGAGGTAGTTAACGAATCCAAAATCTATATCTTATGAAACTTAAATGAAAAAGGAATTTTTCATCCAGAGAAAGGGGTAAGTATGATAGCTGGCTTCAAATAAATGAAGGCATATACGTCATATGAATAAGGGGATAATAGAATTATTTTCTCCTGCTAATTAGGCTCTAGGTAAATCTAAATGGCCTCTAAGATAATTTCCATACATTCGGGGCCACAATTAGAAAATATGAGACGGGGATCAATTTAAGTTAAGGAAAAGGAGAAAAAATATTTTAAATAGTGTTATACTATAATGGAATGAAAACTCTACCAAGAGAAGTATGTAAGAAGAGGTTGGATAATCTTTTGTTATTGATATAGTAGAAGATATTCTTGCATTGGAGTGGGAGGTAGAGGGTATACACATTTATTAAGTACCTACTATGTGGATCTATTGTACAACCTATTAGCAGATATTAGGATAAGCAGTTAACTCAATGATTTTGAACGTCCTTCCTAATGTTGAGGTACTAGAATACTATCAAAATCAGCCAAGAGGGCCCCGAAACATTGAGGATGTGCCTATCCTCCATCACCATACCTTCATCTACCAATTTGTTGCCTCTCTCTGTGATGGCATGAATTCGGGGTTCATGGCTGTCAATATCAGCCAAAATGACCTGGTGCCTATTCAGCAGGTTCTGAGCAGCAATCAGGTCCTTTCCTAGAAAGAGAAAATGCATCTTACATTTAGCAGAGGAAAGGGAAAAAAGAAGATCATTTGGACTTGATCCATAATCCCCTTCACTCATTAACTCCTGGTGCTGAAAATCCTCTCCTAAGAACCTCTGCCTGATGGCTAGATATCATAGGAACTGACCCATCAGTCTGGATGGACATCATCCAACTTCACTTAGTTTCTTTCCTCTTACTTCCCCTGAGACTGACATTAATTACTTCATAAAAGGGAAGGAAGCATTTATCCTTCATTCTTTCTATCAGCCTGAGGAAAAATAACAATTTCTCAGCATGGACTTTGAAATGCTTCTTCAACTTAGATCCCCATAGTTCCATATAAATGCCCCTCAAATATTGTGACCCTCTTGGCTTAGACTTTCTACTCCAACTAGCAGGGTTCCTCCTAACAAGCTTTACTATTCCATCTCTAACCCTATGTTGCTCTTCTTAGCCAAGATTTCTTGCCTGTGGTTCTCCATTCAAAAGTCCCACCCTTCAAGACTTAGAGAAGTTTTCTCCACAGAAATAACCCACCTAGTTTTAGCCATTCTAATTCCCTAGTGTCTTAGGACTTAAAAGCATATTTTGCCCCATGATAGTAATATCTGATGTGTTGTACATTCACATTTAATGTATTAGGGAACTGATGTTTAAACACCTGAAGTGACATATATAGGGACATACAATTGGTAAATGGAAGATCAGGTTGTCAAAATTATGTCCCCTGGTTTCAGCATTTGGAATCAGCTGCTATCTACCTTTCCTCCTCACCAATAATTGACAATTAATTCTCTATCTACCTCTTTGACAGAGTTCTCCCCAAACACAGCCCATGTCTTATCCATCCCCTGCCTCTCCCACTCTCTGCATTCCATTTAATGTCCTGCAAATCATACAATCTACAGGATAGTCCCCAAAGTGGCACTTAAACTCTAACCCTGAAGTACACTCTTGTCCATGATCAATAAACAAAAAGGAGGGAGCAGCAGTGTCCTGAGACTTTACAAACTCCTCCCAATGTTTGCAAATCACAAGAACTTATCCAGGATTGGGGAAGTTTTCAAACCCTGGAGGTAGCCCTCATTCAGACTGAACAATTTTCCTCAAGAGGAACAGGCAAGTCCCCATAAAGTTAAAAGGTAGGAGCTAAGGGATCCTTTGTCATTTCCCATGTTCAATTTCTTTACATTTGCTTTTATTCCTATACATGTGACATTTCCCAACCTAAGAAGCCTTTTCCTACTTCCCTAACACCCATCTCACAGTGAATAAATGACATAGATACCATCACCTTCTTCCTGCAGAGAAATTCTAGGAGCCCCCAGCTCAGTGTGTACTAACCAAGGTAAGTGGAGGCAGCAGAAGGTTCTGTCTCTTGAATCCAAGCCTCCTCATCTTCTGTGTCCCGGCAGATCTGTTGCAGTAGCAGAAGGTCAATGAGCTTCCTCTTCCTTTTGTCCATTGGTTCCTTCAGGGACTCATAACTTGACACCAGAGATTCCTGCCTTAATTTCATTTCTTCAGCATCAGGATGTCCCACCTCCTCAAAATAGGCAGCTAGGTCTGTAATTGTGTCTACTTGGTCCTAATAATGCAAAAGAATATAAAGTTATTTCTTCACCACAGTCATTGAAAATGAACCTGAGGGATGGTCAGTGCTTATAGGTTAGGCAAGTCAGTGTTTTTGTTTATCAGTACTTGGGAATCCTAGACAGTCTTCTCTCTGTTTTATCCCATATTCAGAAAGTTAAAGAAATCTAGGGTGAAAAAAAAAAAAAACATCTAGAAAGCCTCTCCTTCAACCTGGGAATTTTATAAGGGAGAGGATTTTGGTGAACTGACTTGCTTAATAACTAGTTGATAAGGATTAGAAATCTAATTCTCAAGGCCTTTACAGAAGAAACTCAACAGGAGAATGGAAGCCCCAGGATATAGATACATGGTAAAAAAAAGTCAAGATGTCATGATATAGTGAAAAGAAAAGATGAACTTTGCATCAGGAGGAACTTGGCTCAAATCCAATCTCTGACACTTAGTAATTTATAGCTGTATGACTATGCTTAGTCTGTTTCTTCATCTGTAAAATTCACATAATAATTCCATATTTCATCTGCACCAATCCTGAGGGTTACGGTTTGGGTTAGTGGTTAGGGTTAAACATTATTACAGACGTGCCAAATATGCAGCCTCTAAAACCCAGGAGTTATGTCCCTAGTCTAGTCTAAAATGCAATTTAGAAACATTTTTTAAAAAACAAAAATACTATACAACACACATAATGTTAATTTGTAGTTTTCCAAGTGAATAGGGGCCCTTAGAAATCCATTTCTTGTTGGATTTGACACCACTGACTTTAGAGATAAAGATAGGGACTGGAACTGTGATTTTATCAGTAAAGGTAACTCCCAGGCTAGGGAACTGCCCTCTAACAATGGCAAGTCTGTACCATTTCTACCACTTATACCACTTATGGTGTTAGAATTGCCTATATATATCCAGTAGTTCATTATCCAAACTCCTTAAATAGCAGCATAATTCAACCTGCTCTCCCAATTATCCCTCTCTTCATGGCAGAGCACTGCAGACAGGTTGATTTCAACCTTTCTACTCAGAGTTTGTCACTCTCAATTATTTAATGGAGGCAACATACCATAGTCAATAGTGCACTGGACTTAAGAGTGAGGAAAAGCTGGAGTCAAATCCTGCCTTTGACATTTCCTATAGCTATATGACCTCTCTGCCCCTCAGTTTCCTCATTTACAAAATAAGAATAACTTGAGTGTCTACTTCAAAGGGTTGCTGTGGGCCTCAAATGAGGGAGAGTATGCAAAGTACTTTGCAAACTTTATAACATTATATAATTGTCCATTGAAGTTGCTATTAATGAATATGTATTCCTCAATGTCTATTTTAAAGGCTTCCACCAAATGCATCCCATTCTTATTATTTTTAAATGGAATACTTGGACTTGGACTTTCCACTCCAGGAAGGGAATTCTGTACTTGATTTCAGTCTTTCCATCTCAGAATCTTTATTTGGGATATTTATTGGTTCTTGATTGTCACCTTCCCCCATTTCTCCCCTCCTACCACCCAAAACAGCTTCTTTACTTTTTTCCAAAGTTTTCCTGCCTTTCTGCATCTACTAGAAACCTATTCATACTTAGCTTATATAGTTGTTCTATTCTTGGTCTCTTTTTGTGTTTTCCTGCTCTGATGTCTAGAAGTCTTTCCACCTATCTTATCTGCCTTCATCTCTCTATCTTTAGGGCTATAACTTATAGGTATGTTCTGTATCTCACCTAAAAATATAACATTTTATTGTCTATAGAACACTTCATTAATTCTGTTAATTAGGTTGTATGTATATTGGTGAAGAAATTCAGGTTTAGAGAGGTTCATTTATTTGCCCAAGGTGACATAGCTAGTTAGAGATGAAAACAGAAATAGAAGTCAAGTCTTCTGGTTGATGTGCTCTTGACAATACACTTGAGTATCCCTCACATAATCTCTTTTTATCCCTTCCCCTGAAACCTCCTAGGATGATTATTCTGTCCATAGAAGTTATTTAGATCAGAAGGGGAGATATTGACTTTTGACCACTACCTATTGCATAAATGTCCTTCCTTTCTATGGAGTGCCCAGTCAATCAGTCAATATATATTATTTAAGCACCTACTAGAGATATAAAGAACCAAAATAAGTTCGCTGCTTTCTGGGAGCTCATAGTATAATGACCCATAGCCCCCACTCTCAATAGACTTTAGTAGCTAAAGAATGTAGGTACCTGATGAGCATTCACACTGGTCTCTAAGAGTCCATGTTTCCGAAGGAGATTCTGGACATCAGCCAGGCCTTTCCCATAATCTTCAGAGGCAACCTGACCCTCCACTTCCTCCAGCCAGCGGGCTAAATCCTCCACATTCTGTTCAAATAGTAGCTTCTGATTGGCTTCATGCAGCTGGGATCCTGTGGGAAGATATGAGACTCAGACCCAGGAAAAGACTTTCCTTACTGTAAAACATTGGAAATATTATTGGGCATGGAGTCAGAAAGACATGAATTCAACTCCTACCTCAAGCAGTCACTAATTGTTTGACACCTGAGCAAGTCACTTAATCTCTGTTTATTCTCTCAATTCTAAAATGGAAGACATAATAGCATCCACCTCCTGGAGTTGTTGTGAAGATCAAATAATGTTTGTATAGTGCTTTACACTGTAATTGGCAAAGAGTAGGTGCTTAATAAATATTTATTCACTTCCTTCTTTGGTGGGTCTTTAATACCAACCTTGTACCCCATTCACTCAATGCCTAAAAGTAAGTGCCTTCATATCCTGCAGGAATTGCAGCTGATAGGAACTGGCTTCTCTTCTTGGTGTGGAAGTCTGACTAACTAGTGATTTCAGTCTCCTCCTATAATATCACTAACTGACTATTAAAGTTACTCACACCCTGGCTTTATAGGACCTATTACATCCCCATTCCTACTCCTGATTTGTTTTTGTTTGATATTCTTTTGATTTCCTAGTCTTAGCCCTGCTCATGATAATTCCTCAACCTAGGATGGCTTCTTCTTTTGTGCCCTTGTCCAATCCTTCCTTCTAAAGTCTGTCCCAATTGGCTATTATGACAGCAAAGGAAAGTAATAAATGTTGGAGGGGATGTGGCAAAATTGGGACATTAATGCATTGCTGGTGGATTTGTGAACTGATCCAGCCATTCTGGAAGGCAATTTGGAACTAAGTCCAAAGGGAGCTAAAAGACTGTCTGCCCTTTGATACAGTTATACCACTGCTGGGTTTATTCCCCAAAGAAATAATGAGGGAAATGACTTGTACAAAAATATTTATAGCCATGCTCTTTGTGGTGGCAAAAAAATTGGAAAATTAGGGGATGCCCTTTGATTGGGGAATGGCTGATCAAATTATGGTATGTGTTGGTGATGGAATGTTCTTGTGCTGAAAGGAATAATAAAGTGGAGGAATTCCATGTGATCTGGAACAACCTCCAAGAATTGATGCAGAGTGAGGGGAGCAGAACCAGGAGAACATTGTGCAAAGAGATTGATATACACTGTAGTGCAATCCAATGTCATGGACTTCTCTACTAGCAGCAATTCAATGAACCAGGACAATTCTGAGGAACTTATGAGAAAGAATTATATCCACATCCAGAGAAAGAACTGTGGGAGCAGAAACACAGAAGAAAAACAATTGCTTGATCACATGGGTCGATGGGGATATGATTGGGGATGTAGACTCCAAATGATCACCCTAGTGTAAATATTAACAATAATATGGAAATAGGCCTTGATCAATGACACATGTAAAACCCAGTGGAATTGCATGTCAGATACTGGAGAGGGGAGGAGGAGAAGGGGAGGGAAAGAACATAAATCATGTAACCATGGAAAAATATTCTAAATTAATTAATTAAATAAAAATTAAAAAATAAAGTCTGCCCCACAGTGCCACTTTCCAGGAAACCTCTCAACTTTCTCACCTGTAAAAGAAGGGAGTTAGACCAAGTGACCTCTAAGATCCCTCCCTGGTCTAAATTCCATGCCTATGACAAGGTCCATTGGACATTAATCTCCTCTAGCTGTATCCTCACTATATTTATGTCTCTATGGCATCCATTCTAGTTTCTGCTATTGAAATCCTTCTTCTGTGTTTTTCTCAATTGTTTATTAGCAGTCAAGCCAGCAGACTGGTGACAGCTATCCAGGTCAGCATAAGAAGAAATGCACAGGTATGCTAAACACGAAAGCCAGGGCATCTCTGTGGAAGTAATGGCTGTTTACAGGGTTGTTTTATAGCGGAATCAATAGTAGGAGGTTGTTGGTGATTTTGAAATTAGCCCACTAGCATTCTGAAACAACATAGTGTATTATTTAAGCATATCTGCCATGTACTTCCATTAGACGGTGAGTTCCTTGAAAGCAATGTTATGTGCCTTTCTATGTACCTCCAGTGCTTAGCACAGTGGCTGTTTAATAAAAAGTTTGTTGTGTAAAACCCAATGGAACTGCTCTTTGGCTACTGGAGTGGGGTGGGAGGAGGGGATGGAAAGAATATGAATCATGAAAGCATGGGAAACTATTGTAAATCAATTAATTAAATAAAAATGTTCAAAGAATAAATAAATAAATGAAAAATTTGTTGGCTGATGGACTGTACAATCCAAATTTTGAGTTTGAAAAAGTTTTGATTTCCCACTATTATGTCTGTAGTGCTCTGGAGAGTTCTTTCAACTAGATTGGATACCCAGAAGTCATGTTATGCCTGAATTTGTGTGCCCTCGAGGAAACAGCAAAATAGGTGTGACATTAATTGTTTCTTTCTAGAGTTGTGGGAATACCTGGAATGAAGATTTAGGCTCTGGTGACACCAGGAAAATACACAATTGACAGTTAAAATAAAGACTTGATTCATTAAAACCTGTCTGACACATTCTGGCCAAAATGATGCCTTTCTCCTATTCCTATCCCCTGCCATCTTAGTCCTGTGAATGTGAACTAGGAATACCCCAAGGGTAAGTGCTTCCTTCCCCTATCCTAATTTCCCTTCAATATCAAAAACCAGTCTCTGCCCATATCTCATACCTCACAGGAGGTGGCCTGACTACTAGGGGAAAAAGGCATTCATTAAATATTGTTGACTGTTAACAGTTGACCAGATGACTGAGTGAAATGGTGCCAATGAAGGGAGACTCTCTTCAAGTGAGTATTGGTGTACTTTTTTAGAGACTTCGAAGTTTACATTTGCCAAGGTTCAGAAGGGTGGTATCAACCTTCAAGTATCAACAATCAACCTTCAAGTCCTACCCCTAACCTTGCCTTGTATGACATCACATGAAATAATGTCAATCTTTAAAAAGTCCAGTTTAATAGCTTAGCATTATGGAAATTTGCCCAGTCTAATGAACAGAAGAAGTACAGACCTCATCACAAGAAAGCAGATATTAGCATAGTATTCGGCTCTTAGCCAGCACTAAAATTCTTGCTGGTTTATTTACTGATCATTTATACCAGAAAAAGGTAAAAGAAATGATGGAGGGTTGAACACTAACTTCAAGAATAGTAAAACTAGAGAGTCACAAGCAAGAGAAAATGGTATGGCATAGCAGAAGGTTGGATACAAATTAGATAGCAAAGATGGCCAGTTTATAATAGCAGAACTTGTGCCAGCCCTTGGCCAGAGTTTTTAATTTCCTAGGTTTGTAGTATTCCATGATTACTGCTGAGGGTGGGAGTACAGTGTGAGGGGGTTGTATTTTTCCACAAAATTCATAAGTGGAAATTTCCAAGCCAAAAATATATTTAATAATAATAGCTAACATTGACACTAAGCTTTAAGATTCTCAAAGCACTTCACAAAGATTATCTCATTTGATCATCATAATGACACTATGAGATAAGTGTGATTGTTATTCCTATTTTGCAAATGAGGGAAACTGGGGTTGAGGCTAAGTGACTTCTCCAGTGCCCCACAGCTACTTACTATGAGGCAGGTTTGCCTCATCAAGTTGTAGGAAAGACTTTCACATTTACATTAATGAAAGTGGAAAGGGAATGGTTAGAACCATGGTCAGCAACAAAATTAATATGTCCAGAAAAATCCTTCTTCTGACCTTTCTGCTCTGTTGTTTCTAGGAGCTCCTTCCAGAGGGCAGTGACCTCATTAATTCGGGCAGTCACATTAACAGAGGCATAGTGGTTGCCATCAATCATCTCCTGGCCAGTTTTTTTCAGGTTGTTGAGGCGAACCTCATTAGCCATCAGCTCCTCTTGAAATACTTGTTGCTTTTGAACTCGGCTCTTTAGGTTCTGTGAGTCCTGGGGGAAAGAGGGACACCAAAATGCAATTCAGTGTTAGAGGAGGAAGTGAGACTCTGGGAGCAGAAGAGAAGGTTTAGAACTTGGGGGATATCACTCTTGAAAAACCTGATCTTGGAAATGGAGAGTTGTTCTAATGTCCTAATTGCCTATTTAACCATGTCCTCTTAAGCCACCTCTCTTCCACTACATAACCATATCTCCCCCAATATGCAATGATGATGGAAAGACAAGTATAGAGATAATATCACACCAACAGAAGTACATACTGGAATGATGATAGAATAAGAGGCTGGAGGTAGTAAAACTACTCAGTGTGGTTGTTACAATAGATTAGGTGGTGATTGATGATAACCTGAAACACAGTGGTTATACCAGGAGTAGGTATGAAAGTCAATAGCCTTTGATTGGTTGTGGGATGTGAGTGAGACAGAACAATCAAAAAAAGCTGAATTATTGAATCTGTGTGGCCAAGAGAATGACAGTGTCACCAACAAAAATAAACACGTAGAGCTCATTGATTGAACGGCTAAACAAATTGCCATACGTGAATGTAATGAAATATTTCTGCACTATAAGAATGTGAATATGAAGGACACAGAAAAGTATGGAGAAACATATGAATGGTTATAAAGTGAAGTCAATAGCATCAGGAAAACAATATATACAATAACTGCAGATATAAATAAAAAGAACAGTGGCAAGCTAGCAAACAGCTGAACATTGTACAACCATAATAACTACTCTTGGTACCAAAGAAGACAATAAACCTCTCTTTCTTCTTTGCAGAACTGTGGACTGTGGCTATGGAATGTTTCTTGCGTAGATTAAATATATGTTGGTTCATTTTGTTGAACTGCTTTTCCCCCCTCTTTTTATATGATCTTAGTATTTGGGGTGGTGATGGGAGTACAAATATTCAATATATATAAAAATGAAAATTATGTAGAAACAAAGAAGATTAATAAAAAAAGAAAAAGAAAAACAGAATAAATAAGTTCAGTTGGGACCCAAGTTTGAGGTATCAACAGAACCTCCAAGTATAATTGTAAGCATGCAATTATGCATGCAATTAAAGTGAAGGACTGGAGTTCTAGGGAAAGATTGAATCTAGTGGGACAAATTTAAAAGTGGCAACTGAGGGCTTGTTCAAGAGAAAAAAGAAAGCCAAGGACAGAGACTTGGGAGATTTCTGCATTTAAGAGGAAAGAGAATGAGGAATCCTTGAAGAAACTAGGAATGAGCTGTAAGAATAGAGCTGAAATAGACTCCTAGAGGCAAAGAGATAAGAAAAAAATCAAGATTACCAAATAATTTATTTCCCTATGAAATCAGTTTCCCAGTCTGTAAAATGTGGATAGGTTCTAAAATCTTTTGCAACTCTAAAATTTCTTTTTAGAAATTTTTAGAAATTTTCTTTTAGTGTTGACTAGAGTTGGCCCATTTATGTATCCCAGAATCCTCCTCAAAGAATATAGATAAAACAGTCCTTAACATGAGACAAATAAAGTGACCAAGAAGGCATGACAAAACACACAGATCTAAGAATGTGTCCAAGAAACAGATAGAAGGATCACTTTCTATCATCTCCAAACTCTACAATGGATAAGGGATGGGAGGGTTAGGATCAAGACTATTAAAGACAACTGAAATTGAATTTTCTTCCCACCTTGTAATCCTCATCATCTGCTAATTTTTTCTTCTTATTGATCCAGTTCTTTAGGTCATCTGAGTCTTGGTAGAGCTGTTGCAGAAGCAGGGCATCTTTCAGCTTCCCTCGCCTGGAAGCAGCACGGTCACGGAGGGCATCTCGCCTTGCCAAAAGCTACAAAGAATCACAGACAACTTTGCTATCAGCAAAACCACAAAGACCATACAAAAACAACAGTAGCACCCACCCCTCCAGCCTCAGTGCTCACCACACAATTAAACCCTTGAACCCAAATAAAGCCCATGTCTAAGGAACAGACAGACTTACCCCATCCCTGATCCCAGCGATGTTCTCTGAATCATAATGGTCATTGTCGATCAGTTTGGTTGCTGTCTTGTCCAGTGTCTGGAGAGAGAAAGAAAGAAAGAAAGAAAGAGAGAGAGAAAGAGAGAAAGAGACAGAGAGAGAGAGAGAGAGAGAGAGAGAGAGAGAGAGAGAGAGAGAGAGAGAGAGAGAGAGAGAGAAAGAGAGAAAGAAAGAAAGAAAATGGATTCTCTGGTTATCACAGTAAAGTGTTTTGAAAGCAAACTTTTCAAGGATCATATCTAGATAGAGGTAACATTGCCCATGGCATTCCTGAGAGTAATGGATAAAAATTAGAGATCACTTGCCAATTTTATCTCTCTCTGTATATATATATATATATATATATATATATATATATATATATATATATATATATATATATATATATATATATATATATATATATATGAGAGGGAGAAAGTAGCAATGATGAAAAGCAGATATGGCACAGTTCATAGAATACCAGATCCAGAGTCAAGAAGACCTGGGTTCAAATCCACACTCAGGCATTTGCTAGTTAAGTGACCCTGGACACCATTTAATATTTGTTTAACTCAATTTCTTCATCTGTAAAAAAAAAAAAAAAACATCTGTAAAATGGGGCTAATAATAGCACCTGCCTCCTAGGATTTTTGTAAAGTTTAAATGAGAAAATAATAAGACATTTAGTACAGTGCCTAGAACATAAGTATAAAATAAATGTCAGTTATTATTATTTTTATTATTATTTATGGATAAAGACAGTGGTCCCACCCACAGAGAAAACTGAGAGGAAAGCATGACCCATACAAGATACAAATTGAAGAAGACTGACTGATAAAGTTAGGGCAAAAGCCCTAACTTGTCTTAGAGGTGCTTTTTAATTATGCTTAAAACTTTAGAAAAATCTTAATAAGAATCAAAAAATATACAGTTGGCTAAAATCATGAAGCTGTTATTTTGATCTGGACAAACTTTTGTTAAAATATTGTTAAACCCTTATGTTCTATCTTAGAATCAAAACTATGTATTGGGTCTAAGGCAGAAGAGAGGTAAGGGCTAGGCAATGGGGGTTAAATGACTTGCCCAGGGTCATACAGCTTTGAACGTAGGACCTCCCATCTCTGGGCCTGGCTCTTAATCAACTGAACCATCCAGTTTCCCCCTTTTGTTAAAATATTGATGCCAGTGTTGGGTTCCACAATTTGAATGTAATAGGGGGAACGGGTAGAGGGCAGAGGATCAATAAGAGTTAAAAAACTATAAAATATTCAATGTAATTCAACAAGTATGTATTAAATATCTACTATGTACTTGAAGTTGTGCTAAATATTGGAGATAAAAACATAATTCCTCCCTTCAAGGAGCTTACATTCTACTAGAGAAAAATAGGTCTAGATAAGTAAATAGACACAACTTGGAAATCCAGATATCATTCTGAAGATTTTTTTAAAAGAATTATTCAGATCATAGAAGAGAAAGTAGGAGGTAAACTATTTATTGATCTTCAAATATATGGGGAATGGTTATACAAAAAAATGGGGAAACACTGCTCACTGTCTTTACTGAATTCAAGAAAAGGAGAATTTATGCATTGCAGCAGAAAGAATTTAATAGATATCAGGAAAGCCTTCTTGGTGGTGAGGGTTGTCAGAAACTAGAAAGGATAAGAAAGAAGATGTATGAGATCATCCCTTCCATAACATGCTTCCCTAAAAATCTTTAATTTCATATATTTGACACATAATAGTAATCCTGTCTGGAACCAGCAAGGCAGAAGAGAAGGTCTCCCTAACCTCAAGACCCAGTACTTACTGTAATTTTCTCTTCCTGGGCACCAAAGGCCTCCTCAAAGTCCTCATGCTTCTGAAGAAGGGCTTCAACAGTGCCCAGAGAGTTCCCCAAGTCCTCATTCTCTAAGAATGCCTACAGACAGAATATCAATAGAAACCCATGATATTCAGGTTAGAGTCAGGCTCCAGAGACAATGGACAAAAGTGAATCAGAGAGGCATTAAACATTCATCCTTACCTTCCTGCCTCTAAAGCATCTGGCATTCCCAAGATGAGGAGACCCTTTCTACCTCAGTCCTCTTCCCTAATCTAAGGACCTCCCATCTTTTTCATATCCACCACAGGATACCCCCCCTACTCTGGGAAGTCTTCTCTCTCTGACTCTGTTTGCTCTTCTAACACCTTGTCAATCTCCATCCCTGTCCATTAGAGCCTTGTATTCACTTATGCCTTTGGACTCTGTGTCTTTTTCATTATCTCTTTTCTGACACCACAAATGAGTTAGATGTCCCCAAAGTGGAGAGCTTTGGATGTTCTCTTACTCTCCAGGACAGCTTAGGTGGACCATACTCTCTCATTACCTCCTGTCTGCTCATCCAGCTGTCCACTTGCTCACTATCTCGATAGAAGAGGTGTAGGTCCAGGCACTGCTCGTATTGATGACGACGTCTCTCCCATAATTCCAGCAGTGCAGCGTGATCGTTGTCAAGAGCAGTCATCTTGGAGGAGGAAGGAGAACAGGTCAGGTTGATGGGGGAGAAGGAGTTTGCTGAGATAAGATCTATGATTGCTCAACTGAGTCCCCTGATCTTTCTTGGTGGTGACATCAACATGGTGTCATGAAAAGATGCTGAAGACTAGAAATTGCAAGGAGCAAATTCCTAGCTGTATGACTCTTGCTAAGTCACTTTACCTTTCTCATCTGTAAAATGTGGATAATAATAGTATCTGCCTCACAGAAATGAAATGACATAGATAGGCTGCTTCACAAACCTTAAAGAATCATATAAATGTTGGATATAATGATTATTATTCTGTCTGAACTAACTCACTCAGCAACTTTTCTCTCACTGAATAAAACAGATGAATCTCCTCATTTCCAGTCCCAGCAGGAGTCATATTTTTGCAGTTAGTAGGTAGTAGGTTATAAGCTTCAAAATAAGATAGATCCTCAGACTAAATGAAAGATTGGGAAGCCAGGAGCAGCATGGTATAATGGAAATCAGAATATTTAGAATCAGAACACTTAGATTTTTACCCCAGTTCTTCCTAGTACTACTTAGATGACCTTTGACAATTTATCTCTCTGGGATCTCACTCTGGGGTCTCATCTAAAGAAGGAGGGAGGGTATTGGGTTTTCTAAGTCCTTTCAAGCGTCCTACAGAAAATCTAAGAATTACCTAATGAGGATGATTTTAGAACACTAAACTGACAGGTAAGACAGAAAATGTGGGAATTCCATGCTGGAAGTCTTTGGTAATGGCCATGCTCATGTCTTTCATAGGTTGATTGCAGTCTTGCTCCTCAGAGAATTTTGAAACTGGAAGGGACCTTAGAAATCATTTAGTCTCATAAAGGAGAATTTATCTAAATGTTTTCTTGGAAAGTTTCCTTGTTTCAGGCTTTCAGCATTTTTCTGGACTTTTGTTGGGGGTGAGGAGGAAGTAAAGTGCAAGTTCTTAAGAAGTCCACTTTACCTTTTCACAAACTTCTTCAGATGCCTCATGGTCAGCATCCAACAGATACTGGCCAGTTTCTGCAGCTGACTGAAATCGGTCTTCATAGGAATCAATTTCATGCTGTGATTACAAGACAAAATATGCTCAAGTTGTAATCAGAAAGATTTTGATTTTTAGAACATAGAGAACTGGGAAACACTGACTTTGGTGTTCAAAGAAGATTTTGGAATCCTGTTGGTAGAGATTTTTAAATAGATAGAACCTTACTACATGATCCACTTGCTTGGTTCTTGTCTAGTCTGGGGGTGGCAAACAAGGACCTCAGTGCCAAATACTGATTGTGTATGTATGGCCTGGGAGCCAAGAATATTTTTTACATTTTTAAGCTTACAAGCCATACAGAAACAAGTGATGAGTCGGATTTGATCATCAAGCCATCATTTGCTGACTGCCATCCTATTAAAACATTATTTTGAGCAGTCTGTTCAAACTGGGACAGAGGGGGAGACTGCAATAGAGGTGGGGGCTGGATGACTTGGTGGTTTGAGAGCCAGGAATAAAGACAAAAAGTCCTAGGTTTAAATCTGACCTCAGACACTTCCTAGCTGGGTGACCCTGGGAAAGTCACTTAACCCCCATTGCCTAGCCCTTATGGCTCTTCTGCCTAGGAACCAATACACAGTATTAATTCTCAAATGAAAGGTAAGGGTTAAAAAAAAAAACTCTGGGACAGAGACATTATACACATAATTAGAGTAATTTGAACACCAGAGTAGGAGGGGTCAGTGATTAGAAACTCCTGATCCCCAAAATTTCCAGCATCAGTCCAGGATCAAGGTAACTATAGGCTTCTGGAGCATTCTTATGGTTTTCAATTTTTTTTTCACTATTTGTGATGCTAACAGGCCACATATAAAGCTTTGTGATAATAGAGGCTAACCACAATATCTGATATTATTCAGAGACTAATAATAAAGACTGTTCTCATCTTCAATTTATTATCTCCTTGAGGAAAGTGACTCATAAGAGGTCTGAATCATCACTGATTCAGTGCTGAGGTTGTGGACAATGTGTTCTTGGCTGTGGGTCTTAACAATGTAGGGAGGGATTTCCTCTGAGCCCTTGAAAGGTGTGCACATGTGTGGCCATATATATCACTCTCCTGTTTAAAAACCTTTAGTGTCAGAGAGCTGGCCCAAAGTCGGGAGTACCTGGGTTCAAATATGGCCTCGGGTACTTCCTAACTGTTAGACCATGGGCAAGTCACTTAACTTCCACTGCTTAGCCTTACCTCCCCTCTCTGTCAGAGAATTGATAATACTAAGAAGGTAAAAAAAATGAACTTCAGTAGCTCCCTAATGGATAAAATATAGTTTATGTAGAGATGGACATTATAGTTAATGGATAAAGTATACTTTAACCAGAATGTAAATTTCCTCTGCCCCAATCTATCTCTAATTTGTCTTTACCATTTTACTTTACTTTATATTCCTTATTTCAACCTGTGTTCTGCCAGATTGGCATTAGCTTTTTCTTGTTGTCCTCATGCAAGTTCCTACCTTCATGCTTCTAGGAAACTGTCCTCCATACCTGGAATATACTTTCTCCTCATCTCTGCCTTCAAGGTCCAGTCCAGGTACTACATCTTCATTTTTGTTTGATTTTTTTTACCTTTTTCTTTGTTGTTATAGGCTCAGCACTATGTCCTGCTCTTAATAGTTGCTTTAATAAATGTTTATTAACTGATTGCTCTCTTCCATGAAGACTATCTTAGTCCCTCTGGATGAAAGATATTCCTTAGATATTCCTCAGCTATTCCTTAAATACCTTGTCTTGGGCTCTTCTTTGCCCCTATCATATTTTTGTCTGTTTCCCCAGGATCTACTATGGTGGGCTCTTCTTTCATTGTCCAAAGTGCCCAGCTTATAAGAGAGGGCTTCACTTGAAGGAGGTGTGAAATGGGTGATTTTGAATGATAATTGATCAATTTTTTGGGCTCCAGCTGTTTGCTGATCATGGTGTCCACATAAGTCCTACTGAGAATTGTGAAAAGGAACAGGTCCCGGGGAAGGCATGCCATACCTTATGCTGTTGGTGCCTGTCTAACAGGGCTTCCCCACCTGCCACATCTGTTGGCAGCTCATCAGCATTGATAAGGGCTGTTTTCTCTCCCATCCAGCCTGTGAGTTCATCAAAGTCGGAGAGGAAGCGTTGGTACCTAAAAGAGGAGAAGACAAAATAGAGGGGAGGAGAGAGGTGGTCAGTCTACCTAGCTAATTAGGGCACTTGAGATGAAGAAAAACACCCAATGTTCTTAAATTTAGGAAAATGAGAGGTAACTCTAGATTTCCTCATTGGAAGGTTTGGGAATTCTAAAATAGATGGTTACAAGATGATGAGGCATATTCTCTGTTCCTGAAGATCAAAGGTCAAAAAAAATCTTCCTTCAATTTGAAGTAAACATTTGCTCAGTGAAGCGTCATTGCATTTTTCACATGAAAAAAAATATCAGGAAGTTCAAATGACTTACTCAATATCCTACAACAAGTGAAAAGCAAAACTTATTAGCATTATCTTGATCTGTAGGTGGATTATGTACTTGGTGAATTGTCACAACACATTTTTTAACTCAGTTATGTTTTTACCTCATGCCCAGGAAAATACTGAGTTGCTTTTCATTTCTCATTAATGAATACAACATTTTCCTCAAAGATGCTCAAAAGTATTTGTTATTTGGTTGCCTTTTGTTCAGGTAATGCCGTCTCATTTGCATTTCCAAGAAAAACATTTAGGAATGCCAATGTATATAAAATAACTTCCAGAGCTAATATAAATTATATTTTTGTTTCCGATTATCTGATGGTCCCTAGTAGCTTGCACTGTGGAACCCATGACTTTGTATTTATTGACTATATCTCATGTTCTCTATATTAGTGCAAAGTATATTAGGGAACTGGCTTCTTGTCCCCATTCCACTACTAACTAGCTTTCTGACTTCAAAAGTTATTTAAATGGACTTGCCTCCCTTTCCACATCTATAAAATATAGATAATATACACCTCTCTGCCTTACGAAATACAAGGGTTATTGGGATGATAAAATACAAAACCTGCTTTGAAAGCATTTTACAAAATTAAAAGTACTTTATTATTATAAGCGATTAATTAGATTAACTGTTTTAACAATATAAACTTTACTGGCCATCTTCTATTGATATAAATAATTAGAAAAACCACCTTCCAGAATTGATGCCAATAGGTTGTAAATCAAAACATTTACAAACTGTTTAACTACATGCAATAAACCATAGGATCTTATAGCTAGAGCTAGTAGGGACCTGATGGGCTCATTGGCTCATAGTTTAGAACTGGAAGGAAGCTTAGAGGTTAATGAGTATAATATCCTCATTTTAAACCCAAAAAACATAGACTATCCTATTTATATGAAAACTGACATATATAATATGTCATTATATCTATAGAGGTACCTACCTATATATAACCATATATACAGAAATTTATATCTATCCATACCTTATCTATTGATCTATTAACTTATATGTACAGGGATAGAGATACTACACATATAGTTTTTATTCTTACAAGTAGGATAGCCTGTCTCATACAGATAGAGATTTTTCTCTACATTTAATAAAACAGGGTATGTAATACTATTCACATATGTGTATATATATATACATTCATATATGCATGTGTATACATTCACATGTAGATATACACATATATTCCATGTACATATAAATATATTATCTGTATCTCTGTGTGTTATAGATATACATATTTATATATTATATTAACATAATACAAATATATGCATACACACTATACACACACACACAGAATAGAACTATTGAGAATCAAAAATCTAATCTTCCTAACTTTGTGTAAATCTCCAAAGGGTTTCCCTAATGCAAGGTGACATTTCCACTCCCCCCTTCAATTGGCAAGTCTCAGATCCTTCTTGTAATTTTTGCTCTTTTTTCCTCTCTCCTGTTGAACTTAAGCACACTTACTTATCTTCCCTTCCCTCTCCCTAGACTTGGAAGTGAGAGGCTCAGGGATGAGTTTGTTCCTACCAGTATGAAGCCTGAAGCTTCTTATATCTTTTGGTGGCTAGAGCCCGGATTAGTGCCCAGTTAGAGGAGAGGTCTTCTTTCTTCTCCTGGATCTCACGTGCATCTGAGGGATGGGAGACCTGTAGCTTATCTGCCTTAGCACACAGCTCTCTTACCTGTAAGATGGAAAAAAATTTCAGTACTTAGCTAGAGCCCTTGATATAGAGGATTAATTATCTTCCTCCAATGGGAAAATCCAATATCTATGACAGTGTAAGGGACTTTTGAGATCATTTTTTCCAATCCCATCTTCCTCGTTTTATAGACAAGGAAACTGAGGTCCAGAGTAAAGTGATTTATCCAAATCTAAAAAGACAGTGAGTGGCTAAGCTGGGATTTGAACCCAGCTTCCCAGGCTCCAAACTTGTACTCCTACCACTAAATGATTCTGCCAGGTGAAGTTTCCAGGAGTGGAAGTTCTAAAGAAAAGCTTCAGGGGAACTATGACTTCCTTGTCATTTTCTTTTTTATTCATGTTTATTTTATTTATATTTATACTAGTTCTATTTCCCACTATTTTCTTTTTATTTACTCTGGAGGGGTTTTAAATATATACCCTCATTAGACCCAATAGTAGTCACATTCTACTTATAGTCAAGGGATTAATTCTGGATTCCCCAAATGAACATAGACATAGAAAGGGACAACTCTAAGGAGAGGGTCAAAGGCCCAGGAGCAGGTCATGAAAGGGGAATGGCAAGTGTAGCTTTTTCTGCAGACTGAGGCACTCAGCATGAAATGACATTGGTGATTGCTGGAATTGAGAAAGTTTTAAGCAATCCTTGACCAGTCAGTCCTTGACCAGTTCCTAGAATACTTATACTCAGCATTAAATGACATTAATGATTGCTCGGTTTGGGAAGTTATTAAGCTATCCTTGACTAGTTTCTAGAATACTTATACTCAGCATTAAATGACATTAGTTATTGCTGGGGTTAGGGAGTTATTAAGCAATTAATCAATCTTTAGCTAGGCTCTAGAATATCTATGCTTCTGGTTTGCCTAGGTAAAAGATAAAGGTATTAGCAACATCCAGCCTGAGGGGGAAAAGCTTGGAAAGGGATTAAATAATGGATTTTCCAGTGTTGTTGTTGTTTTTTTTTTTTGAGGGGGGGATTGCTGGGGGGTGGTCATCAGTAGGACCAAAAGAAACAGAAAATAGCTGTGTCAGCAGGAGTCTATGTTAGCTATAGCAAGGGCTTATTGGGGCGGTAGGAGCTGTTAGTTACTGGAAGCAGAAACTGATAAAAAATTTCTGTATATCCTTATATGCAGGAGAATTTCCTCAGTCATCCATGGTGATTTAGTTGTAGTTTGTCCTGGAAAAAAAGGGGAATGGTTAAGATAATTTCTCATCTTGAGGAGTCAGCCATTCCTGGTGCTCACCTTGTCTTCCATGACAGCTAGGCTCCTTTCCAGCCCTTTGTGACTGTGGAACAGGGCTTCAGAGCTAACCAGATCTTTGCCAAAGTCTTCCGAGGTAAGAAGAGGCTCCTTCTCCTTGATCCACTGAATAGCTTCAGCTACATCCCTACCAGACGCATAGATAAGATTCAGATTTGGCGTGGTTCTGGGAAACTAGGGGAGCATCATCACAGTGGTAGAGAACCAGCAGAGGGCACGATTGCCAACACAGGACCTTGCCCTCCCTGGCACTAAACTACATTCTGAGTAGTAGTCATTGGGACATTGGTCAGATTGTCCGCAATCTCCATGACCAAAAACCCAGCATGGCTATCAGCATAAATACATGTTTAATGAGTCAAAGCATCATTTCACCAATATCAACTAAGGTGATTCAGAGAGGGTTCTTCCTGATTTAGTGGTCCATCTCTGACCTTGGATTATTGCTGTAAACTCCTTTCCTGATTCCTGTTCTAGCCCTTTGGATTTGGTAACCTCATAATCTCGCAGGAATATTCAAAGCACTATTTACTCTTTTCTGTCAAAGCTTAGATCCTCCCCTTACCTGAGAGATTCACTTCCAAGGGTCCTATTCACTGACTCAGGATCACCAGTAAACACTGGGGTTGGGGTGGGAGGGAGAAGGGATTTATCACCCAGCTCTTTTTTCAAAGGGGAAGTAGGAGAGGGGAGTTACAGGAAACAATCTCTTGAGGCTCATCTATTTGATTTGAGCACTTAGGTTATAGCTAAACCTTAGGAGGTTGATCTCTGAATACACTCTCTAGAATTCTCCCTAAGTGGTACATGCCTCCCTTGCAGAAATGGGGGAATAAAAGCCTCTTATTTGGGTTATGCATTCTGGGACATCCCTGTGTCTTGAGTCTGGAAGATTCTCCCTCCAAATCCCTCCTCACCCCTAATAAACTTTCTATTATTAACACTTTAGCACCTTCATCCTCAATTCTTATCCACATGACTATACTCGCCACACTCACATTATTAAAATGCTCTAACAAAAATTTAATAATAAAGTATATGTGTATTATATAATAATATATGTATTATAACAAACATAATTTATATTATACATTATGTTAAATATACAAATACATTTAAATAGCATATAAATACATTTTTAAATAATTTAATTAAAATTAAACAATCAACATGTAATATTAAAACATTATTACAAAAGCCCCTAGCCCCAGAGATCACATTGCATGATAGAAGTCATGTGAGACCCCAGAGTCAATATATTAGTACCTGTTGAAGCGTTGCAAGTCAGCAGCATCAGACAAAGTTTCTCGTCTCTGGAGAGCTAAGCCCTGGAGACGCTGCCAATTGGTATTTACTTCATCCTGCTTTGTCTTGATTAGTTCCAGTTGCGAATGATCTTCCTTTGGAGACCAAAGCAATGCTGGAGTTAGAGGAATACTGGAAACAGATGAAGTTTACCGCAATGGGCATTTGGGTGTTTTCCCCCCAATATCTCACGAAGGGATTTATCTGTGGAATGATTAACCCTCACCTGGTGTGAGAGAGCTTCCTCCTCCTTTCCTCCTAGCTTTACTTCCATGGATTTTAATGCCAAAACATTTTATCTAGTATCTTGGCTAGCTGATAAACAAATGGACTACGTCTATCATTTTTGTTTCAGAACTCCACTCTGGATGTCTTCTAACCTTCCTTCTGGAGAAAGGAATTCTGATAGTCTTTCTCTTCCCCCTTCTGTCTCTCCTTTCTCTGTCTCTTTTTGTCTCTCTGTGTCTCTGTCTCTCCCCTTCTTCTGTCTCTCTGTTTCTGCCTGCCTGCTTTTCCATCTGTCCACCTGTCTACCTGTCTATCTATCTGTTTGTCTGTCTCTGATTCTCTCTCACCACTTATATGGGCTCATCTTAGCATAGCACATCCTCTCCTTGAGTGTTATAGTGGAGATGGCCATAAAGATCCAGTCCTAGTGATAAAGCTATTATCATTAACCCATGTTCTTGTATTTGAGGTAGTTCTGCACCAAGAAGGAATAGAAGTCAATATCCCTTCTATACTATTCAGTTCAGATTAGGGATAGTGACTAAACCTACAATTCAATTGGTATAGAAATCTTCCAGGTGAGGGAACTCCCTCTATTTAATGCTGGTCAGTACCTACAACTTACAGTCTTCGAGAATTCCCATAGTATTGAGATGTTAAGTGATTTCCTAAGATCATAAAGTCCCTTTGTATCAAAGGTACCAATAGATTGAACCCAGGTTCACTTGGTTCTGAAGTCAGCTCTTTATCCACTAAGCCAGATGCCTTAAAATTTCAAAGAGCTGAGTATGAAAATTGTAGAACATCAAGAAATCATTCTGATTGAAAAAAATAAGTTTTTATTTGGTCATCAGAACACATAGGCTTCCATCCTGGATCTCTATTACACTTACTACAATAATCTTTGGCAAGTCACTGATCAACCACAACAAAGTCAGACTAATGCTCAGAAATAAGAGTTATCCTCTAGATAAAATGAGATGATAGGACAGTACTAGATAAACACCTTCAAGTTATTTCTACATACATAATCAATGCTGGATTAATTATATACTTATACTAAAAGTGTTTAAAGTCTATCTTCCTCCTGTTACTCAGAAAACTTACAGTCAGCCTGTGAATAGCGTTAATATGAATTCTCAGTTTATTATTAGCTCTAATGATAGAAGGAAAATTTCTTTCCCTTGGAAAACAAAAAAAAATATGTTTCATTCTAAAATCAAACAGGAATCATTTCTCTGACTTTTTGTTTCTTCACATCTCAGTTTAATTCTGAGTACGGAAAAATCAAAGGGTTGTGGTAAGAGATCCTTGTCCTCACCTAGTGGTATCCCTCATCCTTCCAAAAGTCTGCACTGGGGACAGAGATGACAGGTAGCACCCATGCTCAGAGCCCTCTCTGAGGGACAATCACTCCTCTCTCTCCCTCTTCCACCCCTCAACTTCATTAACCATGTCTTGCCCTATTCCTGTTACCCACTATTTACACACTATGCCTTCCCCTGGGATTGACTATATTTCCTGCTCCCATGATACCTGGGCACACTGGTTGGCAAACTCATTCACTGCAGCCACTCGCCCCTCACGAGCTGCCAGATCCACCTGGAACTCCTCAAATTTCTTGTGCAGAACTTCAGCTCTCTCCCAGTCTTCACCCAGTTCTACTGATGTCACAATGGTTTCCTGGAGGGGTATAGAACCATTCAAAATACTCTATCAGATATAGAGGTTCTAGACAACAGAAAGAAGACATGGGAAGAATATAAAAAAGAGGAGCCAAGGGAAATCCACTTAAAGGAGATTAAATGAAGAAGGCATACATTTTTACAAGGTATCATTAATGCTAGAGTAACAAAGGCACCCACCAAAAGGATAGACAAATAACTCAATCATGAAAGGATAAGATTAGAGCTGAAAATGTTTATTAGCCCCTTCTTGGAATAATTATACATTTTCTTTGAGGCATACAGTATTGCGACAGGATGGAGGAAAGGAGTCATTTAGATTTTTTGGCCCTTACTTCATATGTGAAAGGGGGAAATAGAAAGAGGGGTAGACTAGATCATCTCAATTTTTCAACTTCAACAGTCATGAGTATAAGAAATTTATATAGATTGTATTTATTTCTTTGTGCTTTGAGATAAATCATTCAATATTTCTTGTCTTTAGTTCTTATATGTAATTACTCTTTAAAGCATTTATATTCTGGAATAAAGTAACCTCCCCACTCCCCCATTCCCCACTCCTGCCATTTCAACTCCCACAGTACTCACCCACCCCATTCTCCATCAGGCCTCTTCTGCCTCTATCCCTTCTGGAAGTGAAACATCTCTACCTGAAATCTGCCTTTGTCTCTATTATCTATCATTCAGTGGTTACTAGACCTAGATGGCAGGTAAGCCCTGGGCTCGTCTGCTTCTTACTTTGTCACTGATCCACTCAAGGATGTCAGCGCACTCCTGCAAGTACTGCTGCAGCTTCAGGACCTGCAACAACCGAGTGCCCTTCTCCTTAGTCAGCTCTAAAAGCAAATCCCACAGTTTCTTCAGTTCTTCCAGATGCTCCTAGACGAGAGAATCACAGAACCAGGGACGCATAATTAGAAGGAAACTCAGGGGTTATTGTATCCAACTCACATCTGAGGAGGATCACCTTCTAAAGCCCTTCCAATAACTGTTCACCTAGCTTCCATTGAAAGACCTCCAGAGATGGATTTGTTTCCCAGGGATCCCCCTTTTCTTCTTCTTTGGTATAGCTTTTGTTTTTATATTTAAGGTAACAAATATTTATGAAGTATAGTATGTAGTATGTATACATTGAACCATGCCAAGTGCTGAGAATATTAAAACAAAAAAAGAGCTTACCCTCAAGGAACTTATATTCTATTGGGGGAAAATTGTCCCTTTTTATGGAGTGGAAATTGGTTCCTTGAAAACTTTCACCTATTGCTTCTAGTTCTTCCCTCTAGGGATAAAGAGCACGTCCCATCCTTCCAAATCAAACCTAAAGTCTTCTCTATAGATTATTCATCCTCAGCTCCTGTTGGACATACCTCAGAAGACTAGAAGAACCTATAGGGAAGGAAATGGCAGACTGGGAATGTTTGCCCTGATTTGGTTTGCAATTTAGCAGGATGCTGTTTGTGGTGGGGATGGGATAGAGGGATGAAGGTATTAGTAGTAGTTTTAAATTTAAAGGGCATTTACTTCCTGCCTAAACATAGATAGAATTCACTATTAGACTACTTCTGGACACTAGAAGGTTGCATAGACTCAGAAATTGGAAAAATAAAATGATAGATAGGGATGAAATATTATCCTCAATGGAAATTATCTTTTCTGGAATGCCACCATATAGATATTATTATATTTATATATTTCATACAAATATTTATATTATAATATATTATAAATACATTTTTGAGAATATTATATATTATATATAATTTTATGTACATAAAATCTTAAAGGAAGTGATTCTTGAAATAGTGCTTGAATCTCAAAGGGAATGATTCAATATATGTATATTATATCCTATAATATCAATATATAATAATTATATAACAATACCATATTATTAAGTAATTAATTACATTATATACTATTATATAATAAACATTATATATAAATATTAATACAATGCTATACTTCAATAAAAACACATGAAATATTATGATTATATACATAGATATTAAATCACTCCCTTCAAAATTCAAGTACTTTCTACATGAATATATATAATCAGTCCCTTCAAGGATCACTTCTTTCACAATTCAAGTACCTTCTACATGATTTTATATTAGTTTATACATATATATTGAATCACTCCTTTCAAGATTCAAATACCTTCTACATGATATCATCATCTGTACAACTATATCTATGTCTATAAATTATAATTAGAATAGATAAATGGATAGATGTATGAGAGAGATGGGTGGATGAATAGATAGACAGACAGGCAGACAGATAGATAGATAGATAGATAGATAGATAGATAGATAGATAGATAGATAGATAGATAGATAGATACCATGAAGTTAATTGCATACTGAAAGTAGTGATTTGATGAGGTAGACATTGGGAGGATCCTTTCCATACAAGATTCAAGTACTTTCCTTCTACATCAAGCATTTCCTGTTCCTCTCAACTTCTAATGTCTTCCCTCTACCCCAAGAGTCTCAAATTTAAAAATCTTACATTTATTTTGTACATGATGCTATATGCCCATGTTGTTTACCCTGATAGAATGAATGTAAGCTCCTTGAAAGTGTTGTTTCATTTTCTATTTTATGTTCCCAAGACCTATTACAGTTGCTAGTAATGCAATAAGTACTTAAGAAGCACTTCTTGATTGACCAGTTGATTGATTCTGGAATTCCACTTCCAGCTATTCACCTTGGTGTCTTCATGAGCAAAATGTCCTTCAGCAAATCGAACTCGTCTGATTTCTTCCAGCTCTGGAATCACTCTAGATTTTGCTTGTACTTCAGCTTCAAAGGATTGATGTTTCTGATATTTCCCCTGTAGTTTGAAAGCCAAAGATAGTTAGGGCATTCTAGATCCTAATCCCACTTCCCAAGATCCTCTAGAGTTCATTAAAGTTCACCTTTATTCTGAGAAGAATTGATTGCCAATGGATAAGACTAAGGTATCCACATTTTAGAATAAATGGACCCTTAGGGAAAGGGAATAATGAAAGGAAAGAGAATAATATTCACAAGAGAATGTTTAAAAAACACAAATACCAAATGTAAGGGAGTGTATGTTCGTGAGTGTTTTTGTGCCCAGGGGCATGCATGAATGCATGGGTTTATTTTAAAGATAACAAAAAATCAAATAAAAAGTAAAAAATAAATTCAAACAAAACAATAGCCTTAAAGCCCCCCCCCCCCGCCTCTAAATATTTGATCATATAATAGCCTACCCTTTTATAGTTCACCATAAAGAAAACACAGTCATATAAAAAAGTCACTTTAAAGACTTGTGTATACTTCAAAGATCTGTGAATTTAACAGTGTATACATTTTCACCAATTTCCCCTCCTATCTCCATACATTAGTAGTCTTTGTGAATTACTATGACAACACCATTTCCCTGTGGCCAATTTCTGATAAAGAGTTTCTCTAAAGTTAGCCAGAAAAATCCCAAGATAGTATACACAGGTATTGTGCCTAAGACCTACATGATTTGACAACAACTGCTAAAGCTTGTTCTTCCCCTGTATAGATTTCAAGATGTCAAAAATCATTTTTTGGCCACAATGGAGATGAGAGCACCAATGGAAGAACTAAAGAATCATAACCTTTTATTTGCTTATGCATGCATTTCTGATCTCTTTATCATCTGTTCAGTTGGTCACTTTAAAAAAAAATGGTCAGATCAGTTGGTGTTATTGATCCTTCGAATCATTTTGCCTAAGTGGCTCTATTCTTACTCAAATAATCCTCCACACCATTTCCAACAAGGAATTCTGTCCCCACTATTACACCTCCATTATCTCAACTGTAAACTCTCCATTGAGCTGCCTTTTCTCCTCTGTTCTTTCATTGGGTTACATTTGATACAGGACTAGTTGTGCAGTCATGTCAGTCATATCCATGTCTTCATAACCTCATTTGGGTTGGTTTGTTTTGAGCAAAGATACAATAATGGTTTGTCATTTCTTTCTCCAGTTCATTTTACAAATAAAGAAAATGAGGCAAACAATTGAGTGACTTGCCCAGGGTCACCCATCTAGTAATGGTTTAAGGCCAAATTTGAACTCAGGAAGACAAGTCTTCCTAAGACTATCAGGTCAGCACTCATATTCACTGTATAACTTAGCTGCCCAGTACAGGACTAACTCTTTGGAAAACTGGATCCTGAAGGGTTACCAAAGCTTCCCTGTAGTGGATGCAATAATGAGACATTTTTTTGACTCTATAGAACTTTACCCCAAACCCTATCTCCTGGTGATATCTCGTAAGCTGTCGTGAAAACTTACTCCTTGGAAGTTCTACTCTCTAGCCTAACATTATGGGAATTTGCTAAGCCAATGAGTTGTAACAAAGTTTATTATAATGTTTAGACCAAATGAACCTATCTCTTTTAACATCATTCCTTCCTTCTAGTCTCTCCTCCCTGGGGAGACAAATTTGATAAACTTGGTAAAAAGAGTGAGACCTGTATTTTATTTTCTAGCTTCAGGCTTCTACTCCATGGGCTCTTTCCTCTTTATGACCCTGATCCTGACTCTATCCCAGAGCCTGAAGGAAAGTGAACCCCAAAAATATTTAGGTAAAGTTTTCTAAATGACCTGTATGTTAGTTGGGTCTTTGTAATTTTCATCAGAAGCAATCTTGAGTTTCTCCAAGATCCATTTCTCCAGGTCATCTGCATCTCGCCTGAAAACCTGATAGTGATAGGAATCTTCAAGCTTTTGACCACGTTCAGTAACAAGCTGTTTGAAACGCTGGTACCGACTCAACACTTCTCGTCGTCTTCCCTGGATTTCTTCTGCTGTTTCCAGCACTTTAATTCCAGTGCTCTCCATTACCTAAAAGATTAAAAACTTCTGTCAACGGCTTGCTGAGAAATTTTTATTCTCCTTCCCATAATTTCTGCTCTACTTAGGACTCTACCAAGATATATATTTCTTTTTCATTTCTTCTTATGAACTAAGCAAATATCAGCACATGTAAACACTACAAAAACAATAACCAAAAAGAAATAGTTCCAAAAAAGATATCCATTTTATAGCACATCATTATAAAAGATAAATATTAAACGTAATGTGACTATCAAAACTGATTTACATTTCTTTCTGATCTTTCTTTCTCTCTTCTTTATATTTTTAATATTTTTTTCTTCTTTCTTTCTCTTTCTCTTCCTTCCTTCCTTCCCTCCTTCCTTTCCTCTTCCTTCCTTCCTTCCTTCCTTTCCTTCTTCCTTCCCTTCTTTCTTCCTTCCCTTCTTTCTTTCTTTCTTTCTTTCTTTCTTTCTTTCTTTCTTTCTTTCTTTCTTTCTTTCTTTCTTTCTTTCTTTCTTTCTTTCTTTCTTTCTTTCTTTCTTTCTTTCTTTCTTTCTTTCTTTCTTTCTTTCTTTCTTTCTTTCTTTCTTTCTTTCTTTCTTTCTCTTCCTTCTCCTCCCCACATTAGATATAGTCAAGCAAAACAAATTCACTTGTTAGTTATTTTAATATATATCTATATCTACGTATATCTTTGCATTTCCCAACACATTATTTAGCCTATAATAGTATTATAATCCTTAACAACCTGCCAGTATACCTACCACCACTAAAACAAGCTTTCCCCTCCCCCTACTTTAGCCCTGTTTGGGCTAGTAGTGTTGAATATGAGTCAGGAACAAGGGTTTTTATTGGCTCTGTTGTTTGTTCTCTGTGTGACTTGGGCAAATCACTTAATCACTCTTGCCCTCAGTTTCCTCTGTAAAAAAAATAGAATTGGATTTTGCTATCTTTCAGGTCCATTTCAGGTCCAAAGTCTATGATCCCATAATCTTACTTAAGCTTAAAAGGGGACAAGTCTTTGGGGGAAAGCCCAAATCTTTATCTCTACTAACTAATAAGTATAACAAAATTCAACTAATTTTGCAAAATTATTTGGGAATAGTGAGAAATCTGAGTTATATAATACTTTTAAAGGAATGTCATTTTTTTGTTTAAAAGATTTAAAACCAATTGATTTCACAAGAGAACTTTCAAGAAATGACTCTTCTAGATTTGCTTTAATGGATAACAATAGTTTGACATGTAAATATGTATTCAAAATTATTTTTAAAATCTCTAGTTATAGGGATATTTTAAGTTATTTAATAATAAACTCTCTGAGATCAGAGATCATGCCATGTTTCATTTTTGTATCAGCAGTACCTAATACAGGCACTTAGTAGGCTCTTAAGAAATTCTGAATTGAATACAATAATGTGTTTACACTACCACTTTGTTTAGTAATTCCTATTTTTAGAGATAAAGCACCAAGATAAATTTCAGCCTAGTCACCATTCATTAATCATGAATCCTGAACATGTGAGAATAGAATTCATAAACTTTTGTTTTATCTTTAGTACTATAAATTCCATCTCCTCTCTCTGTATCAAGAAATTTGTCTTGACAATCTCTATTCTCTACATAATGATTAAAGTTTCTCATTTGAAATATTGCCCACCCCTGTGTAGTAGAATAGGAACTTTATCATTCCCATCTAATTCATTTCGATTCAAGTGCAATGCCTTCTTATTTAGCCATCTCTTTTAGCCTTCCCTTGAGCTCTTCACCAATAATTGCAGATTTATTGCTGGTCACTGCTAGTATTTTCATAGAATGGGCTCATGCTATGAACTTTTTGCTTATGAGTTCAGAGTCCAAATAAAAATTATAATTCGTCCACAAATAACACAGTGAACCAAGGAGTGTTGCCAAATCCTCACTTATTTCAGGAATCTAAGACAAAACACATCATGGGACAGTAGTTCCATAAGGGAAAGTTTAAGATAAAATTTCTCCTATTTTCTGAAAACAAAACAAAACAAAAAACCCTCAACAACAGCCCAAACCACAATGCCTCACTGAAAGCCCTTATTAGGGATAAGGAAGAAAGAGCAAGTTGGAATAATATCATTTTGCACTAAGGGTAATTCTGTACTCACGATCTCCCTTGGTAGAGTTCCCTCTTTCCCTGAACAACTGGCTCTGATGGAGACCAAACCCCAAATATATCACAAGGAGAAGAGAAGATTCACTCAGAACTCTTGAATACAACTGATACAAAACTGTGGCTACTGGGGTGTGGGCGGGAAATGGAGAAATGAAGTCTCCCCAGTCCTAAAGCCTTGTGAAAAATCCACATTATCTGTACCAGACAGAATCAACTCAGTCCTCTCTCCAGTTGCTACATGACTCAGCAGGTTACTGAGGTGTCTCTTAAGTCTACAAAAGAGGGTAAAAAAAATGAGTTTGCTGAGAACACATTGGCTTGGATGTGAAGCAAGGAATATATTTCTGATTATGATTTGTTTTATTTTTTAAGGAATAAAGTCTGCATGTCAGCAAGCACTTACAAAGTGCCTACTATGCATGCCAGGTCTGTGCTAAGAACTGAGGGACACAAAGAAATGCAAGAACAGGATCAGTGAATCACAAGGATGCAAGGTTCCTCCAGCTCATTTATCTAAGCTCCCAGACACACAGAACCTCAGGGTAGAAAGGCAGTTCAAAGTTCCTCAAGGGTATGGGTTCTTAAGCTTTTGTATTATTTTATTATTATGATTATTTTATTATGATTATTATTTATTTATTATTTTATTATTTGGAAGTCTGATAAAGATTATAGACAGCTGCCTAGACTGATGTTTGTTTTTAATTTATAGAATAAAATGCATAGGATTACAAGCTTTATTGATATTAAGTTATATAAATTATATTTTTTAAATGTCATAAACCCTAGGTTAAAAATCCATCATCTACTCCCCTCCTTTGAGAAGAGAAATCCTCTCTACACAATCCCTGATAAGTGATTACCTGGCCTGAAGTCCTCCAGAAATACAGATTCAGAATAATGAGACAGGGAACCCATTTTACTTTGAAATAATTTTAATTTTTAGTATGTTTTTCCTAAATTGTCTTTACCTCTTTTCAATCCTCCCTCTTATTTCCCTCAGTGCTCCTAGTTTTTCCTCATGGGCTCAAGAAAATCTTTTTTTTACTTGTGATATTCCTTCAAAAATTTGAAGTCAGCATCATGATTCTCTAAGCTTTCTTTACTTCTTTTTTCATAGCTAAACATTTGTTCAAATGTCATTTAAATGAGGATGACTTTACTGTTTTGATTGTCCTCTCCTAAATCATTGGAAGGTGTTAATCTCTTATACTTGTAGATTTTGTCTTTAATTCATATGAGTATAATTTAGGATCATAGATCTAGACTTGAAAGAGACTTCAGAAGCCATATGATTTTATAGACGAGGAAACTAAGGCCTAAAGAAAAGTGATTTTCCCAAGGTCATATGAGCAGTAAGCATATCCCAGATGGGACTTGAACCTAGGACTCCTTGCTAGAAAGCCAATGCTCATTTCACTGACTCAGATTACAACTGGAGACAGGAGAAGGAACAGGAAGAAATTAAAGAAAAATGATAAGAGAAGGAAGAGGAACAGATGATCTGTATGTTCGAAACTTAGCTTAAAAATTCTTAGTTTAGATTCACTCAGTTTCCAAAATGATTTTTTGTACTCAAGTTTCACATTTCTCTGTGTTTTTCCAATGGCAATTTCCAACGGTGCTTATTTCCAAGAAAATTTCTAGTCTTAGAAATGCCATATGCTCTTCTGTGCTCCTATGTGCTAAGGTATTGGGGATGGAGTTGGTGAATTGCTAAAACTATGGACAGTTGACATTCTATCAAGAATGGATCTGTTGGTAATGACTGTTTGGAAGGAGACCTTACCCAGGGAAGGTAAATGAAAAGAGAAGGTTAGAGAACTGCTCTGAACCAGACATTCTCTTCCCTTCATGGAAAATAAGGGAAGAGATATAAGCTATTAGTAAGTTAGGCTTATTGGATGTAGATGAAAAAATACAATAAATTAATTGTTACACTACAGTAAATTCCTAATTCATTTTTTATTTTGTATTTATCATTCCCTCATGGTAATAGCAAACACTCTTGGTAAGCATACTTGACTCAGTGTTTTGTTTTTGAGATTATTTCTAAAGTTGCATGTTTTAAGGAACATTTTATAACTTTAACAAAGAATGACGGATGCCTTGCTAAAGTACCTTCTTTAAGGTTCTCTTCTACTCTCATCTATATGTGTGAATATAGATATGAATATGTAAATATAGATATAAGTATATCTTATATTTTGTTGAATAAATAATTTATTTTTGCACAAATCCATATTTGCTCTAGCCAATTATGACCACCAGCCTCATTAGCCCCATCTAACAGCTGTTAGATATTTATATTTTCATTCTTATGGATTAGACGTGAAAGTGACTAGCCAACCAATGATTCCAATTGATAGTAACATTGTTTGAAGACTACCAGTCTAGGTCATGAGAGATGAGTATTACAGTCCAAGTCATGATTAACATGGAGAGATGAGTAAGATAGGTAAGCTGAGTAACCAAGTTACTCAAAATAAAGAATAGATAAAGAATGCCTATCATATAAAAATATACTAGACCATTTTATGGATAGTTCAGAGAACAGATTCATTAGTACACATATCCTTAACAGCCACTAAAGATAAGTAAGAAAGAAGCCTCAAATTAAACAGCTTAAAAGCCTAAGATCATGTCCAGAAATCTACAGAGATCTATCAAGGATTGGATTATAAAGGCCAGGAGAGGTACTGGACTATAACTGGCTCAACCAGACACAAGAAGTGGTCTTTTATAGTAGAGAAGTCAGATATATTTACTCAGCTCCATCCTGATTGCCCAGACTTTCTGTGGTTAGAAAGCCAATCTTCCGGGACAACTAGGTGACTAATAGATTGAGTCAGGCCTAGAGATGGAAGGTCCTGGGTTCACATGTGGTCTCAGACACTTTCTAGCTGTATGATCCTGAGCAAGTCACTTAACCCACTTTGTCTAGTCCTCACTCTTCTGTCTGGGAACCAATACATAGTATCGATTCTAATATAGAAGGTAAGGATTAAAAAAAAAAAGACTATCTGATCCCTGAAGGAAATCATTCATTGTCAGGAGACTCAGGAACTCTGTGTCCCAACTTCCTCTTTATCAATGCTTTCATTCTACCAAAGGGGGGTAACAATTAGGCAGTATAAGTATTCAAGAGGAGTAGACAGATTAAGAGGCAGAGAAGTGATAGATAGATAGATAGATAGATAGATAGATAGATAGATAGATAGATGGATGGATTAAGTATTTATTAATATGTGCTAGGCATTCTGCTAAGCACTGGGTATACAAATTAAAGCAAGAGACACAGTCCCTGCCTTAAAGAAATTCATTTAAATGAGGGAAGAACTTACTAATGAAGTTGTTGGAAAGTAGGTAAGGAAAGACAGAGGTGGACACTGGGTAAAGTGACTTAGGAAGAGGAAGGGTGTGTACCATGAAAGTGTTTCCAGTCTAGCAGGGATAATTAAAGAAATGTATGTTAAAAATATGACATGGGTGGGGCAGAGCAAAAATGGCAGAGAAGATACACAGATCCATCTGAAATCTATCGAATTACCCTCCAAAAATTCTGATACAATGCCTCAAAATGAATTCTGGGGCAGCATAATCCACAAAAATATAAGGCCAAATAATTTTTCAGCCCAAAATAACTTAAAGATCTGGCACAAAAGATCTAGTGCACTGGGGTGGAAGTGGAGTCCAGTACACCAGGACAGGCCCTACCTAGGTTACAAATCTTGGGTGTAGCTAAAGCATCAGTAAAGATTTCTGAAGGTCTCAGACAAAGACAGTAATCAGGGCATGGAATCAGACAACTGCTCAGAAGAAGATTAGAGGGGTCCCTTTGCTGGATCTGGTTGTAAGATTGTTGTTGCATTACCCATACTCAGAACCAGGTTGCAGACCAGGGTCCCAATTTCAGGAAGAGGAGCAATAGGTTGCAGTCATAGGAGACCCTGGTCAAAATTCCAAAAGGGGAAAGAGTGGTTAGGGTTATTCACAGACCAGAATTCAGGTCAGGAGAGTATGAAACAAATCCAGCCTAACATCATACTACCTTGGAAGAAATAAAAGCAGATAGATCTCCAGAACCAGCTCTGAAGGAAGCTACACAAAGAACCTGAAGTGTGGAACAGTGCTCCCTTCAGCAGTTATAGATTAAATTATTTTAATTAAAATTAATTTCTTTTATTTAATTTCATTTAATTTAAAATTTAATTAAAACTAAAGTTATTTTAATTAAAAGAAAAGAAAAAGACTGAAAAATGAGCAAACAACAACAAAAAGAAATTAAATAAAGTAATTTTGGTGTCAGGAAAGAACAACATGCAAACTCATAAGAAAACAACAAAATCAATACTACTTCATTCAAAGCCTCCAAGAAAAATATTATTTAATTTCAAGTTCAAAATGAAGTAATGGAGAAACTCAAAAAGGATTTTAAAAATCAAATAACAGAGATAGAAGAAAAATTGAAAAAAGAAATGAGAGTGATATAGGAAGTAATGAAAAAAGAGTCAACAACTTGGTAAAAGAGGCACAAAAATGCTAAGGAAATTAATATCTTTTAAAAAAGGACTAGGACAAATGGTAAAAGAGGCACAGAAATCCAATGAAGAGAAAAACTTTTTAAAAAGCAGAATTGGCTAAATGGAAAAAATATATACAACAATGCACTAAAAAGAAGAACTTTTTGAAAGGCATAATCAGTCCTACAGAAAAAGAGATACAAAAATTCACTGAACAAAGTAAAATTGGCCAAATGTAAGAGATACAAAAGCTCACTCAAGAAAATCATGTCTTGTATTGACTCCAAGACGGAAGGTAAGGGTTTAAAAAAAAAAAAGAAAATCATGTCTTAAAAGTTAGAATTGGACAAGTAGAAGCCAGTTGACTCCATAGACATCAAGAAATAATTGAACAAAATCCAAAAAATGAAAAATTGAAGAAAATGTGAAATATCTCATTGGATAAACAATTGACCTGGATCCAGGAGAAATAATGTAAAAATTATTTGACTACCTGAAAGCTACAATCAAAAAAAGAGCTTAGATATCATCATTCAAGAAATTATCACGGAAAACTGCCCTGATATTATAGAATCACAGGGTAAAATAAAAATTGAAAATCAACCAATTATTTCCTGAAAGAGATCCCAAAAGGATAACTACCAGGAATATTATAGTCAAATTCCAAAACTCCAAGGTCAAGGAGAAAATGTTAGAAGTAGTCAAAAAGAAACAATTTAAATATCATGGAGCCATAGTCAGGATAACACAAGATTTAGAAGTTTCTACATTAAAGGATCAGAGCATCTGGAATATCGTATTCCAGAGGACAAAGGAGTTAGGGCATCAACAAAAACTAACTCACCCAGAAAAACTGATCATAATCCTTGGGGGAGGGGGGTGAGTATTCAATGAAATAGAGGACTTTTAAATTTTCCTTATGAAAAGACCAGAGCCGAATAGAAAATTTGTCTCTCGTATACAAGACTCAAGAGAGTCATAAAAAGGTAAACATGAAAGAGGAATCCAAATACATTCAATGAGGTTAAACTATGACATCCCTATATGGGGGAGATGATTCTTTTTTTAACTCCAAAGAACCTTGTCATTATTAGGGCAATTAGAAGTAGCATACATAGACAGAGGGCAAGGGTGTGAACTGAATATGATGGGACCCTATAAAAAATAAAATTAAAGCATGAGAAAGAGGAATACATTGGAAAAGGAGGGAAAGGTAATATTGATTTGGGTAAATTACTGCATATAAAAAAAAGAGAATTTACAGTGAAAGGGAAGTAGGGGAGAATGGGAGGAAAGCATGCAAACCTTACTCTCATCGGATTTGGTTCAGTAAGGGAAGAACATACACAATCAATTGGGTATAAAAAACTATCTTTCCTTACATAAAAGTAGGAGGGGAATGGGGATAAAAGAAGGGGGATGGGATTGATAGAAAAGAGGGTAAATTAGGTGAGATGGACATCAGAAACTAAACAGGGATATAAACAGTAATCATAATAGTGCAAAATTTTTCTACAAGTCTCTCTAATAAAGGCCTCATTTCTCAAATACATAGAGGAAAAGATTTGAATAAATAAGAATATAAGTCATTCCCAAATTGATAAATGGTCAAAATTTATGGACAGTAGTTCTCAGACAAAGTAATTGATGCTTCCAAAGTCATGCCAAAAAATGCTCTAAATCACTATTAGAGAAATGCAAATTAAAACAACTTTGTGGTGCCTATCAGATTATGACAGAAAAGGAAAATGACAAACCATGGAGGGAATGTGGGAAATTTGAGACATGAATATTCTGTTGAAGAAGTTGTGAATTGATTAGATCATTTTGGAGAGCAATTTGGACCTATACCCATAGAAATTTAAAACAACACATGTCCTTAGACTCAGAAATACCATTACTAGATTTATATCCCAATGAGATTATTTTTAAAAGGTGGTGGTGGTGGTGGTGGTGGTGGTGGTGGTGGTGAGAGGAATATGTACAAAAATATTTCAAGAAACTCTTTTTTGGGGTTGGGGGCAAAGAATTATAAAGTGAGGAGAGACCCATTGGTTGGGAAATGGCTGAGTAATTTATAATATATAATTGTAATGGAATACTATTATATTGTTTTAAAAAATGACAAGCAGGAGGAGCTCAGAAAAAGCTGGAAAAATATTATCTGAACTGAAGCAGAGTGATATAAGTAGAACCAGGAGAACATTGTACATAGTGGCAGGAATACTATACAATGAACAACTGTGAATAATATCTCTTCTCAGGAATACAATAATCCAAAACTATCCCAAAGGACTCATGATGAAAAAAAAAAATCATCTGCTTCCAGAGAAAAGGAACTCTAAATCCAGTCTGAATCTAGACCAAAAAACTTTTTAAAACTTTTTCTTATTTTTTCTATTTGAGTTATCTTCCACAAAAGGATTAATATGGAAAATATTTTTACATGATTGCACATATAAAATCTATATAAGATTCCTTACCACCATGGGGGTGGGAGAGTAAGAGGAGGGGAGGAGAGAGGGAGAGAATTTGAGAATCAATCTTCTTTAAAAAAATGTTAGAAACTTTTAAAATATAATTGGGGAAATATAAAATAAATATTTATTAGAAAAAAATGACTATGTAACAGACACAAACACTTATAAACCATCAAGAATTTTGAAGCACTGGGGCAGCTGGGTAGCTCAGTGGATTGAGAGCCAGGCCTAGAGACAGAAGGTCATAGTTTCAAATCTGGCCACAGACACTTCCCAGCTATGTGACCCTGGGCAAGTCACTTAATCCCCATTGCCTATCCCTGACTGCTCTTCTGCCTTGGAACCAATACACAGTATTGATTCCAATATGGAAGATAAGGGTTTTAAATTAAAAAAAAAAAGAATTTTGAAGCACAATATTTAAAAAGAGTTTGGAAGATACAGGAGAAGTCAGGTGGAGGAAAAGTAGAGTGATTAAAACTACATGAAATGAATCAGGAAAGGCATTCCAGAAGATAGCATACTTAATTAGAGATTTGAAAATGGAAGAGGAGATACAGTCTGGCAGCAAAGGGAATGGAGGGAATATCAACTTAGAGCAGTGGCCTGCTTATGAGATCTGAAAATAGATGAAATAAATATTATTGGAGAAAGTCAATGTCTATAATGATCGAGTTCTACATTATTTTTCCTTTCTTTTCAAGAGCTCCTAACACTTTTATCTCAGTTATTTCATATATATCGAAAGTGATGTTATAGTCTATGCTAAACAAGACATGATTTCTTAGCCTGAACTCAGGAAGACAGAAGCTTTTTGTGTACTTGGGAGCAAAAAGAAGAAAAGTTGTCATGTTCCCATGTAAATTCCTACCCCTTCAGTATTGCCCTATTTATTAACATGACGGGTCCCACAGCCAAGAGAAAGTCTAACAGAAGAGACACTTCTATATTATCACCTCTGAGCAGATCTGGGCTGCCCCATGGCAAGCTAATCAGGTCTTCCCAGACAGTTCTCCTCCACCCCTCCTCATTGTCACCAGAGCCAAGTTGACATCAGCCTCTCTTTAATTCTTTCTCTTCTTAAATTTATCTTTGACTCAGCCTTCAAAGTAATTTTCTTAAAGCTCAAGTCTGACCATGTCATACCCCTGATCAATTCACTCCAGTGACTTAGGGTCAAATGCAAACTTTTCCATTTGGCATTTAAAGCCCTTTGCAACCTGGCCTCAACCTACTTTTCTAATCTAATACATTACTCTCTTAACATTCTACAATCCAGGCAAATTTCTTGCTGTCCCTCACACATGTCATTCCATTACCTAGCTTCTCGTCTTTGCATTGACTTTCCCTCATGCTTAGAATGTACTCCCTTATGACCCTCACCTCTGAAAATACCTAGTTTCTTTCAAAACAGCCCACTTTCCACTTTCTACAGGTTTTGCTCCCAGTTTAACTTAGCCAATAGTGTTTTCTGCATTCCTCCACCTAAAAAAGAATAGATATCTTGTAACTTACTTTTTTCATGAAAGGTAGTATGATGGTCTGGGGACAACTCTTTAAGAAAAGTTGCTTATATACATTGATAGAGGAAATTCCTTTCAAAAAACCCACTACACCACTAAAATAACAGACAAGTAAAAAAAAAATCCAGAATCTCCTACTTCACAAAGCTATGATTAGAGATGGGTAGCTAGATGGCATGGTGGATGCCTCAGACACTTCTAGCTATGTTACTCTGGCCAAGTCACTTAATTCTATTTGCCTCAGTTTCCTTATCTATAAAATGAACTGGGGAAGGAAAGGGCAAATCATTCCAATATCTCTGCCAAGAAAACTCCAAATGGGGTCACAAAGAGTTGTCTGTGACTGAAAAGTGACTGAACAACAACAACATAACTATAGATATGTACATATCGGTATCTGTACACACACACATACATATTCACCTTCATGTTGCTTCTCTGAGAGATAGAAATCCCTTGAGGGTAAAGACTTCATTTCATACTGTGTCTTGAGAGGCTGACAAGATGCCTGGCAGGTGGTAAAACTCTTAATAAATACTTGGTCAATGGTTTGCAGACCCTGGGTTTCTTTATCCTCCAGGTATCCTCAGGTAGATTCTAATCTTTGCCTATCTCGGAACCTTGACAGACATATCTTTGCTAAGGATGAGGGTTTTATGAGCTTTCTTGGTTTATTTTTGTTATTTTAGGAACATCTTTATCAGCCCTTTTCTTGGGACAGCTTATTTTTACTTTCTCTAAATTAATTATCATTTTCAATGGACCCTTTAAGGCTTTCTGATGAAGGGACTAGCTCATAACTAAATTGCATATTCTAGTTTTCCTATCAAAGCCAAGGATTGCATTTTTTCTTCTGGGGCCAGGATGTCCCAACAAAACAGTCTAGCAAATTTCCATGCCAAGGGATTAGGTAACTATTCCAGGATGATAGGTCTTTGAGACTTGGACTCCTGCCCCATAACCCCATCAAAAAACCCCCAGAAAGTATCAATTGCTAGACAAGTCATCAGGAGAAAATCCAGTTACTTATAGGCTAACCCTGTATCTACCCAGATATTGCCCCCATTTTTAGAAGTTTGGCTATTCCAGGGAAACTTTCTAGCATATCTCAATATGAAATAATAATGGTATTGATTAGATCTCATATTTCTCTAGTTCCTTGCCATTTACAAAATGCTTTTTCTCAAAAACAACCCTGTGAGTTATATAGTACAATTGTTAATTTCTTCATATTATAAGAAAGAAACTGAGTCTTAGAATGACTAAGTGATTAGTCCAGGGTAATATGACCAGCAAATGGTTTTAAAACTCGGTTTTTTCTTGTTTTTAGGCCAACATTCTTTCCATTATATCTTGGCTGCCTCATAAACATACTAGCTGGCATATATGAGTTGCATAATAAATGTTTACTGATTATAAAATGTTGACATACATCTCATACTTTTACTAGTAAAATTCCCAGAACGTTAACTGAATTTCCTTCCAAATATAAGTATAAAAACATGTCTATCATATTATCTGCCATTTTGAATTATCTGTATCACTCTTCTCCAAAAATAAGAGCTGATCAGATTTAGCAATAGAAATTTCATACAACTTTGCAAAACTTCACTTGGATCTGAGGGATGTGACATTTGCCTTTCTGATCCCTAACCTCAGAAATATGTTTGGGAAGAAAAGATCTCAATTTGGATTCAAAGGTCAGACACTAAAAAATTGTCAATTCTTTCTTTCTAATTTTGGTAGTGCTGATTATTGATTCTTCTAGTTTATTTTTGAGCCTATTTAACAGACTGACAAAAAAAGAAAGACTGAGGTCACCATCTACTATACATTAACAGATAAAATAAGTATTGGGACAATATTCTTTCTCTCATACATATGTAGTCAGTGATTGAATAAATATTTATTAAGTACCTACTATGTGCCAGGCACTCTGTGAAGTCTGGGGATACAGAGTAGATAAAAAAAAAAAAGATCCTGCCACCAAGAAGCTCATTATCTAATGATAGAGACAACAAGCAAACAAATACATATAGACAAACTATCTCTTGAATAAATAGGAAATAATCAAGACAGGAACAGTACTGGAATTAAAAGGGATTTAGACTTCAGACTTCTGTAGAAGGTGGGATTTTAATTGGGACATGAAAGAAGCCAGGGAAACCAGAAAATAGATAGATATAGCTTCCACGTTGGAAGCACAGTAGCTAAAGCTTTCTAATTTCCATTTTCTAGTAGCTACCTCACCAGTTAAGTGGAATAGCATGTAAAAATCTTTAATTGACACAAATATTTTTTGATGGCCCCCTTAATCTCCTTGTTCCTCAGACTATAAATAATGGGGTTGAAGAAAGGAGATAGCACAGCAAACATCAGACTAATAGTAGTGTCCCAAATAAAGGAATATTTGGCATTGAAGCGCAGGTACATGAGAGCTACACTCCCAAAGAAGATCAAGAAAATTGCAAGATGGGAGGCACAGGTGGAGAAGGCCTTGTGGCGCCCCTCAGATGATCGGATCCTCAGAATCACCCCAATGATCTGGATATAGGCCAAAATAACCAATGTAATGGCTGAGATGATTTCCATGGCATGGATAATGTCCACAACCTTAATTAATATAATAGAGCTGGTATCAACACAAGCTAGGTTCAGTATGGGGTCAAAGTCACAAAAGATGTTGTGAATTTGATTTGGACCACAAAATGGCAGTGTGGCAATCCAAGTAATCTCAGGTAGAGGAGTAAGGAAGCCAAAGAAGCAACAGCCCAAAGTCAGCGAAGTATAAAGTTGTGGAGTCATGATGGTTGGGTAGCGGAGGGGATAACAGATGGCCAGATATCTATCAATGGCCATGGTAGTCAAGAGATAAGCTTCAGTTATGCCAATTGAATGGAAGAAGTACATCTGCAGGAGACAACCAGCTATGGAGATGGTCTTTTGATCACTAACTAGGTTGATGAGCATCTTTGGGATGGTGGTTGTGGTGTACCAAATCTCCAGGAAAGCAAGGACACCAATGAAGAAGTACATGGGTGTGTGGAGACGAACATCTAGAACGACAGCAACAAAAACCATGGAGTTCCCTATAATGATGAATAGGTAAATGAAGAGCAGGAGGATGAAGAAAGGACAGCCACCATCTTGGAAATGGGGGAATGCAGTGAAGAGAAATTCAATAATCATCGTCTGGTTCTCATTCTCCATCCCTTTAGTGACATGACCTTTGAAAGCAAAATAAGAGACATGGAGACTTCTGGAACTCCAATCTTGAGAATGAGATATGCTTGCCAATTTTTACTCTGATTAGATAATTGGTCGATTCTTTCATGTACACTATTAGTTCTAACCAAGCACACCATGAAATTCGCAAATAGAGCAATCCTCCTCTTTCCAATGAACCATTATCTTATCCAGATGATAATAAACATTGAAACAAGTGTATATGATAGCTTTTGCATTATTAAGAAAACATACAAGAGTCAGGCTTCTTAACTTGCCTGCTTTCTACTACCTAATGACTTCTATCTTCATATTGACCCTTCCCTTATTTAAAAGGGGTTTCAGGGGATAAAGATTTAAAATAAGAAAAAATATGTGTATATGCACATATGTATACAAATACATATATAAAGGAGAAAGCATCAGTCAAAGGACCAGTGTCTAAACAACTTGACTCTATGGTTCTGGAAACTCAAACCTGATTATTGAGAAATATTGAAGAATGTTAGAATAAAATATTACTATTCCTCATTCTTTCCTTCATTCAACAAACTATTATTAAGTCCCCCTCTATAGGAGGCACTGAAGTCAAAGGGGAAGTACAAAGATGAATTAAATATAATTCCTGATCTCAAGGAAGATAATTATAATCTGGTGAAAGGATATAGGAAATGTAGTAAATATTAATAATGCAAAATACAACTCGATGGCAGGGGAGGAAAATTAAAAACAAGATCCCTTCAATGCTCAAAGAAAGCAGAGATAATATCTGACCAGAGGCAAAAAGAAAGGCTACATAAATAGGATATCATTTCAGCTGGGATTTCTATGAAAAAGGGAAGGGAATTCCACATGTAAAGAACAGCAGGAACAAAGACACAAATGCACAAAATTATGAATGTGTTCAGGAAGAGAAACTAGCCAATGGTTTAGAGTGCTGACCAGAATAAAGGCCTGGAATTGAGTCCTGTTTCCAACAGTTTCTAATTCTATGCCAGCAATCAATCATAAACTCTTTGAGCCTCAGTTTCCTGGTTTGTAAAATGAGAGTAATACCTACCTTGCAATACCTACCTCATAAGACTGTTGCAATGAACGTAATTTGAACATTTTAGAACAATCTCAACAAATTACAATAAACTATTCTTATTACATAAGGAGTGCTATGGAGTTTGAAAAATAGATTAGAATCAGATTATGAATCAACAAAAAATGTCTAGAAAAATTAGAAAACCGTTTCAGAGAAATTAGTTTTTCAAACCAGAATTATACACCATAAAAAATAAAATTCAAATGGAAATATGAGCAAAATAGAAAGGTATTATTATAAACAAACTTGGAGGAGAATGGAAGACAATGTTTTTTTTAATACAAAATTGTTGTTGTCTTTGTTGCTTTTCCACATTATTTTATTTTTGTTAGAATTTTTTCCATGGTTGCATGATTCATGTTCTCTCCCTTCTCTCTTCCCTCCCCCATCCTAGAGCTGACAAGCAATCTCACTGGTCTATACATATGTTATTAATCAAAACCTATTTCCATAGTATTCATATTTATAATAGAATAATCTTTTAAAAACCACAACCCCAATTCATATATCCATATAACCAAGTGATGAATCACATGTTTTTCTTCTATATTTCTACTCCCACAGTTCTTTTCTAGATGTGGATAGCATTCTTTTTCATAAATTCCGTGGAATTGTTCTTGATCATTACATTGCTATTATTAGCAGAGTCTTTTACATTTTATCGTCCCACAGAATTTCATTCATTGTGTACAATGTTCTCCTGTTTCTGCACATTTCATTTTTCATCAGTTCATGGAGGTTTTTCCAATTCCTATAGAAATCAAACAGTTCATCATTCCTTTTAGCACAATAGTATTCCACCACCATCATATACCACAATTTGCTCATCCATTCTTCAATTAAAGGAAATCCCTCCATTTTCCAATTTTTTGCCACCAAAAAAGAGCAAGGTTATAAATATTTTTGTACAAACATTTTTAATCACTTTGGGGTACAAACCCAGTAGTGGTATGGCTGAATCAAAGAGCATGCAATCTTTTAAAGCCCTGTGGGCATAATTACATATTGGAATAATAATCATCATCATCATCTTTACAATTACAATTTCACTTGATTCTTACAACAACTCTGGGAAGTAGATATCTATTATTAACCTGGTTTTTATAGATGAGGAAACTGTAGCAAAAAGAGGATCACGTGCCCAGAGCTGCACAGCTAGTAAGTGAGTAAGATTGGATTTGAATTCAGGTCTTTCTGTCTATCAATTGCTTCTCCTAGAGTTAGAGAAAGAATTTTTAAATAAATGAATAAGAGAATTGAAACTAAAATGGAGGGAACATTTTACTATATAAAATTGAAACAGTTTTGACTGAACACAATTAATACAATTAGAATTAGAAATGAAGCAGTTACTTGGGGAAGATCTTTGCAGTAAATATTGCTGATAAATGTCTGTTATCAGTGCCATTTAGGAAATTGATTCAAATATGTGAGAACAAGAGTTAGAAACATATTCATGAACCCAAACAAATGAAATGATCAGAACCAGAAGAATAAATTTAAGGAGCAATGTAAAGGAAAAAAAAAACCCTGGGAGACTTCAGAACTCTCATAAATGTAGCAACCAGTCAGGATTTCAGAAAATTGAGGATTCAATCACGCTCCTCACCTCCTAAAAGAAAGATAATAGATTAGAACAGGATCAGACATGCCCCCTGGGCCATATGATTACTGACCCTTGGACTTGAATTGTAGAATGAGGCATACATTTTTGTATTCAGCCAATTTGTTGATTTGTTTTGATTGACTATAGTTATTTGCTACAAGGGAAGGATAACAATGAGAAGTGACAGATATGATAAAAAAAAAAACCAAAACATTGATAGAATAAAATAATACGCACAGAAGAAAAAAATCAGAAGATGACACTAACAGGAAAATTTTGTTTTTTAACTTGACAAGCTTAGATTTTTAAATGACAGCAAAAATCCAAATTCATAGTTTCTTCTACAATCCCTTTTCTTAAAAAAAAAAAAAAGCTCTTAGATTGCAATGCCCTGTTTGTTACTGATTAAGTTAAAAGTTTCTTTTTAATTAAAAAGCAGATTCTGTAAGGCCTTATATGCCCCCCCAAAGGGAACTTTATTCCATAAAGCAATGAGGGGAAATTAAATTTTTTTTGAGCAGAGTAGTGATGTGATTTGAACAATACATTAGGAAGATGAATCTGGCAGCTGGTACTTCTGGGCTGGCACTTCCTAACACTTAACAGCTGACTCATTCAGGGGAAAGGAAAGATTCTTGGCAGGCAACTAAGGTCCGGCTTCCATGTACAAGTAAGAGAAGTCTATTTCCTTACCTTCCACCCCTCCACCACAGTTTGTATAGGTATTTCTTCTGCATTATTTCAGTAAGAATTTTCTCAAGGAGAGCTTTGGGACCACTCACAAGAATGGAAACTCATTACCTGGTAGACTAAACCTTGGAACCTAGTCAGTCCCATTCTTCAAAATAATACTACTAAGAAAAAAAGTGTGACTATAAATATAAACAAATTTCATATTTGCAGTAGAGGAATTGGGTTAGTGGTATAGAGTTAACTGAAAAAAAAACACCTTACTCTCTTACTCCTCCCCACACCATGACTACCACCATGTTTGAGTGCCCTCACATATTGAAAAGGAATGAGGAGTGGGAAAGGCATTTATATAGAACCCACTATATGCCAGACTTTATGCAAATAATTTTTACAAATATTATGTCATTGGAATCTCACAAAAGCCCTAGGAGGCAGATAAGTGCTGTTTTTATGCACATTTTACAGTTGAAGAAAATGAAGCAAATATAGGTTAAATGATTTGCGCAGGGTCACATAACTAGTAAGTGTCTGGGGCTGGATGTGAACTCAAGTCTCCCTAACTACCAAGTAGAGTGATCTGTCCTCTGCTACAGCTGACATTCTTCTAGTTTTGTTGTTTTCTGATTTTGCTTTGGCAGTTATTGGTTTCACAAAGCAGCATGGTTTAGCAGATAGTCAATCAGTCTTATAGTTAGGAATATCAGGGTTCTATTACTGACTGATGCATATTGGCTTTGTGTGACCAGTTGTTTAATCGCTCAGTACTCTCAAGCAGTTCTAAGCCAGAAGTCTTCATGGTAGAAGGCATTTTCTCATGGGAAGCTTCACTAAGGACATCGCTAGTTTTAAATTTTATTTATTTATTTTAAACCCTTACCTTCCATCTTAGAATTAATACTGTGTATTGGTTTCAAGGCAGAAGACCAGTAAGGGCTGGGCAATGGGGCTTAAGTGACTTGCCCAGGGTCACACAGCTAGGAAGTGTTTGAAGCTAGATTTGAACCCAGGACCTCCATGCTAGGCCTGGCTCTCGATTCACTGAGCTACCCAAATGCCCCTACTAGTTTTTATTTAAAAAAAAAAAATCTTACTGTGTCATAGATTTAAAAAAAAATCTGTCCCTCATATTCTTTTTCAAGATGTCCAGTACTTGGCTAAGATTTTCCACCTTCTTTTATAATTTGTCAATTCTCCTTTGGGTTTTTCATTAACAATTCTAAATGATTTCCTTATCTCTTTCTTCAGTTTTTTATTAAGCCTTCCTACCACACTCAGGATTGTTGTGACTATTCCATCTTTCTTTCTTTCTTTCTTTTTTCCTTCCTTTCTTTCTTTCTTCCTTTCTTCCTTCCTTCCTTCCTTCCTTCCTTCCTTCCTTCCTTCCTTCCTTCCTTCCTTCCTTCCTTCCTTCCTTCCTTCCTTCCTTCCTTCCTTCCTTCCTTCCTTTCTTTCTTTCTTCCTTCCTTCCTTCCTTCCTTCCTTCCTTCCTTCCTTCCTTCCTTCCTTTCTTTCTTTCTTTCTTTCTTTCTTCTTTCTTTCTTTCTTTCTTTCTTTCTTTCTTTCTTTCTTTCTTTCTTTCTTTCTTTCTTTCTTTCTTTCTTTCTTTCTTTCTTTCTTCCTTCCTTCCTTCCTTCCTTCCTTCCTTCCGTCCGTCCTTCCTTCCCTTCTTTCTTTCTTTCTTTCTTTCTTTCTTTCTTTCTTTCTTTCTTTCTTTCTTTCTTTCTTTCTTTCTTTCTTTCTTTCTTCCTTCCTTCCTTCCTTCTTCCTTCCTTCCTTCCTTTCTTTTTCTTTCTTTCTTTCTTTCTTTCTTTCTTTCTTTCTTTCTTTCTTTCTTTCTTTCTTTCTTTCTTTCTTTCTTTCTTTCTTTCTTTCTTCATTCTTTCTTTCTTTTTTCCTCCTTTCCTCCCTCCTTTCCTTTCTCTTTTTTCTTTTTTCTTTCTTCTTTCTTTCTCACTATATATAGATATGGCAGATTTGTTCATTTCTATCCATTTTCCCAACATTCTTTACCTTTTAGTAATTTATTGCTATTCACTATTATCAAACCAAATTCACTATTATCAAACCAGCCTTTTTCATGTAAATCTACCAGTTCCATATAATGTTACTTGAATCACCCCGGACAGCAGAAATGTTTACATTTATAAATCCTAGGATTTAGAGCTGGAAGGAAGTTTTGTGATCACGTAGGGGCTAGATTATAACCCAAACCCCTACTTTACAGATAATACAACCTAGACCTAGAGCATTAAAGGAAGTTGCTTTAGGTTCCACAAGCTTTGGAACTTCTATCTCCCATATGTTTCACTACAATCACTGCCTCTCAGCTGATTGACAATGTGTTGTTTTAGGGTTCCTTAAACGAAGTACTGGAAGTAACTACCACTTTTTCCCAGGAATTCAGATTCTCAGTCTCTCTCTCAGTAGGGAAATTTCTTGAATATCAATTCTTCAACTTCTTGAGGATGGAGGATAGCAAGTAGGTGTCAGCAAAAGACAAGCAGCTCTTAGCTGCTGTCTCATTTTTTTTCTTCCACAATAGATGTACATATTCAGGGACCTGGGATTCTGCATTGCAGGGGGAATAAAGATCTATTTATTTGAAAGTCCTTATTATCAGTACAGTCAGTAACACTAGCCCTGAGCCATCATATCCATTTGTACAGAAGCCAGGTGTTATAAATTATAGTGCTTACAAAGCCAAGCAGGGGAGAGGTTCACCCATCAATTCTCCACCTCAATTTGTTCAACCAGAACCATTTCCTTACTTGAAAGGCTGTGTTGTCCTTATGCCTTTGCTCATAAATCTCAGACCTTTAGGATGTATCAGATCTGTGACTAATTTGACAAGTGGTGAATATGGGATTGTCTTTTACTAAAGGCTACAAAAGCCAATGTCTTCTCTTAGAGATCCCATCCCAGGGCCTTCCTGACACTAATACTGGACCTTGGAATGGTAAATACCATCTACCCTCCAGAGCAACTTCATCCTTCTTCAAGCCTAATGAGGAGTGAGAAAACAAGAATCTCAATCTGATATACACAAGGAATATGTCCTCATTTCAGGGAAATCTTCTACCCTATTCCCTGGGGCTCTATGTCCTCTACTGTACTTACAGATAATTTCTCCAGGACAAATTCACAGGCTTAATAACTAAACCACAACCCCCTCAAGACAAAGTCACCCCACTCCCACCAGTAGATTTAGCCCTGCTCCAGCCCAGTGAACAAATTGGGCTCTAAGCAAGGTTCATTCTTAAGTCACTCTTCCTGCTTCCACTGTTATTGTCTAGTCTTGGAACCTATTTCTTGAAAATAGATGCCTGCCTTTTCCATTTATGCGTATCTTTGTCTTATTTCCCATAGCCTTTGTGCCTATCCCAGTACTGTTGCCATGAACCTCATTCCCCTAGGAATGGAGACTTGTACTATTATTTTTTTTACTTTCTTTATGAGGACTAGGACTCTTTCCCAAACCTCATGACCAATGACTGAAGGTTCTGATATCTGATTCTAGATTTCTTTGACACCAAGTAGCTTGCTTGTTCCTTTTCCTGTTCCTTGTCATCAGCCCATCCTTATGATGTATTCTTTCATTGTTGCCAGTACATGGTTCTTGACACATTAAAGGACTTCCATTGAGCTCCACTCATTTCCTGTAGCTAATTATTCTCCTGATGCTCCATCCTTCTGCATAGGCTTCTTCTTAGTATGCAGGAACTTCTGGCACCTTGTGGGAATGTTTGCCCCATAGTTGTGCGCCTGTTTAGTCTGAGTCCCATTCATTCCCAGTCTGTTCACTTCTGTTACCCACTTAGGCTCAGCACTGGCAAGCCCCTATTTATTTCTTCCTTCCTTGAGTCTATGTGGAATTTAAATTTAGACCACAATAATTAACTATCAGGTGTTCTGTCTCTCAATACACAGTATAAATTTGTTGAAACTTATATGTCTGCTTTTTCATAGAGGCTAACACAATTTTAGGTATTCAATTGGACCTCAATAAATAGTTGCTGGATTTATTGGTAGTTAAATAGATGTTTGAGTCACATAGAAAAAAAAATAGTCACCTAATGACTTCCCCTTTATCCCCTTTTTCAATCTATGGTGTTTTCACCATAAGAAACAAATTTAGTCATACACTCACCTCTCCCTGAATCCAATGAGATTCTCTACTTTCCCTTTCCTCTTAAAGATGGGTTCATATAGAAGATACCATAGACTTCTCTGGAAAAAGAAATTTTTCTTTTGGGATTTTCTCCCCCAATAACTAAGAGTCTGGAGAAAAACATTTCCTTCCCATAAGACTAATTAGGGGAAAACTCCAACATGCAATTTAATGGGTTTCTCCTCCTCTTAGGGTCCTCTCCTCTAAGTAGGTCCCCAGAGCATAATAAATTAAAAACTCTTAAGAGGTGAGGAGCAGATAGTGTGAAGGGGGTGGGGGAGGATGGTGATAGAAGTATGCATAGAAAAGAGAAGAAAAATGGGGTTTTCATGGAGGGGGTGGGACAGTCTCCTAAACTTAAGATTATATGATATAATGGTAAAAGAGAACCTCTCTTCAGAAATCCTAGATCCTTGGACCAGCCCCTTTCACGACTCTCTTCTTACAAAGTTAATATCCATTTTCTATCCCTAAGGAAGTGGTTTGAACATCAGATTCATTCATAATGTCCTTAGAGTCAACCATGGCCAATGAACAGGGAGGAAGATGCATGGAGGACCAAAGTGGAGGCATAGAATCAAGGTTTCAGAGTTGAACTGACAGATTAGAAGGCAACTGCTCCAACCTATATTAATGCAGCAGTTGTCTCTGTGTTATCATCATATATGGAGTTTCTCAAATGTATCTTAATGATAATGGATCTAAATCTCAGAAAATCTCCTTATCAAAGATGTAGTTGATCAGGGCTGCCTTGAAATGACCTTACCCTCACACACTCCTTTGAAAGAAAACTATACCCTACCAAACTCCACCTAGTGGAAAATGCCACACTAACTTCATTGAAGGTAATCAGAGAATATAGCCATAATATACTCATCTTGTGGCTGCCTTACCATGGATCCCTCTAAAAGGAAAAAAAGGAAATTTATCTTCCTCATGAAAGCTTTCCAGGGAGTGAAGACAATTAAGCCATTCCTTTTCCAACCTAGGAGGTTTATCTGTGTTTGAATTGCACTGGACAAACAATTGAAGCTGTTACAATTGTGACCAGTCTAATTATTCACCAGAAACAATCACTATACCTCTTTCTCCTCTTTAAATATCCCAGCTAGATACTGAAACAAGGCTTTGCAAATCCTAAAGGAATATCTCAATGTGAGCAGTGGATAGATTGCCCAGCTTGGATTGAGGAAGACTCATTTTTTCTGAGTTCAGCTCTGACCCTAGAGACTTACTAGCTGTGTGACCCTGGGCAAGTTACTCAACCCTGTCTGCCTCAGTTTCTTCATCTGTAAAATGATCTGGAGGAGATGGCAAACCACCCCAGTATCTTTGTCAAGAAAAACGCAAATGGGTCATAAAGAGTCAGACATGACTTAAAAATCACTGAGCAACAACAAAATTAATCACTGAGCAACAACAAAATTATTATAATGTGCTTAAAGATCAATACAAAGAGATGAAATAAAACTTAGCTTCTGCTCCCCCTAGCCTCAGTTTTAACTAGAAATGAGTCATTATCTTGCCCTCTTGAAGTCCTCCAGAGATGTTGAGGTCACTTTTTCTCAAAGCAAATTATCCTTCCATCTTGTTTGTTTCTAGTTCTTAGGAAGTTTTTTCTCTCTTTTTAAAAAATAATCTAATCCCCCTACTATCATGATAGCCCTTCAGATATTTGAAAACAAATATTATCACTCCACTGATATATTCTGGCTAAACATTCTTATGACATAATTCCCAATTTCCTTATCATCTTAATGCCACATGATATAGCATCCTCTGAATGTGATCCATATTACAATTGAGGACCCATTCCTATTTTCAAAATTCAGTTGGATAATCCAAAACAATTTAAATTCATTTTATATATCAGATGCATCATGTTTGGAAAATAATGCCAGAAAATGCTTTGTCTACCTAATGCTGAGGCTACATGATATAGTGGATATAGTGCTATACTGGAAGTCAGGAAGATTTGGATTCAAATTCCACCTCAAACACTTTCTGATTGTGTAACTTTTGATTTCACTGGACATAAGTTTACTTGTCCATAAAATGAAGGAATTCAGCTCAGTGATCTCAAACTTCCCTTCTAGCTCTAAATCTATGATCCAATGAAATATTTTAAAGATAAAACAAGTTAATATATGAGAAAATCTTTGAAAATTGTAATGTAAATGACACAATATATAGATCACTGAGCCTGGAATCAGGACTACTCAAATTCAAATCTTACCTCAGATACTACTTAGCTATGTAAGCCATGGGCAATTTACCTTACTGAAAAATGGTTATCATACCATCCAGGATTATTGTCAGGATTAAATGAGGGAATATTTATAAATGTCTGGCATATAGTAGTCACTATGCAAATTCTAACTGTCATTATTATTAATGTCCTATACAAAGGGTTTTTTTTTATTTTTCATTCTAGAAACTATAGATCAAGTGAAAAGCTGAATACTGAGTCCTATTTTCTTTTGGACACTCATTATCATTTCAGAGATACAATACCATAGTGGCTGGGGAGGGAAGGGGCTGTGAGTAAAAAAGGTTGAGCACATAATCAAAATCTTATTTAGAAATTCCAAAATGTACTCCAAATTACATGAAAAGTCATACTTCAGAATTCTAACATTTACTTCCAAAAATGTTCAGCCTTTACCAAAGAGCAACCTCCCACACGCCTTCTACAAGAAAAGTAAATCAAATGGACAGCCTATCCACTTTATGTTGGCACATTTGGTGAGAACATACACGTATTAAAATGCGCCAGGCACTAAATGATCATTTCACTGCCAGTTCTTCCTGGCTCCACAGGACTTGAATATTGAAACAGCTGCAATGACTTTGCCATTGCTTTAAGTATGCAGCAGAAATTGTTAGCTGAAGTCCCTAATATTTAAGGCCAAGTTCACTAAAATTGCATCCAGTTGTACTAATTCAGCAAGTGTTTAGGCACAGTATAAAGAAGCCTAAAATCCTCTGCATAGATAGAAGATGCCATTATCAGTTTTTCATTTGTTGGAAATAATCATTGGCATGTATTTTTAAGAGACAAGAAATCCCATAGAAATATTGATTGCTCCCCATCTTTAAAGTGGAACTATCTTAAAGTGTTTGTTATTATGGTTTGGTGTAGGGGGTAGAAGAGAGGGCTTAAAATGAAATTTCTCATAAAATTCTGGAGCTCCTCCTCCCAGATGGATGGAGTCATTCTGTTAAAAAAAATGGGGGGGTGAACATTCTCTCTTTCTCTGTCTTGTCTTTCTCTCATTCTCTTTCCATCCCTTCCTTCCTCTCTCCCTTTCTCTCGATGTCTGTCTCTGTCTCTGTCTCCATGTATGTGTGTCTCTGTCTTTGTCTCTCTCTGTGTTCCTCTCTGTTTCTTTTCTTCCCTCCTCTCTACTCTCTGCCCCTCCTCTCCTCTTCTCTTCAATTCCCTCTTCTTTCTCCCCACCACCTCCTTTCTCATCTTTGTCCTTTCTCTGTGTCTCTTTCAACTTACTCTGTTTCTCTGTCTCTACATATTAGAGGCAGCCCATTATACTGACAAAATTGATTTCCTACTTTTTAAAACATGCACAACTAACCTGAATCAAATCAATGTGAAGAGAACAAGCTGGACTTAAATTAGACCCAGGACATCTTCTTTAGATTCTCTTACACTGGTCTAATAATCCTATAACTTTCTTATGTTCTGTGAATATTCTCTGAAACTACCTACTTTCCTAGGTCTAATAGAACAATTCAAATACAGGAATCCTGGGAACTAACCTCCTTTAATTTGTGTTCTAGGTAGTGCAGAGGATAGAGTGACCAGTCAGGATTCAGGAAGACTCACCTTCATAAGTTCAAATCTAACCTCAGACACTTACTAGTTTTGCCACCCTGGGCAAGTCACATAACCCTGTTTGCCTTCTCATCTATAAAACTGAGCTTGAGTAGGAAATGTTAAAATCATTACAGTATCATTGCCAAGAAAATCCCAAATGTTGTCACAAAAAGTAGGACACAACTGAAACAAATAACAAAAGCACAATTTGTATTCTGGTATAAATGGAGCAAAGAAGAGACTATGGTTGATAACTTGAATTTGGACAGCTCCAAATCTCAAAAGAAAAACTTTGCTTACCCTCTCTCTGTGTGACAAGAGGCAGAATATGGAACAACGGAAGCTAAAAATGTTGGAGAAGTCATTCATCAGTAATTGTTGCAATGAATGGAATAACTATGGTGCTAAATCTCTGAGATTTCTCTTAGGTCTAATGCTTGTATTGTAGAAAATAAATATAGAAGATAAACAGAGTCATTTAGATAAAAGGCTAAACATCTGATTTTAAATCCCTATTTAAATGACTATGGGCACTTTTCCTTTCAGATAGTGTTTCTACATCTGCAGTTAAATTTCCCCTCACCTCTACCTCATTAAATCCTCTTCTTTTTTCAAGAGGTAGCCTAATCACCATCTTTTATTTGATTTTTCCCTAAAATTTCCAAACTCCCCCAATGTTAATTCCCTCCCTTCCCAAATATTTTGTATTTAATTATTTTCTTTGGTCTTAGAGATCTGTTTGTTTTCTCCTCTGATAGGATGTAATCTCATAGAAATGGATGTTTTCTTATTTTGCACTTGTATTCCCAGTGCCTAGCAAAGTGCAGTGAATGATCTTGGTCTCTTTGATGTCTAACCAAGCTCTAAGCAATCCACAGAATCCACTTCATAGCCTTTGGGACAAATTATTGTCATCATTCCATTCCACTGGGGAGAGTCTTTATATGGTTGGGGTAGATATCCCCTTAACTCACAAATGGGTTTAAGTCTCGTTGGTTAACCTTAACCTGGTTAATCAGTCTACTGAAATGGTTTTAAAGCAGCTATAGTTACTATGCATGCCACAGCTTCTTGGAGCCACAGCGGGGAGAGCTGGGTTAAAAGTAGTCACCAAAGGTGGATGAGGACCCCTGTATAGGACTTAGCAAGCCTTCACACCAGAGGTGATAGTCCTCCTAGAACACCTTATACACCACATTACAATTTCCTAGACCAACCTGAAAAAGGGAGATCTAGAAGCGGTTTTATGATGGACTTTAGCCTAAGTAGATTTTGAAGAAACAAAAATATTGCTATGCTGAAAGCTTGTTCATCTCATGCCCGATTTCCTGACATTCAAGCCAACAGTTGGGCCTCTTGTTAATTAGTCTCTAAGAATACTTTGAAGAATCACAGAAGAGAAATAACCTCTGTATTTAAGGGTAGCAAAAACATCCAATAAACACACATAAACATATCTAGACGATAATAATACAACCTGTTCAGCACACCTTTAAATGATTGTATTTATAGATCTCTGTTGTTTGTACTTTGTATTTTACAATTTGACTATTAAATAATCTAGAAATTTATGATAAAAACTGATCTCTGATTTGTGTATTTAAGATATATCCCCCCAATACAAACAAAATATTTGTTTCCTCCTCTATGGAAAAGAATGTCAAGTTAATCCCTGGATTCCTACACATTATTCCATTGACATTTAATAAATAGAAAGTACTCAATAGATATATGGTGAATTGATTGCTTTCTCATAATTCCAAGGAAATTTTTTCCACAAATTTTCCAAGGGACTGTTATTTATTTTATATCTGTATTGTACTGCTAACTATCTGGTGGACATTCAATAAGTTCAACTAACCCAAAACAAAAAGATCAAGTTGTATATCTGATGGTATTTATGTTATATGTTATATTATATAATATAATATATATAATATATATTATAAAAATAAAATAGATATCAGCATATAGAGACTCAAGCCCAGTTACATAAAACTCTCCTCACTAGTAGAGATTGATTATTAAGTTTTCAATGCCTCCCTGAGGGGTAGAGTTAGCAACTACTTTGGAAAAAGAGAATCTGGTCTCCAGACTTCCAGAGAGAGAAGACATGCAATTACAGATTATCCTCATTGACATGTCCCTGAAGGGAGAGAGAGACTTTGGGAAGAAGTTGACATGTAAAGGAATTGACACCTTGATCAGACTCTTATCCCCTGTTTGCATACTCCAAAAGCCTTCAATAAATTTGGAGATCCAGGACTCCCTTGCCCCTACTCTTTCTCTACTTCTCTGTCTCTGTCTCTGTCGCTATCTCTCTCACTCTTAGTATGAGATATTTCTTTCCCAGTAGGAAAGTGTGTTTATTCTATATTTCATCTTGATTATTTTATCTGTATGACTTCTCTGCTTTCTGTTTACTGTAAGAAGGTTTATTTCCATTTCTCTATTTATAGTTTTTATGCAACTGGTATTTAGTGAAAAGGAAGTGAAACAAAGAGCTTGGAATCTAGAAATTATTTCCCCTGTACTAAAAATATTTAAGAAAAAAGATGGATATAATTCTATCCCAATATCCCTTCTCTGAGAATAGAGTGCCCATTTCTCTCCTAAAGAAATCAAACTGTCCATTAGAGAAAGAGGAATGGAGGAGATTCTAGGGAAATTCATTCATGTCTCCCTGTGAACTATACATATTGAGACTTATAATGTATGTGGGAAATACTAACTCACTCATATCTTACATATAAATGAAAATTTTATACAAGGCTTCTTTATCAATTAGGGCTGATGAATTTCAATTAACTATCAGCATGTGATCACCTTTGGATAGCATTTGTGTTTTTTAATGACCTCTTCAATGCTTTTGTTTTTCAGACAGTAAGTCATTTAGTTAAAGTAGTTAGGACCCTAAAATTCAAAATGGAAGTCTCCACAAGACCACCTCATGTCTATGACTGCATGATAATGTTTCCTGTTTTGTTTCTTTTTTCCTAGCCCTAGATGAAAAAGTCCCCTGAGAGAGGAGAACCCAGACAATGGGCAAGACTGTGAGATCCATCAAAGTTATCCTAGGTTTCACTAACAAGGAGTATCCCAGAACTAATGGAAGTAATAGCCAAGTCTAGTGAGATTAAACATCCTGTAAGACTTAACAGCTTGATCCAGTCCATCAAAGAGCCATACTAGTTGAGTAAGGTAGCAATCAACTTAGTCATTGACTGTATTACATACAAAAGGACACTTGCCAGATTTTACAAAGAGAGAAAGTTCTATTAGGAGGGAAAGTAGGGAGAGGGCAGAGAATATTTTATCTCAACCAACTTAAGTTGTAGAGCAGAAAATGCACCAGTTTGGAGGAATGTTGATATACTTCTGTATTATTATTCCTTTTCAGGAAATATCCTTTTGAAAACATGAATTGTTATTGACTAGTAAATTGATATTGGGAAAATGTTAACTAGTTAGATAATATTGGGAAGTATACCAGTAGAATTTGATGAGTAACAAGCAAAGAAACCCTAATGGTAACAGTAATCAAATAGCTTCTGGAGACCCAGCATGTCAAGACAAGTGGGAATTTGGAGAATGAACCAAAAGGGACAATACATCTGCTTGTCATCCCCTGGAACACAACAGATACATTATTTCATTTGAGCCTTATTATAGCACTATATGGGAGATATTCTAAGTATCATCAACTCCATTTTATAGCTGAAAAGATTGAGACTAAAGAAAGTTGTGACTCAGCCACCCATGATAGCAAATTTAGTGAGTTTCTGAGGCACAATTTGAACCTGTCTCCAAGCCCTACACTCTAATCATAATGCTACAGAGAAGGAAGAGCTTGATAATATAGTGGAGAGTGTTCATGTCAACCCTACCAATTAATGGAGTACATAGCAACCCAGGTAGTTACTAAAAAAAAAGATTGAGCTTATAATAATAAGAGAGTAGGTAAATGATGTCTAATTAGATAAGACTACATACTCTTCCTCTCTGACTGTTTATACGAGAATTAGAGATTGAGGACATTTATGCCCTATAGAGGAAAGGTCTTCATTCATTCTAGGTGAAAGAGGAAAAAGAAGCTACTAAATTAATACATCAAGCAAAGACATACCCTGGGTCTGAAGAACAAAAATGGGACCAGTAGAATAAGATATCTGTTCTAGTTACAATGTCCTCTTGTTTAAGCCATGCTTGAAATCCACAAAATATATATAAAATATAGTTCCCCGGGCTTCTGAGTTAATCCCTACTGAATGAGTACTGAATTCTTGGAAAGTTTGGTATTTTAAAAACCTGGTGCCAGTACCTATTAGTCCCTATAAGAACAGCTGGGAGGAGAAATTATGTTTAAAATTAAGGGGAAAGTTATGTATTCAAAGAACAATATAAATTGGTTTGGAACTGGTAATTTATCCTTACCCACAAAAAGAATTCTAAGTACAGGACACTCTATGCATTTAACAATCCAAAACAGAAGCAAAATCCTTAAAATGGGATTTAATGACAACTTATACCTAGTATTACCATCTGTTGGTAAGCTGACACTTAAACATTCTCACAACAAGAAACAAATTATTGGACCATAATTAAGAATTTTACATTTTACCTCAATTCTGCACTGCCCAAATAACTCCTGATATGTGTTTAATAATTAAAAAAAAAGAATGACCTGGATTAGCTAGTCATCTTGATGGTAGTCATTCTCTCTAATATAGAAGCTTCCCCTACTTCTAAGCCAACTCTAAACCTATAAATCCCAGAACCTCCAGACCTCTCTAACTCACAAGGTTACTTCAGTGGATATTTCCATCTCAAGATAGACACTCATTGACCTTCAGTCAAACCAGAAAGTGGCAGTCCAAACTCGGGCTCAGATTTGTTTAAGAAAGACATGTGCTTTAGCTGCCATGTGCTCTCAGCTGTAGTTAGAGGTGGGAAAGAGGGTCAGCCACAGTTTCCCAAATGTCTTTCAGGGTACAACTCAAAATGGCCCTTCATGGTTCACAACCAGAAAGGAAGAGAACTGAGTAAGCAGGCTCTTCTGTGTTTATAACCAATTATGGAGTCTTGCGTTTATAACCAATTATGGAATCTTTCATCATGTCTCAATGCAAGCTCTATAGCATGAGTCACATAGGGTGAGAGCATCATCCCTCCCCAACCCAGCTTCCATGAGGTCACTCAGATATAATAATCACAACTTTAAGCCCATTCCAAAAAGATCGTCCTTCCTACATGAGCCTTCTCATCTATTTCCTGGAAATCATAGAAGCTGGACCTTAACGTAGCATTCTCTCCCAAATGGAGGCAAGTATGTAAAACATATGAAAATGAAGAAAATCTTTAATTACAGTTTCAGATGGAAGAGAGTTATACCAACAGGAGGAGGAAATTTCAGAGAACTACAATAGGAAGAAGACTAAGACAGTAGAAAGTCAGATAAGTAATTATATTCCTTGGATTTAAGGAAAAATTAAAGACAATGTCAATAAATTGAAGAGTACCAATGTTTACACTCAAAGCCATAGAATATTCTCACATTTTACAAAAAGTTGTGAGAGGCTCAACTTTCATGTTTCAGGAAGAAGTTTTCTACTCACCTCCAATCTCACATCTGCAATTTCCTTTCAGACATCACAAAGTGGATGTACACTAAACATCTTAAACTCAACATGTCCCAAACCGAACTCATTATCTTTTCCTCTAAACCTTCTCTTCTTCTTAACATTCCTATCACTGTCAAGGGCAACATCAGTCACCTACACTCACATCTTAGATTTCAATCACAATCCTTACTCATCTCTCACCTCCCAGGTCCAATTTGTGGCCAAGTCTTGTCAATTTCCCTTTTGAAATAGCTCTCAAATATTCCTTATTTGATCCTGCGATGCTGCTAGACCTCCTCAAATCTCTTCCCTACTCGAATTTATCCCCTATTCAGTTATCAAATTGATTTTTTCTAAAGTGTAAGTCCAACCATTTCACCCCATATTTAGTAATCTCCAGTGGTTCCCTATGACCATCTGGATCAAATTCAACATTCTGTGGTTGGCATTCAAAGTTGTTAATAATCTAACCTTCTTTTGCTTTTCTAGGTTTCTTACAACTCATTTCTCAATACATACTCTTTAATCCAGTGACACTGGACTCTTGACTGTTCAACAGAATTGATGTTCCAACTCTTAGTTCTGTGCATTTTCTCCAGCTCTTCCTCATGTCTGGAAAGCTCTCCCTCCTCATCTCCACATCCTAGATTCCCTGACTTCTTTTAAGTCATAATTAAAGTTCCATCTTCTAAATACTTCCTGTTTATCCTGTATATATTTGGTATGTATGTATATGTTTACCTCTTGTCTCTTCCAATAGTTTATGAATTCCTTCAGTTCAGGCACTGGTTTTTTTTTAATACTTTACACCTAGCATAATGATTGGCACATAGTAGGCACTAAATAAATATCAAATAATAGAACACAATTTTTAAAAAATTTGTATATATTAAAAATTGGGTGTCCAGAAAATACATTTTTGTATCAGATGTTTGAGATATTAAGATTATATTCCAGCATGTTAAGCAAAATTGCAGTTTGTGCCTTTGAACTTCTATACTAAAAGGGGAGTTTCAATGAATTGAACTTGGGGATTCTGTTTGTCACCGCTATTGTTATCCCACCATTGTCCTGACAGGCAGGAATCCCCAGTGGTCTCTCAGGAATGTACCCAGACAGCACTTGAATTTGAATATTAGGAGTGCAAGAATACTTGTTAGACTAATGTAAGGGTCAACTTGGATGAAACTATGTTAAACTTTAAAAATAAAAGGAAAATAAAAATGATGCCTAAACTGGCAGTGTTTTAAGTGAGAATTAAATTGGATTGAATTTTAAAAAAAATTGTTAAACCATTGGAATAAACACCTGGATAAAACTAAATATATAGAATGAAAATGAACTAGGATAGAATGCAAAATGAAGGAAGTTCACATATTGTGCCTTACTTGGAACAAATACCAGAACCTGGCCAGTTGTCAAAAATCTGGTAAAGAAAATAAAACATGTGGAACCGAAGAGTTCTAATGAATCTTTTCTCTCTCTCTCTCTCTCTCTCTCTCTCTCTCTCTCTCTCTCTCTCTCTCTCTCTCTCTCTCTCTCTCTCTCTCTCTCTCTCTTTTAGGTATCATGGTTTGTCTAAAACTAACAGATATTTTCCTTGAAATATGATTTTATAACTAGGGCAACTACAGGAGAAAGACAATGACTTAATAATGGCTTAGTTTAAGTTTATAGTTTCAGTAACAAAGTCAGATTTGAAAAGGTCAGCTAAGGTTATCATGCTAGAAATGAAATTAAAATAGTCTTCATTAACTATAGGAACTGTATTATGATCATTTCTTTCATTACTTTAAAATTCTATGATATCAATTTTTCTACTAGAATTGTGTCAAGTACTACCCATGTTTCTCTACCAAATTCATTAAGGACTAATACTCTCTTTACCTCAGGTAATTTCAATAATAGAGAATAGGTATTTAATGAGGAAATGAAGTGTCACACACAAATGCATTTTCTCTTTTTATTAACTATTTAAATTTGGTTGCCTGACATTCTGAAATTCAGATTCTCTCTCTCCCTTTCCCCTTCCCTGAGGTGGTAAATAGTCTGATATAGGTTGATACTTTCCTACAATACATATTTCCATATTTCCCATACTGAGATAGAAGACACATCACACATACAATAAAAAAAACTCATGTAGAACATAAAGAGAAAGATGGCATGCTTTGATCTGCAATAAGATGCCAATAATCCTTATTTTGCTGTTAATAGAATTTTTGGAAGTGTATGGGGTGCTCAGGGAGGAGTAATATCTTTGGTATGGAGGGTTTGTCGTGCCCTCCTAGGGCAGCTCTCCAGCCTCTGACCCTCACCTGACACCCAGCTCTCACTTGTGGCTCCCAGTAGCTGTTAGCATGCAGCAGTGGCCACACCGGGCAACGGGTGGCTTCGACAGGCCAGCTAAACCTTGTGAGGGTAGCCATTGCGTCATCGACCCCTGATGAACCAGGGCTTTGCTCACCCAGCATGTGAAGACTGCTTCGACCGAACAGATGGAAGAAACCAATAAGAAGGTTCAACGGCTGAGATGGCGACCTAGCAAAGCACTGTGGAGTGCTTAGGGCGTGTTGGAGCACAAAAGACAACACGGCCATCCAATGCAGCTGAGGAAGTCTCCAGGTGTAACGACTTTTCGTGCCACTGAACCCAGGCTTCCAACGCCGAGAGAGTGGGACTGTCTCTGTGCATCGACTTTTCCACTTAAATCTCCTTCACGCACAAGTGTCTTTGTGCACACTCATCTACATCATAGATGAAAGCGCACAAAGACAATCATCCTCAGTTACCGAGAGGCTACTATTACTACTATTATGACTATAGATAGTTTTGTTTTGTTTTTTATCTGAGAACTGCCTGTCCATATCCTTTGGCCATTTATTAATTAGAGAACACTTTGTATTTCTATAAATTTGGCTCTGTTCTCTATATGTTTGAGAAATGAGGCCTTACACAAATATATTTTCAAAGATGTTTCTAGCTTAATAATAAGTAAACCAAGTTATCAAAGTAACTGCTACATATATAGAATGTAACCCTTAACCCATGTTAACCCATCTTCCTTTAGTAAAACTTCTTGGGCCCAAGTTGACATGCAGCTCCATGAATTCCCTGTTTGCTGACAGGGGTGGACAGAAAAATAGAGATACAGAAAGACAGAGATAGGAGACACTCAGGCAGACAGAGGCAGAAATGGAATAGAGACAGACAGATAGACAGACAGAAGGGCAACCTGCTTTATTCTCCTCTTCCCAGGAGGTTAGGTCAAGGAAAAGTAAAGAATAACCCTTCAGGATGCCATTGGGCTTCCAGGGAAGTCCCTGACACATAACCCTGCTACTGACAATCTTTAATTCTTGCCTATTGCTTTCAAAATAATTTAATCTTTCAGGTTCTCTCCTAGAGTCTTCATTTTTGCTGCTCCTCATCCTAAATATTACACATACACACATACATATACTGTTGTTTAGTCATTTCAGTCCTGTCTGACTCTTTTTGACATAACCCCATTTGGGATTTTTTTGGCATAGATACTAGAGTGGTTTGACATTTCCTTCTCCAGCTCATTTTACGGATGAGAAAACTGAGCCAAACAAGCTTAAGTGGCTGGCCCAGAGCCACACAGCTATTAAGTGTCTGAGGCTAGATTTGAACTCAGGAATATGAGTCTTCTTGGCTCCAGCCCAAGTATCCTATCCACTGTGCCCTCCCCCACATATGTATATATGCATAAATGTGTATATGTGTGTGTCTATGTTAAAATAAATATTTATTACTTTTTCTTAACCATTCTCTAGTTATAGTCATTGCAGGTGCCTTCCTTTTTAAGGAAGTTTTGAATGAAAGGACTTCTAATCCTGTTAACCATAGAGTTAACATCTAAATTCATTTACATTACTTCTTAAGGCCCCATCTTTTGAAACCTAGAGCTCTAGATGGATTTTAGTGTGGGAAAGACAAGAAATTATGCACCCCACCAATTCTAAAACTAGAAATAACCTTTTTCAGCTGATAATTATATTACTGCTAAGGAAGGCTAAATAAGCATACAACTAACCTTTGATACCCTTTCTCAGAATAAGTAACTTATAATTTAATGGGTTTATTTTCATTCTATAGGTTTTAAAATACATATTTTTATCAATCATCACGTGCATCAATTTGTTCATGTGCATGTGTATTGATTTCAACATATATACTTCAGTAAACCTTATGTCAGAAGATCATTCATGCCACCTTCTAATCTGAAACTAAAGAGGATATTGCTACCATCTCTCTTTATAAACATTCACAAAGCTCAATGAAGAGAAGTTTATTGAAAGGTCAAAGGAAATAAAGAGTACTTTTGAGTCTACAGAACATAATACCACCTACTGATGAGGAGCCTATGTCCAGAGACCTGGATGGACTTAGTAATTGCACTCCAGGCAGGGCTCAGTTTCCAGATTGTCTTGCCTCTCTAGGAGCTCTCTATGGTTCTTGGCAGGTGTCATCTGTTATTCCTCTGCCAATTTATTGCTGGCAGTGTTGAATGTCACTCCTCCTGCTGTTTATCTCTTAGGTAGATCTGATTGATCTATTGCTTTGTCTACAGCTTTTTGGGTTCCCATCAGGTGCCATTGCTAGTCTCTCCAGAGGAGGACCTCATGTTGGTATGTAGAAAGGACTACTTCAGATTTTCCATGGAATTTGAAAATTCTGGTTGTGCACTCAAACAGACTTTTGATCTGAATCCTCTCCTTTCTGGTCTAGTTCTCACTGTCCTTCAGACTCATAAATGTTTGCCCAGCAGGCATGAACACAAATTTGCTCCTTCTCATCTTTCCACTGGCTTTTTTGTCTTTGACACTGAAAAAGTTTGGGTTAATTCATTGTCTGATCTCCTCTTCTCTCTTCTCATATCTAAATTCCCTGATGAACAAATTCAATCTTCACTTTCCATTCCTCTCTGCCCTTCTGAAAATCTTTTTTCTGCCATGCATCACTCTCAGCATCCTTTGCTTTCATAGCTACATGCTTGATGGTGAAGAAAGCTAGAGAAAAACCTGAAATCAGGCTGACTGGATCCATTACAAATTTATATTACATAATTTCATTGGGCCCTTAATAAGGTAAAGAAACCCTTTTATACCCCACTAATCAATTCACTATCCCATTCATAAAAGTGTCTTTTCCAGAAATTTTTTAATTCTGCTAGCACACCCTCATTCTACCCTCTCAGCTTTTGCTCATATTTTCCTGAAAAAAAAAAGAGGTCCTTCTCATCAGCTCTTTCTTCTCCCTTCTCCCTCATCTCATACTCTTCAGGTGTTTTCTTTCAATTTCTCTTCCTTTAACCATGACTCATATAAAAAAAATGGGCCTTCTCTGTGCCAAGACAAGCCCTTCTACATGCACAAGTGATCCCATTCCATCCTGTCGGTTCTAGTAGATTGTGTCTTATATCATCCCCACTCTCTTATCTTTAATTTTTTGTCCATTCTTGTCTTCCCTTATACCTTCAAAAATGCTCATCTCTCCCCCATTCTGAAAAATTACTCACTTTATCCATTCATCCCCACTAGCTATGATTCCATATCTTTATTCCTCTCTTTTGTGCCAAAATCCTTTGAAAAGATCACTTGTAATAGGTTTCTACACTTCCTTTCCTCTCATTCTCTTAATTGTTTATAATCTAGCATTTGACTTAATCATTTAACTATATCAGCTTTTCACAAAATTATTAACAATATCTTAATTGATAAATTTAATGGCCTTTTGTCAATTTTCATCTTTATTATCTTTTCTTCAGTCTTTGACACAGTTGATCATCTTCTTCTCCTTGATATACTGGAAGGAAGGAAAGAAGGAGGAAAGGGAGGGAGGAATAAAAAATGTATTTATTAACTACTATGGTCCAGACATTGTGTTAACTGCTCAAAATATAAATATAAACAAAAAGGAAGATAATTCTTTGTCCTCAAAGAGGTTAGTGTAATTGGAGAAGACAACACACAAAAAGCAGAAAAGAGATTGAGGGGATATAACTAGAAAATAACTTGTCAAGGGGGCTTGATTTTGAAATCCAGAAAATTAGGAAGAGGATGAGGAAGAAAATGAAGACAGGCTAGCCCAAGTCCTTCCTCCTAGGATTTTACCAATGGCAGAATGTGGTGGGGAAGTATATAGATTTTGTGGAAGAATATTCCAGGGTGAGCAAAGGGCAAGTATGCAAAATTGTTCCAGGGAAACAAGGCCCCCCAAACTAAGCAAAATTCCAGGACAAGCCAGCAGTAGAGAAGCCATGGTTTTGAATCTAGAAAGTCAGGGACAAGGCCAGGAAGAGAATAGTTTTCTTGATCTTGTTCTTTTTTTTTAAACATTATTTTATTTGGTCATTTTCATACATTATTCATTGGAAACAGATCATTTACTTTTCTTCCCTTCCCCCTCCCCCCACCTCTCTGGTAGCTGACTTATCCCATGTGTTCTTGATTCGAACCCATTTCCATGTTGTTGGTATCTGCATTAGAGTGTTCATTTAGAGTCTCTCCTCAGTCATATCCCCTCTACCCCTGCAGTCAAGCAGTTGCTTTTCATCAGTGTTTTTACTCCCACAGTTTATCCTCTGCTTGTGGAGAGTGTTTTTTAGATCCCTGGAGATTTTTCAGGGACACTACGTTGACACCAATGGAAAAGTCCATTACCTTCGATTGAACCACAGTGTGTCAGTCTCTGTGTACAATGTTTTCCTGGTTCTGCTCCTTTCGCTCTGCATCACTTCCTGGAGGTTGTTCCAGTCACCATGGAATTCCTCCACTTTATTGTTCCTTTGAGCACAATAGTATTCCATCACCAACATATACCACAATTTGTTCAGCCATTCCCCAATTGAAGGGCATCCCCTCATTTTCCAATTTTTGGCCACCACAAAGAGTGGAGCTATGAATATTCTTGTACAAGTCTTTTTCCTTATTATCTCTTTGGGGTACAAACCCAGCAGTGCTATGGCTGGATCAAAGGGCAGACAGTCTTTTATTGTCCTTTGGTCATAGTTCCAAATTGCCCTCCAGAATGGTTGGATCAATTCACAACTCCACTAGCAATGCATTAATGTCCCTACTTTGCCCCATCCCTTCCAGCATTCATTACATCCCTTTGCTGTCATGTTGACCAATCTGCTAGGTGTGAGGTGATACCTCAGAGTTGTTTTGATTTGCATCTCTCTGATTATAAGAGATTTAGAACACTTTTCATGTGCTACTTATTAATAGTTTTGATTTCTTTAACTGAAAATTGCTTACTCATGTCCTTTGCCCACTTTTCAATTGGAGAATGGCTTGATTTTTTGTACAACTGGTTTAGCTCTTTATAGATTTGAGTAATTAGACCTTTGTCAGAGGTTTTTGTTATGAAGATTGTTTTCCAATTTGTTGCTTTCCTTCTAATTTTAGTTACATTGGTTTTGTTTGTACAAAAACTTTTTAATTTGATGTAGTCAAAATTATTTATTTTGCATTTTATGATTCTTTCTAAGTCTTGCTTGGTTTTAAAATCTTTCCCTTCCCAAAGGTCTGACATGTATACTATTCTGTGTTCACCTAATTTACTTATAGTTTCCTTCTTTATATTCAAGTCATTCACCCATTCTGAGTTTATCTTGGTGTAGGGTATGAGGTGTTGATACAAACCTAATCTCTCCCACACTGTCTTCCAATTTTCCCAGCAGTTTTTATCAAATAGTGGATTTTTGTCCCAAAATCTGGGTTCTTTGGGTTTGTCATAGACTGTCTTGCTGAGGTCATTTACCCCAAGTCTATTCCACTGATCCTCCTTTCTGTCTCTTAGCCAGTACCAAATTATTTTGATGACCACTGCTTTGTAATATAGTTTGAGATCTGGGACTGCAAGACCACCTTCCTTTGTATTTTTTTTTTCATTATTTCCCTGGATATCCTTGACCCTTTATTCTTCCAAATGAACTTTGTTATAGTTTTCTCTAATTCAGTAAAATAGTTTTTTGGTATTTCAATGGGTATGGCACTAAATAGATAAGTTTGGGTAGGATGGTCATTTTTATTATGTTAGCTCATCCCACCCATGAGCAATCAATGTTTTTCCAATTGTTTAGATCTAGTTTTAATTGTGTGGAGAGTATTTTGTAGTTTTGTTCATATAGTTCCTGTGTTTGTCTCAGCAGATAGATTCCGAAGTATTTTATATTGTCCTGGGTGACTTTAAGTGGAATTTCTCTTTCTAATTCTTGCTGCTGAAGTGGGTTGGAGACATATAGAAATGCTGATGATTATGTGGGTTTATTTTGTATCCTGCAACTTTGCTAAAATTGTTGATTATTTCGATTAGCTTTTTGGTTGATTCCCTTGGTCTCCTCATTGCCAATTTTAATACCTTCAATTTCTTTTTCTTCTCTAATTGCTACTGCTAGTGTTTCTAGTACAGTATTAAATAATAGAGGTAATAATGGGCATCCGTGTTTGACTCCTGATCTTATTGGGAAGGCTTTGAGTTTTTTCCCATTGCAGATGATATTTGCTGATGGTTTTAGGTATATACTGTTTATTATTTTTAGGAAAGGTCCTTCTATTCCTATACTTTTTAGTGTTTTCAATAGGTATGAGTGTTGTATTTTGTCAAAGGCTTTTTCTGCATCTATTGAGATAATCATGTGATTTTTGTCGGTTTGCTTGTTTATATGGTCAATTATGTGGATGACTTTCCTAATATTGAACCATCCTTGCATTCCTGATATGAACCATACCTAATCGTAGTGGATGACCCTTTTGATGACTTGCTGGAGTCTTTTTGCTAGTATCCTATTTAAGATTTTTGCATCTATATTCATTAGGGAGATTGGCCTATTGTTTTCTTTCTCTGTTTTTAACCTGTCTAGCTTTGGGATCAGTACCATGTTTGTGTCATAAAAAGAATTTGGTAGAACCCCTTCTTGGCTTATCCTGTCAAATAGTTTGTATAGTATTGGGTTAGCTGTTCTTTGAATGTTTGATAGAATTCATTTGTGAATCCATCTGGACCTGGGGACTTTTTCTTTGGGAGTTCTTTGATGGCTTGTTCAATTTCTTTTTCTGATATGGGATTATTTAAGAAACCTATTTCTTCTTCTGTTAGTCTAGGCAATTTATATTTTTGTAAATATTCATCCATATCACCTAGGTTGGTATATTTATTGCCATATAATTGGGCATAGTAGTTTTTAATGATTGCCTTGATTTCCTCGTCATTAGAGGTGAGGTCTCCCTTTTCATCTTGGATTCTGTCAATTTGGTTTTTTTATTCCTTTTTTTAATTAGACTGACTAGTACTTTGTCAATTTTATTTGTTTTTTTCAAAGTACCAGATTCTAGTGTTATTTATTAAATCAATAGTTCTTTGATTTTCAATTTTATTAATTTCTCCTTTGATTTTTAGGATTTCTAATTTAGTCTTCATGTGAGGATTTTTAATTTGTTCACTTTCTAGTTTTTTAATTTGCATGCCCAATTCATTGACCTCTGCCCTTCTTAATTTGTTTATATATGAACTCAAGGATATAAATTTCCCCCTGAGTACTGCTTTGGCTGCATCCCATAGGTTTTGAAAGGATGTCTCACCATTGTAATTTTCTTCAATTAAGTTATTGTTTCTACGATTTGTTCTTTAACTAGCTGGTTTTGGAGAATCATATTGTTTAATTTCCAATTAATTTTTGATTTATCTCTACATGTACCCTTACTAAGGACATTGAATTTTCTGTTCATGTCTGGTCTTTTATTTATGAATGCTTGGAACTCTTCTATTGTTTTGAATGACCATACTTTCCCCTGTAAGACTATAGTCAGTTTTTATGGGTGTTTTATTCTTGGTTGTAGACCTAGTTCCCTTGCTTTCCAGAATATCGTATTCCATGCCGTTCGGTCCTTCATTGTGGATGCAGCCAGATCCTGTGTTAACCTCACCATGTTTCCATGGTATCTGAATAGCTTTTTCTTGGCAGCTTGTAATATCTTTTCGTTCATCTGATTGTTTTTGAATTTGGCTATAACATTCCTTGGTGTTGAAAGTTGGGGATTAAATACAGGGGGTGATCTATGGAATCTTTCAATCTCTACTTTCCCTTCTTGTTCTAGGATCTCAGGACAGTTTTCTTGGACAATTTCCTCTAGTATTATATCCAGGCTTTTTCTTTTGTCATGGTCTTCTGGCAGTCCAATTGTTCTTTTTTTTTTTTTTTGAAGCTATGTGATTCATTTAATTTTGCATTGGTAGAAAAGAATAGACTAAATTATAACTCAGCTAAAATTATAAAGGTGAATCCAAATGCAGTGTTCTTTTCACTGATCCATATGATCTATTGTCTGTTCTCCTTTAAATCTTTATGTCACTTTTTTTTCACTTTAAACATTATTTTATTTGGTCATTTCCAAACATTATTCATTGGAAACAAAGATCATTTTCTTTTCCTCCCCCCTACCTTCCCACCACCTCTCCCATAGCCAATGCATGATTCCAGTGGGTATCACATGTGTTCTTGGTTCAAACCCATTTCCATGTTGTTGGTATTTGAATTAGAGTGTTCATTTAGAATCTCTCCTCAGTCATATCCCCTCCCCTCCTGTAGTCAAGCAGTTGCTTTTCCTCGGTGTTTTTACTGCCATAGTTTATCCTTTGCTTGTGGATAGTATTTTTTAGATCCCAGCAGATTGTTCAGGGACATTGCATTGACACTAATGGAGAAGTCCATCACCTTCGATTGTACCACAGTGTATCAGTCTCTGTGTACAATGTTTTCCTAGTTCTGCTCCTTTCGCTCTGCATCACTTCCTGGAGGTTGTTCCAGTCTCCATGGAATTCCTCCACTTTATTATTCCTTTTAGCACAATAGTATTCCATCACCAACATATACCACAATTTGTTCAGCCATTCCCCAATTGAGGGGCATCCCCTCATTTTCCAATTTTTGGTCACCACAAAGAGTGCAGCTATGAATATTCTTGTACAAATATTTTTCCTTATTGTCTCTTTGGGGTACAAACCCAGCAGTACTATAGCTGGATCAAAGGGCAGACAGTCTTTTATCACCCTTTGGGCATAGTTCCAAATTGCCTTCCAGAATGGTTGGATCAATTCACAACTCCACCAGCAATGAATTAATGTCCCTACTTTGCCACATCCCCTCCAGAATTCATTACATCCCTTTGCTGTCATGTTAGCCATTCTGCTAGGTGTGAGGTGATACCTCAGAGTTGTTTTGATTTGCATCTCTCTGATTATAAGAGATGTAGAATACTTTTTCATGTGCTTATATAATAGTTTTGATTTCGTTGGCTGAGAACTGCCTGTTCATGTCCCTTGCCCATTCATCAATTAAAGAATGGCTTGATTTTTTGTACAATTGATGTAGCTCTTTGTAAATTTGAGTAACCTTTGTCAGAGGTATTTATGAAGATTGTTTCCCAATTTGTTGCTTCCCTTCTGATTTTAGTTACATTGGTTTTGTTTGTACAAAAACTTTTTAATTTGATGTATTCCAGACTATTTATTTTGCATTTTGTGACTCTTTCTAAGTCTTGCTTGGTTTTAAAGCCTCTCCCTTCCCAAAGGTCTTGCTGTTTTGTAATCTCACTGTCTTTCATTTGCTTAATTCTGGTTGTTAGGGACTGTTTTTACTTTTCAGCTTTGTCTGCCCTTCTATTAGAAGCTTCCAGCTCTTTCTCCAATTGTGAAGTCTTGTCTATCAGACTGCTGATCTCTTTCTCCCATTTTTCTTTCCAAAAGGTTTCCATCTTTTGGGCATGCTCACTGTCTTCCCGTTGCTTAATTCTGGTCTTTAGGGACTGGTTTTGCTTTTCAGTTTTGTCAGCCCTTCTATTAGATGCTTCCAGCTCATTCTCCAGTTGTGAAGTCTTGTCTATCAGACTGCTGATCTCTTTCTCCTATTTTTTTTCCAAAAGGTTTCCATCTTTTGGGTAAACTACAGTTTGAGATCTTCCAGAGCTTGTGGATAGTTTCCATTTTGGGGAGCATGTTCTGATTTTGTTTGATTTCATCCTCATTCTCTTCTTTTCCTTGGGTATTCCCTCCATAAAAGTTTTCAATAGTCACTTTTTTCCCCCCTTTCTTCTTGGAGGCTTGATTTTGGGCAGTGTGAGCCATCCCTTTGGTGGTTTTATTCCACTTTCTTTTTTGGTCTGGGGTCTGGGTGATATGAGTGGGTTTTCTGTGAATTTAGGTTGCCTCAGACTAGTTCTTCCCAGCCTCTGAGGTCTCTTAGAGCACAGGCCCCTGTGTTCAGCCCATCCGCCCAGGTGTTCAGCTCCTCAGGCCCCCTGTGCTCAAAGCAGGATTCTCCCATGAAACTGCCCTAAGAGGTCATTTCCTTGCAGTCTTTAAATCAGAAGGACCCTGGTGTGGCCCCCCAGACAGAGATGCTACTCACTCACTCGCTGTTCCAGTGAGCGCTCTGATAGCTTACTCTGGTTTTGTGGGGGACTAAGGGGGAGGGGCGGCTCAGTTCACATTTTTGTGTGAGCTTTTCCTCCTCCTTATAGTGTGGAAATGTTCAAACCCCATGTACCTTCGTTTCTGTGAGGTATTGGAGAGTCCCTCCATTCTTCCAAAGGTGATTTTTATGCTCTTTTGAGGTAGTCTATTTCATTCGATGCCGGGGAGGGGAAGCGAGTAGCGTCTATATTTCAGCCATGTTTACCCAGAAGTTCGGTCCAATTATTCTTAAATTGTCTCTTCTTGAACGATTTTTTAAATCATCTGTTTTGTGAATGAGATGCTTTACATTTTCCTCAATTTTTTCATTCTTTTTGTTTTGTTTTATAGTGTCCTGCTGCCTTGTGAGGTCACTTAATTCCATTTGTTGTATTCTAGTTCTTAAAGATTGGATTTCCTCTCTGACTTTTTGGTCATTCTTTTCATTCTGGTCTGATTTTCTTTGAAGATCTTCTTTCATCCTCTTTACCTTGTCTTTCATCTCCTTTGCCTCATTTTCCAGCTGGTTAATTTTGGCTGCCAATACACTATTTTCTCATTTTAGTTCAAGTGCCTCTGTTTCCAGATGACTTATCTTAATTTTTAAGTTCTTTTCCCAGTTGTCTTCAGCCTCTCTTAGTTGTGTTTTGAGTTCTTCCACAGCCTGTATCCAATTCACTGGGAATTCTGGTTTATCGTTTGCTGATCTCTCCCCCTCTGTTCCATTTGCTGAGTAGTCATTGTCTATTGTAGTTTCTTTCTTCTTTTTCTGTTGTTTGCTCAAATTCACCCCTTCTTTACTCCCCATATTTGTCTGTGCTCTTGTTCCTCTCATTTTTTGTTTTTTTTGGGCACTTCTATCAGTCTCCCATCTTGGTGCTTTCACAGAAGATCTCTTGGTGTAGTCTCTGGGTGAGGGTTGTTGGGGGTTTGAACTTCCCTGTCCTCTGGAGGCTTTTGATTGCCTTAAAGTCCAGCAGTCAATGAGGGTGGGTGGGGAGCCTGGGCTTCCCTGTATTCCGGAGACTTTTGATGGGATTAAGTTCAGCTTGATTGGGCTGGGTTTGCTCTGAGTTCTAAACTTCCTGGACAGCTAGAGTAAATATGGAGGATCTCCAAAGCACTGGCCAAGCTGCCAGGTCTATACTCCTTCTAGGCCGCCATCTTGACTCCTCCTCTAGGTTTCTGTTCTTTCAGAAGACCCTGCTCTCTAAGGGGGGAGGGGTCGTGGCCTCCCTGGGCTCTGAGGGCTCCTGATGGGATTAGGTTCAGCTGGTTTGGACCAAATGAGTCCTGAAGCAAAAACAAAACAAAACAAAAAAAAACTTCTCTACAGGCTGTGTTGAGTGCCCTGAGACTAGCCCAGGTTACTTTCAAGGAATGCCCTTTGGGGCAACCCCTTTGCCACCCTGAGGTTTTTGTTCTTTCCAAAGACCCTGCTCTCTAAGGGGGGAGGGGTCCTGGCCTCCCTGGGTGCTGAGAGCTCCTGATGGGATTATGTTCATCTAGAGTGGGCCAAATGATCCCCAAACCAAAAAAATACTCCTCCGCCACAATCTGTGTTGAATGCCCAGAGACTTGCCCAGGTTGCTTTCAAGGTAAACCCTTCAGAGTAACCCCTTTGCTGGCCCTGAGGTTTCTGTCTTTTAAGAAGCTCTGAGGGCTCCAGATGGGATGCCCTAAAGCTGGAGCCTCCCTTGAGACTCAGATGGAAGGACTCAGCCTAGGGGTTATAGGCTTCCCCTTTCTCTCTATGTTTCCCTGCCATCTGTGTTGGGCACCCTGGAGACTGGCTCAGGTTACTTTCAAGGTGAGTCCTTCAGAATAGCCAGCCCTGAGGCCCTTTTGCCAGCCCTGAGGTTCCCATTGCTGCCGTGGGCTCAGCACTTTTGGTTGGGGGGGATGGGTCCTGGGACCTTCCTTCTGCCTACCCCTTAGATCAGAGTGATCTAGGGTTCTGGCTTTTGGGGGGCCATACATTTTGATCCAGGTCCACGAGGAGGGTTCCCCAGGTCTATCCTGTTGTTCAGTTTGAATTTTGGTGTCCTGGGAGCATTCAGTTTGTGATTAGTAAGGAAGGGATTTCAGAGGTCTGAACTTTCACTGCCTCTAAGCCGCCATCTTGACTGGAAGTGATCTTGTTCTTTCTTGCTTCTAATCCTATGGCTTAATTATTCCTTCTCAGTTTCCTTTCCTGGATCTTCAGACCAGCCAAATGTGAATGTTTCTCAAGGCTATGTCATGGCTTCTCATCTTTTCCACCTATACTATTTGCTTTGTGATCTCATCAGCTCCCATGAATTTAATTGTCATCTTTATGCTCAGATTATTAGCTAGCCCTAATTTCACTCCTCACCTCCAGTCTCACATTTCCAAATATCTTAGACATCTATTTTGAATTAGATATTCTCTTAAATTCAACATGCTCAAATATTAATTCATTATCTTTTACCATTCTCCCTCTCAAACAGATTTACAGCTTAGTTTTTTCTTATCCTCAACTTCTCCCTTCCTCTTACCCCATACCTAATCTCTTTCTAAATCTTGTCTTTCTACCTTTGTAACATCTCTCTTATATGATTCATATTTCCTCTAACACTGACAACACCTTTGTATAAGTCATTATCACCTCATGTCGGGATGATTGTAATTGCCTGATGGTAAGTCTACCTATTATAGGTCCCTTTCCACTCCAATCCATCCAGCACTCAACTGTAAGTGATTTTCCTACAGCACAGATCTAAGCAAACCCCACCTCTTCCTCCACCAACCAACTTTCTACTCAGTAAACTCCAGTGGATCCCTATCACTTCCAGGATCAAGTAATAAGACACTTTATCTCCTGATTACATTTTTGCTAGTTGTTTAGCTGTTTTCCATGCCAAGAAAATTTCCCCCTCTTTATCTACACATACTAGCTTCCCTGGCTTCTTTCACATTTCAGCTGAAGTCCCAATTTCTGCAAGAAGGCTTTCCTAGTCCTTTTCAGCCAATTGATTGGTCAATAAATATTAAATACCTACCTTTTGGCATTTTGCTAAGTGCTGGAGATACAAAAAGAGGAAAAAAAGATAGTCACTGCCCTCAAGGACCTTTCAATCTAGAATTATCTTCAATAAATTATAAAACTATTTAACCTTTCGGTTCCAGAATACTACTGTTAGATTCATTTCTTAAAGGTATCAGGAGAAAAAGAAAAGGACCTACATATTTTAAAATATTTATAACAGCTCCCTTTATGGTATCAAATAACTGGAAATTGAGGGAATGCTTACTTGCTAGGGAATGACTAAAAAAGTTGTGGCATATGATTGTGATGGTATACTACTGCGCCATAAGAAATGATGGACAGTTTAATTTTAAAAAACATGAAAAGATCTACATGAAATTATGAAGAGTGAAACATCAGCACCAAGAGAACATTATAAATAGCAACATAAATATTATTTGAAGAATAGCATATGTCCACCTCTAGAGAAAACTGATAAATAGAAATAATCAAGACAGTTTTATACACGGATATATCTTTTTGTCAAAAGATGCCTTCTCTAATGTGAGGAGGGGAAGGAGGGAGGGAGATACCTAGGAATTTTAATGTAACAAACAAACCAATTAATTAAATAATTGTGATCTAATTAGAGAATAACAAATATAGACAAAGCAAGTTAGAAATAGGATAAACAGAAAATAATTAACAGAAGGAAGACACTAGAATTAAGAAGAGTTGGGAAAGACTTCCTGCAAAAGATGGAAATATAGCCAGGATTTTTTTTAAAAGCCAGGAAAAGTCAATAGGCAGGTTTGAAGAGGGAATGCATTCCAAGAACAATCAGAAAAAAATGCCCAGAGCATAAAGATGGGGTGTCTTATTTGTGGAACATTCAAGAAGCCAGTGTCACTGAATCCAAGAGTATCTGTTGGGGAATAAGTTATAAGAAGAATGTAAAGATAGGATGTGGCTAGGTTAGGAATAGCTTTGAATGGCATTTTTTTTATTTGATCCTGGAAGCAAAAGAGAACCATTAAGGTTCATTGAGTAAAGAAGTGACATGTTCAGACACATGTATTAGGAAAATCACTTTTGTGGTTTAATGTATAGATTTGAATGGTAAGATACTTGAAGCAGGCAAGCCCCCCAGCAGGCTGCAAGTCCACCTCTGTGTCACCAAGAGCACATTACTTAACAGTAGGCAACTTTGTAAAACTGTAAGGTATATTAAAGCTTTGGAAAAGAGTTCCTATAAGAGGGGGTTCATATGCTGATGAAATCTCACACATAAACTTCTTTGTTGCATATGGATATTGGTCCTGAATGTAAGATCAGCAAATATTTTGCTTTTGTAATGTGATGTATTTCATATAATTGATTGCTACACTTCTGACATAATATAAAAGTTTTGTGAATATAATGTGGCTGAAAGATTTGATTGAATTATAGAATATGAGAGTTGAAAGGGACTTTAGTGGCTATCTAATACATTTTATATATGAAAGTAATATCCATTATATCATAGCTAAAAATGTATGTTTAGTCTCTGTCTGATTACTTCTAAAAACCACCTTCTACTTAAGGCAGAATGTTTTATTTTGACCTCTAATTGTTAGAAAGTTTTTTTTTTTCTGACATCAAACCTAAATTTGTTTCTGCATTATTCTTATTTTACTTTAATAAACTTATTCTTATTTTGTTGTTGGTATTTAAATTTTTAAATACTTAAAATTTTTTAAGTTCTAAGTTTCTCTCCTTCTTTCCTGTCTCTCCCCTTCCAATTGAAAAAAGCAAGCAATTTGGTATCAATCATGTATGTGAAATCATGTTAAACATGTTTCTATGTTAGCAATATTGTAAAAAAAAATCAAAAAATAAAGAAATTTAAAAATTCTACTTCAATTTGCATTCAGAGTTCATTAGTTCCCTCTCTGGAAGTATATAAATATTTCTCATCACAGGTTCTTTGGAATCTCTTGGATCATTGTGTTGTATTAATCAGAGAAACTATGTTTTTCACAGTTGGTTATCAAAACGATATTGCTATTACTGTGCACAATGAACTCCTGGTTCTGCTCATTTCCTTTAAAATGAATTCATACAAATCTTTCCAAGTTTTTCTGAAGTCAACCACCCCCCTCATCATTTCTTATAGCACACTAGTATTCCATCACAATCATATGCCACAGCTTGTTCAGTTGATGAGTATCTCCTTCATTTCAAATTCTTTACCACTACAAAAAGAGATGCTAAAAATACTTTTAAAACATTTAGGTTCTTTTTCTTTTCCTTTTGTCTCTTTGGGATACACATGTAATGGTGGTATTGGAGGATAAAATGGCATGCAATTTCCTAGCCCTTTGAACATAATTCCAAATCATTCTTCAGAATGGTTGGACTAGTTCATAGCTCTACTAATAGTTCTTTGATGTACCTATTTTCCCTTATCCACTCCAGTATTTGTCATTTCTGATAGGTGTGAAGTGATCCCTCTCAGAGTTATTTTAATGTGCATTTTTCTAATCATTAGTGATTAAGAACAATTTTTCAAATGACTATAGAGAGCTTTGAATTCTTCTAAAAACTGCCTGTCCTTTGACTTTTTATTAAGTAATGAATGACAGTTATTTTATGAATTTGACTTAGTTCTCTACATATTTAAAAGGCAAGGTCTTTATCAGAGAAACTTGCTGTAAAAAATTTTGATATTGGTACCTTTTAGCAAAATAAAGTTTTCCTTATGTCTTTTAATTAGATTTATTTTTGTTATTGCTTTGTCTGGGATAATGATGGATACTCCTATCTTTTTATTTCAGCTGAAGCAAAATAGTTTCTGTTCCAGTCTTTTATTATAATTTTGTGTGTGTCTTTCTGTTTTAAGTGTATCTCTTTTAAACCAAATTTTATGGATTCTAGATTCTATTTTTCTATTATCCACTTCCATTTTATGGGTTATCTCATGTCATTCACATTTATACCCATTAGTCTTAATTTTGTTTTCTTAGGTTTAAATAGAATTTTCTTGCATATGGTAGCCCTTCTAATATTTAATGGAAGTAGTTTCCTATTTACCTGAATCTTCTCTTATCCAGGCTAAATAGCTGCTATTCTTTACATTGATCCTCAGATGAATTTAAGTTCTTTTTAAATGTTCAATATTAGTGCTCAATAATAATAATGATAAATGTTTTTATTGGAATAGAATTATTTGTTGAGAAATGTCAATCACAAAGGTAGATTATACCATTGTTAAATTTAGATACTGTATTTTTGTTATGCTTATATTAAGAGTTTTTATTAATTTCTCCCTTTTTATATTTAAGAGGAAAAGGGGTAATAATATTTTTCAGTAAGAGACCCCCTGCTGTGCTGCTTGTCAGTTAGTGACAGTTTGAAAGGTGTGGCCAAAGAGAGTTAGTCAGTTGCAGTGAGTTGTAATGGGCTTTTTGTCTCTGGGTCTCCTTGGGAGAGGTTGTGCTGCTAGCACTGTCTCGGGTTAGAGACAGAGAATGGAATTAAGGCCTGTTTATCCTTATTGATTATTAATAACTTGAGTAGATAAAATAGAGAGATAGTGGTTATATGATTAGATAGCGAGAATAGGAGAGTAGGCAAGGGCTTCAGTTCAGCAGAAGATATTGCCTTCTGAGGCAGAGAGATTTAGAATTTTTTAGAGAAAAATAGTTAGGATTGAGATATGGGGTACAGTTACAAGCTATTGTAAGACTACTTTCACTTTCCTCCTTCCTATTTTTTATCCATATTTCCTAATGATGAACTAAGTGTTTTGAGTTTAATAAACTGTGTACTGGCTTTTGTTCAAATTCCTACCACCCAAAATTTAATACTTCACACTTGTTAGTTGCTAATTAACCTGTTAATTACTGTAGGACCTCTTTTTATGTCTTGACATTTCTTTCCTCAATTAAAAAAAATAAACAATATTTAAATATTTTGTTTGTATTTTTGTATGGTGGCCAGCAGAGATGGGTTAATAGTGATGGGTTTTGGGGATGAACATTTTGAAATTCAAAACTGAAAAATGAGTACATGGCATTTAATTCTTTAGAATAATTTAAATACTTGCTCCCGAAAGACAATTATTGGCAATGTGCAAATATCATTTTTTCAGAGCATGAGGAAAATATTAAGTTTTGCTTTTTGTTTAAGGATGTTGGCCTTTCCTACTCATGAGAATTTCTTATTTTAAAATATGATGTCATTATGCTTTTCATATATTTACACAAGGGAAACGTGTACTTTTGAGTTTCATCTGTGATAATAAAGGAAATGGTAATGCTTCATATCAGATAGGTGTATATGGGAAATAACATGAATTTCTTCAACAAGCAGCTTAAATTGTTAGCAAAATTTGGAGGCAGGGCATTTGAGCAGTGGGAAGAGAAACAATTTTGGTCTATTGTCTAAGGAAGGTCATCAGCCTCTTTCCCACTCTATAGTTACCTATAAACAACAAAGAAAGCAAGAAGAGCTTAGATGTCTAGGATGGTGTCTCTAACCTAACTATTATGCTAGAAACATTATGTTTTGACAGAAGAGAATAAGTGACCTTGTAGATCTTTTGTGTAGCAGAGCACTGAAGCTCTGGAAAGTATGTTAATCTTTTCTGTGTTTGTGTCTGTTCTCCTGTGTGGGTGAGAGACAGACAGATGGACAGAGACAGACAGACAGACAGACAGACAGAAAGACAGACAGAATTCTTAAGCATCTGATGATACTGGGAGCTACTTGAAATTTTTGGCTCAGGCTATCTCAAAGGACTTCACAATGATGACTCTATCATATGGTCAATAATAACTATATATTTTATATCATCCACTCAACCCTTCACTATTCTTTCAGGCCTTGTCTATGTCAGAGAGTATAGGACCTTAACAGTCCTCAGCTAGGTGGCAGAGTGGATGTCTGGGCTTCAAAAATCTTGAGTTTGAATTTCACCTCTGATAGTAATTATTTCTGTGACCCTTGGTAAAGCTTTATTTTTTTCTCAACTGCAAAAGTGGAATAATAATAGCACCCTACATCACAGGATTATCATGAAGTTGATTTAGATAATATAAGAAAGCACTTTGCAACCCTTAAAGCACTATAGGAATATTAATTACTACATTAGTTATCACCATTATCATCATCATTATTATAAAAAGTAGCCATAGTAGCCTGACATGAGTAATCATAAAAGGGCTGTAGATTTTTAGCAATTTAATGAAGAATCACAAGAAAACCTTATACAGTGTGCCTTGTGCCTGAACCCTCACAAGATGTTGTTGCTGTTGTTGTTGTTGTTGTTTGCCTTTTGGTTTTCAAAGAGGATCTTTATGGGTTGATATCTTGACTTGTACACAAATTAGATTCTAGTGAGGCAGTCCCACAAAGTCTTCAGCCTCACTCTTTCTTCTAGAATCAGTGAAGTATGGTGGGAAGACAAAACTCAGGATGATTAGTGATGGTCCATATATGGTGAATGATGTTGCTCTAATCTCAATACCATGCTGCTAACTCAAGTCTTAACTGACACCTCCTCCCTCAGTCTCCTCTTCCTTCTGATTGAAGGGTTGGAGGGTAAAGTACCAAACTTCCCAGTTCTTTCCTTTTGGACTACAGAAACTGGACTTTGGGGCTCACACCACTCTACATCCGTTGTCCTACTTGTTCTTTTTTTAACTTGGTGAACAAGATGCACCTGTGCTAGATGTTCCTTGATATCCCCTGTGCTCCCAACCTTTTTCTTGCTTCCTTTGGGTGATGTCTCTCCTCTTTTACCCTGTAAGCTCCTTGAGGACAAGAACTACGTTTCTTTTTTAATTTGTATCCCCAGAATCCAGCAGAGTACCCAACAAATAGTAGGGACTTAACAAATATTTTTCTGAATTAGATTAAGTTTTGCACTACTTTCTTTAAGCCTAGAGAAAGGAAGCTAAATGAGGGATTGTCATAGCTGAAGCTGAACCAGGAGGTGCTCTCATTGAGTCACCATCTTAGCAATTTACCACAGTTGCTCTCTGGTATAAGAATGATAGTCTTCCTAAAGACTGAATTATCTCCACTGGTCACCAAAGAGCTATCTTCTTTCAAATAGTTGGGCTAGTCTTCTATAATAAAGCTCAATTGACAAGCATTTGTTAAGCTCCTGCTATGTAACAGGCATTGTACTAGGCATTAGGGATATGAAGACAAAGAGGAAATGGCATTTATATAAAATATTACAGTTTGCATAAAACTAGCAAACAAGCTTAAGTCAAACATTATTGGAATTTTTGGCATTTTAAATACAGAGGCCTTTCAGGCAAGACACTGAGGAGGAGATACTTCTTGGGGTTAAAAGGGAAGATAGAAGAATGTCTCAGTATCTGAGCTGCCCCATTTAAAGAACTCCAACTACTAGATTTGAAAAAAAATGTTTTCTATGCATTGATCAGATGTTTAGGATGATGGAAATGTAGATCCAATCTTAGAGGTCATCTCACCCAAATTCCTCATTTTTTCACATGTGTAAACTGGGGGGAGGGTCTAAAGAGGTTAGGTGACTTGCCCCAGCTCACACCAATACTAAGTAACAGATTCCAAACTGGGGTCTGCAACTCCAAATTCAGACTTCTTTCTGCTTTATCAGTTTTTCACAAACTTCTTTTCCTGTCCTTGGAACCAAGCAGGACAAGTCTGATCCTTCTTACACCTAGCCCTAACTAAAAGAAAGAATGTCTTCTCATTTGCCTTTTGTCTGGAGGCCAGAAGCTCTCCACATTTTCAAAGACATTTTCTACTTCTTTTTAAAAAGCTTTTTTTTTTCCAGCAAGACTATCCTCAAGCATGTTAGGAGGACACCTGATGCCATCTCTTTTATGTAGTCCTTTCATCTTTCGCTGACAGACTGATTAAGGACAGAGGGAGCCATAGAGCTCTTGAGGAAACTTCATGAAGCAATAATGTTCCTTAGACTTCAGTATCCCCAGGCCTGGCCTGGTACTTGGGCTTTTCCTAGGAGTACTCTATTTAACTTTACTTTTCCATCTAAGAAAGCAATCCTAGAGAAAGAAAGTGATTTATCCTAATAAAACCAAAGAGATGTATTTAATATATAACCTGGCAAAACAAGGAAAACAAGAGTAGTAGGCCTCAAAATGAGTAATAACCTATGATACCATTAAACTTCTCTCTTCCTCCCTCACTTCCATAATCCAAATGTTTCAATAATTGCTTTTTAGTTTTTGGAGTCACCATAGAGACTGTTAGCCTACTTTGGATATCAGTAGCTCCAATTCTCCAATCTACCTCCTTTCCTAAATGATTCATCACAGGAAGGACCCAAGAAATGAAATTCATAACATGAACTTTTTGCCCCTATTTAAACCTTAACTCTGGGTGATTGGCAGGTTACTGTCTTCAAGGCACATCTCATTAATATGGTCACCCATATGTCCATTAATTTACCAAAGCCAGTTGCTTTGTATTTTTTAGATAATTTTATTTTGTTTTATGTTTCATATTTTGTTAATCCCACAGAGAACTCATGCACTTTTATAGATGTAGACTTCTGAAAATATGCCATGAAACAAGGAATTCTTTTATAGCACATTGCTGATTCTTAGAGTTTATTTAAATTCCCTTCATTTTTTTTAAATAACTGAAATAAAGGCCTCCCACTCATTAGGTTGACCATGTTTGAAAAGTTTACAGAGATCCATAGGCAAGTAATAAAATGGATGATGTTGATCCAGGTGTGCCTATGTGGATGAGATCATGAATGCATGTAAGTGTCAAAGGTTATATCACCTGGCCTTGTGTGAAAAGATCTTTGACTGGCTCATGTACTTCTTTATGGCTTCCTTAATCTCTTTGTTCCTCAAACTATAGATAATGGGGTTGAAAAATGGGCACAAAACTGTGAATGACAAAGCAATGGCTGTGTCCCAGATTAAAGAGTGAGTGTCAGAGAAACGGAGATACGTGAGCCCCACCGTACTAAAGAACAGTGAAACAACTGTCAGGTGAGAGGCGCAAGTAGAGAAGGCTTTACGGCGACCCTCAGCTGAATGGATGCGCAGGACCACCGCTACAATGCCAGCATAAGAAAGGAGGATGAGGAATATGTCTGCCACGATCTCCATAGCATGGACCACATCGACCACTTGGATCAGGACAATGGCCCGGGTATCTGTGCAGGCTAGACGGAGGAGTGGGAGGAAGTCACAGAAGACATGCTCCAAGTGATTGGAGCCACAGAAGGGCAGGGTGGAGATCCACACAACCTCAGGCAAGGGTGTGATGAAACCACAAACACAGCAGATCAGTGTCAACTGGACACATAGTCTGGGAGTCATGATGGTGGGATAATGAAGGGGTTTGCAGATGGCCAAATAGCGATCAAAGGCCATGGCTACCAAGAGGCACATTTCACTGATACCTGTGGAATGGAAGAAATACAATTGCACCATACAAACATTTAAAGAAATGCTCCTTCTCTCACTTAGTAAGCTTGACAACATGATAGGGATAGTGGATGTGGTATACCAGATCTCCAGGAAAGAGAGAATACTGATGAAGAAATACATAGGGGTATGGAGGTGAACATTTAGCTGGACAACCATAATGATGATCAGGTTCCCAATAAGGATGAAGGCATAGATGAAGAGCAATGGGACAAAACAAGTAACAGCATTTCCCCAGTCCACAGGGAATACAGAGAAGATAAACTCTTGTGCAGTGGTCCAATTGCTAGTATCCATCTAAAGAAAAAGAAAAAGGATAATGGGTTCTAACAACATATGGGGCTTTTGAAAGGAATCTACCTTCAGTTAACCAAAGCTCTATGCTAAATTCCTTATAAATTATTCCAGTTTTGTAATAGTTTTAACTATGGCATCATTCTTATATGTATAGTGATACAGAAGAAGGCTAAGACCTAGCCTTTAATTTTGGGAATCTCACACTTTAAGGGGAGAAAATCATCTAATGCATATGCATCGGTAAAATGCAAAACTCTATTAAAATAATAGTAATGAAAACAAAGATGAAAAAGAATAATAACTAATAGAAGCTAGGAAAGACTATATTCATAAGTTTTGAGAGGATAGTGAATGGATCGAAGTTAATTCAATCTTAGTTATTGCTTGTGTTCTCCATAGCATTTTCTTCTCTATTATTGGTTCAAACTTTCCTTGGATAAAGGTGAGGAACACTAGAAAGAATATTAGATTTATAGTCAAGAGATGTGGTTTTAAAACCAGATGTGGAATTTCTTAACTAACTAAATGGCATAGAGTCATTCAAATTCTCTGAACCTCAGTGTTATTATCTGGAAAATGAGAACATTTTTGCAAATGGCAATATAATATGGTGGATAGAAGGCTGGTTCAGGAAATTTGGGTTCAAGTCCTCCCTTTGACATATAATATCTGTGTCTTCTTAAGCAAATCATTCCACCTCTTGTTACTTCTAGGAAACTCTTTGACACTCTAATTACAGCTTAGTTGCTAATTTGCATCAATGTTTCTTCAGTTAATCAGATCCATACCAACTCTTAATAGATGATTGATCTCCCTGAGATTATAAAATCCTTTAACATCCCTTATCTTCTACACATTTTTGTTTCTTTACTCATCTTCTCTTTCTTTCCTTCTCAGAGTTCTCCCTTTCCTTTTCCAAAAAGAACACTCTCATCTGTGTCCTTGATTCCTTAATCCCTCTTGCTTCTCCTAAGATTTTTTTCTATCAATTATTCTAGCTCTTTCCAACATCTTCATTCTCAAATGCTACAGGGGTTTCTATCATTTTCATTCAAACCATGCATAGACCTTCCTGTTCTGGCTTTTCTATCCCACCACCAACTACCTTCCTGAAAGGGTCAATGATTCTATAATGCATGGTCTACACCTTAACTTCCTCATTATCCATCATTTCCTAAATTTCATTGAGTCAAACTTTTGATCATTCAATTTAACTGAAAGGACTCTTAAAAAGTCACTAAGACAACATATTTGATTTTCTCTTAGTTCTCATTTCATCTAACTTCCCCATAACTTTGATACTTTTTATTGGTCACTTCTTCCTTCAAAAACTTTCTTACCTTTTAACCTCTTGCTCCTTTGAATACCCCTTCTTCATCTTCTTTAATCTTCCTTAATCTCCTATCTCTTAAATGTGTACACTCCCCAAGGTTCAATCCTTAACCATATAATATTATTATATTTACTCCCTTCTTGCATATTTCATGTCTTTAGCTATCACCTCTCTGGATGACTCCCAAAATAAACATCTTTAGTGCTGATTCTTTTCCTAAAGGACCAATACTAGATTTCTAATTAAAGAAATGTAATTCTCCACAACCTAACTGAACTTATTTTCCAACCCAAACTGAGATCCCCATTCCAATTTATTTTTGTTACCATTTTCTCAGTCACATAGGTTCAAATTCTCATAGTTAAGAACTTAATCCATGTCTAATCAGTGGTCACATCCTATTCATGCTTTGTTTTCAATATCTGGATACTATCCTTTTCTTTCCATTTATACTGCTACCCTTTTAATTTAGGCTCTTAACAATTCACACCTGAACTATTGTAAAATCCCCAGGATTGGTCATCTTTCCTCCAGACTCATTTGAATGATGACCACAGGCTAATTTTCCTGAAATACTATGTTCATCATTCCTGTACCATTCTCCAGGTGTATCTAAACTTAACCATCTTACAAGGTCCAGCCCCCAAAGCTTTCTCTGAATAAATTATCTGGAAATTATTTATTTCAAAAGGTGATAAATCTAGTCCAGCTGAGGTTCACTTGGGTTCAGGAGTTCTGAGCTGTAGTAGAGAGGATTGGATCTCTACACTAAGGTCAGCACCAAAATGGTGATTCACTTGTAGCAGGAGTCACTAAGGTGACGGAGTAGGAAAGGAACAGATCAAAGTTTCCATTCCATTAAGCAATTGATACGATTTGTTGGTAATTCCTGCTCTTCCAGCCTGAGTGATAAAGGAAGAACCAATCAGAGGCACATCTAACCCAACTCCATCATTTTATAGGTGATGAAACTGAGGTCAGGGGGTATAAGTGACTTGCCCATAGTCACATAATTAGTATCAGAGCTAAGATTTTAACTCAGGTCCTCTGATTTCCCAATTAGTACTCTTTCAAGTGACTTTAATCTCTCTAGCTTATCAACCTTTATACAGTAAATTTCTGCTATTAGGAATGTTCTCAAACATTTCCTATGCCAAATTCTGACTTATATCTAATCATATTCAAAACTTATTTTCCTCAGGAAGACTTCTGAAATTAATTCCACCTTTCTTTAATCAGGACATTTCTATCCACTCTGCTCATTTGAATATTGTGAATTATTATTATTTTCACCTGTTTTCATATTCCTTTATAAGCATTCTTGTCTTCTTCTTGTGCTATTATGCCTCCAGTTTGATTGGAATTTATATATATATAATATATATATATATATATGTGTGTGTGTGTGTGTGTGTGTGTGTGTGTGTGTGTGTGATATAACTTTAGTATCTTTGGAATAATCCCTTTGTACTTAAGGCAGGACTTGACTCATGGCACACATGATTGATTGAATGACCACAGCCCAACATAGCTCCTTACTCCCTTAGAGAAAGGTTGTAAGGTGACAGACAGGAAACATAAGACTATCCCTGGTAATTCACATATGAACACAGATATTTCTCTTTAGACCAATTTCTCCAAATCCAAACTTATTCTCTCTCTCTCTCTCTCTCTCTCTCTCTCTCTCTCTCTCTCTCTCTCTCTCTCTCTCTCTCTCTCTCTCTCTCTCTCTCTCTCTCTCTCTCTCTCTCTCTCTCTCTCTCTCTCTCTCTCTCTCTCCCTCTGTCAGCCATCTCTATATTAACTTACTGACTTTGTTGCAGTGGATTCAGGGACTGAAGATAATCAACAAGAAGATGTGTTCTTGTTCACACCCTCAGGTGTCTTCATCCCTCATTGTTATGGTCTCTCAGATTCTAAGATGAGTTTCTCTTCCTCCTTCTGTAATATTTTACTTTGTCACTGCATTCAAATTCTCTCTTCGCTGCCACACGGGAAATACAAAGATTCCTGTTGGTTCTCAGGGGAAATATCAGGGAGGGGAAGATTGTCTCTCTTGGGGAGTTTTTACAGATGACTCAAGATCTGGAAGAAAATGATCCCATCCATGGTGAAACTAATTAGGAAAAGTTTCTGCTTCATAATTAGGAGAACCCTAGCCCTAGATTTCTGTTTCCCCTTTCTAAGACTTTCAGATATCTTGCAATTATTGCCAATTTTGTTGGAGATAAGCCATGGAGCTCCAATGGCATTGAAAAAAGCCTAATGAAAGAAAACTGCCAAACATTCTTAAAGACTATGAAAAATGACAAAGGAACATAAAATGTAATTGCAGAAATACTGATCCAGTGCCTGACAAGTACAAGGCATGTGAGGAAAGCAAAGAAGGAAAAAATGACCAAAGTTTCAAAAAACTTTTGAACTAATGAGAGAAATAAGGCAACTGCTACCTATGCCTTGAATACTCTCTTCCTCTTGTTGAATTTTTATTTATGCATAAAAACTCAACTCAAATGCTAATTTTCTTTAATACTTCCTGTGGAGTGCAAATTGGGTGGACTAGAAATAAATTGAAGCTAAGTGTTGGACCTTAGAAGAAGGCAAGTAGACTTGAGAAAAGGATTGAAAATTCCTTAACTTTCTCCTCAGACTCCACATAGTACTTAACTTGCACATTTATAACGCATTTATGTAATACTGCATATTAGTCTTCCCTGTGTTTGAATCTTTTCTTTACTAGGTGGTCTAGTTGACTGAGCACTGGGATTTGTAGTATGGGAGATCTGAATCCAAATCTTGACTCAGATAGCTTTGTGGTCCTACACATCACTTTCATCTTTCCTAGCATCAAGTCTCATCATCTATAAAATGGTAATAACAATAACATCTAGTTGTAGGGGGGTTTTCAGGGACCAAATAAGACGGCATATGTAAGGTGCTATATATATTATACATGCTTGCATATGTGTATGCAGAGTTATATGTAATTTTATATATATATGTGTAGATACACAAATACATATACATTTAGATATAGATATGTATAGATCAATTTATAATTAATACATAATACATAATAATAAATGTTTATTATATAAATAATACTAATTAATATGCTGATTAAAAATAATTAATATATACATCAATAAAAACAATCAATATATCAATTAATTAAAATAATTGATTAATATGTTATTTAATTAAAATAATTAATGTCCTCCTTGAGGACAGGAAACATTTATCATATCAACTTTGTACTACCTCCAATGTCAACAAAATAGTCTGCACATTTTTGTATGAATAAAACCACTGTTGCCTTTACTTTCATCATTGCATTACTTCCTACACCAATGAAGTCATTAACTTCTCTATAATTTAATAGATGATCTTTATGAGCTCTGATGCCTAAAAAATTCATTATTATATGGCAAACCTGGTAACTGGTTTCTTAGCTAGTCTTTCTTCAGAAAGACCTTCCAGAATTCATTCCTTGGACACTACTCAAAGATTCTCTTCTACAGTAGAATCTCCCAGCTTTGAAGTCTGTTGGTATAATCTTCAAGAACAATGATGAAACATTGAAACAGGACATTAATAAAGGATAGTTATTTTAAATGTTTGCTTTTAAGCATAAAATTATTTTGAAGTCATTTGCATAGTCAAGGCCCTAGCACAGTGTCTCCCTTATGGCAAGTACTTATAATTGCTGTTTAACTTACTGACACCTCCAATGAGTATCAGTTTCTTCGACTTTTACACTTTCTTCTTTGTAAGGAGCAGATTTAGGAGCACAAAGTTCCCCTGAGGGCATATGTGTGTAAGGATTGCAAATAGGACTGAATCCTTACCAAATCTGTTGAGAGGTATGAATAATAATTTGAATAGTCCCACACAATTGTTTAAGAGCACTATCTGAGAAAGCAATTTTGGTGCTTATTATGTCCCTGGAAAATCAGGAAATATGTTCTGAGATAGATATATAGCTTCATGCCAGAAAGTTAAAGGATATGAAGTTGTGCTCACTGCATAAACATAGGAACTCTCCTGAAGCTAGAGAAAAAGAGATCTGGCTCCCAAGAAGGCCATTGTTTGGACAGAGGCTGACAGTTTTTGTGACATGTAATACTGCCAAGAAGAAAGAGGACCTAATTATATTGTGTTCTTGTGCCAGGAGCTATATGATATAGAATCACATAGACAAAATTATGTTATTATTTTGTCAGAAGGTATCACATGAAACAAGGTTCCAGGTATACTTTAGGGGAATGTTTCTTCTCTCTAGTTTGTTGTTCTCACTCCCCAAATCTAAGAAACTCATTTTATGACACCATATGCTATTACAAGCACTCTATGTAAGTACACAGTTCACTAATGTAAAATAAATTGTATGTGCCAATAAAAGAAAACAAATAGAATCCACAACAGATACTTTAGGAGATCAACAAATCTTTGAGTTAATCAGTGTGGAAATTCATACTAAAAGTGTAGCTTCTAACCATCTATGTATCATATCAAATTTATGAGGAGAAACATCCTAATTATTGGTACCATCCATAAGAAGAGTAGACTGCCATTGTGTTAATGTCCACTCTGGCTCCCTCTTATTTTAGGACTTAAAGCTGAATTTGGATGACCATTTGTCTTAATAGAACAGTTATTTGGAAGAGGAAAAATAATAGCATGGGAAAGAAAAATTAGGGGGGAAAATCCATCAATATGAAAACAAATATTATGTTTTAGTTAAGATGAAGACAGGAAACTAAAAATAAAATAGTAAATGAGTATCAAAAACTATCCCAGAAATGAAGTTTGAACAGTTAGAAGATACACCAAATTAGATAATTAACAACTTTAAAGTTAATGAATTGAAAAAAATAGAATATAAAAAATAGCTTAAATCAAGTTTTTAATGAATAAAACAAAAGCTATAGAAACATGGCAAAATGGGGGAAGAGGAATCTGAAAATAAAATAGAATTCTCTAAAAGGCAAAGGGGCAGAATAAGTAAAAAAAAGTAAATCAAATGTCAAATTAAAATAAGGCTTGAAATTTTTAATAAACAAAGAACACACTTTAGAGAAACTATAAAGTGAGAATTTTCAATCAAAAGGAAAAACACTTATCAAATAACTTAAAGATTATTCATCCAATACATGAATTAGAAATAAAGGGTGATTCCATAAACAAATTAGGAAAGAGGCGGAGTCAAGATGGCAGCATAGAGGCAGCAAAAGTTCACACCTCTGAAAACCCTTCCTTACCAATTATAAACTAAATTCTCCCAGGGGACTAAATATCAAACCTAACAATAAGACAGAGACAAGGAACCCTCCTGCTGGACTCAACTCAAAAGATACCCCCCCCCAAAAGCCAGAATTCGAGAACACTTGAGTTTAAGGGGATGGCAGAAGGAAGGTCCCAGGACCCCTTCCCCACCTAGAGCTCTAAGCCTCCAGTAGCAGTGGAAACCTCTGGGCAGGCAAAGGTTCTGGTCTGGAAGGAGTACCTTAAGGGCAGGGCTGTGCCAGGCTCAGGGCATCAAATACAGGCAGTCGGGAAGGAGCTGGAGAGGGAGTGGAAAATGGGCAGTCTGGTCACAGCAGCTCAGACCCTCCATATTGCTTCAGCCTGCCAGGAGGTTTTAGCCTCAGAGCACATCCAGCCTAACCCAGCTGAATTTAATCCCATCAAAAGTCTTCAGAGGTCAGGGAACCTCAAGCTCTAACACTCTTCCCCCACAGACTGCACCGAGAGATCTCCTGAGGAAGACACCAAAAGCTCCAAGAGGGAAGACTGACAGAAAACCCCAAAATAAAAAAAAAATGAGAGGAGCAAGAGCACAAACAACTACAGGGAGCGAAGAAGGGGTAAATATGAGCAAACAATGGAAAAAGAAAAAACAAATTACAATCGACAGCTTCTATACAGGCAATGAACAAAGAGCAAATGTAACAGAGGAGGATCAAGGAACATCAAGCAATAAAACAGAAATCCCAGCAAACTGGATACAGGCTTTGGAAGAACTCAAAATGAAATTAAAAATACAATTAAGGGAGGCTGAAGACAATTGGGAAAATAACTTAAAAACTAAGATAAGTCATCTGGAAATAGAAAATAGAGTCTTGAAAGCCAAAATCAACCAGCTTGAAAATGAGGCAAATGAGATGAAAGATGAGGCAAAGGAGATGAGATATGAGGTAAAGAGGATGAAAGATGAACTCCAAAGAAAATCAGACCAGAAGGAGAAGGATGACCCAAAATCCAGGTATGAAATCCAATTTTTAAAAACCAGAATACAACAACTAGAATTAAGTGACCTCACAAAGAAGCAGGACACTATAAAACAAAATCAAAAGAATGAAAAAATTGAGGAAAATATGAAGCATCTCATTCACAAAACAGAAAATTTAGAAAATCATTCCAGGAGAGACAACTTAAGAATTATTGGTCTACCAGAAGACCATGACAAAAGAAAAAGCCTGGATGTCATATTACAGGAAACTTCCTCAATATTCTAGAACAAGAGGGAAAATTGGAGATTGAAAGAATCCACAGATCACCTCCTGTATTTAGTCCCCAACTGACAACACCCAAGAACGTTATAGCCAAATTCAAGAACTATAAGACCAAGGAAAAAATATTACAAGCTACCAAGAAAAAGTCATTCAGATACCATGAAACCACAGTGAGGATAACACAGGATCTGGCTGCATCTACACTGAAGGACTGAAAGGCATGGAATATGATATTCCAGAAAGCAAGGGAACTAGGTCTACAACCAAGAATCAACCTCCCAGCAAAACTGACTATATTCTTACAGGGGATAGTATGGTCATTTAACAAAATAGAATAATTCCAAGGATTTGTAAAGAAAAGACCAGACCTGAACAGAAAATTTGATCCCCAAGCACAGAACTCAAGAGAATCATCAAAAGGTAATTTAAAAAGAGGGAAAAAAAGAAAAATAAAACAAAATAACAAAAAACCCATTTTTAAAGGACCCAATAAGTTAAAATCATATGTATCCCTATAAGAAAATAGGTCATTGGTAACTCTTAAAAATTGTTATTATCATCTGCACAGCTAGAAGAATTACACTTAGAACATTTACAAATATGTATAGGATGAAATGACAAGACATAAATATGTATATAGATATAGGTATGGATAAATATATAAACATGTATATGTTTATATAAATAGAGCTAAAAAGAGGCTAATACTAAAAGAAATGGGAAAAGAAACAAAAGGGGGTAAAATTTATATGTCACAATGAAGCTGAGGGTGGGAAGGGGGAAAACATCAATACATTGGAAGGGTAAAGAGGTCGGAAATGGGAAATATTCAACTCTTAAGTGCATTGAAATTGACCCAAAGAGGGAAGAACAATCCCACCCATTGGGGCAGAGAATAGATTTCTGCCCTATAGGGAAGCAGAAGGGTAACAAACAGACTGGTGGGGAGGGAAGCAGTATAAGGGAGGGAGAGGGTGGGGGGGGTAGTTTTAAAAAGACTGTTAAGAAAATAAGTGGGGAATAAGAAGGGAGGGGTAGAAAGGGAAGTAAAATAAGGCTGAGAACTAGGGGGACTGATTAAAATCAAACATTGGTGTAGAAGGAAATAGTGAAAGAAGAAAAGGCAGGACTAGGAGTAGAAATCAAAATGCTGGGAAATACGCAGCTGGTAATCATAACTCTCCATGTGAATGGAATGAAGACACCTATAAAACACAAACGAATACCAGAATGGATTAGAATCCAAAACCTTATCATATGCTGTCTACAAGAAATACACATGAGGAGGTAGATATGCATAGGGTGAAAGTAAGAGGGTGGAGCCAAATCTGTTGGAATCAACTGATAAAAAGAAGGCAGGAGTCGTAATCATGATATCTGACAAAGCCAAAGTAAAAATGAATCTAGTTAAAAGAGAAAGGAAAGGAAATTTAATCTTGATAAAAGGGAGTATACACAATGAGGAAATATCGGTACACAACATGTATGCACCAAATGTCATAGCATCCAAATTTCTAAAGGAGAAACTAGTCAAGCTTAAGGATGAAATAGATAGGAAAACTATACTACTGGGAGACCTGAACCTGCCTCTATCTGAACTAGATAAGTCAAACCAAAAAATAAATAAGAAAGAGGTAGGAGAAGTGAATGAAATCTAAGAAAAATTAGAGTTAGTAGATATGGGGAGAAAACCAAATAGGGACAAAAAGGAATACACCTTCTTTTCAGCAGCACATGGTACATTCACAAAAATTGACCATGTATTAGGGTATAAAAAACATTGCAAACAAGTGCAAAAGGGCAGAAAAAATAAATGCAACCTTCTCAGATCACAATGCAATGAAAATAATAATTAGCGAGGATACATGGAGAGGTAAGTCAAAAATTAATTGGAAATTAAACAATACAATTCTCCAAAACTGGTTAGTCAAAGAACAAATCATAGAAACAATTAATAAGTTCATTGAAGAAAATTACAATCATTGGTCATCCTTTCAAAACCTATGGGATGCATCCAAAGCAGTACTCAGGGGGAAATTTATATCCTTGAGTTCATATATTAACAAAATAGAGAGGGCAAAGGTCAAGGAATTGGGCATGCAAATAAAAAAACTTGAAAGTGAACAAATTAAAAATCCCCAAATGAAGACTAAATTAGAGTCCTAAAAATCAAAGGAGAAATTAATAAAATTGAAAATCAAAGAACTATTGATTTAATATATAACACTAGAAGCTGGTGCTTTGAAAAAAAAAACAAATAAAATAGACAAAGTACTGGTCAATCCAATTTAAAAAAAGGAAAGAAGAAAACCAAATTGACAGTCTCCAAGATGAAAAGGGAGACCTCACCTCTAATAAAGAGGAAATTAAGGCAATTATTAAAAACTACTATGCCCAACTATATGGCAACAAATATGGCAATCTAGGTAATATAGATGAATATTTACAAAAATATAAATTGTATAGACTAACAGAGGAAGAAATAGAGTACCTAAACAAACCCATATCAGAAAAAGAAATTGAACAAGCCATCAAAGAAATCCTGAAGAAAAAATCCCCAGGTCCAGATGGATTCACAAATGAATTCTATCAAACATTCAAAGAACAATGAATCCCAATATTATATAAACTATTTGACAGAATAAGCAAAGTAGGAGTTCTACCAAATTCATTTTATGAGACAAATATGGTACTGATTCCAAAGCCAGGCAGGTCAAAAACAGAGAAAGAAAACTATAGACCAATCTCCTTAATGAATATAGTTGCAAAAATCTCAAATAGGGTACCAGCAAGAAGACTCCAGCAAGTGATCATGAAGGTTATTCACTATGACCAGGTAGGATTCATACCAGGAATGCAAGGATGGTTCAATATTTAAAAAAATCATCCACATAATTGACCATATTAACAAGCAAACTGACAAAAATCATATGATTATCTCAATAGATGCAGAAAAAGCCTTTGATAAAATACAATACCCATTCCTATTGAAAATACTAGAAAGTATAGGAATAGAAGGGCCTTTCCTAAAAAAAATAAAAAATATATATCTAAAACAATCAGCAACCATCATCTGTAATGGGGATAAACTCGAAGACTTCCCAGTAAGATCAGGAGTGAAACAAGGATGCCCACTATCACCTCTATTATTTAACATTGTACTAGAAATACTAGCTGTAGCAATGAGAGAAGAAAAAGAAATTGAAGGTATTAAAATAGGCAATGAGGAGACCAAGCTATCACTCTTTTTGGATGATACAATGGTCTACTTAAAAAGTCCTAGAGAATCAACTAAAAAGCTAGTGGAAATAATCAACAACTTTAGCAAATTTGCAGGATAAAAAATAAACCCACATAAGTCATCAGCATTTCTATATATCTCCAACCTGTCTTAGCAGCATGAATTAGAAAGAGAAATGCCATTTAAAATCACCCTAGACAATATAAAATATTTAGGAGTCTATCTGCCGAGACAAACACAGGAACTATATGAACACAACTACAAAATACTCTCCACACAATTAAAACTATATCTAAACAATTGGAAAAACATTGATTGCTCATGGGTAGGATGAGGTAACATAACAAAAATGACAATCCTACTGAAATTAATGTACTTATTTAGTTCCATACCCATTGAACTACCAAAAAACTTTTTTACTGAATTAAAAAAAAATAACAAAGTTCATTTGGAAGAACAAAAGATCAAGGCTATCCATGGAAATCATGAAAAAAAAAAAAAAACGCAAAGGAAGGAGTACTTGCAGTCCAAGATCTCAAACTATACTATAAAGCAGTGGTCATCAAAACAATTTGGTACTGGCTAAGAGACAGAAAGGAGGATCAGTGGAATAAATTTGGGGTAAATGAACTCAGCAAGACAGTCTAGGATAAGCCCAAAGATCCCAGCTTTTGGGACCAAAACCCACTATTTGATAAAAACTGCTGGGAAAATTGGAAGACAGTATGGGAGAGATTAGGTTTGGATCAACATCTCACACCCTACACCAAGATAAAGTCAGAATGGGTGAATGACCTGAATATAAAGAAGAAAACTATAAGCAAATTAGGCGAACACAGAATAGTATATACTTATCAGATCTTTGGGAAAGGAAAGACTTTAAAACCAAGCAAGAGCTAGAAAAAATAACAAAATGTAAAGTCAATTTTTATTACATCAAATTAAAAAGTTTTTGTACAAACAAAACTAATGCATCCAAAAGCAGAAGGGAAGCAACCAATTGGGAAACAATCTTCATTACAAAAACCTCTGACAAGGGTCCAATTACTCAAATTTATAAAGAGCTAAACCAATTTTACATAAAAATCAAGCTATTCTCCAATTGATAAATGGGCAAGGGACATGAATAGGCAATTTTCAGTTAAAAAATAAAAACTTATTAATAAGCACATGAAAAAATGTTCTAAATCTCTTATAATCAAAGAAATGCAAATCAAAACAACTCTGAGGTATCACTTCACACCTAGCAGATTGGCTAACATGACAGCAAAGGAAAGTAATGAATGCTGGAGGGGATATGACAAAGTCAGGACATTAATACATTGCTGGTGGAGTTGTGAATTGATCCAACCATTCTGGAGGGCAATTTGGAACTATGCCCAAAGGGCTCTGGAAGACTGTCTGTCCTTTGATCCAGCCATAGCACTGCTGGGTTTGTACCCCAAAGAGATATTAAGGAAAAAGACATGTACAAAAATATTCATAGCTGCACTCTTTGTGGTGGCCAAAAATTGGAAAACCAGGGGTTGCCCATCAATTGGGGAATGGCTGGACAAATTGTGGTATATGTTGGTGATGGAATACTATTGTGCTCAAAGGAATAATAAAGTGGAGAAATTTCATTGCAACTGGAACAACCTCCAGGAATTGATGCAGAGTGAGAGGAGCAGAACCAGGAAAACATTATACACAGAAACTAATACATTGTGGTACAATCGAATGTAATGAACTTCTCCTTTAGTGGCAATGCATTGATCCTGAACAACTTGGAGTAATCTATGAGAAAAACCACTATCCACATTCAGAGGAAAAACTACAGGAGTAAAAACACTGAAAGAAAACAATTACTTGAATACATGGATTGAAGGGACATGGTTGGGGATATAGACTCTAAATGAACATCCTAGTGTAAACAACAACATGGAAATAGGTTCTGATCCCTTGATTATTTACACAAGTAAAGCCCAATGATATCGCAGGTGGTGCTGTTGGAAGGGTGGGTGAAGTGGAGGGAGGGAAACAATGTGATTATTGTAACCAAGGAATAATGTTCTAAATTGACTAGATAAATTAATTCAAATGAAAAAAAAAGAACCAGCTCAAAAAAAAACAAATTAGGAAAGCATAAAGTAGTTTACCCTTCAGATCTATGCATAACAGAAGAAATTTAGGTCAAAACAATAAAAAGAGAACATTCTGAATCAATACACTACAATAGTTAACTTTGACTACATTAAATTTCAAAAGTTCTGCACAAAGAAAAGCAATGCAACCATGATTAAAAGGCAATGATGAGTAGGGAAAAAATGTTTATAACAAATATCTCTGACAAAGACTTAATTTCTCAAATATTTAGGGAACTGAGTCAAATTTATAAGAATACAAAGCATTTCCTGATTATCAAATGATGAAAGGATTTGGACAGGCTATTCTCAGTTGAAGAAGTTAAAACTTTCTTTAGTTGTATTTTTAAAAAGTTCCAAATCACAATTGATTAGAGAAATACTCATTAAAACAACTTTAAGGTTCTATCTCACACCCATAAGACTGGCTAAAATGATCAAAAAAAAAAAGGGAAAAATAAATGATCGAGGTGATGTGGAAAGATAAGGACATTGTTATGTTACTAGTGGAGCTGTGAACTGATATAACCATTCTGGAGAACAATCTGAAATCCAAAGAGACATAAAGCTTTGCATACTTTTTAACCCAGCAATACCACTACTAGATCTGTATCCAAAAGAGGTCAAAGATGGGAAAAAGAATTCTAGTTGTACCAAAATATTATAGCAGCTCTTTTTGTCATGTCAAAGAACTGGAAACTGAAGAGATGTGCATCAACTGGGGAATGACTGAACAAGTTGTGGTATCTGCTTATCATAGAATATTATTTCTCCATGAGAAATGACAAACAAGATGATCACAAAAAAACCTGGAAAGACATATGAAATGAACGGAACAAAGTGAATGTTATACTTAGTAACAGCAATAATGTATGAAGATCAACGGTGAATGATTTAACTATTTTCAACAAATCAAGGACCTAGGGCAACTCCAAGAAGTTCATGGCCAAAAAAAAAAGACATCCACTTCCATTAAAGAAACAGAGCCTGAATGAAAATTTAAATATATTATTCTTTACTTTATTTCCTCCATGAATTTTGTCTCTAATGTAAGCAACATTTGTCTTCTTTTACAACAAGGCATTCATGGAGATATGATTTATATGATAGCATATGGCAACCTATTTCATATTACCTGCCTTCTTCAGGAGGAGTGGAAGGGAGAGTGAAAATGTGGATTGCAAAATATCAAAAAGTATATATTAAAAATTGTATTGATATGCAATATGAAATGATTTAGATTCATTATAAAAAGATTGTTCATTCAAGACTAGAAAAAAAAAAACAGAAAAATCTGGAATGTCCAAAACAAAGAGAAATTATTCTTAACTGCAGTATCCCCTGAATATCAAAATTAGTCATATGATTTGAAAAGGAAAAAAGTATGCATAACTCTTAAGAAGATACTTTATAGAACAGAAAGGGTAATAAAATTCAGCAAGAAGAATCAAGACCTGAAATCTCATGGTAAAAAATGAGAAAGTAGAATTGAGAGGAAATAGCACTTTGAGACTTCAAAACATCAAAAAACAGTAAAAACCCAAAATGTTTCTGATACTAGTCAAAAAAGATAAAAGTAAATTCTTGGAACTAATTGGATAAGGAAGAATCACAAAGAGTTGAACTTAATAATCCAGTTTTCAGTAAACCCAATAACATAATTTGTTTAGGGAAGAATTCTCTATTTGATAAGAATTACTTGGAAAGTTGACTTCCCCTCATATCTGGAATGTTCTTACTCCTCATCTCTCTCCTTCCTTTCTTCAAACCCCTGCCCAAAACTCACTTTCTAAAGTATTCCTTTACTGATTCTTCTAATTTGAGTGTCTTCCCTCTTGATTTTCTCTAGTTTATACTGTATATAGCTTATTGGTGCATAAATGTTTGTATGTTGTCTGAGCTTGCATTAGTATATCCAGTATACTTTATATGTTAAATATACTATGAACCTTTATATAAAAACATTCTTTAACAAGGGAACTTATTGTTGACTCATTTCTTGGAATTTCCCTCCTATAAATATTTTGTAATAATTAAAATTAAATTATGAGGCTGCTAGTAGCTTTAATAACTCTATTACATCAAAGTAGTAATGGTAAAGAGAGGGAAATATAGGAAAGGTAGAGAGTTAGTTAGCTTCCTACTCTATTGGCCACCATGATGGACTGAAGATCCCCACCAACAAGGGTTCCTTCAGGATCTAAGCTCTAGCTAGAAGACAACCATTTCCTGCTGGATCTGACCTTATAAGCAATTTTCTCCACCCATGTCACATCTCAGTAACTAACCATAGTTTCTCAATTTGCCTGGAATCACCTTGAAGGGCAGTGCCTGTCAAATCAGTTTTCCTTCTTGGTTCTCTAACTTCCTTTCTCTGAGGGGCTGTTTATACCTGCACATCTCAGTGGTAAATGACATCCAGGTCACTGATTGATGATGTCAAGCAAAGCGACTTAATGGAAAGAGAAATTCCCTTCCAACAAGCTGATATGTTACCCTGCTATACTTAGATAAACGATATTACATTTAGAACAGGATGTAAGCAAACACAATTACATAACTATTGCATTACATCCTCACTAATATTTTGTTAAAGAAAAAATCCACTTAATATAATCTTAGTTGTCCCTTAAGGTTTAAGGAGGACATTTCTTTTGAATTTTCTCTAAAGAGATTTAAGCACAAGATTCTCATAACTCTGACTCTGGGATCCCTCATGTTTTAGTTTATGTTACTATTTGGGGTCAATGAGTATCTAAACCTCTTGCTTCTATCCTTTCCCAGAATATTATCTTATAAACCAAACCATATTTAATACATGAATTTATTAGTTAAAAAAAAAAACTATGAAAACAAAGCAGCATGGTAAATCTGGTTTTAATTTGAGCAGTCACACTTTTGGTATCTATACCATATTACCAGTCTCCTGATATGAGTGTCTTGAAGAGGATTAGTCATCTTCCCATTTAACTTAATATCTCCTCCATAGTGGAAAAGAGTTATATCTGTTGCTCATAGAAGGTGATACAGAATATTAGTATAATATTGTCAATTATAGAATATAGTTGCTCTCTAAAGTAAGTTTCCTGATACTATTCTCATGTCTTTAGAATCACTGTTGCTGACTATGGCAGGCTTGGCCAATTCTTTACCAGGCATCTTTCATTTCCTCTGTTCCTATGCCTGGCTATCTTTCTGTTCTCTCATTTGAAGTATGCAAGTATCTTCAGATAATGCTTATAATAAACCTCTGGGGACATATCTCCCTTCCTCCTACTAAATTCCTGTTACACAAGAAATTCTACCTGTGATTTAAGCATAGCCCTTTGGAAAATGTAGTCCTTTCACAGTAGAAAATGACCATAGTAATCTTGTGTTGCATATATCCAATGATCCAAGCCTTTGGGATGAGACCTCACTATTTGGCAAAAACTACTGGAAAAACTGTAAAACAGTACGGCAGAAATAGATACAGACCAATAACTCACACCATATGCCAAAATAAAGTAAAAATGGATACATAATGTAGACATAAAGGTTATGACCACAAGCAAATTAAGGGAGCATGGAATAAATTGTTTGTCAGATATACAGATTAGGGAAGAATTTATGTTCAAACAAAAGAGAGAAAGCATTATGAAAGGTAAAATGGATAATTTTGACTATATTGAGTTGTTTTAGCACAAACAAAACTAATGCAACTAAAATTAAAAGACAAACAAACTGGAAAAAACTTTTACAGCAAGCATCTCTGATAAAGCCCTTATTTTTCAAGTATATAAAGCAACAATTTTGTATCATTTGTATTTCAGTAAATTTGTAATTTTGTAAATTTATAATATTGTAAATTTGTAAAAATGTAAGCCATTCTCCAATTGGTAAATAGTCAAAGGATATGAACAGGTAATTTTTAGATAAAGAAATCAAAGCTCTCTATAGTTATATTAAAAAAATGTTCCAATTCACTACTGATAAAAGCCAAATTAGAACAACTTTATGGTACTCCCTCACACCTTTCAGATTAACTAATATAACAGAAAGAGAAAATGATTAGTGTTGAAGGGGAATGTGAGGAAACTGGGATACTAATGTACTGTTGGTAGTGTTATAAGTTTATCTAACCATTCAGAACAATTCAGAACTACACAAAGGGCTATACATCCATTAATACCACTGGTGAATCTATATTCCAAAGAGATTTTTTTAAATGAAATATACCAAAATGGTTTCTTAGTAGTAGCAAAAGCTGACACCACTCTGACAATTCTACCAAACCAATCTTTAAAAAGCTCCTCAAATGACAGGGGTCAAAAGTCAACAGCAAGATGGAGTGAGAGGGCTCGCCCACTGAATTCAACTTGAAAGGTAGGCAGAAAGAGTTGATTTTTATAGGATAAGGGGAGCTGAAAGCAAAACTGCTCACAAAGCAGAGCTGGCCAACCATTCCCCACCTACCATGCCAGGTTCTGAACATGTGCACAGGCTAAGTTCAAGATCCCAGGACCCAGGCTACACAAACAATAGAACACTCCAGACCCACCTCTTGAAGTTCCAGGCCCTAGCATCAGCTCACATTAAGGCATGGTAGTCCATAGCTCTTAGCCCTTTCAAACTTGTAATGTGGCAGAGAACTAGCCCCAGGGCAAAATAGTGCACAATGTCAAGCTCTGCAAGCCAGAAGCAGAAGAGACAGAATAAGCAGTTCTCAGAATTCCCAGTCCACAGACAAAAAATGTCTGGGAAAATGAGTAAATAGTAAAAGAAACACAATTCTAGAAAATCTCTATTATGACTAAGAGTGAAACAGAATCAACAGAGGTCTGTGAGAGCCAAGCAACCATATGTTAAACTTCAAAGAAAAAATGGAAATTGTTCTCAAGCACTGGAAAAACTCAGAAAGGAATTAAAAATAAAATAGTACAGGTAAAAAAAAATAGTAAGAAAAATGGGAAAAAGAAATGAAACTAATGCAAAAAGAAAATAACAGCTTAAAAAGCAAAATCAGTCAACTGGAAAAAAAGCACAAAAATCCAATGAAAAAAAAGAGTTTTCAAAAAAGAGAATTGACCTACTGGAAAAAGAGACAAAAAAATATACAATAAAGTAAAGAGTGTTATGAAAAGTAGAATGGACCAAATGGAAAAGGAGGATCAAAAGGTCATGGAAGAAATTTATTCTTTAAAAAATGAGAATTGGACAAATAGAAACTAATGACTTCATGAGACATCAAAAAACAATAAAAAAATCAGAAGAATAAAAAAATAGAATAAAATATGAAATTAAAAAAAACAAGTGATCTGGAAAACTGATCCAGGAGAAACAATTTTAAAAAATTATTGGATTACCTGAAAACCATGATAAAAAATAAATATAGACTTAATATTACAAGAAATTATCCAATAAGACTGCTTTGACATTCTTGAACAAGAGGTCAAAATAGAAATTTAAAGAATTCACAGATCATTTCCTGCAATAAATTCCCAAATGGCAACTCTCAGGAATGTTATGGTCAAGTTCAAGAGCTCCTAGACCAAGGAGAAATTACTGCAAGAAGCCAGAAAGAAGAAATTCAAATACCATGGTTCCCCAGTCTAGATTACACAGGATCTGGTAACTTTCACATTGAAGGACCAGAAGTCTTGTAATATGATATTCTGGAAGGCAAAAGAACTGAGTTTACAACCAAAAATCACCTACTCATCAAAACTGACTATATTCTGTTCAATACAAAGTATGGTCATTTAATAAATTAGAAGATTTCCAGTCATTCCTGAAGAAAAGACCAGAGAAGCATAAAAAAGGTAAATGATAATTAAGGACTTCAATAATGTCAAGTTGCTTATATTCCTATATGGAAAGATGATATCTATAATTCTTGAAAATTATCATTATCACAGTAGTTAGAAAAATTATATATAGGCTGAGGGTGGGGATAGTAAGCTATTTAGAATTATATGTAAAAAAAAATCTAGGGAGTAAAAAAGAGGATTGAATGTAATGGAGCATAATTGTGCTATAACATGAGAAGGAAGATTTCAGAAGAAAACCTGGATAGACTTATATGAACTGATGCAAGGTGAAATGACTTGAACTAGGAGAATATTGTACACAGTAACAATACTGAATAATGAACAACTGTGAATGACTTCCACTATTCTTAGCAACATATTGATCCAAGACAATCCCAAAGGATTGACAATGAAAATGCTTTCCATCTCCAGAGTAAGAAAGCAGATCATTCTTCACTTTATTTTCTTCATATGTACTTTCTTTGAAAACATGACACATATTGAAATGCTTTGTGTGATAATACAATTATAATCAATGTCAAATTGCTTATCATCTCAGGGAGGAAGAAGGAAAAGGAAGACTGAAGAGAAATTGGAACTCAAAATATTAGAAAACAATCACTAAACATTGTTTTTCATGTAACTGGGAAAGAACAAAACATTGCTGAAGAAAAAATGAAATATATTCCTAAGACTTTTCTCTCCAATAAGTAAAATTCCCTCGGCCTTAGGGCTTGTATGCATTAACTGACTTTTCACTTTATAATTTTCTATTAGAGATACTTCCAGATGTAGTCTGGAGTGCTGAGGTTTTCAACAGCTTCAGCAGCCAATTGAGAAAGCTGAAATTTTTTCAAGTCAGAAAGAAAGCATTAAGTTGCCTTCTTAGCACCTTCAATTGAGTATGAGTGTAAGAATGCCTACCTTGTTCTACCTGACTCCTCTGTAGTTTTTCTCAAGTAAAATAAATCAAAACAAAAATGTAGCAAAAGAATGTTAGCTGTATCTTCAGTGCTTAGCCAGGGATCATCTACAAAACACAGTCTCCAATGATTTCCCTGTCACCAAGCTTATTGGTTGCTCCATATCTATCCACTTCATTCTAATTGAATAAATTGATAGCTGCATCAGTATAAAATTCTTAAAGTTACTCCATAACTACATTCCCTGTATCTATGCTAAAGTGTATCTAATTTGAATTGTTTTTTTTTTTAAAGAGATTTGAAATTAACAAAATAAAATACTTTGGGATGTGTCATAAGACCTTATTTTCTGGAAATAAGACACATTATAAATAATTAGAAATTAACCAGTTATGAAGATGAAATTCTCTGTCATTTAATATAATTGTTACTTGGTTTATATCACATTACTTACATAAGGCATGCATTACTTGGTCTGAAGGAAGATTTACCCTTATTTGGTACCTATTAAATTTTTACTAACTTGTCATTTGATAAATGAAGATGCTTTAGAGGCTCACAAGTTTTTATAACCTCCTTAATCTACTGTTTTTTTCATACTGTAAGTAATGGAGTTAAAGAAAGAAGATTAAAATGCATATAATAAATTAATGATTCTTTCCAAAAGGGGAAAAGAGACATTTTAAAAAGAGAGATACAGAAATAACAGCTACCAAAGAATATTAGAAAGATCATGAGATTAAAGATACAGTATAGAAAACCTTTCTTTGGCCTTCATACCTGGAAATACATATCTGAAGTATTACACATAAAGATGGACATAGGTCAGGGTCACCAATACTGATGGTTTCTATTGCATGGATGAAATCCCCAAGCTTAGTCATCACAACTCTTCATGTGTTCATGCAGGTCATATTGAAAACTGGATCAGTATCATAATCAAGCATCATAAATCAATGTGATTTAGACCACAAAAAGGCAATAGGTAGGAAATCCATATAATTTCTGAGATACACGTGATGAAGCAATAGACACAGTAGCAATAGAGAAGAGTCAGCTGAATGTGAGGTTGAAGAGTCATAATAATTTTGTAATGGAGAGTTTGCAAATGGCCAGGTATCTATCTATAGTGACTATAGCCAGGAAAATCCCTTCTAAGATCACAAGTGAATGGAAGAAATTGCCAGTAAGAAGTAAGAGATTGCCACTGACAAAGAAATGAAAATCATTAGAATTCTAGTGATGAAGATGTTGATGTAAAGAAATAAAGAATAGGAGGTTACTATTCTGAAGATTGGAAAGCCTGGAGAAAAGGAACTCTATTACTATAACCTATTTCTCAATTTACATATTCCACATAGTTTATTTTCCCATAAAAGCAGGAGAGAAAATATAATAGACTGAAATTGCTTGCTGACTTATTCTCCATATTTCATTGATTAATTGTGGGTGCTGCTCAAGATTTGATCCTACACCCTCTTCCCTCGCTATTCTCTGTTACTTTATCATTTCTCATTGGTTTAACTATCATGTCTCTGTGCAATAAAAACCATTCCTCAAATGATAAATTGTCAAAAGATATGAATGAGCAGTTTTCAGAGGAAGATACCCAAATTGTTAATGGATGCATTAAAAAATGCTTTACATTACTACTAATTAGAGAAATGCAAATTAAAACAACTGTAAGCTTCTACCTCTATCCATCAGAAGACAATATAAATGACAAAGTCTGGAAGGGTTATCAGAAAACATACACATTAATGTATGGTTGTTGGAAGTTTGATCTGTTTAGCCATTCTAAAAACCAACTTGAAACTGTGCCCTAAAAACCTATTAAATTCAGATACCCACATTGCTTGCCTTCTCAATGGATGGGGGTAGAGGGGGTGGGGGGGAGTTAAGAGAGAACATTTGGAACTCAAAAATTTTTAAGATAAATTTTTAAAACATACCCTTTGACCCACCAATATCATTACTAGGTCCAAGTCTCTAAAATGTAAAAGAAAGATGAAAAGGATCCAAATAAACAAATTATTTACTTTAGTCCTTTTTTTAGTGGCAAAAAGTGGGGAACGAAGGGTGTGACCCCCAAATGAGGAAAGGCTGAAGTTATGATATGTGAATGTAATGGAAAGTGTTTTTTCTGTCAAAAATGATGAAGTTGGTTTTAGAGATACCCATAAAGGCATAAGAAATGATGCAGTGAAGTGAAAGGAAATCAGAGAGCATTTTTTTTAACAAAAATAACATTTTGCTATCCATCTCCAGAGAAAAATCTATTGAAACCAGAATGCATATGAAAGCATATCATTTTTCCATTGTTAATTTGGGTTTATATTTTGGGGTTTTGGTTTATAAGATTGCTCACTTACAAAAATCAACAATATGGAATATGTTGTACATGATAATAGATATAATAACCCAGATTGAATTATCTGCCAGCACCAGAATAGGAAAAGGAAGGGAGGGAGGGAGATAAGTTTAATCATATCACTTGGGAAAACTTGTGTTGAAATTTGTTATAACATACAAATGGTAATAAATAAATTAAAATTTTAAAAATGTGTATAAAATGACAATATTCTAAAGACAATATTGAAAGATCTTTCAGAAGATCATGATGAAATATGCTACTCATCTCACTAAAGAGAGGTGATAGACAGTGCAAATTGAGGTTTCTTTCTTTTCTTCTTTTTCTTCTCCTTCTCCTCCTCCTCCTTCCTACTAACATTGGAATTTGTTTTTATTTATTATGCATGTCTATAACAGGTTACAATTTTCTGCTTTCTCAGTGAAGAAAGGTGTGACAGATGGTAATTTAGAGTTGGAAAAAATATTGGATTTCAAAATATATATGTAATCTATGTTTGGTTTTAAAAACCTATCCCAACCTGTCCTTCCCTTCATATTTCCAGTCTTCATATCATCATCTCATACCATCACTACCCAAAATTTTCTGATCAAATAATGATGACCTCTTTGCTGTTTCTCATATAAGAAACTCTAGTCATAGAATTTGATATTTTTGCTGGTTTTCCTCTATGTCTAGAACTTTTTCTCTCCTCATCTCTTCCTCCTGGCTTCTCTGACTTCTTAAAGTTTCAATTAAAATCTTACCTTATGTATTAAGCCTTTTCTGATCACCCGTAATACTAGTTCTTTCTCTATAAATTTTAGCCTATTTATTTTCTGTACATCTTGTTTGTACATAATCTCTTGCCTTTTGTTCTCCCCACAAGATCATAAGCAACTTGAGAGCAAACTGTCTTTGCCTTTCTTTGTATCCCTAGCTTTTAGCAAAGTGCCTGACATATAATAGATGCCTAATAAATTTATGTTGACTGATTAACTGATTTTCCCATTGCCTATGAAATAAAGTTCAATTTTCTCTGCCTGACATTCAAAGCTTTCCATGCACTATACTTAACCCATTAATTTAAATTTCTGCCACATTACTTCCACAAATGAATCCTTCATTTCACTAAAACTCTTTTATTACATGCCATTTATTGTTCTTTGATCACTTCTTCATAATCCCAGTGCTTCAAGCATCTGTGATTTCGAGTGTAGATGTCCCTGTCCTTTACATACATCACAATGCATCTATACTTCATATATCCTTTTTGAAAACCTTGAGTTTAAAATAAAAGCTGACATTGTAAATATTCCACCTCCTGCTGCTCTATTGATAAGCCTATCTGAACTTCCAAAAAGCTAAGGCTAAACCTTCAGAGACAGACCTGCATTCTATCATGGAGTCAAAATTTGAATTTATCCAACTTGGTTAAATCCTCCAAACTTGAACCCTGAAACGATTTCGTAAAATCCAAGATGACAATGTGAAAATACATAATAGGAGGAAGATCTAGGTCATTTTCTCTTTTATTCATCTTATTTATCACAGAATCTTTGCTTCTTTTGTTCCACTGACTTGGAGCACCTTCCATCTATCCTGATTCCATCCATCCTTCAACATCACACTCCAGTTATAGTTTTCTAAGATGTTTTACTAGAAACCTGCAGACTATATTGATCTCCCCTCTCTCCTCTAAATCACTATTATTCTTATTGCTTTTCTTATTTATTAATACAAAACCCCATACTGCCTTGTATTTTTAATTGACTTTTCTTTTCTGAGTGGGTAATATTTTCCAAAATAAGCAGTAAGCTCTTAAAAGAGCAGAGCTGTATCTTACATGTTTATGTATTTTCTCATTGCCCAGCACTGACTCTCAACAATTTGTTCCAAAGGTTATGAAGAACAAACAGCATCAGATAGATAGAGAGAGAGAGAGAGAGAGAGAGAGAGAGAGAGAGAGAGAGAGAGAGATTTGCCTATATGAATGTACGTGTCTTTTCTTTATTGCATAGAAACTAGTAGAGGGTAGGGATCTATGTATCAGTGTGTGCTATAGCAATAAGCATAGGCACTTAAATAATCCTGAATCTGAATTCCTAAAATGACATTCAAAGCCTAGGTCATGACAGTTATGGCCTATGTTCCCTATGTCCTGAATTAATTCCTTGGATGTTTTATTAGCAACATCCATTCAACAATAATCCTGAATCTGAATTCCTAAAATGACATTCAAAGCCTAGGTCATGACAGTTATGGCCTATGTTCCCTATGTCCTGAATTAATTCCTTGGATGTTTTATTAGCAACATCCATTCAACACAGACATCTTTCCATGTGACCTACTGATGAAATCCTTTTCCAAATGAAGCATTTAAATCGTCTCATCCCTGATTGGCTCTACTTTGCACTTCATATTCATCTATCATATATATCTTGATATCCATACTGTTTCATGTGCATAGTGTCCTTTCCAGCCAAGGAACACCATGACTTCCACTTTTGCCCACCTCTTGCTCTAGAAATCCTAATCAAATAAATATGGGCATTTCTTCTATAAAGGGCATGACAATTGACTATTATGTCTTTGCTCACCATTAATTCATTATTATCATATGTCATTGCCTATGACTCTAAATTGAGGTAGAGTTTAACAAAATCTTATCAATAGAAGCAAATGAGAATCTAATTCAATTTAACATATATTTATTAAGTGCTGCTAGATATCAAGAGCAGTGTGGCAAATTGTATCAGTTGTGTAATCTGGTGAAAGCTTTTTATTCTTTCTCTGTTTCCATATCTGCAAAACAGGAATAATTAAGTTGTGGAATTCTATATATAATATATGGGCACTGCCACAATGAAAGCAATCCTCCTTTGTGCCTTCCATAAATGTACAAAAATCTATGTATCACTGTATTAAATATCAAGCAAGGTCATTTGATGTGAATGAATGAATGAATGAATGAATGAATGAATGAATGAAAAAATCATTTTCTTAGTTCTCACTATGTGCAAGACAATGGTGGCTTTTGAATTCACTTAGTAATAGAGAGAGATACACAATTACAAAATACTTTTCACACAAATAAAACTAGATCTAGTTTTATCTAGCAGCATCAGATTTTAAACTGTACTACAAAGCAGTGATCATCAAAACAATATGATACTGGCTAAGAGATGGAAGGGTGAGTCAATGGAATAGACTAAGGGTAAATGACCTCAAACTAGTATTCAATAAACCCAAAGATCCAAGCTTTTCAAAGAAGAATTCATTATTTAACAAAAACTGCTTGGAAAATTGGAAAACAGTATGGGAAAATTATGTTTAGAACAACATCTCACACCCTATACCAAGATAAATTCAAAATGAATAAATAACATAAATATAAAGAGTGAAATAATAAATAAATTAGGTAAACATAAAATAGTAAGCCTTTCAGATCTATGGGAAAGGAATGAATTTAAGAGCAAGCAGGGGAAGAGAGAGAGAGAACATTACAAGATATAAAATGAATAGTTCTGATTATATTAAAAAGGTTTTGTACAAACAAAACTGATGCAACCAGAATTAGAAGGGAAGGAACAAAATGGAAAAAAATTGTTAACAAAGTTCTCTGACAAGGGTCTAATTTCCCAAATGTAAAAGAGACTAAGTCAAATTTGCAATAAATCAAGCTCTTCCCCCAATTGACAAATGGTCAAGGGATATGAATAGACAGTTTTCAGATGAAGAAATCAAAACTATCAAAAATTACATGAAAAAATGTTCTAAATCCCTCCTGATTAGAGAAATGAAAAACAAACAACTCTGAAGTACTTCCTCACCCCTAGCAGATTGACCAATGTGATATAATGAAAATAATAAATGTAAGGGGGATGTAACAAAATTGGGACACTAATGCATTGCTGGTGGAGTTGAGAATTGATCCAACCATTCTGGAAGACAATTTGGAATTATGCCCAAAGGGCTTTAAAAGACTGTATACTCTTTTATCCAGCTATACCACCACTGGGTTTGTACCCTGCCAAAGGGAAAAAATAAATGTTTGTACAAAAATATTTATAGCTGCACTTTTTGTGGTGGCAAAGAATTGGAAAATGAGCGGGTGTCCCTCAATTGGGGAATGGCTGAACAAAATGTGGTATATGGTGGTGATGGAATACTATTTTGCTATAAGAATTGATGAACTGTTTGATTTCTATATGAACTGGAAAGACCTCTATGGACTGATGCAGAGTGAATTGAACAGAACCAGGAGAACATTGTACAAAGTAACTGAAACATTGTGGGACAATTAAATGTAGTAGACTGCTACTAATAGCAATAATACTAATGATCAAGAACAAACCTGTGGAACTAATGAAAAAGAATGCTTTCACATCTAGAGAAATAACTTTGAGAGTAGAAATGCAGAAGAAAAACATATGATTTACCACTTGGTTATATGCATATATGATTTGTGGTTGTGGTTTTTAAAAGATTACACAAGTATGAATAATATGGAAATAAGTGTCAAGTGACACAGTAGAATTGCTTGCCAGCTGTGGGGGGAAGGGAGGGAAAGGACTGGGAGAGAATATGAATTATTAAACCGTGGAAAATTTCATAAAAATAAATAAAATAATGTGAAAAATAGAAAGAGATAGCATATATAGGAATTTTTAGCTACAAATCTCACAGAAATAAGTTGTGATCCTTGAAGATCTATGGCAAAATATGTGGCAATGAATCTTTTTTAATTTAATTTCAAATAATAAAATTATATGTTTCTAAAATTTCATTATTTCATGATGGCAAGGTATTATCTTTGATGGTGATTTTTTTTCCAAGTGAAATTCTTTATATTTTATTTTTTCTAATTACATGTAATAATTTAAATATTCATTTTAATGTTTTCAGTCCCAAATTATCTCCTTTCTTCTCTCCCCACTCTCCTTGAGAAGGCAAGCAATTTGTGAGAGTATGTTTAGTCATGTAAAATATATTTCCATATTATAATGTTGTGAAAAAACCACAGAAAACAAGAAAAGTAAATAAAGTTTTAAAACTATGTTTTGATCTCTATTGAAACTCCATTAGTTCTCTCTCTGGAAGTGAATAACATTTTTCATCATAAGTTTTTTTGTAATTTTCTGGTGTTCCAGCAGGTTGCAGCAGTAGTGGAAGGTCTTCCGGCAGGCACCGCAGTGCTGGGACCAGGCCACAACATGCAGGCAGAGGTCCTCAGCCAGGCTGGATGATAGAGTGAAGTACTTGGTGCACATGGCACACTTGAAGGCATGCTCCCTGGTGTGCACAACACTGTGTTGTTACAGGTACCAAGAGAGCAGTAAGCCCTGTCCCCAGACACCACAGTGGTAGGGACGTTGCCCAATGTGGCAGCACTGGTGGCACATCAGAAGAGCTGCCTCCCAGAAGCCCTTGTCACACATGGGACAGCAGAAGCTGCCTATTGCTGAGAATTGCTAGATTGTTCACATTGATCATACAATACTGTTACTATGTGTACTATTATCCTGGTTTTGCTTACTCAATTTTTCATCAGTTCATATAAGATTCCTAAGATTTTTCTGAAGCCATCCTACTCATCATTTCTTATTCCTTCTTAATCATATACCATAACTTGTTCAGTCAATTGATAGACATTTCCTTGATTTGTAATTCTTTGCCAGCACAAAAAGATCTGCTATAAATATTTTTTACTCATTGGTCCTTTTCCTTTTTTAAAAATCTCTTTGGGAAACAAATCTCATAGTGGTATAACTAGGTCAAAAGTATGTCACAATGTATTAGTGTCCCAATTTTTCTCTATTCTCTCTAACATTTGTCATTTTCCTTTTTTTGGCACAGTTTTGAGGTTGTTCCTCCAAGTTGCTTTAATTCACATTTCTTTATTCAATAGTGATTTAAAGCATTTTTTTTCTTCTGAAAACTACCTGTTCATATTGTTTGACTATTCATCAATTAGGGAATGACTTGCATTCTTATTAATTTGACTCAATGCTCTATATATTTAAAAGATGAGACCATGATCAGAGACTCTTCCTGTAAATGTGTAATCTATTTTTTAAAAATAATTTTCCTTTTAATCTTGGCTATATTGACTTTTTAATTTAATGTAATCACATTTATCTATTTTATACCCTGTAATGCTCTCTACTTATTTGGTTATAGATTGTTCCTTTATCCATAGATCTGGCAAGTAAAATTTTCTATGTTCCTCTAATTTGCTTATGTTATCACCCTTCATGTCTAAATCATGTATTCATTTTGACCTTATCTTGATATAGAGTTTGAGATATTGATCTACTCCTAGTCTCTGCCAAACTGCTTTCCAATTTTCCCAGCATTTTTGTCAGATAGTGAGTTCTTAAATCCAAAGCTTGGATGTTCTGATGACTGCTTTGTTATAGTTTGAGATCTAGTACTGCAAGTGGTGATAAGAACTTCTTTTTTCCATTTCTTTAGCAGTTGTTGATGCTGAAGAGATGGTAGCTACAGTACTTGCAAAGGAAGCTATCAGGTACCAATTTCACAAAATTTACTTCTTTGGCAACAAAGCTAGTTGGCTGGGAGAGTAGAATATAGGCATTGCTATTAATGGGGCTCTTGAGGTTAGTTGTCTATCAATAGCAGTCTCTTAGGAGTTGTTGCTAATTGTAGTAAAAATGGAAGATTTTTTCCCATGAGGGATTCTTCTACTGAGGATGGATATTGGTCTAGACTAGAAATAGGACTGATAGTTTGAAAGATACTGCAATTCCATAGACTCTTAGATTATGATACTAAGCTATCTCCACAAGGATTAGATAGTGGATGAGGTGGCAGAGGTGATTTGTCTCAATAGGTACATGTCACATCCTGTATTTAATATAGGTTACCTTGCTTCTTCCCTGGTCTGCCTGATTTGCTCTCTTAAGGTAGTTTGTTGACAGTAGGAGTGGTTATAGGGATGGTCTGTCTCTTCTCCAACATGTTTATTTGCCAGGATAACGACTACAGACAAAGGGTTTCAATGGCCAGTAATGCCTGGAATATTGCTATTCCCAGGGATCTTCAGACTCTGTGCCTACTGGTGGAACTGGATTGTTTTTTTGTTTGTTTATTGTTTACTATCTCAATAATGATATCCGTTACTATTTAGCCTAGTTAAGACACAGCTGCCTAAAATGCTGCAGTGTCTCCACTGGCCACTAGAAGGCACATAGCCAGAAAATGCATAGACCAATGGCGGTGAACCTTTTAGAGACCAAGGGCCCAAACTGAAACCCTCAAACTACATGTGAGCCCCTGAAGTTAAACCAGATAGGGGAGGGAGGAAGCATTCCTATTGGCCTGCTGGGCAGAGTGGTGGGTCATGTGAGAAATGTCCTCAGGTATCTGTGGAAAAGAAGAAGGGAGCAGCCCCTTTTGACAAACTCTGGCATGCCCACCACAAGTTTGCCAACACAGGCCTAAACTATTTTGACCCAATCTTACTCTAATGCCTACATGAGCACAATTTTATCTGGAATTCTGAGTAAATTAAACCCATTGTGGATGCATCCATAAGTTTGCCAGAAGATAATACAGAATATTACCAAACTATGATAATGGAACTTTTATGACTAAAGTCTTCCCTTGATGTTCAGAATCTGAGTCAATACCTTTCCCATTTACAGGATACAGGCATATGACATACTATGTTCACATAATATATTTATCATGGAAATGAAAAAGAAATTATGAAGCATTCTCCCATGGAGCCCACTATCTCTAAATATCTACAAAAACTCCTTCCATGCTTACCATCCCTGTTCTTTGGGCATGACCAGAGACTTTCCAAATTGCATTAACTTATAGATCACAAAAAGGAAACCATGTGGAAGGGGTATGTGTGCAAGATGCCAGCTGAAGCCCACATACTATTAAAAAAGAAAAACAGAGCAAGTGTGGGAATTGAGCTTAAGCGATATTAGAAGTATTATGCCAGTCTTGCATAATCATCACCCTTGATCCAGCCAAATGTTAACAATAATTCATGAAGATAGATGGTCACAGGTACTTGAGTCCTTCTCTATTCTTGTACTCCATCCTGATGTATCTGGTTGCCTCTGCTCCAAAGTCTGGTTTACTGTGCTATGCTATGCTTAGTTTATTCTCTTTTAGTCCCAGACATCAAAGATAGAGTCTTTGGTCCTTGTCACCTTCTGGCTACCATCACCAATTGGGCTCTCAATGCCCAAAGTCAGCTCCCATGTATCCCACTTTTTAAAAATTACAAACAACAATTATAGTTGTAGAGAAAGGATAGAAAATATCTCCCCCTCTTCTTTGTAGAAGTAAAAGGTTCACAGAGTGGAGCATTACATATATTTTCAGATCTACTTGTTGATAAATTCATTCATTTTTTATGACTTTGTTCTCTTTCTAAAAATTTACTTGTTATATTAAGATGAATTTCTGAGAAGGGCAAAGGAGAGATGCACATAAAAATCTAGATGACCTAATTTTTTAAAAAAGAAATGTTCTTCTAGTTTTTCTCTAAATTATTATAGACTTGAATCCATCAAATAATAATTCATATCAGAAAAAAATGACAATTTTGGGGAAAAGATCACATAGTAATATACTTTGTATCAAATATGATAATGTTTGCAAAGCACTTTACAAACCATTAATTGCTATTTAAATGTGAGTAATTATAAAATTAAGAGAGGAATCTGGTTGAGGTACCTATATTCAGAGGATTACTTCTTATTGAATGAAATCTACATCAGGGAAATAACCAATATTTGACTAGCTCTCCTGCATTTTTATCAAAGCAATTCACAATATCAAAAAATTCAATTTTTACTAATGTGACAAAAAATTCTTTGCTTGTCATTCTTTTTAGTTTTTTTTTTTTAGTGGTCTTAACCAGAAATAATACATGTATATAAATGATGATTTCTGTAAGCATGCTCTAAAAAATGAGCATATTTCCTTTTAGCACACTGTTGATTTTTAGATTTTATTTAAATTATAATCTTTAAAAGAACCAGATATTGACTTCTGTTTAGGATTCATAGGTTGAGAAGACACAAATAGGTTGTAATTAGTTTTCATAGAAGGATATTGACATTAATGACATCTATCAAAATATTGATATATCACTTGTTCTTACAGGAAAAGATTCTTGGCTGACTTGTATGTTTTTTTCACAGCCTCTTTAATCTCTTTATTCCTCAGGCTATAGATAATAGGGTTGAAAAATGGGGACAGAACAGTAAATGACAGGGCAATCACTGTGTCCCAGAACAAGGAATATGTGGCTGAGAAACGCAGGTACATGAGTGCTACACTGCCGAAGAACAATAAGAAGACTATGAGGTGGGAAGCACAGGTAGAGAAAGCTTTTCTGCGACCTTCAGCTGAACGGATGCGCAAGATTACAGCCACAATACCAGCATAAGAGAGGAAAATGAGTAGCACAGCTGTGACAATCTCTGCAGCATGGACCACATCAACTACCTGGATCATGACAATAGCCCGGGTGTCTGTGCAGGCCAGACGGAGGAGTGGGAGGAAGTCACAGAAGACATGCTCCAGGTGATTGGAGCCACAGAAGGGCAGTGTGGAGATCCACACAACCTCAGGCAGGGGTGTGATGAAGCCACAGATACAGCAGACAAGGGTTAATTGGACACATAATTTGGGTGTCATAATGGTTGGATAATGAAGGGGTTTGCAGATGGCCAAATAGCGATCAAAGGCCATGGCTGTCAAAAGGCACACTTCACTAATGCCTGTGGAATGGAAAAAATACAGCTGCACCATACAGCCATTTAAGGAAATGCTCTTTTTCTCACTAAGCAGGTTGGAGAGCATAAGTGGGATAGTAGATGTGGTGTACCAGAGCTCCAGGAAAGAGAGGGAACTTATAAAAAAATACATGGGGGTGTGGAGATGGGTATCTGTCTGGACCACTATGACAATGACCAAGTTTCCAACAATGATAAAGGCATAAATAAAGAGCAATGGGACAAAGCAGATGACAGAATCTCCCCAGTCATGGGGGAAAGCAGAAAAGATGAACTCCTGAGCAGTAGACCAATTTCTGCTTTCCACATCAAAGAAGGACATTACAGTGATGACTCCTAGAGACACAAGCACTGCCTAACAGGAGTTTGCTGTCAATCAGTACACACGCCTTTTCCCAAATGTTGGTCCCTGGCCTGTATTTGGAAAAATAAAGAAGGAAATAAAGGTCACAAGTGTGGAGAAAACTCACAGTGGAAAGGGGCAGAAACATATCACACAAAGAGAAAGCATGAGAGAAAAAAAATCTTAAAAACAAGGACGTACCTAGTTATCAGTTAGAAATCTGTATCCAGAAGTCTGGGGGGCTAGGGAGGAAGTGGATTGCAATGTTCTCCTTCTCTTTTATCCACTGCTTCAGTACTCCCCACTATTATACTCATGATTGATATTCAAAACTTCTTTGTGTAGACAATAAGGCAGAATAGAAAGGAGCAAGATTTGGAGTCCAAAAGCTGGAAATTCCACTACAATACCTGCTACCAGTGTGACCATGAGCAAGTCATATAAGTGCTGTGAGTCCACATTTCCTCACCTGTAAAATGAGCATGATGATATATGTCCTGTTTCCCTCAAAAGACTACTGTAAGGAAAGCATTTTGTAACCTTAAAATATTAGGTGGTTGTTGTGACTAGAAAGTTGGACCTAGAATGACCTGGATTTGAATTCTGCCTCAGGCACTCACTGTATGAGCCTGGGACAAATCAGTTAATCAATCTCAGCTTCAGTTTCCTCATCTGCAAAATGAGGATAATAATAGCACTTAACTCCTAGCGTTGTTTTAAGCATAAAATGAGACAATAATGTAATATATTTTGTAAACTTTATTAGCTCTTGACTTAAAGCTGGACCTAAGAGGTATCTGGCCAAGCATCCTGATTTTAAAGATGAAATAATTGATTCATAGACAGTTTACTTGACTTGCTCAGGATCACTGGGTACCTAAGACAGAATCCAAACTGAAATCTTACTACCTCCAACTTCAGTGTTCTATCCTCTGTTGTGCCATCTCAAAGAAACCAACCAATCAACCATAACAAAACACCTGAGACTTAGAGGCAAGTGACTTACCTGAAGTCATACAACTATAAAATATCAAAGAAACAATTTGTCACAAGGTCTTCCTAACTCAAGTTCCAGGACCCTTTCTGCTATTTCAATTAGGTCTTTTCCCAAGCCCCACCTCCCCTCTACCCCAAGTATCTCCATTCTTGTCAGTTTGACTGCATTTTGCTGAGAAAATCTATTTCACCACCAGCACCAAATATCCTCTCTTTCCTCTTAGATCAAAAGTGTCCATCTTTTTAGACAAGTTAATTTCTTCCCTTATATATTTGACCCTCAATTCCTCTTGCCTCCACCAAGACATTGTCATATCAGTCATAACATGCTATCTCTGACATTTTCAATTTCTCCTCCTCTAGTAGATTTTTCTTGCATACTTTTAAATATACCCAGATGTCCCTATCTTGAGCATTTTTACTTGGCACTGTAGTTCCATGAAACTACTGTCCTCCTTTTCTCTTTCCTTTTACTCCCAAATTTCTCTAAGAAATGTCTGGTCTCTGTTTTCATTTCTTTGCCATTAATGAAGAGGCAGTGTTATCTCCTGGATACGAGTGGTCTTGTAGTCAGGGACAGCCGAACTCTAATACCACCTTGTTTGATATTAGACAATTCACTTGATGATCTCAAATTCCTCATATGCAAAATAGGGATAATATTTATGGCATCTGTGTTTCAAGGTTTTTTTGCAAGATGCAAATGTAATAATGTATTAATTAAAGCATCATGAAAAATTTGTTATTTTTTAATTTCTACTCCTTCATTTTACTAAAAGTCATTAATCAGTTCATAATTACAAATGACTTCTTAATCTTCATTGCCCTTGCTTTCACTACATTTCCGAACTTGATTCCCCTCTCTTCTTAAATTCTGTTCTCCTTTGACTTTCTTGAAATTGTATTATCTTTCTTTTCTTTCCCTCCCTCTGACCACTTTTCCATTTCTTTTAGTGTATGTGGGTAATTCTCCAAGGTTCAACTCTTAGCCCTTTGATCTTCTTATTCTTCACTCACTCTCTGGGAGATCTCATTCATTCCAAACTTTAACTATCATTTTTACCAAATCTATACCTTCATTCCTAGCCTTTATGAACTCCATTTGTACATCTTTAGCCACCATACTGCCTGTTTTTTTTTTTATAGATTCTGGTTATTTATCACAATACCAACTTCTCTTAAATTGACCAAACTGTATTTCTATTCTGACTTCTTCCTTTTTGTTAAAATAATATCCCATGTTTAATAATACCTCATTGTCTGAGTCATCTAGGTTCTAAATTTCATATATATATATATTTATTCCTCACTGTTGCCCATTCTGAATTTCCCTATTTTAATTGAAGGCAGCACCATCCACCCACTCACCCACTCTCAAAGCCTACATTTCATCCTCCACTCCTCATTCTCCCTCACTCTCTAAATCCAATCCCTCGTGAAGTCAGAACAGTTTTAGAGCATAGCATCTCTGGTATATACCACCTTCTCTCCTCATACTGCCACATCTTTGGTGCAAGCCTTCATTACCTCCAGCCTAAACTGTAGCAATAGCCTTTAGTCTGTTCCCCGTGTCTCTCATATTCCCTTCTATGTGCTTTGTGATGCAGTAACACTGGACTTTTTGCTATTCTTGAAACACAATGTCTCCCAACTCCAAGCATTTTCACTGGATGTCTCCAAACCTTGGATATTTTCCCCTACTCATCACAACCTCCTGGCTTCCTTCGGGTTCTAGCTAAAATCTCACCTTCTAAAGGAAGCCTTAATACTACTGTCTTTCCTCTGTTAAGCTCCAATTTAGTCTGTATCCTGGGAGGGATTTGAGCAGAGGTAGCCAGGTTGCAGGGTGGATAGCATGACAAACCCTGGAGTCAGAAAGATCCAATTTCAAATCCAGTCTCAGATACTAGTTGTATGACCCTGGGAAAGTCATTTAATTTCTGTTTGCTTCCACTTCTTCCTGTGTAAAATAGGGATAATAATAGCATATACTTTACCAAATTATTATAAGGATCAAATAAGCTAATATTCATAATGCACTTAGCACAGTTCCTACCACCCAGGAGGCATGTAATAAATGTTTGTTCCCTTTCCTATACATCTTATTTCATTTGAATCTTGCAACCCCCTTTAGCCTGGAACTCTGGAAGCTAGGATTGTCTTTTGCCTTCTTTGTATCTCCACTACCTATTATATATATATATGTGTGTGTGTATATCTATAATAGATACTTAATAAATATTTATTGACAGACTCACAATCAGGGGCTAATTAACAGTAATGTAATATGTTTGATTCCTGACCTACTAAAGGCTAGGTCTTTCACACACACATGTATATATATGTATATAATCATGTACATTAACCCTGTGTGTATATTTGTATATATACACCCATATCTATAGCTATATATACATATCTATACATGCATATATAAATATTTATGTTTATTATTATTATTCGCTTGTGTCCAACTCTTTTATATATAAGTGTGTCACACAGAGATATGTACTTTGGCTACATAATGAGAAGACAGGACTTACTGGACAAGACTCTGATGTTGACAAGATTGAAGGCAAAAGGAAGAGGGAATGGCAGAAGATGAGATAGACAGATAGTGTCATGAAAACACAGATCACAAGATTGGACAGACTTCATGAGCCAGTGGGGCATAGCAGTGCCTGGCAGGCTATGATCCATGGGATCACAAGAAGCTGGACATGACTCAACAACAACTACAACAGAATACACACTTGCACATGTACATTTATATACAGACAGACAGACACACAGACACACTCCAGTGTTCTCTCTCTCCCCACATCATGGTTACCTCGAGTTCACAAAACAATCACTGGCAAGGACAAGCAATGACGTAGCTCTCCCTGGAACAGTAGCCAACAGTCCCAGTTGGGAGAAATCTGGGATACATGAGATGTAAGTCTTTTGGACACCAAGCAGAGAGACTAAGAAAGCACAGTACTAAGGGAATGGTACAAAAGGAATTGAGTATCTCTGGCTGGGAGTTTCTAGACTTAACAATTATACCAGTTTTGTGCAAGCCATCTTTCTCAAGGATACTATAACAGAACTCAGGATACGGTGTATACAATCATTCAAAAGCCTTGAAGCAACAGTTGATTGTCAGTTTGCATAGACTTCTAGGGTCTCTTTGATAATAAGATTCTTCTACAGGGATGACAAAACTGTGCCAAAGGGGAAAGTGAACCCCTGAAAGGGCTTGCCCAGACTCAAAAGTAAGTCATCCTATTCCAAGTCTAGCTTCTTTCCACTCCACTCTACTATCTGTCTCAGCAGTTCTTACTGCCTGGGATTATTAATCTGTTGTATGTATCTGTGAGCACATCAACTACAATAGAAATTCCTTGAGAGTATGTAATTCATTGTCTAGAGTGATGATTTGCTCTAAAATAAATATTTTGACTGTATCTCTTTATACTCATTCTATTTAGAGCATGTGTGAATGGGGGAGCAAATTGTAGCACATACTGAGCTGGATCTGGAGCCAGGAAGCTCAGGGTTGAATCCTGCTGCCAAAACCTTCTATCTGTGTGACTTGGGGTAAATTCCTTAAACTCTCAGTGCCCTAGGCAAGGCACTGTGATTATAGGTTACAGAAAAAGGGCCATCCTACACTGGCAGAGAGATGAAATCCCAGCTCCAGGCTTTATCCCTATTCTATTTGAGACTCTTGGCAATCTGGCTCTGTGAGGTAAGTGCTATTATTCTATTTAAGGCACTTAGCAATCTGGCTCCAATTTGGATTCCTAGGCTTATTGATGCTTTTGGAGCTCAACATAGCATTTCTTGCCTACACATATTCAGGAAAACTATCCTCTCATCCTCCAAATGCATTCCCTCCTCCTTTCACCTTTTAAGGGTCTTCATTTTCCTTTGAGTCTTAGCATAGGGGACAATTCTATCTAGTAGTTTTGTTTGTTTTAAACTCTTATCTTCTGTCTTAGAAGCAATACTGTGTATTGATTGGTTCCCAGGCAGAGGAATGATTAGAGCTAGGTAATGGGAAATCAGTTGACTTGCTTGGGGCCACACAGCTAGGAAGTGTCTAAGTCCAGATTTAAATCAAGACCTCTGAAATCTCAAAGGCTGGCTCTCAATCCACTGAGCCACCTAGTTGTTCCACTCCCTGTAGTTTCATATAACTTACTGAATTATCTCTTTAGGCTCCCTCAATCCGGATCTTTAATTAGATTCATCAAGATGCAAGCTGTATTCTTAATGCCGAATATAACCCACTTAAAAGCAGGAATTATGTTGTTTTTCTTCTTGCCTAGCACAATCCTATGCACACAGTGAGATCTTAGTAAATGTTTGATCTATTTAATATCACATCTAACAATAGTTCACATTTACAAATCACTTTTTTTAAGTGATTTTTTTTAAGGTTTGCAAGGTAATCACATATATTCTCATTAGATCTTTATAACAACTCTAAAAGGTAGATGTTAGTATTCCTATTTAAAGCTGAAGAAACTGACTCAGAGAGTTTCAGTGAGATGATTCACCCTCAGATTTTTTTAAACCCTTACCTTCTGCCTTAGTATCAATCCTAAAACAGAAGAGTGGTCAGGGCAAAGTAACTGAATCTAAGTGACTTGCCCAGGAACACACAGCTAGAAACTATCTGAGGCCAAATTTGAGCCCAGGTCCTCCCAACTTGGTGCTCTGTCCATTGTGCCACCTCACTACCTCTTGGACCAGCATTGCTAGACTATGAACCTCTTACCCCAATATTTCCTCCCCCTTCCTGTCCCTTCATAACCATGCTTAATATATGCACCTCTGCTATTCAGTGTGCCACATAGCTGCCCTATGGCTAATGCTACTTAATCTTAATCTTTTCTGATAGACATTTCATTGAACTATAATAATATTTATTTAATTTTTATAAAATTACTTTCTTTCCCTTCCTGTTAGATGGGTAGCTTCCTATATTAAAATTCCCCCCTCTTTGGACTTTCCTACCATTATGGCTTCGGACTTGGATTATGGCAAACTCAGTTCAAAAAATCACAAGATCACAGACTGAGAGCTTAGAGGGTTGGGACTTGCCCCCCCCCCCCATACACAAACAGAGGAAGGATTCAAACCCAGGACTTCTAACTCCAACAAATGCTTATTTCCATTATATTGAAGGACTGAATGACCAGTCTGGTCCCTTTGTCACTTGAATTACAGTATAAATGGAAGAGTTTGCTCTAATAGCATTCATTCAAATCTACTTCTCTATCCCTAGTTCAGTCCATGAATTTCCTCTAGTTAAACACAGCACGCTGCATATTGTAGATACTTAATAAATATTTGCCAATTTGAATTTTTTATCTCATCTCTGACTCTTAGAATAAAAAGTTCCTTGGCTCTGAACACAAAGAGCTTCTCAATATTTTCTGGATTTACCTTGGGGGCTAAAGCTGCTGTCCCAGTCTGCTTCTCTGCTACTAGTTCCTTCACCCAGTTTTATTTGCTACCCTCAGCCCTTTCCATTCACTGAACCCAGGTTCTATGCAAGGTCTTTACAAGCTGCATTCCCCCAAGAGAAGCAATTATCCTTGCTAAGACCCACTGACCTTTACTCAGAGGCTGGAGAAGCCCTAAAAGAAGATATTCTTTTGCTCCCACCCTTTGGTGCCCCCTCTTTATCTTTAAACACACTTATATGTAGAGATGACTGGCCTCCCCCTTTTTCTCTCAGTGACTACACTTGGTCCTTCTATCCAAATTGCCACTTTTCTCTAGCAGGAGAGAAAAGTAGGCAAGGCTGTTGTTGCTGGGGGGAAGTGGGGAGGATTACTAAGGGAAAACAATTGTCTCTCCTGGGTGTTCTTCTCAGGTGAAAAGATCAAAGCAAAACAATTCCTCCCATGAGGAGATTAATGAGGAGAAAAAATATTCTAGTTTGTAATTAGAAGCCTCCCAACTTCAGTTCCCTATTTCTCTCTTCTAAAACCCTCAGATCTTCTAAAATTGACCTCAAGTCATTGGATAGGAAGTATAAAGCCCTCATTTTGCCTGAAGGAGAGAAGTTGTTGGAACAAATTTGTCAAGCAAATTAGGCTAGAAGATTGACCAAAAACAAAAACATGTTCACTAATTCACAAACATATTTAATATCTAACAGGTAAAAGGCAGAAGGACAAATGAAGGAACTGAATAATTCAGTTTTGTTATTCCATTGTATATGTCCCTTTGTGAATCCATTTGGGGTTTTCTTGGCAAAGATACTGCAGTGGTTTGCTGTTTCCTTTGCCAGCTCATTTGACATATAAGAAAACTAAGACCAACAGGGTTAAGTGATTTGCCCAGGGTCAAACAGCAGGTAAGTTTCTGAGGTCTGACCTTAATTCAGGTCCTCCTGACTTCCAGGTCTGGCTCTAGCCACTAATTCAGAAGTCACCCTAGTTCTTCAAGAGCTCCCTACTTAGGTGCAGAGCTAACACAACCTAGTTACCTCACCACACTCACATGTCCATGTCTGGAGAGCTTTCTTCTTCCTTTTGGCCTAATGGAATCCTACTAATCCTTTAAAGCTCAATTGAAATGTTACCTGCTTCTTGAAACTTTCTAAGGGAACCTAGAAAAGAGAGCTCTGACTAAGTGTGGTTTCGCAAGCAAGGTAAGCCCATTAGATGCGACTTAGAAAAAGGAAGAGCTTGAATACTGGACAGAGGTAGTAATACATCCTTCGCTTTGTAGTTGCTGGTCTGGGAAAAACATAGAACTACTAAAGTAGTCAGAAAAACCAAGTCTTTAATCAGGAAAGAGGTCCAATGATGGGCCACTATCACAGAGCCAAGTGCCACAAACTACACAGAGTCAGTGCCCTGGGGCCCTGGGGACCTATCTCTGGGAGAATGCACTGAGCTAGATGATTCTCCAAAGAGTGACACTGACCCTCTGGAGAACTTGGTACAATAAGCATGCATAGACAAGCTGCAAGCAAGCTACAAAGAGGTTGCAGCCAGCAGCTGGGGAATCACAGGGAGTTCGACTACTATGAATGCAAAAGGAAAGGGTCAAGCCAAGAGCTGGGCTTCCTCAGAGAGGACTTTAATACAATGGGAGAAGTTACTGACACGAATAAGGGTACTCAACCTTTAACTCTGTCTACCAGTCCCACCCAAACTGGGGTCCCCAAACACTTCAAGGTCTATAGTTCAGTCCAAAACAGGTGTGCCCTGGTACCCGAGTCCTCAAGGGGCAGGGACAAACTTGAAACTTGCAGGAAACCTAGTTGACACAGTGAACCTTCTTACTGTACTCCAGTTATGTGAGTTTGTGCCTAATCCTCCTCTAGTGGGATGGAATTATATATTATCTAATATTGTGCCTTTCTCAATATTGATCAATGTTGTGTATAAAAGCGATGCTTCATAAATGTTAGTTTAATGGCTGTATTGAAAGAAAAAATGTTTTGGGCTTTTACCCTGATTAACAAAGCAAAACTCAGGAAAAAAAAAATAAAAAGGAGCTAATTAAAGGGGAAGGGGTGAGGGGCACCTAGGTGACTCAGTGGATTGAGAACCAGGCCCAGAGATGGGAGTTTTTGGGGTTCAAATCTGGCCTCAGACACTTCCTAGTTGTGTGACCCTGATCAAGTCACTTATCTCCCATTGCCTAGTCATTAATCTTCTTCTGCCTTGGAACCAATATGCACAATTGATTCTAAGACAGAAAATTAAGGGTTTAGAAAAATAGTACATCAAAACATGTAATGGACTAATCACTGAGAAGCAACAAGTAATAAAGGTGGACCAACTTTTTATAATACAATTTTCCATGAGATAAAAACAGTTCTAAAAGCAAAAGAGTTTGGGCCCTTACAGCTCAGTTCCTCCCTAGGTTGGTGACCTTTGCACAGGTGGGTTAAGTGTCAATTTCCTCCTAGGAGGGACATGGGACTTCCCTAGTGACAGATGGAAGTTGATTACTGACAGACTGACAACTTTCTGGACCAACACTGACCAGCAGGGTTGAAAACAATGGGTCACTGAATTACTTTGAATAGTATAAAGAAATTAATTGTGGAAACACTAATAAAACTGGAAGGCAGTACAGGCAAAGTGTCCAATGAAAGAGACTAATTACTGTGGAAGAATAAATGAGGGTAGGAAGTGAATTAAAGTGCATCCAGTTTTAGAAAGGAAATCCCAAGAAGTAGTGTCCTCCCAGGTTGGTGGGGGTGTGGAACAGGTCTCAGTGAATGCCATTAGTCCAAAGGAATTGGAAAGGAAAAGATTAAGGATGAAAGCAAGTTAGTTGTCTATGGAGCAGGCTTTCCACAGAACATAGTGGAAGGAGTGGGTGGCTTTAGGGTGGGGCATTGGATTGATTAAGTTAAATGGGAATTGAGTGGAATAGCAATGAGTTCAGGAAAATGGGAAAGTAGAACCATATTTAAAAAATGACCACCAAGACAAAAATCACTGGGATGGGGATATTTTGAAAGCATGAATTTGTTAACCATTAAAGAATGAGATTAGATAGATTGTATTTCATTGTCCTTAAGGGTTTACACTCAGGATGGAGTTGAGGGGAGGGGGTTTAAGCAATTCAGGAGTTGAAAAATGTTAGAAGAAACAGAAAGAATGGATTTACTTCCTTTCCCCCAAGGCAGGAGTTCAGTAACTTCAAGGCTGAGTTTCAAATTGTCTTGCAGAATGATTGGCCTAATTCACATCTCCACCAACACTGCATTCAAGTGATTGTTCCCATCTAGAGCACCACTAAATTTCTTGGATAATTTGATGTGTGTGAAATAAAATCTCAGAGTCAAGTCACACTGATTGCCATTTCTCTATTAGTGATTTGTAGTATTTTTCATTAAGGATATAGATAACTTAATTTCTTCCCTAGGAAACTATAGTAGTAGTAGTCTCTCAGAAGCTGAGAATGACAATTGTCTTTGTGCATTATCATTTACAGTGTACCCTCATGTGGCTTTGAAGTCCAAAGGCTGAGGCGCAGAGTTTGTGGCACATGGGGCGTGGGACGCCAGTTGTTACGGGAGCTGTGGTTGTGGCCTGGTGTTGGCTCTCACGCGCAGCGGCAAGACATCGACGTCGCTCATCTTCAAAGGTGGTGGCGGCATGGTTAATGTGGGTTTGCCAGCTGCTTCTGTCAGAGGCAGCGAGTTCTAGTTGCTTTGGTGTAATGCCAGCCCACTTCAAGTTGGACTTTAGCTGATCCTTGAATCTTCTCTTTGGTCGGCCTTGTTTCCTGAGTCCAGCTGACAGTTCACCATAGAATACCTGTCTTGGTATTCGCTGTGGGTCCATGCGGATGACGTGTCCAGACCATCGTAGCTGGGTTTTGAGGACCAGGACTTCGATGCTGGCTCTGTCGAGGACTTCCTGATTGGTGATTCAGTCCTGCCATCGGATCCTCATGATTGACGGGAGGGAGCGTTGGGGGAATTGCTCCAGCTGTTTCATGTGCAGTGTACAGTGTCCATGTCTCGCAACCATACAGGAGCGAGCTGAGGACCACTGTGTTATACACTTTGAGCTTCGTCTCAGTGCTTACACCGCTGTGTTGGAGGACTTTGCAGTGCAGCCGCCCGAGTGCCTGGCTGGCCTTTTGGATCCTGGCATTAATCTTGTGGTCTAGTGACCCGTCATTGGCAATGGTGCTGCCCAGGTACTTGAAAGTGTTGACGTTAGAAAGCTATGTGCCGTCGATAGTTATGCACAGCTGGTTAGTTGGCCTCCCTGGTGTGGGTTGGAACAGCACCTCTGTTTTTCTGAGGCTGATAGTCAGGCCAAACAGTTTTGTTGCAGTGGAGAACCTGTCCACAATGGTTTGGAGATGATTTTCTTGGTGGGCCATGAGAGCACAGTCATCTGCAAAGAGAGCTTCCAGGATGAGTCTCTCTGTTGTCTTTGTTTTTGCAGTCAGGCGGCGAAGGTCGAATAGTGAGCCATCCAGTCGGTATTTGATGTAGACGCCCATGGCTAGATCCATCACAGCATGTCGTAATACTTGGGTGAAGGATAGGTTGAATACCACCGGAGCAAGGACACAGCCTTGTTTCACGCCATTGGAGATGTTGAAGTGATCGGAAGTCTCTCCACGAGATAGGACTTCCCCTGTCATGTCGACATGAAAGAGCTGGATCAGTTTGATGAATTTTGCTGGGCAACCAAGCTTGCTGAGGATCACCCACAATGCGTCCCTGTTCACTGTGTCGAACACCTTTGTCAGGTCTCTGAAGACAATGTAGAGACTCAGGTTTTGCTCAAGGCATTTTTACTACATTTGCCTCGCCGTGAATACCATGTCGATGGTGCTGCGATCTGGTCGGAAGCCACATTGTGATTCAGGCAGGTTCTGCTCTGAAACAGATGACAGGAGTCTGTTGAGTATAACACGGGCGAGGATCTTTCCGGCAGTGGAGAGTAGTGAGATGCCTCTGTAGTTGTCACAGGCTGCTCGTGCGCTTTTGTTCTTGTATAGGGCTACGATAGAGGCATCTCTGAATTCTGAGGGCATGTCTTCCTCTTCCCATATGCTGGTCAGCACTATGTGGAATGTCTGAAGCACCTTTCCATTTAAGGCCTTGTACACCTCGGTTGGGGTCCCGTCTTTAACAGGTGCCTTGCTGTACTCATTTATTTAATGGCTTTTTGGACTTCTTCTAATGAAGGAGGGACATCAAGTTGCTCGATGATGTGGTTTTGGGGTATCTGGTCAAGGGCCCTTCAGTCGACTGAGGAGGGTAGGTTGAAGAGCTGGCTGAAGTGTTCTTTCCATCTGTTGCTGATACCTTTTTTGTCTTTTATGAGAGTGTCACCGTCAAAAGATAGCAAGGGGGTGGTGGCGGATTTTAATGGTCCATAGACAGTCTTGAGGGCACTGAAAAATTGTTTATAGTTTTTCGTGTCAGCAAAGCGCTGGATTTCTTCTGCCTTTTTTTCCCACCATCGGTCTTGCACCTTCCTGATCTCATGCTGCACCGTGGCTTGGAGAGACTTGAATCTGTCCTTTTTAGGATCAGAGTTTGGGTTATTTTGTCACTCCATAAAGGCTTTGTTCTTCTTGCTCAATAGGTCTTCAATAGCAGTGTTGTTCTCCGTGGTTGCGTTGTTTGGGGGCTAGAACTGCCTTTGATGTTTCCTTCACTGCGTCTCTGAACTGGTTCCATTTCTTGGTTGAGCTTCCAGTGAGTGGTCCCTTGGCAGACAGCTTGTCGTCCAGGCAGGACTGGAATGTTTGCAAATAAGATGGATCTCTAAGACGACTCACACTGTAAAATGCACGAACTGTCTGGGCACGATTTGGATGGCGAGGAGCAATGCGCATTTGAAGAGTGGCTCTAACCAATCTGTGCTCTGTCCAGCATTCAGCTGCTCTCATGGCTCTGGTGATCTGTACATCCTGGATGTCACACCAGCATACAATGATGTAGTCAATGAGATGCCACTGTTTTGATCATGGGTGCATCCATGTTGTTTCATATTTGTTTGCCATTCTGAACACAGTGTTCGTGATGGTGAGTTCGAACTCTGAGCATTTGCTGAGTAGCAGTAGGCCGTTGTTGTTCATTTTGCCCATGCCATGTTTGCCGAGCACTCCTTTCCATCTTTCATGGTCCTGGCCAACGCGGGCGTTGAAGTCTCCCAGTAGTATCAGCTTGTCATTTGTGGGCACTGAGTGCAGGATGGCACTCAGGTCAGAGTAGAACTGCTCGATGGTCTCCTCTGTGCTGGTCAGTGTTGGGGCATATGCGCTGATGATTGTGGCATACCAGTCTTTGCTGAGAGGCAAACGGATCTTCATGAGCCTCTTGCTGATGCCCACAGGCAAGTCTGACAGCTGTTTAAGCAAGTTGGTCTTGATGGCCAGGCCAACACCATGGATTCTGTCTTCACTTGTGGCTCTACCTTTCCAGAAGAAGGTGTATCCAGTGGTGGGTTCTCTGAGTGATCCCTCTTCTGGTAAGCATGTTTCGCTTAAGGCTGCGATGTCAATGTTATATCGTGCCAGTTCTTTACTGATTAGAGCTGTTCTTCTCTCAGGTCTTGGGGTATTCTCTCTGTCAAGTAATGTTCTGATGTTCCATGCTCCTAGTAGGAGTTTCTTTGTGTTTTGTTTTCTTTGGTTTCGACAGCTTAAAGGGATGACCCATCAGTTGCAGTGTGCTGACTGGGTGTTTGTAGGGCAGGCAATGTTTGGGCCACCTTTTCTAGTCCCCTTCCTTGATTAGGGTGAGCAGTGCTGTCCTAGAGAGGGCAGCTCAGTCACCCAGGATGCTGCTGAACATCTCTGCTGCCCCAGGTACAGGGCCGAATGACCACTGGTCTGTGGGCCACCTACATGCAGGATCGTGACTACAACTGCCAGTGGTCACCTCCACCTGTTGCATCGCCACAGGTCTTGAAGAGGGTAGGCAGGGTTGGAATAGATGAGTGTTTACAAAGATACTTGTGCGTGAAGGAGATTTAAGTGGAAAAGTTGATGCACAAAGACAATCCTACTCTCTGCTTTGGAAGCCTGGGTCCAGTGGCACGAAAATTCGTTACACGTGGAGACTTCCTCAGCTGCAATGGGTGGCCGAGTTGTCCTTTGTGCTCCAACATGCCCTAAGCACTCCACAGTGCTTTGCTGCGTCGCCCTCTTAGCTGTTGAACCTTCTTGTTGGTTTCTTCTGCCTGTTCCGCCGAAATAGTCTTCACATGCTGGGTGAGCAAAGCCTTAGTTCACCAGGGGTTGAGGACCTGATGGCTACCCTCACAAGGTTTGGCCATCCTGTTGAAGCCATTGCCTGGAGTGTGGCTGCTGCCGCATGCTAGCAGCTACTGGGAGCCACAAGTGACAGCTGGGTGTCAGGTGGGGGTCAGAAGCTGGAGAGCTGCCCTAGGAGGGCATGACAAGCCCTCCATACCAAGGGTGCTACCCCTCCCTGAACACTCCATACACCCCTAGGAAACTATAGGTTCATATTAATTGGCCATTTATCAACTGAGGAATAACCCCAGTTCATTTTAAGTTGTGTGTGTAACTGAATATCATAATCTGGTCAGCAGTCATTCTTCATCCATTTGGTTTTACTTGTGTGGATAGTTAGGTCAAACTATTTTACATGATTATAGATCCCATTTAGGAAGTTCCAGGGCTTATTACACAAACTATTATTAATATATTACATTTATTCCATTTAGATATTGTAATAGCTACCCTCTAGGTCTATAAAAGTACCTTTATCAAGGATATATCTCCACATTTTATATCTTGTTCAATACTAAAAGTCAGAAAACCCCTGAACAAAATGATCTGTTCTTACATCTTTCAAAAAAATCTTACATTCTTTTTACATATGCATGAGAGATACCTTGTTGGAGAAGGGCTACTAAAGTATCATCTTACTCTATCAACAAGCACACTAAAATCCTATATTCTCTACATATTTCAGTCAGTTGTGCAACCATAAGACATGGTCTGTGGTGGAACCATTTGCAGAAACAAAAATAAAACAACCTAGAGCAAGAAATTTGGGGAATATAAAGGTATCTATTATTATTTCTTTTAAAGAATCACGTAACTTTGACATATATGTGGGAGATACATTATTGAAGGAAAAGTTTAAGAGGAGACATTTGGCTGTGCTAAATATATTTTTTCTACCAGAAAAAAAAAATACGCAAAGCATGATCTTGTATTATCTATACCTTTCAGTCAATTGAATGATTGCAAAGCTGTAGTTTAATGTGTCAGTTGTAGTTTGCCTGCTCCCCACACACACATTTTTTGGCTTTGAAATACATTCTTTTTCACAGGATATTTACCTTTCTAATCACATTTTTTATTTTCATGCAAAAATCTTTATTATATAATAGCTCAAATAAAAAAGATCACAATATTCATATGAAAAGGTGTTAGCCTCCAAATGGTACAAATATATCACATTATAGATATCATTCCAACAGTACTTCTCTACAATATTTTCTGAATTCATGATTCCAGAAACAATAAATATTATACTAACATAAAACAGTATTATAGACTTAAAATGTGAAATAAGAAACAAAATTTATCACTACTCAAATAACATGAATCCATTTGAATGCATCTCCAAATCATTTTCCATGGGGAAACCATTCTGTTCATTCACCAGTTCTGATATCTATATTAGTTGCACTGTGACAAGGAAATCACTTTAAAAGACTGATATATATTAATTTAAGGTCGCCAAGGAATTCAGCTATGTCATTCCTAAATGAAAACTCAAGTCAGCAGTCAACCTTTTATAAAGTTTAATTACAAACAGGAGGAAGAAAGGAATTAGAGATAGAGAGAGAGAGGGAGAGAGAAAGGGGAGAGAAGGGAATAGGGCTTAAATACCCCTTCTGTTTAGGCTGGGCCAAAAGGCCCAAGCCCTTAGATAGCTGAGGCAAAGAAAGGAGATCAGTCCCTATTACTCACGTGACCAAAATGGAGAAACAGTCTCAGGGGCCTCCACCTCCAGCTTCCTTCAGAGCCAACTCTCAAAGCACCACCTCTCAGACCAAAAACCTCTCCAACCAACCCCCCTCAGTCCTCAGACCCCTCTATCTTTAAGGAAACCATCCAAGTTCCCTCCCCTCAGTTCTCACATCTACCATTCACTGTCCACGTCTTCCCTGTGCCAATGGTGGCTCTAGCTTAACCCAGGACCGCCCGCCCAGAGGTCTGTGGCTTTGCACATGTCTGTTAAAGGTCATATTCTCAATAATTAAATCTTGATCCTTTGCTGCAGCCCTTCCTAAATCCTGTTAGGACTGAGTGGGGTGGAAATTGTATTTTCCAAGATCTGGTTCTGTCATTCCAAGTATCTCTATTGTATCAATTCTAAAATCAATCATGACTCAAAGAAATTCCTGTTCTATGCTTAAGCATAGGTCAAAGCCCTTTCCATTGTTCAGCAAAAGGTTTCTGTCCTAAAGTAATCTTAAGAAGGGAGGAGGAGGAACCTCCCATGCCAGTGGGGTTCACATTCCAATAGAGTTCCCACTATCAATAGGAAATTTTTCAAGTAGGAAATTTCCCAATGGTGAAATTTCCAACATTTATAAGTCTAAGAAATTTTAAGGTTTACAGCACTCAGAAACCAATAGAGTAGTTATCATATCTGTTCTTATATCTACAAAAATGTAGCATCAACAGTTAACATTTAGAGCACAGATAAACTATGTGGAAATAATGATTTTCCCCAATTAGTTTATTAAACCCAATATGAATCCAAATTTTAAATTGTTCCATTTTAAAAGCTTGCTATATTTATATCACAAAATATTTTCCCATATCTACAAGCATATAAAAACCTGTGAAATCAAGTTTGAAAATCATGAGAAATCTCAAAACCATATCAAAATTCCTGAGGGAAAAATAAGCATTTCTCTGAATGGAGGTCATAGTTTTCTAGCCACAGCAATCTTGGTATTCTCTTTTCTCAAGGACAACTAAAACTCTTATGAAGTTTCTGCAATACTTTCCACAACCATGCATTTCTCTTTTGGATAATATTGGAGATCCTGATTCCCAGAAAAGATGAAGATCTTGGGACAGCTAGGTGACTCAGTAGATAGAAAGCCAGGCCTGGAGATGGGAGATCCTGAATTCAAATCTGGGCTCTGATGCTGCTAAATAATCCTGAGCAAGTTATTTAACCCAAATTGCCTAGCTAGCCCTTACTGCTCTTCTGTCTTGGAGCCAATACATAGTATTGATTCGAAGACAGAAAGTAAAGGTTTAAAAAAATAAGATGAAGACTTTCCATGGTTACTGTAAATAAAAAATCATTAGTCCTAGTTTCTTACTGTTGGGGAATCAAAAATTGGTTACATTTTTTATATCTACTTTTAAGAACACCTTTATATATTTCTTATTGCCTTTGAAAATTAATCTATCCTTCACACTAGCCTACTGAGTAAATTAAAAAACAAAATATATTAAGGCCTTCAATCCATAGCTGTTTAGTCATGCAAAACAAATTCTCTTGTTGACATGTCCAAAAATGTATATCTCTTTCTGCATTTGGAGTTCATTACCCTTGTGTCAGTAGGTAAGTAGTGTGTTTCATCTGCATTCTTTTGGATTTGTAGATTATTGTTGCAATAATTACAGTTCTAAAAAATTTCAGTTTTTTTTTCTCTATGATGTTTGTTATTTTTGTTCAGCTGTTTCAGTCATTTCTGATTCTTTATAACCCTATCTGGGATTTTTCAGGCAGAGATACTAAAGTGGTTTGTCATTTCCTTCTCTAGTTCATTTTATAGATAGGGAAACTAAAGCAAAAAGGGTCTTCCCCTATCAAAAGACATGTAATTCTTCCCTTCTCCTTGAATTTCTTTAAGATGTAACAGTTGATATCCAGATCATGTGTCCATCTGGAATTTACCTTCCTTTATAGAATGCTATCTGTCCTCTTCTACTCCACTCATTAATGACCTTATGGAGTTAGGTTATTCTCATAAAAATATGTAAATAAGAAACTCCACATATTGGTTGGTAACTGTTAATAACCTCTCTGTCATCTGGTAACAAGAAAATAAGATCTTTTTTTTTTTTTATCATTCAAAGGGATCTTAGAAGCCAATTAATCCAACCTCCTCATGTATAGATAACAAGGTAAGGTCTAGAGAGGTCAAGTCACACAAATAATAAGTAGCAGAGCCAGGATCCAAAGCATTCTTTCCAAAAGAAGACCTAAGTTTTTTCCATACTTTTTTTTTTCATTTTGAAGCAATTAGGATGTGTCAGGTCAAGTCAGGAAGACCTGAGTTCAAATCCAGCCTTAGACATCTACTAGCCGTATAGACTAGAGCAAATTACTTGATTTTTGTCTACCTTAATTTCTTCAACTTTAAAATTAATATCATGCCAATAACTACCTCAATGGTTGTGAGGATCAAATGAGATATTTGTAAAGTGCCTAGCCTGGCATGTAGTAGGAGTTTAATAAGTGTTTGTTCTCTTTCCTTCCCTTATTTTAGGCCACTTCTGATGTTTTGAGGATCAATATTTAAGTACTCTCAAATGTGTATCACTTCCAGGACAAACTTATTTGATAAGCTTTTGGTCAATTATGACTAGTTTTGCTATTTTAATTTTTTTCAAAGCCATTCATACTCAGAAAGTACATTAGGATCTGTAACATTATAATTACAACATAATGATTCTTTAGGACTTGCTATTAAAAGTATTTGTTATAAAAATCTTTATTGATTTTTCCTTTTTTTTTTGGTCTAGTACTCCATTGTTTCTTCTTTAAATGCACAAGGAATGACTGTTTTGTTAGATCTCTTGCCACAGTATCTTGAAACTTGTAATAAATGAAATGGGTTTGACAAATGTAAGAATTTTTAAAAATTAAAAAAAAAGAATTTTTAAAAATTGTGGTCACTGTTTATAAAAATTAACTCAAGTCACGAGACTGTTAGTAGCTTCAGTAGTTGTGTTATATAGAACAATAGTGATAGTAAGAGAGGGAAATTGTATAAAGGAGGTAGAAAAATATTGCCTAGCTAAAAGTACCCTAAGTCCAGATATGAGTGCCTCCAGACTACCAATCCAAATCCAGATTTCCAGAATCCAAATTTGAACCTCACCAATCCATGAGAGTATTTTGAGCCAGGCATTTCAACAAACAAAAACAGACACCAAAGAGGCTGAGCCTCAAAGGCAGTCTCTCACACCAAGGAGGCATGAATCTCACCCAAGTAAGCATCCCTCTTGAGCTGGAGTCTCCAATGCAGAAAGTAAAATCTTTACCAGAGTCCAAAGTCCGAATCAGGAAGCCAAAATCCAAAGCTTCAAAAGACACTGAACTGTCCAAGAGCTCTATCTTCTGAGGAGCCAAAAGACCACAAAGAATCTCACCAGAGCTCATGCCCAGGAGGCAAAAGACCACACCAAAAAAAAATGCCTCCTGCTTATATGAAATTTTCTCCACCCATCAGCTCTCCTCCTCACATCTCAGGAATCAATCACAAGCTCCCAAATTGCCTAGCACTGCATAGAGCTGGGACAGTGCTTGTGGTCTTTTAGGGTATGAACTTCCTTTTCTAGTAAAAAAGGTTCTTATTAACTAAGTGTTAATGACAAAGTGTGAAAGGCAGAGCACTCCAGGTTCTTGATTGATTAACTTAAAATAGACAAAGAGTTAAAATTCTCTTTCACAAACTGTTCTTCCTTAACCTCTCACTCTTTTATGAAATATTTTTCTTAATCTTCCATCATCCTTCTCCATAAGATTTTTCAAAAGTCTTTCAAATGCCTCATTTTATCTTTGGTGGTGATAAAATAAAGATAAATGAAGGCAAACTTGCAAAAGACTTTGAGGGAAAAGCATGCAAGAACCTTGTGGAAAAGACTGTTTGCAAAGGCAGTTGACCCCTGTGGAAGAGAAATTGGAGGGAAAGGTAGGGAAAAGAAAGTAGCTGTTTAGAGGTAGGCTAGGGTGTGGAACAAAATCAGCCTAGACTTCAGGGATATTTAGCTGGGTTTATTTAGGGTTTAAAAAAGAAAAGTTTGGGGTTAGCTAGAGAAAGTTTGAGCTCTGGCAGCTATGCAGGGACCAAAATTCTCAGGACAAAAGGCTCTCCAGGGCAAAAGGTGCCAAAACCCATGCTTGTCTCTTCTTTTATACTTCTCAGACACCTCCCACAAAGAAAGTGGGAGGTGTCTGAGGAAGTTGCAGTGGAGAATCCTGGGAGATGTAGTCTCCCAGGGTTTAGAATATTCCAAAATACCCACCCGCATGCCTGGAACAATTTGGGGTCACATTTTGGAATGAGAGGAAAGGATAAGTGAGAGGACATAGAGTCCCAGGGGAGTGCTTTTTGCCTTAGGACACTGTGAGTGGGAGAGGAAAACTTCCTGTGGCCAGTTTTGATTGATTACAAGGGGGTTTGACTGAGCTCCAGACCTACCTGAGGAGATCCAGTAATTCAGAGACTATACGTGATCCCAACCCTCATTCTGACCCCGTCTTAGTGTTGAGATCTGGAGATTTCATCTGTGTGAGAGAAATTGCCTAGACAGAATCTGTTATACTCTGAGCCAAACCACTCTTGGTTTAAGCCTGTTGGCTTTTAGCTAAATCTTATAATCTGAACATTGTTCTCATTTGTGGACCAGTTAGTCAGATTTTAGTTAGCTAGAAGGGTTTAGGCCAGTGGTTATCAACCTTTCTAATGCCGTGACCCTGTAATACAGTTCCTCATGTTGCAGTGACTCCAAACCAAAAATTTCTTTTGGTGGCTACTTCAAAACTGTAATTTTGCTAGAGTTATGATTCGGAATGTAAAAATACCTGATATGCATTATGTATTCTCATTGCTACAAATCAAACATAATTTAAACATAGTGATTAATCACAGAAACAATATTTAATTATATGTTGAGAAATATTAATCCAGCAGGAGGCAGCCTGAGCACTGGGGGGGGGAGGTAAGTCCTGCCTGAGGAGGGGGTCTGCAGACACTGCCTTTTTCTTTCTGTCATCTCCTTCCAGCTTGAGCTGAGGCTTCACTTTGCTGGGGTTACTCGGCTCTGTTATCTGCTCCAGGAGTTATCCACTCCAGGACTCATTCTTAACCCCTCCGGAGCCAGCGCCCGGGTGCTCTCTCTGGGTCTCTGTTTGAGTTGGGTTTCCAGGCAACAGGATAAATCCATCGCCCCTCATAGGGGGAGGGCTGCTGATAGGTAACTAATATTAGTACAATATGCGGGCAGCAGGGTCCCCGTTCTTTCTGAGATCTTGCTGTAAAGTAGCGCTATTTATCAGTGGCTAAAGCTATTGGAAATATCTTGGGCGACCCCTATGTTTTGGTCATTCGACCCCTGCTGGGGTCGCGACCCACAGGTTGAGAACCTCTGGTTTAGGCAGATAGAGTAAAAATGCAGTTACTCAATGATGTTGGGACCAAGCAGGTCCTTGCAGACCAGTATCTGAGTGGGAGGCGGTAGAATCTGGTAGTTTAAGCTATTCCTTTTATATTGGTCTACTACCTATCCTGCTATTTATAAAGTAAACATAATTTATTTGAATAGCATCAAACCACAGTCAGATTTTTGTTAAACTTAGAGAGGATTGGTGTGACTGAACCCTGGGCCCACAGATAGGCCAGAACCACTGTTTGGGTCAGCACTCATACAAACTTAAACCCACACTAAGTTACCTTTGTTAGTCGTTTAACCCTCATTCTTTCATTGGTCACTTCTTTCCACTTACCAAAGAGATTGTTTGATGGCTACTATGAATTTTGGTGTTTTTGACCACCTCAGTAAAAAATTATTTTATATCATTTAAACATCTTTATAGAATTATTAGAAGTAACGTCTATGCTCATTCTTCTATCCACTTCTCATTTTTAGTGCCAATGATTTATGTAAATGGATCCAATTGGAATTTTTTTTTATCATTACCATGTCTTTTTCTCATTTTTATTCTTTTAGTTTTGTATTGCTTTTGATCTTTGCCGTAATAAGTCAGTGATCTAATTGCACAGTGATTGATAGTTTATTCAGAAATAGTCTCATTAGTAAGAAGTCATTTGCTATTCATTAAAAAATAATCTTCTTTTTTATGTTCTTTGATACTTGCTATGGGTTTGCCAGGATGTCTCAAGTTTTCTGACAAAGAAAATATTTCAAATCCATCAGTGCAGAGTTTTCATAATCTTTGTGCTCTCTCATTTCTTACGCTTGAGCCATATTTCCCAAGATACTTTGGTCATCCTCTCCTATGCCCAGCTTTGCATTGAAATCACAAATATCAATGTATGCCATGGATAATTTCTCTACTTTCTCATGCTTCATAAGAAACGTTATAATGTTATATTCGTTTCATTATCATATCATATTATCTGCAACAATCTTTGTGGCACTTATTTGTTTTGTTTTTGCTGACACACAATTACTAGAAGAAGAAGAATGATAGCTAATAATAGCTAACACTTATGTAGCAACTTGCTATGGGGAGCTAGATGGTATAGTGGGTAGAGTACTAAACCTGGAGTCAGGAAGACTCATCTTCATGAGTTCAAATGTAGCTTCAGACACTAGCTATGTGACCCAGGGAAAATAATTTAATTCTTTTTGTCTCAGTTTCCTCATATGTAAATGACCTGGAGAAGTAATAACAAACCATTCTAATATCTTTGCCAAAAACATTGTTTTTATAATACCCATTTTTTGTTCTCTATAATACTTTATTTTTTAATTGAAAATTTTTATTTAATTAGTTAATTTATAATATTTTCCATGGTTACATTATTTATGTTCTTTCCCTCCCCTCCTATTCCCTCCCATAGTTGACACACAATTCCACTGGATTCTACTTGTGTCATTGATAAAGACCTATTTCCATATTATTAACATTTGCACTAGGGTAATTGTTTAGAGTCTGCATCCCCAGTCATATCTCCATCAACCCATATGATCAAGCAGTTGTTTTTCTTCTGTGTTTCTATTCCCACAGTTCTTCCTCTGGATGTGGATAGCATTCTTTCTCAAAAGTCCTTAAGAATTGTCCTGGATCATTGCATTGCTGCTAGTAGAGAAGTCTATTACATTCTATTGGACCACAGAATATCAGTCTCTGTATATAATGTTCTCCTGTATAATACCCATTTTAGAAATAAGGAAAATGAGGCAAATAGAGATTCTATGACTTGACTGACTAAATGTATTGAAATGATGTTTCATGTTGCATTTGGTACATGAGGGGGAAAAACACATTTGCCTACTTAGGTATTTTGCTTACAATCAGAAAGCAAATCATTTAACCTCTATCAATATCAACTGCCTCACTTTTAAAATGAGAGGATTAGAATGGATGGTCTCTAAATTCTGTTTCAGTTCTAAATCCAACAGTCTATAAACCTAAACTCCTTTCTTTTCTTCCTCAAGGAGAACCTGTGAGTCATCTCTCTATTTAACTTCAGCTTCCTTTTATCTCCTGGGTTTTATCTTCAACAAGAATGTCAAAGTTGAAATTATTCACTCTATTTAGTAATATTCACTTATTGGGCAAGAAATGACTTTTCTTAGAATAGTGTTGCATGGAAGATTTTCTTTAAAAACTGGACAAGGACATCACATTTAATTATTAATAGTTAATGAATAACTATGAAGAGTCTAAAAACTTTGGGATTTTCAAGGACCTCTGTATCCTTTTTGACTATTCTTCTACCATCAATGACAAAGTAAAAAAAAATTACAACAATAAATCTATATAAATGATAGCACTTACTATGTGCTATAAACTTTACAATTATCATCTCATTTAATCCTCACAACACCTAAAGAAGTAAAGGCTATTATTATCCACATTTTGCAGACAAAAAAACTAAAACCAAGGGAGGTTAAATGACTTTTCCTGAATCACACAATTACTAAGTATCTCAGGCCAGATTTGAATTCAGTTATTTCTGAATCCAGTCCAAAATTTCAAAAGGGATCACAGAAAATGGAAGACTTTCTTTATATTTTTTCATTCAATCAAACAAAAAAATCATATGAATATGAAGAAATTTCATGTTTGCGGAAGGATGTTATCAAGCAGTTGTGATAAAAACTAAAATAGAAATGGAATCACTAAACTGAACAAAAGCTTCCTGGAGGTCATATACTGACTTCTAAAAACACCTATTAACATTATCTATGTCCTATTGCATTTTACTTATTGTTAAATATTTTCCAAATATATTTTAATCTGGTTTTTGCTTAACAGCACTGCAGGCAGAAAGAGGTATATTTGACCCCTATGTGGGAGATGGCATTCTTATTTAGGTACTGATTAGAATAGATAATTTTTTAATCTCTTGCAATTCCAACATATTTTTATTTCAACTATATTAGCCTTGGAACTACCATCAATGAAGTGTGTGGATCCCTACTAATCACTAATTATATGAGTTCAATACTCTGACCTTTATTCCCTTTCTCCCTTGCCTCACAAATTGTTCTTCCTTATAGTCCAAATCTTGGCTTTCATCCAGTCAACCACTGACTTGAATTGTAAACTCTGTCACTTTATCCAAATGTGCAAGAACCAAATGCTTCCTTAATGGACACTTTTCTTTTCTTCAAACCTGTCATGAATATGTCCACCAAATACTCTTATAGACCAAGTTCTTGCAATCTCCAAGAACTTTCTAAATGCACCAATCCAGATAACTACCATAACCCAGTCCTAATATTATTTCAATAGTATGATATTTCTTGTTAGGATATAAATCCATCCATTAAAATTTTTCCTTTATGTCCCTTAGAATCTCCTGGCAAGGGCTTCCATTAGGGAAGCTACTTACTCAAGAATATTATCTCTCAATTTCATTTGTTAAAAGGCATCTGGAACCAATCTTTCAACTCTCTTCCATATACTCTAGTGATCCTGGCTTTCTTGCCATTCCTCAAACAAGACCACTTATCTGTTAACTTTAAACATTTTCACCCATTGCCTGGAATTCTCAACCATTCCTAGAAAGTTCTCCCTCATCTGTAGCTCCTTGCTTCCTTTAAGTCCCAACTACAAGAATGATATTAGAAAATAAGTATTGTTTTATTAGTTTAGAGATAAGAAATAGAGTGGCTGGCTTGAGAAAGAATTGGAATTTGAAGCAGAGCTGAAAGAGCATGTCAATTTCTAAAGTTGACTATTATAACCATTTTTCTGTGTCAGTTACTCTCTCTATGAGTTGGGAGTTGGTCTCTGGCAATTGGCAAAGACACACTCACTCAGAGACTCTCTCTCAGGGCTGGAGGAGCTAACATATTTGCCTCTCTCTCTGTCTGAGGGAAAAAACCTGAAGAAGCTTAGTGTTTTCTTTTTCCAACTTGGGAAACACTATTGACCATCTATTTTTGTTTTTATAAATTGGTTTATATCTGAGAAGACTAAAGAAAGATCTGGTCTTTGTTTTGGACTCTGAGTTTGACTCAGAGTCCTAATGTGATTCTTGTTGAGACTCAAATCAGCTAGCCTTTGTTATTGTATAACTGTAAGGTGAAGTTAAGAATTATAAGGATAATAGTGGTAGTTTTATTTAGAATATTAATACATTTGGGTTAGTTAGATCAGGTAGGATTAGTGTAGCCTGTGAAACACAGGAGAAGCAGTTCCTTGTGGAACCAGGGAGTTTATTTGGGTGGATTTAGAATCCCTTAGAATTAGAAATCCTTTTTATCCTTATATATTTCAAAAAATATTTTATTTTTTTATAATAATAGTCTCTTTAACATCCTTGCACCTGGCCCTGAAGGGAAGTTCACATTTGAGCTTCACTTTATCACTGAAGATACTTTTGATTACATCTATCAAAAATATCTGAACAGTTTTGAACCTGTATTGGCATCGTTTCCCATCTATTTTTATGAGACATCATTATTATTTCTACACAACAAAATCCTATGTTCTATAGAAGTGTTTCCTAATTCCCCTTATTCTAATGAATTCCCTTTGTTGATTATCATCTATCTATCCATCTCTATCTCTATCTTTCTATAGTTATTTGCTTATTGTTTCTCTTATGACTTCTTGATAACAGAAACTATATTTTGCCTTCCTTTCCATCCCCAGAACTTAGCCATATGTATGGCAAATAGTAGATGTTTAATAACTGTTTATTGGTATTTACCTCTTCTTAATTCTCAGAAAAGCCAGTCTCTACCACTGCTATTATCCAACACAATAAAGACCATCTAGTTATTTTAGTATTTTGTGAATACTAACTACTTTAGCATTCTGACAGTCCATTTTCTATTGATTAATATCCCTACATAACAGATTCACTTTTTTCTTTGGTTATACATATCCTGGAAGATGTCTTCAAACTCTAGTGTACTCTTCTTTTTTTGTATCAGTAAATGCTGATGCCACCACTACTGAAAAAGTTTTAAGTATAGTTTGAGCTATATAGAGGGAGTGTTTTCTTTCTAGTTTAAGGGTCAATCAACACAAGTAGTGAGAGACTCATCAATAGAAAGCGGAATAGTAGGTGGTAAAATTTTGGCCACAGCATTCTGTATAACATACTTTTTTTTTTAATTTTATGATATTTTATTTGATCATTTCCAAGCATTATTCATTAAAGACAAAGATCTTTTTCTTTTCCTCCCCTCCCCCCAACACCCATAGCCGATGCGTGATTCCACTGGATATCACATCTGTTCTTGATTCAAACCCATTGCCATGTTGTTAGTATTTGCATTAGAGTGTTCGTTTAGAGTCTCTCCTCTGTCATGTCCCCTCAACTGCTGTAGTCAGGCAGTTGCTTTTCCTCGGTGTTTCTACTCCCACAGTTTGTCCTCTGCTTATGGATAGTGTTTTTTCTCCTAGACCCCTGCAGAATGTTCAGGGACATTACACCACCACTAATGGAGAAGTCCATTACGTTCAATTATACCACAGTGTATTAGTCTCTGTGTACAATTTTCTCCTGGTTCTGCTCCTCTCGCTCTGCATCACTTCCTAGAGGTCGTTCGGGTCTCCATGGAATTCCTCCACTTTATTATTCCTTTTTGTACAATAGTATTCCATCACCAACATATACCACAATTTGTCCAGCCATTCCCCAATTTATGGGCAATCCCTCTTTTTCCAATTTTTGGCCACCACAAAGAGTGCAGCCATGAATATTCTTGTACAAGTCTTTTCCCCCATTATCTCTTTGGGGTACAGACCCAGCAGTGCTATGGCTGGATCAAAGGGTAGACATTCTTTTATCGTCCTTTAGGCATAGTTCCTAATTGCCCTCCAGAATGGTTGGATCAGTTCACAACTCCACCAGCAATGAATTAATGTCCCTACTTTGCCACATCCCCTCCAGCATTCACTGCTTTCCTCTGCTGTCATGTTAGCCAATCTGATAGGTGTGAGGTGATACCTCAGAGTTGTTTTGATTTGCATCTCTCTGATTATAAGAGATTTAGAACACTTCTTCATGTGCTTATTAATAGTTTTGATTTCTTTATCTGAAAACTGCCTATCCATGTCCCTTGCCCATTTATCAGTTGGAGAATGGCTTGGTTTTTTGTACAATTGATTTAGCTCTTTATAAATTTGAGTAACCTTTGTCAGAGGTTTCTATGAAGATTTTTTCCCAATTTGTTGTTTCCCTTCTGATTTTAGTTACATTGGTTTTGTTTGTACAAAAGCTTTTTAATTTGATGTAGTCGAAATTATTTATTTTACATTTTGTGATTCTTTCTATGTCTTGCTTGGTTTTAAAGTCTTTCCCCTCCCAAAGGTCAGACATGTATACTATTCTGTGTTTACCCAATTTACTTACGGTTTCCTTCTTTATGTTTAAGTCATTCACCCATTTTGAATTTATCTTGCTGTAGGGTGTGAGGTGTTGATCAATTCCTAATCTCTCCCACACTGTCTTCCAATTTTCCCAGCAGTTTTTATCAAGTAGTGGATTTTTGTCCCAAAAGCTGGGATCTTTGGGTTTATCGTATACTGTCTTGCTGAGGTCTCTTGCCCCCAGTTTATTCCACTGATCCTCCTTTCTGTCTCTTAGCAAGTACCAAATTGTTTTGATGACTGCTGCTTTGTAATATACTTTGAAGTCTGGGACTGCAAGGCCCCATCATTTGTGGTTTGTTTGATTATTTCCCTGGATATCCTTGATCTTTTGTTATTCTAAATGATCTTTGTTATGTTTTTTTTTTTCTAAATCAGTAAAGAAATTTTTTGGGAGATCAATGGGTATGGCACTAAATAGATAAATAAGTTTGGGTAGGATGTTCATTTTGATTATATTGGCTCATCCTATCCATGAGCAGTTAATGTTTTTCCACTTGCTCAAGTCTAGTTTTAGTTGTGTGGAGAATATTTTGTAGTTATGTTCATATAGTTCCTGTGTTTGTTTCAGGGAATAGATTCCTAGCTATTTTATTTTGTCTAAGGTGATTTTGAATGGGATTTCTCTTTCTAGTTCTTGCTGCTGAGCTGTGTTGGAGATATATAGAAAAGCTGCTGACTTATGTGGGTTTATTTTGTATCCTGCAACTTTGCTAAAGTTGTTGATTATTTCAATTAGCTTTTTGGTTGAATCTCTACGATTCTATAAGTAGACCATCATGTCATCTGCAAAGAGTGATAACTTGGTCTCCTCCTTGCCTATTTTGATGCCTTCAATTTCTTTTTCTTCTCTAATTGCTACTGCTAGTGTTTCTAGTACAATGTCAAATAGTAGAGGTGATAATGGGCATCCTTGTTTCACTCCTGATCTCATTGGGAATGCATCTAGTTTATCCCCATTGCAGATGATATTAGCTGATGGTTTTAGATATATACTGTTTATTATTTTAAGGAACAACCCTTGTATAACTATTCTTTCAAGTGTTTTTAATAGGAATGGGTGTTGTATTTTATGAAAGGCTTTTTCTGCGTCTATTGAGATAATCATGTGGTTCTTGTTGGTTTGCTTGTTGATGTGGTCAATTATGTGAATGGTTTTCCTAATATTGAACCAGCCCTGCATCCCTGGTATAAATCCTACTTGATCATGATGGATGACCCTTCTGATCATTTGCTGGAGTCTTTTTGCTAGTATTCTACTTACGATTTTTGCATCTATATTCATTAGGGAGATTGGTCTATAGTTTTCTTTCTCTGTTTTTGACCTGCCTGGTTTTGGAATCAGTACCATGTTTGTGTCATAAAAGGAGTTTGGTAGAACTCCCTCTTTGCTTATTATGTCAAATAGTTTATATAGTATTGGGATTAACTGTTCTCTGAATGTGTGACAGAATTCACTTGTGAATCCGTTGGGTCCTGGGGATTTTTTCTTAGGGAATTCTTTGATGGCTTGTTGGATTTCATTTTCTGATATGGGATTATTTAAGAATTCTATTTCTTCTTCTGTTAGTCTAGGCAGTTTGTATTTTTGTATATATTCATCCATATCCCCTAAATTGGTGTATTTATTGCCATATAATTGGACAAATTAATTTTTAATGATTACCTTAATTTCCTCTTGATCAGAGGTGCTGTCCCCCTTTTCATCTTTAATGCTCTTAATTTGCTTTTGTTCTTTCCTTTTTTAATTAGATTGACCGGTACGTTGTCTAGTTTGTTTGTTTTTGCAAAGTACCAGCTTCTTGTCTTATTTATTAAATCAATAGTTCTATCACTTTTGATTTTATTAATTTCTCCCTTAATTTTTAGGATTTCTAGTTTGGTTTTCTGCTGGGGGTTTTTAATTTGATCGCTTTTGAGTTTTTTTATTTGTATTTCCAATTGATTGATCTCTGCTCTCCCTAGTTTGCTAATATATGCACTCAGGGACATGAATTTACCTCTGATTACTGCTTTGGCTGCATCCCAAAAGGGTTGAAAGGATGTCTCGCCATTGTCATTTTCCTCAATGAAATTATTAATTGTTTCTATGATTTCTTCTCTAACTAAACAATTTTGGAGTATCATATTGTTTAATTTCCAATTATTTTTTATTTGGTTTTCCAGTTACCATTACTGATTATTATTTTTATTGCCTTGTGATCTGAAAAGGCTGCATTTATTATTTCTGCTTTTCTGCATTTGTATGCCATGTTTTTGTGACCTAATGTATGGTCAATCTTTGTGAATGGGCCATGTGGTGCTGAGAAGAAGGTGTATTCCTTTTTATCTGTATTTATTTTTCTTCATATGTCTATAAATTCTAATTTTTCTAAGACTTCATTCACTTCTTTCACCTCTTTCTTGTTTATTTTTTTATTTGATTTATCTAAATTTGATAATGGTTGGTTCAAGTCTCCCACTAATATGGTTTTACTGTCTATTTCTTCCTTCAATTCTCCTAGTTTCTCCATCAGAAATTTGGGTGCTATATTATTTGGTGCATACATGTTGATTAGTGATATTTCCTTATTATCTAAAGTCCCTTTTAACAAAATATAATTACCTTCCCTATCCCTTTTGATCAGGTCTATTTTTGCTTTGGCTTTATCAGATATCATGATTACCACTCCTGCCTTCTTTCTGTCAGTTGAGGCTCAGAAGGTCTTACTCCATCCTTTAATTCTGACCTTGTGGGTGTCTACCCACCTCATGTGGGTTTCTTGAAGACAACATATGGTAAGGTTTTGGATTCTAATCCATTCTGCTATTCGTCTATGTTTTATGGGTGAGTTCATCCCATTCAAGTTCAAAGTTATGACTGTCACTTGTGGACTCCCTGGCATTTTGATATCCTTCCCTAATTCTAACCTTTCTTCTTCAGCTCTATCTTTTAGTCCAGTGATTTACTTTAAATCAGTCCCCCTTGTCCCCTCCCTTGATATGTTTCCCTTTCTAGTCCCTCCCTTTTTGTTCCCTTCCCCTTCCCCCTCTTCTTCCCTTCCTTTTTTGTGTTCCCTTCCCCCTACCCCCCTTGGTTTTCCCTTCTCCCTTCCCTTGTTGTGTAAGATAGAATTCAAGATCCCAATGGATCTGGATGTTCTTCCCTCTCAGAGTTGATTTCCCTGAGAGTAAGGTTTAAGTAAAAACTCTCTTCCTCTCCTTCTTATAGGAGTTTTCTTCCCCTCCCTTTCCTGTGTGAATCTTTGTGTGAGAAAGATTATTCTATTTGGTCTTTCTTTTCCCCCTATTTACACATTACATTTTCCTCACATGTTAGTATACATAGATTGCTATAAATGTTATCCTTATACAAGAGAGTTTGAATAAAAGAAAAAGATAACATTTTTCTCCTTTCCCCTTTCCTTCATATTTACCTTTTCAGGTATTCCATGCTCTTTGTTTTTCGATATCAAACTTTCCACAGAGCTCTGGTCTTTTCTTTGCAAAAACTTGGAAATCTTCTATTTTGTTGAATGCCCATACTTTCCCTTGGAAATATATAGTCAGTTTTGTTGGATAGCTGATTCTTGGTTGAAGGTCCAGCTCTCGTGCCTTTCTGAAAATCATGTTCCATGTGTTAAGGTCATTCAGAGTGGAACTTGCAAGGTCTTGTGTGACCCTGATTGGCATTCCTTTATATCTAAATTGTCTTTTTCTGGCTTCTTGTAAGATTTTTTCTTTTGCTTGAAAGCTTTGGAATTTGGCAATTACATTCCTGGGAGTTGTCTTTTGGGGATTTAGTGTAGAAGGTGTTCTGTGAACTCTTTCAGTCTGTATTGCCCTCTTGTTCTAGGATCTCTGTGCAATTTTGTTTGATTATATCTTGTATTACAATGTCGAGTTTGCTGTTTATTTCTGGCTTTTCTGGTAGTCCAATTATTCTTAAATTGTCTCTGCTCTCTCTATTTTCCAAGTCTATGACCTTGTCAGTAAGATACTTTATGTTCTCTTCTAATTTCTTGGTCTTTTGGCTTTGCTTTATTAGTTCTTGCTCGTTGTCTTCGAGTTGCCTAATTCTGACCTTTAAAGCCTGGTTTTCCTTTTCACTTTGGTCAAACTTGTTTTGTAGATGCGTGAATTTCTTTTGCATTATTTCCCACTTTTCCTCCCAGAAGGCTTCCATCTTTTTGATCCTTTCTGATTCAAACTCTTCATGGGTTTGTGGGGAGTTTCCATTTCCTTTGGAAGGTTTCGGGGCATTTGCTTGTGTTTCCTCTTCTATCTCCTCTGTATTTTGTATTTTTGCTCCATAAAATGTGTCCAGAGTTGCCCCTTTCTTCTTGTTTTTCTTGGAGTTTTGAGGATTTTCTGTGGAGTTTTCCATCTCTATCTAAGTGGGGAGGTCTAGCTTTTCTTATCTCTGTCTGGTGTTCAGAGGCTTTAGCCCCAGGCAGATTGTCCGTTCTATGCAGTTGTTGTTCTGTCTTCCTGGGGAAGCCAGGAATTGCTGGTGTTTCCATGTTACTGCCCTCCTCAGTTCCCTCCTGATGCTTCTCCACTGCCCCACTTCCACCCTCTGAGCCTGGCTTGGCCCTTTCCGCAAAGTGTTTGTTTCAATGTCTTAGCTGGCCAGAAGAGCCTGCACTCTGCGGGTGGAGGGGCAGCGGCTTCCTGGAGCTCAGAGGGCTCCTGAAAGGATTAACTTTCACTGGGTTGAACTGAGTATGCCCTGAGGCAGGGACCCTCTGTGAGACTCGGATGGAAGGATCCAGCCAGGGGGTTACAGGCTCCCTCCCGTCTCTCTCTGTTTCCCTGCTGTCTGTGTTGGGTGCTTCCTCAACTGAGTCAGGTTGTTTTCAGGAGGCGGCCTTCAGGATAGCCAGCCCTGAGGCTCTGAGGTTCTCTCTGCTGCTTCGGACTCAGCGCTCTGGGTTGGGGGGGATGGGTCCTGGGACCTTCCCTCTGCATATCCCTTAGATCCAAGTGATCTCGGGTTCTGGCTTTGGGGGGGGGGGTGTACCTTTTGATCCAGGTCCAGGAGGAGGATTCCCGGGGTCTATGCTGTTGTTCATTTTGAATTTCGGTGCCTTAGGAGCATACAGTTTGAGATTGGTAAGGAAGGGTTTCCGGAGATCCAAATTCCAGCTTTCTCTAAGCTGCCATCTTGACCGGAAGTCTAAAACAGACTTTTAAAAAAATGTTTTGTTTTTATTTTCCACCTCCCAAAAAACTTTAATTAATAGCAAGAGTGAAATAAGGAAGTACTTAAAAGCAGATGTTCAGATAAACATCAACCCTCCTATCCAGGAAGCCAGTAGCAAGTGATGGCAGAGAAACAGCAAAGACAATTTTCTTTTGTTTCATGCAGTACCTGATTGATGCAGGTTGGGGTTCCCTGTGGTGGGCAGGTTAAGTTCATTGCTGTTGTGGTTTTTTTTTAAGGACAGAGAATGTTTTCAAATTGATCCTAAGACTCTCTCTATATGGTATGTATGTGTGTATGTGTGCATGTATAGATATAGATATAGATTTATATATAAGATATACATTTATGACCTATGATATACATTTATACATATTACACATATATAAATGATGCACATTTTAGGGCCAACCATTAGAATGTAAGCTCCTTGAGGGAAGGATTATTTTTCCCTTTCTTTGAATTCCTTAACACACAGACTGGGACCTTACTCTGGAAAATGATTCACAAATCCTTCTCAATTGATTGATTGATTGATTAAAATCTGTCTGAATGCAATAAAATGGATTATTAAATACTTTCTTGAATTTGTAACTAGTGTCATGTAACTACATTGTTGAGACCATTAGTCCCTTAATAAATTATACATGAGTTTTACAATGTGGTGACTTCACCAGTGCAAGCTCTGATTGTGTGGGTGTCCTTCACAAGTAGTTTCAAAATGTTTTTGGACTCTTCTTGGGATTGGTAAGATATAGAACAACAAGGAAATCACCTAGGAGAAAGACAAAAGAGACTGGGAGGAAGGGAGAGAGCGGAAAAGGGAGAGAGAGAATATGCTTTAAATTTCCTCCTCCACTTCCCAAGATAGGTGACTAGTGTTCCATAAATGACAACAGAGGTAATAGACAAAATAGCCCTAAACTTCAGTGCATAGAGGTAGGTGTAAATAGTACTAGATTATAGCTAGTATTCATAAAAGTAAATATTCTCTAGACCACAAGGATAAAACTCATAAAAGTTTGGTAAAAGTCATCAAGCAAATAATTCTCTAGTCATCTGAATCACCAAGGTGGCACAATAGATAGATTAGTGGTCAGAAGTCTGAAAGACCTACTGTGTTAACTGTTGTTTGTCCCTGGACAACTCATTTCACCCCTGCTTATTTTTGTTTTCTCAACAAATAAAATAGGTTAAATCGTTGCATTTACCTCTCAAGGATGTTGTAAAGAACAAATGAAACTACATAGTGTTTAATACAATGCCTGACACATAGTAAATACTTAATGCTAACTTATTCTCTTCCTATTTGGTGAGGATTCTGAGAATGCTTCTCTTTGCTTCATATCCATATTTTTTACCCTGCTATAAAGTTTTATATTATTGTCATCTGGTCTGATCTTTCATAGAGATGCAATGGGATAGATAATTAGAGCTGAAGTTTAAATGAAAAGTGACCTAAAATAGCATAAGATACAGAAAGTAGGAAAAGATTCCAATGTTTTGATGTGGAGATTTGAGAAAACAAAGAAATAGATAGTATTTGATTAATGCAAATTTTTTTTAAATTCCAAATAACACCTAATAATAATGCAGCTATACTATTTTGTGTTTACAAAAAATAAAAGCAACTGAGTGGAATTTGTTTCCCTAAGATTTAGAAATATATCTTTTTAATACACTCTAAGACTTCTTTTAATTTGAATACATTTTGAGTATCTCTTGGATTTTCAACAGCTTCATACACAATGTGAGCTTTGATTTCTTTCAAGAGGCCTGACATCAAACTTAATAATAAAAAAGAAAGCAGGTAGTTTTTTTTTTTTAATTCTTTCTCAGCATCTCTGAGCATAAAAATTTCTACCTTGTTCTTTGTAACCCTACTGTATCCTTTCTCAGTCTGTAGCAGAGCAGAAATAAAAAAGGACAATACCCAGTAGACTGTGACTGCTGATGTGCAGAGAACCTTTAATTGCCTGCTGTGGTTTTTCAACTGCAGAGTTTCTCAAATAGTTCCATACTGTAACAGGCAAAATTCATTAATCAGGTTAATATCTGGCTACTGAATTTTTGAGGATTAATTTATTTGCATGTATATAAAATTCTTTAAAATGATTCATTCAGAACTTCCCAAAGAAACACTAAAACTCCCCTGAAATGCCTTGTGTTTTCCACCAGATACACTTCTGTTCTTTTTGGAATGTTTATAAAGGATCTTGGAAGTAAAGAAGACAATGCTTTACCCTAGAAGTTAATTAAGAACAAACAAACATACCACATCACTGTTTTGCCATGCATTTAGAATTTGAGAATGACATAATTTTCACTCCAAAAGAATGTACACTTTATTGAACCAAAACAAAAGATAGAGAAGGACTTGTGGTGTTACACATCATGAAGATTCCAAATGACATCAAAATGTGTCTAATTGCAAATATCCCATGACTCTTAAGGAAGGAGGTAAGGAACAAACTTTCTACAATTAATGCAAGGGAGCACAGCAAACTCAGACAGGAGTACTTTTTGTTGTTCAGTCATTTCAGTCTGTTCCAACTCTTTGTGACCTCATTTGGGATTTCCTTGGCAAAGATATTGGAGCGGCTTGTCACTTCCTTTTGTAGCTCATTTTATAGATGAGGAAACTGAGGCACACAGAGTTAAGTTACTTGTCTTGGCTCACATAGCTAGTAAGTTGCTAGTGAATTCAGGTCTTCCTGAGTGAAGGTCCAATGCTCTATTCACTGTCCTTCCTTAGATGCCTGAGGAGTACTTGGGTAATATATAAACTGGATTTAATTTGTCTCCATTTGGGGAAAGTGGCATGCAAATAGGACCTCTTGGGCCAGAAAAATAGTGTGGGACAATGGAAAGAATGCAGAATTTTGATAAAGGTTCAAATCTTAGCCCTGCTACTGAGAGAAACCAATATGATCTTGGGCTAATCCCACCACCTTTTGCTTCTAAAAACCAAGTAAGAGTTGGTATGTTATGGAAAATAGCCGAGCAATACTCTGACTTCTGCAAAGAATCCACAATCCTTGAATGACTCAATGCTCTGCAGCATATTTGAGTGTTCAGGTACCATAGCTGAATCTTGAGTCCTCTTTTCAAATCAAATACTCATAAATGCAAATGTGAATATATATATGTGCACATGTGTATACATATGTTTGTAGTTATTAAATTTCAGATTCTGTAGAGACCAAACGCAAATTCAGACAACTCAACACCATTTTTTTAACTGCTTGAGCTGAATAGGCTCTGACTAAAAAATATGTTTTAGCATTTTGCTATGAAAACTTGGAATGAATAATTTTCACATGAGGTATTATATAAACTTGTAAGTTAATATTAATAATTTCCATAGCACTAATGCGTATTGAGTGTTTCTATCCTAATAACTCTTTGAAGTAGACATTATTGTGCCATTTTGTGGCAAAGGAAACTGAAACTCAGATCAGTCAAATAATTGGTCCGGGGTCTCACGAATAATGAATGATAGAACCAGGATTCAAACCCAGTCTTTATACTCTCCCATGCTTTTTCTCTAATGTCATGTGTCAGAAATATACCAGACACTTCAGGCCATTAAGCCACTTTCAGATCTCCAAGTCTTATCCATGGATATTTAATACTCACCCAGAAGAATGCAAGCACTTATAGGGCAAGGACCTTACTTTGGTAATTGCACTTATACCGTGCTAGGCACATGCAAAGTGCTTAATAAATGCTTCTTTGTTGAGTAATTGTTTGGTTACCGAATGTACAACAGTAGCTATTGTAGGATAAAACCTCAATGTTGAAAATCAATTTTCATTTGACCCAATAAGAAGGGAAAAATACATTTTTGCAAAGTAATCATAATGAGTTATTTGACTGTGAGGGTCAAGCAGATTTAAGCCTGTCTTTAAAGCAACTTGGTGATTTATACTATAAGCATAATATGAAAGTAATTTAAATTAATTTTATTGAGCAGGATGAGATCCATCAGGATGGTGCTCTGCAATGGGAGACAGAGAACCTGACATACTGGCTCTTCTGAGTCCTTCCAGGGAAAAAAATAAATCTCCTTCTGCAGAGAATCTCTCTAGGAAAGTTAAAAAGTCAGTGGGGACTTAAGGAGAAATTTGCCTGGTATTTAGCCACTGAAATAAGAAGGAGGCCATCTGTTAACTTCAAGGTTTAATTACTTTGGCTAACTTGCAACTAAATTCAGTTATTTCTGCCCTGCCAAAGAGGTGAAAATATAGTCAAAATTAGGATGTAATATTTTTAAATACACACATAAAAAAAAAACAAAACCTCTATATGATTTTTTGCCCCCTAAATATCAAGGACCAGAGGCAAAGTTCCACTTACTCCAGTTACCGCAATGAGTAAAAGCAAAAATAGACATTAGAGTGGACTTTTAAAGGTTTTTTTTTTTTAATTTCATTCAACTAATGGGGCTTTAGTGGGGATAGAGAAAATGTACATAAAATTCTTGGTAAACTATTAAGCACTAATTATAATTCAGCTGTGTGGGCATACATGTATGTGTAGACACACATATTTATATCATATAAATTGATATATACAATATATGTGTGTGAAGTAGTATACACATATAGAGGTACATGTATGTGTGTATACAAATGCATACATATATGCATATGCATATAAAAGTTATTGTGTTTCTTTTGGACAGAGGAGTTTTTTGATGGCCTCTTTCATATCCTTGTTCCTCAAACTATAGATAATTGGGTTAAAAAAGGGGGCAAGGACAGCAAACATCACTGCAATAGTTGTGTCCCAGATTGGAGGGTAAGTAGCTGAAAAACGTAGATACATGAGTCCTACACTGCCAAAAAACAACAGGAACACTGCAAGATGGCTGGCACAAGTGGAAAAAGCCTTTTGGCGACCCTCTTTTGAGGGTATCCTTAGGATCACAATGATAATTCGAATATAGGAGAGGGTAATGATTAGGGCAGTAGAGAGAATGGCAATAGCATGGAATATATCCTGCACCAGGAGCATAGAGGTATCTTTGCAAGCCAAGTTCAGCACAGGAGCAAAGTCACAGAAGATCTGATGGATCTGATTAGAGCCACAGAAGGGTAGGGTGGAGATCCATGCAATCTCAGGCAATAAGATAAGGAAGCCAAAGACACAAGAAACAATGTTTAACTGGGCACAGAGCCTGGGCGTCATTATGGTTGGGTATCTGAGGGGATTACAGATCGCAATATACCTGTCAATGGCCATAGTCATCAGCAAGATGCCTTCAGTGTTTCCAAGAGAATGGAAGAAGTACATCTGTAGGAGGCAACCAGTGAAGGAGATGGTCTTCTGGTCACTGACAAGGTTGGAGAGCATCTTGGGGATGGTGGCTGTGGTGTACCAGATCTCCAAGAAGGAGAAGATGCTGATGAAATTGTACATGGGGTTGTGGAGTCGGGTATCCAGCCTTACAGCAATGAAGATCATGAGGTTCCCAGTGACAATAAACAGGTAGATGAGGAGCAAAGGGATGAAGAACAAGAAGCCCCCTTCCTGAAATTGGGGGAACACAGAGAAGAAAAACTCTGTCACCATTGATTGGTTCTTATTCTCCATATCATAGGTAGAATCACCTGGGAAAGGAAGAAAAAACAAATAGTGGCCCCTACATCAGAAGGCCATGTCTTTTGGTGTATTTTAAAGCACAAATCAACACCTTCCCTCTTCCCTTCCCCACCACTTACCTATTCAATGCTTAAATTTATATGATTTACAGTTGAGAGTTACCTCAGAAATTTTCTTGTGACCCTCTTGCTTTTACTTTCAATCATGTGTTTTGATGATCTCCATTCTATACTATAGTCTTTCTCTAATAGCTTATCCTAAAGTAGAGGAGATACTAGGTTCTTGGAGGCTAGGACTCTCTCTGTTTCCTGGTGTTCCCATCTCTAACATCCTTCATTTCTGCAGGCAGAAGAGCATTACAACAGCTTTTCTGAGGTTAGCAGGAGATGAAAAACTATTTCAATTGAGTTTTCCCTTGGTGTCCAAACTTCTAGGGGAAAAAAGCACCTGGTCAGAGTGGGCCACTAAATAGAGCCCTAAATTTGGCAAAACATAAAAAGACCTGATGGTGACTTGAGATTCAAGTCCCTTTGCTTAATTTGTGATATTGGTGAGGTCACAACATGTGAGCACTTTGGTTTCCTTACCTAGCAGAAGAGGCAGAGTAATATATAGTGGGAAGAGCATAAGTAGTAGTAGTCTCTCGGTAACCGAGGATGACGATTGTCTTTGTGCGTTTTCATCTATGGTGTATAGATGAGTGTACACAGAGACAGCTGTGCATGGAGATTTAAGTGGAAAAGTCGTTAAGAATTCAACTTAAAAGGGCTCAAATTCAACTCCAGGTTCCATCACTTAATGTTTGAGAAAACTGAAGCAGGCTCTCTGTTTGCTTCAGTTTTCTCATCTGTAAAATATATTTAATACTTGCAGTACCTATTCAAGAAATAATGCCTCTAGAAGCTAAAGGTCTATTGTCATTGATTGTCATCATCATCATCAACATAGCTAGCATTTATGTAGTTTTTTAAAGTTTGCAAAATACTTCACAAATATTTCATTTTATCCCGACACCAATCTTAGAAGACAGGTCTGGTTATTATCCCCATTTTACAGATGAGGAAACTGAAGCTGAAAGAGTTAATACAAAATATATAGCTCATGCTTGATCCTGGATTTGAACTCATATTTTTCCTTAATTCAAGGCCAACATTTTATTGACTACATTATCTGGTCTCCTTTATAAAACAATTAAGTGTCATACAAATTATAATTATTTTAATTATTATTGACTTTTATAGGTGATGCTTAAATTAAAGCAATAGTTTTGGAGCCAGAAAGACTTGAGTTCAAACCCTATATCTGACACATAGTTGCCATCTGGGCCCAGGCAAGTTCCTTAACTATCAAATGGAGGGGGCTGGATTAGTTGGCCTCTGAGGTCCTTTACAAAACTATAATAAATAGCACTTATTTAGTACTTTTTAGTTATGTAAGCATTTTTATATGTTCACTCATTCAATCCTTAACTCTGGGAGCTATGTGCTATTATTTTCCCCTTTTAACAGATGAGGAAACTGAGACACAGAGAGTTTCATAAACTTTCCTAGGGTCACATAGCCTTTAAGTGTTTGAGGTCAGAATGGAATTCAGGTCTTCCTAACACTAGGTCCAAAGCTTGATCCACTGAGCCACCTACAGGCCTATAATCCTAAGACACCACTTTAAGGTTCACAGAGTGCTTTTGATTCATTATCTGCATTATAATCTTGTGAAATAATATCTATAAAATGTGCAGCATAGTACCTGGCATGTCGTAGACAATAAATATTCATATCCTTTCCATATCTCCTCTCTTCCCCCTTGCTTACAGATGAGGAAAAAGAGGAAATTCTTACAAATAAATGAAATGTCTTCTAGTAAGATTCAGAAGCAGGATTCATCAATCTAGGCACTTCCTGACTCCCAGTCCAGCTGTCTCATCCCTACACTAGGTTCCCTCTCAAAAGGGTTAGGCAAGCTTCTATTGAAGAGTCCATTTAACTTGACATCCTAAGCAAATGATAAGGTCTGGCACATCCTTCAAACAAAGAGAGAAATCAAATCTAGGCTTGTCAGTGCATTAACTGTCTTCTGTCTGGTGTTCGATTCCTTAAGAGGCTAGAGGCTCATTGGAGAAGGCTGGTTCCCAGATGAGGAATTTTTGGCCAAAGCCAATCGTTAAAACATTTACAAAGTCAGAGTACTTGGATTGTCACCTGCACTGGTGTGGAAATCAAGATATTTTGCAAGATTTTCTAAATATTTAAGCAATATTTTTTGTTGTTATTGTTCAGTCATTTTCAGTTGAGTTCAATTCTTCATGAAACCATTTGGGATTTCTTGGTAGAGATACTGGCTGGAATGGTTTGACAAATCTTTCACTAGATCATTTTTCAGATAAGGAAACTGAGGTAAACAGGGTAAGGTGATTTGCCCAGGGTCACATAGCTAGTAAATGTTTGAAGCTGGATTTGAACTCAGGAAGATGAGTCTTCCTGATTACCCACTGCACTACCTAGCAAAATCTAAGCATTAATAAAAGCAGGGTTTCAAGAGAAGTTGAACAGATAAACATCTATCACAACAATACAATGGTTATAGTTAGGAGCAACAGAACAGGGAAATCATTTATCACACTACTTTTTCAGTGAGGACAGATATTAGTCATGAGGGGTTTAACATGACTCACAGAACTTTCCTCCAACTGACTAGATGATGTCTCCAGGTCCTCGTGGTTCTTTAGTTTTTTCCCCCCTAAATCCATGTTTTCAAACAAAAGAATCATTCAAAGAGAGATGCATAGGACTTTGCCTATCTGATCTGATCTCTTTCCCCAATTTCTGTTCCTTAGTCCAATAGAGGATTTTACCTCTTCAGGGAAACTTAATTCCCTGACATAGTAGTCCTCTCCATGGTCCAGATGTCCCTCTAAGCACAAAACTTACCACTAATTCTACTCACATTCACCTCTGCCAGGTATCCTGAGCACTTTCTCCTTTCCTCCTTCCTGGCATCTTTAATGTCTTTGTAGTGCACCAACAGTGGAGGTCTATAGCACCTTCTCAGGAAATAGTACAATTTGGAAGATTGTCTCTACTGGGATTTTTTTCCCTCATGGCTTCAGTTCCAAATCAAAAATAATCTTTTCTCCCATGGAGTTTATTATGATGTTTATTTGCTCACAGGTGGGCTTCTCACTTATTAGATCCCCAGATCCCTATGAAATCAGGAGTATGAACAAAAGTAAATATCCAATACAAAAATTTTTGGAGATTTCTGGTTCTGCTTTGCTCATTCACTGTCCCCTACCTGAAAACCCTTCTTTTAAACCCTCAGGCCATCCATTAAGACTGAGCTTATATGCTCTTTCCTACATCATGCCCTCTCTGATATCATCCTTAGTTGATACTAGTCTTTCTCATCCTCAGACCTTGCTTAGCACCTTCCAACTCACTTGCACATTTACCACATCTTCTTTTCATTAAAATTACTTTGTATTATCCCTCTAATATTATAATCCCTAGGAAGATAAGAACCTGACTCTATTGAATTGTGTATCTTTCTCTAGGGCACAGAACATTGCAGTAATTCAATAAAGGTTTATTTAATTAATTCCATTGGCTTCCTGGCCATGCATTTTGGTGTAGTAGAAAGAGAAATTAATGGTGTCTGAAGTGAGAACTCTTATAAATGCTTGTTGGATTGTTTGGATCCAATTGTATCTGAGCAGTGGTATTAGTTCTATCTCTAATTATCCCTGTCTCAGGATAATTATTAGCCTCTCTGAACTTTAGAGTCATTGGCTAATTCAATCCATTCATTTTTTGGACAATAATAGAATCATAGACTTAAAGTTGAAAGGAATTATAGAGGTCATCTAGTTCAATCTCTTCATTTTACACATTAGAAAACTGAGGACCAGGTAATTTGAGTGACTTGCCTAAGGTCACTTAAGTAATGAGTTCAGAGGTTCTCTAATTCCAATATTTTATATATATATATATATATATATATATGCATACATACATATATATTCAACTATATCATAACTCATTTATAACTGCATAAATAGCTCTTTTATGGTCATATTCAGCCACTTCAGAAAGTGTCAGGGTGATGAGTTTTTTCTCCTTTTTTATAAATTTTATAAAGTAAAGACCTGACCAATGGAAGCTCTGTTCTACCTGCTTCCTGTGCATATGGAAAAGACTGGGGAGCCTACTTAAAAAAAAAAAGCCAAGGTTACATGCAATGGAAGGACACTGCTGCCTGATATGAAACACGTTCAGAAATTCTGTAACTTATTTCTGTTTGCTTTCCAGATGGTGAAGAGATAAACTGCTGATTGGTGGAGGAACCAGATTCATTCAAAAAGGTACTAACCAGTCAAAGCAAGTCTCTTTGATCCCCAACCATGGGAATGCCATAAGTCAGATAATGGGGTCAGTCTACCCCTAAAGCAGGCAATATGCAGAGTGGGGCATTTGGAGAGGGCAGCTGTGAGGAAAATGAAGACTCTGAGGATAAGAAATTGCTTTCTTAGTAGGTTTTTGATGAAAGCAAGAGGAATGAATAGCTGAAATTGGCCCATGTGTAGCACCTTGGTATTGGTACAGAGTAAGAATTCCATTTTCTTCTGCCCTGGGACCTATAGTAGGGTTTTTGCAGTGAAGAGGACAGTCAGAGCTTTCTTAAATCTCCCCAGAGGAAAGTACCATCCATAAGAATTTCTAGGATCTGATGATGGGCAGCTGCTGAGAATTTTATAGGAGTTTCTTCTTTGGAGGAAACAACCCTGGGGCATTACATTAATGCAATTAAAATTATTAATCCATTAATTATTCCTCCTTTTGTATACTGTAATTTCTGGCATGATTATATAAACAAAGTTTAATACAAAAACATTTTCACTGTATTACTTTTATGGCTATTATTATTTGTTTTGTTTCATGGCTATTAGTGAAATTAATTTTGTCATTTAGAGAAGAAAGGTGCTAAAAATTTCTTCCAAATGCAAGGAATGCTGCAAGTCTCTGAGTTAGAGAGAGAAGATGTTTTGAGTTTTTATGTCCCCCTGGGTAAGCATAATGTAGTCTATGAGCACATGATCCTTTTGTTGCTTCTATCTCTTTCATCTATGATTTCTTGCATTTAAGTGAAGGGACATTGGCAATGGCTACAACCCTGTGAGCTTCAATAGGTGAGCATAGTGAATCACTATGAGACTGTGAGCCACAATCCATGCCAAGTATGGTAACCAGATTAGCCACTGAGGAGTGAATCACCTATGACTTATTTGACTCAGCATAAATCAGATAGCCAGAAGGGTGAAAAAGGGAATTCATCCACTAATGAAATCAAATTTGGAAATAAAATTGATGGATCAATGCTGTGTAACAATCTTTTATGTTTGAGTTCACTTTCCCCAGGGACTAAAGTATAGGGGAGAGTCTGTCCCCAGGAGTTGGGAGAGATGTTTGTCATTCCTGTTTTTATTATATCTTTGGAGCAATTATCTTTTTGTAGAAATTAAATGATGTTAATTGTTTACATGGAAATGGAACAGTAATTTCTGAAGCTTAAAAAGGAAGGAAACAGCAAAATAGGAACTCAAGTAAATAGCCTTGAAGAAACACCTATTACCCTTAGGTGAGCAGATACCACTAGATAGAGATGAAGCCAGCCTAACTCTGGAAAACTGAATGTTAATATGTGTGGATGGTGAGAATAAGTCTACAGTATAACCCCATTCATTTTTATTGATATCTTTTTCCTTTTTTGCCATTTTCTTTTTCAAATATATGATTCCTTCTTCCCCTACCCAATCAGTCATCCCTGTGATGATGATTCTTATAAAGAGGGAAAAATAGTTCAGAAAGACCAATTACCTCATCCATCATAAATAATAACATATTCAGTATTTTATACCCATAGCTGCCCACCACTGCAAAGAGAAAAGAGGGCTTCATTTTCTTAGTTTCTTGAGGACTGAAATTGGTCATTCTAATTATCCAGAACTCATTTTAATCATTGGCAGAAAGATGTTGGAGGACTGCCTGCTTAATGTTTTTTGCAAAGGGCATGACCTAAAGTTGTCTTCTATGGAGATAGGTTGTGGTGGGGATTCTCATGAATGCAATATATTTTCAATATCACACAAATTTGGGAGATGCAATATTTTAACTTTACCAGCCTATCTTTGACTACCTTGCACTTAAGGTTTAATCACCCAGAGACTGAATATAAGAAAGGTACTCACCGTGTGATGATATTTCTTCCCCATTCTGCCTTCCAGAGTAGACTTTAGCCTGATGTTTATGCTGTTCAGGACATGTGGAGAAGATGCCACAGTCATGATGATAAACAGCTGCTTTGAAGGGAATCTGTTACACTATATAATTGAATGTCTCTGAATGAAAAGGAATACCATTTTGCTAAGATTTATGAAGTTTGGCAGTTTCCAAACCGTTCCACTCATCTCCTTAGTGATTAAAATTTTCTCCATCAATGCCAGTAACAGGAGGCTTTCTGGTTACCCTGGTTAGTGTAAGACACTGAGCCAGGAGGCTCAATAAATAGAAGATTACAGCTGTAGAGATGGCATAAATATCAAACTTTCTCCTGTCAGTGTGAAGCTTTCCAGGCGAGATTGCCAAATTGTTTCTGAATTCCCTATAGGGAAAATTTGAGCTATGGAGCAAGCTTCCCAATACCAGTCACATGAAGAAAACTTGGTAGCTTTTAAAGTATATCTTTTTATCTGCCTATTATATTTTCTACTGGAATCTCATAGATGATGATATGGTTGCAATATTTCAAAATTATTGTATACCAAGGATCAATGCATACTACAGAGGACATCAGATATTAAGGACCTCATTGGGTGCTGCCTGATCAGGCTGAGCTTGGGCAAAGGAATGAGAAAATACAAAGATAGAATCTACGATACTATGCCATTTGTGTTGAACATTAAATAGTGCTGTATGCTATATTGCCCTGAGAGCATAGCCACCACCCTGATGTATACAATTTTATCAACCCATAGGTTAGTGGCATTAGAAGATGCATGACAATCTTGAAGTTTATCTATCTATCTATCTATCTATCTATCTATCTATCTATCTATCTATCTGATCTATCTTCTGTCTGTCAGTCTGTCTGTCTTCTGTTTGTCTATCCAATTATCATCTATCTGTATATCTTTTTCTAGACAGACAGTGGTAACTACTAGCATAAATATTGTACACTCTTGCTATCCAGGGACTAATACACATAACTCCCTTTGAATGGACACCTATGTTATGCCTGCAAAAGTGGAGAAGTTGTTATAAGTCCCAAGTTTCTGGATGGCTTTTCTTTTTAATAGATTGTGAGAGGATACTTTTTAAATTTCAATATTGTTTTTCTGGTGGAGGTCCCATCTGCTGTTATGAGAAGGAAAATCATATCAGAGGGGGACTTTTTTCCATTTTTCATTTTTTAAAATTAATTTAGAATATTCTTCCATGGTCACATGATTCATGTTCTTTCCCTTCCTTCCTCCTTCTCCCCTCCCAGAACTGATGAGCAATTCAACTGGGTTTTACATGTATCATATGTTTTCCTTCTACATTTCTACTCCCACAGTTCTTTTTCTGGATGTGAATAGCATTCTTTCTTATAAGTCCCTCAGAATTGTCCTGGATTGTTGTATTGCTACTAGTAGAGAAGTCCGTTACAATTGATTGTGCCACAGTGTATCAGTCTCTGTGTACAATGTTCTCATGGTTCTGCTTCTTTAGCTCTGCATCAATTCCTAGAGGTCTTTCCAGTTCACATGGAATTCCTCCAGTTCAACATTCACTACAATAGTATTCCATCACCATCAGATACCACAATTTGTTCAGCCATTCCCCAATCAATGGACACCCCCCTCCCAATTTCCCAGGTTTTTGCCACCACAAAGAGGAGGCAATAAATATTTTTGCACAAGTCTTTTTCCTTATTCTCTCTTTGGGGTAGAAACCCAGCAGTACTATGGCTGGATCAAAGGGCAGACAGTCTTTTAAAGCCCTTTGGGCATAATTCCAAATTGCCTTCCAGAATGGTTGGATCAATTCAAAATTCCACTAGCAATGCATTAATGTCCCTATTTTGTCACATCTTTTGATTTCCTTTACATGCGTTCAGCCTACTCATCAGGCAGCTGCTGATCAGGTCCCCTTGATTCAGGAAATGCCTAATGTAATTCTAAGTCAAGATTTTATTGAAAAAGTTTGACAAATAAATAATAATTGAACCCAGGACACACATCAACTAAGGAAGTTCATTTCATCTACAGAAATTTTATTCATTTATTCACTAATTCACATATTTATTCATTTAGTTTTAATTTTTTTTTGCTTTTTTTCATTTTAAAAACATTTTATTGACATTTTGCTTTTACAAAATCTTACAGACTACTGCCCATCTGTGAGAGGTGTCTTATAGCAAAGTAAAACAATTACATAAAACTAGCCATAAGATGACTTCACCTGAAAATTCATACAACATCCTAGTTCTGTATTATCCTTCATCTCTCATTTTTATCTTTCAATTATTTTTTAAATTAATGGAAAGGATTTCTATTCACCCCAATCCCAAAACCCCATTGGGAGGGAAAAAGAAAAATATTATTGTAACAACTATATATAATCATATTTATTTATATTTAAGTATATTATATGTATTTATATCTAAGTGTATTATATAATGTGCATATATGTATATATCTTTATACATATATATGTATGTATATATATCATGCATGTAGGTTACTTGTGGGGGAGGATGTATATGGGTGTGCCTCATTCTGTACTCAACTCTATCACTTCTCTTCCAGGAGGAGAAGATGCTTCATTATTGGTCTTCTGAAACCATACATAGATGTGTAGATTTGAGTTCTTGAATCTTTTAAAACTGATTGTTTTTCAATTGCTTGATCACATGGGTCAATAGGGATATGGTTGCGGATGTAGATTCTAAATGATCACCCTATTGCGAATATCAATAATATGGAAATAGATCTTGATCAATTATACATGAAAAACCCAGTGGAATTGCATGTCAGCTACGGGAGGAATGGGGGAGGGGGGGAAGAATATGACTCTTGTAACCAAGGAAAAATATTCTAAATTGACTAAATAAAATTTTCAAAAATTAAAAAATAAAATTGATTGTTTTATAGTGCTGATAATCATATAAATTGTCCTTTTGATTCTGCTTATCGCATTAATGAATTTATGTCTTTAAAATCATTCATTTTTATAACATTGATTTTATAATATAAATTATTCTAATTCTATTTACTTCCCTCTGCCTCAATTTATGTCTCTCCATATCTCTTTGAAAAGAAATTCTCTATTTTTATAGTATTCAATCATATTCACATATCCCAGCTTAATTAATCTTCAATCATTAATTGGCATCCTTTTAGTTTTCAGTACCTTTCCCCCACAAAAAGATTCACTGTAAATATTTTTATACATATAGAATCTTTTCCAATTTCTTTGATCCCTTTTATTTAAATCAAGTGAATGTTTAAGTCCTGATCCATATACACATTAGTTTCTCCCAGCCACCGTGGCCCCCACCTGTGGTATGGCCTCTGGTTCCATTTTCTTAGAAAGGAGCTGTTGAATATAAAGTTCATGTCAAGAGGTTTTGAATTATGGGCAATGAATGTAAGGGTTTTAAATTTAGAATTGATGAATTGTTGCTCCTGTAGTTGATGATTGTTCCATACAACACTAGCCCTTAAATTCCCACTCCCAGCAAGGCTTATATATGTGTGCATCATAAATAACATTTGTCATGTGCACTTCAATCTCTTGCGTGCATTTAAAATCATACTGGGTATATATTTTGGTGGGCTCAGATTATTTAATCACACAGCTAAAAGAAGTGTCTAAACCAAACTGGACACACATACAACAGGTATTAAACTGCACTCTCTTACAATGATGATCTTTAGTGTGCACGTGGTCTTGTAATAGCCTTTACAAAATTTTTGATTCTGGCAAGAGACTTCTCAGACTCTGCCAAAGCTCTGTGCTGATTCAGTCAGGCATCCAAATGACAAAAAGACCTGCAATGAAGGCAGTAAACACTTCAACTAGTCCCTATTTTGGCATGTTGATGATACTGCAAAAATAGAAATAGCTTTTGTTCAGATTATGCATGAAGACATGTTATACCTGTGACAGGTATAGTCTGCACCCAGAAATTCTTTTATATCTAGGATTCCATAATACTGGTCATCAGATAACAGTTTAAAGACCCTCTCTCTCATCATGGAGTAACACATTGATTGTCACCCACAAATCTTCCTACAAAGAGCCATAGCCATAGTCCATAAGATCTTTTTCTGAACTATAAAAGCTAGGATCTGGTGAAATAGTAGGGTCTCTTCCATTAGCCAAATATTTGGAAGACAAATTAGTTCCACAACTGGTGTAATTACCATCCATCAGATGACACCTTTTAGAACCAATTACTCTCTTATAGATGATCCATTTTAACTTTCTATATGTTCTACTTCTTACCTCTCCAGTATTTTGAACCACACTCACTGTCAGCCTCATGAAGTATTCTCAAGAATCACAACTTTCAAAATATTTTGTAGGAATACAACCATTCAGGAGAACAATTTGGAACTATGTTCAAAGGACCGTACAACTGCATAATATTTGATGCAGCAATACCACTATTAAATCTGCGTCACAAAGAGGTCAGAGAGAGGAAAAAGACCTACTAATGCAAAAATATTTGTAGCAGCTTTTTTATGGTGATTACATTGAAATATTATTGTGCCATAAGGAATGATAAACAAGACAATCACAAAAAAACCCTTAAAGGACTTACATGAAATGATGCAAAGTTAATGGAATGAGCAAAACCAAGAGAACATTGTACACAGTAACAGCAATAATGTATGATGAACAACTGTCAATGACTTGACTATTATCAACAATGCGATAATCCAAGAGAATTCCAAAGGACTCATGATAAAAAAGGCTATCCACAGCCATAGAAGAAATTGATAAGGTCTGAATGAAGATTGAATCATATCATTCTTAATTTTATTTCTTTCATTAACTTTTCTATAATGTAAGCAATATATCATCTTTCACATGACAACATGGAAATATGTGTTACATGATATCATATGTACAACCTATGGCACATTATCTGTAATCTTGGGACAGAGGGAGAGGTGAAAGGAGGAAGAAAACATGAATTTAAAATGCTATTAAAATTGCAACCATATGTAATGTGAAAATATAAAATTTAAATATACATATATATAACATTATTTAGGAAGCATTGATCATCTAGTTCTCAAAACTTTTGCCTATGTGTGAACAGAAATGTATTTAACCCTGTACTACCCAATTGTATCTAAACTAAAGTTGGATTTCATCTAAGAATCACTGAATCTCTGCGGACAAATCACCCTGAGCAAAGGATCTAAGCTTCTCTTGATTGGCAAACCAGAATTTCTTGTTAGATTCAATGGCCCCAAAGCACTTTTGGGGCCTGTCCTATCTCATCCTCCTTTCAAGAAAGATTTCAGGGATCAAGTCTGTACTATCAGATACTATGGACACAGAAGGTTATGATGACAACTTTGTTATTTATTGGAGTGCTTGAAGAGATACCATAAAGTCAGCAGTAATTTGTTTACTTTAAGTGAGTTCAACATGGCTTCTTAGCCCACTCTTAATCTTGCAACTGGGTCAGGGTTTGTTGTGGTTGACCTTATCCTTTTATCCTTGAAAAAGGCAAAAAATCCCAACTTATTTTCATGGCCCTGGGAGAACCTGGGTACAGCCTCAGCTTAGAATCAGACTGTTTCAGCCTTTCCTTGAGATATGGAGAAAAATTATTTCACAGAAGGATCACAATTCAATATTAGTTTTCCATGCCCATAATTGTGTTATTATCACTTAAAAACTTCTCTACATCCATGTTAATGAACTCCAAAATTCCTTCATCTGATGATTATCTTTTTATCATTCCATATTTCCCAATGCCTTATGATCCCAATTCCATCCTCAGTGTGATCACCAGTCTTCTACCCTCCCAATTATTTACCAGATGACCATTTTATATAGGCTTTTCTCTCTTCCCTTTCTTATTTATTTGGAAAAACATTAGCATCTATTTTGCCCCTTCATCCTATCAATGATCATGTCTTGCCAAATCCCAACATTGTTTTCCTCCCAACATCTAACTCTTTCATCCCATTTATATACTAGAGAAATTCACAAAACCATGTTGGATTGGATCCACTTAAATTTATGTCATATAATTTTAACTGAGCTCTAACTTCAGCAAGTCAATCCTTTGACATTTCTCTAATCAAGCCACTAAACCTCTAATGACTGTGCCTGTTAGATATATTTTTTTATTTCTCAAGTCTCTTATAATATCCCATCCCAATCCCACCAATTGAAGACCTACCCTCATTCACTTAAAAATGGAAGTCATTCATCTAGAACTACTTATCATTCCTTCCTCCTCATCTCATATCACTCAGACATCTTCCCCTCCAATGTCTTTCTCCCCTATGTCTCACACAAAGAGATGACTCATCTCCTTATCAATTCTTCTATAGGCACCCCTGATTCCATCTACTCTAATCTTCTCTAATAGACTTTTCCACTATTATTTCCATTCTTTGTCTTGTCTTTAATCTTTTTCTATCCACTTCCTTCCTGATGATAATATGTTTACATCTCCATCATCTTAATTTAAAAATAAAATAAATCTCATTTGATCAGAGTATCCTGCCTCTCTTACCTCCTTCTCTGCTAAATTCCCTGCGAAAACTGCTTACACAAAGCATCTCAACCTCCTCCCTACTCACTAGGTTGTAAATGCTTTCCAATCTGACTTCTAACTACCATTCAACTTAATCTCCTCTGTCTAGAATTGACAGTTATCCCCCTAAATGCCAAATATAATGGCCATTTCTCAAGCCTGATTCTTCTTGACCTCTTGGCTGCCTTTTATACAGTTGATCATCCTCTTCTCTGGGATATTCTCTCCTTTCTATATTTTATTTACACTGTTCTTTCCTGGTACTCCTCTACTTGCCTGACCATTCATCAGTCTCTTTTGTAAGATCTTCATTCAAATCATTCCCACTGACTGTGAGCAACCTCTAAGGACCTGTTGTCCTTTCTTTTAATACTATCTCACTTGGTGATCTCATCATTTTCCATTAGTCATATTTATTGCTCTATGCACATCATTCCCAGGTGTGTGTGTGTGTGTGTGTGTGTGTGTGTATTCCTAGTTTCTCTTATGATCATCATTCTTATCATCCAGTTTTTGTACTTTAAAATGATATCTCATAGGGATCTTAAACTCCATTTTCCAAAGTATAACTCTATCTTTCTCCAAAACCTTCCTTCCTATATTCCTATTACTTTCAAAAGTATCACTATTCTCCCAGTCTTCTAGGCTCCTCACTCTATTATCAATCTCAGCTTCTTACCTGATCTCATCCATATATCCAATGTGGTAGCAGTTCTTGTTTTTTATACTTTCACAACTCTCTCTCCTGTGTGAGTGTGTGCCTGTGTGTGTATGCATGTGTTCAAATTTCCCCTTCTTTCTATTCATATAGTCACTATCCTAATTCTCTGAAGAGTTCTTTTGAAAACCTGCCAAGGATCTCATACTTAAAAGAACCAAGAGTTAAATTATTGAATAAAAAGAGATTTAATAATCTCAGTCCTTTTTTGACTACTTCTCCTGCCATTAAGGTAGCAGCAGAAAGGGGTCACATAGACTTGAGGACCTGCTTTATATTTTTATTTGTTTTTGAATAAGTGAAAATAATGTAAATGTTAAACAACATTGAGGGAGGCAGTATAAGGGATGTTGTACAGGTCATGTATATGCTAATTAGATTAGATGAATTTTAAAAACTCTTGCAATTCTGATATTATTTTACCTCAGCCATGTTGGCCTTAGAACCAGGGACATGCATCCCTAATTATCTCTGATCACATTAGTTCATACTCACCCACTCATCCTATGCAAATGCTTCTTCCCCATATTCTGGAACTGAGCTTTCATCCCATCAATCATTCAGCTGAATGCAAGTTCTTGTCAGTCCATTGAACCTTTAAGGAACCAAATGCCTCTTTAACAGATTCTTTCATTTCTTCAACTCCATTCCAAATATTTTAATTAACATAATTTCTTCCTAATCTGGAATTTCAAAGAGGTTTCTAAAATTATTGATATTGTCAACTCTTCTAAAACAATTCTAATTTTGTGGCCCCTGCATAATATTTCTTTTTTTTCTTTTAAACATTATTTTATTTGGTCATTTTCAAACATTAATCATTGGAAACAAATATCATTTTCTTTTCCTCCCTCCCCCCCATCACCTCTCCCATAGCCGATGCGCGATTCCACTGGGTATCACATGTGTCCTTGCTCCGAACCCATTTCTATGTTGTTGGTATTTGCATTAGGATGTTCATTTAGCTTCTCTCCTCAATCATATCCCCTCAACCCCTATAGTCAAGCAGTTGCTTTTCCTCAGTGTTTTTACTCCCACAGTTTGTCCTCTGCTTGTGGATAGTGTTTTTTCTCCTAGATCCCTGCAGATTGTTTAGGGACATTGCATTGACACTAATGGAGAAGTCCATTATGTTCGATTATACCACAGTGTATCAGTCTCTGTGTACAATGTTCTTCTGGCTCTGCTCCTTTCACTCTGCATCACTTCCTGGAGGTTGTTCCAGTTTCCTTGGAATTCCTCCACTTTATTATTCCTTTTAGCACAATAGTATTCCATCACCAACATATACCACAATTTGTTCAACCATTCCCCAATTAAAGAGCATCCCCTTATTTTCCAATTTTTGGCCACACAAAGAGCGCAGCTATGAATATTCTTGTACAAGTCTTTTTCCTTATTACCTCTTTGGGGTACAAACCCAGCAGTGCTATGGCTGGATAAAAGGGCAGACAGTCTTTTATTGCCCTTTGGGCATAGTTCCAAATTGCCCTCCAGAATGGTTGGATCAGTTCACAACTCCACCAGCAATGCATTAATGTCGCAACGTTGCCACATCCCCTCCAGCATTCATTACTTTCCTTTGCTGTCATGTTAGCCAATCTGCTAGGTATGAGGTGATAACTCAGAGTTGTTTTGATTTGCATCTCTCTGATTATCAGAGATGTAGAACACTTTTTCATGTGCTTATTAATAGTTTTGATTTCTTTAACTGAAAATTGCCTATTCATATCCTTGCCCATTTTTCACTTGGAGAATGGCTTGATTTTTTGTACAACTGGTTTAGCTCTTTATAAATTTGAGTTATTAGACCTTTGTCAGAGGTTTTTGTTATGAAGATTGTTTCCCAATTTGTTGCTTCCATTCTAATTTTAGTTACATTGGTTTTGTTTGTACAAAACCTTTTTAATTTGATGTAGTCAAAATTATTTTACATTTTGTGACACTTTCTAAGTCTTGCTTGGTTTTAAAATCTTTCCCTTCCCAAAGGTCTGATATGTATACTATGCTGTGTTCACCTAATTTACTTACAGTTTCCTTCTTTATGTTCAAGTCATTCACCCATTCTGAGTTATCTTGGTGTAGGGTGTGAGGTGTTGATCCAAACCTAATCTCTCCCACACTGTCTTCCAATTTTCCCAGCAGTTTTTATCAAATAGTGGATTTTTGTCCCAAAAGCTAGGGTCTTTGGGTTTGTCATAGACTCGTCTTGCTGAGATCATTTACCCCAAGTCTATTCCACTGATCCTCCCTCCTGTCTCTTAGCCAGTACCAAATTGTTTTGATGACCGCTGCTTTATAATATAGTTTGAGATCTGGGACTGCAAGGCCACCTTCCTTTGTATTTTTTTCCCATTATTTCCCTGGATGTCCTTGATCCTTTGTTCTTCCAAATGAACTTTGTTATGGATTTTTCTAATTCAGTAAAAAAAAATTTTGGAAGTTCAATGGGTATGGCACTAAATAGATAAATAAGTTTGGGTAGGATGGTCATTTTTATTATATTGGCTCATCCCACCCATGAGCAGTCAATGTTATTCCAATTGTTTAGATCTAGTTTTAATTGTGTGGAGAGTGTTTTGTAGTTGTGTTCATATAGTTCCTGTGTTTGGCTCAGCAGATAGATTCCAAAGTATTTTATTTTGTCTTGCTGCTGAAATGGGTTAGAGATAAATAGAAATGCTGATGACTTTGTGATAAGGAAATCACTTTAAACTTACATGGGTTTATTTTGTATCCTGCAACTTTGCTAAAGTTGTTGATTATTTTGACTAGCTTTTTGGTTGATTCTCTAGGATTCTTTAAGTAAATCATCATATCATCATCAAAGAGTGATAGCCCTGCATAATATTTCTAATGGTAAAATCTGAACTCTACTAAGATTCCAGCCCTCATAATCTCTCTACAAGATGATACTCTTATATCAGAGGAATTATCCAATCAAGGGCATCTCAATTTTTATTTTTGTTTTTATTTATTTTTTTTATTGTGTATAATGTATAGTATTCTTTTTTTATTTTTTAATTTTATAGTATTTTATTTGATCATTTCCAGGCATTATTCATTAAAGACAAAGATCATTTTCTTTTCCTCCCTCCCACCCCCCGTAGCCGATGCGTGATTCCACTGGGTATCACATGTGTTCTTGATTCGAACCCATGGCCATGTTGTTAGTATTTGCATTAGCGTGTTCGTTTAGAGTCTCTCCTCTGTCATGTCCCCTCAGCCATTGTAGTCAGGCAGTTGCTTTTCATCGGTGTTTCTACTCCCTCAGTCCTCTGCTTATGGATAGTGTTTTTTCTCCTAGATCCCGGCAGATTGTTCAGGGACATTACACTGCCACTAATGGAGAAGTCCATTACGTTCGATTATACCACAGTGTATTAGTCTCTGTGTACAATGTTCTCCTGGTTCTGCTCCTCTCGCTCTGCATCACTTCCTGGAGGTCGTTCCAGTCTCCATGGAATTCCTCCACTTTATTATTCCTTTTTGCACAATAATATTCCATCACCAACATATACCACAATTTGTTCAGCCATTCCCCAATTGATGGGCATCTCCTCGTTTTCCAATTTTTGGCCACCACAAAGAGCGCAGCTATGAATATTTTTGTAGAAGTCTTTTTGTCCATTATCTCTTTGGGGTACAGACCCAGCAGTGCTATGGCTGGATAAAAGGGCAGACAGTCTTTTATTGCCCTTTGGGCATAGTTCCAAATTGCCCTCCAGAATGGCTGGATCAGTTCACAACTCCACCAGCAATGAATTAATGTCCCAACTTTGCCACATCCCCTCCAGCATTCATTACTTTCCATAACTGTCATGTTAGCCAATCTGCTAGGTGTGAGGTGATACCTCAGAGTTGTTTTGATTTGCATCTCTCTGATTATCAGAGATGTAGAACACTTCTTCATGTGCTTATTAATAGTTTTGATTTCTTTATCTGAAAACTGCCTATCCATGTCCCTTGCCCATTTATCAATTGGGGAATGGCTTGATTTTTTGTACAATTGATTTAGCTCTTTATAAATTTGAGTAATTAAACCTTTGTCAGAGGTTTCTATGAAGATTTTTTCCCAATTTGTTGTTTTCCTTCTGATTTTAGTTACATTGGTTTTGTTTGTACAAAGGCCTTTTAATTTGATGTAGTCGAAATTATTTATTTTACATTTTGTGATTCTTTCTATGTCTTGCTTGGTTTTAAAGTCTTTCCCCTCCCAAAGGTCTGACATGTATACTATTCTGTGTTTACCCAATTTACTTATGGTTTCCTTCTTTATGTTTAAGTCTTTCACCCATTTTGAATTTATCTTGGTGTAGGGTGTCTGGTGTTGATCAATTCCTAATCTCTCCCACACTGTCTTCCAATTTTCCTAGCAGTTTTTATCAAATAGTGGATTTTTGTCCCAAAATCTAGGATCCCTGGGTTTATCATATACTGTCTTGCTGAGGTCTCTTGCCCCCAGTCTATTCCACTGATCCTCCTTTCTGTCTCTTAGCCAGTACCAAATTGTTTTGATGACTGCTGCTTTGTAATATAGTTTGAGGTCTGGGACTGCTAGGCCCCCCTCATTTGTGTTTTTTTTCATTATTTCCCTGGATATCCTTGATCTTTTGTTATTCCATATGAACTTTGTTATGGTTTTTTCCAAATCAGTAAAGAAATTTTTTGGGAGTTCCATGGGCATGGCACTAAATAGATAAATAAGTTTGTGTAGGATGGTCATTTTTATTATATTGGCTTGTCCTACCCATGAGCAGTTAATGTTTTTCCAATTGCTCAAGTCTAGTTTTAGTTGTGTGGCGAGTGTTTTGTAGTTATGTTCATATAGTTCCTGTGTTTGTCTTGGGAGGTAGATTCCTAGGTATTTTATTTTGTCTAAGGTGATTTTGAATGGGATTTCTCTTTCTAGTTTTTGCTGCTGAGCTGTGTTGGAGATATATAGAAAAGCTGCTGACTTATGTGGGTTTATTTTGTATCCTGCAACTTTGCTAAAGTAGCAAAATAGATTACATATGATCATCCCACAATATTTCAGTTTCTGTGTACAATGTTATCTTGGTTCTGCTCATTTTACTCTGCATCAGATCATGGAGGTCTTTCTAATTCATATGGAAATCCAGCAGTTTACCATTTCTTATTGCACAATAGTATTCCATCACCATCATATACCACAATTTGTTCAGGCATTCCCCAATCAAGGACACCACCTCATTTTCAATTTTTTTTGCCACCACAAAGAGCATGCCTATGAATATTTTTGTACAAACATTTTTCATTGTAATCACTCTGGGGTACAAACCTAGTAGTGGTATTGCTATATCAAAGGGTATACATTCTTTTAAAGTACTTTGGGCATGATTCCAAATTGCCCTCCAGAATAATTAGATCAATTGGATCAAATCAATGCTCCACCAGTAGCGTATTAGTGTTCCAATTTTGCCACATCCCCTCCAACATTTATTATTTCCCTTTACTGTCATTTTGACCAATCTGCTAAGTGTGAGGTGATATCTCAGAGTTGTTTTAATTTGCATTTCTCTAATCAGGAGAGACTGAGAGTACTTTTTCATGTAATTATTGATGGTTTTGATTTCTTCATCTGAAAACTGACTATTCATATCCTTTGACCATTTGTCAATTGGGGAATGGCTCAATTTCTTGAGCATTTGTCTTAGTTTCTTATATATTTGGGAAATTAGACCTTTGTCAGATAATTTTATTATAAATTTTCCCCAGTTTATTGCTTCCCTTCTAATTTTGGTTGAATAGGTTTGGTTTGGACAAACTCTTTTTAATTTAATATAATCAAAATTATTCATTTTACATTTTATAATGTTCTCTATCTCAAGAGAATTCTCTTAATTTTATATTGTTGAAGAATAATGTCTTAAATCTGTCATGAAATTTCAAGTTTGAATGCCTGTGTTCCAAGTGAAATTAAAAATTAAATGCTAATGCACATTAGCCCAGGAAAGCTAGTCTCTCTTCCTGCCATCCCATACAGTGGAGCACCTCATCTTGTTCTTTTGATATGCTGTGAATATCAAGGAAGCACTGTGGCAGCCCATTTGCTATCCATAACATTATATAAAAACTTAACCTCTTTTATTGTCATGCAAAATCTTGATGCTATATTTCTTATGTTTCTATCCTACTTTTATATCTCCATAGAAGTTTCATTTTGATGCTCCATGGTGTCATTGAAGTGACCCTGAGATTTTATGTAAGGATGAAGTTCATTGCCTTTCTAAATGGAGTCATCCTATCCCAGTTAAAGTAAGTGATAAGATGCCCAAAGAACTAATCTGATTCATAGGCTACAGAAAGAAGTCTTTGATACCGGAGTAATACAGAAAAGGAAATTTGTTTAGATAAATCAATGAACATAGCCATGCCCCAGAAATTCTCAAATTATCACGTTAGTATGTAAGTGGGTTCATTGAAGACACTAGAGCAAAGTAGCAAGCCCAGCAAAACCTCTGGAGAAGCATCCTGGGAGGGAAAGAGAATAAGGAAAGAGAAGCCTAGGCTTTGCCCCTAAACCCACAAACATTTCCTCAGTCCAAAGAATTTTCAAACTTCCAAGGGTCTGGAGAATATTCAATTTCACAGTTCTCACTTTTACTGATTTATCTTGGATTTTAAAGCAAGAATATATCAACTAGAGTGTCAACTCTCTGATGGCAGAGACTGTTTTCTCTGTTTATCACTTCACGGTTTAGCTACAGTCGGTTCTCCTTCAGGAGTTTTGCTGGAACAGCTTCAATTTCTCTAATGACTCTGGTTCCAAGATAACTTGATGATTTTTAAACAATTCCAGATATATAATCAAATTCTCCAGCTTATGTAAACTCAGTTTCTATTCAATATAACTCCAGTTTCAAGGAATGTTTTTTGTACTAAGTCTAAAGTTTGTGGATAAGAATGAGCATCAACACTTAATCAGGATAAGAGTTATTTGATTGAGTAACCCACATCAACTCACTTTCCATTTAAAATATATGCCAAACTAACTGAAATTCTTGTAATTTTTACCAATCAGTGTGATACAGTGGAAGGAGCGCTGATCTATAGTGAAGGCTTTTCAAAAGAGAAAAGGCTCATACTCACAAGAAACTTATGATTTGTTGAAAACAAAACAAAAGATAAATAGAAGATCTGTGGCAGCCTGTGTCACAGCCACCAGGATCCACATTTGTCTTGATTTCGGGATATGCTACAGCACTCATGACCTGCAAAAAAGGACCTGTCACTAGGAGATAGTACAGCATAGTGGAAATAATGTTAGAGTTTTAATTCCAAACCTGCTGCTGAGAGAAAACAGTGTGATTTAAGGTAAGTCACTCTACCTGTATTGGACCTTAGTTTTCTCCCCTGTAAAAAGGGAGAGTTGAACTAGAGCAACTCTAAACTCCCTTCTACCTATACGACTTTGATCCTATAAGACTATAGACTAATTATGTGGTCATGATTCTTGAACACTCTTAATTACATTATTTTACAATGAGAAATAAATGAAGCCATGTACTTTTCTTTACAAATGTACTACCTGCCACCTAGAGTCAACCAGATTGCATAGTGAGTAGAAAACTGGATCTGAAGTCAAGAACATCCAAGATCAAAACTGTCCTCATACACTTATTCATTGTGTACTGCTGGGCAAATCATCTAGTCTCCATCTCAGTTTCCTCAACTATAGAATGGGAATGATAATAGCAACATTATTATCATTTAGGCTCTTTTAAGTTATGTTAGATTTTTCAAAACACAAACTATTCACTTCATTCAACAAGCAAAAAACAAATAGATCAAAAACTCATTATGAAATCTAAAACAAAATCATAAAAAATATTCTAGAATTACTAAGATAGTCATTTTCTTCTGTAAATTACAGAATAAAATATCCAAAACTCTTATCCAGTCTACTTATCATTGAGTAGTTGCAATATTCAGTTTCTTCTACTGATGGAAGGAAAGGTTCCAAGTTCTCCAAAAGTGGGCATATAATTCAGGACATATCATAGAAGTTCAGAATTGGAAGGAAATCTGGAGACCATCAAGTTTTAAAAAATACGTAAAAAGGAACCTCCACTATGTGATATGTGGCAAGTGGTTGCACAGTATTTGTTAGAACTTCAATGATGGGGACTCTTCTACCTTCTAAAGATTATTCTACTTAGGACCCTATCTATGTTCTAAAAGATGCACCCAATAGGCTACTTCCTTAGATAATAATCCATTTTTGTTCAGACATCAAATCTCTTCATTATTTGAGTTAAGAACAGGTATTACAATCTCCTCCATCCATAAGCTATAGAGGTACAGTCTAAATTTAGATCCCTAAATCAAGGAACAAATTATTTGACTATCTCTCCTTGGTAAGATAATAAGAAACTGTGTTGTTACTCAGGTCCCAAACTACAGCATTCTCTGCATTGAAGACCATTCTTTCCATTAGATTCTTTCCATTACTGGATATCATGAAAGATTGCCTGGAACTCCTTGACTCTCTCTTGATACTGTGTCCTAAAGTTCCCTCATGGTAACACAACATGGTAACACAAATATAGAGAGGCTAGTTATTAATTTTGTTTCCAATATGAAGAACAAGATAGTTGGTGACCAACCTTGGGGGATGAAGTGGAGGAGGATCAATTATACTGATTCCAAACACTCAGATGATCCTTAAATGGTATTCTATATGAGGGAGGTAGGGAATCTACATTGCTTCAAGTCATTGCAATGTAGATAGACAAAATCAAGCAAGAGAACCTGGCCAATACATTCCAATGCATCCAAGTCCTTTTATGATAACTTTGTCAGTACATTACTCCCATCTATTTTGTCCTTTCTAGTCAATATCATGTCTATCAGTTCTTTTTTTTCCCTAAGCTAAGAAAGTTTAAAGAAGCTGACCAAAATTCAGGCACAGTGAGAAATTTTTTAGCTATAGCATTTCTTGGAGACTATTTATTTAGTTTCCTGGGGTTTGGATCTGTGTTAGTGATAGGGTGTCTACATCAATGAAACCATATCACTATATGATATGGGAAAAGTTTGTTATTAATAAAACCAAATTATAGTAGAAGATAATTTTGGAAGAATGTTTGAGAATAATATAATCAGGTTTTAAATGAAAATTAACTGTGAGCATATATATATATATGTACATATATATATATATATATATATATTTGAATGAATGGGGGGAGTGTATGTCTATGTCTGTGTCTCAGTGTATGTATATATAATGGCCTGTGTGTATAGCTGAGTAGGAAAGGAAGAATAAAAAAGAATAAATAAAGTCAGGAAAGACAGGATGCAGGATAGCAGTTTCTTGAATAGGTTGGACTTGGAAAAAAAGGTTTCTGAATACAAGACCAGGGAAATTTCCTTTAGGAGATTTTAATGTTCTTTAAGGAAGCCCTAGTTGGGTGGACAAAGAAATGTGCCAAGTATAAGGCTAAGTTACTAATCTCAAACTATATCCTGGAGAAAGCAGGGAAAACAAAGTAGTATGACCTTGTCATTATTTCAGTAAGTCTTATTAAATGTCACATGTCATATTAAAAAGTCACCAATTCTTTAAAGATAATTGTCCAAGGCTTTTGTGCCAATAGACGCAGGAGTGAAGACCAATTAAAAATGCATTATTAGAATCCATTAGTCCCAAATTCCAATCCATAAATTCCCTTCACATTCTAAATTGAGATGCCAGAACATTAACAGGGAAATCTTGAGCTCAGGACCATCTGAAATCATGGAGATGCTAAAAGAAAAGTTCTGTGGCAAAGACCAAGCAAGCATTTTGTTTACGAATATAACCTCTAATACTCTTGAAGAAAATTGCATCATCACCACAAAAAAGCCAGGACACAATCATGTAATGACCAACCACTTTGCAGAATTTCTTCACCTAACTCCTTCTAAATCCAAGGGGATATATTTTTTAAAAAGGACTGATTCATTTATAGACTATAGAACATATAGCCAAACTCCTACACTGTGAGAATTATTGTTTGTTTTATTGCTTAAACCTACATCATCTCTGGCAAGAATTATTTTAGTCAGCTTTCTGAAGCCATAAAATATTTTGCCATGAGGATTTTGTATATTAATCATTTGCAGTTAAAAAATAATTTTGAATTGTTAACATTATTAATGTATATGGCATTAAAGTTTGCGAAGTTATTTCCTCAAAAAAATCCCTTACAGAGAGTAATAGACATTAATATGGAATTTTACAAATCAGAAAATTGAGACTAATGGGAATAAAATATTTTTCCCAGGGTTACAGAGCTAAAGAATTTCAGACCTGGGATCCAAATGTAGATTTTCTGAGTTCAAGCCTATTACTCAATCCATCTTACCATACTACCTCAATAATGTTATATGTCAGAAATGTACAACATTAGTGACTTCTGTATTCTGCCCCACTATTTAAAAACCTCAAAAGTTTTATCTATGAATATACAGTATTCCTAAATAGCATATAAAACCTTTGGGGAAGAGGAAATTGTATATTTGTAAGCCCAGGAAGTAGCATAATGTCTGCCATATAGTAAGTGCTTACTAAATGTCTATTAGTTCCTTATTTCATTACGAAATGGATATGTTGGCACCAAGTTGATTGTAAGGTAAAATTCTGTATTTTAAACATCATTTTCTATTTGACTCATCAAGAAAAAAAGAATATAGATTATTGAGGCAACATAGCCACTAGAATAAATTATAATAAATGCAGAGACACAATGAGTCTTTTTTGTAACTAGGGCAAGCAGCCCTAAATCTGCCTTCTAATCAACAGTGTAATTCTTGCTGTGGAAATAGTGAAAAAGTAAATAAAACTTTGGTTGTGGGAAAGAGAGACCTTGTCATACCTTTTGAAGGTACCAGGAAACAAAGAATCCATCTATGAACACTGTTTCACCTCCCCATAGGTGAAGAAAAGAGGACTAGAAATAAGTTCACCTGATAGGAGCTTCATAACTTAATGAATTCCTTTGCTAACTTGCTACCAAATTTAGTTATTTCCACAATGTTAAAACAATGAAAGTATGGCCAAAATGAAAATGTAACAAAATATTTAATTATTTAAAATTGTATGTTTCTAAATTTTAGTCCCCTGAGGAAAAGTATAATTAAATCTGCCTTAGTTGTGACATTGAGGAAGGAAAAAATAAATATTATAATAGGGACCCTCTGTAAACCATAAAATGTTATGAATATTTCAGGTCCTAAAATTTCCATTGTTCTCACTTTGAAGAGAAATTTCTTAATTGCCTCCTTCATGTCCTTGTTTCTCAAACTATAGGTAATAGGATTAAAAAATGGGGCAAGGACAGTGAACATCACTGCAATCGTTGTGTCCTAGAATGGAGGGTAGCTGAAAAACATAGATACATGAGTGCCATACTGCCAAAGAACAATAGCAAAACAGAAACATGACTGGCACAAGTGGAGAAAGCCTTTTGGAAACCCTCTGTTGAAGGTATCCTTAGGATAACTCAAATGTAGGAGAGGGCAATGATCAAAGCTGCAGACACAATAGCAACAGCACCAGGAGCATTGGAGTATCTTTGCAGGCCAAGTTCAGCACAGGAACAAAGTCACAGAAATCCTGATGGATCTGATTAGAGCCACAGAAGGGTAGGGTGGAGATCCATGAAATCTCAGGAAATAATACAAGAAAAAAAAACAACAAAAGTGTCAGTGCTCATCTGGGCACAGAGTCTGAGAGTCATGGTTTGGTATCTGAGGAGATTACAGATAGCATATAGGTCATAGTTATTAGCAAGATGTCTTTGGTGTTTCTAAGAGAATGGAAGAAGTACATCTGTAGGAGGCAACCAGTGTAGGAGATTGTCTTCTGATCACTAACCAGGTTTGAAAGCATCCTGGGGATGGTGGCTGTGGTGTACCAGATCTCCAAGAAGGAGAAGATGCTGATGAAATTGTACATGGGGTTGTGGAGCTGGATATCCAGCCTTACAGCAATGAAGATCATGAGGTTCCCAGTGACAATGAACAGGTAGATGAGGAGCAAAGGGATGAAGATCAAGAAGTCCTCTTCCTTGGGGGAACAGAGAGAAGAAAGCCTCTGTTACAATTGATTTTTTTTTCCATATGATGAATTGGATCACCTCTTAAGGAAAGAAAGAACAAACACTGCCTCCTAAAGTGAGGACAGTTTTTTTACTCAGACTGAATCCATTGAATTTCTTTCCTTCTTCCCACATCAATTCACTTAAATTTACAAGATTTAGTTGTGGGGGACTTCCGGGTAATCATGGCTGCAATCTAGACGCCGCACGCTTCCTCTCCCCAGCACCGAACGAAATAGACTACATCAAAGGAGCATAAAATCACCTTTGGAGGAACAGAAGGACTCCCCAGTACCCCACAGAGGCAAAGGTATGTGGGGCTTGAAAATTTCCACACTAAAATAAGAAGGAAAAGCTTGCACAGAAAAGTGAACTGAGCCGCCCTTCCCCCACCCCACCTCCCCCACTAAACCAGAGTGAGCTACCTGAGCGCTCACCGGGACAGCGAGTGAGTGGGGAGCCTCTCTGTCTGGGGGGGCACTCCAGGGTCCTTGGGATCTGGGGACTGCCAGGAAAAAACGTCTCAGGGCGCTTTCACTGGAGAATCCAGCAGACCTGGACTTGGGGCTGGCTGCGCTGAACAACGCGTGCTGATTATCTGGGCGGAGCTGAATACCTGGGCTTGGAGGCTGGGAAGAACTAGTCTGAAGCAACCTAAATTCACAGAAAAACCGCTCTTATAACCCAGACCCCAGACCAAAAAGGAAAGGGAAATAAAACCACCAAAGGGATGGCTCACATGGCCCAAAATCAAGCCTCCAGGAAGAAAGGGAAAAAAAGTGACTATTGAAAACTTTTATGGTGGAAGTACCCAAGGAAAAGAGGAGAATGAGGAGGAAATCCAAAAAAATTCAGAACACGCCTCCCAAAATGGAAACTATCAACAAGCTCTGGAAGATCTCAAACTGGAACTTATCCAAAAGATGGAAACCTTCTGGAAAGAAAAATGGGAGAAAGAGATCAGCTGTCTGACAGATAAGACTGCTCAATTGGAAAAAGAACTCGAAGCATCCAATAGAAGGGCAGACAAGGCTGAAAAGCAAATCCAGTCCCTAATGACCAGAATTAAGCACCTCGAAGAAAGTGAGATGATAAAACAGCAAGAATCAATAAAGCAAACCCAAATAATTAATGAATTGGAAGAAAACAGAAAATATCTCACTGAGAAGGTCACGGACCTGGAGAACAGAGGAAGATGAGAAAATCTCCGTATCATCGGTCTCCCAGAAAAACCAGAGGTAAACAACAAATTGGATATTATTCTAGAGGAGATTATAAAAGAAAATTGCCCCCACGTTCTGGAGCAAGGGGGCAAAATAGAAATAGAAAGGATTCATAGAACACCTTCTATACTAAATCCCCAAAAGACAACGCCTAGGAATGTAATTGCCAAATTCAAGAGCTTCCAAGTAAAGGAGAAAATCCTACAAGAAGCCAAGAAGAAGAGCTTCAGATATAAGGGGGCTCCCATAAGGATCACACATGACTTAGCGGCTAACACACTAAGAGACCGCAAAGCATGGAACACGATATTTAGAAAGGCAAGAGAGCTGGGTCTCCAACCAAGAATCAACTACCCAGCAAAACTGACTATATACTTCCAGGGGAAAGTATGGGCATTCAACAAAATAGAAGATTTCCAAGCATTTGCTAAGAAAAGACCAGAGCTCTGTGGAAAGTTCGATATCCAAGCACAGAAAGCAAGAGAAACATGAAAAGGTAAATATGAAAGAAAGGGAAAAGGAGATAAATCTTTCTCTTTAAGTCAAACTCTCTTCTATAAGGACTACATTTACATCTAATTATATATATTAATATGTGGGGAAAATGTTTTGTGTAACTCTCATAAATTGTATCATCATAAGAGTAGTTAGAAGAAACATGCATAGGGAAAGATTGGGGAATTAAGAAGATTTGGGGAAAGTTGGGGCAAAAAAAGGAAAAGGGAGGGGGGAACCGTGATAATACTAAGATTAACTTCAAGAAATAGGGGGGGAATCAATAGAATAAACTTTCCCATATAAAGATACACATGGGAAGGGGAGGGGAAGAACTCTCATATGAGAAGGAGAGGAAGAGAGCGTGAAGTGGAATTACTTAAACCTTACTCTCAGTGAAATCAAATCTGAGAGGGAAGAACATCTAGATCCAGTGGGATCCTGAATTCTATCTTATCCATTAGGGCAAGAAAGAAAGGAAAATTAAGGAGGGGGAGGGGGGAGGGAGTACAAAAAGGGAGGGAAGGAGAGGGGGGAGGGGAAGGGAGCATAAAAAGAGAGGGGCTAGAAAGGGAAGCATCTCAAGGGAGGGGACTAGGGGGACTGACCTAAAGTAAATCACTGGTTCAAAAGGAGAAAGCTAAAGAAGAAAGGTCAGAACTAGGGGAAGACATCAAAATGCCAGCGAATCCACAAATAACAATCATAACTTTGAACGTGAATGGGATGAACTCACCCATAAAACGCAGACAAATAGCAGATTGGATTAGAACACAAAACCCTACCATATGTTGTCTTCAAGAAACACATATGAGACGGGTTGACACTCACAAGGTTAGAATTAAAGGTTGGAGTAAGACCTTTTGGGCCTCAACCGATAGAAAGAAGGCAGGAGTTGCAATCATGATATCTGACAAAGCCAAAGTACAAATAGACCTGATCAAAAGGGACAGGGAAGGTAAATATATTCTGCTAAAAGGAAGTATAGACAATGAGGAAATATCACTAATCAACATGTATGCACCAAATGGTATAGCATCCAAATTTTTAATAGAGAAACTAGGAGAATTGAAGGAGGAATTAGACAGTAAAACCATATTAGTGGGAGACTTGAACCAACCACTATCAAATTTAGATAAATCAAATCAAAAAATAAATAAGAAAGAGGTAAAAGAGGTGAATGAAATCTTAGAAAAATTAGAATTAATAGACATATGGAGAAAAATAAATAGGGACAAAAAAGAATACACCTTCTTTTCAGCACCACATGGCACATTCACAAAAATAGATCATACACTAGGTCATAGATACATGGCACTTAAATGCAGAAAAGCAGAAATATTAACTGCAGCCTTTTCAGATCACAAGGCAATTAAAATATTGATCGGCAAGGGTACATGGAGACCCAAATCAAAAATTAATTGGAAATTAAATAACATGATACTCCAAAATCGGATAGTTAGAGAAGAAATCATAGAAACAATTAACAATTTCGTTGAAGAAAATGACAACGGCGAAACATCCTTTCAAACCTTATGGGATGCAGCCAAGGCAGTACTTAGAGGAAAATTCATATCCCTGAGTGCATATATTAACAAATTAGGGAGGACAGAGACCAAGGAATTGGAAATGCAAATCAAAAAACTTGAGAATGAACAAATTAAAAACCCCCAGAAGAAAACCTTACTAGAGATCCTAAAAATTAAGGGAGAAATTAATAAAATAGAAAGTGACAGAACTATTGAGCTAATAAACAAGACTAGAAGCTGGTACTTTGAAAAAACAGACAAAATAGACAAAGTACTGGTTAATTTAATTAAAAAAAGGAAAGAAGAAAGGCAAATTAATAGCATCAAGGATGAAAAGGGGGATCTCACCTCAAATGAAGAGGAAATTAAGGCAATCATTAAAAACTACTTTGCCCAACTATATGGCAATAAATATACCAACCTAGGTGATATGGATGAATATTTACAAAAATATAAATTGCCTAGACTAACAGAAGAAGAAATAGTTTTCTTAAATAATCCCATATCAGAAATTGAAATCCATCAAGCCATCAAAGAACTGCCTAAGAAAAAATCCCCAGGGCCTGATGGATTCACCAGTGAATTCTATCAAACATTCAGAGAACAGTTAACCCCAATATTATACAAACTATTTGACATAATAAGCAAAGAGGGAGTCCTACCAAACTCCTTTTATGACACAAGCATGGTACTAATTCCAAAGCCAGGCAGGCCAAAAACAGAGAAAGAAAACTATAGGCCAATCTCCCTAATGAATATAGATGCAAAAATCTTAAATAGGATACGAGCAAAAAGACTCCAGCAAGTGATTAGAAGGGTCATCCACCAAGATCAAGTAGGATTCATACCAGGGATGCAGGGATGGTTCAACATTAGGAAAACTATCCACATAATTGACCACATCAACAAGCAAACCAACAAGAATCACATGATTATCTCAATAGATGCAGAAAAAGCCTTTGATAAAATACAACACCCATTCCTACTAAAAACACTGGAAAGCATAGGAATAGAAGGGTCATTCCTAAAAATAATAAACAGTATATATCTAAAACCATCAGCTAATATCATCTGCAATGGGGATAAACTAGATGCATTCCCAATGAGATCAGGAGTGAAACAAGGATGCCCATTATCACCTCTATTATTTGACATTGTATTAGAAACACTAGCAGTAGCAATTAGAGAAGAAAAAGAAATTGAAGGCATCAAAATAGGCAAGGAGGAGACCAAATTATCACTCTTTGCAGATGACATGATGGTCTACTTAAAGAATCCTAGAGACTCAACCAAAAAGCTAATTGAAATAATCAACAACTTTAGCAAAGTTGCAGGATACAAAATAAACCCACATAAGTCATCAGCATTTCTATATAATTCCAACACAGCTCAGCAGCAAGAACTAGAAAGAGAAATCCCATTCAAAATTACCCAAGACAAAATAAAATACTTAGGAATCTATCTCCCGAGACAAACACAGGATCTATATGAACACAACTACAAAACACTTTCCACACAACTAAAACTAGACTTGAACAATTGGAAGAACATTAACTGCTCATGGGTAGGACGAGCCAATATAATAAAAATGACCATCCTACCCAAACTCATCTATGTATTTTGTGCCATACCCATGGAACTTCCAAAAATTTTTTTTACTGATTTAGAAAAAAACATAACAAAGTTCATTTGGAAGAACAAAAGATCAAGGATATCCAGGGAATTAATGAAAAAAAAAATACAAAGGAAGGGGGTCTTGCAGTCCCAGATCTCAGACTATATTATAAAGCAGCGGTCATCAAAACAATTTGGTACTGGCTAAGAGACAGAAAGGAGGATCAGTGGAATAGACTGGGGGCAAGCAACCTCAGCAAGACAGTTTATGACAAACCCAAAGATCCCAGCTTTTGGGACAAAAATCCACTATTTCATAAAAACTGTTGGGAAAATTGGAGGACAGTGTGGGAAAGATTAGGCTTAGATCAACACCTCACACCCTACACCAAGATAAATTCAAAATGGGTGAATGACTTGAACATAAAGAAGGAAACTATAAGAAAATTAGGCGAACACAGAATAGTATACATGTCAGACCTTTGGGAAGGTAAATACTTCAAAACCAAGCAAGAATTAGAAAGAATTACAAAATGCAAAATAAATAATCTGGATTACATCAAATTAAAAAGTTTTTGTACAAACAAAACCAATGTAACCAAAATCAGAAGGGGAGCAACAAATTGGGAAACAATCTTCATAAAAACCTCTGACAAGGGTTTAATTACTAAAATTTATAAAGAACTAAATCAATTGTACAAAAAATCAAGCCATTCTCCAATTGACAAATGGGCAAGGGACATGAACAGGCAATTCTCAGCCAAAGAAATCAAAACTATTAATAAGCACATGAAAAAGTGCTCTACATCTCTTATAATCAGAGAGATGCAAATCAAAACAACTCTGAGGTATCATCTCACACCTAGCAGATTGGCTAACATGACAGCTATGCAAAGTAATGAATGCTGGAGGGGATGTGGCAAAGTGGGGACATTAATTCATTGCTGGTGGAGTTGTGAATTGATCCAACCATTCTGGAGGGCAATTTGGAACTATGTCCAAAGGGCGATAAAAGACTGTCTGCCCTTTGATCCAGCCATAGCACTGCTGGGCTTGTACCCCAAAGAGATAATGGACAAAAAGACTTGTACAAAAATATTCATAGCTGAGCTCTTTGTGGTGGCCAAAAATTGGAAAACGAGGGGATGCCCCTCAATTGGGGAATGGCTGAACAAATTGTGGTATATGTTGGTGATGGAATACTATTGTGCTAAAAGGAATAATAAAGTGGAGAAGTTCCATGGAGACTGGAACAACCTCCAGTAAGTAATGCAGAGCGAGAGGAGCAGAACCAGGAAAACATTGTACACAGAGACTGATACATTGTGGTACAATCGAAGGTGATGGACTTCTCCATTAGTATCAATGCAATCCCTGAACAATCTGCAGGGATCTAAAAAAAAAATACTACCCACAAGCAGAGGATAAACTGTGGGAGTAAAAACACCGCTGAAAAGCAACTGCTTGACTACAGGGTTGGAGGAGATAAGACTGAGGAGAGACTCTAAATGAACACTATAATGCAAACTCCAACAACAGGGAAATGGGTTCGAGTCAAGAACACATGTGATAACCAGTGGAATCATGCGTCGGCTATGGGAGAGGGAAAGGCGGGGGGGAGGGGAGGGGAGGAAAAGAAAACGATCTTTGTTTCCAGTGAATAATGTATGAAAACGACCAAATAAAATAATATTAAAATTAAAAAAAAAAAAGATTTAGTTGTGGGAGATTATTCTTTTGCTAATAATAATGTTTTTCAAGTATCTGACTTCTACATTAGAGAGATTTTCTTCATTTTCTTTCTCCCTAAACTCTTTCTTCTTTTTAACTTATCTATTACTGCCAAGGGCACCACCATCCTCCTAGTTGCTTTATCCAATCTGTTGTTAATCCTTGTTGATTCTACCTTTGTAATATTTCTATGATATGCACATTTCTCTCCTCTGAATTTAAGACCACTCATACTTGGATTTTTGTAGTATCCTGATAGTGGATCTCACTGCTTCAAAACTCCCTCTAGTTTAGTCCATTCTGAAGTACAGATCTGACCATTTTGATGCTTCCCTGTCATCTCAAGGGTCAAATATAAAATCCTCTATTTGATCTTTCTTAACCTGTTTTCTTCCTACCTATCCCATCTTCCTTAAATATATTCCTTATTTCCTTCTATATAAGATACTGGTGATTCTAGTTTCCATGATCCATTTTTCATTGCCTTCTATGTCTACTTGACTCTCCCTCCTTATGTCTCTCCCTCTTGGATTCCTTGGCTTTCTCCAAGTCTCTGCTAAAATCTCACTTTCTTTTAGAAGCCTTTCCTGATTTCCCCTTAGTTTTCTTATTTTCCTTTTGCTAATTATCTTCAACATAATTGGCACATATCTTATATGCACATATTGTTTACTTGTTCTTCCTTTCTTTAGAAAGTGAATTCCTTGAGATCAGAAAATGTGTGTTTTTATTTATATCTCTAACTCCTATTAGGTGTTTGCCAAGTTACTTCATCTTCCTAAGTCTTAATATCCTTAATTAAAAGAAGAGACAGTGTGATATAGTAGAAAAAGCATAGGCCTTAAATTTGGGAAGACCAATGGTCAGATCTATGTTCTACTACTAACTACCTGTGTGACTTTTAGTAAGTCATTTAATATCTCTAAGCTTCTGTTTTATCTTCAGTAATACTGAAACAATAATACTTATGCTACCTACCTCAATTAGTAATATAGCTTAAGCAGGGAATCTTTTACCTGGTTTTAGGTGGTTTGTGAAATTGCATGAAGAAAAATGAATTATATCTTTATTTTTATATAATTGGATTATTTTATAATCCTATGTATTTTATGGGAGCCAGGATGTCAGAGTAGAGGCAGAAACACATCTGAATTCACTCAATATTTCTCTTTAAAAACTTTATAATAAAGTCTCAAAATGAATTCTGGAGTGGCAAAGCCAATAAAAGGTCAGAGTGAGACATTTTTCCTGCTCAAGACAACTCAAAAGTGGCTGTGATCCAGACTGTTGACCAGTCCAGCAGCACTAGCAGCTGGCCTTGGAAATAGCTGCAGCAGTGGAACCAAGAGCTTCAGGAGCTCTCAGCCCAGAGATGATAAAGAAGATGGAAATTTTCTGAGAAAAAGACTAAAAAGGACCTTTTGCTGCCACTAAAAATATGACCTCATTGCATTGCCCATATACAGTTGTATGTTGTAGTTCTTGGGTAAAGAAGAGAATTAACCCTTGTGACTAAAGAGGAACAGGGGCCTTGGTCATAGTTCCAGGACTGAGAAGTATGCTTGTGGTCACTCTCAAAGCATCAAAGGGTGCGGTCACAATTCCAGGGTCAAGAGGAGCATTAATACTTGAGTTTCAGGAGAGCAAGGTTGTTTCCTAGAAAAAGAACAGCATAGACAAGGACAACAGTAATCAGACTTCCCCTTGGATCATACCACCTTCGAAACACCAAAAACTTATAGAACCCTAGAAGTAGCTCTGAAAATAGCAGCACAAATACCTGAATCTGGGGACAGTGCCCAAACCCAGTCTTAGGAGCAGAGTCCAACTTTAACATAAAGTTAAAAGTCAAAAAGTAAGCCAGAAAAACGAGGCAAACAGCATAAAAATCCTGACAATAAAAAGCTACTACAAGGAAGATGAAGATAAATATTTAAAAATCAATGATGTCAAAACAGCTAAAAAAGTCTCAAAGGAAAAAAAAAGTAAATAGGATCCAAGCCCAAAAAGACTTCATAAAAGAACTTTAAAAATCAATTGAGAGAGATAAAGGACTAATAGGGGAAATAAATGAGAATTATACAGGAAAATCATGAAAGACAATTTAGTAAGAGACAAAAAAATACTGACAGAAATTACACTACAAAAATATAATTTGTCAAATGGCACGATTTGACACAAAATTTGGCATAAATTGGCACAGATTGCACAAAAATTCACTGAAAAATATTCTTTTTTTTTAAATTTTAAACATTATTTTATTTGGTCATTTCCAAACATTATTCACTGGAAACAAAGATCATTTTCTTTTCCTCCCCTCCCCCCCTCCCACCACCTTTCCCTCTCCCATAGCCAACGCACGATTCCACTGGTTATCACATGTGTTCTTGACTCAAACCCATTTCCCTGTTGTTGGTATTTGCATTGGAGTGTTCATTTAGAGTCTCTCCTCAGTCATATTCCCTCAACCCCTGTAGTCAAGCAGTTGCTTTTCATCAGTGTTTTTACTCCCACAGTTTATCCTCTGCTTGTGGATAGTGTTTTTTAGATCCCTGCAGATTGATCAGAGACATTGCATTGACACTAATAGAGAAGTCCATCACCTTCGATTGTACCACAGTGTATCAGTCTCTGTGTACAATGTTTTCCTGGTTCTGCTCCTCTCGCTCTGCATCACTTCCTAGAGGTCGTTCCAGTCTCCATGGAATTCCTCCACTTTATTATTCCTTTTAGCACAATAGTATTCCATCATCCAACATATACCACAGTTTGTTCAGCCATTCCCCAATTGAAGGGCATCCCCTCGTTTTCCAATTTTTGGCCATAACAAAGAGCGCAGCTATGAATATTCTTGTACAAGTCTTTTTCCTTATTATCTCTTTGGGGTACAAGCCCAGCAGTGCTATGGCTGGATCAAAGGGCAGACAGTCTTTTATCACCCTTTGGGCATAGTTCCAAATTGCCCTCCAGAATGGTTGGATCAATTCACAACTCCACCAGCAATAAATTAGTGTCCCCACTTTGCCACATCCCCTCCAGCATTCATTACTTTGCATAGCTGTCATGTTAGCCAATCTGCTAGGTGTGAGGTGATACCTCAGAGTTGTTTTGATTTGCATCTCTCTGATTATAAGAGATGTAGAGCACTTTTTCATGTGCTTATTAATAGTTTTGATTTCTTTGGCTGAGAACTGCCTGTTCATGTCCTTTGCCCATTTGTCAATTGGAAAATGGCTTGATTTTTTGTACAATTGATTTAGTTCTTTGTAAATTTGAGTAATTAAACCTTTGTCAGAGGTTTTTATGAAGATTGTTTACCAATTTGTTGCTCCCCTTCTGATTTTGGTTACATTGGTTTTGTTTGTACAAAACCTTTTTAATTTGATGTATTCCAGATTATTTATTTTGCATTTTGTAACTCTTTCTAATTCTTGCTTGGTTTTGAAGTCTTTCTCTTCCCAAAGGTCTGACATGTATACTATTCTGTGTTCGCCTAATTTTCTTATAGTTTCCTTCTTTATTTTCAAGTCATTCACCCATTTTGAATTTATCTTGGTGTAGGGTGTGAGGTGTTGATCTAAACCTAATCTTTCCCACACCGTCCTCCAATTTTCCCAGCAGTTTTTATGAAATAGTGGATTTTTGTCCGAAAAATATTCTTAAAAAGCAAAACTTACAAAATGGGAAAAGGCATACAAAAGCTCAATGAAGAAAAGAATTATTTTAAAATTTTCAAAATCAGCCAATGGAAGCTAATGATTACATAAGATTTCAAGAAGCAATAAAAAGTAAAAATTATTTTTTAAATTAAAAAAAAACTATGAAATATCTCATCAGAAAAGCAACTGACCTGGAAAATAGAGCAATGTATTACTCCTCCTGAAAGCCATTATCAAAATAAAAGAACCTAGAAACCTTCTTTCAAGAAATAATAATGGAAAACTTGTCTGATATCTTAAATACAGAGGGTAAAATTGAAATGGAAAGAATCTATCATTCACATCTTGGAAGAGAGACCAAAATAAAAACTTCTAGATATATCATAACCAAGTTCCAGAGCAACTATGTCAAGGGCAAAATACTGCAGTCAGAAAGAAAAAAAACCAATTCAAATATTGTAAAGCCAGTCAGAATCACAAAAAAATTGGGAGCTTCCATTTTAAAGGGGAAGAAGGCTTGAAATATGATATTCCAGAAGGGAAAGGAGCTAGGATTACAATCCAGAATGACATATCCAGAAAAATTAAGTATAATACTTCAGAGAGAAAATTGATATTTAATGAAATAGAGGACTCTCAAACATTCCTGATGAAAAGACCAGAGCAGAGTAGAAAATTTCACATTCAAATCCACAATTTAAGAAAAATATAGAAAGGTAAAAATGAAAGAAGCATCCTAAAGACCTAAAATGTTTAAGTTGTTTACATTTCTATATCAAACAATGATACTTATAATACCAAAGAACCTCATTATTATTAGTGCAGTTAGATGGGATCTACATAGATAGAGAGATCACGAATATGAATTATGGTGAGATGATCTAAAAAAATAAAACTAAGGAGTGGGAAAGAGATGCACTGGAAGAAGAAGAAAAGGAGACGAATGGGGAAAAGTTTTTTGATACTACTGGAAAAAGTTCAACATCTGCCAAAACACACTTGTCAGATTGTTGGTAGATTCATTAAGCCCATCAGCAATGCTTATTATGAATTAGAACAAGTTTATTTAATCAATAACCCTGAAATCTTGTTAACAGTGAAACTTTCACTAGAAATAACAATATGGGACTGGTTAAGCAGTGTTTGTCCTTTATATGAACATTTAAAGGCTAACAATGGCATTTTTAACATCGTCATTACAAGATTTGGCATGTCATGTTCAGTTGTCAGGACCTCAGAAGGCTGAAAGATATGTCCTTCACATGCTATAAGATGGTGGATTTTTTTTTGCAAGTATTGATTAAAAGGATGTATGGTCAGTTTCCAAGATAATACTGAAAAATATCCAGCAATTCTTCATAACATTGATCAAGAAATGCTGTAATGTATAGAAATTGGTGAAAGACTCAAAGTCATGGATTAAGAAATTGCGGTGAATCCTCAGTTTGTACAAAAGAGTGTGTGCTCACAAGAAGATGATTCAGGAAACAAGCCATCCAATTCTTCTTGAAATTAATATGTTCTGAGCTTTAAACTGAAAGACCTATCACTTTGGCCATTGGCAATATGAGAATGGCACACACAAAGGAAGACCATAAAGATTACACATACACTCAACTGAGTGTAGATATATATCTTACTCAACAGGGAATTAGGAATTAAGGGGAGAAGAGAAGGGAGGATGGTGATAAAAAGGAGAATGGATTAAGAGAGGCATTGGGTAGAAGCAAAACAAACTTTTGAGAAGGGACAAAGATAAAAAGAAAAGGATAAACAGGAAAAATGGGATAAATGGAAATATAATCATAATTGTGAATGTGGATTTGATGAACTTATCTATAAAATGAATGCAGATAGCAGCATGGATTAGAAATCAGAATCCAATCCAAACAACAAATCCAATTCGTTGTTTACATTTAAAGGATTTGAAACAAAGAGACAACAGAGTAAGAATAAGGGGCTGGAGCAGAATCTAATATGCTTCAGCTGAGGTAAAAAAAGGCAATGGTTAACAACTTAGATCTCAGATAAAGCAAAAGTAAACCTAATTAAAAGAGATAAGCAGAGAAACTACATTTTGCTAAAAATACAGCATAGAAAATGAAGTAATATCAATAATAAACATATATGCACCAAATGCAAAAGCATCCAAATTCTTAAAGGAAAAGTTAAATGACATACAGGAGGAAATAAACAGTAAAACTATATGGGGGGGGGGCATCAACTCTCTCTTCTCAGAATTAGACATATGTAACCATAAAATAAATAAGGAAAAATTTAAGAAGATGAATAGGATTTTAGAAAAGTTAGGGAAGATAGACTTCTGGAGAAAACTGAATGGGAATACAAAGGAGGATACTTTTTCTTAGCTGTTAATGGCACTGTCCATGTATTAGAGCATAAAAACCTCACAAAGAAATGCAGGAAAGCAGAAACAATAAATTCATCTTTTTCAAGCCATACAAGTCATTTCATTAATTGATAAGTAATCAAGGGATACCAACAAGCAGTTTTCAGAAGAAATCAAAACTATATGTATTCATATTTTAAAAGTATTCTAAATCACTCTTGATTCAAGAAATGCAAATCAAAACAACTCCTAGGTACCATCTTGTACCTATAAGACAGGCTAACATGCCATAAAAGGAAAATGACAAACATTGGAGGGTAAGTGGAAAAATTGGGATACTAATACACTGTTGATAGAATGGTGAACTGGCCCAACCTTCTGGAAAACAATTTGGAACTATGCCCAAATGGCCATGAAACTGCACATATTTTTGGACCTAAAAATACCAGTACTTGTTCTATATCTCGAAGGCATTAAAGAAGACAAAAGGGCCTATTTATACAAAAATATTTATAGCAGTCCTTTTGGTAGTGGCAAAGATATGGAAATTGAGGTGATACTCATCATGGGGATTAAAGAACAAATTGTGATATATTATTTAAATGGAATATTATTGTACTCTAAGAAATGACAAGTAGGATATTTTCCAAGAAACCTGGGAAAACTTACATGAATTGATGCAGAATGAGGGGAGTAGAACCAGGAAAATATCATACTCAATAATAGCAATTTTGTACAATCAGTAACTTGGATATTCTGATCCAAGACAATTACAAAGGACATATGATGAAATATGCCATCCACCTCTAAAATGAGAGCTGATGGCATATGAGTACAGATTAAAGCATATTTTTCAATTTATTTTTCTTGCTTTGTTTTTATAAAATGGATAATACAGAAATAGTTTTTTTTTCATTATTCCAAATGAATAATTGATATCATAGTTCTTGCCTTCTCCGAGGATGGTAGAGCAGCAGGTGAGAAAGAACTCAGAGCTCACTTTTTAAAAAATGAATGTAAAAATAAATAAATAATTTTTAAAAAGTTAAGCCCTATGCATTTTACTTTATGTATTTGAATATATTATTATTAGAAGAGGGTCTATAGACTTGCAAATGTATCCATGACACCAAAAGGTTAAGAACCTCTCTCATACAAACAATGTAGAAGGGTTAAATTGCTAAATACCTGTAGCTACCTTCTAAAATTGTTTTGAGGATCAAATAAGATATTTGCAATATTCACAAAATTTAAGGCATTTCCTAAATGCTCCCTATTATTGTTATTATTGTTAAGCATAACAAGTAGCTGTGTCATACACATTCTATCATGGAGAACTAATATTAGTCAGGATACTAGAAATGGCTCAAAGAGTCTTTTTCCACCTAACTGGATGATTTCTCTGAGTCCTGCTATCCTATGGTTGAATATAGTTCCCAACCACATAGCCACCCAAAATAACCCTAGGACATGGCTTCCAAGTGTACTTACCCAATCTCATCTGTGTCATCTCAAATCTTTTTATCCCTGAGTCCTTCAAAAAAGATCTTGACTTGGGAAGCTTTATTCCTTGATACAAAAACTCTTTCTGATCAAGAGTTTCATTTTAAGTACAGAACCCATCCTTAGTCCTATTCATGTTCACCTTCTGCCAGGTACTGTATTTCCTTTCTTCCCTTCCTTGAAACTCCATTATTTTTATAGCACACAGGCAGTGGAAGGTTATAGCAATAACTTGGTAATTGCAAGATTTGGAAGATTGTTTTTATTGGGACTTTTTTCCCTAATAGCTACATTTCCAAAGGAAAAAAAAAATAAGTCTTCTACCAGGGAGTTACTTGGATGTTTAATTGTTCAGAGTTGGGTTTTCCTCTTATTAGGTCTCCAGATTCAATGAAGATAAGACTAAGAACAAGAGTGAACATCCAACACAAACATCATATGTAGTTTTTGTTTCTCCTTTATTTATGCACAGTTTCCTCCTGATCCCATTTGTCCATTAAGCCTCAGCTCAAACACATTTCAATTTCTACATGATTCCCTCTCTAATTACCTTTAGTTGATAATGGCTTTCTCATCTCTAGACTTCACAACACACTTTGTGACTCTGGAACATTCATTACATCTCATTTGTATTAAAATTATGTACTTGCTTAATCTCAATTGATTATTTCTTCAGAAAGCCAGAGACCTTGCCCAATGTATTTGTATACCCTTCCTTAAGGAGGGGAAGAGGAAGAGAATTAGCATCTACATAATACTTACTAAATGCCAGGCGCTTTTTACAAATATTCCCTCATTTGATCCTCATAATAATCTTGCAAGACAGGAATTATTATTTGCAATTGAAAAAACAGAAGCAAAAAAATTAGATGACTTGCCCAGGATCATAAAAGTAGTGTCTGAACATGGATTTCAACTAACATCTTCCTGACTCCAGGTCAATGCTCTATCTACTATAAACCTAGTTGCTCCTAGTACCAAATTCTGAACTTTGTACACTATAAATACTACTAATAATACTAATAGCAAACATTTACATAGTGATTAATCTGCACCAGGCACTGTTCTAGGCACTTCACAATTTTTTTATCATTTGATCACTACAACAACCTTCTGAGATAGATGATATTATTATCTATATTTTATAAATAAATAAATTGAGGAAAAGAGGTTAAATATATTGCTTAGGGTCACTCGGTAAGTATCTGGGTCAAATTTTAACATATGTCTTTTTGACTCCATACTCATATGGTCCATTAGATTACAAAGAGTAATAAATAGTACATGACTGAAAGATGGAAAAATAAAAGAACAACAATGAACAAATATTTAATTAAATTTGCTTTTCTGATCATGCAAGTAATTGAATTGCATTTGCTACTTTTTGGATTACTAAGCATTAGAGATTAATAGAGGAGAGGATGTATCAGTATAAGAACTGGAATCAATAATAGTAAAAAAAAAGAGATTCCTCTAATGCCTCAGAAGTACCATTAGAATGCTAAGGTGGAGATGTAAATAGTCTGGCTCTGAGAAGCTAATGTGTCCATGTTTGTGTAGGTTGGTATGGAAATTAGCTCTCCTTGCCTTCTCTCTCTCTCTTTTCCCATATATGTACATATATGTGTGTGTGTTTGTATGTATATGTATGTAAATATACTCATTTATCATCTTCTGTTCCAAATATGTATATTTTCCCCATTATCCAAGTACATAACCTTTGCAATATAGATCTAAAGAATAAAGAAAAAAGGTAGGGCAGAAAAACCAATAATCATATCAATTATTCCTGAGATTATATTCAATATTCTACATCCATAGTCCTCCAATTTTGCAAATATGAAAGGGAGATACATTGTCTTAACTTCCCAAGGACTAAAATGAATCATCATACTTGTTCAGAACTCATTCTCAAGATTTTGTTCTTTCCATTTACATTATTAAAGCCATTGTGTATAGCATTTTTCCTGGTCCTACTTAACTATTAATCAATTAATATGTCATTTCATATTTCTCTTAATTTTTCATCTTTGTCAGTTTTTAAATATCCCCTTATATTCATATATCACAGTGTGTTTAGCTAGTCTCCAATCAATGTACATCTACTTTTCCCCCCAGTTTTTTGTCACCACAAAAATTATTTCTTTGAAGATTTGGGTATGTATGGAACCATGCTGTTTTGTCCTATCCTTTTCTCTCCATCACTGTCTCTATGTATAAAGTTCACTTCCTTTTCTGGGTCACCACCTTGATAGTGTCTCATGTCTCCATCTTCCTACTTTTAAGTCTCAATTAAGCTCTATTCTGATGCCTCATGATGTTTTGATATAAGGGTGGAGTTGATTGATTTACTCACTTGAAGCACCTGACCCCAATTAAAGTAAATGATAAGATGCCAAAACAATAAATCTAATCCAAAGGCTTTAGATTATGTTAAAAAGTCCTTGGAACAGAATGATATTACACAGAAGCTTTCTTCAGCTAAATTGAGGACCTGAATTATACCTGAGATGCTCACCTACAAATTATCAAACTAGCTTGAAATTGGATTCACTGCAGAGGTTGAAACAAGTATGGTAGTTCCATTAGAATCCCTGAAGAGAAACATCCCTAGGACAGGAAGGAAAAGTCGGGAACCTTGAGCTTCGCCTTTGATCTAGCTCTCTACCTTTAACAGACTCCCTCCGTTAATTCAGTCAGAGAAATAACTTGCAGGCTTCAATGGATGTAGAGAACATTTAACTTCTCAATACCCACTTTTACAAATAAATCTTGATTCCCAGAGAAAAGATCTGCTATATCCCTAATGAGGTTCTAGACATAACATAGAAGAGTCAGAAATGATCCAATAATACTATAGGTTTGTAGTTAATAACACCTATATCCACCCTCTTAATCCTTAAGATTATCAGTTGGAAATTATCACAATCAGTAAGTCTTAAGTAGCTTTAAGAAAATGATATTTACAAATGAAGTAGAATAAAAATAGTTGATTTAAAGAATACTTCTCAAACTTTGTGATGGAGTTTCCCTGAAAATACATGAAGTCCATGAAAATCATTTTATAGTACAGAAAGCACATAGGGCACAGTCAGTACTAGTCAACAGAGATATATTTTTAATATATATTTTTATTAATTTTGTTAAATATTTCCCAATTACATTTAAAAATGTTTAACATTCATTTAAAAATGAATTCCAAATATCCTTTTCTTTCTCTCCCTTGAGAAGGCAATCAATATGTGTGAAGTCATGAAAAATATTTCCATATTAGCAATGTTAAAAAAGAAAACATTTATAAATAAAAATAGAAACAATAAAAATTACACTTTAATCTGCATTCAAAATTCCACAGTTTAGGGCAGCTAGGTGGCTCAGTAGATTGAAAACCAATCCCAAATATAGGAGGTCCTGGGTTCAAAACTGGATTCAGATACTTCCTAGCCATGAGATCTTGGGCAAGTCACTAACTGCCCCCCTCACCGTTTCCTAGCCCTTAGGTCTCTTTTGCCTTGGAACCAATACACAGTGTTTATTCTAAGATGGAAGGTAAGGGTTTAAAAATAAAAACAAATTCATCAGTTCTCTCTCTGAAGATGGATAGCATTTTCTGTCAATATCATTTGGAATTAACTTTGATCATTGTCTTGATCAGAGTAGCTTAGTCTTTTACTCTAGATCATCATTACAAAATGTACAATGTCTTCCTGGTTCTGCTCACTTCACTTTGTATCAATTCATATAAAATTTCCCATGTTTTTCTGGAGACAACCTACTCATCATTTCTCATAGTACAGTAGTATTCTATCAAATCATGTACCACAACTTGTTCAGTCATTTCCCATTTGATGGGCATCCCCTCAATTTCCAATTCCACCACAAAAAAGCTGCTATAAATATTTTTATACAAATTTATCCTCTCCCCTTTTCTTTGATCCCTTTGGAATATAGATTTAGTGGTGGTATTGATGGGTCAAAGTGTATTCATAGTTTTGTAATCATTTGGACATAGTTCCAAATTGCTCTCCAGAATGGTTTGGCCAGTTCACAATTCCACCAATAGTGCATTAATTAATGTCCCAACTTTTCCACATTCCTACCATCATTTGACATTTCCATTTTTGCTTTAATTACCAATTTGAGAGGTGTGAGATGGTAATTCAGAGATGTTTTAATTCTTATTTTCTAATTAATGGTGAAGTAAAACATTTTACATCAGTGTTTACAACTTTCTTCTGAAAATTGTCTATTCATATTCTTTGATCATTTATTAATTAAGGAATGATTTCTATTTTTATAGATTTGCCCTAGTCTTCCTATATATTTGAGAAGTAAGGCCTTTCTTAGTGAAATATGATATAAATTTTACCTCAAATTCCTATTTTCCTTCTGTTTTGGCAATAATAGTTTTATTTCTGCAAAAGCTTTTTAATTTAATGTAATCAAAATTGGCAAAGCGGAAAAAGAGATACAAAAGCTCACTCAAGAAAATCATACCTTAAAAGTTATCATTGGACAAGTGGAATCTAGTGACTCCATGAGACATCAAGAAACAACCAAAAAAAGTCCAAAGAATAAAAAATTGAAGAAAATGTGAAATATCTCATTGCAAAAACAGTTGACCTAGAAAATAAGTCCAGGAAAGATAATCTAAGAATTATTGGATGATCTGAATGCCATGATCTTTTTTCAGATCTTAGATGTCATTTTTCAAGATATTATCAAAGAAAAATGCACTGATATTCTAGAACCACAGGGCATAATGGAAATGGAAATAATCAACCAATCACTTCCTGAAAGAGATCCCCAAAGGTAAATTCCAGAACTCCCAGGTCAAGGATAAAAATATCATAGACAGACAAAAAAAAAAGACATAAATCAAATATTGAGGAGCCACCATCAGAATAACACAAGATTTAGCAGTGTCTACATTAAAGGATCAGAAGGAATAGAATATGATATGCCAGAGGGCAAAGGAATTAGAACTTCACCCAAGAATCACTCAGCAAAATGGAGCATAATCCTTCAGGGTGAAAAATGGGTATTCAATAAAATTGAGGACTTTCGAATATCTCTGATGAAAAGATCAGAGATGAATGGAAAATTTGGCTTCTCAAGAGAAGCACAGAAAGGCAAACAGGAAAGAGAAATCAAGATATTCAATAAGATTAAACTATTTACATACCTACCTGGGAAGATGATTCTTGTAACTCTGAAGAATTTTATCATTATTTGTAGAGTTAGCAGTAGTATACATAGGCAGAGGGCAATGACATGAGTTGAATATGATGGGATGATATCTAAAAAATTAAATTCAATTAAGGCATGAGAAAGAGGAATATACTGGGAGAAGAGGGAAGGGGAAATAGGATGGGGTAAATTATCTCATATAAAAGAGGCATGAAATAACTTTATGTAGAGGAAGATAGAGGAGTTGGGGATGAAAGCATGGGAGGTTTATTCTCATTAACTTTGGCTCAATGAGGGAAGAGCATACACACTTAGCTGGATATAGAAATCTCTCACCATATAGGAAAGTAGGATGGGAAAGGATTAAGAAAAGTAGGTGCAGATAATAGAAAAGAGGGTAAATTAGAAAATATAATGGTCAGAAATTAAACAGGGGAAATAGGATAGAGACTAATACATGGTAATCATAATGATAAAAAAGATTTTTATTAGTCACTCTCATAAAGGCCTCATTTCTCAAATTTATAGAAAAATGAGTCAAAATGTATAAGAATACAAATCATTCTCCAATTGATAAATGGTCAAAAGATATGAATAGGCAATTCTCAAAGTAATTAAAGGTCTGTATAGTCATACAAAAAATGTACAAAATCAGTATTAATTAGAAAAATACAAATTTAAAAAGCCCTGAAGTAGTACTCCATGCCAATTAGATTAGCTGCTATTACAGAAATGGAAAATATAAAACTTGGGGGGGACATTAAATGGGAAAATTGAGATACTAATATACTAGTCTAGCAATATATATGTGTATCCATTAATATTTTCCTATAATCACTTGACCCATTGTGTAGCTTATATTCATTTAATGAAGGAATTAAAAATATTCAATTCTATTATAATTAATAAATTAACTGTAATTTTTTTAAAAAATAGTTTTGGGTGAGAGGAGAATTGTGAACTCATTCAACCATTCTGTAGAGCAATTTGTACCTATTCCCAAAGGAATTATAAGATTGTAATAGAATGCTATAGTGCTGTAAGAAATGCTGAGTAGGAGGAATCAGAAAAATCTAGAAAGACTTACTAGAATTAAAACAGAGTGAAGTAAGCAGAACCAGGAAAACACTGTATATAATGACAGCAAAATTGTATGATGAACTGTGAATAACAGCTGTGACCTCATTACTTTGGTATCCAAGGTCCTCAATAAGGTCCATCCCCAAGCTATCTTTCCATTATTTCTTTAATGCACTCAGTGTTCTGGATAAATTGGATAAGTTATTCCCTGGTTTTGTACCATGATCTCTCAATTCTGCATTCACACAGGCTTTTCTTCTTGCTAAGAAGGCATCATCCTCATTTTTGCTAATTGAAATTCTCGTGCTTCAAGGCCTACATCAGATCATATCCCCCTGGAAATGTTTCACACAAATGAAAGTGATCTTTCCATTTTCTCAAAGTACATTATCCAGACCTATCATTTATAAATATCATAACAGTTGTATGTACATGCTATGCATCTGCTCTTAGACTATAAACTCTTGACAGAAGGTAGTATCATTTTTGGACTTTTAATCTCCTGGGCCTACCCCAATCCCAGATACATAGCATGTACATAACTACTGGTTTTTTAGTTGAGTTGAATTAAACTGAATCAAAGCAATATAGAATCAAAGAAATAAATGGAAATATTAATTTTTAGAGGACCATGGTCATGTTGGGGTATTTATAAGGAGAGTATCCTTTTGGGAAGACAAGAGAAAAGTCAGAGTAACAATTTACTAAATTTTTATAATCCAAGAACTTTCAACTATTTATTTCCTCTTTAAATACTAGATACAAAAATATGGCTCAGTATTGATGATCCCTTTATGATTTCAAAAGCTAGTATTGATTCCTTGGTCCTGTGACAATGGTTTATGGCAATTGATAATAATTTAATTATATTATCTGGTACTTTCTTGTTAAAGAGTAATGTTTTGAGTTATTATTATTCTGTACCTCAGCCTGAGAATCTGACTTATCTTTTCTCCCATTTTAATGCTCTTTCTTGATCACTTCTCCCTACCTAATCAGGGTTTATATTATCATGAATGGGGAAGAATATAGGAAGAAGGCTGAGTTAGGTATGTTATACCAGAGATTACTTTGGGGGCATAGATTGGACTGGCTTTGACTTCTGAAGTCTTCTATCTAAAATATAATCTATGATTTTGTAGTTCTATGAATAGATAAAATGTCAGAAAATGGAAACTGATTAAAAAAAAAACAAGAGCAGAGACATAAAGCCAGCTACATAGAAATTAAACCTGGAGCACATGGGAAAATAGGTATTCTTTGTAAACAATGTCTCTAAATAATAGTACAGGATACTGCCCTGATTCTGTGGAGACACTCAAAAGCAATATGTATGCCTATTACATAGTTTGAAAGCCACAAAGAATTGGTGTGGACATTGCCATTTATTTGTTAATTATTTCAATATGATAAAGGTCCTAGATTAGAGTCTTTAAAAGAGGAAGTTGATTCTCCTAGCCCCTTGAAAAGGGTTGTCCTCCCTGGGTCAATGGACTTTTGGCAAGTGAAGCTTCCCATGGATCATGATTTATGGACAAAGGCATAAGGACAAAACAGTTTTTGGATGAAGAAATGGTTCTAATTCACAAAGCTGAGGTAGGAAACAGATTGGCAAATCTCTCCTCTGCTTGGCTTTATAAGTACTATAATTTATAACAGCTGGCTTCTGAACAAATGGAAATGATGGCTCAGGGCAGGTTTTACTAAATGTACTAAGCATACTGATTTCCAAGCAATACTGGAGATATCTGTTTCCTTGGCAATGGAGGGGTTCCCTGGGATTTAGAATATAGACATCTATGGAGGAAGAAAAAAGAAAGCATCTTCTAAAGACGGACTCTCCTCATTCACTTTCTGTTCTTAATCATCAAGTACTTCAGTTATGGATTGAAATATTTTAGATGGTTAGTCTTTAGAAAGAAAGATCCAGAGATCTAGTAAAATGAATTTTCTTTAAGTTATCATTCAGGGCAAGCACTGCTCTAAGAGTAATTTCTATTTAGCTAGTCTCATGCCTCTTTTTCTTAAAATTTTGGTCCTCCTGAATTTTTATCTTTCAAAGAACTACAAAATCATAGGGTGCTTTTTTTTAATTTAAAGGAACTCTGAAGTTACTTATTATAACCCATGCCCCAAAAGCAATCTGTAGCATAAAACACCTAATAAGAGGCCATACATTCTCCATTTGAAGAGTTAGATTTTTTTGTGAAGTAGAACTCACTGCCTGCCAAGACTACCCATTTCACTTTAGAAATGTCTAATTAATTGAGTAAATTTTCATGATGTTATTGTTATTGTTCAGTGTTTTCAGTTGAGTTTGATTCTTTGCAACTCAATTTGATATTTTCTTGGCAAAGATATTGAAATAGTTTACCATGTCCAGCTCATTTTACAGATGAGGAACTGAGGCAAAGGGGATTGTGATTTGCCCAGAATCACACGGTAATTAAATGTCTGAGATGACATTGAGGGTCTATAATGTTTTCCCCTGAGTGTTCTCTTCTTCAAGCTAAACTTTCTCAGTTCTTCAACCTGGATTCAAGATCCTTCCGGTATATCCCAGTTTTCATCTTCTATATTGCTTTCATTCATAACAATCTTATTAAACTGTGATGCCCAGAACTAAACATAGTACTCCTGGTGTTTTCTTACATGAGTAGAATACAAAGAGACAATCATATTTAGAAATAAACTCACAGGTCAGATCCCATGTCTCTCTTAATGCAGCCTAAAATTTTACTAGCTTTTCAAGATCCCATTGCTAACTTATCGAACTTATAGTTCAATTTTAAAACACAAATCTTTTTCCCCCAACAAAATATTATTGGGTTATTTCTCTCTCATCCTGTACTTGTAGAATTTAATCCATAAAAGACTTTGCAATTCTTACTATTGTATTTCATATTAAACTCAGACAAATGATGTTAATCTTTTAAGAAATTTTGGATCCTGGCAATGTCTTTCAATGTGTTAACTGTTCTTCCCAGTTTTGCATTATCTGCCAATGTAAAGACATATAATCTACACTTTTTCTTTAGAAAAAAAAAACTTAAAAAGTTCAGTGGCAAGCACTAAACCCTTGAGCATCTCACTTGTGTCTTCCTGCTATGTTGACTTTGAACAAATACTGTACATTCTTTGAATTTGGTCATTCAAATATCTAAAGTTACCTCCATTTAAATTACCTTCATCTCAAGTTGCTCCATCTTTTCCAAAAGAATTGTAAGAGATTTTTTTCAAATTCTTCACTAAAATCTAGGTAAACTATATCTATCTATGATAAACATGTTGTGTGTGTGTGTGTCCCATGATTTCTAAGTGAACTCAGCCAAAAAAATTAAATAACATCCAACTATGATGATGGTGTGCTTTTGTTGTAATCACCAATTCCTTCTCTAGATGTTTACTAATCATCTCTTCAATGATATATCTTATAATTTTCCTATCAACAAAAATTAATTTTATTAGTTCAGAGTTTTTAGACTTTATTATTCTTCCTTTAAAAAAATCAAAGAGGGGGATGCTGGGTGGCTCAGTGGATTAGGAGCCAGGTCTAGAGATGGGAAGTCCTACGTTTAAATCTGGCCTCAGATACTTCCTAACTGTGTGACTCTGGGCAAGTCACTTAACCCCCATTGCCTAGTCCTTACCACTCTTCTACCTTAGAACCAATACATGGTATTGTTTCTAAGTTGGAAGGTAAGAGTTTAAAAAATCAAGGACAACATATCTCTCTCTGGTCCTGTGAGATCTGCCTGATTCTCTGTGATTTTTTAATTATCATTGACAATAGTTTAGCAATAACATCTACCAATTCTTTTGGTAATGAAGGGCATATATAGTTCATCTGAACTAGGTGATTTATCAAGGATAACTTGATGATAGGTGCTCCATATTTTTATGCCATAGTACCTGGTCAGTCTTTGTGAATGTACCATGTGCTGCTGAGATAAGGTCCCCTTTTTTGTCCCTATTTATTTTTCTACATATAGCTATTAACTCTAATTTTTCTTGGATTTCATTCACATCTCTTACCTCTTTCTTATATTTTTTATTTGATTTATCTAAATTTGATAGTGGTAAGTTCAAGTCTCCCACTAATACAGTTTTACTATTGTGAACTTTAGTTTACTCCACCCTACTAAGTCTCACAAAAACAGGAATGTCTACACCTATACTTAAGGATTAAGTATTTAGGATGGTGGCCTATGACAGACATATCCTAGAAAAATGACAAATCAGTAACAACTGACAGACCCCTAGGCTGTCCTAAGTCAAGCTTAAGCTACTATTGGTACATGTAAGACACAGAAAAGTGATGCAAAACTGTCTATATATTTTGCATCACTTCCTCTCTCAGGTCTCTTTGGCGGTGGACAGGTAGCTGGTGGCAGCATGCTGAGCATTTCAGCATATTGGAATAGCAGAAGATAGTGTCTGGGTTAGTGGTGAGTTTTCCTTGATACTATACTGGAAGAAGCCTATTAACCTAGTTCAGGTGAGTCATCTTCTCTGAGCTCTCTCAGAGTTTTAGGCTGATTCTTTCCTCCTTTACCTTCCAAACACAATCCTCTCAGAAAAAGCCTCTAATCTTCAAAGACCTTGTGGTGGAAGACGTTGACCTCTCCCTGGCACAAGCCAGGCAGGAGAAATCCTATACCTTTCCCTCTCTCTTCTCCTTAATTTTTTCCCTCTATATTAATTAAACCATAAATTTCCAAGTTGACTTGGGTATTTTATTTGGGATATTCCCTGGTGACCAAAATTAATTTAGATTAGATCCCAACCCTAAATTATCCTTACACTATCTATTTCCTCCTTCAACTCCAATGGTTTCTTCTTTAGAAATTTGGATGCTATTCCATTTGATGCATACATGTTGATTACTGATATTTCCTCATTGTATGTAATGCCTTTTGTCAGGATGTAGTTGCCTTCTGTAAAAATGGAGATTTGAAGCCCTGGGACTTCAATTCCCAGGAGTCCTTGGTAGCTCCCAGAGTTCCCCATAATCTCAGGTGAGGGCATCACCTGGGCGGCGAGGAGAGAAGGGTTTTTAAAATGGACTCTGCCTTCTTCTCTCTCTCTCTTCCTGCTTGCGTTGCCAGGGACACACATCTCTCATGATGTAGTATAAGTGAATGGGCCATTCGGCGCTCCTAGGCATGTGCTTTCTTATTTTGTATTTTCTTTATATTTGTAATCTTAATAAACCTCATAAAAATATAATACTTCTAACAGAAAAACTAAGTTTAAATGCTACACTTCCCTATCCTTTTAATCAGCTCTATTTTTACTTTGGCTTTGTCAGATATCATGATTGCAACTCCTGCCTTCTTTCTATCAGTTGAGGCCCAATAGGTTTGGCTCCAACCTTTAATTATAACCTTGTGAGGGTCTACCTGCCTCAAGTGTGTTTCTTGCAGACAACATATGGTAGAATTTTAATTTCTAATCCATTTTCCTATTTGTTTTCATTTTATGGGTGAGTTCATATCATTCATGTTCGAAGTTATGATTGCCACTTGTGTATTCCCCAGCATTTTGATATCCTTTCCTAGTTCTGTTCTTTCTTCTTTTGCAATATCCTTTTAAACATGTGGTTTGCTTTTAATCAGTCCCCCTAATCCCCATGCTTAATAAGCTTCCCTTTCTTCCCCCTCCCTTTTTGTTCCCTTCTTATTTTTAGGGTGTGTTAAGTTCCCCCCTTTCCCTCCCTGTTTGTGCTCCCTTCCCCCTTCCCCCTTTAGTTTTCCCTTTTAATTTTCCCTGTAGGGTAAGCTAGAATTCAAGACCCCAGTGGATCTAGATCAGTGGTTCTCAACCTCCCAATTTGTAGCAATGAGAATACATAATTCATATCAGATATTTACATTCAGAATCATAACTGTAGCAAAATTACAGTTTTGAAGTAGCCACCAAAATAATTTTTGGTTTCTTGTCACTGCAACGTGAGGAACTGTATTGCCGGGTCACAGCATTAGAAAGGTTGAGAACCACTGATCTAGATGCTCTTCCCTCTCAGAATTTATTTCACTGAGAGTAAAGTTTAAGTATTACCTATTAGCACTCCTTTCCTCTCCTTCTTATAAGAGTATTATTCTCCTCCCCTTCCCATTGGTATCTTTATGTGATAAAGATTATCCTATTTTTTTTTCTTCAAGTATCTCTTGGTGTCATCTTCAATTCCCTCCTCCCTTTTTCTTTTTTTATTTATCATCTTATAGCACTTATTACACCAATCTCTTTCTGTGAATGATTCCTCTCATTACTATAATAGTGAATATAATTTTTGAGAGTTACAAATAACATTTCCCCATATATTAATATAAATAATTTGATCTTATTGAAGCCCTTCAAGAAGAAAGTTTTAATTAAAAAACATTTTCCCCCTTTCCCTCTCTTTCTTATTTAACTTTTCATGTTTCTCTTAATCTTTATGTTTGGATATCCAACTTTCCACTTAGTTCTAGTCTTTTCTTTACAAATTCTTGGAAATCTTCTATTTTGTTGAATGCCCATTCTTTCCCCTGGAAGTATATAGTCAGCTTTGATGGAGAAGTGATCCCTGGTTGAAGACCCAATTCTCTTGCCTTTCTGATTATCATGTTCCAAGTCTTGCAGTCCTTTAGTGTGGAAGTTGCCAGATCTTGTGTAATCCTGACTGGTGCTCCTTGATATCTGAATTGTCTCTTTTTGACTTCTTGTAAAATTTTCTCCTTAGCTTGGAAGCTCTTGAATTTGGCAATTGCATTTCTGGGAGTTGTCTTTTGAAGATTTAGTGTAGAGGGTCTTCTATGAACTCTTTTAATGTCTATTTTGCCCCCTCTTTCAAGAAGACGAGGGCAGTTTTCTTGGATAATTTCTTGTAGTATGATGTCAAGATTTCTGTTTATTTCTGGGTTTTAAAGTAGATTGATGATTCTCAAATTGTCTCTTTGTGCTCTGTTTTCCTGATCTGTCATCTTTTCAGTAAGATATTTTATGTTTTCTTCTATTGTCTCAATCTTTTGACTTTTCTTTATTAATTCTTGCTGTTTTGCAAGACCATTGGTTTCCAAATGCCTAATTCTGGTCTTTAAGGACTGGTTTTCCTCTTCAGTTTGGTCTATCCTGTTTTCCAATTGGGAGTTCTTGTCCTTTAAATAGTTATTTTCTTTTTGAACTATTTCCCTTTTTTCTTGCCAAAAGGCTTCCACCTTTTTGATAATCTCCAATTTAAATTCTTCAAGAGCTTGTGGACAATTTCCATTTCTTTTGGGAGGTTTTGGTGTATTTATTTGTATTTCAACTTCTATTTCCTCTGTAACCTGAGTTTTTCCTCCATAAAAATTATCCAGGGTCAACCCCTTCTTCTTGTTTTTCTTGGCATTGGGAAGTTATTCCTGGGCACTGTTTGTCATTACTGTGGTGGTTTTTCCTTCCCTTTCCAGTTAGAAATCTGAGTGAGAAGGGCAGGCTCTCTGTGTATGGAGTTAAAGAGCAAGGATTTTGCCTAAGGCCAGTTCTTGAATCTCTGCAACTTCTGCTATTTGCTGCCCCTCTCTGTGCTATTTCCCTGCCAGCATGCATGGTCTCTGCTCCTCAGCCTGCTGGGGACTTGGGTGTAGCTGCTCTCATGGGTAGGTCCTTGGTGGTCTCAGTCAGCTGTCAAGGACGCAGAGGTGCCCCTCATTTGCTCCAGAGGTGCCCCTTGCTCACTCACTGATTCTAGCTCATGCTGGCTCTGACTTTGGCTCCTTAGGTGGGGTGGTTGAGGGTGGATCAGCTTACATTTTGGTGGAAGCTTTTTCACCCCCTTATGGTGTGGAAATGCCCAAATCCCACATATCTTCAATGCCATGCCCTACTGTAGAGTCCTTTCATTCATATGAATTTGGGGTTTTTTTGGCTTTTGGGGTAGTGTGTATGGGTAGGTGGTGAGGAGAGGAAGAGTCCTGTGTCTAGACTTCCACCATGTTTACCTCCTTGATCCTTTGTCTACCTTTTGCTTGAACCAACAAAAAGCTTGAACTAAGTGGAGAAACTCTCAAGTCACTTACTAAAATGGGTGATACCTCCAGAACCTTGAGAATCATTTGATGAGTTTAAACCTTCAGAGGATGAGAGATATGGATTCCAAACTTGTGAATCCTTTGATCAGAGATAGGCACTATTTTTATCCCCATTTTATAGTTAAGAAAATTAAGGCAGACAAAGATTGTCTTACAAGTGTCACAAGCTAGTAAGTGTCTGAAGCAGCATTTGGACTAAGGTATTTGTGACTCCAGACCCAGTTGGCCTAGCTGCCTCAGAAGATAGTTCATGTATAGCATGATATGTTTTCCTTCAGTGATGCCTTATACTACATGCAGATTGATAAAAGACTTATTCATGACGAATTTGCTTTTTATTCATTGATTATTTCAGTCAAAATACATTTTGTGATCACATTTTAAGTAGGCATTCTGTGATTACATTTTAAGAGGGAATGGAAACTATTTTGTGCAAGGTTCTGCACTTTGTTTTGTATCTTGGTTTAATTGTATTTGCTTAACAAAATCTTTGTGTAGAATGAAAGCAAAGCCATTAAACTTTAACAAGACAGAACCAAAGATAAACAGCAAACAAGTTTAAAACAGGTTTTTATTCGACATCCCTTTCCCAGCCTGCCTTGAGCTCCATCAATTTCATTTCCATTTTCCTTCCCTTTTCCTTCTCCTTTATTTCTTTTCTCTCCTTTTGTAAAAAAATTACTATGGTAAATGTTTCTATAGTTTTGAATATGCCAACTTAGTTTGTGTATTGGCTAATCAGACTAAGCATTTTCTGTGCAAATCTAAGAATACAGGTTAAAATTAGGAACAAAGCACAAGATAGCAGTTTGACAATTATTCCATTAAATTCAACAAACATTGATTGGAGAGTTACTATATGAAGAGCAATGTTCTGGGCATAGTGGGAGATTAAAAGTGTAGATAACATGAGATTCATATCTTTACAGGTCTTGTACTCTGGGTGGATGATAAGGACCATACATGAAAAACTATAATATATTATAAAGTGCTAAGTATTCTATACAGACACAAAATAAATTATATATGAGTTTGTTTCCCAAAAACAGTTATGAGATTCCATTTATTTAATACTAATAACAACAATAGCTAATGTTATGTAGTATTTATTATGTGCCAGGTTTTATATTTAGCAGTTTACAATTATCTCACTTGAGCCTCACAAAAATCCCAAGTGTTAGTTGCTAGTGTTATGTTCATTTTACAAATGAATAAATTAAGGCAAACAACAATGAAGTGGCTTGCCAAGGAAGACATACCTAGTTAGTGTCTGTGAACAGATTTGAATTCAGATCTTCATGACTCTAGGTCCAACACTCTAAAATACCACTTAGCTACCCCAATTTAACAATTCAGCAATAACATTTATCAAACATCTATTATTTGTGATGTACTCTAGTCAACACAGCAAATATTATGACAGAAATAAATTAGTCTCTGTCCTCAAGATGTTTATATTCTACTCAGTTTTGTAGAAGGGTCTTTGATAGTGTTATGAGTTCTCAAATACACATAATACAAAATGGGAATTAAAGGAAGATCTTGAATTATTCATTCTAGGGATATTTGAGGAAGAAGAAAGCACTAACAGCAAGGGGAATCAAGCAAGACTTAGTAATGATTCTGAAAAGCTAAAATGAATAAAGATTTCATTCTAGGCAAGGAGACAATTTCATTTAGAACATTTTTCCATATGATTATTAATAGCTTTGATTTCTTCATCTGAAAACTGCCAATTCATATCCTTTTACCATTTATCATTTGGGAAAAGAATTGGATTCTTATAAATTTGACTTAGTTATTTATATGTTTGAGAAATGAGACCTTTATCAAAGAAATCTGTTATAAACATTCCCCCCCCCCCCAGTTTGTTGCTTCCCTTTTATTCCTGGTTGCATTGGCTTTGTTTGTATAAAAACTTTTTAATATAATCAAAATTATTCATTTTACAACTTGTAATGTTCTCTGTCTCTTGTTTGATCATAAATTCTTCCTTTCTCCATAGATCTGACAGGTAGTCTATATTCCCCTAATTTGATTATATTATAATATCACTATTTATGTTTAAATCATATCCATTTTTATCTTATTTTGTTAAGGAGACAGCTTGAGAAAACACATGAAAATGGTAGGTGGAATCAGTTGTAGAGACAATTGTACAGAAGAAGTTGGGGAGATTGTTACATTTTATTTGGATTTTAAAGGATGGACTAGAATTCAATTTGAAAAGAAAAAGAGGAAGCCAAAAAAACTTACACATCCAAAGAAAAACATAAACTATGTCATGAAAGTGACATCAAACAAGCTATGTTTAAGTAGAGACAGAAAATAGATCTGTTGGGATGGATCATAAGCTACACGAAAGTGAATATAATTTGAAATTAGGATGGAAAAGTAGAATGTTGTCTGACTAGAAGTTTTCAACTGCCAACTAAAGAAATTTTAACTTTGACATAAAGTGATAGATATAAATTGAAGGGTTTTTTTGAGCAAAAGAACTATACAACTAAGTAATCACATGACATAAATCTGGAAGAGTATAAAAGATGTGTTAGAGAGAGAGAAGTAGTAGAAATGGAGAAAGTTGAAAGTATTATTCTACAAGTGAAGACAATGAGAGCAAAAGAGGAAAAGATAGATGTCAAAGATGCTGTTGAAATAGATGAGAGGAAAAGCTCTGATATGAAAAATACTTTACTCTTTCGAAATATTCATTCAAAGAAAGATGAAGATCTCTTTAAAAACTCTCTGCATCAACAATTGGTAATGGAACAAAGCACACCAGTTATGTGCTAATGTTAGTAACTTTTGGTAGAAAGAGAGATAAGGACATAGAAACAACTTCCAAAAAGACCTATCCCAGAAAGACTCACAAAAAAGACCATTATACCCTGGATGAACCCAGCATAGATACGAGTGTTTTCTTTCTGTTTTCTTTAATGAGTATAAAGAGAGAATAAGAAGGCTTAGAGCTTAGAACTCAGAAGTTCTGAACTTAATTCACCAAACAATCAGCACTGTGCTGGAAGGTATAATGTGGACTGAAAGAAAGAAAAGAAAAGTTCCTGCCATCATTGTTAATTATGTGATAAGTATATCCATTTGGGCTGAGGAAACATCAACAAACACCTCTGATTATTGAGGAGCTACAGACATGGTAGTCATAGTAACTAGGAAATATGGACCAAATATCAGTAGTAGAGTAGAGGAAATATCAGAGATTATAGGCTACCAGAGATGGCTCCAAATCCTTTCAAGTTTGTCTATTCAATGCCCATCAAAGTGTCATCACTAAGCCATTGTTGCAGAATCAACATAGTACTATTTTGCAAATAAAATTTGCAAATTGGATAGCATAATTTCTCTCTTACAACATGACAATCTCTACTAATTTTCTATCACCAGGATCTTGTGCCCATAAATAGAAAGAATTAAAAGGAAACCTTTGAAAAGTCGATATTATAAAATTTATTATTATTTAGCTCAAGTGACTGCACAGGGAGCAACAATGAATCACTTTTAGTTTCTAAAACTCAGAAAACCTTTAATTATTCCTAATATTTAGAGGAAACAAATTCTGTTTGCCCAGTTGCCGAGCCCTTAGAGGGTTTTTCAACATCCCACTAACCCAACCTCCAAATCATGGAGCATATATTCAAATAAAAACAGGCAAATCATTGATGAGAAAAAAATAACAATTTCAGGGAATAATTCACAATGGAATCTAGTTCAGGATTAGGAGAAAGAACCCTCTGCCAAGAGTACAGAATTAATTCTCTGACATACTGAATACCTTCTGAGAAGAAAGGATTTTCCTGATGGCCTCCTTCATGTCTTTATTTCTCAGGCTGTAAATAAAAGGGTTACAAAAAGGGGCAAGGACAGCAAACATGAGGGCAATAGTCCTATCCAAGAATGGAGGGAAAGTGGCTGAGAAGCGTAGATACATGAGTGATACACTGCCATAGAACATGATGAAGACAGTAAGATGAGAGGCACAGGTAGAGAAAGCCTTTTGGCGGCCTTCAACTGAGGGAATACCCAGTATCACAGCAATGATCTGGATGTAGGAGAGGATAATGATCAGCACAGCAATTAGGATGGCAATAGCATGGACCACATCCTCAACTAGAATCATGGAAGTGTCTGTGCAGGCCAAGCTCAGCACGGGAGCAAAGTCACAGAAGAGCTGATGGATTTGGTTGGAGCCACAGAAGGGCAAAGTAGAGATCCATATAATCTCAGGGAGCAGCACAAGAAAGCCAAAGACACAAGAACCCATAATCAGTTGGTCACATAGCCTGGGTGTCATAATAGTGGGATAGCGAAGTGGGTTGCAGATGGCAATGTACCTATCAATGGCCATTGTGGTCAGTAATATTCCCTCAGAATTTCCAAGAGAATGAAAGAAGTACATCTGTAGGAGGCAACCAGTGAAGGAGATTGTCTTCTGGTCACTGATCAGGTTGGAGAGCATCTTGGGAATGGTGGTGGTGGTATACCAGATCTCCAGGAAGGAGAAGATGCCAATGAAATTATACATGGGGTTGTGGAGTCGGACATCCAACCTTATAGCTATGAAAATCATGAGGTTCCCAATGACAACAAACATGTAAATAAGGAGCAACGGGATGAAAAATAAGAAGCCACCCTCTTGGAAACGGGGGAAACCAGAAAAGAAAAATTCAGATATTCCTGTCTGGTTTTTTGTCTCCATATCCTCAGAAGGCAAACCTGTTAAGGCAGGAATAAGTAAGTAAAAAAATAAATGAATGAATGAATACATTAATGACATTAAATAGAATCCATATACATACATATGTATATATATGTGTGTATGTAGATGAATGGATGAATAAATGAACTAATGAATAAATGTACAGGTATCCAATTCTGTTTTATTTTGAGAACCAAACCTAACATTTCCATCTCTGCTCAAAACATTTATGTAACTGCTTATAATAGGACTTCAAATTTAGTTTGAAAGTCAGAGAAAATGTCTTACCAAAGCAACTTTTAAATCTAGGTGTAGCAAATGTATATGATTCCTCTCCCTGCTGTTCTTTTTGATGAGGGTTTTCTGAAACATTGAAACTGTCAATGGACTTAGCATACGTGGCAATGGTGACTAGGCCAGCCTTAGAGGATTAGAGATAAAAGAATTTCTAGAGAGGATAGGAAAGTGAGCATCATTTAAGCATTAGAGTAGAGCATTTGAGAAGAAGAGGAAGAGAGTTTATAAGAATTCTCGGGGCAACATTTAGGACCTGACAAAATAAACTAATCAAATTTACATATGATCTATAAAGATAGTAGAAATCACATATATTTAGAGGGAAGAAATTCTCCACAGGTTAGAACATTGGGATGATCTCACAAAATGGAATATAATGGGGATAAATGTAAAGTTCTACTTTCATACTCGAAATCCAAAAAGCTCAGAGGCAGCACAGTACAGTAGAATGAGAATAGATTTTGAAGTCAAAAGGGCAGATTTCAAAATCTACCTTTGCCATTTACAACATTTGCATAACTTTGGGTAAGTCAGCTTGCATAGCTGAGCTCCAGTTTCCTCAGCTACAAAATCAAGAAGTTCAACAAGATGACCTCTAAGGGTCTCTCCTAGCGCTGGTTCTAGACACTATAATGCTAAATGATGGTGGAAGAGGTATGACTAGAAAGCAGTTTAAATGAAAAAGGTAAAATCTGGGGATTTTCGTAAACTGCAAACTCAAAATGAGCCAACAATGTGATGTGGCAATCAAAAAGCTGACATGAATTTTGCTCATAAATACCTTCCCAAATGGTAATGGTAAGAGGCATAGCATGCAGAATAAAGGTAATGATTGGCCTGCTGTATTCTGCATGTTCAGATTGTAGCTAAACATGTTTTAGAAGGATATTATTTTAGCTGGACAGAATTCTGAAGAGGGCAATCTAGAATGGCAAATGGTTTGGAGTTCATGACATATGATGTATGTTTGAGGGGATTAGCAATATTAGATGGAAATAAGAAGATTTTACAAGGGCAGGAAAACTGTCATCACGTATTTGAAGGGTTGTCATGGGGAAGTGGGATTAAGCTTGTTCTGCTTGAACTTGAACTTGAACATGAAGAGCAGAACTAAGAGCAGTGAGTAGAAGTTGAAAATAGGCAGATTGAGACTTGATATGGAGAAAAGCTTTCTGATAATTGAGCTATATGAAAGTGAAATGGATGGCAATGGGGTCCCCATCTCACTTCATGAAGCAAATGCTTATTGGACATTTATTGAAGATTTTGTGTGGATTATTTCTATTCAGGTATGGGTTGCTCTAGATTATCTCTTAGATTATCATCCCACTAAAAGATTCTGTGAAATTCAAAAAGCCATTGGGGTTGGATTCAGGTCTGGAGAAGACTGATAGGGGAGGGAGAAGAGAAGCCATACTACGTTGGTCAACATAGCGACTTTCTCTGAAATGTTTTCTCTTTATTGGTGACCTTTACTGACTTGTATTAAAAAACCAAATAGGGCCTTGATGAGAATCTGCTTGATAAAATACTCTCTTCAGGTGGTAAAGTGGATAGTGGATAGTCTTGGGGTTGTGAAGACCTGAATTTAAATTCAAATTAAGGCTCAGACATACTAGCCGTGTGAGCTTAGGCAAGTTACTAAAAGTAAATCTTTATTTGCCTCAGTTTCCTCATCTATAAAATGGGGATGATATTAGCACCTAACTCTCTGATTTCTTATGAAGATCAGATGATATATTTATAAGGCACTTAACATAGTATCTGGCACATGGTAGGCACTATATAAATATTAGCTATTATTATTGTTACAATTAACAAACTCAGAAAACACCAGGCAGTCATAATGGTTATAGGGAGAAATCTAAATGATCCAGTTCCAACACACTAAGAAATCTAAATTTGTAAGTGATGTAGAGGAAAGAACACTGGATATAGAGGTCAAAGGAGATGGGTTTGAATTCTACTTCTGCTGATTGTTATATGACTCTGAGTTCAACATCTCTTTGAGATTCAATTTCTTTAATCTGAAAAAAAATGAGATTAGAAAAAAATATTTAAGGTATGCCTAACTCTATGAGTTTATGATTTCTTAGTAATTCTGTTTCTATTTTTTCTGTCCTCTAACAATAGAATTGTAGGACATTACAATTTCTCCCAATCTCTCCTCCATCCATGCCATCTGAGATAGTACTCAAATCTAGCCATGTTCCTGTGCTTCAAAAAGGTCTCCATTGTGTGAGGTTTTTAGTTTTGTTTTCCATGGCATAGCAGGCAGATTCTGTCATCTACAACTTTAGGATGATCCTGAAAACAAATTCTGCATTCCATCTTGCACTCACCTTTGTTAGTTTTGCTGGACTTACCCTCTTCTCACTGCCTCTACTGCCCCCATTGTCTCTTCAGTCCAGTTAGTAGGGTGGTTATAGGCAGCTCCACAGCCTCCTCAGAGAATATCAGGGTCAAGAAATTGGTCTCTACTGTGGTTTTCTCCCTTTAATGATTGGAGTTCAGAAAGAAAACAACTTCTTTTCCCATGAGCTTTATTAATGAAATGTTCTCAAACATTTTCTCATTAGATACCCAGATCACAGTGAAGTCACGACTGCAAAATAAGTCTGTAATCAGACACAAAGCATTATTTTGTAGTTTTTTTTAATTGATTTATTAGTCTTGAAAATACATTATTTTGAGTAATAATGCAGAAGAGGAAAAAAAATGTCTTAAAGGCAGAAGATCCAGATTTTAATCCTGCCTCTTATTACTCTGGGCAACCTATTTAAACTATCCAAGTTTCTATTTTCTCATCTCTAAAATGGAGGAAATAATGTATTGCCTAAGGATTGTTATTGTAGAAACACCTTAAGCCTCAGTAGTCATTATCATCATCACAGCTCAGCATATACTAGCAAAATCTGGATTGTGCAATTGGTAGAGAGCTGTGCATCTTGTCAGGAAGATCTGAGTTCAAATTTAGTCTCAGACACTTGCGATAAGTGTGATCCTGGGCAAATCACTTAATGTCTGTTTGCCTCATTTGCTTCAACTGTAAAATGGAACTAATAACTCCTACTTCACAGATATGTTTTAAGGACCAAATAGATAATATTTGTAAAGCATTTAGCACAGAGTCTCACATACAACTAGTACCATGTAAATGTCTGTTTCCTTCATATGTATATATGTATGTATATAGCATTTAAACAGTTGTGAACTGGAGTTTCAATGTAGAAACCAATGCTTGACCCTATAAAATACTAAATATTGTGAGTCAAGTGCTCATACTCATCCCCAGGAATCAAGAACACTTCCTTAGAATGGAAAGAAATTTCTGGTAACTGCAAAGATCTCCCTGACTCTCAGAGAGCTATCTACCTTCTTCCCTTAGGTGCAACTTTTTATGGAAAGTATTGTCTTTTCTGTTAGGAGATTTAAATGAATTTTATGCAATCAAAATATATGCAACACTTCCATCCAACTTTAGGAAAAATCCACCCCATCCTCTTGATCCATTTTGTTCTTCCTAGTTACTTCATCCTCCACAGATTGTTAGAATATGCATTTATTAAAAGAATTTTCTTAATTGTAAAAACAAACTTATCAACAATTGTTAACATCAGCTCTCATTCATCGATTCAAAATACCACCAGATTTAATCATTTAATCTAAGCTATTTACTTCATTCTGTTCATATCTAAGCCTGGAGAGGCAAGGAAGGGACTTAGAAAGGGAACAAGGGACACATTTGCCCCTAAAAAAAGAAAACACTGTTTTTGCATAGCACATTAATGGCCTCACCTTGACATTATTTTCAATTGTTCATAATCCCAATACACCTCTGCTCCTTGGATGACTAATGGAATTTACTCCCTGTATCTGGTTATGGATAATGGCCCCCAAAGAGTTTAAGTCTCTCTATTAACACTTAAACAAGGAAAGTAGCTGGAGGGCACTTGCATCATGTTACCCATTTTTACTTTTGTTACTAACTTTAAAAAGTACCCTTTCTGTGAAGACAAGAACTATGAAGACCCACAGGCATGATACCTTCAAATCTCTAGCCTCAGTTTCTTCTGTCAGTGTGGATTTGTAAGAGACAGTCTGTAACCATTCTCATGCCAGAGTTATTGGTTGGATGGTGGTGAAAAGTTAGGAGGAATGCTACGAATTTTCAAAATTCTTTCTCACAAAGCATGACCATATATATTCCTATTTTTCAGATGATGAAACATATGACCAAAGAGGTCACGTGTCCCTTTCCTTGCAGTGGAATAATAAAATTAAAATAATTAAAATTATAAAAAATAATAAATGAAAAATGTGTAAAAAACTATAATAAAGTAGAAAAATACTAGCTTTAGTTTTGAATTTAAAGGATCCAAATTCAAATTCTGACTCTGCCACTTACTACCTGTGTGACCTTAAGTACTTAACAACTCTGGGACTTAGTTTCTTCAATATCAACTCTATATTGGTGGCCTTTAAATTTTTACATTTCTCTAGAAATTAATGGTTTACTAAGTGCTTTATATCTATAAATACTTTGACATACTTTACCTTCTCCATGAAATCTTCATTCATCCCTTTTCCTTCAATTTAAACTGAATTTCATACTGGAGATGTTACAGAGTATTTTTCTCACAACTAATCCCATTTATTTAGGATTAAAGTTATTTAGGTATACAGGGTATCCCAAAAATATTAATGCATTTTAAACTATTAAAACTTATCGCTGAGGTTTACACAGGGCTTGGCACATAGAAAGTATTAAGTGCTTAATCAATGTTTATCAATAAATTTATCCCCTATCAGTCTATAATTCTACATGAGATTGTCACAATATGCTTCATTTGGGGTCCATGGCTTTCTGGGTAAGGAACATACTTTCATATGTCATTCCAAGAGAAAGAGCAAAGAAAGTTAGTTGAGGTTTGCAACCAAATAAGCATTTGTCTTTCCAAAATCCAGTTTTGCATTAGGGACAAAGAGAACATGAAGAAACAAAGTGTGTATATAAAATCCAGAAATATCATATTGTATGTCAGAATAGTCTAAAATGGGAAAAGAATAAATGGGATAATTAACCAAGTTAACCCTTCTATAAAAAGATTATCACATAGAGCTGTGATCTGGTCCAGCCGTTATGGAAAGCAGTTTGGAACCATGCCTAAAAAGTCACTAAACTGTGCCTATCCTTTGGCTCAATTATATTACTATTAAGATTCATAAGAAAAGAAGCTAGACCAAAATATTTATACCAGCTCTTTTTATAATAGCAAAAAAAAAAACCTGGAAACAAAGGGAGTGCTCACCAAGCACTGGCTAAACAAATTAAAGTACATAAATATAATGTAATACTATCACAATGCAAGAAATGATGAAACTGACAGTTTAAGAGGAAATTAGGAAGACTTTTATGAACTGACAGAGTAAAAAGAGCAGAATTCAAACTTTTATGCATTGACAAAAACATTATAAAGAGAAAGAGAAAGCACTATGAAAGACTTCAGAACTCAGATAAATGCAGACAAACCATCATGATTCCAGATCACTAATGAAGAAGCATGCTACTCTCCTACTTCCAGAGAGATAGTAGACTATAATAGAGAATTAAATACATTTTTAGAGGTGACTAATTTTCAAATTTGTTTTTTCTGATCCTACATATTTGTTATATAACAATTTTCATTATTATTTTATTGTTCAAAAAGAGGTAGTAAGGGACTTCCGGTTAAGATGGCGGCTTAGAGAAAGCTGAAGTTCAGATCTCCGGAAAACCCTTCCCGACCGATCTCAAACTAGAAGCTCCTAAGGCGCCGAAATTCAAAACGATCAACAGCACAGACCCTGGGAACCCTCCTCCTGGACCTGGACCCGGTTCAAAAGGTACGGCTCCCCTTAAAAGCCAGAACCCGAGATCCCTCGGACCTCAGGGGTAGGAGCGCAGAGTCCAAGGCTCCCGGAAGCGGCAGCCGCACCGGGCTCAGAGAGCAGGGTCTGAGGAACAACAACCCTCAGGGTCTTCTACCCAAGTCCCAGTCCCGGTGAAAGTTACTGCCTGGGGCTTCCGCTGCAGAGAGCCGGTAGGTCCGGGTGAAAGTTACTGCCTGGGGCCTCCGCTGCAGAGAGCTGGTCAAAACAACAGCAACCCTCAGGGTGGGCAAGACAGCCTCACGGGCTGGATCCTGCTATCCAAGTCTCAGTGAAAGTCTGTGCTCTCGGAGCTTGGGGAAGCGGCAGCCCATCCCCCCGCAGGCCGATGAAACAGCCTCACGGCCAGGGATTCTGAAGGCAACTTCCGGAAATCGAGCCGGGGGAGAGTGTGGCCTCGTGGTCCGACCCTTCCATTCCAGTTCCAGTGAGGCATATTCAGTTTAACCCAGGGAACGCTCATAGAACCAACATCTGCCCAGGACTAAAGCCACTGATCACCAGACAAAGACAAGAAAAGCCAATCCTCCACGTTCAGAGATGACAAATTCCACAGAAGCACAGAAGCACCAAAATACCAAGAAAAATAAGAAGAAAGGGGCGACTCTGGACACATTCTATGGAGCCAAAATACAAAATACAGAGCAGATAGAAGAAGATATACAAGAAAATTCTCCAAAATCTTCCAAAGGAAATAGAAACTCTCCACAAACCCATGAAGAATTTGAATCAGAAAGGACCAAAAAGATGGAAGCCCTCTGGGAGGAAAAGTGGGAAATGATGCAAAAGAAATTCACGCATCTACAAAACCAGTTTGACCAAACTGTAAAAGAAAACCAGGCTTTAAAGCAAGAACTAATAAAGCAAAGTCAAAACACCAAGAAATTAGAAGAGAACATAAAATATCTCACCGACAAGGTGATAGATCTGGAAAACAGGGGGAGAAGAGAAAATTTAAGAATAATTGGACTCCCAGAAAAGCCAGAAATAAACACCAAACTGGACATGGTGATACAAGATATAATCAAAGAAAATTGCCCAGAGATTCTAGAACAAGGGGGCAATACATCCACTGACAGAGCTCACAGAACACCTTCTACACTAAACCCCCAAAAGACAACTCCCAGGAATGTAATTGCCAAATTCCAAAGCTATCAAACAAAAGAAAAAATCCTACAGGAAGCCAGAAAAAGACAATTTAGATATAAAGGAATGCCAATCAGGATCACACAAGACCTTGCAAGTTCTACGCTGAATGATCGTAAGGCATGGAACATGATCTTCAGAAAGGCAAGAGAGCTGGGTCTCCAACCAAGAATCAGCTACCCAGCAAAACTGACTATATACTTCCAAGGGAGAGTATGGGCATTCAACAAAATAGAAGACTTCCAACTTTTTGCAAAGAAAAGACCAGAGCTCTGTGGAAAGTTTGATACCGAAAATCAAAGAGCAAGGAATACCTGAAAAGGTAAATATTAAGGAAAGGGGAAAAATGTTATCTTCTTTTACTCAAACTCTCTTCTATAAGGACTACATTTATATCAACCTATGTATACTAATATGTGGGGAAAATGTAATGTATAAATAGGGGGTAAAGAAAGACCAAATAGAATAATGGTTCTCACACAAAGATTCACAGGGGAAGGGGAGGGGAAGAAAACTCCTATAAGAAGGAGAGGAAGAGAGGGGGGGGGGGTTACTTAAACCTCAATCTCAGGGAAATCAACTCTGAGAGGGAAAAACATCCAGATCCATTGGGATCTTGAATTCTATCTTACCCAACAAGGGTAAGGAGAAGGGAAAACCAAGGGGGGGAGGGGGAGAGGGAGAACAAAAAGGGAGGGAAAGAGAGGGGGGAGAGGGAGGGAACAAAAAGGGAGGGACTAAAAAGGGAAACATCAAGGGAGGGGACAAGGGGGACTGATTCAAAGTAAATCACTGGACTAAAAGGGAGAGCCGAAGAAGAAAAGGTTAGAATTAGGGAAGGATATCAAAATGCCAGGGAGTCCACAAATGACAATCATAACTTTGAACGTGAATGGGATGAACTCACCCATAAAACGTAGACGAATAGCAGAATGGATTAGAATCCAAAACCCTACCATATGTTGTCTTCAAGAAACACACATGAGGCGGGTTGACACCCACAAGGTCAGAATTAAAGGATGGAGTAAGACCTTCTGGGCCTCAACTGATAGAAAGAAGGCAGGAGTGGTAATCATGATATCTGATAAAGCCAATGCAAAAATAGACCTGATCAAAAGGGATAGGGAAGGTAATTATATTTTGTTAAAAGGGACTCTAGACAATGAGGAAATATCATTAATCAACATGTATGCACCAAATAATATAGCACCCAAATTTCTAATGGAGAAACTAGGAGAATTGAAGGAAGAAATAGACAATAAAACCATACTAGTGGGAGACTTAAACCAACCATTATCAAATTTAGATAAATCAAATCAAAAAATAAATAAGAAAGAGGTAAAAGAAGTGAATGAAATCTTAGAAAAATTAGAATTAATAGACATATGGAGAAAAATAAATAGGGATAAAAAGGAATACACCTTCTTCTCAGCACCACATGGCACATTCACAAAAATTGACCATACATTAGGTCACAGAAACATAGCACACAAATGCAAAAAAGCAGAAATAATGAATGCAGCCTTCTCAGATCACAAGGCAATAAAAATAATGATTAGTAATGGTACATGGAAAACCAAATCTAAAACCAATTGGAAATTAAACAATATGATACTCCAAAACCGTTTAGCTAAAGAAGAAATCATAGAAACAATTAATAATTTCATCAAGGAAAATGACAATGGCGAAACATCCTTTCAAACCTTTTGGGATGCAGCCAAAGCGGTAATCAGAGGCAAATTCATATCCCTGAAAGCTCATATTAACAAACAAGGGAGAGCAGAGATCAATCAATTGGAAATGCAATTGAAAAAACTCGAAAGCGATCAAATTAAAAACCCCCAGCAGAAAACCAAATTAGAAATCCTAAAAATTAAGGGAGAAATTAATAAAATCGAAAGTGATAGAACTATTGATTTAATAAATAAGACAAGAAGCTGGTACTTTGAAAAAACAAACAAAATAGACAAAGTACTGGTCAATCTAATTAAAAAAAGGAAGGAAGAAAAGCAAATTCACAGCATTAAAGATGAAAAGGGGGACAGCACCTCCAATGAGGAGGAAATTAAGGCAATCATTAGAAATTACTTTGCCCAATTATATGGCAATAAATACACCAATTTAGGAGAAATGGATGAATATATACAAAAATACAAACTGCCTAGACTAACAGAAGAGGAAATAGAATTCTTAAATAATCCCATATCAGAAATTGAAATCCATCAAGCCATCAAAGAACTTCCTAAGAAAAAATCCCCAGGGCCTGATGGATTCACCTGTGAATTCTATCAAACATTCAGAGAACAATTAACCCCAATACTATACAAACTATTTGACATAATAAGCAAAGAGGGAGTTCTACCAAACTCCTTTTACGACACAAACATGGTACTGATTCCAAAACCAGGCAGGTCAAAAACAGAGAAAGAAAACTATAGACCAATCTCCCTAATGAATATAGATGCAAAAATTTTAAATAGGATACTAGCAAAAAGACTCCAGCAAGTGATCAGAAGGATCATTCACCATGATCAAGTAGGATTCATACCAGGGATGCAGGGCTGGTTCAACATTAGGAAAACCATCCACATAATTGACCACATCAACAAGCAAACTAGCAAGAACCACATGATTATCTCAATAGATGCAGAAAAAGCCTTTGATAAAATACAACACCCATTCCTATTAAAAACACTAGAAAGCATAGGAATAGAAGGGTCATTCCTAAAAATAATAAACAGTATATATCTAAAACCAACAGCTAATATCATCTGCAATGGGGATAAACTAGATGCATTCCCAATAAGATCAGGAGTGAAACAAGGATGCCCATTATCACCTCTACTATTTGACATTGTACTAGAAACACTAGCAGTAGCAATTAGAGAAGATAAAGAAATTGAAGGCATCAGAATAGGCAAGGAGGAGACCAAGTTATCACTCTTTGCGGATGACATGATGGTCTACTTAAAGAATCCTAGAGATTCAACCAAAAAGCTAATTGAAATAATCAACAACTTTAGCAAAGTTGCAGGATACAAAATAAACCCACATAAATCATCAGCTTTTCTATATATCCCCAACACAGCTCAGCAGCAAGAACTAGAAAGAGAAATCCCATTCAAAATCACCTTAGACAAAATAAAATACCTAGGAATCTATCTCCCAAGACAAACACAGGAACTATATGAACACAACTACAAAACACTCGCCACACAACTAAAACTAGACTTGAACAATTGGAAAAACATTAACTGCTCATGGATAGGACGAGCCAATATAATAAAAATGACCATCCTACCCAAACTTATTTATCTATTTAGTGCCATACCCATTGAACTACCAAAATACTTCTTCACTGATTTAGAAAAAACCATAACAAAGTTCATTTGGAAGAACAAAAGATCAAGGATATCCAGGGAAATAATGAAAAAAAACACATATGATGGGGGCCTTGCAGTCCCAGACCTCAAACTATATTACAAAGCAGCAGTCATCAAAACAATTTGGTACTGGCTAAGAAACAGAAAGGAAGATCAGTGGAATAGACTGGGGGAAAACGACCTCAGCAAGACAGTATACGATAAACCCAAAGATCCCAGCTTTTGGGACAAAAATCCACTATTCGATAAAAACTGCTGGGAAAATTGGAAGACAGTGTGGGAGAGACTAGGAATAGATCAACACCTCACACCCTACACCAAGATAAATTCAAAATGGGTGAGTGACTTAAACATAAAGAAGGAAACCATAAGTAAATTGGGTAAACACAGAATAGTATACATGTCAGACCTTTGGGAGGGGAAAGGCTTTAAAACCAAGCAAGATATAGAAAGAATCACAAAATGTAAAATAAATAATTTTGACTACATCAAACTAAAAAGCTTTTGTACAAACAAAACCAATATAACTAAAATCAGAAGGGAAACAACAAATTGGGAAACAATCTTCATAGAAACCTCTGACAAAGGTTTAATTACTCATATTTATAATGAGCTAAATCAATTGTACAAAAAATCAAGCCATTCTCCAATTGATAAATGGGCAAGGGAAATGGATAGGCAGTTCTCAGATAAAGAAATCAAAACTATTAACAAGCACATGAAGAAGTGTTCCACATCTCTTATAATCAGAGAGATGCAAATCAAAACAACTCTGAGGTATCACCTCACACCTAGCAGATTGGCTAACATAACAGCAGAGGAAAGTAATGAATGCTGGAGGGGATGTGGCAAAGTAGGGACATTAATTCATTGCTGGTGGAGTTGTGAACTGATCCAACCATTCTGGAGGGCAATTTGGAACTATGCCCAAAGGGCGACAAAAGAATATCTACCCTTTGACCCAGCCATAGCACTGCTGGGTCTGTATCCCAAAGAGATAATGGACACAAAGACTTGTACAAAAATATTCATAGCTGCGCTCTTTGTGGTGGCCCAAAACTGGAAAACAAGGGGATGCCCATCAATTGGGGAATGGCTGAACAAACTGTGGTATATGTTGGTGATGGAATACTATTGTGCTCAAAGGAATAATAAAGTGGAGAAGTTCCATGGAGACTGGAACAACCTCCAGGAAGTGATGCAGAGCGAGAGGAGCAGAACCAGGAGAACATTGTACACAGAGACTAATACACTGTGGTATAATCGAACGTAATGGACTTCTCCATTAGGGGCGGTGTAATGTCCCTGAACAACTTTCAGGGATCCAGGAGAAAAAAAAAACACCATTCATAAGCAAAGGATAAACTATGGGAGTGGAAACACCGAGAAAAAGCAACTGCCTGAATACAGAGGTTGAGGGGACATGACAGAGGATAGACTTTAAATGAACACTCTAATGCAAATACTATCAACAAAGCAATGGGTTCAAATCAAGAAAACATCTAATGCCCAGTGGACTTACGCGTCGGCTATGGGGGGTGGGGGGGAGGAAAAGAAAATGATCTATGTCTTTAACGAATAATGCTTGGAAATGATCAAATAAAATATATTAAAAAAAAAAACTGAAAAAAAAAAGAGGTAGTAAGGAAGGAGAGAAAACAAATGCTTGTTAATGAGAAAAATAATAAAATTAAAATTAGAAGGAAAAGGAGGCACAACATTCAAATATTACAGTAAAGTATGACTGAATGTTAATAGAGGTTTTTTAAAAAACTATTAAGGATTAAAAGTTTTAAGATAATATTATTGAAAGGAGAAAGTCAAACAAAAAGTAGAAGTGGTAGAAATGGAGGAAAGAATGAAGGGAAGGAAAGAAGAGAGGAGAGGGAGGGAGGAAAGAAAGGAGGGAGAGAGGGAAAAGGAAATAACAGAAGAAGGAAGAAAGGAAAGAGTGGAAAGAAGGAAAGGACAAAAGAAAGGGAAAAGGGAAGAAGAGAAGGAGTATGGGAGCTCAATGGGAGCTCACAGGGAATAAAGTCAGTGGCTCATAGGCAGCAGAGCTGGAGGTGAACAGAGTATTGGGGGGGGGAAATACTCCCTTCCCCCTCTCTACACTCACTGATAACATTCCTCACTTCTCCATCCAGCAGCCCAGTGGGAGCACTTTCTCCTTCCCCCATATGTAGGGTAAGGGGGAATGGGGCACATCCAGCCTGTGGGGAGAAGGGGCATGGCATTTAGTTTCAGGGGTGGGAATGGGCACAGCACTCTGTCTGGCAGATAGGGTGTCTGGCAGATAGGGTGGGGGCTGGGCCCAGCAATCCATCTTTAAAAGGTTCACCATCACTGTTCTAGTACTTATATATTTCCCTGTGCCAGGAGATGAATCTCTGTTCTCTGAGGATATAGGGAAAGCTTTATACCTCATGAGATGAGAATACTCAGGAAGTGAAGTTAGAACTTTCCTAATTGCAAATATTTTCTTTTTTTTCTTTCTAATTAGCTCCATAGGGATGAGGGTGTGTGTATGGAGTGGTGGCAGAGTGAGAAGCTGCTGTTTCCTCTAGATCCCGAGTCTCCTGGGAAAAACTCCCAGGAAAGAAAAGTTCCCTTTTCCTGAGAACTCCTAATGAATTCTGATAAACATCTCTCTATATAGTGTCTAGTGAAGGGTGGGATCAGTGGAAATGCCAGTATCCTGAGAGAGGAGTTCTTTTGGCAACAAGCAGAGGTAAGTCTCAGGGACAGTGAAGTTGAAAGTAACATACTCCATAGGAACATAGAATATAATAAGATCATAGATCTAGAGCATGAAGGAACCTCAAAAGTTATCAAACCCATTTTTCCAATGAGAAAATGAAAGTCCAGGGTGTTCAAGAGTCTTGTCTGTAGTCACATAGTAGTATGCATCAAAGATGGGATTTGAACCTGAGTTCTTGGTCTCTCTATCTAGTTCTTTTTCCATGATACCATCATAAGGTCATTCACTCATAGAGGACCCTTGAACTTCTTTTCAGCTTTCTCATGTATTCATAATACTATCCTTAGTCTCCTTGACTAATCTGAGCCTATCTAGGTTTCTCTCAAGTGGGACTCCCTCTGAAGGTTATTGGTCCTGGGCAGTAACCTCGTGGCATATTCCAAAATGTGTTGGGGAATCTAAGAATGTTGCATTCAGATGATGTACATCATAAAATAGATTGCCTTTTTTGACAGAGGAGGAAACTGGGGTCCAGAAAGTTTCTGACTTATCCAAGAATGGAAAGCTAAAGCAAGATGGGGACTAGAACCCATATCATTTGATTTATAATAGAATGTATTAAAAATAGCAGTAGCTCAAGACCCCTGGAAATAACTCACTGGCTTGATCTTCCTGACCAATCAAGTGTTTAGAGAATGTCCTATGCCACAGATGAGATGTGCTCCAGTCTTGAGACTCCCTACTTCAGCTTTCTTGTGTTAAGTGCTCGTTAGTAAACATCTCTTATTTTCTCCCTCCCTGCAATGCTTCCCTATTTTGCTCATTATCACCTCAAATGACTTCCTAGGATAGTTTCTCAGGACTTTTTTGAAAGGAAGAGAAGCAGAGAGAAGAAAAAATTGACAAAACTATCAGTGAAGCTCTCACTTATGTCATGGAAAATATATTTCCTCTCATCTAAATTCTGTCCTTCTCTTTCTGATGTCAAATCCATACCCCTTTCCTATATTCTCTTTTGAGGGTTTAGACATGTGTAAGCAACCCTTACACATAAGAAGGGATGCTGATGGACCTATCTGATTTCAAATTTGGCCTCATATACATCCTAGCTGTGTTACCCTGGGCAATTTATTGAACCTCTGTCAGCCTCTCTTTCTTCAGCTGTCAAATGGGAGTTATGGCCCCTACTTATCAAAGTTGTTGTGAGAATCAAATGAGAAAATATTTGTGAAACATTTAGCAGAGATCCTAGCACATAGTAGGTGCTGTATAAATGTATATTCCCTTCCTTTGTTTATTTATTCATCTCTTTCTGTCTATCTGCATATGTATATGCTTACATATACAAGAAGCATCATGGTATACTGGATTGAGAGCTAATCTTAAAACCATGAAGACTTATTAAGTCCCTACAAAGTGAAAAAGTCTCTCTGTCTGTCTGTCTGTCTGTCTGTCTCTCTCTCTCTCTCTCTCTCTCTCTCTGTCTGTCTGTCTGTCTCTCTGTCTCTCTCTCTCTCCATACATATATATATGCCAAATTTTGATATGTAGTTGTATGATATGTTGGTCAGGACTTTGCTCCAAAGCTGCAAACAGGAGAGTATTGACAAATGACCCTAACAAAGATAGAAAGATTGAAACCAGATAAATAAGGCTGATCCATCTTGGATCAACTCTGTGGATGAGAAAGCTGCATTGCTTTGGGGAATTTGCTCTGTGCTTTTAATGTCCTTAAGTTTCTCTTTGAAACAAAGGTCCATATTAAAAAAAATAAACATTATTTTGCTAACACTATTAGTAAAAATAAGAAACTGCCAGATTTCTACTCTTCTACCCCAGTAGACTCACTGTGATCCAAGAGCCTCTAACCACTGAGCCACTGCCCAGAATCTCTGTTTTCTCTTCTCTCCTCAAACTAAAAAATGTTTTCTGGCCCCCTTCAAACTACTTTCCTCTATCAGCTACATTTTGAGGTGATTTTCTCAGGCCTGAAAAAGGGGTCTTTTCCAAAGTTACAATCTTGGGAGAGCGGACATCTGGTAGGATCATAAACAAAAATTGGGACATAGAGAACAAAGTACGTAGATCAGATAACTTTACACAACCCAGATAAAACAAATACAAGATATAAAATGCTATATAAATCTTATTCATTATTATTGCTGTGGCAACTGTAAGCTTCCCCACAGCAGGAAACAAAATCTCCTTTATCTAGAATCCAGGCTAATCCTAATGCCCAGAGCTCAAGTGTTACATGGGAAGAGAAATCTGTGTCTATCTGAATAAAACTGGTCACGTTTCCCTCCTCCAAAAGTCACTGGAGATAATTTTTGACAGAGCTTTGAGGTTATTTTTGTTATCTATGAAATTACCATAAGCAAAAACAAACATTCAAAGAAATAAAATACAAATAAAATCATACAGAAAACTATTTTCTGTGTGCATAAAAAGAACAAAATATGAACAATGAGATCGTAGTTTCTATGTCCCTCTGGATCTCTTTTTCATTGGTACTACATTGCTTATAAAGTTTCATTGCTATTTCTTATACAGTCACATTCACATTGTGTATGTTTTTGTTATTCTGCTTTCTTTATTTTTTCATCTCTTTGTCTAAGTCTTTCTATATTTCTCATTTTTATGGCTCAATATTATTCCTTCACATTGATATACCAGACACTGTCCAATCATAATCTGGTATTACCAGTTGTGTTTGATTTTTGTTTGTTTATTTGCTGTTTATCATAAAGCTACTAGGAATATTCCTGTACAGGTAAGACTTTTATTTTTTCAATTTAGTAATATTTTTAGGATATATTCTTAACAGTGGATCTCAATACAAAGTGTATAAATTTTAGAATTCTTACTGTTTCTGTCAGATTTTTTTTTAATTTTCACCAAAACTATAGCCTCACATAAGCCTCTGAGTATATCTATTCCTCTACAACCATTTAACTATGAATTTAAGAATTTTAACTATGTGTTCTAATTTAATGGGTAGAAGGTATTACCTCAAAATTATTTTTATTTGTTTTCCTCTAATTGTTAAAATATTTGAATACTTTTTCAAATTATCATAAATAACTTGTATTTTTTCCCCTTTTGTAAGAGCTTTTTTTAATACCATTTGACCTTTGGTTAATTGGTGAATGAGTTTGAAACTTCTAAAATTTTCTATTTTTTAATATTATTACAGAGAGTTGGAAGAATCACAAATTTACATTATATTTTAAATCAAGCAATTCTTTATAGATTCAGAATGTGAGAGATTTAACATATACATTTATCATAACTATTTTCTCATTTTTTAAAAAAATTTGGTATATATTATTTTATGTAATACTTTAACTTATTATAACAAAACCAACCTATTGCTTCCAATAACTGGTTCTATTTATTCAAAGATGAGAATTTATTTTTCTACAATTAAGAAAATCTCATTTTTCTTCTAGTATATTATAGATTTTATATCATAGATATAAATTTTATCATAGATAAAATTAGCATTGGGCATTTTATTGTTTAAAGTTTTTTCAGTTTTATTTTTGCCTTTGATTTCTATATCATAGACTTTCTGCTCTTAATCTTCATCCACATGCCTATCTACCCTTCCTTTAACAAAGAAAAGCATTTAAACTAAGCAAATTTACACAACGAACATGTCTGACAGTGAGAATCACATTCTATATGCTTAATCAACAGTTTTTGCCTAAGAGAAGAGATATGATCTGTTTTCTTATCAGTTCTTGAAGTTAAAAAAATTATTCTCAACATTTGACCATAAACTAAGGGCGTTACAATGTAAATTATAAATAATTTTTACATTATTTTTGTTATTTGTATGTTGTTGTATTGATTTTGCATTCCTTACTCTTTATCATTGCATATGTCTTCCCATGTTTCTCTACAGTCCTCCTACATGCAGTTTCTTCTGACACAGTTCTAATCCTTTTTTTTTCTCATCATGCTATCTAATTTTCCACCCCTTCTCAATCTCTCTCTCTCTCTCTCTATCTAATCTTTCCTTTAATTATTTGTAATTTTTATCTAATAAATATTAGTCTATTTGTAATTTTTATTCTAATTCTAGTTTTTTCTCCTATTTTCCATTAATCCATTTTAATACCATTTCACAGAGTTTTGATGCTTAAAATTTCATATAATAGTTTAACATCTGGCAGGTTAAGTTCCAATTCATCAATTTTGTTTTGTTTCATCATTCTTCTGGAAATGTCTTATTTTACTTTTTTTGTTGTTTTTTACTTCTTTACATTACTTATTGATTAGATTTATTATGTGAATGTTGTAAATTTTGTAAATATATGTATATATATTTGTTTACCATTTTGGCAAATATTTTGTATAATTTTCTTTTACACTTTAATTTTTTTCATTCTCCCTTATTTCTCTTTCTTTCTAATTTTGGTGATGTAATTGTTTCCTTTCCTTTCAATAAATTTTGTAATTATGCATTTTATAGTTTTTTAATCATGTTTTGGTTTTATTTTCAATTTAATTATTTTTCTACATATTAGTTTACCTTTATCTACTCTATGTTAGGTTTCCATTTTATTTTAAAATTTATTGAAAGGAATTGTGATTTTTCTTTTTAACTCTCACTAAATGATGTTTTCAGGAAACAAATTTGCCTCTGGACATTGTTTTGAATCTCTATCCTATATTTTAATATGTTTTATTTGTTACTATTACCATCAAAGAAATTTGATATTTTTTGTAATATTCTTTAATTCACATATTATGACTTTTTAAAAGACTTTTTCTATACATCATGTTTTTAAATTATATTTTAGAGTTATTCCCCTGTAATTTCATTACATTTTTATCTACAAGTACAGTATATAAAATATCTGCCTTTCTAAATTAATATATCATTTCTCTATGGCTAAAATACATTTTGTATATTTAATAAATGTACAATATTTCATCAAATTCTGTGGCTTAAGACATTCCGTTTTCTTAATATTTGAAATATAGTTTTGAAAATGTCACATTTTATATTTTCTATTATTTTCCCCTACTGTACCTACTAGATTAAGATACTTTACATGCTATTCAGATCTGAGGTATTTTTTTTTCTTGTTCTGTTTTTCTTTATCATGTTCTTTAAGAATGGTGCTGATAATTCTTCATGTAATTCATTTTTAATTATTTCTTATGGTAACTATGTGAACTTTTGAAAAATAAATTTGGCTGCTCTATTATTTAGAATATACATTTTTCACAATCCATATGCTAATGCTTACAATAACATGACTCAGTTCATGATATTTCTCTCTCTTAATATGTTACCTTAATTTAACTAACATCTTATAACTAAAGGTTTCCTTAAGCTTTACATTTATATCTTTTTTCTCATTTCTTACAATATTGTTTTTGGCAATATATGGTTGTATTTTATTCCATTCTGTAACTTTTTATCTTTTTTGTATGCTAACTAAATCCACTCATTTGAAAGTTTTATTTCTAAGATTATTTTTAGTATTTTTATTAAATGAATTTGTTTTTCAGAAAAGGAGAGACATTTTCCTTTTTTTCACCAATTCTAATTCTTTGACAAACAACCCCCACAAATGTGCACAAAAGAGAATCACAGAATATCAGATTTGGAACAAACTTCAGGTGTTCTCTATTTTGATCCCAATATAACCAGAAACCCCTGTTACAGCATCTGAACTAAGTAATAATCCAACCTTTACTTGAAGTAAAGTAACCTTTATTTCTAGTAAAGGAGAACTCAGTGTTTTCCAAGGCAGCCCAGTTCCATTTTAAGCAATTCTATTTCAGAGTCACCGAACCAAAGAATCTGAGTCAGAAGAAACCCGAGAGATCTCAGAATTCCTTTTATAAACATTTTGACAAATAGTCATCCAGACTTCAATTTTGATCCGCAATTGTTGGAAAGATTTTCCTTACCTGAAGCCTGTCTTATAGCACCAAACAAAATGAGTTCATATGACAATATTCCATATGATAGCCATTCAAGTATATGAAAATATCTGTCATCCACCTCATATTGTTCATTCTCCAATCTAAGCATATGTATTCCTCTCCTTCAATAAGTCCTTTAATAGTCCTTCCCTGTGTTGGTTACCTTTATCTGGACACTGTAACTTATAAATGAATGAAGAGACATTTAATGAGCACTTGCTATGTGAAAAACGCTGTGCTTCTCAATATACTATCAATATACAAATATATATTTAGCAGCTAGAATTATACACAATATTGTAGATATGGGCATGTGGTCTGAAGAGGCAGAAGATTATCTCACATTTTTTGTACTGTACATACTGACTTTTCATTCAGTCTAAACTCACATTTTTTTTTTGCAACCTTAGTACTTAAACTTAGTACTTAAAAAGTTTATAGACTTCCAAGATCTCCAGATTTTTTCAGATAAATTGACATCCAGTCATACCTTTCCAATGCTGTACTTGTGAGTTTGAATATTAGAACTCAAGTTTAAGCCTTATTATTTGCCTTTCTTGCATTTTCTTTTGTTCAACAGACCAGTATAAACAAAGGAATAAACATTTTTTTAAAGTCCCTGATCTCAAAGAGTTTAGTATAATGAAGGGGACAACATGCAGACAACTCTGGACAAATAAGCTATATTTAGAATGAAGTGGAAATAATCAACAGCAAGAATGTACTGAGATAAAAGGGGACTGTGAGGAACTTTCTGTAGAAGGTGAGAAGGCTTTAGCTATAACTTGAAAGAAGCCAAGCAAGCTGATCTAGGCAATTCATAAGTACCCTTCTAGTTCTAAATATATGATAAAATAATCTGATGATGCTATTTGCAGTCTTTACTTTTAAACACATAGATTTAAATATGACTCTCAAACACTGTTTTTTAATTTATAAAGTGTTATGATCAGTCCTTTCTTTTTCAAAATTCACTTATAATCATCATATTCCCTCTTTTAAAAGCTGGCATTCAGATCTTTCACAAAGATAATAATCTGGTCTCTTCATAGTTATTTTCTTCTTTTGCTTTTCTATTATGATTAAACTTCCCACTACTCTGCCTTCTCATATACTAATTAATACTCTTTTTAAAAAATTCTTTCATTGTGAACTAGCTCATATTTGCATATGTTTATGAGGCTGTGTGTTTTCTTTGGGGTTGGTCAGAGTACTGGTTTAATATCTCCCTTTATGGAATTCAATGTCTACTGTCCATTTTTCTGTGTCTTATTTAATTTTGTTGCTGATGTTACTATTTATTCTGTTTCAGGTTACTTTTCTTCTGATTTTTTTTACTTTTCTTATTTTACTCTTTCTTTTCACTACATTGAAGGTCCTCTATTTTATTATTATATTTCCCTTTTCTTCTGAAGATTTGTGACTTTTGATTCTTTTTAGTTTTCTGATTGTTTTTGAGGAAAATGTTGAGGGGTAAAACTACTCCCTTTCAACTTCTTGTTCTACCATGTATCCTTTTTCTATTTGTGATGACATCCTCACACTTGAACAATTTCTAACTAAATAAGTTTTTTCCTAAGAGGACAGAGTACATTGTTTCTACAAGCTTATATTCCAACATTAATTTATATGTATAGAAAGAATTCAGTTCTCCCTGATTTGAATGGGATGTAAGTGAATGTCTTTTGTGATTACACAAGGCAAAACTTTAGGGATTGTACATGGATCATTATTATGTTCTAGTGTGTTTATTCAATACAGCCCAAAGGAATTGACTTTACATGTTCTTCCGCACATAGGAAAATGAAAAGAGAGGACTTTTGTTTATATAAAAACTAACACATATTTATGGAATTCAAAAACTTAATGCATTTATGGAGTACTTGTTATGTTGACTACTGTTGGATCCTCAGGTGAATTAGTGTGGTTTAATGGATAGAATATTGTGCTTGGATTCAGAAAACAGCTCCTTTACTTACTAATTCTGTGACCTTGAGGAAGTCACTTCCTCAAGGTCACAGAATTAGTCCTACCTCAAAAAGTTGCTATGGGGAATCTTCATAATGTGGGGAAAGAATGCTTTCCACTATAGTAGATCTAATGGATCTGCCTTTAACTAGTTGTGCCACTTTAACCAAGTCAGGTTCCTTCTCAAAGACTCAGACTTCCCATCTGTAAAATGTAGACTTTGATATAGATAATCTCTGAGATGCTTTCTAATTCTAGCATTCTGTGAACTCTGGGGAATCAAGTGAGATAGAATATGTGAAAATGCTTTAAACTAGAAGGCAACATTATGACACAGTGGATAGAGTGCTAGACTTGGAATCTGGAATCTGTTTTAAATCTTGACTCTGACACTTACTATCTTGTGTGATATTGGACAAATCACTTAACCCCTTTAAACTTCAGTTTCTTTACTGGTATAAAGCAGAGAGAACAATGGATTAGAAGGGACTCTCAGATCCCTTCTAGTTCTAAATCTATGATCATATAGGAATATACATATATAAATTATAATCATTAAGTGAAAAGTTTTATACTGAATTAAGAAATAAATATGATTCCTGATTTTGAACTTATTTTTAAACCTTTACTTCCTGCTTAAAATCAATATATGTTTCAGTTCCAACACAGAAGCACAATAAGGGCTAGGCGAGTCGATTGAGTTAAGTAACTTGCCCAGAGTCACCCAACTAGAAAGTGTTTGAGGCCAAATTTGAACGCAGGTCCTCCTAACTCTAGGCCCAACTTTCTATCTACTGAGCCACCTAGCTGCCCAAAGCTTAAAATTTTGGTAAAAGGTATTCAATATACTATGTTGAAGGTGAAAATTACCATTAAAAGGTTACAAACTCAAGGCTATGGGATATTAGGAATGGTTTCAAGAAGGAAACATCTTAACTGAACTGAAAACTGGGTAGGTTGTCATAAGGAAGAAACCTAGAAGATATTTTAGAAGAAATAGTATGAAAAGGGTTGGAGAAGTATTGGATTGTGAGGTGGAGAGAGCAAGTACATATTCTAAGTGAACTATAAGGTTCATGTTTGGGAGTAATGAGGACTAAAGCTAATTCAGGAAATTAGGGCCAGATTGTAGCAGATTTCATGTTTGTACTTTATTCCATAGACAGTAAGGAACGATTGAATGGATTTAAGCTGGGCACTAATATGATGAGAACTGGACTTAAAGTTGGTCATTCTGTGAAAACCAACTGGTATAAATTAGTGAGAGAAAGGACTAAAACTAAACAAGTTACAAGAAATTTTCAGGGAGCCAAGTAAAAATTTTATATTATTTAATTTAGTTCAGGGAAAAGATATAGATAGATGGTCCTCTACTCTTTTGATTTAAACACCACTAACTTGGTTGAAAAGCAATTGTCCTTGGTGAAGTTCTCTCCATAAGGGTGCCACAGGGCAAACATTTCCTTTTGACATAATTATCTTCCCTTTGGTTATGAAGAGGACCCCTCTAAGTAACAGAGTCAGCCTAATGGAAAAGCTTTTCCCACAAGGTAGACACAAGAGAGACTTTCCCCTTAGAAATGATTATAGTAATTCCCTTTCATTTTGGGAAGCAACTTCAAATGGAGAGCAAGCTTGGGGAACTTCTGATCAGAAGCCAGTGGGGTTCTTGACCTAGTTGGTATGTGGCTACTCTGGGATTACACTCAGTTAGGGACATTGTCAACATTAACTATCATATTAAAATGTATTAAACAGCCTAAAAAAACCTGTCCAAGACACTGAGAGAGATAAAGGAAACTAAGGAGAAATAGTACTTGGTTTTGAGGAGTGCCCCAGGCCAATGTGAAGATAGGACACATGACTAAGAAATGAGAGTTCAGGGTAGATGATCCAGACATCCAGAGCTCTAAACATCAGAGCTGGGGTTAAAGAGGTTTGGATGGAAACAAATTTGGGTTTTCACTCAGAAAATGTTTCTCAAACTAGCAGAGACCAAAGGAAAAGGATGGATGAATGAGATGAGACTAAAAATAAATGAGAAAATTGTCCCAGCTGGTTGTTGATGGGGTGAAGGGAGGGGAGAGTACTCAGAGGCTCAGAGATGGGAAGAATAACTAGATCTCATTCTTTTTCCCTCTTGGAAAATGCCAAAGGTCCTTTTTTTTAAATTCTTCCATCTCAAGTTCCTTGGTGCTAGAGATAGACCAGGTGATAAGAAAGAAGGGGAAGAGCAGAGAGGAAAATAGTATTGAGCAAAGATTCTTCGAGCTAAAGCTGGAGGACATGAGATTAAGACCAGGCTTGCTTAATCATTATATTTATGACCTTGTCATTTAACCTCTTAGTTTCTTTATTTGTAAAATGGAGGATAATAATACCTATACTACCTAAACCCCAAAATTTTGGTGATCAAAGTATATTTTAAACCAAAAGTATTATATAAATGTTAAATAATTATGATTTCAATTATATTCCATGATATTCCTGAAATAAATACTTGAGGTCCAAAAGAAGAGATGGTTTCTGATATCAATCAATTCACAAGCCATTACTATGTGCCAAGCATCTCTATCATGTATTTGAAGTCAATTCACTGGAGGTATCTTTCAGCCCAGGGGAGTGATGAAAGATCAGGCTTCCCAATTCAACTTGAATGATTGCTAGGAAGAAAAATAAGAGTAAATATGCAATAATAGCACATTTGAAATGAGCAACAGCTCCCGCTTTCAATACTCTGCCTCCATAAGTGTCTATTTCTCCTTTTTCTACTTTTACAGATGACTCAAGGGCCAGAGATAGTAAATCAGACAGCTGTGACTGAATTCTTCTTCTCTGAATTCCCTAATTTGGAGGAAGGAGGTCTCCTCTTCTTTATTCCTCTACTCCTCATTTATGTATTCATTATTACTGGAAACTTGGTAATCTTTATTGTCATCCAGTTGGATGTAGCACTTCATACCCCTATGTACTTTTTCATTAGTGTCCTCTCCTTTCTGGAGATCTGGTACACTACAACTACCATCCCCAAGATGCTTACCAATCTGGTCAGTGTGCAGAAGACTATCTCCATTGCTGGATGCCTGCTGCAAATGTATTTCTTTCACTCCCTTGGGATCTCAGAAGGTTGCCTCTTGACTGCAATGGCCATAGACAGATATGTTGCCATCTGCAAGCCCCTCCACTACCCAACTATTGTGACACCCCAGCTGTGTTCCCAGCTCACTGCTGGCTCTTGCCTCTGTGGCTTCCTCCTTGTTCTCCCTGAGATTGTATGGATTTCCACCCTGCCCTTCTGTGGCCCCAACCAGATCCACCAGATTTTTTGTGACTTTACCCCAGTGCTAAACTTGGCCTGTACAGACACCTCCCTCATAGTCATTGTAGATGCCATCCATGCTGTAGAGATCTTGGCCTCCTTCCTGGTCATCGCCCTGTCCTATATCCGGATCATCTTAGTGATCCTGAGAATCCCTTCAGTAGAGGGGCGCCATAAGGCTTTCTCAACCTGTGCTGCTCACATTGCTGTCTTCCTGCTGTTCTTTGGCAGTGTAGCCCTCATGTATCTACGCTTCTCAGCTACTTATTCCATGTTCTGGGATACAGCAATTGCAATCACCTTTGTGGTCCTTGCTCCCTTCCTTAATCCCATCATCTATAGTTTGAGGAACAAAGACATGAAGGAGGCCATCAAGAGGTTTCTCTGTCCTCAGAAGTGGGATAACAGGGCTGAAGGTTAATTCTAAATTATGGGAGGTTTTAAAAATAATTGTCTTTCTAGGAGTGTGTAGTCTCATCGTTTTTGCTTGGTGTTGCTCATTATTGTATTGTAATCTCTTATTCTTGTTGGAATTGAAATTGAGCTATGACCAAGTTATGTCCATTAATTCTTCTGTATTTCATTGATTACTCTCTGTCCTTGGTAAAAAGGAACATAAACAAAGAACTGAAAGGGACTTCAGAAACCATCTAATCCAGTCCCTTCATTTTTCAGATAAAGAAATGGGGCTAGTAAGAGGTTGTCATTTACCTAAGATCATACAAATAAGTGAGTATCAAAAATAAAACATGGCCAAAAAATGATAAATATTCAAGGAACAGTGGAGAAATAGGCACATTGATACAAGATTCTGAGAGGATGGAAAGCAATTTGCAATTATATACTAAAAGTTACTGTATTCCCTTTGACCAAGATGTGCTCAATAAAGAGCTGTAATCTCTAAAAGAGCTACGCCAATATAATGAATCTCTCATATTAGAACAAGGCCTATTAATAAGCCAAGATGAAAGGGGGAAAAATTCCTACATGTACAACAATATTTAGACCAAATATCTTTGTAGTGGCAAAACATTTAGAAACTAAGAGGATGCCTAACAACTGAGAAATGGATGAATAAGATGTGGTGAATGTGATGGAATACTATTGTACTATAAGAAATGAGGAAATAGAGGACTTAAAAAAGATATGAAAGGACTTAAATAAACCAATCAAAGTGAAGTGAGAGAACAATTTAAACTAGAACAATTTTTAAGACTTTTATAAACTAAAGAAGAACAAAATGAGCAGGACCAGGAGAACAATTTATACAATAACAATGCCATAAAACAACAACATTGAAAGCTTCAAGAATCAGTACAATGAACCTTCTCAAATCCAGGAAACCTGTGATGAAATATACTGTCCACTTCAAAGAGTTGATGGATTTAGGGTACAAAAAGAGGCATTTGTGTGTGTGTGTGTGTGTGTGTGTGTGTGTATTGTGTAAATTTTTCTTGCTCGATTATGTATATCTGCTTCAAGACATATATCTTTTTACCCCAGAAGGATAGGTGTGGAAAGCAGAGGAAAATAGATTTGGTTGTTGTTGTTTTAATAGAGAGAATGAGACAGATACAGGTGTGAAATGTTGCATGCACTGGCAAATGAAGTTATTGTAGTTTAAATTTACTTAATTGCTTTTCTTTGTCACAAGAGACCTTTCATGAAGTGAATCTACAAATGTTTGTAATGAAAAAACACAAGATATTAATAAAGCTGAAAAAGAAAAAAACACATATAGCCCCGATAAGTAGCACAGATCAAATTTGAACCCAAGTCCTCTGACTTCAAATCCTTTTCTCTTTCCACTGTTGCTTATGCCTACTCTGTCCATGCTTTGTCATTCCCATTAACAGGACTATTATCTCTCTCCTCTATAGCCCCATAGGTTGAAACCTGAACAGAGATCCTGATGGCAGGGGGAGACAGCTGTCAGTGAGTGCTGCCAAAGTTTTGAAGTCCTCTCCTTTAGGCATATTTGTCCCTGTTTCATCCTTCTGGTTTCTATGAAGAGAAAGCTGTCTTGAACTCTTGACTTTTCTGTCCCCACCACTTAAATGCATTTTGGAATTCATACTTCAGTAGGATCACCTTTTTGAGAGCTAGAAAGGATCTTGGAGATTTTCTAGTCTAGCCAATTTTTTCAAATGATTTCCTTGGCATATATTCTGTCACTGGACCTTTACTCAAAGCTTTTCCAACTTGGTACAACATAGCCTACCTTCTAATGACAGAACCTTCGAGAACTCAAAATCAGGATGTAAAAGCACTGGTGTCAAGAGTTCTTTGTGCCTTTATCTCTATGTCTCCATTTCTATCTATGTTTCCTAACTATGTTCACACAAGGAGAATGAAACTAATGAGAACAATAACCATGTATCTTCCTGTTTTCTTTCCAGCCTTTAGCTCAGGTTTCTTATGGTAGACACAATTCATCCCATCACTAGAAGTATGAAAGCAGAGACTGAATGATCACTTCTTAGGAATTCATGCCTCATATTAGGGATTAAACTAGATAAGTTTTGAGATCTTCCCAAACTCATTGATTCTATATCCTATAGATCTCTAGGAATGTGAGTTTCCTCACTTTTAATAAGTTCTGTCTCCCAAAGCCTACCTTTTAGACCCTCTGGAATCTTCCGTTTTCAAAAAAACTGTACCTAAAGACGGTCAATTAATTTATGCCCACTGAGGGATAATCACTGAATTCACAAGTAGCTAATGATAATAGTTGGCATTTCTAAAGCACCTTAAGGTTTGAAAAGCACTTTTGTAAAAATCTCATTGGATCCTTACTACAACCTTGTGAAGTAAGTACTATTGTTATGCCCGTTTCATATATGAGGAAACCAATACTGAGAGAGGTTAAGTGACTTACCTAGGGTCACAAAGCTAGTAAAGTATATGATTTCCTGACTCCAAGTTCCATACTATCCATTGTACAATGAACTTCATTTTTAAAGATTCCATTTCTAAAAAATGAAAACAATCCTGACCCTCACGGAACTTAATTTCTCCTTGAGTAACTACTTATTTTTATATTTTTCACTTTTTATTCATGCTGTGTATATTTTTATATTTTAAATCTATATCTTCCATTTTAGAATCAGTACTTAATATTGGTTCCAAGGCAGAAAACTGATAAGGGCTAGGCAAGGGGGGTTAGGTGACTAGCCCAGGATCACATAGCTAACAAGGATCTGAGGTCATATTTGAACCCAAGACTTCCTATCTATAGTCCTGGCTCTCAGTCCTCTAAGCCATCTAGCTACCCCTTACATATATTTTTATATAGGTTAGTAGGCGAGCCAATAGAGTTCTGGACATGAATTCAGGAAAACCTGTAGTTAGATTCTGCCTCAGACAGTTGAGTGATCTTGGTTTAACAGGGATCTCTGTTTCACTTTCCTCATTTGTAATATGAGGATAATAATAATGCCTACTTCACAGGGTTGTTATTAAGATCAATATTCATAAAATTCTTTGCAAACCTTGAAAAATAAAATAAAGATTCCATGTTTGCTGTTACTTGTTAGTTGTTATGACTTGCTACTTGTTGGTCTGTTATTACTGAAACAATAAGTAGCCTCTGATACTTTTTTTTTCTTCATCAGTAGAATGAGAAATTAGTAAATGGCTCAGAATTACCCCCAACCCACATAATCTAATCCTCAATTCTACTTCATCCTCTTTGTTCGGCCACCTTGGACTTCATTTAAGGCAGGCAAATCTGCTCACATCCCCCCACCCCTTCTTCATAATACAAATCTTTGTGTATACTCTTTTTCTCCCCAGGTTGCCCTCTTTTCCTTTAAGCTTTTATCCTTCTCTGTGTATTCCTGCTCCAAATTATTCTTCTACAAAAAGCCTTCACAGTCTGGCTTCTTTTCTATGCTCAGGTTCTCATACCACGTTATGATGCTCTTCATGGTTTTAGTTCTTTTTCTATTTATGCATCCTCTATTTCCTGGGATGTGGATGAGGGGAACAAAGTGGAAAAGTCTGTATTTTTCCCATCATACTTGGGATTCAAGAAGTTATTCTAGACCTTTTTCTTATATTTTTCCCAGATTTATCAATGGGTAACATCCATTTCTCTTCTTAAGAGGTGATCTAATTGATTGGCTAACTGACACAGAGGCCAAACTAAGATCTCTTGGACCAAAGAAAGATAATTTATGAAGAAGATGATTATCTTCAAATAAATACCTGTCTTGCCCCAGGCCCACAAAAGAGATGATGTTTAGAAAGAAATCAAGAAAATTCATTTCTTTTCCTAATAGTATGTGAAGATGGAAAGCAGCTCTAGAAACTAGAATAATTGAGAATCAAAATAGTATTCCTTCCACATGAAAGCACACCCTTGATCCAACTTCATGGTATAATTAAGTTTTGAATCAGGCGGGGGGGGGGGGGGGTAGTGGAAACAGACTCATGAAAGTGGAAGACCTCAGCTCTCATTCAAGTTTATACAACAGGGTAGCAGGATGCTGTTCTGCTTTAGTGAATTGTCCAGATCTATATTAACATCCCAAATCAGGATGACAGCAAGGGAAGTGACCTCATCTTTGGGACCCAAATCTACCTTTTTTCATTTCATTTTCCTTTTTTCTTAACCCTTTCCTTCTGTATCAATACGTAGTATTGATTCTAAGGCAGAAGAGTGGTAAGGCAATGAGGGCCAAGTGACTTTTCCGGGGTCACACAGCTAGGAAGGATCTGAGGCCAAATTTAAACCTAGAACCTCCCATTTTTAAATGATCTCCCATCTCAATCTACTGAGCCACCCAGCTGCTCCCTCGTTTCTTTTTTTCTTTTCTTCTCCTTTCTCTGACTCTTTATCCCTTTTTCTCCTCCTTTCCCTTTGCTTCCATTTCTATTTTCAAGCCCTTAAAAATAAGTTCTGAAACACAGAAGAAAAACAACTGCTTAATTACATGGGTCGAGGGGGATATGATTGGGGATGTAGACTCTAAATGATCATCCTAGTGCAAACATCAACAACATGGAAATAGGCTCTGATCAAGGACACATGTAAAACCCAGTGGAATTGTGCATCAGCCATGGGAAAGAGTGGAGGAAAGGAGGGAAAGAATATGATTCTTGTAACCAAGGAATAATGTTCTAAATTGATTAATTAAATAAAATTTTCAAAAAAATAAGTTCTGATATTTACTTGGGTGGGTCATTTAATCTTTCTGGCCCTCAATTTCCCCATCTATAAAATAAAGGGGTTGGCCTAATTAACTCCTAAGATCTTTTCCAGTTCTAAATGTACTACCAAATTATCTTTACCACCTCCAGAATTAGCCCCAAAATATTCTAATCAGAAATAATTTTTTTCCCATACTGTCTGAATGACCCTTGGTAAGTCACTTATCTTCTTAGTACCCTAGAGAACTCTCTAAGACAAGTTACAGAAGAGTCAATAATAGGAAGGAAGTTTCCTATCTCAACATTCCATATACTAACAAAACCAGAGATTCAAATTCTTGTTCTCAAAAGTTATGTCAAGACAGTCTCCAAGACAAGTCAAAAAATATTCTTTAATCACTTGCTATATGTTCCAGGCACTGTATTATAGTTATCTAGGTACCTTGAACCATCTATTATAAAATCTAATAACCATATCTATTAGAAAGTTCTTCCTTTGACCTAACCTAGCTCCCTTTTAGTTCATTTGAATCTTTTTCCCCCTGTTATTGAAGAGCAGTGGATAAATTATTCTCAGTAGGATCCTTGTCCTCTTCCTCAAGTTGAGTCCCAAACAATTGGTCTCTAAAGCTCTCTTAGTAGTTCTACTGCTCAATTCAAGTCAATCGACTTTTATTAATAATAAACATTTATTAGGTATATCCACTGTCTGTCAGCAAAGGAGGTGCTAAGCATGGGGAATACAAATTTTTAAAAGAAAATCTCTACCCTCAAGGCAGCATAACATCTAATGGTGGAAATCAGTACACAAAAGGAAGGAAAGTAAAGTGGGAAGTGAAGGGTGTTGGCCACCAGGGAAACTTGGCACAGAAGCATCATAATCATTGGAGTCTAAACTGAGCAGAGCTGCTGTAGGAAAGTGAAGAGTACTATGAGACCTAAGGAGATGGAGAGACAAGAGTTTCTGAGCTTGATCTTTCTTTTTATAACATAACTAAGCATAAGAAGGGCTACTGTTTATTTCTTCTGATTTGCCACTAAGTCTTGAATAATTTTGCTGTGCTGTTGCTACTTCCCTTTATATTGATAAGCTGATATATATGAGGTCATCAAAAAATGCCTTAAACCATAAATGGCAAACAACTAGAAAGAGATCCCTGATAGCAGCATATTGATTTAGAAAGCCACAAATTAACATTTTGATGTATAGCATTTTAATTTAATTTGTTAAACATTTCCCAATTACATTTTAATCTGGTTTGAGAAGCACTAAGAATTTTTTCTGTCTGATTACAACCTACTACCTATAGCTTGGCACCTCTAACTTAAACCATCTACAAAATAAATATATCCCACCTCGTTCATCTTTAGTTAGGAAAGAGACAGTGAAATCTCTCCCTGTTCTCCAGGATCTATGTTAACTGTTAACAAGGGGGGGGGGGGCAGGGGGGATCACACATTGAAATGTTGGCTTTCTAAATTATTTTCTAGGAGAGAGAAACAAACCCTGAATAGGGAGGGAAGAAGGAAGCATGGATTAATGAAGAACAAAGGGCTTTATCAAGGAAAATTGGCCCCTGTCCTGTGAAGATAGTAGAACTGAGATCAGCAAACATAGGGACATGCTTTCTATGCCTGCTTATAGACTTTATCACACCCAGAACATCTTCTGGTCTCCTCGTAGGAAGCTGGGCCAGATTGGGGGGCATGGGAATGGGAGAAACATTTTATTTCCTATGTATTTTCTCTCCCTCCCCTTTCCAAATTCCAACGAAATTCAAGGTACAAGTTCCTATCATCCCACCAAATATGTTCACTATGATACTTATGACTGATACTCACTACTAAGTTGCAGCTCAACTCACCCTGTATAATTCAGAAAGGGAGCTTTAAGTTGGATTTGTCTGGCTTTCATGCTCAATCTCTCATTTCTGGTGACATGAAATGTGAGCTGTGGAGCAGCACAAGCTACAGTTCTGGAATAAAACAGACATCTGGAGACACCCCCTGCAGTTCAATGACAACTCAAGGGGAGGAAACCCAGCTGTTCTACAAAGCAAGGTAATAACTGACAGTTATAGATCATCTTCATATTCACAAACTGCTTTACATATGTAATTTCATTTAACCAATGCCTTTATAAGATACTTACTATAGATATTAGTATGTCCATTTTAAAGAAAAGGAAACAGATTTATAGATGTTCGGTGAGTTGACCAGAGTTACACAGCTGGTAATAATCAGATCTGAAATTAGATGCCTCCAAAGTATCCTAAAAGCCTTAAGATTCATGGAACTTCTTAAAAGATACTTTATATTTCTCCAACCTTCAGTGTTATTTAATGATACTGATAGTCAAGAAACATTTCACTAATATCCACTCTTCATAGAGGGAAGGATACAGGATTCTAGATATGGCTCTCTTAGAGGGTATAAGATTGGTAGAAAAGGTTTGGAATCATTACTGCGTAGTATTATCACACTTTTCAGGTGGTCCATTGGGTATTAGCTGCAGGGTTTAGGAGTGAAATATGACCTGAAGTTTGAAGAGTGTCAACTATGTCCAATGATTCTGTATTTCCTTTCCCAGTTAAAAAAACCTGTCCCATTATTGTTCAGCATTCCATACCCATCACTTCCTATTTACAGAAAGGATAGTTTGTGTTCACCTAGACCCTTGATGCAGAACCTAAGGCATGTATGCCAAAGACAGCAGGAAGGGACTTCTCTATGGACACATGTGCCCATCTCTGGTCCCATATCCTGCATGCATGGAGTGGGACTTTGGATCTCTGAGACACCTCCCTACCTCAGCTTTCCCCACTTTCCCCACTGGGCTTGGGCAAGAGCCCCCTCACTCTGCCTACCCCTGGGAAGGCTGGGTGAAGGGATGTGGGTCTCCATGGCTGCAGGAGGCAGTTTCCTGCCTAATGCAAGCCAGCTGGGAACCAGTCCCCACCCCTTCCATGCAGGGGGGTAGGACACTGCACACAGTCCGAGGGGACAGGGTATGGGTCCCTAAAAGGTTCCAAAAGGTTCACCATCACTGACTTAGACTGACTGATCAGCATAATTAATCAATTGTCAACTGTCTTTCAGAGTTTACATTAATATTACTATAATCATAACAATTAGGAAAAGGAATGAGTTTGAAGGGAAAGATAATGAATTGAGCTTTTAATATATTGAGTTTAATTTGCCTCTAAGACATTCAGCCCAAGGTAGCCAATAAACAATTGAAGATATAAAACTGAAAATCAAGAAAGAAGCAAGGATTATATAACTAGTTTTGGGGAATCATCAGCATTTAGATGAAATTTGATTTCATTGAAGTTGATAAGATCACTAAATAAAATAATATTGAAAGAAGAGAAGATGGACCAGGGCAGAACCTTGGAGGTAGGGTAGAGGAGGGTGTGACCTGAATCCAGAAAAATAACAGTTAAAAAGATAGGAGGAGAACCAGGAAAGAGTAGAAAATCATCTATATACTAGGTGACAAGTACTATACCATTACCTCTCCTTTCACATTTCTTAAAATTCTTTTCAATCTGGCTTTTGACCTAATTGTTCCACTGAAACTGACCTCCTTAGAGTAACTATTGGTTTCTAATTGCCACATTTTATGGCCTTTTCTTAATTCTTATACTTCTTGACTTCTTAGCAACATTTTATTTTGTTAATCATTTTGGACCTCATTTTATATGAACTCAACATGCACAAATTCAGGTATATACAACTGGCAATAGAAACGAATAAAGGAAGAAATAAAGTGAAATATAATTTTCTCTGTCTGCATTCAGACCCACATCAGTTCTTTATTTGGAAGAAGATGGTGTTTTTTATCATGAGTCCTTGAAGATTTTCTTGGATCACTGCATTGCCAAGAATAACTAAGTCATTCATAAACATTCATCATATAATTTTGCTGTAACCATGTACAATGTTCTCCTGGTTTGGCTCACTTTACTTTGCCTTATTTCATGTAGGTCTTTCCAAGTTTTTTTTCTGAAATCATCCTTTTCATCATTTCTTATAGCACAGTAGTTTTCCATTACAATCATCTATCACAACTTACTCCATGATTCTTCAATTTATGAACATCCCTTCAATTTCCAATCCTTTGCTACCACAAAAAGAGCTGTTATAAATAATTTTTTACAAACAGAACCTTTTCTCTTTAAAAAAAAAAAAGCTCATTGGGATACAGATTTGGTGGTGGTATTGGTGAATTAAAGGGTATGTACAGTTCTAAAGCCCTTTGGGCATAGTTCCAAATTAAGTGGCACACTTTATAAAGTGAGTCCAGACACCCAGAAGTTCAAATTAATAGAACCAATATTTATTACTTCACAAACCACTCTCCACAAAGAATAGATCAGTTCAGAACTCCCCCAGCAGTGCATTGGTATTCCGATTTTCTCACATCCCCAACAGAATTTATTATTTTCCTTTTCTTTCATATTAGATGCCAATTCTGTTACATTCTATACTATAACACTATTTCTTTATGTACATAGTCTCTTCCTTAATTGATGGACATGTTCTTACTTGATGGTTTTTAAAAATCCCAATTCAATTATAATTTCAATTGACTTGATTCCTCTGTCTATAAATCCAATCTTAATTTCTTTTCTAAGCTTCAATCCACATCAACAGCTATTTTTTGGATATCTCAAATGATCATCCCATAGGTATCTCAACTTCAACAGGACAAAAACATAACTCATCATCTTTTCCCAATTCCTTCCCCACTCTTATTGAGAGAGACTCCATCTTCTCATTCACCCAGACTCCCAAATTTGGTATCACCCTTGATTCCTTACTTCTTACTCTGATTCCACATACCCAATATATTACAAAATCTTATTTCTACCTTCACAACACTTTTCATATGTTTCTCCCTATTCACACAACCACAACCCAGGTCAGGAACTTATTAATTCTTACCTAAACCATTGTATTAGCTTTCTAATTGATCTCCCTATCTCAAGCCTCTTCTTCAATTCAATTCTTCTTCCATCAAGCTACTGTCATAATTAAAATTGAATTATGAGGCTGCTAGTAGCTTTAATAACTTTATTAAATCAAATTAGTAATAATAAAGAGATGGAAAGATAGGAATGAGGTAAAGAAGTATTTAGTTTACTACTCTATTAGCCTCCAGGATGGATTGAAGCTCACTACCAAAAAGAGTTCGTTCAACCTCCATGTTCCAGCTAGAAAACCCCAGTAAGCTCCTTGGTCTCCCCTTTTAAGCAGTTTTATACACCCACTAGTTCTTATAAGTCACATCTCAGGAATCAACCATAGTTTCTTAATTTGCCTGAGCCACCCTGGAGAAGGCAGCACCTGAGGAATCAGTTTCCTTTCTTGTTGGTTACTGAGTTCTTTTGACTTCCTTTCTCTGAGGGCTATCAATACCTAAATATATTCAGTGGTTTTTGACCTCCAGGTCACTGAGAGATGAAGTTAATAAAGCAACATAATGGAGAGAGAAATTCTCTTCCAACACTATCAAAGTGATTTTCTTAAAGTATAAATATGCCTATGTAGTGCACACACACATGCACATACACATTCAATAATCTTCACTGGTTCTCAGTTACCTCTACAATAAAATATAAAATTTCATCACATTTAAAGACATTTACAAACTAGCCGTTTCCTACATTTCTAGTCTCCTTACACTTTCTACACACTCTATAATATAGTTATACTGGTCTATATTTCCTGTTTGTTACATGATATATTCTCTTTTCTCTAAACCTGGGATAGTATCTTTTCTTGCTTTTATCACTTAATTCTTTGACTTCTTTCAAGAGTCAATTCATATCTGATCTTTCACAGTGCGTATTTCCTGGTCCCCTTAGCTTCTACTATCTTCCCCATGAGATTACCTTTCAATTATCTTTTAAACATATTTTATTATTTACATGCTGTTTTCCTCATTAGAAAGTGATCTCTTTGAGAGTACAGACTGCTTTTTGCCTCCCTAGTGTATGTCTAGTTTTTAATATAGAGTTTGGTAGATAAGTGCTGAAAAAGTTCTTTTTTGGACTGACTAATTAATACATTAAATATTCTCTATAGTATAATGTTGCAAACTTACAGTGGGACTGAGTCAGGCAGCATTCCCCCCACCCCCAAAATGAATAACAGTTATAATTAATGATAGTGCCTTCCCTCTAAGACTACTTTCAGTTTGTCCTGCATGTATTTTCTTTGTACATAGTTGTTTGCACATTGTCTCTTTCATTAGACTGTGAGGCCCTTAGGAACAGAGAGAAGTTTTTTGTTTGTTTGTTTGTTTTGTTTTGTTTTGTTTTTTGCCTTTCTTTGTTTCTTCATTGTGTATCATAGTGTCTGACAAGTGCTTAATAAATACTTGTTGACTTGACTAAGAAGTTCATCTTTTCAGCTAGCTTATGGAATTGGTAAGTGGCGGGAAACATACCAAAGACAACAAATGCCGCCCTCATAAATTGGAAACAATACCTTCAGAAAATAATACAGACTGGCAGTCAAGCATTAAAATAGGTAAAGGAAGAGGAAAGATAACAGGGAGCCCAATAAAAAATAAGGTACCTGCTACTGGAACCTGGAGACTATATCTGCCTAGGTCACCCCTGCACTCCCACTGAGAGGGGAACTATTGTTAGTACAGTGTTCTGATGCAACAGAGAAGCTGGCAAATTCACTGTATATTACTAACAGTCTATTATATTAGAGTGATATTTGAGAATTATTCGGAAGAGAAAGAAAAATGTTTGCTGCCAGAGGCATTAGCAGACCAATCAAAGTTGTTACTTTGAGAAACAAGGATGCCCATTATCACCTCTACTATTTAACATTGTACTAGAAACACTAGCAGTAGCAATTAGAGAAGAAAAAGAAATTGAAGGTATTAAAATAGGTAATGATGAGACCAAGCTATCACTCTTTGTGGATGATATGATGGTCTACTTAAAGACTCCTAGAGAATCAACTAAAAAGCTAGTTGAAACAATCAAAAGCTTTAACAAAGTTGCAGGATACAAAATAAACCCACAAAAATCATTAGTATTTCTATATATTTCTAACACATCTCATTAGCTAGAGTTAGAAAGAGAAATTCCATTTAAAATCACCCTAGATAATATAAAATATTTAGGAATTGCTACAAACAAAAGAGTGGTTGCCTTAAACTGTGACCATGAAAATATGGTTTCAAGACTTTGAATTGCCAAAAATGCAAGATAATTTTTCGTGTCTTGATTTTATATTAAAAATAAAGTGGTCACCATGGGAAAATTCCCAAAATATGAAATACCCAAGTCAGCTGGGTTTTATGGAGATTTTAATTAATAAAAATTAAGGAATTAATGAAAGGGGGAGAGACAGTAAGAGGAAATAATGGAAAAGGGCTAGGCCAGCCTAAGCCAAAGCCTTAAAAGAGAGATAAGTCAGTCTTTATCAACTCACCACAAGATACTTCCAAGCAAAACTCTAGTGTTCAGAGAGACCCTCCAGTATATATCTCAGGAAGCTGAACTAAGTTCAGCCACCAAGAGAGAGACCAACCTCCAATTCATCTCCAAAGCTGAATTACCCTCAGAGGCTTGTCTGACCTCCTTTTAAAGAGAATTTTCTCCTATATCACCTCCCCTAAGTTTTCATATCTACCAATCACAGTAGACGTTTTCACAGGACTGACCATTCTTAATTCACACCTTGTTATCACCTGCTCTGGGTAGACTAAAACCTCACACCTCTTGCTAAGCTTGCTTGAACTTTTAGTGATTAATTTGACCTTCATAGGTACTTAGCACCTTTTTGTATTAGATCTAAAAATAGACCCAGCTTAAGGGTTTTAGCTTTACTTTAAGTATGGGTTAAATACTTTTCATTGTTCAGTTCATTGTTTACAACTTTATCTTCCCCTAAAGTATGCCTAAGTATGTGTGGAGTAATGTAAAGTTCTCACATACATTCCTGACTAAGTACCTCCATTGTTTAAAGTGGGGAATGGCCTTAACCAAATGTTCTAAAGGTAGAGTCTGAGAATTTTTAAGATTCACAAGTCTGAGAAATTTTAAGATTCACAGAATCTATCTGACAAGACAAAAACAGGAATTATATGAACACAATAGCAAACACTTTCCAAATAATAAAACTAGATCTAAATAATTAGAAAAATATTAAATGATCATGGGTAGGATATGATATGATAAAAAGGACAATCCTATCCAAACTGATTTAATTATTTAGTGCCATATCCATCAAACTTCCAAGAAACTTTTTTACTGAATTAGACAAAACTATGACAAAGTTCGTTTAGAACAAAAGATCAAGAATATCAAGGGAAATAATGAAAAAAAATGTGAAGGAAGGTGGCCTAGCAATATCAGATCTCAAACTACTATAAAACACTGGTCATCAAAACAATATGGTACTAGCTAAGAGACAGAAGGAAGGATCAATGAAATAGACTTGGGGTAAGTGACCTCATCAAGACAGTCAATGATAAACCCAAAGATCCTGGATTTGGGGACAAAAATCCACTATTTGACAAAAACTACAGGGAAAATTGGAAAACAGTATGAGAGAGATTAGGTTTAGATTAACATCTAAGATATTACACCAAGATAAACTCAGAATGGGTGAATAACTTAAATATAAAAAAAGAAATTATAAGTAAATTAGGTGAACACAGAATAGTATACTTGTCAGATCTTTGGGAAAGGAAAAAATTTAAGACCAAGCAAGAGTTAGAAAAAGTTACAAAATGTAAAATAAATCATTTTGATAACATTGAATTAAAAATGTTTTGTACAAAGAAAACCAATGCAACCAAAATTAGAAGGGAAGCAACAAATTAGGAAAAAATTCTTTATAACAAAAACCTCTGACAAAGGTCTAATTACTCAAATTTATAAAGAGCTAAATCAATTATACAAAAAATCATGCCATTCCCCAATTGATATATGGGCAAGGGACAAAAAAGACAAATTTCAGATAAAGAAATCAAAACTATTAATAAGCACATGAAAAAGTGTTCTAAATCTCTTATAATCAGAGGAATGCAAATCAAAATAACTCTGAGGTATCACCTCACACCTAGAAGATTGGCTAACATGACAGCAGAGGGAAGTAATAAATGTTGGAGAGGATGTGGCAAAATTGGGACATTAATGCATTGCTGGTGGAGTTATGAATTGATACAATGATTCTGGAAGGCAATTTGGAACTATGCCCAAAGGGCACTAAAAGACTGCCTGCCCTTTGATCCAGCCATAGTGGTGGGTTTGTACCCCAAAGATATAATAAGTAAAAAGACTTGTATAAGAATATTCATATCTGTGTTCTTTGTGATGGCAAAAAATTATAAAATGATGGGATACCCTTTGATTATGGAATGTCTGAACAAATTGTGGTACATGTTGGTGATGTAATACTATTATAATAAAAGGAATAATGAACTTGAGGAATTCCATGTGAACTGGAATGATGTCCAGGAATTGAAGCAGAATGAAAGGAATAGAACCAAGAGAACATTGTATACAGGGACTGATACATGGTGGTACAATAGGATGTAATGGACTTCTCTACTAGTAGCAATGCAATGATCCAGAACAATTCTGAGGGACTTATAAGAAAGAACACTATCTAAATTCAGAGGAAGAACTGTGGGAATAGAAACAGAAGAAAAACAACTGCTTGATCACATTGGTCTATGGGGATATGATTGGGCATATAGACTCTAAATGATCACTCTAGTGAAAATATCAATAATATGGAAATAGGTCTTGATCCATGACATATGAAAAACCCAGTGGAATTGTGAATCAACTACAGGAGGGGTTTTGGGGAATGGGATGAAAAGAACATGAATCTTGTAACCATGGAAAAAATATTCTAAATTAACTAATTAAATAAAGTTTGTCAAAAACAAAATAAATAATAAAACAAAATCAAAAGAATGAAAAATAGAAAAACTATAATACCTCATCAGAGAGACAAATGTCCTGGAAAATAGTTTTAGAAGAGATAATTTAAGAGGTATTGGGCTATCTAAAAGCTATGATTAAAAAAAGAAAGAGGGAGAGAGAGAGGCTAGACATCATATTTCAATAAATTCTAAAGGAAAATTGTGCCAATATCTTAAATTTGATGGGTAAAATAGAAACTTGAAGAATTCACTGATATACTTATATAAAAATAAAAATTAAATGTTAAGTTTCTAGGGCTTTAACTTTTTTAAATTAAAAATTAAAGTCCCAGCAATAGTATAGCCAAATTCCAGAGCTCCTGGGTCAAGGAAAAAATGTTGCAGTCAGCCAGAAAGAAATAATTCAAGTAGTAAGTAGGCACAGTCAAGATCACACAAGATTTAGTGGACTCCATGTTAAAGGAGCAGAGAGCCTAGAATATCATATTCCAGGATGCAAAAAATCTGGAATTGTAACCAAGAAAAACCTAACCAAAAAAACTTAGTACAGTCCATTGAGGAAGTGATAGGGCAGGAATGGATATTTAATCAATCATAGACTTTTCAAGAATTCCTGATGAAAATACCAGAGGTGACTAGAAAATTTGACTTTCAAGTACAAGACTCAAAAGAAGGAACAAAAGCATTAAAGAGGAATAATAAGGGAATCAATGAAGCTAAACTGTTTCCAATCCTTTATGGAAGATGATACATTTTACTCCTGAAAACTTTATCATTATTAGGGTAGGTAAAGAAGTTTACATAGACAACACACATGAGTTAGAATTTCTTTTGATATCAAAGGAAAAATGAAGGGGTGATGAATATGACCTAGAAAGAAAGAGGTCAAGGGTAGGTAGAACAGGAAAAAATTTCCTCACAAAAGAACTTTTATAGTGGAGGGGAAAATATAGGACTATGGTGTACAATCCTTGATCCTCATTCTCATTGGAATTTATACAAAGAGGGAAGAAAAAAAATACACAAACACATTTCTATACTCAACCAGGCATATATGGGTATAGAAATTTACTTTATCTAGAGAAAGATAGATTTTCAAGAGGGAGAGGAAAAGTAAAAATGATAAAAGACATACAGACATAATTAAAGAGAGGCAATGGTAATAAGGGACTCAGACTTTTGAGGAGGGACAAGATAAAAAGGGAAAGAGAAAGGATAAAGAGAAGAAAATAAAATGAAAGAAAATACACAGTATTCATAACTGTAAATGTGAATGGGGTGAGCTCATTCACAAAATGGAAGCTGATAGAATGGATTAGAAAATAGTCTAATAACATACTGTTCATAAGAGATACATTTAAAACAGACATATACAGAGTTAAATTAAAGGACTGGTGCAGAATCTATTATTTTTTAGATGAAGTTAAAAAAAACAAGAGTAGCAATCATTATCTCAATCAAACAAAACTAATTTTAAAAGGTAATCAGGGAAATGACATTGTGCTAAAAAGATAACAAAGACAATGAAGGAATATTAAAAAATATATAGCAAGTTTTTTTCATAAGGCCTTATTTCTCAAATATGTAGGGAACTGAGTCAAATTAATAAAAATGAGAGCCATTCCCTAGTTGATAAATGGTTAAAGGATATGGACAGGCAGTTTCCAGAAGAAGAAATTAAAGTTATCTATATGCATATGGAAAAATGCTCTAAATCACAATTGATTCGATTAATTAAAATTAAAACAATATTATACCTACCAGATATGAAAAATGCTAGAAAAGGTGAATGAAAATAAGTACACTAATTAACTGTTGTTGGAGTTGTGAGCTGATTCAACCTTTCTAGAGAACAGTTTAGACTTATGTCCAAAGGTTTATAAAACAGTCTATTCTCTTTAACCCAGCAATACTACTAGCAGGTACACACCCCTAAGAGATCATAGAGAAAGGAAAAATTCCAATATGTACAAAAATATTTATAGAGGCACTTTTGGTATTGGTAACGAATTGAAAATTGAGAGAATGCTCATAATTTGCAGATTGGTTGAATAAGTTGTGATATATAATTGTGATGAAGTACTAGTATGCTATAAGAAATAAAGACCATGATGGTTTAAAAAAACATGTTAAGATCAATATGAACTATTTCAAGTGGTTATTAATAAACTTTATAGAAAATAAGAACCTGGAGTTATTGATTTAAATCTAAAGCTTTGTTACCCTAATTGCATGTGTTTTCCTCAAAGATATGTTCCCTTTCAGGTTTCTGTATATGGATAGTTCACCCTACAGGTATTGAATACATTGGTTGAAGAATGCTATCCAAGTTTAAGTGTGAATTGTAAGGTATTTTTTATTCTTCTCTGTCTTCGTTTTCTCATGTTTTAGTTCACTTTGTTTACTATTTAGTTAAACTATACTGACCTACTTGAGGTCATACATACATAAAATTTTATATCCTATCTCCATTTCTTTTTACTGACTAACTCCCCTGCTTTGCCTATTCACTTTAAGTTCTTAACTTCTTTGGCTTCTTTCATACTCATTTCAAATTCTATGATCTACAAAAGATCTTATCTAATACCTACCACCTTTTTCTTCCATTATATTTATCCAATGGCCTCTTCTGTTCTAATGTTAGTTAACCACTTAAAAGCAGAGACAGTATTTTTTCTGTTTTTATGTTCCCAAGAGATATCAGACATATACTGGAACATAGTCAGTGTTTAATAAATGATTGCTGACCTAATTTTATCCTTTCTTTTTTGCTTTATTGATAAGTAAATCACCATATTTAATCTTTAGAAGTGTCATTATTGAAAGTGCTTGTCTGTGTAAATGGAAGAGCACCATTGGGTCCTCAAGAATAAATCTGATAGAGGAGGTGGAGTCAAGATGGTGGCTTAGAATCAGCAAAAGTTCAGACCTCTGAAAACCCTTCCTTACTGATCACAAACTGAATGCTCCTAGGGGACTGAAATTCAAACTTAACAACAGGACAGAGATGGGAAACCCTCCTTCTGGAATCAAATCAAAAGGTATGCCCCCCAAAAGCCAGAATCTGAGGAAAACTCCAGTCTAAGGGGAAGGCAGAAGGAAGGTCCCAGGACCCCTCCCCCCAACACAGAGCTCTGAGCCCCCAGCGGCAGTGGGAACCTCTGGGCAGGCAAAGGTGCTGGTTTGGAGGGTCTACCTTGTGAGCAGCGGGGAGCCGGGCTTGAAGCGAGCAGTGGGGAGGCAACCAGGGAGAGACCAGGAGCCTGCCACCCCGTGGCTGGGTCGTTCCATCTGGCTCCAGTCTCACCGGAGGTTTTTGCCTCGGGACACATCCAGACCAACCCAGTTGAACATAATCCCATCAGGACTCCTCAGACTTCAGGGAGGCCAGGACCCCACCCCCCTAGAGTACAGGGCTTCCCACAAGGACAGGAACCTCAGGGCAGGCAAAGGCACTGGGGTACCTTGCCGACAGCAGAGAAGCAGCTGGAGAGAACTGGAGAGAGCCTGGGTGGCTCCAGCCTTCCAGGAGTCTTTTGCCTCAGAGCACATACAGCCCAACACAGTCGAACTTAATCAGATCAAAAGCCTCCAGAGGACAGGGAAGTGAACATTCCTCCTCTAGAGACTGTACCAAGAGGTCTGACAAAGCTCCAAGAGGGGAGACTGACAGCCCCAAAGCCAAAAAAAAAATGAGAGGAGCAAGAGCACAGACAATACGGGGAGCAAAGAAGGAGTAAACTCAAGCTAACAACAGAAAAAGAAGAAAGAAATTACAATAGACAGCTTCTATACAGGTAATTAGCAAAGAGTGAATGAAACAGAGGGGGAGGATCAGCAAAGGAAAAATCAGAAATCCCAGAGAATTGGATACAGGCTTTGGAAGAACTCAAAATGCAATTCAAAACACAATTAAGAGAGGCTAAAGACAATTGGGAAAAGAACTTAAAAACTAAGATAAATCATCTGGAAACAGAAAATAGTGTCTTGAAAGCCAAAATCAACCAGCTGGAAAATGAGGCAAAGGAGATGAAAGATGAGGTAAAGAGGATGAAAGATGACCTCCAAAGAAAATCAGACCAAAATGAAAAGTATGACCAAAAAGTCAAGGATGAAATCCAATCTTTAAGAACCAGAATACAACAAATAGAATTAAGTGATCTCACAAGGGAGAAGGACACTATAAAACAAAACCAAAAGAATGAAAAAATTGAGGAAAATATGAAGCATCTCATTCACAAAACAGAGGATTTAGAAAATTGTTCAAGGAGAGACAATTTAAGAATCATTAGTCTACAAGAAGACCATGACAAAAGAAAAAGCCTGAACATCATACTACAGGAAATTATTAAAGAAAACTGCTCCGATATCCTAGAAAAAGAGGGAAAAGTGGAGATTGAAAGAATCCATAGATTACCTCCTGTACTTAATCTCCAACTGACAACACCCAGGAATGTTATAGCCAAATTCAAGAACTATCAGACCAAAGAAAAGATATTATAAGCTGCCAAGAAGTTATTCAGATACCACAGAACCACAGTTAGGATAAAATAGGATCTAACTGCATACACACTGAAAAACTGAAAGGCATGGAATATGATATTCTAGAGAGCAAGGGAACTAGGTCTACAACCAATAATCAACTACCCAGCAAAACTGACTATATTCGTACAGGGGAAAGTATGGTCATTCAACAAAAGAGAAGAATTTCAAAAATTCATAAAGAAAAGAGCAGACCTAAACAGAAAATTTGATGTCCAAGCACAGAACTCAAGAGAATCATCAAAAGGTAATTAAAAAAGAGGAAAAGAAAAACAAAACAAAACAACAAAAAATAAAAATTTTAAGAGACTCTATAAGTTAAAATGATATGTATCCCTATAAGAAAAGAGGCCATTGGTAACTCTTAAAAACTGTTGCAATCACCTGGGCAGCTAGAAGAATTACACTTAGAGACAACAGTGACAAACTGTAAAGGATAAAAGGCCAAGACGAAATAGGTATATAGATATATGCATGCATATTTACATATACATGTGTATGCACATATACATACATATATATATATATATAACTAGAGCTTAAAATAGGTTAATATTAAAAGAAATGGGAAAAGAAACAAATGGGGGTAAATTTATATGTCACAAAGAAGCTCATGGTGGGATGGGGGAGAACATCGATACACTGGAAGGGTAAAAAGGTCAGAGACAGGAAATACTCAACTCTTATGTGCTTTGAAACTGACCCAAAGAGAGAAGAACAATCCAATCCATTGGGGCAGAAAATAGATTTGTGCCCTATAGGAGAGTAGAAGGGTAAAAAAATGGACTGGTGGGGAGGGAAGCAGTACAAGGGAGGGAAAGGGTGGGGGTAATTTGAGAAAGACTGCAGGGGAAAATAAGGGGGGAATAAGAAAGGAGGGGGGTAGAAAGGGAAGTAAAATAAGGCTGGGAACTAGGGGGACTGATTATAAACAAACATTGGTGTAGAAGGCAATAATGACAGAAGAAAAATCAGGACCAGGAGTAGAAATCGAAATGCTGGGAAATACACAGCTAGTAATCATAACTCTGAATGTGAATGGAATGAATTCACCCATAAAATGCAAGCAAATAATAAAGTGGATTAGACTCCAAAACCCTACCATATGCTATCTGCAAGAAACACACATGAGGAAGGTAGATACGCATAGGATGAAAGTAAGAGGATGGAGCCAAATCTATTGGGCATCAACTGATAAAAAGAAGACAGGAATCGCAATCATGATATCTGACAAAGCCAAAGTAAAAACAAATCTAGTTAAAAGAGATTGGGAAGGTAATTACATCCTGATAAAAGGCAGTATAGGCAGTAGCAAATTGGATACAGGCTGTGGAAGAACTCTAAACACAACTAAGAGAGGCTGAAGACAATTGGGAAAAGAACTTAAAAATTAAGATAAGTCATCTGGAAACAGAGGCACTTGAACTAAAACAAGAAAATAGTGTCTTGAAAGCCAAAATCAACCAGCTGGAAAATGAGCCAAAGGAGATGAAAGATGAGGCAAAGGAGATGAAAGATGAGGTAAAGAGGATGAAAGATGATCTTCAAAGAAATTCAGACCAGAAGGAAAAAGACGACCAAAAAGCCAGAGATGAAATCCAATCTTTAAGAACCAGAATAAAACAACTAGAATCAAGTGACCTCACAAGGCAGCAGGACACTATAAAACAAAACAAAAAGAATGAAAAAAATGTGAAGCATCTCATTCACAAAAAAGACAATTTAGACATTCAAGAAGAGACAATTTAAGAATAATTGGACTACCAGAAGACCACGACAAAAGAAAAAGCCTGGACATAATACTAGAGGAAATTATCCAGGAAAACTGTCCCGAGATCCTAGAACAAGAGGGGAAAGTGGAGACTGAAAGAATTCACAGATCACCCCCTGTATTTAATCCCCAACTGACAACACCAAGAAATGTTATAGCCAAATTCAAAAACAATCAGATGAAAGAAACGATATTACAAGCTGCCAAGAAGAAGCCATTCAGATACCATGGAAACACGGTGAGGTTAACCCAGGATCTGGCTGCATCCACACTGAAGGACCAAAAGGCATGGAATACGATATTCCGAAAAGCAAGGGAACTAGGTCTACAACCAAGAATAAAATACCCATCAAAACTGACTATATTCTTATAGGGGAAAGTATGGTCATTCAACACAACAGAAGAGTCCCAAACATTCATAAATAAAAGACCAGACCTGAACAGAAAATTTGATGTTCAACCACAGAACTCAAGAGAACCATCAAAAGGTAATTAAAAAAGAGGGGGGAAAAACAAACAAAACAACAACAAAAATTTTTTAAGAGACTCAATAAGTTAAAATGATATGTCTCCCTATAAGAAAAGAGGTCATTGGTAACTCTTAAAAATTGTTGCTATCATCTGAGCGGCTAGAAGAACTACACTCAGAGGGAACAGTGACAAATTGTATAGGATGAAAGGACAAGACATAAATAGGTATATAGATATATGCATGCATAAATACATATACATGTGTATGTATACATATATATGTATGTGTATATATATATATATACATGACTAGAGCTAAAAAAAGAAGTTATGACTAAAAGAAATGGGAAAAGAAACAAATGGGGGTAAATTTATATGTCACAAAGAAGCTCATGGTGGGATGGGGGAGAACATCGATACACTGGAAGGGTAAGGAGCTTGGAGATAGGAAATACTCAACTCTTACGTACTTTGAAACTGACCCAAAGAGGGAAGAACAATCCAATCCATTGGGGAAGAGAATAGATTTGCGCCCTACAGTGGAGTAGAAGGGTAAAAAATGGACTGGTGGGGAGGGAAGCAGTACAAGGGAGGGAGAAGGAGGGGGGGGGGAATTTTAAAAAGGCTACAGGGGAAAATAAGGGAGGGAATTAGAAGGGAGTGGGGTAGAAAGGGAAGCAAAATAAGGGGTTTATAGGGGGGGGCTGACTATAAACAAACATTGGTATGGAAGGAAATAGTGAAAGAAGAAAAGGCGGGACCATGAGTAGAAATCGAAATGCTGGGAAATAAACAGCTAGTAATCATAACTCTGAATTTGAATGGAATGAACTCACCCATAAAATGCAAGCGAATAGCAGAGCGGGTTAGAATCCAAAACCCTACCTTATGCTGTCTGCAAGAAACACACATGAGGAAGGTAGATACACATAGGGTGAAAGTAAGAGGATGGAGCCAAATCTATTGGGCATCAAATGATTAAAAAAAAAAGGCAGGAGTAGCAATCATGATATCAGATAAAGCCAAAGTAAAAATAAATCTAGTTAAAAGAGATAGAGAAGGTAATTTCATCCTGATAAAAGGCAGTATAGACAACGAGGAAATATCGGTACTCAATATGTATGCACCAAATGGCAGAGCATCCAAATTTTTAAAGGAGAAACTAGAGAAGCTCAAGGATGAAATAGATAGAAAAACTATACTAGTGGGAGATCTGAACCTTCCCCTATCCGAACTAGATAAATTGAATCAAAAAAATAGGTAAGAAAGAGGTGAGAGAAGCAAATGAAATATTCGAAAAATTAGAGTTAGTAGACATATGGAGAAAAATAAATAGGGACAAAAAGGAATATACCTTCTTTTCACCAGTACATGGTACATTCACAAAAATTGACCATGTACTAGGGCACAAAATCATTGCAAAAAAGTGCAAAAGGGCAGAAATAAAAAATGCAACCTTCTCAGACCACAATGCCATAAAAATAATAATTAGTAAGGGTACATGGATAGATAAATCAAAAATTAATTGGAAATTAAACAATATGATTATCCAAAACCAGCTAGTTAAAGAACAAATCAAAGAAACAATTAATAACTTCTTTGAAGAAAATGACAATGGTGAGACATCCTTTCAAAACCTATGGGATGCAGCCAAAGCAGTACTCGGGGGGGGGGGGGAAATTTATATCCTTGAGTTCATATAAAAACAAATTAAGAAGGGCAGAGGTCAATGAATTGGGCATGCAAATTAAAAAACTAGAAAGTGAACAAATTAAAAACCCTTAGATGAAGACTAAATTAGAGAGCCTAAAAATCAAAGGAGAAATTAATAAAATTGAAAGTCAAAAAACTATTGTTTTAATAAATAAGACTAGAAGCTGGTACTTTGAAAAAACAAATAAAATTGACAAATTACTAGTCAGTCTAATTAAAAAAAGGAAAGAAAAAAACAAATTGGCAGTATCCAAGATAAAAAGGGAGACCTCACCTCTAATGAAGAGGAAATCAAGGCAATCATTAAAAACTACTATGCCCAAATATATGGCAAAAAATATGTCAATCTATGCGATATGGATGAATACTTACAAAAATATAAATTGCCTAGACTAAAAGAAGAAATAAATTACCTAAATGACCTCATATCAGAAAAAGAAATTGAACAAGCCATCAAAGAACTGCCTAAGAAAAAATCCCCAGGTCCAGATAGATTCACAAATGAATTCTATCAAACATTCAAAGAACAACTAACCCAAATACTATACAAACTATTTGACAGAATAAGCCAAGAAGGGGTTCTACCAAATTCATTTTACAACACAAACATGGTACTGATCAAAAGCCAGGCAGGTTAAAAACAGAGAAAGAAAATTATAGGCTAATCTCCCTAATGAATATAGATGCAAAAATCTTAAATAGGATACTAGCAAAAAGATCCCAGCACTTCATCACAAGGGTTATCCATTACGATCAGGTAGGATTCATACCAGGAATGCAAGGATGGTTTAATATTAGGAAAACCATCCACATAATTGACCATATAAACAAGCAAACCGACAAAAATCACATGATTATCTCAATAGATGCAGAAAAAGCCTTTGACAAAATACAACACCCTTTGCTATTGAAAACACTAGGAAGTATAGGAATAGAAGGGCCTTTCCTAAAAATAATAAATAGTAAATACCTAAAACCATCAGCAAACATCATCTGCAATGGGGAAAAACTCAAAGCCTTCCCAATAAAATCAGGAGTCAAACAAAGACACCCATTATCACCTTTATTATTTAATATTGTACTAGAAACACTAGCAGTAGCAATTAGAGAAGAAAAAGAAATTGAAGGAATTAAAATTGGCAATGAGGAGACGAAGCTGTCACTCTTTGCAGATGATATGATGATTTACTTAAAGAATCCTAGGAAATCAACCAAAAAGCTAATCGAAATAATCAACAACTTTAGCAAAGTTGCAGGATACAAAATAAACCCACATAAGTCATCAGCATTTCTATATATCCCCAACCCAGTTCAGCAGCAGGAATTAGAAAGAGAAATTCCATTTAAAGTCACCCGAGACAATATAAAATACTTAGGAATCTATCTGCCCAGACAAACACAGGAACTATATGAACACAACTACAAAACACTCTCCACACAATTAAAACTAGATCTAAACAATTGGAAAAACATTGACTGCTCATGGGTGGGATGAGCTAACATAATAAAAATGATCATCCTACCCAAACTTATATATCTATTTAGTGCCATACCCATTGAACTACCAAAAAACTATTTTACTGAATTAGGGAAAACATAACAAAGTTCATTTGGAAGAAGAAAGTATCAAGGATATCCAGGGAAATAATGAAAAAAAAAATATAAAGGAAGAGGGCCTTGCAGTCACAGATCTCAAACTATATTACAAAGCAGCGGTCATCAAAACAATTTGGTACTGGCTAAGAGACAGAAAGGAGGATCAGTGGAATACACTTGGGGTAAATGACCTCAGCAAGACAGTCTTTGACAAACCCAAAGACCCCAGCTTTTGGGACAAAAACCCAGTATTTGATAAAAACTGCTGGGAAAATTGGAAGACAGTGTGGGAGAGATTAGGTTTGGATCAACACCTCACACCCTACACCAAGATAAACTCAGAATGGGCCAATGACTTGAATATAAAGAAGGAAACTATAAGTAAATTAGGGGAACACAAAATAGTATACATGTCAGACCTTAGGGAAGGGAAAGATTTTAAAACCAATCAAGACTTAGAAAGAGTCACAAAATGCAAAATAAATAATTTTGACTACATCAAATTGAAAAGTTTTTGTACAAACAAAACCAATGTAACTAAAATTAGAAGGAAAGCAACAAATTGGGAAACAATCTTCATAACAAAAACCTCTGACAAAGGTCTAATTTCTCAAATTTATAAAGAGCTAAACCAGTTGTACAAAAAATCAAGCCATTCTCCAATTGAAAAATGGTCAAGGGACATGAATAGGCAATTTTCAGTTAATGAAATCCAGACTATTAATAAGCACATGAAAAAGTGTTCTAGATATCTTATAATCAGAGATAGGCAAATCAAAACTACTTTGAGGTATCACCTCACACCTAGCAGATTGTTCAACATGACAGCAAAGGAAAGGAATGAATTCTGGAGGGGATGTGGCAAAGTAGGGACATTAATGCATTGCTGGTGGAGTTGTGAATTGATCCAACCATTCCGGAGGGCAATTTGGAACTATGCCCAAAGGGCACTAAAAGACTGTCCTTTGATCCAGTCATAGCACTGCTGGGTTTGTTACCCAAAGAGATAATAAGGAAAAAGACCTGTACAAGAATATTCATAGCTGCGCTCTTTGTGGTGGCCAAAAATTGGAAAATGAGGGGATACCCTTCAATTGGAGAATGGCTGAACAAATTGTGGTATCTGTTGGTGATGGAATACTATTGTGCTAAAAGGAATAATAAAGTGGAGGAATTCCATGGAGACTGGAACAACCTTCAGGAAGTGATGCAGAGTGAGAGGAGCAGAACCAGGAGAACATTGTACACAGAGACTGACACATTGTGGTACAAGAGAACATAATGGACTTCTCCAGTAATGACTTTACAATGTCCCTGAACAACCTGCAGCGATGTACGAGAAAAAAAAAAAACTATCCTCAAGCAGAGGACAAATTGTGTGAGTAAAAACACCGAGGAAAAGCAACTGCTTGATTACAGAGGTTGAGGGGACATGATCGAGGAGAGATGCTAAATGAGCACCCTAATGCAAATACCAACAACAAGGAAATGGGTTCAGAGCATGGACACATGTAATACCCAGAGGAATCGCGCATCAGCTAGGAAAGGGGTGATAGGGTGCGGGGTTTGGGGGGAGGAAAAGAAAATGATCTGTTTCCAATGAACAATGTATGAAAATGAGAAAATAAAATAATGTTTTAAAAACTAAAAAAAAAAGTCTAATTACTCAAATTTACAAAGAGCTAAATCAATTGTACAAAAAATCAAGCCATTTTCCAATTGATAAATGGGCAAGGGACATGAATAGGCAGTTTTCAGATAAAGAAATCAAAACTATTAATAAGCACATTAAAAAGTGTTCTAAATCTCTTATAATCAGAGAGATGCAAATCAAAACAACTCTGAGGTATCACCTCACACCTAGCAGATTGGCTAACATGACAGCAGAGGAAATTAATGAATGCTGGAGGGGATGTGGCAAAGTAGGGACATTAATTCATTGATGGTGGAGTTGTGAATTGATCCAACCATTCTGGAGGGCAATTTGGAACTATGTCCAAAGGGCGATAAAAGACTGTCTGTCCTTTGATCCAGCCATAGCACTGCTGGGTTTGTACCCCAAAGAGATAATAAGGAAAAAGATATGTACAAGAATATTCATAGCTGAGCTCTTAGTGGTATCCAAAAATTGGAAAATGAGAGGATTCCCTTCAATTGGAGAATGGCTGAACAAATTGTGGTATATGTTGGTGATGGAATACTATTGTTCCCAAAGGAATAATAAAGTAGAGGAATTCCGTGTGAATTGGAACAACCTCCAGGAAGTGATGTGGAACAAAAGGAGCAGAACCAGGAAAACATTGTACACAGAGACTGATACAATGTGGTACAATCGAACATAATGGACTTCTCCATTAGTGTCAATGCAATGTTCCAGAACAATCTGCAGGGATCTAAGAGAAAAATCACTATCCACAAGCAGAGGACAAACTGTGGGAGTAAAAACACTGAGGAAAAGCAACTGCTTGACTACAGGGGTTGAAGGGATATGACTGAGGAGAGACTCTAAATGAACACTCTAACGCGAATCCCAACATGGAAATGGGTTCAAATCAAGGTCACATGTGATACCCAGTGGAATCGTGCATCGGCTATGCATCAGGAGAGGTGGGGGGGGGGGGGGGTTTGGGGGGGGAGGAAAAGAAAATGATCTTTGTTTCCAATGAATAATCTTTGAAAATGAGCAAATAAAATAATGTTTAAAAAAAAAGAATGAATCTGATTAATATCCAATCCAGACAATGAGTACATGCCTACAAACACTGTGAAAGTTAAAAGTTGTATAGTATGGGTTCCCACATCTTATGAAACACATTTTATGAAGAATTGTAAAAATGAAAACTATTTAAAAGGCCAATTGATGTTTTATTATCTCTATTACCCACATTTACCACAACCAAGCATTTTTACAAAAAAAATTCAAAGTGAGCTGTTTGAGCTGTAAGTTTACTTACACTATAAACTCCAATTAGAGATAGAAAATGATTATTAGAGAGGATGAAATTGTGTCTTCAGACCCTTTTCTTTTGAAAGAGAAGTGAGAAATGAAGTCCAGAATAGTTGGGGTCCCAAATGACTTTTCTTCCTCTAACTTTCAATGGAACTCTCTCCCCCATGCTCTGGTTTCTTTGTGTTCCGAGCTCTCCTTGCTTTTGTTAGATTTAAAATAATTTTGAGCGTTAAATAGTTGTAGATAAGAGAGTGGGAGCCATAAACTGTGATAATTAAAATGTTTGGGAGCAAGGGAAATATATAACAATTATGACCACTGAAATATGTTTTCTACTGTGTCTTGGTTTTATATAAATATAAGATGGTCGCCAGGGAATATATTCCCAATTTATGAATATGCCCAAGCCAACTGGGTTTTATAGAGAAATTTAATTTATAATACACTGATTAATCAATTGAAAACGAGATAAAGTAAGAAAGGAATAAGAATGAAGGGCCTCAAGCCAATAAGGCCTAGACCTCAGTCCTAAGAGATAAATCAGTCAGTTGGTTTTATCACTCACGCAAGATCTCTCTAGGTAAGGCTTCTCATGCCAACCTCAGGCTCCACCTTCAAGAGAGCCTCCTTTCAAGAAATGTTTCCAGAGAATCCTCCTCCTGACTCCTCCTGAGTTCTCCTTCCACGGCCTCCTTCAAAACCTCTCCAGGCTCTCTCTCCAGGACCTCTCCTCTCAGACCTCCTTCAGAGCAAAAACTCCCCTCTCCCAGTCCTCAGACCCCACTATCTTTAAACAAACAATCTAAGTTCCCTCCCCTCAGTTCTCACATCTACCAATCACTGTCCATGTCTCCCCTGTGCCATTGGTGGCTCTAGCTTAACCCAGGACCGCCCAGAGGTCTGCCCCTTTGCATATGTCTGTTGAAGGTCATATTCTCAAATGATTAAATCTTGATCTTTGCTGCAGCCCTTCCTAAATCCTGTTACTCTGAGTAGGGTGGAGATTGTAGTTTCCAAGACCTGGTTCTGTCATTCCAAGTATCTCTATTGTATCAATTCTAAAATCAATCATGACTCAAAGAACTTCCTGTTCTATGCTTAAGCATAGGTCAAAGCCCTTTCCATTGTTTAGCAAAAGGTTTCTGTCCTAAAATAGTCTTAAGTAGGGAGGAGGAGGAACCTCCCATGCCAGTGGGGTTCACATTCCAATAGAGTTCCCACTATCAATAGGAAATTTTTCAAGTAGGAAATTTCCCAATGGTGAAATTTCCAACATTTATAAGTCTAAGAAATTTTAAGGTTTACACTTTGCAGATCCATTGTTGTCTTTGCCCAAATTTCTTCAATCACACTAGTTCCATTCAATTCTGAGAGTCAAATTAGTTTTTGTAAATAAATATTTACTTCTGGAGGCATAGTCACAAATATGAAAATCAATTTCCTTAAAATGTGGAAGGCATTGTTCCCTGAGGCTCTTTGTAACACCTCAGTCTCTGGAGAGGGGGGAAGATCAGGTCCATAACATAACTTAATTACTATAGAAGATAGTCTTGGTTTTAGGTCCAAACCTACCTTGCGGCTTGAGTCCCAGACAATCTGGTTTCTCAGGGTTTCTATACTAGTCTGGCTAGCTGGGTGTACTATTTCACTTATAAATCCCAACTCCAACATTGTCATGGATCAAATTCCCAGATCTCTGGGGTTTACCTCTGGCACCTGAAACTAAGGAGGATAAACAACACAGAACAGAAGCAAATACCTCAAGGCCCTTCCTCAAAAGTAGGGAAAAGAGGCAGAGGAAGAAAATTCTTACTCTCTTACAAGTTCAGTTCATGTTGTCTGTACTGTGAGTGAATGGACCACAAGAAATAGCATTAGAAAGAGAGAAATTGATAAGTCTTTCTGGTTTTAAAGTTGTGGGTAGTGAACCAAAAGAGGTTTGCTACCAAATGGTAGAGGACAACAAAAAAATCTAAATAAGCTCTAAAAGTCTCTCAGGGTACCTCCATATTGTTACAAGGGAATCACTTTAAAAGACTGATATATATTAATTTAAGGTCGCCAAGGAATCAGCTATGTAATTCCTAAATGAAAAACTCAAGTCAGCCGTCAGCCTTTTTTGGAGTTTAATTACAATAGGAGCAAGAAAGGAATTAGAGATAGAGAGAGAGAAAAGGGGAGAGAAGGGAATAGGGCTTAAATACCCCTTCTGTTTAGGCTGGGCCAAAAGGCCCAAGCCCTTAGATAGCTGGGGCAAAGAAAAGAGATCAGTCCCTTTCACTCACGTGTCCAAAATGGAGAAACAGTCTCAGAGGCCCCCACCTTCAGCTTCCTTCAGAGCAAGCCTTCTCAGAGCCCAGGAACCACACCGACCAAAACCTCAACCACCTCCTTGAGTCTTCCGACCCCCTATCTTTAAGGAAACCATCCAAGTTCCTCCCCTCAGTTCTCCCATCTACCAATCACTCTTCATCAATTTCCCTGTGCCAATGGAGGCTCTAGCTTAACCCAGGACCGCCCAGAGGTTTCTGGCTTTTGCACATGTCTGTTGAAGGTTATATTTTCAAATGATTAAATCTTTACTCCTTTGCTACAGCCCTTTCTAAATCCTGTTAACTTGAGTATGGTAGAGATTGGAATAATTAAATTTTGATCTAGGCTGCAGCCCTTACTCAATCCTATTAGGACTGAATAGGGTGGAGATTTATTCCAAGTATCTCCATTGTATCAATTCTAAAATCAATCAAGACTCAAAGAAATTCCTGTTCTATGCTTAAGCATAGGTCAAAGTCCTTTCCATTGTTCAGCAAAGGGTTTCTATCCTAAAGTAATCTTAAGAAGGGAAGAGAAAGAACCTCCCATGCCAATGGGGTTCCCATTCCAATAGACTATTAGTAAGAAATTTTCCAAGTATGAAATATCCCAATGGTGAAATTTCCAACATTTATAAGTCTAAGGAAATTTGAGGTTTACAATATTTGATAAAAGTTCTATGCTCAGACAAGTCTGAGTTACAAATATACTGAATAGAACAGAAAGGATTGTACATGAAAATACTGATCTCTGTTTTACATGTATGTATATATATGTAGCTTGCTTTTTTAAAAAGTACATATACTTAATCTATCTCTTTAAAATTCATAGCACTAAATACACTGTTGATGGAGTTGTGATCTGATCCAAGCATTCTGGAGAGCAATTTAGAACCATGTTCAAAGGACTCTAAAACTGTGCATACTCTTTGATCCATCAATAATACCATTACTATGTCTATATTCCAAAGAGATCAAAAAAGGCGAAAGGACTTATTTTTATAAAAATATTGCAACTCTTTTTGTAGTAGCAAAGAATTGGAAATTTAGGAGTTGTCCATTAATCATAGAATGATAATAAGATGCAGCATAAGTTTGTGATGGAATACTATTATGTTATAAAAAAAAAAGATAAGCACGATTATTTTAGAAAAATCTGGAAAGATTTACGTGAATTGATGCAAAGTGAAGTGAGCAGAAGCAGAAGAACATTGTACACAGTCAGCAATATTTTTTGATGAACAACTGTGAATGACCTAGTTATTCTCAGCAATGAAATAATCCAAAACAATTCCAGAGCATCGTGATGAAAAATGCCATCTGCCCTCATAGAAAGAACAGATGGAGTTTGAATTCAGATTGAAACATACTATATATCACTTTCTTCCTTCCTTGTTTTTAAATTTTTGATATCATTTTCATAAAATAACTATTATGGAAAAATATTTTATAAAATTGCATATGTAAAATCTTTATCTGATTGCTTACTGTGTCATGGAAAGGGGAGTGGAAGGGAAAGAGGTAGGGAGGGTGAAAGGTGGGAAAGAATTTGGAGCTCAAAATTAAGGAAGATGAATGTTGAAAATTGTTTTTACTTATAATTAAGGAAAAATAAAATATTAAAAAATAAATAAGTAAATCCATAATGCTTATCTGTACTGTTTTGTTTAAGCTTTATTTGGTTCTTTGCATTATATATATTTGATCTTATTCAGTCATTTCAGTTATGCCTGATTCTTTAAGAATTTGATTGGGGATTTCTTGACAAAGATACTCGAGTATCTTTGCTATTACTTACTCCTCCAGAATATTTTATAGATGAGGAAACTGAGAAAACCAGGCTTAATTGATTTGCCTAGGGTCACACAGCCAGTCAGTGTCGAAGGCTAGATTTTAACTTAAGTCTTCCTGACTCCAGACCCAAAACTCTATGCAGTCCACAAGATACCTGCTAATTAATGGTGTAACCGACAGAGAAGTTCTGGAAAGACATGAACAGCACTCTACAGGATAGAGGAAAAATATGAGAAACTAAAAACAGTACTGAATCAACTGTTGAAATTTTTGGAGGAAGTGCCTATACCAAATAAATAACCAATTCATTAAATCTCCAGCATATACTCTATTCATACTATGTAAATATTTATTATAAGACTTCAAAATCAGTTTGAGTACTGTTCTGTTCAATGTTATTATTGATTATTTGACCAAAGGCTTAGATGATATGCCTATGAGATTTGCAAAATATGTGAAGCTAGGAGGGAAAGAATAATTCATTTTATGATATAATATGTCTCTAAAAAACATTCATAGTCTGTAATAGTGATCAAGGACTAGTAAGAGTAAATATAATAGCCATAAATATAAAGTCTCAAAGTTTCTATTTTTAATAAAAATATAATTATAATATGGAGGAGACATAGGAAACACCTTATGTGAAAAAGAACCAGGAAAAGCTCATTATGAATCTGCAGTGTGATTATGGTTGCTAAAATATCTAATTCAAAAGTACTGGAAGAATCCCATGAGGATTGGAATGACCTCCAGGAATTGATGCAGAGTAAAGGAGCAGAAGCAGGAGGCAGATACACTGTGGCACAATCGAATGTAATGTACTTCTCTACTAGCAGCAATGCAATAATACAGGACAATTCTGAAGGACTTATGAGAAAGAACACTATCCACATTCAGAGGAAGATCTGTGGGAGTAGAAATGGAGAAGAAAAACAACTGCTTGATCACAGGGGTTGGTGGGGATATTATTGGGGATGTAGACTCTAAACAATTACCTAGTGCAAACATCAATAATATAGAAATAGGTTTTGATCAAGGACAAGTGTAAAATCCAGTGGAAATGTGCATTGGCTACAGAAGGGGTCAGGAGAGGGGAAGGAACTATTGACTAATTCAATAAAAAATATAAAAAATAATAAAATATCTAATTCAAACTTATACTGGATAAATAAAATGATAACAATATAAAATCTTGGAGTTTAAAATTTCAATGTATTCTAACCTACACAGTTGACATCTAGTATATTATTTTGTGTTAATATGAATAAATATTAAACTTACATAGCACTTGAAAATTTACAAAATTCTCTCCTCATAGCAACCTTATGAAGCAGATAGTATATTATACTGACTTAGCAGATAAGGAAACTGATATTCAGAAAGGTAAAGTGAAATTCTCATGAGCATTCAACTGGTGCATGATAGAGTCATTATTCAAATTCAGATTTTTATCACTTCAGGTCCCAGAATTCCTCCCACATGTTTTCTCCATAGCTTAAGAGAGATGTTGACAAGTTGGTGTCAGAGGACTGCTATTAGAACAGAGTTAGAAGTACTTCTCAGATCTGAGAAGGTGAGAGCTCTGGAAGATGAGGGAGGGAAAAAAGCATACATCAGTAAAGATCAGAACTAAGCAAATAAAAATGAGAAGGTCAGGGTTATTGGAGAACTCAAGGAAATATCTTAAGGGCTAGAACCTTTGCTTGGATATATATATATATATATATATATATATATATATAATTATTTTTGTTTGATCCACCACTTTCTTAAACCTGTGTAATTATTAAAAAATAAATCAAATCCTGGTTTGTAGTGCTTTTCTTTTATTTGAGGCCAAAATGGTCCTCTAAACTGAACAATTGACTCACAGTCTGAGCTGGCTCCAAGAGACCTCTGAATTTGATCATGAAAATGGTCAATTGAGAGGAATCAGAGTTCCTCAAAAGTTTATTTTGGGGGTTTTGCATTTCCTAAGAAAAATTGTCAATATGGTGATTACAAATTATCAACAAGGAATTGATACTCCAAATATTTGAGGATTTAGTAAGAAATCACCTAATTACATTTTGATAGATTTGATGAATTCTAACTACTTAACTCATATAAATTATGTTGTTGATGCCTGAAAGGACCAGAAAGTGTGAATACTGCTTTCATAACAAAAACCTCTGACAAAGGTCTAATTGCTCAAATTTGTAAAGAGCTAAGCCAATTATAGAAAAAATCAAGCCATTCTCCAATTGATAAATGGGTAAGGGGCATGAATAGGCAATTTTAAGTTAAAGAAATCAAAACTATTAATAAGCACATGAAAAAGTGTTTTAAATCTCTTATAATTAGAGAGATCCAAATCAAAACAACTCTGAGGTATCACCTCACACCTAGCAGATTAGCTAACATGACAGCAAAGGAAAGTAACGAACACTGGAGGGGATGTGGCAAAGTAGGGACATTAATTCATTGCTGGTGGAGTTGTGAATTGATCCAACCATTCTGGAGGGCAATTTGGAACTATGCCCAAAGGGCAATAAAAGACTGTCTTCCCTTTGATCTAGCCATAGCACTGCTGGGTTTGCAGACCAAAGAGATAATAAGGAAAAGGACATATACATTTATTCATACCTGCGCTCTTTGTGGTGGCAAAATAATTGGAAATGAGGGGATGCCCTTCAATTGTGTAATGGCTGAACAAATTGTGGTATATGTTGGTGATGGAATACTATTTTGCTAAAAGGAATAATAAAATGTAGTAATTCCATGTGAACTGGAATGACCTCCAGGAATTGGTGTAGAGTGAAAGGAGCAGAACCAGGAGAACATTGTACACAGAGAAGGATACACTGTGGTACAATCGAATTTGTACTTCATTAGTGGCAATGCAGTGATCCTGAATAACTTGGAGGAATCTATGAGAAAAAACATTATCCACATTCATAGGAAAAACTGTGGAAATAGAAACACAGAAGAAAAATAACTGCTCGAATACATGGGTCGAGGGGATATGGTTGGGGGTATAAACTCTAAATGAACATCCTAGTGCAAATATCAACAACATGGAAATAGGTTTTGATCAAGGACACATGTAATACTCAGTGAAATCACGTGTCAGCTACAGGAAGAATGGGAGCAGGGGAGGGAGGTAAATAATATGATTCTTGTAACCAAGAAATAATGTTATAAATTGACTAAATAAATTAATTTAAATTAAATAAAAAGAAAGTACAACTGCTAAAATACTATCAAGCAATATATGAAATATCAAAAGAAATGAGAGAGGTAATTTAAGACTGGAAAACCACATTGTTTTTCAAGTTTATTTAATTTATTTATTTTGAATATTTTTCTATGGTTACATAATTTGTGTTCTTTCCCTTCCCTCATCCCATCCCCCTCTCATAGCCAAGGAGCAATTCCACTGGGTTTTACATGTGTCATTGATCAGACCTATTTCTAAATTCTTAATATTTGCACTAGGGTGATCGTTTACAGTCTACATCCCCAATCATATTTCCATTGAACCATGTGATCAAGCAGTTGTATTTCTTCTGTGTTTCTACCCCCACAGTTCTTTCTTTGTATGTGGATAGTGTTCAGATAAGAACACTGTTGACCCAATTAAAAAAAAGAATTGAGTCAGAAAACTATAAAACAGTAAGATTAGTTTTAATTTCTAGAAAATTCTAGAACACACAATCAAACAGATAGTTGACAAATATTTAGAGAGGAAAGTGATGATTACAATGAGCCATCATGGCTTCATCAAAAATTTATCATTGTAAACAAATTATATTTCCTTTTAACAAGATTAGAAAACTAGACAATAAGGGGAATTTTGTAAATATAGTTTACCTATGTTTTAGAAAATATTGTTATTAATATCTCATACTTTGTGGAGAAGACAGAAAGATATTGATTAGAAAATCATACAATCAGATACATTCAGAACTGATTGAATGACTGAGTTTAAATAACTGCAACTGTTGTGGAAATTGCTGGACAAATGCTAATAGTTTCTGATCAACATAAAGAACACCTTCCCTGGAGTACTCTAGGTATTAGTGCTTTGCCCTGGGTTGGTATTAAAACATTCTAGATTTCCAAATTCTTTGACCATCTTCCAAGACATTATTTTTAAAAATAGAACTTTTAAAAAACTGTCTGTGCTCTGTTTTTAGCTTGTTTTATTTGTTAATATTCAATTTAAATTTTATGTTCCACCAAATTCACAAAGCAAGCAATATGATACCCTTTATGAATGTAAAGTAATGCAAAACATATTTTGAAATTAGCTATGTTACCAAAAAAGCGAGAAAAAGAAAATAAAAAACAATATACTTCAGTGTGCACCCAGAGCTCATCAGTTATCTCCCTGAAGACTGACAGTATTTTTAATCATGAGTCCTTTGAAGTTGCTAGATATCATTTGTAATTAGTTTATACATTCCAGGTAACTGAAAATTGCCTCAACCCCCAAAGCCCAATCATTGCCAAAACTGAGTGATCTGCATGTAGTCTCTATCTGTCATTTTCCCCCTTCTCCAAATGACTGCCCTTCATATACATATACACATATACCTATATTTTAGGTCCATTAAATGTTACTTTCTTTAAAGGACTCTATGTTAAGATAAGACATGTATAACCCAGATCTAGTTACTTAACACATCTAAGCTGGCAAAAGGGAAGTGAGGAAAGGAGATGGACTGGATTTTAAATTTTGGAAAATGTATGTTGAAAATTATTACTAAATGTAATTGGGAAAATAAAATATCTTTGAAGCTTAAAAAGACTCTGTTATATCCAAACTATTCTATTTACTGTTCCCCATACATGATAATCCATTTGCTACTCCCATGTCTTTACCCCAACTTGAGGTGCTGTCCTCCTCACTGTCACCCCTTGGAACATCTGGCTCCTTTCAATATTCAGGAGAAAAGCCCAGTGTCTGCAAGAGAATATCAGTTATTATTGCTCATCACCAACATCACCACTCACCCTCAATGGCTGTATTTATTCTGTATTCATTAGCCTCAATGCCAATAAAATGTAAACTCATGGAGGGCAAGGATGCTTTCTTTTGTGTTAATGTTAAGCACCAAAACAGAGCCAGGCACATAGAAGATATTTAATAAATGTTTATTTAATTAAATTGAGTACATGATGTATTTAAATTTGAAACTAATAAATAAATGTTTCTGTGATATAAATTCAAATGGATATTCAGAATATATTAAATGATTTCATTATAAACACAGGGGACAAGCAGTTTTAATGTGACAATTTTTTATCCTTTAAGAAGAAAAAAATCATTGTAAAACATCTCCAAAATTAATGGTACTCAAAGGGGGATCCCTATTAGTAACTTAAAAAAATTAATGATTAAACCATCAACATGAACCACATTGGCACATTGCTATATCCATCCCTGAAATACATGCACATATGGAGAACAAAAGATACTAAAATCATAGGGAAGTCTACGCTAGTTAATTGAAATGCATATAATTAGTAAAAATTAGCCAATAGGAAAGAATGATTTGAGACTAATAACATCTTATACATTCTCCAAAGCTAGATGGCATCAGGAAGAACTGAGTTCAAAACCAGACTGAGATACTTTCTAGCTATATGACCTGGGTAAGTCCTCATTTGCCTCAGTTTCTTCATTTGTAAAATGAACTGGAGATAGAAATGGGAAACCACTCAGGTATCTTTGCCAATAAAACCCCAAGTGACATCACAAACAATTAGACCCAACTGATATAACTGAAAAAAAATTTATGTTCTCCTTTTGCATTGAGGGATGCTATGGCATGTGGTAAGACTTATTTAGAAAAACTGTGTTCTAATTGTTATTCTGCTACCAAATCGAATAATGGAGTCCTATAATTAGATGGTACCTTACGACAGGCCGGCTAAACCTTGTGAGGGTAGCCATCGGGTCGTCCACCCCTGGTGAACCAAGGCTTTGCTCACCCAGCATGTGAAGACTGCTTCAGCTGAACAGATGGAAGAAACCAACAAGAAGGTTCAACGACTGAGAGGGCGATGCAGCAAAGCACTGTAGAGTGCTTAGGGTGTGTTGGAGCACAAAAGACAACACGGCCACCCAATACAGCTGAGGAAGTCTCCAGGTGTAATGACTTTTCATGCCACTGGACCCAGGCTTCCAATGCCGAGAGAGTGGGACGACTTTTCCACTTAAATCTCCTTCACGCACAAGTGTCTTTGTGCACACTCATCATCTATCATAGATGAAAACGCACAAAGACAATCATCATCCTCGGTTACTGAGAGACTACTACTATAGAAGTTCAACCTGAAACCTCCTATCCCATGCAGGAATTTCCTCTACAGCAAATATTCTGAACCTACTGTTCATGAACTTGCTTTTTTTTAATGTAGATATGTGTACTTTCATCTGATCTCCTTTGTAATCCAATGTATTCCATTTTGTGCATTTAAAAACATTATGTTGAGAATGGTTTATTCATAAGCTTCACTAGACTGTCAAAAGAACAAAAACAAAAATAACCATGAAACCTTGTTCTATAGCTGTGATGGGAAACCTATAACATGTGTGTCAAAGATGGCACACAGAGGCCTCTCCAGGGGCAGGAGCAAGCCCCTGGTTTGGGAGGCTGGGCAGCTAACCCCACCCTCAAATACAGGGAGTGAGGCATTCTAACACTCTTTTTGCTTCTGTAGGGGATGAGCAAGTGCAGTTCAGCTGAGCTGGGGGTGTGGCTGTGGCTTCCCCCCTCTTCCCCACCCCTCCCCCACCCCCAAGCTCCCAGGAACTAAGCAGAGGAAGGGCACACCTTACTCCCCAGGAGCCCAGCAGTGTAGCAGAATAAGCCACTCCCCCAGATTGGCAATAGATTCTATGCAACTATCACCCTGCAAAAAGTAAAAAGCCCTTTTATTCTTTTTAGACACATTTTCTGGGTAAATAGAAGAGGTAACAGTTCTGCTTTTATAAACAAAGAATTGATTCTGCCCAGACCCTTCTGATTGCACTGGCCCAAATTAAAATAACTCCCTGAGCAAATCTAGGGAATGTGATAATCAGATTTTCCCTAAACCTTCAAAGGAAGATAGAGAGGAAATCACACACCCAGCCCAAACCCAGGTATCAAACCAGCTAACACCTCAATGGGAGGGTCCCCATAAAGCCATCCTTTCTACCCCCACCACTATAACTGGAAGGGAGGAAATACATGGACTCCTGGCTCTTGCATTGAACTCTTCATCCCACCAGAAACAGATGGCACTTCTCCTGGGCTTGCCAAGGAAAGCAATGAAAATCCTGGTTCATAGCCCATGGTCTCAGTGCCTTAAAGGCCTACCAAATGCCTGAGGCTTCCAGAAAATTCATGTCCACTCCAGAACTAGCTGCAGCCTTTCACTTTTACCAAATATCCCCAGGCCCACTAATGTAAGTGCTTTGCTAAGGTTGGGTTGGTTACTCATGCACTGTTTAGAAATTGCACTGGGAACTGTTACCTCCAGAAAGGGAATGATTGTACATAGTGGTATCCTCAGGGGTGTAACCACCAAAACATAGTTACCAAAACAGTGAATGTTAAAAACTGTAAATGCCAAAACTGTAAAGATTATGGCCAAATTGTAAAGATAATTTTAATGTTTTGACTTAAAATCTAAAATAAGTGGTTGCTATGGGAAATTCCCAAATATGAAAATACTCAAGTCAGCTGGGATTTATGGAGATTTTTAATTAATATAAATGAAGGAATTAGGGGAAGGAGATGGAGAGAGAGAGAGAGAAATAGAGAGAGAGAGAGAGAGAGAGAGAGAGAGAGAGAGAGAGAGAGAGAGAGAGAGAGAGAGAGAGAACGAGAACACAAATGACCTAAGCCTGAGCCTAAGGGAGAGCAAGTCAGTCTTTATCACTCACCACAAGATCATCTCCAGGCAAGCTCCAGTCCTCACTTCAACTCCAAACTCCAACTACTCCAAATTCCAACTACTCCGAACTCCAACTAAACTCAATTTCAAACTCCCCTTCCTTTTAAAGAAATTTTCTCTTATGTCACCTCCCCTAAATTTTCACATCTACCAATCACAGTAGATGCTTTTTCTCAGGACTGCCCATTCTTAGTTCTCATCTTCTTTTGTTCTCGCCTTCTCTGGTTAAATTAAAACTACTGAGTACTTCACACCTCTTTTGTTAAGCTTGTTTTTTATAAGTTGCTTTACCTTTTAGCGATTAATTTAACCTTTATAGGTACTTAGCACCCTTTTTGTATTAGATCTAAAACTAGACCTAGCTTAAGGTTCTAGCTTTACTATAAGTATGAGTTGGGGACTTTCATTGTTCAATCAGGAGTTTATAACTTTATTTTCCCCTAAGGCACTGTCTGAGTAGGGTGGAGTAACTTTAAAAGTTCTCAATACATTCCTGATTAAGTACCTCCATTGTTAAAAATGGGGAATAGCTAGACCAAATCTTCTAAGGTACAGTCTGAGTAGTTTTAAGATTCACAGCGCCCATGCCCCAGCATGGAGTCAGGGGATGGGGCATGGCACCCAGTTGGGGGGGGCACTGGTATCCTGTCTGGGGGTGGGGGGGTATGGCACGGGGTCCCTAAAAAGCTACAAAAGGTTGTCACTGCTCTATAGTATCCATTACAAATTACCATCTAGATATCTGAATGAATATCAGTATAGTGTAAAGGAAATAGCATTGGAATTAAAAATATGTATTTCAGTCACTTACTATCAGGGTGATCTCAGTGTGATTTTACCTACTTGAGCCCTAATTGCCTTATCTGTGAAATGAGAGGGTCCTAAAAGATATTAGAAATGAAAATTCCTTGAAATCTTTGAGAGGTAACACACTGTAGGAGATCAAGTATCTCACTCTGAATCAGGAAGATCTGGTAAACAAACATTAAGCACCTAGGAGATATTAAGTATCTATTATGTGCTAGGAACCAGCAAAGAAATATAGCATTAAGTCTCTGCTCTCAAGATTACAATCTATTTTTTTTTTCATGTAAAGCATTTGTCTTTCACATACACAATCATAGGGGAAAAAAACTGAATCCCTTTTAATGAATATCCAGTCAAGCAAAATACATATTTTCCACACTGACCATCTCCAAAAATCTATTTTGTTTTGGATTTTGAATCCATCTTCTCTTGATCAGAAGGTGGGTAGCATGGAACAGTATTGGTTTTCATTGCATTGATCAGAATTATTAAGACTTTCAAAGTGGTTTGTCTTTTCAACATTGTTATTGTAAAAAAGTTTATTCTTTGTTCTATCTACTTAGATCCACATCAGTTCACACAAGTTGTGGTTTGTTTTTTTTTCAGGCTTCTCTGATTATGTCCATTTAATCATTTCTTATGGCACAATAAAATCCTATTACATCCATATACCATAATTTGTTCAGCCATTTTCTATTTGATGGAAATCAAAATTCTTTGCCTGACTTTAGATTCTGTCTATTAAACTCGTTGGCTCTGTGACCAAGAATAAGTAGTTTATTCTCTTACAGTCTCAGTTTTCTGGCAGTTAATAGGATTGTTGTGAGACCAAAAAGATGAAATGAATTTCAAGAACTTTGTAAGTGTAAGTTGTAATTTTCTGAGCTCCTTCATTGACTACTAGAAATAACACTTTCTTATCTAATATCACTTTTCATAAACATTTAAGCCCATACATTTGTATTTCTTTGTGTCCTTTTGTGATACAGAAGTGCAGAGGGACATTTCTGATTGTTGTAGCCACACCCAAGGATATTATATAGAATGTTTGCTTTTTTGCTCTAGGCTGAGAATCCCAATCTCCAATCTGGTTAGAGAAATTCTTTAACTTGGGGCTTAGGTTTTTAAGGCATTTATCTAGGACTGTATTTTGTTGGCTATGAGCTTCCAAAGACATAACTATAAAAGGAAATTGGGTTCTTCCATTCCTGAAAACTAAAAAGCTTTGTTGATCCTCTGGAAGATCTACTGTGGTTTGGAAGGGTGGGGGTGGGGAAGAATAAAAAGTAGTTGTGACTTCCAGTTTTATGTCCACTCTGACCTCCTAAACCTTGCTATATAGTGACCCCTAGTGTTAAATATTGAAGTCAGTTACATATGAAGTCAGAAGAAATGAGGTAATTACAAAAAAATTGAAAGCAAAGGTCAAGCAAGGTTCCATCTTCAAAATCAGAAACCAAAGTTGATAGTTTGATTTTGTTCCCCAGGAAACTTTTCCTTTCTAATATGCTACACACCAACAAGACAACCTCCTCCTTCCACATTTTCCTCATGGCCATGACACATAATCAAATATGTAGCATTCTGGTCCTCTGTAATAGTCTTCTTACAGCATCCTTGATCTCCTTATTACGTAGACTATAGATGAATGGGTTGAGGAAGGGTGTGAGTATGGAATAAACAACAGCCAGCGCTCGATCATAATCAAGTGAGTAGCTTTTCTTCAGTCTCACATACATGAAGAGGATACTCCCAAAAAAGATGAGGACCACAGTAAGGTGGGAAGCACAAGTGGAAAATGCTTTCCTCTTGCCCTCAGCTGAGGGTATTCTGAGAACAGTTCGAATAATCTGGACATAGGAGGTGAGGATCAATAAGAAAGTTGCCAGGATCTTGCAGGAGTTGATTATAAAGTCCACCATGACATTGATGGAAGTGTCTGTGCAAGCCAAACTTAATACTGGGGGAAAGTCACAAAAGATATGCTGAATGTGGTTGGGACCACAGAAGGGGAGCCGAGAAACAAGGGATATCTCAACTATTGGTCCTGCCAAGCCACCCAGCCAGCAACCTGCAGCCATCTTGGTACAGAGTGTTGGGGTCATAAGGGTAGGGTAATGGAGGGGCCTGCAGATGGCCAGATATCTATCATAAGCCATGGCTGTGAGGAGGTAGCACTCAGAAGCTCCCAGAGAGTGGAAGAAGTAGATCTGAAGGAGACAGCCAGAAAAGGAAATTGTCTTCTTTTTGCTGAGAAGGTTAGCAAGCATCTTGGGGATGGTGGCAGCTGTGTATCCAAGCTCAAGGAGGGAGAGGACACTTACAAATTGGTACATTGGTGTATGGAGCTTAGCATCCAATCTGACCACTAGAAAGATCAGTAAGTTTCCAAGGACAGTGACCAGGTAGATGAGAAGCAGTAAGAGAAAGAGGTAAGTCTGAACACCCTGGAGATGGGGAAAGCCCAAGATGATGAATTCTGTTACCTTGCTCCAGTTTCCAGTGTCCATTTTCTTCTGATCATAGCCCTAGATAGCACAGAGAAAGACAAAATGAGCTATAGCAATCTGGGTGTAAGGGAGAAGCTCCCAGTTTCCTTTCACTAATTTATCTTTTGCTAGTTCCTATTATTTTTCTAATTGTGTTATTTTATCCAACACAATAAAATTTGTGAGTGCAGGGACAGTTTTGATTTGTCTTTGAATTCCCAGAACCTAGTCTGATGCATGATAGGTACGATAATAAATGCTCATTAAATTGAATTAAATCCATATTCTCCTAATTTCTAAAATCTTTCTGAATCTAACTTTGCTTTCCCTCCTGCTCACACCAGCTTCCCATATCCTCCTTTGGTTTAGGTTGAGATGTACTCAGACAAGGGTTGAAGAGATTAACTCTGCTACTTTCTACATATGTGACATTATATGAGTCACAAAACCCTTCTGGTTCTCAGTTTCCTCAGGCACAAAATGAGAACATTGGACTGGCCAGTTTTCTCATGTCTCTTTTTTTTTTAGAATCTATAACTCAGAAAGATAGGATTGATTAATGAATACCTGTGCATTTTTACAATAGTGCAAGAACATCTTAAGGAAATATTGAGGTGTCTCAAATTATAAAATTTCATTCATCCTTAAAACCTTCAAAGAGTAAAACAAGTCACTAATGACCAGAAGTAATCTCATCTTCCAGGGTCCTTTAAGTTTAATTTCTAAGGTCTCCAAGGGGAGTTAAGAATTTTGGGAGTCCAGCACAGATCTAAACTAAAAATATCTGAAAGAGCCAAAGTAGTTTCAGAAAGGAAAGAATGTCAATATCTCAAAGTTTTGGCATCCTTGCCTCTTTTACAAACACAAGTTTGTGTAATCTCATACTGGTTCCAAATATGCAAGCTCTCAGACAAAGATCTTCCCTAAATATGATCTGAAACTCTTCCTGATGCTTATCTCCATCTTCAAAACAAATCCTATCTCTTCTTTCCCCCAATCCATTTCATTAGGACCCTGCTCTTTATTGTGATATATAGACAGCCAGTAAATCAGCCAGATTAATTTGTTTCTGTATTAATTAGTGAAGGCTTTAATTATATTAACACAAAAGTTTAGAATTTCCATATAGGCAAAAAAAAAGGAAAGTAAAAGGGGAAGGATTTTGTTTTGTTTTGTTTTTCTAACAAGTTCTCATATTGTGTCTTAAATCATACCATTTGGGAAAGTCTACTTTCTCTGACTTTTTCATGTCAGTTTTAAGGAAAAGAAAGATGCTGAGAAACAAAAGACTAAAAAATTAAAATATAAGACATTTTCTATAAAAAATAACTCACTTTGGAAACAGGCCAAAGAAAGCTATACTATGAATCACTTGCTACTGAGAAACCTTGATCAGAAAGAAACCTAGATTCCATATTTCAAGAAATCATGAATGAATATTTCACAAAGCTATTAAAAACAATGGGCAGAAGGGGCAGCTGGGTGGCTTAGAAGATTGAGAGCCAGACCTAGAGATGGGAGGTCCTAGGTTCAAATCAGGTCTCAGACACATCCTAACCCTGTGACCTTGGGCAAGTCACTTAACCCTCTTTGCTGAGGCTTTACCACTCTTCTGCCTTAGAACCAATACATAGATTCTAAGACAAAAAGATAAGGGTTTTTTTAAAAATAAAATAAAATCAGAGGAGAGAATAGCAATAGAAACAATTCATCTATCACTTTCTGAAAGAGTGAAAAATTCTGGGAGTGGCATAACCCAAATTCATAGTTTCCATAGTAAGAAAAAAATTCAAGTATAGAGGAATCATAATCAGCATCACATAAAAACTGACTGATACCATGTAAAACAGAAGAGAAATTGAAATAATTTACTCCAAAAAGAAAAAGTGTTTCAACAAAGATAGTTTCCCTGGGGGAAAAAAATAGAAGTATAATCTTAGGGATGTTGGAGTTGGGGGAGGAATATATCATTAATGCAATAGAAGGCTTCTAACAATCCTGATGAAAAAACCAAGACCAAGTATCAACTTTGAAATATAAATGCAAGAGTCAAGAGAAACATAGCAAGATAAGTGCATTTGACAATTAGAATTAGAATAGGATCAAATAGTGATGAAGGGTTTACGTTCTAATAAAGAGAAAAGAAATGAGTATCCTTTCAGAAATCGAATGTTTTAAGGGGTCATAGAGGGAGTAAATACAACAGAGGTCCTAGGAGTATAATTTTTTCTTCATATTTTCATGTTCTTAAAAAATAAAGAAAAAGGAGAGAAAAATAAATATCTAAGAAAAAGAAGAGAATAAGCTCACATTACTGGGAATACATGAGAAGAAGACTATACAAACTCAGAGGAAAGGATTAGGGAATCAGGCTACATTTGGACCTTAATTTCATCTAAACAGGACAAAGAGGACTGAATAAAACACAAACACAAACACACACACAAACACACACACACACGCACACAAAGACTTTCATGTAGAAATATATTAAACTTCACAGAGAAACAGGTGGGAATGGGAGCTTTAAGGGGACACAAATTCCTGAGTCAACAGTAAGACTGAAGTTAAAAAAATTTAATTTGGCCTTGACTACATTAAAAGGCATAGTTTCTTGAAAAGAAAGAGACATGTACTCTGCTTTACTCAGACTACATCTGGAGCATTGTGTTCAGTCCAGTTCTTGGTGCCACACTTTAGGAAGGACATTGATAAGCTAAAGAGTATTCAGAAAAGGGCAACTGGGAAGGACAAGAAATTGTAAGTAAATGACTAGCTAGTCAACTGCTTAACCTGGTCCTTAGTCACTACAGCAACAAAAATCGTGAAAGTTCTTAACTCCACACATGAGAATTGGTTAAGCAACTGGGAATGTTTAGCCTGGAGAAAAGCCTGGGAAGGGTGGAATATCATAGTTGTCTTCAAATATTTCATTTGAAAAACTCATGTGGAGGAGTGATTGAACTTCTGCTAGTTTCCAGATGTCACAATTCAAAGGAAAGGGTAAAAGTTGCACAGAGTAAAAATTAATCTTAATTGCAGAGAAACAAAATTTCTTAATAATTAGCTATAGAAAAGTTAATAGGTTGCCTTGGGAGGTGGTTGGGCTTCTCCTTCCTCAGAGATCTTCAAGAAGAGGCCAACTGGCCACTTCTCACATATTTTGAAGATGGAATTCTTTTTCCAGGTACAAGTTGGATTAGATATCTGTTAAAGTTCCTGAAAAACCTAAAATTCTATAATTCTGAAATATAGGCTATATAGCCTTGAAAAATAGTGGCTCATGACCAAAAAAAGAATATCTACCACTACAGAAGAAACAGAAAGAATCTGAATGCAAATTGAAACATACCATGCTTCCAAATTTTAATTCCTGAATGGATTTTCTCAAGTGTAAGCAATATGTATCTTTTTTTACCCAATGAAAAGGAAAAGGGAAATATGTATTTTATGATAATATGTGCACAATCTATATCATATTACCTGCCTTCTCGGGGAAGTGGTAAGGGTAGGATGGAGGGAAAAGAGAATAAGGCATAGATTCTTGGACATAGCTAACTTGAGAACTTGTCTGTCTTGTATATGTATATTTATCACAATTATATATTTATAATAAACCACATGTATCATATTGTTATTGTTATATATTGCATTATATAAAAACACATAAATAAATTGTGACAAAATATATAATAAAAATTTTAGCTTTTCTTTCATTCAGTATCTTTAAGCAACTACTCTTTGGGATCTTGTAGAAAGCTTTCTTGTCCGGTTGTGTTTTGGATTTGATCAGCTCAGAGAGTCTTTGATTCAGGGACTAATGTAAAAAGAATTCAAACTTCTCTCCTTATTTCTAGTTCCATCTCTTTCCAGCTCATCATATATAGGCTGCCTCTATATTCTTCCTAATGTACAATGCTTGTAATTATTCATTTGCTCAAAAGCCATCTATAAATTCTCAATTCACACAGTGATATCCCTGACTCCCATAAACATAGCATCTCCAACTTGGAAGGGGCCTTACAGGTCATCTAGTGTAATTTGTCCCTGGTCAGGAATTTCCATCTTCAGCATTTCTGATGAGAAATTAGAAAACCTCCTCTTGTTGGTGGCTAGTCATAGGGAACCAATCTATTATCTCTTCTTCTTTATATAGAGCCCAAATCTCTGTCTCTGTCTCTGTCTCTGTCTCTGTCTATATGTCTGTCTCTGTGTGTGTGTGTCTCTCTCTGTCCCTCTATCTCTCTGTCTGTCTCTGTCTGTCTGACTCTGTCTGTCTGTCTGTCTGTCTCTCTCTATCCCTCCCCCCCCCTTATTTGAGCCCAAAACCAATGGCTTGGTATTCAAGACTCCAATCCACCTTCCTAGTCTTAATTCCCATAAGGACCTTCCCACTCCAGGCAAACTGTTTTACCCTCTATTTCTTTAAATACTCTTTTGCCTTTTGTTTCTGTATTTCTTCATCAGTCTCTGCCTTCTCCGATACAAGGTCAGTAACAGTTTATTAGGTGTAAGTAGGTGGTACAATGTATACAGTGCCAAGCCTGTTGTCAGGAAGATCTGAGTTCAAATCTGGCCTCAGTCACTTGCTAGCCCTGTGATCATTGGTAAATTGCTTAATCCTATTTGCCTCAGTTTCTTCATCTGTGATATGAGTTGAAAAAGGAAATCACAAACCACTAGTATCTTTGCTAAGAAAACCACAAGGAGTCATGAGCAGTCAGAAATGACTGATCAACGATTTATTAACGCCAGCCAAAACATCATCACATTTCCTCTCTAACTTCTGAACCTACCTTCTCCTACAGGAATTCCTATATAAATTGTCTTCTATTTCAACTCAACAAGAATTTGTCAAACAATTTCATCACCACAGATACCATAAATATTTGATAATGAAATCATAGACTGGTAGGGCTGGAAGGAGCCTGAAAGATCACATCTAATCCAATTGATTTGTCAGATAAGGAAAGTGAAGCAACAGAGAGAGAAACTAGCTAGGTCAAAATCAGGCAGTACCAGTGACAAGGACAGAATCCAGGGTTCCTAGCATCCAGCCTACTAAGCTTTCTATATAATAATAACTCACTACTATATAGTTTTATGGTTTTTAAAAGACTTTTTTCTGACCATCATGCATTATTCCCACTTACAGATGAGGAAACTAAGGGATAGATAAAGTGTTGTACCCACAGTCACATCTCTAATAAATGGAATAGCTAGGACTCAGGCCTCCTAACACAAAGTCCAGAGATTGGGAGGCTGGTTGCTCTAATACACCCTGCCACCCATCATTTGTCACACACAACCATAATTATTTGAGATAATATTTCTCTGGGAATGGACCCATGCCTAATATCCTGGTCCCCATCAGAATAGTAGGGCTTCTTTTCTTTGTATAGCTTTCTACTAATACCCAGGTCATAGAGATCAATAGTGGAGGATTAATAGGGATTTAATAAAAACAAAAGGACAAGAGAATGGAAGTGAATGACTGACTAGCCCACTGCTTACCCCAGACCTCAGTAGAGGGCTGCACTCAGAGACCGGGAAGTGGAAGACCAGCTGTAGAAGACTAGACTTGGTTGATAACTCCTTTCTTACTCAGCACTCCCTGCATCTCAGTTCCAGCATCACATCCAGCCCTTTGGCAACATGAAATGTTTAAGATCACTACTGCAAAGGTCACTAGAGCATTAGAGTATGGAGGGAGAAGGACAAGAGTGGTGGAAGTTGGAGGATAAACTCTCCCAAGAATCTATCTTATCTACAGAGGGCCCTTAAAAAGGTAGAAAGTTCCCCCAGGGATCCCACAATCATAACTCCTGGAGTTTCAGTTATTTTTCCCCCAGGAGGAGCAGAAGGAAAATGGAGTAGGGAATGCTCATTAGCATCAGGGACTCTGTAAATTTCTGGCAAGGATCTTCTTTTTTTAATTTATGCTTTTAACTTTATTTTATTCCAATGACAAATTTGCACATAAGTCTTCCAAAGTTATATGATTCATATTGTCTCCTTACCCTCCTCCCTCCCCACTCTCAGAGTTGACAAGTTATTACACCAAGTTATACATGTATTATCTATCACTCAAAACATATTTCCATATTATTCATTTTTGTTAGAGAATAATCTTATAAAATCAAAACTCCAAATCATATACCCAAATAAAGAAGTGATAAGTCATATGTTTTCATCTTCATTTCTACTCCTGAATAGCATTCTTTACCATAAGTCCCTCATAATTTTCTTGGATCCTTGTATTTCTGTTAGTAGCAAAGTCTATCATATTTGATTATCCCACAATATTTCAGTTACAGTATATAATGTTCTCCTGGTTCTGCTTATTTCACTCTTCATCAATTCATGTAGGCCTTTGCAGTTCGTTCTGAAATCATCCTGTTCATCATGCCTTATAAGACAATAATATTTAATCACTGTCATATACTACATTTTATTCAGCCATTCCCCAATTGAAAGTCCTCCCTTTAGTTTCCAATTCTTTGCCACCACAAAAAATGCAGTTATAAATGTTTTTGGACAAATGGATCCTTTCCCATGTTTTAATCTCTTTGGGCTACAGACCTAATAATGGTATTACTAGATCAAAAGGTATGTATTCTTTTAAAGGCTTTTAGGCGTAACTCCAAAGTCTTTTAGAATGTCTAGATCAATTTACTTCACCAGTAATATATGTGTCCCAATTTTGCTACATCCCCTCCAACTTTAATGTTTTCCTCCACAGTTATATTAGCTGAATTGCTAGGTGTGAGGTTGAACCACAGAGTTGTTTTAATTTGCATTTCTCTAATCAAAAGGGATTTAGAACATTTTTTCAACCATTATTGATAGCTTTGATTTCTTCATCTGAAAACTTCCTATTCATATGCTGTAAAGGATAATTTTAGCATTGTGACCTAAACTATATTAATTATTAGGTCGCCATGGATATCCCAAATAAAAAAATACCTAAGTCAGCTGGAAATTTATGGTGATTTAATTAATATAGTGGAAAGAAATTAAAAAGGGAGAACAAAAGGGTGTAGGATTTCTCCCTCCTGGCTACTGCCAGGGGGAAGATTAGAGGCTCTAGGAAGGTAAGGTTTTGGAGAGTAAAGGAAGAAGGAATCAGCCTGAACTCCAAGAGGGCTCAGCCAAGATGCCTGAACCTGAATTAGCCTAAGGGCAAACTCACTGCCAAAACCCAGACAAATAGCTGCCGACACACCAAGATGTCGGAATGCTTAGCACGCTGCCAGCCAGAACTGCCTCTCTGGGGAAAGAGGCGGAAGAGAGAAAGTGACATGCCCTATATAGACAGTTTTACATCACTTTCCTGTGTCTCATCTGTACCAATGTTAGCTTAGCTTGACCTAGGATAGCCCAGGGGTCTGTCCACTGTTTCTGCACATGTCAGTTGAAGACCATCTTCTTAGATAATTAATCCTTGAGAATGGGTGCAGACCTTATTAAACTAAGTAGGGTGGAGCAATGTAGAGTTCCCAAGATCTGATTCTTTTAGACCAAGTATCTCCATTGTTACAAATCAGGAAATAGCTAAATCAAATCTTCTAAAGTATGATGGAGTAGTTTTAAAATTCACAATCCCCCCCGATGATCATTGGGAGACTAGTCTCCCCATTGATCATTTAACATAATCATCTTGTAGTCCAAAAGCACTTCTAACTACAGATGTCTACAATATTCAGTTTCTAAGAGGAATTACAATAGTTAGGGAGGAATAGAAAATAAAGAAAGCAAAATCAACATTTTGCTAAGCGCATTGACAAAAAGCCAAATAAGGGGCAGTCCCCTTTGGCATAAAAGTGTACATGTACATTAAATGTTCAATCAAACTTCAGTTCAATCAACCACACCCAAAGTTCATTCTTGATCTTCTTGATGTAGTGTAGGTTTTCTGGCATCTTTCTGCAATAGTTCATTTTCTGTATTTAGAGTTATCAAGCTTCTTCCTTGAAGATCTTTCTCGAACAAAAAAAAAAAATTCAAAATCTTGAATTTTTATTAAAATATAATCCTCCCTAAATTGGGTGTTAAAAACATCCAGTTCAGCTCAGGATGCATAGTTGAGTTATGGGGGTATATGAGGCAATTATTAAAAGAATTGAAAAAAAATAAAGAAAAAATGGAAGAATGTTAAACTTTTGGGTAAAAGAAAAAAATTCAAAATCAGATCAAAATACCAAAACTATGTATATAAAATGTTGAGTAAGCAATAATAAATCCATAATAGGCCCTTACACAGGTCTAATTTAAAGTGATTTCTATTCCACGAGTCTGTAGGATAGAATGCAGTAATATTTCACTTACCCATTTGCAGCCAAGATTACAGGAAGTTGCCATACTATAAGAAGAAAAGGAACTAGAATTTTATCTTGATAGGGAAATGTCATTCCCTCATCTGATTTTTCCTTCATTCTCAGGGATAGAGGGAGTCAGGATGATAGCCAAACTTTGGTACTTGTCTGTAAGTATTTTCACAAAGAGTGTGGATACAAGGAAGGCCTATATCTTAACATATGTCAAGCGTCACAACCTCAAGTCTCACACTAGCTTCAAGTCCTTTGTATTAGCTTAGAAGTACATCAATCCTACCTGGATTTCTTTCTTTCTTTCTTTCTTTCTTTCTTTCTTTCTTTCTTTCTTTCTTTCTTTCTTTCTTTCTTTCTTTCTTTCTTTCTTTCTTTCTTTCTTTCTTTCTTTCTTTCTTTCTTTCTTTCTTTCTTTCTTTCCTTCTTTCTCTTTCTTTCTTTCTTTCTTTCTTTCTTTTTTTTTTGACCTGCATGCTCTTTTGGCACTATTCAGGTTAAGTCTGTGCTTCTTTTTGACCCTGTTTCCTAGAATCAGACAAAAATATTAATCATAGTCCCATAACAATTATCAATAAATGGCATGTTCCCATAGTTTAAAGCCTGTTTGGGTATGCATTAATATTATAGCAAGTATATATACATATATTTAAAACTTATATTATTGTAGAATAAAATTAATATTGATTGTATATGCCTTAAGTACAAGAAATGAGAAAAGGGGAAAAAATCAAATATTCTAATCAAAATAAAAGGAAAGCAATAATAAAAATAAGGGGGGGATCAGGAATTCAATGTATTCCTGAAAATCGCTTTGACCATTTATCAATTGGGGAGTAATTTGGTTTCTTATAAATTTGATCAGTAAGGTTATTCTTCTTCATAATTAATTAACAACACAATCTTGAGTTGAGTGGGGTTGGGAAGGAACCCTCTGCATCTCCCAAACCTTCAAAACAGGTAATGGTCCAATACATACATCCAAAGCTCTTGCTAATTTCAAATTAATCTAAAATTTAAAAAAAAAAGACAAAAGGTCAATTGGAAAAGTATTATTATTAATCGTTGGTAGTTCCAGCCCTCTTTGGGGGGCAAGGCTCTATTTGTGTTTTTCCCCCCAGGTACTCCCATACACATTTGGATTCCAGAAGGATTCACCCATTCCTGCCATGACTCCCATCCCAACAACAAGCCTGGGAGAATGCTAATACAGAGACTGTGCTAAAACAAGATATTCTACCAACTTGGGGACAAATTGGAACACTTGCAGACCAAGCAAAACAAAGAATGGTCAAGTAACAATTTATACCTCCTGATTGCACTGCCACCTTAATTCTTGCCATGCTAGCCATTTGATCTGCACTCCCTGGTATTTCTGCCATTGAAAGTCCCTTATCTCCTGTTACTCATTTTTCTTTGCGGAAATTCATTGCTTCTCTCTCCCCCTGCTGTATTACTACACTCTAGTGACAAGAAAAGTTCCAAACCCATTCAAGCTTATGCATTGATTGTACAATATGTCTCCCCCACAACTTATAGAAATTCTCGGCATGTCTTTCAACAAATTGTCTTAATCCCTCCATTCCTGCTATCACTGTATTTGTTGTTAAATAACCACCCATTATCATGCTTCCTGTTAATATGACTATTGACTGGTATGATGGTCCAGGCATTTATGCCCTACAATTAATTTCCAACAGTTTAAACCATCCTAAACCCCTTCATTGCACCCCTTATTTTGGACATCACTGAACTCATTGCATCACTAGCAACCTTTCCTACAAAGAGTCCACATTACATAGCCAACTCATGGATATCAGTCACTCTGACACCTTCCTTTATTCAGCCTCATCCATTGCTAATTCATTTTATGACAGCATCTCCTCCCTTATCTCCAACAGTGATTTGACCTATACCTTTATTATTTGTGGATTTGCTCTAGTCTTATTTTTTCTTATTTTTTTTGCTTTCCAGTCCTCATCTGATACCTCGGGTCCACCATTTGGCAAGTCCAAATCAAATTGAAGTCTCTTCAGCTCAAAAATAAAAAGAAAGGGGGATATGCTGGGGGCCATCAGACCACGATGCCTTGACAGAGTCACGCTTGGTAGCTGAGGAGACCACAGAGTAGTCCTTGGCAAGATGTGACAGCCCACTCTATTCCCCTTGCATAACTTCTTTCATCATTGCCTCTTACCTATGAATTGACATGATTATTATTCCCCTGAGTCTCAAAAGAAATAATGCAAGAGCAAAACACATGCACCCTTTTCCCCAAAAACATCACCAAAAGATCAGACCCTCAAACTCAATCCTAAAAGACTATCATAGGTTAACTTTTACTTAGGTACATAATTCCCAGAACAACTGCAGCTATAGGCCACGCCCAAAACTTTCTCATGAAGCCAGCACATAAATCAATCATAGAGTCCCATGCAATATGTACAGGTACAGTACAGGTACACTAAGCTTCAATATGCCTCAGTGACTCAATTACACAAATCAGTAACTCAAACTCTCTAGTAAGCCACCTGTGATAAAATCATTTATCTTATATTCTGTCTGTAATCACAAAACAAAAATATAGGATGTTAATCAAGTCATTTGTTAAAAGTTAATGTATCACTTTTCCAATTATCTCTCTTTGATTTTGTGTATCTATATGCCAAGAATATGGATATAAAGTAAATCCCAAGCCTGGGAATGTCGGAGCAGCTGTTAGATGCAAAGTAATCCCATGGCTGTTATGATTAAGCTGTCTTCCATTTGTTATTTTTGTTGACTGATCATTCACCACTAGTCGGGATACCCTAGAGTGGCGGGCAAGGGTGGACTTTGCCCATGACATTGCTTGATAAAGATAATGTAATAACTTTGGAAACAAAGAGATCTGGATCCTCCCTCAAGTAAAAACAATATAACAATATAATTCTTTATTAATTGTAATTACCCTCTTTCTTTCTTCAAAGTTTGATTAAGTCACCTCCTTTTTGGAAAAAAAAATCTCTACTCCAACCTATACCTGAGGAAGATCTTTTCCTACTCAAATATCCCATAGAATTTTACATAGCTCTATTTTTGGACTTATCTTCACTCTCTCTTTTATAATATATGCACAGAAAACTAATCAACTTGATATGTTATGGGAAGCAAATCTTCTTGTTCAATCTGAGACTAAACCATTAATACATCATTGATACGACTGAATGTATCTCCTGTAGTAAGGGGATTTAGCAAGACATACTGACAGCATGAGATGCTACAGGCCAGAATTCCACAGAGCAAGGACTGGGTCAACATTCCAAGGCACTGAGGAGGAGAGAGGCAGTTGGGGATGGAAGTGGACTCTCTCTGGGAAGAAGACAGAGAGGGTTTGGAGGTGTCTCTCTGAAGGGAAAAGGTTTTGGAGCTACCAGGAAATTGTACCATCTTGAAGGAGTGGTTGAGTGGGTGATTATCCCACACTGATGGACAGTGTGAGTGTATTAATCCTCATTCCCTCCTGAATCCTGTGAGGACTCTGCATCCTGAGACTGCTTGACCCAAAAGGAGGACTCTGGTGTTGTGAGAATCTTGGGCCCTCTAGACTTTACAAATCCCTCTCTGACTTTAATTTCTCATTTAATTAGATTGTTTAGGATAATTTAAGAAGTTTAGGTTATAATATCTGTGGTGGGGTTAGAAGTTAGTCCTCCTTTGATTCCCTCCATTTTCCCCTTTATCTAAATAAACCTATTATTTTATATACTTATAGTTAGTTAGATCCCTTCTTTTACCCCTCACATAACACTCCTAGGTCTCAGTAGTTGCCAATCAATCATAAGGATCAACAATTAAATCTCAGTGTACTGAGGAGTATTTGATAGGTTCAGACTGGTAGATTGGAATACCTCTACTTTATTATTTTAGTCTTCAAGAAGAGTATTGGTTTGTAGAATGCTGGAGAATAGCTGAAGAGAGAATGACAATGAAACTCTAAAGCAGAACCTGGTATGTGGGGGAGGGGATGAGAAAGCTCATATATCCACAAAAATTCCTTCTCTTGAGTGTCTGATGTTAGTCTTGAATGAACTGCGTCCGAGGGATATTATTTGCATGTGACTTTGCCCATACAGGCCTAAAAGAGGCTAAAGCCAACAATTTGGGGATCTTTCGAGTACCTGATCACAGGTAAGTATGAGGACAAATACCCTAGACTCTTAGACAGATGAGAAGGGATTTCCTGGAAAATGTTGAATTCCTAGGGATTTCTGGCATCCAGTCTTTGGGAGAAGTTATGAGGAATATGCAGTTAGTAGCAGCTTTTTGGAGAGAAGAGGACCAAGCATTTGGTAGAGGAAATGGAGGAACATCAAAGGCCCAAGCTGTGATATTGATTAAGTAAACTACAACTTTATCTTTCATTTCTAAAATATTAATTTTTAACAGTATAAGTCTAATTGTAAGGGTACCACCTTGAAAGTAATGCCAAGTTCATCTCTCTAGGGGAGAATTTAAGATTTTAAGGTGGTATAATAAGGTTAGAGGCCCATATAACCCACTGGAAGTTAAAGTATATCACCCTGGATTGTGAAAATATCTCTCTCTATCAATACCAAGTTTAGCTGATGATGTACTGGATAAAGCCCTGGGACTTTAATTTAGAGGACCTGAATTCTGTCCTCAGATACTTTCTGGCTGTCTGGTCCTGGACAAGTAACTTAACCTCTATCTGCTTCAGATTCCTGAACTAAAAAATGAAAGTAATATTAGAACCTACTTTCTTTTTTTTGTAATTTTGTAATTTAACATTTTTTCCTAGATACATGTAGTAATTTTAACATATATTTTCGGAAATTATGGAATCCAAATTGTCTCTCTCTGCATCTTCCCTGTATGATAAGCAACTTAATCTGGTTTATATATTTATGATCATGCAAAATATACTTCCATATTGGTCATATTATGAAAGAATATTCATAAAATTAAAACCCCAAAATAAAAACATCATTAAATAAAATAAAGCAAAAAAGAAATTTGCTTCAATCCTCATCCAGACTTCATCAGTTCTTCCTCTTGAGATAGATAACATTTTTTGTCATAAGTCCTCCAGAATTGCTTTCAATCATTATATTAGTCAGAATAGCTGTCTCTCACAGTTGATCATCATACAATATTGCTATTACTACATAACAATGTTTTCCTCATTCTGCTCACTTCACAATGCATCAGTTGATGTACGTCTTTCAAGGTTTTGCTGAAATCATCTTGCTCATTATTTCTTATAGCACAATAGTATTCCAAACCAATCATATCCAAAATTTGTTCTGCCACTCTTCAATTTATGGACATGCATTCAGTTCCCAATCCTGCTATAAAAAGAGAGTAACATCTAATTTCAAAGGTTATTGTGATGAGCAATATGTAGGAAGATAATATTTGTAAAGTGCCAGTATCTAGAACATATTAGACATTTTATAAATGTTTATTCCCTCCATCCCTTTCTTCATTTCCAAGGAGAGTCCATAATATTCAGGCTAGAATCCTAAATAGATTACTAGAGAGAAAGAGTCTCACTCTAGAAATCCTAGGTTTCTTTTGCTTCAAGTGGAAGTCTATACAATTACCATGAATGGTTTCCTAAGAGTCCATCTTGCAACTTTTTCTCTTATGCATCCATACAAGTTATTCTTAATCTTTTTCATGTCATGGACCCTCTTGGTAGTCTAATGAAGCCTGTGGACCCCTCATAGGAATGTTTCCACTAATGCTAGAGCTTTTTCCTCTACTGATTGTCTCTAATTTAACCTATATGAAAGTAAAATATTCTACATACACATAAACATAAATATATAGCAAGGAATTCATTATCTACAAAATCCTGTGGCTCCTAAAATTGCCCTCAAATGTTTCTTAGTGGAGGGTGCACTCAATTTTTCAATATCTTCAATGTGCTTAGAAGAAATAGACCAGCAGTTAAAATGAATCCTAAATATTCCATTTTGGGGAGACACCACTGAACCTTTGCCTTTGAGACCTTATGGCCTCTTTTATGTAGCTCTAAAAGAAGATATATACTATCTTCTTGGCATGCTGTGGCATTTGGTGGGGCCAAGAGCAAATCATCCACATAGTGAATTAAGAAGCTATTCTTAAATTTAATATTATCTGTATCTTGACTCAAAATTTATGAGAACAAGACTGTCCACAAACTCTTGTGGTAGTTGGCACCAGGTCCATTGAGAACCTTTCCAGGTGAAAGCAAATATATTCCCGGAATTCTCAATAAATAGTACTGAGAAAATTGCTGAGAACAAGTATACTACAGTAAAGTATGTGACTGTGCTAGGTATAGAGGAGATAATTGTGTTTGGGTTTGGAACTACAGGATGTCTTTTTATGACATGGTTATTTATAGCCCTTAAATCTTATACAAATCTATGTACATATTTTCCATTTGGGCCTAATTTTGGCTTTTTAACAGGTAAAATAGGTGTATTATGTTCAGATTTGCATGGAATTATTATACCTTCCTCAATTAACAAATTTATTACTGGGGTAATTCCATCAATTACCTCTTTTGATAGGGGGTACTGAGGAATGGAAGGAGGAGGCCAACTTTCATTTTAATGTGTACAGGAACACCTGATTTAAGTAGGCCTACATCAGAAGAAGATATGGGCCAGAGAGATTCAGGTATATCAGTTGTTATTTCAGAGGTGTGAGGCTCTTTTACCTCCTGTCTCTTTTGAGAGAGGTACAGGAAGCAAATTTAAAGATTTGTCAGGTAATTCTAGTGTCATAGTGCCATCTCAAGCACATGTTATTATGACTCTAAATTTACATAATAGGTCTCTTACCAGAAAATTTACAGGAGAACCAGGCATCAAAAGAAAAGAATGTTCTACTGATAAGGATCCCACAGACACCTTTCTAGGGAAAGTTTGGGGACCTTTTGAGGCATTTCTAATAAACCTACTGTATTTAGAGAGCCAATAGAATTTCATTCTTCATCTGATTTACTCACCAAAACTGATCTGGAAGCTCTAGTATCTAAGAGGCAATCATAATATATGTTCCCAACTTTTAAGGTAACATGAGGTTCATTACTTGGGGGGGGGGGATAATTGCCATTAAAACATCGAGGTCTGGGAAATCAAAGGTTTCCTTCTTTGATTTCAGGGCCTTTGCCCCCCAATCACACCTTCATAAACATCCTTGGGTGTTCCTCTGGTATCCCCCACACTGAGGGGGAATTTCACTCTGAGAATAGCATGGATGAGCCCTATTTCGAGTATATTGTTGGAGTCTTGATTTGACTCATTTGAATTATTATCTCTGTAGTTGTTTTTGTTTATTATTGTGGTTATTATTATATCTATAATTATCATTATTTTTGAAATTACTATTATTCCTAAAATCCATGTTATTGAATATTTGATTCCAGTTTCTGCAGTTTTAAATTTAAGTGGCCTTTTTTCCTCATAAATAACACTTTGGTGGTTTTTTGTGGATTTATTCTTACAAAGGGACTATGGCCATTGCTCAATTTGCTTTTTCAAGTTTTTCTTTTAAAATTTTATTTTCTTCCTTTAATTATGCTACTGATTCAATATCATCTCCATCTTTCCTCTGGTGGCCATTAAATACATATACGGCTACACTCCTCAATTCCTCAAGGTCCATACTAGACCAGTTCAGGAAGTTGGTTTTAAAACAACCTTTTACCACTTTACAATAGTTTTGTTGTTGTTGTTGTTTTTACAAACTGCCTTCTAATCTGCCTGACATTCAGCATCCATACGGACCTATGGTTTTGCCATGGAAAAGGGTTTGTGCAAATAGGCTATGGGCTTTTACAATGGTATTTTCTCCAGTCCTGTCATATGGGGAGGTATAAATAAAGACAGTAAATCAGTGCAAATAAAAACACTATAACATATCATATAACTAATAGCCAAAACAAAATAACTTAAAGTGACATGGTGTAACAGATATATTAGATTAGATCAATGTGTGAACTTAACAAATAAAATTAAATCTCAAATAATCAGAAAATAATATATATATATGTAATATGTATGTATTTCTTTATATATAGATGTTTGTACACTGTTTCCCCCATTGAACTATAGACTCCTTAAGAGTAGGAAATGTCTTTTGCCTTCCCTTGTATTTCCACCACTTAGCTCAGTACCTGGGACATAGTAGGTTATTAATAAATGCTTATTGACTAGACAAAATGCATAAACTAAAATACATCAGACTACCAAGGAAGCAAATTGTACTGAAATAAAAATATAAATGTTTATAAAACCATACAACTCTACATATCCAAGATTAAGAACACTTACCCTATATCTGAAACAGAACAGTGACCTTCACACTTATTTACATGTTTCCAAGTGGAGCTGGGGAAAATCAGAAAATCATCCTTACTTGATCTACTACAATTTTATTCTATGCAATCTCAATGGGCTCTCACTGAACCACTTACTACAGCTGTTCTTCTAAACTTTTTCTTTCCTCCTTAAGCCTTGTACAGCTTCCCCTTCTCCCACTCATAGGCAAGATCTGTGCATCATATATCACTGGAAAAATTAGACCATTAACTAAAAGTTTCTTCTTTTCCCTTTCTCTTCAAGTCATATCATCCAAATGCTCTATGCCACTAAATGTACTTTCACCCCTGTCTCTCTTTTCTTGTTGAGGGAAAACCACTCTACATGCACTAGGAATCCCATCCTGTCTTCTCCAATAGATTTCCCTCTCCATCATCCTCACTCTTATATATCTTCAATCTCTCTCTGTCTTTTTGCCATTTTCTTACTATAAACAGTATGTCCATGTCTCTCCTATTCTCAAAAAATCCTTCATTAGAACTATCTATCCTTGCTATCTATGGTCCCACATTTTTCTTTCCTTAAGAAATTTTCTTCAATAGGTACCTCCATTTCTTTTCCTCTAACAATATTTAACTCTTCAGTCTGACTATTGACTTCATTCAAGTGAAACTTTCTCCAGAATTATAAACAATGTCTTAATTGACTAATTTAATGACTCTTTCTCAATCTTTATCCTTCTTGACTTCTCTGCAACCTTTGCTAATCAACTTTTTCTCCTTAATACTCTTCTCTCTAGGCTTTTATGACATCATTCTTTTTTCTTTATCCTTTTACCTACCTGGCTACTCTTTCTCAGATCCCTTTGCTGGATCTTTATTCACTCCCTAACTGCTCATATTCCATCATGTTTTTTCATAAACCCTCTTCTCTTCACCCTCTATACTGTTTCACTTGATGAACTCATCAGCTCCATAAATTAAATGGTCATCTCTATGCTAATAATTATTTTTATGCTAACAATTATTTTTAAATTTCATTCATTTATTTATAACCAATTAAATGTTATAACAAATTTCCACACAATTCTTCCTAAGTTATATAATCAAACTCCTCTCTCTCTCTTTCTCTCTCTCTCTCTCTCTCTCTCTCTCTCTCTCTCTCTCTCTCTCTCTCTCTCTCTCTCTCTCTCTCTCTCCTCTTTTCCCTTCCATCTCCCAGTGCTGTCAGGCAATTTAACCTGGGTTAAACATATATTATCATGTATTACATATTTCTTTATTGTTCATTTTTGCAAGTGGATAAATTTATAAAACAAAAACCCCAAAATATAAGCCCAAATAGACAACTGAATAATCATATGCTTTCATCTACATTGTGACTCCAACAGTTCTTTCTTTGAAGCTGGATAGCATTCTTTGTCCTAAGTTCCTCAGAATTATTCTGGATCACTGGCTAATAATAGCTAAGTCTATTATACTTGATCCTTCCACAATATTGCTCTTACTGTGTACAATGTTTTCCTGGTTCTGCTTATTTCACTCTATATCAGTTCATGTAGGTCTTTCTAGCTCTTTCTGAATTTATCCTGTTCATCATTCCTTAGAGCACAATAATATTCCATGATCATCATATACCACAATTTCTTCAGCCTTTCCCCAATTGATAGACATCTCCTAAATTTCCATTTCTTTAGCACCACAAAAAGAGCAACTATAAATATTTTAGACTAGTATTTCTTTCCCTTTTTTGTTTAATCTCTCCAGGATTTTTCTTTTTGATTTAATCTCTCCAGACCTAGTAGTGGTATTACTGTATCAAAGGCTATGCACTGTTTTATAGCCCTTTGGGCATAGTTCCAAATTGCCCTCCAGAATGATTAGATCAGTTTACAGATCCACCAGCAATGCATGCTGTCCCAATTTTGCTACATGCCCTCCAACATTTATCATTTTCCTTTACTGTCATATTAGCCCATCTGATAGGTGTGAGGTGGTTCCTCAGAGTTGCTTTAATTTACATTTCTTTAATCAAGAAGTATTTAGAACATTTTTTCATAAGTATTGATCATTTTGACTTCTTCAAAGTGAAAACTGCCTATTTGTAATCTTTGACCATTTGTTATGCTAACAATTCTTGAACCAACTTATTCCATCCTTACCTCTCTCCTGACTTTTAGTCTTATATCTCTCACAACCTATTGAACACCACAAATCGGATGTTTGATAGACATCTTGAACTCAATATATCCAAAACCTAACATATTATCTCTTCTCTTAAATCCTCCCTTCTTCTTAATTTCCCTGTTTCTCCCGAGGGTACCATCATCCTCCCAGTCACCAGTACTCAAAAACTTGACTCCTAGCTTTCTCTCACCACTGCCCATAATCTACAATCTATTGCCAACGCTTACCAGGCTCAACTTTATGATCTTTCTCTCATATGGCCTCTTCTCTGACAATGGCACCATCCTGGTATAGAACCTCATCACATCATTTCTGGAGTATTGCAATAGCCTGCTGACTGATTTTCCTATCATATGACTCTTTCCACTCGAGTCCATCCTCCATTCACCTCTTAAATCAGTCTTCCTAAAGAAAAAGGTCTGGCTATGACACCTCTTACTCAATAAGTTCTACTGATCTTCTATCACTTATAGGATCACATATAACCTCCTCTTGCATTCAAGGCCCTGAAAAACCACCCCCTGACACACTTTTGCAGTCTTCTTATGACTTGGCCTCCCACCCACCCCCATTGTATTCTATCCAGTTTCACTGGCCTCTTTGTTGTTTCTTAAGCAAGTTCAGGAATTAGGATTCACTATCCCTTATAATTGGAATATTTTCTTCATTTCTACCTACTGATTTCCCTGAATTTCTTCAAATCTCACCTAAAATTCTGCCTTTTTCTCATTTTCCTTTAATTATAGTCTCATCTTTCTAATAATTAATAACAATTGATATTGTATATGTTTTATTTATACATAGTTGTTGACATGTTGTATCTCTCATTAGACTATGAGTGTTCCTCCAGTACAGTGACTCTTTTGCCTTTCTTCATATCCATAGAACTTAGCACAGTGCCTGAAATATGAGAGGTATTTAATAAAGTTTACTGACTGAATTGCAAGGTGGTAGGTAAGATGTCAGAGTAAAGGACCCTCTGTTTCTCTGCTTCACACACACACACATACACATACACACACACAGACACACACATTTCTTCAAAAAAAAGGTAAACTGTAGGAACATATTTCACACTGGTAAGAGAAGAGAACAGTGCAAGTAGCGCAGTATCTGTGAGAACCAGCAAATTGGGGGATAACCCATAGCTTTGCTAAACACAATGAAGATACACAACAGGAACAAACTCAGCTGGAGTCACTCCAAACAGGTAAAGAAGGCAGCAAACCTATAAACTCTCATGTGACATCAAATCCTAGGGCTATAAGACTAATGGAAAAACAAGTAGAAAAGTGAGCAAAAGACAAAAAATACTGACCTTAAAAAGTTATTTTAGTGACAGGAAAGATCAAAATATGAACTCAGAAGAGAAAAACAATGCCAAAAATAAAATATGGGAAGCCTCACAAAGAAAAGTCTAAAAGGATGTCAGGCCTGAAAAGAATCTCTAGAAGAACTTTGAAAAAAAAAGTTAAAAAAAAAAAACAAAAAAGGAGAATTGATAGAAAAATTGAACAGCTGGGAATAAATTCACTGAAGAAAACAACTCCCACAACTAAATGGAATTGGAGGAAAAAACACTGAAGAAAACATGTCTTTAAAAGTTAGGATTAGCCAAATAGACAAGAAAACAAAAAAATTCAAGGAAGAAAATAACTTCTTCAAAATTAGAATTTCAGAAATAGAAGCTAATAAAACTATAAGACAGCAGTAAACAATAAAACAATTTTTAAAAGTGAAAAAATAGAGCAAAATCTAAAATACCTCACAGGAAGAAATGACCAACCTGGAAAAGAGATCCAGAAGATTTAATCTAGAAAATCTAAAAGTCATTGGAATTCCTCAAAGTCATGATTTTTAAAAGAGCCTGAATATCATATTGCAAGAACCCATCAGAGAAAACTGTCCAGATGTCCTCAAAATCCTCAAAAAAAAGAGAAAAATAGAAAGAGAATCCACCAAATATCTTCTTAAAGAGATCCCAAAACAAAATACTTCAAGGCTATTGCATCCAAAATCCAGAACTCCCAGGCCAAGGAAATTTTACTAGAAGCTGCTAGAATGAAACAATTCAAATATCAAAGAACCACAGTCAATACACACAGGTCCTAGAGGCTTCTACATTAACAGATCAAGGTATGGAGTAGGACATTTTGAAAGGCAAAGGATCCAGAACTATAATCTAGAATTACTTACCCAGCAAAATTGAGCATAATTTTCTAAGAGAAAAAAATGACTTTTAATGAAATAAAGGAATTTTAGGGTTTCCTGACCAAAACAAAATAAAACAAAACAGGTCTGAAAAGAAAACTGATAAGCAAATGCAACACTCAAGAGAAGCATAAAAAGGCAAAATGAAAACTTGAAGGATTTTGACAGGGTAGAACTGAATATGTTCATATCTCAAAAAGTGATAATTTAAATAATCAAGATATCTATGATACTTGAGAACAGAACTGTACTTAAAGTATACCTAAAGTACCTAAGAAACTTGGAAACTACTTTATTATTAGAGAAATATAAAGGAGTACACATAGAAAGGAGGAAGGAAGTCAGATAAGGTGGGCTGATATTTAGAAAAGGAATAGGAAAGAGGAACATATGGGGAGAAGAGAAAGGGAGATATAGAAGAGGCACATAAGTGGCAAATACAGTGGAGTAGAACTTGAGTGGAGTGGCTATGTTTGAACCTTATTCTCATCAGAACTATCTCAAAATTGGAATAATACAACACTCAATCAGCTATATACCCTTTACCGAAGTAGGAAGATAGGAGGAATAAGAGAGGTGAGGGATGAACAAAAAGGAGGGTGAATTGGGGGAGGCAGTCATTGGAAAAAAATCTATAAACAGAGAAAGACTAAAAGGAGAGAGAGAAGAAGAAAGAAAGAAAAGGAAAATAAGATGGAGGGAAACATAATTAGTAATCATAACTATGAATGTGAATAAGATGAATTCACCTATAAAAACAAAAAAGGAGAGCAAAGTAGATTAAAAACCAGAACCCCAAAATATGTTGTGTACAGCAAACCTTTAAAATAGGGAGATGCACAGAGTAAAAGACCCTTGAGTAGAATCAACTATGCCTCACTTAAAAAACAGGGGTGGCAATAATGGTTTAACACAAAACAAAAGTAAAAATTGATCTAATCAAAAGAGATGAGGATGGAAATTACATCATGATAAAAGGCACCATGGACAATAAAACAATATCAGTAATAAATATGTTTACCCCAAATGGCATAGAATCCAGATTCCTAAAGGAAATGTGACATGAGTTACAGGAGGAAATAGTAAGATGTTACTAGACACCTAAGTGTGAATTTTAGATTTAATACACCCTGTCTAGTCTTTAGAATTCTAGCAACTTAAGGACTAAGTGTGGGGGAGGATGGTCTGTGACCTGTGTTTGCTAGCAAGTGACAAATCTGAAACAACCAACTGATCCCCTGGACTGTCCTAAGCCAAGTTTAAGCCACCATTGGTACATGTGAAACACAGGAAGTGATGTAAAGAATTGCCTTTATATTTCATGTCACTTCTTGTGAGAGGGGCTTTTGTAGACTTTGGTGATGGAACTTGACTTGGTTGAGCATGGGTCCTCAGCCTGCTTCCCTGAATGACCACGTGGTGAGTGATAAGGCTGATTCCCCTTTTCCCTTGACCTTTCTTGAGGCACCAGCCTCCAAGGAGGTCCCTCATCTTGGAGGAGGCCTCATGGCTGGAAGCTGAGCTAGATTTAATCTTCTGGGAAGTCACCTTGGCTGAGACCTCTGAACTACTCCTGGCAGGCCTGGCCAGAGCAGAGATCTTCTCCTCTCTCTCTCTCTCTCTCTCTCTCTCTCTCTCTCTCTCTCTCTCTCTCTCTCTCTCTCTCTCTCTCTCTCTCTCTCTCTCTCTCTCTCTCCCTTATTCTTAATTTCTTCCTTCTGTTGTAAATAAACCCCCATAACATTCCATTCTCACTTGAGTATTTCATTGGGATTTAGAATTTAAATCCCTGGAGACCACCAAACAATATATTCAGTCTTAACCCTAAAATAAGTAAATATAAAACAATGCATACCCTTTGACACAGTAATACCACTACTAGGTCTGTATCCTGGAAAGATAAAAAAAAGAGAAAGGACCTATTGTATAAAAATATTTATAGCTCCTCTTTTTGTGGTAGCAAAGAACTGGAAATTAAGGGGATATCCATCAATTGGGGAATGGCTGAACAAATTATGGTATATGGTGCTGATGAAATATTATTGTGCTGTAAGGAATGATGAACAGGATGAATTCAGAAAAAGATAGAAAGACCTACATGATCTGAAGCAGAGTGAAATAAGCAGAAGGAAAACACTGTGCACAGTAACAGCAATATTATGGAATGACTTAGGTATTATTGGCAATACAATGATCTAGGACAATTCTGATGGACTTAAGACAAAGAATGCTATTCACCTTCAGATAAAGAACTGTGGAAGTCAGAATTCAGATAGAAGTATAAAAATTTTCAATTGTTTATTTGGGTTTATGTTTTGAGATTTTTGTTTTATAAAATTATTCACAAAAATGAATAACATGGAAATATTTTGTATGATAATACATGTATAATCCAGATATAATCTCCTGCCAGCACCATTGGGGGGAAATAAGGAAGAGAGGGAGATAAGTTCAGTCATATATAACTTTGGAAAACTTGTGTGGGGATTTTTTATTACTTGTAGTTGGTTAAAAAAAAGAAAAGAAAAGAAACATAAAAAACATGATTGGTGAAAATGTGATATGTTCTAAAATACTTGTAGTAGCTTTCTTTGTCATGGCAAAGAATTAGAAATAGAAGGAATGCCCATCAATTGGGGAATGGCTGAACAAATGATGGTATATGATTGTGATAGAATACTACCGCGCCATAAGAAGTGATGAGCAGGTTAATTAGGAGAGAGAGAAAAAAAAAAAACTTGGAAAGAACTAACAGGATAATGAACAGTGAAATTAGGAGAAGTAAGAGAACATTACACAAAGCCATCAAATGAATACTGAAAGAATAAATTGTGAATGCTACCTCCAGAGAGTGAAATAAAAGGTGAAAATATAAAAGATTTAATTTGCATGAACAATGGCTTCTGTGGTGAGGGAAGGGTGGAGAGGAGTTGGAACATTTAAATGTTATTTATTATGTAAATATAAAGAAAGTTAAGCTAAACATAAGAGATTTGTGCTTTCATTCATATACAATCTTCTTTTTCTCTGTATATGGAAATGCTTGTTTTATTTGGTTTTGGAAATTTGGGGGGGAAAACAATTTTTTTAAAAAATAAAGCATAGGGCTGGCCATGTCATTACCCACCTTCATGCTCAATGAGTTCTAGCCACTTCTTATTACTTTTAGGATCAAATATAAACACCTTTGCATGTTATTTAAAATTATTTTTAATATAACTTCAATGCTATATTCTAGAAACATGAACTATTTGTAGTTTCTCAATTATAATATGCCATTCTCAATGTCCATGGCCTTAATGGTCTTAATGGTCTTGATACCATCAATAGCACATATGACTGAAAAAGAGAGGAAGGATCATGTAGCCAGATGGAATTCTTTCAATTTATCCTCATATGTTGTGGTCTACTCTCCCCTCACAATCCTAGTTATATTCTTCACATTCCAAGTTGTCAAGATCTTTCCTATCAATCCAACTCATAGAAAAAATGAATCCATAGCAAAATATTGCTGGCAAGTAGTTTTCTATAATGGCAGTTAAGTGGTTCAATGGATTTAGTATCAGGTTCGACTTAGGAAGATCTGAATTTAAATTTGGTCTTTCGCATCTAATAGCTAGGCAAATATGGACAAATAATTTAACCTCTATTTACCTTTGATTCCTCATCTATAAAATGTGAATAACCTATTTCCTATTGTTATTGTGAGAATCAAATAGATAATATTTCCAAAGCTTTTAGCACAGAGCCTGGTATTTAGTGGGCAATTCATAAATATTAGTTATTATTATGATTATGATTATTATTATAGTCTCCAGATGAAAACATCGTAGGAGGTGGAAACCACCATGCCTCTAAGAAAACCATTATACTTTGGGGAGTTCTATTTGTTAAAATTTTTCTTGACAAATAACTTTATTATTTTGCAGTTTTCACTGTTTTTTTTTTTCCTTATCCTGCTCTCTGGGATCAAACAACAAATGGAATCCCTCTTTTATAAATAAGACTTTTAAATACTTGAAGACAGTGATCATGTCTGCCCTCCCCCTCAAATTTTCATTCCCTAGGCTAAACATCTCTAGTTCCTCCAATTAATCTTCATATGATGTTAACTCAAGATACTTAATTATTTAACTTCCTCTAAATGTTCTTCACCTCCATTCTCCTTAAAATTTGGTGCTAGACATAATATTCCAGAAGTAACCCAAATAGAACTGGGTATAAGATATTTTTAAGCTCCTTATTCCAGAAAGTTATGCTTTCCTCAGCTCTCAGATAAACATTGTTCTTTAAACGTTTGATTAAATTCAAAGAAATAAATACAAATTTGCAACCATGTGTGATCTATCTTCACACTAGACTATAAGTTCTGTGAGAGTAGAGACTATGCTTTATCTAAACTTTGCATCTATTCTAGTACTTAGTCCTGGTCATCAGAGATCAGACTGTGTGGACAAGGTACTAACCAATTCCACTTGTAGCTCTAAACTTGAAGATCACTTGATCCAAAGGCTGGTGAGAGTGTGAAGGTCAAGTGCATGGAATCATTGTGGAGGTGAAGGAGATGCAAATAAAAAATCACAAAGCCCATGGCAAACTAAGCAAGTTGCCCAATAGTATGTAGGTAGTATATTCCCAGAAATGAATGCTTTGCATGCAAAGGGTCCTTAATAAATGTTTATTAGATTAAATTGAATATACAAAATGATATACAAATTGAGACCCCCTGGAAGTTATCAAAAATGTTACTTTCCATACAATCTGGTCCTTAGTTGGTCAGAGATTTAGAGCAATTGTTAAGCTATACCATCCCTGTTCCAATCAGATTATTTATATTAGCAGTTATCTTTGGCCTGAAGAGCTACAGCTTGTGACGTTTTTATTTCAAGCTTCTGCCAGAATCCCTACCTCTTTCCCAGTAACCTATGTGTGACTCTCAGCTACATACCACCACCTCATAACCACATGTGATGCTCACTGCTCACAAGTTTTTCATAATAATATAATTTTTCTTTAGTGACTGTGTCTTAATCTGGGGATTCCCTTCCAGGCACTCCTCATAGGATCTGAACTGCACTGTGTCTATAGTTCAGTAATTTCCCAAAGTAGATCAGGGGAAAAATATCACTTTTCACACAGAAAAAGCCAGAGTGGCACTTTATGCTCAACTACAGAAGAGAAAACTGGGGCCTTATAATTCAATATGACCTTTCAACAAGTTATCAAAAGAGCTAAGAACCAAACTGTGCCAATGTATCAGTTTCAGGGGCTGTACTTACATAGGAGCATAGGATGCTCCCCTTTTCTGGTTCCAGGACAGAAATTTAAAAAATAAAAAGAAATATAGTTACTGTCAAAAACAGAGTTGAAGAGAGAAAGATCATAAAAGTTAAAAAGATAAGAGGGAAAATTGGCAAGAGCCAGGGAAATAGAGGGATAATGAAGAAGGAAAAAGAGGAAACAGTGGCACAAGTTCCTCAAATCTTCACTTTTATTTGACCATTTTAAATGGTCACTGGAACATCCAGAAATTTCAGAAAGCCTCAAGGTGATATGTGAATCAAAGGGAAAGAAAAATTCTATTTTTCTAGTTGCCTTAGGATATATCACTAGTGTTGGGTTGCAGAGATCAGAGGAAAAACTCTAGAGTTGAACCCACATCATCCTACTCAGAGGAGATAGCATGAGAAGGCAGAGGAAAGAGGAATGGGATGAAGAAACATCAATTATAGGTAGTTCTGGTAGTGAGTGAGGGTAGGACAGAAAAAAAACAAGTTCTTCAATCATGGATCATAGGATCAGAAATTCACATTTCTGACCACATAAATTTCTATTTCATCTGTTTCATGAAAGAGAATGTACTTTTCCAACTGACATAAACATCATTTAAAATTTTGCCACATAGCCAAAATTTCTGGTGGTTTGTCTAATTTATGTACTAGCTCATGTACTGAGCTGCACTTTGGAGTTAGGGTGTACATGTTGTAAACCTTAGACTGAGAACACTAGGTGTGGTCACTGATAGGTCTTTGGTGGGTAGAACTTGGATTAAGTCAGCAATAAGTGGGGCCAGGAAGGACATGATCTATTTACAAGGACAAACTGAGATCAGTAGTGGGAACTAGGGGTGAGCAGGGTTGACCAGCTCCCCCTGTCGTAGGATGGTCCTCTTAATGGCTTTCATGATCTCTTTGTTGCGTAGGCTATAAATGATAGGATTGAACAATGGTGTGAGCACAGAGTAGACAACAGCCAGGGTCCGGTCAAGGGTCAGTGAGTAACTTTTCTTCAACCGCACATACATAAAGATGATGCTGCCAAAAAAAATCAGAACTACTAAGAGGTGGGAGGCACAGGTAGAGAAAGCCTTCTTCCGCCCTGATGCAGTCTTGATCTTCAGGACAGCCCCGATGATCCGCCCATAGGATGCCATGATGAAAAGAAAGGTGATAATAATGATAAAGGTATTAATGGCAAAGTCCACCAAAACATTGGTGGATGTGTCCTTGCAAGCCAGACTCAACAGGGGTGGAAAGTCACAGAAGATGTGTGGAATCTCATTGTAGCCACAGAATGGGAGCCTAGAGACCAGAATGACTTCAGAGATGGGGCATAGGAAGCCACAAGTCCAACAACTTGCAGCCATCTTGGCGCAGAGTGCTGGGGTCATGATTGCTGGATAATGAAGGGGCCTGCAGATGGCCAGATACCTGTCATAGGCCATGGCTGTGAGGAGGTAGCACTCAGAAGCCCCTAGGGAATGGAAGAAGTAAGTCTGCAAAAGGCACCCTGCAAAGGAAATTGTCTTTCTCTCACTAAGTAAGTTGGCCAGCATCTTTGGGATTGTAGTGGCAGTATACCATAGCTCTAAGAAGGAAAGGACACTGACAAAGTGATACATTGGTGTGTGGAGGGCAGAATCAAGTCGGATGACCAAGAAAATGAGCAAGTTGCCAAAAATAGTGAAGAGGTAAGCCAGCAACAACAATGTAAAGAGCCAAACTTGGATGTCATCCACATTGGGGAAGCCAAGGAGAACAAACTCAGTTACTGTTGAATAGTTGTACTGTTCCATGGAGATAGAGAATCCTGTAATAATAAGAATGAATGAGGAAGATCTTGAGTTGACAGTGTCAAGCTAACTCTCCTTCAGGAAGTCTTCTGTGTTTCTCCTCCTAATTATCAAATTATTCTGTGGTCTTCCCCAGTTATGACCTCATAAGTAGTTTGTCTTAACATGAAATTGCAATTGTTCCCTTGGATTCAAACTCTACTACTGTACTAAAATCTTTCCTCCAAGTTTCACTTTTAATTAATATCTATTGTGATCAATGAACTCTTTCTTTGACATTCTATCAATTTATCACTTTTATTACATGTTTAGCCTAACTTTCCATGTAGTTTGAGTTCTATGAAGGAGAACTTAAAATTAATTCACTTTTACCTATAATGTTCCCATCCTTGCCCAAGAAAACTTGAATTTAAGGAAGTCATTCTTCTGAGGACAAATGGGGAAGGGGAGAAGAAAGATAGGAAAGGGAGAGGTAGATAGGAGTTGAACCAGGAAGCCATCCAAGATAGAAAAGTTAGTCATTATTTTTACTTTTTTCCAGATCATCCCTGCATGGCTCCTTTATTTGAAGGGAAATGCTTGGAATGACAATAATGCCGCTCACACCATATTTATTCAAGTCTATCTTTAGCCTGAAGAATAAAAGAGTTAGAAGAAATATGACCAGTGTCTTAAACTACTTCAAAGTTTATCATGTGACAAAGAATTAGACTTATTCTGTTTGGCCTAGGGCAGAACTAGGACTAATGGAGAGAAATTGCAAAAAGGTAGATTTTGGCTCTGCCTAAGGTAAAAAAAAAAATCTCAGCAATACGATCTGTACAAATTAAATAGGCTACCTTAGAAGGGTAGTGAATTCCCTTTCTGGGGAGCTCTTTAGACAGAAGAAATTTACCATATTTTAGAAAGAGTTCTTGTAGTGTGGAAGTAGATGTTTGACTTACAACTTCCAGATTCCATTAAGAAACACATTATTTGGGGTTGCCAACATTTCTGTTCCCCTATAATTGTACAAACATCCTAATTATACAGATATATACAATTGCCCTTGTCTCTGTCTCTATTTTTCTGTGGCCTATATGTCACAAGGTTGGGGGGGGTGGCGTTACAATACTATCAGGATTTGGAAAGATGTTGATGGGCTGAAGTCAACAAGAGGAAATTAGCAGGTTGGAGCTTGAACCAATGTACAAAAGGCACAATTAGGTAAGTTTCCTTAAATCCTTGAAGGCATCTTTTATCTTTTCCAGGTTATACATAAATTTATGTGTGAAAGTGATTGCAATAGTGTAACAATTCATATTTTCCAAGCAATGAAATCATGAGACAATGAGCTTTCTTTCAAGGAGGTATACATTAAAATCATAGAATCTGAGTTAGGAAGGCTTTCAAAGGTCATTTAGTTCAACTTTTACCTGAACAGAGTTGCCCTGTATGCTTTCTTGGAAAAATGTTCATCAGGCTTCCCCTCAAACACCCTTTCTTGATAATGAAACTACAGCCTCCTAAGATGGTCCATTTCATTTTTTTTGGACAGTTCTAATTTTTAGGAAGATTTGTCTTATATTGAGTGTTAATCTGCATCTCTACTTCAACACTTTACTCCTAGTTCTGATTCCTGGAATAATTCTAGATTCCCTAAAGTAGTTATTAGCTTTCCCCTGATCTGCTTCTAAAGTTTTCTCCAAGACTAGTCCAGGCTAGGATAGTTAGTCTAATTACACCCACTTTTTTTACCCATTCCTACATGAAATGATCTACTGGGCTCTCTCCATTCTTCTTTTCTTCAGGAAATTTTCTGTTTCTCAGTGTCTTTCCCAAAATATAGTGCACAAAAATGAGGCTAAAGGCCAGCTAGATAGCACAATGGATAGAATTGGAGTCAGAAGGAGCTGGGTTCAAGTCTGTCCTCAGACACTTCCTTGCAGGGTGACCCCGGCCCAAATCTCTTACCCATGAGTGGCCCTTGCCACTCTTGTTTTAGAATTGATAAGAAGTTAGAAAGTAAGGGTTTAAAAGTAATTATTAAAATAAAATAAATGCAAATTAGGGGCAGCTATGTGGCTCAGTATATAGAGATGCATGCCTAGGTTCAAATCTGACCTCATACACTTCCTGAACAAGTCACTTAACCCCAACTGCTTATCTCTTCCTACTCTTCTGCCTTAGAACCAATATCTAATATTGATTCTAAGACAGAAGTTAAGGGTGTAAAAGAAAGAAAAAGGGATAGGGGAAGAGTGGCTGATGATTACTTCAAATTACTCTATTCTGTTTCCTCTAAAATTACATCACAATATAAAACCAAAAAGTCCCCATGAGGACAGGAATTAATTAGTGCCTAACTTTGCATTTCCTCCTCCTTTATGTCATAATGTTGGGCACATATTAAGTACTTAATTAATGCTTTTTAATTGTTTAAAAATACCCATTTAATATTTATCAAATGAAAGAATCAATACATAATTTCAAGAGAACCATGCAGGAAATGACATTTTCTCTCATAGTTAGTTGACACCTATTGGGGACAAAAACAAATAGAAATTAAAAACCCACCAATCCCAAATGTTGCTTCACTAAATTCAACTTTTGGAGTTGAGACATTTTTGTTTGTTTATTATTCATTTGAGTTTTTTTCATGTTTTATGTGTATACCAAATTCATTTGAAAGAACATACCCTGTTACTAAGGTCTCCAGTAAAGCCAAATAATTTTACATTTTGAAAAGAATAGGAGCTTATTTTCTGCTACTTTCAGAGGTAACTGGTTCTTGTCAAAAGGAAACAAAGACAAGATTCTGATCCCTTTGGCAGAGCAACTGAATGGTCCAAATCTCACCTTGGTTCCTTTCTCCCTCTCCTAGTCACCATTCCAGAGAAACTCACAATTTGCTTTCTGGTTGATTGTCAAGATGTGGAAAACACGTTTCTATCTTAGGCTATAATCAGCCCCTGCCTCAGCCTTTGACAAGCCTTTCAAAATTAAGTCAACCAAAGTGGGTCAACATTATTGACAAAATCTCAGGGATTTGGAAAGGACCGCAGTGGTCACCTCATCTGCAGTCCCCTAGACATCCTTCTTGTTCTCATCAGCATGTATTTTTGCTTGTCAATGTCTTACCTAAAACATAGAATATAAAAATGATGTTGAGTGGTTATCTGACCAAAATCAAGTTTTGACATGTTATTATCCAACCTCCCCAAGAAGAGCTCTAATGATGATGATCTTTGCATCTCCTAGAATAATAATATTTCTCTGCTTATTAGAATTATTATTATTATTCCTTTTATTGAAGAGAAATCTGCCTTGCTGTAATTTCCACCCACTGGTCATATTTCTGACCCTTGAAGTCTAACGAAACAAATCTAATCTCTTCTTCTCATGGGAATGTTTCTAGTACTTGTGTTCTCTTTTCTAGGACAGCTTAAGTAACTACAAGATTATATATGCCTTATTCCTACAAAAAAAAAAATCTTTGAACGTCATAGTGTTAAATCCATTACCCATCTTGATGATCTCTTCTTCAGGTTGCCATTGTCTCTCAAGCATCTGTGAAATATCCAGAACTAGGACCAGGGATAGGACAAGGGTTCTTAAAGTATAGTCCATGGATCCCAAAGGAGCCTATAGGTTTATTTCAAAGGATCAGTGGACTTGGATAGGGGAAATAAATCTTCATTTTCAACAACCTCTAACTGAAACTTAGTATTTTGTTCACTTATTTAAAAACATTATTCTGAGAAAGGATCTTCACCAGAATGAAAAAGGACTCCCTGGCACAAAAAAGTTAAGAACCTCTGACATGGAGGGAGTATCCCCTATCCTTACTATAGACATTACAATTATATTAAATCAGGTCAAGATCTCATTGGATTTTTTGTTGTTGCCAAATTATACATTGAGTTATATCAAACTTAGAGTCCTTGGAAACTGAAAGACATATCTAGCCTGTGAACCTGTGAAACTTTTTGTATTTAAAGTTTAATTTGAGGCTGCAGTAAATGATTTCTAGATTCCCTTCCAGCTCTAACATCAGATAATTTTTAAATTATGCACCCCTTTGGATCCACACCTCTTTTCTCCTCACTGGTGTGAATAATTTGGAGTTGACAGACTATGGTAGTTATATGAATATGGAGGATGGTAAGCAATATTTATACCCCCTCCCCATGGAACCCAGGAGTAAGAAATTCTATAAAACAGCCCACAACCACTCACAATATCAACTGAACTTTTAGGCAAAAGTTAAAAAGGTTTTGTGTTCTCAAAGATATGATGGCAACAAATTGGATCTGAATGAAAGAAGAAGGCAGAAAATGGGAGTTTAAAAATGGACATGTTGGGGTCCCTGTTTTAAACATACATTTTAGATAGTACCCAAGGTTATGCCCAGAATGAAGATTAAGCTGGCTTCTGGGTTGATTACATATTAATCCTCTTCCTCACTCCTTTTCTAGCCAAACTCTCCTATTTATGGCTCAATATTTCATTTTCCACCTTCATGATTTTGTATAGGCTATCCCCAATGCCTAGATTCTTCTCTCTCTTTACTTCTGCTCTTTCAAAAATAGTTTTCTTCAAGTCTCAGGTCAATTCTCACCTTTTACAAGAGACCTTTTCTTGATTCCTTTAGTTGTTGTGAGTTGATTCCTATGCCCACTCAAACCATTTTATATCTTTTTAAAAATATATAATGCATGTATACACACAAAACACATAAGTATAGTATATGTATGTATTAAATTTTTCCTTAAGTAGGATACAAATTCCCTGAAGCCAAGGTCTATTTCATTTTTGTCACTGAATCCCCAATACTCCACCCAGTGTCTACCATGTAGTCAGTGCTTGCCAAATGTTTCTTGAACAGATGACTGAATGTTTTTCAAGCATTTATTATGTGCCTACTGTTTTAAAACCATACTGGGTATCTCATTTATCAACCCTAGAAGAGGATTGCTATTGATATCCTCATTTTACAGATGAGGAAACTGAACTAGACAGAAGTTAAGTTACTTGCAAAGAATCACGCAGCTATTATCTGAGATAGTGTTTGAATTCAGGTCTTCCTGAATCTAGGCCCATTGATCTAGTCACTGCACCACATGACTGCCCCACTTGAATAAAAATAGTGGTTTTGATGATTTTGTAAAAGTTTCAATGAATTACTATACCTCTCTTGACCAAGATTATTTTACTAAAAAATTAAAAGTATCAACTTTGAGATCTTTACAGTTCAGTCCAACTCCAAGGTTTTGTGAACTTTCTATAGTCTGGGCCCTAGGGTGGGCTCAAGCTCTGATTCTTTGTGATTTTCATCAAGTCATTTGCAATATTACCCAAATGCGAATCATTCACATCTGGCAAGAAAACTTCACAGCATTGTCATGAATATGAGCTAGGGTGATTAATTCTAGGGTGATTGAAAAATGATGTGGAAAGTATAAAGCTCCTACGGGCTTTTCACAGTAGTTTTCACAATCTGAAGCACAAATGAAAATTCCATCCTTGTCTTGTCACCTCTTTAAGGAGGACACATCACAACTACTACTTCTTGCATATACTTTCACAAACATAATTACTCCAATAATTACACATCTGCAAACCTGCCTACTTTTGACTCCAGAGAACAAGATAACCCTCCCAAATTAAACTCATCACTTTTCATCTCATAAGCAAGCTTAATTCCAGCCTTGATTGATACTACTTTCATTAGCCACCTTCTCCCTTTGATTCTCTGATCAGAGAGTGAAGTACCAAACTCCTCCCAAAGCCATCCTTTATAAAAGATAGAAACTGAGCTACCATTCACTCCACTTTGCATCTGCAGTTCTGTCAACTCCATGGAACAAGATTTCCTCCTGGTCTCTCTCCTTACCTTACTCTCATACTCTTTCCAGTTTCCTTTTATGTGTTGTCTTCTCCCATTTGTAAGATGCTCAAGAGCAATAACTGTTTCTCTTTTTCTTATTTATATCCCCAGAGTTTAGCACAGTGCCTGGCACATAGTAATTACTTAATAAATGTTTATTGATTTGAATTGAATCCTTAACCTGGAGTCTACAATTCACAACCAAAGAGACAATAGATGGATTTCAGAGAGAGTCCATAAATTTGTATGGGAAAAAATTACATCTTTATTTTCCTTAACTTCAAACTTCCCAAATATTGAATTTGTATCTCCTTTAATTATTAATATAGACAACATATCACAGTACTATTTGACTTCACTCCTCTGCCAGAGGGGTTCATGACACAGAAAAAGTAGAGAACACCTGCTCCATAGGTTCCTCAAAGCAAAGTTGTAAGACTTACTGGATGGATATGATCCCCATTCAATAGTTCAATCACAAAGTCAATGCTTGAATCAAGCCTGGAGCACAGTGGGTAGATAGTTTGTAAGATCTTAAGATGAAACAGGACTTTATAGAACTTGGAAAAGGACAAAAGAGGTTAAAGAAAGATTGAGATAGATAAGCAGCTGGGTTATGATTCTATAAACACAATAAAAAACCTTGTAAATAAATTAAACCCTCTTTTCCTAGCTTGGCTTCAGTCACAAAAACATCATTAGGTCTAGAGTCTAGAGACATGGTTCCTAGCCTTTTGTCTTCTGCTTATTTGCTGCATAACTTTGGGCAATTTATTTCACCTCTATGATCTTGCATCTCTTTATGTGGAAAATGGAGGTAATAATATTTATACCATCTGATTCACAGGTTTGTTTGGGTTTTTTAACCAAAAGAAATAATATCTGTGCATGCTATTTGTAACCTTAAAGATATATGAATATGAGTCTTTGTTGTAGAGTTAATCAGGAAACATCTAAAGTAGATTATTTTCAATTGGCATGGAAATTTTCTTTGTTTCCTCTAGATTAGTTCTTGGAAAATAGATGTGGTCTGGAATTGAAGCCATACTTAAGTATATAGGTCCTAAGCTGAAATTTTGTTTCATGCAAGGATAAAATGCTAGACCAGGAATTAGGTAGTCCTGAGTTCAAATCTATTCTCAGATACTTACTAGCAATTTGACCCTGGGAAGTCACAATTTTTATCTGCCTCTGTTTATTCAACTGGAAAATGAGGATATTAGTAACACCCACTTTCCAGGGTTGTTTTGAGAATAAAATGAAATGATGTATGTATAGAGCTTTACAAAGTACTATAGAAATGCTAGCTATTAGCTATTACAGGAAAAGTATGGGCTATTCCCTTTGGCTTCATAGCTTCCTCAGAGACCACAGTTGATTAATTATCTCAGTGTACAGAGGGGCTCATATTCCAAACTTATCATTTGTCCAAGAAAGTGCTTTCATAGTTTCCTCATAGATGAATTGTAGGCAAAGTGGTTATTTCTGAAATGTTCATGTTAATGTCTCTAAGTAGATCCCAGCTAACAAGGTTAATCTGCCTCTGACCAGAAACCTAGAAGAAGGACAGGGATGGGCACCCGAAAGACCCTTGGCTATATTGGCCCACTCCTCAGGGATCAATATCACATTAATACAATATCTGCATTAGGAGAGAATGTGGGACTTTTTTGCTGACTTATTTGCCCATATATCTAAGGGAGGAAAGAAGAATATGAAATTGATAGAAGTGTCAAGTTAATTATGAATTATACGTATGGAACAATGGGACACAGAAATTTTCTGTAATCTTGTCTATGTTTTCAATATTGTCACCCTCTTTTCTCTTTATATACCCTTCACCATAGTCAAATTGGTCTACTTACTGCCCTGAACACTCCTTCATATAATCTATACCTTTTTTTTGTGCTAGTAACACTAATAGCTAATGTTTAGTGTTTTCAAGGTTTGCAACACACTATTATCTCATGGAATTCTCTAACTACTCTGTGAGATAGATGCTACTAATATACCATTTAACAACTGAGGATGAGAGAGATTAATTGATCACTCAGGATCATAAAGCTAGCAAGTGTCTGAGGTGGGATTTGAACCACTCTCCTAACTACGAGTCCAATATTCTTTTCCCTATATGAAATGCCCCCCATTCTCTTTATTTTGATAAATTCTACCCATGCCTCAAACCTTACCTCCTCTGAGAAAAATCTTTTTACTATTTTATCCCACCATGAACTCCTTATTCCCTAATTTTTAAAACTTTCATTTGGAAATATTCCTTTTTCTTGTTGGTTAACTCATTTTTCCCATATCTAGGCCTGACTCTCAATCCACTGAGCCACACAGCTAAGGCCAGAATTCAATTGTAATCACCTTTGCACTTCCCCATGGCTCTTAACACAGTCTTGCCTAGGTTAAACATTTAATGACTATACAATGAACAATTAAGGATGGTTAAAGAGTCTGTTTACATATTGTTCCCCTGGGAGAAGAGATAGGAGGGTAAAAGGTGGGAAAGAGAAGTTAATACAGAGAATTACAAAAAATGTCAGTTTTGGAAAGGGCTTTAATAGCTATCCAGTCCAATCCATTGTGAAAAAGAACGCGGTGTAAGTCATACCCAAGTGATTATCCAATTTTTGTATGTAGAATTTTAACTGGACTTTTGAGTATAGAATTCAACATTACAGTATGGGAAAGGAAACATTGTTTCTGCAAAGTAGAAAGAACACTGAAGGAAGAAAAGAAACAATAATTTATATAGGCCTACTATGTGCCAGACACTGTGCTACGTGTGTTTTACCAATATCTAATTTCATCCTCAAACTACCATGGCAGGTAGGTTCTATTATTATCCCTATTTTACAGTTGAGGAAACTGAGGCAAAGAAGTTAAGTGACTTGCCAAGGGACAAGGAGCTACTAAGGATCTGCATCTAACTTTGATCTCAGGACTCCCTAAATTCAGGCCCAGCACTCTATCCACTATACCTCTAGCTGCCCCACTGAAGACCTGGGTTTATGTCCCTGCTCTAATACTTGACCTTAGGCAAGCCACTTAGTTTTTTTAATTCTCACCTGTAAAAGGAGAAGGGTGACAATATTTATACTATTTACCTACTTAACAGTCTTGTCATTATATATTTGTATGTTACATTATAAACTTGTGATTACAATTAGATTAGAGTGAGTATACTTCTCTTGAAAAGAAAAATAGAGGGGCCATTTCGGGTAGGTATAAGAATGTTGGACTTATTATTTAGGAAATTGGATTAAATCCCACCTCAGATACCTGCTAAGCTTTGTGATCCTGGTTAAATAATTTAATCCCTTTATGAATTACATGTAAAATGGTGTATTAGAAGCATCTGTCTCAGAGGTTATTAAGAAAATCACATGAAACCAGAGTGATAATGAGATTTGTTCCTGGTCTTTTAGGATGTAATTCAAACCCAGATCCTATGACCCCAAGTCGAGAACACTTTCTATTATCCCAACCTACCTTTTCTATGTGTTCTGGTCTTATGTGACAGTTGGTTTGGGCTTTATGGAACATGCAAAGGTATAAACATCATGGACACAAAGATTTAATCACTAGTATCCAATGGTACAGAGGGATCAAGTAAAATTAAGACTGAGCATGAGCTATGTAATCATTGATGACATCACCTTATATCTAGCTTTGACCTCTAGCTCTGTCTCTCACCCAATATCACCACTTTCACAGTATATTGCTAAATAACAAATGATTGGTATTGGATGTTTCTGATGCAACAACTCATATTATTTTAAGTTCAACTTTAACTAAATAGAACTTATTGACATTCATTACAAACTAGTTTCCACTCCTCAATTTTCCATGTCTGTCTATGACACCATCATTTCCTCAGTCACAATAATGGTAGCATCTCTTGTTTCTATTGCCCTCTAACATTTTAAAGCAAAATGGGCAATATAAGTATAATTATCTCTTTTTTACAAATGGGCAAACTAAGGTTTAGAGAAGAAAACTGATTTGCATAGGGACAAACAGTTAAGAAATTTGTCTTTTAATACTAAGTTAAATGGGCTTTCCATTCAGTCACATGATTAAAATATCTCATTTTTTTCTTCCTTTTGCTTCATTCACTGTAAGCAAAGAAAAATTAAAACTGAACAAAAGAAAAGCTTGGGTTAACTTCCAGTTTCCAACCTCATCCCTATCATCCACCAAACTCTGATAGCAAATTATCGGTCATGACATACAGTGCTAAAGTTGATCTTATCTACAGGAAGAGTAGGAGATCTCCCTTGGAAAGAACACTGGTCTTTGAGTCAAACCATTTGAATCAAATCCTCATCTCTTCTGCTGAATGGAATGGTGACCTTGATTAAATCATCTAACCTCTCTGAAAATCAGTTTTCTTATCTATTATATGCAAGAGGAAGAGTTACACTATAATGTCTTTAAGATCCCTTCTATATTTAACATGAAATTACTCTGATCCTAAGAAAACCAGTATTATCAATTTAGCCTCCTCATTTTACAGATAAGGGACATAAGACCAAAGGAAAAATAAATTTCCTATTGTTCCAGTGGGAATCAGCAAGATAATGGCAGAGCTTGACTCTCATTCTATAGTTGTTTTCACTATACCATGCTGCTGTCTCATCTTCCTCCATTTCAAAATATTATCTGGTACTGATCCTCCACAGAGACCTCAGTAAGATGTGACTCTCTGTCCTCTATGCAACCCCTTCTATATCCTTATCTATACTATACATCTGCTCTCTGATTCCTGATCTTGGTTCCTGGGCCATCCAGTTTCTTCTCTCTTCTAATTACCTGTTCTCTGCTTTCTGGACATGGGTCTTTACTTTTATCCTCCCAAAACTGCATCTCTACTCTCTAAAGGCTATTCTGACAGCCAGGATCCCCATACGAACCATTGTTCCAGTAGTCAGCTCTGCATTGTTTTGCCTTGACTGTATATTCTGCATCTGCCCTAAAACCAGCAGCTTTTTTTCCCTTCTCCAATTCCTTCTTGGTGAAGGTCCCTTGAGTCTCATTTGACTGAGGCCATATAGGGATTCAGGAACACAAAAGAGGACCCTGGGGTCTGAGCCTAAAATTGGAGTAGGAATGAGATTCTCCAGAGCTTTGTAGGCATCCTCCTCAGCAGGAACTTTTGGAGACATAAGCAAAGGCCACCTTTCCTCAGTTGAGTTTAGTGTATTAGCTATCTCCCCAAACCCACTCTTATTTTTAGCCCCACCTTCATCAAAGCCTCACTAATATCACCTTCTTGATCTCATTTTCCTATTTCTCATATTCTTTCTCATTCTACTTCATCATTCTCTCCATTAACCCTCCCCATAGGGAAACTTATCTAGTTAAGCAAACATGTTTCATGACCCTCTCCTCCTGTGACACCCCATCCACTTTTTTCCATTTACATAGATCCACAACTATACACAGATCCACATGCTACCCTGGATCCCTTCTAAAAGCCATCAAACAACCAACTCTCTTCGCCTCCTCTTTTCATGGAAGGCCTTCCACCTCTCTCCTTCCTTACCCTGCCTGTTCAATGACCCTTTTCCTAAGAAAGGCTTATTGGACTGTCTCAGTAGGAGAAAAATGAGTACCAATGAGGAAAAGGCCTACACCACCCTTTCGCTTCAGGACATAGAGACATTTGTATTCAGAAGGGAAGAAAGGAATAAAGCAGCAAGGGGGAGGAAGGGGAAGGATTCTGAGTTGAGAGAGAAGATAGAGAAAACTTGGGGCCTGTTGGAGTCTCTTCTACCCCTGCCCCTTTATCTGCTACCTCCTCCCCCTATTCCTGTTTTTGAGATACTACCTGTTCTGGTTCGGGCTCAGATGTTCCTGTTCCTACTCCTCCCCCACCAGGGTCAGCTCCTTCCCCACCATTACCAGAACCAGTCCCTCCAGTTGCTCCTCTGATTCCATCAGCTCCTCTACTACCTCAGATCAAGGCAGTAGCCATGGTATCCCCAGATGTGTACAGATCTCTGACCAGAGAGCTTAAGAGATTATTAGAAGATCAGACAAATCTCCCTTTTGAAGGACTGATAAAACTGTATCCACTCAGAGAGGCCCTACTGGGGCAGGGTACAGTGTATATCAGTGTCCCCCTCACTGCCTCTGAAGTGTGGAGCTTTAAAAGGGAAATGAGGAATTTATTAGAAGATCCTATAGGAGTGGCAGAGCAGATTGATCAGTTTTTAGGACCAGATCTCCATTTTTGGCCAGAGTTAATAGCAATCTTATGACAATTATTCATGGAAGAGGAGTGAGGACAGATTAGAAGGGCAGCAATGTGAGCCTGGGATGCTGAACATGAACTTGAAGGGGGGCCAAATGGAGAGCAGAAATATCTCATAAGGGATCCAGGTTGGAATAGTAATGAAACCGCCCACCATATGAATATGAGGGATCTCAGGAAGATGATTAATCAAGGGATAAGAACAGCGATGTCCCAGAGAGAGAATTTAAATAGAATCTTTGAAACTAAACAGAAAAAGGATGAGACCCCCACTGAATTTGTTATTCGGTTTAGGGAAGCATTTAGGAAATATTATGGCATAGATCTAATTAAACCTTTGGGACATGGTCTCTTAAAGACCTATTATATCACTAATCATGACCAGATATCCATAAGACACTCCAGAAGACAGATGAATGGATGATGAAGCCCCTTGATGAATTGTTACAATGGGCTCAGATGATCTACATCAGGAGAGAATATGAGGAAGAAAAGAACAGAGCCAAAGTTCTTGTTCAGGTTATTAAGGAAATATAGGACAGACAGAAAAAGACTTTGCAGTTAAGTTTGAGGCAGATAATGAGAGAGGAAGTAAAGAGGGAAGGACAAGTCAGAAGAGAGATGATGTCTTATAAGGCAGGGGGAAAAAAGGGGGAAGTCCCTAGGGGAAATGAGAGTTCCCCTGACTTGCTACAACTGTGGTAGATTGGGACATGTGAAGAGAGATTGCCCCAAACTAGAGAAAGAGTGTAATATCTACTCACTCTTAGAAATAGAGGCAGAAAAGAGAAAGGGGAAGAAGGATTCAGAATTGGAGGGAGAGGAAGGGAAGACCCAAGACCTGCTTGAGGATCTCCCTTCCCCTTCTTTGATTCCTCTTCCTGTTCCCCAAGTACCACCTCCTTCTTCTCCTATTCAATATCACCATCCCCTCTTATATAGATTCACTTTGTCCTACTTCCTTAACCTCCATCAGCTCCTCCAGTACTTCAGCTAGAAGCATAGCAGAGTAACTTACTCTTTTTTTTAATTTTTTTTTTAATTTTTATTTGGTCATTTCCAAACATTATTCATTGGAAACAAAGATCATTTTCTTTTCTTCCCTCCCCCCTCCCTCCACCTCTCCCACAGCCGATACGCAATTCCACTGGGTATCACATGTGTTCTTGATTCAAACCCATTTCCATGTTGTTGGTATTTGCATTAGAGTGTTCATTTACAGTCTCTCCTCAGTCATATCCCCTCCACCCCTGTAGTCAAACAGTTGCTTTTCGTCGGTGTTTTTACTCCCACAGTTTATCCTCTGCTTGTGGATAGTGTTTTTTAGATCTCTGCAGATTGTTCAGGGACATTGCATTGAGACTAATGGAGAAGTCCATTACCTTCAATTGTACCACAATGTATCAGTCTCTGTGTATAATGTTTTTCTGGTTCTGCTCCTTTCGCTCTGCATCACTTCCTGGAGGTTGTTCCAGTCTCCATGGAATTCCTCCACTTTATTATTCCTTTTAGCACAATAGTATTCCATCACTAACATATAACACAATTTGTTTAGCCATTCTCCAATTGAAGGGCATCCCCTCATTTTCCAATTTTTGGCCACCACAAAGAGCGCAGCTATGAATATTCTTGTACTAGTCTTTTTCCTTATTATGTCTTTGGGGTACAAGCCCAGTAGTGCTATAGCTGGATCAAAGGGCAGACAGTCTTTTATCGCTCTTTGGGCATAGTTCCAAATTGCCCTCCAGAATGGTTGGATTAATTCACAACTCCACCAGCAATGAATTAGTGTCCCTACTTTGCCACATCCCCTCCAGCATTCACTACTTTCCATAGCTGTTATGTTAGCCAATTTGCTAGGTGTGAGGTGATACCTCAGAGTTGTTTTGATTTGCATCTCTCTGATTATAAGAGACGTAGAACACTTTTTCATGTGCTTATTAATAGTTTTGATTTCTTTGGCTGAGAACTGCCTTTTCATGTCTCCATGGAATTCCTCCACTTTATTATTCCTTTTAGCACAATAGTATTCCATCACTAACATATAACACAATTTGTTTAGCCATTCTCCAATTGAAGGGCATCCCCTCATTTTCCAATTTTTGGCCACCACAAAGAGCGCAGCTATGAATATTCTTGTACTAGTCTTTTTCCTTATTATGTCTTTGGGGTACAAGCCCAGTAGTGCTATAGCTGGATCAAAGGGCAGACAGTCTTTTATCGCTCTTTGGGCATAGTTCCAAATTGCCTTGCCCATTTATCAATTGGAGAATGGCTTGGTTTTTTGTACAATTGATTTAGCTCTTTGTAAATTTGAGTAATTAAACCTTTGTCAGAGGTTTTTATGAAGATTGTTTCCCAATTTGTTGCTACCCTTCTGATTTTAGTTACATTGGTTTTGTTTGTACAAAATCTTTTTAATTTGATGTAGTCAAAATTATTTATTTTACATTTTGTGACTCTTTCTAAGTCTTGCTTGGTTTTAAAACCTTTCCCTTCCCAAAGGTCTAACAGGTATACTATTCTGTGTTCACCTAATTTATTTATAGTTTCCTTCTTTATGTTCAAGTCATTCATCCATTCTGAATTTATCTTGGCGTAGGGTGTGAGGTGCTGATCCAAACCTAGTCTCTCAGAGTAACTTACTCTTAGATGGAGTGGTGAAGCAATGCCCACTGAGGGAAACTCCATTAGGACATGATAATGTTTCCCTCGGTGGCTCTTGAGTGAGGAATTTTAAGAGAGAGATAGAAAGTCCTCTAGAAACAGAAGAACAGAGACAGATTAGCCAAGATACTATGAAGGTCTGGGATAATGAGGATCCCATAGCCAAAAGTGGATCCAGAGGTGAATTTCCTCTCCAGGACATCAATGAGTCTTCCCACCATACCAAGCAGCGAAGGGAAGAAAGTCCCACTGAATTTGTTAATAGATTAAAGGAGGCATCTAAATAACAAATCTCAAATGCGTTTGTAAGGAGGGAAGGATGGAACAATCAATTTGAAAGGCCTCCAGAGGCTTGGTCAGCTCAAACCTTTGATCTATGTGCTCTAAATCAGGCCCTGAAAATACTGGGACACCAAGGAGAAAACATATAAAATTACTCAAAATTTGCATGGAGAGTAGTTATGTGTATTTGGAAAAATGTGGAGTAAACTAGAAATGATTTCTAGTAAGGGAAAGGAGCAAGGACATATTGAGCTGCTAGAGAAAGTGCTTGAAAATATGTTAGTCAGAACAATTGGCTGTGATCCACATGAATGGACATCAAAAGTGAAATTCTGTTGAAATCAGGGGAAACAGAATAGTAGATGAAGAAGCTAGGAAAGCTGGAGTTGAGGAAATTTTGCATTTTGCTCTCTACTCTTTCTAGAAGACAGAGACTGGAACATCCTTTTAATGTCTCTGTTATCTGTCTTTTGTAAGTCCATGTTCTGGGACATGTATGCCATATGTTATATGTGCACACTGTGGAGATTTGGGGGGGGACCTCTGATTGATGAGGTACTCTGTCTCTCTCCTCCATTATTCTGGAAAAATAAAGGAGCTGATAGGCCAGAGAATATGTTTAAGGAATTCCAAAAGAACACTCCTGTGAGAAGGAATTTTGCATTTTTCTCTCTGTTCTTTCTAGAAAACAGAGGCTGGAAAAGATTTGTTCAACACTTCCTCCTCCTTCCTCTTATAGCCAGAGAGAGAGAGAGAGAGAGAGAGAGAGAGAGAGAGAGAGAGAGAGAGAGAGAGAGAAGGTAGAAGAGAAGTACCGAAATTATTTTTTCCCATTTGAATTAGTTTATTTAGTCAATTTAGAACATTATTCCTTGGTTACAATAATCACATTATTTCGCTCCCTCCCTTCCCCCCATCCTTCCCACAGCCAACACGCAATTTTATTAGGTATTACTTGTGTCCTTGATCAGAAGGTATTTCCATGTTGTTGTTTGCACTAGGAAGTTCATTTAGAGTCTACATCCTCAACCACATTCCTTCGACCCATGTATTCAAGTAGTTACTTTTCTTTGGTGTTTTTACTCCCACAGTGTTTCCTCTGGATGTAGATAGTGGTTTTTCTCATAGATTCCTCCAGGTTGTTCAGGGTCATTCCATTGCCACTAATGGAGAAGTCCATTATATTTGATTGTACTACCGTTTATCAGTCTCTGTGTAGAATGTTTTCCTGGTTCTGTTCCTCTCACTCTGGATCTATTCCTAGAGGTTGTTCCAGTCACCATGGAATTCCTCCACTTTATTATTCCTTTGAGCGCAATAGTATTCCATCACCAATATATACCATAATTTGTTCAGCCATTCCCCAATTGAAGGGCATCCCCTCATTTTCTAATTTTTTGCCACCACAAAGAGCCCAGCTATAAATATGTTTGTACATGTCTTTTTCCTTATTATGTCTTTGGGGTACAAACCCAGCAGTGCTATGGCTGGATCAAAGGGCAAACAGTTTTTTATTGCCCTTTGGGCATAGTTCCAAATTGCCCTCCAGAATGGTTGGATCAATTCACAACTCCACCAGCAATGAATTAATGTCCCAACTTTGCCACATCCCCTCCAGCATTCATTACTTTCCATTGCTGTCATGTTAGCCAATCTGCTAGGTACAGAAAGGATTTTTTTGATCCCACAATTAGAGGGTGTTAATTTTAAGGTTGATCTATATGGTCTTGAAAAATCACAAATGATTCTGGAATGTACTTGGGGAACTAAGTAAAGTGAATATAAAAGTGATCAGTTAATAAGATTCCAAACAGCTTCTTTCTCTTTTATGTGTGAGAAAGCTATATGTTCCCTTGGAGATTTAAAGTAAATAATGGTTAGAGATTTGAATGCTTGAACATGCCTAAAATGTTTGCATTTGCGTAAACTGAAGTTGGAGTTCAAAATGACATGGGCAGTCAACCTGAGTGGCCTACTATTTGCTGGCTGTTTAATGAAAAATGAGGGTTTAATGTAGTATAATGTGTAATTTAAAGAAGATTCTGTATAATCTATATTGTTGAGTTTACAGATGAAAATGTGGAAATATTATATTATGATTTAATGTAAACGTGTTTAAATGTGAACATGTTTAGATGCAATAGAATGTGATTGTGTTGAATCACAAATGATTTTTGATTTGCACTGCAAATTAAATTAATGTTTGAAGCAAATTAGATAAGATAATATGCAAAAGATTTTATGTATATTGTGCATATGGACAATGCATTGTTGATAAGATTGATAATCTGGGATGATCTTTTGAATTATCAACAGTGGTAACAGGACACTTAGTAGAGTGGATGTGTTAGAGACTAGAAAGTTTAAGCAAGTAAATGTTTCATCTCCTCTCCTACCAGGAAGGAGGGACAAGTTTTATAACCCTGAGTGTTTTCAGAGACGTGGATAAATATAAGATATTTCCAGCTAGATCTATGGTGAAGGCAGGAAAATCTTTTTGAGAATTGAAAAGTTAAAGAGTAGATATTTTATTTGTAAACTTGTAAGACTTTGAGAAACCATTAGAGTAATTAAATGGTGGTGGTGGTAGTCTCTCAGTAACCGAGGATGACGATTGTCTTTGTGCATTTTTGTGCACAAAGACACTTGTGCATGAAGATTTAAGTGGAAAAGTCGATGCACAGAGACAGTCCCACTCTCTCGGCGTTGGAAGCCTGGGTCCAGTGGCATGAAAAGTCGTTACACCTGGAGACTTCCTCAGCTGCATTGGATGACCATGTTGTCTTTTGTGCTCCAACACGCCCTAAGCACTCCACAGTGCCTTGCTGCATCGCCATCTCAGCCGTTGAACCTTCTTGTTGGTTTCTTCCATCTGTTCCGCTGAAACAGTCTTCACATGCTGGGTGAGCAAAGCCCTAGTTCACCAGGGTCGATAACCCGATGGCTACCCTCACAAGGTTTAGCCAGCCTGTCGAAGCCATTGCCCGGGGTGTGGCCGCTGCCGCATGCTAGCAGCTACTGGGAGCCACAAGTGAGAACTGGGTGTCAGGTGAGGGTCAGAGGCTGGAGAGCTGCCCTAGGAGGGGTGTATGGGGTGCTCATGGAGGAGTAATTAAATAGGTAAGACAAAAAGCTTGTTGGGTTATGGAATCTTAAGTAGTAAAATTAGATTACCAAGAAGATGGATTCTCTGAGCTGTAATGAGCAAGATTTGTCATTTAAGGCAAAAGGCTTTTGGAATCTCAAATGAGATTATTGTAAACTTGAAATCCAACTATGGCTATCTGGTGACTGATCTATCAACAAAAAGAGAGGATGGTGATGAGGTACTCAAAGGATAAGTGAAGGCCCTTGGGAGAAGTTGGGAGAGGCAATTTCAGTCTGAAGCTGAGAGAGGACTCTCCTCACTCAAGTAAGTCAAATTGAATTTTGATGATCCCTGAGTGAAAAAAGGTATGACATGAGCCAGTTCTACCTATAGTGAAGTCAGGCAATATGCCATTTTTAAGACATGAGGACAGTTATAACTTTTCCCTGGCCTTTTCCTTTGTGACAAATTCCTGTAATCAGCACAAAAGTAAATTGTGAAATGAAAATTTCCATTTCTCAACACAATTAAATAGGTCAATAGATGATGATTAGGATTTATCAAAGTGCTAGCTTTAGCTAAGTATGGGTTGAAATTTTCCTTGTAAAGATTTCTTTTTAGCAAAGCCATCTCCAAAAATTTAACTTTGAGCAGAAAGAACAAGTTTTTGCAAGCAAGATTTATCTTGGATAAAGACCTCTGAAGATGGGGCTTGTCTAGTTAGCAATGTTATTAGTTGTTGTTATTACATATAGGGGAGAAAGGTGCGAAAAACACAACTTTGAAAATTCAAATTGGAGGGTCTGTGTGAAGTTAGAAATTAGTGTGTACCAAGGACTTTCCAGAGTAGGAAACAAAATATAAAAGATAGGAATGAGCATGGTGATGGACAAGTCCAAAGAAGAGACAGATTTTATTTTTGCTGGACCCAAAAGTTTATACAGGCCTATCTTAATATTTAATGCATTCATGATTTCATGTCTGTGAGTCTGCCCCTTCATAGGTACAGATAATAACCACCCTGCTCTCAATACTGGAGGTAACTAGATGGCATAGTGTATAGGTCACTGGGATAGGTGGAAAAGATGAACTAATATCCTCATGTAGATATTCTTGGGATATTGTTGACTAATACTGAGCTTGCAGTTGACTACCATCCCCAGGTATGTATTGTGGAGATGTTAGTCAAATATAATTTCAGTATTAATCAACAATACAGAGGAAGAGATATCCATTTAATAGCTGGGGAAACAAGTGACTTGACCAAACTAACACAAGTAGGAATTATCTCAGGCAAGACTTAAATGAAGTCCTCCTGACTCTAAAGTACAACACTATCCATTGGGCAGCTATCCATTAGCTTTATAGTGTACATTCTGAGATGGAGTGAAAAGACCCAAGTCCTTGATGGGGTTTGCATTAGGGTCCTATACATAAGCAGAGATAAAAAATTAGGTTATGGACAAGATAGCTATTAAAGAAAAATCACCTTCCTAATTACTGCCCTGACACTATTTGGTCTCAAGAGACATAGGAAGGAAGATAGTCTCCTCAATGTGGTCTGTTCTAGAATCACACACATATCTACAAATGATCCTATAAAAGATGAAATATGTGTATGTATATTTATTCTCTTAATTTATTCTTATTAATATATTTTAATATAATTGTACTTAATATATTTATTATATAATAGTACATATTTGTTATATACTATATCCAAATAGCATATAATCATATTATATATAGAGAAATAATATATAATTATATATTTATTAATATATTTTCTTTTTATTTGTTTTTCCTCCAATAAATATAACAGTTCTGTAAGATGTCTTTATTCTATGGTATGAAGGGGTTTCAGAAACTATCCATTAAACCTTACTTAGCTAATTCCTCACACCTGTATCTCAAATTAAGTTGTGTATCCTTCTGAGAAGCAAATACTTTGAGTCAGTGCTGAATACTGATGTAAAAATGAAGAATATTGGTAGGGAATTTAGGAAGTCTAGGATCTAATAACAGATCCCTCAGTTATGTGGCCTTAAATTGTATTGCTTGACTAAAACCATTTCTTTTTAAGGAGAAATGATCTCCATAAGATTCAGGTGAGTGAATATGTTATTTTTCTAAGTATAGAAAAGTCTCTCATAATTCCCTAAGCTTTCCTCCCACAGTAAAACAAAATAGAAATAAAATATTTTGTAGCTTTATAAAAGTTAAATGGTCTAGTCTTATATGACTTAGTCCTCTCTCCCTTTTTCCAAGCTTTTCAAGTAGAGGAGACATAGCAGTTCAATTCAATTAAAGAAAAATTTATTAAGTGACTACTAAGTCACTGTGCTGTTCCTGGGTTACAAAATGAAACTCTTGCTTCCCTCAAGGAGTTTATATCCCATTGGAGGAGACAACAGTTGTACAAGTAATAAAGCACAAAATAAATACAAAGTATTCAATGGAGAAAGAATCTAAAAATTGAGGGGATCCATTGTTTTTAACCCTTACCTTCCATCTTGGAGTCAATACTGTGTAATGACTCCAAGGAAGAAGAGTGGTAAGGGCTATGCAATGGGGGTCAAGTGACTTGCCCAGGGTCACACAGCTGGGAAGTGTCTGAGGCCAGATTTGAACCCAGGACCTCCCATCTCTAGGCCTGACTCTCAATCTACTGAGCTACTCCGCTGTCCCCGGGATCCATTTTCTTGATCTCGATCCCAAGTAAATATCTCTTGTAGTAAGTGGTACTAACTGGGTATTGACTGGAACTAAAGGCTCCATGGAAGAGATGAGGAGAGAGAATATTCCAGGCCCAGAGACAGCCTGTGCAAAGACATGGGAGTGAGTGATGCCATTTTATATTGGGAACAACAACTAGAATGACTGGACCAAAACATGGAGTATAAGGAGAATAACATGTAATCAGCCTGGATGAATAAGCCTGGACTTTGTAGACTCTGTGTTAGTTTAATTTTAAAGGATGCTAGTCCTTTTGTTAACTTCTAAGATTTCTTTTTTGGTCAGTATGAAGTCCTAGAAGAACTGACCGGCCATAGGTTACATGTCATGCATGCCAAGACATGTCCCAAAACAAATACATTCTAAGTGGATAAATGATCTCAATATTAAAGATGATACTGCTTAAAAATTAGAAGAGCTATGAGATAACCTCTCATAGCTATGGGTAGAAAATGTATTCTTAACCAAAAATGGGGTAGAGTCAAGTATGAAGATAAAATAGATCATTTTGATTGCTTGAAACTGAAGATAAGTAGGAAAATTATTGAATTGTTAAAAAATATTTTTGTATCAAATTTCCCTGACAAGGATTTGGTAGCTCAGATACATAAACAATTATATATAGAGAGGATATATGTGTATATACATATACAATTTGTGCATATGTATGTATAAAACCAATAGTCTTTCCATAGTAGATAAGTGGTCAAAGAATATGAGCAAACAGTTATCAAAAGAAGAACTGCAAAGTATTAACAACCATATAAGAGAATGTTCCAAATTACCAGTAATAAGATAAATGTGAGGTGAAAAAATTCTGAGGTTCCACTGTATACTCTACAAATTGGTAAAGACAACAAAAAAATGTCAAAAATCAATGTTGGAAGAGATATAGGAAGATAGACACACTGGTACATTATTGGTAGAACTGTGAATCAGTACAACTATTTTTGGAAAGCAATTTAGAATTATTATGAAAGCAAAATGACTAAAATGTCCATGTCCTTTAACCCAGAGATTCTGAAACTGGGATAAGGTCTGAGGAAGCCACTGATATAAAGAAAATCTCAATTTATATCAAAATATTTATAGTAGCATTTGTGTTGTCATAGCAAAGAATTGGAAACAAAGTAGATGCCCATCAATTGGGGAATGGCTAAGTAGATTGTGGCACATGAATGTAATGAAATATTACTGGAAGCACAGTAGCTAGCACAGGTAGCACAGTAGATAGAGTGCCACACTTGAAGTGAGGAGGACCTGTGTTCAAATCTGGCCTTTTTCTAGCTGTTGCTCTTCTTTTTTAGAACTGATACTAAGACAGAGGATAAAGGTTTCTAGAATTGGTATTAAGACAGAAGGTAAAGATAGATATAAGATGTAATTATAGATATATAGATATAACTTCTAGAAAAGATAATGAACATGATAAATACAATAGAATTTGGAAAGATCTACATATGCTGATGAAAAATGAAGTAAGCAGATGCAAGAAAACAAAATAGGTAATGACTACAGCAACATAAGAGAAAAGAACAAACACACATTCACACATACATACATTCACATAATCAAATTAAACATGAATGTTGAAAAACTACAAAGAACAAGCAGGAATCAAAAGATGAACTATGAGAAGCCACTCCTAACTTCCCCCTTTGCAGAACTGTATGTATTGCACATTGCAATATGATCAGACTTTTTCAATTTATTAGTCAGTTATACTATTTTTTCCTTTTTTCTATTTTTTGAACTTTAAAAACATTTTTTCATACGGGATGACACTCTAGGAAAAAGAGGGAAGGGATGCAATGGTGATACAAAAAATGAAACACACATATATGTTAATAAAGACAAAAAAGAATCGAGTTGTTTACATCACAGGCTGGTTATGCTCTTTCTTTTGATAGCAATAAATGATAAAGTGGAAGATTTTCTAGTGTAGGTCAAGCTATTTGATGGCATGGATTGTTACACTTCCCTTTGGTGTCCCCAGCATCTAAGATAAAATCTAGAAGATAAAACTCCTGCATATTTGTCTAATTGAATTGAATTCCCTGTCAGCACAAACTGTCTCTCTTCTCAAAATCTAGGTTCAGGTTGCCTTACAAGTTATTTGACTATATAACCAATTCTGAAAAAATCTTATAGACAAAATTCTATTCAACTATAGTTTGGATTGGCTTACTTTTGACATCCCTTCAATCTCCCAAAGTCTACAATTCCAGTATCACTGAGACTTGTTGAAATGGGACTTATGAATTGAATAGGGCTCATGAAAGGAGGTGACATTCAAAGGGAAAATATTAGACAAAGGATAGCATAATAGCATTTTATATCAAGAATGCTTGCATTTAGAGGCACCTAGGTATCGCAATGGATAGAGTGGCAGGCCTAGAGGCAGGAGGACCTGACTCAGATCTGGTCACAAACATTTCCTAGCTCTGTGAGCCTGGTAAAGTCATTTAATCCCAATTGCCAAGCCCTTGCTGCCTCTCTGTCTTAGATTAAATTGACTAAATTAAATTGATGAATTAAATTTTAATTCTTTTTAAAAATCTGTATATTTGAGAAAATTGGAAAGTAAAATGGTTGGAGCCTTTGAGTAATAGTCAGTGAAAAAAAAACAAATGAAACTTAAAATGGTAGCACAGTACAGACCACCTCTCCTTTATAGCAAATTCATCTGTCTATAATTATTCACTGAAAATACAGAAGATTAAAAAAATGAAATTATCTAGTAGGAATTTGGACAATTTTATATCCTCAGAAATATTCAAAGGTAACAGTTAGTATCCTTAGTAGAAAGATGGATAAAGAATAGATTATTGCCATTTTGTAATCACAAAGAGTAAGAATTCAGTGTTTCTGTTCATGAAATGATCAGAGTGAGTATGGGATTTCCCAGTAAGCAGCTAGTTAAACTTCTGATTAAGCATATGTTCATAGCCATAGGACTATGGAGAACTTCAGTCCCTGAGAAGTGAGGACTCACCTTGTGAGCTCATTTTAAAAGAGGAACCTGAAACCACACTTCTAGAGATATACCTAAAATTGGTCTGCTTATTTGAATGGTTCTGGGGGATATTTTTAACTGTAAGAATAGAGATTTGAACCCCGGACTTCAATCCCCAGAAGCCCTTCCTAGTTCCCAGATTGCCCTCTAATCTCCCTGAATCTCACCTGAGTGCGAGATCACAAAGTATTATTTAAACTGACTCTCCAGGTACCCACTTTCTCTCAGCTTCCGCTTCTAGGGAGAGGGTGCTCTCTACCAGGCAAGCAAGATATAGAGTGAGTGGTTGAGAATGGGCTCTTTGGGCCTAGACATGTGCTTTCTTATTTTGTATTTTCTTTATTTCTTAATCTTTAATAAACCTCTAAAAATATAATACTTTTATTACTGGAAACTAATTTTAATCTTAACATAACTACTTATGCTTTAATTAATACATACCACATGGGCACAGGAGATGCTTTAGTGAGACACAAGATGGATAAAACAATTGCATAGCACTAGGAACAATAACTTCTAGTGAGACCAGAGTATGTCTTCCCAAAGTAGAAGATATCAAAGGAATATAGCTCAAGAGAGATATATACAAGATGGTGCCCCATCTGAGCTTCAGGTATCTTACTATGAAAATTGGAGGACTTCATTGTTGGCATCTGGGATATAGTGCCCATTAAATTAAAGCTGGAGAGATCCCAGCTCATTGTTAATACAGGATTTATCAGCTTTATCTCTTTATAGAATTTACAAGAGAATTTTGGAGGAGACATGAAGAATGAGAAATCTGATTAACTTGTTCTCTCACACCTATGCCCATCCTAGGTACCCATAACCCCCAAAACTCAAGCCTAAGGACATTAGTTAAAGAATTCTAATCTCCTATGATTACAAAAGATATGAGAGGATCCCTGAAGATGAAGACAGGATCTAGCTTCTGGTGTACCTCTCCCTGTTAATTGGAGGCTGAGAGGGACTCAATTAATAATGCTCTAATTTCTCTTAACCCTAGTAAACAAAGGGGAACAAGACTCAGGGGAGAATAAAAGTTCCAAGTATGAACTTAGAGGAAAGTGAAACTGGTGCCAACTCTGCACCTTAGCTATGTCTAATCTGAGACTTTTAGATAAAGAAAACAGTAAAGAAAACTGAGTTCCATTCTTATCCTCCCTAGATTTCACACTGAAATGAACCTTGGAGGTAACCTAACATCAATTTCTCATTTTACAAGTGAGATAATGAGACTCTGGATGCCTGTACAAAGACTTCGGATTAATAAATAGGAAGTGAGATTTGAATTCAAGTCCTCTGTCTCTAAACCAAAAGTACTCTTTCCATTACCTCTACCTACTAGTTCTCGGTAGGGATCTCAGGCATATGGTTCAGTTATTCCCCTGGACCTCAAGCAGGCTTCTTCCTTCCTACCATTTTCTTCCCATCTTCTACTCATCCCCACATAGTATCCATTCCTCTATTCAAAGCTAAGCCCCTCATCACCATTGCCCTTTTTGCATATCAACCTCCCCATTTGCCTAAACCATTTTAGGCCCCCTAAATTGATTGACCCCATCTTCCCTTCCCCATACTCCCCAGGAAAAGAAAAAGAATTTCATGCCTATTTTTTCATTCTCCTTTCCTCTTTTTCCCCTTGTTCAGGGCTCTGGTGTTCATCAGGCCCTAGGGTTCTACAGGTTACTGAGAAAGACTGTCTGAAATTTTATGTATTTGTGTTTTTTAATAAATTTGCCTGTTGCCAAGTTTGGGTATTTTTCAGAGTGCATCTAAATATTTATATAAATATGTTGGGGAATTGAACTATTAAAAAGTTAGAAGAAAAGAGAATAATTCATTTATCTCATTGTGGAAAACATACATTTGTAACTATTAATCCAGTGAAAGATATTGTGAGAATATGCTAAATAAATTTGATTACATGAAAATGGGAAAAAAATTGTTCAACTAAAACCAATACATACAAGGGAAAAAAAAGAAAATATATCTGATGAAGAGAAATAGTGACAACAAATATAATATACATAAAAAGTTAACATCTAAAATCTATAAGGAAAAGACAGGTTGTGAAATTTTTACTAAAGAATGTATACATATTATAAGTATCTCTTCCACATTTTAGGTGTTGGGTCACAGTGTCCTTGCAATCTGGAAAATTCATGCAAAAATTTTTAGCCCTCTCTTCATACCAGAGAAGAAGTCAATTGTTTTTCTTTAATAGGATGCTTATACCACCTTATTGTAAAATTTAGGTTAAGTATTTTATGTAGGTCAATGTTTTGTGCTCTTTTCACAAAATTTATCTTTTTACCTATTTTAATTTAAAAAAGAAACTATATTTATGGTATTAAAAGACAAAATATATTGCTATTATACAATACTATATATGCATTGTATACATTTATGAGTTCCTGAACTTTTTCTATATCATCTGCTAGACTTCACCTGTCATCTGAGAATTCTACAAAAGTCCCATTCCCATTTAATTTCTTATGCTGACCCATTATATATCAAAACTGCAGTGGGGAAAGTAGTTATATGGAATGAATAGATACCATATATATCCATTTGTGGCATAGGAGTGGCATTGTATGGCTTGTAAAAGTATAGATGTCTCTAGGTTTTTCTCCCCATCCCCTTCTCCAAGGGAGACTTTAATTCCTGCCAGCAGGGGAAGCAGCAGGTTGGGGCTGGAGGGTGGTGCTCTCCTCAGAGAAAAGTGGGCTTGTTGTTATTCCAGTCCTATCCAACTCTTCATGGTCCCATTTGAGGTTTTCTTGGCAAAGTTACTAGAGTGGTTTGACATTTCCTTCTCCAGCTCATTTTAAAGCTAAAGAAACAGACAAACGGGATTAAGTGACTTCCCCAGGATCCAGAGTTATCAATTATCTGAGGCCAGATTTGAACTTAAGAAGATGAATTTTCTTGATTCCAAGCCTGGCACTCTATCTACTCCACCACCTAGCTGCTCTGTAGAGATCATTCTGTTCTCCCCAGAGAGAGGGGTCCTAGTAGGCTAAAATTATGTCTATCTACTCCCTTAAATATTGTTAGCTTAAGGGATACAATTTTTCAGGTTCATTATAATTTCTAATCACATTTCATTATGAAGAAAGAAGAGTCTCAAAGCTTTATGTCCAAGGCTTGACTCCCTTCCCACCAAATACCAATTCTACAATGAATGCACATTGCAATTTACCAAGAAACCTATTTATTCTGATAGCAAAACAGAAATCAGAGGAAATATACATATAAGAAAATATACCAGGTCATATAAAATGAAGAAACTGTCCCATTAATAGTGAGGTCATTCAGTTCATCCAAGAAAGGAGGCCAAGATCTTACTAAAAGGGAAGTTCCTCAAAGTCTTCCATGTAGCAAACAGGGGGCAGGGACCTTTTGGAGACTATCACCTCTCATGCATTCCCAGACTCTTCTTTCAGCAACCTGAAGTAGGGTTGGCCACATTCATCTTCCCTCTTGAAGCTGGAACCCACAAGCACCTGCAGTAACTTATAGAGAAGAGAAATGTAGCTCTCTTGCTCTGCCACCTGTACCCCACTCCTGACTCAAGTATGGGGCATTGGTTTCTACCAATAAGGATTCTTTTACCAATGGATTCAAGGATTGGTAATACATGTAAAAAAATTTCCTGAAGAAATATCCAATCTCATTAATATTCAAAGAAAAGGCAAAATAACTTTCAGATAGCCTTTCCTTAACAATTTGGATTTTTAAAAAAAGGTTTTAGAGTGACCAAACTCAGTATTTGTAGGTTTGTGAATGGACAGACACTCAGTTTAGTGACTCATTTTTAAGAGTAATGCACTTGTCTTAGAAATAAGTACCTTCTTTGACCTAATAATATTACCATTGTACATATGCATTAAATTGATGTCCTAAGAGAGGGAGAAAGAGCTATATCCACTTAAATGTATATTGCTACGTTATTTTTAATTTCAAATAAATAGACACAACCTAAATGTCCAACAGATGGTAAATACTTGAATAAACCTTGTTTTATGGTTGTAATGGAACACTACAATGACAATTAAAATGCTAAATATAAGAAATAATAAACAACTTTGGAAAGATTTAAATGAAGAAACAGAAAAGTGAAAGAAACAGAACTGAAATAAGAGTAGACACAGTGATTGTGACTATATAATTATTGCTAATATTCAGAGAAGTGTAAGGTTTGTGAAGCCCTTTGTGTATATTATCTCATTTGATCTTCATAATAAATTAATGAGTTCCATGCAGTTATTATCTTTATTTTTACAGATGAGGTAACTGAGGCTTAGAAAGGTTAAAAACACAGTGTCTAGCACATAGTAAACATTTAATAAGTGGTTGTTGAATGACTATCTTGTCTAGGGTTACATAGTTAGCAGGTGTCTGAGAAGAAATTCAAACCCAGATCTTCCTCACTTGGGTCCAGTACACACTCAAATATACCAAACTGCCTCTGATGTGAAATGAAAAACACATGGGTTTCAAGATAAAACAACAAAGAACACAGTGAAAGAGTGATAAGTTTCTATATAAATAGATTTTAAGCTTTCTTCCTCTTAAAGTTATATTTTATTTTCTTAACATTAAATGCAAAATAAAATATTTTCAATTAAATTCAAGTTTATTCAACATTAAGTGCCTATTAGGTGGAACAGCCTGTGCTAGCTGTTGGTGCTACAAAGACAAGGAGAGGGAGCTCTTCCTTAGCTGTCTTGGGGTCTCTTCACGGAAGAAAGATTGAAGTTCACACCTCTGTCCCTCACCTGTCCCAGTCCCATCTCTCTCTCCCTCTCCCTCTTCCCACCTCCCCAGTTTCTGAATTTCATTCTGTCTCCCTAGGTGGACTGACTCACTCAACATAGCAGGGGATTAAGGACTCAAAAGGGAAAAAAAGATAATTTCTGAAACCCATTTATTCTGGAATTCATTCTCTGTAAATATTTGTCTCTGTTAAATATAACCATCCAATAAATATTTATTAAGTATTTAATGTTTTATGCAAAATCTTATCGATATTTTTAAAAATATTATCTACATTCTGCTATGTATCCCTTTCATCTTTCTCCTCTAAGAGACCCATTCCTTATAACAAAGAAAAATAGAGGGTAAAAATAGTTTTTCAAAATGAACCAAAATATCAAGAATTCTTTTACTGTATTCACTGTTTCACACTGATAGTCCTCCATATCTGCAATGAAGTTATTATAAAGATGTCTTCTATTTTTTCTTTAGGACGATACTCATTATTCTTTCTCAGGATTTGGTTTTGATATTTAAATGATGTTTTTCTTCTGATTTAATTGTTATACTCATTATGTACATTGTTTCCTAGTTCTGCTCACTTCACTTTTCATCATTTCAAATAAATCATACCATTCTTCTCTATATTCATCATATTCAGTATTTCAGGATCTGCTCTTTTCAAAACCACTATGCTTATAGATACAAAACAAAATAAAAATGAAAGACTCTTCCCAGAAGGAGTTTGTCCTCTAATAAGGAAGATACAGACAACATCATGCTGGGTGGCTTCTGAGTTTACTCTCTCAACTCATTCTCAGATGATAAGGTAAGGTCACCAGAAGACACATATTGCATCTCCTCTCAGGGTTCTAGAACTAACCTTAAGAGGCTGTCCCTTCTAATAAAATGGCTTCTAATACTATTATTCAAGAGCATCCACAAGGATTCTGGCCAATATAATTGTACAATCTATATTTTCCCAATATCAATTAGTTAATTAATATTAACCAGTTTTATAAAGGGATATATATTGAAAAGATATAGTAGAACCCAAAGTACAATATCCATTTATATCGGAAATTGCACTCTCCTTTCTATGCACATATTCCAATCTTGTGGTTGCTACAAAATATTTCCCTTCCCTCCCATGGTGGGGGGTAGTGGTATTTTCTAGTTCTAGGAGTCCTTTTTTACCTTCACAGAATCCCCACAAAGTGTATTTATGGGTGTGGCTCTCTTGATCCTTGCTGGTAAGAGTCAAGTTCATCATTTTTTTCTACTACACACTACTGTGTAGTCTACTCATCAGGAGTGTCTACTCTTTACAAGTTTCAGAACTCAAGCTGTTCATTAGGTGACTTAGTTGTATTTTTACCTGGGCACTTACCTGGCCACCCTCATCTCAGTACACTCATCCAACTAAGAACAAAAAAGCAGAAATACATCATGAACAGAAGCAATATGTATTCCTGAACATATTATGACCAAGTGAGGAGACAAGGCAGCAATGCTGCTGCCCCAGGAAGAGACTTACAGGAACTCTTCTTCCTTGAAAGCTATCAGTTAACAAAGTGAGAGATTATCTGATCAAAAATTTTGCATACACACTCACTTCTTGCCACAGCATCCAATTAAATTGTTTCTGGACATCATGCTATAAGCCCATAGGAAAGAGGATATCTGAATGTGCTCAGAAGTGAAAGGAGATGCCTTTCCATTATGTATTCTCAGAAATAAACAAAGGCAGCTCAGTGGAGCAATAGATAAAGTTCTGAGCCTGACATAAGACATCTTTCTGAATTCAAATTTGACCACAGATAATTACTAGTTGCTTGACTTTGTTCAGTCACTTAACTCTGTCTTAGTTCTTCATTTGTAAAATAAAAATTAAAAATGCTGGAGAAGTAAATGGTAAACTCTAATATTTTTGTCAGGAAAACCCCAAATGGAGTCACAAAGAGTTGGATACTTTCTCTGACTCTCTCTTCATCTCTCTGCCTCTCTCTGACTTTCTGTCTCTCTGTCTATTTCTCTCTGTCTCTGTCTGTTGCTGTCTCTCTTTGTCTATATTTCTTTGTCTCTCTTTATCTCTGTTTCTGTCAATGTCTCTGTCTCTGTCTCTTTCTGTCTCACTCTATCTCTCTATCTCTGGCTCTTTCTCTCTCTCACCACCTCTACCCCACTGGAAAAAAGAAAAAATAAAACAAATTATTTGTAACAAATAGGCATAGTAAAAAAAAACAACAACAACAATTCCCTCATTGTCTTAAAGGATTTGAAAAGAAATTAAATAGATTTGTTCTCTTTGGATACAGAGGAGAGGACCAGGAGCATCAAGTGGAAGTAGCAAATATACAAATTTGACCTGATGTTTGGAAAACCTTCCTAATAACTGTTGTTATTTAGCAGTAGAAAAGTTCTACCTTGGAAATCAATGGGTTCTTCCTCATTGGAAGTCCATAAACAAAGAGTAGATGCTGAAAATGTCATCAAGGAAATTCTTATTCAGGTATGGATGGGACTAGATGAACCCTGAAGTCTCTTCTGATACTAAGATTCTCATGGTTCCATGAACTATGATTCTACTCATGGAACTTTGTGCCTAGAATCAAAAACAATGCTAAATTTGAAGTGAATTTAGATCTTGTCTAATCCAACTCTTTTTTTAGGTGATAAGAATGAGGTTAAGATTTCTTGGAATAACTTATCAAGTTCATACAATAAGTTAATGACATAACCAGGATTTGAACCAGGGTTCCTGATTCCCAGAGCAGAGCATTTCCTGCTTTTTCAGAGGCCTCCTCTCTAATGGAAGTTCATATTATGCTTTGGATTACAATTACTTGGGTAACCTTAAAAATCTGTCATTTCCCTCATGCATAGAGTTGCACATGATTTTAAGTCCTGGTGAGGAAAGAAGTCATTGTAATGACTCATATTTATATGTGCTTTTAGGGCAAAAATTAAAACACAGTTTGACATAGAATATGAAACCTCTAAGAAGTAAAATAACTTGACTATGAATATAGTTACTATATACTGGAACCAGAACTCACATCTTTTCATTCCAAAACACAAAATTACATCTTTCTACCATACCACATGTGAACTAGATAATTTCTAAGTCTTTTCCAGTGCTAACATTTTATGTAACACTCTATTATAACTCAGAATATCAAAATCACAAAGTCTCAGATTTGGAGTCAACTCAGAGTCCAACTCTCAACTACACAAGAATCTTCTCTACCAGATAAATCCCAACCAGGGGGTGAACCAGCATACCTTCAGAGTCTTGCAGTGATGAGGGAAAATATATTCTCTAGTTAATTGCATATCCATTTGGGATATTAGATTATAATATAATTACCAGTTTGGAGGAGAGACTTCTGGTTCCAGAGCCAAGATGGCAGAGTAGAAGCAGAGAAACTCAACAGCACAATGACAATCCATTCCAATCACTCTTAAAATAATGCCACAAAAAATGCAGGAGTGAAAGAACCAACAAGGAGACAGAAGGAAGCAACTTTCAAGAAGAGAAAAACCTAAAAAGGTAGGCAGAGAACATCTGGGGCACTGGGATGAGAAAGGAGCACAGCCAGCAGGAGGCTACAGCAAAGAGTGAGGTGCAAGACAAGGACAAACCACACACCCCCAACCCCACATCTTCTGTGCCAGTTTCTGAACCTGAGCCCAAGACTACATTCAGACTCTAAGATCTGATCTGGGAAGATAGAGGTACAAGCCAACATACACCCCTTGAGGTTCCAAGCAAATCTTCAGTGGGGTCCAGAATTCCAGCCCAGGGCAGTCTGTGATGAAGCAGCCTAATCTGTGTGGGCCTAAATTGAAGCAAGGAGCCCTAGCCAGGGACTATGCTGAGAACATAGATGCCAGTTTGGGATACTTGGTAGACCCAAAGCTTGGGCCCATAAGCCTCTTGCCAAAGACTCAAGGGCAGGGCAGTCTGCTGTGTGCCTGATTTTATCAAGTCCATAGTGAGACCAAAATCCCATACCTAGGTCTGAGGTGAGAATTTCATCCATCAACAGTCTCAAGGGTTAATTGAATATGGAGTGGGAGGTGATTCTCATAACTCCCAGCCCTAAGGTGATCATACCATTTTAATAGAACTGAAATTGTCAGAAACACAGAAATAAAGAAGCATCAAAGAAGGACTGAATCTTAAAAGGGAACCCTATCCTCCTGGAGAACAGAGCCTAACTATAAAAATATTGGAAAAATCAGCAGACAACAACAAAAAATGTACCTAACTATAGAAAATTTTCATGGAGACAAAGAGCAAGACACAGACACAGAAGGGGACAGTGAAAGCAAAGCAAACACATGCAAAGTTCAAAAGAAAAATATGAATTAGACACATGTTCTGGAAGAACTCTAAGAGGTTTTCAAAAAACAATTAAGAGAGGCAGAGGAAAAATGGAGAAGAGAAATGAAAGCAATGCAAGAATAAAGGGACCAAATGAAAAAGGAGGCTCAAAAGGTGACAGAGGAAAATTATTTCTTAAAAATTAGAACTGAGCAACTAGAGGCTAATGATTTCATGAGACATCAAGAAACAATAAAACAAAATCAAAAGAATGAAAAAAAAACAGAATAAAACATGAAATATCTCATTGGAAAACAAAAACAACTGACATGGAAAATAGATCCAGGAGAGACAATTTAAGAATTATTTGATATTAAATGATTACATTACATGATATTACATTAATTACATGATATTAAAAAAAACCTTTGACATTAATTACATGATATTGAAAAAAACCTTTGACATCATAATAAAAGAAATTATCAAAGAAAACTGTCCAGATATTCTTGAATAAGAAAATAAAATATAAAGTGAAAGAATCCACAGGTCACCTCCAGAAATAAATCCTCATATGATCAGATCCAAGAATATAATAGCTAAATTCAAGAGCACTCAAGTCAAGGAGAAAATATTGCAAGCAGCCAGAAATAAATAATTCAAATATCATGGAGCTACAATCACGATCATATAAGACTTAGCAGCTTCCACATTAAAGAATCAGAAGACATGAAATATGATATTCAGGAATGTGAAAGATCTAGGTTTATAACCTAGAGTCACCTATCCAGCAAAATTGAGTATATTCCTTTCAGGAGAAAACAAAGGTCATTCAATAAAGTAGAAGACTTTCAAGTATTCCTGTAGAAAAAAAAAACAGACCTAAAGAAAAAAATATGAAATCCAAACATGAGATCCAAGAGAAGCCAAAAAAAGTAAGTATGAAAGAGACTATTTAAGGGACTCAATGAGATCAAACTGAGTGTATTCCTAATGGAAAGAGCATATCCATAATTATTGAACATTATTCTTTGTAGGAGAGCAGATAGAAAGATTATATTTAGACAGAGGGTGGGGAAGTAAGCTGATTATGATGATATGATATGCAAAAATATATTAAGGGGTAAAAAATAGGGTTGCAATGAGAGAGAAGAAGGAAGGGAGAAATTATATAATGTAAAGAGGCATGAAAAATTATTCCAGTGGAGAGTAGGATGAGGGTCATGACTAATAATGCTTAAACTTTACTTTCATTGCAACTGGATCAGAGAGGGAATACAACCATACTCATTGGGGTATAGAACTATATTTTACCCTGAAGAGAAGTAGAAGGGGAATAAGACAAGGGAAGGGGTTGATAATTGGAGAGAGTGGGAATTGTAATGATGATAAAAAAGTAAAACACTGATCAGGAGGAATAGAATGAAAGAAAAAAGAACAGGATCAAAAGGGGAAAATAAGATGGAGGGCAATACAAAGTAATCATATTTCTGAATGTGAATGGGAAGAACTCAACCACAGAAAAGAAGTGTATACTGAAGGGATTAAATACCAGAATTGTACTCTATGTTGTTTACAAGAAACAGATTTAAGGCAGGGTGACACAAACAGAGTAAATATAAAAGGCTGGAGCAGAATGCATCATCTAAAGTAAAAAAAAAAAAGCATGAGTAACAATCATGATATCAGACAAAGCTAAAATAAAAATTAATCTTATTAAAAGAGATAAGGAAGTAAATTAAATATTGCTAAAAGGCGCCATAAACAATGAAGTAATATCAATAGTAAACATATATGCACCAAATACCAGTATCCAGATTTTTAAAAGAGAAACTAAAGGAACTTAAGGAGGAAATAGATAGTAAAACTATATTAGTGAGTAGTAGGGGGCCTCAACCTTTCCCTATGAGATCTAGATAAATCAAACAAAAAGATAAATAAGAAAGAATTTAAGGAAGTGAATATAATTTTAGAAAAATTAGAGTTAATAGATATTTGGAGAAAATTGAATAGGGATAAAAAGAAATATACATTTTTTTCAGCAGCATATGGTACATATACAAAGATTGACAATATATCCTAGGGCATAAAAATGTCACATACAAATGCAAAAAAAGCAGAAATTATAAATGCAATCTTTTCAGATAATAATGATAAAAATATAATTAGGAAAGGTTCATGGAAAGGCAAATTAAAAATTAATTATAAACTATCTTATCTAATTCTTCAAAACATGTAGATCAAAGAAGAAATCATAGAAACAATTATAGACTTCATTAAAGAGAATGACAATTACAGCCAAAGTACAGCCAAAGCAGTACCCAGGGGAAAATTTATATCCCAGAGTGCCTATATCAACAAAATAAGGAAAGTGGAGATCAAAAATTTGGGTATGCAACTAAAACAACTAGAAAAAGAACAAATTTTAAAACCCAGGAGAAGACTAAATTAAAAATCCTAAGTCAAAGAAGAAATTAATAAAATTGAAAATAAAAGAACTATTGAACTAATAAATAAGAATAGGAGTTGGTTCTTTGAAAAAATACAAATAAAATAAAGTATTTGTTAATCTAATCAAAAAAGAAAGAATCAAATTATCAGTATCAAAAAGGAAAATGTGGATTATACCTCTAATGAAGAGGAAATTAAGGCAATTATTAGGAGCTATTTTGCCCAACTATATGACAAAAAAATATGACAATCTAGGTGAAATGGATGAACATTTACAAAAATATAAATTGCCTAGATTAAAAGAGGAAATAGAATACTTAAGTAATTCCATCTCAGAAAAAGAAATTGAACAAACTATCAATGAACTCCGCAGGAAAAAATTCCCAGGGCCAGAGAGATTCACAAGTGAATTCTATCAAACATTTAGAGAACAACTAATTCTAATATTGTACAAACTATTGACAACCTAAGAAAAGAAGGAGTCTTACCAAATTATTTTTATGACACAAATATGGCCTAAGCCAGGCAGACCAAAAACAGATAAAGAAAACTACAGATCCATCTCCTTAATGAACATAGATGCAGAATAAAATACTTGAATAAAATACTAGCAAAGAAATTACAGCCAGTTTTCACAAGGGTTATTCACTATGACCAGGTAATATTTATACCAGGAATGTAAGGATGGTTTAATATTGGGAAAACTGTCCACATAATTGATATTATTAATAATCAAACCAACAGAAATCACATGATTATCTCAATAGATTCAGAAAAAGCCTTTGAAAATATATAACTATTCCTATTGAAAACATCAGAATGTATAGGGATAAAAGGGCCTTTCCCTGAAATAATGAGTAGTGTAAAAATGGAAATTTGAACCTCAGACTTCAATCCCCAGAAGTCCTTGGTACTTCCCAGAATTCCCTATAATCTCACCTGAGTGTGAGAACACAATTTTTATTTGAAGGGCTCTCTGCCTCCCAAGAGCCTCTCTTCTTCCTTCCGCTTCTAAGCACACCCATCTCTCTACGTGGCAGGTAAGATGTAAAGTGGCTGTGAATGGGCTATTCAGCCCTAAGCACATGCTTTTCTTATTTTGTATTTTCTTATTTCCTTGATTTCTAATAATCTTAATAAACCTCTAAAAATATACCTTTTATTACAAGAGATTAATTTAACTGTTACAGTAGTATTTATGTAAAACCATCAGCAAGTATCATCTGCAATGGGAATAAGTTAGAAGCCTTCCCAATAACAGCATGAGTGAAGGATGCCCATTATCATCACTATTAATTCATATTATTCTAGAAATGTTATCTGTAGAAATTAGAGAAGAAAGAGAAATTAAAGGGATTAAAGGAGGCAATGAGGAAACTAACTCTTTGCAGATGATATGATGGTACACTTAGAGAATCCTAGAAAATCAACTGAAAAGCTAGGAAAATAATCAATAATTTTAGCAAAATTGCAGGTTACAAAGTAAAACCCATATAAATCATTAGCATTTCTATATATTACCCCCAAAAGAAATCAGCAGCAAGAGTTAGAAAGAGAAACTCCATTTATAAGCACTCTAAACAACATAAAATTTAATTGGGAATCTGTTTGCCAAGACATACACAAGAATTATATGAACATAATTACAAAACACTTTCCACACAAATATAACTAGATTAAACAATTGGAAAACATTAATTGCTCATGGATAGGATGAGCTAATATGGCAAAGATGAAAATCCTACCTAAATTAATTTCCTTATTCACTTATTCATTGATGGGGCCATCCCTATCAAACTATCAATAAATTATTTTATAGAATTAGAAAGAATAATAACAATACTCATCTGGAAGAACAAATCATCAAGAATATCAGGGGGACTAATTTAAAAAAAATGAAGAATGGTGGCCTAGTAGTACCAGATCTTAAACTAATATAAAACAGTGATCATCAAAACAATCTGGTATTAGCTAAGAGATAGAATGGTGGATTAATGGTATAGAAGAGGGATAAATAACCTCATTAATCATGTGTTCTATAAACCCAAAGAATCTAGCTTTTGGGATAAGAACACACTATTTGACAAAAACTGCAAGAAAATTGGAAAACAGTATGGCAAAAATAAGGTTTAGATTAATACCTCACACCCTATACCACGATAAGTTCAAAATGAGTATATGATTTGAACATAAAAAGTGATATTATTAGTAATTTAGGTTAACATGGAATAGTATACCTGTCAGATCTGTGGAGAAGGGAAGAATTTAAGACCTGGCAATAAATAGAAGAAATAGAGAACATTACAAGGTGTAAAATGGATAATTTTGATTATATTAAATTTAAAAGTTTTTGTACAAACAAAACCAATGCAACAAAAATTAAAGGGGAAGTAACAAACTGGGGAAAGAAATGATAATAAAATTCTCTGACTAATTTCTCAAATATACAAAGAATTAAGTCAAATTTATAAGAAATCAAATCATTCCCCAATTGATAAATAGTCAAGAGATACGAATAGGCAGTTTTCATATGAAGAATTCAAAACTCTAAATAATCATATGAAAAATGTTTGAAATCCCTCCTCATTAGAGAAAACCAAATCAAATAGTCAATATTACAGGAAAAGAAAATAATAAATGTTTGAGGGGATGTGGAAAAATTGGGACATTAATGTATTGCTGGTAGAGTTGTGAATTGATCCAACCATTCTGGAAAGCAATTTGGAATTATGCCCAAAGAGATTTAAAAGAAAGACCCAGCAATACCACTGCTAGATATGTATTTGAAAGAGATTTTTTTAATAGGAAAAGTTTTGGTTGTACAAAAATATTTATAGTTGCAGTTTTTTGGTGGCAAAACAGTAGAAAATGAGGGGGTGTCCCTCAATTAGAAAATGGCTGAACAAATTGTGATATATGCTGGAGATTGTGCTATTGGAATGATGAACTGCTTGATTTCTATAAGAACTGGAAAGACCTACATGAACTGATGTGGAGTGAAATAAGCAGAACCAGGAGAACATTATACATGATAACTGAAACACCGTGGGACAATCTAATGTGATTGACTGATCCTAAAAACAATGCAATGATTCAAGACAATTCTGAGGGACTTATGAGAAAGAATGCTATCCACATCTGGGAAAAGGACTGTGGGAGTAGAAATCCAGAAGAAAAGATATAATTTATCACTTGTTTATATCAGTATATGTTTGGGGGGTTTGGTTTTAAAAGATTACTCTATTATAAAAATGAATAATATGGAAATAGGATTTGAGCAATAATATATATGTAACCCAGTGAAATTGTTTGTCTACTCTGGAAGCAAGGAGGGAAGAGGGGAGAGAGACAACAAGAATCATTTAACCATGGAAAAAATAAAAATACATAAATAATAAATAAATAATAAATTGTGTCCCCTAAAAAAAAAATCCAGTTTGGTTGCCTGCATTGACCAGCATCTAGTTTATTGTATTCTTAAAATTTCTCATACTCAATTTCTTCATCTGTAAGATGAAGGTAATAGTAAGGCTTTCTTGCCTATTCTCCCAAGATTATTGTAAAAATTAGATGACATTATGTGCAAATGACTTGAAATCATAAAAAAGCTCTTGAAAATACTACATAAAATACATACATTTTTATTATTATTGGTCAAAGAGAAGATGAGGAAATATTTCTCCTATTTGTTACTGAGATGGAGAATATGGGTAAGAAATCTAAATATTTAAAGAGAATGTTTCAGTGGTTTTTATTTTCCTTTCTATTTCCCTTTGTTGCAAGGGAAGGCTCATTGTGATGGAGGGAAAGGGGTTATCAGAAATAATTTTTAGGAAAAATGAAAGTCATCAATTTGCCTTCAAAACAATAATATTGAAGAGGAGGAGGAGTAATAGGATGGGTAGTGATGAATACATAGAAAGTAAATAATGAGGTAACATTAATAGAACATTTTCTCTTTAATATTCTTGCCATATAGGTAATATAAAATTCAATACTCACCTTTTACAGATAAGAAAACCTTGTTTCAATAAATTATAGTAATGGCACCTACCTCTAATTCTAGATACTAAGGCTTTTATGAAGAACCTACTATGTACCAAGAACTGTGGTGAGTGTTTTAAAGATATTACATCATTTGAGTCCTGTGAGGAGGGATAAACTAGTTTCATATGAGAAACGGAACAAATCAAAACTCCCATGTAGATTAGATCTCTGAGGAGCCCTGAATTTTCAGCTTAGAGGAGATGGAGAAAAGGAAGAGAGGAAGGAAAAGGAAAGAAAAGAAAGGAAGTGAAAGAAGGAAAGAAAAAGAAGGAAGGAAGAAGATAGGAAAAAGAAAGAAAAGGAAGGAAAGAAAAAAGGAAGGAAGGAAGGAAGGAAAAGAAAGAAAGAAAAAGAAAGAAAGAAAGAAAGAAAGAAAGAAAGAAAGAAAGAAAGAAAGAAAGAAAGAAAGAAAGAAAGAAAGAAAGAAAGAAAGAAAGAAAGAAAGAAAGAAAGAAAGAAAGAAAGAAAGAAAGAAAGAAAGAAAGAAAGAAAGAAAGAAAGAAAGAAAGAAAGAAAGAAAGAAAGAAAGAAAGAAAGAAAGAAAGAGAAAGAGAGGGAGGGAGGGAGGGAGGCACGAATTAACGAACGAAGGAAAGGAGGGAGGGAGGGAGGGAGGGAGGAAACAGAAGGGAGAGAAGTAGGAAGGGAGGATGAGAGGGAAAGAGAAGAAGAGAGAGAAGGAAAGGGGAAGAAAGGAAGTTAAGGAAGTTAGGTGGTAAAGTCACAAGACTAGTAAGTAGGAATCTAAACCCAGTTTTCTGCCTCTTCAGTGGGGATTTTTGTTTTCACTTTTTTTTCTCACCACAGCACATTGCCTCACAAAAATTCTCCCAGAGTCAAGACAATAGCTCTCTTTGGCCATTATCATTTAGGTAAACCCCATCAAACTAGCCCTTTTTCATAAAAATTACATGGTTTACAATGAAATTAATGAAGAATTAGGTGGTTTGTAATTTTCCTATAGGGCCCCTACACTAAAAGTCTGTTGGATCCTGACCAATAAAAAAAAAATACAAAGCCAAGAAATGATGTGTGGGCTATAATCCAGTTGTATAGATCAAGCATCCCATTGTGTTTACTGCTTAATCAGCATCTTCGTCTCCTAGCAAGAAAGTTTCCAGAAACTAAATTTGTTAAAGCCATTGTGAATAATGGGATTCGACATTACCATGACAGATGCTTACCCATACTTTTCATTTGTAAAAATGGTCAGAGAGAAGTTGAATTCATCAGAATTATTGAATGTGGAGGAATGAATCTGAAACTAGTAGACCTTGAATAGAAACTCACAGAAGCTGAAGCTGTACTTGGGAGGAAATCCCTTAAGAAAGGTGTGAAAATGTGCTAATATCTTCTATTAGGAATACTTCTATTTATGACAGTGATAGTTCAAGCAATGAACTATTGCTTCTAAATACCAAGCTTTCCTAGAAATATTTAACAAATTACTTTCCACTGTTTATCATTCCCAATCTAGTTTATTATTGTCTTTACAAGTCAATAACCTAAAATGAGGCAAATAGATTTTTTACAGAGATTCATTCTATTACAGAAGAAATGACTATTGCTTTATACCACAACCACCTTTTTTTCTATCCTACCTACTGATGAACTCTACCATGCAGAAACTAATCCTTTTGGAGGGCTTACGCCTTTCAACCATAGAATCTATGACTAATAGTTTCCTAATCAGGTAGTACCTAACAAAATCCCTTCTATCTAGGAGGGTCCAGATATCTTTCACTTTATACCCTCATATTATCTCACCATTTGTGTAAACTTGGCCCCTCTCCTCAGCTTTCTAGTTCTGGAATGATTATTAAATCAATACTGCCTTTGCAACTGCAAAAGATATGTCAGTATACTCCCTTATGACTATATTCACTATCACTATTACTTTCCAAACCAAAACACCTTTCCCTAACCAGTATTCCCCCTTATATATTGCATATATTGTCTCCCTCCATCCTTTAGAATATAAGCTTCATGATGACAGGGATTTTCTCAATGTTTTATATGTATCCTCCCTAGTACATAATAAATGTTTAATGGATTTTTATTCATTCATTCATTTCCAATGGAAATGTTAATTAGTAGTAATTTTTATCAGTTTTCATTTGAGATTGGAATTAAACTTGCAATTTTGAAAACACAATTGTGTAGTAGATTCATAGTCTTGATAAGGGAACCTCCAGAATAATTCCTCAGTCTATACCTTTGTGAAATTGATACTATGACTCAATATCTTTTTTTAAAACCCTTACCTTCCAACTTGGAATCAATATTGTGTATTGGTTCCAAGGCAGAAGAGTGGTAAGGGCTAGGCAATGGGGTTAAATGAGTTGCCCAGGGTCACACAGCTGGGAGGTGTCTGAAGTCAGATTTGAACCTAGGACCTCCCATCTCTAGGCCTGGCTCTCAATCCACTGAGCTACCCAGCTGCCCCCTCAATATCTTTTAAAATCATTCAGCCAAAACATTTTCTTGAGACTCCCACATGTCAGGAATTTGTTGCCTGGAAGTTTTGTGGTTCCAGTTCTGTTTTCAATCCCAAGATTAAATAGGCAAAACCCAGGCACCAGGTGCATATGTAGCAAAGGTGATTGTTTTAATGAGTCTCCCAATCAGAGTGATGAGAGCACAGGATAAGTATGGAACCTTTGTCAAAAGGATAAACCTTCCTTAGAGGTAGAATGAGTCCTAGTCCCATTCTGAGAAATGTGGGCCCAGAATTCTTTGCTTCATGGGCACAAGGTACTTATCTGATCGAACCCTAGTTATTAGTGTTGCTTCTTTATAATTAGTTAACTGAGTACCAAGAGGACAGATTCTTATGAGAAGAGGAATCCTTGTGATATGTAACCTATGAACCAACCCATTTTGGAATGGTCAAATAAAGGAGACCCATTTTATATGCTTTCTCTCACTTGAGCTCCAAGATCATTCTCCTTCCCTACAGTCACCAGGAGGAACAATGATAATTAAACAAGAATACATGGCAGTGGGAGATATGTAGTTGCTATTGGAGGAAAATTCAAGGACATTGTTCCTGGACTAAAAATTCCTATGTAGAAGAAGAGAGAAATGAACTGACTCATGGGTAACCACAACTTAATTCAAACAGAGTACTGGCCAGGGGTCAATTGTTAATTTTTCATCATGAGCATTTATACTTCAGAAATTAACAAAGACTTAAAAATCAAGACTTGGTTTATTGTTTTGCTGATTGTCTTGACTTATGAAGTTGGTGGAGACCATGTTAATAATACAGATTTAATATAAAAGCGTACCTAGCCTACATTTTTCCCTAGAAAGTTGGTTGTTACATATTACCAGCATATCCTTAGTACCAGCTACCTAGAGAGAAATTTCCTTAACACCATATTTATCAAAGGAACATTTATATGGTAACAGTGGGGTGACATGAGCAGCCAGCAAAGCTGAACTTTGCCATCCTTCCATGATATTGCTGGGGTGGTCAGAAGGTATAGATCCAAAATAAATAAAAAATGTGCATCTTTAACCTTCCTAAGAGTCTAGAGAATGGGCTCTCTGAGTATGTTATGTTTCCTGGATCTGTTCATTTGTTCATATACAACTGGGATTTACAATTTATGAATCTTCTGTAGTAGAGGAAAGAAAAAGCTGCTTCATACCTGAAGACCTTATTATGAATTCAGTACCTTTGTGAAAGGAGACTCTGTTGGAATATATAGGAAACTCCTAGACATGAACTATTCTTAGGCTTCTTATTATATATTTCATTAAAGTTTTATTCATGGGCTGGGGGCAAAGCAACAACAACAAAAAAATACTGACAGTTCTGGGGTCAGATTCCTTAGAAACTAACCTCGTCCATGTGAGCCAAGGACCTTATGTAGGATAGGAATGATACTTGATTTCTTTATGTAATCTCAACATTTCCTTTGAGGTGATGATATTTACAATGGGCCAATATGGAGAGGACAGAGAGTTGGAAGCATTGTACTTTGATAAATGGAAAGGAATGAAAGGAATTCCCAAGGGTGAATCCCAGCCTAGTGGGAGTGATCAGTAGAAATGGATGGAAGATTTTCTTTGAGATCCCATAGGGCTTAAGCCATTTAGATTAAAAAAAATATTTTTCTTTTTTTTATGGATTGAAATTTTTTATTTAATTAATTAATTTAGAGTATTTTTCCACTGTTACATGATTCATGTTCTTTCCCTCCCCTCCTTCTCCCCCTGTAGCCAACCCACAATTCCATTGAGTTTTACATGTATCACTGATCAAGACCTATTTCCATATTATTGATAATTGCACTATGGTGATTATTTAAAGTCTACATCCCCAATCATATCCTCATCAACACATGTAATCAAGTAATTCAACAAATATTTTTAAAGTAGATACCATATTAAAGATTCAGTGTTATATGGTGGAGTAGAAAGACAAAGCAGAAAGTCTCTGCTCAAAAAAATGCATTATCCTGAAGAGAACAGGGCATGTATAAATGTAGAGACTGTGTCATTTTTTCCTTGAATAATTGTATAACAAAGTCAAGGATGTAGAACAGAATAAAAGAACTCGAGTAGAGATTGTTTCAACTGGACCTTTTGGTCTTACCCCAATTTTGATTTGCATAGCAAATCTTGTCACCACAGTTTCACATGATGCTTCTATAGTTTTACTTTGAACTAATAGTGGCTCTGGTTGGCTGATGAAAAATACACATCAGTAAACTCTGATGAACTGTGGTTTTGCATGGATGTCAACTCACACCCATAAGATAATCTGTCTTAAACTTGAGGTAACATGGTGGAGGGGGAATATGAGAGAGGTTATACAAAGAGAAGGAAATCCAAGGTAATTTGAGAAAAGAAAGAATATTAACAATTAGAAAAGTCAAGGAAGGCTTCAGAAAGAATGTGAAATCAGAGAGGGGACTTGAAAAAGAAAAATTTAGAGTCAGAAAATTTAAATTTAAAAATTTAAATTTAAAACTCTAAAAATTTAGAGTTGGAGTTAGTGTTTTTTTTAACATTATTTTATTTGGTCATTTCCGAACATAATTCATTGGAAACAAAGATCATTTTCTTTTTCTCTCCCCCACCCCACCTATCCCATAGCCGACGCACGATTCCACTGGGTATCACATGTGTTCTTGATGTGAGAGTTTATAGAAATGCACAAAAGTGAGAGATGCAATATTAAGTTCAAGAAATAATTAGTGTCCTAGACAAATGGTATAACTTACATGGATTTAGATAATATAAAATAAGATTAAAAATTAAAAAATTGGATCTAAATGGTGGAAAGCTTTGAATTCCAGGCTAAAGAACTTTTTTATCCTTCTGTGTAATCACCGAGCCACTTGACCAGACTTATGCCTTAGGAAGATTATTTTAGCAACTATTAGGAGACTGGTTTAGAGGAGAATGACACATAATTAAAATAATCAAATCAGTGTTAGATGAAAACTTAGAGGCCTCATCTCTGTTTGAGCACCCCTAGAGCCAGAATGTGCTATCACATAAGGTTGCACCTTCACAACTCCTACCCCATAACCCCATTGAGAGAATTAATGTCAGTTTGGAGATGGAAGAAGCCATGATAGCCACCATCATCACAACCATCATTACCACTATGATTTTACTAAGCAACTGCACATGTATTTGAATTTGTACTCCTTGAAGTTATAATTATGTAAACTCTGGTAATTTGCTCTAGCCCAATGGAAATATGGAGTCAGATTTAGAATAATACGACCACTTTAGGGAATACATTATTCATACTAATTAGGACCTGGTTATTCAGTCCAGTCCCTTCCCAGAGAAAGTCAAAAGACTCAATCTGAAACATGTAAACTCACCCGGACCTTCCACAGAAAGGAAATAGTACTGTAAAAAATACTCAAAACTTAATCAAGTATTTGTATAATAAAAACACAGGAGGTGGGCTCATCAAAGAGAAGGATAGCTGAGATAATAATGGTCTTAGCTAGTTCCATTCCTCTGATCAAAACAGATTTGACTTGCTCAGGTTTTTGCTCCAGAAGGCAAAATTAATGTAAATGGGTAGAATTTGTGGAGAGGCAAAAGGAAAGCTTTCTACCATTTATCCACACCTTGCCTCTTAAAAAATGTTAAAATACCTTGGGAAATAATGGGATCTTTAAGGAAAAGTTGGATGACCACTCCTTACTCACATTATAGAAGAGTGGCTTTCCAAACTATTTGACTTCAGGAACCTTTTCCGTACTTAAAAATTATTGAGGACCATAAAGAGCTTCTGTTTGTGTAAATTATATTTATTTATATTTAATGTGTTAAAAATTAAACCATCAACCATCTTAGTAATATTATGAAAATAGATTGAGCTCATGGATCCCCTGAAAAGGGTCTGAGGGATGCGCATGTATTTCTGGACGCTACTTTTGATTTTGTAGAGTGATGTGTTCAGGTATAAGTTGGACCAGATGGCCTGAAAGGTATCTTTTGCCTCTGAGATTCTGTCATTTTATATGCAAGATATTGATTTGAGAATACAAATTGACTCAAGTCAGAACCAATCAGTGTGGAAGTTTCACTATCACACCAATTTCACACAGATCTTTAAATGACATTTCATACCCTCAGCACATAATAAGTCTTTAAATAAAGGTTATTTACACTCAGAGCTTTCATTCTACTAGTGGGGAGTGAGGGAAAGGCATAATGTAAATAGATAAATGCAGAGTATCCCAAAAGTCTTAGTGCAACTTTAAGCTTTATTAATACTTTAGGGGCGCACTGTACAATACAAGTTAGGGAGTAATCAGGCCAGAGCAATAATCTCAATGTAGTGCTCAAATAAAATAAAAGTAAGAGACAGCAAGATAAGTTTGAGAGAAACTTTGCTGCAAATTTTATTTGAATTGAATTGCATTGAACTGAATTGAGTTGAAAAGACCCAGAGACTATGGGAGGGGAAGGGGGAGCGAAGGGAGCAATAGAAAATGATTTTTGTAACCAAGGAATAATGTTTGAAATTGACCAGATTAAAAAAAAGAAATTTAAAAAAAAGAAAAGACCCAGAGGAAGGTGTCCAGTACATTGGACATTTTTGTCTGTGGAAGGAAGAATCTGGGCCAAAATACATAGGATGTTATTATGGTTGCTCAGTCATTTTTAGTCATGTATGATTCTTCATAATCTCATTTTGGGTTTCTTGGCAAAGATAACTGAGTGATTTGCCATTTCCTACTCCAGCTCATTTTTACAGATGAAGAACTGAGGCAAAGTTAAGTGACTTTTCCAGGATCACACAACTTATGTCTGAGGTCAGATTTAAACTGGGGAAGAAGAATCTCCTTGACTTCAAGCCTGACATACTATCTACTGTACAACTCATTGTCCTGATGAGGAATCATCAATGAACTATGAGTTGCACTGTTTGGAGAGAGAGAACCCACATTGATAAGACCATGGATCAACTCATGTATTAGGAGATTAATATTAGATATAAGCCTATATCACAGCTAGGGGTAAAGCTGTCAAATACTGTGACTAGAGCTCTAGGTGTTACTTTATATATACTCTAGTACCATTATTTGAGGGCAAATCCAGACTCGGAAAAATAGCTGAACAAAGAGAAGAGGTGTATGTAATCTATAAGGATAGAGGCATTTAGGAGAGATGAATGGTACCTGTGCTAGACTAGCCACCTATATATTGTCTATGACTTTTTTTTAAGGATTACATGACACAGTTTTTAAATGTACTTGTGAATTTGCATGTTGTCTATAACATTCACAGACCTATTGTAAGCAAAACACCATAAAACGTGGCCCTAAATCAACTGTTAAAGAACAATTCATTTGGGAGTGAGGAAAGAACTCAGTGTACTATAACACCAATTCAAAGGAGAGGAAAAGAAGCCTAGCACAGGCTGCTTGGGAGGTTACCTCTCTTAACTATTCATTCTTATTTTAGAGTTGCTAAATTCAGTTGTTTCTGACCCCTAAACTTTAGTGCAGAAAGACCTGAGTCCAAATCCAGTCTCAGACACCCTAGGCAAGTCACTTAGCTCCATTTGCCTCAGTTTCCTCATCTGTAAAATGATCTGGAGAAAGAAATGGCAAACCATTCCAGTATCTTTGCCAATAAAACCCTAAATGGAGTCACAAAGAGTTGGACAAGCCTCAAAAAATGACTGAGCAATAACAAGAAAACTTTAGAGCCCTTGACAAAAGCCCTGATTGCCTCACCCTATTTGTAGTTTTGTTTATGATTCAAATATGACCCTGACTCACTAAAAAGAATACTTCAGACACAGGAAGAGAAATTACTAGTCTCTTCTCTTTTCTCAAATTATGATGAATTATTTGTAGCTGTAGGGGTTGCATATGCCCTCCAAGTAGAATAGAAGATCGTTGAACATAGAGGCTGATTGTATTGCTCTATATCACCAATACATTGATACCTCTGACTGTGCTTTTGTTGAACTGAATGAATTGAATAAAACTAAGGTGAATTGATCTTATGTAAGCCAGTCTGAGACTTGCCTTTCTGGGCTATGAAATGGAACTACCTAGAAATGGAGGAGGAGGAGGATATTAATAATAATAATAATAATTAATAATAATAATAACAATAGCTAGCATTTATATAGAAGCTAGATGCCTCAGATATAGTGTTGGATCTGAGTCAAGAAGACCTGAGTCCAAGTCTAGCTCCAGATACTTAGTAGTTATAAGACCCTGAGTAAGCCACTTAACTTCTGTTTACCTTAATCCACTAGATAAGGAATTGGCAAACCAATCCAATATCTTTGCCAAAACAACCTCATGGACAGAAGGGTCCACAGTGTCAAGAAGACTCAGACACAACTGAACAACAACATTTATATAGTACTTACTATGTCCCAGAGACAGTACTAAGTGAATTATAATTATCTCATTTGATGATTCTTACCATTGCCCTAGGAAATAGATGTTATTATCATCCTCATATTATAGATGAGAAAACTGAGGCAAACAGGGACTAAGTGACTTGTCCAGGGTCGTGCATAGCTAGTAAACGTTTAGGGCCAAATTTGAACTCAGATCTTCCTGATTCCAGGTCTGGCACTCTAGCATCCAAGTAATGCCTTTTATAGTTGTAAGTCTCAAGTTTACATGTTACATATAAGATCTCTCAATGGGGGATGGGGGAAGGCAAGAAAGAGAAAATAATTTTTGTTCATTAAAAAAAAACAATTAAATTTAAATTAAGCTAATTCATGCAAGTTATCATTGTTTGTCTGTGGATATGCTCTTTTAGGATCAGATTGTACCATGACTCCTCAAAGCCTCTAAAAATTCAGTCTACTCTTTTAAAGCAATCTCCTCGGAGTATATCCTAACACAGGAAACCAATAGTATAAAATAAAATAATTAAAGCAGATAATGAGATAATACTTTTGAAGTGCTTAGCCTAGTGCCTGACACACAGTATGTGTGGCATATGTATTATTAATATTCCCAATCTGTGTGATCTTGTATAAGTCACTTCTGGGCCTCAGTTTCTTTATAAAATAAGGGGGTTGGGCATAATCATCTCTTAGGTCCCTTCCAACTGTAAAATATTAGGATCTTCTTTCCAGCATGATCTCTCCCAATCCATCCAGGGCTGCCTTCTAGAGCTAACTCAGGCAATATAAGATTGAAGTAATTTCTCCATATGGTTTTTGAAGGAGAAAGAGAATGGAACAAAAAGTTAGATACCACTAATTCTGATCTTTTAGGCAAGTAACTTTTGGTCTCTGAGTGCCAGTTTCCTCTCCTGTAAAATAGACATATAATGCCTGCACTTTATTAATTTCCATTATTGCATCGGGCTAATAGATGATACACATGAGAGCACTTTGCAAACCATAAAGTGATCTACAGATGAAGCATATTGTCACGGTTGTGGTTGTGCTTGTTATTTCAGAAGTATGTATCTTGGAATATTCTTAGCTGCGCTCTTTGTGGTAGCAAAAATTGGAAAATGAGGGGATGCCCTTCAATTGGGGAATGGTTGAACAAATTGTGGTATATGTTGGTGATGGAATACTATTGTGCTAAAAGGAATAATAAAGTGGAGGAATTCCATGGGAACTGGAACAACCTTCAGGAAGTGATGCAGAGCGAGAGGAGCAGAACCAGAATATTATACAGAGAGACGGATACACTGTGGCACAATCGAATGTAATGGACTTCTCTGCTAGCAGCAATGCAATCATCTAAGACAATTCGGAGGGACTTATGAGGAAGAACACTATTCACATTCAGAAGAAAAACTGTGGGAGTAGAAACACCAAAGAAAAACAACTATTTTATCACATGTGTCAATGGAGATATGATTGGGGGTTATAAACTCTAAATGATCACCCTAGTGCAAATATCAATAATATGGAAATAGGTCTTGACCAAAGACACATGTAAAACCCAGTGGCATTATGCGTGGGATATGGGAAGGGGATAAGAAAAGGGGAAGGAAAGAACATAATTTTTTTAATCCTGGAAAAATGCTCTAAATTAATCAATTAAATAAAACTTTAAAAAGAAATTTTAAAAAGAAAAAAAAAGTATGTTATCTTGGGCACTTCCCAAGGTTAGGGTCCATGATCCCTCCTTTCCATCTCCAAACAAGGGTGTATAAAACTAGTCCTGGGTAATAGATTAACTTCTTGACTAACTCTTGCTCTAGCTATACAGCTCATCCTATGGCAGCCCAATTGAATAAATATTCCCAATGATTCCCCTAAGGCTAGGTTAGACCTGAAGAATATTCATCAGCCCTTCAGCACTGCCCCAAACCTATGGGCAACCCTCTTCACAGCCTCCTTCACTTCCTTGTTGCGTAGAGTGTAGATGATAGGGTTGAGAAAAGGAGTAAGCAGGGCATATATCAAGGCAATGAGTTTGTCTGAGCCCTCTTCCCGTCCACCTGGGGACCCTACATAAACAGCAAAGGCTGAGCCATAGAACAAGGTCACCACCATCATATGGGAAGAACAGGTAGAGAAAGCTTTAGCCCTACTGGTGGCTGTTGGCAACTTCAGCACAGCCCTAAGGATGCCCCCATACAACAGCAAGATCAAGATAAAATTGCAACCAGTAGCCACACCAATCACAGCTCCATGGACCCGGGCATGCCAAGCAGTGTCCACACATGCCAGATGCATAAGTGGTGCAAGGTCACAGAAGTAATGAGCAATCTCCACTTGGCAGAAGGACAATGAGGCAGTGAGGCAGGTGGGCACGAGTGCCGCAGAGAAGCCAGCCACCCAAGAGGCAGTTGCTAGCCATACCCGCACCTGGCCACCCATAAGACTATGGTAATGGAGAGGGCGGCAAATAGCAAAGTAGCGATCAAGGGCCATGACACCCAAAAGGTAGCATTCAGTCATACCCAGTGAGTGGAAGACATATAACTGAGTGAAGCAGACTGTAGGAGAGACAGGTGAGGGCCCATGAAGCACTGTGCATAGGAGGGTGGGCACTGTGGTGCTGATGTACCAGAGTTCCAGGAAGGACAGAATGCTGATAAAGAAATACATGGGTGTAGCCAGCCCAGAGTCAGCCTGGACTAGGACGATGATGAACATGTTACCAGCCAAGGTGAGGAGATAGATGAACAGCACACCCAGGAAGGCGAATGGTTGCAGGAACGGGGTAGGAGTGAAGCCAACCAGGACAAAGTTCTGGATCCAGGTTTGATTAGCACAATCCATGGCTCCCAGGACTGGAATTAAGTGGTGGTGATAGGGAGGAGGTCAAAAAGTTAGGTGGTTTAATGGAAAGGACACTGGATTTGAGGTGAAGGACTCCTACTCCTAGATCTGCCATTTCCAAGCTAGGAGACCATAGACAAATCATTTCATTTCTTTGAGACTCATTTTCCCCTTCTCTGTTTCAATACTTCTAATCAAAAGATCAATTATTTCATCAGTTTTTTCTCCTCCACAGATGTAGATTTTGACCCTTCTGTGTCTTAAGAAATGGTATGATGAATTTCTATTGCAAAAATAAACAAAGAAATAGAAGACTAGATAAAAGGATAAATAGATTTCTTTTTCCTTTCCTCTGGTGATGAAGCTACAAACTTAGAAAGACTGTTTTTTAGATAAGATGATACCATCTGTCTACTCTTGAAACTTTGAAAACGTGTTAAAACTTGCTGGGTGTCGGGGTCTATCGGCATAGACTTCAGGAACCCAGAGTCACCTCCACACCCTGATAAGTAAGACTTTTTTACAGTCATTAATGAAAGTCCTCATCTTAAGTATGCAGAGTGTTCTTTAGATAGCTTGGAAATAACAAGAAGTTTCATTTATGCAGCTCTTAACCAAAATAATTTCTGGGCAACATCCCTGCAGACTATGGGCAAAAGTATTCCTATCTCCATGTGATGAAGAAGAAAATTAAAATAAATGGATTCTGAGAAGTGATTTATCCAAAGTCACATAGCTAGTTAAGTGCTGAGTCAGTACCATGCTTCCTGGTTCTAAGTCCAACAGGCTTTCTATTCCATGACATTTGCCTCACAAGTTTAGCCAGGCAGGATTCCAGGACCATGGGCCAAAGTCCCTGACTAATCCATTCCTTACCATGAAAAGGTATCCAACAGTCATAAACTTTTACTCTCTCTCTCTCTCTCTCTCTCTCTCTCTCTCTCTCTCTCTCTCTCTCTCTCTCTCTATCTATCTATCTATCTCCTGGTTCTTGATCCAACATAAACTGTTCTCACAAATATACAATATGCGAGTTCTCACCAAACATATTCAGTTGCTTTCTGAGAAAGTACTTTCCTCATTGCCAGGAGCCCCTAATCCATCAGGTGTGAAGGGAAGTATTGCCCCATCCCTTTCAGAGACAAGAAAGATCAATCATGAAGCTGCCCTTTGGGGCATGATGATTTAACTGGAAGATTCCCCAGGAAAAAAAACAGATATGAAAGGAGAAGGAAACAAGGACCCTAAGAATCATACCCCCCAGATCAGGAAACCATAATAGGGTACTAAAAGGGAAGTGACAAATGAAAATTCACCAATTAAGGAATTATAAAAAGAGACAGCTATGGAAAGGAAATTTCTGAGGACTTGCTAGATGACAGCAGGGTATAGTAAAATATGCACTGTACTGGATTCTAGACTTGCTTCTGTTATTAATTAGCTATATAATCTTGGGCGAATCATTTCTTCTTGGTGAAGCGTATTTTCTTTGCTAGGAAAATGAGATTTGATTAAGATTCTCTTTAAGAATATCGAGAATAAATTGATGAGGCACAAGATTCTCTTCCACTTCTGACATTCTACAGTTTTATGAGGGGAGTGTTACCAATGGAGAGGATCATGGAAGAGGAAATATTTTGGAGAGAGGACAGAACTAGCACCCCTATACTTCTAGCTTCCTCTTCTTAGATTTGGAATCTGTAAAAACAATGATAGTTGGCATTTTTATCACAATTTGTGAAACACTTTATCTTACATAATTCTTTAACAACAACCCCATCAGTTATTCAGGATAGGTATTATTAATTATAGAGGTGAGGGACCTGAAGCTTGAGCAGTTTAAATTATTTGTCCAGGGTAACACGAACTAGTGGGATTTTATCCAACATTCATTCCCCTATAATATTGCTATCTGATTGAACAAGAAATCACACCCCACACTGCTGCTGGTCCTCACGATAACCATTATCCTTCTCATATGTCTTCCCACCTCTCCCATACCTGAAGACATCATGCAAGAGATCTTCTGCTTCTTGGACATTCTACCCTTATCTGTAGACTCTCAGTAGCTCCATCTCCCACACTCCTTAGGCACTTGAATCACTATGCTCCTTCCTCTTGACACTATCCCCATAGAAGTCACTATGTATATTGTTTCTCAAGGGTAGGTATCTCTTCCCTTGGGGGAATGTAAGAACTTGAGGTTGATCTCACTCTTCAGTTGATTCATGAGCTTTGGGACCTTTGATCTAAACCCTTAGGTACCAATTCTAGACATGTTCCTGTCTTCTATATTCTGAGGGAATAGAAACCATTGAATGACTTAATTTGGACTTTAGTGATCCCATGTTCTGAGTGGCAAACTTTATTTCAGAGAAGAGAGAATTCAAATGTTTATATCTACACCTACATCACAAATAGGTGAACTTTATCTCAACTTCTATCCTATTACAAGGATAGTTTTATATTCTCCTTTTGTTGTGTAAAAGCTCTTTTTTTTAAATCTAATATAAATCTCAAAGCATTATTTTTCTTGTGTTGTCTTCCAATGAACACTTCCCCCACCCCTTATTAATAAAGATAATGGAGGCTTATAGTTAGGCATCACTGTAGTTTTAAAGTACCTCATATTCATTATCTACTCAGTACAGTTCACTGAAGCTCTACTCTTTGACTCAATGCTTTGCCCTAAACTGCTTCAGACAGATGCATCTAATACTTCTTATCAAATCAAGTTGACAAAACTTTAAGTGTCTACTGCAGGGCACCTGTGTAGCTCAGGAATAAGAGTGATAGGCCTGGAAATAGGTATTGGGTTCAGATCTGATTTCAGACACTTCCTAACCTAGCCTGGGCAAGTCACTAAACATTCAGTTGCCTAGCTCTTCTGTCTCAGAACTGATTCTTAGATAGACCTAAGACAGAATGTAAGGGCTAAAAAAATTAAAATTGAAAAAAAAAAGCATCTACTGTGTGTTGGACACTGTGCTCAATTCTGGGAATACAAATAGAGGCAAAAAAAAATATTCCCTATGAATGCAGATTGCATTACCATATTTTTCACTTCATTTACTCCATGAATTTTTCTCAAGTATAAATGATATGAGTCTCCTTTTACAATGTAACAAACTTGGAAAGATGTATTGGATAATAACACATGTATGACCAGTATCGTATTACCTCTGTTTTGGAGAGGAAGAATAGGGAAGAGGGAGGGAAAGAACATGGACTGCAAAATGTCAGAAAATGATTACTAAATATTCTATGAAAGCTAAATCTTGAATTTTTTTTAAATACAGTCCCTTTTCTGTAGGGAAGCTACAGGAGTGTCAAGAAGATCTGAATCCAAATCCAGTCTGAAATTTTACTAGTTATATAACCCTGAGTCAATCACTTAGCCTCATTTACCACAATTTCCTCATCTGTAAAATGAGATAGAGAAGGAAATGGCAAACTACTCTAGGATCTTTATCACACAAAAAGCCCAAATAGGGTCACAGAATCAGATACGATTGAAAACAATTAAACAACTCTCAAGATACTCACAATCTGAGGGCAGTGACAATACACAAACAACAATGCAAAAACAAGATATAGGCAATATAAACCAGAAATATTAAAATGAAGAAAGTCTAAAAAAGCCTTCTTTGCATGCCCACTTGTATTTCTTGTTTCTCTTAGATCTCTCTACTCCCTTTCTAGACATTCCAAACTAGCCAACCAACCATTTACTTGGGGCATTTGAGGAGTCCTGCCCCTCCCTTTCCCACCCTAAATATACATACATACATATATATATATATACATATATATATATAAATAATACTGAATCTATACTATTTACCTATTGATCATGATTAATTCTCCCAGAAATAGTTCAAAGAGATCCATTATTATTATTATTTCAGTTTAACCCTACAAACATGGCTTGAAGCACTGTGTTCAAAGTTGAAACTCCTATTATATTTTCTAACACTGACACTTTACACTTCATGTATATTTCATTCTCATCATGATTAACTACTGTAAAAAATGGGTGTGAAGAATATGATTTCCTTTCTTTCAATATTTTGTTTCTTTGAAATAAACACTTAATTTAGTTTTCATTATGACATTAGCATCTTTCTTTGAAGCATACAAAAAGAAATTAAATTCAAGTCATCAAAGATTTTTGAATATATTATATGCATGTAGCAAGAATTAGATAATTATATTATTTTATTTCAATGTAATTTGCTCCCTTGGTAATCTTATGTGCATTATTTTGTGCATTTTTGTTAGTCAGTCAAAAAGCATTTATTAAGTGCATTCGGTGTGTCTGGTATCATGCTACATGCTAGAGAGAGACACAAAAACAGGTGAAAGACAATCTATACTCTCAAGGAAACCACAATGTAATAGGCAAGATGCCATGCAAACAACCATTAACAAACAAGATATATACAAAATAAATGTTAATAAATAAGAGAAGAAAGTAAGGGAGTTATATGAGTTAAGGGAGTTGAGAAAATGCTTCCTGTAGAAGGTAGGATTTTAGTGGGTACTTGAAGGAAGTCAGGGAAACCAGGAGGTAGAAAGGAGAAGAGAGTGAGCATCTTACATATGGCAGATAGCCAAGGAAATGCCCAGAATCTGGAGATAAGTATGTTTTGTTCAAAAAACAAGAGGAGGTCAATGTCACTGGATCACAGAATGAATGCATGTGAAGGAGGGAGGTAGAATGAAGGTGTAAGAAGACTAGAAAAGGTGAGGAGAGGATGTTGAAGAGCTCTGAATTCCATATATTTCAATCCAGAGGTGCCAAGGAGCCAGTGGAGTTTATTAAGGAAGGGGGGAACATGGTTAGACCTTCACTTCATGAACATCAATTTGGCAGCTAAGGAGAGGATGGCTTGGAGTGGGGAAAGACTTATGGCAGGGAGTCCAATTAGGAAGCTATCACAATAGTTTAGGCATGAGTTGATAGGGTCTTGCCCCAGGATCATAGAAAGGAAAGATGTTACAAAGGTCAAAAGGATAGTACTTGATTGGGTATGATGAGAGATAATGAGGAGTAGAGAGGATGATACCTAGTTAGGGAACCAGGGTGACTTGGTAGTATGTACCCTCATCAATAAAAAGAAATTAGGCATGCCCAAAGGGCACTAAAAGACTGTCTGCCCTTTTATCCAGCCATAGCACTGCTGGGTTTATACCCCAAAGAGATAATAAGGAAAAAGACTTAAACAAGAATATTCACAGCTGCACTCTTTATGGTGGAAAAATCGGAAAATGAGGGGATGCCTTTCAATTGGGGAATGGCTGAACAAATTGTGGTATCTGTTGGTGATGGGATACTATTGTGCCCAAAGGAATAATGAACTGGAGGAATTCCATGTGAACTGGAAAGACCTCCAGGAATTGATGCAGAGTGAAAGGTGTAGAACCAGGAGAACCTTATACACAGAGACTGATACACTGTGGTACAATCAAATGTGATGGACTTCTCTAGTAGTAGCAATGCAATGATCCAGAACAATTCAGAGGGATTTATGAGAAAGAACGCTATCTACATGCAAAGGGAGAACTGTGAGAGCAGAAACACAAAAGAAAAACAACTGCTTGATCACATGGGTTGATGGGCATATGACTGGGGATGTTGACTGTAAATGATCACCCTAATGCAAACATCAACAATATGGAAATAGGTTTTGATCAAAGACACATGTAAAACCCAGTGGGAATGCGGGTTGGCTACAGGAGGGGATGGCAGAAGGGGAGGGAAAGAACATGACTTTTAACCAAGGAATAATATTCTAAATTGACTAATTAAATAAAATTTTCAAAAAAGTTGGGAAGAAGAGAGAATTTGGGTGAAAAGATAACTAGATAAAAGATAAAAAAGTTCTATTTTCTACATGTTTCTTTCTACAGAACATTGTTTGAGATATCGAATAGGCAATTGGAGATATGAGTTTCAACAGAGAAGTTGGGGCAATTTAAGATTGATCAGAATAGAGATGATAGCTGAATTCAAGGGAATTGATGAGGTCACCAAATAGAAGAGTATATAGAGAGAAGAAGACCAATTCAGATTCCTGTGAGGCACTCTCAGTTGTTGACTATGATCTAGTGAACATGGAACAGAATTTCACAGGGTTTTTTTATGCCCATGAAAGAAGTATTTTTGTATTGAAATTCTATGAGAAAGAGGACCGTAAGGGTTCATAATAATCATCTCCTCCCTCTTTAAGCATTCATAAAAATGCATTTGAGCTGGAATTTGAAAGGCAAAGTGAGTTTTCAAAAAACATAAATGGAAAAAATAACATTCTATTTGTTGGGGGTATAGGGAGAAGCTAAACTGTTTGATTGGAGCATAGAAGACATGAAGAGGATGTGAGAAAGGAGGTGAGGACTACATTTTGGAGGAATTTGAAGCACTGGTTAGAAATTCTAGAATCACAGAAGGAATTTAGACTATTCAACAGCCAATATGTTTAAGTAAGAAAGGGTGGTGAGTTATGGAGATTACTCTGGCAATAGTGTAAAAGAGGAAATTAATGGACTAAAAACTAAAAGTAGACAACACAAAACATTATAGCCTAAGTAAGAGGTAATAACAGGCCTCAAGAATTCTGATTAAAGGATCAGGGTAAATTTGGAAAGAGGTCTCTAGTGTTGCATCCCAGTGTTTGGGACTTCATCTGATGTATTTAACATTTTTATTAGTCACTTAGATAGCAAATGTGCAGATGATACAAAACAGTGAGAAAACTTAAAAATTGTATGATACTGGCATATTTCAGAAAGACCTTCACAATCTTGAATAAAATTTGTCAGTGACATAAAACTGGAAGAATTCTCCAACAAAGAAGGAATAGATGAAAGAAGAATATCAAAACCAAGCAAGAAGTGGATATAATGAATAATAATGACTCAAAGACAAAAGTTGAAACACATAGGGAGTAACGTGAACTCCGAGGAAATAAGAGGAATAGAGAATAGGTGGGGAGTATCAACTCCTTGATACTCCTAGACAAGAGAGTCTGCTTTGGGGGCAACAGTGTCACTAGAAAAGTGAGGAGTCTTAACTCCTTGGTGTCCCTATAGCAATAGGGGGCACCAGGGTGACAGCAAAGCTAGAAAAGGTGGGGAGTCTCAACTCCCTGGTGCATCCTATAGCAACAGGAAGCACTGGGGTGACCGCATCACTATGAAAGAGATATAGTGAAGCAAGAGGGAAAGAGGAGAGGAGGGGAAGAGAAAAAGAGTGAAAATAAGAGAGCTAGTAGGAGTGAGCTAGTAAAAGGCTAGAAAGAGAGAGTTTCATGCTAGTTCCCCCAGTATTTATTGAAGGTTTTTAGGAATGTGGATTAACGAATAGGTAACATGACATAGGTTTTAACATTGGTTGAATTGACAATGACGAGATCAAAGAGATGGGGATTAATCCAACCCTCGCTTTGCAAATGAGTGTAGTCCAATTGGAGGCATCGTGGCCCTGAGGCAGACTGGCCCTGTCAAGGCCCAGCCCACAAATTTGCCCATCCTTTGCTAGTGCCTCGCCTATCCCTTTCCATATAATGACCATCAAGAGGTCTGACCAAGTGTCTGGTAATACAATATCAATACATCAATCATACTTCCCAGATGCCAACATGCCTAGTATGCTACAAATATGGATTAGCATAAAGTTTTATACTTGGGTTTAAAATTTTTTTTCTTCACATGTACAACATTAGAGGCAGATTTACACAATCAGTTTGTCAAAAACAATATCTGGGTGTTTTGATGAACCATAAATTCAATATGAGCTTCCATTGGATTTGGAACTCCTGAAGAGAAGAGACTGTCTTTTGACTTTCTTTGTATCCTCTGAGCTCAGTTTGATACCTGGAACATGGTAGATGCTTAATAAATAACTTATTGATTGATATGACAACTAAACAGATCTTGAACTGCACTGAAGACAAGAGGCACAGCTTCTGGACATAAGGAGGTGATAGATCCTTATCTATACACTACCTTGCAGTATTGTGTTTCATTCTAAACACCACAGTATTAAAAGAATATTGCAAACCATAGAGTCCAGAGGAATAAATTAATGAAAAGTATCATGCTAGATATATATCAACTCTTATTCAAATGATCTCTAATTAACTGAATATAGTCACTCCATCACCAAGTGGCATGACCAATGAAGATTAGGATTAGGAAAAGTGAAATGAATCTATGGGACTGAAGGGCATATTCTAGGTATGAATGGATGAATGCTAGTCCATTCAATTGTGTGATAATAGTTTGAGTTCCTTCCAAAAGAATCAGGCTTACTAATAAGACCCATTATGTTGTACTCCATTTCCAGGAACCATTTCCTGAGGATATGAAGGGAAAAAGTAAGTTCAGCCAGTACAATAAGTTGTATAAATATAGTTTGAATTTGAAATACAGTTTTATCATGTCTTAGTTTCTCCTGTTTCCATGCATATTGAATTTAGATTTTGGAGCAGCATAAACCTCAATCTTAAACCTATATAGACAGTTAGGAACACTCTATACTCACCACAAGGAAGACATAATGGAAGAAAATCTAAAAGTAACAATGCTGCACACATTATTTCTCAGCTGTCATGAGTTAAAATATTAGCTCTTTGTGAATTATCCCCAAATCCGTATATCCAGCCCTAATCTTGCACATAAATTCTATTTTTCGTACTGCCTGCTAGACATCTCAAAATCAATTTGGTCAAAACAGATCTTATTATATTTGCCTTCAAACTTATCCCTTCTTTGAACTTCCCCTTCTCTATTGATATAAATACCATTCATCCTGGAGTTTTCTCTCCCTCAACCTCATAAGCAATCAAGAGTCAGACACTACTGAAAATAACTGAACAACAACTACTCCTTATAGATTCACAGTTGGAAACAGCTCTCCAAGTCCAGCTCCCTTCTTTTACAAATGAGGAAACTCAAACAAATTAAATTACTTGTCCAATGGCACATAATAAGTCCCAGAGCTAGTATTCTAACTCAGATTCTGACTTCAAATGCCCTACCATTTCCATTGCCTCTTTCACACCCTTTCCATTCTAGACAAACTGGCTTGCTACAACTTCCCTGTAAACAGTATTCTATATCCCCCACTCTGGGCCTTTACTTAAAAGATATCTCCTGTCTATAAGAAATTTCCTTCTCACCACTATCTTTTAAAACCTTTAAAAATTCCTTCAAAACTCAGCTCAGATACTAATTCCTATAGAAATCCTTTCTTAATTCCCTCAATTTTTGTACTCTCTTTCCCCTAGAAATAATTTTGTATTACATTTTCTTATAAATGCATTGAATAGAAATAAGGGAAGTCTCCCACCACCCATTGGCTTAACTCCTTGATTATTTGTATCATATAAATGTAACCAGCAATTCTCAGAAGGACTTTCCTCCTCCCCTCTGGAAAATAGGGAGATTGATTCCTCCCAGATCATGTTTATCTCCTCCAATGTGGCTCACCTTTGAATATTGCCTTCCCTCAGATCACACTCCTCTTCTCTACATGCCCCTCTGTAGAGATTCTTTCTGTAAGCATTAATGTTCTATTTAGCCATACCAGATTGCTAGGAAGAGCTCATTTAGCCAGGAAAGGTAGCCCTTTACAAAGTTCATATGATTATACAACTATGGCTTTTAAGCCCCCAACCTAAGATGAAACTTCGGCTATATGGATAGAGATGCAATTCTTGACTTCCAAATATAAAGCTGTATATTTTTAGTTAATCACTGACTTCCAACTATTTCTCCCTTGGACACAACCAATATACAGAATATACAATATACAACATTCATGACAGATCATAGGCTTTATGTAAAGAAAAAGAAAAGAAAGATAGTTTAGAAGAGAACAAGAATATGCTATAATTCACACATATACATGAGACATGTTACAATACTCAGCAAAAAGAAAAGGGGAAAGTGTAAGAAATTAAAAAAAAAACTTTTCAACGAAATGGTCATCTGATAGACTCAGTCTGAATTCTTCATTTCATGGCTTTATCTCAGATACAAGACTTCCCATGTTCATTCTGAAGTCTTAAGACACCCACTATCCATTTCTGCAAGGATTCAATGACCATCCTTGCCCCTTCTATCTGCCTCTTCCTTTATCTCTGTGTTTGTCTTTCTCCCATTCAATTTGTCCAGATAGGGTTGTATATTCCTTTATTATATCCTTTTGTGTGTATCATTAATGGTTTGTATTTGTATGTGATTAAAAAACTCTATAGAATTGATTAAGGAGTGTGATTGTGTATGTCTCTTACTTGAGATCTAGGCCTAGACTAATTGATTTGGTTAACAAATTGATGATTTCAAAGAAGAGTTTCATCTGCCACACTACTTAGGAGTTCACCATAGGGTAAGAAATGCATTGATGAGTCATATGTATTTTAGATTGGAGCAATTCTTGTTCTAAGTTCTCCATAGCCAAGCAACTCTTAAAGTAGAAGTACTATAATACTATAGGAGGTGAGCTGGTAGATGTTACATTTAAAGGAGGAAAAACATAGGGATCAGGAAAAGAAATTTTTATTTTAAATAGTAGCCAAAGAGTTTCTAGCACAGTTCAGTTTGTCTTCTGGGATGCAAAGGGAATTTGGGGAAATTAACAGCAGTCTCCTGTAAGAGGCAATACAATTTAGAGTTGATAAGGCTTAGATAAAAGTCCAAATTATAGTACTTCAGATTGTTGACCCAAATAAGACAATCAAATATGCAAGCAGACAGCTGGTGGGAAAAATTAATTATTCCCATCCCCTCATCTCACCCCTGCAACCTTCTGGTGCTTTGGGGAAAACACCAGGGCCAAGAAAATTGAACCCAGGCAAAGTTAGCTGAATTATTCCTTGGCTCATAAAATTTCTGAGCAATCTCCCCTGAAGCAAAGAATGCTTTAATTTTTTTCTGGTGCAAATTTTAATCTATATGTATATTTGTGGAACTATCTGTATATGATTTTTATTCTATTTGAATGGATGTCTTTCAATTAAATATTCTGAGGAAGGTATTTTGTCTTTCTAGTTGAAAAATAGCACATACATGTTAATCATTCCTAAATGTGTGTATGCATTTATATATGTATATATATATGTACATAGATATACATATTGTTGTTGTTTGTCCTCCATTTTCAAAGAGGACCATTGCCATTATGGGTTGATGTCTTGACATGTATGAATTGGATTTAAGTGAGGCAGAGTTGCATAAATTCATTAATATTACTTTCTTTTCCAGAGTCATCTAAGTGCAGTGGCAAAAGAAAATCAGGATGACTGGTGAAGATATGGCATGACCATGGCATCTTCAGTGTCTGATCAAGCACTAAGCCCTTCCCAAAGTCTGTTTCATGTGGCTTCATGACCATTGAAACAAATTGTTCTCATCCACCCACCAAGAGATGTCTTCACATCCCTGGTACCCCTTAACCCACTAATATGTTTGTGGCCCATTGGTTACCTTCAACCTGGATTAGCCTAGCTTCTGAGATGGTTTACTGGGGTGTGGCCACTGTTCATGCTACTATTTCTTGGAGCCAAAGGTGAGAGTTGAGCTCCAGGTGAACACAGAAGGTGGATGAGCAGTCCTGGAAAGGTCTTGGTGAGCCCTCACACCAGAGGTGCTAGTCCTCCTTGAACACTCATACAATCTATATGTGTGTGTGTATAATTTGTATATGTATGTTTCTACGTATGTATATATAAAACAAAAAGATATTTTCAATAAAAAATATACTTTGTTGTTATTCTTTCTTCTAGACAAGTATTTCCTTTTGAGCAACCTGACTATATCAGACTGTACCATGATGTTTCCTCCTGTAGCTCCTGCAAAGTTAGACCTAACCTTTTGCTAACAACCTGAACCTTCTTGGAGTTCCACCCAACTATAACAGGTGTTATTCAATTATAACAAAAACAAGGGGAATTCTCTGTCCCCTATGAGTTGCTCTCTTTTGGGCAATTGTTAGTTTTAGGATTTAAGACCAAAAACTCAGTTCAATTTTCACATCAAGTTCAGGAACTAAGGAGGGACTCATTTTATGTAAGGATAAGGATAAAGATAAGGATAAGGATAAGGAGGGAGCTTGATATCACAAATGACCAATATGAGAATTCTAAGTAGAAATGTGGCTTTCTATTTCCTCTTGTGGAATTTCCCAATATTATGTCAACATTTATGTAACTACAGCTAAGGCAGTCATAAAGGAAAATGTATATTTCTAAACACTCATACTAACAAAATAATAATAGCATATTAATGAAATGAACATGTAGTTGAAAATGCTAGAAAATATACAATTGTAATGATAACTGCTGCAGTGATTGAAGTATTGTATCCTCTCCTTCTTCAATAAAGAGCCCATGTGTCCTGGACCTAAACATGTAGTTCTGAGATGAGACTGACCACCATAAAGATGGGATAAACTCCTTTTCTCACATTCTTTGATTTTTATAACCATCAACTCAGTGTTCCAGAGAAAAAAGGAAAAGCTTAGTTTGGGGATCATGTCAAGTGTCTTCACAAAAGGAAAGTGGGGAGAGGAGGAAAGGGAAAATAAAAAGATGCTTAAAGTACAATGAAATTTAGTTATGGGACAATTACATATTTCCTACACTTACAAGAAATACCAAACATAAAAGGTTCTCACTTGCTTACACTGATAAGAAGACGTAAAACTGAATCCATTAAACTACAATTGTGTTTATACTCCATGTACATTAATAGACACTTAGACAAGCTATAATAATTATACAAGAGAATTGAGACAAACAGAACATGAAGTTTGTAGGACTGCTGAATAGTAGTAGTAGTCTCTCTTTAACCGAGGATGACGATTGTCTTTGTGCTTTTTCATCTATGGTGTATAGATGAGTGTGCACAAAGACATTTGTGCATAAAGGAGATTGAAGTGGAAAAGTCGTTGCACAGAGGCAGTCCTACTCTCTCAGCGTTGGAAGCCTGGGTCCAATGGCATGAAAAATTGTTACACCTGGAGACTTCTTCAGTTGCATTGGATGGCCGTGATGTCCTTTGTGCTCCAACATGCCCTAAGCACTCCACAGTGCTTTGCTGCGTCGCCCTCTCAGCCGTTGAACCTTTTTATTGGTTTCTTCTGTCTGTTCAGCCGAAGCAGTCTTCACATGCTGGGTGAGCAAAGCCCTGGTTCACCAGGGGTCGACGACCCGATGGCTACTCTCACAAGGTTTAGCCGGCCTATCGAAGCCATTGCCCGGGGTGTGGCCGCTGCCGCATACTAGCAGCTACTAGGAGCCACAAGTGAGAGTTGGGTGTCAGGTGAGGGTCAGAGGCTGGAAAGCTGCCCTAAGAGGGCACGACAAGCCCTCCATACCAGAGATACTACCCCTCCCTGAGCACTCCAAACACCCCACTGAATAGTATGGAAGAGAGAAATTACAAGGCATGCAAAAGGACAGAAGCAGTGGCTGAGTGGTGACCAGACTGTCAATCAAATGAAGATTCTGATTTGGAATGTTACCGGGAAAGGCAGTTTGGAGCCAAACCAAAGGAGATGAATTCTGGACTTGGCTGATGGTGGTAGCCTTTGAATTACCAAAGGAAAAAGCTGGGTTTATCTCTGGGACTTGGGATAATCAAGCTGGAGGTGGCCTGGTGACTCTGAAGGCAGAAGAAGAAGGACAATAGTCCGTATATTTCTCTGACTTGCTCTGTTGGTGATAGTGACTGAAACACTAGACCTATCAACCATTTCTTTCAATATCCTCCAATCTAAGGCTAATTACAGAATTAGGGAAGCCCCCAACCCTCTTACCTCCATCTTCCATCTTTTCCTATCTTCCCCAAATAAATCCTTACTTAAAATAAAAGAAGATAGAGAGTATTTTCATTTGAAACATAATTAACTCTCCCTGTCTGATTTAGAAACCAGAAGAACAGGGGAAGGGGAAGGGGAAGGAGAAGGGAAGAAGAGGGGAGGAAGGGAGGCTGGAAGAGGGAGGAAGGGAGGAAGGGAGGGTAAGCAAAACAAGAGAGCTGCCTGATCCATTAGCTATCAAGTATCAAATATACCCCCTCCAATATTATCTATTACAGTAGGTACTGTTATACTTCACTTCAGCTCTGAACTGTCCAAAAATTTTTCTCAGGGTACATACCTTCAAAAATTAAGGCAAAGGCTTATCCATTTTTTGGTGATCATGTTCTGTGATGCAGAAACTTCCCCTCCCACTACAAGATTAGGGATCTCCTGGCCCCTTGAATTTTCAAAGTTGCCTGCTAAGTTGAAAACATGTACTTTGGGGCCATTGTTTAGTTCTCTGGCTTCTTCAGCTAAAAATATCATCTTCTTTGAGAAGTCTTTCCTACTAAACCTTGGAAAAGTCTGATTTGGGGCTAATAAGGATGGATTATAAACTAAAAGAAGAATAAGAACTGGGTTTGGGTAGGTATTAAGATCATGGAAGTGGGTGGATTTTCCCTTATCATTTTAATACTTAGGCAATAACACTTTGTCTTATGATGCTATTATTTTATTCTTGGATGATATAAATTTGTTTTAATGAATATTAATGTAGAGAAATAAATAGTTAATGATATGAAAGAAAGTAAAATAGTATAATCTGAATGCATTTATAATATTTATGCAGATAGTATGCTTACAATAATTATAAATAGCAGAAACTTTATTGTTGAGGAGAACCTAATGGGACTTACTAGAAATTTAAATGTATTTGTAATGAGCAATGTAAATATTGCTTTCAATCCACCTATGATTTCTTATCTTAATGTGAGTGATATCCATGTCTAACATAGACCCCCACCCAACATATGGTACCTTTGTCAAGATTTCTTGATATTGTTTGGATCTCTCAGTCAGTTCATAAGTTATCTCTTGATCTTGCTTTATTATAAACCAATTTTATCTTCTATCATACATTTTTATGTTTCTTTGTAATGCATATTGCTTAAGAGACAAAATTGTTCCTAAAAATTATTGATACAGTGGTCACTTGATTAATAGCAGTCTCACAACACCACACTGTCAACAAGCTGCTCCTTGATTGCACATATATGATATACCAGAGTCTGAACAATGGCACTGAGTAATGTATATGACTTTTGCACTTATTCCAGGTATGTGTGTGAGTACATGTATGCAATTGAAGAATTGAACTAATAGCTTCACAAAGATAATAATGATTGGGCTTTGGGGAAGAATTGCCTCATTGTGCTTCATGAAAAAATGAATCCTCAGTTGAGTAACCACAAACTTGTCTCCTATATAGCATGGATAGGATGAAGATCTAGTCCATGTACTAACCATTCTGGACCCAAACTTTCTTTAACAATAATAATTAAATCAGAATCAAAGAAAATTAGAATCAGCAGTGAAGGAAAGTAGGGCAACTGAAACTTTGGTATGTTAATCTCTAAATCCCAGACTTAAACCTAGAATAATAATATAGTTAACATATTTATGGTGTTTACATGCTAGACACTATGCTAAGTGCTTTAAGATGATCTCATTTGATTCTTCCAACAACTCTGGGAGATAAGTACTACAATATCCCGGTTTTATAATTGATGAAACTGAAGAAAAGAGAGGTTAAGTAACTTATCCAAGATTATATGGCTAATAAGTGTCTGGAACCAGATTTGAATTCAAGACTTTCTCTTGAATTCCTCAAGTTGAATTCCTCCTTCCTCCATGAACTTCCTCAAGACCACACTCTACCCACTGTACCACATAGATGCCCCTAAAGAATACAATCAATATAACCATGACCTCTCTGTTTAACAACTGACCTCTTTATGATTTTGGTCCATTAGTCTGCTCTAGGGTTATAGACAATAGATGCAAAACATGTCAAGGAAAGAATTGAGGAAACCTAAATTTCCTCAAAGCAAATGAAGAAGCACCTCCTTTTGAAATTTTTCCTATCCTGGAGTCATGGAACAACAGGAAAATATCTCTTGGCTAAGAAAAACATGACCCTAAGATTAAAAAGATGCTCTTGACCAAGCACAGATAGTCACCATCATTTATAGGCTGTTGCCTACAAAATATTAATAATTCAGACCTAGAAATCCAGCAAATCATTTGCACCAGAGAGGGTTATTTTCCCCAACTATGAGGGGGAAATTAATGTTATCCTTTAAGTTATGAGATATCTCCATCTGAGTGTTAGGATATCCCATGAAAGGCTAGCATGTATCTATATGGGGGTATGGAGGAGAAAGTAAAGGAAAATGAAGCAAGGTCCCACTAAGCTGTGCTGAGTATGTAGAAGGGCATTTCTCACAAGAAGACTAGACCCCAGGTATTGGGGTCTGTCTTCAGGAATTTACCAATATATAGTCAAAAGACCTAATTTAACCTAGAATCCACATTTCCTTACTCTAGGATCTAGATATATTTTGTTACTGGACACAATTTGATAGAAGCATATAATGTAAAAACAAATACCTAGCCCTCCTCCAGATGTCTCACAGATAGCAAAAAAAAGGCCCCTATGATCTCTATATAGGAGTGTAGGAATGAGACCAGAAAGCATGGTTCTGAATTATCTTATATGTACCTGACTATTCACATTGTCTTCCCCACAAATGTAACCTTTTGAGGCCAGGGGTTATTAATGCCTTTCTTTGCATCCCCAGCTAAACTTATCACAGTTCCAGGCACATAGTAATGGATTAATAAATACTTGTTGATAGATAGATTTACTGACTCAGATGGAACCTGGGTGTAGAAACATGAGGAGTTGTGTCCTGATATATATGATACCCTCCCTGAGAGTATATGGGGTGGGTATGTTCCAACAAGTGACCTTCATTAGATTGGCAGGAAATTAAAGAGAGATTTAGCACCTCTTTAATAGCAGTCTGTTGATGTTTCCTGACTCAAGAGACAGCCATCCAATTTATCTCTGGTATTCTATATCTTTGGAGTGTTCTCTCCATTCCACCTCCGCAACCCATTGAAAGACTCTCATTTGAATTCACAACTCAAATTGTGAAAATGACTGCATGTCAGGGAATCATTTGGTCCTTCTATGTATCTTATTGCATGTATCTTTATCCCAGGATTACTTTACCATCTGCCAAAGAACAAGTGAAACAGGTCTCCGTCCAATAGCATAAATGGAGGATCTTAACCAAAGAAACTGGACTGTGATAATTAAATATTTACTATTAAACATATCTCTAAATTTTTGATCCTATTGGAAATCCTTCCTGGTATATACTCAAATCAGTGATTTTACTCATGCTCCAGGTACATTTTTCTATGTCATTGTTTTTTTATATTATTAGGTATTCCTATGTTAATATGATTTTATTATTGTTTGTGGCAGGGTGCTGCTCTTGTTTGAACTAATGCATCATATCTGAAAGGAAGATCATCAGTAAAGAAGTGACAATGCATTCTAGATGGACTGTGTCCCATCTCCTGTGGAAAGAGAGGTGGACTGGTAGAAGAATCAGCTAGAATACTGATAGATTCATGAGTACACTCACCCCTCCCTACCACCAACTTTATATCTCCAACTCAAAAGGAATTCTACCAACAGCACTGTAGATGGAGGAGGGGTCCTGGGACCTTCTTTCTTCCTTTCCCTTGAACCAGAGAGTTCCAGAATTCAGGCTTTTTTTCTCTTGTACCTTAAGTAACTTTTAAGTTGAATCCAGCAGGAGAGCTAATAAGTATAATATGCATTATTTTTCATTAAAATACTTTTCTATTATATTTTATTCCTTACACCTAAATAGCCTCCATGCATATTGATGCCTGAGTCTGAGACGCAATCTCCATTGAGTCACAGAACAAAGTAATATTAGAGATGGACAATACTTCAGAGATCATGTAGTTCAATCTTCAATCAGCCAACAATTTATTCTAAAAATAGTTAACATGTAGATTCACTGTGTGCTAAACACTGCAATTATTATTTCATTTGATCCCCATAATAACCACAGGAACTTGGTACTATTATAATCCCTGTTTTACAGATAAGGAAATTGAGGTAGAAGATAAGTGATTTGCCCATTGTCGCAAACTGGACTGGAATTCAGGACTTCCTTACTCCAGTCCCACCATTCTATCCCCTGTGTTACCCAATTAGCCCATTGCTTTAAGCTTATAACTTACTAAGAGAATTAAATCAAACACAAATAACTATAATACAAAGAAGCAGATATGTGGATATATCTATCTATATGTGCCTGTTACAAAGAAAAAATGATTCAAAGTGTGTTCAAATGAATGAGGGAATTTCCATCTCAAATCAAAGGAAAGCTTCATGGAGGAAATTATATAATGTCATTTGAGCAGAACCTTAAAGGTAAAGATGAGTAGGCAGAGGGACTTCTAGACATAGGTAACTTTTGACATCCTCTTCTGGTTCTGATCATTATTTACTACAGGTAAATACAGGTAAATACAGGTACTCCATGCCTCTAAGCCCACTTCCTCTGTATTTATATTTTCAAAATTCCTTCTCTTAATTTAAGGTTCTGCTCAGAGGTGATCTTCTCTATAAAGCCTTCCCTAATTCTTCCAGTTGAAAGCAAGCTTTCAGACTTGACATAGTTCTGTGTCCAAATCTTTCCTTTGACAATATAATAGTCTATCTCTATCAAGTTATTTGTAAAATGCCATGCCCCTATTAAGCTTCTCTGAAGTAACTGTTATTTTTCATCTTTGTAGTGTCAGCACAGGGCAACTAGGTAGCACCATGGGCATAAAATACTAGGCTTAGAGTCAGGAAGACATCTTCCTCAGTTCAAATCTGGCCTCAGACTTATTAGCTGTGTGTCACTGAGCAAATCACTTGACCCTGTTTGCCTCAGTTTCCTCATCAGTAAAGTGAGCTGGTTGGAAAGACTTCCACGAACTTATGAAAAAGAGTGCTGTCCACATCTAAAGAATGAACTGTGGGAACAGAAATGCAGAAGAAAAACATAGGATTGATCACATGCTTTGATGGGGATATGATTGGGGTTTTGAAGTTAAAAGATCACTCTACTGCAAATATGAATAACATACAAATAGGTCTTGAACAATGATACTTGTATAAACCAGTGAAACTTCTGGTCAACTCCAGGAGCAGGGGAGAGAAGAAGAGTGGGAAAAAATCATGAATCATGAAAGCATGGAGAAATATTATAAATAAAATAAAGTGAGATGGAGAAAGAAATGATAAACCACTCCAGTGCCTTAAGAAAACCTCTAATGGGGTCAGAAAGGATCAGACATAACTGAACAACAACAAAAATCTCAAGACCCAACACAGTATTTTATGTGTAGTTAATTAAAGTTTACTGAATCGAATAAGATTAAAATGAGCAAAAGTGGGAAGTCTCAGATTTCTAAGGAATAGTGAAACAGACTATTACTATATGTGGAAGACTAGTGTGAAACAACAAGCCTGGAAAGGTGGTCAGGCACTAAATTGTGAAGGGTCTTAAATATCAGGCTAAGGACTTTGGAATTTATTTCATAGGCAATAGAGTCATCACTGAAGATTTTTGAGTAGAGCAAAGATCAAGACAGATTGGAATGGGCAAAGACTAGAGTAAGGAAGAACTGTTCAGAAGTGATTGCAATCATCTCTATGAGAGGTAATAAGGGTCTGAACTACAGTGGGAATGATCCTCAATTTTCAAGGAGGGACTGGACACCCATGTGTCAGGGGGGTTGGGACTGGACGCCCATGTGTCAGAGGGGTCATAGTGAGGATTACTGCTCAGGGATGGGTTGGACTAAATGGCCTCTGAGATCAGCCTCAAGCTATGATTCTAGTATTTGAGGACCTAAGGGATGCTGAGCCTCAGGCCAGTCAATCCTGCAGACAAAGCAGGAACCGCAGGCTTTGGGCTTTGGCTTCCACCAGCAGTGGAAGGATCTTGGCCAGCACCTATCACTGCCACCCACAGTCTGCCCAGGGACAAGAATGTCAGGCCCCTATAGAAACACAATGAGCCCAGTTCAGTCAGGAGAGCCCTCATGGCAACCTCTCTGAAAACTTTCCTCCTAGACCGCCTCCAGAGAAGCAAAGAAAGTTGCTAATGAGCCTGCTAACGAGCATCAAAACATACTCAGTAATTGGAGTTAGTAGGAGAGAGGGGAGAGGGAAGTCTGGGAGCAGTCCCAGGAGGGGGCCTTTGCCTTCATAATGAAGCATGAACTCAACTCTGTTAATTACCAACAATGTCTCTGCAGGGGCCTTCTTGAGCAGGGGGCTGAGGGAGGGAACTTTGGGGAGGCCCTGAACTCTTCCAGGATGCCTCCCTCAATTAGTACTAATTGGCAAGGTAAACCTGGAGGCAGCAGAAGTTGATGGGAGATGCTGAGGGAGCAAGCCCTGTTTCTTAAGCAGAAAGCCTCTGGCCTCTATCCCAGGGGTCTCTGGAGCAATCTCAGCCTCTTCTCGGGATCCCTGTGCATGCTGAATAGGGAGTTTAGGACATACACAAGTGTGGAGGATCAAGCGAGGGTTCATTAGTCCAGTCTGGCAGGGTGGAGAGAGCCCTGGACTCAGAAGCAGAAGATTTTATACTGGCTCCAACTATTCCCCAAAGCCTTGGGTAAAGGCAGGTCTGGGGTTAGTACATTTGATTCTGGAATTAAATTTCTAAAACTCATCCAAGGAAAGTGTCATAAAAGGACCCTGAGGAAACCCAACTGTAAAGTACCCTTGAATCACTTTTTTTTTAAATCAATGAGGTAGGGAAGGAGACAAAGACCCCAGGACCCTGGCCTCCAGGACACACTTAGGTCAGCACAGGGCAAGGAGTGGGAATAGTAAATCTGAGGGGCCGACAAGAAGCTAAACAGAAGCACACCATCTCTAGCTTCCTGTTTCATCTAATCATTCTTCTTAACTGGATGTGAAATTCAATTGCCTCTATGTCTACTAAAGAAATATAAGCGCTGTTAGAAGGTCTGAAGGCCAACACCCTGGATAAAGCTTGTTGCCCTGCCCTAGTTATGGCTCTTAAGTTAGGATTTCAACAGGTATGGCGTGACATGTAGGCCAAAGCTTTGCAGAGTGGGTGTATTTTTTAAAAGAGTGATCTATCATTCCTCCAAATAGAGAATGAAGAAAGACTTTCCTGCCCCCCCAACTGCTATTGCCTTCTAGCTTTAAGCTAATTTCATTTTATTTTGCTTCATGTATATACACATCTTATACCCCCAGACACTGTCAATTCTTTGAGAATAGGGACTGAACTCACCTTTGCCTTTGTAGCTTCATAACCTAGCCTGATACCCAGAATATAGTAGAACTGTAAGACATACATTTTTGATTTGTTAATAGCCATTTACTGTTCCTGAGGGAACAGTGAGAAAATGCCCAAATAATCAAGGCAAAGTTAGGAAGGTAGAGTGAACTGAGGACTGAATTTGGAATTAGACTAGAATTTGAATTTCCCCTTTACCACTTAGTGATTATATAACCCTGGGCAGATTATTTAATCTCTCTCAAACTTAGTTTCACCATTTATGAAATGGGGGTAACATCTAAACACTTACTTTATATAGAAATTGATAGGAGACTACAGACAGAAATTGGACTTGCCAATGGTTCAAACATGCCCTGTACATTTCAATTTGACCATGGTGCTATAACACAACTTGAGTTTCTGCTCTTCTATTTGAAAGCTGTGTAACCTTGGACAGACCACCTCATCTCTTTGAGCCTCAGTTTCATCATCTGATAAAACAGAGCTAATAAAATACATAACACTTACCTCACAGAATCACAAGAACTCAGAGCTAGAAGGTATCTTGAATGTCATTTAGTCTAAACTATATTTGAAAAATAATTCCCATATATGTTTGGAATGGGGCAACTAGGTACAGTGGATTAGAACACCAGGCCTAGAGTCAGAAAAATTCATCTTGAGTTCAAATCTGGCCTCAGACACTTACTAACTGTGTGACCCTGGGCAAGTCACTTAATGTTGTTTGACTCAGTTTCCTCATCTGTAAAATTAGCTAGAGAAGGAAATGGCAAACCACTCCATTTTCTTTGCCAAGAAAATTCCAAATGTAATCATGAAGAGTTGGATGTGACTGAAAAACAATTGAAGAACAACTAAATATCTGAGAAATGGTCATCTGGCCTTTGCTTCAAAATGGTTAGGGAAGGTGAACCTACTATACTTGAAGAAGTCTGTTCTAATTTTGAAGGGCTCTAATTATTAGGAAGTTTTTCCTTCCATCAAATGTAAATTTATCTCCTTGAAACTTCTAGTCATTGTACCTAATTACACCTTATGGCACTTTGGCACCAAGTAGAATGAGTTAAAGCCACCTTCCACATTATAGTACTTAAAAGATTTGACCCTAGATATTGTATCTCACCTGGCTTCTTTTCTATAGACTTGAATTGAAATCAACAAAAATTTGACTAAAACGTGAGTCATACTTATCTTTGATTAAGGGATAAATGGAAATTCATTAGGTGAAGAAAAGAAGAGAGGACACTCCAGGGATAGGTTATCACATGAAAGGACTTTTAATAGCACTAAAAAGGATTAATTAATTTTTTAAATGAGTCTTTTTAGAAAATTATGTCAGATCATAGAAAATCATGAATTCCACACAGAAGAATTTTGAACTATATTTAGTATATAATGAGAAGTAAATAAAGAATTTTGAGGAACTCCATGATTAGATAATAAAATTAATCAATTTAAGGAAGATTATTCTGTCAATGCCATAACAGATGAGATGGAAAGGAAAGAATGAGGCATGTTATAACTGTCATTATCAGAGGGTTCTTTCCAACAGGAAGACGAGTAAGATTCTGTGATGGCTCTGACAAAATATCTCCAACTCATATCTTCATTATGACTGAAAATGTTAGTATCTGAGTCACTTTGTTTCCTCAGAGGCCCACAATTCCTCTGCAAGAAGTCAGGCTAACAAAGTATTAAAAAAATTAATACTATATATATATATATATATATTTATACAACAACAAAAATATATATCATGAAACTCATTCCCCATCCCACAATATTTTCCATAGAGATTTATTCCTTCTTGAAATTATCAAGGGAAACTAGGAACTCTCCTACTATCTCTCTACTTATTATTTATTAACGATCTATGTTCTATCCTCTCTAGTTTAGGAAGGAAGGAAATAAGCATTTATAAAGCACCTATTATGTTCCAAGCACTAGATTCTCACAAGATACCTAGACAGTCAGTGCTATTTTCCCCTATTTTTACAGATGAGGAATCTGAGGCAGACAGAGGTAAAGTGACTGGCCCAGGGTATTATAGCTCATAAGTGTCTAAGTCTGGATTTGAACTCCAGATCCTACCCTTTTACCACCATCCCACAAAGTAGCCTCAATTTAAAGATCACTCTCCTTGGCAGAGACAAAATATGAGCTGAATAAATCTACTTTCTTTTCACTATCCATTGTTATTGACCCATTTCTCTTGTGCAGATGTCCTTTTCATTGTTTGACAGTTGTCTTCTTTCCATTACAGACTTAAAACAAAATGAAACAACCCCCCAAAAATCATCTTTTTATTGGGTTTTCTTTGTCAAATTTGACTTATTCTTAACCTTGACACTATGCTTAAAGGACCATTCTATATTTTTCTATTCTTCATTACATCCTCTTTCTTCCTTAGTCATGTCATTTATCTTTAACTATTCCCTTTTGCAGAAATTACTCAAATCAATGTTTTACAATACTGATTTCTGCCTTGATCTTTAATTTCACATTTCTAATTCCCTCCCATTTTATATCACTACTTGGATATTCACTATCACATAGAGATAGCAACAGTAAAAAAGGGAAAAGGAGGGTGACAATGGTGGTACTGATTGATCTTCTAAAATGTTAAAGACATTCATCACAACTAGATGAATTGTTCACATTTTTCTCTTTCTTCCTCTTCCTCCCCAAATTTATTATTCTTCCACTTATTAATGCTCAGAACTTTGGATTTAAACTTGACTTCTTTTTCCTTCATATATAGCATGGGTACTCCACACAGTTAGGGGACTACTCACTATTTCCCACATTCATTGTACTCTTTTGAGTCAACATCTATTCAAATCCATGACCCTCTTCCCAACAATGTATCTCTATGCCAGAGAAAACTAAGTGACACATTAATTTAACTAAAAGACATGTAGCTAAAACTGAATATCATTAAAAAGGAAGCAATTCCCATACACAAAAGGTAGTCTGTAGGATAATCCAATGAGAAATCCCATTTGATTCCTTCCTCTATTGATGTTAAAACACATGTTCTCCATCCCCCTTTTCCCACCAGTTTCTAGATCTCTTCAAACATAATTCTACCTCTACCTTTTGCCATTTCTGCTTCTTTTCAATAATTTATCTCTCTCCACAGTTATAGCCACAGGTTTCACCTACAAAATCTCAGCAATATTCATGAGATAAAATTTGCCCCCTAGGGTGAAGATCCATAGACACAAAAGATCATAATTTCCCATAGATTCTCATGCTTCTTTTGGGAGTGAGAACTCCTCCTAGACAAATAATAATTATATTTGTTTTGTTTGTTTGTTTGTTTGTTGTTCTTTTATGGATCCACTGTTCCATCTCTCAATATTCTACAACACCTCCCTTATAATGCACTTTACTACTGCAACTCTGGGTTGCTGCTTCTCTGTAGATCTACAGCTGCCAAGCTCTCCTCTGGAACCATGTGTTCATCTGTTAGGGCTTCTCTTGCTGAGAAGGAGTGTCATTATCTCTTTTGTAAGACTGCTTTGGCCAAAACACATTAATGATACTTCTCACATTTTCAGCTCTTGTGTTATTTAAACTCATGATCACACTTTGTCCAGGAAACCCAGGGTATTTCTATTTGAAACTTTAGCAACAGCCATCTTTGCCCTTGATTCCTGCAACTATATTTAGGTAACTGTCGTTCATCCATTCTTCCTTAATAATGTCTCTCATGTCTCCCTTTATGTTCAATGTGTCATCACTTTTGTCCAAGCACTTATGTCATTATCATCACCATCATAATTACATAGTGTTTTCAGGTTTGTAAAGTATTTGCATACATTGTATCCTTTGATACTTATAACTACCCAGTAAATACAGTACTATATATATTATTCTATTTATTTTTCAGATGAAGACCAAAAAGGCTGAATGACTGGCCCATAGTCAGATAGCTAGTGTTAGTGGCAGGACTTAAACACAAATCTCACTTGACTTCAGATTTAATATTCTTATTAATATCATGCATTAGCTTTTCAAAAACTGCATTTTTCTTTCCATGACACTACAAAACTGCATTGTTCTTTATCCTATTTGCTGTAACCAAAGTAAACTTCCAGGGGGCGGAGTCAAGATGGCAGCCTAGAAGGAGCAGAAGTTCAGACCTCGGAATACCCTTCCTTAAAAATCACAAACTAAATGCACCTAGGGGACTGAAAATCAAACCTAACAACAAGACAGAGCCAAGGAACCCTCCTGCTGGTCTCAATTCAAAAGGTATGACCCCCCCCAAAAAAGCCGGAATCCGAGAACACTTGGGTTTAAGGGGAAGGGAGAAGGAAGGTACCAGGACCCCTCCTCCTCCCACCTAGAGCACCAAGCCTTCAGTGGCAGTGGGAACCTCTGAGTAGGCAAAGGTGCTGGTCTGGAGGGTATACATTGTGGGCAGGGCTGTGCCAAGCTCAGAACATTGAACACAGACAGCAGGGTAGGAGCTGGAGAGGGATCATAGAGCTGGCAGCCTGGCCAGAGCTGTGGAGATCCTCCATATTGCTCCAGCCTTCCAGGAGGTTTTGACCTCAGAGCACACCCAGCCCAACCCAGCTGAAATTAATCCCATCAAAAGTCTTCAGAACTCAGGGAAGCCCAGGCTTCACATCACTCCCTCAGCTTCCAGAGGACAGGGAAACTCAAACTCAAGCAACCCTCCCCCACAGACTGCACTGAGAGATCTTCTGTCAAATCTCCAAGAGGGGAGACTGACAGAAGCCCCCAAAACCAAAAATTGAAAGGAGTAAGAACACAGACAAATACAGGGAGAAAAGAAGGAGTAAATATGAGCAAACAACAGAAAAAGAAGAAAGAAATTACAATGGACAGCTTCTATTCAGCAAATGGCACAGAGGGGGAGGGATCAGCAAACGATAAATCAGAAATCCCAGCAAATTGGATACAGGCTTTGGAAGAACTCAACATGCAATTCAAAACACAATTAAGAGAGGCTGAAGAAAATTGGGAAAAGAACATAAAAACTAAGATAAGTCATCTGGAAACAGAGGCACTTGAACTAAAACGAGAAAATAGTGTCTTGACAGCCAAAATCAACCATCTGGAAAATGATACAAAGAAGATGAAAGATGAGGCAAAGGAGATGAAAGATGAGGTAAAGAGGATAAAAGATGACCTCCAAAGAAAATCAGACCATAAGGAGAAGGATGACCAAAAAGCCAGGGATGAAATCCAATCTTTAAGAACAAGAACACAACAACTAGAAATAAGTGACTTCGCAAGACAGCAGGACACTATAAAACAAAGCCAAAAGAATGAAAAAAATGAGAAAAATATGAAGCATCTCATTCACAAAACAGAGGACTTAGAAAATTGTTTGAGTAAAGACAATTTAAGAATAATTGGTCTACCAGAAGACCATGACAAAAGAAAAAGCCTGGACATAATACTACAGGAAATTATTCAAGAAAACTGCCCCAATATTCTAGAACAAGAGGGAAAAGTGGAGATTGAAAGAATCCACAGATCACCTCCTGTACTTAATCCCCAACTGACAACACCCAGGAATGTTATAGCCAAATTCAAGAACTATCAGACCAAAGAAAAGATATTACAAGCTTCCAAGAAGAAGTCATTCAGATACTACGGAAGCACATGAGGATAATGCAGGATCTGGCTGTATCTACACTGAAGGACCGAAAGGCATGGAATATGATATTCCAGAAAGCAAGGGAACTAGGTCTATAAGCAAGAATCAATTACCCAGCAAAACTGACTATATTCTTACAGGGGAAAATATGGTCATTCAACAAAATAGAAGAATTCCAAGAATTTGTAAAGAAAAGACCAGACCTTAACAGAAAATTCGATGCCCAAGCACAGAACTCAAGAGAATCATCAAAAGGTAATTTAAAAAAGAGGGAAAAAAGAAAAACAAAACAAAAAAAACTCTTTTTTAATGAGACTCAATAAGTTAAAACATTATGTATCCCTATAAGAAAAGAGGTCATTGGTGACTCTTAAAAACTGTTGCCATCACCTGGGCAGCTAGAAGGATTACACTTAACAGGGAACAGTGACAAATTGTATAGGAGGAAAGGACAAGACATAAATAGGTATATAGATATATACATGCATAAATACATATACATGTGTGTGTATATATATATAGATAGATATATACAACTAGAGCTAAAAAAGAGGCTAATACTAAAAGAAATGGGGAAAGAAACAAATGGGGTTAAATTTATATGTCACAAAGAAGCTCATGGCGGGAGGGGGGAGAACATCAATACACTGGAAGGGTAAAGAGGTTGGAGATAGGAAATACTCAACTCTTACATGCATTGAAATTGACCCAAAGAGGGAAGAACAATCCAATCCATTAGGGAAAAGAATAGATTTGCGCACTATAGGGGAGTAGAAGGGTAACAAACAGACTAGTGGGGAGGGAAGAAGTACAAGGGAGGGATGGGGGGGTAGTTTTAGAAAGACTACAGGGAAAATAAAGGAGGGGAATAAGAAGGGAGGGGGTAGAAAGGAAAGTAAAATAAGGGTGGGAACTAGGGGGGGAATTAAAAACAAATATTGGTATAGAAGGAAATAGTGAAAGAAAGAAAGGCAGGACCAGGAGTAGAAATCAAAAAGCTGGGAAATACACAGTTAGTAATCATAACTCTGAATGTGAATGGAATGAACTCACCCATAAAATGCAAGTGAATAGCAGAGTGGATTAGAATCCAAAACCCTACCCTATGCTGTCTACAAGAAACATACATGAGGAAGATAGATACACATAGGGTGAAAGTAATAGGATGGAACCAAATCTATTGGGAATCAACTGAGAAAAAGAAGGCAGGAGTTGCAATCATGATATATGACAAAGCCAAAGTAAAAATAAATCTAGTTAAAAGAAATAGGGAAGTTAATTACATCCTAATAAAAGGCAGTATAGACAATGATGAAATATCCATACTCAACATGTATGCACCAAATGGCATAGCATCCAAATTTCTAAAGGAGAAACTAGTGGAACCCAAGGATGAAATAGATAGAAAAACTATACTAGTGGGAGACCTAAACCTTCCTCTATCTGAACTAGATAAATCAAACCAAAAAATAAATAAGAAAGAGGTAGGAGAAGTGAATGAAATCTTAGAAAAATTAGAGTTAGTAGACATGTAGAGAAAAATAAATAGGGACAAAAAAGAATACACCTTCTTTTCAGCAACACATGGTACATTCACAAAAATTGACTTATTAGGGCATAAAGGCATTGCAAACAAGTGCAAAAGAGAAGAAAAATAAATGCAACCTTCTCAGATCATAATGCAATGAAAATAATAATTATTAAGGGTACATGGAGAGGTAAGTAAAAAATTAGTTGGAAATTAAACAATACGATTCTCCAAAACCTGTTAAAGAACAAATCATAGAAACAATTAATAACTTCATTGAAGAAAATGACAATGATGAGACATCCTTTCAAAACCTATGGGATGCAGCCAAAGCAGTACTCAGGGGGAAAGTTATATCCATGAGTTCAAATATTAACAAATTAAGAAGGGCAGAGGTCAATGAATTGGGCATGCAAATTAAAAAACTAGAAAGTGAACAAATTAAAAATCCTCAGATGAAGACTAAATTAGAGATTCAAAAAGCAAAGGAGAAATTAATAAAATTGAAAGTCAAAGAACAATTGATTTAATAAATGAGAATTGAAGCTGGTACTTTGGAAAAAAAACAAATAAAATAGACAAAGTATTGGTCAGTCTAATTAAAAAAAGGAAAGAAGAAAACCAAATTGACAGTATCCAAGATGAAAAGGGAGACCTCACCTCTAATGAAGAGGAAATTAAGGCAATGATTAAAAATTATTATGCCCAATTATATGGCAACAAATATGGCAATCTAGGTGATATGGATGAATATTTACAAAAACATAAATTGCCTAGACTAACAGAGGAAGAAATAAATTACCTAAACAACCCCATATCAGCAAAAGAAATTGAACAAGCCATCAAAGAACTCCCTAAGAAAAAATCACCAGGACCTGATGGATTCACAAATGAATTCTATCATTCAAAGAACAACTAATCCCAATATTATACAAACTATTTGACAATAAGCATAGAAGGAGTTCTACCAAAGTCATTTTACGACACAAACATGATACTGATCCCAAAGCCAGACAGATCAAAAACAGAGAAAGAAAACTATAGACCAATCTCCTTAATGAATATAGATGCAAAAATCTTAAACAGGATACTAGCAAAAAGACTCCAGCAAGTCATAACAACGGTTATTCATTATGACCAGGTAGGATTCATACCAGGAATGCAAAGATGGTTTAATATTAGGAAAACCATCCACATAATTGACCATATTAACAATCAAACTGAAAAAAATCATATATTATCTCAATAGATGCAGAAAAAGTCTTTGATAAAGTACAACACCCATTCCTATTGAAAACACTAGAAAGTATAGGAATAGAAGGGCCTTTCCTAAAATAATAATATTATTATTTTAAAATAATAATAATAATATATATAATATATAAATAACACAAATAAATAAATAATGATAAATAAATAATAAATTGAATGAATGAAATAAATAATAATAAAATAATAAAAATAATAAATAGCATATATCTAAAACTATCAGCAAACATCATCTTCAATGGGGATAAACTAGAAGCCTTCCCAATAAGATCAGGAGTGAAACAAGGATATACATTATCACCTGTATTATTTAACATTGTACTAGAAACACTAGCAGTAGCAATTAGAGAAGAAGAAAAATTGAAGGCATTAAAACAGGCAATGATGAGACCAAGCTATCACTCTTTGCGGATGATATGATGGTTTACTTAAAGAATCCTAGAGAATCAACCAAAAAGCTAGTCAAAACAATCAACAATTTTAGCAAAGTTGCAGGATACAAAATAAACCCGGCATAAGTCATCAGCATTTCTATATATCTCCAACCCATTTCAGCAGCAAGAATTAGAAAGAGAAATTCCATTTAAAATCACCCTAGACAATATAAAATACTTAGGGAACTATCTGTCGAGACAAACACAGGAACACAACTACAAAACACTCTCCACACAATTAAAACTAGATCTAAACAACTGGAAAAACATTGATTGCTCGTTGGTTGGATGAGCTAACATAATAAAAATGACAATCCTACCCAAATTAATTTACTTATTTAGTGCCATACTCATTGAACTACCAAAAAATGTTTTTACTGAATTATAAAAAAAAATAACAAAGTTCATTTGAAAGTACAAAAGACCAAGAATATCCAGGGAAATCATGAAAGAAAAAATGCAAAGGAAGGTGGCCTTGCAGTACCAGATCTCAAACTATACTATAAAGCAGTGGTCATCAAAACAATTTGATACTGGCTAAGAGACAGAAAGGAGGATCATTGGAACAGACTTGGGGTAAATGACCTCAGCAAGACAGTCTATGATAAGCCCAAAGGTCCCAGTTTTGGGGACCAAAATCCACTATTTGATAAAAACTGCTGGGATAATTGGAAGACAGAATGGGAGAGATTAGGTTTGGATCAACATCTCACACCCTACACCAAGATAAATTCAGAATGGGTGAATGACCTGAATATAAAGAAAGAAATTATAAGTAAATTAGGCAAACAAAGAATAGTATACTTGTCAGATCTTTGGGAAAGGAAAGACTTTAAAACCAAGCAAGAGCTAGAAAAAATCACAAAATGTAAAATCAATAATTTTAATTACATCAAATTAAAAAGTTTTTTGTACAAACAAAACTAATACCTCCAAAATTTAGAAGGGAAGCAACAGATTGGGAAACAATCTTCATTACAAAAACCTCTGACAAAGGTCTAATTACACAAATTTATAAAGAGCTAAACCTGTTGTACAAAAAATCATGCCATTCTCCATTTGATAAAAGGGCAAGGGACGATTCCAAAACCAGGCAGGTCAAAAACAGAGAAAGAAAACTATAGGCCAATCTCCCTAATGAATATAGATGCAAAAATCTTAAATAGGATACTAGCAAAAAGACTCCAGCAAGTGATCAGAAGGATCATTCACCATGATCAAGTAGGATTCATACCAGGGATGCAGGGCTGGTTCAACATTAGGAAAACCATCCACATAATTGACCACATCAACAAGCAAACTAGCAAGAATCACATGATTATTTCAATAGATGCAGAAAAAGCCTTTGATAAAATACAACACCCATTCCTATTAAAAACACTAGAAAGCATAGGAATAGAAGGGTCATTCCTAAAAATAATAAACAGTATATATCTAAAACCAACAGCTAATATCATCTGCAATGGGGATAAACTAGATGCATTCCCAATAAGATCAGGAGTGAAACAAGGATGCCCATTATCACCTCTACTATTTGACATTGTACTAGAAACACTAGCAGTAGCAATTAGAGAAGATAAAGGAATTGAAGGCATCAAAATAGGCAAGGAGGAGACCAAGTTATCACTCTTTGCGGATGACATGATGGTCTACTTAAAGAATCCTAGAGATTCAACCAAAAAGCTAATTGAAATAATCAACAACTTTAGCAAAGTTGCAGGATACAAAATAAACCCACATAAATCATCAGCTTTTCTATATATCTCCAACACAGCTCAGCAGCAAGAACTAGAAAGAGAAATCCCATTCAAAATCACCTTAGACAAAATAAAATACCTAGGAATCTACCTCCCAAGACAAACACAGGAACTATATGAACACAACTACAAAACACTCGCCACACAACTAAAACTAGACTTGAACAAATGGAAAAACATTAACTGCTCATGGATAGGACGAGCCAATATAATAAAAATGACCATCCTACCCAAACTTATTTATCTATTTAGTGCCATACCCATTGAACTACCAAAATACTTCTTCACTGATTTAGAAAAAACCATAACAAAGTTCATTTGGAAGAACAAAAGATCAAGGATATCCAGGGAAATAATGAAAAAAAACACATATGATGGGGGCCTTGCAGTCCCTGACCTAAAACTATATTACAAAGCAGCAGTCATCAAAACAATTTGGTACTGGCTAAGAAATAGAAAGGAAGATCAGTGGAATAGACTGGGGGAAAGCGACCTCAGCAAGACAGTATACGATAAACCCAAAGATCCCAGCTTTTGGGACAAAAATCCACTATTTCATAAAAACTGCTGGGAAAATTGGAAGACAGTGTGGGAGAGACTAGGAATAGATCAACACCTCACACCCTACACCAAGATAAATTCAAAATGGGTGAGTGACTTAAACATAAAGAAGGAAACCATAAGTAAATTGGGTAAACACAGAATAGTATACATGTCAGACCTTTGGGAGGGGAAAGGCTTTAAAACCAAGCAAGATATAGAAAGAATCACAAAATGTAAAATAAATAATTTTGACTACATCAAACTAAAAAGCTTTTGTACAAACAAAACCAATATAACTAAAATCAGAAGGGAAACAACAAATTGGGAAAAAATCTTCATAGAAACCTCTGACAAAGGTTTAATTACTCATATTTATAAAGAGCTAAATCAATTGTACACAAAATCAAGCCATTCTCCAATTGATCAATGGGCAAGGGAAATGGATAGGCAGTTCTCAGATAAAGAAATCAAAACTATTAACAAGCACATGAAGAAGTGTTCTACATCTCTTATAATCAGAGAGATGCAAATCAAAACAACTCTGAGGTATCACCTCACACCTAGCAGATTGGCTAACATAACAGCAAAGGAAAGTAATGAATGCTGGAGGGGATGTGGCAAAGTAGGGACATTAATTCATTGCTGGTGGAGCTGTGAACTGATCCAACCATTCTGGAGGGCAATTTGGAACTATGCCCAAAGGGCGACAAAAGAATATCTACCCTTTGACCCAGCCATAGCACTGCTGGGTCTGTACCCCAAAGAGATAATGGACACAAAGACTTGTACAAAAATATTCATAGCTGCGCTCTTTGTGGTGGCCCAAAACTGGAAAATGAGGGGATGCCCATCAATTGGGGAATGGCTGAACAAACTGTGGTATATGTTGGTGATGGAGTACTATTGTGCTAAAAGGAATAATAAAGTGGAGAAGTTCCATGGAGACTGGAACAACCTCCAGGAAGTGATGCAGAGCGAGAGGAGCAGAACCAGGAGAACATTGTACACAGAGACAAACACACTGTGGTATCATCGAACGTAATGGACTTCTCCATTAGTGGTGGTGTAATGTCCCTGAACAACTTGCAGGGACCCAGGAGAAAAAAACACCATTCATAAGCAAAGGATAAACTATGGGAGTGGAAACACCGAGAAAAAGCAACTGCCTGAATACAAAGATTGAGGGGACATGACAGAGGATAGACTCTAAATGAACACTCTAATGCAAATACTATCAACAAAGCAATGGGTTCAAATCAAGAAAACATCTAATGCCCAGTGGACTTACGCGTCGGCTATGGGGGGTTGGGGGGGGGGAGGAAAAGAAAATGATCTATGTCTTTAACGAATAATGCTTGGAAATGACCAAATAAAATATATTTAAAAAAAAAAAATTAAAAAAAAAAAAGGGCAAGGGACATGAACAGGCAGTTTTCAGTTAAAGAAATCAAAACTATTAATAAGCATATGAAAAAGTGTTCTAAATCTCTTATAATCAGAAAGATGCAAATCAAAACAACTCTAAGGTATCACCTCACACCTAGCAGATTGGCTAACATGACAGCAAAGGAAAGTAATGAATGCTGGAGGGGATGTGGCAAAGGTGGGATATTAATCCATTGCTGCTGGAGTTTTGAATTGATCCAACCATTCTGGAGGGCAATTTGGAACTATGCCCAAAAGGCAATAGAAGACAGTCTGCCCTTTGATCCAGCCTTAGCACTGCTGGGTTTGTACCCCAAAGAGATCTTAAGGAAAAAGACTTGTACAAGAATATTCATAGCTGTGCTCTTTGTGGTGGCAAAAAATTGGAAAATGAGAGGATGCCCTTTGATTGGGGAATGGCTGAACAAATTGTGGTATATGTTGTGTTAGGATAGGATTTTCTGATAAGGGAAACACAAGAGGAAAAAACATATAAAAACCTACTTTATTGTTTTGGAAGGGAAAGGAATAAGGGCTTAGGGATTTACTTATGCTTATTCTTATGTTAAAAAAAAACTAACTAACTATGCTAACTAGGTTACTAAACTAAAACTTAACCAAGTTCCCAAATCTTACTCAGCAGGGGTCCAAAACCAGTTAGAACCAGGATCTATAGTTGTTAGATGTCCAAGCAAGTCCTGATGTCCAAGTGAGACTGAATTCTGCCAGCAGCTAGATACAGGAACCCTTCCTCAGTTCAATACAGGGAAAATCCTCTTCAGACCTTCCCCTTGACTTCCTCAGGAGACCAAAAGAAAAAGTCCCTTGGGGCAAGATGGAGTCTTCCCAGGTCCTCCAGCTCAGGCACCCATGTGACCCTTGGTCACATGCCACTGTCAATCATATCTAGGTTTGCATTTTACAGTTCTTGCATAGTTTTGCAAATTGCAAACCTTTCTATCCTTTATCACAATTGGTGATGGAATACTATTGTGCTCAAAGAAATAATAAACTGGAAGAATTTCATGTGAACTTCAATGACCTCTAGGAATTGATGCAAAATGAAAGGAGCAGAACCAGGAGAACATTGTACACAGAGACAGATACACTCTGGTACAATCGAATATAATGGACTTCTCCATTACTGGCAATGCAGTGATCCTGAACAACTTGGAGGGATCTATGAGAAAGAATACTATCCACATTCAGGGGAAAAAATGTGAGTTGAAACAAAGAAAAAAAACAACTGCTTGATTACATGGGTCGATGGGGATATGAGTGGGGATATAGACACTAAAGGAACATCCTAGTGCGAACATCAACAGCATGGAAATAAGTTCTGATCAAGGACACATGTAATACCCAGTGGAATTGCATGTCGGTTATGGGAAGGGCTGGGGGAGGGGAGGGAGGGAAAGAATATGATTTTTGTAACCAAAGAATAATGTTCTAAATTGACTAAATAAAATTAAAAAATAAAATAAAATAAACAAGACACTTAAATTTTTCTCAGCTGTAATATTTTCTTCATTAAACTACAGGTAATAGCACCTATCTCACAATTTTATTACGAAGTTCAAATGAGAAAACAGACACATAAAGTGCTTTGTAAATCTGAACAGTTATACAAAAGCAGTTATAATGAACTAGTTGTTAAAAATATGTGCTGGTATTATTCCTCCACCCATTTCCTATCATTAAACTTCTATGTTTCTGGAGAAACTGGTACAGGAGGAAAGTGGTGATACTGAAGGGAGGAAGTAACCCAGGCTTCAGCAGAAGCAGATGTTAAAACTAGAGAGGAGTTTGGTTTGGAGGGGTTGAGAAAAAGGGGTTGGTAGGAAATTCTTGACTTGGAGGAAGAAAACTGAAGTCAAGGAGTAGATGTCTTGGCCTCCAATGTAACAATACCAGCAGTAGCAGCAATAGTAGTAGTAATGATAAGAACCACTCTCTCAAAGCTATTATCACTAAGATGGAGGAGGATTGTTTACTATGATATGAATGAGCTACACAAGAAAATCTCGAGTTCTTCCATTTTCTGGTGACCTTGTAAGGAACTTCCTACTAGGAGAGAAGTCACGCATCACAGATGAAGAAAAAGGATGAGAGAGGGCTGCACTTAAGACCCATCTTCTCCTTCTCTCTTAGGTAACAGAGATGTGTGGCTCCCCTGCCACAAAAAATTAGGAAATAGCACAGGAAACCAAACTGAGAGCAAAAGCAAAGCGCTGACTAGACAAGAGAAAAGAGACAGGACAAGTAACTAGAAGACAGCTACCTTGGGCAGTGATAAAGGGAGACAAAAAGTAGAAAGGTTCTCTGGAGAGAATTATGGAAGTTTCACCAATATCCATTAGCAAATCTGACCCAAAGTTTCTTCTCTTCCATTTCTTTCTTGCTGACCCACGGAACTGCATCTCCTTTCCTCTAGTTGGCCCTCTGTATCTACTCCTAACTTTACTTTCACTATGACATTTCCCAAGTGGGAGGGAGGGTATCCCCATCCCAAATTCCATTGGCAAGAGGAGTATGGACAAGGCTAGCCCACACATGCTTATTCCAGTCCATTACGAGGTTTTGAATATATGCAGACCTAATAGAGTACATTGAGGTTAAGAAGTAGTGAGAGGTACTCCAGCTTTGTGATGAATTATGGAGGATCTGGATAATACTTAGTAAGTGACTGAATGAATATATTAAGGAGTCATGGGAAAGGAGTCTAATTGAGATAATAGAGTGAAACAGAAAGCTAACCTCACAACTAGAAAGATCTGGGTTCAAATCCTGTCTCTGACATATTAACATTTTGACTTGATACAAGTCACTTGATTTCTCATGTAATTCTCTATAAATAAATTGCAGAGAAAATGCTGACCTGAACTGGAATAGGGAATTTCCTCAACAAGGAGTTACCTATATCAGTAAAATGAAAAATCCATGACTTATCTTATAGAAATCACTTAATTATAAGAAACAGTGGTTATGAATAACACAAAGAAATGTAAGGAAATATAGTAATTAATGTGAATTAAACAGAACCAGGAAAACAACATACATTATGTAAATAATATACAAAAAGAATATTGACCAAAGTTAGCTCTGAAAAAGAACTGTCCCCCTTTTTTACAAAGGAAAGAGGTTATAAGTATTGAATAATATATTCAATGTTGGGTTTGGTGGATATATTGGCTAGTTTTGTTGAAGTATTTTTTGCGCTTTAAAAAAATCTATATTATAAGGGATAGTCTTTGAAAGAGAGAGTGGGAAGAGATATAATGATGAATGCATATTATATAAAAATAAAAGATAGCAAGAAAAAAATTTAATTACAAAGAAGTTCAAGAGTCTTACTTAAAGGAAGCTTTAAAATGATCTTGATGGAAGTCATGGAAGAATTTTTTTTTAATAGAAATAGAAGAAGGGATGTAGGGATTGTGAGGATTGGATTTAGCTATTTCCTGATTGTAACAATGAATATACTTAGCTCTTTCTTTATTGTGAAGATAAAATTGTAATCTCCTGATTGTAACAATGAATGTACTTAGCTCTTCCTTTATAGTGAAGCTAGAATTGTAAGCTACAATCTATTTTTAGATTTTAACTACCAAAAGGTGTTAAGTAACTAAAAAGGTAAACTTAACAAAAGAGGTGTTAACTAACCCAAAAAGACATAATCTAACCAGAGAAGGTGAGAACTAAAGAATGGGCAGTCCTGGAGAAAATCTAACCAAAGAAGGTGAGAACTAAAGAATGGGCAGTCCTGGAGAAAAAGTGTCTGCTGTGATTGGTAGACGTGAAAATTTAGAGGAGGTGACACAAGAAAAAAAGGTCTTTAAATAGAGGGAAAAAAGACTGAAGAGAGGCAGTCAATCACCAGGCTTGAAGTGAAGGATGAAGAAGTGAATCAAAGACCTACACCCAGACTTCTTTTTTAGACTGTCACCATTGGTGAGTGAAAGCCTGACTTAGTGGACTTGCTTTTCTCTTCCCCTGGCTGGGACTTATAAATTCTAACTGATATAGTGACTCTGCCTTTCTGGAGGCCTGAAGCCTCCAGGTAAGGCCCATCTTCTTGAGACTCTCTTCCCCTGGCTGGGGCTTAGAGATTCTAACTGGTATCAGAAGTCAGAGTTTCTCTTGCGCTCTCTCTCATTCCTTAATATCTTCCTTCTATTGTAAATATTGTAAATAAACTACCATAAATTCCATTTACTTTAGTAATTCATTTTGGGGTTTAGAAATTAATTCCCTGGTGACCACCTTATTAATAATATATTCAAGTTCAACTCGCAATTAATTTTAACATAATATTGAGGCACCAATGCACTGTTGGTATAGAACTAACACATTCTGGAAAGCAATATGGAACCATGCCCCAAAGGCCATAAAACTTGGACTCAGCAATACCACTACTGAGTCTGTATCCCAAAGTGATCAGAGATAAGGGAAAAAGGTCCTAGTTGTTCAAAATTATTTTTAACAGTTATCTTTGTAATGGCAGAGAATTAGAAGCTGAGGGTATATCCATCAATTGGGGAATGACTGAACAAGCTGTGGTATAGTATTTGGAAAAACCTAGATACACATATAAATTGATTCAAAGTGAAATCAGGAAAACAGTGTATACAGTAATAGAAATATTGTATAATGATCAACTGTGAAGGATTAAACTATTATCAACAAAAACAGTTTCCAAGATCATCTATAAGGGACTCATTTTTAAAAGATATTTTCTAATTGCCCATAATAACAATTTTCAACATTCCTTTTTCCAAAATTATACGATCCAAATTATTTCCCTCCCTCCCTCCCTTTCCTTTTCTTTCCCAGAGAGGGTAAGCAATTTGATCCGGATTTACATGTATTATTATACAAAATATACTTCCATATTGGTCATTGTTGTAAGGGAAAATTCCAAAATATAACCCTAAATAAACTAATGTGAAAAATAGTATGCCTTGATCTACATTCTGACTCCAATAGTTCTTTCTTTGGAGATGGATAGCATTCTCTGACATAAGTCCTTCAGAAATACCCTGGATCATTGTATTGCTGAAAGTAGCTAAGTCTTTCACAGCTGATCATCTTACAATATTGCTATTACAGTGTACAATGTTCTCCAGGTACTATCTGTTTCATTCTGCATCAGTTCATTTAGGTCTTTCTGGCCTTTTCTGAAATCATCTCATATTATTTCTTATAGCACAATAGTATTCCATCACCATCATATACCCCAATTTATTCAATCATTCATTCCAAATTTGATGAACATCTCAGTTTCCAATTCTATGGCCACCACAAAAAGAGTTGCTATAACTATTTATGCACAAATAGGTCCTTTTCCCTTTTTAATGATCTCTTTGGAATGTGGACCTTGTAGAGTTATTACAGAATCAAAGGGTATGCTAGTTTTATAGTCCTTTGGGCATAGTTCCAAATTAAGGTTGAATCAGTTCATACCAATACCAACAATGCATCAGTATCCCAATTCTGTCACATGCTCTCTCCAGCATTTATCACTCCCCTTTACTGTAATATTGGCCAATCTGATAGGTGTGAGGTGGTACTTCAGAGTTATTTTAATTTGTATTTCTCTAATCAAGAGTAATTTAGAATATTTTATGCAATTACTGATAGCTTTGATTTCTCCATTTGAAAACTGCTTATTCATATCCTTGAACATTTGTCAATTGGAGAATCATTTTTGTTCTTATACATTTGACTTAATTCACTATAGATTTGAGAAATTAGGCTTTTATAAGAGAAATTTGCTATAAAAGTTTTTTCCCAGTTTGTTGTTTCTCTTCTAATCTTGATTACTTTGGTTTTGTTTGTACAAAAGATCTTAACTTAATATAATCAAATTACTCATTTTATACCCTATAATTTTCTCTAACTGTTGTTTAATAATAAAATCTTCCCTTCTCCATAGATCTTCTAGGTAAACTATTTTTTGTTCCTCTAATTTACTTCCAGTATCACCTTTTATGTCTAAATCAGCGGTTCTCAACCTCTCAATTTGTAGCAATGAGAATACATAATGCATATCAGGTATTTACATTCCAAATCATAACTGTAGCAAAATTACAATTTTGAAGTAGCCAGCAAAATAATTTTTTGGTTTGGGGTCACCACAACATGAGGAACTGTATTGCAGGGTCATGGCATTAAAAGGTTGAGAACCACTGGTCTAAATCATACACCCATTTTGACCTTATCTTGGTATAGGGTGTAGGATATCGGTCTATATTTAGTTTCTGCCATACTGTTCTATTTTTCCCAGCAGTTTTTGTCAAATAATTAGTTCTTATCTCCAAAGATAGTCTTTGGATTCATCAAATGCTAGATTGCTAAAGTCATCTACCTCTGTTTATTATGTGTCTAATCTGTTCCACCGATCTAACATTCTATTTTTAGCCAATACTAGATTAGATGATTACTGACTTATAGCACATTTTTAGATTTAGGCCACCTTCATTCACATTTTTTCATATTAATTCCCTAAGGGATGCATGATTTAAAAAAAATAAAACTTATCCACAGCCAAAGAAGGAACTCTTGGAATCTGATTATTAATTTCCATCTTTCACTTTATTTCCTTATGAGCTTTATATTGTAAATATGATATGTATCTTCATTCACATCATGGGAAATATGGAAATTTGTTTTCCATGAAATAACTGCTATAACCTATATCAGACTATTGGACTATATCAGACTATATATATATATATATATATATATATATATCAGACTATATCAGACCTTGGAGGGATGGAGGACAAAGGAAGTAAAGAATCTGAAACTCAAAATGTCAGAAAAAACTGTCAAAATTGTTTCTATGTATAATTTTTTAAAAATTCAATAAAAAAACTAAAGGATAGATAGACCTTTCTTGTGGCTAATACAAATAAGTATCATAAATTGGCAATATTTTCCAAGATAATTTATAGATTTAACACAATATCAATAGGTTATTTTATGTAATTAGATAATCATGACAAATTTGAAATGACCAAAAATATTAAGAATGAATATAAAGATGAATGAAAGGGAACTAACATCATATTTATTTATATTTATTTTATATTTATATTTATAAAAATATTTATGTAATAATATTTTTAAACTGTGATAGTTGAAAAAGAATAGAGGAAATAGATAAATGGAACACTCTAGCTAACTCAGAAATAAAGTCTAATGAACATGAGATCAGTTTGGCAAATTCATATTTTTTAAAACTCCAGTAAATAGTCATTGTCCAATTAAAAATTTTTAGGAAAACTGGATGTGACAAAAAGTGTGTAATAAACTCTAAATTGATCTAATTTTTAAAAATAGATGTCTAAAAATTAGTGGTCTAATTTTTAAAATAGTTTAAAAAACTAGAAAATATATTCATTTCAACTATAGAGAAAAGGGACAATCATAGAGGAAATCATGAAAGATCAAATTGACGGATTTCATCATGAACTGATGAAAGAATTTTGCATAAGAGAAAACAACATATTTAAAATCAAAAGGAAGACATGTTGGGAAAATATTTTAAATAAATCAGATAAAAATTGAACAAAATGTCTTAGTAACATATATATAACTAATAATATAATCTCCCCAGTGGTTTAGAGACCAAAGAGCATAAACAAGTCACAAAGGAAGAAATATTGTATGTTAGAAAAATAGGAAAGACTTCCCAATAATCAATTAAGAAAAAAATATCACCTTATGCATATTGGAATGGCAAAAACCATTCCCCAAAGTAATAAACTATAATGTTGATAAGTCTATAGGGAAAAAGCACTCTAATATATATTTTGGTGCTGGGGTAAACCAGTACAAACATTTTGGAAAGTAGTAATGCAACATGAAATTGTTTATTTATAAGTTCAAACTATAAAAATAAGATGCTGGGAGACCCTTCTGGGTAAAGGTCTGGCTTTACTATAACAGAAAAATCACATGGTCAGGGTCTACAGGTTTCCTCCCAGTTCAAAACTTTTGATCCTGTTTTGTAAAACACCCACACTTTTATAGTTTCCTATTTCTCCTCATCCTTTCTCCTGCAAGAAGTCCTCAATATTTCTGGTAGAGGATGTCCACTGCTCCTTCTGCTGCTTTTACTGCTCTCTTCAGGCTTATTCTGCTCCCATCTGGACCCACAGTTTAACTTTACTCCTTTCTAGTCCTGAGGCAGCTCCTTTCTGGATTTTGCTGCTCCTTTAGCCTCTGGGTGATCTCCTACTTCCTGTGTGAACTAGATTGCCCAAAGTACATATTTGAATAGAGAAATCATATTTATGGTCATCATAGTAACTCATAATATGGTAACATACACTTAATTAAGTATAAAAACACATATTTGAAATTATAACTCAGGTATTATCCTGGGACTACATTCTTAATCCAGTTACATACACAGACTTTTTGGGGACTAAATTCTTACTATAAAATCAGTTGTAATTCTTAAAAATCACACTCTAAGCATTAAGTTATTAATTATCTGGTTAAAATGCTTTTTGATCTAATGATTCCAGTTTTAGATTCAATCCCAAAAAAATCATAAAAACTAATCTATACAAAATATTCATAACGCTTCTATTTGCAACAGAAAAAATTTGCATGTCCCACAAGTTAGAGAGTGAATAAATTATGGTATATTCATTTAGTGGAATATTTCATTGCCATAAAATGGCAAATACTCACTATACAAAGAAATATGGGAGGACTTATATTAGTAAATTCAGCTGTAATAATGTCATAAACATTGATTAAAATAATATAGAAGAATAAAGAGGAAAAAGAGGAAGAAGGAAGGAAAGAAGCAAGAAGGAATGAAGGAAGGGAAGTCGAAGGTAGTATACAATTCTGATAGATCTTAAAAAGGACACAAAATAAAAATATCTCATTTGCTCATTTTTTCTTTATTCATCGTTTTAATACTGCCTCACTAAACACTAGGCTATTGTGTCCATTGTTTGGTATTTTTTGTGCTTCTTTTTACATTTAAAATAATAACTTCAATTCATAGTTTAAAAATTTCAAAATGACAATGTCCTTAAAAAAATAACTGCCAGGTAGGGAGACCTCAGCCCTTAGGATCAAGTTTATAGATCTTGCCACTATGCCTCAGAAAAAAATAAGACCTTTAGAAGAAATCTGATCCAACAGCTTATTGTATAGATGGAGAACCTAATTCAGAGAAAGATAAAGTGACTTGTCTTGATGAGCTGTTTTATCACTCAAAAGATGAAATAATCTGAAGGTTGAGCATTTTGAAATAGTTATTTCAGAAGTCAACACATACTCAGACTTTCAGGGTAGCTTGTATTTGTCTGTCCACTTCCTTCTGATTCCTACCCATTTGATTATGTCTGGTATAGGGATTGGGGTAAGGTGCAGGGAAAATAATGAGAGGATGGAAAAGAAGGAAGGAAACAAACATTTCTTAAGGGACTATTACATGCCAGACACTGTGCTAATCAGTCTACAAATATTATCTCATTTGATCCTTAATCTTGGGAGGTAAGGGCTATTATCCTCGTTTTTATAATTGAGGAAATTGATACAGGCAGAGGTTAAGTGACTTGCTTGAGATCTCATAGATAATAATTGAGGCTAGATTTGAACCTAGTTCTTCTTGATATCAAGCCATGCACCTAGGGGGAGGGAGAAACTAGTACTTTGGGATAAACAAATCTATCAAACAAAGGAAATAGAGTAGAAGGAAGGACTGTATATGTACTGGTAATCATGTGGAGCTAAGACTGGATGGGTTCCATGGGCTATTCCAACTTAAACATACCATATTCATTTCAAGATTTCAAGACTCTTAAAGGCCTTCATGAATACAGGGAAAAAAAACCCTAACCTAGACATAGAGAAAAATGTTGAGGGGATGCAATATTTGATTTCAGGGTGCTACCACTTTTGATAGGAGACGAAACAACTAATTTATAGATTAATCAAATGTTAGAACATGGAATTTAGAGGCAGAAGGAAACTTGGGTTTCTTATTGAATTATAAATCATCTAGTCTAACCCTCTTATTTTTCAGAGGAAGAAACCAAGGTTGCAAGAGGTTTGAGAGGATTTATTTCTAGCATATTGGAGTTATTTCTATTTCTCAGTTTTGAATTAAATGTTCAGAAGAGTTCCTCAAACTTTCCTACTCATTCTTTTTTCCCCCTAGAAACTTCAAGGAATGTCCCATTTGAAGAATTTCAATGGCCAGTAGACTCCTATTTTGTATAGCTATATACATTTGTAATTCATCAGCTGACTCTTCCCTTCCCCCAGGGTTTTATGAGACTTACAGTTTAGCCTATGTGACTCCATCAGTATCAGTGTTTTATCATTTTATAGGTCAAGTGGAAAAAAACTGACTTAGGAGTCTGGGTTCTTGGTGGCATGCAAGAAACAAGAGGTATATACCCAATTCAGTGGCCATTTCCTCTGCAGTGAAGAGATTCTTTTGGCTTATTTCACCCCCTTTTAGAATACTGGTAAAAGATTCAGTTAGGAACTTCCGTGCTGAAATTGAGAAACTGGATCATGAAATAGCCCCAGTCACTTCTCCAACATCTAAAACTTTCTCTTTCCTCCAGGAAGAGATTGACTCCTTAGAAAAGACAATCCTACAGAACCACTTGGCTTTAGACATGCTCACTGCTGCTTCAGTAAGGACATGTGCCCTTATCAATCAATCTTGTGGTTCTTATGGAAACAGGTCGGGGAAAATTGGTGGTGGCATCTGTGAACTATAGGTGGAGCCCTGTCTTGAGGGAAAAGCTGGGAAAGTAACCAGACATGAGACTGTCAAACATCAATCAAGGAATCAGGGAGGGAATTGTGAATATGGTGTACTATTTCCCCACTGGCACTTCACCAATTGGAAATGTCTTGATATGCCTAGGAGAAGGTTAGGCAGTAAGGGGCCTCCAAATTACATTAATGGATTCTCATGGCAGGAGTTCAGGGTCTATGTTTACTAAGTCATTAAACCAAATTAATTTATATTGACCAGGCAGTTAATAAGTTAATTTAATACTCAAAATTCTGCCTCTCCACATTTTTGATCATCACAGACTGATTAAACAATTTGCCCACAGTCATACAGCTAGCTACTTGCAAAGTTACAAGAATCCACATCTTCTAAATCATATTACTCCTCTGTCTCTCCCTTTTCTACTACACAATACTGGTTCAAATACTGTCAACAAATTAAAGTTCCCACAGGAGGAAGATAACATACTGTTCCCAAATTATCTTACACTTATTTTGTATGTATTCAGTATTTATTATTACATGTACATGTTATCTTCCCTCTTGCATCCCACTTTTGCTTCTGACTTTCTGAACTTTTCCACCATGCCTCAGCTGTCATTTAGTGATATTTGGTGAATATTCTAAAATGGAAGTAATAATTGCAGAGAACTAGCATGGCTTAACTAAGAACAGGTCATGCAAAACTAACCTCATTTCCTATTTTCACAAGATTATTAAACTCACAGATGAGAGGATTGAGTTTCCCTTGATTTTAGCAAAGCTTTTGATTACAGTATTTCATATTCTCCTCACTGAGAAATATGGTCTATACAATGATATAATTAGATTTAGAACTAGTTAGATGTCAGGATTCAAATTGAACATAATGGTTCAATACTAGTATAGTACAAGGTCTCCAGCAGGGTGCCACCAGGGATCGGTGTTTAGCTCAGTGATGCTTAAAATTTTAATCAATGTCTTGGATAAAGGCAGATATAATTTGCAATTGACACCAAATTGAGAGCAATAGCTAATATAGAAGGTGAAAATGTCTTGATCCAGAAGGATAATAATAACAATTATTGTTATTATAACTACAGAATTTATATAGCATCTGCTATTTGCCTGGTACTGTGCTAAGTGCTTTCTAATTATCTCATTTCATCCCTATTTTACAAATGAGGAAACTGAGATAAACATAGATTGTGGATTGGCCAGGGTAACATGACTAGTGTCTGAGACCAAATTTCAACTCAGATCTTCATAACTTAAAGCTCTGTGCTCAACCCACTATACCACTGCTCTCTGACAAGATTTCCAGGGATTCTTAACTAGAGGGCTTATGAGATTTTTTTGTTAAATTATATTTCAACATAATTGTTTGCCTTTGTAATCCTATGGGTTACATTTTATGCATTCAAAGACATTATTCTAAAAAGAGAACCAAAAGTTTCACCAGACAACCAAAGGGGTCTATCACACACACACACACACACACACACACACACACACACACACACACACACACACACCATAGACATATATTAAGAACTCCTAGACTAGAGTATGTAATAAAAAAGATACTGGGGGGGGGGGGTTTAGTTGTAAAAAAATGGATACTGGAGTTTCTATTGATCTATATTGATGGCTAATAGATTCTTACTAGATGGCTAATAGATTAATATTTTTCCTACCCTCCTCCCTCAAATGCCACCTATTTTCCACCCTCTCCCTCCTGCCTCCCTTTCCCCTCCCCCAGTCTTAGTCAGCCACCTTCTAAGTAACTCAGGGGAACTATGAGATTTCAGAGAAATACTCTTTAATCTTCTTTTCTCAAGTAAGGGGGTTTATTGAGAAAGACAGGACAAGGATGGAAGATGAGGTGAGAGGGATGAGGTTATCCCTAGTCTATAAGGAGGGTTAGGAGGATTTTGGGAAATGTCAGTCCTGTCACAACTGTGACACAAAAGTCTGTCAGGGAGATGGAAGGACAACTGTTTAATCTTCTTTCTTCTTCCTTCAAACTCATTTGTCAGAGACACCAATATCTTCTTCATCACACTCAGCCACCAACCAAAAGTTAGTTCACAAATTTATCCCTCAGCTCCAAAAGCCACACTGGTCCCTCAGCCTAGGACAGAAGCTAACAGGGGTCCTGTTCAGAGATTCTTCCCAGTTCAGCATGGCTTGGCTCCAACTGTCTTTCCTGGGAACATTCTATTTGGAATATTCCTTTCTTGATTGACAGCTGATGTCCTTTGCTTGCATGCAGATTCTGTCCTTTACAAGTACTAGCTGGATCTTATTAGTTAAAATTCATTAGATATAAATGTAAAATCTTATACTTGGGATAGAAAAACAAACCCCATGATATAAGATGTTGAAATAGAATAAGTAAACTGAGGGAAACTATTACTTCTTGAAATGGAGAATGTAAACTGAGGAAACTGTTATTGTTTGAAATAGAAAGATAAACTGAGGGGAAACTGTTTCTTCTTACAATGACTTCTGTTCTCTGGCTTTTAATTAGAGAAAGCCAGCTACAGGAACCTAAACTTGCTTATTTGTAATGGATGTAGGAATGAGAAATGCTGAGGGATGCCACCACACAGGGATACTGGTACACAAGGGACTGCTCTAATGTTTACTCTGAGGTGTGCCTGCTGATCCCTACTAATGGCTGATGGATCAATCTATTTCATAACCTCCTTCCTCCCTCACTCCCTCCCTTAACCAACCCTCTTCATCCAGTTCTTCTTGAAGCCTTTGGCTCCTTCCCTTCCCACTTGAGTAAACTATAAATATATTCTTTTCCTTTCCTTTTTCAAGTCAGGGGGTTTATTGAGATAACAGGATGGAAAACTGAGGTAAGAGGGATGAGGATTTCCCTAATCTAAATGAGATAAAATTGAAGGTTTGGGAAGTCACAAGTGTGACTTAGGAAGATGGAAGACAACAGCAATTCAAAATCTTTTCTTCTTTACAAATCAGCCAGGTCTCTCAACTTAACCCCAGAAAGAAACAAATTTCAAAATCTCTAATTTTCTCCTGGACAGCTCAACTCTCAAATAGACAATCAAATCCAAAAGCCCAGTTTCTCTCTCCATGTCAACTTCAACTGCTCAGAGCCAGAGAAACCCCAAAAACCAAGTCAGCCTCACAAAGGTCTTTCAGCCAGGTTCAAACCTCCAGGGAGAGTGACTTCCAGGCAGAGACAAAGTGCCCTCCCCACTGTCAGCTCAAACTGCCAACAACTGGGAACATTCCTTTGGAACCCTGGTTCTTGCATCTTGGTCCACAAGTCCTGCAAAACCTCTCTCCCTTCATGTCTCTATCACAATGTGGAAGCCAAGGATAATGGATTGTTCTGAAAAACATGGGGATTTTGATAGCCAGAGGATTAATATGATATGACAGTGAAAAATGCTGATGAGAGGTTGGATTGCATTAAAAGGCATAACTTCCTGTAATAGGTATATAATAGTCCTACCATAATCTGAATTTGTCACACCTGATTGACTAGGTTAATAATCCCATCAAAAAGGAAAATGATGTGTTAGTTATGACCAAATCTTGATAAAGCCATGTACTCTGTACTTAATACTTCCCTTTTAGGAAGTTTACCACATATCTATTTAGTTATCCTTTCTGGAATATTTCTAGGAATTAAAATCAAACTTACTCGGGAAAGAAAGGGGACAGTAGCTAGATAGACTGGAAGAGTTAAGGGAAATTTTGCATTTCTTTTTGTTTGGAGACTTGAGAAATATATGTTTGTAGACAGAACAGGAACCAAGGATGATAGAGAATTTGAAAATGGTTTAGTATTTACCCCAAATTATCAATCAACAACCATTTTATGTAAAAGAGATATCCTAGAAGCCTTCTCAGGAAGATGAAGGATAAAGCAAACATGCTTATTATCAACACTATTATTCAGTGTTGTACTAGAAATGCTAGCTATAGTAATTAAGAGGGAAACTGAAGGAATTAGAATAAACAGTGATGAAACAATGCTATCACTCTTTGCAGATGATCTGGTATAACTGGAGAATCCTAAAAATTCAACTAAAAAATTAGTTGAAATAATTAACAACTTTAGCAAAGTTGCAGGATATAAAATAAACCCATATAAAGCAGCATTTCTATGTATTACCATATCTTTAACTATATTAAAATGTAACAGCAAGAAATGAGAAAAATTTCTTTTAAAATATCTAGACAATAAAAAATACTTGGCAGTCTACCTACCAAAATAAACACAGGAACAATTGTGAGACACTTTTCACACAAATAAAGTTATATCTGAGCAAATGAAAAAAATATTAATTGTTCATGGATAAACTGAGCCAAAGTAATAAAAATGACAATCCTACCTAAGTTAATTTATTATTCAAGGTCACACCAATCAAACTACCAAATTATATTTTATAAAGCTAGAAAAAAATAGCGAAATTAATTTAGAAGAACAGAAGGTCAAGAATATAAAGGGAATCATTGAAAAAATATGAAAAAGATGGCCTAGACATACCAGAATACAGATATTATATTAAACATTACAAACATCTAATCATGAAAGCAATCTCAATTTGGTATACAATGTGCAGTTGATAATGACCACAATCATCTAGTGTTTGATCAAAACAAATATCTTAGCTTTAGATACAATAAATCACTATTTGGCAAAAAAAAAAAACTGGGAAAACTTGAAAGAACTTTGACAGAAACTATATGTATAGACCTCACATCTTGTACCAAGACAACAAATTAGGGAACATGGAATATTTTACCTGTCAGATCTATGCATAAGAGAAGAATTTATGATCAAATAAAACATAAAGAACATTATGTGTATATATATATATATAAAATAGAAAACCTTTAGTACATTAAATTAAGAACTTGCACAAACAAAAACAATGAACAAATAAAACAAAATATTAAAAGGAATGTGGGGAAAATTGTACATTAATGCACTGTTGGTGGAATTTCTATGAACTGATCTACCTCCAGAGGAAGAATTGTTTGAAACCTAAATGTAAGACAAAGCATAGTCTTTTTCTTTTGAACATTATATTATTTGTTCATTTTCAAACATTATTCCATGAAAACAAAGATCATTTTCTTTTCCTCCGGCCCCCTTCCGCCACCACTCCCATCAGCGACGCGTGATTCCACCGGGTATCACATGTGTCCTTGATTTGAACCCATTTCCATGTTGTTGGTTTTGCATTAGGGTGTTCATTTAGCATCTCTCCTCAGTCATGTCCCCTTAACCCCTGTAGTCCAGCAGTTGCTTTTCCTCAGCGTTTTACTCGCACAATTTGTCCTCTGCTTGTGGATGATGCTTTTTCTAATAGATCACTGCAGATTGTTCAGGGACATTGCATTGACACTAATGGAGAAGTCCATTGTGTTCGATTGTACCACAGCATATCAGTCTCTGTGCACAATGTTTTTCTGGTTCTGCTCCTTTTGCTCTGCATCACTTCCTGGAGGTTGTTCCAGTCTCCATGGAATTCCTCCACTTTATTATTCCTTTTAGTACAATACTATTCCATCACCAACATATACCATAATTTGTTCAGCCATTCCCCAATTGTAGGACATCCCCTCATTTTCCAACTTTTGGCCACCACAAAGAGCGCAGCTATGAATATTCTTGTACAGGTCTTTTTCCTTATTATCTCTTTGGGGTACAAACCCAGCAGTGCTATGGCTGGATCATAGGGCAGACATTCTTTTATCACCCTTTGGGCATAGTTCCAAATTTCCCTTCAGAATGATTGGATCAATTCACAACTCCACCAGCAATAAATTATTGTCCCTACTTTGCCACATACACTCCAGCATTCATTACTTTCCTTTGCTGTCATGTTAGCCAATCTCCAAGGTGTGAGGTGATACCTCAGAGTTGTTTTGATTTGCATCTCTCTGATTATAAGAGATGTAGAACACTTTCTCATGTGCTTATTAATAGTTTTGATTTCTTTGGCTGAAAATTGCCTGTTCATGTCCCTTGCCCATTTATCAATTGGATAATGGCTTGATTTTTTTGTACAATTGATTTAGCTCTTTATAAATTTGAGTAATTAGACCTTTGTCAGAGGTTTTTGTTATGAAAATTGTTTCCCAATTTGTTGCTTCTCTTCTCATTCTGGTTACATTGGTTTTGTTTGTACAAAAACTTTTTAATTTGATGCAATCAAAATTGTTTATTTTACATTTTGTGACTCTTTCTATGTCTTACTTGGTTTTAAAGTCTTTCCCTTCCCACAGGTCTGACATGTATGCTATTCTGTGTTCACCTAATTTACTTATAGTTTCCTTCTTTATGTTCAAGTCATTCACCCATTCTGCGTTTATCTTGGTGTAGGGTGTGAGGTGTTCATCCAAACCTAATCTCTCCCACACTGTCTTCTAGTTTTCCCAGAAGTTTTTGTCAAATAGTGGGGTTTTGTCCCAGAAGCTGGGGTCTTTGGGTTTGTCGTATACTGTCTTGCTGAGGTCACTTACTCCAAGTCTATTCCACTTATCCTCCTTTCTGTCTCTTAGCCAGTATCAAATTGTTTTGATGACCACTGCTTTATAATATAGTTTGAGATCTGGGACTGCAAGGCTCCCTTCCTTTGTATTTTTTTCATTATTTCCCGGGCTATCATTGATCCTTTGTTCTTCCAAATGAACTTTTTTATGTTTTTTTTCTAAATCAGTAAAGAAATTTTTTGGCAGTTCAATGGGTATAGCACTAAGTAGATGAATAAGTTTGGGTAGGATGTTCATTTTTATTATATTTGCTCATCCTGCCAATGAACAGTTAATGTTTTTACAATTGCTCAAGTCTAGTTTTAGTTGTGTGGAGAGTGGTTTGTAGTTGTTTGCATATAGTTTCTGTGTTTGTCTCAGGAGATAGATTCCTAGGTATTTTATTTTGTCTAAGGTGATTTTGAATGGGATTTCTCTTTCTAATAATTGCTGCTGAGCTGTGTTGGAAATATATAGAAATGCTGATGACTTATGTGGGTTTATTTTGTATCCTGCAACTTTGCTAAAGTTGTTGATTGTTTCGACTAGCTTTTTGGTTGATTCACTAGGATTCTTTAAGTAGACCATCATGTCATCTGCAAAGAGTGATAACTTGGTCTCCTCCTTGCCTATTTTGATGCCTTCACTTTCTTTTTCTTCTCTAATTGCTACTGCTAGTGTTTCTAGTACAATGTCAAATAGTAGAGAGGATAATGGGCGTCTTTGTTTCACTCCTGATCTTATTGGGAACGCAACTAGTTTAACCCCATTGCAGATGATGTTTGCTGATGGTTTTAGGTATATACTGTTTATTATTTTTAGGAATGACCCTTCTATTCCTATGCTTTCTAGTGTTTTTAATAGGAATGGGTGTTGTATTTTATCAAAGGCTTTTTCTGCATCTATTGAGATAATCATATGATTTTTGTTGGTTTGCTTTTTGATATGGTCACTTATGTGGATGGTTTTCCTAATATTGAACCAGCCCTGCATTCCTGGTATAAATCCTACTTGGTCATAGTGAATGACCCTCCTGATCCTTTGCTGGAGTCTTTTTGCTAGTATCCTATTTAAGATTTTTGTATCTATATTCATTAGGGAGATTGGTCTATAGTTTTCTTTCTCCATTTTTGCCCTGCCTGGCTTTGGAATCAGTACCATGTTTGTGTCATAAAAGGAATTTGGTAAAACTCCCTCTTTGCTCATTATGTCAAATAGTCTGTATAGTATTGGGATTCGCTGTTCTTTGAATTTTTGATAGAATTCACTTGTGAATTCATCAGGCCCTGGGGATTTTTTCTTAGGGAGTTCTTTGATGGCCTGTTGGATTTCTTTTTCTGATATGGGATTATTTAAGAATTCTATTTCTTCTTCTGTTAGTCTAGGTAATTTATATTTTTGTAAATATTCATCCATATCACCTAGATTGGTATATTTATTGCCATATAATTGGGCAAAGTAGTTTTTAATGATTGTCTTAATTTCCTCTTCTTTGGAGGTGAGGTCCCCCTTTTCATATTTGATGCTGTTCATTTGCTTTTCTTCTTTCCTTTTTTAATTAGATTGACCAATACTTTGTCTATTTTGTTTGTTTTTTCAAAGTTTTATTTATCTTCTAGTCTTATTTATTAGTTCAATAGTTCTATCACTTTTGATTTTATTAATTTCTCCCTTAGTTTTTAGGATCTCTAGTTTGGTTTTCTTCTGGGGATTTTTAATTTGATCTCTTTCAAGTTTTTTTATTTGCATTTCCAATTCATTGATCTCTGCCCTCCCTAATTTGTTAATATATGCACTCAGGGATATGAATTTTCCTCTGAGTACTGCTTTGACTGCATCCCATAATGTTTGAAAGGATGTCTTACCATTGTCATTTTCCTCAATGAAATTATTAATTGTTTCTATGATTTGCTCTCTAACTGATTTTGGAGTATCATATTATTTAATTTCCAATTAATTTTTTATTTGGCTCTCCAAGTACCCTTACTGATCATTATTTTCATTACCTTATGATCTGAAAAGGTTGCATTTATTATTTCTGCTTTTCTGAATTTGTATGCCATGTTTCTGTGACCTAGTGTATGGTCAATCTTTGTGAATGTGCCATGTGGTGCTGAGAAGAAGGTGTATTCCTTTTTGTCCCTATTCATTTTTCTACATATGTCTATTAACTCTAATTTTTCCAGATTTTCATTCACATCTTTTACCTCTTTCTTATTTATTTTTTATTTGATTTATCTAAATTTGATTGTCCTTGGTTTAGGTCTCCCACTAATATGGCTTTACTGTCTATTTCATCCTTTAATTCTCCTAGTTTCTCCATTAGAAATTTGGGTGCTATGCCATTTGGTGCATACATGTTGATTAGTGATATGTCCTCATTGTCTATATTCCCTTTTAACAGAATATATTTACCTTCCCTATCCCTTTTAACCAGGTCTATTTGTGCTTTGGCTTTGTCAGATATCATGATTGCAACCCCTGCCTTCTTTCTGTCAGTTTAAGCCCAAAAGGTCTTACTCCATCCTTTAATTCTGACTTTGTGAGGATCTATCTGCCTCATGTGTGTTTCTTAGAGACAACATATGGTAGGTTTTTGGATTCTAATCCATTCTGCTATTTGTCTACGTTTTATGGGTGAGTTCATCCCATTCACGTTCAAAGTTATGATTGTCACTTGTGGATTTCCTGGCATTTTGATATCCTCCCCTAAATCTGACCTTTCTTCTTTAGCTATAACCTTTTAAACTAGTGATTTACTTTAGATCAGTCCCCCTAGTCCCCTCCCTTGGTATGCTTCCCTTTTTGTTCCCTCCCCCTCCTCCCTCTCCTTCCCTCCCTTTTCATATTCCTTCCCCCTCCTTAATTTCCCCTTCTCTCTTACCCTGTTGGATAAGATAGAATTCAAGATCCCAATGGATCTAGATGTTCTTCTCTCTCAGCATTGATTTCACTGAGAGTAAGGTTTAAGTAATACTAATTCGCACTCTCTTCCTCTCCTTCTTATAGAATTCTTCCCCTCCCCTTCCCATGTGTCTCTTTGTGTGACAAAGATTATTCTATTTAGTTTTTTTTCTATTTCTTGAAGTATATCTTAGTACCATCAACAACACCCCCCTCCCTTTTTCTTTCTTCCTCCCCTTTCTCCATATCATCTTGATGCCCCAATCTTTCCCTATGCATGATTCTTCTTACTACTCTAATGATGCATACAGCTTTTTAGAGTTACACATTACATTTTCCCCACATATTAATATATATAATTTGATATCAATGTAGTCCTTATAGAAGAGAGTTTGAATAAAAGAAAAAGATAACATTTTTCTCCTATTCCCTTTCCTTCATATTTACCTTTTCATGTTTCTCTTGCTCTTTGTGTTTTGATGTCAAACTTTCCACAGAGCTCTGATCTTTTCTTTATAAATACTTGGAAATCTTCTATTTAGTTAAGTGCCCATACTTTCCCCTGCCCTGGAAGTATATAGTCAGTTTTGATGGATAGCTGATTCTTGGTTGAAGACCCAGCTCTCTTGCCTTTCTGAAAATCATGTTCCATGCCTTATGGTCATTCATAGTGGCACTTTAAAGGTCTTGTGTGACCCTGATTGACATTCCTTTATATCTAAATTGTCTTTTTCTGGCTTCTTGTAAGATTTTTTCTTTTGCTTGAAAGCTTTGGAATTTGGCAATTACATTCCTGGGAGTTGTCTTTTGGGGGTTTAGTGTAGAGGGTGTTCTGTGAACTCTTTCAATGCCTATATTGCCCCCTTGTTCTAGAATCTTGGGGCAGTTTTCTTGGATGATATCTTGTATTATATCAAGATTACTGTTTATTTCTGGCTTTTCTGGTAAACCAATGATTCTCAGATTGTCTCTCCTTCCTCTGTTTTCCATGTCTGTCACCTTGTCAATGAGATGTTTTATGTTTTCTTGTAATTCCTTACTTTTTTTTTTACTTTGCTTTATTAATTCTTGCTGTTTTGCAAGATCATTGGTTTCCAGTTGCTCAATTCTGGTCCTTAAGGCTTGATTTTCTGCTTTGATCTTTTGGCATTCAGCTGTAATTTTTTGGTTCTCTAATATAATTTGTTGGCTTTCTTTTTGAACCATTTCCCACTTCTCTTTCCATAGGGCTTCCATCTTTCTGATGATAAGCTCCATTTGAGACTCTTCCAGGGCTTGTGGACAATTTACATTTTTTTTTTTGGTTTTGCCTTTGTTTGATTTCAGTCTAGCATTTCCTCTGTAACTTGAGTTTTTCCTCCATAGAAAGTTTCAAGGGTCACAGTCTTCTTTTTTGATTCCTTGCTGGGATTTTGAGGCTCCCATGTACAGTTAGCCATTTTTTCTGGATGTTTTCGCTTCCTTCTTTAGTCAGAAATCAGAGTCTGCTGAGCAGGGTTTTTCATGTGTGTGTGTATGGAGTTAATGAGCAGGGTCTCGGTTTTCCTCAGTCCTTTGCAGCTTTTCTCGGTGCCTTCCTCCAGGGGGCGCTCAGTGTCTGCTCTCTCTTGCCCGCCTGGTTTTCCCATTTAGTTACTTTTGGTGGTGGGTCCCCAGCAGACCTGGTTAATTCCCAAGGACCCTAAAAATGCTCCCTGTTTATTCCAGAGGGATTCCTGTCTCACTCCCTGACTCTGGTGGGAATGCTGGCTCTGGACACCTGAAGTCTGCTCCCTCTCACATCTTGAGTTTTTCTGCCTAGCTGCTTTGGGGGGTGGGAGATTCCCCTTCTGTCCTAGTCAACTCACAAGGGCACAGAAGTGCCCTCTCCTTGCTTCAGAGGCGCCCCTTGCTCATTTGTCTGGGCATGCACTGGCCCCGTCTCTGGCCCTATAGGTAGGGGTGGGGCAGGCTGGATCCGCTCCCATTTGCGTTTGGGTGGAAGCCCTTTCCCCCTCTTATAGGCTGGTAAAGCATCGATCCCACGCACCTTCACTGCTGGTCCCCACTCTACAGTTCCTCTGCTCCTCTGATATAGATTCTTAAGGTCTTTTGGGGTGATTCTTTTCGGTGTATGTCTGTGTGTCGGGGAGAGTGAGTAAGCCACGTTTAGCTAGCCGCCATGCTTACCCAGAAACTCCATAGTCTTTTTTTTTTATTTTATGACTGCAGTTTTTCAGAACATGAATAATATGGAAATATATTTTGCATGTCCACACATGTATAACCTATATAAAATTGCTTACATTCTCAATAAATGGAGAGGATAGAAAGGGAAGGAGAAACCTTGGGATTCAAAACTTTAAAAAAAGAAATGTTAAAAATTATTTTTACATGTACTTGAGGAAAAATAAATTCATAAGAAAAGAAAGTGAGTTCTCTTCATTTGATAACCCTAGGAGTTAGGAGTGTAGAAGAGACCAACAATGGAGAGAGAAGTCTGAAAAGAGTTACCTTACCCATAATAAAGATCTAAGTTTTCATTTAAAATTTTGTAATGTCAAAGGAGTTGACAAAATGTTTTCTGAAAAGTTTTGAGATTATGGTTTGCCAATAGAATTGGAGTGGCAAAGGATAGAGTAGAATGTGCTATGAAGGAGGAAGATAAGCAAGACAAAATCTTTTTTAAAGAAGCCCCCACCACCTTAGGGATTTCCAACCAAAACAGGAAATTCTGATATGACCGACCACAGAGAAATATGGTTTCTAGAACAAACTTCATTTTAAAATTTTCTCTTAATATTTTATTCCATTCTCCATCATATGTAAAAAAAAATTTAACAATTGGGAATTTTTTTTATTTTGAATTCCAAATTCTCCTCTACCTCTACCTCCCTTCACTGAGACGGTATGCAATATGATGAAGATTTTACATAAATAGTCATATAAAATATTTTTATGCATGTCATTTTATGGAAAAACTCAAATAAGTAAAAACCACAAAATGAATAAAATGAAATATAGTATGCTTTGGTCTGCATTCAGACTCCAACAATTCTTTCTCTGATGGTAGATGGAATTTTTTTATCATGAGTCCTTTCAGATTTTCTTGAATAAATCTATTGCTGAGAAGAGCTAAACCTTTCACAATTTTGTTCATCATACAATATTGTTACTATGCACAATATTTTGTTTCTGCTCACTTCACTCTGTACCAGTTTGTGTAAGTCTTTCTAGGTTTTTCTGAAAGCATTCTGCTCATCATTTCTTATAGCACAATAGTATTCCATTGCAATCATATATTATAACTCATTTACCCATACCTCAACTGATGATGGGCATGCCCTCAAACAGACTTGTTTTCATGTTTGTTTTAGAACTCCTATAACCCCAAGACTTGCAAAAGACACCTCATATATAGCCTTTCTTTTATAAAGTATCATTCACTCACTATGTACTTTATGTGGACCTGAAAAATTATAAAAACCCAATCTGTACCCTGCAAAGCTTAAGATGTTGCTATGCAAAATAATTTGGTCCCTATTCTATTTTAGTAGACCCCTGCCCATCTTAAATCAATAAAAATGGGGGTGTATGAGTTGATTTCTACATGTCCACGTACTGTTTGGTAACAACGTGGTCAAGAGGTGTACCCAGAGTTTAGAGCTCACCACTGAAATCAGTTACTGATGCCTGGACTGACCAAAGGATGGAACTGAGCACTTAAGGAAATAAAAGCTGTACTCCGGAGAAGGAAGGACTCTCAGATCATGTGGAAGGTCTGGGGTCCTATTTGTTGGAGGAGCCCAAGTCTCTCTAACAAATAGTTATTGCCTTAGATCTCTGCCTCAGTTGTGGACTGGACAAATTTCCAGTGTTATGCTACCAAGAAGCAATCTTCCTTAACAAACTTAATACATTTATTTTCCTTTCACTTTGATCACTCACTTTATATGACCTTTACTCATGTACCCTGAAAGTAAGTGAAATTCTCCCCTGGGCTCTCAGAGAATCCAGGCTGAGAAATTTGCCAACAGGGATAGCATTGAATAAATTGCATTGGAATCGGACTGAAGAGGAATATAAGTGAATAGAATAGGCATGCTTCTTATGCCTAAGACCATGAGACTATATTATTGGAAGTGAGAGACTAGTATCACAGGAGGTAGACTGTCATAGTACATTTTTCCAATAGAAGACTCACAAAATTAGTACATTGATGTTTTGGAGTACAATTCCATAATATTTTTTTCTTACCCATGTGGCATTTACTCCTAGTTTGAAGTTATTAATACATTTCTTGTCAGGAGAATTAGAAATGGTTGCATTTGTATTTGACCCAATATCTATGAGGTCACTCCCCCAGATCTATAACCAGGGTCTGCTAGGAGTGAAGTAATAGGCATTATATCTATATGTTCTGGTTGAGCTCCTAGAGAAGAGAAACTATTGTTTTTCATCTTTATAGTCATAATATTTTGCAAACATCTATTTGTTGAATTGAATTGAATATGCCAGATTAATTTTGCTGGGAAGTTTAATGTAATCAGATTCTTCCAGCCACAATTCTAGAACTTGAAGTCTGGCTTACCTTATCACATACCTATCTTCTGGGTTGGTTCATTACCTCTCACTCCACATAAATTTCATCTCCTGTTTTCAGGACCTCTCTTTAACCCCTACTAGCAGAGCTACCAATGAAGACTCATGGCTCAGATTTTACAATTCTCTTAATGTAGCTTCCTTGAATCCTTGGGGCAGCTTTCTCCCCCTATGCAACCTGACTTCCCATATATAAAGAACTCTCACAATTGGTGGGTACTTGAGACCTCATGATAGTGCCTGATTTCATACCAACAACAAATTTGAACTAGGAGGTTGCTAGAGTTAGAGTAACACCAAGTCATAAGGGGGCTAGTCCTTCTATGAAAGAGATAGGTAGCAAAAATATACCATAAATACTAAAAAATAAAGAAAAAATCTTTGACTGTAGAGAAAGAGAGAAGAGTAAGTGTTGAGGGAAAAGATCCAATAATTTTATCTTTTTTCTGATTGCAGTGTCCATATAGTACAAATGAAAAATAAAGTACATGGTATTAAAGAAAACAATCTGCATCAAAGCCATTTTTAGACAATGGAAAACTGAAGAGAAAAATTGTAACCATTTGCTTTGGCTGCATAAAAGTCTTACTAATTATAGCCATTTCCATGAACTGCTTCTCATTTAATGCCTAATTACCATGTAGAACAATAGCAATTAGGCATGTCATCAAATATATGCCAGATTAACTTTGATGGGAGTTTCACTTGACTATAGAACTAAACTGTTCATCTGTGTTCAGGATTCCTTGTTTGCTACTTATGCACCATGAAAGTCTAGCATTCATAGTCCATTGCAGAGGAATAATTTTCTAAATTTTTCTTATTAAAAAAAATTCTAGGGTGAAGAGATGGTAGAATAGAACTCTACCAAGCTTTGAGGTTAATTATGTATGATTACTGTTTAACAACTGGCTTTCAAAAAAAATAGATCAATGAGTAGGCTGGGATGCACACCCTCTCATTCTTCCACCGATTGATCCCTTTCAACTCTGGATCCACACAGTAAATTTTGGGGGAACTGGCACTGTAAAGATAACTAGGGGATCTTTTTCCTCAAACTCTCTGATTCTTTACATCCTTACCCTCAAGTCCTTGTCCAGGACCAATATAGATCTCTGTCTCTCTATAAATACATAGACATATATAATAAGGAATAGGGCCTGGAGTTATAATTTCTTTTTTTTAATTTTCATTGTCATTTTGTTTTTACATTACAAATATTTTCAGGTTTCTCTCATACTGAGAAGAGTTCTCCCATAATAAAGTAAATTAACCAAAATAAACAGGACAGTGATCTTCCAAATGTGCCTGCAACATTCCATAGTCACCTCCCAGCTCCTATTTTTAAAGTTTTTTTTTAATTAAGTAAAATATTTTCCTCTCCCATCCAACCCATTCCTCAATGGGGAAAAACATGCATAGTCAGGAAATTTGGGAGAAATATTTGCAGTGAGTTTGTCTGATGAGTCTCATTTCTTAGCTACAAAGAGAACTAAATCAAATTTGTAAGAATATGACCTATCCCCCAGTTGATAAATGGTCAAAAGAGATGAACAGGCAGTTTTCTGGGGAAGGAACCCAAGGTATCAATAGTCAGTTGAAATATGTTCTAAATCACCAACAATTAAAGGATAATAAGATAAAAACTATTCTCAAATATTACCTTATATAATCACATTGGAAAAGTTGACCCCAATAAAGGAAAAATGGCAAAAGCTGGTGAGATTGTGGGGGGAAAAGGTACATTAATATATTCTTGGTAGAGTTGTGAACTACTTCAGCCATTCTGAGAAGTAATTTGGCATTATGTCCAAATACTTATTAAATTATGAATTCTCTTTGACCCAGAAATTTTACTAATACATCAAAGAAAAAGGAAAATAACAAATATACAAAAATATTTATCACGGATCTTTTTTTGATAGCTGAATAAGATACAGATATGAATGTAATGGAATATTATTGTGTTATAAGAAATAACAAAAGGAATAGTTTCAGAGAAATATGGGAGGATGATGAAAAGTGAAGTGAGCAAAACCAGAAAAACAATTTTTATAATAAAAAAATATAATGGCAAAGAAAGACTTTGAAATTTGGATCAACACAATAACTAATCACAATTTCAGAAGACTTGTAATAATATATACTATCCATCTCCTGATAGTCTGAATTCACATTGATGGATACAGGGATGATTCTGAGACTTTTTTTGCCATCACTAATGTGGGAATTTGTTTTTCTTTTATTTTCTTTTTTATTTATTTAATTAATTTAGAATATTTTTCCTTGGTTATGCAATTCATACTCCTTCCCCTCCCTCCTCCCTTCTCCACCCCATAGTCAATGAGTGATTCAACTGGATTTCACATGCATCATTGATCAAGACTTATTTCCATATTTTTAATATTTTCAGTAGAGTGATCATTTCGAGTCTACATTCCCAATCATATCCCTATTGAACCATGTGATCAAAGAAATATTTTTCTTCTGTGTTTCTACTCCCACAGTTGTCTCTCTGGATGTGAACAGTGTTCTTTTTCATAAGTCCCTCTGAATTGTCCTGTATCATTGCATTGCTGCCAGTAGAGAAGTCCATTACAATCAATTGTGCCATAGTTTGTCAGTCTCTGTGTACAATGTTCTCCTGGTTCTGCTCCTTTTGCTCTGCTTCAATTCCTGGAGGTTGTTCCAGTTCACATGGAATTCCTCCAGTTCATTATTCCTTTGAACACAATAGTATTCCATCACCAACATATACCACAATTTGTTCAGCCATTCCCCAATCGATGGACACCCCCTCATTTTCCAATTTTTTGCCACCACAATGAGCATGGCTATAAATATTTTTGTACAAGTTTTTCCCCTTATTATCTCTTTGGGGTACAAATTCAGCAGTGGTATGGCTGGATCAAAAGGAAGGAAGTTATGTAAAGCCTTTTGAGCATAATTCCAAATTGCCTTCCAGAATGGTTGAATCAGGAATTTGTTTTTCTTGACTAGAAATATTTGTAATGGGTTTTGTTTTTCTTGCTTTCTCAATGGTGGGGGTAGGTAGATATGGGATGGAAAGAACTTGAAACTGAAAATAAAATCATATTTTCCTCTTTTCATTAGTATTGAGAACTTCCAAGGCAAAGAAGCCTTCTCTACTAATGCAACTCGGGAAGCTATTCTCTAATTTTGTCTAAGAGAATTCTTTGAGACACTAACAGGTTATCCTTTCCCCAGAGTCACATAGTCAATATATGCTGTTAGTATTTCATCTCCCCTTTTTCCTAACTCCAGGTAAAGCTCTCTATCCACTATAGCATTCAGTCAATGTTAGTATATGTATCTAGTTCTGTTTGGCGGTAGCTAGGTGGCATGATTTTTGAAATACCAAGATACAGTAAGTCTGGGTATTAAATTATTAATTGACCAGACAAAACAAATTAATTTGGTCAAATGATTCTCTTAGTAACCAGAAGACTCCAAGTCCCCCAACACAGATTCATAAATACGATTTGGGAGCTCAACTCTCAGCTCTCCCCTATACATTTAAGATATCTCTCATTGGTAAATAGCCAATAGGGAAGCAGCCTTTCAAAGCTCTCAGCCCCTCCCCATCCCTTATGTGATGGTTGACAGTCACATGCTTGGACCTATGCTGCCAATGCTTTAAGGAGAAATCAACTTTTGTCCAGTTAGGAGTCTCCTTCTCTAATAATCCTCAATGGAAGGAAGATTTAAGAACTTCATTTTGTGACTTGTAGTTTGATGAAACTAACTGAAATAACTAATTGCTACATATAACTATGTAAGTTCAATGGTGGTATTATACAGCCAGTAATCTGGTTGGGGAAGAATATACTAGCCCAGGGCAGATAGACCCAGACCCTGAGCTAATAAACACAGACACTGTATAATAACAGGACAATTTGGTTTAATAACTAAGGGAAAGGTGAATGGGTGTTTGGGATATCTAAACTAAAGAACATAAATAACCACCCCCCCCAAAAACAAGTTGGTAACTTCAGAGTTGGTGTCTGCACTGCCAGTCAGCTCTCTACTTAAAAGTCCCAGTTCCTACAATAAACTACACTTCTCTAACCCAAATTTCCCTCTTGGAAAAAGATGGAGGTAGTAGGACTGGAAGGTAAGCAGGACCAGAGCTCAAAGGGATAGTCTCACTGACAGATGGCTTTTGGTGTCTCAAGCAACTCTGCAGGAATATCTCAGTCAGTCCACAGGATACGCAGGTACAGGTTGGATCACAAGGAAAGCCACAGAAGAGAGAATATCTAGTTCACTAGGTGCACCCTAGAAGACTAGAGAGAAGCTCAACTTCTTGCCTGCTCAACTGTCCCTCTGAGAAGAAACAACAGCCCTGTCACTTCTCCAGGGTTCTGGAACCTTTCTACTTCTGCCTTGCAGGATCTCCTGCTCCATCCTTTCCCTATAACAAGCTATACTTGACTTAAATTGGTTCTTATTTACCAGGCAAGATAGCCTTGGTAAAAAAATAACCTCTCTTTTCTTTTTTTTTAATTTTTAAATAATATTTTATTTGATCATTTCCAAGCATTATTCATTAGAGACAAAGATCATTTTCTTTTCCTCCCCCCCCATAGCCGACACGTGATTCCACTGGGTATCACATGTGTTCCTGATTCGAACCCATTGCCATGTTGTTAGTATTTGCATTAGAGTGTTCATTTAGAGTCTCTCCTCAGACATGTCCCCTCAACCGCTGTAGTCAAGCAGTTGCTTTTCCTCGGTGTTTTTACTCCTCTGCTTGTGGATATTGTTTTTCTCCTAGATCCCTGCAGATTGTTCAGGGACATTGCATTGACACTAATGGCAAAGTCCATTACCTTCAATTGTACCACAGTGTATCAGTCTCTGTGTACAATGTTCTCCTGGTTCTGCTCCTCTCACTCTGCATCACTTCCTGGAGGTTGTTCCAGTCTCCATGGAATTCCTCCACTTTATTATTCCTTTTTGCACAATAGTATTCCATCACCAACTGATACCACAATTTGTTCAGCCATTCCCCAATTGTAGGACATCCCCTCATTTTCCAATTTTTGGCCACCACAAAGAGCACAGCTATGAATATTCTTGTACAAGTCTTTTTCCCCATTATCTCTTTGGGGTACAAACCCAGCAATGCTATGGCTGGATCAAAGGGCAGACAGTCTTTTATCACCCTTTGGGCATAGTTCCAAATTGCCCTCCAGAATGGTTGGATCAGTTCACAACTCCACCAGCAATGAATTAATGTCCCTACTTAGCCACATACCCTCCACATTCACTGCTTTCCTCTGCTGTCATGTTAGCCAATCTGCTAGGTGTGAGGTGATACCTCTGAGTTGTTTTGATTTGCACCTCTCTGATTATAAGAGATGTAGAACACTTTTTCATGAGCTTATTAATAGTTTTTATTTCTTTGGCTGATAACTGCCTGTTCATGTCCCTTGCCCATTTATCAATTGGAGAATGGCTTGATTTTTTGTACAATTGATTTAGCTCTTTATAAATTTGAGTAATTAAACCTTTGTCAGAGGTTTTTATTAAGATTGTTTCCCAATTTGTTGCTTCCTTTCTGATTTTAGTTATATTGGTTTTGTTTGTACAAAAGCTTTTTAATTTGATATAGTCGAAATTATTTATTTTACATTTTGTGACTCTTTCTATGTCTTGCTTGCTTTTAAAGTCTTTCCCTTCCCACAGGTCTGACATGTATACTATTCTGTGTTTACCTAATTTACTTATGTTATGGTTTCCTTCTTTATGTTCAAGTCATTCACCCATTTTGAATTTATCTTGGTGTAGGGTGTGAGGTGTTGATCCAGACCTAATCTCTCCCACACTGTCTTCCAATTTTCCCAGCAGTTTTTATCGAATAGTGGATTTTTGTCCCAAAAGCTGGGATCTTTGGGTTTATCATATACTGTCTTGCTGAGGTCACTTGCCCCAAGTCTATTCCACTGATCCTCCTTTCTGTCTCTTAGCCAGTACCTGTAATATTTATTGGGAAAGGAAATAGGATTGGGGAAAATGGGATAAATGGGGAATAATGGGAGGTTTGTATAGGGGTAAGGAGGAATTAAAGGGAGAGAGGGAATATTGCTTGGTGAGTCAAGGGAGGGAGATGCCCCCTGCAGAGAGGAAACAGCAGGAGTCCAATAAGGATGGTTTGTCTTTGAATGACTGAAACTGAAGTTCACCTCCCTCTATGACCAGAAGAGATAGTCCACTTATCTGACTGCGAATTCAAATAACACAAAGTTTAATAACTAGTTGGGATTGGAGTTTTTCTCAGTTTCAGACCTGAGGCCAGGCCCCAGAGGCTGGCGGAGAGTTTGTCCCACTCCCATCTACTCTTGTTCTAATTCAGCATCTTAGCAGTACACAGAAAGCAAACAAAAACAATTCTAACCTTTAGAAGCCTGTGTCTTTGGGCTGAACCAAGAAGAGCATGCCACTCCAGACTGGGCTGAACAAGCTCCACTCTCCTCCAACCCCAGGACGCAAGACCTCTCCTGGCAGGAAGGAAGTGCTAGTCACAAGACCCAACTACCACTCCCAGTTGGACCTTCCCCCACACAAACTGTCAGTCTTGTTTCCTTTCCACATACCAAATTGTTTTGATGACTGCTGATTTGTAATATAGTTTGAGATCTGGAACTGCAAGGCCGCCTTCCTTTGTATTTTTTTTTATTTCCCTGGATATCCTTGATTCTTTGTTATTCCAAATGAACTTTTTTATGTTTTTTTCTAAATCAGTAAAGAAATTTTTTGGCAGTTCAATGGGTATGGCACTAGATAGATAAATAAGATTGGGTAGGATGTTCATTTTTATTATATTGGCTCATCCTACCCATGAGCAGTTATTGTTTTTCCAATTGCTCAAGTCTAGTTTTAGTTGTGTGGAGAGTGTTTTGTAGTTGTTTTCATATAGTTTCTGTGTTTGTCTCAGGAGATAGATTCCTAGGTATTTTATTTTGTCTAAGGTAATTTTGAATGGGATTTCTCTTTCTAATTCTTGCTGCTGAGCTGTGTTGGAAATATATAGAAACGCTGATGACTTATGTGGGTTTATTTTGTATCCTGCAACTTTGCTAAAGTTGTTGATTGTTACAACTAGCTTTTTGGTTGATTCTCTAGGATTCTTTAAGTAGACCATCATGTCATCCGCAAAGAGTGATAACTTGGTCTCCTCCTTGCCTATTTTAATGCCTTCAATTTCTTTTTCTTCTCTAATTGCTACTGCTAGTGTTTCTAGTACAATGTCAAATAGTAGAGAGGATAATGGGCATCTTTGTTTCACTCCTGATCTTATTGGAAATGCATCTAGTTTATCCCCATTGCAGATGATATTAGCTGATGGTTTTAGATATATACTGTTTATTATTTTTAGGAATGACCCTTCTATTCCTATGCTTTCTAGTGTTTTTAATAGGAATGGGTGTTGTATTTTATCAAAGGCTTTTTCTGCATCTATTGAAATAATCATGTGATTTTTGTTGGTTTGCTTGTTGATATGGTCAATTATGTGGATGGTTTTCCTAATATTGAACCAGCTCTGCATTCCTGGTATAAATCCTACTTGATCATGGTGGATGACCATTCTGATCACTTGCTGGAGTCTTTTTGCTAGTATCCTATTTAAGATTTTTGCATCTATATTCATTAGGGACATTGGTCTATAGTTTTCTTTCTCCATTTTTGCCCTGCCTGGCTTTGGAATCAGTACCATGTTTGTGTCATAAAAGGAGTTTGGTAGAACTCCCTCTTTGCTTATTATGTCAAATAGTCTGTATAGTATTGGGGTTAGCTGTTCTTTGAATGTATGATAGAATTCACTGGTAAATCCATAAGGCCCTGGGGATTTTTCTTAGAGAGTTCTTTGATGGCCTGTTGGATTTGTTTTTCTGATATGGGATTATTTAAGAATTCTATTTCTTCTTCTGTTAGTCTAGGCAGTTTGTATTTTTGTAAATATTCATCCATATCACCTAGATTGGTGTATTTATTGCCATATAATTGGGCAAAGTAGTTTTTAATGATTGTCTTAATTTCCTCTTCTTTGGAGGTGAGGTCCCCCTTTTCATATTTGATGCTGTTCATTTGCTTTTCTTCTTTCCTTTTTTTAATTAGATTGACCAGTACTTTGTCTATTTTGTTTGTTTTTTCAAAGTACCAGCTTCTAGTCTTATTTATTAGTTTAATAGTTCTATCACTTTCAATTTTATTAATTTCTTCCTTAATTTTTAGAATCTTTAGTTTGGTTTTCTTCTGGGGGGTTTTAATTTGTTCACTTTCAAGATTTTTTTATTTGCATTTCCAATTCATTGATCTCTGCCCTCCCTAGTTTGTTAATATATGCACTCAGGGATATGAATTTACCTCTGATTACTGCTTTGGCTGCATCCCAAAAGGTTTGAAAGGATGTCTTGCCATTGTCATTTTCCTTGATGAAATTATTGTTTCTATGATTTCTTCTCTAACTAAATGATTTTGGAGTATCATATTGTTTAATTTACAATTCATTTTTTATTTGGTTTTCCACGTAACATTACTGATCATTATTTTTATTGCCTTGTGATCTGAAAAGGCTGCTATTATTTCTGATTTTCTGCATTTGTATGCCATGTTTCTGTGACCTAGTGTATGGTCAATCTTTGTGAATGTGCCATGTGGTGCTGAGAAGAAGGTGTATTCCTTTTTGTCCCTATTCATTTTTCTACATATGTCTATTAACTCTGATTTTTCTAAGATTTAATTCACTTCTTTTACCTCTTTCTTAATTATTTTTTGATTTGATTTACCTAAATTTGATAATGGTTGGTTCAAGTCTCCCACTAATATGGTTTTACTGTCTATTTCTTTCTTCAATTCTCCTAGTTTCCCCATTAGGAATTTGGATGCTATATTATTTTGTGCATACATGTGGATTAGTGGTATTTCCTAATTATCTAAAGTCCATTTTAACAGAATATAATTACCTTCCCTATCCCTTTTAATCAGGTCTATTTTTGCTTTGGATTTATCAGATATCATGATTGCAACTCCTGCCTTCTTTCTGTCAGTTGAGGCCCAGAAGATCTTACTCCATCCTTTAACTCTGACCTTGTGGGTATCTACCCACCTCATGTGTGTTTCTTGAAGACAACATATGGTAGGGTTTTGGATTCTAATCCATTCTGCTATTCATCTACGTTTTATGGGTGAGTTCATCCCATTCACGTTCAAAGTTATGATTGTCACTTGTGGATTCCCTGGCATTTTGATATCCTCCCCAAATCTGACCTTTCTTCTTTAGCTATAATCTTTTAAACTAGTGATTTACTTTAGATCAGACCACTAGTCCCCTCCCTTGGTATGCTTCCCTTTCTAGCCCATCCCTTTTTGTTCCTTCTCCCTCCCCCCTCTCCTTCCCTCCCTTTTTTCTGTTCCCTCCCCCCCCACCCCCTTGGTTTTCCCTTCTCCCTACCCTTGTTGGGTAAGATAGAATTCAAGATCCCAATGGATCTGGATGTTCTTCCCTCTCAGAGTTGATTTCCCTGAGAGTAAGGTTTGAGTAAAAATTCTCTTCCTCTCCTTCTTATAGGAGTTTTCTTCCCCTCCCCTTTCCATGTGAATTTTTGCGTGAGAAAGATTATTCTATTTGATTTTTCTTTTCCCCCTATTTACATATTACATTTTCCCCACATATTAATATACATAGATTGATATAAATGCAGTCCTTATAGAAGAGAGTTTGAATAAAATAAAAAGATAACATTTTTCTCCTTTTCCCTTTCCTTCATATTTACCATTTCAGGTATCCCATGCTCTTTGTTTTTCGATATCTAACTTTCCACAGAGCTCTGGTCTTTTCTTTGCAAAAACTTGGAAATCTATTTTGTTGAATGCCCATACTTTCTCTTGGAAGTATATAGTCAGTTTTGCTGGATAGGTGATTCTTGGTTGAAGACCCAGCTCTCTTGCCTTTCTGAAAATCATGTTCCATGCCTTACGGTCATTCAGAGTGGCACTTTAAAGGTCTTGTGTGACCCTGATTGGCATTCCTTTATATCTAAATTGTCTTTTTCTGGCTTCTTGTAAGATTTTTTCTTTTGCTTGAAAGCTTTGGAATTTGGCAATTACATTCCTGGGAGTTGTCTTTTGGGGATTTAGTTTAGAGGGTGTTTTGTGAGCTCTTTCAATGCCTGTATTGCCCCCTTGTTCTAGAATCTCTGGGCAATTTTCTTTGATTATATCTTGTATTAGGATTTCAAGTTTGCTATTTATTTCTGGCTTTTCTGGTAGTCCAATTATTCTTAAATTATCTCTTCTTCCTCTATTTTCCAAGTCTATGACCTTGTCAGTGAGATATTTAATGTTCTCTTCTAATTTCTTGATCTTTTGGCTTTGCTTTATTGATACTTGCTCTTTTTCAAGGTTGTTGTCTTCCATTTGCCTGACCTTTAAAGCCTGGTTTTCCTTTTCAGTTTGGTCAAACTGGTTTTGTAGTTGCGTGAAATTCTTTTGCATTATTTCCCACTTTCCCTGCCAGAAGGCTTCCATCTTTTTGATCATTTCCGATTCAAATTCTTCAAGAGTTTGTGGATAGTTTCCATTTCCTTTGGAAGGTTTCGGAGCATTTGCTTGTGTTTCCTCTTCTATCTCCTCTGTATTTTGTATTTTTGCTCCATAAAATGTGTCCAAAGTCGCCCCCTTCTTGTTTTTCTTGGTGTTTTGAGACTTTTCTGTGCTGTTTTCCATCTCTGAGTGAGGAGGGCTAGCTCTTCTTATATCTGTCTGATGTTCACAGGCTTTAGCCCCAGGCAAATTGTCCATTCTCTGCAGCTGTTCTGTCTTCCCGGGGAAGCCTGAGGTTTGGGGTGTTACTGCTCTCAGTTCCCTCCCAATGCTTCTTCACTGCCTTACTTCCACTCTTTGAGCCTGGCTCAGCACTGTCCGCAAGGTATCTCAGTGCCTTTGCTGGCCAGAAGACCGTGCACTCTGAGAGGGGAGGGGCCATGGCTTCCCAGATCTCCAAGGGCTCCTGATAGGATTAACTTCAGCTGGGTTGCACTGAGTATGCCCTGACACAGGGACCTTTGTGAGACTTAGATGGAACGATCCATCCAGGGGGCTACAGACTCCCAACCCCCATCTCTCTTTGTTTCCCTGCTGTCTGTGTTACCCCCGCGACTGGCTCGGATTGTTTTCAGGATGTGGCCTTCAGAATAGCAGGCCCTGAGGTCTTTTTGCCAGCTCTGAGGTTCCCACTGCTGCCTCGGACTCAGTGCTCTTGGTTGGGGGGATGGGTCCTGGGACCTTCCTTTTGCCTACCCCTTAGATCCGAATGCTCTAAGGTTCTGGCTTGGGTTCCCGGGATCTATCCTGTTGTTCATTTTGAATTGCAGTGCCCTAGGAGCATACAGTTTGAGATCGGTAAGGAAGGGTTTCTGGAGATCTGAACTTTAGCTCTGTCTAAGCCGCCATCTTGACTGGAAGTCCAACCTCTCTTTTCTATCCGTCACTGGATGGAAGATTCTCCAGAGAGGAGGTATTCCTTGAATTCCCTGGGAACCGGGAATGACTATGGAGGTTGAGAGGCATATCTAAGAGTTAATAAATAAAAATAATTCAATATAACAAATATATTCCTTCAGTGGTGCAGTGGATAGAGCATTACAAAAAGAACTACATTGATGTAGGTATATATGGTATATATGTACATGTGTACACATATGCACACACATATAAGACTTTTATATGTGTATATGTTTGTAACTTTTCCCTCTCCCATTGGATACAGACCTAGCAGTACTATAGCTGAGTCAAAAGTTATTGTTTAGTAACTTTTTATACATAATTCTAAATGCTTTCAAAGATGTTTAGGCCCATTCATAGTTGTATCAACTGTGCATCAATATGCCTATTTTCCTACAACCCCTCCAATATTTGCCATTTTCCCTTTTTTTATCTTTGTCATTCTGAAAGGAATGTAGAGGATACTTTTAATTAATTTAAATGACATTCCTCTAACTTTTAGTGATTTGGAGCACCTTTTATAATTATTGATAGCCCAATATTTAAGTCATATCAAATCAAATCAACCAGCACTTATTAAGCACTTGCTGTATATCAGGCACTAAGCTAAGTTCTGGAATCACAAAAATAAACAAAAGTACAGTATCTCACCTCAAGGAGATTACATTGTAATGGAAGAAAATGGAAAATAAAAATGGAGCTGAAAGGGATGAGGAAAGAGAAGTACCCAAAAGGATTCATAGTGGAGAAATTCAAATGATTCAATTGCAGAACTGGGAGAATAATGAAGTTATGGTTGATTTGGACACTTTTTAAATGGAAGTTGTGGAAAAAACCAACCAATGAGAAAAGGATGGATGGCAAGAATGAATATTCAGGGTGAAGAGGCTACTGTAACATAGTCTAGCAAGAGAAAATCTAGCAAGTCAAGGGTGGATCCCAGAAAGGAATAAAGACACAGTTCTCACTATTTTCTTCTCTTGAAAACCACTTCTTCATATACTTAGATTACTTATGAATTGGGGAATTATTTTTATCTTTATAAATATGCATCTGTTCCTTTTATAGCTTGGAAACAAGATCTTTAAGAGAGAAAACTTACAAAGATTGTTCCCAGCTCCCCCACTTAACTGTAATCTTAGCTATATTGGATTTCTTTGTGCAAAAACTTTTTAATTTTATATAAAATTAAAATTATTCATTTTATTTTCCATGATCTTCTCTATTCCTAGTTTGCTCACAAATTCCTCACTTATGCACAAATCTGATAATGTCTTCCCTGTTTCTCTAATTTGTGACAGCAACTTTCATATCTAAATCACATATCCTATCAGTTTATATTGGCATAAATTGTGAGTTATCACATTTCTTCTATATTTCTGTCCAATTTCTGCACTAGTTTTTATCAGTGAGTTTTTATCCCAGTAGATGGAGTCTTTTTATTGAATATTGGATTTACTAAGTTCTTTGTTTCTGTATCATTGTGTACCTAATCTTTTCATATGAGTAAATTTTGTTTTCTGTAGATCTATTTTACAGTTTTTTTTAAATATTTTTGCCAGATTACATGTAGATACAATTTTACTAATCATGTTCTGAAATTTCGTGATCCATGCTTTCTTCTTCCGTCCCATCCTCCATGTTCCCTGAGAAAACAGGTAATATAATATAGGTTAGATGTGCACTATCATGTAATACATAATTCCATGTCATATCACTTGCAGCAGAGAAAAATTCATAGAAGAAATAAAGTGATGAATTGTATTCTTCAATCTGAATTGAAATTCATGAGTTCTTTCTATGGCAGTAGATGGCCTTTTTTGTCATTTGTCCTTTAGGAGTTGTCCTGGATCCATTTATTGCTGCTAATAGTTGTCATTCAGAGTTGATCATCATGTATTACTGCTATTACTGTGTATAACATTCTCCTGGTCCCTCCTCACTTTGCTTTGCAGCACTTCACATACGTCTTTCCATGTTTTGGAGAGGGATCATCTTATTTGTCATTTCTTATTGCACAATAATATTCCATTACAATCAATACGACTTGTTCAGCCATTGCCCGATTGATGAATGTCCCTTTAGTTTCTAATTCTTTGCCACTACAGAAAGAGCTGCTATAAATATTTTTTGTATAAGCAGGTCATCCTTCCCTATCTTTGAACTCTCAGGGATATAGACCTAATAGTGGTATTACTGGGTCTAAGGATATGCAATTTTATGGCCCTTTTGGCATAGCTCCAAATTATTCTCCAGAATAGTCATTATCTGTTCACAGTTCTACCAACTATTAGGGTTGCAGTTTTTTCATATCACCTCCAACATATATCATTTTCCTTTTTTGTCATTTTATCCAGTATTAATAGGTGTGTGGTGGTACCTTAGATTTTTTCATTTACATTTCTCTAATTAATAGTAATTTGGAACATTTTTTAAAATTTTTATTTAGAATATTTTCCATGGTTACATGATTCATGACCCCCCCCCGCTTTCCCATCCCCCCTCCCAAAGCCTACAAGCAGTTCCACTGAATTATACATGTATCATTGTTCAAGAGCTATTTCCATATTATTCATATTGGCAGTAGAGTGAACTTTTAACATCAAAACCCTAATTACATCCCTATCACATTACATGGTCATATTATTTTCTAATGCATTTCTGGTTCCACAGTTCTTTCTCTGGATGGGATAGCTTCCTTTCTCATCAGTTCCTCTGGATTGTCCTAGGTCATTGCATTGCTACTGGTAGAGAAGTCCATTACAATCAATTGTGCCATAATGTATCAGTCTCTGTGTACAATGCACTCCTGGTTCTGCTCCTTTCACTCTGCACCAATTCCTTGAGGTTGTTTCAGTTCATGATTTCTTTCAGCACAATAACATTCCATCACCAACATATAACATAATTTATTCAGCTATTCTGCACTTGATAGATATCCCCTCATTTTCCAATTTTTTGCCACTACAAAAAGTGAGGCTATGAATATTTTTGCACAAATCTTTTTTTTTTCCTTATTATCTCTTTAGGGTACAAACCCAGCAGTTGGTATGGCTGGATCAAAGGGCAGACATAGTTCCAAATTGCCCTTCAAACTGGCTGAACCAATTCACAACTTCACCAGCAGTGTAATAGTGTCCCAATTTTGCCATATCCCCTCCAACATTTATTGCTTTCTTTGCTGTCATATTGGCCAATCTGTTAGATGTGCGGTGGTATCTCAGAGTTGTTTTAATTTGCATTTCTCTAATCAGGAGAGATTTAGAACACTTTTTCATGTGCTTATTGGTCATTTAAATTTCATCATGTGAAAACTGCCTATTCATGTCTCTTGACCATTTGTCAATTGGGGAATGGCTTTATTTTTTTGTAGATTTGACTCAGTTCCTTATATATTTGGGAAATTAAACCTTTGTCAGAGAGTTTTGTTATAAAAATGTTCTCCCAGTTTGTTACTTTCATTTTAATTTTGATTGCATTGATTTTTTATGTACAAAAACTTTTTAATTAGATATAATCAAAGTCATTCATCTTACATTTTGCAGTGTTCTCTAAAAAAATAATTATATCTTTCTTGGAGTTAAATTCCTTCCTTTCCCATACATCTGCCAGGTATACTGATCTATGTTCACCTAATTTATCTATGATTTCACTCTTTATATTTAAGTCATTTACCCACTTTGAATTTATCTTGGTATAATGTGTAAAATGTTGATCTAAACCTAATTTTCCCAGTACTGTTTTCCAATTTTCCCAGCAGTTTTTGTCAAATAGCGATTTATTGTCTCAAAATCTGGGGTCTTTGGGTTTATTGAACACTAGCTGACTGAGGTAATTTACCCCTACTCTATTCCACTGATCCACCCTGTAAGAAATTAAATTTATTGTTTGACTAAATAAAAGAATTCTAAGGTAATATTGTGCTCACCGATTTAAAATATTATAGCTCAAAGTCAAAATGACTTTTAGTAGCACTTATTTACAAAGAGGTGGAAAGAGTGTAAAGAGAAATGTAAGAATAGGGTAGAGAAAATATCTAACCTATCACACTAAATGTTGCTCCAGTGTCTGGTTCAGCCTTGGCAGGGCTCATTAACCCTCAGCCAGAGGACCCAGTGGTGTCTTATGCAAGGATTCCACCTACACAGCCTCCTCCAGGAAAGGAAGGCCTTCTCAGAAGTAATCTTTCCAGAAGCCAGGAAAAGAAGGCCAGCTACTATTTACTCACCCAAGACAAAGTCCAAAGGAAAAGATCCAGGAGCAGTTTTCCAAGAACAAGTCCAAGAGCCAAAGTCAAGGTCCAAACCAAAGGTCCAGTCCAAAGCCATCTCCAAAAGTCAAGTCACCAAACAAAGCTCCCCCAGACAAAAAGTTCAGAACTTTTTATAGTCCTTTTTCCATGTCACTTCCAGTTCTTTCCTCCACTTTACAGGAACCAATTGCAGTCTTTCCATTTGCTTAGCACTGTCCAGCGGGTGGTTCATGGCCTCTGGAGTTGTTACTCACTTTAGTAAGTGACTTGGGATCTCCTTTACTTAATGTTAAGTAGGGGTGTTGAAGTTTTTGGTTGATTAATTTAAAAATCACTTATTGATAGACAAGAAAGTTTGATTTACTCTTCACAACCTTTCTATCTCTTAGCCAGTAACATACTGTTTTGATGACCACTGCTTTAGAGTATAGTTTAAGATCTGGTACTGCTAGACACCCATCCTTCACTTTTTTTTCATTATTTCCCTTGATATTCTTGATTTTTTTGTTCTTTCAGATGAACTTTGTTATAACTTTTTCTAATTCTATAAAAAAAGGGTTTTTTTGATAGTTTGATAGGTATGGCACTGAATAAGTAGATTAATTTGGGTAGGATTGTCATTTTTATTATATTAGCTTGTCTTACACAGGAGCAGCTAATGCTTTTCCAGTTGTTTAGATCTGGTTTTATTTGTGTGGAAAGTGTTTTGTAGTTGTATTCATATAATTCCTGAATTTGTTTTGGCAAATAAATTCCCAAAAATTTTATATTGTCTAGAGTGATTGTAAATGGAGTTTCTCTTTCTAACTCCTGCTGCTGAGTTTTGTTGGAAATATATAGAAATGCTGATTATTTATGTGCATTTATTTTGTACCTTGCAACTTTACTAAAGTTGTTAATTATTTCCACTAGTCTTTTAGTTGATTTTCTGGGGTTCTTTAAGTATACCATCATATCATCAGTGAAGGTTTGGAAAAAAGAATGGGAAGGATAGGAAAAAGAAGGGAAGGAAGTTAGCTGAGTGTCCCCACCTGTGAGGTAGTGAAATTGACCAAGATTCTTCCCAGATAGGCTAGGGAGTAAATTAAATCAGGCTAGACTCCCAAAAAGAGTTAGGTAAGTTTATTTAGGATTAGGAAAAGAAAGTTTGGGAAAGTCAAGGAAAGTTTGATCTCCAGTAGATAGGCAGGAACTAAAGCTCTCCACCTACATTCAGGGAAAAAGGCGTCAAAACCCACATTTCTCTTCTTTTATTCTCCCTCTGACACCTCCCACAAAGAAAGTGGGAGGTGTCAGAGGAAGTTGCAATAAAGAGTCCTAGGAGACAGAGTTTCCCAGGGATTAGGTCCACTTAAAAATGCACATCTGCAAAGAGTGAGAGTTTAGTCTCCTCACTGCCTACTTTAATCCCTTCAACTACTTTTTCTTCTCTAATTGCTACTGCTAGTATTTCTAGTATAATATTGAATAAAAGAGGTGATAATTGGGATCCTTGATTCACTCCTGATCTTATTGGGAAGGTTGAGAAGGCATCAAGCTTGTCCCCATTGTAGATGATACTTGCTGATGGTTTTTAATATATACAACTAATTATATCAATAACTCATTCCTATACTTTCTAATGTTTTCAATAGGAATGGTTGTTGCATTTTTTCAAAGGCTTTTTCTGTATCTATTGAGATAATCATGTGATTTCTCTTGGTTTGATTTTTGATATGGTCAATTATATGCATGGTTTTCCTAATATTGAACCATCCTTGCATTCCTGGTATAAATCCCACCTGATCATAGTGATTAACCCTAGTAACCACTTGCTGGAGTCTTTCTGCTAGTATTCTATTTAAGATTTTTGCATCTATATTTATTAAGAAGATTGGTCTGTAGTTTTCTTTCTCAATTTTTGGTCTGCCTGGTTTTGGAATCAGTACCATATTTGTGTCATAAAAGGAATTTGGTAAAACTCCTTCTTGGCTTATTTTGTCAAATAATTTATATAGCATTGGGATTAGTTGTTCTGCAAATGTTTGATAGAATTCACTTATGAATTCATCTGGCCCTAGGGATTTTTTCTTAGGAAGTTTCTTGATGGCTCATTCAATTTCTTTTTCTGAAATGGAATTGTTTAAGAATTCCATGTCCTCTTCTTTTATATTTCTGTAAATATTCGTCCATTTCACCTAGATTGTCATATTTGTTGCCATATGATTGAGCAAATTAGTTCTTAATAATTGCTTTAACTTCCTCTTCATTAGAGGTGAGATTGCCCCTTTCCACTTTGATATTGTTAATTTTACTTTCTTCTTTCTTTTTTTTATTATATTGAACAGTATTTTATCTATCTTATTTGTTTTTTCAAAGTACCAGCTCCAAATCTTATTTATTAGCTCAATACTTTGGTGTTTGTTTGTTTTTTTTTTACTTTTAATTTGATTGATTTATTCTTTAATTTTTAGAATTTGCAATTTAGTTTTTATCTGGGGATTTTTAATTTGTTCTTTTTCTAACTTGTTGTTGCAAACCCAATTTATTGATCTCTGCCCTCTCTATTTTTGTTGGTATAGGCACTCAGTGATATAAATTTTCCCCTGAGTTCTGCTTTGGCTCTATCCCATAAGTTTTGATATGTCTCATCATTGTCATTCTTTTTTAATAAAGTCTGTAATTGTTTCTGTGATTTCTTCTTTGATGCACATGTTTTGAAGAATTAGATTATTTAATTTCCAATTAACATTAAATTTGCCTTTCTGTGGACCCCTGTTAAATATAATTTTATTGCATTGTGATCTGAAAAAGTGGCATTTATTATTTCTATTTTTCTGCAATTGTTTTCAACATTTCTATGCCCTAGTACATGGTCAATCTTTGTATATGTATCATGTACTGCTAAGAAGAAGGTATATTACTTTTTATCCCTATTTAATTTTCTCCACGTATCTGTTAACTAATTTTTCTAGCATTTAATTTACTTCTTACTTCTTTCTTATTTTTTTTTGCTTTGATTTTTCTAGTTCTGAGAGGGGAAGGTTGAGATCCTCCACTAGTATGATCCTACCATCTATTTCCTCCTTGAGTTCCTTCAATTTTTCCTTTAGAAATATTGATGCTATACTATTTGATGCATAGATGCTTTGTAATGTTATTGCTTCATTGTTTATAGTACCTTTTAACAAAATGTAATTTCCTTCCTTATCTTTTTTAATCACATCAATTTCTATTTTGGCTTTGTCTATTATCATAATTATAACTCCTGCCTTTTTTTACTTTAGATGATGCATAATATATTTTGCTTCAGCCTTTTACCTTGAATCTGTGTGTGTCACCCTACCTCAAATGTGTTTCTTGTAAACAACACATAATAGGATTCTGGTTTTTAATCCATTCTGCTATCTGCTTCCATTTAATGGGTTAGTTCATCCCATTCACATTAAGCATTATCATTACTAACAGTGTATTGCCCTCCTTCTTATTATCCTCTTTAGATTATTCTATTCCTTCTCACCAGTATTTTGTTTGTTGTCACCCCCACCCAGTTCCTTCCTCCTTTTTATTACCCCTGATTCCCTTGTCTTGTTCTCCTTCTACTTCTCGTAGGGTTAGATAGAATTCTATGCCCCACTGAGTATACTCATTTTCTTTCCTTCTCTGAGCCAGTTACAAAGAGAGTAAAGTTTAAGCATTGTCTGTCACCACCCTTATCCTCTCCTCTCTGTATTGATTTTTCTCACATCTTTATGTTATATAATTTACCCCATTCTATCTCTCCCTTTCCTTTTCTTTCGGTGCAACTCTCTCAGCCCTTGATTGATTTTGCATGTCATTCATATGCATACATATCATATCATAATTACATATCATTACATATCATCATATTTACATATACATCATATAATCACATATCATCATATACATCATATTATCACAATCAGCTTACTTTCCCACCCTTTTTCTGAGTAAATTCCTTCTATCTTCTCTACTACTGAGAGTAATTTTTGAGAATTATAGAAATCTTCTTTCCATTTAGTCATATAAGCATTTTTACCTTATTGGGTCCCTTAAATTTTCTCTTTCTTATTTACCTTTCTGAGCTTCTCTTGTGTCTTGTATTTGGGCTTCATATTTTTTGTTAAGGTCTGGCTTATTCCTCAGGAATGCTTGGAAATCTTCTATCATTTTGAATGACTATTTTCCCCCTGAAAGAGTATACTCAGTTTTGCTGGATAGGTGATTCTAGTTTGTAAACCCAAATCTTTCACCTTTTTGAATGTCATATTCCATGCCTTCTGATACTTTAATGTAGAAGTCACTAGGTCCAGAGTGAGCCTGATTATAGCTCCATGATATTTTAATGGTATCTTTCTGGTTGATTGAAGTATTTTTTCCTTGGCTTGGTGGCTCTTGAATATGGCTATTACTTTCCTAGAAGTTGTCAATTAAGGATTTCTTTCTGGAGACAATCTGTGAATTCTTTCCATTTCAATTTTCTTTTCTTTTTCAAGGATCTCTGGGCAGTTATTTTTTTATTTCTTGTAATATGGTATCCAGGGAGGGTTTTCTTCATTATGGCTTTCATAATCCAATAATTCCCAGATTGTCTCTCCTAGACCTGTTTTCTAGGTCCATTGTTTTTTCAATAAGATATTTGATGTTTTCCTCTGTTTTTTTTTTTTCATTCCTTTGATTCTGCTTTATTGTTTCTTGATTTTTTATAAAATCATTACTTTCTAGGTAGTTAATTATGATTTTTAAGGCCTGGTTTTCCTCTTTCAGTTTTGGTTCCCCTTTTTTCAACTGGCCCATTTCTTCTTACATCACTCTTCCCCACATTTCCTCTTCCTCTAATAATTGGTTTTTGAGGTCTTTTTGAGCTCTTCTAGAATCTGTGTCCAATCCAAATTTTTCTTTTGGACTTTGGGGTGTTTCCTTTGATTTTGCTGCCTCCTTCTGTGTCTTCAACTTGCTCTATGTTTCCATAAAAAAAGGCTTTAGAGTTAGGGTTTTTTATTGTTTGCTCATTTTTCCTATCTCATTATAGGTAGACTTTATTTTCTGGGGAGTTGAGGTACCCTCTTAAATTTCAGTCCTTCGTTAATGTTATTTTCAGCTTATTTTCTGAGTTGTTACTAGTTTACCAGATGGCTGAGGGCTCTGAGAGTCCCCTCCCCCTGATGATTTAATTGATCCTTGAGATGCAGATAGCTTAAAGACTTTCCTCCGGCTTGGGTATAAGTTTTTGATTTCAGTATGAACTTGATCAATTCAGGTGCTGATCAAATTCTAGCCCCAGGCTTAGGCTTATGATTGTGGTCTCAAGGTGTTCTTGATTCAGTGAGGCACACCCTTGACTGCCCTATCCTGGAGCTCCACCCTTCATTTTGGTCAAAAAGATCCCAGGGAGGCCTCCCTCAAGAACTGCATCCTCACCCCAAATTGTGGACTGTGTCCTCACCCCAAGCCCAAATTGGGCAGATCAGCCCCCTTCAGCCCTGATTGCCTTGGTCTGGAACTCTGTACTTCTCCACAATTTCAAGGGGTGTTAGTTGGCTTAGACTACTAATTGCCCGGCAGGATCTCAGGGTCTGACTTAGCTTAGACTTAAGTTCAGAATCTGTGAGAACAGATGTGTGGGGCAGTGAGGGGTATGGCTTGCTCTTGGTTTGCTCTTCACTTGCTGCTTTACCTCCTACTAACTCTGCTCACCTCTTACCTCAGTTCCCCAAATGATCTCTGCCTACCTTTTGGATTTTTCTTTTTTGAAGGTTGTTTCTCTCTGTCTCTGTTGATTCTTTCACTCCTGTATTCATTTTGTGGTGATATTTTACTCCTGGTCGGAGAGAATTTTTGTGGTGAAACAACAAGCTGCTGCCCTACTTACTTCTCCATCTTGGCTCCTGGAGCATTTTTTAATATGACTCAAGATAGTTTTCATTTCTTCATCTTAGAATGGTCTGTTCATATTCTTTGACTATCAACTGTGGAATGCTTTATATTCATAGAAATTTGACTCAGTTCTCTATATAGTTGAGAAATGAGGCCTTTAAAAGAAATGCCTTTAAAAGAATTATCCCCAATTTGTTTCTTTCTAATATTGGTGATATTGGTTTTGTTTGTATAAAATGTTTTTAATGGAATGTGGTCAAAGTTTTTGATTTTACATCTCAGAATATTCTCTATGTCTTGTTTGGTGACAAATTCTTGCCTTATCCATAGTTCTGAGGGGTACACTATTTTGTACTCCCCGAATTCTTTTATGATATTCCTCTTTATTTCTATATCATGTTTCTATTTTTACTTTACCTTAGTAAATGGCATGAGATATTGGTCTATGCTGAGTTTCTGCCATACTGTTTTACAATTTTCCCAGCAGTGTCTGTCAAATAGTGAGTTCTTACAGAAGCCTGAAACTTTGGGTTTTTCAGACACTAGGCTACTATAGTAATTTAATATGGTCAATATTGCATGTTGAGTGCCTAATCTATTTCACTGATTTACTACTTTATTTCTTGGTCAGTACTAGATTGCTTTGATGTTCATCCCTTTGTAATACAGTTTGAAATTCGGTATTACTAGGCCACCTGTCTTCATTTTTTTTTCATTACTTCCCTTTTTTTGTAGTTGTGATCATATAGTTCCTTGGTTTGTCTTGGCAGGTAGACTCCCAGGTATTTTTTATTGTCTACAGTTATTTTAAATGAGATTTCTTTTTCTATCTCTTGCTGTTGAACTTTATTGGTAATATAAAAAAATGTTGATGATATATGTGAATTTATTTCATATCCTGCAACTTTGCTAAAATTGTCAATTGTTTCAATTAGTTTTTTGGTTTCTCTAGAATTCTCTAAGTGTATATCATGGACAAAGTGTAATATGATCTTTTTTTTTAACAAGTATCATATCTTTGGCAAAACTGTTTTGTTGGGTTCCTCAGTCAGTGCACAGCCTCTAATCCTGAGCTTTTGCCTGCTCTGCAGAGAAACTAGCTCATCATTTGAGCTGTATGGGGACTGATCATTCCTTATTGCTTCCTCATCATTTGGGGAGTGTTAGACCTGAGTTTGAGGGCACACCTTACCAGAGAAATAAACTTCTGTTATATTCTATCATTCCTGTTTTTCCCCTAAAAAAAAAAAACAAACAAAACAAAAAAAAACAATCTTCTACAGCACTCTGGGTCAGTTTTGTTCCAGTCTCTTCAATTCTTTTAGTATATTCTTACAGTGAAGTTTGGCTTGATCCCTTTTCCTTTCTCTTCTGCTTGACCCACCAGATTCCAAGTGCATGTTGTCCCTAGCATGTCCCTGTGTGATTACTAAGGGAATAGAAAAGAGGTGCTACAAATTCTATTGGAACTGAAGTCACAAATACTAGAGTCCAAATCTGACTTCAGACACTCAATAACTATAATTTTGGGCAAATCACTTGGCTTCTCTCTGCTTCAATTTACTCATCTGTAAAATAGAGATTATAATAGCACCTACCTCTTGTGTTTAGTGAGAGGCTTAAATGATATAATGCTAAATAAATAAAACCTGTTTTTACTATTATTATCTCCTTTGTATATTTTTCCAAGTATAATATTAGAATGGAGATTTCAGTACAGACTATATACCCTTCTGTAAATCTGTAATTTCTTGCAAACACTGCTTGTTAAAATTGTTTTGATTTTTAATTAGGGAAAAGCATTTAAAGTTCTTTGATATATGATCATTACATGTAAAACTGTTGGGTACATCATTTCAATGAAGAAAAAAAAAATAAAACACTACCCAAGGAGTTGGGAAAACTGATTTTATTCTGGCTCTGCCACAAATTTACTTTAGACAAGTCATATTATTGATTAAATGATGCTCTAAGCTCTTCTAACATTCTATGATTTCTTTATTACTCTTTAGTCAGTTTGGTGCCTGGCGTTACCTTTTGAGTTTCTTTTAAATGAAAAGAAGTCCTTATTCCATGCCACTCCCCAGTCCAAATGCTCTGTACTGGGAACCAATTAACTCAGGCATTCTGTTCCCACACAGACCAAAATCAATCTCACTCTCTCTCCCTCTCCTCTCTCACTTTCTCCCTCTTTCCCTCCCTCCCTTTCTCCCTCGGTCTGGCTGTCTCTGGATGTGTACTCCCTCCGAAAATTCACTTAGCTCTGAGTCTTAAACTTAGTACTTCGTTTTCACTTCAAACCTTAGCCAAAGCCGCGGAGTGCGCAAATGCTTCAGTAGGTGCTGGCAGGAAGGAACAGTTGCGATACGAATGAAACGAAACTGAAAGTTTCCTATTTATAAAACAGTAATTTCTTCTCGGTCATTCCCATTTGGATCACATAACGTAAAAACAGAGCTCTACCCAGAAGGCTGTCTTTGATCAAAACTACGAGGAGCTGAGGTGAAGCAGTTACAGGTATCAGTTCCTCTTTATTATGCTCTGTACTTAATTTTGTTTTCCATTCCTAGCCTCTGCTTCCTTATTCCTTTCATGTTCTACTTTATCTGTGTCTTCTCTTGGCCTGTTATTTGTTTAGCACTGTTCTGTCATTCCCCCTTCCCTCACCACCACACGCACAAATGTTCCGCACTTCCACTGAGGTCTCTCCTAGCACTCACGTCTCTCCCCACAAGATGTTTTCTCAATCCATAGTTCTAGACTTTCTCAGCTCTCCCTAAACCTTTGCTTGCCATGCATGTCTGCTCGCCACCCCCACGTAATCCAGTCCTTTTCCAATCCAGTTGCTGCTATCATTTCCCTTTCTGAGTTGAGTGTCTATAGTTGTATCATTCACTACATTGCTTTATCTACGCCAGAAGTGAGAAATAGATTCATCCCTTCTACTAGCAGCGTGACTCTGCAGAGATGCCTTCCGGGTAAGTGGACCTTTTTCCAGTTTTGATACAATTTCAAAGAAAGGGTGTGAGGAAGCTTCTCAAAGCTCTGAGATACTAAAAAAGGTTTCGCCTCAAAAAGAGACTTCTGAGGTGAATCAGATCCTCTAGAACTCGCACAAATGTCACTCAATGTAGTAGAATGTATATGATTTTGTTTATATTTGTGACTTCCCTATGGCATTTCTCCTTCCTCTCCAAGTCTGAAATTGAAGATATTTGAACCTGACTTCTCTCCTGGCATTATTAGTTTAGATTTTCCTGTTTGTTTATCTTTGCAACTTCGCAATTATTATATAAATTGTTCTTTTGGTTCACCTTATTTCAGTCTACATCAGTTCATACAAGTTTTCCCAGGTTTCTCAGAATCTCTCCCTTTTGTAATTAAAGAACAATGATATTCTATTACACACATATACAATAATTTGTTCAACCATTCTCCCCCAAATGGGCAACTTCAAAACTCTACTTCTCTTTTATATTTAATTGAGATAGCATTGGATAAGAAAATTAATTCATGTAGGATTATCATTTTATTTTTATTGGCTCTGCCCATTCATAAACAATTAATATTTCTCCAGTTATTTAGATTTGACTTTATCTGTGTAAAAAGTGTTTTATATATGCTAATATAGTTTCTGGGTTTGTTTTAGCAGGTATATTCCCAGGTATTTTATTCAATCTGTGGTTATTTTAAATGAAGTATCTTGAACTCTTCTTGTAGGAATGTGTTAGTAACTTATAAAAATGCTAGTGATATATGATATATATAGATTTATTTTATATCCTACTACTTTGCTAAACTTATTGATAGTTACAACTACTTTTTACTTGATTCTCTAGGATTTTCAATATATATATATTGTAAACCTCAAAATTTCTTAGACTTATAAATGTTGGAAATTTCACCATTGGGAAATTTCATACTTGAAAAACTTCCTATTGATAGTGGGTCTTGACTATTGGAATGTGAACCCCATTGGCATGGGAGGTTCCTTCTCCTACCTTCTTAAGATTACTTTAGGACAGAAACCTTTTGCTGAACAATGGAAAGGACTTTGACCTATGCTTAAGCATAAAACAGGAATTTCTTTGAGTCATGATTGATTTTAGAATTGATACAATGGAGATACTTGGAATCAATCTCCACCCTATTCAGTCCTAACAGGATTGAGTAAGGGCTGCAGCCTAGATCAAAATTTAATTATTTCAATCTCTACCCTACTCAGGTTAACAGGATTTAGAAAGGGCTGTAGCAAAGGATCAAAGATTTAATTATTTGAAAATATGACCTTCAACAGACATGTGCAAAGCCAGAGACCTCTGGGTGGTCCTGGGTTAAGCTAGAGCCTCCATTGGCACAGGGAAATTGATGGACAGGTGATTGGCAGATGTGAGGACTGAGGGGAGGGAACTTGGATGGTTTCCTGAAGGATAGGGGGGTCTGAAGACTCGAGAGGTGGTGGAGGAGTTTGTTGGAGTGGTTGTGGTGTGCTCTGAGAAGCTTGCGCTGAAGGAAGCTGAAGGTGGGGGCCCCGGAGACTGTTTCTCCATTTTTGGTCACGTGAGTAATAGGGACTGATCTCCTTTCATTGCCCCAGCTATCTAAGGGCTTGGGCCTTTTGGCCCAGCCTAAACAGAAGGGGTATTTAAGCCCTATTCCCTTCTCTCCCCTTTTCTCTCTCCCTCTATCTCTCTATCTCTAATTCCTTTCTTCCTCCTGTTTGTAATTAAAACTCCATAAAAGGTTGACGGCTGACTTGAGTTTTCATTAAGGAATTACATAGCTGAATTCCTTGGCGACCTTAAATTAATATATATCAGTCTTTTAAAAGTGATTTCCTTGTCACAATATCATAATGTTGTCTGCAAAGAGAGATAGTTTTATTATTACCTCTTTGCTTATTCTGATTTCTTCAATTTCTTTTTCTTCTCTTACTGCTATTGACAGCATTTCTAATACTATGTTTGTTTTTTTAACCCTTACATTCCATCTTGGAATCAATACTGTGAAGTTGTGAATTAATCAGACCATTCTGGAGGGTAATTTGCCAAGGTCCATGGTCAGGGATCAGATGCAGAGAGGAGCACCTGAAGTCACTCAAAGACTGGGGTTAACTGAGGGTAAAGAAACTATCACTGGCTCTGGATTATAAGAATTAGAAGAAAAGGCTTCCAAGGAACTCAGGAAATAACACCTGAAGAAAACTGAAAACTGAGACATTATTCCTCACACCCTGGAAGCAGAGTCCAACCATAGCATAAAATTAACAATTAAGAAACATTATTGTTTTGTTTTTTTTTAATGAGTAAGCAAAAGAGAAAGAGCCTAACCAAAGATAGTTACTGTGGTGATACATAAGATCAGGGTTCAAATTCAGGGGGAAAAAATGATGTTAAAACACATACTTCAAAAACTTCAAAGAAAAAAAAATGCACATGTGCCCAAGATGTATTCTTAGAAGAGATTTAAAAGAACTGTAAAAGCCAAATGAGAGCAATTGATGAAAAATTAGTAGAAAAATAAGTAATGTAGGAAAATCATGAAAATTATGGGAGGGAAAAGTTTAACCAGCTGGAAAAAAAAAAGAAGCAAAAACTCACCAACGAAAATAACTTTGAAAATTATAATTAAGCAAGGGGAAGTTAATGACTTCTTAAGACAACAAGAAATAATAAAACAAAATCAAAAGAATGAAAAGAATAAAAGAGAATATAAAACAACTCATTCAAAAAACAAATTGGGGAAAGACAATATAAGAATTATTTGATGACCTGAAAGTTATGATAAAAAGAAAAAAGAAGGTAAATATGAAAGATCGATTAAAAGGGATCCAATAAGGTCAAATGCTTTCCTTCTCATATGGAAAAAAATGTTATTTATATCCCTTAAATGATATCAGTTCTCAGTAGTTTGAAGATACATATGTAGATTGAAGACTTGGGGTCAAGTTGAATATAATAGAATGAGTCAAAAAAAGCTGGATACAGGAAGATAAAATGGAACAGTTATCTCAGATAAAAGAGTTGTGAATTAAAAAAAAAAACTATTACAGTAAAGGGGAGGAGGGGATAGAAATCTGCTAATGCTAGAAACTTATTTGTGTTAGATCTAGGTCTAGGAAAGAATATCACATACATCCAAAAAGGTAAAAGTCTTTTTTAATGCATTAATAAAAATGGAACAGATAACAAAATGGGTCATAGACCCATTTTGACCTTGTCTTGATATGTAGTGTGAGACATTGGTTTGTGCCTAGCTTCTGCCAAACTGCTCATCAATTTTCCCAGAAATGTTTGTCAAATAGTGAGTTCTTCTTCCAAAAGCATGGATATTTGGATTTATCATGGTCATTTACTGCTCTGTATGGTATACCTAACCTTAGCCACTACTAAATTATTTGGATGATTACTCTTTTGTAATATAGTTTGAAATCTGTTACTAAGTTTCCTTCCTTCAGATTTTTTTCTTTGAATCTATTGCTATTCTTGTCATTTTTTTCTTCCAAATAAATTCAGTTATTTTTTCTAGCACTATAAAATAATTTTTTTGGAAATTTAATTAGTTTGGCACTGAGTAAGTTAACTTAGAAAGGATATCATCTTATTATATTAGCTCAGTCTAACTATGAGCAATTAATATTTCTCCAGTTGTTTAGATCTGTTTTCATTTATGCAAAAAATGCTATGTAATTGGGTTCCTATAGTCCACTGGTCAGTTACACTTCAAAGTATTTCATATTGTTAGCAGTTATTTTAAATGAAATTTCTCTATCTTCTGCTGTATCTTATGGGAAATACATAGAAATGTTAATGATTTGTGGGAGTTTAGTTTATATCCTATAGCTTTGCTAAAGTTGTTAATGATTTCAACTAGTTTTTAAGTTTATTCTTGAAGTTTCTCTAACTATGCCACAATTTCAGCTTTTCATTATCTATTTTTATTCTTTCAGTTCTTTTTCTTGTCTTGTTGGCTAGAGCTTGCAATGGTAGTACAATATAAGTAATAGTGGTAATAATAGATGGACATTCTTGCTTCACATTTGTAAGAGCTTCAAGTTTATTCTCATTACAGATAATGCTTGCTCTTGATTTTAGATATAGGTTATTTATTATTTTAAGAAATGCTCCATCTCTTCCTGTGCTTTAATATTAATCATAGGAATTGATGCATATTTTGTCAAAACCTTTTTTTCTGCATCTATTGAAAAAATTACATTATTTACATTGTTTTGTTATTGATATAATCAATTATGCTAATAATTTCCCTAATACTGAACTAGCCCTGCATTCCTGATATGAAACCTATATTGTTATATGATCTTTGTGATATAATACTATAATCTCCTTGCTAGTATAGAAAGCATTCTGAGGACAATTCCAATAGCAGACAGAATGATGTATGCCTTAGCCTGTTCTCCCGTGATTTAGATTTCCTAAAATTGGTCTATATGTTTTCTGATTTCATTCCATGTTGCCAGGTGATTAAGAATTTTTAATAGATAAATCTATTGAAATTTTTTTTAATTTTTAAGAACTAATGCTATATCTGGACAATTGTAGGAAATAGTTCTCTCTGAGATTATGTTTCAGTACCAGTGTAGTCTATTGAAATATTTTGAGGTCTATATTATAGTATAGAGAATTATCATCTATCAGTATGTGAAAGAAATCAAGCTCCTAGCATTTAATTCTAGCCACTAGTTCGTGTGTTGTTAATTATCAGATGGTTGCTTAACATTGTCCTACATGATACAGTTTCTACTGTTTCCTAGCATCATCTGAACTGATCACTAGACTCCTGAACTCTTCTATAATTTCTGGAGGTCAGTTGCCATCATAAATGTCTCCATTTCAAGAAATAAATCTACATAACCACAACTTTCTCCAACCATACATTTTTTTAACACATTGTCTATGAAGGGCCTTTTGATTCCACTCTTGGATCTTAAATTTTTCACAGGTTCCTTTGGGAGGAAAACTATTTTTATTTTTATTCAACAAAACTAATATGTGTACTTATTGTTAACCTTTACCATTATTTACTGAAGTGATATTTGCTTCTTCCAAAAGATTTCTGTAAGATTATGGCCTATTAATCATGTCTACCAATACTTTCTTTTTTGGTGAAGAAATGTCACCATTTCTATAGTCTTCTTAAAGCAATGAACCTAGTGTTTCATTAGTGTTTACAAAGGAAGCTAGCATGGTACTTGCCAATTTAAAAAAAAATTAGGTTACATGTAGAAATAATTTTTGGCAATTGTTTTTTGATATTTTAAAATTCAGATTTTTCTCCCTCCCTTCACCTCCCTGAGGCAGTAGTCTGATATAGATAATACACATACATTCATGTAATAAGTATTTCTATTTCGATCATGTCATGATTGAAGGCATATCACATATATAATAGAAATTTTATGATGGAAATATAGTGGAAGAGAACATGCTTTGATCTGCACTCAGACTCCCTTAATTCCTTCTTGGTTGTGTTTGTCTTAAAAATTTGCTTTGCTGATGATGGTTTAGTCCTTCACAGCTGATCATCATATATTTCTGTTACTGTATTCATTGTTCTCCTGCTTCTGCTCACTTAACTTTGCTTTAGTTTATGTGAGTCTTTTCCTGTTTTTCTGAACTCATCCTATTCATCATTCCTTATGATACAATAGCATTCCATTACAACTATATACCACAACTTGTTCATCCATTCTCCAAGTGATGGGCAACCCCTCAGGTTCCAGTTTTTGCCACTAGAAAAAGACCTGTTAAAATATTTTGGTGCACGTAAGTCCTTTTCCATTACTTCTGATCTCTTTGGAATAAAAACCTACTAGAGATATTGCTGTGTCAAAGGGTATGAATAATTTTATGATCTTTTGAGCCTGGTTCCATATTGCTCTACAGAATGGTTTTATCAGTTCACAGGTGCACCAACAGTGTATTAATGTCTCAATTTTCCCACATCCCCTTCTACAATTCTCATTTTCCCTTTTAGTAACATTAGTCAATCTGGTAGGTGTATGGTAGTTATCTCAGAATTGCTTTGATTTGCATTCTCTAATCAATAGTGATTTGGAGCATTTTTTTCATATAACTATAGATAGATTTTAATTTCTTCCTCTGAGAACTGCCTGTTCACATCCTTTGACAATTTTTCAGTTGAGCTTTATATTCTTATAAAATTTGATTCAGTTCTCTGTATAGTTGAAAAATGAGACTTGTCAGAAACACGTGCTATAAATTTTTCCCAAAATTTATTGATCCCCTTCAAATCTCAGTTGTATTGGGTTTATTTGCACAAAACCTTGTTAACTTCATGTAACCAAAATAATCTATTTCATTTTTCATAATGTTCCCTATGCCTTGTTTAGTCATAAATTCTTCTCTCATGTGTCTGACAGGTAAACTTTTGCTTGTTCCCCTAATTCGCATATGGTGTCACCCTTTATATCTAGATCAAGTATCCATTTTGACTTTATCCTATTGTATGGTGTGAAATGTTGGTCCATGCTTAGTCTCTGTCATACTACTTTCCAATTTTCATAGCAATTTTTTCTCAACTAGTCAGTTCTTTTCCCCAAAGCTTGGATCTTTGGGTTTATCAAATACTAAGTTGCCAGGAACACTAACTTCCATGTGTTGATTACCTATTCTATTCCATTGATTCACCACTCTATTTCTTAACCAGTACCATATTGTTTTGGTGATTATTACTTTATAATATAATTTGATATCTGGTATGTGTAGGCCTCCTTCATATCTCTTCATTTATTTCCTTTACATTCTTGACCTTTTGTTGTAACTTTTTCTAGTTCATTGAAATAATTTTGGAGTAGTTTGATTGGTATGGCAGTGAATTGGTACATTAATTTAGGTAGGATTGTCATTTTTACTTTATTGCCTCAGCCTGTCCATGAGCAATTGATGTTTTACCCATTGTTTAGGTCTGACTTTATTTGTGGGAGGAGTGTTTTATAATTTTGTTATATGATTGTTGTATTTATTTTGGTAGGTACTGACCAATTTTATAAGTGCGAGATAGTACCTCAGTGTTGTTTTAATTTTTATTTCAAAAGTGATTTATTTTTTTCTCTGATTATCATTGGCTTTGATTTCTTCAGCTGAAAACTACTTATTCATATCCTTTGACTATTTGCCAATTGAATGGCTTGTTTTCTTATAAATTTGAGTTAGTTCTCTATAAATCTGAGAAGTTGGGTCTTTATCAGAGAAATTTGTTCAAAAAATTATTTTCCCAGGTCATTTTTTTCATTCTAATCCTGTACAAAAGTTTTTTAATTTAATAGAATCAAGATTATTTATTTTATATCTTATAATATTCTTTATCTCTGGATTAGTCATAAATTCTTCCCTTCTTCAAAGATCGGCCAGGTAAACTATTCTATGTTCCACTAATTTAATTATGAATCACTATTTATATCTAAATCATAAATACATTTTGGCCTTATTTTGATATAAGGTGTGAGATACTGGTCTATACCTAGTTTTTGCCATGTTGTTTTCCATTGTTCCCTGCCATTCTTGTTAATCAATGAGTTCTTATTTCAAAAGCTGGGGTCTTTAGATTTATAAAACAACTAGCTTCCTAAGGTTATTTATCCCTATATATGGTGTATCTAATTTTTCCATTGATCACCCATTCTATATCTTAACTACTACCAGACAGTTTTGATGATTACCACTTTAGAGTATAGTTTGAGATCTGGTAGTGCCAAGCCACCTTCCTTCATATTTTTTTTATTAATTTCTTTGATGTTCTTGACTTTTGGTTCTTCCAGATGAATTTTATTACTTTTTCTAGTCCTAAAAATAATTATTTGGCAGTTTGATTGATATGCCACTGAATAAGCAAATCAATTTAGGTAGGAATGTAATTTTTATTATATTAACTCAGCCTACCCATGAGCAATTAATATTTTTCCAATTGTTTAAATCTGACTTTATTTCTGTGAAATATTTTGTAATTGTGTTCCTATAATTCCTGTTTGGCTTGACAAGTAGATTCCCAGATATTTTATATTGTCTAGAGTTATTTTAAATGAAATTTGCTACTGAATTTTGTTGGTGTTTTATAGAAAGGCTGATGATTTATGTGGACTTATTTTGTATCCTACAACTTTCGTAAAGTTATTAATTACTTCAGCTAGTAATTAACAGTTATGATTACTAATTGTGTTTCCATCTATATTATTATGTTTTCTCTCTCTTCTTTTAGCCTTTCCCCATTTTGTTTTGAATGACTGCCTCCCCAATTCAAATTCCATTTTTTTATTCCCTGCCTCCCTGATTCTTCCTACCTTCCTTCTTCCCTATAGGATAAGGAGGTTTCTACAGTGTGGGTGTTATTCTTTTTTTGATCTAGCTCCTATGTTTTCTTTTTGGCCTTGTTCTCTTCTGAGTTCATATTTTGGCCTTCCCAGTGACTAAAGTAAATTTATAAGGTCAGGGTTAAAGGGGTTTGTTTTTGTTTTTTGTTGTTGTTGTTTTTTTTTGTCTTTTGCTCATTTTTCTAGTTAGTTTTTTCCCCATTATCTTATCTATCTGTTGAGATTCTTCTCTGCTCCTAGAGTAGAGGGCTAAGTGCACCAAGCCTGCAAAATACTCTTTTCTGAACAACTGCTTGATCACATGAGTTGATGGGGATATGATTGGGGATGTAGACTCTAAACAATCACCTCAGTACAAATGTCAATAATATGGAAACAGGTCTTGATCAGTGACACATATAAAATCCAGTGGAGTTGTGGGTGGTCTGGGGGGGAGGGGGAATTGGGAAGAGGGGAGGGGAGGAGCATGAGTCTTGTGACCATGGAAAAATATTCTGAATTGATTAATTGAATAAAATTTTTCAAACATTAAAAAAGTAAAAATTAAATATATATATGTGTATATATCTAAACCTCTTCTCTGATACTTGGGGTAAGCTTGGTAACCTTGTTTCTGACAGTGTGTCAGTGGAGGAGGTGGCTTTGCTGGCTTATTCTGGGGATGTTTACAGCTGTTTTGTCAAGCTATAGTCAGTACTCTGTACTACAAGTTCTCCCATTGGTTCATGGGCAGAACTGGTCCCCACTGCTGCTTCTTTGTCCCTTCCAATGGCCTGGGATGGCCTCTGCTTCCTCAGGCACTCTGCTGCCACATAAGAGTATGTATTGTCCTTCAATTCCCAGTCCCCTTCTCTGGTCTCCTTTTGCCTCAGGGCTCAGCTGCCAAGTGGGAATTTGTAATTTCCTTCAATTCCCAGTCCCTCTCTCTAATCCTTTGTAGCCTCAAGGCTCCACACCCTGAGTTAATGGGTTTCCTGCCTTCCTTGCCTTCTGTACCTAGGTAGAGTGCTTGGACTGGTTCCTTCTTGTTCTGCAGCTTCATTGCCCTCTGGTGAAGTTACAGCATATTGGGCTGCTCCAAATTCTGCCAGTTCTCACAGATATTGTGCTGCCTCCTGGGCCACTTCAGTGAGATGAGTTCCTCTAGCTTTCCTTTGTTTTGAGGTGATTTAGGATCAGGAGAGCAAAGTGTCCTTTATTTTTCCATCTTAGCTCACAGTTTTCTACTTCTGCCATGGTACTTTTACAGTTCATCATGGTACAGTTTTATAGTTCCAAATGTATATGTAGACATTGGTATTGCCTAGCTTAAATTTTTTTTAACATTATTTTTGGTTTCATTCACCGCTTTGACAGTCTGATGAAACCAATGGATTTTTTTCTCAGAATAACCTTTTTGAATGCATAACATGAATAAGATAAGTTTCATTGTCACAGAGTTATCAAAATATTTTTTTAAGTCTGTGGACTCTTAAGAATCCTTGGACCAGGTATCAAACATATTAAAGTTTTTATATCAAAATGCCAATAAATCTTCTAATATATTCAGCTACATATTTTATCTTGTTAGCCTTATAATTCATAGGCCTTGCCTTGAGGAGATCTTGGTGTGTTTTTAAGTATCACATGCCTCCATTAGTTCAATGTGACCCCAAGATTTAAAACTCAAAGCTTTCAGATTCTGTCTTTTCTTCACATACATAAAAAATTTTACCCTAATTGAGTTTTTATATATCATTTGGAAAATATCCTATGAGGTACAGGAGCTCTTTTATGTGTTTTATAATTGGTGTAGCTATGTAAGGTAATGTTATCCACGTATATCAAATAATAAACATGATTTGTCTGATCTCATCTTTAACTTGGAAGTCATACTTAGTTCTATTTAAGAGGAACAAAAATGTATTTGAGGGCACACAAAACCATTAATTAAAGGGGATTTAAATTGTCTCATTGAAACATACCACATTTTTTACCAGTTATCCCTGCCATAATTTTGGAGTGTCACTTTTTAAAAAAATAAAAAACCAGATTACCATGTGCACATCAAACGCTTTAGTAATTTTATAATTCTTGAGCACTTTGTATAGTTATAGCACACGAACAAGCCATGACACCGAAGAAATCTCTCTCTCTTCACTGGCAATATTTCTGGCAGCTTGTTATACAGCAGCAAAGAACTGTGCGATGATTAAAAATCCAAGAGGCAGTAGTTCTGGGTGTTAAATTAATTTATTAATTGACCAGTCAAGACAATTTAATTAGGTCAAATGATTCTCTTGGTAATCAAAGATCCTGAAGTTCCCTAGAGCAGGTCCATAAATAAAAATTTTGGAGCTCATTATTCAGCCTCTCCCTTGGACACCCCAAGACATCTCTACTTGGTAAATAGCTAATTGGGAGATAGTTCTTCTAAACTCTCAGCCTGTCCCCATCCCCATAGGTGATGATGAGCATCTAATGTATTTAGCAGGAAGATCTATATTATTTCCCTAATCAATTAATCAGGTTTGGGAGCCAGCATTTCATAATGTTCCTAAGAACAAAGGAAATATATACAAAATTCAACCAACTGATTGGAGCCTCTTATCTAAAATCTAGTTATAAGAATAATTGAGTATATATAAAAAATAAATTCTCTCAACTGGATACTAAAGAAGTGTCCAGCAATTGATGAATGACAAAGCAAATAGTGTGTGAATGTAACTACAATATAAAAGTTTAGGTGAAGAACAACAGAACCACACCTATATAGCATTTAACAAAATTTTATTACTGTTCACAAGAGAAAGAATGGATACCTCCAAACAGTTTTGGTGCACAGGCCCATTAACTCTCAGCCAACAGAAGCACACAGTAGTGTTCTGGATGTTGAACCCTGCAATACATACAATACAGTAAATATTAATTAACTGTCTACTATACTAAGGAACTGTGCTTAAGTAAGCCCTGGGGATACAAGAAAATGAAAGATAGTTCCTGCTGTTAAGAAATATAATCTAATGGGAGAAAACCACAGACAAAAGGAAGTTGAAATTGAGAAGGTGGATGGTGGAATCAAATCAAAAGAATTCAACTAGTAGCAAATGAATACATCAACTTTTATACTCCCATTAGCCTAAAATTATATCAAAATTCATCTTGAAGAGTAAAAGCCCAAAAAATATTAAGGGAATTAAGTGGAAAAAATGTGAAGGAAGATTGCTTAGCTGTACTGGATCTCAAACTGTATTATAAAATAACAACCATCAAAACAATGTGGAACTGGCTGAGAAATAGAGTAGTACACCAAAGGAATAAATTAGCCATTTAATATGCAATAGTAAGTGGCTGTAGTAATCTAGTGTTTTACAAAGCCAACGATCCAATTTTCTGGAAGAAAAACTCACTATTCAACAAAAACTACTTCAAAAATTAGAAAACAAGTGCTACAGAATCTAAGAATAGACCAAAATCTCATATATGATTCTGACATAAAAGGGAATACCATCAACAAATTAGAGGAGAACAAAATACCTCTCAAACCTATGGATGAGGTAAGAACTTATGACGAAAAAAATCATAGAAAACAATCATGAGATGTAAAATAGAAAACTTTGACTATATTATATTTTTTAAAGTTTTGCACCAACAAAATCATTGCAACCAAGATTAGTAGGAAAATAGCAAATTAGGGGAAATTTTTATAACATGTCTCTGACAAAAGCCTCACTTCTCAAACATATAGGGAATTGAATCAAATTTATAAAAATACAAGTCATTCCTCAATTAATAAATGGTCAAAAATATGAAGAGGCAGTTCTCTAATAAAGAAATGCAGATTATCTTTAGTCACAGGAAAAAAATGCTCCAAATCACTGTGGATAAGAGAAATTAAAATTAAAACAACTCTGAACTACTACCTCATACCTATCAGAGTGGCTAATATGACCCCCCAAAAAAAGAAAATGATAAATGCTGGAAGAGATGTGGGAAAACTGAGACACTAATACACTATAAGTGGAACTGTGAACTGATATAACCATTCTGTACAGCAATTTGGAACAATGCCCAAAGGGCCATCAACTGCATATCATGTGACTCAGCAATGCCACTACTAAGTCTTTATCAAAGGTAAGAGAAAAAAAAACCTACTTGTACAAACATATTTATAGAAAATCTTTTCATGGTGGCAAATAATTTAAAACTGGAAGCATGTCTGTAAATTGGGGAATAGCTAATCATGTTGTGGTATATGAGTATCATATAAAATGTCACAGGGTGATCACAAAAAATCCTCAAAAAGACTTATATGAAGTGATGCAAAGTGAAGTGAGCAGAACCAGGAGAATGCTGTATACAATAAGAGCAAGACAGTATAATAACCAACTGTGAGTGACTTAGCTATTATCAGCAATGAAAAAATCCAAGACAACTTCAAAAACTCATGCTGAAAAAAACTATCCATTGCCAAAAATGAAAATGATGGAATCTGAATGCAGACTGAAATATACCATGTTTCACTTTATTTCCTTCATGAATTTTTTCTTGTCTAAGTGACATATATCTTTTTTTTTGCAACATGATGAACATAGAAATATGTATTAGATAACCTATAGGATATTACCTGCCATCTTGGAGAAGGGGGAGGAAAGAGATGGAAGGAGAGAACATAGATCACAAAATGTCAGGAAATGGTTATTAGAAAGTGTGTCTATATGTAATCTAGGAAAGGAAAATATAATATTTTAAAAGGAAAAAATTATACAGAGATTTAGACTAAGAACTAATATGGCATCAATAGAAGATAGATCCATGGATGAAAATAATATAGTTGGGCCAGTGAAATGATGTATTTTCTAAATTATCTAATAAGGAGTAAGGAATGAGGGGCAAAGTAATAAAGAACTTAACTTAAACTATGCCAACCATGATTATTTGACAAAAAAATGCTAGGAAAATTGGAAAACAGTATGGCAAAATTTAGGTTTAGATTAATATTTCACACCCTATGCCAAGCTATGGTCAAAGTGGGTATATGATTTAAACATAGTGATATTTTAAGCAGATGAGGGGATTGTAGAATAGTTTACTTCTCAGATCTATGGAGAAGGAAAGAATTTATGACCAAACAGGAGAATGAAAATATTATGATAAGTAAAATGAATAATTTTGATTACATTAATTTAAAGGTTTCTATACAAACAAAAACCAATAAAACCAAGATTAAAGGGAAACAACAAACTAGGGAAAATGTTATAGCAAATTTCTCTGATTAAGGTCTCATTTCTCAAATACATAAAGATCTAAGTCAAATTTATAAGAATCCAAATCATTCCCAAATTGATAAATGACCAAATGACATGAATAGGCAGTTTTCAGAAGAAGAAATCAAAGCTATCAATAATCATATAAAAAATGTCCCAAAACCCTCTTGATTAGAGAAATGCAAATTAAAACAACACTGAGGTACCACCATATACCTATCAGATAGACCAATATGACAGTAAAGGAAAATGGTAACTGTTGGAGGGAATGTGGGAAAATTGGAACACTAATGCATTGCTAGTGGACCTGTGAACTGATCCAACCATTCTGGAAGGCAATTTGGAATTATGCCGAAAGGGCTATAAAAGAATGCATTCCCTTTGACTCAGTAACACTATTACTACAAAGTCTATATACCAGAGATAAAAAAATAAAATGGGCAAGGACCTGTTTGTATAAAAATATTTATAGTTACTCTTTTTGTGGTGGCAAAGAGTTGGAAATTAAAGGAATATTCCTCAATTGGGGAATGACTAAACAAATTGTAATATATGATGGTGATGTGCCATAAAGAATGATGAACATGATGACTTCAGAAAGAGCTGGAAAGAGCTATATGAACTGATGCAGAGTGAAAGAAAAGCAGAACCAGGAAAAAAATGTACACAGTAACAGCAATATTGTGGAATGATCTACTGTAATAGACTTTGCAAGTAACAATAATATATCCAGGATAATTCTGGGGGACTTTTGAAAAAGAAAGCTATCCACCTCCAAAGAAAGAATTCTTTGAGTAGGAATGCAGATGAAAGCATTTGATTTCTCACTCGTTTATGTGGGTATATGTTTTGGGGTGTTGGTTTTATAAGATTATTCACATGCAAAAATGAATAATATGGAAATGTTTTGTGTAATAATATACATAAATCCCAGATTGAATTGCTCGCCAGCTCTAGGAGAAAGGAAGGAGGCAAATAGGATCATATAACTTCAGAAAACTTATGTGAAAATTTGTTATTAAAATAAAATAAAGTGTGCCAGCTGAAAAAAAAAAGGATAAGAGGATAAGGTGGTAATGGCTGATCTTTGTCTTTATTATCTCATCTTAAAAGCATTTTGTGGGGTTCACACTGTACCAGTTAAACCAGTTATTCACCAGTTCAGGGCAACTGAATGTGTTGTGCAACATGAAATGACCAAAGGAAGATGGCTGAATAGAGTATGAGACTTTCTCATTGTCCTTTTACCCACCACAAACAACCAAAAATAACTCCACAAAATCATACCAAAAAGAGTGAAGCTGAATAGCTAAAGAGGAAAGTTTCCAACCACCCTAGGCCCTGGAGGCAAGAGAGCAGAGATTAAATCAATAAAATAATCCCTGACGACAGAATTTGCAACCTCACCTAATTTTGTTTCATTCCTGAGGATACCACTGGAATCCTCTGGATGAGTGTCCTGAGAACAGCTGTGCATGCTACAGCCTCCACTCCGGAATCCTGAACTGGCCCATAGCTAAATATTGAAGGAGTAGATGACACCTAGTCTGGGGGCTCTCGGCCCTAAGAGCAGGAGGCCTGGTTTTGCTTCTAGTGAACAAGGGACTTTGGAGGCCCAAAGATTATGGATTGGATGCCAGCTCTGTCCCAGGCAGTAGTAATAGGAGAGGAGTAGTGAGAAAGGAGCATGCACCAGGGAGTATGGTTATTGAGGTCTAGACTAGAGCCCCATCAGCTATGGTCACTCTCAAGAGAGTAGAGTTCCTGGTTACTGACATAGCAGGAGACAGACTAGCTTCTACCAACAGCAATGGCCTGAGGTCATTCAAGGACTAGGACTTGAGTGGGGAGCTGTGTTTACATTGGAACTGGACTATAGAAACTGGAAAAACTAAATAGGACCCAGGTAAAAACAAACTCAAAAAAAGTCCTGAAATCCAAGGTAATATAACTCAGTACAATAGGAATTCTGAAAGTCCAGCAAAAAGCCAATAATTAAATATATTGGCTTGATTGCTAAAATTTTTTAAAGAAATAATTAAAAATGAGCAAGCAAAGGAGGAAGAACCTAATAATAACCATTATTATGGAAACAGAGAAAATCATAGCTCAAATTCAGAGGACAGTGAAATAAAAATACCTATTCCAAAAACAGCATATAATAATGGGCTTTTTTAAAAAATCTGATTGGTGTAATGGGTATTTTTTTTCAGCAGGAGGAAGAAAAAGGAATAAAGTTACAAGGCTATTTTAATATTTTCACAATGTTAAACTAAAATAGAGTTCTAGGTTATATGTGTAAAGTAAATCTACAACACAAAAGGGTTAAATAAGAGTTTGTTTCCTTTTAAAGTTACAAGAATTACAAGCTCAAAAAGAGATTTTGAAAAAGATTTGAAAAGACCTCAAAAAACAAATAAAAGAGGTTGAGGAAAAACAAGACAAAATAAGAACAATGAAAGAAAATCAAGGATATTGTGAAACAAAGATCACTCAAATGGCAAAAAAAAGATCCAGAAACTCACAGAGGGAAATAATAAAGAATCAGAATTAGACAAGGGAAACCTAATGATTTTCTAAGACAACAAGAAGTAATCAAGCAAAATCAAAATAGAAAAGAATATGAAACATTTCATCTCAAAAGAAACTAACCTGGAAGACAAGGTTTAAAAAAAAGAAAGAAAGAAAGACAAGATCAGATATTGGGACACATGGAACACTATGCCTATCTCAATAGGAGATAGCCTTCCTAGTTAACAAAGACTACCCAGGGGAAAAAAATAAAAACAAGTTTCTATAAGACAGAATAATGATATAGCAATTCTATAAGTTACAAAAAAAATAGCAGAAAAAGATAGAAAGAATAATTCTATTTAAAATTACTTCAGACAATATAAAATACCTGCAAAGACAAGCCCAAGAACCATATGAATACAATACAGACAGATCTAAACAACTGAACAAATATTAAGTTCATGGGTAGGCTGTAGAAAAATAGTGGCCTTTCCTGGGAAAAGGCCAAAGATCATGATTTCTGCCCCTAATTTCTTTGAATCAGCTGCAACATAGTATATTTATTTTTACTCTATATGCATCTCTCATTTTTAAATATATTTTTTTGTAAATGATATATTGTCAAATTTGGGCTTTTGATTCATCCTGAAATCTGTTTTTGTTTTATGGGTGAATTCATCCCATTTACATTCAGTGTCATTCAATGGCATAACTATTCTGTCATTCATTATAGTTAGAGTATTTAGTCTTTCCTTGTTTATTCTAGCTTGCATTTTTAATTTTAGATTCCTTACAAACATAGAGACATCCCAAAATGTTCTATATCATTCTTCTTTGAGGTTCTCTCTATAGCTTTTTGTTTTGTTCCTTGTTTTGCTTTGAATTATTTCAATACCTTAACTTTTTGACTTGTGCACTTAATTATTAAGGAAATTTAATATATAGTTTTACTTTCCAGATTCCAATTCTGTATGTTCCCCTTTTTCTAGTCAACAAGTATTTATTAAGGGTTTAACATGTCTTTGTGATAAATTTGGGACTACAAAGATAAGCAAAAAGAGTACCTACCTTCTTCAAGGAGCCCATGTTCTCATGAAAAAGACAACATAAGAAAAATTGATTATGATAAGAACAGAGAGAGAGAGAGAGAGAGAGAGAGAGAGAGAGAGAGAGAGAGAGAGAGAGAGAAAGAGAGAGAGGACTAACAGTTGTGGAGACCAGGAGAAAACTCCTTTTGTAGGAAACCTCTACTATAGAAAGTGAAATATGAGCTGAGTCTTGAAGGAAGTCAAAAAACTAAGAGGCAGAAGTGAGAAGAGAGAGCATTCCAGGGAGGCAGCAAAATGCAAAGACATGAAGGCAGGAAATAAAATTTTGTGAGTGAGACATACATGTCATATAGACTGGTAAAGCTAAATAATAGAATGTATGAAAGGCAGAAAAATGTAAGAAGACTGGTAAGTTAGAAATATTTGATTTTGGAAAGCCACCAGAATTTATTGAGTAGGTAATGACATTGGCAGACATATGCTTAAATAAAATCATGTGGCAATCAAGTGAAGAATTGAGGAGAGAACTGAGATATGGAGACAAATGAAAAGGCTACCATAGTAGACCAGGAGATAAATGATATGGTCCTGAACTAAGATTGTATCTATTTAAGTAAGAAGTGGTAATATTCTAGAAATGTTGTGAAGGTGGAAATAATAAGATTTGGCAACAGATTGGGTATGTGGGGTAAGAGGTAGCTTCTAAGGATAACTCTGAAGTTGAGAGCTTGGGTAATTAGGAAGATGACATGCTCTTGATGGCAATAAGGAAATTTAGATGAGGGAGAGATTTAGGGCAAAGATAAAAACTTCTGTGTTGGATATGTTAAGTCTAAAATTTCTAAGGGATATGCAGTTCAAGACCTCCAAAAGACAGCTAGTGATGTAGGATTGAGGCTGAAGTCAAATATGGGGGTTGGATATCTATCTAGGTATTCTCTTCATAGGGTTGATAATTGAACCCATGGGACTTGATGACATCACCAAATGAAGTAATATCGAGTGAAAAGAGCAAGGGTCACAAGCAAACCCTCAGAGCATTTCTAAGGGGACATGCAGTTCAAGATAACCAAAAGGCAGCTGATGATGAAGCTGGGAAGAAGGACTGTGATTAGGTATCTAAATCTAGAAATTATCTTCAAAGAGATGATAATGAAATTCTGGGATCTGGTGAGATCAACAACTAAAGTATATAGAGTGAAAAGAATAAAGGTCCTAAGCAGATCGTGAGAGAATATGATTAGTGTGTATGGCATGGATGAAAAACTATAAAAAGAAATTGAGAGGAAGCAGTCAAGTAAATAGAAGGAGATCCAGGAATGAGCATTATCATGAGAACTTAATGGAGAAGTCATTAATAGTGTCACATGCTGCAGAGATAAAAAATGACAATTGGGGAAATTCATTGGGTTTAGTTATTATCAGCATATTAATAACTTTGAACAGAATATTTTCCCATTGAAGGATGGAGTCAGTAATCATATTAAAAAGGGCTGATAAAAAGATAGGAAATAGAGGACTTATGTAGATATACTTCTCAAATTTAGTATAGAAAAGGGAGGAAAGCTATCAAGGGATGGTTTGATCAAGTGACATTGTTTTTAAGGTTGGGAGGAAATGATTATGTTTTTAAGCACTGGAGGAATCTTTAGATGGGGGGATAGAGAAAGACAGAGATAGACAGAGGGAGAAAGAAGGACAGATGGAGGGAGGGAGAAGAGAAAAAAGGAGAGGAAGAGAGGAGAGGAAATGGATAATAGAAGAACAATTTGCTGGAGAAAATAGGAAGAGATAGGACACCAAGGATTCGTGTAGAGGCATTGGTCTTGGCAAAGAGAGGGGCTACCTCATTATCAGAGTCTCAAGTGAAGAAAATATTAGGGAGAATGTGAGTGATGTGATGTGTGATTGGGAAGAAGTGATGAGTGATGTGAGATAAGGAAAGAAGAAGGAGTACTCATAAATGGTTTTAATTTTATCTATTAATTAGGAGAGGTCATCTTCAGCTGAGAGGATTGAGAAGGGGATCCTGTGGGAGGCTTAAATAGAAATAAGAAAGTTCAAGATAAGACCCTAAATGTTTTGTTTTCTCCTACAGACTAAAATCAACTGAAGAGATGAATAAAAAATTTGGGGAAATTTTGCTGAGTGGATTAGAAGAGCTGCAAAATGAGGACTTTAAAAAATTTAAATTCTTTTTAAGTAATGATTGTTTGATGATGAGAGTTCACAATCTTGATAGAATTGATCTAGCTACATGTATGAAAAAACAGCTTCCTTGTCCCTCTTTTATGAACAAGTTCATTGAAATATTAAAAAAGATGAACCTTAATGAAACTGCTAAGAAGTATAAAGAACAAAAAGAAGAAGGTAATTGAATAGTAGACTCCTGCTTCATTTTAGGTTATGCTTCTTTTCAAAGTGAGAGGCAGAGGATTCAGTGAAAAGAAAATTGGACTAAAAGTCAAGAGACCTGTCTGTGAGTCCCATTTCTGCTATTTACTTAATTGTGCCCTTCATCAAGTTATTACCACTCATCTACAAGATGTGAGGTTGATGCTTGACGATTCTTTAAAGTCTATTCTAGCTCCAGCATTCTATAATTCTTTTTCGTTTTTTGAAGTCTCATCAGCTGCCAGATTGTCACTGGGAAGGGTCAAGTTCTCAAACATAGCCACAAGATGGCAGTAACTACACATAGCAATCCAGGAGATATGAGCATCTGGGAGTCTGGCACTCTGTTCCCAGAAGCCAGAAAAATTCCAAACATTTCAGAGTGCTGGATCTGAATTGCATCTTAGAATTACTTAAGTCTTACCTACTCATTTTTTTTCAGCTGAACAAAGAGGGCTGTACCTAGGAAATGACTTTCTTAAAGTCACACTGCAACTAAGTAGTAGTAGAGAACTCAAAGCCAGGTCTTTTGACTCATTCCACCACACTGTGCTGGCAAAGCTTAGGAAGGAGTCACTTAGGAATGAAAGAAAAGGCTGATGCAGTTTTTACTTTGGGTAAGACCATCCCATGGCTCTCCTTTTCTTGCTGTGCTCAAGTTCCCAAAAGCCCTCAAATAGTCTGGCACTGTATCAAATCCAGAAATAACCCACCTAGGACCCCTCCAATTCCAAGATGAAATTATGATGATGCTATTAGTATGTGAATGATATTTTAATAACCTGTTATATTACATGATCTATTTTATTATAGTCTACAAATATATATTATCGCATATAATTTTAGATGATGTATATTATATCATAAATAATATAATCTAATAAATGATTATGTAATATACATTATCATAGCAAGTATTTACATGGCACTTTAAAGTTGCAAAGCTTCACATATGTGACATATCATCTGATCCTCACAACTCTGGGAAGTAGGTGCTATTATTATCTCCATTTTATAGATGAAGAAACTGAGACTGAGAGAAGCTAACTGACTTCTACAAGATCAGATAGAAAGTATCAGAATTAAGATTTGAACCTATTTTTCTGACTTCAATTCTAACACACTGTGCCACCTAGCTGCCCCTGCTAGGGCTGTTATCTTTGGTCTATGAATCTAGGAAATTATCCAGATCAGAAACTAGTCCATGAATACAAATTATTGGACAATGATAGAAAAGAGTCTATATTCTAGATAGCAAAAGGATCTGAAGAGATAGAATTCAAGGGCCAATACTTTGACTGCATCTGATACATTATGTCAATGAAAATGGGAATCAGGTTATCCAAAGGGTGGTCAGGTAGGAAAAACTCCTTCCATGTGAATTATCTGACTCACTGGAACAAATGAGATATCAGTAAAGCACTTTGCAAATGTGCTGGCACATAGCAAGTGCTATATAATTGCTAGCTATTATTATGAGGGCCAGCATACCTCATTTTCCCAAATGTGTTAAGACTTATAGGAACACACATAGGAACAGGTAGTCAGAAAACATGGGCAGTCATTTCTGAAGTTCAGGCTACAAATCTATCACATCAATTGTACAATGATATGACATGTTGTGTAGATGAGTCTATATTTGGAGGTCAGTTTCCATAGGATAGTTAGATGGTGGAGTGGATGAGGCCAGAAAGACCTGAGTTCAAATCAAGCTCTGATATTTATTATTTCTGTGACATTGATAAGTTACTCAACATCCCTCAACCTCCTTCATTGTATGTAAAACAGGGGGTAATGACATCAATCTCAGGATTACTGTAAGGATCAAATGAGGTTATATATGTAAAATACCTTGCAAATCTTAAAGCATCATGTCAATGTTAGATATTATATAAATATAAATATTATTATATATTATATGCACACATACAGATTCATAATATATACGAAACAGAATAATATAATAGAAAGAATATTGAACAAGGACATCAGAACATCTGGAACGAGGCTTTGCTATTTACTATATAACCCTTAGCAAGCAAGTTATTTAGCTTCTTTGAGCCTCACTTTCCTCCCTCCTTTGCAAAATGGGATAATAATATCTTGCTTGCCTAACAGTTATCATGAAAATCAAATGAGATAGTACCTATAGAACATTCTATAACTATAAAGCACCACACAAGAAAGTTACTTGAGAAATGGATGAATTCATCAATTATCCAAAAATGATTCCTTTCAGTTAACCTATCATTTTTCTTGTTCTTGAACCAGTCCTTAAGAAACTGAAAAAGGAAAATGAGAAGAAGCCAACAAAAAGGAAAAATCAGGCCCAAACGAGAAAACCTTCTGATGGCAAAAATAGTGTTAACCCTCAGCTGACCAAGAAAGATAGTCTGAAACTCAATGATGAGTCAAAGAAAAATTGTGGTGCAAAGGTATAATATAGGACGTCAAGATCTTCAATCAGTAGACAAAGCTGTTGTCTCTGCTATGATTCTCCTCTCATTGTTGCTACCTGGGGTCTTTTCTTCTTCATTAAGTTCCAGATGTAAAATGAAAGACAACAGGAGGATTGACGGAGAGGGATGTGAAACATGGGGGAAGGAAGATGATGGGATGTTACAGGACTGATCAATTGCATCACTCATCAATTGCAGAGGTCCTTCTCATCACTAATTCCTATACAATTTCTATATTGTGACCCCCTGAAGTCACAGAAGGACCTTATGACCTCTTAAGCTGACAGTATTTGAAAAATACCCCTTTTCCTCAGTTACTGTAGTTGGGCTCAGTGACCTCTAAGTTCTCTTCCAAGTCTAAATCAGTGACCTTATGGTAATCACTCCCTAATTACAACAAACCTTTTTTTTTTTCCCCCAGAGAACAAAAGCGACAACTGAGGAGAAGCCAGAAAGCAAAAAGAGGAAGCTATCGGAAGTATCCCACCAGGTATAATAAATGGCTTTTCACTTAGTGAGAGAACATTTTAGAACCTATGAGAACAGTTCACACAGATAGGGATTGCCTCACTCTCCAGTTCTCATCCTGTTCACCTCATCTCATCCTTAACCAAAGCTTCATCTTCCTACTTTTCCTTTGTATCTGCCTCTCTTTCATAATACTCTGTTGAAACCCAAGAGATTATCTCATTCATTCCCTGGACAAAAGGTCTTTAAGTAAACCAGACAAGTATTCCTACACATGTTTATGTTTTCAGAGACCTCTTCAATCCACCTATTACATGAGCCAGTCCTTCCTTTCGACTTATTTACGAATGTAATAAGATCATATAAAGCTCAAAGAAAGCTTAGTAATTATAGTGTGCAATCACACACAAAAAATGTCATATATAAATGTATATATATTTTAGATAAAAATTTCCATGGATATTCGTGTGTGTGTGCACATATACTTGTATGTGTAATATATGTATATTTGGAACAACTAGATGGCATAGTAGTTGGAGTGCCCAGGATATTCAGGATAACCTGCATTCAAATCTAGCCTTGGACACTTACTAGCTGTGTAGCCATGTGCAAGTCATACCCCTTTTGGCCTCAGTCTCCTCATCTGTAAAATGAGCTGGAAAAGGAAATGGCAAACCACTCCAGTATCTTTGCTAAGAAAACCTCAAATGAGGTCATGAAGTATCCCACAACTGAAATGACAGAATAGCAAAAATCTGTATGTCTCCAGATGAAATTCTGTCTGGTCAAGAAACTTTAGACTTCAGCAGCACAGATGTTGCTTTTGTAAATGATGCCAAATAAAGATGTAGTTGGAAGGAATTTAATCATGGTGCTCCTGATTAATTCCTCCCTACCCCAACTACAAGAGTAAGGACTTCAGGAGACAAATGCAAATTTGGGAAATGAACATCTGGTTAAAATAATGATATCTTATAGTAAATTATTTGGATTTCTGGACCAGGTCTTAAAATATAACACAATGCTTTACTCATAGTAGATACTTAAGAAGTAATCTGTTTAATTGAATTGAATTGAAGAAGAAAAGTGAAAATTTCTAGAGTACAGTATAAGTACAAAAACTCACTGATCAATAGAGATTTTTTAAAAGAAATTTTTAAATGGCAAAAGTAGTAGAAGCAAGTAAGAAAAGAATGACCTAGGTCTCTGAAATAGTGTTTGGGATGCTACTTAGAATGACTTAAGGTTTATGAAGAATCCCAAGGACAAGAAAAAGGAGTGACTTTGTGTTTTTAGATATGTTGGGGACAGGAGGAGATTCATAAAAAGCCCTTAAGGCAGGTGAAGTGGTAACTGGCAAAAAAAAAAAGAGAAGACAGAACTGTGAGATTCTTACTTTGCCCTGTTTTCTTTGCCAAGGAAAATAATTACAGAACAACAAAATTTTAGAGTTGGGGGAAAAAAAAAGCCTTATAACCATTGAGTCCAACTCTAACCTGAAAATTAGTCATCACCTCAACATTCCTAAAACAACATCCATGCAGCCTTTGCTTAAAAGACTTCCACTGAGGAAAGGACCTGCTAAATTTATGGATTCCATCTTAGCACTGGAAAGTCTAGAATTGAAATCACTAATAGGGAACTGAAAACTGAAATGAGACAGCAGATAGCTGCCACTGATGAGATCAAATTACTAGGCTCAGAATTATGCATCTGATGTTCTGAAAGAACTACTAGATGGGATTACTAAACTGTCAGTGATCCTTGAAAGATTTCAGAGAACTAGAAAAACATCAAAGTACTTAAAGAGGGAAATGCCCCAAATGCTTAAGAAAACAATAGTATCTGCCAGTGAGCTTGACTTTAATTCTGTTTTTTTTTTTAAATAATGGTCTTGTTAAAGATCTTTTATCATTTTTTAATCATCACTCTCTTTTTACTGACAATCCTCTTTGTCCATCCTTTGAAAGAGGTCATTATAGACAAGCAAAACAAATCAACACGTTGATCATATGTGTGTGTGTCCAAGATGAGAAGTCTTGCTTCTTTTGCATTAACAATGATGGGAATGTTTTGGTGGGCATGATATACTGAAAAATCAGTGATTTCCTAGGCCCTGAGACTTGCAGATCCATAGATATCTCTAAGTATAGTATCCTGAATCATGGTTACATATTATTTTGGGTAGATTCTTTTCTATTTTGAGATATATTACCCTATTATATTGCCCTTCATATTGAACGTGGATCCAGAAAGACCCTAGTTAAAATCTAGCCTCAGACACTAACTGATTGTGTTAGCCTTGGTTTTGCCTTGGTTTCCTCAACAATAAAAATGGGTATAAAAATGGCATCTAACTCCCAGAGTTGTTATGAAGAATGAATGAAATATCTGTAAAGTTTTTATTTACTACAAGGCCTGGTACATAGTAGACATTTAAATATTTGTTCCCGCCTACCACACTCTGTCCTCCAGTTTCATTTTAATTTCACAGAATCACAAAATGTTGGGAAAGATTTTTGAGGCTATCTAACACAATCCACACTTTAAATCTTAGGAACTGGGTTCAAATTGTGTCCCTACCATTTGTTACTTGTTTGACTTTGGGTAAGTCATGTAAATAAGCCTCATGTTTAATCTTTGTAAACTGAGGGGGTTTGTCTAAATAATCTAAATCTGTGATCTTATGACTGTGGATACACAGATTTTGCTTAAAGCCTCATAATGAAAAGTAATTTACTAGGATAACAGGTTTCACATAGGGGTAGCTTTTATTCTAAGGAAGTTTTGTGCCTTACTCTCTTCTCCCTAAGAAGAGCAGGAGAGATTTTGTTCAATGGTTTGCTAAAATTGCATTACCCTACTAGAACAATGATAAATGGCTAATGCCAAATTAGCAGAAATAAACAAAGAATGAAAGATCAGCAACAATTTAATTCAATTCAACAGGCATTTATTATATACCTATTATACACCTAACACTATACTTAGTGCTGGTTAAATAAATAAGAAAAGAAAAGACAATTCCTGCCTTCAAGGAGTTCATAATATAATGAAGCAAGATATGCAAAAGGAATGTAGAAGAGGGACAATGGGGGAGTCTCTGCTCTTCTTTGGACCTTCATGTTCCTTGAAATTCAAAGGAAGCCAAATGCAGATGGAAAAATGGAGTTAGCTGGAAAGTCTAGGTCTAACCTTCTATAAAGGAAAGTTCTTGGAGTTTAGTGCTTCAGCCTCTAGCCCTCCACAAAGGACTTGGTCTTATAAAATGACCAGTGGATAAAGAAGTCAGTTCAGCAAACCATCTAGAGGACAAGAGATCTATTTCAGGTCTAGACCAAAACAGATTGTTAATATTAGAAGGAAAGGCAAATTAGAGACAAGGTTCAGAAGAGTCAACTGGAACTATTCCTACCTCCCCATTCTATTTGATGGCCCATTTCTGGGGATAAAGGGGAGGTACAGGTTTACCTCTATTCTTCTGAAAGAGAAAAACTATCTTGGCCATGGTTCAGACAGGTATGTGAAATAGTTGTACCTCTGGGAGCCTGGGGCTTTTCTCAGCACAAGAGCATGGAGCTACTGTCATCTTTCTATCTAGCTACTGCTTTGCTAAAAGACTGCTCAAATATCTGAAATACTGTTATGGGAGTGAGGATCTGACTGTAATCTTCTGGGACAATGCCCTTGATGCACATAGTGTCCTAGGGATGGCTCTGATTATGGAAATAATGAAAAATGCATATTTACTATCTATCTATCTATACAAATATATATATATATATAATATTTCCTACATAGATATTTCTTTGTCATTTTCTTGTAAGCTCTTTAAAGGCAGGTAGCTATTTCAATTCTTAACTAGGTCCTCACAGTAGACAGGATAATCCTGTACCTCTCTGGGTGTTCAGTGATTAGCCACACAAAAAAGGGTGTTTTGTCCATGATACACATCACAAACATCCACTAATGTACCACCTGATGCCCCAAATGATATAATCAACATAATGCCCTTTACAAAACTTAAAGATCTATATGAATAATGATGGACAATGTGAAGTTCAAGTGAATTACTTACATTGTCATATTAGATCATACCTCCTTTGGGGGAATTCTAAAGGTATTATTACCCCCATTTTATAGATAAGGAAACTGGGACTCAGAAAATGCTGTGGGGTCAGAGGGTAGAATCAACATGACCCAGATTTAGGTTGGGGAATTCTGAGCGCAGATTTGCCAGAAGTTTTTATTCCTAGAAATGAGGGTCCTATCTAAGTGGGTACATGAGAATAGCAAAATCTCTTGGCAATATTCTAGGGGGGACAGAGTGGGACAACTGTATTAACCCTGCAAGCATGTTGCTCTGATCTATTTTTCTTGGGGCTAAGTAAAAGCAATTCCAATAATAAGGGGATTTTAGTGAGAGAAGTCACACAGAGGGGGATGAGTGTGTGATTCCATCCTACCAAGGAGTCACTTTGTGATCTCCTGGCTTCCACGAGTGACTGTGTCAAGACATTGTGGCTTGATGGCTCCCAGCAAGAAAAGTTTAATTACTTACCTATGGACACTCAGGTAGGTATTGAAAGATATATTGATCCAGTGACTCATTGTTCCCAACTTTACTTGTCAGTCACTGTTAGGGGAGTTCCTTTTAATATAAGAAAGGATGGGATTTGAACCCAGATCTTTTTGACAACAAATCTATTATTCTTTTCACCATTTCTACTGCCTTTCACTATCACCTCAATATAGTGCAGAATTTTTCACAGGCTATATCAGTAGAGACCACACTCTAGCAGATTATTTTTATTAGAAAAGGCTTTCTAGAAGGAAGAGGCCAGAAAAGGACTACATGTCTGTTATCCAAGGAACAGCCTATTCATCTCAGAAAGGTACATTGCCAGGTGGTAACTATTTTTCTGCCAGAGCATTTTTCCAAGACCACCTATTAAAACACAAAAATTGTGGTTGTATCAGTAAAGGGAATACTTACACAAAAGAGATCACCAATCCTTAAAATGTTGAATTAAGTCCATTCTACTTAAAAGGGCATGTCATTTTGTTATGGGATAGAATAGAGAAAAATAAGCAATCTCAGCCTCTCCTGTCAATCCTGTCACTGGCTGATGACTTATCTCCATTTCTTGCAAGGGGCATGATTATTCATATAGGGGCAAGCCACATTGAAGGGAAGAATCTGTAAAGAGTGTGAGTGAAGGAAAAAAAATTTTTCTGTCCTCCATACTCATGAGGATGAAAGTTTCTATAAACTATGTAGCATGTTCTGTCCACATTTTCAAGTGGTTATGGCATCTAATTGGCAGTGATGTTATCTCTATCACACACTTAAAAATACATATCTTATTGAATGTTCTATCAGTCTTGTCTTCTAACGGAAATAATTCTGATCCCCTAATCAATTTCCCCTGCTTTGCATTAACTCCATTCCAGTTATCTCATGCTATATGGATGCTGGTTTCTTGGTATTTAACAAAGTGGCTAAGGTCTCCCCTAAAGGGGCATGTTATCTCATGTCTTTGCTCTGATGTCTTTTTTCCTGACCAGAAAACAGAACCTGAAACTGGAAGAGAATATAGGCCCCAGACAATGCCTGTTGGCATGAAGGTGCTCAAAGTGAAAGAGATATTTGAGTATGAAACTAAAGAAAAAAAGAAAACAATGTTTCATGCTACTGTGGCAAATGAGCATGAATTCATACGGGTGAAGGTTCTCAACGTTGATGCCAAGAAATACTTCAAGCAAAAAAATGTCATTGAGATATCAAAAGGTTTTTGGAAGAGTGGTTTCCTAGAAGTAAACAAATCCTCCAAAGTGATAGATTTGGGTGCTAACGGAGAAATGGAAGTCCCCCAAAACATCATCAGAAAAGCATCTCAGACCCCAAAGATCCAAAGTCTTTTAAAGCTTAAAAATAAAAAAGAGAGAATCTATGTGGATGGTGTCTATGAGATTAATAAGGTAAGTTTCATACTTTTGTAGGAAGAGGAAAAAAATATTCTAAAAATTTCAACTCAAATATATGACTTAACCAAGGCATTGCCATTACCTGAGAAAACTTTTGAGTAAAGTCACTCACTGTGCCCCCATAATAGGTACCCATAGAGTATGAATTGGGCATGCCAACAGATTTAACCTCTATTCTATATGCCTATGCCTTCATTCCCTAGAAACCTTGAAGAGGCTAATTGTCTGCTTAAGATGGTTTAGGGTCAGAGGTCTAGGTTAATCAACTAATGAACCAATAAATATTTTTGAATGCTTGCTATGTACCATGTGTTAGGTGCTAGGATACAAATACAATAAATGAAACAATGCCAGTTCACCAGGACCTTATGCTGAAGGAGACAAAACGTATAGAGACAGAGACAGAGATAGAGATAGAGATAGAGATAGATATGTGTATATGTAGAGAATAAATGCATAAGAAACTACAAAGTAGATAAAATACAAGGTAGTTTAGGAGGAAGCCACCAGTAATTAATGGAATCAGGAATGGCTTCCTATAAAAGGTAATATTTGAGTTTCATCTTATGAGGCATAAATGATGGGGGAATTCATTGTAGGCATGGGGAACAGTCAGTGGAAAGGCAGATAAATGGGAGATTAAGTTTTATGTGAGGAACAGCAAGAAGGCCAGTTTGGATAAATTATAAAGTGGGACAGGCAGGATAAATGTTCACTATCTAATCCATCCCAAGGAATTTATTGTACAAATTATTACAAAAGAGATACAATGGAAAACCTCATCATTTTATGATCTAAGGATAAGCATTCCTACCCACTGTGATGTAGCTTACAAAAGAGTAAATATGTTCCACATTAAGCTCACTCTTTTTTGATGATTTTTATATCTCTGTTCCCAGCCTCAACTATATTAAATGACTTTTTTATTTCATCTTGAATAGTGGTTTCCAAGGCAATATCTCTTTGTGTATAATTGATGTAAAAGCTAGGAAAGGAAACAGATAAGAGATCCTTCCTCAGAATTCTCCAGACTAGATTCAACAGTTTAGCTAGACAAGTCATCAGTGGCTCTAGAACTTTTTAAAGTTGTAATCTCCTTGGACTTAGTAGAAGACCTTTTACTTGGTGAGGAACCAGATAAATTTTAAACTCAAATGGAAATGAGAAATTATCAAGTCTAAGCCTTACATCTTATAGACCATAGATACAGAAATAGAAGGGAAAAAAAGCATACAACATTCCCCAAATCACATGGCTAATTGCTGGGTTGGTCTTCAGACTCAAGAGTTCATCTCACATACTGCTCCAATCTCCAACAACTTCTAATTGTCACAGAATCTTAAAGTTAGAAGAGACTTCAAAAGTTATCTAATCCACCCCTACCTCAAAAGAAATCCACTCTTAACAACCTCTTTCTCAACTACTGGTTGTCTGCTTAAAGACCTCCAGTAAGGTTAAACCCACTTCTACAGGGGCCTCCACCCCACTTTTGAAGTAATTAAATTTAATGTTTTTCCTTAGAAACTAGTAGGCAATAATAAAGAAAAGTGCTGCTTCCCAGCTATACTTACTTGCCCATATTCCATTGTTTTGCTTCTGGGATGTTCCTGTAAACATACTAACTTTATGTATAAATAACTGTTCATATCATCTGTGTTAAGAACTGATGCTTAATGGGTTAAGCGAACAATTGGAGTGATTTTATTGAAAAGTTCATGGCCTGGATAAGAGTTTAAAGAAACTAATATGAGAAGAGGAAGGAGGAGCAAAGAATTAGGGTTTGGAAAACAGTAAGTTGATGGATAACCTAGAAGTATTTCCTTTATGTACTTACATATTTTGTATGATGGCTATCTCTGTATGTTTTGCTACCCCCTACTAGACTGTAAGCTGCTTCTGCTATTTAGCACAGTTAGTTACAATAACAAATGTATAATAGTGCCTTAAGACTATTGTATCAAACTCAAACAGAAACAGCGATCACAAAAGCACACATAATTATCCCTGTAGCCACATATTGACTTAGAAAACCAAATATTAACATTATCTGTGTTCTATTGTACTTTCATTTAATTTGTTAAATATCCCCAATTACATGTAATCTAGTTTAAGTTGCCCTGGGAGTATTGTGGGTTGTGCTTTAAAAGATTACCAAACATTTTTTTAAACCTTACCTTCTGTCTTAGAATCAATATTGGGTATTGGTTCTAAGGAATAAGAGTGAGTGGTAAGGGTTAGGCAATGGGGGTCAAGTGACTTGCCCAGGGTCACACAACTAGGAAGTGTCTAAGGCCAGATTTGAAGCTAGGACCTCCACCCATTTAGCCACCCAGCTGCCCCTTCAAACTTTTCTTAACCATTCTCCCTTACCCCCAGTCTCATATCTCCAACTGCCTCCTGGACATCTCAAAGTAGATGCCTCATAGATATCTTAAAATTAACACATCCAAAATTGAACTCATTATCTCCCCTCTTCTTAATTTTTCTATCACTTTTGAGGCCATCACCATCTTCACTTCCCATGTCCAATCTGTTGCCAAGTCCTGTCATTCTACCTCTATTATGTTTCTAACATATACCCACTTGTCTTCTCTGCCACAGCTACTGGCCTGGTCCAGGCCCTCATCACCTCACACCTGGAGCATTAAAATAGCTTGCTAGGGGGGCAGCTCAGTGGAATGAGAGCCAGGCCTGGAGATGGGAGGTTCTGGGTTCAAATATGACCTCAGACTAGCTGTGTGACCCTGGGCAAGTCATTTAACCCCCATTGCCTAGCCCTTGCCATTCTTCTGCCTTAGAACCAATATATTGTATCAATTCAAAGGCAGGAGGTAAAGGTTTAAAATTTTTTTATTTAAAAAAAAAATTTTAAATAGCCTACTGGTTGGTCCTCCAGCTCAAGATGCTCTGTAATCCAGCCCATCCTCTACTCAACTATCAAATGGAGCTTCCTAAAGTACAGACCAGGTTATTCTTCTTCCCAGCCATTTGATAAATCACAATAGCTACCTGTGAACTTCAGGATAAAATATAAAATCCTCTCTTTGGCATTCAAAGCCTTTATAACCTAGCACCCTCCTATCTCTTCAATCTTCTTATACCCCACAACTCACCCCCACCAACATACTCTGGGATTCAGCAACATTAAATATTATTTCTTGAATGCAGCGCTGTGCCAAATCTCCCTAATCTGGGTATTTTCATTGACTATCCCCCAATGTCTGGAATTCTCTCCTTCTTCATCTTTCCCTTCTGACTACCCTGGCTTCCTTCCAGGTCCAGCTAAAATCCGCTTTTCGCCAAGAAGCCTTTCCTAATCCCCCTTAATCCTAGTTCCTTCCCTTTGTTGATTATCTGTAATTTATCTTGTCTGAAGTTTGTTTCCAAATAAGAGTTTGCATGTTGACTCCTTTATTAGACTATGAACTCCTTTAGAGCAGTGACTGTCATTTGCCTTTTCATTTGATGATCACAACAACCTTGTAAGGCAAGTAGAACTGGAACAGTTATCCTCATTTTACAAAGGGAAAACTAAAGCTCAGAATGGTTAAGTGACTTGTATAAGGCATTAAAAATTTGTAACAGAATAGAGCAGCATGAAGTGATTACTAAGTACTTGTTAGAAGACAGACCAGGGTGGGTTGCTGAGTCAGAGAAGTATCTGAACCAAACCTAGAAGGACATTCTGCTTGAGACAAGGTAGGACCTGTATTGTTTGTAATATCACATATTGGGGACCTGTTGCCTCAGTGACTTAGAAGACTTGGGAAAATGTCAGAAAACTAGAAGAAGTCCTAAGAAGGCTGGATTCTTGGGTAGTCAGGCAAAAAACAACCTGGACATAGAAGGAATGGGGTGGATTTTGCTAATTAAATAGAAGAATTTGGAATTGAGCATCTCTAAGACATATTTTAAGCTGAATAAAACTAAAATCTGCATCTACTTTCTGTGCCTAAAATTATCTATCTGCTGTAATTTGTACCTTCTCAAATAAATAGGTATTCTACTTTGTTTCCCCTCCTACGACTACCCCCAGTGCCATGATTGTATCACAAAGATGGGCATTATTAAGGATGGAATGTTGATTTTATTTTGCAGAAAACTGAGACAGACAAATGTACAATCTTTGTCGTGAAGGACAATACAGGAACAATTAAAGTGGTGACATTTGGCAAATGGGCCAAAATAAAGTGTGATGAAAGAGACAAGCTTCGACTCACCTGCTTTGAGCTGTGTGTTTGGGATGTAAAAGATGAAATACAGCTGAAATCTGTAACTCACAGTTATGTAAAGGTAGGAGTTATGAGTGAGATTATGTACTTTCCCACAGAGCAAGAAATGGATTTGCTTTGGGGGGAAAAAAACACAAACAAACTGATGTTATTAGGTAAGTTATCCAGCAGGTGGTGTGCTGTTCCAAGCAATGCTTCACTACCAATACTAGGAATGTCCTGTAGTGAGGCATTTACTGTTCATAAAATCCTGTCTAGGAGGTAGCTGGGTGGCTCAGTGGACTGAGAGCCAGTTCTAAAGTTCAAGTCCTAAAGCCAGCTGGTCCTGGGTTCAAATCTAGCCTCAGACACTTCCTAGCTGTGTGATTCTGGGCAAGTTGCTTAATCCCCATTGCCTAGTTCTTAATGCTCTTTGGCCTTGGAACCAATACATAGTATTAATTCTAAGATGGAAGGTGGTAAGTGTTTAGAAAAAAAAAATCCTCCTACATTTTCAAAAGGTCATGGGCAGTGATGTCATCTTTATTACACACACTCTCTCACTCTCCCCTCCCACCATCCCTCCCTCTTTGTCTTTCTCTACCCCTCACCTCTCTCTCTCTCTCTCTCTTTCTCTCTCTCTCTTTCTCTCTCTCTCTCTCTCTCTCTCTCTCTCTCTCTCTCTCTCTCTCTCTCTCTCTCTCTCTCTCTCTCTTTTCTTGTCTGTCCTTAATACCAACACTTAGCAATTATAAGATATAACCCAGAGGGACTAAATATGACCATTTACAAGAAATAAGGGAAGCCAGAAAGACTCCTCTTCCTGAGTTCAAATCTGATCTCAGACACTTACTAGCTGTGTGACTCTGGGCAAGTCACTTCACTTTGTTTGCCTCAAGTCCTCATCTATATAATGAGCTAGAGAAGGAAGTTGTAAACTACTCCAAGAAAATACCAAATGGGGTCATAATAAGTTGGACATGACTGAAATGAGTGAATAAAAAAAAAAGACATACATTACCTAACCATTCAGGGAAATAGCATAGGATTTGAGATAAGAAAATCTGGGTTCAAATTCTAGCTCTGCCACACTAGTGACTTTTGTGCAAGTCACTTGATTTCCCTAAGTTTGGGCTTCCTCATTTATAGAATAATCATTGAGAGGCATCATAATATGATGGAAAAAGTACTGACAGTATAGAAAACCTAGGTTCAAATCCTACCTCTGACATGACTTATGTAATGTAATGTAATGACTTGAGATAATCACTCTGATGGGATTTTTATCAGGGAAATCTGTTTTAGCCCTTATCCATGTCATCTATTCTGGCCTCTTTGATCCAGAGACTTTCCAACAAGTCCTATGTCAACCACCTACCTCCTGACTTCTGACTTCACCAATGTTCAGGAAGACATTCTAAGACTAAGTTCACCTTAAACTGCCAGCTAGCTCTTGATTTCTGACCAGACGCCCCAGGTTATACCTTCTTCTGCTCCTGCCTATTGTGAGATCACTCTCCTAGGTCTCTCATGGGACATGACATCATTGCCTGCCACAAAGCTGGGTCTCAGGGGAAGATATTAAATAAGATTATCACTTCCCTCCCAATAGAACCCTCTGTAGCCCATGATATAGTGACTGTACTCTTTCCTCATTGGTTAACATGCCCCCCATTCCTTCATATTCTTCCCCATTCCAACATTTTTTATTCTAACTGTTGTTGTGCAAACCACTTTCCCTGTTCCCAGCTAGTTTCCAGCTCCCTGACTCCCATATCCTTCAACCTTGCCCTACCATGTCCCACTCCAGATTTACCTATTCCTTCCCCTGTGTTCTCTGGAATATAGATTCCATAATTGAGAAACTAGTTTTCACCTTAAACCTATCTTTCTGAGACCTACCTCTCTCATGTGGATACATCAAAGGTGGCATCCATGACTACTTTTTCCGGTAATGGTTGCACTTTCACTCATATCCCCTGACTCACTGGTCATGGTAGGAGAATCATAAATCTCCTTGCTTCCCAAGCCACTTCCAGACTTTCTCCCTATTGGCATCACTTATTACCTGTGACTTTTGGGTGAGTCACTTGATTTCTCTGGGTCTTGGTTTCCTTGTTTATAGAATGATTGTTTCAATCTCTCTGGCTCTTCAATACAATTTTATCATCAAATCATGATTCTAATAACTGTGATCTACCCAATTCCAGAATTTTTCTTTCATTCCTCATGAAAACTAGCTAGCTAGCTCATAGTTAATTAATCCCTCTACCTCCAACTTCTGCTCCTATACTAAGGGTTACAGACAGGTAAGTAGGTGAGTAAGGTAGATAAGGTAGGTAGATGGAGAAAGTGCTAAAGTAACCTAACTTCCCAATTTCTCAATGTACACAAATATACATGACTTCTCTCCACTTTACCTCAGTTATACATAGAGATAGTCATACTCTTGATTTAGCTATATTATACTTCCATATTAACAAACTATAAATTCCTTTATCTTATTATAATCTTTTTCATTCCATCTTTCCTTCTGCCTTATAATTTTTAACCCTGATATTTAAAGTTTCACTGTGACCTCCAATCCCTCCACTCCTCAGTTCTTTCCCATGTCATCATCCTTGCATTTGGCTATGCACTTCCTCTTTCCCTATCTTGACCTCTTAGTGAATCGATCGATCTCTATACTATCCTCAACACATAAGTTAATTGTCCCTTGTTTTATTATTGGTAATGCCTTGTCCAAATCTAAACCTTGTATTATTCCCACCATGTCAACTTTGATGCTGTTCATGTGCTGCTGAAAATCATGAAACCATACACGTGACACTAAAAATTTATTTTTTATAATCTTAAGTGGAACCTCACTACAGCGAGGCAATTCTTTTTACGCCTATATCTCCCTATATCTCTTCTCCTCTTCCTAGCAATACTCTTTGAGGAAGCTATCCATATTCCCTGTCTCCATTTCCTTTCCTTCCTCAATTATAAACATTCTTCAGTCTGGGTCCCTAATTTATAATTCACATCATCCTAAAACTCCCTATAATACTAGTGTAGAAATCTCCAATATAATTTCCTTTTTAAAATTATGGTGAACAGGAAAGAAATATAAGCTTCATTCAACAAAAGTTATAAAAGCTTCAATTGAAAAGTTATCAATGATCTCTTGATAGTAAAATCTAATGATCTTTTCTCAGTCCTCACTCTTTATGCAGCTAATTCCTGGAGCTAGATATCAAGTCCTAGCCTCCCTCTTGAGCTCTAGTTTTAACTGGCCAGTTTCTTCTTTGGTAACAAACTGGACATTCCTTAGACATCTCAGAATATGTCCAGAATCATTATATTTCTCCCAAAAAAGCTCTTCCTTTTTTCCATATTCCCTATTACTATTTTTTAAATCATTACCTTCTCTCTTAGAAACAATACTATGCATTAGTTCTAAGGTAGAAGAGTGGTAAGGGCTGGGAAATTAAGGTTAAATGACTTGGCCAGTGTCACACAGCTAAGAAATGTCTGGGGCTAGATTTGAACTCAGGACTTTTTGTCACCAAGTGTAGGCCTTCATCACTTCTTACCTGGACCATTTCAATAGCCTCCTAATAATTTCAGTAGCCTTCCTACTCTAAGTTTCTCCTTGCTCTAACCATCTGCCCCACCCATGGCAAAGCAATTTTCCTAAAGTGCAAGTTTGGCCATGTTGCCCCTCTTCCCAGTATACTTTAGTAGCTCTATGACCTCCAAGATCTAACTTAGAATTCTTTGTTTGGTTTTTAATTCCTCTACAAACTGAGTCCTTCCTATATTTCTTGTTTTCTCACATTTTACTTATCTCCAATCCAGCAATATAGACATTCTCACTGTTTTTCACATGGGGCATTCGATCTCTTGATTCTGTTCCCTCACACTGGCTGTACTCCAGGCCTGGATTAATGTCCCTCTTCACTTTAGCTTTTTGGCTTCCTTTAAGACTCATCTCAAATTTCATTTTCTCCAGGAACTTTTTCCCATTCTCCTCACCCCTTCTCTTCCCTCATGCACATATACACACTGCTGGGGTGTATAACCTCTGAGATTATCTTCCATTAGATATACATTTTTTGCTCATTTTCTCCCCCTTTGAATTTTTTTTGTTTTTGTTTTTCTTCATTAGTACAAATGCCTAGAATAGAGTAAGCACTGACTGACTGACTGAACTTTCTTGGGCCTCAATATTCTTATCTCCTAAAATGAGTCAGTCAAGATGATATCTAATCTTTCTTCTAGCTCTGTTTCTTTGATCCCTAGAACATGTAAAATCCTTTCCAACTGAAGATCCATGACTGCAGTGCTTATAACAGGATGAGTTCCTGACTATCTTCCTCCTACTTTAGTGCTCCAATGAAGAACTCTTCCCCAAAATCTCAGCTTCAGGTGTACCAGCTCCCTCTATTGTCCAGTCAAGTCACTTTATCTCCTTTGAGGGCACCTCTCTCCATGAGTAGCAGTTCTAAATAGCAGAGTATATTATGCCAGGCTTCTAGCTAAGGACAAGTAACAAAATGGAGAGCAAGATATTCAAGCAGACAAAGGAAAAGAAAGCACAAGAAGGGAATGGAGGGCCTGTACTCAGGATGTAGGATCTTGGATTTAGATTTGGAAGGGACCTTGAAGGTCAACTGGTCCAGTTCTATTATTTTCCAGATAAGGAAACAGAGCCCCAAAGAGGTTAGGAGTCCTGCCCAAGGGCTTTCAAGTACATAGTAAGAGTCAGATTAGAAACATAGTCCTCTGATTCTAAACCTGGCACTCTTTTGATACTTACCAGATTGATGTGGTTCTCTTTCTCCCTATAGGTCATCAAGGCCAAGAAATGACAGCTCAAGTGAGATCAACTTGGCAATCCTGATACTGACCTGGCCTATATTGCTATTTAGAAGCTACTACTGCAAACACGAGAATACATTTATTAATAATCAGAGCATGAAGCGTGGGGGCAAGGCCCTGGGTTTAATTCTGCCTCCACACACTTTATTAGTATGTGACCTTGAACAAATTATATTTGTCAGAGAATGTCAGTTTTTAAAATTATTTGTGTCAATAGACAAGCCTTTATCTTCTCTCCCTCCCATATTTCCCCCTCCTCATTGAGAAGGAAAAGAAAAAGAAAAACAAAACCCTTGCTATAAATATGCATAGTCAAGCAAAATAAACTTGCCCTTTGGCCAGGTCCAAAAATGTATGACTCATTCTGTATCTTAATTCCATCAACTCTCTGTCAAAAGGGGAGTAACATCTTTCATCATGGGTATTATGGAGTTGTGGTTTGTCATTGCATTGATCAGAGTTCTTAAATCATTCAATGTTCTTTTTGTATAGTTCTTTCCGCTTCATTCAGCATCAGTTCATAAGAATCTTCCCAGGCTTCTTGGACACTGTTTCTTTTGCCATTTATTCAAGCACAAGGAATGTAAGTTCCAAATGGATACACGACTTAGATATAAAAAGTCACATCATAAATAAATTAAAGGAACAAGAAAGAATTTACCTTTGAGATCTACAAAGAAGGCATTTATGACCAAATTAGGGACAAAGAATATCACCAAAGACAAAATGGACAATTTTGATTGCAGAAATTTTTAGTTTTCAAATGTCATTTTTCCTTATTTGAAATGGGGGAGGGAAGAGCCTTCTGCAAGCTAAACAACTTCAGTATCTTAAATCGATCCTCACACTACATGATATACAATCCTCTCAACATGGTCACCGTCTTCTCTAAGTTTAACAATAATAATAATAACAATAATGATTGCAAAGCACTTTACAGACATTATCTCACTTAAACCTCACAACTACCCAGTGAGGGAGGTACTGTTACAGTATCGCTGTCCATAATTTATAGATGAGGAAACAGAAACACTTATCACTAAGTTGTTGTGAGGAAGCCACTTTGTAAGTTGCAAAGCCAGAGGGAAATGTTACCTATAGTGGCTCTTATCTCTGTCCCACCAGCTCCTCGTCCTCCTACCATCATTCTCAATCTTCATGCTTCGGATTCCATACAGAAGTCCAGGAGAGTGCCCTCAGGCAATCCCACTTGCTAGATGGCACAAGAGCACAAATCCATTTGGGAAACCTTTACCTGGCAAAGGACATAGATTCAGCACTAAAAGGGACCACAGAAGTCAGACAAGGACCTGCCCCAAATCATTGTATAGCAAAGTAGACATTTCAACCTTGGACTAAATCAGTGAGGAATTTACTATTTATTAAGTGCCAGGCACTGTGCTAAGAGCTTTATAAATATTTAATTTGTTCTTCATAACAACCCTGAGAGGTAAGTACTATATTAGCCCCCCCCATTATAAAGTTAAGGAAACTGAGGCAGACACAGGTGAAGTCTGGATCACACTGTATCTGAAGATAGATTTGAATTCGGGTTCCACCTCACTGTCAGTGAGATCAGACAATGGCAAGATAGTGGAGTCAGGCTTCCTCTTCTGACCTCACTGGAAGATTCCTAGGGCAATCCTCCAAACCTCAGTATGTGCTCTGCATCCCAGCCACTCCTGGTGATGCAGCAATGTCTTAAACCTTGATGAATGGAAATTGGAATGAATACAGTAGAGAGTTGGGAGTTAGGGTCAGGTTTTCAGATGAAGCCAGGATTCTTACTTGAAGTGAAGAGATACTAAAGCAGTTTCAATTAGTGGACTATTTCTACAGTCTGAAAATCTTCAAGGAGACCTAAAAACCATAAATTCTATGTATAGTACTTTAAGGCTTCAAGGGTGCCTTCCTTATGACAATCCTAGGAATTAAATGACAGATTACAAGGCCAAGACATTTTCCCCTACAAGTTCTCCCCAACTCATCTCAGCCACTCCTCTTTTAAAAAGTAAAAATAAACGATCCAATATAATGGGAAAACTGGCACTGCTTTTGGTAGAATATTAATGAAGTGGCACCTAATTATTATCAACTTCCACAAGGAAATTATTAACAAAGCAAAAGCTGAACTACTAGCATTGAGAGTATAATAAAAATTCAATTAGGAACATTCAGTAGAGGTGTGTAGACCCCACTCTGAGAACCAATGATTATTGCTTTAAGCTCCACACAGAGAATAGTCCTTTCACTTAGGCCAAACCTCTGTTTGCCAGTATTTGGCCTGTACTAGATCCCTTTGGTCCTTGTCTTCCCTAACTTGGCTTGTAGGACTCCCATCATCCCAGATTCATGAACTCACAGAAACTCAGCTAAAAGGAAGCAAAGATATCAAGTAACCCTATCAGTACCTGAATGGAAATCTCTGCAGCATCCCAGGCAAGTAAACCCAAACTTCCATTTAAAGAATTCAAGGGAAGTGTTGCTCACACTTTTGAATAGCTCTTTTAGGAAACTTTTCCATCCTTTTATTAAGCTAAAATTTGACTTTTGGAACTTCTCCCATTGCTCCTACTTCATCTGAAGTCATGCAGAATAAGTCGGCTCCCTCCTTACTATCTCTTAGCATCTCTTCAGGTTCTTGAAGATAGCTGTCATGCCCCACTTTAAGTCTTCAGCATCTTCAGTTTCATAAACCAGTCTTCATATTGTGAGGTCTCTCATCCCCTCACTAACCAGATCACCCTCACCTTCAAGTTCTCTAGCTTATTGTTCTTCTGAAACTGTGCTGCCCAGAACTGAATACAAGATGAAATGTTTGGTCAGATCAGGTCAAAGTATGAGAGGACTACCACCTTCCTTGTTCTGGGCACCGTGCCCCTCTTAATGCAGCCTAAAAGCACATTCAATTTTTGGCTGCCATTCTCCTTGCTCAGAGGTCCAAGGCCTCTTCCCATCTGTCCTGCCTACAATAAGTACAATATCTATATAAATAACTATAATAAATGCTATTGCATGAGAAACACTTTAGAGAGGTACAAAATAAAGGGTCGTACAAGGTCCAAAGTTGCAGGGGGGGATGGGAAAGAAGGGAGGTAGAGACCATTACTGACCAGGGGGATCAGGGTAATGGTATTTGAGTTTGGCTTTATTTGGATAGATGGATGGTTAAGAATTCCATCCCTAATGCAAACATCAACAACATGGAAATGGGTTCTGATCAAGGACATGTGTAATACCCAGTGGAATTGTGTGTCAGCTATGGGAGGGGGAGGGGGAGGGGATAGCGGAATAGAATATGATTTTTGTAACCAAGGAATAATGTTTGAAATTGTCCAAATAAAATTTAAAAAATTTTTAAAAAGAACCCTATCCCTTTCCCCTCAGACTTTTTTGTCCATCCTTCCAAGACCTTCCTTACATACTCTTCATTCAGAAAGCCTTCAAAACCCACACAAGGGAATAGGAGGAGGATGGATGGAATATAGACTCATATTACTGCACATCACTGCTTGGCCATCATTTTTCCTTGGGACCTTAATAATATCCCATAGATAATGCTTTAACATTTGCAAAGTGCTTTCCCCACAACTCACTGAGTCTGAAAATGCAAATTTTATTTTAGAGATAAGAAAACTGAGGGTTTGAGACTTTAGATGACTTAACTCATACACAATGTTACCTCATAAGTGCATTAAAGATGTGATTGATTCAAATGAAATAACATCTATAAAATGCTTAGCACAGTGCCTAGCACGGAGTAGGCACGATATAAATGTTTATTCTTTTCACCTCTTTCCCCTTGATTTAGACAATACTAGTACATGTAAGAGTCAAAATTTTAACTCGTCTCCTTATTCCAAAAGACTTTTTCTATCATTCCATGCCATGGCATTCTATCATGGGAGAAAATGAGAAAAAAAGCTTAGAAAAACAAGAAGTAATAATGAAGCTTGATATGTATGTGGTCCAACGTGAGATCTATGGGCTGCAGTATTGTATCAGCTAAATGAGGACAGAATCTACCCTGTATAAGTCTTTTTGTCATTTGATGCTGGAATTTAAACAATAAATAGTTAAAAATGACTCACTGAAAGTTAGTCAGATGTGGAGGCAGTAGACAGGATATGTGGAGGGAATTATAATGACAGCCCACATTCTCAAAACACTTAAGAGTTTATAAAGCACCTTCTTTAAAACAGCCTTTAAAGAAGAATGTATAAGTAGTGTTTCTATTTGACAGATTAGGAAACTGAGTTTAGTTAGTCAGCAAATCAATAAGCATTTATTGCATGCCTACTAAATGTTAGGCACTTTGCTGAGAGCTGAGGATACAAAATCAAAAAAGAAAAAGTCCCTGCCTTCAAGGAGCTTATAATCTCATGAAAATGAATAGGTATGAAGGAGAAGAAGGTCACCAGCAACCAGTCATGATGGAGAAATCCAAAGGGGTAAAGGCAGGTGGGGAATGAAGAGATGGCTGCCTAAGTGCTCTCCTTAAATGGAGGATGAATGAGGAGGTCTCTTCTGTTCTGGCCTCCAATCAGAGGGGTCCTAAAGTTGGAGGTCACTGATGAGATATAAGGGAGGTGACTTGCCTAAGATCATGGATGCTCAACACTAAAATGTGTTCTTTTGGTTACCTGTCTTTTTTACTTCTACTTACTGCCTCTTTAAAGAAAATAACTTTTATGTAACATTTTTAGCTTTATAAAATACTTCCCTCATAATAATTCTATGACATACATAATAGAAGCATAATTATTTGTAAATTAGGAAATTAAATCTCAGAGAGCCTAAATGACTTATCCATAGTCATATAGCTAGTAGTAGATATCAAAACCAGGATTCAAACCCAAGTCTCATGACTCCAAATTTAGAACTCTCATCACTATAGCACACTATGATAGTATGATTGTGAAACATGCAAAGGTTTATTAAACTCATATTAGAAGTAAAGTACTGGGTCTTGAAGGAATACAAAGAGCCAGGACTGGCAATGGAAAGGGGTATCGAGAAGCCTAAAAATGCCATTTTTATTGGAAAATGGTCTAGGTTAGAACAAAAGTGGGAAGTAGAGAATGAATGTGAATGAATAGAGATGGGGGATGAGATAAGGAAAGAAATATAAGCCAAAAGAGAATTCAGCATGCCATGAGAAGGACTAAAACAGAAATTCTTCATTGAGGTCCATGAACTTGCTTTTTAAATTTTTATTTATATTTTGATAACCATAATTCAAAGTTTCCTTTGAAATTCTTTGCATTTCATTTCATAAATTTAAAAACAGTATTCTGAGAAAAAGCCCATAGACTTCACCAAAATGTCAAAGTGTCAAAATCTCTCACACAACACACACAAACACACACACACACACACACACACACACACACACACAACAGAATTCCTGCACTAAATTGAGAACAGTAGATCTGTTACTTTGGGCAAGTTGCTTCATCTTATTGTACCTCAGTGTCCTTACTTCTAGAATGAGGATGTTGAACTCATCGATCTGGATGATAAACTTCCTTTTGACTATGAAATTCTATGAGGAGACCAAGCAAAAATGATATACAGGAATGGGAGGAAGATGCTACTGAATGGCTGGCTATATATAATAGAACATAATGGTTGGGGGCATCAAGGTGTTTGGTGGTTGTGGTAGGGACAGGTTGGAGATTAGGGTAGGACTAAGAATGGATTTAGAAGTAGAACGATTTGATAGTAAATGTAGGGTAACAGCTTGGATATGGGCTAGATCATGATCTAGACTCTGCAAGATACATTCATTTGACAATCTGGTAAAACCTGTGTCACCCCCATCCTCAGGACAGTAAAAAAAAAAAAAAAAACTCTTACCCTCCATCTTAGAGTCAGTACTGTGTATTGGTTCCAAGGCAGAAGAAAGGTAAAGGTTAAGTGACTTGACCAGGGTGACACAGCTAGAAAGTGTCTGAGGCCAGATTTGAACTGAAGACTCCCCATCCCTAGGCCTGACTCTCATCTGCTGAGCCACCCAGCTGCCCCACAGAATAGTGTTTTTAAATACACAACATAAAATGAATAGGGTTACAATGGAAATCTATTAAAATATAGTTGTTGATATATGTTGAAATACAGTCATCAAAATACTTTTAAATCAAGTTCATTGGGCCCAAATTAAGAAACTAAAGAGTATTCTTAAATGCACAAAATAAAATACATATGATACAAAGGAAAGCCATTAAATATAGTTGTTGAAATATAGTTATCAAAATATTTTTTTTAATCAAGTTTGTCAATCCCAAATCAAGAAATTCCTGAACTTGATTATGAAGAAACAAAAGACTATAAAACTGGCAGCAAGCTGCTATGATATGAGCGTGGAAGTGTAGCCTGAAGGGATAAGATGAAGGCAGACTGAAAAGAGCATTGTGTATACATGAGTGTGTCTGTCTTTAGCTGTGTTTGTTATAGGAAGAGGAGTGAACTCTGAGCTGAGGAGGAGGAGAGCACTCCCATTGTCACTCAAGGGAACTCCATGTCTTGTAGTCAGAAAAACAATGGAAACTATTGCCTTTTCTGCAGGGAATCTCCCTAGTCCATTTGGATTACCCACAGCAAATGTGTAATCCCAGGTTGGTTTGCACCCCTAGCTGCCAAGTATGTATCTAGGCCACCTCTCTGCACCATCCGTGGGTGTGTATTCAGGGAATGCAAACTCATCTCAATATTAGCCTAAGCAAAACATAATTAGGGAGAGAAATCTCTGAGGGGAGGGGAAGAAATCATACAACACATTCTCAAAACAAATATAACTGATTTGGGATTATTTGCTATTTATCTTATTCCTGACACTGTTCCCATTCATGGGCTGTAGATTGCAGGGGGAAAAAAATCACCATGGGCTGGCTTAACTAAACTTTGCACCTCCCTCCTCTTAACACCATGCTCTGATCACTAAAGATACTTAATATTCTTTATGTAGACATGCATTCATTAGTTAATTAATGTTGGTGATTTCCCAGGGAGAATCCACCTTGGGCTGGAGGCGAGCTAGCCCTAGAGCTGGGTCTACTTCTATACGAGTCCTGGCCAAGAAAACTATAGCAACCAAGTCTTGGCCTCCTGCCTCCACTCAACTCCCAAGGCTTTGGTCTTTTGTCTAATTCAGTCCTCTTGGGATTCCTCTTTGCCTTCCCTAAACCAGAATGCCTCCTTGGTTAAGAGGCCTGCCATCTCCTGCTCTGTAGAGAGGTGGCTGCTCAGTGATCCTTGCCTCAAAGCCTGAGAAAACAACCTTGTTCACAGCTCTGAGCCAAAGGGAGCAGCAGAGTAGCCATCTGTCCCCATTCTTCATTTGCTATTCAGGCTTCTCATGATCACAAGCATAGTAAGTAAGAATACTTGGTCATTACCACTCTAGGAGCTGTTTTAGACATTTGACTTCTCTCTCAGAAGTCCACTGTCCTTTGGGCACTTTCTAATCACATTCACAAGGGCTTGTAGCTACTATCATCCTGTCTCCAGATGGCCGCACCTTCACTCTTAAATAAGTCCCACAGAAGCTATCCAGACCTTAAGGGGAAAAAAAATCTGTGACCTCAGCAAACCCTCTGGTTTCTGTAGCTCAGACTACAGTGGAACAAATGAACTCTCAATTCTTTACCATGGATGGCTCTCTAAAGAAGAAGGTACGAAATAATGGGCCCCCTCACTGTTGTAGGGAGTCAATAATTCTAATAAGCCCTATGTGCTTTGAGAGCGAGGACTCAAGGTTGGCATGCCACCTCCTCCACTTCTGGAATGTTTCCAAAGTTGGGGGGGTTCCGGATATCAGGCTTAGAAATCTGGGGTTAGAGAAGTGGATCTGGGCAGACACTTGGTATCTTCCTTGATTCCATTCTTCATGAGCCCTTAGGCAGGGATGGGATTAAGAGAAGCCAAGAAAAGCAGCTGCTTAGGGCATACAACATGCCAGTGTCTGAAGGACCCTTTTAAATAATACTTTAATTCATAAAGGTGCATTCTTTTTAATTCAGTGACAATTGATTAGGGGCCTCTAGTGTGTGTAAAGTGCTGTGCTAAAGGTTAGGAATACAAAAACAAAAAATGAGATAATACCTGCTTTTAAGGAATTTACATAATACTGAGGTGGGGGTAAGCAGGAAGGAGGAATGGAATATCTCGTGGACACATCTAAGTGCAAAGTATAGACAGAGTAATGCAAAGTCATTTCAAGAGGCAGAGAACAGTAGAAACCTAAATGATAAGGACAGGTCTCATGGAACTAAGCTGTGTTTTGAAGCAAAGTAGAAATTCCAAGAAGTGAAGATGAAAGGGAGATGCATTTCCCATGTGCAAAGATTTAAAATGCAAAGTCATTTGAATATGAAGAGAGGGGTTAAGGGAAGGTTTAAGAGAGGAACTGGGATACTTTTTAAGTCAGAAAATTCTACTCTTAATGGTCCTCAGAAATTTATTTTGTTTTAAATATTGAGCAAGTGATTGTCCCACTTTGAGCCTCTCTTCCTAAGGGAGGGAGGCAAGAAGGAAGGGAGGCAAGAAGGAAGGGAGGAAAGAAGGAAGGGAGGAAAGAAGGAAGGAAGGAAGGAAGGAAGGAAGGAAGGAAGGAAGGAAGGAAGGAAGGAAGGAAGGAAGGAAGGAAGGAAGGAAGGAAGGAAGGAAGGAAGGAAGGAAGGAAGGAAGGAAGGAAGGAAGGAAGGAAGGAAGGAAAGAAGGAAAAGAAGGAAAAGAAAGAGACAAAAATATTTATTAATAAGGGACAGCAAGGTAGCTAAGTGGATTGAGGACCAAGCCTAGAGAATAGGAGGTCCTGGGTTCAAATGTGACCTCAGACATTTCCTTGCTGTGTGACCCCGGGCAAGTCATGTAACCCCCATTGCCTAGCCCTTACCACTCTTCTGCTTGGAACTAGTATTCAGTATTGATTCTAAGGTAAGCATTTAAGAAGGTAAGCATTTAAAATAGATATCACTTACTATATGCTAGGTACATCACACTTTATAAATATTATCTCATTTATGATCATGAGAGGGTTAGATGATTTCTAAGGTCCTGCTCAGTTCTGAAATCTGTGTGTTTTCATGAAAGGGCAAAACCTCCAGTGGATAGCAAACCACAGGGACAACATACTTGTCAGGGACAGAGAATGAATGCTTCTAGTCACCCATGAGGTACCTAATGGATATTTTTATAAAGACATCAACACTTTTTTCTTTCCATAAAGGGTGAAAAAAAAAACTAGATCTAAATTTTAAAAAAAGTGAGAAGGATTTAGAATGGTCATCAACAATTTCTTGGCTGGAAGGGTTAGATGATGCTGGAACTGGTGACTGTTAAGAGGGATGATAGGACATCTTAATTCCTGAGAAATTTTTTCCAAGAAAAGTAAATAAGCCATGCCAGTGAATACAGATATCTTCCTCTCCCCACAGCTTTTTTCCTACCAATGGCCAGAACATAAAACAAACCTACTTGTGGGCCATAAAGAATTTTAGCCAAAATGGAAACTATATTTCACAGCCCTGCTTTAGGCACCTGCCACATCACATCCTTCCTCAGATCCCTGGGGAAACTCCAGAGTAGGATAACATTTAAGCTGGGGGAGATTTGGGAGATTCTTTTGGTAAAGCTCTGTAAAAAAAAAAAAAAGAAAAAGAAAAAATCTACCTTCCTGGGAGTGGATTACATCTAGACATACACTTAGAATGGAAGCAGCTGACAGCTAGAAGAAAGAGAAAATCTTTAGTAAACTATAAAGTACTAGCTAAATGAATGTAAGTTGTTTTGATTCTTATTAGGCAAAATAAGTTAAAGCCTATCCAGGAACATAGAGCCAATTCTCAGGAATCTAGTAACCAATTTCCCATCCCTTTCTCTTCTTCCTGCTCCCCACTTTTTGACAATCCTATCGCTCTGTACTAGGGAAGATTGAATCTATCATTTTACTGTTAGAAGCTCTGGGAAAAGGTAAGTTGGGGGGATGGTGAGAATGAATAGATAAAACGAGGTTTGAGAATGGCCTGTGGGTTTCAGTTCTCTTTGGCCCAAGATCACAGATAACTGGGGAGTTGGCTAAAGCAAATTAACCAGATGCAACAGCTGAGCAAATTACCGCATAAATTTTGCCTCTGATCTACCTCCTCAGAACTAAGAAGTTGTTTCATTACTTGGGCAGGTAAGAGCTCACCCAGGATCTGACCAGAAGGTACCCACATCTCTCTGGCCTTCAGTTGTGGGGGTCCCAGACAGTCTTCTCATTTTCACTGCTGCTTTCATCAAAGAGCTGGAACATGGGGAAGAATAAAATTAAGCAGAATTAATAAATGGTATCTCTCCACATCCTTTCACTTTCTTCACCTCTCCCCTCCCTGCCAAAAAAACCACCACCACTCAGGTCATTTTTATTTCATAGCAGAACTGAATCAATGACATGAAAGACTAATTGTCGGGCTCTAAGACTGCTGCTATGGTATGAATCAAGTAACCTGGGAAATTTTATAAACAGTGGAATTATGCTGAAGCATTGGTTAACATTTGTGAAAACTTAAAGAGAAAAGAAAAACAGAGAAACTTCAAGAGATAACACAGTGGAGTTCCCACAAGGGGATCTGAGCCACTCTGGGATAGCTCAAAGGGTTGGATTATTCCAAAGAGTCTCAAGAATCACATTTCAAGTTTGGAAAATGTATGCTAAAAATTGTTATTACATGTAATTGGGGAAATGAAATATTTAATTTCAGAAAAGAATCCCATGTCATTCCTTCCTTCTAGAATGACTGGGAATCTCCTGAGGTTGGATGAAATATTTAATTAAAAAAAAAAAGAATCCCATGTCATTCCTTCCTTGAATGACTGGGAATCTCCTGAAGATGGGGACACCACACAATGGCCTTTCAGGAGTCTCCCAATCTCTGGGACCAGATTGGACCACATTCCATGATTTTCTTTGGTTCATATCTACATCGACACAACACCCCTCCACCCCCACCAATCTTCTCAGGGGTACAAGTCCATAGCACCAATATTTATATTCTGAACACTTTGTCTGCCACAATCTAATCTATCCAGAGCACTCTATGGGAGAGATGCTAACTTTCCCCAAGTTGCCTAGGGAGAACTGTGCCTTCTCATATTACCTAGGTTCAACCAAGGTGGAGGTCAGTTCCTGGTGGGATCGACTCCTTTAAAACCTAATTGGTCGGAAGCAGTGATATGCAAGGCAGTGCGGCAGGGAGAGGACCAAATCATCCCAAAATAGAAACCCAAGAAATATCCTGATCTGACCACACTCCCAACATGCCTGAGTATAGCTCACTCACTGAGGTGAAGAAAGCAAAAGAAAAAGGAAAGAATTAAATGTGATGCAAGAAATGGTGACAACAGGGTCTCTAAAAAAACTAGGGAATGTAGGCAACCACATACAAGATTAGCTTCTTGTGACCTATATAACAAATAATAGGGATCATAACTTGTTGGTTGCAAAAAAATATATGAGCATTGGTCAAAGACCTCTAGTTACTGAGTTAGGCTCAGCGTATTTACTCACATAATTTACAGCCAGCAATTGACTGTTTTGCCCTGGTTTGTTCTACTAACATGAAAAGCAGTGATTCCTATTCATTTTATTCTTTCAAGGAAGTAGAATTTTGGCAAAGTGCTCTGAATCCCAAGGATCACAAAAGAACAGCTAAACAAAAGGGGTGAGAAAATAATCTTCTAAACTATATTCTCCCCATTTTGAACCCCACATCCACTAAAATTGGACACAAAAGTAAGACTCGGAGCATTGGATGTTTCTGCAGTGGCTTCTAAGACAATCTGATATTTTTAATATTTTCAGAGATAGGAAGACAGAACAGCAATGGCTCCAGAGTCCCTAGAAACTGCCTGGTGGTCTGGTATTATGGGGATTTGTAAAGCTCACTTTGTGGAGGTCATCCCAGCTGGATCTCAACCCTGAAACAAAGGATTCAAAGGCAGTGTCAAGCAGACCAAACAGCCTATAAATGAGCTTTCAAACAATACATGTTAGTGGGGGGGGGGAGGCTGGAAAGCAGAGAAAGGAGGGGAGAACAAAGGGAGAAGGGGGCTTTTTCCGCTATCCCCAAACCCTCCTGGGAGAGATAAATATAATTATCATCCTGGCGTGACAGCACATAAAATAAAAGAGATACCAGTAGGCGACCATCTCTGCCGGGACTCGAACCCGGAACCTCTGGATTAGAAGTCCAGCGCGCTCGTCCATTGCGCCACAGAGACCTCACCACACATACAGCATCAGCACCAGAACTGAAAAAGCACATACCTTCTGCATCACCGAGCCATCTCAGCATCCTGCGCTCTGAGCAAAGGACAGGGACAGCTGGAAAATCCGGAGCAGGGATCCACAAGCCGGCTCCATCAAAGCCTCTCTCAACACAGCAGGTCCCTGGGTCTGTAAGAAATGGGAAGGATCTGAGGAGGATCTTTTTCCTTTGACCCAGCATCTCTAATGGAAAAGGAACTGGAGCCTCTTTTTTCCTCTCCATCCTCAGGGAAGGATACAGAGAAGGTCTCTCCATTCTTATGCTAATTATGCATTATAACTCTAGCCCTAACAGTGAAAACAGAAAAACAGAAGCCATATCTATCTCCATCCTCATTCTGTATCACTCTAACCCAGTCCAGCTCTGTTCAGAGAAAGACTGAGCAAAGCTGGGAAGCCTGGAAGAACTGCTCCCAGAGACAAAGGGACTGCCTCAGTACAGAGGCTGAATGAGGGGCAACAAAGATCAGCAGGGAAAGCTGGATTCGGAGCAGCAGAGAGGTCACTGGTCCAGACTTGATCTCCAGCTTTGTATTAATCTACCAAGGAAGGAGTCACCTCCTTTGCTGAGCGGTGGGAGTGGAAAAGGCAGGGGCCAGATTAATGAAATGCAGATGGGAGGTGCTTGGGAGACCTCTCAGGATCTGGGAAGGGGAAAGATTTGAGAGGACCAGATCACCACATCCCTCTTTTGAGGACACAACTAGGGATGAGAATCGGAAAATTGGGCCATTTGGACCAATATTCCCCCATGGATCCAATGCGACCATAACCTGTATAATACCTATCTTGCCTTCCTTAGATTCCCTTATACCTTGTATCATGCTCCCCTCTAATAGAGAGTAAAACTACAGAAATATCCAAGGAATAGGATATTCCTATGTTTTAGGAAATTTCTAGGGTTAGAAGTACTATTACAAGATCATTTTGAGTCCATTTTTAACTTGTGATGAAACTTCCCCTCATCCAATGCAGAAGGAGTACTTGTATATTTAAAGTATCCTAGAAAAGACAACTTTACAATCGTCCTTGGTTACTATTTCCTATACTAAGTTACCCTCGTGTTCAATAAATTCCTCCTTCTCTGAAATCTAAATCACTGCTGCTTTGGTTTAAGCTGATTTCACAGAATTCCAAAATTATAGAATGTGAGTGTACCAGGAGAAACCTTTAGAGATAAGTTAGTCTAAACCCCTCACTCTATAGATAAGAAAACTGGGGCCTGAAGAAATGAAATCACTTTCCTAACTTAGCAGCAGAGTCAGCATTAGAATCCTGACCTCCTAATTCCCAATATAATGCCCTTCCCACTATGCTATGCAATCTCCCTTTAATAGAAAATAGTCAATCACTAAAATGATTTGTTTGACTCAAAGGCTTTTTATTCAAGCCTCTCTATACCCACTACACACAGAAATAAGAGGAAGTAAAAGGACAGGCTCCAGATTGTGTCTGCTCTCTGTTTTACTGAGGTATCCCGCTTCCCTTGTACTCCACAACCTAGACTATCTTAGCTCCATCTTATCAAAAGATTAAAGCTACCTCAAAAGAAAGCTACCTCAAAAGAAAGCTACCTGCTATCAGATGGGGAAGTACATCTGTCTGTCTCTCCATCTCTTTCAATCTCCACCCCAGATCTAGAACTCCTTACCTTAGATACCTCTAGATTCATGTTCTCAGTCTCTGGGGAACTTAATACACTCATCTCTGAGGGTCCTGCCTTGAAGCCCAGCTATTTCAGTTGTTGACTGGGTAAGGACAAAGAAGTCTGCTTTAGCCTGCTACACACTGACTAGGAAGTCCCAGGTCCTAGATTGTGCTTCACTTTCATGCCCTATTCCAATCTTCTAACTAAACCACCTTACCATCTGGTGGCTGTCACTCACAAACCACCTTCTTTCTACCTCTTGCTCTTAAGAATCAATTCACTAGTCATTGTGCCTCTTTATGGGTTGTCCTTTATCAAAATGTTGGTTCCTGGTTGTATATAGTAATAGCAATATTGTACAATGACCAACTATGAAAGACTTGGCTACCCTCAGCAATGCTGGGATCTGGGACAATACTGAAGGACTTATGATGGAGAATGACATCCACCTGCAGAGAAAGAACTGTTGGAATAGGATGCAGATCAAAGCATGCTATCCTTCATATCAGTCTTTTTACGGTTTTATTTGGGGGGGGTTGGGGTTTTGTATGAGTGTGGTGTTACAAAAATGACCAAGATGGAAATGTGTTCTACATAATAATATTTGGATCTTATAATTTTGGGAAATGTTGACTGAAAATTATTATTATATGTAATTAGGAAAATAAAAATATTGTTGAATGAGAAAAATAAATACAATTTTTTAAAAATTTAAAAGGCAGAACCTGTCTCACCTTTTGGATTATTATGCCTAAAGCTTAGCACAATGTCAGGCACAAAGTAAGTACTTCATATTTTTTTTCATTCATTGAAATGGAGACTTTACTATTGGAATAGAGAATAAAAAGAGAACACATTTACATAGCACTTAACAGTTACAAGACATTTATGTAAGTTATCTCCTTTGATCCTCATGATCACTTTGTATGGACTTTTACAAATATGAATATTATTAACACCATTTTAGAGATGGGTAAACTGAGCCTGAGTATTGATAGTATCATAAATATCAATCCAGAAATTCCCTTATTGATCAAGTAATCTAATCCTTTTCTTCAGATTAAAAAAAAATGGAGGTAATGAAGTCATTTGCTCATTGTGGTATAGTGAATAGAGTGCTAGGTTTGGAGTCAGGAAGACCTTAGTTCAAATATGGGATTTGAGCATACTCACTGTGTGATCCTGGGCAAGTCACTTAACCTCTTGGACTCAGTTTTTCTCAACTGTAAGCTGAGGTAATAATAAGACCTACCTCAAAGGGTTGTTGTGAGGATCAAATGAGATAATATATGTAAAGTGATTAGTATAGTGCCTGGCTTATAGCAAGTATTATAAAAATGCTTATCTCCCTTTCTCACTGTCTCTTCCCTTCTAATATATCACATATGTAATAAAAAATAAAATTCAAATAATATTCAAATGTCAAATAATATTCAAAAATAATAAAATTCAAAAATAAAGAAATATTCAAATTCAGGTCTTTTAAACCCCACATCTTTAAGCAAAACCAAGAAAACATTATACACAGGGACTGTAACATTGTGGAATGATCCAATGTAATGGACTTTGCTACTAGTAGTAATGCAAAGATCCAGGACAATCCTAAGGGACTTATGACAAAGAACACTATCCACAGCCAGAGAAAGAACTGTAGGAGAAGAAACCCAGAAGAAAACATGATTTATCACTTGTTTATATGGGTATAGAATTTGGGGTTTTGGTTTTAAAAGAATATTACAAAAATGAATAATATGGAAATGTTTTGAGTGATAATGTATGTATAACCCAGTGGAATTGCTTGTCAACTCCAGCAAGGGGGAGGAAAGAGGGGAGGGAGACAACCTGAATCCTGTAACCATGGAAAAATGTTTTAAATTAAATTTAAAATTAAAAAATAAAATAAATCAACACCACATTTCTGCATGTTCTTCTACATTATGTACTCTCTCTCAGTTATGTAGCTCAATGCTTCTCACCTAGACTACAATAATAGCATCTGTTCATTCTGTTTTTAATATATCTCTACATATACATGGTAGGGTAAATAGAGCGCTGGACCTGAATGCAGGATGTCTCATTTTTATTAATTCAAATCTGGCCTCAGGGACTTAATAGCTATAAGACCGTGGGCAAGTCACTTAACCCTTTTTGTCTCCACTCCTTGTCCATAAAATGTGTTAGAAAAGGAAGAAGAAAACCATTCTAGTGTCTTTGCTAAGAAAATCCCAAAACAGGTCACAAAGCACTGGACACACCTGAAATAACTGAACAAAAACATATATTCATTCCTTACATGCTGGCCTGTGTCCTTTCTGACTTATAATCCTGAGAACTTCTCTTAGGCTAGTGATGTTATATATTAAAACCTCTTTAGAGAGGCAGCATGATATATGGTAGATTGACTGCTAGACCTGAAAACAGAAGATTGTGGTTCAGATCTTGCCTCAAGCCTAATTCAGGGAGACTATGTAAGATTCTGTGTGAAAGAAAGAATCATTAGGTCTCTCAAATAGCAACCCCAAGTTTAGTTCCCTTTCAGGGAGAGGCGAGGCTTTTCGGAATGCTCTATGTTTATGGGACCTGGCGAGTCCTTTTTGTTAAACTTCTGCCATTCTGTGTAGTGAAATATACCTTGAGTGCATATATGTTATGTAGAAGGAAATTTTCCTGGAGCAACTCCAGGTGGGAACAAACAGAAGAGGAGGGGAGAGATGACTCATTCAGAGTTAACCCTAAGGATATAGTTACCTGGTTAATGGGAACCCAGAGCCTTGGGTAGGCTACATTTATAAGTAAAGTTCATAATATGCTTTCTTCACAATAGTCCAGTAAGCTTATTGGTGGACATATTTTATCCTATTTTATAGAAGAGAAAAATTCCTTGGAAAAATTAAGTGACTGGTCCAGAGTCTCAGAGCTAAGAAAATATAATAGCCCAGATTCAAACTGAATTCATTTCAGACACAAAGTCCAAACATGTTCCCATTTTAAAACTACCATTCACAATCCAAATTGCTGTGAGAATGTTTTACATTTTAAGTGACATATAAATACCATTGATAGAGAACCAATTTTACTATGGTAACATTGCTGCTGTTAAGTGAAAGTCATCTTTGGTGAATTAATTACACTTCCTCCTTCCTTTCTAAAAAATCCAAATTGGGTTAATCCTCTTTTAATGTTTCTCATTTTGACTTTAGAGGGGAAAAAAACCAACAAACAACAGTAGAGTCATTAATTACATTAGCTAATCAATAAACTTCATTTGACATATAGTTGCCAAAAACCAACATGCAACTTCTTTGGCCCAGAAGTGGTGATTTCATGGGAGAATAGATTTAAACTTGGAAGGGACCTTAGAGACTATAGAACCCAACCTCCTCATTTTATACGTGAATGTTATATGAAGTTCAGAGAAGTATATGAAGGTGATTTTACATATACAATGAGAACTTATGGATTGAAGTAGAGCCTGGACAAAGCCCTCCAAATCTCTCAAGGTCTGTGACATCACCTTGTGATTTAGACCAGTGATATAAAACTCAAATAAAAACAGAGGTCACCAATACATAGGCAAATATCCTTATGGGCTGCATATTGACTTCATTTTTAAATATGTCATCTACGTTCATTTATTTCCCAATTACATTTTAACTCAATCCCAGTGGCCCCTGGGGGTTTCATCTTTCACATGTCTAGTTTACCATGTGTCAAGAAAGTAAATACACGTGGAGGAACAAACATTTCCTTCCCCATCAAACCTGCCCTATCCAAATAGCTCATTAGCTTTGCTTGTCAAATAAAATACTGGACAGAAATTATGTTTGTGTTCTTGCTCTTTCTCTAAAGACCAAGTAGGATCAGGAAATCTTTTCTCTTTCTGGAAGATCTGATTCCCAAATGTCCAAATTTGGAAATTCTTGAACTTGGAGTTACCCATAAGGCAATTCTAAAATATAGTGCTTCCCAAGAAATTTTTATTTGACTAAAAAGTTAAATTCTGAGAATTATATCATATAGGGAATTAAAGATCTCTCCTCCTCCACAAAGAAGTTGGAATTCAAATACTGTCCATGATTATTTTTTTAAACCATGTACAAATGCATGTCTACTACATGTTTATATAGAATCAGATGCTGGTGAAGGAAGGAAGGAAGGAAGGAAGGAAGGAAGGAAGGAAGGAAGGAAGGAAGGAAGGAAGGAAGGAAGGAAGGAAGGAAGGAAGGAAGGAAGGAAGAAGGAAGGAAAAATACATAGGCTCACTGAGAAAAAGACAGAGAACTTTATCTCAAAGCTCATTCATATACCTTAAGGAGGTCCTCCAATGAGAGTCCAGCCCTCTAAGTCCAGTCAATCAATCACCTTGAGTTTTTTGTTAGTAAATCACTAGTGTACAAGTCAGTATTCCATGAGACCTTACCCTTCTGATGCCTCCATGCAGAGTCTTATCTTATAATCTCATCATGATGTTTAGGGAAATAATCAAATTAATCAGGCAGTTCTCTAAACAACCACCCTCCCTAATAGAAATGTGAGTTATAATGTAAGTGGCCTGCACTTCACTCATAAACAAACTGATGGGAGTCACTCATTCTTTTACTCAATGTTACTCAAGTATATCTGGAAAGTGACAGCAAATCCTGTTTTTGGCCACAGAAACAAATACAATTAGTCTCCATATTTACTTATAGTCTCATTCACAACCCAAGGCCCATATGGTCAAGCTCTTCAAGCTAATCTTCAAAAGCCCAGAATCTGAGGCAAGGACTATTTACAAAAAGAAAAAAAAATTCTATTGAAAAAAAAAAAACCAGGATCACAGATCCAGGAAGAATATTTAAGACCATCTAGTCCAACTCCCTTGTTTTACATGTAAGGCCCAAATGGTATTGGTATCACAGACAAAATTAGAACCCATCTCCTGACTCCAGGTCTACTTCTCTTATTACAGCATCATCCTATTCAATGAGTCATATTAATAGTACTGAGGAAAGAAACCAGGGCTCATCTCCCATCTCTTCCCTTCCCATGTGCAAGATGGGAAGTCAGATCCTATAACTTCATAAAACTTTTTGTTGGCATAAAGAAACCAAAATCTCAGCACCTAGCTTAGTGCCTCTGAAGGAAAAAAAAAACAATACATTACCAGCCTTAGAGTCCTACTTTCTCTGTTGTTCAAAGATTTCTGACCCTTTGTGGCCCCTAAAATGGGGGTTTTCTTGGCAATTATACTGGAGTCATGTGCCATTTCTTTCTCCAGCTCATTTTGCAGCTGAGGAAACTGAGGCAAACAGGGTGAAATGACTTGGCCAGGGTCACACAGCTACTAAATGTCTGAGGTTACATCTGAACTCAAAGAAGAAAAGTCATCCTGACTTCAGAACCCACACGCTATCCACTGTGCCACTGGCCTGTCTTCTCATATCCCACAGTTAACAATGAAAGAGGTTAGGGAGTTTATCTGTAGGATCAAAAAGGCATAGATCTTTTTAACACTCCACAGTTGTTTAAAAGCAGTGAATGAAGCAAAGAGAACTTGAAGCTCTGGTTTTTAGGACTTTGTATTATACTGCAAGAGTAGATTTGCATGTGTTTTGGAAAGAGGAATATAATAGGCCAGGTGAGATTGCTTTGTAGCAAAGTGGTGGGACTGAGGGATTATATAGCAGGATGGTGTTGTGCGTGTCCCTGGAGACATGTTCTATGCTTTACATTGCCTGAGGTCTTGAGTACACCATGTGGAATGAGGCTAGAATAGCTGTGAACTACCGTCCCCAACCTCTTAGGTGTAACTGTGTCACTGACATGGAGTCCTGAGATGCATAATCTGCTTTACTCCCCAACTCTTTTCATTGACATACAGCCCCTTTCTGTTATGTCCTGTTCTGCTCAACATTCCTTCTCAGACCTTTTTATCAGAACTCTTCCTTTTATGTACGGAAGGCAAGAAAAAGAGATTAAGCATAGTCAAATAGATAGAGAAATAGACAGTTAGATACAGATAGACAGACAGACACAAAAATAGATAGACAGAAAGCAGGCAGATAGATGGGCAAATAGATAGAAAGGACAACTAGAAAGACAGCGGATAAATATAAATATAGACAGATAGATAGGAGAGAGCAAACAGACATAAAGACAAGTAGAAAGATGGCAGATAGATAGATAGACAGACAGACTAGATAGATATACAGATAGGCAGAGATAGATAGATAGATATAGAGAGAGATGGATGGATGGATAGATAGATAGGCAGAGAGACTAGATAGATAGATAGATAGATAGATAGATAGATAGATAGATAGATAGACAGGCAGACAGAAAGACTAGATAGATATACAGATAGATAGATAGATAGATAGATAGATAGATAGATAGATAGATAGATAGATAGATAGATAGATAGACAGACAGAGACAGACAGACAGACAGACAGACAGACAGATAGATAGATAGATAGATAGATAGATAGATAGATAGATAGATAGATGGAGATAGATAACTAGACAGACAGACACAGACAGATAGATAGTTAGGCAGACAGACTAGATAGATAGACTTACTAAATAGACAGATAGATGGATGGATAAATGGATAGCTGGATACAGACAGGTAGAAAGATTAGATATACAGACAGATAGACTAGATAGACAGATAAAGATAGATAACTAAACCTACAGTCACAGACAGATATAGATAGACAGACAGTCACAGAGATAAAGAGATAGAGAGACAGACAGAAAGAAATCTACATACACATATCACTTAAAATGAATCAGACTCTGGGCTAAGCACTTTACCAATAGTATTTCATTTGATCCTCATAACAACCCTAGAAGGTAGGTAATGTTACTATCCTCATTTTATAATTGAGGAAACTGAGGCAAACAGTAGTTAAGTGATTTGTCCAGTGATTGTCTGAGACAAGATTTGAGCTTAGGTCTTCCTGACTCCAGGCCCAGCAATCCATCCACTGCACCACTTAACTGCCTAATACACTAGATGTCTGCCAGCATAAGGTGCAAATGGTGAAAGACACTCTCAGGTTACTTTGTCTTTGAGGCTACTTTACCCTAATTTCATCCCTATAAAATAAAGGTCTCCTCCACACTTTACCCTCATCAAGTTTCTTTCCATTCACATTTATATTTCCTTCCCTATCCGTCTCTTATTAGACTTTAAGTTCCTTGAAAGTAGTTTATTCTTATATTTATATCTCCAATAACTAGCCTACCATTTACCTCACAGTAGACAATTAATAAACATTTGTTGATCGAACGACTGATTTCTCCAGGTCTCTCAAGCCTAAACATACCTTTCCTTTGATTCCCTCTTTCCCTCTATCCAAAGCCTATTTTTCTGGTTTCCCATTTCTACCCCCCTCCCTTCTCTTTCCTGTCCCCTGAAGGCAAAGGATTGAAATAGACTGTATATTTCTGAAATACTTTGGAGAATCAACTCTAATCACAGGATGAGAGATTTAGAGTTGGAAAGTACCTTAGATAATCCAGTGCATCCCCCTCAATTTATACTTGAAGAAAATGAGGAACGAAGAAGTGAATTGACTTATCCAATGTAGTAGACAGAGCATTGGACCTGAGATCTGAAAGATGATAGTTTAAATACAACCTTAGATACTTACTGCTATGATACATTGGTCAGGTCACTTAACTTCTGTTTGCTTCAGTTTCCTCAACTGTAAAATGGAAATAATAACACCTCCTTCCCAAGGTATTTGTGAAGATTCAATGAGATATCTGTAAAGTACTTAACACAGTGCCTGGCACATGATTTGTTGTTGTTTGGTCATTTCCATCACATCCAACTATTCTTGAACTTATTTGGGATTTTCTTGGCCAAAGATGCTAAAGTGATTGCCATTGCTTTCTCCAGCCCATTTGATAATGAAGAATTTGAGGCAAACAGGGTTAAGTTACTTAGCTAGGGTCACTTAACTAGCAAGTGTCTGAGACTATATTTGAATATCGGGTCTCCTAACTCCAGGTCCAGCATTGAGCTACCTAGCTGACCCCCTGGCACATAGTAGGCATCTAAATGTTCTCTTCTTTCTTTAGATAAATAGTAACAGAGCCAGGATCTGGACTCAGGTCCACAGACAACAAATCCAGTGCCCTTCCCATTGTACCATACAATTTCCATGTTCTGAGACAGAATTATAGTTTCTCACTATGCGGCCATGAAACAGATAAACTTTAGGAATCATTGGTAATGATTACTTTGATGATTTACTTTAGTAAGAACTGGTCCCAGGTAACAGCAGGCTTAATAGCTGAGTCAAACCAAAATGAATATCTACTATAGGATTTAGTTACACATAGAATCAATAAGAAGCTAATCATTTAGATATGGGAAAATATTAAGTGGGGAATATGTTTTATAAGAATAGTTATAAAGTTAGAAACCATCAATATATACTCCCTGTCTGTTAACTGGAAATTCCCTTTAAGGCCCCTACAAATACAAAATCTCTGGTGTTTTCTACACTAAAAAAAAAAATTAAAATCCCTTGCTCTCTTGGACATTTAGTTTCCCTTTATTTGAGGGCTGTCAAAACTTACTTTCAAAATCAGATGATGCTATGATAGTCACAGGGGCTAATCCAATATGATATATAGAATCAACAGTGGTCCCATTTTAGATTTCTCCATCCAATATGCCCAGGAATAAATTATTACTAATGAGTCATATACCTTTTCTTGTAAAATTTGTCAAGACCCTTTGTTCTGTTGCTCTTGTTTGTTGTTATTGTTCTTTTGATACAACCACCTAGCCTTGTTTTCCCTTTCTGTGATACAAAGCCTGCTACGTAAGTAAATTCAAGATCTTTGACAAAACTTGGAATACCAGATGATCATTGATTTATTCATATTAAATCAGTTATACTAAAAAACTTGTTTTCCCAGTCTTTTCTTTTCTAGGTAAGAAAATGTATTTCTAACAATCATCTAGTCCAACTCATGATGAAAAGCAATATCCTGTATGATATCTCTGGCAAGTGGTTATCCAGCCTCCATTGAAAGATCTCCAGAGACAGCTAGGTAGCACAGAGGATAGAGCTCTAGACCTGGAAGAAGGAGAATCTGGGTGCAAATCTGGCCTCAGATACTTCCTAGCTGTATGACCATGGACAAGTCATTTAACCCTGTTTGCTTAGCCCTGGCCCTTCTGTCTTGAAGTTACTACTAAGACAAAAAGTAAGGAAAGGAAGGGAAAAGAGAAGGAAGGGAGGAAAGAAGGGGAAAAGGAAAGGAGGAAAGAAGAAAGAAATAAAGGGAGGAAAGAAAGGATGGAGGAAGGAAGAAAGGGAAGGAGGAAGGAAGGAAGGAAGGAAGGAAGGAAGGAAGGAAGGAAGGAAGGAAGGAAGGAAGGAAGGAAGGAAGGAAGGAAGGAAGGAAGGAAGGAAGGAAGGAAGGAAGGAAGGGAGGGAGGGAGGGAGGAAGGGAGGAAGGAAGGGAGGGAGGAAGGAAGGGAGGGAGGAAGGAAGAAAGGAAGGAAGGAAGGAAGGAAGGAAGGAAGGAAGGAAGGAAGGAAGGAAGGAAGGAAGGAAGGAAGGAAGGAAGGAAGGAAGGGAGGGAGGGAGGGAGGAAGGGAGGAAGGAAGGGAGGGAGGAAGGAAGGAAGGAAGGAAGGAAGGAAGGAAGGAAGGAAGGAAGGAAGGAAGGAAGGAAGGAAGGAAGGAAGGAAGGAAGGAAGGAAGGAAGGAAGGAAGGGAGGGAGGGAGGGAGGAAGGGAGGAAGGAAGGAAGGAAGGAAGGAAGGAAGGGAGGGAAGAACGAAGGATCTCCAGCAAAAGGTAAATCACAGCATTCCAAAGTAACCCATTCTCACTTTGGGATTAGCATATTAGTTAGGAAGATTTTCCATATATCAAACACAAGATTACTTTTCTGCAGCTTCCATCTGTTACTCCCAGTTTTGTTCTTTAGAGGGAAGACAAATTAATCTCTCTTTCATATGACAGGCCTTCAGAAACCTGAAGACAATTACCACACTCCCCCCTCCCCCCAAAACACACACATACACAAATTATTCTACAGACTTACCTTCCTTGGTTCCTGCAGCCAGTCTTCATATAAGACAGTCTCCAGTCTTCTCAACATCCTGTTCTCTGTCCTCTGGATTTATTCAGAGTTGTCAAAAGTACCTCCTAAAGAGTTATATACCCAGAGTAGACACAATATTCAAGATGGGGCTAGTCAAGGCAGTTTTGGCAGAATTATGACCCTTTTCATTTTGGATACTGTGCCTTTATTAATGCAGCCTTCTGTCAGTTTTATTATTTTGACTGCCACACTGTTGGCTCACATTGGGCTTCTAATCCATTGAAATCCCCAGATATCTTTGATCTCAACTATTTACCTAACCCCACCTTTGCTCTTCCTGTGTTTGTTTTTGTTTTTATAAACCCTTACCCTCTGTTTTAATATCAATTCTAAGACAGAACTACAAGGGCTTGGCAATAGGGATTGTGACTTGCCCAGGGTCACACAACTAGGAAGTTTCTGAAACTCATTTTCAACCCACTACTTCTCAACTCCAAGCCTGGCAGTCTATCCACTATGTTACCGACCTGCCCCTCATATTCTGCTTGTGAAGTTGATTGGGTTTTTTCCTAACCCCTCGTATAGCCTTTACATTTATCCCTTTATAATTCATCTTATTACAGTAAATATGGCCCATGATTCTAGCCTATAAAGGTTTTTTTCAGTGTTTTAGTGAGGGGTGTGCTAGAACCAACTCTAGCCAGTTTGCAAAAGCCAATTATTCAATATGAGCATTTATACTACAGAAATCAGCAACTGCTACAAACTGGGGGTTTGATTTATTCTTTTGCTTATTGTCTAGATTGGAGAAAGGTTAATAATGCAGACTGAACTTTAAAGTGTGCATGCCTACATTACCCCCCCCCCCAAGACTGGCTGTTCAGCATTTACCATCACACCCTTCTATTACTTTCACATTGAACAAGGGTCTAGCAGAGAGCTCAGAGAATGAAGTCATCGCTAGGCAGTAAGCCTAGTCACAACAGGACAACAATAATAATAACACCGTTCTTATCATAGGTTAAGGTTTAGAAAGTGAGTTCCATGCACTATCTCTCTTGGAGCTCCCAGTACCCCTCATATTTATAGTCCCTCTAGCTTTGTATCATCTGCAAATTGGATTAGAATGTGGGGTCCTTAGGGACCATGCTTTTACCTTTCTGTGTGTGCCTAGCACTTAGCACAGAGCCCAATGCCTAGTAAGAGCTTAATAGCTGTGTGTTTGGGCTGCCTGACTAATGAGTAAGTCATCTGTGTCTTCATCCAAGTTATTGATTAAAATGTTAAACATCAGATGCCCAAGAATAGCTCCTCAGGCGCTATCTATCACTCCAGGGTATCTGGACCCAGTTACTTGATGATTTCCAAATTTACCTCATTGATCTAATAATCATCTAATTCACATATCAACATTTCTATTCAAGATGTGAAAGGGATAGTAGAGAGAATCAAATCCAAAGCCTACCTGAAGGATGAAACCCTTCTATGGCACAGTCCTCCCTACTGGACTTTATAGCTGTCCCCTGGTGCAAAGTATAGTACAACTAATCTGTCTTCCATCTAATCATGCTTCAAATATTTGAAGACTGAGAATATTAAATACCATAAACCCCAACAAATTTTTGTAAGCAAAAAAGAAAACAAAACAATGCCTGCATTTGACTACTTTTCGAATGATATGATTTTTGAGTCCTCTCAATGTTCTGGTCATTACTATATACATTATTATATACTATATACATTACAATATATCTACTAGATATATTGGTTTGTGAATGAGCAAGAGCTGAGAAGACCCTGACAGAATGGAAAAGAATGAATCAGCTGAGCATATCTTGTTTTACAGTAGCACATGGTAAGTAGTGCCTTGACCTTTCTTCACTTTCAGAAGTCACTTTTAGTTTCTTTTAGTCCCACTTGATTCTTTCTGAAATCCCCAAGTCTGTCTCCAACTAGAGCAGCGAGGTGGTGCAGTAAGTAGATAAGAGCACTGGGCTTAGAATCAGGAAGATTCGACCTCACAAGTTCAAATCTGGCATCAGGTGCTTACTAGCTAGCTGTGTGTCTAGGCAAGTTGCTTAACCTTCTTTGCTTTGGTTCCTCATTGGTAAAATAAGCTTGTAAAGGAAATAACAAACCACTCCAGTACATTCGCCTCAAAGGAGGTTGTGACCAGTCAGACACTGAACAAACCTACCTGTAAGGCTACCTTGATCCACCATCTATGATGGGCTGAGGAACAGAAGCACCAATACAATGACTCCCCTTTCCCCCCTACTGGAGCTCAGGAATGCTATTGCTCTTGGGGTAGTTTTAATGTGGCCCCTGACTTTGGAAGAATTATAGAGATGCAATCTCCTTCACCTCAAATCATTTCTCTACCTGTAAAAGTACTCCTAATTTCCCACAGTGGCTTACTAATGACTCTCACCTTAGACCTGTAAGAGTCTTCTTAAGCAGCAGACTGGATTACTGGATTAATCTGAATTGTACAATGAAAGCCTGATCTGGAAGGAAAGATGTCTCAGAACGAGGAGGGAAGGTGAATTTCACTGTCAGTTCCCACAGTTATCTGAGCAATCTGGAAGAAAATTTTCTCCCTGCGTTATCTAGGTCCACTAACAACAGATTTCTGACCTGCCTCCAACTTCCTTACTCATACCTGTTCTCTTAGCCCCTCTCTTTCTGTTATTGAGGGTCTAAATCCCTATAAAACTCCTAAATATAAATCATCCCCTTTTTGATGTACTTACTTATAGAACCTCGGCCCAGTCTTGTTACCTTTCCTCTCCCTTCCTCTGAGAATTCTTCATCTCTTTCCTTCCTCCTGAGTCACAAACTCCCTTGATCAATGTAGTCCTATCCCCAGAGTACTTTTCTCTTCTACTCCATCTTCTTTTATTTTTGTCTCATTCATTTTCTCCAAAACTCTTCTAGAGCTCCTTCAGTTCTCATCTCCCTCCACTTCCTATCTTTCCTGGTCTTCAACCATCTCAGACCCTGTCCTCATCTATTACTATAAACTCCCAATTCCTTGGGCCACAGAGTTTCTATCCATTTGTTTTCCTTTTGCCTCTTGCCTTCAATCCCTGTTGCCTTCACCTCACCAACCCACAGTTATGTCATACTTTTCTCTGTCTTTGTCCCTTCCAGTCATCAACCCCCTAAATAGCTATGCATATAGCCCCCAAAAGTTCCCTCTCCCTTTGACTCACTCAATCTCCCATATACTTTCTCATTCATGCTTATTTCCTCAGATCCATTGATTCCCTTTTCCCTCCACCGAGAATCCAGTTCCTTGGCCATTTCACTCACCATTCCCTCTTGTCCTCTCGACATCATTATTCTCAGTGCCTGTTGCCCAGAATCATCTTCCCCTTGTTTCATCTAGTCCTTTGACTTTGCATTCTGTCCAGGATGTTTTTCTATTCTGTCCCTCAGCTAATCTATCAGCCAGCCTATACTCTTTCTAACTTTATTCGCCACCTCACTTCCTTGTCTCTTTCTTCAGCTGGGACTTTGTGCTCTGGAGGCTGCAGGAACAAGAGGCCCCACATGGGGCCCAAGCAGTCCCCATGGCATCAAGTTACCATGGGGACAGGCTGGCAGCCAGGCTCTTTAATCTTCACTGATCCACCATCGGTTCCCCCCAGGTCTTAAAGGGCCAGAGACCGGGAAGTTGGGGAGCTAAGACTATACTCAAAATGGGGCGGGGGGGGGGGGGTGGGGGGGGGAGGGCTCAGCCAATGGGATTTTCTTTACCTTCAGTTTCTCTTAGATCAAGTTTCTATTCCATCTGATGTCCTGGGATGGTTGGAAAGAGTAATAAAGCAGGCATTACAGAAGGAACTCAGGGAAAGGGATTGGTCTGTCATCTTGCAAGGTCAATCTGCCCTTAAACAAGCATCAGTCTCTCCAAACAAAAGGCTATGTTTTCCCTACCCAAGGTCACTTTGTTTTTAAATAGTCAATCTATCTTTATACAGAATTAGTCTATAAACCCTAAAGTTGAATACAATCTTTCTGCAAACAAGGGAAGGCCAATCATTTACTCAGGGAAGAGGCAGTTTGGTGGTACAGTGGGCTGGCCTCAGAGTCAGGAAGATCAGGATTCAAATCCTATTTTGGCCACTGTGTGACTAAATCTCAATTTCATCATCTATAAAGTAGGAATACAAATAGCATCTACCTCACAGGGCTGTTGCGAGGATACAAAGAAATAACGTAAGTAAAGCACTTTGTAAACCTTGCAGTACTCTGGAAATGTTAGCTATTATTTTTTTTTTCATTTAACAAACACTTTTTCTCTCCCTCACTGTCCCAATGAAAAAAAAAACACTGCAGCAAATATGAATAGCTATTGTTGTTGCAATTTTTCCATGTAAAATAATTTAGTCTACCTTCCCAAAGTCTATCTGTTCTAAAAGACATATGATTCAATCCCTGAAGAGGGGTCAGAGATATGGACAAGAATGGAAAAGAAGAAAAACCAGAAAAGCAGGTGACTCAGAAGTGACATATAGAGAGAGAGTAGGTCGCTCAAAATGAGTGTCAGGTGAAGAGAGCACTTTATCCCCATTAGGACACTCCTGACTGCTATAATCTGCCACTGGAAGCTGAGTACCTGGAATGCACTCTCCAATTCCTTTCACAGCGCAAGCAGGAGAGCCAATATACAATAGTATGACCATTGGGCCATTGTGTCTATCCGGAAACAGTAGAAAGATAGATACTGAATAAAAAACAGCAAGAGTAGCATTAGCGATGAGTTCTTTCAAGGTCTAAGTTCAGTGACTTATTCTTTTATTCATTTTTCTATTCTCAGAATTCTACACTGTTCCCTACTTAAGACAAACCCTTAAATTCTCTAATCACCCCCAGAAATGGCTTCCCTATTTCTTTCCACCAAGTTCCATTCCCTTCCTTCTTCTTAACCTTCATCGTAACTGTCATTTCTGAGACCCCATTTACTCCAACATACTCTAACCTCTTTCTTCACCTCCAGTCTCACATCGCCAACTACCTATTGGTCATCTCAAATTCAACATCCCCTAGACATCTTCAACTCAATATGTCCAAAACAGAATTCATTCTTCTTCCCTCAAAATACTCCCTGATTTCCATTTTCCCTATCCCAGAACCCCATCATCCCTCCAGTCACCCAAGCTTGCATCATTAGTATCATTCTTAACTCTTCATTCATATCCTACCACACATAGCCAATCTATTGCCAAGTCTTGTTGTTTCTTCCTTTACAAAATTACTCTCTGTAAACACAGCCACCACTCTGTTTCTGGGTCTTATCACCTCACACCTGCTATCTTCAAATATCCTGCTAGTTGATCTCCCTCTCTCCAGTCTTACTCCCTTCAGATACCAAAGTGACTGACCATGTCACACTCCTACTCAACCAGCTTCAGAGACTCCTTATTACCTTCAGAATCAAATATATCTTCTCTTTGGCTTTTAATTCTGTTTAGAACCTGCACCCTTCCTACCTTTCTAGCCTGTGTTCCCACTTCACTCACCTCCCCCAAACCCACAATCCAGGGATATTGGCTACTTCCTGCACAGGACACTGCAACTCCTGACTTTTACCCTTTCCTTGTATTTTCCCCCACCTGTTCCCTGACTCCTGGCATCCTTCAAGAATGAGTTTAAATCCCATATTCTATAAGAAGGCTTTATGATCCCTTTTACTCACTCCCAATGCTAAAGACTTCATTGTGAAATTAGTTCCCATAAACACACACTCATCTATATATACATATATATATATATATATATATGTACATGGTTATTTACAGATCATTTCCTCATTAGAGTCTGAAGTTCTTAAGAGGTAGGGGTTGGGGTGGAGATCATATCTTTGTTTTTCTTTGAATCTCTAGTGCTTAGTATGGTGCCTGGTAAATTGTGAGCTTTCAATTTAATGATGATGATGATATCCTTGCCTTTATATCTATAAAGTATAGCTTACACTGCCTACAACTACCTGGTACTTTGCATATCTACTTCATGTATGTCTTCATCATTAGAGGGGTAGCTCCAGTGAAACTAGCCCATGAATAAATTTTATATTTTCCTGCCTTTGTTCATGCCAGTCCCCTCTCTTCTCCTACCAGAATTTGAGAAGGGAAGAAAAATCATCCTTTTCCATAGGCAGAAATCCACAATCTTACTTTGGGGAGCTATCCAAAAGTAGGAAAAGTTGGTACTGTAAATAGTGGGTTCTGCTTCCCAAGGAGTCTTCAGGCAAAGGGTGGAAGGATAAGAACTTGTTGGAACTATTGCAAAATGGTTTCTCACTCAGGGATGTATTGGACTAGATGATCTCCTCTGACTGTTTTGTCCCTTGCAATTACAAGATCCTGTGATTCTGTGACTATACACTGGGCACAAGGCCCCATATCCATCAGAGGAGGAAGAGATCAAGGCATAATGTAAAATCAGTTCCTGTATACTGGACTGGAGACCTGATTCCCAGAACAGGAAAGCAGTTCGTCTTTGTCTAGGTAAAAGGGGAGGTATCCTGTGCTGGGCTTCACAACCTCAGTGAGGCAAGAAGAATATGGAAAAAATGCCTAGAGAGTACAGAATTTAGAGTTAGAAAGGAAATTGGAGGTCATCAAGATAGGACAATCTTCCACTCTGTGAAGAATTACTTCAATAACAAGTCTGACAGATAAGGATAAATATAAGAAAATAAGGATTTTGAAGAAAGGTCAGAAAAACTGGAATTATTTAATCTGGAGGTGAGAAGGCTGGGTGGTGTATTGGAAGAAGTGCTAAATTTGGAGTCAGAGGACACTGGATTTAAATTCCATCTCTGCCATTTACCACCTGAGTGGTATTGGACAGGCTTCTTAACATTCAGAGCCTCAGGTTCTTCATTTGTAAAATGAAGGGATCAAATTATATGACCTCCAAGGTCCCTCTTAGTTTTAAATCTCTGATTCTCCTTCAGAGAAGAAACTGAATAATGGTCAATATAAAAGAGAAAAGATAAGACTTTCTACTCCCAGGAAGGGGCTACAGTGGGGGTGAACTACTAAGTTCTCATCGAATTTATTAATCTCTGAGAGTGGAGACTGCCACCAGATTAGTCTGGAAGTTGCATAATGTATAGTAGCCACCCTAAAGGAACAGAGTGTCAGGAGTGAGAATGGGACAAGAGGGACCATTTGGGGACAGCATAGAGTGTTGACTGTCCCTACTGGTGGCACAGGTAGTAAAGGACTGAGTAGACCTGCAGGAATGAAATGAGCCTGATAGTGACATGGAAAAAGGTCCCTGTCATCCCCCAAATTAGTATAGAACTGGGCTCCACAAAACCCCAGAGATTTAGCAGGACTGGAATCCTCACCTAGGTACTAACTTGAACATTGCTGCTTTTAAGTTGTAAATAGAAACAGGAAGTGCACCTCAGGACATGGGGCATAGCCATAAGCTGTCACAATCAGACACTGAAGCTAGATGCAGCTTCTCACAAAAAGATCATCAAACATCCTAAAAAGATCAAACTTTATCTATGACTTGGCCACAGCGTTGGCAATACCAATCATCAGAAGGGAAAGGGAGGACCATAAAGGCTTGTCTACAGAAATAAACACAACCATGGCTTAATGGCTATTATAATGATAGTATTCTTTAGGGACAAGCATCAGGTGGTTCTCCTAAAAGAAAAAAAAAAACTCTAAGAAGGTGCTAGATAGGTTATAATATGATAAGGCTGGGGAAAAAAATCTTGGGATAACAGCAGACTATAAACAAATTATATGTGGATAATTATGAGATAAGGAATGATATGGAGATGAAATACCAATAATAGTAGCTAGTATTTTTTAAATCTCTGTTAAGAGTTGCAAAGAACATTTTAAACATTACCTCATTTTATCTTCACAATAACCCTGGAAGGCAGATGTAATATTATCCCCATTTTATCATCAAGGAAACTGAGGCAGAGAGAAATTAAATGATCTACTCAGAGTCACAGGACTACTAAGTATATGATGAGGTATGACTTCAACTCAAGTACATGTGACACAAAGTTCAACACTCCTTCCACATGGCTACCTAGCTATTTATTGGACATCCAGTCTTCAGGCTATTATGTTGAGCCCCAGTATGGCTAGCTCCTGATGTTTGTTTTGGAGTAACTGTAGTAAAACTGAAAAAGCACTGAGGTCAACAGATCTGGGTTTAAGTGCTGATTCTACCACCTCATCACCTATAGCGAGCCACCTAATTTCTCTAAGACTTAGTTTCCTCATCTGTAAAATGGAGATAACAACACCTCTGCTAACTATTTCTCAGGATTGTTGTGAGTGAAGTACTCTATAAGCTGTAAAAGGCTATAAAAATGTGAGCTATTCTGGGCTCAGTCACCTAAGAGAAAAGGTTCAGAGAAAAGCCACAGAAATAGTGAAAAGGTTGGAGGAAGGTTAAGGAACTGGGATTGTTTTGCCTGAACAACAGAGGATTGAGGGGCAACTTAATGACAGTCTTCAAGACTCTAGAGGATTATTACACAGAGGCTGATAAATAGCTATCCTCTATTACAACTGAGGGCTACACACAAGGAAACAGCATTAAACTGCATCAAGTGGCTTTGTTGAGACTTAAGGAAGAATTTTCCAATGATGAAACTGATAGACCAGACGATAATAAATGGCATTTATTGTCCCAAAACCCACCTAGCTAAAATAAAAGAGGCTCATCATCAGGTTGACCAAAGGGCAATGAATCTTTTGGTCCTGGTAACTCTGAAAGAACATTTACAAAGGCATTAACTTTTGCACAAGTAGGGGGGCTTCCATCTATGATACTAGAAGAAATATTCACATCAATAAGATTACTAATCCCTGAAGAATTGAAATATTGAAACATTTACCTTTTACAACAGTAATAATAATAGTTGGCATTTATGTAGTACTTTAAGGTTTATAAAGTACTTTATAAACATTATTGACTCACTAGCATATTTCCCAAAGCATCTAATCCAAACCTCTTCTCTCAAGCCTCCCACACCAACCTTACTTCCCTTCCTCTTAGCAAAGTACCTCATCTCATATTGTACTGAGAAAATAGAGGTGATTTTCCATGAGTTCCCCCTTCTCCCTGATTTGATGACTTAAAACTCTTTGATATTCTTCATTTTTCTTCCTTTACTACAGTCTCTAATAAAGAGGGGGATTTATTCTGTTCCAAAGTGAACCTCTCTCATTACTGGTCTCTTTTGGCAGATCACAAATTACTAACATCTCCAATATTCCTAATCTACAATCTGTCCCTATATACTAACTCTTCTTCTGTTGCCAGCAAACTTGTCCAGATCTCCCATATCCTTAAAAAAAAAACTTTCTTTTGACCCTATCCTTTCCTCAATCTATCATTTGATATTATTCATCCCTCTCAAAGCAAAACTCCTACAAAAAAAAAGCATTCTGCCTTCTTTGCTTCCAATTCTACTCCCGTTCTTTCTTAACTCCTTATATTCTGATTTTCAACCCCATCTTTCAAATGAAACTTCTATTCTCAAAGTTAAAAGTTATCTAATATTAAATCCATCTAAAAATAAAAGTATGGGATGAGAAAGTGGATGCATTAGGAGAAAGGGGAAGGGAGAGATAGAATGGGATAAATTATCACACATAAAAGAAGTGTAAAAGTTCATTGTTGTTTTTTAGCCCCTATCTTCCATCTTGGAATTAATACTAAATATTGGTTCCAAGGCAGAAGAGTGGTAAGGGGAAGGTTGTTAGGTTAAATGATTTGACCAGGGTCACACAGTTAGGAAGTCTGAAGTCAAATTTGAACCCAGGACCTCTCATCTCTAGACCTGGCTTTCAATCTACTGAGCCACCTAGCTGCCCTGCAAAAGAGTTTTTATGATGAATGAGAAGAGTGGCTGGGAGGGGAAGGGGTACTAACAATGCTTGAACCTTTAACCTTGAGCTCTTATCAGAATTGGCTCAAAGAAGGGAAAATGTACTTAGTGAGTTGGGTATAAAAGTCTATATTGCCCAACATGGAAGTAGAAGGAGAACAAAAAAAGAGAAGGGGGAAGAGTTGATAGAAAAGAGTGCCAACTCTGGGAAGAGGCAATCATAAGCAAAACACTATTGAGGATGGACTGGATGAAAGTAGAGAGAAGGATAAAAAGGGCAAAAGTAGAATGGAGAGAAATAGTAATCATTTCTCATATATACTCATAAGGCCTTACTTCTCATATATATACATATATAAAAAATCAAGTCAAATTTATAAGAATACAAGTCATCCCCCACTGATAAAGGTCAAAGGCTATGAAAAAAGTTTTCAAATGAAGAAATCAAAACTATCTATTGTTATATGAAAACATGCTCTAAATCACTATTGATTCTAGAAATGCAAATTAAAAGAATTCTGAGATACCATCTCACACCTATCAGATTGTCTAATAAAACAGGAAAGGAAAATGACAAAAGTTGGAGGGGGTGTGGGAAAATTGAGACACTAAAGAACTGCTGATAAAGTTGTAGAGGAAAACAACTATTTTGAAGAGCAATATGGGATAATGAACAAAGGGTTTGATCCAGGAATACCACCACTAGGTCTGTAACTCAAAAAGATTCTTTTAAAAATTAAAGGAGGTATATGTACAAAAATATTTATAGTAGTTCTTTTTGTGGTGGCAAAAAATTGGAAATTGAAGGGACATCCACCAAATGGGAAACAGCTGAACAAGTTGTGGTAGATGATTGAGATGAATTACTATTATGCTATAAGAAATGACAAGCAGAATGCTTCCAGAAAAACCTGTAAAGTCTTATATGAACTAATATGTAAAGTGAAGTGAGCAGAACCAGAACAGTAATATGTGATGATCAACTGTGAATGACAGATATTCTGAGTCACATAATGATCCAAGACAATTCTTTGGGACTTATGATGAAAAATACTATCCACCTTCAGAGAAAGAACTGATGGAATTTGAATGTAAATCTAAGCATATTTTTTATTTATTTTCTTCTTCTTAGTTTTTTTTTGGTCTCTGTTTTCTTTCAAAACATGACTAAGATGAAAATATTTTTTGCATGACTGCACATATATAACCTATATCAAATTGCTTGCCTTCTCAATGAGAGGTGAGGATTGTAAGGAAGAAAGTTTGAAACTCAAAATTTAAAAAGGATTGTTAAAGATTGTTTTTACATGTAACTGGAAAAAATAGCAATTGCCAAATTCAATGACCTTTTCTCAGTCCCCATCCTTCTTGATCTTTCTGCAGAATTTAACACTGTTGACCATTGTCTCCTAAATATCCTCTACTCTCTGGATTTCTTGATACTGCTTCCTATGAGTTTTCCAATTTGGCTGCTCATTTGCAGTCTCAAAGGATCATGGGATCATGGCTTTAGAGTTAGTAGGATCTTAGAAACCATTTACTCCAACCCCTAAATTCTATAAAGGAGATCAGCCACAAATGTTCCAAGTAACTTCAGAGGGTAAAGTAGTAAACATAATAGCAAAGTTAAATAGTAACAGGTGAAGTAGTAAAACTTACAGAGGGTAAAGTCTGAGGTAGGTCTTCATGATGTCAAACTAAGCTATTAGCATAGCATATATTATGCTATGCTAATTCTTCTTTATTCATCCATGCTCCAACTATGGGGTGTTCCCATGTCCTTTTCCTGGGCTCCCTTCCCTTCTTATTCTATATACTCTCTTGGTGTACTCATCAGTTCCCATTAGTTTATCATCTCTATGCATGACAGAGATTCCTAGATCTCCAGTTCCCATGCCATTTTCTCCCCTGACCACATCAATAACATTTCCAATTGTATGCTCTGTAGGCATTTCAGATTCTACATATCCAAAACAGAATTTGGCTTAACAAGATCTACTTGCTTTTCCTCACAGATGACACTTCAGCTCATAGTATCTCTCATTTGCTTAAGATGCAATTCAAACACTATCTTCTACAAAAACCTTTTCTAATTTTCTCTATTGCTAATGTCCTCTCTCCATAACTACCTCATATTTATCCATCATATTTTTATTTTATGTTCATTCTGCACACACCTATATATGTATGTCATGTCTCCCCCACTAGAATACAAGCTACATGATAGTAGCGATTGTTTCTTTTCTTGTCTTTGTGTTCTTAGAGCCTAGCAGAGTGCCTGGCACACATCAGGGACTTTTAAAAAGGCTTGTTGGTTATTGATGATCTTGAGGATCTTTACCATCTTGGTTGCTCTTCTCTGGATGTTCTATAACTTGTCAAATGTGCTTGCTAAAGCTGTTTCCTATTTTCATGAAAGATATTCCACATTCTGGACACAGGAGTTAGCCAGTGGCATGGGAATGGGAGATGTCGTGCAGTGTGTTAGGGAACAGAGAGAAAGCCCATTTGTCTGGTTTGTAGAGTGCAGAAAGCTGAGTAATGTATAATGACATTAGAAAGATGAGTTGGGGCTAGCCTGTTAGGAGCTTTAAAAGCTAAGTAGAGGAGTTTTTATTTGATCTAAGAGGTGAAAGGGAACTACTGGCATTTATTGAGTAGAGAGAAGCACATGACCAGATCTATACTTAAAGAGAATCACTTTAAAAGCTCCATAGACTAGAATAGAGGGGGATCTTGGGATGGGAAGTCTAACTAGAAAGCCATTGGAATAGTTTGTATGAGAAGTATTAAAAGCCTGAATCAAGGTGGTGGCTACATAGGTGGATAGAAAGAATGAAACGAGGATTTAAAAGGTATTGTAGAGACAGAAACATTAAGATTTGTCAACCAGTTATATAAGTGGGATGAGGAGGTAAGGATAATGTTGAGTTTATGAGCCCGAGAGGCTGGAAGAATGAGATTACCTTCAACAGAAATAAAGAAGTTTGGTAGAGGGTTGGAAGATAGAGATAAAGAATTCTGATTTGGGCGTGTTGTCTTTAAAATGTCTCTAAGGCATCCAGTTTGAAATTCTGGGTAATCTTGGATGGAAGTTCAAGAGAGAGCCTATAGCTTGATATATAGATCTCTGCCGCACAGAAGCTGATGAGGTCACCAAGAAACACAGCTTAAAAAGAAATGAAAAGAAATCTCAGGGCAGAGCCTGGGAATATCCACAGTTGGGGGATGAGGGTAATATTTATGATAGGCCAACAAAGAAAACAGGATTGTCAGGCAGATCGTAGGAAAACTAGGAGAGATTAGTGTCATAGAATATTCAGGGGGAAAAGACCAACCATGTCAAATAAGGCAGAATGGTAATGAAGGATGAACAGGCTGAAGAGGATCATTAGATTTGTCAATTTAGAGATTGTTGATAACTTTGAAAGGAAAGTTTTATTTGAGTAATAGAGTCAGACACCAGCTGGCAAAGAATTGAGAAGTGACTAACAAGAGAGGAGGAATTGAAGCAGGGGTGTGCTGGTAAAAATTTAACAATGAGTTCTCCAAAAAACAAACTGTACCCATTGTTAGGGTCCGTTTAGGGGCCAAAGGAACAGAACAGACACTGCAATCAGCACAGAGAGGTAGTTTATTGAAACACACTTCCACACACGTAGGGAGGATCCCAAGGCAGGTTTTCCCCGAAGCAATTTTAAGGCAGGCTTATATACCCATGGAGCTTACCAAGGGTCAAGGTGGTTATCACACGGGGTGGAGAGAGGTCAAGGTGGTTATCACACAGGGTTCGTTGGTTTAGGGAGGGTGCTTATCTACACCAGGTACGTTGGCCTAGCACCGGGTTCGTTGGCCTAGTTCCCTTTCATTATGACAAACTTTTAAGTTTAATGAGCATTATTCTCAATTTCTCAATCAATTTAAGTCTAGATAATCAACCAAACAACCAACCAAGTTCTGGTTTGTAGCCTTTGCCAATTTCCAATATGTAAATACTCACACTGAAAATTTGGTAATAAGCTTCTCTCAATTGCCCCCCCCCCCATAAACTGGCTCCAGCCCACTCCTGAACAACAGTCGACAAAAAGATGACCCATGCCATATGAAGAGCATCTGAAGGAACTGAGGAGATTTAACCTAGAGACGAGAAGCTTTAGCATAGTGACAGCAAGACAACTATCTTGAAGCGACTGAAGGGTTGTCAATAGAAAGATGAAATTTGTTCTACTTAGCCCCAGAGAAAAGTTGCAGGAAGAGAGGTTTAGGATTCTTGGAAGTAAAAACTTTCTAACAAATTGTGCTATCCAAAAGTAGATCAGGATACCTTAAATGGTAGTGAGTTCTCCCTCCTTTGGCTTCATTAAGCAAAGACTAGATTACTAATGATTTACATTTTTGAGGTTCTTGTTCAGACCCAGGTTCAGTTAGATGACTTCTGAGATCCTTTCTGACTCGGAGGTTGGCCCAGCCAACACAGCTGTTTTCTAAATTTGACCATCCATTTCTTAGACATTTGTCCAAGCTCTACCCCATACCTACACACTATATATATATATATATATATATATATATATATATATATATATATATATATCTACCTCTCAAAATTCTTATATTTTTTCAGCTAAACTCAGGCACCATTTCCATCCTCTATGAAATCCTTTGATTCTCTTCCCCTTGGCCTCAACTTCAAATTGTCTTAAGTTTACATATGTATATCTGTGTACTAAGTATATTACTTTCCATCTCACTCTCCACCCCTCTAAAATGCAAACTGTTGGGGTACTTAGGTAGCAAAGTGGAGAGAAAAGCAGGCGAGGAGTCTGGAAGACCTGAGTTCAAATATGACCTGAGATACTTCCTAGCTATGTGACCCTGTGCAAGTCACAATCTCAGTTACCCACCTTTTGCCACTCTTCTGCCTTAGAACTGACACTAAGACAAAAGGTAAGGTTTAAAAATTTTTTTTATTAAATGTAAACTTTAATGCAAAGAACTGTTTTATTTTCATCTTTATATTGATGATTATATTCTCATCAGCCAACATAATGCATTGCATATTGCAGCCTCTTAATAAATACTCTTTAAAATTGAAAATGTTGATGTCAGGACCCTAACATGGATATTTTGATGATCATGTTCCTTACACTGGATGTGGCTAGGTGACACAGTAGATAGAGCTCTGGGCTTGGAATCAGGAAGACCTGAATTCAAATCCAAACTCAGATGCTTACTAGATGTGTGACCTTAGGTAAGTCACTAAACCCTGTTTGCTTCACTTTCATCACCTATAAAATGACCTGGAGAAGGCAATGGCAAACCACTCCATTATCTCGCTCAAGAAAAGCACAAATGGGATTGTGAAGAATTAGACACCGCTGAATGACAACCAAAAGCAACAATTCCTTACGCTTTACCATGGCTGCATTAATGAGTGCATTCCTCTGAGTCCCAGGATGTATGCTCTAGATAGGAATGGAAGGAATGACAAAGTCACCTGCCCAGGAGCCTTGGCTCCAAGAACCATAATCCTAGAAGATCCTTCATGATCTGTGCCTGCAATGCTCCCTGGTCCCAGTAGAGAGCATCAGAACCTAGGGACTCGAGCCAGACAAGGCTCTGAGCTCTGCCCTTCTCCCTTGGCTCATTCCTCTCCTCCACCACCTCAATCTGCCACGTCCCCATCACATAAACGCATATACATCCCTGCCTGCCTCCTCCTCCCGCCTGCCCTGGAGATGACCCCCTGCTCATTGCCATGGAGACATGCTGGGTAACAGGTGCCACTGACAGGCGGCTGCTCCAATAAGGAATGGTCCTGCTCCTTATGAACCCCCTGAAAGGGAGTGGGGGTGGGAAATTGAAAACCTTGACTCCTGACCCTCTGACTTCAGATGAGCTCCTTCCCCTTTCCCAGGGGGGTGATCCTTCTCCCCTAAAAAAAAGCAGGCATGGGATTCCCAGCTGGGATTATGAACAAGAGATATGGTTCAAGGTCTTTCTGCATCCCACAGCAACATCCACATTGTGTGCTGGCATCTCTGCTGTGGGGTTTGGGATCATAAGCCAGAGCTCCATAACTATGCTTTGAATGTTATCTCCACGTTCCCCATAGGATCCAAGACAATGCATGCACTCCCTGGGCCCTCATTCAATGCTTTGGTCTGTATGTGTGCAGATAATGTAAGGATGAATGTTCTGTGAGTAATGCATCCATCATAGGTATGCATGTGGCCTTATGCAGGCTCACGAAGGCAGATGCTGGGGTGCACAAGGTGAGGCCATGAGCATTGTGTACTTTTTACAAAATGTTGCTTTTTTTCAATCAAATCTAACTCTTTGTGATCCCATTTGGGGTTTTCTTGGCAAAGATACTGGAGTGGTTTGCCATTTCCTCATTCAGCTCATTTTACAGATGAGGAAACTGAGGCAAACAAGCTTAAGTGATTTGTTCAGAAGCTAGTAAGTGTCTGAGGCCAGATTTGAATTTCAGAGGATGTCTTCTTTATTCTAGACCCAGCCCACCATCCACTGGGCTACTTGGTTGCCAATATACAATATAGTAGAATTTAAAATCAGAATATAAAGTCAATTGGATTATCTAATCAAACACCATCATTTTACCAATGCAGAAACTGCTGCCAGTGGAGAGTGTGACTTACGCAAGGGAAATAGATGCTCTGGGAGACTGAGTGACTTTCAGAGATCCCAAGTGAAAGAGGAGGCATTCACAAGTGTAGGAGTCCTGACGCCAGACTATTAGGTATTTTCCACTAAACCAGTGGCTCCCTCTAACTTCTAGGGTCAAATCCCCTGGCATATAAAGCCCTTCACAATGTGACCTATTCTTACCTTTGCAATCTTAATCTCCTTTACTTCTCTCCATATGCTCTATCATTCAATGATCTTCAAACAGGGTACTTTGTCTCCTGACTGCAGGCCAATCTGTATATTGGCTGTTCCCTATGTGTGGAAACACAACTGAAAGTCACTTTCTGCAGGTCTCTCTTGGTCCCTGTTACTCCTGTACTTCCTCCCAAACTATCTTTTATTTAACTATACTGTATACATTGCATTTATTTGCTTTATATCTCCCCCATTAGAATATAAGCAATTTGCCAGTAGGAATTGTTTCATTCTCTTTATTTGTATTCACCGAGACTAGCACAGTGCTAGGAACATAGTTGTTGTTTGTCCTTCATATTCGAAGATGAAAGACATTTCTGCTTTTGGGATATGGTGATGCCATGACTTGCCAGCGAATTGGGTTTAAGTGAGGCAAAGTTGCACAAAATTGTTGGCCTCTCACTCTCTCTAGAGTCCAGTAGCAGGACAAAAGTCAAGATGACAGATGATGCCTTGTAATATAGTTGATAATCTTGGTGTCTTCGATGACTGGCCAAGATCTGAGCACTCCACAGACCATATTTTGTAGCCTTCTTGGCCATTGGAGAAAACCATTCTCATCTGCCCATTCCACCAGGGGAAATCTTCACATGTTTGGGGTAGAAATCTCCCTAACTCACCAGTAGGTTTGAACCCTGTCAGTTATTCTCAATCTGGTTTATCCCACCTATTGAGATGGTTTTAATGTGTGTGTGTGTGGCTGCTGTGTGTGCTACAGTATCTTGAAGCCATAGTTAGGTGAAAAGTAGACATCAATGAATGAGCAAGTCTGGAAAAAGTTTAGAGGCGCTAATCCTCCCTGAACATCTCAGAGTAATTGCTTAATAAATATTTGTTGATTGATTAATATTGCTTTCCCCTTGGAGTATGCCTTCCTTTCATCTACTCTATTTACTTTGAATATTTATGCAGTTTTCTCCCTTTAGTAAGTGAGCTTTTTGAAGATAAGGATAGTGTTTTTGTTCTTTTTTGTGTCCCAAGCTTACCAAAGTGTCTAGCACACAGTAATTAATAAATGTTTACTGACTGAGTTTATCACACCACTTCATTTTGAACTCAAGACATTACCAAACTTGACAGTCACCAGCCTTGTATGTGAATGACTTTTGGCTATTTCCAAAAATGAAAAGCAGTTTCAAGGAATGGAGATTAGCTACCAGGGAAGGTATTTCAAATACCTGCTGCAAATTTTAAGGCCAAGTTCCTTGAACAATTTCCTAAAGAAAAAGAAGTATTAAAGTGACTACTGTGAAAAGGACAACACTCCTCTTTTCCAGGGAGATGCATTAGTTCTGGTATTTTTTAAAAAAACACATTACTTTTAAAAAATAATCACCCTACTTTTCTAATTATATCTGTATGAGATATATGTATTTCTTGGAGTGGGGGGGAAAGTATCATATGTCTGTGTGTTGGAAAATACATATGCCAAAATGCATATCTGTGTGAGCAGGAGTGAGTATGCAAACCTTCATAGGCTTCTGTGCTTATATATACATATATGGCCATGTACTTAAACATACACACACATATGTATGTGTGCCAAGTATCTGTCAATTTGTATAATTCTATGAATATGTTAGGTGTCTGTCTAGATGTGTATATGTTTGTGTATGCTGATGTCCCAGACCATCAACCTAACCATATCTGCTCCCTGAGAGTCAGTTGGGCTACTGCGGCAAATTCCCCACAATGACGTAAAATCAGAGGATTTATTTGTCTTGTGATTCTAGCTCAAAATTATCTTGCATAAGCTACTACTTTGGGGGGGTCTTATTTGTAAAATGAAGGGTTTGGATTCCTACAGCCCCTTCCCAAATCTAAATTCTATAACTTATATACATGTATTATTAGGATTAATTTTTTGTTTCACTTTGGGGCTGAGATGGGAGGGCAGAGTGGTGATCTAAAGGTGCTAGGTGAAACTTCTTTTGACAAACTATGTGACATGGGACAGGAAACTTTATCCCTTTAAGACATCAGGTAGATAGATAGATAGGTGGATGGATTGGATGGACAGATGGATGGAGAGATAGAGATAGATGGATAGAGACAGACAGACAGATAGATAGACAGACAGACAGGCAGACAGACAGACAGACAGACAGACAGACAGACAGACAGACAGATAGATAGATAGATAGATAGATAGATAGATAGATAGATAGATAGATAGATAGATGGATGGATGGATGTATGGATGGATCGACTGGATGGACAGATGGATGGAGTGACAGAGAGATGGATATATACAGACAGATAGATATAGATGGATGGATGGATAGATGATAGATAGATAGATAGATAGATAGATAGATAGATAGATAGATAGATAGATAGATAGATAAAGGGACTGAGACTGAGTCTTTTACAGCTCTAAATCTAGGATACTTTGAACTCCAAGAGTAGTCCCATATGCTTGGAGCTAGGCTGGAGTCAGACCAACCTTTGAGCTGATGGAAAGAGGAGATGAGATTCCCTAGGGCATTTATTTGCCCTCTGCCCTTATAAAGTATGCAAGTAGAATTCAATGTCCAAAAGAACCCCTTTGTGTGTGAACAGCTGCCTATGTATATCCCCTGAGGGAGTCAGTTTACAAAGGTCAGTGGTGTGATAGTGAACAGATAAATTATAACAACACATTGCCCCTACTCATAGGAGTTTACTATAAATTGCTTATAGTCATATAGGGCGTTAAAGTTTGCAGCACACTTTTCTCACAGCAGCCCAACCAAGTGATAGAATAAAAGTATTCATATATACATATGTGTACATGTATATATAATAGAATTCATTATCCCTAATATGGTATTGTCTAATGAACACCACCTTGAAGTCAAAAGACCTGGGTTCAAATTGCAGCTCTGCTTCATACTAGATGTAAGACCTCAGGCAAGTCATTTCTTTCTCTTTGAACTTTAAGCATCCCAATTTTTAAAACGGAATTCGACAATAGTTTGTGTTACTTACCTCACAAAATTGTTGACATATCAAATGAGATCATTTATATAATACTTGGTAACTATAAAATGCTACAAAAATGAAAGCTATTATTATTATTCCTTCCCACTCCACCTAAGAGCTCTTCTTCTCCCTGCTGGGCAGCGTGGGGGAAGGAATGCCCATCGCCTACACAGCAGTGCCTGGCTTAGAACCAGCACCAATACCACATTCCACACCCCCAGCTACCCTGGCTGTTGCCTGGGGAGGGGGGGGGGATCAGGGGGATCAAAGAGCCAAAGCTTGCCTTTCCCAGTTCCTACTATAATGACCTATGTACTGTATTCTCAGAGATAGCCTATTCTAGACCTTAACCCCAGATCTCTGGGAAACATGTGGATCATAGTTTGTTTGATTTTTACTAGGAAGGGCCCTTATGGAGGTTCTGATCCAACATGGATAATAATGCAGTCATCAAATATAGCACTTCAGTTAACAGCAGACTTTTGTCACAGAAATCTTGTGAAATGGGAAGGACAAATCTTATTTTCTCCAGCTTATAGATGAGAAAACTGAGGCTACAAAAAAATAAAAGTTTCCCAACAACCTTTCACTTTAAATGCCAGTGCCAGGACTCAGAACTAGGAGTTTTGACTCCAAGTTCAATGGTCTTTCCAGTAAAACTCTCCCATGGATACTACCTTTGTGGAGGGCTAAAAGAATCTGGTTTTCTTTGTCTAGATCAATCCATAAAAATCCAACTAAAGGCAATAGAGTTTACACAGGATCTTGAAGGAGGTGAAGATGGGAAACTTCTAGCTTTAGATCTAATGGTCTCAGAACTTTAAAAGCAAAAGGATAAACAGATGGAGAGAGTATGGGGGACGAGTCCTTTCCAGGTAAGAAAAATTCCCTATTAACTCTAATATATGCAGTGAAAAAATAACAGTCAGAGATACCTAGCCCATATCCCTCAGTTCTGAGGATAAGTTTTTGTGAGAGGCTTCTCTTGGCTCTTGAAATGAATATATCCTTCAGTGGGGTGTGTAAAAGAGACATATAGGAAAGGAAGGGAGGGAATAGAAGGATACTTTCCCAGAAAATCATCCTAGCAATTCTAAAAGGCAGCGTGAGGGAATGGAAAGAAAGTCCTCATCCTGGGTTTGAAGTCCTGGATTCAAATCCCAGCTCTTCCACTCATTAACTATATCAAGTTATTAATACTCCCAAATCCCCAGCTCTCTGATTCATAAAACTGGAAAGAAGATGTTCTTAAGTGTCTATTCCATCTGTAAATCCTATAGTCTTAATCCTCTAATTCAGTTAATGTGATAAGGCATCACACAACCTAGCCTTCCCTCTCCTTTACCCAGTCCAAAAAAGATACCCAGGTACCTTCCCAGCTCAAAATTTAGATGACAAAATAATTTTCCTCCCCATCCAATCAGATCTTCTCATTTGGACAGTCGAATTCCACCCAAATAAGAAGCTCCACCTCTTATCCTTTAAAGCCCAGTCCCCTTTCCATTGCACTCCTCTTCTAAACTTACAGTTGACTCCACCCAAGCCTGGTCCATTCTCTTTCTCATAAATCAGCTTTTTCTCTCCTCCACACCCACTGCAATCCAATCCCTTTTCTATCAGTGTGGCCCCTCCTACCTGACCTAACCCACCCCATCCCTTCATTAGGCTCTCCTTCCACCCATTCTAATCTCAGAAATTTAAAAATGTCTGACTATGAAAGAGCTTTTTTTGGTAAGAAAACTACTAAGATGGGGGGGGGGGGTGGATTTGAAGCACCAAGATCTTCCATGTCAATGAAGTATGAGCATCCACAAATATTCTTCCATACATCTGCCCAGAGACTAGTCAAGTGGCTCAGAAATCCCCTGTAAGAAATTCTCAAAAATTATCCAAAGTTACTTAAACTTTTAAATTTTTTATTTTAATAACAACTTTCCATGTAAGTTTTCTGAAGTTATATGATCCATAATGCCTCCCTCCCTTTTTCCTTCCCTCTCCCTGGACCTGACAAGCAATTCAATCATGATCATTTATGTATTGTCATGCAAAACATTTACTTGAACTTTTAAAAGGACTTTCAAAAGTAGATTGAACAGGGTTACTAAGAAATTAAAGGACCATGACAAAGTTGCAGAAAAACAATTGGAAGTACCTCTCAATATCTCTATGATATTTTTTAATGCTCTGAGAGAGAGCATCACAGAGACATTGAAGGAGGTCCAGAAACCCTGAGAAAACAGATGAAAACAGCTGAAAGCACCCAATTACAGAGACACTGAAAAAAAAATCTATCAGAGATACTATATTACTGAGATATTACCACATTACCACAAAAGCTCTGAATGCTGAATGTCAGAGTCATAAAGAGAAATGAATCACTTGCCAAAGGGAAAAGAGCTATCTATCATCTAACTAGTTGTATGATCTTTGACAAGTCAGGACCTTTCTAAGTTTCAGTTTCTTCACCTGAAGAATAAAGGAAGTGGGACAGTTGATTTATATCTACAAGGTTCATTATGGCTCCAATATAGGATAACTCTCAAATTCAGAGATGTTTTCATTTCTGGAGACTTAAGTTGCCACAGCAAACTCAGTGCAATCTTTCCAAAGTTACTTGAAAACCTTTCATCAAAATACTTGATCTTGAGAATCCATAAACCTTTCCTTGGGATTCATTCTTCTTTGAAATTCAGGTCTATTGGGTCATGGATGTGTAGAGGCTCTTTCTACCTATCTCTTCTACCTGCTCCAAGATTCGTTTTAGTTCTTGCCCATCAGGAGACCGCAGGTTTCCGAAAGCCCTTCTTAGGAATATCAGTTAACTCACTGAGGAGCATAAAAGGGCTTCCTGTCAGGATAGGATGGACTGGCTCTTCAAAGACAGACCAGAAAAATGCAAGGGCATAGGCCTCCCAGAGAGATTATAGCTGGAGAAATTGGAAGAGGGGGCTTGGATTTGAGAGGAACTTGGGCCCCTGTAGTGAGAACGATTTGGGAAGACACTTGGATGGAGATTTGTTGAGGGTACCGCTGCTCTGAGAGGGTTAGTAATTTCAGTGGCAAAGCAACACTGTTTGGGGTCTTCCTGGTGGGGGGGAGTCTGTCATGGGTAGTAAACTGTTGCTAGGCTGGTGGCTACTAGGGACACCGACTACTGGAAAAGAAGGGTCTGGGAAGATTTGGTCATCGTTAGAGAGGGGAATACGATAGGTAGTTATTCTTTTTGGAAAGAGCCCGAGGACACTGATTGTTGGTAAGAAGAGCCACGGAGGCTGCAGGGACACCAGTTCCAGAACCTGGACAAGAGGGTGGGTTGGTGGAGACGGCTCAGCTTGGGCCAGTGGGCACGCCCTGCCCGAGGCTGCAGTGCCCGTTCTCGCCAGCTGGCCCCGGGCCCCGCCCGACCCCCTCCCGCCATTTCGGGTCGACGTGGGGTGCGCCCCAAGCCCCGCTGCTGAGCCAGCTGCCTCCCTTAGCTCCACACCCGAGCCCGGCCGGCTGCGCTCCCGAGGGAGCAGGCGGAACGCACCACGGTAGCTGGAGGGGTGGGGGGGGGGAATAGGAAACAGGGGGGAGCGAGGAATGCGGCAGCCTGCTCCCCCCCCTCCGCCTGGCCCAACCCCCCGTTACCCCCCCCTCCTCCGCCAGCCGAATGGTCTGCTCCGAGCGCCCTATTTAATCCCCGCGACTGCAGCAGCGCCGGCTCCCTCCCCGTCCCCGCCTCGGCCCCGGGCTCCGTTGCGGCTCGGGGGACGCTCTTTCCGCCAAGACCGTCATCGGACCCCCCCCTCCTCCGCCCCTCCTCCCTGCCTCGGGGGACCCAGGCTCGCCAGCGCCCAGCCAGGGAGCCGGCCGGGAAGCGCGATGGGGGCACCCACCGCCCTGCCCCTGCTACTGCTGCTCGCCTGCTGCTGTGCGCCCGGCGGGGCCAACCTCTCCCAGGACGGTGAGTGAGGGAGGGGGCGGCAAGGGTGGCGGGGAGGAAGGGGCGGGGAGGGACCCAAGGAGGGGGTGGAGAGCCTGTTGGCTTTGTTAGGTATCCAGGGTTATAAGTAGCCAGCTGCTTGCTGTTATCCTTGTATCTGTCTGGTCTCTTTGGGCATCTCTGTGTGCATCTCGGGGTGTGTGCATCCCGGGGCGTAACGGTGTGTGCATCCCCAGTGTCCATATTTCGAAAATGTATGTCTGCCTGTCGAGTCTGATGTTTCTATTTCTGGGTTTCTTCTACTGCTGTGTGCGTGTGTTGGTGTCCGTGTGTATATCTGGGTGTGTGTCTGTGTTGGTGTCTGGTTCTGCGTCTCTGTGTCAGTGTCTGTGTGTATGTCTGTGTCGGGGTGTGTTGGGGGCGGGGTGAATTTCCGTCTGTGTGTTTTCTGTTAGGGTGTGTGTCGTGTATGGGGTGTTGTGTCTGTGTGCCTGTATGTGTATCTGTAGGGACTGAGCGGCCAGTAAGATTCCCCGGACTGCTGTATGCAAACATCACCACCACCACCACTACCCCCCACCCCCTTCAGCCCCTCCGCCTGGCGGGCTAGGGAGGGGGACAGGGCGAGGCTGTAGAGGGGGGCGTGGGGGAAGGAGGGGGGAGCTTCTCCACGGAGCAAAACAACAACACGGGGGCTAGGGATGGGGGGACTCTTGGGACCCAGGGTTGCAGCATCATCTGACCAAGGCGAGGGCTCGGAAACCCAAACAAGAGGTCAGATCTTAGTCGTAACGAAGCGAAGATCGCAGATAAAAGGGGCTGTGAAAGATCTGAGAGCCTGGGGATGGCTGAAAAGCCCAGTGCTCCTCTGGATTAGAGATGGCATTGATTTCTTCCTTTCCATGGAACTTAGGTAGCACCCTGTTAGTCTGGTGATCCAAGCCTCCTTCGGGTGGCGAAGGGAAGGAAAAGAAGGCAGATGAACCTGAGGTGGTGGGAAGGGGATCCGCGGGGAGAAGGAAGAAAAAGGGGAGACTGTCCAGGGGTGAAGGTACGTGGGTAAAGGCCCCTCCCGCTCTGGGCTGGGCTATGTAGGTCAACTTGGAAAGGACCGCTGGGCCGTCTGAAAGCCACGGTTAATAGGGAGATAGCCTGTTTGTTATTTTGGAGGGGGTGGGGGATTAGGGTCCTTGAAAGGAGATTGGCCTGACAAGGTACTAAAGGAATGCATCCTCCCTTCCCTTCCATCCCTATCATGGCGGGGGGGTGGGGGGGTGAGGGGAGGATTGTGAAGAACGGAGGGGAATTGGACCGCAGCGGAGCCCAGGATGGAGTGGGGGGGGGGGGCGCTGTGCCAGGCCAGATGCCAGCGGAGAGCAGAGGGAACCGCAGGGGAGGAGACAGTCGAGGCGACTCCAGGACTTCGGACCGGATTGCTACTGGGGCTGGGCAGAGGGCGGGGCAGAGAGGTGGGAAGTAGAGGAGGGGTTTACAAGTGGGGAGGGGGTGAGGGAGGAAGAGAGAAATAAAAGAGCCCGGGAGAACGTTTAAGAATACTGAGGAGCGGTATGTTTCTGATCCCGCCCCTCCCTACACCCTCCTCCAGCCCCGCCTTCATCATGATGAAGGAGCTTCCCCCTGTCCGGGGACCCCGGGGAATCCCCTCCCAGCCTCTGCCAGCCTGAGTGGCTGGCTTGTTCCGCCCCTCTTATCCCCAATCCTCCCAGAAGACAGCGCTGGTCCCAGTTACCAGGGCGACACCAGTCCCTCCTCACATAAGGGGAACACCCCTTCTCAGTTCTTTCCCTTCCTCTCGGGAGCTGCGCTAACAACCCTAGACCCAGCTTGGGAGGCAAAAGGGGCAGTCAGGAGAAGCGGACGTCTAAAAAGTGCATTTTAGGATACTCTTACTTGCTGGGCCCTGCCTGTCAAACAACAGCAGCCCTTAGGCTCACCATTTCTTTATCCCATTCAGCTGTTAAGCGCCCGGTGTGGACCCACACCAGGTGTGACTGAGTGTGAGGCCAGCTAACAGGGGTATTTCAGGCTTCAGGAAGGGGAGCTAATGGAAACATAGGAGGTGTTAAATGTTGTGCAGTTAAATCTAGAAGCAAATGGAACTCTAAATCATTGCTTCTCTTATTTTTGTAAGGAGAAGAGATACTTTTGGTGGGATAGTATATACAGCTGGACTTGGAATCAGGAATATCTGAGTTCAGATTTCCTGCTTCTGATACTTATTAGCTGTGTAACCTTGGGCAAGTCACTTAACTGCTCTGTGCCTCAATTTCCCCATTTGTAAAATGAGTGAAATAATAGCACAGACCTCTCAGGACGGATGTGAGCTTGAAATGAGCATATTTGTAAAACACTTTGCAAACATTAAAGCATTATACAAATGCTACCTATTTATTAAGGTTTTTGTATTATTATCTCACTTTCCAGCTCCTGCTGCCAATGGCTTTGGTCCCTGAGCAACCTTTATGCTGGGCAGGGAGAAAATGTACTTTTTCCATATTAGTTTTATTTGCTATAAGGGTATTCTCCAAGTTTTTGTTTTTTTTAATTTATGAATAGGTGTAAAATTGAAGTTTTCTTTACTAGTCTGGTATTCATTTCTTCCTGAGCAATGGGTAAGTTGCTCATCAAACATCGACTAAGCCCAGGATAACAACTACTGTAGGGTATAAGGGCCAGGCAGTCCCAGGAAGATAGGGGATTAATGTTCAGGATCTTGCTACCTTTTTCCTGGAGACCTTGAGGGAGGTGGGAAGAAATAATACATAGAAGAGGTTATGAATTTAAGTGCCTACTTCATGGATCGTATGTGGATGAGGTGGGGGTTTGTGTGGCAAGGGGAGGAGTTAGGGAAAAAGTCCCCACCCCAGACTCAAAAATAGTTAGGAACCTGGCTGTAATCATGTGTTAAAGATTTTTGTTCTTCTTTAACCATCTAAGCCTTGATTTCCTCACATCTAAAATGAGTAGATTGGACTACATAGCCTCTAAGGTTCTTCCAGATCTTAACTCCTTATTGCTATTACTCTCTCCTCCCAAGTTTCCAGTCCTTTAACTTCTTTAGGTCCATCCCAGAATCACCATCATCATTATCTTTAACACCACCACTACCATAACAATATCTGAAAAACTTCCAAAGCCAAAGGAACTGGAAATGATGTTGAGAAATTGATGAAGAGGGCAGATGGCAAGCTGCATGCCCATTATATTGTTTACATTGATTGGAGGCAGAAGGGATGTCTTCCTAGAATCCCAAACGCAAATATTGAAGAGCTTGAAAAGCTGAGCAGAGATTGGAGGTTGACAATGACAGGGCATTTCTGAAACTGACCATGGTGTTAAAAGTATAAATGCTACCAAATTCCTAGGGCATCCAGAAATTATCTGTCTCCTCCCCTCCAATGGAGATTTGCACTGGCAGGATTGGCACTGGCAGGCCCCTGAAGTTGCCTTCACTTCACTGTAATTGTCCTCCAGGCTTAACACTGTATCTGAGGTTTTTTTTTTTCTCTTTAGGATATCTCTAGGAGGCTATGAGCTGATTTGGGAAAGAAATGAATATTATGGGAAGGCTTCATGTTAACTTGGTTCATGGTTCAAAGAAGCAACTCTGCCTTATGCTGTACTATTCTCTGCACCACCTTTCTCCCTGTTTGCTGACCTTCTGTCCATTGCTGTCCATTCTGCAGCCCTCTGGCCAGGTTCCCAGAGTGGAGAACATGCCCAGTGCGCAAAGGTGGGCCCAGCCAGCCCTGCCCACATTACTGTTTGGCAGAGCTTCACCACCCTGTTTTTGTCTCTTGTCATAGGCACAGCCCCTGGAGGATGATCTGTCTACTCATTGGATATTTAGCATAAGGAAACAAGGATACTCTAGATCAGGGGACTAGTTTGACCCAGGTAAAAAAGGCCTTTCTGGTATAGACTGCCCTACTGGGGATCAGTGATACAAGTGGAATGTCAGATGTATCACCAAAAGCTGTGATTCAAATTCTATTGTAACTTCTCCTAGAAGGGAGGAAGGACTGTTGACTCTCATGATTTCCTCAAGGTTGATGGTCAAAGCAAACAGATGGAAAAGTGTATGTTCATTTGTACTTTACTCTCATCGGGTTTTATCCCAAGTCCTTCTAGCAGAGAAGCAAAAATCAAGTCTACTGCTTTAAAGATTCTTTAATCAGTTTCCATATAATCTTTGATCAAAGAAAATTTCTGTCTTTGTGCATTGGTCAAGCAAACAAAGAAAGTGTACTTCTACCTGCTTCTTAGGCCAGTTGCTCTACAAGTTCCTATATGAGCCACTGTTAGTAGTCCCCTCTTGATCAAAGCAGCCAGAAAAAGATATGAATACAAACTTGGAGTAGCTTTCTCCTTTGGCCACACTCTGGGGAGAATCTTTACAGCCCTCCCTAAAGGACTAAACTCCTGGAGCTGTGAATGGTAGCATGATTCTTTGCTATTTCCCAATTCAGTCCATCTCTCCATCCTCTGTTACCTCATCTGTGATAAAAATTTCAACTGAGGATGATAATCCAGTTGCAGATTCTTCACTCTGAATGCAGGATCTGGGCTGTGTCAGGTCCATTTTGATTGATAATAACCTTAAGGATACATTCAGAGCTTGGAAAATGCTTTCCATTCATATTTTCTTGATACTTGTCACTTCCTGTTTAACTCTTGGCTACAGGCCTTCCTGTTCATAAGACTTCCAGTCAATAATAAGAAACAACTGATTTTAATGCCAGGGGTTGATGTCACACTAGTTTGGGGGACAGATGATTGTATGGGTTTTTTTTATTAATATCCTCATTTTACAACAGCTAGATTTCCCCACATCTGTTTCCTTCTACTTTCCTAGACATACATTCCCTATGACAAAGACTTTAAAGAATAAAGAAAAAGGGGAAGAAAAAATTAGCAAAATTAGTCAATATAATTTTTAAATTTGACATTGCTTGCAATGTTCCAACCTTGTTTCCTCTGGAAAGAGGCAGAGAGGAAGTGTTTTTTAAATCTGTTCTTGAGGACCAACTTTATTCTTTTTAATTTTTAAAGATCCATCTTCACTTGTTTTGTGGTTGACATGCTTTCCATTTACATTAATAAATTCAGTGTGTATATTGTTTTCATGCTTCTGTTTACTTCACTCTTCATCAGTTCATATAAGTCTGTGCATCTTTCTCTATATTTATCATGTTCAGTGTGTCTTACAGTACAGTAATATTCCATTGCATTCATATACCACAATTTGTTTAGCTATTCCTCACTCACTGGGCATCTACTTTGCTTCCATTTATTGCTACCAAAAAAGTGGTATTTTGGTGTACATAAAACCTTTTTTTCTTCTAATAACCTCCATCAGGTATATACCTAGCAGTGGAATTTCTTAGGCAAAGGATATGGATATTTTAGTCACTTTATTTGCATAAATTTGTTTTCCACAATGATTTTTTTACTAATTTCCAGAATGGTTATGCCGATTTATGGAAATTCTTATAAAGGTGGATGAATATAACAGTCAATAAAGAGCCAAGAGGGTGAGACCATGCCAGAAGGAATCAGTAAAATACTGATAAACATTCCATGTCATTGCAAATTATACTTCCCCAGTTCCTCCAACTGACTGATGATATTCATGTGAGTGTGAAGCATTTCACTAATTGTGGGTACTATTCTTTTCTTAGGAGGGGCAACCATTCCCTGTGTTTCCTAAATAAACTTTCTAGTCCCCCAACCTGGGCCATCCACTGCAATGCTGAGCACATCATTGTGGCCCCACCCTGAGAGCTCTGTATGATGGTGATTCATGTAGGGCTCCAGAGTACCCTAGAGTTTCTGTACTAGTACTAAAGAGGTTGCCTTCTCCTCAAAAAGACATACTATCCTACATGTCACTTGGAATGATTTAAGACCCAAATGTTCCATGTCAAAATGCACGTCCCAAAGATTTCTTAAATTATCTTTCTACCCAAACTCTCTCCCTTTCTTAACTTTCCTGTTACTATCTAGGATGCCACTATCCTACCAGTCACTCAGGCTCACAAGCTAGGTGTCATTCTCAACTATTCACTTCTCTCACCCTCTATATCCAATCAATTGTAAGATCCAGGCTTTTCAACTTTCATAAAATCTCTAATATCTCCCAAATGCCCCCATCTCATGTAACACTACTACCACCCTTGAACCTCCTTGAAACACCCTTTATCAGCTCCTTCCTGGGCTACCTTACATCTCATCACAGCACATTCCTGTGCTGCCTCACATCTCTTTCCACTTTCCACTCCACTCCATCTTCCACTCAACTGTCAAAGTGACCTTCCCAAAGCACAGATCTGACTTTCTCATTCCTGTATTAAGTAACCTCCAGTGATTCCCTATCACTTCCGGGTTCAAATATGGAATTCTCTGTTTGACTTTTAAAGCCCTTCATTCTATCTTTTTAGTCTTTTTATACCTTAGTCCCCTCAAAGTATTCCTTGATACAGTGACACAGGACTCCTTGCTGTTCTTCACATAGGATACTCCATTTTCTGATTCCCAACATTTTCACTGGCTATCTCCCATGCTGGGAACTCCTCTCCCTCTCAGTCTGTGCCTCCTGGCTCTCTTCAAGTCCTAGCTAAAATCCTACCTTCTACAGGGAGTCATTTCCAATCCTTAAAGATCTTAGTGCCTTCCTTTTTTGACTACCTTAATTTATCCTGCTTATATCTCATTTGTACAAAGTTATTTATATGTTTTCTCTCCCATTAGATTGTGAGCTCCTTGAGAGCAGGACTTTTTTGCCTCTTTTTTTGGTATACCCAGTGCCTAGCATCATGTCTTGCTTATAATTAGTACTTAATAAATGCTAGTTGATTGACTGACTAGTACAAGCCTTAAACTAACCTCTCCTTGGTGTGTTCTCCACATCTGGGTATAACTCCCTTGGGAGTGCAATTGATGGGATCGAACAAGAAACTTCAGGAGACTTGAATAAAATGATAGGTGTGTGGAGCCTGGAGGCAGTCCCTGCTGTCAGTTCTTTCTGTATGAACAGTCTGGCACAGCTGGCTGCCCCTCTCTACAAGTTTTCTACTTAGCCCAGTTTCCAGCCAAACTAGTAATGCTCTGAGCTCTCCATGGTGCTGCCTCCACCTTTGTAGCATTCTTCCTACTGCTCTAGGTGGTTCTGCAGACTTTCCAAATGCAGTCATTTCTCTCTACCCAGTGCTGCCCAAAGAACTAGGATGGGAGCTCCTGCTTGGTCCTGATCCCTATTTACTAGGAATAGATGAAAAAAAATTCAGGAACAGGAATCTATCTAGTCTAGTGATAGCTACCTCATATTTTTAAAAGCTGTCTAAGAAGCACAAAACTGAATAAGAAGAGAAGTCAGAGTCTTAAGAGGATATATGCAGGGCTATAGCTTGGAGGTCTTGGGGTGAATTTTGACCTCAAACACTTCTTAGTGATGTGACTGGGCAAGTCACCTAACCTGAATTGCCTAGCTCTTTCTACTCTTCTGTCTATTTAGTCTCAATTCAAAGACAAACGGTAAGAGTTATAAAAAGGGGGAAAAAAAAGGACATAGGTCACAGGAAAGGGGAAGGAAGAAAATAAATATTTTTAAGCACCTACTATGTCCCAGGCACTGTGGTAAGCACTTTACAAATATTGTCTCATTTGAGCTTTACAAGAGAAGAAGGTATTATTTCTATTTTACAGTTCAGGAAACTGAGGTGAACAGAGGTAAAGTAATTTGCCCAGAGTCACAAATCTAATAAGTATATGAGGCAAGGTTTGAACTCAGGCTCAATGTTTTATCCACTGTGCCACTTATCTGCCTCATAGTCATAGGATCCCAGATTTAGAACTGGAAGATATCTTAGAGTCCATCTGGTTCAATCTCGTCTTTTTAAAGATGAGGAAACTGAAGCTCAAGGACTTGTTCATAATTACAAAGGTAATAAGTGACAGAGCCAGGTCTTCTGACTTCAAATCCAGTGATATTTCCATTGTAACACACTGTCCCTGCCACTGTCATGAATGCCATCTTCAGCCTTAGAACCCTTTCCTAGTGTTCCTTCACAGATGGATTAAAAGCAAGACAGCATGAATCTGGCCCAGGGGCTGTGGGTAGCAGACAGATGGCACCATGCATATGCATGCAGTAACTACTAATATAAAACCCAAATGGAGGGCTTCTTATACGTCAACATACAGCCTCACCTGAGGCATCACAATGAAGTCCTCCCAACTGTCCTGTCAGGCTGGTCAAATGTCTATCATCCCTTACTGTCATATTTCTCTCCAGGCTCACAGGCAACCATAGGAACCGAAAACAAAGGATGCATTACAAGGATGGATTAGAGTGGGTGGCAAAAGACTGAAGTATGTTAGAGGCCTAGTAGAAAAGTATCAGTATCCTGACTCACGGTCTCACCCTCATAGCCTCCTTGAACAGAAACAAATTATTTGGAATATACATTCCATATCACCCCAAAATTCAAGTCCTTAAATAAAACCAAGTTGAAATTTCCTTAATCCAAGTTCCACTTTTTATCAATCAATCCATCAATCAACAACATCAATCAACAAACATTTATTAAGCACAACTATGATCTGAAGGTAAAAAAAACATGTCCCCTGCCCTCAAGAACCTTAAATTCTCTATGGGCAAGCATATACATATAAAAGAATATGGGAAACAATACAAATTCTATGCAATATAATTTAGAAGGAAGGCACAGGAAGACCAAGAAAGGACTCAGGAGATGGCATTTGATCTGAGCTTTGAAGGAAGCTAGGCATTTAAGAGGTATAAGGGAAGGGGAAGGAAATTTCATCCATAGAGTCAAAAAGACATATAAGAGATCGAACTCTTTCTGAGGAGCAGAAAGAAAATCAGTTTGGTTGAACCTCAGAATATGTGAAGATGATGTATAATAAATTGAGAAAGATAGGTTGGAGCCAGGTTGTGGAGCACTTTAAATGTTTTTATTCACTCCTTAAGGTAATGGGGAACTTCTAGAGTTATTGAGCAGGAAAGTAACATGGTCAGGCATTTGCTTTAGGGACATCATTTTAGCAGCTGAGTGATGGCAGATTAGAGAGGAGAAAGACTTGGGTCAAAGAGACCAATTAGGAGACTATTGCAGATATCCACAGGAGAGGTCCTGAGGGTTGGAATTGGGGTGGTGGCCATATGAATAGAGAGAAGTAGACTGATGGAGAGGACATTGTGTAGGTCAATTATGTAATGATATTGAATGTGTCAGGAAGCAAGAGTTTCAGCCACTGCCAAATGGACTTGGCTCTCTGCCCCCTGACCAGATCTTCACACCTCATCAGAACATCCAGCCAAGTCTTCACCTTTTCCTTTCTTCTTTCATCTCAATTCTTATTCCAGTCAGGATTTAGGCCCTATTGTGGGACTCTGGGGTGCCATTCCCAGTTCTTTCAGTCATCATACCTCAGTTTCCTCATTTAAAGTAGAGGAAATTCCCGTTATTCAGAAACAAATCTGGTCACTCAAAAGGAGTGGACTGTTTTCCTACACCTCCAACTGTACTTTCTACTCTTTGGGGTTCTTTAACCCCTCATGGCCCACTTGCTACCTTTTGCTAGAGTTCAATAAGAGAAGGGAGCTTAATGGAGATTGAGAAGACCTAGGCTAAAATAGTCTCTCTTCTGAGGACTCCCGTTTTTGTTCCTCTGTAAGGTTCCCTCTAATTGTCTATTGATTGCTAATTACACCACCTTTGGCTCATTTGCTTCCAGTTCAGGATCTGGAAGGTCAGGAACATCACCTTGCCCTGGGAAAGAAGCAAAGGAAGCCTGATGCCAACCATTCTCTTGTGAGCCAATCAATTCTTTTGCTTTCCTCAGCCTATTCTCCAATTTGTCCAGAGAAAATAAGGACAACAGTGAGAGCCCTCAATACCAAGATCCAGTAGGGATTCAGAGAAAAACATTATTCTCCCCTTTGTTCTATATTTTGGGTCCTAGAGTCCCTATATGAGAACTCTTATTGTGTTCTATTGTTATGTTGTGTTATAAATGGAGGAACTTTAAGGAGGGGAAAGTTCATGAAAGTGAATATAAAAGTGAGCATGAGAAAATCTTTCACTTGGTCCACTCTGACCTTCTGACCTTCAAGGGCAATCTAACACAGACTTCAACCAGAGAGCTAGACTTTTGAGGGGACCAGGGCCCATCTTGCTTACTAAACTGTATTTAGATAAGGGTCAGTGTTACTCATGATAGAAACAGACACTAGTCCTTAATACATAGAGTCTAGTCTTTAGGATATCTTTCAAAAGAGCCTACAGTTTACCATTTTCCTCTTTTATTCCATAATCTCACACAAATGCAAAACTTGCTTAGGCTTGGCTAGATTTTTATTATTGAACCAATATAGCTTGTTAAGACCAACTTTGTCCTAATCTCCAGAGACAGAGTAGGGCCCACTTTCTGAAGCATAATGTACTCTTGGTAGAAAAGATAATCTTCTATATCAAGGGGTCTTAGACTGGAATTTTGAAACTTGTTTGGGGGATGGGAAGTGGTTGTTCTGTTTTGTCTTTAAAATATTTTGATACTTCTATATCAATTTTTCTTTGTAATCCCCTATGTTTTATTTTAAACATTTTAAAACATCATTCTTTCTAGGGATCCATTTTTTGTCATTCAGTTGTTTTTTAGTCATATCCAACTCTTTGTTACCCCAGTTGAGGTTTTCTTGACAAACATACTGGAGTGATTTGCCATTTCCTTCTCCAGCTCATTTTACAAGAGCAACCTGAGGCAAACAAACTGCTAAAGGGGTTCATGACACAAAAAGGGTTAACAAACCCTTCAGGGTAGCTTAGAAGTGGCATCCAGGAGAGGACGATTACAGTGAAGGCCACCTAATTCCCAGAATCTAATACTGGACTTGGCACATAGTAGGCCCTTAATAAATGCTTAAGGAATTGAATTTCTTAGATAAAAGGGCCTTTTTGAGTAAGGATATAAAGAGGGACTCTATCTGAATCAAGATTTAGTATTGGATCAGAAAACATTTGGATACTTAGCAAGAGGATATTTAAGAAAGCAAAGATGTTTGCCTAGAAGAATGTTAGGGTTCATGAATCAGAGTATATTAGTGTCATGGGAAGACAGAGAAGTATGTACAATTTAACCGAAGAAACATTTGTAAAATACACACTATGAAAAGTGATAGATAATACCTACAGTCTAGACTTTATAGTTTCCTTGCCCTTAAAAAGCTTATATCAAGTGGGGGATAAAAGAACAGATAAGCATAGCCATAATACATGCTAAGGGCCATCTTGTGCAAAACCTTATTTGTGAAAAGCTTAATGACTGCCAGGAAGAGAGGACAGAAAGGGAAAAAAAGAACAGTGGTGGTATCAGTAGTAGCAAAAATGGTTATTCCTCTACAGCTGTATTGGTGAACCTGTGGCACACATGCCAGAGGGGACTGCTCCCTTCCCCTTCTCCACTATGCCTGAGGACATTGCTGACATCACCTGCTCCTCTGCCCAGCAACCCAATGGGAGCACTTCCTCCCTCCCCTGGCTAGGGTAAGGCACTGTTGGGTGGGTGGGTGGGGTGACTCACATGCACCATGAGGGTTGCAGTTTGGGCACTCAGTCTCTAAAAGGCTCACCATCACTGCTCTATAGCGATCCTCATTTCGAAAAGGACAGATGAAGAATGAGGATGGAGAAAAAATATTTGGAACTGCTGTTCTCTTTGTTTTCTTTCTTAAAGATAAGCTGTTCTTGTTTATTTCTTTTGATTTTTTCAGATTTTCCAACTCCTTTCCCATTCCAAACTTCTTTCTCTTCCCTATCCACATCTTACTTGCCCTGGAGCACCAGTAGACATGGATAAGATCAGAAAGGGTCTGAGAAGTGGCAACTCTGAGGATCCCATAAAGTAATGCTACATAAATGTGCAATTTGTTCTGGGCCTTGTATTCTAAACTAAGCTTCTTCTGCATTGAACTCCATTGTTTATCATTCCCCACCTCAGGGTGGCAATATCAGACTAAGATTCCATAATGACTTAATGTGAATAGTTAAAACCAGGAAAGGATGAATACGGATGTTGCAGACATTGGATTTGTTCTAGTGCCAACCTAAAATTCAGATTCATTCTTATCTTAAGTTTCTTAGACTGGGATTAAGGTGGTATACTGAAGTGAACTACACTTCAGCTTGGACTCCAAACTTAGGTGGGGGTAAATGGGGGGGAACCCCCACTTCAATACTCACATATTTTTTATATTTATCCTTTGTTGGATATCCCAACTTAGCCTTTGAAGGTAGAACCATAGCTTAGTATGCTGCAATAAAAAAGCTAAGACCTGGAAGAAAATAACTGATGCAGGTGAGTCACTGCTGAGCAATGTGTAAATATCTTTCCTCTTGGGTTGCAAATGCAAAGTCCTCACCCAACTCTGACCTAGCTAAAGAGTGTCTGCCCTCAAGGAAGCCAGTCCAAGACTTTCTCCCAGATCCAAACCCCTGAGAGCACTAATTAAATGGAAAATCAAAGTAACAGCTGTCCCCAACGCCTTCCCTGCCACCCACCTCCCTGTCTCTGCTTCTCTGAGTCTCAGGCAAGCTCTGAGAAGGCCCCTCTGCCAGCCTACTACAATCCCACTCCTGCCTCTGTGTAGTTCTCTCTCTCAAGAATAGGACATTCTCCTCTGCTTCTTTTTACCCCTTATGCTCCACTCCAGCTCCCACTTCACAATCTGTCCAGTATCTATCTCCTTCTTCTTTCTCCCAACTATGTAATATCTCTCTGCCTTTCTATCCCTGTCTTTTTCTCTTGATCTCTCTTTTTGTCTGACTGCCTGTCTCTCCCTCACTATCTTTTAGTCTGACTGTTTTTCTATCTCTGTCTGTGTCTCCATCCCTGTTCACTATCTCTTTCTGATGTCTGCTTCTCTGTCCCTTTCTTTCTTTATCCCTCTCTTTTTTTTGTCTGTCTCTGTCCCTTTTCTCTATCTCTGTCATTGTCCCTCTATTTTTGTTTCTCTATTTCTGCCTCTGTCTATCTGTCTCTAGACTGCTCTCTCTCTCATTTTCTATCTTCCTCTCTCTCCATCTGTCTTTTTCTATTTTTGTCTCTTGGTCTCCCTTTTTGACTCTTTGTCTCTATCCCCATCTCTATGTTTCTCTTTTTCTTATTGTCTGACTCTCTCTCTTTCTATCTCTGTCTCAATCTCTGAAATATCTGAAGTAATTCTCTATCTCTGCTTATACAAATTCTTTCTTCCTCATGCACCCTAGTTCCTAAAGATACAGGGACTGCTTTGCTCTCTGACTTCTTCCTCTGCAGGAGCTGAAATCTTCAAAAGAAAACTCCCAAGGCATAGAAGATCCACTGTACCCTACAACACTTTTTGTTTTGGCATTCCAAAGAAAGTAGTGGTTTGGAAATATGAGAGATGAAATCACTGTAGCTAGTTCCATCATTCATGAACTTAGAAATCAGACACTAAAGCTTGCAGTCAAAGGTACAAAACAGAAGTTACCTTCCCATGCAAACCTGACCCTTTTCCTAACTTCCGTTTATGCTGACAAAAGGTTATGTGGTACAAAGGGAAAAAAGTACACTGGCTTTGGAATCAAAGGATATGGGTTCAAATCCTGTCTATCACCAACTTGTTGGCCTTGGACAAACTATTTCACCTCATCTGTAAGATGAGGATATTATACTAGATGGCATCTAAAATGCCTTTCATTTCTAAATCAATGATTGCCTGGAATTACCATTATCCCGAGCTTGAAACCTGAGTCATCTTTGACTCTGACTTTGCCTCCCTCATTCATTCACTTGCTGGGTCCTGCCAAAACCAACCCCAAAATATTTAGAAGATTCTCCCTCTTTCTAACTCCCACTGCCTCCACCTCAGTCCAGGCTCTCATTACCTCTCTCTTGGGGCTACTGCAGATGGCCTCCTGATCTTCTTGCCTCTAACTCTCCCTACTCCAATCCATCTTTCATATCATTGCTAAGTGATCACTTTCCATTTGCTAATAGAACAAAGTAAAAACTCATGAGGCCTCTAGAATCTGGCTCCAGTCCACTCTTCTAGCCTTAATTCAGAGTACTCCTCTTTACACACTCTGTGTTCATATCAAGCTGCCTCCTTCCATTCTCATTCTGCCTTCTCTTTTCGGAGCCTTTGTTTACACTGTCTTCAGATGCCTGAAATAAATTCCACCTGCCATTCTACCTATTGAAATCCTTCCTTTCAAGCCTCTACTCAGCTTCTACTTCCTCTGTGAAGCCCCAGTGCCACCCCATGTAGAAATGATTTTTTCTCCTCAAATTTTCCCTAGAATCATGTATAGATTTTTGCTTTGCACTTATTGTCTAATTTGTATCAGAATTGTGTGCAGGTCATATTGCTCAGACTAGATTGTAAACTTTGAGGTCAAAGAATCACTATCTGATTTCATTTTTGTAATCCAAAAGTTATGTAAGTTAGCAAAATACTCCAATTTGGTGTGGTGGTGATGGGGGTGATGGAGGGATCAACTTGTCATTTCATTAGTGTACGGAACATTTGTTGAGAAATCCCTCCTCTACTCCTACCTGCCAGTGTAGATTAATCACTTAAAAGCATGCGTTGAATTGAACTGAATTAAGGGATGATCATAGAGATCTCCCCCATAGAGGGATGAGGGTCAGAAAAAAAGAGGAGAGTGAGTAAAATTATTCCAGAAGGGAGCTCTAAAACCTTGGCACTAGAGGAACAAGAGGGTTTGTTTTCAAAGATCTGCTAGAGGTAAGTGAGATTAGGATTAAGGGAAGAGATGATTTACAGATTTGGAGTATAGATTATATGCCAAAGGACAAAACTTGGAGCAATGGAAGAAAGTTGTTCTATGACAGATTTTGGTTTGGAACTTGAAAAACATTTTCTATTCATAAGTGGAATAAACTGCCTCAGTAGATAGCAAATCTGTCTTCACTAAGGGACTTCAAGCACAGGCTGGAAGACCACTTGGCAGGTATGTTGGAGAAAAGATTCCTAATCTGTAAAGGATGGACCAGATGGCGTAGGGGTTCCCTTTAAAGCTGAAATGCTGTTATTCTGTCTTTGATGCACTGGTAACTACCTAATAATATGATACAGGAGTATTAGATTATTTGATCACTATTAGAGGCAGTTGGTGAAATAGTGGATAGAATGTTGCATCTAGAGGCTAGAAGACCTTCAAATTTGACCTCACACACTTACTAGCTGTGTGACCTTGGGCAAGTTGCTTAAATCTATTTGCCTCAGTTTCCTCAACTGTAAAATTGGAATAATATGAGCATCTGCCTTGCAAGGTTGTGGCGACAATCAAATGAAAATAACATTTTTAAAAAGAAATTAGAAAACTGCCTAGCACATAGTGGGTGCTATATAAATGCTTATTTCCTTCCTCTTCCCTATTTCCTCTCCTTGATTCTGGGATAACCTGGGAATCTTATGTGGCTCAGTATAGAACAGTCAATTCTAGAGGGATCCCAGAAAACTTAGCTCAATTCAGATTTATAATGCTCAAGAAGACTTCTTTCTGAGAGACTGGAGAAGTTTCAGGTCCAAATTAATGGTTAAAGTTCTGTACCACTCCAGCTAAATTTACTTCTGCTTTCTGGATTGAGGAAGAGGAGGGTAGGCATCATTCAAAAAGTCTGTTTTTGTTAGGTTGTTACAAGCAAGAACAGTACAGGGAGGCTAGAACAAATCTAGAGGTTTATAGAGCTCTGTGCTACATCAGGTTTAGGGCAAACAGCAAACCAAGAGCTTAACAGTGAAGTACTGAAAGTACCACCCCTATTTACCAGCCACAGAAACCTACAATGCCTCCCAGATGCAGGGAGGAGAGAGAATAGAATTTGAGGTCCCAGAGAGCCTTAGCAGACATAGAGAAAAAGATAAACAAAGCTGGATGAGAGAATCAGAGAGCATCTGAGTGTGGAGAAGGAGGAGGAAACAAGAGGGAGGAAGACCTAGCATCCCAGTTACACAGGGGAACAGAGAGAAGGGAGCTTGGGTCAGGGAGGCTGGCAACTGGAGCATGACGATGTTGAAACGTGTGTGAGCTGAAGCACATCTGAGTTGAAATAAGGAGATCCTTTAGGAGATCCTGCTGCCTATGAGGGAAGAGAAGCCTATCCCCAAGGCAAAACATGAATGGATGGAAATCCAAGTGAAAAGACAGAAGATCCCAGATGGCAAAATGACTTTCTTTTTCATATAGAAGTGGCTTTTCATTTGGGAAACTATGGGTGGGATACCTGGAAATGGAGAAAGGAGATAAGAAGATAGGGGTGGTAAGGGACAGGGAGACTATTTTGGTACTAAGCCTTGTTAGGGGAAGATTTGTGAAATATTATACATTGATACCACATGTAGTTGACTTAAGAGTAGCTGAAGACTATTTATTGTATAGGGAAATCCTCTGGTCCAAACAGTACATATGATAATATATTTAGAGCTAAAAGGTTTATGAGAGATTATCCAGTTTAGTCCTCTCATTTTTCAGAAGAAGAAATGGAAGTACAAAGTGATTAATGATTTTTCCAGGTGTTTTTGACAGGTAGAGGGATAGATAGATTATGGATATATGTATGCATGCATGTATGTATATACATGTATATATATACAATGTATATACATGTATATACAAACAGTCCAGCCAGAATTAGAAGTCAGTTGACTCCTAATCTCATGCCTTTCCCATTACACCAATCTGGCATCCTTAAAGATAGCAGAAGCCACCATGATTGCTAAGGACCATTTCATCCCCATCAATCCACACATAATCTCTTCAATCAATGCTTGCAGAATAAGATGGAGAATAGGTTGGGTCATATCTCCCAAATATACTGACAGGAGCTGACAAAGAAGAAGGACAGGAGGCAAAGAGATGCTTGATTTAGAGAATAAGAAAAAGACTAAAAGACCTGAGGATCAGTCCTAATCCTGATTTTGTCATAACTACTTCTCTCACTTCGTGAGTTCTGAAAGTATCTTAAGAAGTTGAGGTCAGAAAAGAAAATGAGATCATCTGGGCAGGAAGCATCTAACACTGTACCAGTCACAGTGGGGGTGTGAGATCTAAAAGAAGGGCCCCTTCTCTATTCTCAGCCTCAGCCCCCATCACCTTTCTTTCTTAGAGATAATACTGCTCACCCACCTGTCGGGGTAGTCGTGAGGAATAACAAGTAGATAGAGAATCTTGTTAATAAGGTGTTAAGAAATGCTGAATCATCATTGCCATCACCATCATCATCATCATTGACATCAGCATCAACATCACATATTTTTCAGTAAACCTGATTCTCAACAACAGATTGTGTAAGTGAGACTATTTTATCAACCAGTGCCCAGGCTAGTCTGTGGATATGGAGAGAGATAAACAGAGAGAACAAAAAGATAGGAGAGAAAGAGACAGAGGGAGAAGGAGGAGAGAGAAGGTGGGAGATGAAGGAAGCAGGAAAGAGACAGACAGACACATAAAGCACATAGTTCCAAATGGTACAATGGAGAGTTCTTTTGGCTATGAAGTTAAAGGTTCTGAGCTCAATCCTGTCTCTAAAGCTCACAAGTTCTTATGTGACCTTGAGCAAATCATTTAAACCTTCCAGGACCTTAGTTTCTTCATCTGCAAAATGGGAGAGGTTAGACTAAATGGGTTCTGGGGTCCTTAGCTTTGTGATCTCACTTCCACTTAGAGGTACACTGTTCCTAAGTATGGTCCCAAAGTCTTTTGCATTATAATCCTTCAAATGAGAAATAGTACTGGACATAGTAGTCCATGCCTATAATCCCTTTCTACTGGTAAAGGCTGAGGCTAATGGATCCCTAAAGCTTGGGAGTCTGAACTTAAATAGGGTTAAAGCCAATTAGTTGTCTAGCACCAAAGCGTTGAGCTCCCAGGTAAGGGGGGATCCATCTAGCAAACTAGCCTAATATGGAATAAAGTGGATTGAAGTGTCCAGATGTGAAATTGAGTCCTTGAGAGACTGCTGCATTTCCAGCCATGGAGGTATAGGGAGACACAGTCTTATAACAGGAAAATGGGGGTAGGGAGAGAGAAGGAATCCTGGGGAGGAATTCTACAGCTAAGAAACCAAGGGTTGTATTGGCACTCTCCAATGACCTTCCTGGTGAAATACATTTAAAATAAATCCAAAACAAATTATTAGCTCTACCTTTAAAAGAAAATCTGATGGTGCCTCTATATGATTTAAAGAGATGTCAGCAAATTTTCTAGAGACCATAATGCTAGTTACCACCTCTGGCAACCACCTCATGACCCTTTAATTTGAACAATCAGTCAGGGAGAAATCAGTGGAGCTACTATAAGAACTACTGTGCCCTTTATAAAGCCCCAAAAAGGCAAGAACCCCTAATGAAATAAACCAGTAATTAAGAGGCCCCCTAGGGAACAAAAGGCTAACCACAAGATAGCATTAAACCTTTTAGTTTTAGCTGTAATATGATGATTTTTAAAACTGAGAATTTTGTTCCTTCTTTAATTAAGGATCCTTACCTTTCTAGGGTTCTTCAGGATATGTGAAGTATTTATTTATTCAGCACACATTTATTAACTCTTCTATGCTTTACATTGTGTTAAATTAGGGTAAAAAAGAGGAGATAGAAAGATAAAAAGAGAAGTCCTTCATCTCCAAAAACTTTATAATCGAATAAGGAGACAAAGATAAATATGATGCAAATTAGACTATAATGAGGAGTATAGGAGAGTATAATACGTTACCAGAAGATACAAGACAATGATTATTTCTAGTCGGAGACCAAGGACAGCTTCCTCAAGAGGCTTTTAAGGATGGTTGCATGTCAATAAGCACATATGGCGATAGGGTCTTACCAGGCCAAGGAAAGTTTATAAATGGAATGTGTGCCAGTTTTTCTAAAGCTTGAAAATTAAAGGTCCTTGGGCACAGTAATACAAAAATGTAACGAAATGAGTACAAATCCCTTTCCCCACCATTTAAGGCCAGAGAATTCAGCCCACTCTAAGAAAATCAAACATAAGGAAAGTGTGAAAGTTATGCTCAGATCCCAGAAATCCACTTCACAAATATAAGATGAGGAAGGACATTTAAACATCACATTGTCTAAGAACAGTCTGGGAGTCTGAGTGGATTGCAAGCTGAACATGAATCAAGAATGTGGCATGGCAGACATAAAAGCTAAACTCAGTTAGGCTGAGTTAAGAAAAGTGCATAGTATTTAGGATTAGGAAAGGAATAACCCCACTGTACTCATCTTTAGTCAAATGATATTCGTAATATTGCATTCAGGAGCCAGGTGGCCCAAATAGATAGAAAGCTGAACCTGGGAGTCAGGAAGCCCTGAAATCTAATCCTGCTTCAGACACTAGCTAGGTGACCATGGGCAAATTAATTAACCTTTATCTGCCTCAGCTTCTTTATCTGTGAAATGGGATAATAATAGCACTTATCATTCCAGCTTTGTTGTGATGACAGAATGAAATATTTGCAAAGGGCTCTACAGTCCTTAAAGTGAAAGTTTTAAGGTTTTTACCATAAATGCTAGTAATTGTTATTATTCTGAACCCACACTTTAAGAAAGACATTGATAATTGGAGAGTGTATAGAGAAAGATGACTAAAATAGTAAAAGGTTTCAAGCTCATGTCATATGAGAACTAGTTAAAGGAATGTTTAGCCTGGAGAAGAGAAGATGCAGTGACATGATAACTGTCTTTACTTATTAGAATGGCTATCCCAAGGAAAAGGGATTAGCTTGTCCTGCTTGACTGCACAGGGCAGAATTAGGAGCAATGAGTAGAATTTACAAATGCAGATTTACAACTAGAATTGTTCTGCTTCAGAAGTTAATGAGTCCTTGTTCACTAGAAATTTTAAAAAAAGTTGGGTGACTGTTTTGTCAGATACAGTAGTAGAGGGGAATTCTTTATGGGTCCTTCCAGCTCTTAACTATGCTGGGATTCTGAAAGATTCATTCTCTAGCAGAATAAAGGGCTCATACATACCACACCCTACCAGAAGAGGGCAGTGCAGGTAGCTGAAGACCCAGGGGGAACCCTCAATTCAGGATGATTGTCATGAAACTAGGAACAAAAACTAGGCAGTGGTGTGTGTGTGTGTGTGTGTGTGTGTGTGTGTGTGTGTGTGTGTGTGTGTGTGTGTGTGAGAGAGAGAGAGAGAGAGAGAGAGAGAGAGAGAGAGAGAGAGAGAGAGAGAGAGAGAGAGACAAAGAGAGACAAAGAGAGACAAAGAGAGACAAAGAGAGACAAAGAGAGAGAGAGACACAAAGAGAGACAGAGAAAGAGAGAGACAGAGAAAGACAGAGAGAGGGAGGGAGGGAGGGAGGGAGGGAGACAGAAAGAGACAGAATGGGAGAGAGGGAGAGATAGAGAATGGGAGAAAGGGAAAGACAGAAGGGAAGAGAGAGACAGACAGATACAAAGACAGAGGAAGGAAGAGAGAGACAGAGATAGAGACACAGAGACAGAGAAAGTGAGAGAGAGAGAGAGAGAGAGAGAGAGAGAGAGAGAGAGAGAGAGAGAGAGAGAAAGATTTAGGAGTTCTCAAAGGTGAGATAGAAGAAGCAAACTTTAAGAAATATTTTGCAGGCGTAGGGGTAGACTGTACAATTGCCTGCCCTATATTCTCCCTCAAAACAAATCTCATAGTTTCTTAAAATACTGCATGCACACCAAGAGCAGACCTAGACTGTCCCCTCCTGAGCCAATAAACATCACAGCTGTCAGATTTTTAAAAGAATTTGCACATCACCATACTCTTTACTCACTTGGCACATAGAGGAGACAGCCAGGAGTTAAGACATAGAGGAAGAGAGGGAGGACAGGTTAAATGAGCAGATGGGAAAAAAGAGGTGGGAAAAAAGAGGAAAAGAAGAGACAAGAGGAGCATAAATCCAGATGATTAAAAAGAATATAGCCCATTCTATATCTTTGCACAAATCCCTGCCTATTGCTGATGCTTAATAAATGTTTGTGGGTGATTATGATACCATCGACATCCATCCATATCCTACACAAAGTCCAAAAGTTAATTTATACTTGACTCTAGAATGCACTATGGGTTTTGTTTTTGTTTTGCTGAAGATTCACCTTTGTAATTATGTCTGGCTTAGATGGATATTAAAATGAATTTCCATTTCTGGAGAACTAAAGTAGGGGGGGGGAGGAATATAGCCCCAACCTGGGACTAAACATTTGCTATAAAAGGCAGTTTGTCAAAGTGAATAAAAAGCTGGCCTTAGAGTCAAGAAAACTCGAGTTCAAGTGCTACTTTTAACACATACATTATCCATGTGGGCAAGTCATTTAATCTCTTAGTGCACCAGGCAACTTTCATATATTATTAAAATAGAGATGTGGCTTCCTCCAGGGAGCTTTTCAACTGGGAATTCTCTACTTTGATAAAAATAATGCTAATAATAATAACTAGCATTTATATTGTGTCTACTATGTACCATCATGCACTGTGCTAGGGGGCTTTATAAATATTATTTCATTGAATAATCACAGGTCTTGATTCACATATAAATGATGTTCAAAAGAGTATATTATTCACATAACCCAAAATACACCATTTTAATTAATCACAAAAAACAAATTTTTATAAAGTATCTGCTATGTAGCACACACCAGAAGTTCAAAAAGTTGGGAGTGGAGCTCAGTGGATGGAGTGCCAGGTCAGTGCTGAGTTCAAATGTAACCTCAGATACTTCTTAGCCCTGTTATCCAGGAATCACTTAACCAGGATTGCCTAGCCCTTCTTTCCCTTCTGCTTTAGAATGGCTACTTATGGATTCTAGCATAAAAGTTAAGAATTTAAAGGGTAAGATAATGGAAAGAGCATTGAGCTTAGTGTCTGGAGACTCAGGATCCAGTCTTAGTTGTGATTTAAACACAGAAGGTGCTTAATAAATGCTTGTTGAATGAATAAATATGGTGTGTACAAGCTGAGTGACCAGAAGCAAGTTAGTTCACCTCTGGAATTTCATTTTCTAATTTGTAAAATGGAACTAATAACATCTGTACTGCCTAAATGATGGGATTATTGTGTGGATGATGCTTCATAATCCTCAAATCATAAATGTAATAGCCCATTCCCTGGTTGAGTTTACAACATAAGGAATGTGACACAAATAATTTCATTGCATTCCAGTGGAAAAAAGTGAGTATAGGGTCACAGGTTAAAAAAAAATAAAGCTGGGAAAAGGGTAAGAGATGGGATCAGCGATCTGGTGTGGTGGGGGAAAAAAACCATTAAGTTCAAATCCTACCTCTGTTACTACCTTTATGACAATAAAAGTTACTTAAACTCTCTGGGCTTCAATTATCTTCATCTATAAAATTAGGGGGCTAGATCTCCCCATATGGAGAATGCTAAATTGATGATTCTGTTGTTATTCAGTTATGTTCAACTCTTTGAAACCCCATTTGAACTTTTCTTTTCAAAGATACTGAAGTACTTTGCTATTTCCCTGGGCAGCTCGTTTTATAGATGAGGGAATTGAGGCCAAAAAAGGGTAAGTGACTTACCCAGGGTCACATAGCTAGTAAGTATTTAGGACTGGGTTTGAATTCAGATCCTCCTAATTATCCACGCAGCCACCTAGCTGCCATATATAATTATTCTATTAACATTTTTTTTAATCTAGCACAATTCAATTCAGCAAGCATTTTTAACGTCTATTATATACAAAGCATTTGGGAGGGAGTGGAATTCTTAATAGAGAAAAGTTCCTGGAAATGTCTTTTGATCTGATCTGGTAGAATTTCAACGGGAAGAAATGGGGGGTGAAGAGGGCAGGGTGTGGAAGAAAGGTCCTTCCAATCATATGGAGGTGGGAAAACAAGGACTATGAAAAGAGGATGTCAAGCAGTTTATCTTGGCTGGAATTTAGAGTACTGGTGGGAAAGGGTAGCTGGGAAGGGTATTGAGTTAAAGCCAAAAAGGTAGGATAACAATAGATTGTAGTCCTTAGTGTCAAGCTAAGAAATCTGGACTTTAAGTGTAAGGTTATAACCATCCATATCTTGTAAACAGTTGGTCTTGGATACAGCCTGTGTTCCCCAAATGTTCAAAACAAGGATTTGGACTTCAAGAAATTCACAAACCAAGCCAGTCCTTTAAGTAGGTACCTTACTCAAACCTATCAGTACAATCATATTGCCCCCCACTGTCCCTCAGGGCATCCCTTCCAGCCTGAGCAAGGGCAAGTGGGGAATATATTGTCTTCACCTCTCATGTTTTAGAAGATATAAAACAGATGTTGAGATGACTTGATTTTTCCTTCCTTTATTCTTTGGTGAGGACTCTCTCTCTCTCTCTCTCTCTCTCTCTCTCTCTCTCTCTCTCTCTCTCTCTCTCTCTCTCTCTCTCTGTCTCTCCCATCTCCCTCTCTCCCTCCCCCCCACTGTCCCTATATTTCATTCTCTCATTGGCTTCCTCTGCCTCTAAATCCCTGTTTTGTGATCTCCATCCCATCTCTCCTCAGTTCCTATAATTTCTGCCCCTTCCCTTTTATTCCCTTTACCCTACCTCTCCCTTCTTTCTCTTCAGCTCCCCCTGCACCCTGTCCTGGCACCCCCTTCACTTGCCCTCTATAACTTCATCTCCACTGCTTCTCCCCTGTGATCTTCCTCCTCTCTCTCCTCAGTCTCCTCATGTCTCTTGCTCCCCTTCTCTTTCTGCCCACCCTGTCCATCCTCTCCTCCCCCTTCTTCTTCTTCTCTCCCTCTCCTGTCTCCCCACTTCTTCCCTTCCTGATCCCTTTTTTCCTACCCCCACCACTCCAACTCTCCTCTTTCTCTCTAAACCCAAGCAGCCAAAATTGGCGGGAAATGCCTACTGGTTTCATTACTGCCGATTTCAGGGAGGTAGAATCTGCCTAGCAACTGATGATCTCACTGAAGACCTTGCAGATGATTGGCTTTCCCAGCAGCTGAGGAACAGAGAATGGATAATGTAAAATAAAGCTTTTTTATCTTCTTTTTTACCCTCCCCATCCCCATCCCATTACCCCAATCTCTGAAGACTGCAGTGCAAAAGGAAAAGAGCCGCCTACAAAGTCCTCACTAGCCAACCAGCTAGCTGCCCAGTGGGCGAGAGGTTATCAGGTTAATAAAAGGATAATAAACCTCAGGAGATGTCCATTTCTCTATTGGAGTGCCCCCAAGGGTCTATATAGTTGATCCCGTTTTGTTCATCCCCCCCTTTTTTTTTCAGCACTGACTAGAAGGAAAGCATAGACAGGTGTGCAGATGACCAGAGGCTGGGACAGACAGCTAATAGGCAGGCTGACAAAAAAAGGATCCAAAGAGGTCTAACCAGGCTGGGTTCAAGTCCCTGACTTGTATTTGGTGGCAGACCAATGAAAGTCAATCACTTCTCAGTACACTAGGCAGTCCTCTATGAAATCATAGCTCTGATTCAAATAAAACCAACAGCAAACAAACAAAAGAAAATTGGCTGAATCTAATACAATCAGTTATGCTCACATTTATATTTAACCTGACTTGTTAGTATAAGACATTACTAATAAGAAAACTAACCCCCTACCAAAGCAGAACTATACCTACTCTACATCTAGAATTTAGAGTACTAGAAAATTGTGTGGGGCATTGAAATTTTAAATGGGGGTTTGGGAGAGAGAGTTGAGGTTAAAGGGGGCAGGAGGGTAATGCAGATAACTGTGTAGCAAAAAGAGATCTTGTTCTTGAATTCAGAAAGAAGTGAATTCAGGTCTTACCTAAAGTCATACCTGGCTTCAAAAACTCACTTGCAGAGGTGAAGATACATGTGTGTGTGTGTATGTGTGTGTGTGTGTGTGTGTGTGTTTAATGGTATTCAAGGTCATTATGAGTCAATAGTGTAAATAAAAAGCTCTTACCCTGAATTAGTATCCAGAGTGATAGATATCATGATCAGGCTATACCTCCATTGGGTAGACTAGGCAACGAGCCCTAATCAGACCACATCTTGATTACTGGGTTCACTTCTGGGCACATATTTTAGGATAAGCATTAATAAAACTAACTAAGAATTAGAAATGTGCAAAAGTGGAATGGACTTGTTGGGTAATGAGATCCTTATCACTGAAAGTCTTCAAGTAAAGATTGGATGACTACTTTTCAGGAATGATGTTAAGAATTCTTGTTCCCCCAGGGGTTAATTTAGGTGACTTCTGAGGTTCTTTAGAACCCAGAGAATTTGTGAGTTGGTATTTAAATGATGAAGTGGAAATAGGAGATTTGTCTTTGGAATCAGGAAAACAAGCTATAGAGATATCCCTTCCACTTTGTAGGTTTTAGGGGCTAGACTCTCCCTCGATCTGGAAAATCCTGGTATATATTTTGGCCCCCCTTTCATACCTGAGGTCTGATTTTTTTCCCCTTTTATGGGATGTTTAAAGTACCTTGTTATAAAATTTGGGTTAAGTATTTGGTTGTAGGCTACATGTAGGTTAATGTTAATATTTCCAACCTTTGTGTGTCATATGCTTTTTATGTTCTTTTTTCAAACTTTAACTTTGTATTTATTTTAACTTTAAAAAAGAAATTGCAAATATTTATGATATTAAAAATAAAATATGTTGATATTTTACAAAAGTATATGTTATGTATTTTTGAGTTTCTAAAGTTTTCTGTACTGTCTACTGGCCTTTTGCAATCTTCAGCTTCTGTTTCTGCAACACTCCCACCAAAATTACTGTTTAGTTTCTTATGCTGTTCCATGATATAGCAAAACCACAGTGGGGTAAGTTGAGATATGGAAGGGATATCTGTACAGTTAACAAGTTTGCCCTTGGGTAAGTTACTCAAGGTCTCAGTTTGAATTAGGTGATTTCTGAGGTCCCTTCAAATGCGTACAGTCTAGGAGCCTGTGATAAACATTAACCTCCTTTTGTAATTTACCACCATACCATCTCCTAAGGGAACTCTACTAAGTCCTTCCAAATTCCATGAATCATTCTCGCCCATTAATATTTTAAAGAATCTGCCCTTCACAATGATTCAATTGCCTCTTCCTTCTTACCCTGAAAGGTCAGGCAGGACCCTAGAGGTAGAATATATCTAGGAATCATCTCTGGCAGAGATTCTTTCTTCTCCTCCATAACCCTCCCAACCCCTAATGGCAATAAGATTTAAGCACCTGGAACTCTGGATCCCACCATGGAGTTCCTTAGTTTTGAAATCTAGATTGACCCAGACAGTAGGGCTAGTAAAGTCCCATTCAGGCCTTGCCCAGGTTCCTTTACACTAATCTTTTTTAATATCCTTCCTGTTCCTTCCCTCATCTATTCATTCACTTTACTCCAGTTTTCTGATTCCTTTTTCTAACTATTTTCATGTATCTAAGGCTTCTATTCCCTGACTGAGCATCCTATGCCCTAATCTATGCCTCTATCCTCCTCCTTCACTTTTTCTCTCTCTTTCCTTTATTCCAATAGAAAAGGTTTCTACAGCCCAACCTTTCACCTGTGGAAAGGAATGGTGTCAGGTTCAAATGGGAGTGGGGACCACTAATCCAAATATAAGGATAGCCAAAGGCTGCAAATTGACTTAATTTTAAAATATACTTTCTATGCTTATTGTATTTTATTTATTTTGTTAAATATTTCCCAATTACATTTTAGCCTAATTCAGGCAGCTCTCTAGAGTGTTGCTGGCTGCCTGCTGTCTGTGTGTTTGACACCTTTGCTGTAAAGGAAAGAATTCCAGGGGAGGATATATGGAGGCTGTTTTGAATCTTAGAAAACCAAAACCCAGGGAGATTTCTTCCAGAAAAACTAAGGACTGAAGAACTAATATACAAAAGTTGAGACATTTTTACTAAGAAATTACACTTGTAATTTGGAAGCGATGAACTTGGGGCATTTGAGACGTAACTTCTTCCTAGCCAGTTCATGAGTATATAAATCTCAGGGTTCCAACCTTGCCTGCAATGTGTTGTGTGTGTGTGTGTGTGTGTGTGTGTGTGTGTGTGTGTGTGCGCGCGCGCGTGCACGAGAAACAGTGAGAGACCAGAGAGATGGAGAGATGGAGTTATAGTGATTTATTTAATGGAAAGGCCCTAAACTCAGAGTCAATTGACCTGAGTTCTAGTCGTACCCCTTCCATTAACTTTCAGTGAGAGGCATGAGGAAATCACTCTTCCTCTCCAAGCCTTGATAACACAATCTATAAAATAAGGAGGTTCAACTAAATTACTTCCCTTCTAGCTAAAGTTCTTTCATCCCCATTAAAGAAGGGTCCAAGGTAAGAGCCACAAGTAGCTAGACAGAAACTTGACCTGGGAACTATGAACTCCTGAATAGTAAGGGAAATAAAAAGACTATGCTTGGTCTTTATACCTGAGGGCTCCCCCCTTTGCTGGGAGAGCTCCCAATGCAAGTGTAGGTTTAGGAAGGGAAGTTGGTATGACTAAGAGAGCAGGAAGGCATTACCAGCAAGAGGTTAAGTCTTTGAAATGGTCTTTGTTTAGCCTAAAAGAGGAGAAGGTGGGGAGGGATTCTTAAGGGATTTGCTATAGGAGCCAGTTTGAGGTAGAGCTATATTAGATTAAATCAATTCATTGCCCTGATGCAACCAGGTCAAAAGTACTGGACCTGGAATCAAGAAGACATGAGTTCAAATTGGCCTCAATTACTCACTTGTATAACCCTGGGCAAGTCACTTATACTCTGCCTCGGTTTTCTCATCTTTAAAATGGTAGTAATAATAGCATCTACCTCAAAGAGTTGATATGGAAATCAAAAGAAATAATATTTGTACAGTACCTGGCACATAATGGTTGACATAATGCTTATTCTCTTCTCTCTTGTGGGTCAAAAGAAAATTATTTCAGTAGAAAATGGAGGAGATTGGTGCTTTGGGATTTACTATTTTGTAGGATGGGGTGGGGGTGGGGGAATGAGAAAGGGGAAGTAAAAAAAAAAAAATCAGTAATGAGATCCAGGGAGCCAGTTCTAGTTAGTATTAGGTGACCAAAAATGGAAGTTTGGTGAAATCTGTGCTTAAAGGATTCAAGACCATACTGGAGATAGGTCAGTGCTATCAGATTAAAGACTCTCTTATCTAGCACATTATTTGGGCATCCTTTCTTTTAATGTGGCATTGGGAAGGAATGAAGAGTACATTCTTCTGTGGTAGATAGAGGGAAACTTTTTCTGACTATTAAAGGTGCTTTTCTAAAAGTTCTTTGGTTGTACCTTTAGTTTCCTAAAGGTACTTTGATTGGGAGGGAAAGTGAAGAGTGGAATATACAGAGAGTATTTTAGTTTTATAAAAGACTAGTTTTGGGGACTAATTAGGAGTAATCATTCTTAGGGAAATAGACACATCTGCATTAACACTTTCTTTTTTTATTTTCTCTTTTGTTATACAGTTTTACCATTATCTGCTGACTAAGATATTTAGCTTATCTGTGCCTGAGCCAGTGGAATAATTGTCTTTGCTTCCTTTGGCTTTTGGAGTCATCAGACCCACTCAGATTCCCCTGGTCCCTGTACTTACCCAGTTTACAGTGGGTGGTAACAGAAGAATGGCTTGTAGAGGAAAGGATCTTTATTTTTCAGGTTAGGTGGTCCATCAATGTACATAAGAAAAGGTACCCTCAGATCTGGGTATACAAATGGTATGTGTCTGTCCCTGTGAGTCTTTGTGTTTCTATGTTCCATTTAGGAATTAGCAGACATTCAACAAATGTATCTTTCAAGGCAAACTCCTGTCTCTCTTTAGAGGGAGAAAACAAGAAAATGTATTTCTCTCTCATACCCTTAATTTCTATCATCCTCATTGCCCTAGAGAAGGCAAGAGGAACAGATAATGGAGGGATATCTATTGGAGGGAAAGGAGGGAGGGAAAAGAATTGGGCTTTTGCCCAAGAGTTGAAGGGCAGTGGTATGTACAGAAAACTGATCCTCCTTTGCTCCTACAGAAAGTCAGCCCTGGACATATGATATGACAGTAGTGGCTGGTGATACTGTACAACTCAAGTGCCAAGTGAAAGATCCTGATTCTTCATCCCTACAGTGGTCGAACCCTGCTCAGCAGACTCTCTATTTTGGGGAGAAGAGAGGTACTATCTTTAAAGTCATCATCCCTTTGGGTAAGGTAGGGATGAAATGGGATTTTTAGAGAACACAGAGGAAAAGAAGTGGAATAAGCTATTTCTGGGGACACCTAGATGAAGGTGATCCATTGTATTTTTTTTTTCCTCAGTCAAGAGAATCTCTAGTATTGGAGGTCTAACCTGCAATAGCCATGTATACATATCTGGTATGGTTCTAGAGTGATCTCACCATAAAAAATTCTGAAAATGTGTAGGTGGGTTTTTCAGGGTCTGCTCAGGAATCCAGAATTGAACAAGCTCTCACCAAGTTAAACCTGGTTTTTGGTTTCAACTTTTGCTTGAATAATTTTCAAATTACTGTATGACTTGGCACTAGAAAGGAATGTGAAGCCTATTTAAAAATTTTTTTACTTTAACTCAAGGGCAATGTTTTCTCTTCCCCATTCCTAGCCTCTCTCTCAATGTAGAGAAGACAAGGCTCAAAGGAAAATGGGCATAGTAAGCGCTGAGTACTGTCCTGTTTTTTTCTAGCACTTCGAGATAATAGGATCCAGTTGGTGCGCTCCACCCCCAACGAACTGACCATCAGTATCAGCAAGGTGGCCCTGGCAGATGAGGGCGAGTATACCTGCTCCATCTTCACTATGCCTGTGCGCACTGCCAAGTCTCTCGTCACTGTGCTTGGTGAGGAGCCCAAATCCCAGTCTTCCCAGTGTATGTTCTCCCTAGACTGTAGGCTCTCCCTTCCAGTTCTCCAACCCTATCAAGCTCTTCCCTTGCTATGCTTCTCTCTCTGTCTTGTGTTTGTTTAGGACTTTTGCATACATTATATCATTCAGTCCTTAAAACAACCCTTTGAGGTAGACAGGTCAAATTGTATTCATTTCCATTTGACAGATTGAAAAACTAAGATACAAAGAAATTAAATGAATTGCTCAATGTCATGTAGATGCTTAATGGTGGAATGGGGAGTAGAATTTAAATCTTTTCATTCTCATCCCAGGATTGCTGCTACAAAAGCAGTGGTTCAAAAACTTTTCAAGCCAAGAACTACTTAGGTGATAAAAAATAAAATCATTTACACAATGATTTAATCAGGACAAGGTGACCAATATTTTGTCCCAGGGCACTGACATCCAGAGAAGATTTTTCCTCTGGCCTTTCTAGTAGTTCTGCATCTTGATGGGTCTGTCTTTTAATCATCAAGAATGTAATACATGCTGACTAAATGACTAGCTGTCTCATGGTCCTCATATAGCCTGTGTTGTGTGGTATGACTTTATATACTTAATCGCCACATCCACCAGAATACTGGCATAGTGGCATCCTTCTCCCAAAGACCACTTCCCTCTATTTGTATTTCTCTTTGTCTCATCCCCAGTTAGTCAGTCAACAAGCATTTATTAAGGAATTATTATGTGTCTAGAAAAAGTATGGTCCCTGCCCTGAGGAAGCACACATTCTTTCTTCTTTTTTTTATTAATTTTACCTTCTGGTTCCAAGGCAAAAGAGTAAATGCTAGGCAATTGGAGTTTAGTGATTTGCCCAGAATTGTTCAAAAGTGTCTGAGTTCAGATTTGAACTCTAGACCTTCCATCTCTAAGCCTGGCTCTTTGTCCACTGAGTCACCGAGCTGCCACTCCCCCCCCCCCCAATCCTCCCAGGAGCTCACATTCTAATGGAGAAAGATAACATATAAATAACTATGTTGAAGGGATTGGAGATTATTGGTTACAGTAGAAGGACCTGGGATGAACACTGTGAGGGACAGAATGCTATAGACCATCTGAGAGTTAAAGTGCTCAGAGGAATTTACAGTTTTTCCTGTAGATGGTTGAGATCAAGGTGACCTTCCTCCTATATTACTACCATTTTCTCCATTCCCAAATATTCTCCCATTCCAGGCCATATTTCCCTTCATCTGAACCACAATAATAGAACCTATCGAGGGCACAAGAATTCCTGGTTATAGCTCTGCCGACTCAGTGTTGGCAATGGCAATGTCACTTTTCAGTAGAGAAATACTTTCCAAGTTTCCCTTGGGCCAACTCCATTTTCTGCTACCAGAACAGTCCATTTGAGAAACACGAGAAGATGTAGGAAGGCCTAACCTTTACTCAGGAGTCATAGATTTGAATGATATACATTTTTTAGAAATTATCTAGCACAACCTCTTTCATTTTTAGATGAGGAAATTGGACGCAGGAAAGTCACGCTACTTGCCCAAGGACACACAGCTAGTTCCTCACGGAACTGGGGCTAGAAAAAAAATCCATATTTCTCATCCCTTAGGAGCTATTCTGTTAGAGATGGATTATTCAGTTCCCAGCTTATACACATTATTCTTTCTAGTAAGAAATTCATGTCAGTGTTTTGGGGAAAAGAACCTGTATTATTCAAAGAGAAGAATTCTGTGGAGTCATGCCTCCCTCTGGGCCACACTGGCAGGCTCCCAAACTTTCTTGATCCCTCCACCCTTGGCTTTCCCTTATATGATAACTAGGTTATGTGTCTGACTCTTCTGGTAAATAGTATTCCTGTCATGTTGGTATTTATAATTTGGGTTTCAGAGAAGGATTGCTTGGGCCCATGTGTGAGATTGCTTCTCCAAGACTCTCTTGGATTCGAGAATTCAAGAAGCAGAATATTATTAGAAGGTGTGGGGAAAGGACTTGCTCAGAGTCTCACACAATCAGAGGCAACATTGGGTCTCGTGACTCCTAGTTCATCAGTCTTTCCATGATACCACATTATCTTTCAGTAGGAAGATCCCTAGAGACAGGGAGTGACAGGGCTAGAACTAGACTCATAGTGCCTCTCCTTCCTATCCTGGCCATACCCCCACCAATCTATGGCAGGAATCCCACAGAAGCCCCAAATCACTGGCTATGTGTCTGCAATCCCGGAGAAGGGGAAAGCCCACCTTACGTGTCTGTCGAAAGGAAGCAAACCTGCTGCAGAGATCAGCTGGAGGAAGGGTGATCAGGAGCTCAAGGGTGAGTTATCCTCCCTTATATATTAGTATGGATGCATGTAAGGGTGTATATGTATATGGGCGATGATAATCCTGTTTTAAATAGGAAGAAAGGAATAAAATATTTTGCATGCATGCGCACAGAGGTATAGAATGATGTGTATATCGGCTAAGTCTGAATCTATTAAAATTCCTCAGAGGCTTGAGACTTCACAACTTCAAGCATTTCTGTATGTAGCGTGTGAGTGAATGTTGCAGCTCACTCTGTCTCGTGTGAATGCATTTATCTATGTGCACTTTGCATACTATAGGGAAGCCACTCATGGTTCAGGAGGATGTCAATAAAACGTTCACAGTGAGCAGTTCCGTGGAATTCCAGGTGTTCCGGGAGGATGATGGAGTTGACGTTACATGCTCCGTAAAGCATAAGTCTCTGCAGGACATGGACAGGTCCACCTCTCAGAGGATCGAAGTCCTCTGTACGTCCTGGGTTTGGGAAGATGGAGCAGGGATCCCATTTAAGACCCAGAGAGAGGCAGGAGTGAAATTGAGGAGAGGGTCAGGCAGCAATGCCAAGGGCACAAGCAATGGAAAAGTGGATAAGGGCAAGGGCAAAAGGTTGGGGGTCAGGGCCAGAAATGGGGGGGGGGCAGTACAGACGATTTAGGTGGAGTAGAGAATGTAATAACAGGTAGCCAGGACTCACCCAGGCTCATGAGGCATTCTAAAGTGAAAATTTCTAGGGGTACCAAGATGTCAAAGGAAATTTGGGGAGGGGTTGGAGGTGAATCTCAGAAAGAATTTGTGGAATTCTGGGCTGACCTAGGTTGTGTTTCTACAGACACACCAACAGCAATGATTAGGCCATATCCCCAACACCCCCGAGAAGGCGAGAAGTTGATGCTACAATGTGAAGGTCACGGCAATCCTGTGTAAGAAGAACCAGTACCTGTCCCCTCAGCCCCTACCTTATTCCTCAAATTTACCCTGACATTCAGGCCTCATCAGCAATGCTTCCCTAGTCTACCAATTTCTCTGGTCTTGCTCAACAAGTCCCTTCATCCTCCATGTTTTGTCTTCAAGGAAGACAGCATCAGAGCAAAAGCTATATTTTTCTGCTACCAATTTCTCTGGTCTTGCTCCACAAATCCCTTCATCCTCCATGTTGTGCCTACAAGGAAGACAGCATCAGAGCAAAAGCTATATTTTTCTGCTACCAATTTCTCTGGTCTTGCTCAACAAATCCCTTCATCCTCCATGTTTTGCCTACAAGGAAGATAGCATCAGAGCAAAAGTTATATTTTTGTTTTAGCTTCTGATGCTCTTAGGAGGCACTTATCTCCATTATGTCTTTTAAAGCTAATTATAATAATAATAATTCTCGTCTAAATACGTAAGAGTGCTTTGAGATTGGGACGCACTTTGCTCACAAACCTACCTGTGAGGAAAATGATAAAAATGTCATCTCTCCCTGACCCTAGAGTGTATATGTAAGAAACCTCCTTCAGGAGGAATGCTTTTCTCCTCACACAGCTCCTGCCTCCTTATCTCTAGGCAGCTTTCAGAGCCCTGTCTGCTATCACAGACTCTGAAAGCTGCCATGCTTACCTTCCTCCAAGGGCTGTTTTAAAAATCAAGTAAGATATTATTCGCAAAACACTTAGCATAATGCCTGGCACATAATAAACACTTAAGCTATGTTTGTTACCTCCCTCTCCCCTGCCATGCCTCCAATCTCGCCAAAGTGTCTTGACCCCCTTTTCTATAACTACTTGACTTCCCCCTGCTCCCAGGCTTTTATTTCTACAGCTCCTCAACCTCCTCTTCCCTGCAGCCCTCTGATCTCTCTGCCTCCACAGCCCCCAGCAGTACGAGTGGGTGAAGACAGGCATCGAACCGCCACTGCTGATGACCCATGAGAGTGCCCTGATCTTTCCATTTCTCAACAAGAGTGACAGCGGCACCTACCGATGTACAGCCTCAAACAACATGGGCAGCCACATAGCCTACTACACCTTGGATGTCAGTGGTGAGCCACCCCACCTAACCCCTATTCTCAACTGATTTTCCCAACTGGTCCTATCCTTCTTCTGTCCTTCTGACTCACCTCTCTAGCTCCCCTTAGTCATGAGAATAATAGGACTTTGAAAGAAATACAGAAGAGTTCAGGCAGGCTCTGAGAGTGCTGAGGGCTTGAGCTTCAGGTCCACTCAAGAGTGGGGAATAAAAGAGAAGAGTAAAAGAGCTGAATGTGCCTCTCATCTGCCTGTTGGAATGGACAGTAGCTATTGCCTCCAACAGTTTTGGTTCAAGTGGCACCATCTTCACTCTCATCCAATCCTGGTCCTTGAAAAGAATAGCAACAATCCTATAGATGAACCTCTCTAGGTCTAGTCAGTGACAGCTGCCCTTCTCATTCCAGAAGCTTGTTCCCTCTAGTCAGTCAAGTTACTAGGCTTGGGAGTGGGGGTTTGGGAATGCATCATGGTCTTTTCCCTTCCCTGTGGTCTTTAAACAACATTGGGTCCAAGCAAGAGACGAGCAGTCACAATGTGAAAGCACAAAGTGACTTCTGAGAATTCATATCTTTTCCTAGAAAGGCACCTCCTCTTTCCCAAAGGTTCTCATTTAAAGCTATGACCCAAAGGTCAAGCCTCAGGGAGGTTAACAGACCTCCTGTTAAGAGAGTATCTCTAAGCAGGAGAGTTGCCAGAGGCTGCAGATCTGTATAACTTTCCCTTCTCTGGCAAATCCAAATGTCAATGGAGCCCAGCCAAGTAGCTTGGTCCAGTCATCTTCAGTAGATGAAGTCCCAAGGAAAAGGAGACTGGAGACAAAGAGTATTAGGACCTAGGGTGGTCTCGGGGTAACAGAGGCAACCTCATCTGAACAATTTGTAAGAGGATCTGAGAATTATTCACTGATTTTTTCTGAGTTTTGAATTCTGGAGTCTATGTCTACTCATTAAGTACCAAGATTTCTAGTCTCCCTGAGCCAGCTCAATCGCAAAACAGCATTACTGATAAGCCTACTGGATAATCCCAAAGAAACAGGAAAACATGCTGAGATCCAGTAAGATCTCTGCCCAGGAAGTATTTTCTCGTTCAACTCAGACAGGCCTTTAGAACAACTCAGACAGGCCTTTAGAAGTCATCTCTCCAAAGTGACTGTGTCCATGAGGATAGCCTCCCCCATCCACCCTCAGTTCCCATGAACTGTCCCAGTACCAAGATGAATCTTGTTTGACTTAATCTGCCTCATCAACTACACTGAAGCCTGGTGGTGAAATGGGCTATCTCTTTACCTTTTCTGAATATCATTACTGTAGAGACTATTCTGTCTGTGGAATTGAATTAGTCTGAGTCCTTTCTGGAAACAGGAGAGTGACTGACTTCTGAGACCCTTTCTAGGCATAGGAAGTTTTGATTCCGAAAGATAATTGCTACCTCCATTGGCTCCATGGAAATCTGAGAAGATTTCAACCAGTAATACTTCTTATCTGATTACTATGGCCCCAAAGCATCCACCCTGGGAGACAAGCATCAGGGCATGGACTCCATAGAGTCCAATGTTGGTCTATTTCCTACAAATTATACTACAGGAAGCCCCCCAGTCTTTTTTCATTGACAGAGGGTTGAGAGACAGAATATAGATATTTTATCTTTCCAGGATACACTGATGGGCAAGAAATTAAAAATCTTGGCTCAGCCAGACTGGAAGTGATACTAAATTTACTACTGATTACATCCAATTTGGGGGAACATCATACCTATCTAGGTTTTGGGTCTGGATACTTTATCTGTGGCTCTTTCAGGGATGGTGCCATCTCTGCTAATTACTCCCAAAGCTTGTGCCCTGAAGACCTGTCCCTCATGTTTTCAAAGCAAATCCTATCCCCAGAAAGAAACTAGCTATTGTTTGACTGCCTCACTACCCTCCCCAAATCCTTCGGCTGGTCAAGGGGTATTTGTGGAGTCATGGGTCTTCAATTTTAGTCATACTGGAGCAAGATTTTAAGACTGTCCTGTCTCAGAGTTCCAGCAGCCTCCCTATGGAGGCCTATGGAAGGCCTAGTGCCTCTTCCCTTTTTCCACTATTTTCCCCCATGGCTCTTTTCTTCCTTCCACATCACTTTGCTAGGATAAGTTATCTAGAAGAATCAGCCTAGATTTGAGAAGGATAATCAAGGGCAGCAAGAATCAGAGATGAAAAATCCTGGGAACATAGCAGTAAAAAAATGAAAGAAAGAAAGCAATGGTCAAAGCCAGGACCTTTAATCAAAGTCAGGACTCAGTATTCTGGACCCTAACACAATGCATATTAGAAGAAAATGTGTATTTGCAGACTGCAAACATATTGTCCCTCATCCCCTAATATAAATCCTGACCCATGTCTCTGCCTCATCATGCCTATCTCAGAAGTGTCATAGGGATCATTGAGGGCATTAGTGAGGTTTTACTCTACTGTATCTCCCACCCTCAGACCACAGCCCAGTGATCTCAACTTCCAGCACCTACCATGCTGTCATTGGGGGCATTGTGGCCTTCATCGTCTTCCTGCTGCTCATTCTGCTCATCATTCTGGGCCACTACCTGATCCGGCACAAAGGTTAGGGGGTAGAACAGACCTAAAAGAGCCAAAGGGAGAGGGGTTAAGCCAGGTCAGAGGATAGACATGGAGGGAGGACTACTCGAGGCTACTGGACCTCCATGACTTTGAAAAAAGGAAGAGCTGTCCACTGCCAACACTGTCCCTGCCAACCCTAGAATAGAGTCTGATAATTTGGCGATGATCATCCAAATAAAACAAAACCTGCCCACTCAGCCAGCTGCTGTTCCCATGCTTTTCTTACTTTTAGGGTTCTACTATACAAAGTCAGCCACCAGCTCCCTATGTTTTTTTTTTTTTCGTTCCTATCCCAGATCCTTTCATATTCTCCCATTCCTGGCTCTCTTTTCCTTTCCCCTTTTCTGTCTCTGACTCTATCTTTCCCTTTTTATCTCTAGTCATCTTGCAGCCATCTCTCTCTCTCTCTCTCTCTCTCTCTCTCTCTCTCTCTCTCTCTCTCTCTCTCTCTCTGTCTCTCTGTGTCTCTCTCTGTCTCTCTCTGTCTCTCTCTCTCTCTCTCCCCCCTGAATCAATATCCTTAGCTTGTTTTTCATTTTTTTCCCTCAGTTTCTCTCCATCTTTGCCAAATGTTACCTCCAACCAGTAGTTTGATTCTAGAGACAGACTGAATATCAGTCCTGGTGCCCATGGAAACTTAACTCTACCAATGAGCACAATTAGGCCACCATAGCCCCAAGTGGGACTCTTTCCATCCATGTATGCTCCAAGCATCAGAGACCCCAAAGGCAAGAGGTCAACATAGCTAGGAAAGCCTGGGCAGGGAATACAGGGGGAGCTGAAGGGGGAGGAGGAATTCTGTAGCTCATGGTGGAGGGAAATGGGGTGGGGGGAGAATGGCAGAGATGGAGGGACTACATCTGAGGGGAAATCCTTGTCTCCATCTAGGCACGTACCTGACACACGAGGCCAAAGGCTCAGATGATGCACCAGACGCTGACACAGCCATCATCAATGCAGAGGGTGGGCAGTCAGGCGGGGACGACAAGAAGGAGTACTTCATCTAGGGGTGTCTGCCCATCTGTTACGGCCCCCCCGGGGGGGGCCCACCCTAGGGCCTGCCGGGGCCGAGGCACCAACCCGGACTTGTACAGAGCGACCCCAGGGCCGCCCCCTCCCGCTTGCTCCCCAGCCCAACCCGCCCCCCTGTACAGAATGTCTGCTTTGGGCGAGGTTTTGTACTCGGTTTGGAATGGGGAGGGGGGGGGCGGGAGGGGAAGAGAGGGTTGCCCTCGGCCCTTTCTGTGGCTTCTCTGCGTTTGGGTTTATTTTTTATTTTTCACAATCCCAGAATCAAATCCGTGTCCAGGCTGGAGGGGGCAGGGGCCCTTTGGGTGGGGGACAGCAGAAACTGAAGGGTTAGGCGAGGAAAAGCAAAGGAGCTAAGACCAGAGGGGTCTGAAGAAAGGAGAGATAGGGATTGGTCCACTCCAGAGGACTGTCCATTCCCTAGAGCAGAGCAATTTTCCCAGTCGAATTCGGCAGGAACCACATCATCTCCAGGAATGGGTCAGGGCATGCTGTCTTGGGCCCCAGACCAGGGTATTTCTTTCCTCAGAGAGCTAGGCACGAGCTGGGTAGGTGTGAAAAAGCAGAGGACTCTGGGAGCTTTGGGTCTCAGGGCATAGTTGTCCTGGCTCCAGAGAGGCCAGCCTTTCCACTTGATCTTGGAGCAGCTTCTCCCACACCCCACTCACAGGGAAGGAAACCGGTGGGAGATGAGGTGCAGAGCCTAGAGCAGAGGACCAGGCATGGAGGCTGGGCTGCAGTGCTTCACACTGAGCTGGAAACCAAGGCAGAAAGGAGGCAGTCTAGAGTGAAAGAGAGGCAGAGGCTGACTTGTCACCCCCCACCCAACATACACACATGCTTCTAAAATTTATATAATACTGCATCCCCCATCCCTCCCCTCCCATCAGAAGCAGCACAGTCAGGGGATCAGGGCATGACAGGGAGAAGGGAATAGAGTGGGCCAGGAAAGGACAACAAGGCCATACTGTCTCCTTTCTTTAATGTCAGCAGTGGGAGAGGAATTGCCCTGGGGCCCCAACCCAGCCTGCTCTCTAAGGACAGGCCCAGCCTCCCCTCCTGGGCATTGAACTGTTGCATGGCAACCCCTTCCAAGGCTTTACAAACCAGCCAGTCCCCTCCTATGCCATCCAGTGCCAAAGCCCCTTGCCCCCAGCAGACTGACAGATATAACATTTGCAAACAAAAAAACTAGAAGGATCTTAACTGCATGAAGGTGTTCCCTGCCCAAAACCCCAGGACAAAAATCCTCGGGGAGGCCCATGGGTAGGTGGTGACTGTGGGAAGGTATACAGAAGGGCTTTGGGAGATTAGGGTACATACCTCACCCAGGGAGGATACCCGGTCCTATTCTTAACCATGTTACCCCCCCAGTGCCCATCTGCCTCCAAGAGAGGAATCTCAGGGTGGGTCTCTGCTCAGCATCTGCCCTGACCTCCCCACTGAGGACACACACACACACACACACACACTCACACTCTCCCTCAAGCTCCCCTCCCCTGCCACTAAGTCTATGCACACCCCAGGCCTCTCCTGGATCCTAACTTCCAATCCCCTCACTTCCTCGCCTCCCAACCCCCACCCCACTCAGCTCAGTGGGGTGAAGGGTTGGGAGGGGGGGTGAGATCTCCTGTCTTTGCATCCCCGCCCTTTCTTCTCCTCATCCATTTTGCCTCCTTGGTCCTGAGCTGGTTGCTATGGAGACGAGGCCTGCTCACTACCCCCTCCCCATCCCACCCTGCTCAGCCCCGCTGCTTTAGGGCTCCTGGCCTGCCCCCAACTCGGGCCCAGGACTCCTTCTGGCACTCCCCTCACTCCTCTCCCAGCCTATGCCAGCAGCCCCAGTAAGAATGGTGGGGAGGAGGGGCATTTGCAACCTGGCAAGGGAACCCACCTCTCTCCCTCCCTGCCAAAGTGTAGTCTCCCTTCAGTTCAGGTACCGCCCTTCTGAATCTTCCAAACGCCGGGCACAGCAGGCAGCCCCACGCCCAGACCAGGGGCCCAATCCCCCTCCAACTGAAAGGGCCCCGCCGGGCTCTCCATCCCGGCCATCCCCTTTCGGGACAAACAACTCTAACTCTTTCGAGCTGAACCACTCTGTCCATATACACAGAAGCCATATTTGTACGGGGGGGCCGGGGAGGGGGGCCTGTCGTGCTGTGTGTGTCTGTCCAGGGAGGCGGGAGGGATGGGGCCGGGATGGGAGGGGATCGTGTATCTTTATAACCTTTCTAATTCTCCTGTGCTAATCTCAGAGGGGCTACTCCTCAATATATCTGGATTATCCGTGTCACTGGGATGCTTCATGTCTTGCTCACACTGCCCAGATAGGCGGTGGGGAGGGGAGGGGAGGGCAGGGCAGGGCAGGGCAGGGCAGGAAGGGGCTTAGGACAAGAACACCCTGGGCAATAGAATAACTGAAATCTATGCTGCTTCTTTCCTCTCTTGTCTGCCCAGGCCTTTATGCTTGAGGGCAGAAATGAGGACTGAGGCTCTCCATCTCCAAGCATAGGAATACTTGGAGAGATTTTGAAAGGGGACCAAAAACACCCTTTCTAGGGAGGGTGGCATGACTAACATTTAATAATAATAAGTAATAAGGCTTTAATACTTGCAAAGAATTTTACAGATCCAATCTTTGATCTTTACAACAACCCTGTGAGGTAAGAATTAGTATCCTCCTATTTTGCAAAGGAGAAAACTGAGGTGAAACGAAATGTTACAAAGTGTCTGAGGTTGAATTTAAACCCAGATTTTCCTGAGTTCAGGTCCAACACTAACCCACTATACTACCCAGCATGAACTTTAACTCCTTGAGCTGACTTCTATAATCCTGTGATCTCTAGGATAACTGGGTAGAAAGACTATTAAAAAAAACAAAAACCTCCCCCAATGCTACTAACTCTCCTATAAGATATCCTGCCCATAATTCATCTCGTCATCCAACCGCCACTATTTTCTGACTCAGATGGACATCCCAAGAGGGAGCAGCCCTAAGTAGGCCATGCCAAAAGCCCAGTACACTGTGAACATCTTTCCACATCACGGAATCTGACTGCTCATATTTCAGATCCTTCTAACCTTGAGACCAAAGATATTGCTTAGTTGTAAGAATTGGCCAAGAAAGTCAAAACAAAGAAAAACATGAAGACCATAAGAAGACACCGGATTGATTGAACAGGTCCACCAAAAAGGAAAGTCATTTATTAGGAGGTGATGATCCACAGGGAAGAATGGCATCTTCTCATGTCTATCCATTTGCCCATCAATTAAAAGTTCTGTCACTACATAGTAGACTCTATAACCCCAGGGAGGTTCTCCCCCTGAACCCAATCTCCTCCCAATTACAACCTGTTGTCCTAACCCTAAAGGTTCCCTCATTTCATGTCACTGCTGTTTTCCCAGAGATTCCCAGAAAAATGGAAAATTGCCTCTGAGGGTAGCTTCCTTCTGGCTCATCGCCCGTCCCCCAATCCCTTCCCATTCACACACTGAACAAACACAGACAGAAAGAGCCACACTCAGACACCTACCTCTGGTGGCACATACCACTCACACTGCTACACAGGGACTCACCCACACAAGCACACTCATATCTAGCTGCCTCAGGACAGGCACTGTGCTATATACCCAAATTTGTATCTAGAAACACTCCACATATACATTATTGTTGGCTCGATCACACATCCAACCACTAACAGCCTCTCTTATTCTTGGTGCCCGCTGGTGTTTCCTAGAACCAGCCTTAAAGAGCTGGAGTGACAGAAGACACATAGATAGCTACCCTCACTTCCCAAAGGTTTTGGTTTCTGTATATTTTCCTTGCCCACCCTCTCTTCTCCCCATGGAAAGTCCCAGCTTCTTTGCCAAGTCAATATTGGCTCCAAAGCAGGAAGCCCTAGATGTAATACCATGCTTCCAACAGGCAAGAGGTAAAGATCTAGCCAAGCCAACTTCCTGAAGATTATTCTGCTGACCCCACCCCGTTCCCAACTGGACCTTAAAGGCTTGCCCTGGGGCATGAAGTGTCTCATTAGTCCATAGCTCTTATCTTGGGAGTTCTGACACAAACTCTGGCAGCTCTGAACTGGCCCACCCTGATCACCCTGAGCTCAGCCTAGAACCATGGGGAACTGTCTGCATCGGGTGAGTGTGTGGGCAAATATTCAAAGATCCCCTCATCCCATTTTTTCTTGCACTTCAATTTTAACTTCCATCTCTCCTCTCTTTATTTTGGCTCATTCTTTTCTTCCTCATTTTTTTGCTTCTTTTCCCCTTCCTTCCTCCTCCTTCCTTCATTAGCCCTTTCCTCTTAAAGTGCTTACTTTTCCCTCCTTAGTTTTTATCCTCTTTTCATACCATCTCAGTCTTTACCTCCTCCCTTTATCCTTTCTAATCTTTCCCTCCCCAACCACTTACTCCTCACTCCCTTCTCTTCTCATACTTTCCCATATTATCCCTCATTTTCTTCCTTTCTCACCTTTCATTCCTTAAACACTCATTCTCATCTTTCCCCTCACCCCAATCATTCCACATTGTTCAAGTTTCCGATGAATCCCTTTACCTCTTCTACTCTTCTCAGGTTCAAAGCCCTGGATCCCTTATTAACATCTTATTCTTTATCTAGATCTTGAATTGAACTCCTTCCTAGTTCTCCACTATTTGACAGATTCCAGTACCTTGGAACTGATGCTTCCCTCTTAACTCTATTATGGACCCTCATTTTCTTACTGGTCTCTCTTCCCCTTTTCTTATTTTCTTGCCACCTTCCCCTGAGCTCCCCATCTTTCACTCTCCTAATCCCATCCCTTACCTCATCCCTGTTTCTCCCTCTCCCCTGCTCAGCTCCTCATTCTATGTGGTGGGATAGGTGGGAGGAGGGAATGAAAGGATTCTCTGAGTGGCCCCTTGTGGTATGTTTCCCAGGCAGAATCCGGGCCTCAGAACTCCGAAAACTGGACCTTCAGTAGTTCAGAAGACTACGACTGGTCGTTGAATTACACTTACAACTATACTGATGATGACCTAAACATGGCTGCTCCCTGTCGTTCCTGTGTCCTGTTAGATGACACCTCACTGCCCTTTTTTGCTATTACCAGTGCCTTAGGCATACTAGGTGGTGGGATATTGCTCTTTGCCCTCCTCAAACCCCTTGCCTGCTGGAACTTGTGCCCAGACCGGACCATCTTGGCACAGCTGGCTGGAGGCAGTACCCTCTTCAGCATTGTTTTGCCCATTCTGGCACCAGGATGGAACCCTGCCCTGGACACGGTCGTCTGTTGCATGGCACATGGACTCTGGTATGCCTCAGCTTTTGCCCAGGCTCTGCTGGTGTGTGCATATTCCTGCCTGGGTCCTGAACTGAACCAAAGCTGGCTCCTCAAACTCTCACTGGCTGTGTGGAGTGTTGCTCTGCTGATGGCCTTGCCTGTCACACTGGCCAGTGATGTGGTCTCTGGGTTCTGCATCTTACCAATCAGCAATGATGAGTGGGTTTGGCCCTGGATCCATATTGTGGCCTGCATTGTCATTTTCCTCATTTTGCCCCTGGGACTAGTTCAGGGATGGGCAATTCAGAGGGTAAAAGGCAGAGGATCAGGACCATGGGCTAATGTCCTGTGGGTCTGGTTTCTCTTCTGGTGGCTCCATGCAATAATGATAGGGCTTGATGCCCTGGTAAGGACAGAAAACTTGTCAATGCATACATGCTTTGCCCAGCAGACCCTAGATTTCCTGTTACAGTCTGCAAGGATCCTGGGGATATTGCACTGTCTAGCCACTCCATTACTGCTGGCACTGTTCTGTCACCGTGCCACTTGAACCCCCACAGTCAACCCACCCTAGACCTTCCCTCTTTCCCTCCCCTCCCTACTCCTACCAGGCTCACCCTGGCATCTGGGCATCCTAAGAGGCAAGTTTCAGTTCTCTCTGCTGCCAACTAAAATTAAAGTCTGTGCTGCTATGAAGCTGATGTTTTCTTATTTGGCCAGGGTGGTGGGCCCTGTCCCACCTTAGGCACTTCCACCAACACCTCTCTCCCCAGCTGGTAACAATCAGGTGTTCCTAGGGATATGGGGAGAGGAGTCACCATATATGAGCTTTCAACGACAAGGTTACCCTAGAAGTGGGACAGATGGACACCGAAGGTTCCCTTGAGATCTAGGACCTTAAGAAGAAGAATGGGGGAAGAATTCTCAAGGGAACCAGTTTGACAGGTGAGACAGGAAGGGTCTAGGTAACTGGGGACCCCGAAGCTAGAATTGGGAGAAATGGTGGGAATGAACCTCAGGACTTAACTGTTTCTCACATTCTTCTTTTTACTCCTTTCAGTTCCCTCTTCTTTCTTTCTCAGTTTTTCTGCCCAGAATCAAGAAAGGGATATTAGGGACCCTAAAAAAGAAAATTCCTGTCAGGATACCTCTGTACTTTGTTCTAGAGCAAATGCATAGATTCTACCTTAAGGCTTCCTGATTTAGTTACAGACCTCTTTGGTTCAATTCTTAGCCCCACTGAACTGCCAGGCAAAAAACCCATTCCTACTAATAGTCCACAGCAATTTTTAAAGCTGAAAGGCACATTAAAGATAACCATTATGCCTCCCTTTCTGATACAGTCACCCTTTAGTTTCGGCTGGGTGTGTGTAAATTAATCTATCTTTGTATGTGTATTTTGTGTATATATACACGTGCTAAATTATGTTTTTGTGTGTTCATGAAAAATTCCTTATTAGGTCCCCTCTACTCAAGTTCATTTTCTCTTTCCCCTCCCTATCCTTCCTCCTTTAGTCTGTTCTTAGGAGGTGGGGTCAGGGGTTATGATTCACTCTTTATCCCATTTCACTTATTTTCCCCTCTCTGGTTTCCTTTATCTGTCCTCTCTGGGAAGGATAATGGGTATTGGGATGCGGGGATGGGGGTGGCGGAAGAAGCTGGAAGGATCCCAAGGAGGAAACTATAAGGTATGTGACCTCGTGGAGACAAGTGCATGATCCACCCACTAACTGGAACTGTCTAAATTTCCTTCCCTGGCCCAAGTTCTGGGCCCAACCTTCACAGATTAGTTATTCTTGTTTTCTACTCTTCTACATCCTAGTCTTCTCACCAATTACTCTTGGCCTATTTGACTCTTGGCCTTGTCTCAACACACACACCCAGAACAAGAAATTTTCAAGCCCCACATCCTCTCCCCATCGCAGCAGTCCCATGGAACCCAGAGACTAGTAAGCCAGATAAATCTCCCCTCGGACCACAATAGACACCATGGAAGAAAGTCAAAGTGTCCTTTGAATGAACACTAACAAGCCTGAAAGCTGTGGGCCCAGGGAGTTCTCTTCCCAATAGCTTCTTGGACTCAGATGTGCTCCTCTCCTCAGATGTGCTGCGGTATCTGCCTTCACTTCCCAAATGGGCTGTTTCTAAGCTGGGGTTGGGGCAGAGGTGGGACTAGAGAATGCTAGGTTCAGGGAGTTTGGAGTGGGAGTAGAGGGAGTTATGTAGTTTCCAAATCCCCCACCTCCCGTTGCTTAGCAACAGCCAGACTTCCCCCTGATTGGCTGTTAACAAACCGAAGGGAGGGATTGAGTTGGCCAAAGGAAGGGAGACATTCTGAAACCTGAGGGAGGCAGGGAGAGGATAACTCAGAGGAGGGAGAGACAGGTGGGGCTCAAGCTGGGAAGAGGTCCCCAATGTCCCCATGTATCAGTACATTTGTCTCCCCTTGCTCCCTTTGATCCCTTCCCAGTTTCTCCATCTTTCCTTACTATTATCCACCCAACAATCTCATCTGCCTTCTTGCAGCATCTCCTCAGCTCTTGTAGACCTCTTATTTCAAAATGAATTTTGCCAGATTCAAAGTCTGACCTAGTTAAACTGGAGGTGGTGGTGGTGGTGGTGGGGAGACACATGGCTAATGGGATTGTGTTTTCCTATTATTAATTACTCTGGGATTTAGGAAGTGTGTGCTATTGCCCAGCCTCCACTGCTCCTGCTGTAATTCTCAATCATTTCCTTGAGGGTTTCCCTAGAGTACCATGACCCTATTTATTGATACAGCCCACAGCACACCCCCAACTGTTGAAACTTCATTCTGCTCCCTTGCAACCACTCCTAGAGACAGATGGGGTATAAACAACTGGATTTGAAATTGGGAAGGCCTTCTGGTTTTAAAATCCACCTAGAATACTTGCTACCTGCATGATTCTATACAAATCATTTAGCCCCTCAAAGCCTCAGTTCCCAAAGCAGTAAAATAAGGTCATTTAATAACATCTGCCTTTCAGGATTATTAAAAGGATCAAAAGAAGAGATAGTGCATTTAAAGTGCTAGCATGAATACAAACATATTATTATTGCAAGAGTTCACTTTTTTAGGGCCCTTAAGAACAAGAATTCTTAGAGTTTGGAGAGACTTTAGCTGATCACTGTCATCCTGAGAACTTGTGATGAAAGGGAAATTTTCTCAAAAGAAATGAGAACAGGGAAAGAGCAGCCTAGGACTGAGAGAAGGGGGCTCCTGGGAGGGTCACTATGCTGTCACCCCTTCCAGGAAAGACATCTATGAGAGAATCATTCTAGAATTTATCATAGATTTTCAAATATATGTCAGAGGTGAAGAATGTGTGTTTTACTTATATTACCAAATCAATAGAGTACAATATCCATGTAGGTACAGATGATGAGGAGGAGGAGCTTTAAATTATAGGTCAAAGGTCACCTCTTCCATTAATTTTTTTCCTCCCTCAATCCACATCTAATTAGGGCCTGAAGGGCTATCTGAAAGGATTTGGGAAATGGGTTGTTGGTCTCTCTCTCCCCTTTTATTACCCATTTCCTGGTCCAAGACCTTCCTTTCTAATCCCCCTCCTCCCACCACCACTGTCTGCATCCTCCTGATTGAGAACTTTACTGGGATTTCAATTCCAATCTACTGCCAACTCTAATTGCCAGGGATTTGCATTAAAACCATCACACGCTATCTAATTATTCTGACAACAGCCAGCTCGCTGTCTGGGCACAACAACGAGAGAATTGGGGTTTTAATTAACAATAATGCACCTTGCAAATGAGGAATGCGACTGTTTAGGTTAATTAACAAGTCTAGGTCCCTTCAAACCATCTCTAGTCAGAGTCCAGGTGATTTGGGAGGTGTGTAGGGGGAGAGACATCAGCTCAGTGAAAATGCTCTTTGGTGTTCTTCATCTTTATATATATATAAATACTTGGCAAGCTGGTGGGGGAAAAGTCAAGGAGTCAAGAGCCTGGGGAAATTTGATTAGCAAAGCTTCTTCAGCTGATATCCAGAGTTGCTCATATCTGGCGTCTTTGTGTCCAGGCTGGAAATATAGGGTCAGTTTTTAAGCTGAGTTGTACAAACAAGAGAGGAAGTAGGAAACAAGTCTTGTTACTCAACTCTTGATTTTCAGTTTATTACAACTCACAATGCCCCTAGGGGTTTCTGACTCTAGAACTTTCCCTATTTCTTTTATTTACAAATCCCTGGAACTCTTCAAACCCTCTTCCATGAAATTCTCCCATACTAACTCCACTCAAATTTATTGTTATGTAATACTGGTATCCTCTATGCTAGCATGAGGAGTTTATACTTGTTTGGGACTCTTATGTCTTGGCTCCCCCATCAGAACAGGAAATCCCCAGGGGCAGGGGCTGTGTCTTATCTTTTTGAACCTCTCTCCAGTGTCAAAACACAGTCTTCTGAATTTGGGGAAGAAAGTGTCTTGGGACTGTAGGAGAATGGATGGACTCTGTGGGTGAATGCCCTGGTGGTCCTGTCCCACAGTCTAAAAAGCACAGCATTTAACAAAGAGAGCTCTGGGGTTTGCCCTCAGTCTCACAGCCCTCAGAGGTCTGAGGAAGGCATAGAAGGGACCAAAGAGAATCTGACATGATAAAGCATTTAAAAACATGGACAAAGAGAAAATGTTAAAGGAGGGAAAGAAGGGAATCTAGAGAAAAGAAGCTTGGGTGTTGAAGAGGAGAGTTAAGTCCCCTTGGGTCATAGTTCCAAGTCTCTGAAAGGGCATTGTGTAGAAAAGGGAAGCTAGATTATTTCACAGATCCACTGACAAGAAAAGAGGGAGTAGGTTGAAACTACAGCAAGGGGCATTTAGGAGAGACAACTACTGAAAAGGTGAATCATGGAGGCTAACTGGCAAGGGATATTGCCTCTGGGTGTCTCTCTGAGCTTAGCTTTATAGAAATATAGAGTCTCTGATCCCATATCCATTAATTCAGGGATATGAAGCAGGAGAGATTGGGGAGATTTTGACAAGTTGTTTCTACTTATTTAACTTGATACTCTCCATTTTCTGATTTGTAAAATGAGGAACTTAAATGATCTCCAAATCCTCTGATCTATGTTCCACTGACTTTGAGTCTGGAGAAACTTTCAAAATGTTCTGCATTTTGGGCTAGCTTCCTGGGCTTTAGGTTGCCTAGAGAATGGTTAGGTTGGGTTATCTTCATGGCCTAAGAGGGAAAGACTCATAAGGAATTTCATTAGGGTTCCAGGTCATGGAGAAGGGTCTTCTATAGGCTCTAAAAGCTGCTATAAGTTCTACCCACTTTTGCAAATATCACCATTCTCAGGAGGACAGTCTCCAATATGGATTACTCTCTAAAAAGACTATCTTCTCTGGCTGGACACAACTATAAATCCTGATGTACATTGAATAAAGCACTGCCCTTGGAATCAAGAAGACATGAACCCAAATCTGGTGTCCAATACTTACTAGCTGTGTGACCCTGGGCAAACCATTTAACTCTGTTTGCCTCAGCTTCCTCAACTTTAAAATGGGGATAGTCACAGCACCTACCTCCCAGGTTGTTATGAAGGTCAAATGAGATTGTGTTTATAAAGAGCTTAGCACAGTTCAGATATTGGACACTTAAAAACACTTGTTCCTTTACATTTGCCCTGAGACCTTCATGGTCTTTTGGGAGAATCTGGCTTTTCAGGCCCATGGGTCAGCTACTTTGTCGTCTGCCCCAAATCTACTTATCAGAAATAACAGAAAATTACCTCTTGCCAAACAAGACAGGACCGCCTATTTCTCGTTTTAACATACTCCTAGTTCTTATTTCCTCGTTCATTCTACCATGTTCTGACTTCTGTCATCGGCATGTGGCAGCTCCATTCCCTGATCAGGTTCACAGAGTCAGATCCCTGAAAAGTGCTGGTCTCCCTCTTTGCCTTGGCCTTTCAATCAGTGCCTTCTCTCTTCCTTCCACAGAGTTTCTCTCCCTCAACTCTTATTTAGGGCATGTTTGAATGCCCTGGGAGTCCAAGCATCAGTATCTGCAACATTCAGTCCTCAACCACTCGCTTAGACCAATCTTATTTTTCATAATCTCTCATCTTCTCAGAGGCCTAAGACACCATACTAGATGACAGATTCAAGATTCAAAAAAGATCTTAACAGGAGCTGTGAGATGGCCCAACCATTCTGGACTTAGCAGATAAAATAAGATAAAATTTAATGTTAATGAATGTCATAGCTTACACATGGATTTGAAAAATTAAGTTTCTGAAGAGAAAATGGGAAGAGGTATAGCTAGATAGCAGTTTACCTAGCAATGCCTGAGGACTGACAGCCCCAAATGCCTCCACTTTGTGATATAAAAGCCAAGGGCAGTATAATGCTCCAGAAACTATGAGACTAAGTGAGATGGACTTGGCATCATGAAGACTCGATGTGACCAAGGGAAGGTTACTTCTCTGGGACTGTTTTCTCATTGGTAAAATGGGGATATTTATAACTGTAGTAGCTGCCTTTCAGAGTTATGTCAAAGGAGATAATGTATGAAAAGCACTTTGCTAACTGTGTTGTACTATACAAATGCCCACTGTTATTACAGCTGGAAAACTAATGTGAAGGGCAGCTAGGTGGCTCACTGGATAGAGAGCCAGACCTGGAGATAAGAGGTCCTGGGTTCATATCTGATCTCAGGCACTCCCTAGCTATATGATCACAGGCGAGGCACTTAACCTCAATTGCCTAGCCCTTACTGTTCTTCTGTCTTAGAACTGATACTTTGAAGGAAGGTAAGGATTAAAAAAAAAAAAAGAAAGTGAACATAATCTTAGGACAGCAGGCATTTATTAAAGTACTTTCTAGGGCCAAGTTCTGAGATAAAAATATGATCAAAAAAGAAAAACAGTTTCTACCTTCAAGGACCTTATTTCTAACAAGAAAAACAATACATAAATAGGGGTGATGACATGATGAAGTACAGCATGGGAAATGAAGCAATGGCCAGCCTGGATGCCCTCCTCAGTCAATGGTTTTTGGAGGAGTCCTTCATCCTCCTGGCAGGTAGAAGGACTCCAGAGGCAGAAGGTATTTGGAGGTGGGAGTTCCAGGGCTGGAGAGATCATATTAGATGAAGAGTTTTCTGGGGCATGATAGAGAAATCTAAAGGAGTACAAACATAGCTTCCGGGTATAAGCAGGTAATAGCTCTGTTGTACATTCTCCTACTCGGATACCATGAGGATTGTGTTCATTTTGGGCACTGTATTTTAGAAAGAACACAGATAACCTGGAGTATATTCAGAGGAGGGTAAACAGAAGGGTGAATGGCATCCAATCATGTGATAGCTAGTTATAGAAACTAGGGATCTGTAGTCTGGGAAAACGGGCAAAGAAGATGTGATAACTGTATCCAAGTATTTAAAGAGCTGTAATGTGGAAAAGGAATTAAAATTCTACTCTTTGACCACAAGGGCAGGGATAGAAGGGTCTGATAGAAGTTGCAAAGAAGCCTATTAATGCTTAATGTTGGGAAATTCTAACAATGAAAACAATCCAAAGGGAGACTGGGACGTTTTAGAGAGTAGCAGATTACCCCACACTGGAGATGGTTAACCAAAGGATAGATGACCACTTGGCAGGCATATTATTGAGGGAATTTGATTCATTTTTTAGGAATACAGATGACTAAGGATCCCTTCCTACTTGGAGATTCTGTGATCCTGAGAATCTTGCCTCTTGTTAGGACACCATCTCCTGCTCCCAGACTATCATCAGTACAAAATAATGAGCGATTCAATGCTTACACATAGCTGAAATTTTAACTATGGAAGATTCCTAGAAATGCTCATGAGCTGGACCAGTAGAATAAAATGTTGAAAACTCTGGCTGCTTCTCTCCAGGGAGGAGATGGAACTCTCTTTCCATGGACCCGGTTTGTGAATTTTTCTTGGAGAAGAACAACTCAGTGAAGTATTATAATCTCTCATACATCCATTTTACTCCCCCCCCCCAAACTTACAGCCATTTTCTTATGTTGTCCTATAGGAGATAAACAGAACTGGGTTAATTATCCTTAATATATAAGATGGGGAGAATAAGATGTAGAAATATCCATTGATTAGATTACAATCATACAGCAAAGCAATAGACAGGACAAGAATCCTAGTCTCTTATCTCCCAAACCAGATCTCTTTCTTAAAATCTATTCTGCTTCTTAAGGCATTGTTTGTAAATTACCCAGGTGGCTCTATGACCAGAAGTGTTCTGGCATGTCTGATAGGTGCATATGGAACAAGTCAAAGAGTAGATGATCAGGGACCCTGGAAGTTAATTCTGCCCTTTTTTCCTTCCCTCACTCCTCAATCTAGGGGAAAGGAAGCAGCTTTGTTCAACTAGAGAAGATCATCTTTCCCAAGGTTTTTCATTTCTATCGGTACAGTACCACTGAATGCTGAATCTGGAATCAGAGGTGTGAGATTCACATCCCACCTCTGCCACTTACTACCTATGTAAATTATGGGCAAGTGACTCAAACTCCGGGGCCTTAGTTTCCCTAGCTATTAAAAAAAAATGAAGTGGTTGGGCTGAGTAGCCTCTAAAATCCCTTCTAATCCCAAATCTATGATTCTATGATTCACTTTATGGCTGTGTCCTGAGGGCATGGCAAGTAGATTTCCTGGTCTACCACTGGGAGTTGACACAGGGAAGGGACCTTACCTCTTTTTGCCTTGGGAATTCACTTGGTTAAGCAGATTGTTGAATTTAAGAAAATACCAGTTGTACTTAGTGATTGACCCAGATGATCTCCAGAAAGAGCTAGGAATTCAAGGAGGAAGAAGTGGAAAGAGAAGAGAGTGAGATCTTTTGAAAAGCCTAGAATTAGCATGGTAGAATGAAATTAGAGTTGCTGTCAAAGCCAGGAATATCTAGCTTCAAGTCCTTCCTGGGATTGACACATGCTGACTGCATGATGCTGGGAAAGTCTTTTAAACTCTCAGTCAACTAAGTAAATGTGTCCAAATTTAATTCTTAAAGAAATGAAAGAGCACCAATTGTTATTGTTTTTTAAGAGGGAAGGGTTTTAGTGATACCATTAGTGTAATGAGGTTGTTTAAAAAAAAAAAAAGAAAGATCATGTGATATGATGTTGCATTTTGTTCAGCTGCTTCCAAATAATTGTGACCCCATTGTGAGGTTTTCTTGGCAAAAATACTGGAGTGGTTTGATATTTTCTTCTCCAGCTCATTTTACAGATGAGGAAACTGAGAGAAACAGAGTTAAGTGATTCACACATTAAGTGCCCGAGGACCGATTCCAAGTCCAGTGCTCCATCCTGTGCACTACTTTAATTATATATAATATATATATATATATATATAAAATATATATAATATATAACATAATAATATATATAACATATATATATTATATAAATAAATTATATTTAATTATATATAGGCATTAATATGAATTTGCTATCCAGAGCATGTGAAGTGATCATCCTGTATTCTCTTAGCAGAGCACATCTGAATATTGGGCTTAATTCTAGGTATCACATCAAGAAGGTCATTGACAAAGCAGAAAACATCCAGAAGAAAGTGGACAAGATGGCAAAAGTCCTGGAAATCATATTATATAAGAAATGATTTCATGATCAGAGCTAGGAGGGACCGGAGAAATGAGCTCTTCTACCATTCACACTTTGCTGTAGCTTAAAAAATAGATGTCAATCCCCTCAATTTATGGATAAGGGGATTTCAACTGAGAGAGAGGTACTCATTTAATCAAAGTCTGAACAAATGAATAGCAGTGCCAGGTTAGAGGAAATGGAGACTTCTTTCCAACCTTTGGGGTGCCTGGAGAAAAGATATCTCAGAGGAGACAAGGCGGTAGCTGCCAAGAAGACCTCTTATTTTACAAGGAGTAAACTTATTCTTAGTAGGAACTCAGCAAATGACAAAGGATAATCACAACTAACTTAAAGGTTTACAAAGCCCTTTATAAGCTATTTCCTTTGATCCCCACAACAACCTTGTCAAGCAGGTGCTATTATGATCCTCATTTTAGAAAGGAGCCAACAAAGGCTGAAAGAAGATGTGACAAGGGGTTGCCCAGCTAGTGACTAAAGAAAGATTTGAACTCAGGATTTTCCAACCTCAAGTCTAGGGCTCTATTCCACTGCTGAGCTGCCTTGGGAAAAAGGAATTGTGGGAGGAGGGAGAAGAGAGGGTTCTAAGGGAAAGCAGGTAAAAGTTATAGGAAGGCAGATTTTAGTTCAATATAAAGAAGAGTTAAGAAAAATTTAACTGCATTCCATTCAACAAACATTTATTGGCACCTGTCTCTGGCATTATGCCATGTGCTGGAAATAATGAGGTATGACTAATAATGGAATGGCCTGCCTTTTGGAGGAGTGAGCTCCCAGTCATTGGAAATGTTTTAGGAAAGACTAGATGACTGCCACCCTCTGAATGAAACTGTAGGAGAGACCCTTGAATTTAAAGGATTGCTTGAGTAAATGACCTGTAAGTTTCTAGAATCCTGTGACTATGAGTCCCAAACCAGACTCTTAGATAGACCACAGATAGACCCGTGGGGACCTGGAGCTGATAATCTTGTGAATCATCAGAGTTCAGTCTATTAACCCTTTAGACTCTAGACCAAGCCTGCATCCCTCCGGACCGCTGAAGCACCCAGTGCCATTTCTTCGAGCCATAGCTGAAGCCTGGGGTCCCTCTGGTGGTTAGAATATGTCAGTGTAGCCTTCCCTTCCAATGGTCCAAAAACAGATTTTTCAGGGGACATAAGGAGCCACCCAGGAGGGAAGGAGAAAACCTGGTGAAAATCAAGTCAGCCCACTTCCTGAAATCATAGGATTTTGGAGCTAGCAAGGCAGCCACACAGATGGCTTAAGATGCCTGATGCAGAGGCAAAGAACCTTTTAGACACTGAATGTCAGAGGAGGCAAGAAATTTGAAAGATGTCCAGTCTGGCTGCCTCTTTTGACTGAAGGGGAAGGTGAGGTCCAGACATAGTCAAGTGATTCTACTAAGATCATATAGCTAATCAGTAGCAGAATGAGGTTGAGACAAAAAAAGAAAAAGCACATGAAGTAGGGAAGTCCAGTGGTACAGTAGTAGTAGTTCTAAAAACAAACACCCCCCCCCCACACACACACACAAATCCTTAAGAGAGAAGGCTTCACTCAGAGACCATTTAGAGTATCCATTCTCCTTACCTAGTCTGGATAGTTTGAATAATTTGAGTACAGAAGAGTTTCCATTTCCCAGGACTAGGATCTCCCCATGGTGGCAAGTTAAAAATGAACAAGATCATAGACTTGGAGGTCCTCCAACATTCTCATTTTACAGATAAAAAACTGAGACTTCAGTGGAGTTGAGTGACTTGCCCAAGATCATACAGCTAGCAAATAGCAATCAAAATTCAAACTCTTTCCACAGAACCACACCTGCCTCTATTAATTAGATCCCTTATGCTTGCATTATTTTGTTTTATGGTTGTTATTATTAAATATTTTTGCATTCTTTTGCAGGGCTCAAAGCATCAGATCTCCATCTATTATTCCATTTAATCCTCAGAACAACCCACTATGGAAGGAAATGCGAGTATTCTCTTTCCCATTTTGCATCTGAGAAAACTGAGGCTTGGCTTCTTAATGATTTTTCCAGATCTAGTAAGTGGTGGAGCCAGGTCCCGAACTTGGAACTTTGGCTTCCAGGACCAGTGTTTTTCCTGCTACAGTGTACTGCCTAATTATCCAAAGACTTGTTTTTTTTTTTCTTTATTCCTTGGGAAAGATCCAAAAGTTCAGGTTTGCCTGAAGTCCATTAGGCTACCAATGATGCCAGACTTGAATTATCACCAAGGCAACAGAAGGAGCTAGGCTGCGAGGTTCAGCTCAGGGAGATGTTACCCAGACTCTGTATAAGGATGCAAATGACAGCCTCTCAGAAAATAGCCAAACAAGGTGCTAGGAGACTTGGTATTACTGCAACTTCCCACCCACTCTCATTCTCTGATCCCTTGAGATGAGGCAGAGTTTCCAAGAGATTTAGCCATTTGTAGCTAGTCCTTGAGGCTTTTTGCATCCCAGACAATATTCAGAGTGGAGCTGGGTTCCTGGATCTCTCCCAACTCCTCTGACCCTGCCAGGTTCCTTGGCCTTGTGTATCTCTGGGAATCTCAGAGCTTTAAAACCACAGAATCATAAATAAAACATTAGGGCCCTAATGTTTACAAAACATCTTACGCACAACAACCCTGTGAGGTCATCCATGAAAGAATTATTGCCCCCATCTTATGGATGAGAAAATTGAGAATCAGAGAGAGTTTTAGCAACTTGTCCATAATCATTCAGCTAAGAAATACCAAATTTACTGACTTCCAGGCTAGGTATCTTTTCACTATACCACATTGCTATAAAGGGACAGACCTTCTGAGTACACTGCCTAATTCTGAAATGATGTTAGGAGTGGAGGATTAGACTCCAAGGATCACCTGCTCTAACCTCTATGATTTTAGTGGAGGAAATAAAGGCTCTGAGAAGGTAAATGACTTAACCAATACCGCAAAGATCCTGGTCTCCTGATTTTACTTCTAGTGGTTTTTCCTTTGTTGGGTTGCATTTCTTAAGCTGCAGGCAGTTAGTTTTGATGCAAAAATATATCCCTGGATGTTTTAGGAAAAATGAGAAGAGACTAATGTGGGTCCTATCTCAATCCAGCCCTACCCTTTAGTCTATTAGATTTCTTCAATGCAGAACTCACTCCCTCATACATACCCACCAAAAATATAGAACTGTGTAATCAAGAGCACCACCTCCTCCAACCCCACACTCCTGTGCTGACTAGATGATGCAGCCAACAGGAGCTGAGAGAAGCTGCTGCTTCCTGGGGTGAAAGAGCTTACCTGTAAAAGATGGATGGTGGGAGACTGCCAATGAGGCAGGAGGAAGGAAGAAGGGAGTGGGGGGGCAGGGGAAGGAGGGAGGAGAGAGAGAAGGAGAAAGAGATGTCACTTCTTTCAACAGAAGTGATGGAGAAGAAGGGGTGCTTTGTTGTCCTGGGCTCCCTTAGGGGAGCAGAATAGACACCACTGGAGCATCTGGGATTCCTAGTCTTGATACTAGTTAATGACTCCAAGGACATGGAGCTCAAGTTGGTGGTGGGGAATGAGCAGAATTGTGTTCTGTAGTCACAGATCACGCTCCTAATCCCAGACCATCTGCCTCACAAACAGGGCTGGTGTGGTGGACTGAGAAATCACAGATATTATGACAGGGGATTTGGGAAGGCTGCTTCTCCTACTCAAAAATATATCCATATATCTATGTAATCTCTCATTTGAGGTCCACTAATTTTCAAAATTTTACCTTCCGAGATCCTTTCTTTGGGTTAAACATTTTCTTTCCCTGCAATCCTTAGCAGGGTGGGAGGAAACCAGTTGTTCCCAAGAGAGGAAACATTTTTGGTCATAGATAATAAGAATGCCACATTTGGTGACATTTTTAATAGAGTAGAGGAGGTAAGTAGTATAAATATGCCCATTTCGTAGATGGAGAAACTGAGGTTGAGAGAAGTTAAGTAACTTCTGCTATATCTTAACATGAGAAAATCTATTACATGATTTCTTGTAACAAAAGGGCACAAAGAAAGATGGAGTCATGAGGAGGTATAGTAGAGAGTCACTGAGAGGACACAGAAAGGAAAAGGAAAGTGATGACATTTATAGCACTTGACTAGATTTTAATCTCAATCACCTTGAATAAGTCATTTCCCCATTATGAGCTCAGTTTTCTCATCTATGAAAAGTAGGCTACAGTAAAATTAATGGAGGCTTCTTCTATTGCTAACCCTAATATGAAGGGAGGAAGGGAAGGAGGAGGGAAAGAGAACAACTGTATTAATCTGTGTCTTTTCCCTCCCTTCCTTTGCCCTCATTCCTGAGCTGCTGGAGATTCAGCCCCCCCCCCAACCCCCTTGGGCAGGGCCCAGATCTTGGGGCAATTATGTTTGATACTTTGTTTGGGGCTTCTTCCTTTCCTTTTCCCTCCTTCCCCATCTTGCTTTGTGACACATGCTAACCCCTTTCATCTCTTCCCTTCACCCCCTCTCCCCCACCCCCATCCTGGGAAAATACAATGAATGAATAAAGACTTATTGGTACTGAAAAAAAATGAATATGAATCTATGATCTCAAAATCATACTTTTTCTGCTTCACAATTTTGCTTGAATCAGCCCTGGTCTCACCTGATTAGAGAAAGATGAGAAAAAAGTGCATAGAATGGGGCAAATTCATCTCTTTTACTAACAAACAATTTGAGGTCAGTAGACGTTTCAAAAGGACATCATTATGATGTTTGTTACACCATTCTTTTGCTCAGAGTATTGTGGAGATGGATGAAGAGAGGATGGATGTAGGAGAGAAAGGAAAAAATGGGAAAGAAAATTCTAAAAACATTTTGACACTAGAAAGTGGAAGATGAAGGATTGTCTCAGTGGCTGGTTCCTTGGAACAAGTCAACTAAACCAAAAACAGGAGGAGGTAACTGGGACACTGAAGCCTCAAGATATAATCACAATGGGATATTGGAGGAGGAGCACCCCACCCGGGGAATTGATAAAATATTCCAAGGGAATACCAAAGCCTGGGGAAAAGTCAGAGAAGATGCCAAAAGGATGAGATGGGTCAAAGAGATGAGCACTTCTGGGCAAAGATGAGCTGAGGTGGCAAACCAGAAGAAAATGATACCAGGACCAATGGGTAAAGTCAAGTATGCATGGAGCTCCAGTGGTCATAGGGAAAGATGATAGCTTGCTTATATGATGCCATGATTTTGTGAAGCTTTGTTTTGACAGTGAATTAGGGCAGGATGGCCACAGATAATCTTGCTCTTTCAAAGTACTCACCTGGGAGGATTCAATAACTCACTTCAGTTATTCTTTTTCCATCATAATATAAATAAAATAAATTATTGAGTGGTTCTTTTATGGAAAGCAAAGCTTTTTATCTTCTTCCCCCAATTCCTCTCCCACCACCAATCCCCACATCAACTAAAGAACAGAATAGGGAAAAGGGATGTTGGAAGGAGCAAAGAATGAAGCTCAATCCATCATTTAAAGCAGTCTCTCCCTAAGGCTCTTCTCCAAGGGCCAGGGCCAGATGTAGAAAATAGTTAGAAGGGCCATTCACATTTGCATTTTATTTGCATATCATTTGCATTGGCCTACACTGACATACGATTTATTCCCAGGCAATTTTCAAGTTAAAATGTGATTTCTGCAGCCTTTGGGGTTGTCACGGTTTGATTTTACTTTTCTTCCTTCCTTCTCACCCACTCACTGAGCCCTGACACTAGAATTTTCAGGGTGTATGGTATGTGTTAGAAGGTTGGGGGAGGATGGAGAGAGGTTAAGGAGACAGAGAGACACAGAGGAGGAAACAGAGGAGGGAGGAGAAAACGGCAAGAGTACCACCAAGGGCCCAGTAAGTCTACAGGAGCATCATGCCCTCCCCACTCTTACCCATGCATAAAAAAATACAGTGCTGCTGCTTGGTTACAGGCTTTGTTGATTTTCTAAGGAAAAAGAGCTCTTTTTGTAGGAAGTTGGGAGGAAGCTCTTACTTTTGATATTTAATGTGGCAACACAATGCCAAGGTTTCCTTGGCATCAGGGGAAATAGAAACTTGATGTTTGTTGTGCAAGTTTCAGCTATGCAGACAGATATTTGTGTGGGCTCACCCAGCCTCTTGGGGCTCAGTGGATAGAGTGCTGGACCTGAAATCGGAAGACTCATCTTCTTGAGTTAAAATCTGACCTCAGATCCTGAATAGCAGCCTGACCTTAGGCAAGTCCCTGAACCATGATTGTCTCAGTTTCCTCATCTGTAAAATGAAAAATCACTACAGTATCTTTTCTGAGAAAATCCCAAATGGGGTCATGAAGAGTTGGAAATTATTGAACAAGAACTACATCCAGTCTCTTGCCTCAGCCTTCTTTTCTCTGAATCAATCCATCAATAAATATTTATTAAGTGCTACTATGTGCCCAGGCACTGTGCTAAGCATTGAGAATACAAAGACAAAAATTAGTCTCTTCTCTAGAAGTACTCACAATGTAATGAGGGAAAGGTCATACAAACCAACTACATATAGGATAAACTGTAGATCATAAGTAGAGGGAAGCCATTTACACAAATGAAGGATTGAGAAAAGCTTCCTGAGCTAAACCATCCTTCCCCCACCTTCTTCTCCTCACTCCTTTTCATCTTTTTTTTACAAAACTAATTTTCCCATCTTTTTGGCCATTGTAGATTCTTCTTGAAGCTTGATAAATGGCATCTGGGAGGCTCAGTAGATAAGAGGACTGGACCTTAAATCAGGATGCAAATCCAGCTTCAAATACTTAGTAATTTCAAGATTCAAATACTTAGTAGTTGTGTGACCCTGGGAAAGTCACTTAATTTCTGCCTGCCTCACGTTCCTTGACTGTAAAATGAGGATCATAACATGTACTTTGCAGGGTTGTTTTGAGTATCAAATGAGATAATATTTGTAAAATGCTTAGCACATTACCTGACACACTATAAGCATTGTAGAAATACTGATCCTCTCCTCTTCAGTAGTTGACTGATTTTTAAGAACTTTTCCAATATTGCTTTTAAAACTGAGAGTCCAAACTGGATTCCCCTTCTCCTGTCCTCCAACTTAAATGAAGGTTGCTCTGTCTATCATTCTGTTGTAGGATCAGCATGCTTTAGGTGTTTGTGGAAAATCAGAAATAAAGTAAATAAAATAGACTTGTTCTCATTTATTCATACATTCAACAAAACTTAAACACCCACTGTGTGAAGAGCACACACTAGGTCTTGTGGGAGATTGAACATTTAGAAAAGATAGCTTCCCTAATGTCAAGGGCCTTAGAGAGGTATAAAACACTAGGCAACAGAGAAAACAGAAAGTTGCACATAAATGAGAGCTTCAATCAGTCAACATTTGTTAAGTACCTATTATGTACCAGGCTCCAATGACCCTCAACCTTATGTTTTATATGTAACAAAATACTACATGAAGTTCAAGAATAAGGATCATCCCCGTCAGGGTTACAGGGTTGAGGGAAGAGCTCAGGGAAAGTTTCTTGGATAAGGTGGCTTTTGAAGCAAGCTTCAAAGAGAAAAGAGAAAAAAGAACCATTTATTAAGCACCTTCTATATTCACCAGGTGATTAAAAGTATTATTTCATTTCATCTTCTTGATGACCTACAAAGTAGATGCTGTTAATATCCACTTTTATTGTTGAGGAAACTGAGGCAGACAGAAGTGAAGTAACATTCCTCAGGGACCCATAGCTGGCAAATGTCTCAAGTTAGCTTTGAATTCAGATCCTCCTAACTCCAGGTTCAGTGTTCTACCCATTATACCAACTAGCTGCTCAACAGGCAAAGAGGGGAAGAGGTCCTTATCCACAAGGACATCTAACATCTTAGCAAAAGTTTAAGAGGCCACGTGTGAATATAATTTAATTCCTGTGTATAGAATATAATTCCTGACTTACAGCTCACTTTCATATTTCCAATAGTTCCTTTTCGTTTCTCTGTTAATGTAAGCCTATAAAGCTGTATTTAATCCCATAAGGAGCCTCCAAATATCTAAAGCATGTGAGATACAGCAAAGGATAGGAAACTCTCAGGAAGCTTACAGGAACTTCAGCAAAATTCACTCCAGAGGGGCAGCTTTCCCCTTGTAGCTTCCTCTGCCTTCTGAGAGAGGAAATTATTTGCAAGTCAAGGTCAGACTATCAGATGCTTTGCTTTTACTGGGGGAGATCACCCATGACTACTTAGCTAGGATCATTCACTGTGGTCTGGAATTCCAAAAATTGAGACTTATGAATTGATGGGGGTGGAGAAATGTTCCCATATGGGATCTGCCTAAGCTTCCTGTAAATTCTCTGAGGATTCCTTTCTTCAGAGTTCCCAGATGCCCAGGACTCTGCTCAGTACCCTTTTGGCTTCTACATATACTTGATAAAATAATCATCACATTTCTAAGCCATTTTACTCAATTTCATTTGACACTAGGTACAATGTGGTACCCATAGAGTACACACACTACTGCTCTCATCTCTGTAGCTGTCCTCTGACCCTGGAGATACTCTGAAAGAACCATTTCTGTTTAATTTGTCAATGCCATTACACCTCCTATATCCTTGTCCACTGTGGAATTAACCCCCTTGATGGCCTGGGTGTCCTCTTCAAAGTTAATGGACACTCTTTGGAGTCCTTTAGTTGGGTCACAGAGGATAGGATGACATACCATGATTCCTGGGGGAACCCTGCTCACAAGTCTCCTTGGTTGGCGCTGAATCATCGATCACATCTCTGGCTGGTCGCTCAGCTGATCTGAGCCGTCTGTTCCTAATTTGCTGTGTGCATGTCTGTGTCTCTTCTGCTTGAATACAGGAGGCTACTTAAGGATTTTTTTTTTGGCTTCTCCCCCACCTCCTTTCATAGCTGGGAAAGCACAGGAGTAGCCCCTGCCTGTCTGCAGTAGACTGAAGATGATCTCATCGTTCTGTGTTTCTACTTCTCATATGATTGATCATATTCTAATTTAGAGTACACTTATTTGTGGAAGCCAAGGAGAATCTCCTTCCCTAACTTGCAGGGCAGGATAGATGAGAAGACAAGGTATTCAGTATGTCCCCTCCACGGTGTTTACCTTGAATAGTTAATCAGCAGGCACAATGAACTAATGGGAAAGGCATTTAATGAAAATGGTATTATAAGAAAAGTAACAGAAATATTCCCCTCTTAAATATGGGCCACACTTTCCCATAAATACACATGCTATCAATGGGAAAGCAAGCTAAACTTAGGAAATAAGTGTGGAGAAGCAAATGTATAAAAATACTTGTGCTTAGAGACATCTAGGTGACTTAGTGGATAGAGAGCCAGGTGTGGAGATGGAGATTCTGGGTTCAAATCTGGCCTCAGACACTTCCTAGCTATGTGACCCTGGACAAATCCCTTAACCTCAATTGCCTAGTCCGTACTCCTCTTCTGCCTAGGAACCTTTACTTAGAATTGATTCTAAGAGGGAAGAGAAGGATTTAAAAATAAAGAATGTATGTGACGGGTTCATTCATGTAGAAATATGAATTTAGGAACATGGGTGATGAGGTTATACACCTGGAAGGGACAACTATGTTTTTAATATTGCAGAGCCACCGATGTCTTTAGGGATGTAATTGCACCCATCAGTTCTGCTCCTTGCTACTTCCCCCAAAATGCATAATATTCACCAAGCACTTTCCAGCTTACAAGCCATTGCTTTGGATGTATAGTCTCTGCTGAATGCTGTAATGTCTGGTGCTACTCTTCTGGATGCACGATATCCATTGGTCTCTGATAGGCATAGCCCCAGTGGGCACATGGCAGTGGAGTTTCTCTCTGAGTCCAGCTGCTAGCTTCTCCTGATGTCTTTGGCAACAAGGCTTTTTCTTCCTCATAAGGAGAATAGATTCTGTCAATGTTTCCTTAGTCCCAAACCAGAGGCTTAAAAAAAAAAAAAAAGCTCTTTTGGAAAAGCAGCTGTCCCAGCTATGGATCTACCAAAGACTCTCCTAATCAAAATATATCTCAGAATTTAACCTTATAGAATGTCCTTCTCCTTTCCCTTAGTTCTACCTAGACACTAAGCTCTTTAAAACAAATACTCTTCTAAGAAACTAGTGTCTCAGAAACTTCAATGAAAGGAAATCATATATGGTCCCCAGTATATCATTTCCTTGCCTTGATGTTTCTGAGGAGCTGTGATTGCTAATGTTATTTCTTATGAGCCCAAATCCAGTATGCTTCTCATTAATTATCAGCAGTGATGGATTTGGAACCAAATGACCTAGATTTAATCTTGGACAAGCCTTTTAATCTTTCCATGACTTGGTTTCATCATCTATAAAATCAGAGGGTTGAACTAAATAACTCTAAGATCCCTCCCTACTCTTCATCTATAATTCTTTAGGACATCTTGGGCCTTTGTTGGAAGGATTAGCATGAAGGATTAAAGTTAATGGTAAAGAAACCGAAAAGAAGGGGAGAGGTATAACAGCCTGACTCCAGCCTCTTACCACACCATATTGGATCACAATTGCTACAATATCTATGAGTAAGAATGCCAGAGAAGCCAAATGTTGCAAATGCCAGATACACCTACATTAGGATCATGAATGCAAGAATCAATGTCAACTAAAGTTTATTATTTTATTCAGTTATTTTTTTATTTATTAATTAATTGCTATTATTTCTATGTGCCTGGTACTGGACTAAGCACTGGAGATAACAAGGAAATGTGGAAATAGTCCTTGCCCTCAAGAACCTTACCTATGGATAGGGAGGACAATATATAGATGTCACACATACAAGAGAGATAGCTAATAGGCATTAGGTGACCTTAAAGGGGAAAGCTCTAGCACTGTGCTGGTGAACTTATGGCATGTGTGCCAGAGGTGACTGCTCCCTTCCCCCTCTCTACTGTGCATGAGGACATTTATTATTATTCATCATCTGTCCTTCTGCCCAACACCCCAGTGGGAGTTCTTCCTCTCTCCCCTGTCTGGGCTAAAAGGGCAGCTGATGCGCACATGAGAGTCGTAGTTTGGGTACTCAGTCTCTAAAAGATCACTGCTCTAGCAGCTTAGGGGGACTGGGAAAAAGCTCCTTCAGGTAGTAGCATTTGAACTGTTTCTTGAGGTAAGCCAAGGATTGTAAAAGATGGAGATGAGAAGAATGAGTATTTCAGGTGATGGGAGTATAAGACTGGGAAGGTAGTAAGGAGAAAGGTTGAAAAGAGCATTAAATGCCAAACAATTTGGTCCTGAAGCTCCTTTCACATCCTAAGTGTAGTGGTTGCTGGCTAGTAGCTGCCCTTATGTCAGGTAGTAAGATGATCCAAATGTCTGACTGATTAAGATCAAAGGATATTGTAATGGAGGGAGAAGGAATGGAGTCTCCCACCACTAATTTCAGGACCAGTGTGGTAAAGATGGAATGTACCCAAGGGTTGGAGAGGATAGATAGAATTCCTCCTCTCCTTCCCTGGTAAACCCCACTCTAGTTTCCTTCAGAATCACAGATGCTGTTCCCTCAGAGACTTGATTGAAACAAAGTATAAGACAGACAGCTCCTATCTCTCTGAGGATAGAAGTGTAACTTTCTTCCCCCTAAACTCCCAGTATTCCTTCTTGAACATTATGCAGCAGACTCTTGATTTAGGAAATGGCTATTTATTCTAAAGAACATATCAAAGGTAAGGCAAGTGAATTGTGGGATAAGGTGATGAGGAAGGAGGGAAATAGGAAGTCCTTAATAATAACAATTGAACCCCTTCTCCCCCCAAATCCTGCAGGGTCAGGCTTTGCTTGTCTGACCCCCTGGGGTCAATTGTGCAAGTTGTCCTGACTCTTAGCTGGCCTAGCTTTTATCAAGTTCAAAGGACTGTCTAGAGGGATTTAGAGGATCAGGCAAAATCTTATTCACTCTGGTTTATCTTCATTGGATACTGGAGTCAGGTTTCACAGGAGGATGCTCCAGGCTCAGAGTTCTGCTCAGATCAACCTCTCTGGTAGGCTTCTTAAAGAGAAGTTAGTTCAACTATCTGGATCTTCTCAGTTCCTCCCTTCTTCCTTTGGAATTCCCTCTCCTTCCTGCCCTTCCCCCACTCAAGATGGTCTTCCAGTATGATGAATCTTCTTGTCCTCTTCCTCTGGCAGATTCAGTCTCAGATTCCTCTCTTACAATATTTTTAAAGGTTAATTTGTCCAATTAAGGATATAGCCTCCAAACACAGGCAAAGGGAAACATGCTGGTATTCCTGCTTTTATTTCTAGTTCAGGTGAGTTTAGTTAAGTTCCAAAACTTTTTCTCTTCTCCCTTTTGCTCTTAGGAGACAGTGCTTAACTGGTGGCAAATGTGACCAGAATGGAGTAAAAAAATTGACAGGTGGGTGCTTTTTACAGGGTCACAAGGGACTGGGTCACTAGTGCAAAATTTTTCATTATGCTTGAAACAAATATTTTATGCACTAGCTGTCAACATGACAGGGACTAGTGATTAGCAGCTTCCTTTAATTCTTCATGGCTCATAATCATATCTACTTCACATTCTAGAGACTTCCCCTTTGAAATCTTCTCTGCCTCAAAAAATACTCAAAATTAGGAAACATGCCTAGTAGGCTCTAGTAGGCTGTGGGTACATTTTCTGGCTCCTTCTTGAGCATTCCTTTTTCTTCTCATTTTAAACCCGTACCTTCTTAGTATCAATTTAAAAACCAAAAGAATGGTTAGGGCTAGGCAACTGGGAGTAAGTGATTTGCCCAGGGTCACACATCTAAGCATCTGAGGTCAACTTTGAACCCAGGTGCTCCTGACTCCCAGCCTGACCATTGTTAGACCTACCTACCCAGCCTGAGTATTCTTTTTGAAAACAGTAAAGTAAGGTAGAAGAGAGGGCTCATGGCAGTTTCAACCTCCATCACAATTGGAAAGTGGGAACAATTTGTATTTTGTGCTCAGGGCTACAATGCTCATGTGCTGCCCATGGAGCTGCCTTACTGGCTCTGGCTCTGAACCTCACTCTCTTCTCCAAATAATTTACCCTCAAGTGTCTCATTTGTAATAAAAATGTGTTTTTCCCCAACTTAACAATTTCTTTAAAGTCTACTCAAACACTTTTTCCTCCAGAAAGTCTTTTCTGAATATTCCTGTCCATAACTATGTTACTTCAGTACCACCACTGGAAATATGCTATGCACTTCTCTAAGGAAGCCATCATAAAATGTTTTTTTTTTCTTTTGTTCTGACACACTTTCAGATTTAATTTTATTTTTTAAATAAACAAAATCAAATTTTCTCCCTCCCACCTTCCTTCCCCTCAAAACACTCCAAACCCTTTGATAAATACATTTATAACATTGTCTATTTTGTTGTCTTATCTTCTAATATACTATAAGCTTTATGTGGTCAAGGACCTTGCTTTATCTAAACTTTGTTTCTCACCCAATGTCTAACATATGAAGTAGACAATTTAAAAACATTTGTAAAATAAATAAGTGAATGAGACTAGTTTAATTGCATTTCCTATATTTCTCAAATATATGTAGGATATTGTAACAATGGGAAAGTCTGACCCAGTGACTTTCATTTAATTTGGGGGGAAATTAATTTTACTCTCTGTAGCTTATAAGCAATGTGAGGAAGCTTTTGGGAGTCTCGGGAAAAGTTCACAGTGATTCAAAAGGAAAGGAAAATTAGCTCCTACAAGGAAAGAGGAAAAGGGAATGTGTGTGTGTGTGTGTGTGTGTTTGTCCCTGTGCCCATAGGAAGGGAGGGATCAGGGAATGGAAGCAGTTTTGGCCCCAGAAAAAGATAGACTAAATGAGCTCAACCAAGTGTTGCTACAGCCCAGATTCAAGAGAGAACTCTGAGTCTCCATTTCCCCTAATGCTAATGGAAAATTGTGAAATTAGCATAGTATTTGCCACATTAAATTTGGAAAGTGAGTTGTACCTTGTTTAGTTCTTTCTTTCCAAATAAATGAACAAACTAACCCAAATTGTTTCCTTGGAATATCAACGTGGACTGTGTAACCAAATGATTGGATTGAAGTGTTCTATGAGGAACTGCTGAGACCCAATAGCATTGTTGATGGTATGCCTTTGTTTTCCTCTAGTTCATCAATTTTATTATTTGAAGTGAGTTTGACCAGAAGGGTTTGAGAAGGGCTAGGACTTGATATAGAGGTGGTATGGTTTAGTAGGTAGTGTACTGTACTTAGAGCCAGGAAAATCTGGGTTTGAATCTTACCACAGTTGCTTACTAGCTGTGTGATCCTAGGCAAGTCGCTTCTCTGAACTTTTATGTCTTTATCTGTAAAGTGAAGAATTTGATTCAATGACTTCTAAAAACCCCATCACCTTGAAATTTGTGAATCTGTGATCTCAATTAATTTGAATTTCTTGCAAGGTAAGACTTCAATTTGAAAGAATTAAAATATGAACTCTGAGGAGCACTTTCCCTAAGGAGGGGAGGCATGTATGCCAATGTCTTGTTGAGAGGACAGAGGACTTCTCTGATTGATTCTTGGTAACTGGGGCTAACGTCAGATGATTGCTGACTGAGAATCAGGATGAAGAAGTCTGTCTGAGGAACCTTCCCTTCATTCATGGTCTATATAAAGGAAAACAAATTTGAAGGTAATCTCTTTTCTGGACTTCCTTTCTTCATTTTTTCAGTCAGCAGCAAGAGGAGTTGGAATATTTCTCCCTATACATCCAGAAGGGTTTATTGATAATTTATAGGAAAAGTGCATCAAAGCACAACTACTGAGTCTACTCTCCCAAGAGATCAAAGAAAAAGGAAAAAGAGCCATATGTCTAAAAATACTTGTAGCAGCTCTTTTTATGGTGGTACAGAACTTGAAGTCAAGGGAGTGTTTATCAGTTTGGGAATGACTATATAAAGCATAGCATATGAATGTAATAAAACACTATTATATCTCAAAAATGATAATTATACAGAAATCTAGGAAGATATCCCTGAACTGATGCAGAGCAAAATGAATAGAACTAGGGGAACAATTCGTTACAATAGAAACAGTATTGCAAAAACAAACTTTGAAAGACTTAAAAACTTTGATCAATGAAGTGACTAACTACAATTGCGAAGAACTTCTGTCTCTTAACAGAGATGACATTCTTAAGATGCAGAAATATATATATATATATATATACACACATATATATGTATATGCATATACATAATGCATAGGACATGGCCAATGCAGAGTTTATTTTGCTTGACTGCATATTAAATATAAAGGGTTTTGTTTTTTAATTTACAAAGTAGGGGAAAGAGGCAGGGAGAGAAAATAAATTTTTGTTCATTAAAAAAAGAAGCAGATGGTGGACAGCAGGTATTTGCCTAAGTGAAATGATAGGAGAGTTCTTAGATTTGAAATTATTAGCTACTTCTACCTTTCTGTTTCATTTCACAAGAACATGTCAGTTCCTGAGAATGTACTTTTTCTAACCAAGATATGGCAATAGTTAGGACATTAATAGAGTTCCTGAGAAAGTAGAAATGTGACACTTACTTACATGCAGTCTGAAAAGGGAAAACTTAAGAATGGGCAGATAGGTGTCAGTGGTTAGAATGCTTTGCCTGGAGTCAGGAAAACCTGTCAGACATAAATACTTATTAGCTGTGTGACCCTGGGCAAGCCACATAACCCTGTTGGCCTCAGTTTCTTCATTTGTAAAATGACCTGGAGAAGGAAATGGCAAAGCATTCTAGTATATTTGTCAAGGAAACTCCAAATAAGGTCACAAAGAGTTGGACACAGACTGAAAAATGACTGAAAACGACAACAAAAAGAATGAATATTCCACTTTGGGTTTACCTATGGGCAATAGAACATTTGAGAATTCCAAAATTCTTTAGTTTGATCAGCAACCTCCTAGAGAGAGGATTTTTTCCCCCTGAAAGTATGTATTTTAGAGAAGGAAGAGTAATTGGAGGACTAGAGCCAGATCATGTGGATAATTCAGGAGATCCACCAGCTCTCCATGCCACTTACAAGAGTTTCAGGATCAGAGCAGAAGTGATATAAAGGGGAATTCTTTTTCAGTAGTCCTTGATGTGGGTTTACTTTCTGGGGGTAAAGAGTCTAATATACCTTTTGTCTTCTTTGAGTATTTCTGAATAGGCTCATGGGTTACTGGGAGTCCTTTGTATTGTAAGCATTTTCTGTGTGGGTGAAATAAAGGCTACCCCATACCTAATATTCATTTACTATCTTAAGTATCTTTATGGAAGTTTGAGATTTTATTAACCATACTTGGGAAAACCTACACACAAATATACTATAAGTTTATTTTGCTGCAGGTGGGATCAATGAAACAAAGAGAGGCTCCATTTGGGGTCAATCTGAAAAATTAAACCTAGTCTGTGTGAGTCCATATTCTTTTTGGGGGGTGGGTGGGGAGATGGAATGGGGAAAGGGGTAAGCCACTATAATCTTCATAAATGCAGTTAGGGTGTCTTAACATGTGCCAACACATGACTCTGATCATCACAGGTATTTAATAAATGGTGGCTGTTTTTTAAACCCTTTCTTTTCATCTTAGAATCAATACCATGTATTAGTTTAAAGCAAAAGAGTGGTAGGGCTAGGCAGTGGGGATTAAGTGACTTGTCCAAAGTCCCACAGCTAGAAAGTATTTGAGGTCATCTTTGAACCCAGGACCTCCTGTCTATTGGCCTGACTCCCAATCCACTGACACCTAGTTACCTCCTTAATAAATGATTGTTGAAAAGAGGCAAAGCCTGCCAACAGTTCATTTCTGGATTTTGTGGTTATATCTATTTTACTGGGTTTATAGTTTATCGAATCATACAATAAGAGATGGAAGAGAATTCAGTGATCATTTAGTCAAGACTTTTAATTTTAGAGATGAGGAAGAGGAAGATTTTTAGAGATTTTCCCAACAAGATCATAGAGGTAGCAAAAAGAGCAAATTTTAGAACCAGGATTCAAACTCACATCCTTTGATGTAAAATCTTTCCATGATCTCTTTGCATTATGGTTTTGCTTAACAGTTTAATTAGGTTCTTTGGGGCTCCTAGGCTCTAGGGAAGTGACTTAACATGAATTAAATTCTAAGGACACTTTTTTGGGGGGGTTAATTTAATTTTAATTTTTTAATTTTACTTTTATTATCAAGCAAAACACACTTCTGTATTGGTCATTGTTGTAAGAGCACACACATACATAACCAATCCCCCAAATAAAACCATAAATACACTGAAGTGACAATGTGCTTTAATCCATATCCATCTGACATTTCTTTCTCTAGCGGTAGATAGCATTCCCCATCATGTCTTTCAGGATTGTCTAAGATCATTATATTGCTGAGAGTGGCCAAGTTTTCACTGTGTATAATGTTCTCCTGGTCTTGCTTCTTTTACTCTGCATCAATTCCTGCAGATCTTTCATTCCTCAATTGATGGCTATCCCCTCAGTTTCCAATTCTTTGTTACTACAAAAAGAGTTGCTATAAATATTTTTGTACAAGTAGATCTTTTAAAAATTTCTCTTTGGAATAGAGATTCAGTAGTGATATTAAAGGATCAGAGGGTATGCAAAGTTTTATTGCCCTTTTGGAATAGTTTCAAAATGCCTTTCAGAATGGATGGCTCAGTTTGCAACTCCACCAACAATGCATTAGTGTTACAATTTTGCCATATCTCCTCCAACATTTATCACTTTCCTTTACTGGCATAATGATCAATCTTATAGGTGTGAGATATTACCTCAGTGTTTAGTTTATATTTCTCTTATCACATGTAATTTAGAACATTTTTTTGGCCGTGTCAATGTGGAAATCTAGAGATCCCCAGTTTATTTAGTAGGGAAGTAGAAATCCCAGGTTTTGACCTTGTCACAAGAGAGGTTTTCCCTTGAGGGAAGGTCCCATTTCACCAGACAATAGACATCCACTTCAGGTGGGGAGGTAGACCCCATTCGAAGTAAAGTAGATCTTTTGTCTCCAGAAGGCTTTCCTAGTATCTCACACCCTCCTTCCAAGGATGGAACACCGGACCTTCAGCTTGCGAGACTGACGAGCTACCTACTGCGACAAAGCTGGTGAAAGGGGATCTACCTACTGCAACAAAGCTGGTGAAAGGGGATCTTCCCTCAAGGGGAAACCTCTCCCATGACAAGGTCAAAACCTGGGGTTTCTACTTCCCTACTAAATAAACTCGGGATCTCTAGATTTCCACGTTGACAGCTTTGATATCTTCATCTGAAAATTGCTTATTCATATTCTTTGACCATTTATAAATTTGGGAATGGCTTATATTCTTATAAATTTGACTGAATTCTCTATAAATTTGAGAAATTAGCCCTTTATCAGGCAAATCTGCTAGAAAATGTTTTTTCCCAGTTTATTGTTTCTCTTATAATCCTGGTTACACAGGTTTTGTGGGGAAATAAAATAGGGAAAGAGGAAAGTAACTTTAACCTTCATAAAAGCATTTAGGGTCTTAGAGATATGTGCCAACACATGACCCTGAGCATGATATGCCACAAGTCAGGCCACGAGTATTTAATAGTTGTTTTTTTAAACTTCTTACCTTTTTACATTTGAAAATTTAATATAATCAAAATTATTCATTTTTTAGCTTATACTGTTCTCTATCTCTTCTTTGATCATAAATTCTTCCCTTCTCCAAAAACCTTTCAGGTAAACTATTCTGTGTTCCTCTAATTTAGTTCTGATTACTCTTTATATCTAAATCTTATGCCCATTTTTATGTTATCTTGGTATAGGTGTGAGATATTGGTCTATACATAGTTTCTGCCATACTTTTTGCCAATTTTCCTAGCAGTTTATATTCCAAAAGCTGGAGTCTTTGAATTGATCTAACATTAGGTGGCTAAGGTCTTTTACCCCCGTATATTATGTATAAAGTCTACTTCATTGGTCTATCAATCTATTTCTTAGCCAGTACCAGACTGTTTTTTTGATGATTAATGCCTTACAGTACAGTTTGAGATCTGTTACTGCTAGGCTACCTTCTTTCACATTTTTTTTCCATTAATTTCCTTGATGTTCTTGACCTTTTGTTCTTCCAGATGAACTTTGTTATTATTTTTTCTAGTTCTATAAAAAAATTGTTCAGTAGTTTGATTGGTATGGCACCGAATACATAAATTCATTTAGGTAAAATTGTCATTTTGATTATATTAGCTTAGCTTACCCATGAGCAGCTAATATTTCCCCAATTGTTTAGACCTCACTTTATTTGTGTGAAAAATGTTTTGAAATTGTATTAATACAATTCCTGAGTTTGTCTTGGCAAGTAAATTGCTAAATATTTTATATTGTCAAGAGTTATTTTAAAGGGAATTTCTCTATCTCTTGCTGCTGAAATTTGTTGTGATATATAGAAATGTAGGTGATTTATATGAATTTATTTTGTATCTTGTAACTTTACTAACATTATTTCAACTAGTTCTTTTAGTTGATTCTCTAGGATTCTCTATGTAAACATCATATCATCTGCAAAGAGTGACAGTTTAATTTCCTCATTGCCTACTTTTTCTTTTCTTATTGCTAAAGTTAGCTTTTATAATATAATATTAAATAATAGTGGTGATAATGAATATCTTTGCTTCACCCCTGATCTTATTGGGGAGGTTTCTAAATTATCCCAAACTCAGATGGTACTTGCTAATGGTTCTAAGTAGATACTACTTATTAAGGAATATTTAGGTTTTAGGTAGATACTATGAAGTAATGACCCATTTATTTCTATGCTTTGTAGTAAAAGGAATGGATGTACTTCATCAAAAAAGTTTTTCTGTACCTTTGAAATAGTCATGTAACTTCATTCAGTTTGGTTATTGATATGGTCAATTACGCTGATAGTTTTCCTAATATTGAAATAGCCCTGAATTCCTGGTATGAATCACACCTGATCATAGTGAATAATCCTTGTGATTTTTGTGGTAGTCTCCTTGCTACTATTTTATTTAATAAATTTACCTATATTTTAATGGAATTGGCCTATAATTTCTTTCTCTATTTTTGCTCTTTATGGCTTAGGTAACAGAACCATATTTATATCATAAAAAGAATATGGTAGGATGCCTTCTCTGCCCCTTTTGCCAAATAGTTTATATAGTATTGGGATTAATTCTTCTTTAAATGTTTGACAGAATTCACTTGTGGATCCATCTCATTATGAGGATTTTTCCTTAGGAGTTTCATTAATAATTTGTTCAATTTCTTTTTATGAGTTGGGATTATTTAAAATGTCTATTATTTAGTTTCCAATTAATTTTTTATATTTCTTCACTTGGAGCCTTATTGATTATAATTTTTATTGTGTTATGACCTGAAAAGGTTTAATTTATTATTTCTGCCTTTTTGCATTTGGTCATGAAGTTTTGTGTCCTAATAAATGGTCAATTTTTGAATTAATGCTATGTACTGCTAAAAAGAAGGTATATTCTTTTCTATTCCCATTCAATGTTCTCCAGAGATCAATTAAATCTAACTTTTCTAAAATTTCATTCACTATCTTCACTTCTTTCTTGTTTATTTTTTTATTTGAGTAGATCTGAGTGGGGGAAGTCAAGGTCACCCATGAGTATAGTTTAACTGTCTATTTCCTCCTAAAGCACATTAATTTCTCCTTTAAAATTTTGGAGGCTATAACATTTGGTGCATATATGTTTAGCATTTATATTACTTAATTGTTTATAGTATCTTTTAGCAATATGTTATTTCCTTCTTTATTGCTTTTAATCAGATTTATTTTTGCTTTATCTTTGTCTGAGATCATGATTACCACTTCTGCTTTTTTACTTCAGATTATGCACAAAAATTTCTGCTCTTTCCCTTAACCTTTACTCTGAGTGTGTCCCCCTGCATCAAATGTGTTTCTTATAAATAACATATAGTAGGATTCTGTTTTTCATCTACTGTGCTATTTGCTTTCATTTTAAGAGTTTGTTGCATCTCTTTCTCATTCACAATTATGATTACCAACTATATATTCCCCTCAATCTTATTTCACCCTTTTGATCCTGCTCTTTCTTTTTATTCTGTCTCTCCTCACACATGTTTTGCTTTTAATCACCATCCCCTACATCTCCCTCCCTTCTATCACCTCCCCATATTAATCCACTCCTATATCTCTATAGGGAAAGATAGGATTCCATACCCCACTGTTTATGGTTGTTATTCCCTCTCTGAGCCAGTTACAATCACCACCCTCATCCTCCTCTCTATTGTAATAATTTTCCATGCATCTTTAGGTGAGATAATTTACCCCATTTCACCTCTTCCTTACCTTTTCTCTCAGTGCAATACTCAAGGGGTGACCTTAATTTATTTTTCCATATCATGTCATCCTAACCAATGTACACCCACCCCTCTGTCTATGTATATTTCTTCTAACTGCTTTAATTCTGACAAGTTTTTAAGAATTACAAATATTCTCTTTCTATGTAAGTATACATAAAGTCTGACCTTATTGAGTACCTACAATTTATCCTTTTTTCTTTTTCTTTTTAAGTTTCTCTTGGGTCTTATGTTTGGACATCAAATTTTCTGTTTGGGTCTGGTCTTTTTATCAGGAACTATTGGAAATCTTTTATTTTACTAAATGACCATTTTTCTTCTCTTGTAAGAATATTATCAGTTTTGATGCATAGGTGATTCTGGACTGTAAACCTAAATCTTTCACCTTTCAATTCTTTAATATGGAGGCTGATAAGTTTTGTGTAATTATGACTGTAGCACCATGATATTTGAATTGTTTCATTCTGGTTGCTTGCAGTATTTTCTCCTTGACTTGAAGGCTCTTAAATTTAGCTATAATATTCTTGGGAGTTATCATTTGGGGATTTATTTCCAGAGGTGATCTGTGGATTCTTATGATTTCTGTCTCTTACTATCTTGTTCAAGAATATCAAGGCAGTTTTCTATAATAATTTCTTGTATTATGGTGTCTGGATTTTTTTTGCCATGGCTTTCAGGTAATCTAATAATTCTTAAATTATCTCTCCTGGATTTATTTTCTGGGTCAGTCATTTTTTCAAAGACATATTTCACATTTTATTCTGTTTTTTTTTTCCATTCTTTTGATTCTGTTTTATTGTTTCTTGATGTCTCATGAAGTCATTAGCTTCTATTACCAAATTCTGATTTTTAAAGAATGATCTTCTTCCATGAGCTTTTGAGACTCCTTTTTCATTTGGTCCATTTTTTTTTGCATTGTTTTCATTTCTCTTCTCCATTTTTCTTCTGCCTCTTTTGATTGATTTTAAAAAATCCTTTTTGAACTCTTCCAGAATCTGAGACCAATACATATTTTTCTTTAAAGCTTTGTGTGTGCTTGCTTTGCCTTGTCTGTCCCTTTCTGTGTTTGTTCCTTACTTTTTGTAGCCATAAAAATGTTCTATGGTTAGGTTTTTTTAAAAAATTGCTCATTTTCCTAGACTTTTTTTCCTGACTCTCACTTTTATCTTAAGGATGGGTTCTGTTCCCAGGGGAGAGAGGGTACTCTTTTAAATTTTAGGCTTTCCTTAATGCTACCCTTAGCTCTATTTATGGGTTTCTGCACATTTCTCCAAGGTGGTATGATGGCATGTAGGCTGGGAGTTCTGAAAGCCACTTCTCAATGCTGATTCAATCACCCCCCTGAGATTGCTGATGCCTTGATATCTAGCCTCAGGTGTGGGTGGGGGCTTTTGATCTCACTCTGGGCTTGATTAGGTCAGGCATACTTTGGATTGCCTTGCCCTAGGGCTTATAACTCCTTTTTGAGCTTTGATAAGAGCTAGCTAGGTCTGGGCTGCCACAGGTCAGTGCCTTGGAGACTGTTTTATGCTGGGGATCTGGAGCTAGCTCTAGGCTTATGTAGAACACAAATACTTCACAGACTGCCTGGGGCTGGGTGTGCTCCCTTCTCACCTCAGTGAACCAGGTGTTCCCTGTCTACCTTTCAAGTTGTTCTCTGCATGAAGTTGCTTCACTCTATCCACTTATTGGTTCTTTCAGTCTGATATTTATTTTGAGGCATTATTTTAAGGTTGTTTGGAGAGGATTCTCATGATGGTTCGAGCTTACCTGTTTCTACTCTGCCATTTTGACTTTGCCTCTTCCTCTTTTCCCTGGTGACACTTCTTATGAAACCAGAATGCTAAATTATGTTCAAAGGTCAGAGAATTTAGAGTTACAAAGGACATTAGAAGTAATCTTCTAGAGGAGAAAACTGAGGCCCAAAGGGCAATAGACTTTCAGATTCTCATTTCGTATGTGTGTGTGTGTGTGTGTGTGTGTGTGTTTTGTGTTCGTTTGTAGTATGTGGGGCATATATATGAAGTATGTGTATGTGTTTATCTAGGTATGTTTTGTGTGTATGTATGTAGTATTTATATATATATAGTGGGGTTTGTGTGTGTATCTGTTTTCCCCATTATATTAAGGAGGGTTTTTGACAAAGTTCTTCCATGTCACACAGCTTTCCCTTTGTGTGATTCTCATTCTTATATTTCCATTAATCTTCCACAAAGCACCTCTGCAACATTGTACAGGATCCCCTCAATCTTTTAATACAGCACAAAATGTCAAAATAAATAAACTACATCCTGGGGGAGGGAAACAGACTGACTGCTGTTTCACTTTGCATTTGTACACAGTAAGGTTATATTAAATAGATGTAGGGAGCCTCTGCATTTACTCTCTCAATCCAAAAGTGCATTAGCAGGTTAGATCTGGGTTGGCTACACCCATTCCCCAAGGTTTCAAGGGTATCCCCAAGGGGCCAATGTGGTTCTTCTTTTGCTATTGGCACAAGCTGCCATTCTGCCATGGATCTTTTGGATGTCAATCACCATTGATTACTGCTCCAATATAATTTACCAGTGCCAGTATTTCCTTAGCATCTGAAATTCAAGCAATATAATATTGATATCTCTTTAATGATATAATTAACATCAATTAACTATTGCAAAGGGATATTTATGGAAAAGATATAGTAAGAACAAAAGGCAAACATCACTCTGAATCAGCTTCACAATTTCTTCTTTACCACCTTAGTCTGGAGAAAGTGGGATCAAACTTAAAGGGGCTGCTGCAAACCAGCTTCCCATCATTAAGCTACTTAAGCTCAGCTTAGCTGGTGGACCAGACACTCTCTTACTTCCAGGAAATGCTTTGGTTGCTAGGCTGGTTAATTGCTGCCCTGATCAAACAGGGTCGACTCCTCACTAGGCTCAGCTACTGGTAAATGCTGAGGAGTCTTCTGACCTTTTGTAGTTCACAGGCTATTTCTGCCTTCAATACTCTTCATTTAGGATCAGAAAAAGACAAACAGAATAGAGAGAGAAAAGATAGCAAGGCCATGATCATGTGACCATCTTGGTGGGGTGCCTGAGTCATTTCTGACACTTATTTTTTCCCTTGATCACCATCAGTAAGAAAGAGGTTGAGTTTTTCTGTTGCAATTTTGTATGCACTCATTTTCATTTTAGTAATAAATGAAAAGGCCCATCCCCACTCTTGGCCTAAAATGCAAACAATCAGGAATCAGTCACAGAGAATCTATGTACACTCTAAATTGGAAACATTGGGCCCCCCTCCATCACATGTCATCACAAGTTTGTAGAAGCAGACTCACTGGACACTTCAAATGGGTTGGCAATAGGGAGAGCTTCTTTCATATGCTCTGAGAATCACTACATATATGCATGCATGCATACATACACATATATCCTTATTTCATAAAAGTATGACCATCCCCCCCAAAGTCATCAGTGACCAAGCTAATAAAATGGTCTATTTGTTTAGACTAAATATTATTTTGAAAGAAGGCAGGAAAGTAGTAAAAGAAGAGGAAGAAAGATACTTTGCCTCCAAGTTTTCCATCTTTATAAGACATCTTGGTGAATATGTCCTCTCAGAGACCAAATAGCTATTCATAGAATACATGATTCTCTTAGTGTCAATTTTCTTATCTGCAAAATAAAAATTATAGTTGCCAAAGTATCTACTTCATGGAGTGGACATGAAGGAGACTCAGGTGAAATAATATATTTAAAGTGATTTAGAAACTTTAAAGTGCATATAAATTATATTTATTATAATTATTATTTATTCAGAAGATACTTATTAAAGGTGTTTTCTTTAAGCAACACTAAAACTAAGTGCTTTGGAATGCACTGAATAGTGAATTATAAGTAGGTAATAGAATTGAATAGGTCCTTAGAGATCATCTAGTCCAATCTGTTTGTTTTTCAGGTTAGGAAACTGAGGCCCAGAGAAGTGGAGAATCACAGGAATGTAGACTTAGGGTTGAAAGGGACCTTAAAGGCTATCCAGTCCAACCTCTTCATTTTACAAATAAGGAAGCTGAGAGCTAGAAAGCTTAATTGATTAACCCAGAGCCACCCAGGTACTAAATGACACATTTCTAAGATTATTCTGATATTTGTATTAAAAAAATCAACATAAATAGAAGGATAACAAATATTTGCCCAGAGAGTTTCTTTCTACTCTTTCCATTGATCTCTGAGAAAATTTAAATTTTCCTCTTCTTCTGTTTATGTAAAGGGGAAGGGAGAAAAGCATTTATTAAGCACCTGTAATGTGCCAGGCAGTGTGCTAAGTACTTTACAAATACTGTATTATTTGATTCTCCACAATGTGAATGAAAATATCCCTCATGCTTATAGAGTTTTGTTCTTTCTAGCGGTCTTCCACCACAATATCCCTCTGAGATAGTTCTATTATCCCTATTTTACAGATTAGACAAATTAAGACCCAGGGAGGTTAAATAACCTGCTCTCAATCACACAGCTAGTAAGTCTTAGAGAATGCAGTTCTTTTGACCTTAAGTGAGTCTATTTGTTTGTTTGTTTGTTTTCCCCCCACTATACCATGTTGCTGTCATTAATCCTCCAGAGACACAGTAAGGATTGGAAGGCAAAATAAAACAAAATCATATGAAACATTTATTAAAGAATTATGGGGAAGGGGGAAGTATTTTTTAATAAGATACTGTAACCAGCAGGTGTCACTATCTGGCAAGGTATGGAGTCTTAAAGTGGACAGAGAAAGCAAAAGGGAAGGACTTCTTTGCTGGTTTCCCTTTCCCCTCAGGAATATCTTTCTTCACAAGTGGGTGACCCAGGAGGTGTATCTTTCCCTTGATCCAGGATTTTACTCTGCCCTTCACTTTGGAGATAGATGCTGAGACTCCTGAATTTTAGCCACCTGAATCTGACTCAGTAATGACTCCACTACCCTGTGTGTGTATGGTCTCCAGTTATGCACATCTATTTTGAAACTTTAAAAAATCATTAATAAAGTCAAAACCACCCATTTATTTCTAAATCAACTCATGCCTGAGGTAGGAAAGAAAGTCCTAGCATTCTAGGGATGGATTTAATCCTCTGACCCTTTTATTCCTGTATATACCAAGCTAGCCACTGTTGTCCTCCATTGTACCCTCCCTCTCTCTATAGTAATGAACAAATATGAGTCAGAGCTCACTATGATTAATCAGTTTATTGGACACAAAATTAGGGAACAGAAAAAGCTTAAGAAATAGAGAAAAAAGAAAAAATAGAGAAAAAAGTATAGAAATCACTTTCTTCACTACAAGCACTACAAAGGTGCGAAGGAGCATAAAAGTTTTCACAGCTCTCAAAGGGACAATTACTGCCAGCAGTCTCAGCTGATTCTATTCATCTCCTTGTCCAGTTATTTCCTCATGAGTGGAGACTTTCACTTAACATTTATACCTAGTAAATTTGTGTTTTAAAAAAAATGTAGTGAGACTGGATTTTTTTCCCTCCCAGGCTACATGAGTACTAACAGATCAGATGCACAAAGCGAAGCTGGCTACATACTTTCCTCAAGGTTATCTTTGAGGGGTAGTGAGGTTTTTCCAATGGTTTTGACATTAGTCCCCTTTCCAGTGCATCCTCCTACCATCAATTGTAAGTGACAACTTTCCTAATATCACTAACCAAATACCCAGTCTCTAGTCTTTGAACTCCCATCACAAAATAGCTAAAAAGGCTTTTTATTTCTCAACATCCACAATTGCACCTCCTTGCTCAAAGCCACTGTCAACTGTTCTACCCTCAATCACTATCAAATGCTTTTTTTTCTTCTTTGTAGTTCAGAACTCCTACTGGGGTGGAAGTCATCCTCCAGCTCAGAGTTTACCAGAGTCTCAGTTCCTACCAGGGCAAGAATATGGTACCATCTGTCTAAGATATTTCCCAGATTTACAATCCAGTTTAAGACTTTTTTTTCTACCTGTTTGGAAATCCATCTGAATACCCAGTTTTAATGTGAACTTATTAAATTGTGAAGTTTATGAAGATCTAAATCTCTTATTGTAGTTAATTCCACTTGAGCCTGACTTGGTAAACGCTCCTCAAAGTTCTTTCTCATGTCCTTTGGTACCCATCTCCTATGCTAAGTAGGAAAGGGAAAAACAACATTGGGGGAGGAAGTTTGACCAATAACTAATTCATATAGGTATAACAAAGGCATTTCTTTTTAATTATTCCTGTTGACGTTGTGACTAACTTTCCTTTCCTTAGTTTTGATTATCCTCAAATAGGATAGCTAACATTATCCCTCTCATTATTTCTTTCCTCCCTAGGGTGAGGGTGGGTGGTGAGTAAAGAACAATCAAGCAGAAAAGTAAAAAAGGAAGAAACATTATAAAACAGAAGAGTCATTTCTTTACTGTTAAGAATTAGGAAATCAGCAGGTTATTTGTTGAATAATGACTTTGAATGAAAGTTCATAAGATTTTGATCTGGACCTGACCTTATAGATCATCTGATCTAGCTCTAAGTTTACAGATGAAGAAACTGAGGTTAAGTGACTATTAAAGATTACAGAGAGCGTAGGTGGAAGTACTAAAACACCAGTCCTGTGAATCTAAATTCAGTGTTCTTTGCACTTATTAAAAAGATAATCTTGTTAAATTTTGATGATAGTTTCTCTTGTAGGTAACATCTGCCTCAATTACCATGCAATAATTAAGAATTTGATCACCTTTTCTTCCGGACACTGATAAATTATGACTCTCCAACTTTGCCTTTTCAAGTTCTCATATAGTTTAACACTTCTTCTAAGCCTCAGTTTTCTCATTTGTTAAATGAAACTGGATGATTTGAAGATTCCTTCCATCTCTAATTCCCATAATTATAGCAAACATTTATTGAATTCTTTAAAAATACCTTACTTTCTCTCTTGAATCAATACTGTGTATTGGTTCCAACACAGAAGAGTGGTAAGGACTAGGCAGTGGGGTTTAAGTGACTTGCCCAGTGTCACACAGCTTGAAAGGGAGGCCAGATTTGAAACCAGGACCTTTTGTCTCTGGGCCTGGCTCTCAATCTACTAAGCCCCCTACCTGCCCCCTATAATTCTTTAAGATAGGCAAAGTTCTTTACACATCATCCTCACTATTCTCCAGAGAGACTGTGAGGAAGGTAAAATTCTTATTATACTTTATAAGTGAGAAGCCTGAAATTCAAAACTGAATTAAGTGATTGGCTCATGGGTACTCACCTAACAGGTGTCAGGAGTGGGATTTGAACCCAAGATTTTCTGACTCCAATCTAGCACTTTAATCATCACATCTTGTTGCTTTCCTTCAAGAACGTGAGATTAAAAAATTAGTAAAAAGGAGCAAGCTCTAATGAATTAAAAAGAAGTGAATTATTATTTATATCTATAAACTTATTTCCACTAGCTATACCTTATTGCATGTACATTGATGACAGTAATCACATTATTCTGAGTTTCATTTTTTTACATTTTTTACTGTGTATGCATCTTAGTTTAGATGTGCAGTTGTAACTTTAATTGAAGGAGCTTATTTGTTCCAGATTTAGTTGCTTTCCCCTTTTCTTAGCTCTTGTTCTAGACTTTGGGGATGTTTTTGCACCTACACAGTCTCTAGTTACTGACTGTGCTTGGGGCTCTGCCAAGTAAGATTCTAATCTGATGAAATAATTCCAGAGAAAGGATTACTGGCAGCTAATGGCTAAATGTGTTATCTTGATAACATTGACAGGTTACCAGGGGATTATAGTTGGCTTTCCGAGAAATGAGTAAAACCTACCTGGAAGGTAGCAGGGGACTGGGTACCTGAATTGAGCCTTCAAGGAAGATAAGAATTCTGAGATGGAGAGAGGATAGAGTAAATCCTGGATTTTTATGGGAATGTACAGAAGTGGGAAATGGAATAGGAAGACAGGAGCACAGCTAATATTTTAATGTGGTTAGAATGTAGAGTGTGAGAATAAGAACTATAAAAATATAATTGAAAACAGCATATACATGCAGTTGAAGTGGGTGCGATTGGATTTACTCTCTTAATTAAGTGATTTAATCACAGTAAGTAAAAATATAACAGTGTGAGTTGCTATTTGTCCTTTGTTTACAAAGATGACCATCGACATCACAGGATGTCTTGGTTTGTTATAAATTGAATATAAGTGAGGCAGAGTTTCACAAAGCTATCAGTCTCACTCACTGTCTCTTCTAGTCATTGAAGGCTGGTGGCAGGACAAAAGTCAGGCCCACTGGCACTGGCTTGGGATGCAGTGGACCTTGGCACTCCTCAAATGTCTGACCAAACCCTAAGTGCTCCACAGCACCTGCCTCAGTTGCCTTTCAGGCCATTGGACTGAATTGTTCTCAACCACCCATTCTACCAGGGGAAGTCCTCATATACTAACAGTTAGTCATATGCTAACAGTGGTCCAAAGACATGTCTGAGCTTCTCATCCCTTTAGGAAGTGTGAACAGGCTCTCTGATTGACTTGGATGGGCAGTTTTGGAGGAATTAACATGCTAACAAAATGCAAAGATTTGTGTAAGACCCGTCATGAAGTGTGAAGTTCTTTGATTGAATTGGAAGGGCAGCTGGTACTTTCTGTAGGTTTTTTTTTTTTAATCTAAGCTGGCCAAGAACTAGAGCTAGTTGCTCAGTTTGAGGGTTCAAGGGAGCTTGAAGCAAAAAGTTGATGTGTGGAGGAGGAAGAAATTGAGAGAGTACAATAGTTTGAGGTAGGAGTAGAGACACACATGTCCCAGAAATAATGATCAGCAGACAAACAGCATACCAGTTAGGAAGTGCTTTAAAGAGAAGTGTCTCTGGCAATAGAAAAGATTTGACTGTATTTGAGAGATAAATAGCTTTCAAAGTTGACTGTTGAGGTATAAAGAGAAACGGTTTAAGGGAATCCATCTGATTTACCTGCCCAGTAGAGATGCTGTCTAAGAGGGAGCAGTATAAAGACTCCACAAGGAGAGAAAGGACTGCCCTGAAGTGTCAGAAGTGGGATTTGGTTTGGACTAACTTCTTCTCTCACTAACAGTACCCACTGTCTATAACCATTTTTTCCAAGAACATGGGACATATCTGAGTGAAGTACTCTCCAGGTTTATGGTGGGAATTGTTTCTAGCCATTATTCACAAATTTACAGAATTGAGTTTTGGACGAAACCTCATAGGACATTAAATCCAACCCATAAGCAAAAAGAATCTCCAGTTGCCCTTTATAATTTATATTATCTTAGCAATTGCTTTCAGCTAATTGTATATACTTGCTGACTGTTAAAGGTAAGCTAACTGATGGGGACTCACAAGCTAAAGTTTTTATAATATGAAGCCACAAAGTATGTCTGAAATTTGGGAGTCATCACACCTTTCTTCCTCCTGTCCCTGAATAACCCCTAAAACTCAATTTGCAAACTTTTGAGTGACTGAGGCTCAGATGGCATGCTATATGGCATGCATGTAGGATACATTTGCATGCCCTACTCATTTTCAGTGAAGTTTTATAGGGATCATTTTGTTTTGGAATATAATCATACAGTTTTCTGGTGTTTCCTTTCCAAGTCAGAACAGGTTCTTTAAGCTAACTTTTTCATTGTTGGATGCTTAAGGACTTATAGTAGTTGTTTTATTGTACACGTTATGTTTATACAAGCTGATATGAACAATATGAATGTGTTTAACTATTCACAATATGTTCATAATACAACTATGGAATCCTTAGAATATAGAAATAGTCTCTGGTACTATGGGTCTAGCAGTATTTCTAAAGCACATAGTGGGAACTCATCCATTATTTTTTTCCCCCATCAATTTGCTTCAGAGCAGATATAGACTGCTTGCATTATTGTGACATGGAAAAGGGCAAGGAAAGAGAACAAGCCCTTTATAAATATTTGATCATAAAATGTTTTAATCTAGAAGCACAGATACTAGAGAGAAGAAAGAAGGATATGGATATTGTGAACTTTAAATTACTCCACCCTACATAGATCTTACTTTATGGTGAAGATAAAATTATAATCTCCTGATTGAACAATGAAGGTTCTTACTTTATAGTGAAGCTAGAACTTTAAAGCTAAGTCTACTTTTAGATCTTAATACAAAAAGGTTGTAAGTAACTATACAGGTTAAATTAATCACAAAAAGGTCAAGTAACGAACAAAAGGTGAACTTAACAAAGAAGTGTTAAGTAATTAAAAATATAATCTAATCAAAGAGGATGAGAACTAAAGAATAGGCATTTAGAGGAGGGGATACAAGAGTAAAAGGTCTATATATTTGGCTCACTTCCTGTCTCCGGTATCTTTGGTGGCGGAGAGTTGGCTGGTGGCAGCGTGCTGGGCCTTTCAGAATCTTGGCATGGCTACAAGCTATTGTCTGGTTTGGTGGTGAGTTTTTCCTCCTTTACTTTCCAAACTTTATCCTCTTAGAAGCCTCTAATCTCCTTCAGAGACCTAGAGGCAGAGATCTTGAACTCCCCCTGGCACAGGTCAGGAGGGAGAAATCCTATATTATCTTCCCTCTTTCTCCTTAAATCCTTCCCTCTGTATTAATTAAAATTACAATAAATTTTCAGACTGACTTGGGTATTTTATTTGGGATTTTTCCCTGGAGACCAATAAATTTAGATTTTAAGTCACAGCCCTAAAATTATCTTTACAATATAGGACAAGGAGAAAACAATATCTGTAGACTGGACCAACAGAAGCAACTGAAAGGCAGTAGCTGGGCAGGCTAAGGATTTGATTCTTACAATGAAGAGGTAGTTTTAGAAGTCCTGACACAATGACAATAGGAGATAGCTATTGTTATCATCTTTTTACAGCTAAAAACTGAAGTAGAAAGCGCCTTACTCAGAATCACACAGCAAGTGGTAAATGTTTGAGGTCATATTTGAACTTAGCTTTTCCTGACTCCAGATCCACCATCCAAATCATTGAGTCACTTATCTGGCTCTAATTTAGGTAGAATCTAAGATTGCCATGGATTATAGGTACATAGAATAAGCTTTTTCTGATGACCTAGAAAAACTGACCAAATGGCCTCTTTTGGGGTTGATATAATTACCTAAAAGGTTTGAATGGATATAATCACAGAAAATAAGGCTATGTCTAAAAATGCCATCCTTTTACACTTAGGTTTGGTTGCTTGGTTCGTTGTGGTCCTTCATACTCAGAGGGAGAGATGTGTAAAGTTAGCAGCTTCAATTCTCCTCCAGAGTCATCAAAGTTCAGGGGTAAGACAACAGTCAAGGCAACTGGTGATGACTTGGGAGGCATTGGATGACCTTGGCTTCTTTAGTGTTTAACCAAGTTCCAAGTACTCCATAGCACCTATTTCCACCATCTTCATCCTGTTGGAATTAATTATTCTCAACTGCCCTTTCCATTGGGGGAAATCTTTATATGCATAGGGTAGATACCCCCTGCCCCTACTCACAGGCCCAATGTTACCTTCAATCTGGTTTAGTCCATCTGCCAAGTGGTTTACCAGGATCTGTATACACTGTAACTTCTTAAAGCTGTAGGTGAGAGCTCAGAGGCAGGTGAGCACCAGAGGAAGAAAGAAGCCTTGAAAAGGGCTCAGCATCTCACACCAGAGGTACTAGTCTTTCCTGGACACCCCTTATGTCCCACTTAGGCTTAATATATTTGGAGGTATTTGCCTATGTGGGCTTAATACCTTTGGTGAAGCCCTCACCATCTTTGGGCCTTTTCTGAGTTTAATTTCCTTGAAACTGTCCTGGTCTCTAGTGAGGGATGAAGTTGAATCTCCATTTGGAATGCCTTATGTATTTCAAAGGTTCACTGTTTATTGGGAGGATCCTTCAGAAATTTTTGCTAAAGTTTTCTAAATTTCATTTGGAATATTCTATGAATTTAAGGGACCTGGAGAAATTTTCATTTTGTACAATTTGGGTTCTTAATGTGAAGGTTAGTGAGAGATTTCCAGGCCATCCCAGTTCCTCTATCCCTGCTAGAAGCCCTAATGGGATCAGACTTTACCTTTGAGAAAGGAAGTTTGATTTTCTTGTTCCCTTTCATCTTCTTTATTTTCTTTAGGTTGATGTAGGCTTTTGCAAACACCAAGATAAATGGTGACCTTTGAAAATTTCATAATGATATCTGTTTGCTAAATTGTATAACTATGTACTTGGGATTGATTATAATGCTCAGGATCACCATGATCTGGTGATCATCACTTTGCTGAGATTCTTTAGTTTATAGCATTGGGGAAGGCACTTAAAATTGAAATGTTTGACTTTCACCAAGCAATGATAGAGCAATTCAGAATTAAGAACATGACCAAAAAAGAGTGTTTGGTTGATTTCCTCAGAACAACAAATGTTCCCTATCCCATGCCTTGCCAGCAAGTTGACTTTGTCATAGAAAGAGGAAGATAACAGCTATTAATATGCAAAGTATGAGAATATATATCTAAGCTCTCTCCTTTATATGAAGGATGAAATTTTCTGATTGAATTGGAAGGGTGGCTAATCATTGACTGGGAGAAAAATATAACATGTCTCAGGATTTCCACTTAGAAAGGTAAGCCTGGCAAGTCTTAGAGGTCTTTAGAACTAACTCCAACATTTCTACTAGGGTCACCTGGGAGTGGAAGAGGTGATTTTATCCTTCCCCACTACTGACCATGTCATCTTATAATAGAGCCACTTGCTCAATAGGAAACACAAAATACAGTAGGATGCAATTCAGAGTGTGTGGCAGTTTGAGACCAGGAGTGGGGATACACATTCTTTATGAAGGTGCAGAAAAAGAGAAATGACATTCCTTAGCAGGAAGTAGATTTAAGGCAAGAGTCCTATGGCAACAGTGACCTGACTATGGATTCAAGAGAGAACTACCCCCTGGGAGTCAAGATTAGAGCCTTGGAAAGAAACATATCTAAGGAATTTAGCTGAGCAACTCACCCAGCAGAGTAGTATTGCTAAGAGTAGAAGTCTGAGGACTTCATGAAAGAAGCGAAAAGACATCAAAGTTATATAGTAAGGAGGCCTAATTTGCCTTGGTCAATGTGTTCTCTTATATGTGTAGCTTTCTACTATTGTATTATCATTTGGTGACCACTTTTCTGACAGGTCTTGTACTTATGAGAGACTATGCCCAGGTTTATGGGACAAATATTTTATAGCTACTGGTATTACTACATCATTTTAGCAAGTGTCTTTGCTTTGAGCTAATTGTGTGCTCAGGTGAGTTTATTGGTATTTTTACTAGTTACTAGCAACAATAAACTCACTGGAGAGGGGCTTGTGAACAAAATTTTTAGAAGTATTGATCCACAGGACATGTGTACACACTAGTATAGTAGTAGTCTCTTGGTAACCGAGGATGATGATTGTCTTTGTGCGTTTTCAGCTATGGTGTATAGGTGAGTGTGCACAAAGACACTTGTGTGTGAAGGAGATTTAAGTAGAAAAGTCAATGCACAGAGACAGTCCCACTCTCTCGGCATTGGAAGCCTGGGTCCACGAAAGGCACGAAAAATCGTTACACCTGGAGACTTCCTCAGCTGCATTGGATGGCCGTGTTGTCCTTTGTGCATGCACACTAGCTACTTTCTTACGGTATAGAGAGATCTTGGAACATAATCTGCATATAGATGAATTATTATAAGTTCAATTTGTTGCATTTTCTTGGCATTAAAAGCATGGTATAGACAGTCAACTAGCATTAAGTAGAATGAAGAGTATGTAGTGGTGATGATGGGGTTGGAGAGAAGGTAAAGGAAGATTAGAAAGATAGGAAGTGACCAGGTTATAAAGATCTTTAAAAGCCAAATGGAGGGTTTGATATTGGAAGTAAGAGAGAGTCTAGAGTTTACTGAATAGGAAGAAGAGGTAATATGATTAGACCCATGTTTTAGGAAGATTAATTTGGCAGCTGAGGAGAAAAGAATTGGAGTGGGAAGAAAGCAAGGGAATAACCAGCAGGCTATCACAACAGCTTAAACATAGAGTGATGAGAGCATACCCCAGGGTGGTGGTGGTAGTAGCCAAGGGAAAAAAAAGATATATAGGAGAGAGGGAAAAACACAACAAGACTAGTCAAAACATTGGACATGAGATAATGAGGGTACCTTCTATGATAATAAGGAAGTTGGGGAAAGGGGAGGGTTTGAGAGAAAAGGTAAAATGAGGATGATTTTGGACATATTAAGATTAAGATGTAGACAAGGCATTTTCAAATTGTGTAATAGTTGGAAGCATGGGGTTGCCAATTGGGAGAGAAATTAGGGCTGAACAAGTGGATCTAAGGGTCATCTTCAAAGAGATGATAATTGAGGGGACTTCCAGGTCAAAATGGCTCTAGAGTAGAAGCAGAGCTCTTCTCCTCATCACCGATCTGAAACACAGTGCCTCAAAAGGACAAAGCCAAAGTCAAATGAGTGGAGTTCCACAGTAGGGCACAGCCCAGAAGGTAGGCAAAGTTAGGGCTTTCCCATGCTAAAACAGTGCAAAATTTCCCCCACTAAGCAGCAAGCTCATCACCACTCCCCCACTTCATCTACCTTGCTGACCAGGAAGGAACAAGGCAATGACCACCAACTCCCAGGAACTAAAATTCCACTACAAACACACACACACACACAAGAAAATCTTAACCCTTGATAATTTTTATGCAGAAAAAACCAAGACTAAGGAAGAGACAGCAGATGATGACAAACAATTAAACACACCCAAACCTTTAAAAATATGGAAATTGGTCACAAATTCTTGAAGACCTTAAATCTGAGATTGTGAGAGAAATGAGAGATATGGCAAGAAAAGTGAGAAATAGTTCAAAAAGAAAATAACAATTTAAAATACAGTATCTCCCACTTGGAAATTGAAACCCCCAAATCAAATTAAATAATAAGCAAATGGAAGACCAGAAATGACCTGCTGGAAGCCATGAAAAGCAGAATAGATAAAACCAAAAAGGAAAATCGAAAGATCTTAACTGAAAACCAGTCATTAAAAACTAGAATTGGGCAAGTAGAAGCCAACAGTCTCACAAGATAGCAAGACTTAATAAAGAGAAGTCAAAAGAATGACAGATTAGAAGGCAACACAAAATATCTCATTGAGAGGGTGGTTGACCTGGAAACCAGATTGCAGAGAGACAATTTGAGAATCATAGGCCTACCTGAAAACCTAGAAACAAACAGAAACCTTGACATCATACTACACAAAAGCAGAAGAAGAAATAAAGAAAAGGGGGAGGGGAGAGAAGATGGCATCAAGAGAAACCTGAAAGAATAAGAAAATTAGGATAATCTATACTATACAAAAAGGCACATGGTAATGGGAGGGGAAAATACAACTATAAGAAGGAGAAGAAGAGAATGCTAAAAGGTAATACTCAAACCTTACTGTCAGTGGAATCAATTCTAAGAGGGAAGAACATCTAGATCCATTGGGGTATCAAATTCTATCTTACCCTACAGGGAAGATGAGAAGGGGGAGTTAAAAAAAGGGAGGGAAAGAGAGGGGAGTGGGAATTTAATAGGCCCTAAAAAAGATAAAGGGAATAAAAAGGGAGGGGAGAAAAAGGGAGGGTGGGAAGGGGGAAGCAATACTAGGGAGGGAGAGTGTGTGTGGTAGCTTAAAAAGACCCCAAAAGGAAAAATAAGAGAGGAATAAGAAGGGAGGGCTGAGAAAGGAAAATAAAATAAGGGTGGGGAATAGGGGGTCTGATTAAAAACACAACACTTGTGTAGAAGGAAATAGTGAAAGAGGAAAGGGTAGGACAAGGAGAGAAAATCAAAATGTTAGCGAATACACAGGCAGTAATCATAACTTTGAATGTGAATGGGATGAACTCACCCGTAAAGCGGAAGCAAATAGCAGAATGGATTAGAAATCAAAATCCTACTATATGTTGTTTACAAGAAACACATGAAGCAGGTAGACACACAGGTTAAGGGTTGTAGGGGGGAAAGAGGGTTATTTTTAAAAGGGTTGGACTGGATTATTTAAGAGTGTGGTTGCCAGGAATTTAATTTATTTCAAAAAGATTTATTTACAAAATGTAGAAAGAGTGAAGTAAGAAAATCAGAGAGAGGATAGGGTAAGATATCTAGCTTAAGCACTAAGGAATTTACTCCTGGCCCCTATTTCAACCTCGGCAGGGAGAGTTAGTCCTTGGGTATTGGCAAAACCAGGGACTTGGGGAAGTCTCTCTCAAAACATAAGTCTCTCCTGAGGCTAGTTTTTTTTCAGAAAATTCATCAGTTAAGAGTCAGCTTTTCACTCAACATGTGTCAGATCAAAGGAAGAGATTTTAGAACAGCCTCACCAGGAACAGGGTTTCGGGTATAGCATCCACTCCAAAGAATGAAGAATTGTGTCCAGTCTTCACTCCAAAGAATGAAGAACTGTCCCTCACAGGGAGTGACAACTCCTTTTAAATATGCTTCTTTTGCATCACTTCCTGTGTCTTCCCCTAATTTTACATCCTCCAATAACAGTTAAAGCATTGCTTTAAGACTTCCCAGGGGCAGTTAGTTTAATTCTGATTTGTCACCCACTATTGCACATGTGGGTCACAGATCTCTCACTTAATGATTAAGTGGGATGTTTATACTTTTGGTGATTAGATCTAAAAATGGGCAGATCTCCATACTCAACTTTTAATTAGGGTATTTACCCTTTTGGTGATTAAATCTAAAAATAGGCAGTGTTTACAATTTTAATCTTCACAATCAGGGGAGAGTTCATTTTAGTCTTCACAGGGCCAAAGGTTAGAGCAAAATCTATTGGGCTTCAAATGAGAAAAAGAAGGCAGGAATTTCGATCATGATATCTGCCAAAACCAAATTAAAAATATATCTGATTAAAAGAGATAGGGAAGGTAATTACATCCTGATAAAGGCAGTATAGAAAATGAGGAAATATCAGTACTAAACATGTATGCACCAAATGGTATAGCATCCAAATTTCTAAAGGAGAAACTAGCAGAGTTGAAGGAGTAAATCGATAGTAAAACTCTATTAGTGGGAGACCTGAAGCTTCCTCTATCAAATCTAGATAAATCAAACCAAAAAATAAATAAGAAAGAGGTAAAAGAAGTGAATGTTACAGAGTTAGAGTTATATAAAAAATGAATACACCTTCTTTTCAGCAGCACACAGTATATTCACAAAGATTGACCATGTATTGGGGCATAAAAACATGGCAAACAAATGCAGAAAAGCAGAAATAATAAATGCAGACTTTTTAGATCATAACATAATGAAAATAATGACCAGTAAGGGTACATGGAGAACCAAATAAAAATTAATTGGAAATTAAATAATATGATTCTCCAAAATCAGTTATTAGAGAACAAATCATAGAAACAATAATTTCATTGAAGAAAATTTCAATGATGAGACATACTTTCAAAATCTATGAGAAGCAGCCAAAGCAGTACTAAGGGGGAAATTCATTTCCTTGAGTTCACAAATTAATAAATTAGGCAGGGCAGATGTCAAAGAATTGGGCATGAAAATTAAAAAAATACTAGAAAGTGAACAAATTAAAAATCTTTGATGAAAACTAAATTAGAGATCCAAAAATTAAAGCAGACATTAATAAAATTGAAAGTAAAAGAACTATTAAATTAGTAAACAAGTCTAGAAATTGCTACTTTGAAAAAACAAATAAAATAGACAAAGTACTGGTCAATCTAATTAAGAAAATGGAAAGCAGAAAAGCAAATTAATAGTATCCAAGATAAAAAGGGAGACCTCAGCTCTAATAAAGAGGAAATAAAGGCAATCATTAAAAACTATTTTGCTCAATTACATGGCAATAAATATGGCAATCTAGGTGATATGGATGAATATTTACAAAAATATAAATTGCCTAGATTAAGAGAAGAAGAAATAGAATTCTTAAATTAACACTATATCAAAAAAAGAAATTGAATGAGCCATCAAAGAACTCTGTAAGAAAAAATCCCCAGGGCTTGATGGATTCACAAGTGAATTCTATCAAACATTCAAAGAACAACTTATCCCAATACTATGCAAACTATTTGATATAAGTAACACAAATCACATGATTGTCTCAATAGATGCAGAAAAAGCCTTTGACAAAATACAACACTCATTTCTATTGAAAACACTAGAAAGTATAGGAATAAATGGGCCTTATCTAAAAATAATAAACAGAATATATCTAAAGTCATCAGCAAGCATCATCTGCAATGGGGATAAATTAGAAGCCTTCCCAATAAGATCAGGAGTGAAACAAGGATGCCCATTATCTTTATTATTTACCATTGTACTAGAAACACTAGAAGTAGCAATTAGAGAAGAAAAAGAAATTGAAATGTATTAAAATAGGCAATGAGGAGACCAAGCTATCACTCTTTGCAGATGATCTTGATGGTCTACTCAAAGAAGCCTAGAAAATCAACTAAAAAGCTAGTGGAAATAATCAACAACTTTAGCAAAGTTGCAGGATACAAAATAAACCCACATGAGTCATCAACATTTCTATATATCTCCAACACATCTCAGCAGCAAGAACAAGAAAGAAAAAATTAAATTTAAAATCATCCTAGACAATATAAAATACTTGGGTATTTATCTGCCAAGACAAACACAAGAACTATATGAACACAACTACAAAACAATTTCCACATGATTGAAACTAGATCTAAACAATTGTAAAACACATTAACTGCTCATGGGTAAGATGAGCTAACATAATAAAAATGACCATCCTACCCAAACTTATTTACTTATTTGGTGCCATACCCATTGAACTACCAAAAAACTTTTTTACTAAATTAGCAAAAAACCATAACAAAGTTCATTTGGAAGAACAAAAGATCAAGGATATCCAGGGAAATAATGAAAAAAAATGTGAAGGAAGATGTCCTAACAATACCAGATCTTAAACTATACTATAAAGCAGTGGTCATCAAAACAATATTGTACTGGCTAAGAAACAGAAAGGAGGATCAGTGGAATAGACTTGGGGTAAGTGACCTCAGCAAGACAGTGTATGATAAGCCCAAAGATCCCAACATTTGGGACCAAACTTCACTATTTGATAAAAACTTCTTGGAAAATTTTTAGATAGTATGGGAGAGATTAGGTATGGATCAACATCTCACACCCTACACCAAGATAATCTCAGAATGGGTGAATATCTTGAACATAAAGAAGGAAACTATAAGTAAATTAGGTGAACACAGAATAGTATACATGTCAGATCTTTGGGAAAGGAAAGATTTTAAAACCAATCAAGAGTTAGAAAAAAATCATAAAATGTAAAATAAATAATTTTTATTACATCAAATTAAAACGTTTTTGTACAAACAAAACCAATGCAACCAAAATTAGAAGGGAAGTAACAAATTGGGAAACAATGTTCATAACAAAAATCTCTGACAAAGGTCTAATTACTCAAATTTATAGAGCTCAATCAATTGTACAAAAAATCAAGCCATCCTCCAATTGATAAATGGGCAAGGGAAGTGAATAAGCAATTTTCAGATAAAGAAACCCAAACTATAAATAAGCACATGAAAAAGTGTTCTAACTCTCTTATAATTAGAAAAATGCAAATCAAAACAACTTTGAGGTATCACCTCACACATAGCAGATAGGCTAACATGACAGCAAAGGAAAGTAATAAATGTTACAGGGGTGTGGCAAAATTGGGACATTAATGCTTTGCTGGTGGAGTTCTGGATTGATACAATGATTCTGGAAGGCAATTTGGAACTATGCCCAAAGGGCACTAAAAGACTGCCTGCCCTTTGATCCAGCCATAGTGGTGGGTTTGTACCCCAAAGAGATCATAACGAAAATGACTTATACAAGAATATTCATAGTTGAGCTGTTTGTGGTAGCAAAAAATTAGAAAATGAGAGGATGCCCTTCTGTTGGGGAATGGCTGAACAAATTGTGGTATATGTTGGTGATGGAATACTTTGTTCTGAAAGGAATAATAAAGTGGAGGAATTCCATGTGAACTGGAATGACCTTCAGGAATTGATGCAGAGTGAAAGAAGCAGAACCAAGAGAATAATGTACACAGAGACTGATACACTGTGGTAAAATCAAATGCAATAGACTTCTCTACTAGTATCAATGCAATGATTCACAACTACTCTGAGGGACTTATGAGAAAGAACACTATCCACATCCAGAGGAAAAACTGTGGAAGTAGAAACACAGAAGAAAAGCAACTGCTTGATCACATGGGTCAATAGGGATATGACTGGAGATGTAGACTCTAAAAGATCACCCTAGTGCAAATATTAATAATATGGAAATAGTTTTTGATCAATGACACATGTTAAACCCAGTAGAATTGCAAGTCAGATATGGGAGGGGGTGGGAGTAGGGGAGGGAAAGAGCATAAGTCTTGTAACCATGCAAAAATATTCTAAATTATCTAATAAAATAAAATTTTCAAAAAAAAAGACATAAAAAAGAGATGATAGTTGAAATCTTCAGAGCCAATAAGATCATTAAGTGAAATAGCACAGAGGAAGAAGAGAAGATGGCCCATGCCAGAAATGTGGGGACATCCACAATTATCAAGTATGGTAGCAATCCCTCTGGACTCAGAACCAGGAGATCTGGGATTGGGTCCTGGCACTGATTCAACTCACTAATTGTGTGATGATGTGGAGCCAGAGAGGGGACTCCCTTTAACTCTCTCTTCTTTAGTATCCTAATCTGTAGAATAAAGATAAGAATAGCATTATATATTACATGGGATAGTGTAGATAGGACTTTGTAAACTGTAGCTATATAAACATATCTAGGTAATAAAGTGAAATACAAAGATCAGGCTTTTGTGATATCTCTAGTCCTCTTTTCTAGATCTACTTTTTTTTGCTAGATCTAATTTTAAAAAATTTTGCAAAACAAATTCCCAAGTTGTCTCAGCTCTATTCATTACTGAGGTAGCAAGGTTTTTTCTCTTCTTCTCACCCTTGCCCCCACCACAGTTTCTAGGGGTTCAAGTCTGATCCTCAGTCTTGGACCAACAATACCTTTTCTCTAGTCCTTTGATTATAAATTGATGAATTCTTTGGTTCTTCTCAAAGATTCTATCTCTTTCTAGAAACTAATCCAAGATGAATCTGTCATTCAATCTTTCAGGCATGCTGGACTCTTCATGACCCCATTGGTTTTTTTGGAAAAGATACTGAAGTGCCATTTTCTTCCCCAGGTCATTTTACAGATGAGGAAACTGAGTAAAACAAGGTGAAGTGACTCACTCAGGGCCATATTGCTAGTAAGTAACTAAGGCCAGCTTTGAACTCTTGAATGAATCTTCCTGACTCTTGTCCTAGAATTCTATCTGCTGCCTAAATTCAAAGTAGCAATCGCCTAAATACATTTGAGCCTGGACTCATTCTCTGTCTATATGCTTGTGAATATTTGTGTGTATGTGCGTGTTTGCATGTTTATAGGTGTGTATTTGTCTAACCCCAATATCACTAAGTTGTGGAACCACAGAATGTTGTAGGTGGAGAGACTCTCAGAGGTCATTTAGTCTAGCCTTGTATGGGCTTCATGTGGTTCTCCAACCTTGATCCTTGATCCTACTCATATAGGATATTTATTTCCATATTTACACTAACCAGATGTATGTTACTTTGATTTTATAAATTAGAATGGCAATTTATTAAGAATACAAAGTGGTCATCAGCATCATAGGTTACTCCATTTTTCGTGGGTATATTCACAAAGGAAAAGAAAATTCAGATCACAGAGTCAAAGTGTCTGAGGAACCTTAAAGACCATCTAGTCTATCTGTAATCTGAGTAAGAATCTCCACTTCAATAACCCTAATAAGAGGGGGTTGAGGAATGCTCTTATCTTTTCTTCCTACCTTTCTCCCTCTCCTTCTCTCACTTTTACTATGATTGGTAGAAACTCACTTAGTTTCCTATTCTTACTACAAATGTATTTGTACATATTTATCCTCTTTCCTTTTTTCAGTTTTCTTAGGGTTTAGACTTAATGGTGACATAGTTGCATCAAAAGATTTGCATGATTTAATAACTGTGAGAGCATATTTCTAACTTACTTTCCAAAATGGCAGGACTAGTTTATAACTCTATCAACAGTGCATGAATTTAGACAGGTTTCTTAAGATGTGGGAAGAACCCAAATCTGAAGAAAACTAGCAGAGTCATAGTTGGAAGGAGCTAGCCAAATACAAAGAGTTTTTGTTCTAGAATGCTTTTGAATTAATTCAACTGTTTATCTTGGCAATCATAATAATAAAAAAAAAGATAAGAAGGAAATCTATGGGCTACCTTGTGCTATCTGACACTTCTACAGTTGAAAGGTAAATAAAGAAAGGCAAATAGACCAAGGTTATCACCAGATGTGCAAATTTCACAAACCTGAGAAGAATGCTAAAACTCTGGATCTAATAATCAGGATCTAAAGATCCTTACAAGAGACATATATAGATATAATAGATACAATAGGGATAAATATAAAAATCGGGTCCAAAATGTCAACTTCATATGAAATGGGAGAATCACAGCAGGACTATTTGGAGTATTGCCAGCTCAACATGAGTCAATAATGAAATAAAGTACATAGAAAATGTAATGTCATCTTGGGTTTCCAGGAATTAAGAAATGATAATCACATTTTGCTCTCCCAAGAACAGACCATTGTGCTCTACTCTGGGCACCAAATTTTAGGAAGTACATTGATAAGCTGAGATGCTTCCAGAGGATGGTGACAGGTCTTATGTTCTCAAATTTTCTAAGTAAATTTTTAAAATTAAAATAATTTTTCCTTCCTTTTCCTTTAATTCCCCCCCAATGGCCAAAAAACAAACTCACAAGGAATATAAATAATCAAGCAAAACAAATTCCCACCATGACTGTTACCAAAAACATCTTATTCTGCCTGTTCAGGGCATTTTCTCTCTGCCAGGAGGTAGGCAGCATTCTTCATCACTAGTCTTCTAGAATCATGATTGTTCAGGACACACTGGTCAAGAAGGAGACCAGTTCTTCTCCATCTTCATATAACAAGATATGAGGATTGAGGGTTGTCTGCAGTCCAATTCCCGGGGAAAATTGCCCATCAACTTGGGCTATGATCAATACTCTATCTCTAGATACTAAAGAAAGTGCTACAGAGAAGTGTGGGCCAGAAGTATATGAAGGCCAATAAGCTGTCTTGTGGTCTTGGCTTCTGAGTTGTCCATGACTCATTTAGTTGCTGACTACTCATCTCACCTATAAAATGAATGTGCTCAGAAATTTGTTGCTTCAGTGTACCTTAATTTTCAAATGAAACAAAATCAACTAGATTTGTAACATTGGAATTATCCTTGACTCTTCACTCTCATTTACTCCACATATCCAATTAGTTAATGAACTAATATTGAAGAGGATTCTGCCTCTATGATACCTACTTGTCACCTCCCCATTCCTAATGTTTATTTATTTAATTAATTAAATATAGACAATTGCTTAATAACATTTTAAAAAGTGTGCCTTCATTGAAGATGTACTCAATTTATATATTGATGACATTCCTTGATATCTTTTATAGATGGGAAAGTAGGCATATAGGTAAGTAAATGTTGATATTCTCCAGATCATCTTTTTTTTGGGCATTAGTAATAACTGACATTTTTTCCCTGTTACTTTTGGAATTTTCCCCTTTACCTTGTAAAGGTCCCTCAGTGCCCTCAAAACTGCTCTGTCCTCACCATAGATCTTCTCTACATATCCTTGAACCAATATGGCTGCTTTCCCCATCTTATTTTTGTTGGCCATTTTTACTTCTTTTGAGAACACTGAAAAGGCTCCACCTTAACAGACAAAACAACTTACTCTATTGTTTTTACAAAACATACACATTTTCCCCCTGTAATAGAAGCATTGGCCATTGAGTGACTGGTCCTTTACACATGCTATTCAGTGCATAAAAATATCTCATTTTTTCTAATTCAACACATGGGATTTTAGAAGCTAATTTTTGGTTATGATGAGTCAGAGATAATAAAATCTTTTGGTTGGTTGAGGAACTTGTGAAGATTGGATTTAGTTATCTCCTCATTTGTAACAATGAAGATGCTTATTCTAACAACATCAGGGATGCTTTGGGAACTTTGCATTACTCCACCCTACTTTGTATTGTGAATGTTACAAACTGTAAATGCCAAACCGTAAAGGTTTTGGCCAAAACTGTAAGGATAATTTTTAGTGTTTAGTCTTTTTTTTTTTTAATTTTTAAACATTATTTTATTTGGTCATTTCCATACATTATTCACTGGAAACAAAGATCATTTTCTTTTCCTCCCCCCCCCCCTTTCCCTCTCCCATAGCCGACGTACGATTTCACTGGTTATCACATGTGTTCTTGACTCGAACCCATTTCCCTGTTAGTGTTTAGTCTTAAAATCTAAAATAAGTGGTCACCATCGGGAAATTCCCAAATATGAAAATACCCAAGTCAGCTGGGATTTATGGAGATTTTAATTAATATAAATGAAGGAATTAAGGGAAGGAGAGAGAGACTGAGAGAGAGACAGAGAGAGAATAGCCAAGCAGTAGAAAAGGGCCTAGGCCAAAATGGCCTCGGCTTGAGCCTACAGGAGAGCGAATCAGTTTTTATCACTCACCCCAAGATCATCTCCAAGCAAGCTCTAGTCCTCCACTGAATCTCCTGAAGTGAGTTCAGAGTCTAACTCCACACTGAATTCAATTGCGAACTCCATTCAAAATGTCCTCACTTCAACTCTGAACTCCAACTAACTCCCAACTGACTTCCAATCCAAACTCAATTACCTCAACTGACTTCTCCTTTTAAAGAAATTTTTTCTTATGACACCTCCCCTAAATTTTCACGTCTACCAATCACAGTAGATGCTTTTTCCCAGGAACTGCCCATTCTTAGTTCTCATCTTCTTTGGTTCTCACCTTCTCTGGTTAGATTAAATACTCTGAGTACTTTACACCTCTTTTGTTTAGTTTGCCTTTTGTTAGTTCCTTTTAGTGATTAATTTAACTTTTATAGGGACTTAGCACCTTTTTGTATTAGATCTAAAAATATACCACCTGGCTTAAGGTTTTGGCTTTACTAGAAGGTGTGAGTTGGTGACTTTCATTGTTCAATCAGGAGTTTACAACTTTATCTTCCCCTAAGGCACTGTCTGAGTAGGGTGGAGTAATTTCCAAGTTCACAATACATTCTTGATTCTTGTTAGACCAAATATCTCCATTGTTACAATAAGGGAATAGCTAGATCAAATCTTCTAAGGTACAGACTGAGTAGTTTTTATGATTCACAGTATACAAAATTGGGTATTTCTGTAACCATGCTTGAAGATTGAATGTTTAGGAGGATAGCCTTTGATAGAGAAAATGACAAATCAGAAACAGCCGACAGACCCCTGGGCTGTCCAAAGTCAAGGTTAGGCTATGGTTGGTGCAGAGGAGATGCAGGAAAGAGAGGTAGAATCATCTAGGTTCCCCCCCCCCACAGGGCTTCCTTTAATCTGTATCTTTCCCTGGAGAGGCAGCTCTGGCTGTCAGCGTGCTAAGCGTTCCGACATCTTGGCGTGGTGACAGCTATTTATCTGGGTTTTGGCTGTGAGTTTACCCTTGAGCTAATTCAGATTCAGGCATCTTGGCTGAGCCCTCTTGGTGTTCAGGCTGATTCCTTCCTCCTTTACTCTCCAAAACCTTATCTTCCTAAAGCCTCTAATCTTCCCCCTGGCAAAAGCCAGGTAGAAGAAATCCTGCACCTTTTCCTTTTCCCTTCTGCTTAATTTCTTTCCACTTTATTAATTAAATCACCATACATTTCCAGTTGACTTGGGTATTTTTTTTTTATTTGGGATATCCATGGTGACCAATAATTAATATAGTTTAGGTCACAACACTAAAATTATCCTTTACAAACTGTGAGGACAGTTGACTTAAAGAATGAGCTAGAATTGAGTGTGCATGCAAAAGAATTAAATGTATGATCTCTCTGTGGTTTCCATGGTGGGTTTCAAGGGAGGAGCCTTTTGTAAATTTTCAAGTGGAAAGAAGAGCTTTGCCTTATCTCCTCACTAAGTCACTACTTGTCTCTGAGTGCATTTTGTTCCCTTTGTTTTAACTATTTTCTAATTATAGGTGAATGAGCATCCATACTTCAAATGAAGCAATTGCTCTGAAAGGTCAAAAGAGCCATCAGAGTTCTTCTTACTGCACTATTTATTGAGGAAGAAAAGGGGATCTGGAAAACAGGTGATAAAGAAGGTTTGTAGCAGGGAATGGAGGAATTTAAGGGAGAGGGGGAAATATTGCTGCTGGTGAGGCAAAGGTGAGAGATGCCCCCTTCTGAGAGGCAGAAGCAGGGGTCTGATAAGGACAGTTTGTCATTGAATGACTGAGCTGATGTTCAGCTCCCTCTATGCCCAGAAAAGATAGTCCACTTATCTGACTACGATATTCTAATAAGAGAAATTTTAATAACCAGTTTGGATTGGAGAGATATAAGGGAAAAAGGGAAGAGGGAGGTCCCTAAATGAGGTTGGAGTCTCTCCCAGCTTTGGAGCTGAGGCCAGGCCTCACAGGCTGGTGGAGGGTTTCTCCCACTCCCTTCTACACTATATCTGTGCTGGTTTTGTCAATCTCAGAATATTAGCAGTAGACAGAAAGCAACAAAAACTATTCTGACCTTCAGAGCTGATTGGACCTGTGTCTTCAGGCTGAACCGAGTAGAGGTACTCCTAATCCAGACTGGGAAGCCAACACTCCTCCCACCTCTAATACCAGGAAGGAAGTGAGGCCCACAGTAAGGAAGTGCTAGTCACAAGACCCAACTGCCACTCCCAGAGTCTTCTTCCCCCACCAACTGTCAGTTTTGACAATTTCCTCTCTATGGATATTTCCACTGTTGCTTATTCCAACACACTGGCAGAAAGTTCAGAACTTGTTCTTTTTCCTTTCCACATTACCAACCTGAGCCTGTAATAGCAGAGCTAAGTACAATAAGAAGCTAGCCCTACAGAGAAAGAAATCAATTTATTCACTGCCAAAACTAGGCCTACATGCAAACTAGGTGGGGACTCTATGAAAGGATAAAAAAATTCTTAAGACTAGGAGTTGTGAGGCATGTATACCCCATAAATCTGTACCTTTGTATTTAAAGTTTGTGTCCACTCTCCCCAGTCACCAAATATGTGCAGAGGAGAACTCTTATCTACAGGTTAGGGGGAATTGCTTTATATATACTGTTCTTCTTATATCTTCTTAGTGAATATCTTTTTGTAAAAGTTGGTTGTCAATTTGTTGATTGATATTGGGGATCACGCTGGATTGAGTCACATAAGCCATAGTGTTAAAATATCCATATACTTCTAATGATAAAATCCTGAGAGGAAAAGGGGTCATTGAACTCTGAGAACCTATTCAACCTAGTTCCACTTGAAAGAGTAAGACAGAGGGACTACAATTCTATTTGTAATCTTCTTTTCATCCTTGAATGCCTTTAGAATGTTGAATTGACAGTCTTGTAAATATTTAGACTAACAGTGTCTTTCTGTTTTTTTACATGATACTACTCATCATTGTCCATCCTCTTTCTTTGGATTTTACAGGCAAATTTATAGTTTAACTTACTGTTGCCATTGGCAGCCATCTCCCTCTGTTTGACAAGTAAGCCAAATGTTTCCATACTAAGACACTTTCTGGGCTCTTTTAGTTTCCTTGTTGTAATAATTAATTTACTTTGGTTTAATTATTGGATGAAATCATTATAATTGGTTGCTATGGCATTTCTGTTACTTATTTCAGATTATAAAATTTTCAATAACTTGTTAAAATGACTCAGAATTATATCTTAATTGTATTCTATATTTTATCATTACTATTCTTTTTTCTTATTTATTATAAATTTTAATCTTATTTATGATGGATCTGAATATGTGTCAACTCAGAAATAACTCCCACATCTTTAAGAAGTCTTTTTCTATCTGTCAAAATGCAGTTAATTTCATACTCTGTGTGATATGATATTATTTAGTACTCTCTGTGTACAGCACCTCCAAGAATTTTAAAAATATTGGTCTTGGTTTGCAAGCTTGAAGCTCTCCAAAATCTAGGAGTCTTTGGACTCTCCCATTTCTTTCTCTTGAACCATACTTTCTGATATATTTCTTTCCTTTCTCACTTTTTCTTACCTTTGTATCAATGTCATCAAGTATCAAAGTGAATATTTATTTGATTTGTAAAGCATCTCATTAATTTCTTCACACTACATTTCTACCAATTTGTTTTCATTGTGGTATTTTTGCAAGTATTTCTTGTTAATACTACAAAGTGCAATATTCAGACATTTCAGAATATCAAGAATGATATAATTCAGATTCTCTAGCAATCTGTCTACTACCTTATTCATTGGAAAGGAATTTAATATTTTAAAAAACCAAACCAAGTTGAAGTTTGTTGACCATCTAAAAATTTTGTTATTCTTAATATCCTCTGCCCTATTATCTACCACTCTGCCAGCATTACTATAGAAGTAAACAGAAGGTTAAAAGGACTGAGGGTGACTTAAAATTTTCCCTGTTTCACAGGTTTGTACAGTCAAAGAAGTTCATCACCAGGTGGCCAGCCTTTAGGTTATATACATCTTTTTTTTTTCAGGTGAAAGCATATAATTTTTCACTTGTTTATTTGAATTTTTGTTTGGGGTTTTTTGTTTTATATGATTATTCACTTATATGAAGAATATGGAAATATGTTTTGCATGATAATAGAAGTATAACTCAATTGCTTTCCAGGTCTAGGAGGGGAGGAGGAAAGGAAGAGAGGGAGATGATTTGGCTCATATAACTTCAGAAAACTCATGTGGAAATTTGTTATAACATGTAGTTGGTAAATTAAAGAAATAAAATCTAAAAAAAAACCCTATAATTATTTTAATTCATCCTTATGCTTTGTTTTGCTTAGAATTAATCCTTCCCTTAATCTACTCTTCCTCTAATTCTCCCTTCTTCCCTTTCCCAGTTTTCTTATCCAGTGAAATGTATTTCTTTTCCTAGTGGTATGTGTACATTATTTTCTTTGACCCATTCAGATGAAAATGAGATTCAAGTGTCTGCCACTCTGCTTCTCTCCTTTTTCTTGTTTTTATAGATTTCTTTTTGTATACATAATTCATGTGTGATCATTTTCCCTTTCTTTTTCCTTATAGTATAATGTATTCCTCCTCCCCTATTTTTCCATTCTTCTCTTCAGATCATTAAGACATAACAGAACCATTCCCAGGACTCTTCTAATTAAATTCCCTCTAAGACCCCTGATGCTGTATCACTTATTCATGTTAGAATAGTAATACAGTTTTTCCTTGTTTAGTCCTTTCACTGTTCATGTTTACCTTTTTACATTTCTCTTAACTCTTGTGTTTGAACATCAAAGTTTCTACACATCACTGGTCTTTTCATGGGGAATGCTTAGAAGTTCTCTATCTCATTAAAGGTCATGAGCCAAAAAAAGTGACTTCTTCCACATTTCCCCATCATGATTCATCCAGAGTTTTTTCTTCTAGATCTGTTTGGAGAAGTTGGGGTTCAGGAGAGAGCTTGCTTTCCTGCTTCCTGACACTCCACCATCTTTGTGTTGTTCCAATAAGTTAGTCTCAATAGCAGATAACCAAACAGGGGCAAGAGAAGATGACTGCAAACATTACAATCAAGAAGGAACATCTTGAAGTAATGAGAGTGCTGGAGAACTCCTGCTCATTGTTCCTTATAGCACAGCTCCTGACTCTTGATTCCAAGGCTCAACTAGGATTTACTTGTTGGAATAAAGGTTTTATTTCCCTCAGCAATCCAGCGTAAGTGGCCATGGAGAAAAATTCAGCACAGTGAAGTAGAGAGAAAACTGGATTTTGTAGTCAGAGGACTGGGTTAGGATTCTAGTTCTGTTATTCCCTGTCTGTGTGACCTGGAGCAATTCAGTTTTCCCTTCTGGTCCTGAGTTTCTTACCTTCTGTCTTCTGTAGAATCAATACTGCATATTAATTCCAAGGTAAAAGAGAGGTGTAAGGGCTAGGATATGGGTGTTAAGTGAGTGGACCAGGTTCACATGGTGAGATAATATCCAAGGCCACATTTGAACCTCTTATATACATCTTTTAAGCTAGGCTGGTCCTTGGAAAATGGGTTTGGTTTGATTCTGGGGCCATACTTGAAACCTTTAGAACATGGTAGAACTTTACCAGAGCTTAGACTCCAACAAAATAGCCTTTCAAGAACCCAGGATTACTTCCATGCTAGGATAAGGCATTGGAAGAAAACCTTTATGAAGGGAATTATTCATACTTTATGTGTATATTTTACATGAACTCTTCTTCATAATATTGTTTCCCATCAACAGAATGCAAGTTCTTTGTGGTAGGTATTATTTAGTGTTATCTTTGTACTCCTGATACTTAGCACATCCAAGGGCATGGAGTAGATACTTTACAAATCTTTGTTGAATGAGTGAATGAATATAATCAATTCACTTTTTAATGACTATTTCTTAACATACATTGAGTGAATATCCTTGTTGTCATGTTGTATGACAATATATCTCTTAAAAATGAAAACAGACCACATTCTACTCTGCCTTACTACTTTTTCACAGGGCATTTAGCTACCCCAGCCAGACTCCTGTCAAATTCCTTATAAGCCTGCTTTCCTTGGCAAATACCCCAAGTACCTGGATACCTGTTGTTGTTTACTTGTTCCATTATGTCTGACTCTGTGTGACCCTCTGGGATTTTCTTGGCAAAGATACTGGAATAGTTTGCTATTTCCTTCTCAGTGGATTAAGGCAAACAGAGGTTAAATGACTTGCCCAGGGTCACACAGTGCCTGTGAGGCTGGATTTAAACTCAGAAGTTTCTGATTCCAGGTGAAGCACTTGTTCAACTGAGACATTTATGTCCCTAGTCCCTATAGCATCACAGACATTGAGCCTCTTCCTCTCCATACTACCCGTGATTGCATAATTAATCCAATTCCATGGATTCCCATTCCTGGAAGTCAAAAATATTCCTTCACGGAGCTTGAGCTCTGAACCTTATGAGAAATTTTATATGCCAATACCAAATAGGGCTTCATATGACTAATTACCTCTGACACCTAGGCACTACTATTATTTGAATGCCCAGACTCTATGAGGAATGCCAAGCTTTTAATATCTGATTTTCTATGTGCCAGACACTGTGCTACAAGCTAGATATACAAAAAACAAAATGAAATCATTTTTCTCCTCAAGTTGCTTACAGTTAATTAGGAGAGATCACTATACATATAGATCTAATATTGAAGAGTTGCTGCTGGCCCCACAAGGGATGGGATACTATATTAGTCCATGTTAGAGACTATCTATTCTGAGTCTACACATATTACTGGGCATGGGTGAACCTGGCCTTTAATGAGCAGAATTCATTTCTTCTTCTTTTTTTAATTTAAACCATTTCCTTTTTATGTATTGGTCCCAAGGCAGAAGAGTAATAAAGGGTAGGAAATGGGGGTTAAGTGACATGCACAGGGTCACACAGCTAGAAAGGGTCTGAGGCCAGGTTTGAACCTAGGACCTCCTATCTCCAGGTCTGGTTCTCAATCAACTGAGCTATTCAGCTGCCCTTGATTCATTTCCTTTGAAAAGAACTGGCATTAACTTTACCTTATTGTTAAGACTCTAGACTCATGTTGGCAAACCTATGGCACATGTGCCAATGTATCCTGGAGGAGGTTGCTCCCTTTCCCCTTTCCACACATGCCTGAGGACATTTCTCCCATCATCCACCCCTGTGTTCAGCATTCCAGTGAGAGAATTTCCTCTCTCTCCTCTCTGGAGTAAGGCAGGGGGTTCACATTTGGCATGAGGATTGCAGTTTGGGCACTCAGCCTCTAAAAGTTTCGCCATCCCTGCCCTAGACCATTGAAGCAGGCCACTGGTTTCTCTAAACTATGCCTCTGTGGAACACATAATATACCCTGTTTCTTTTGGGAAGACAGTTTTCAAATGTAACTCCTTTTCCCTCTTAAATAAACTTATTGCTTCTCCCAAGTTTCATATTTTTATTGAGCATTCTAACATCCTTCCAGTTTCCCAGGTTCCCAATGTAGATATAAATGGAGATATCATAAGCAAATTAGAAAAATAGTTATTACCTGTCAGATATATGAGAAGAATTTATGAAGAAACAAAGATAGAAAGCATTGTGAGATGCAAAATGTATAATTTTGATTATATTAAATTAAAAAGGGTTTTTACAAATAAAATCCATTGTAGCCAAGATTAGTAGGAAAGCAGAAAATTGGGGGAAATTTTTTATAAACAATTCCTTGGATAGAGATCTCATATCTAAAACTTTGCCAAATTTACAAAGATATGAAATCATTCCCCAATTGGTAAATGGTCAAATGATATGAACAGATGGTTTTGGATGAAGAAACTAAAGATATGAATATATATATTTACATATTTTATACGTATGTATACATATATAGAGTGAGATTTAAAAATACTCTACTTACTGATTAGAAAAATGAAAATCCTCTTATAATCAGAGAAATACAAATCAAAATAACTCTGTTACCACCTCACTCCTAGCAGACTGGCTAACATGACAGTAAAAGAAAGTAATAAATGTTGGAGGGGATGTGGCAAAATTGGGACATTAATGCATTGCTGGTGGAATTGTGAATTGATCCAATCATTCTGGAAGGCAGTTTGGAACTATGCCCAAAGCATGCTAAAAGACTATCCTGCTTTGTGATCCAACCACACCACTGCTGGGTTTATATCCCAAGGAGGTAACAAAGAAAAAGACTTGTACAAAAATATTTATAGCCATACTCTTTGTGGTGGCAAAAAATTGGAAAATGAGAAGATGCCCTTCAATTGGGGAATGGCTGAACAACCGTCAGACTGGCCAATACCACTATTACATCTCTTTCACAAGGTGACAAGGGAAAAAATAAAGAAATCTATATGTTCTTTGAATTTTTTTTAAATCCTTACCTTCTGTCTTAGAATCAATGCTGTGTGTTGGTTCCAAGGCAGAAGAGTGTTAAAGACTAGGCCAACAGAACTAAGTGACTTACCCCCGATCACACAACTAAGAAATGTCTAAGGCCATATTTGCACCCAGGACCTCCCATCTCTAGAGATGATTCTCAATCCACTAAACCACCTCGCTGTCTTTAAACATATATGTTCTAAAATTTTTATTGTAATTCTCTTTGTGATAGCAAAGAACTGGAAATTGAAGGGATGCCCATCAATTGGGAAATAGCTGAACAACTTATGACATATAATTATTATGGATTTCTACTGTGCTATACGAAATAATAAGCAGGTTAATTAAAAAAAACTGGCAAAACTTAAATGAAACGATGAAAAATAAAATGATTAGAAACAAGAGAAGATTATATATAGCAACAGAAATAATTTAGGAAGAAAAAAGAAAGAACTAATAAACAGAAACATGTAAGACATATATATATATTTATATATATATATATATATATGTATATATATATAGTCAAATGATACCTGCTCGGTTTCAGGAAGGGAAGGAAGAGAGGGAGATATATGGGAATTTTAATGTAAAAAACAAATGAATTAATTAAGTTTTAAAAATAATAAAACCTAGATCTAAACATATCACTCCTCTAGTTGTTAATCCCAATGGCTTCCTATTATATCTAAGGTCAGGTATAAAAGCCTCTGCTTTTCATTTAAAGGACGTTTGACCTATATTTTTTTCTTGACCATTGTACATTACTACTTTCACATACTCTAGTTTTTTTTTCATATTTTATTTTATTTTTTTAAACATTATTTTATTTGGTAATTTCCATTCATTATTCATTTGAAACAGAGATCATTTTCTTTTCTTCTCCCCACTCCTCCCGCCAGCCCTCCCCTAGCCAATGCCCAATTCCACTGGGTATCACATGTGTTCTTGATTCGAACCCATTTCCTTGTTGTTGGTATTTGCTTTAGAGTGTTCATTTAGAGTCTCTCAGACATATCCCCTCCACCCCTGTAGTCAAGCAGTTGTTTTTCCTCGGGGTTTTTACTGCCACAGTTTATCCTCTGCTTCTGGATAGTGTTTTTTAGATCCCTGCAAATTGTTCAGGGACATTGTATTGAATTTAATGGAGAAGTCCATTACCTTCAATTGAACCACAGTGTATCAGGCTCTGTGTACCATGTTCTCCTGGTTCTGCTCCTTTCACTCTGCATCACTTCCTGGAGGTTGTTCCAGTCTCCATGGAATTCCTCCACTTTATTATTCCTTTGAGCACAATAGTATTCCATCACCAACATATACCAATATTTGTTCAGCCATTCCCCAATTGAAGGGCATCCCCTCATTTTCCAATTTTTGGCTACCACAAAGAGCGCAGCTATGAATATTCTTGTACATGTCTTTTTCCTTATCATCTCTTTGGGGTACAAACCCAGCAGTGCTATGGCTGGATCAAAGGGCAGACAGTCTTTTATCGCCCTTTAGGCATATTTCCAAATTGCCCTCCAGACTGGTTGAATCAATTCACAACTCCACCACCAGTGAATTAATGTCCTTACTTTGCCACATCCCCTCCAGCATTCATTACTTTCTTTTGCTGTCATGTTAGCCCATCTACTAGGTGTGAGGTGATACCTCAGAGTTGTTTTGATTTGCATCTCTCTGATTATAAGAGATCTAGAACACTTTTTTCATATGCTTATTAATAGTTTTGATTTCATTACCTGAAAACTGCCTGTTCATGTCCCTTGCCCATTTTTCAATTGGAGAATGGCTTGAATTTTTGTACAACTGGTTTAACTTTTTGTAAATTTGAGTAATTACTCCTTGTCAGAGGTTATTGTTATGAAGATTGTTTGCCAATTTTTTGCCTCCATTCTAATTTTCGTTACATTGGTTTTGTTTGTACAAAAACTTTTTAATTTGATGTAGTCAAAATTACTTATTTTACATTTTGTGACTCTTTTTTTTTTAAAAACATTATTTTATTTGGTCATTTTCATACCTTGTTCCTTGGAAACAGATAATTTTCTTTTCCTCCCCCCCAACACGCCACCACCCCTTCCCTAGCCAATGCACGATTTGTCTGGGTATCACATGTGTCTTTGTTCTGAACGCATTTCTTGTTGTTGGTATTTGCATTAGGGCGCTCATTTAGTGTCTCTCCTCAATCATGTCCCCTCACCTCTGTAGTCAAGCAGTTGCTTTTCCTAGGTGTTTTTACTCCCTCAGTTTGTCCTCTGCTTGAGGATAGTTTTTTTTTTTTTTCTCATAGATCGCTGCAGGTTGTTCAGGGACATTGTAAAGCCATTACTGGAGAAGTCCATTACATTCTCTTGTACCACAATGTGTCAGTCTCTGTGTACAATGTTCTCCTGGTTCTGCTCCTCTTATTCTGCATCACTTCCTGGAGGTTGTTCCAGTCTCCATGGAATTCCTCCACTTTATTATTCCTTTGAGCACAATAGTATTCCATCACCAACATATACCACAATTTGTTCAGCCATTCTCCAATTGAAGGGCATCCCCTCATTTTCCAATTTTTGGCTACCACAAAGAGCGCAGCTATGAATATTTTTGCACAAGTCTTTTTCCTTATTATCTCTTTGGGGTACAAACCCAGCAGTGCTATGGCTGGATCAAAGGGCAGACAGTCTTTTATCGCCCTTTGTGCATAGTTCCAAATTGCCCTCCAGAATGGTTGGATCAATTCAAAACTCCACCATTAATGCATTAATGTCCCTACTTTGCCACATCCCCTCCAGCATTCATTACTTTCCTTTGCTATGATGTTGAACAATCTGCTAAGTGTGAGGTGATACCTCAGAATTGTTTTGATTTGCATCTCTCTGATTATAAGAGATCTAGAACACTTTTTCATGTGCTTATTAATAGTCTTGATTTCTTTAACTGAAAACTGCTTATTCATGTCCCTTGCCCATTTTTCAATTGGAGAATGGCTTGATTTTTTGTACAACTGGTTTAGCTCTTTATAGATTTGAGTAATTAGACTTTTGTCAGAGGTTTTTGTTATGAAGATTGTTTCCCAATTTGTTGCTTTCCTTCTAATTTTAGTTACATTTGTTTTGTTTGTACAAAACCTTTTTAATTTGATGTAATCAAAATTATTTATTTTACATTTTGTGACTCTTTCTAAGTCTTGCTTGGTTTTAAAATCTTTCCCTTCCCAAAGGTCTGACATGTATACTATTCTGTGTTCACCTAATTTATTTATAGTTTCCTTCTTTATATTCAAGTCATTCGTCCATTCTGAGTTTATCTTGGTGTAGGTTGTGAGGTGTTGAATGAAACCTAATCTCTCCCACACTGTCTTCCAATTTTCCCAGCAGTTTTTATCGAATAATGGATTTTTGACCCAAAAGCTGGGATCTTTGGGTTTGTCATATACTGTCTTGCTGAGGTCATTTACATCAAGTCTATTCCACTGATCCTCCTTTCTGTCTCTTAGCCAGTACCAAATTGTTTTGATGACTGCTGCTTTGTAATATAGTTTGAGATCTGGGACTGCAAGGCCACCTTCCTTTTTATTTTTTTTTTCATTATTTCCCTGGATATCCTTGATCCTTTCTTCTTCAAAATGAACTTTGTTATGGTTTTCTCTAATTCAGTAATAAAGTGTTTTGGAAGTTCCATGGGTATGGCACTATATAGATAGATAAGTTTGGGTAGGATGGTCATTTTTATTATGTTAACTCATCCCACCCATGAGCAATCAATGTTTTTCCAATTGTTTAGATCTAGTTTTAATTGTGTGGAGAGTGTTTTGTAGTTGTGTTCATATAGTTCCTGTGCTTGTCTTGGCAGATAGATTCCTAAATATTTTATATTGTCTAAGGTAACTTTAAATGGAATTTCTCTTTCTAATTCTTTATGCTCAACTGAGTTGGAGATATATAGAAATGCTCATGACTTATGTGGGTTTATTTTGTATTCTGCAACTTTGCTAAAGTTGTTGATTATTTTGACTAGCTGTTTGGTTGATTCTCTAGGATTCTTTAAGTAAAACATCATATCATCAACAAAGAGTGGCAGCTTGGTTTCCTCATTGCCAATTTTAAAACCTTCATTTTCTTTTTCTTCTCTAATTGCTACTGCTAGTGTTTCTAGTACAATATTAAATAATGAAGGTGATAATGGGACTTCTGGTCAAGATGGCGGCTTAGAAGAAGCAGAAGTTCAGACCTCTGAAAACCCTTCCTTACTGATCACAAACTGAATGCTCCTAGGGGACTGAAATTCAAACTTAACAACAGGACAGAGGCTGGGAGTCCTCCATCTTGAATCAAATCAAAAGGTATGCCCCTCAAAAGCCAGAAGCCACAAATACCTGGGTCTAAGGGGAAGGCAGAAGGAAGGTCCCAGTACCCCTGCTCCCCAATCCAGAGAGCTGATCCCGCAGGAACCTCAGGGCCTGCAAAAGTGTTGTTTTGAAGGGCATACTTTGAAATCAGCCTGGGCCAGTCTTGGGGCGTCCAATACATAGGGTAGGGAAGCAGCCTGAGAGAGACGGGGGGAGGCTGTAGACCCCTGGCTGGGTCCTTCCATTGGAGTCTCAATGGGGTTTTTGCCTTGGGGCACATCCAGACCAACCCAGCTGAACCTAATCCCATCAGGAGCTCCCAGAGCTCAAGGAGGCCAGGACCCTTCTCCCCTTAGAGTGCAGGGCCCTCTGAAAGTACAATAACCTCAGGGCCGGCAAAGGCACTGAGGTACCTTGAGGATAGTGCTGTGCCAGGCACAGAGCGTGGAAGTAAGGCAGCAGAGAAGCAACTGGAGGGAACTGAGAGCAGTAACACCTGAAACATCAGCAGGCAGGGGAAGGCAGACCCTGGGCTTCCCTGGGAATACAACACAGCTGAGGAGAACAAACAATTTGCCTGGGGCTAAAGCCTTGGACCATCAGACAGATACATTAAGAGCCAGTCCTCCTCACTCAGATCTCTGACTGGAAAGGGGAAGAAAAACCATAGAGATGGCAAACAGCAGAGAAGTTCAAAAGCCTCCAAACACCAAGAAAAGCAAGAAGAAGGGTGTGACTTTGGACACATTTTATGGAGCCAAAATACATAATACAGAGGAGATAGAAGAGGAAACACAAAAAAAAATTGCTCCAAAACCATCCAAAGGAAATGGAAATTCTCCAAAAACTCTTGAAGAATTCAAATCGGGAATTATCAAAAAGATGGAAGACTTCTGGCAGGAAAAATGGGAAATAATACCAAAGGAACTCAGCAATCTGAGAGACCAAAATATGCAAATGCAGAAACAGCTCGAAGCCTCAAAAAACAGGTCTGACCAAACTGAAAAGTAAAACCAGTCTTTCAAGGTCAGAACCAGGCAACTGGAAGACAATGATCTTGCAAAAGAGCAAGAATTAATAAAGCAAAGCCAAAAGACTGAAGAATTAGAAGATAACATAAAATATCTCACCTACAAGGTGACAGACCTGGAAAACAGAGGAAGGAGAGACAATCTGAGAATCATTGGTCTACTAGAAAAGCCAGAAATAAACGGTAATCTTGATACCATAATACATGATATCATCAAAGAAAACTTCCCAGAGATTCTGGAACAAGGGGAAAAATATGCATTGAAAGAGTACACAGAACACCCTCTACACTAAGTCCCCAAAAGAAACTCCCAGGAATGTAATGGCCAAATTCCAAAGCTTCCAAGCAAAAGAAAAAATCTTACAGGAAGCCAGAAAAAGACAATTTATATATAAAGGAACACCAATCAGCGTCACACGGGACCTAGCAACTTCCACTTGTGACAAGGAAATCACTTTAAAAGACTGATATATATTAATTTAAGGTCGCCAAGGAATTCAGCTATGTAATTCCTAAATGAAAACTCAAGTCAGCCATCAACCTTTTATAGAGTTTAATTACAAACAGGAGGAAGAAAGGAATATATATATATATATATATATATATATATATATATATATATATATATATATATATATATAGAGAGAGAGAGAGAGAGAGAGAGAGAGAGAGAGAGAGAGAAAGGGGAGAGAAAGGAATAGGGCTTAAATACCCCTTCTGTTTAGGCTGAGCCAAAATGCCCAAGCCCTTAGATAGCTGAGGCAAAGAAAGGAGATCAGTCCCTATTACTCACGTGACCAAAATGGAGAAAGAGTCTCAGCGGCCTCCACCTCCAGCTTCCTTCAGAGCAGCACAACCTCTCAGAGCCAAAAAACTCTCCAACCAACCCCCACTGTCCTCAGACCCCTCTATCTTTAAGCAACCCATCCAAGTTCCCTCCCCTCAGTTCTCACATCTACCAATCACTGTCCATCATTTTCCCTGTGCCAATGGTGGCTCTAGCTTAACCCAGGACCGCCCAGAGGTCTGTGGCTTTGCACATATCTGTTGAAGGTCATATTCTCAAATAATTAAATCTTGATCTTTGCTACAGCCCTTCCTAAATCCTGTTACCCTGAGTAGGGTAGAGATTTGAATAATTAAATTTTGATCTATGCTGCAGCCCTTCCTAAATCCTGTTAGGACTGAGTAGGGTGGAGATTGCAATTTCCAAGACCTGGTTCTGTCATTCCAAGTATCTCCATTGTATCAATTCTAAAATCAATCATGACTCAAAGAAATTCCTGTTCTATGCTTAAGCATAGGTCAAAGCCCTTTCCATTGTTAAGCAAAGGGTTTCTGTCCTAAAGTAATCTTAAGAAGGGAGGAGGAAGAACCTCCCATGACAATGGGGTTCACATTCCAATAGAGTTCCCATTCTCAATAGGAAATTTTTCAAGTATGAAATTTCCCAATGGTGAAATTTCCAACATTTATAAGTCTAAGAAATTTTAAGGTTTACACACTCTGAATGACCATAAGGCATGAAACATGATATTCAGAAAAGCAAGAGAGCTGGGTCTTCCACCAAGAATCAGCTCTCTACCAAAACTGACTATATACTTCCAAGAGAAAGTATGGGCATTCAATGAAATACAAGATTTCCACATGTTTGTAAAGAAAAGACCAGAGCTCTGTGGAAAGTTTGCTATCCAAACACTAAGACCAAGAGAAACATGAAAAGGTAAATATGAAGGAAAGGGAAAAGGAGAAAAATGTTATTTTTCTTTTTTATTCAAACTCTCTTCCATAAGGACTATATTTATATCAAATTATATATATTAATAAGTGGGGAAATGTAATGTGTAACTCTCAAAAATCGTATACATTATTAGAGTAGCAAGAAGAATGACATTTAGGGAAAGTTTAGGGCATCAAGATGATATGGAGAAAGGGGGGATAGAAAGAAAAAGGGAGGGGGGAATCATTGATGGAACTAAGATATACTACAAGAAATAAAAAACAAACTAATTAGAATAATCTTTGTCACACAAAGATACACATGAGAAGGGAAGGGAAATAATTCTCCTATAAGAAGGAGAGGAAGAGAGTTTTTACTTAAATCTCACTCTCAGTGAAATCAACTCTGAGAGGGAAGAGCATCCAGATCCATTGGGATCTTGAATTTTATCTTATCCAACAGGGTAAGGGAGAAGGGAAAACCAAGGGGGATAGTGGGGAGGGAACACAAAAAGGAAGGGAAGGAGAGGGAGGAGGGGAAGGGAACAAAAAGGGAGGGGCTAGAAAGGGAAACATATCAAGGGAGGGGCCTAGGAGGACTGATTTAAAGTAAATCACTGGCTTAAAAGGTTATAGCTAAAGAAAAAAGGTCAGAATTAGGGGAGGATATCAAAATGCCAGGGTGTCCACAAGTGACAATCATAATTGAACATGAATGGGATGAACTCACCCATAAAATGTAGGTGAATAGCAGAATGGATTAAAATCCAAAACCCTACCATATGTTGTCTTCAAGAAACACACATGAGGCAGGTAGATACTCCCAAGGTCAGAATTAAAGGATGGAGTAAGACCTTCTGGGCCTCAACTGATAGAAATAATGCAGGAGTTGCAATCATGATATCTGACAAAGCCAAAGCAAAAATAGACCTGATTAAAAGGGATAAGGAAGGTAATTATATTTTGTTAAAAGGGACTATAGAGAATGAGGAAATATCACTAATCAACATGTATGCACCAAATAATACAGCACCCAAATTTCTAATGGAGAAAATAGGAGAACTGTAGGAGGAAATATACAGTAAAACCATATTAGTGGGAGATTTGAACCAACCACTATGAAATTTAGATAAATCAAATAAAAAAATAAGAAAGAGGTAGAAGAAATGAATGAAATCTTAGATAAATTACCGTTAATAGACATATAGAGAAAACTAAATAGGGACAAAAAGGAATACATCTTCTTATCAGCACCACATGGCACATTCACAAAGATTGACCATACACTAGGTCACAGAAACATGGCATACAGATGCAGAAAAGCAGAAATTATAAATGCAGCATGTTCAGATCATATGGAAATAAAAATAATGATCAGTAAAGGTACATGGATAGCCAAATCAAAAATTAATTGGAAATTAAATAATATGATACTCTAAAATTGGTTAGGTAGAGAACAAATCATAGAAACAATTAATAATTTCATCAAGGAAAATGATAATGGTGAGACATCCTTTCAAATCTAATGGGATGCAGCCAAAGAAGTAATCAGAGGTAAATTCATATCTCTGAGTGCATATATTAACAAACCAGGGAGGGCAGAGATCAATGAATTGGAAATGCAAATAAAAAACTTGAAAACGAACAAATTAAAACCCCCCAGAGGAAAACCAAACTAGAGATCCTAAAAATTAAGGGAGAAATTAATAAAATCTAAAGTGATAGAACTAAGGAACTAGTAAATAAGACTAGAAGCTGGTACTTTGAAAAAACAAACAAAATAGACAAAGTACTGGTCAATCTAATTTAAAAAAGGAAAGAAGAAAAGCAAATTAACAGCACCAAAGATGAAAATGGAGACCTCACCTCCAATGAAGAAGAAATTAAGGCAATCATTAAAAACTACTTTGCCTAATTATATGGCAATAAATATACCAATCTAGGCAATATGAATGAATATTTACAAAAATATAAACTGCCTAGACTAACAGAAGAAGAAATAGAATTCTTAAATAATTCCATATCAGAAAAAGAAATCCAACAGGCCATCAATGAACTCCCTAAGAAAAAAATCCCCAGAGCTTGATGGATTCACAAGTGAATACTATCAAACATTCAAAGAACAACTAATCCCAATAACATACAAACTATTTGACATAATAAGCAAAGAGAGAGTTCTACCAAATTTCTTTTATGACACAAACATGTTACAGATTCCAAAGCCAGGAAGGTCAAAAAATGAGAACAAAAACTATACACCAATATCTTTAATGAACATAGATGCAAAAATCTTAAACAGGATATGAGCAAAAAGACTCCAGCAAGTGATCAGAAGGGTCATTCACCATGATCAAGTAGGATTTATACCAGGGATGCAGGGCTAGTTCAATATTAGGAAAACCATCTACATGATTGACAATATCAACAAGCAATCCAACAAAAATCACATGATTATTTCAATAGATGCAGAAAAAGCCTTTGGTAAAATACAACACTCATTCCTATTAAAAACACTAGAAAGCATAGGAATAGAAGGGCAATTCCTAAAAATAATAAACAGTGTATATCTAAAACCATCAGCTAATATCATCTGCAATGGGGATAAACTAGGTGCATTCCCAATAAGACCAGGAGTGAAACAAGGATGCCCATTATCACCTCTATTATTTGACACTGTAGTTGAAACACTAGCAGTAGCAATTAGAGAAGGAAAATAAATTGAAGGTATTAAAATAGGCAAGGAGGAGACCAAGTTATCGCTCTTTACAGATGACATGATGGTCTACTTAAAGAATCCTGGAGATTCAACCAAAAAGCTAATTGAAATAATCAACAACTTTAGCAAAGTTGCAGGATACAAAATAAACCCGCATAAGTCATCAGCATTTCTATATATTTCCAACACAGCTAAGCAGGAAGAACTTGAAAGAGAAATCCCATTCAAAATCACCTTAGGGAAAATGAAATACTTAGGAATCTATCTCCCGAGACAAACAGAGGAACTATATGAACACAACTACAAAACACTCTCCACACAACTAAGACTTTAGCAATTGGAAAAACATTAATTGCTCATGGGTAGGACGAGCCAATATAATAAAAATGAACATCTTACCCAAACTTATTTATCTATTTAGTGCCATACCCATTGAACTTCCAAAATTTTTTTTACTGATTTAGAAAAAACGATAACAAAGTTAATTTGGAATAACAAAGGATCAAGGATATCCAGGGAAATCATGAAAAAAAAAAGTACAAAGGAAGGGGGCCTTGCAGTCCCAGATCTCAAACTATATTATAAAGCAGTGGTCATCAAAACAATTTGAAACTAGCTAAGAGAGGGAAAGGAGGCTCAATCGAATAGATTTGGGGCAAGTGACCTCAGAAATACAGTATATGATAAACCCAAAGATCCCAGCTTTGGGGACAAAAATCCAGTATTTGATAAAAACTTCTGGGAAAATTGGAAGACAGTGTGGGAGAGATTAGGTTTGGATTACCACCTCATACCCTACACCAAGATAAATTCAAAATGGGTGAATGACCTGAACATAAAGAAGGAAAATATAAGTAAATTAGGCGAACACAGAATAGTATACATGTCAGACCTTTGGGAAGCGAGAGACTTTAAAACCAAGCAAGACTTAGAAAGAGTCACAAAATGTAAAATAAATAATTTTGACTACATCAAATTAAAAACTTTTTGTGCAAACAAAGCCAATGTAACTAAAATTAGAAGGAAGGAACAAATTGGCAAACAATCTTCATAACAATAACCTCTGACAAGGACTAATTTCTCAAATTTACAAAGAGTTAAACCAGTTGTTCAAAAAATCAAGCTATTCTCCATTTGAAAAATGGGCAAGGGACATGAATAGGCAGTTTTCAGGTAATGAAATCAAGACTATTAATAAACACATGAAAAAATGTTCTAAATCTCTTATAATCAGAGAGATCCAAATCAAAACAATTCTGAGGTATCACCTCACACCTAGCAGATTGGCTAACATGACAGCAAAGGAAAGTAATGAATGCTGGAGGGAATGTGGCAAAGTAGGGACATTAATTCACTGCTGGTGGGGTTGTGAACTGATCCCACCATTCTGGAGCACAATTTGTAACTATGCACAAAGGGAAATAAAAGACTGTCTGCCCTTTGATCCAGCCATAGCACTGCTGGGTTTGTACCCCAAAGAGATAAAAAGGAAAAAGACTTGTACAAGAATATCCATAGCTGAGCTCTTTGTGATAGCAAAAATTGGAAAATGAGGGTATGCCCTCCAATTGGTGAATGGCTGAACAAATTGTGGTATATGTTGGAGATATAATACTATTTTGCTCATAGGAATAATAAAGTGGAGGAATTCCATGGAGACTGGAACAACCTCCAGGAAGCGATGCAGAGTGAAAGGAGCTGAACCAGGAAAACATTGTACACAGAGCCTGATACACTGTGGTACAATCGAAAGTAATGGAATTCTCTATTAAATTCAATGCAATGTCACTGAACAATCTGCAGGGATCTAGGAGGAAAAACACTATCCAAAAGCAGTGGACAAACTGTGGGAGAAAAAACACTGAGGAAAAGCAACTGATTATCTACAGGGTTTGAGGGGACATGTCTGAGGAGAGACTCTAAATGAACACTCTAATGCAAATGCCAACAACATGGAAATGGGTTTGAATTTAGAACACATGTCATACCCAGTGGAATCGTGCCTCGGCTATGGGATAGGTGGGTGGGTAGGGGGAGGAAAAGAAAATTAACTTTATCTCCAATGAATAATGTTCAGAAATGTCCAAATAAAATAATGTTTATAAAATAAATAAAATGCCACCTGTCTCCAAGCAAATCAAAATAAATAAATAAACAAACAAACAAATAAATAAAATTGCCAAGAAAAATAAAAAAAAAAGGTGATAATGGGTTTCCTTGTTTTACTCCTGATCTTATTGGGAAGGCTTCTAGTTTGTCCCCATTGCAGATGATATTTGCTGATGATTTCAGATATATACCATTTATTATTTTTAGGATAGGCCCTTCTATTCCTATACTTTCTACTATTTTCAATAGGAATGGGTGTTTGTATTTCATCAAGGCCTTTTTCTGCATCTATTTAGATAATCATGTGATTTTTGTCATTTTGCTTGTTAATATGGTCAATTATGTGGATGGTTTTCCTAATATTGAACCATCCTTCCATTCCTGGTATGAACCCTACCTGATCATATTGGATAACCCTTGTGATGAGTTGCTGGAGTCTTTTTGCTACTTATCCTATTTAAGATTTTTGCATCTATATTCATTAGGGAGTTTGGTCTGTAGTTTTCTTTCTGTTTTTAATCTGCCTGTCTTTGGCATCAGTACTATATTTGTATTGTAAAAAGAATTTGGTAGAACCCCTTCTTGGCTTATTCTGTCAAATAGTTTGTATAATATTGGGATTCATTGTTCTTTGAGTGTTTGATAGAATTCATTTGTGAATCCATCTGGACCTGGGGATTTTTTCTTAGGGAGTTCTTTAGTGGCTTGTTCAATTTCTTTTTCTGATATGGGGTTGTTTAGGTAATTTATTTCTTCCTCTTTTAGTCTAGGCAATTTATATTTTTGTAAGTATTCATCCATATCACCAAGATTTCCATATTTGTTGCCATATAATTGGGCATAGTAGTTTTTAATGATTGCCTTAATTTCCTCTTCATTAGAGGTGAGGTCTCCCTTTGCATCTTGGATACTGTCAATTTGTTTTTTTCTTTCCTTTTTTAAATTAGACTGACTAGTACTTTGTCACATACTCTAGTTCTAACCAAATTGCCCTAATTGCTTTTCTTTTAAACCCTTACCTTCCATCTTGGAATCAATACTGTGTATTGGTTCCAAGGTAGAAGAGTGGTAAGGACTAGGCAATGGGGGTTAAGTGACTTGCCCAGGGTCACACAACTGGGAAGTGTCTGAGATCAGATTTGAACCTAGGACCTCCTGTCTCTAGGCCTGGCTCTCAATCCACTGAGGTACCCAACTGCCCCCCCCCATTTGATTTTAATCTACTCAAATATATTAAATAACATAACCTAGTATATGAAATTCTTGACCATCTTTGAAAATATTGTTTTTACTTGACTGGAAAAAAATAATTTCATCAGGTTGGAAACGGAATTTCTCTTGGGTTGGCAAATAATTTAGATCCCTTAAAAGTGGAAATAATCCTGACAGGGTTGAGGTGGGATTCTCAATAAGATAAACAACCTGCAATGATTTCTCAGGCTTAAGAACTACCAGCAAAGGTTCATCAAAAGTTACAAGGTCCTGAAAGTAAAGTTATCAAATGTATTAAAGACTTCTGTGACATTCTGCTATTCAGCTGTTTTGAAGTTGGTACACAAGGAATTAAAGAAGACTATCATTGCTAAATGCCTCATGGCACATTTAATTATGGATGTAAATATCTATTTTTTTTCAGAAAAAATAAAAATCTGACCCTAGAGAGTACCTGTAAGTTATTCTGTAAATTATTCTGCTTCCTTTGTATCCCTCGTACTAAATACACTTCCTGACACATACTATGTACCTAATTCTTTTTTTAAAATTTATTTATTTAGTCAATTTAGAACATTATTCCTTGGTTACAAGAATCATAATCTTTCCCTCCCTCCCCTTCTCCCACCTTCCAGTTGCCAACATGCAATTTCACTGGGTATTACATGTGTTATTGATAAAAACCTATTTCCATGTTGTTGATGTTTGCATTAGGATGTTCATTTAGAGTCTACATCCCCAGCCATATCCCCCTCGACTCATGTAGTCAAGCAGTTGTTTTTCTACTTCGACAGTTCTTCCTCTGGATGTGGATAGCATTCTTTCTTGTAAGTCCCTCAGAGTAGTTTTGAATCATTGCATTGCCCCTAATGGAGAAGTCCATTACATTCCATTGTGCCACAGTGTATCCATCTCAAAATGTTTTCCAGGTTCTGCTCCTCTCACTCTGCATCAATTCCTGGAGGTCGTTCCAGTTCACATGGAATTCCTCCAGTTCCTTATTCCTTTGAGCACAATAGTATTCCATCACCGTCAGATACCACAATTTGTTCAGCCATTCCCCAATTGAAGGGCATCCCCTCATTTTCCAATTTTTTGCCTCCTCAAAGAGCATGGCTATAAATATTTTTGTACAAGTCTTTTTTCTTATTATCTCTTTGGGGTACATGTACCTAATTCTTATTGACTGACAATGGCTTATGTGCAGGCACTGTGCTACAAACTAGGTGAACAAAAACCAAAATCAAATCGTCCTTCCCCTCAAAGAGTTACCATTTTATTAGGAGAAACAGCAACCAGTCATATAAATCTTGTATGGAAGAGTTGCTGCTGGCTGTACAAGGGGAGAGGAATTCTTTAAATCCCTTTCCCCCTTCACCCTGAGCCAGGGGATATTGTACATGGATGAGATTAGTTTTTAATAAAAAGGATTCTACTTGTTTTTATCATACTCAACTTATTGAACTACATCTACAACATCTAATGGTCAAATTTATTTATCCATTTTGTTATTGCTCTTGTCTAGAATTTCTCCCAAAGGGGGAAGCCAAAAGGTTTTCAATGTACAATATGAATCAGGAATAAGATAGGCAATTTAGCCCTACTCACAAAAGAAATACTAAACATAAAAACTTACTGGTGTCTTGTCATTGATAGGGATTCCTGATTACTTCTTGCAGAAGCTAGCTCACTGGACATAAAACATGGCTTCTAGCTCATTAAATTAAACACATAGTTGGATGGTAGGCAAAGGCAGGCCAGATATGGTATAAGCACTCTCTCTTTCATGTGGCATGTTATCTATTTTTATCTCTATGCTATAGCTGACTTTGAAGCCTTCAGTTTCAGTTTCTGGTGTTTAAATTGGTGTTTCTGAAGTAACAATTTGGCCCTGATATTCATAGAAAAATTCAAAGGCTAATCTATCAAGATCTTGAACCTATTATTAGAAAAAAATTTGGGAAATGGATGCAACCAAAGATCCTGTGATTCCAGAAGCCATTTAAATCTGGGTCAGAGGCAGGGGTAACATTTAAACAAACAGAGGTGGGAATAATCTGCATGGAAATATTGATTAAAGCTATAGGAGTGAATGTGATCATTAAGCAAAGGTCAAAAGAAGATGGTCAAAGACTGAATATTTGGAGATGTCTGCATTCAAGAAAAAGGAAAATAGTGCAGAGAAAATTGGCAGAGAAATCTAAGAAGTAAAATAATATACTACCATAAACTAAGAGAAGACAGCCTTGAGGGATATTTAGCAGCAGTAAGTATTGTAGGGAAATTAAGGAGGATGAATGTTGAGAAAATCATTTTGGATTTGTCAATGAAGGAATCATTGCTGGCTTTTATGAGAGTAGTTTCAGTAAAGTTATGAGTATAGAATCCAATTTGGAAGTGGTTAAGGTGTGAGTAAACAATGAAGAAAACCAACTCTCTCTAACATCTTTCTCCTACCCAAAGCCCAGAATATAATTACATAAAGTAAAGGGCATATAACAAGGCATTACATTAAATAAAGATTCATCCAGTCCCAGAGATGTCTTGACAAAAGGTAGATAGTCACAATAGTACAAGTACACTGAGGGCAGGGATCACGTGTTTGTTACATTTCCCTTTTAGCTCTTCTGCCAGGCACATATTTGGCATTCTATAAATGCCTAAAGAGTAAAATTGAATAGAGAAATTCAGAATACCAATTCTATCTCAGAAAAAATTCAAGGAAAGAAGTCAAGCTTGGAGTTATATGATTTCTTGGGGTAAAGAAAGAGGGTGGAACTGAGACATTGCTCCTTCTGGAATAATGTACCCATGGAATCTCCTTTCAAAAATCTACCCTATCCATTTTGGGGGCACAGTTTATATCGCCATACTTGAATGATACAAAATTATTTACTCCATATATGTAAACTGGACCCGTGGGGATTTTTTTATGTACTGAACTTCCAAGGGAGGGAACTCCCTCTAACAACAATTCAAATCAATATTTTTTGTGCAACTTGTGAATTGCTTAAATGAGTGATATCAAACTAAAATAGAAACAAGAATACTGAATTATATACACAACTTTCTATAGGCTGCATATTGACTTAGAAAATCATGTTTATAAGCACATACATATTAAATCAGATAGGAAATACATTTTATTTTGATTTGGACCATATTTGAAAGTGTTGTGGGCTGTTTGATATTCCTGGCTTCAATCACTGAGAAGTTATATGATTTCCCTAGAATCAAAAAATCAGTATGTGTCACATGTAAAACTCAAAGCCAGGTCTTCCTGAAAACACGGACAGTTCTCTATCCACTGTATCCCACTGCCTCTTGACCTTATACACAACATAATAAAATGTGTTCTATTATCATGACTCCTTTACTTGCCTGAATCATTTTACTTAAAGAAACAGAGGCAATAACTAGAAGGTAGAAAGAGTTTCAAGGAGTGTGACTTCTGCCAGCAGAGAAAAGAAATAACCGTGTATACAAAGAATAACCTAGACAGCGAAGGATTGTAGAGAGATGTGAACTACCCTAGTGCCTTAAAAGCACAGCTGAGAAACCAGCCCAGCAGAAATTTTGTAATCAGGAGGGAGTTATGTCAGGACTTCCTGGGAATATGGAGGCTTTCTAGTAACAGAGGTATATTACCTTGTCTCATGAATTTCCTATATGTTTTCCACACTACCATTGTACTGTAAATCTTGTGATAGACATTGTGTACTTGTGGGAGAATAGGAACCACAGAATAGCCCTAGGAATGGAAATAGTAGTTATCCTACTGCGAATTTAACCTGAAAATCTATGAATGTTGAGCTAGGGAAATCTCCAGGAAAGGGGGATACAATATGATCATGAGGTCATAGCTCTAGAGTTGGAGTAGGTTTCACAGCAACTATTATGGCTCTCTCATTTTATAGGTGAGGAAACTGAGGTCCTTGGAGTTTAGTGATTTGCCTAGTCATAGAAATAATAAACATGAAGGGTGGGGTTTGAACCCAAGTCCTCTGATGATTCAAGGTCCAAATGTTTTCCTTTATTATCATCAATTGTTTGACAGACACAGACCAAATCATTTCACCTTTTTAGGTCTTATCTGTAAAAATATAGGGTTGGACTCAGGGATCACTTAGGTCCTTTTGACTCAATTGAGCAAATATTGATTAAGTGTGTACTGAATGCAAAAAAACCACTGGAGAAGGAAATGTCAATCCATTCTAATATCTCCTCGGAGAAAACCCCTTGGAAAGCATTGGCATGCTATTGTCCTTGGGATCATAAAGAACTGGACATGCCTGAAGAATTGAAGATTAAGCACAAAGCACTGTGCTCAGTGCTTTCTGGGATCCAGCCCTAGTTTTAATGTTTTCTAGATGACTCAGCAAGGGCAAATTACTTACCTATCCAGAGCCTCACTTGTTTAATCTGCCCGCCAAATTAGCTCGTAATGCTTGTATATCATACCTCTGAGGTTGTTGTGAGGAAACATTTTGTAAACCTAAAAGGTATAGAACTATGAAAGATAATTTTCATACTAATAATATCATAATTATTATTAGCTGTAGAATGGTGTGAGCATTATTGTTTTCCCTCATTGGTCTTAGTCTCCTGATTAATTCATTCACTTCATGATTTCTATGCCATCCATGTGTAGAACTCTCAGGTTTAAACCTCTTTAACTTTACCTATATTCCAGGATTTTTCTACTTATTTAAGTATAGGATTTCTTGGATGTTGTGCCATGATTTCCAACTAAATTTCATATGCCTCTTTCCAAAATTCTCTCTTTCCATCTTGTATCAGTCAGAATTTATATAATTCTTGAATATTCACAAAATGACTTCACATAAATTATCACTTTTGAGATTCATCATGGCCTTAGGAGGTAGCTGCGATTAACCCTATTTTATAGATGAAAAGGCTTATATTAAATGTGAAATGATGCACAGGAATTTCTATTCCATAGTAAACTATGGAATCACATTTAATTCTCCATTAGGTTTCTTCCCAGCCTCTCATCCTGACATGTCTGATATTTCATAAAGCAATCATTTCTTTCTTGGAAACATCTCTCAGATTAGTCTACTCTTCTCTATTTGCCATGTTACAATCTCAGTCCAAGTCTTTATAACCTCACAAATTGATTACTTTAACAACTGGTTAAATAGTTTTACTGCCTCCATCACTTCCCCATTCCAATCCATCCTGCATCAGCTGTGAAACAAAACATTCTTAAACCACTTTTTATCATATAATTTCTCATGATTAAGAACATACAATGTTAATTATGTCCTATTGCAAATTCAAACCTTTTATCTTGACTTTCCAAGGTCTCTTGAATTTGACCTTGTCCTCTGCATTTCACTTTATAATCTTTCAAACCCTCATCCATTCTTCCTAAATCAACCCCATTATTGTCTCCTGGACATGCCAAACTTGTTTCTGCTTCCATCTTTGCCCTTAGTGTTCTTCCATACATAAAATTATTTTTCTCTCATTTTTACTGTCCAAATCTGACTCATTCTTTAATAGTCATATCTCTTTTATATAGTCAGGAATATCTAATACAGTTCCAGTTTTTCTCTGCTCTCTCTCAATTTATAATGTATCTATAATCAATAACACAAAGTTAATCACTTAACTGTTCTATTTTGGAGTGATGGTTAGAAATTTTATCCCTCCGAGTAATCAAATTTTAGAACTAGTACGTAATTTAGAATGGTAGCATAGTTCATTGGAAAGAGAAAAAAAATCAAGTTAAAAAAGACCTGGGTTCAAGATCTGTGGGGGTGTTTTTTTTTTTTTTTGAGGATCAAATAAGCCCATGTTAGTAGTTAAATCAATTCAGTTTATAAGTGCAGAAACCAAAGCCCAGAGATGTTTTGATGGGCTTTGTCTGATAAAAGACAGTTTGAACAGGCATCATGTTTTATATTTGCACCCTTCCAAACACTTCAGTTTAATTTCACAAGCATTTATTAAGCACCAGAATGTACAACAAGAGCCACTATGTCATGGTAGATAAAGAGATAGTCTCAGAGCCAGGAAGACCAAAATCCAAATGTTGAGATTGGAGAGTGGGCAACTCATTGATCTCTGAAAGCTCCTGGGATTTTCTAGGTACAAAAACTGTTAAGCAACTATCAATCTGCATTAGTAAAGGGAGTTTCCTCACAGGGCATTCCCATAAAATTATAGATATGGGTCTCTCCATCTCTGTCTCTGTCTCTCTGTCTGTTTGTCTATCTTCTTTCTCTGTCTCTGTCTCTTTCTGTCTCTCTGTCTCTCTCCCTCTATCTCTCTCTCCAAATGTGCAAGGTTTGTTCTAACTTCTGGGGACACAGTACAAACACAGAACAATCTCTACCCTCAAGGAATATCTAATTCTTCAGAACTAGCAACATGTTGGGCACAGAGTTCATTCTCAAAAAATAAATATTGTATGCTTGTCCATATCTATTCACTCCAGACAGTAGATAAATGTACAATTTGGATTTACTCTTTTCATTTTCTCCATCTCTTGATTCAAGGGTTATTGAGTCATAGATTTATAACTGTAAGTGATCTGAGAGGTCATTGAATCAAAACCACTTTAACCTAGGAGACTAAGGTACAGAGATGTTAAGTGATTTTTCCAAGACTACAGAACTATTAAGTGTCTCTTCTTGACAGAACTTGGAAAGAGTGAATATGGACATAGCTGGACGCCAAGGAGGTTGTCTTGCCTCTTTCAGCAGCTTTTAATAATGCCATAGAGGGGATATATATATATATATATATAGATATATATAGATATAGATATAGATATAGATAATGCCAATGGTAATTGGGGGAAAGAAAAAAGGGAAAAAAAAGAAACAGTGAATTTGCCTGATGGTAAAGTGAAGAATAATAAAGTAACAGATGCTATTCATAAAGCTCTTTATAGTTTTAAAACTATGAAGTTAAAACACTTCCTTTACAACCACCTTGTGAGATAAGGAATACAAATATTGCTCTCTTTTATTTTACAGATGTGAACACTGAGGTTCAGGGAGTCAGGTAATTGGCTCAGGGTTACACAACTACTTAAGGGTTAGAGAAATCTATGAGCAGAGATGTAATCAATATTAATCAAGAAGGGAAGGAAATGTGCTAAAGTAAGGTGGGGCACAAATCATTTCTATCTAATTTCCTTGTCAAGTTAATATTTACCAATCTACAGTACAAAACCCAATTTAGGCTGGTATAAATACTCTTCTCAGACTGGGCCATAGGCATGGTTCTTGAAGGGCAAAGTAGGAAGCCAAGCTCTACCACTTCTGCTTTTGGACCAGTTGCTATCCTTGGAAACTCCAGGAGAAAGAGATGGAGAAGTGGTTACTGTGGACCCTGCTCCTCATCACCTTCTCAAGAACTATGGCCCTAACAGGTAGAAAATGACCTTGCTGGTCTGGGGGCTCTCTTACTGAGCCAGGGAAATAGGGGTGACACAGACACAAGACAGAGGAAGTTGATGCATATGAAAACAGAAGGAAGCCAGGCTAGAGAATAGGAAGCTTCTCCTAAAGCTGAGTGGCTTGATATTGTCAATCTTCTGGGAAAGAGAAGTTAAGCTTCCAGAAGGAGATATCACAAAATCATAAAATTGTTTAACCTGGTCTTTTTGTTATTGTTTAGTTGTTTTCAGTCATGTCTGACTCTTCATGACCACATTTTGGGTTTAAAGATAAAAGTCTAACTTTTCATTTCCTTCTCTAGTTCTTTTTTACAGATGAAGAAACTGAGACAAAGAGGGTTAAGTGATTTAAAAACTAGAGCTTTTACTTTTACTACATAGCTAGTAAATGTGTGAGGCCAGATTTGAAAACCGGAAGAAACCAGGCACTCTTTCCCTGGTGGCATCTATCTGCACTAACCCTAGCTTTAGAAGCACTTACCTAATTCAATCTGCACCTGCTCTATGAATGTACACTATAGTTTTCTTGAGGTCTATAGGTAAGAGTGGTTGGTTCCCTGACTATCTGTTTAGTGTCTCTGTCCCAATCATATGTCCTTTGGAAGAGCTTTAATCCCCCTCTTCTCTCCTCTGTGATTGCATGAGGGATTCCTACCTGGCTGCCTTTTGTCTCTTCTGTTCATTACCGAGCCTCTGGGGCTCTTTATTAGGCTAGCTGCAAACTTCAGAGTATAGCCTTCTCCTCTCTTGTCCCTAATAAGGAAATTACTCACAGAAGTCAGAATCTCTGACTAGATGTTTTAAATGTATAGACTATAAATGTGAGTGTGCAATGCATGTGATATGTTAGGATGGGTCAAGCAGAGACTTGTTCTGTTATTCTGAATCTAACCTTTCTCTCCACATAGAGAACCATGAGGAGGAAAACAAGGAACGACAACGTCTTCCAACTCAGTCCTTATACAAAGACCTCCACAGGAAAGTATTCCTTTTCCCAGCATCATCGGCTGATTCCTATGTGACTCTGAGTCCACTGAAGAACACAGAGCTGCAGAATTTCACTGTGTGTCTGTGGACCTACACAGAACTGACTCGTGGCTACTCTGTGTTCTCTTATGCCACTCAAGCTTCTACCAACGAGATCCTCCTCTTTAGGGATAGTGTTGGGCAGTACAGTTTGACCGTTGGATCAGAAGAGGTTACCTTCCAGGTGCAGGAGCCTTCCTTTACCCCAATAAATATCTGTGCCACTTGGGCATCAGCCTCAGGGGTTGCTGAGATATGGGTAGATGGGATACCCTTGGTGAGAAAGGTTTTGAAACAAGGATATACCTTGAGTGCAAATGCCATGATCATTCTGGGGCAGGATCAAGATTCCTATGGGGGTGGGTTTGATATAAATCAATCCTTTCTTGGGGAAATTGGGAATGTGTACATGTGGGATTATGTGGTTCCATTCCATGAGGGTAAGACCAATTGTAGTCAAGCCAATGTCCTAAACTGGAAGAAAATGAAATATGAGAAGATGGGCCATGTAATTATGGTGCCCCAGCTGAGAGACTGAATCCCATTTTCTTCAGATGATGTGATCAAGATAAATGAAGATGAATGATGTTGAATGATTTTATACCCTTTGAATGATATTATACCCTTTGAGATTAAAAGTACTATTGCTTTGTTTTGGCTTTGGGTGTTTTCTCTTCCTTTTGGAGTTCCCCCAAGGGATACTCATATACCCTGGATCAAAGTAAGCCTGTAAGAATGACTTTTTTTTTACAGAGTGAGTACATACATCTCCCAAAATGAGCTGAGCATGGTCTGTAAAAATCTAGTGTAGCATCTGGGCCTTGGCTGGGCTACTTGGGGAAGGTTAAAGCCAAGTTCTGGTCCCATCCAGTATTTGTATTAGAGTGTTCATTTAAAGTCTCTCCTCAGACATGACCCCTTAACCCCTGTAGTCAAGCAGTTGCTTTTCCTCAGTGTTTTTACTCCCACAGTTTTTCCTCTGCTAGTGGAGAGTGTTTTTTCCTCATAGATCCCTGCAGATTGTTCAGGGACATTGCATTGACCTTAATGGAGAATTCCATTACTTTCGATTGTACCACAGTGTATCAGTCTGTGTACAATGTTTTCCTGGTTCTAATCCTTTCGCTCTGCATCACTTCCTGGAGGTTGTTCCAATCTCCATGGAATTCCTCCACTTTATTATTCCTTTTAGCACGATAGTATTCCATCACCAACATATACCACAATATGTTCAGCCATTTTCCTATTGAAGGGCATCCCCTCATTTTCCAATTTTTGGCCACCACAAAGAACGCAGCTATGAATATTCTTGTACTAGCCTTTTCCTTATTATCTCTTTGGGGTATAAACCCAGTAGTGCTATGGCTGGATCAAAGGGCAGACAGTCTTTTATTGCCCTTTGGGCATAGTTCCAAATTGCCCTCCAGAATGGCTGGATCAAATCACAACCCCACCAGCAATGAATTAATGTCCCTACTTTGCCACATCCCCTCTAGCATTCACTACTTTCCTTTGCTGTCATGTTAGCCAATCTCCAAGGTGTGAGGTGATACCTCAGAGTTGTTTTGATTTGCATCTCTCTGATTACCAGAGATTTAGAACACTTTTTCATGTGCTTATTAATAGTTTTTATTTCTTTGGCTGAAAACTGCCTGTTCATGTCCCTTGCCCATTTATTAATTGGGGAATGGCTTGATTTTTTGTACAATTGATTTAGCTCTTTGTAAATTTGAGCAATTAAACCTTTGTCAGAGGTTTTTATGAAGATTGGTTCCCAATTTGTTGCTTCCCTTATGATTTTAGTTACATTGGTTTTGTTTGTACAAAAGCTTTTTAATTTGATGTAGTCAAATTATTTATTTTATATTTTGTGACTCTTTCTAAGTCTTGCTTGGTTTTAAAGTCTTCCCCTTCCCAAAGGTCTGACATGTATAATATTCTGTGTTTGCCTATTTTACTTATAGTTTCCTTCTTTATGTTCAAGTAATTCACCCATTTTGAAATTTCTGGGTGTAGGGTGTGAGGTGTTGAACCAAACCTAATCTCTCCCACACTGTCTTCCAATTTTCCCAGCAGTTTTTATCGAATAATGGATTTTTTTCCCCAAAGCTGGGATCTTTGGGTTGATCATATACTGTCTTGCTGAGGTCACTTGCCTCAAGTCTATTCCACTGATCCTCCTTTCTGTCTCTTAGCCAGTACCAAATTGATTTGATGACCGCTGCTTTGTAATATAGTTTGAGATCTGGGACTGCAAGGCCCCCTTCCTTTGTATTTTTTTTTATTTCCCTGGATATCCTTGATCCTTTGTTCTTGCAAATTAACTTTGTTATATTTTTTTTCTAAATAAGTAAAGAAATTTTTTGGAAGTTCAATGGGTATGGCACTAAATAGATAAATAAATTTGGGTAGGATGTTCATTTTGATTATATTGGTTCCTCCTACCCATGAGCAGTTAATATTTTTCCAATTTCTCAAGTCTAGTTTTAGTTGTGTGGAGAATGTGTTGTAGTTGTGTTCATATGGTTCCTGTGTTTGTCTCAGGAGGTAGATTCCTAGGTATTTTATTTTGTCTAAGGTGATTTTGAATGGGATTTCTCTTTCTAGTTTTTGCTGCTGAGCTGTGTTGGAGATGTATAGAAATGCTAATGACTTATGCGGGTTTATTTTGTATCCTGCAACTTTGCTAAAGTTGTTGATTATTTCGATTAGCCTTTTTGTTGAATCTCCAGGATTCTTTAAGTAGACCATCATGTCATCCTCAAAGAGCGATAACTTGGTCTCCTCCTTCCCTTTTTTAATGCCTTTAATTTATTTTTCTTCTCTGATTGCTACTGCTAGTGTCTAGTACAATGTCAAATAATAGAGGTGATAATGGGCATCCTTGTTTCATTCCTGATCTTATTGGGAATGTATCTATTTTATCCCCATTGCAGATGATATTAGCTGATGGTTTCAGAAATAAACTGTTTATTATTTTTAGGAACAACCCTCCTATTCCTATGCTTTCTAGTGTTTTTAATAGGAATTGGTGTTCTATTTTATCATAAGCTTTTTCTGCATCTATTGAAATAATCATGTGATTTTTGTTGGTTTGCTTGTTAATATGGTCAATTATGTGGATGGTGTTCCTAATATTGAACTAGCCCTGCATCCCTGGTATAAATCCTACTTGATCATGGTGAATGACCCTTCTGATCACTTGCTTGAGTCTTTTTGCTAGTATCCTATTTAGGATTTTTGCATCTATATTCATTAGGGAGATTGGTCTATAGTTTTCTTTCTCTGTTTTTGTCTGGCTGGCTTTGGAATCAGGACCACGTTTGTGTCATAAAGGGAGTTTGATAGAAGTCCCTCTTTGCTTATTATGTCAAATAGTTTGTATAGTATTGGGATTAACTATTCTCTGAATGTTTGATGGAATTCACTTGTGAATCCGTCGGGCCCTGGGGATTTTTTCTTAGGGAGTTCTTTGATGACCTTTTGGATTTCTTTCTCTGATATGGGATTATTTAAGAATTCTATTTCTTCTTCTGTTAGTCTAGGCACTTTGTATCTTTTTATATATATATGTATATATATATATATATATATATCGCCTAGATTGGTATATTTATTGCCATATAATTGGGCAAAGTAATTTTTAATGATTGCCTTAATTTCCTCTTCATTGGAGGTGATGTCCCCGTTTTCATCTTTGATGCTATTAATTTGCTTTTCTTCTTTCCTTTTATTAATTAGATTGAGCAGCACTTTGTTTATTTTGTTTGTTTTTTCAAAGTACCAGCTTCTAATCTCATTTATTAGTTCAGTAGTTCTATCACTTTAGATTTTATTAATTTCTCCCTTAATTTTTAGGATCTCTAGTTTGGTTTTCATCTGGTGGAGGGGGTTAATTTGTTTGCTTTCTTGTTTTTTTATTTGCATTTCCAATTCATTGATCTCTCTCTTTCCTAGTTTGTTAATATATGCACACAGGGATATGAATTTTCCTCTGAATACTGCTTTGGCTGCATCTCCTAAGGTTTGAAAGGATGTCTCACCATTGTCATTTTGCTCGATGAAATTATTAATTGTTTTCTATGATTTGTTCTCTACCTAATCAATTTTAGAGTATCATATTATTTAATTTCCAATTAACTTTTGATTTGGCTCTCCATGTACCCTTACTGATCATTATTTTTATTGCCTTATGATCTGAAAAGGCTGCTTTTATTATTTCTGCTTTTCTGCATTTGTATGCCATGACCTAGTGAATGTTCAATCTTTGTGAATGTGCCATGTGGTGCTGAGAAGAAGGTGTATTCCTTTTTGTCCCTATTTATTTTTCTCCATTTTTCTATTAACTCTAATTTTTCTAAGATTTCATTCACTTCTTTTACCTCTTTCTTATTTATTTTTTGATTTGATTCATCTAAATTTGATAGTGGTTGGCTCAAATCTCCCACTAATATGGTTTTACTGTCTATTTCTTTCTTCAATTCTCCTAGTTTCTCCTTTAGAAATTTGGGTGCTATACTATTTGGTGCATACATGTTGATTAGTGATATTTCCTCATTATCTAAATTCGCTTTTAACAAAATATAGTTACCTTCCCTATCCCTTTTAATCAGGTCTAATTTGGCTTTGGCTTTGTCAGATATCATGATTGCAACTCCTGCCTTCTTTCTATCAGTTGAGGCCCCGAAGGTCTTACTCCATCCTTTAATTCTCACCTTGTGAGTGTCTACCCGCCTCATGTGTGTTTCTTGAAGACAACATATGGTAGGGTTTTGGATTCTAATCCATTCTGCTATTCGTCTATGTTTTATGGTGAGTTCATCCCATTCATTTTCAAAGTTATGATTTTCACTTGTGGACTCCCTGGCATTTTGATATCTTCCCCTAATTCTGACCTTTCTTCTTTAGCTCTAACCTTTTAATCCAGTGATTTACTTTAAGTCAGTCCCCTTAGTCCTCTCCCTTGATATGTTTCCCTTTTTATTCCCTCCTTTTTTGTTCCTTCCCCCTCCTCCCTCTCTTTCCCTCCCTTTTTGTGTTCCCTCTCTCCATACCCCCCTTGGTTTTCCCTTCTCCCTTACCCTTTTGGATAAGATAAAATTCAAGATGCCAATGGATCTGGATGCTCTTCCCTCTCAGAGTTGATTTCACTGAGAGTAAGGTTTAAGTAAAAACTCTCTTCCTCTCCTTCTTATAGGAGAATTCTTCCCCTTCTCTTCCCATGTGTATCTTTGTGTGAGAAAGATTATTTTATTTAGTTTTTCCCCCTATTTCTTGGAGTATATCTTAGTACCATCAATGATTCCCCCCTTCCTTTTTCTTTCTATCACCCCCTTTCTCCATATCATCTTGATGCCCCAAATGTTCCCTATACGTGATTCTTCTCACTACACTAATGATGCATATAATTTTTTAGAGTTACACATTACATTTTCCACAAATATTAATATATATAAATTTATATAAATGTAGTCCTCAAAGAAGAGATTTTGAATAAAAGGAAAAAATAACATTTTTTCCATTTCCCTTTCCTTCATATTTCCCTTTTCAGGTATTCCATGCTCTTTGTTTTTTGATATCGAACTTTCCACAGAGCTCTGGTATTTTCTTTGCAAAAACTTGGAAATCTTCTATTTTGTTGAATGCCCATACTTTCCCCTGTAGGTATATAGTCAGTTTTGATGGATAGCTGAATCTTGGTTTAAGACCCAGCTCTCTTGCCTTTCTGAAAATCATGTTCCATGCCTTATTGTCATTCACAGTGGAAATTGCAAGGTCTTGTGTGACCCTGATTGGCATTCCTTTATATCTAAATTAACTTTTTCTGGCTTCTTGTAAGATTTTTTTCTTTTGCTTGAAAGCTTTGGAATTTGGCAATTACATTCCTGGGTGTTGTTTTTTTGGGAGTTAGTGTAGAGGGTGTTCTGTGAGCTCTTTCAATGCCTGTATTGGCCCCTTGTTCTAGAATCTCTGGGCAGTTTTCTTTGATGATATCTTGTATTATTATGTTGAGATTACTATTTATTTCTGATTTTTCTGGTAGGCCAATTATTCTCAGACTGTCTCTCCTTCCTCTGTTTTCCAGGTCTATCACCTTGTCAGTGAGATATTTTATGTTCTCTTCTAATTTCTTGGACTTTTGGCTGTGCTTTATTAATTCTTGCTCTTTTGCAAGATCATTGTCTTCCAGTTGCCTGATTCTGACCTTTAAAGCCTGGTTTTCCTTTTTCAGTTTGGTTAAGCTGTTTCTGTAGTTGTGTTTTTTCGTACTTCATATTGTTGAGTTCCTTTTGCATTATTTCCCACTTTTCCTGCCAGAAGGCTTCCATCTTTTTTATCATTCCTGATTCAAATTCTCCAAGAGTTTATGGAGAGTTTCCATTTCCTTTGGAGTGTTTTAGAGCATTTGCTTGTGTTTCCTCTTCCATCTCCTCTATATTTTGTATTTTTGCTCCATAAAATGTGTCCAAAGTCAACCCCTTTTTCTTCCTTTTCTTGGTGTTTGGAGGCTTTTGTTCTTCTGTACTGTTTGCCATCTCTATCTGAGTGAGGAGGACTGGCTCTTAGTGTATCTGTCTGATGGTCTGAGGCCTTAGCGCCAGGCAAAAAATCTGTTCTCCACAGCTGCTCTGTCTTCCAGGGGAAGCCCAGGGTCTGCCCTCCCCTGCCTGCCGGTGTTTCAGGTGTTATTGCTCTCAGTTCCCTCCAGTTGCTTCTCTGCTGATTTACTTCCACACTCTGAGCCTGGCACATTACTGTCCACAAAGTACCTCGGTGCCTTTGAAGGTCCTGAGGTTTCTGTTCTTTCAGAAGACCCTGAACTAAAAGGGGGAAGGGGTCTTGGCCTCCTTGTGCTCTGAGGGCTCCTGATGGGATTAAGTCCAGCTGGGTTTGGCTGGATGTGCCCTGAATCAAAAGACCTCTTCTGTAGTCTGTTTTGGATGCCCAGAGACAGGCCCAGGTTACTTTCAAGGTACGCCCTTCTGAGCAACCCCTTTGCCAGCCCTGAGGTTTCTGTCCTTTCAGAAGCTCTGAGGACTCCTAATGGAATTATGTTCAGCTGGATTGGACTGAATGTGCCCTGAAGCAGGAACCTCCTGTGAGCCTCAGATGGAAGGACCCAGCCAGGGGGCTACAGGCTCCCCCCCCCATCTCTCTCTGTTTCCCTGCTGTCTGTGTAGGGCGCTCCTGAGACTGGCTCAGGTTGCTTTCAAGATGCTCCCTTCAGAATAGCCGGCCCTGAGGCCCTTTTGCCAACCCTGAGGTTCCCGCTGCTGCCGCGGGCTCAAAGCTCTGGGTTGGGGGCATGGGTCTGGGACCTTCCTTCTGCCTTAGAAAGACTTAGAAAGACTTAGAAAGAGCCACAAAATGTAAAATAAATAATTTTTATTACATCAAATTAAAATGTTTTTGTACAAACAAAACCAATGCAACCAAAATTAGAAGGGAAGTAACAAATTGGGAAACAATGTTCATAACAAAAATCTCTGACAAAAGTGGAATTACTCAAATTTATAGAGCTCAATCAATTGTACAAAAAATCAAGCCATCCTCCAATTGATAAATGGGCAAGGGAAGTGAATAAGCAATTTTCAGATAAAGAAACCCAAACTATAAATAAGCACATGAAAAAGTGTTCTAAATCTCTTATAATCAGAAAAATGCAAATCAAAACAACTTTGAGGTATCACCTCACACGTAGCAGATAGGCTAACATGACAGCTAAGGAAAGTAATAAATGTTGAAGGGGGTGTGGCAAAATTGGGACATTAATGCTTTGCTGGTGGAGTTCTGAATTGATACAATGATTCTGGAAGGCAATTTGGAACTATGCCCAAAGGGCACTAAAAGACTGCCTGCCCTTTGATCCAGCCATAGTGGTGGGTTTGTACCCCAAAGAGATCATAACGAAAATGACTTATACAAGAATATTCATAGTTGAGCTGTTTGTGGTAGCAAAAAATTAGAAAATGAGAGGATGCCCTTCTGTTGGGGAATGGCTGAACAAATTGTGGTATATGTTGGTGATGGAATACTTTGTGCTAAAAGTAATAATAAAGTGGAGGAATTCCATGTGAACTGGAATGACCTTCAGGAATTAATGCAGAGTGAAAGAAGCAGAACCAAGAGAATAATGTACACAGAGACTGATACACTGTGGTAAAATCAAATGCAATAAACTTCTTTACTGGTATCACTGCAATGATTCACAACTACTCTGAGGGACTTATGAGAAAGAACACTATCCACATGCAGAGGAAAAACTGTGGAAGTGGAAACACAGAAGAAAAGCAACTGCTTGATCACGTGGGTCAATAGGGATATGACTGGGGATGTAGACTAAAAGATCACCCTAGTGCAAATATTAATAATATGGAAATAGTTTTTGATCAATGACACATGTTAAACCCAGTAGAATTGCAAGTCAGATATGGGAGGGGGTGGGAGTAGGGGAGGAAAAGAACATAAGTCTTGTAACCATGGAAAAATATTCTAAATTATCTAATCAAATAAAATTTTCAAAAAAAAGACATAAAAAAGAGATGATAGTTGAAATCTTCAGGGCCAATGAGATCATTAAGTGAAATTGCATAGAGGAAGAAGAGAAGATGGCCCATGCCAGAGATCTGGGGACATCCACAATTATCAAGTATGGTAGCAATCCCTCTGGACTCAGAGCCAGGAGATCTGGGTTTGGGTCCTGGCACTGATTCAACTCACTAATTGTGTGATGATGTGGAGGCAGAGAGGGGACCCCCTTTAACTCTCTCTTCTTTAGTATCCTAATCTGTAGAATAAAGATAAGAATAGCATTATATATTACATGGGATAGTGTAGATAGGACTTTGTAAACTGTAGCTATATAAACATATTTAGGTAATAAAGTGAATTACCTAAATCAGGCTTTTGTGATATCTCTAGTCCTCTTTTCTAGATCTACTTTTTTTTTGTTAGATCTAATTTTAAAAAATTCTGCAAAACAAATTCCCAAGTTGTCTCAGCTCTATTCATTACTGAGTTAGCAATGTTTTTTCTCCTCTTCTCACCCCTGCCCCCACCGCAGTTTCTAGGGGTTCAAGTCTGATCCTCAGTCTTGGACCAACAATACATTTTCTCTAGTCCTTGGATTATAAATTGATGAATTCTTTGGTTCCTCTCAAAGATTCTATCTCTTTCTAAAAATGAATCCAAGATGAATGGACTGATCTATTCTCAGCTCATTCATACCCTTTCTCCATCTTTATGCTTTCTAGACTCAGTCTAAAAGTCCCAAGAAACTGCATCATGTAGTAGATAGCACCTTGGATTTGGAGCCTGAATTCCTGACTTTTAATAATGGAGTTCTGCCACTTTTTCTCCCCTCTGTAATGTCATTTAGCCTCCGCTAACTCTTATTCTATAAAACAGGGAGGTAGGCTCAATATTCTTTAAGGTCTCTTGTTTCTATACTTGATCTTAGCTGAAAGGCCAAGAAGAAATCCCTTCTGGTTCTAAATCCCATGATCCATCTTCCTCTCTTTTGCCTCCTCTTCAAATACGACCTTACCCCTCAATCCCACAGACTAACAACCCAAAAGAACACCACAGAGTTCCCTAATTTCTGTGCTCCATTCTTTCCTCAGCAAAAACCTTAGAATAGCTACTAAATAGCTATCCTAATGAATATGAATGATGACAAATCTGTTTTTTAGGGTTTTAGCAGGGCAAAATTATTTTTATCTCTTTTAACCAAGAAACAAGTTACTATTTCCTTTTATAGGATCATTGTATGTTATGGCTTTGTTATTTATTAATTCAGAAGGAAATTAGAAATTGTAATCATAATTATGTGGAAATGATTATATATCTGCTTTTAATCAGTAATTGAATTAATTCAAATTTTCTATCATTCAGTCTTTCAGGCATGCTGGACTCTTCATGAATGACTCCATTGGGTTTGCTTGGAAAAAGATACTAAAGTGCCATTTCCTTCCCCAGGTCATTTTACAGATGAGGAAACTGAGTAAAACAAGGTGAAGTGACTCACTCAGGGCCACATAGCTAGTAAGTAACTAAGGCCAGCTTTGAACTCTTGAATGAATCTTCCTGACTCTTGTCCTAGAATTCTATCTGCTGTCTAAATTCAAAGTAGCAATCGCCTAAATACATTTGAGCCTGGACTCATTCTCTGTCTATATGCTTGTGTATATTTGTGTGTATGTGCGTGTTTGCATGTTTATAGGTGTGTATTTGTCCAATCCCAATATCACTAAGTTGTGGGCCCACAGAATGTTGTAGGTGGAGAGACTCTCAGAGGTCATTTAGTCCAGCCTTGTATGGGCTTCATGTGGTTCTCCAACCTTGATCCTTGATCCTACTCATATAGGATATTTACTTCCATATTTACACTAACCAAATGTATGTTACTTTGATTTTATAAATTAGAATGGCAATTTATTAAGAATAAAAAGTGGTCATCAGCATAGGTTACTCCATTTTTTGTGGGTACATTCACAAAGGAAAAGAAAATTCAGATCACAGAGTCAAAGTGTCTGAGGAACCTTAAAGACCATCTAGTCTATCTGTAATCTGAGTAAGAATCTCCACTTCAATAACCCCAATAAGAGGGGGTTGAGGAATGTTCTTATCTTTTCTTCCTACCTTTCTCCCTCTCCTTCTCTCACTTTTACTATGATTGAGAGATATTCCCTTAGTTTCCTATTCTTACTACAAATGTATTTGTACATATTTATCCTCTTTCCTTTTTTCAGTTTTCTTAAGGTATAGACTTAATGGTGACATCGTTGCATTAAAGGTTTTGCACGATTTATTAACTGTGAGAGCATATTTCTAACTTACTTTCCAAAATGGCAGGACTAGTTTATAACTCTATCAACAATGCATGAATTTAGACAGATTTCTTAAGATGTTGAAAGAACCCAAATCTGAAGAAAAACATCCCTTCCAGAACTGCCTTGAACTTTTAGAGTCATAGTTGGAAGGTGCTAGTCAAATACAAAGAGGTTTTGTTCTAGAATTCTTGTGAATTAATTCAACTATTTATCTTGACAATCATAATAATAAAAAAAGATAAGAAGGAAATCTATGGGCTACCTTGTGTTGTCTGACACTTCTACAGTTGAAAGGTAAATAGAGAAAGGCAAATATACAAAGGTATCACCAGATGTGCAAATTTCACAAACCTGAGAAGAATGCTAAAACTCTGGATCTAATAATCAGGATCTAAAGATCATTACAACAGACATCTATATATAATAGATATAATAGGGAAAAATATAAAAATCGGGTCCAAAATATCAAGTTAATATGAAATGGGAGAATCACAGCAGAACTATTTGGAGTATTGCCAGCTCAACATGAGTCAATAATGTAATAAAGTACATAGAAAATGTAATGTCATCTTGGGTTTCAAGGAATTAAGATATGATAATCATATTTTGCTCTGCCAAGAACAAACCATAACTGAGGCATTGTGCTCTACTCTGGGCACCAAATTTTAGGAAGGACATTGATGAGCTGAGATGTTTCCAGAGGATGGTGACAGGTCAAAAGAAAATATATCAAAAGCAACACAATCACTGCCTTTAAGCATTTGAAAGGCTAACATGTAGCATTTATATAGTGCCAGGCACTATGCTAAGCACTTTATAAATATTACTTCATTTGATTCTCACCACAACCATGAGAGAAAGGTGCTATTATTATTTTCACTTTCTAGTTGAGGAAACTGAGGCAAACAGAGGTTAACTAACATTCCCAGAGGTCACACAGCTAATTCATGTCTGAAGCTGGATTTGAGCTCAGGTCTTGCTGACTGATACCAGCTACCATTATATCATGGGGAAAATAACTAGAAAAGTTGTTGTTGTAAAATGATTGGGAAAAAAAGCCTCCCAATGACTAGAGCTATGTAAAAATAGGATGAGCTGTCTCAGGAAATAGTGGGTTCCCTTTCATTGGAGGTGTTTAAGCAAAGATGGTACAAGATATCCCAAAAGTCTTATTACAGTTTTAAAACAGTTTTTTTAAAACATTATTTTATTTGGTCATTTACAAACATTATTCATTGGAAACAATGGTCAATTTTTTCTCCCCCCTCCCCCCTTCCACCACTTCTCCCATAGCCGATGCACAATTCCACTGGGTTTCACATGTGTTCTTGATTCAAACCCATTTCCATTTGTAGGTATTTGCACTAGAGTGTTCATTTAGAGTCTCTCCTCAGTCATTTCCCCTCATCCCCTGTAGTCAAGCAGTTGCTTTTCCTCGGTGTTTTTACTCCCTCAGTTTATCCTCTGCTTGTGGATAGTGTTTTTTAGATCCCTGCAAGTTGTTCAGGGACATTGCATTGACCTTAATGGAGAAGTCCATTACCTTCGATTGTACCACAGTGTATTAGTCTCTGTGTACAATGTTTTCCTGGTTCTGCTCCTTTTGCTCTGCATCACTTCCTGTAGGTTGTTCCAGTCTCCATGGAATTCCTCCACTTTATTATTCCTTTTAGCACAATAGTATTCCGTCACCAACATATACCACAATTTGTTCAGCCATTCCCCAATTGAAGGGCATCACCTCATTTTCCAATTTTTGGCCACCATAGCTATGAATATTCTTGCACAAGTCTTTTTCCTTATTATCTCTTTGGGGTACAAAACCAGCAGTGCTATGGCTGGATCAAAGGGCAGACAGTCTTTTATCGCCCTTTAGGCATATTTCCAAATTGCCCTCCAGACTGGTTAAATCAATTCACAACTCCACCAGCAATGAATTAATGTCCCTACTTTGCCACATCCCCTCCAGCATTCATTACTTTCCATAGCTGTCATGTTAGCCAATCTGCTAGGTGTGAGGTGATACCTCAGAGTTGTTTTGATTTGCATCTCTCTGATTATAAGAGATGTAGAGCACTTTTCCATTTCCTTATTAATAGTTTTCATTTCTTTGGCTGAGAACTGCCTGTTCATGTCCCTTGCCCATTTATATCAATTGGAGAATGGCGTGATTTTTTGTACAATTGATTTAGCTCTTTGTAAATTTGAGTAATTAAACCTTTGTCAGAGGTTTTTATGAAGATTGCTTCCTAATTTGTTGCTTTCCTTCTGATTTTAGTTATATTGGTTTTGTTTGTACAAAAGCTTTTTAATTTGATGTAGTCAAAATTATTTATTTTACATTTTGTGACTCTTTCTAAGTCTTGCTTGGTTTTAAAGTCTTTCATGTATACTATTCTGTGTTTGCCTAAATTACTTATAGTTTCCTTCTTTATGTTCAAGTCATTCACCCATTTTGAATTTATCTGCGTGTAGGGTGTGAGGTGTTGATCCAAACCTAATCTCTCCCACACTGTCTTCCAATTTTCCCAGCAGTTTTTATCGAATAGTCGATTTTTGACCCCAAGGCTGGGATCTTTGTGTTTATCATATATTGTCTTGCTGAGGTCACTTGCCCCAAGTCTATTCCACTGATCCTCCTTTCTGTCTCTTAGCCAGTACCAAATTGTTTTGATGACTGCTGCTTTGTAATATAGTTTGAGATCTGGGACTGCAAGGCCACCTTCCTTTGTATTTTTTTCATTATTTCCCTGGATATCCTTGATCCTTTGTTCTTCCAAATTAACTGTTATGGTTTTTCTAAATCAGTAAAGAAATTTTTTGGAAGTTCGATGGGTATGGCACTAAATAGATATATAAGTTTGGGTAGGATGGTCATTTTTACTATATTGACTCATCCTACCCTTGAGCAGTTAATGTTTTTCCAATTGCTCAAGTCTAGTTTTAGTTGTGTGGAGAGTGTGTTGTAGTTGTGTTCATATAGTTCCTATGACTGTCTCGGGAGATAGATTCTTAAGTATTTTATTTTGTCTAAGGTGATTTTGAATGGGATTTCTCTTTCTAGTTTTTGCTGCTGTTCTGTGTTGGAGATGTATAGAAATGTTGATGACATATGCGGGTTTATTTTGTATCCTGCTACTTTGCTGAAGTTGTTGATTATTTCACTTAGCTTTTTGGTTGAATCTCTAGGATTCTTTAAGTAGACCATCATGTCATCTGTAAAGAGCGATAACTTGGTCTCCTCCTTGCCTATTTTAATGCCTTCAATTTATTTTCCTTGTCTTATTGATCCTGCTAGTGTTTCTAGTACAATGTCAAATAATAGAGATGATAATGGGCATCCTTGATTCACTCCTGATCTTATTGGGAATGCATCTAGTTTATCCCCATTGCAGATGATATTAGCTGATGGGTCAGATATAAACTTTATTATTTTTAGGAATTGCCCTTCTATTCCTATGCTTTCTAGTGTTTTTAATAGGAATGGGTGTTGTATTTTATCACAGGCTTTTTCTGCGTCTATTGAGATAATCATGTGGTTCTTGTTGGTTTGCTTGTTGATATGGTCGATTATGTGGATGGTTTTCCTAATATTGAACCAGCACTGCATCCCTGGTATAAATCCTACTTGATCATGGTGGATGACCCTTCTGATCACTTGCTGGAGTCTTTTTGCTAGTATCCTATTTAAGATTTTTACATCTATATTCATTAGGGAGATTGGTCTATAATTTTCTTTCTCTGTTTTTGACCTGCCTGGTTTTGGAATCAGTACCATGTTTGTGTCATAAAAAGAGTTTGGTAGAACTCTCTCTTTGCTTATTATGTCAAATAGTTTGTATAGTATTGGAATTAACTGTTTTCTGAATGTTTCATAGAATTCACTTGTGAATCTGATTGGGCCCTGGAGATTTTTTCTTAGGGAGTTCTTTGATGACCTGTTGGATTTCATTTTCTGATATAGGATTATTTAAGAATTCTATTTCTTCTTCTGTTAGTCTAGGCAGTTTGTATTTTTGTATATATTCATCCATATTGCCTAGATTGGTGGATTTATTGCCATATAAATGGGCAAAGTAATTTTTAATGATGGCCTTGATTTCCTCTTCTTTGGAGGTGATGTCCCCCTTTTAATCTTTGATGCTGTTAATTTGCTTTTCTTCTTTCCTTTTTTAAATTAGATTAACCAGTACTTTGTCTATTTTGTTTGTTTTTTAAAAGTACCAGCTTCTAGTCTTATTTATTAGTTCAGTAGTTCTATCACTTTCGATTTTATTAATTTCTCCCTTAATTTTTAGGATCTCTAGTTTGGTTTTCTTTTGGGGGTTTTTAATTTGTTCACTTTCGAGTTTTTTATTTGCATTTCCAATTCATTGATCTCTGCTCTCCCTAGTTTCTTAATATATGCACTCAGGGATATGAATTTACCTCTGATTACTGCTTTGGCTGCATCCCAAAAGGTCTGAAAGGATGTCTCGTCGTCATTTTCCTCGATGAAATTATTGTTTCTGTGATTTCTTCTCTAACTAAATGATTTTGGAGTATCATATTGTTTAATTTCCAATTAGTTTTCGATTTGGTTTTCCAAGTACCATTACTGATCATTATTTTCATTGCCTTGTGATCTGAAAATGCTGCATTTGTTATTTCTGCCTTTCTGCATTTTTATGCCATGTTTCTGTGACCTAGTGTATGGTCAATCTTTGTGAATGTTCCATGTGGTGCTGATAAGAAGATGTATTCCTTTTTGTCCCTATTTATTTTTCTCCATATGTCTATTAACTCAAATTTATCTAAGATTTCATTCACTTCTTTTACCTCTTTCTTATTTTTTTTATTTGATTTATCCAAATTTGATAATGGTTGGTTCAAATCTCCCACTAATATGGTTTTACTGTCTATTTCCTCCTTCAATTCTCCTAGTTTCTCCATTAGAAATTTGGGTGCTATACTATTTGGTGCACACATGTTGATTAGTGATATTTCCTCATTATCTAAAGTCCCTTTTAACAAAATATAGTTACCTTCCCTATCCCTTTTAATCAGGTCTAATTTGGCTTTGGCTTTGTCAGATATCATGATTGCAATTCCTGCCTTCTTTCTATCAGTTGAGGCCCCGAAGGTCTTACTCCATCCTTTAATTCTGACCTTCTGGGTGTCTACCCGCCTCATGTGTGTTTCTTGAAGACAACATATGGTAGGGTTTTGGATTCTAATCCATTCTGCTATTCATCTATGTTTTATGGTTGAATTAATCCCATTAACTTTCAAAGTTATGATTGTCACTTGTGGACTCCCTGGCATTTTGATATCCTTCCCTAATTCTAACCTTTCTTCTTTAGCTCTAACCTTTTAATCCAGTGATTTATTTTAAATCAGGCCCCTTTTCCCCTCCCTTGATATGTTTCCCTTTCTAGCCCCTCCCTTTTTGTTCCCTCTTCCTCCCCCCTCTCCTTCCCTCCCTTTTTGTGTTCCCTTCCCCCCTATCCCCCTTGGTTTTCCCTTCTCCCTACCCTTGTTGGGTAAGATAGCATTCAAGATCCCAATGGATCTGGATGTTCTTCCCTCTAAGAGTTGATTTCCCTGAGAGTAAGGTTTAAGTAAAAACTCTTTTCCTCTCCTTCTTATAGGAGTTTTCTTCCCCTCCCCTTCCCATGTGAATCTTTGTGTGAGAAATATTATTCTATTTGATTTTTCTTTTCCCCCTATTTACACATTACATTTTCCATATATTAATATATATAGATTGATATAAATGTAGTCCTTATAGAAGAGAGTTTGAATTAAAGAAAAGATAACAATTTTCTCCTTTTCCCTTTCCTTCATATTTACCTTTTCAGGTATTCCATGCTCTTTGTTTTTCGGTATCAAACTTTCCACAGAGCTCTGGTCTTTTCTTTGTAAAAACTTGAAAATCTTCTATTTTGTTGAATTTCCATACTTTCCCTTGGAAGTATATAGTCAGTTTTGATGGATAGCTGAATCTTGGTTTAAGACCCAGCTCTCTTGCCTTTCTGAAAATCATGTTCCATGCCTTACGATCATTCAGAGTGGAACTTGCAAGGTCTTGTGTGATCCTGATTGGCATTCCTTTATATCTAAATTGTCTTTTTCTGGCTTCTTGTAAGATTTTTTCTTTTGCTTGCAAGCTTTGGAATTTGGCCGTTATATTCCTAGGTGTTTCTTTTGAGGACTTAATATAGAAGGTGTTCTGTGAGCTCTTTCAATGCCTGTATTGTCCCCTTGTTCTAGAATTTCTTGACAATTTTCTTTCATTATATTTTGTATTATGATGTTGAGTTTGCTGTTTATTTCTGGCTTTTCTGGTAGTCCAATTATTCTTAAATTATCTCTTCTTCCTCTATTTTCCAAGTCTGTCACCTTGTCAGTGAGATATTTTATGTTCTCTTCGAATTTCTTGATCTTTTGGCTTTGCTTTATTGATTCTTGCTCTTTTTTAAGGTCATTGTCTTCCAGTTGCCTAATTCTGACCTTTAAAGTCTGATTTTCCTTTTCAGTTTGGTCAAACCAGTTTTGTAGTTGCGTGAAATTCTTTTGCATTGTTTCCCACTTTCCCTGCGAGAAGGCTTCCATCTTTGTGATAATTTCCAGTTTAAATTCTTCAAGAGTTTGTGGAGAGTTTCCATTTCCATTGGAAGGTTTTTGAGCATTGTCTTGTGTTTCCTCTTCTATCTCCTCTGTATTTTGTATTTTTGCTCCATAAAATGAGTCCAAAGTTGCCCCCTTCTTCTTGATTTTCCTGTTGTTTTGAGGATTTTGTGCTTCTGTGCTGTTTGCCATCTCTATCTGAGTGAGGGGGGCTGGCTCTTCTTTTATCTGTCTGGTTTTCAGAGGCTTTAGCCTCAGGCAAATTGTCTGTTCTTCGCAGCTGTTCTGTCTTCCCCGGGAAGCCAGGAATTGCTGGTGTTTTGGTGTTACTGCCCTCCTCAGTTCTCTCCCAATGCTTCTCCGTTCTCTTACTTCTACACTCTGAGCCTGGTTTGGCACTCTCCGCAAGGTATTTCAATGCCTTTGCCGGCCAGAAGACCCTGCACTCTGAGGGGGAGGGGCTGTGGCTTCCTGGAGCACCGAGGTCTCCTGATAGGATTAAGTGCAGCTGGGTTGGACTGAGTGTGCCCTGATGCAGGGACCTTCCATGAGACTCAGATGTAAGGATCCAGCCAGGGGGTGACAGGCTCCCTCCCTTCTCTCTCTGTTTCCCTGCTGTCTGTGTTGGGTGCCCCCGTGACTGGGTCAGGTTGGTTTCAGCATGTGGCCTTCAGAATAGATGGCCCTGAGGTCCTTTTCCTACCCTGAGGTTTCCCCTGCAGCCTCAGACTCAGAGCTCTGGGTTGGGGGGGATGGGTCCTGGGACCTTCCTTCTGCCTACCCCTCACATCCGAGTGATCTAGGGTTCTGGCTTTTGGAGGGCCATGCCTTTTTATCCAGGTCCAGGAGGAGGGTTCCAGGGGTCTATTCTGTTGTTCGTTTTGAATTTCGGTGCCCTAGGAGCATACAGTTTGAGATCGGTAAGGAAGGGTTTTTGGAGCTCTGAAGTTTAGCTTTTTCTAAGCCGCCATCTTGACCGGAAGTCCCTTAAAACAGTTTTGAAAAATGCTTTTGGGATGCCCCCTTATGACTAAATGTATTGACGATGCTGTAGAGAAAATTTTTTTTCAGGTATAGTTGAATTAAGTAAATCTCTTCTAACTCAAACTCTGGATAAGTAAAATTTTCTAAGTAAATTTTTAATTAAAATAATTTTTCTTTCCTTTTCCTTTTATACCCCCCCAAACACAAGAAATAAACTCACCACAATCATAAATAATCAAACAAAACAAATTCCCACCATGACTGTTTCCAAAAACATCTTATTCTGCCTGTTCAGGGCATTTTCTCTCTGCCAGGAGGTAGGCAGCATTCTTCATCACTAGTCTTCTAGAATCATGATTGTTCAGGACACACTGGTCAAGAAGGAGACCACTTCTTCTCCATCTTCATATAACAAGATATGAGGATTGAGGGTTGTCTGCAGTCCAATTCCCGGGGAAATTTGCCCATCAACTTGGGCTATAATCAACACTCTATCTCTAGATACTAAAGAAAGTGCTACAGAGAAGTGTGGGCCAGAAGTATATGAAGGCCAGTAAGCTATCTTGTGGTCTTGGCTTCTGAGTTGTCCATGACTCATTTTGTTGCTGACTACTCATCTCACCTATAAAATGAATGTGCTCAGAAATTTGTTGCTTCAGTGTACCTTAATTTTCAAATGAAACAAAATCAACTAGATTTGTAACATTGGAATTATCCTTGACTCTTCACTCTCATTTACTCCACATATCCAATTAGTTAATGAACTAATATTGAAGAGGATTCTGCCTCTATGATACCTACGTGTCACCTCCCCATTCCTAATGTTTATTTATTTAATTAATTTAGAATATTTTTATTCTATCATGGTCACATGATTCATATTCTTTCCCTCCTCTCCTCCCACCCCCCTCCTGTAGACAATGAGCAATTCCACTGGGTTTTACATGTATCATTGATCAAGACCTATTTCTATATTATTAATATTTGCACTAGGGTGATTGCTTAGAGTCTATGTCCCCAGTCATATCCCTATTGACCCATGTGATCAAGCAGTTGCTTTTCTTCTGTTTTTCTACTCCCACAGTTCTTCCTCTGGATGTGGATAGTGTTCTTTCTCATAAGTCCCTCAGAATTGTCCTGGTTCATCATTGCATTTCTGCTAGTAGAGAAGTCTATTATATTTGATTGTGCCACAGTATATCCTTCTCTGTGTATAAGTTCTCCTGGTTCTCCTCCTCCCACTCTGCATCAATTCCTGGAGGTTGTTCCAGTTCACATGGAATTCCTCCAGTTTATTATTTCTTTCAGTACAATAGTATTCCATCACCCACAGATAGCACAATTTGTTCAGCCATTCCCCAATCGAAGGGCATCCCCCCATTTTCCAATTTTTTGCAACCACAAAGAGTGAGGCTATGAATATTTTTTTTAAAAGCATTTTTCCTTATTTTTCCTTTCTTTGGGGTATAAACCTAGCAGTGCTGTGGCTGGATCAAAGGACAAATAATCTTTTAGTGCTGCCCTTTGGGCATAGTTCCAAATTGCCTTCAGAATGGGTGGATCAATTCACAACTCCACCAGCTATGCATTAATGTCCGAGTTTTTCTTGCCCAGATTATTGTAAGAACCTCCTAATTGTTCTGCTTAGTTCTGTTTTCTCCCCCTCTCCAATCTATCCACATCAAACTGCCTAATTAGTGTTTTTAATGCACAAATTTAACCATGTAATCTTCTTGTTGAAGAAGTTATAGTGATCCCCCCATCCTTCAAAGATAAAATACTAGATGCTCTGAATTTTATAAACCATCACAATCTGGGATTCATCTTACTTTTCTAGTCTTATTATATGCCTATTGTCCATTATGGCTTTATTACTCATCTTCCTTTAATTTCTGTCTAGCCAAATTACAAATCTTCTCCATATACCAGATGCCATTTCTTATCAATATGCCTTTGTATAGACTATCCCTGTGACTGTAATGAACTCCCTATATGCTACCTAATAAAATCTCTAGGTTTCTTCAAAGTTCTGCTCAAGTACTACGTCTTACAGGAAGTGCCTCTGATTGTTAATATTCCCATAACATTTTAATAGATTGTACATCAAATTTTACCTCTTAGATTCTCAAAAGAATCTATATTATCTTTGATATGTTGATTTTCACTAAAAATATTGATCATAACAGATTCATGTCTGTCCATCTAGTGTTAGTCTCATTCATGTTGTGCAAAAACTTTGCCATAGTGGGGAACCTACCTACCATATGGATGACTTCGCTCACTTTTTTCTGACATCACAGAGTATTAGTGGAGTGCTCATATTGTGTAACTGCCATTTCCCTTTCGGTTACACAATTTCTTGAAGACATACTTTATACCTTTTTTTTCTTGGAGTTCCTTATTGATTATATATATGTTCATAGACATCATGCACAATATATATTTTCCATTGTCCACTGTGTAATATTCATCTTTAGTTTTTCAGAGGCAATAGTGTTCAAGATTTGAGTGACTTAAAGAAGGCCAACATAAAATGTGTATATTTAAAGATGGGCTTTTGCTGTTGTGGGAAGCTTAGAGTTAACAAAAGTGTTTTTCAGTTTCCCCAAATCAATGTAACCTGCCTTTCTCATTTTTAATTCTGGACCCATTTCATTTTCCATCAGTGTTGTTTGTCCAGATATGCCTATTCTGGAAAAAAATCTATAATGCCCAATAATATGCATGTCAAAAGACGAACAATAGACATCTTTCTTCTGATTGGTCTATCCTGTTTGGATGGACAATACAAGAGACTGTGCAACGTCTTGGGACTTGATGAATCCAGTGGAATATTATTTGCAAAAAAAAATTTTTTTGAAAAACCTCACTATGCATGGAAAATATTTATTCTGCTTGGATTTAGTACTAGATTCTGCTCATCTCCACACTGTTTTAATGATAAATACTTTTGTTAAATACTTTTCTGTTTTACATACCATCTAATATTTATTATCAGAAAATCAGTGAATAATATTGTTGTTGTGGTCATATCTTACATGGATTACTGAATGAAGTTGATATATAGGTGGGAGACTTCTCATTGTTAAAGTGCCTGGGTATTGACATTTTATCCTATTGAACCTAGATGGCAAATATTTTTTCAAGATCAATGTTAATCATAGTTAATCAATGGAATTCTCTAGGTCTTTTAGTCAATTGTGAGGGCATTAAGATGTAGACAATTGCTTAATAACATTTTAAAAAGTGTGCCTTCATTGAAGATGTACTCAATTTATATATTGATGACATTCCTTGATATCTTTTATAGATGGGAAAGTAGGCATATATGTAAGTAAATGTTGATATTCTTCAGATCATCTTTTTTTTTTTGGCATTAGTAATAACTGACATTTTTTCCCCTGTTACTTTTGGAATTTTCTCCTTTACCTTGTAAAGGTCCCTCAGTGCCCTCAAAACTGCTCTGTCCTCACCATAGATCTTCTCTACATATCCTTGAACCAATATGGCTGCTTTCCCCATCTTATTTTTGTTGGCCATTTTTACTTCTTTTGAGAACACTGAAAAGGCTCCACCTTAACAGACAAAACAACTTCCTCTATTGCTTTTACAAAACATACACATTTTCCCCCTGTAATAGAAGCATTGGCCATTGAGTGACCAGTCCTTTACACATGCTATTCAGTGCATAAAAATATCTCATTTTTTCTAATTCAACACATGGGATTTTAGAAGCTAATTTTTGGTTATGATGAGTCAGAGATAATAAAATCTTTTGGTTGGTTGAGGAACTTGTGAAGATTGGATTTAGTTATCTCCTCATTTGTAACAATGAAGATGCTTATTCTAACAACATCAGGGATGCTTTGGGAACTTTGCATTACTCCACCCTACTTTGTATTGTGAATGTTAAAAACTGTAAATGCTAAACTATAAAAGTTTTGGCCAAAACTGTAAGGATAATTTTTAGTTTTTAGTCTTAAAATCTAAAATAAGTGGTCACCATGGGAAAATTCCCAAATATGAAAATACCCAAGTCAGCTGGGATTTATGGAGATTTTAATTAATATAAATGAAGGAATTAAGGGAAGGAGAGAGAGACCGAGAGAGAGACAGAGAGAGAATAGCCAAGCAGTAGAAAAGGGCCTAGGCCAAAATGGCTTAGGCTTGAGCCTACAGGAGAGCGAATCAGTTTTTATCACTCACCCCAAGATCATCTCCAAGCAAGCTCTAGTCCTCCACTGAATCTCCTGAAGTGAGTTTAGGATCTAACTCCACACTGAATTCAATTGCGAACTCCATTCAAAATGTCCTCACTTAAACTCTGAACTTCAACTAACTCCCAACTGACTTCCAATCCAAACTCAATTACCTCAACTGACTTCTCATTTTAAAGAAATTTTATCTTATGTCACCTCCCCTAAGTTTTCACATCTACCAATCACAGTAGACACTTTTTCCCAGGACTGCCCATTCTTGGTTCTCATCTTCTTTGGTTCTCACTTCTCTGGTTAGATTAAATCCTCTGAGTACTTCACACCTCTTTTGTTAAGCTTGCCTTTTGTAAGTTTCTTTACCTTGTAGTGATTAATTTAACTTTTATAGGGACTTAGCACCTTTTTGTATTAGATCTAAAAACAGACCACCTGTCTTAAGGTTTTGGCTTTACTAGAAGGTGTGAGTTGGTGACTTTCATTGTTCAATCAGGAGTTTACAACTTTATCTTCCCCTAAGGTACTGTCTGAGTAGGGTGGAGTAATTTCCAAGTTCACAATACATTCTTGATTCTTATTAGACCAAATATCTCCATTGTTACAATAAGGGAATAGCTAGATCAAATCTTCTAAGGTACAGACTGAGTAGTTTTTAAGATTCACAGTATACAAAATTGGGTATTTCTGTAACCATGCTTGAAGATTGAGTGCTTAGGAGGATGGCCTTTGATAGAGAAAATGACAAATCAGAAACAGCCGACAGACCCCTGGGCTGTCCTAAATCAAGTTTAGGTTATGATTGGTGTAGAGGAGATGCAGGAAAGAGAGGTAGATACATCTAGGTTCCCCTCTCCCCCCACAGTGCTTCCTCTCATCTGTCTCCTTCCCTGGAGAGGTGGCTCTGGCTGGCAGCGTGCTTAGTGTTCCAACATCTTGGTGTGGTGGCAGCTATTTGTCTGGGTTTTGGTGGTGAGTTTACCCTTGAGCTAATTCAGATTCAGGCATCTTGGTTGAGCCCTCTTGGTGTTCAGGCTGATTCCTTCCTCCTTTACTCTCCAAAACCTTATCTTCCTAAAGCCTCTAAACTTCCCCCTGGCACAAGCCAGGCGGGAGAAATCCTGCACCTTTTCCTTTTCCCTTCTGCTTAATTTCTTTCCACTATATTAATTAAATCACCATAAATTTGCAGGTGACTTGGGTATTTTTTTTAATTTGGAATATCCATGGTGACCAATAATTAATATAGTTTAGGTCCCAACACTAAAATTATCCTTTACAAACTATAAGGACAGTTGACTTAAAGAATGAGCTAGAATTGAATGTGAATGCAAAAGAATTAAATGTGTGATCTCTCTGTGGTTTCCGTGCTGGGTTTCAAGGGAGGAGCCTTTTGTAAATTTTCAAGTGGAAAGAAGGGCAAGGCTTGCCTTATCTCCTCACCAAGTCACTACTTGTCTCTGAGTGCATTTTGTTCCTTTTTTTTAAACTATTTTCTAATTATAGGTGAATGAGCATCCATACTTCAAATGAAGCAATTGATCTGAAAGGTCAAAAGAGCCATCAGAGTTCTTCTTACTGTACTATTTATTGAGGAAGAAAAGGGGATCTGGAAAACAGGTGATAAGGAAGGTTTGTAGCAGGGAATGGAGGAATTTAAGGGAGAGAGGGAAATATTACTGCTGGTGAGGCAAAAGTGAGAGATTCTGCCCCCTGCTGAGAGGCAGCAGCAGGGGTCCAATAAGGACCATTTGTCATTGAATGACTAAGCTGATATTCAGCTCCCTCTATGCCCAGAAAAGATAGTCTACTTATCTGACTACGATATTATAATAAGAGAAATTTTAATAACCGGTTTGGATTGGAGAGATATAAGGGAAAAAGGGAAGAGGGAGGTCCCAAAATGAGGTTGGAGTCTCTCCCAGCTTTGGAGCTGAAGCCAGGCCTCACAGGCTGGTGGAGGGTTTCTCCCACTCCCTTCTACACTATATCTGTGCTGGTTTTGTCAATCTCAGAATATTAGCAGTAGACAGAAAGCAACAAAAACTGTTCTGAATTTCAGAGCTGATTGGACCTGTGTCTTCAGGCTGACCGGAGTAGAGGTACTCTTAATCCAGACTGGGAAGCCAACACTCCTCTCACCTCTAACCCTAACACCAGGAAGGAAGTGAGGCCCACAGGAAGGAAGTGCTAGTCACAAGACCCAACTGCCACTCCTAGAGTCTTCTTCCCCCACCAACTGTCAGTCTTGACAATTTCCTCTCTATGGATATTCCCACTGTTGCTTATTCCAACACACTGGCAGAAAGTTCAGAACTTGTTCTTTTTCCTTTCCAGATTACCAACCTGAGCCTGTAATAGCAGAGCTAAGTACAATAAGAAGCTAGCACTACAGAGAAAGAAATCAATTTATTCACTGCCAAAACTAGGCCTACATGCAAACTAGGTGGGGACTCTATGAAAGGATAAAAAAATTCTTAAGACTAGGAGTTGTGAGGCATACCACTACTTATTGGGTTTCTCTAGATGTATACCCCATAAATTTGTAGCTTTATATTTAAAGTTTGTGTCCACTCTCCCCAGTCACCAAATATGTGCAGAGGAGAACTCTTATCTACAGATTAGGGGGAATTGCTTTATATACACTGTTCTTCTTATATCTTCTTAGTGAATATCTTTTTGTAAAAGTTAGTTGTCAATTTGTTGATTGATATTGGGGAGCACACTGGATTGAGTCACATAAACCATAGTGTTAAAATATCCATATACTTCTAATGATAAAATCCTGAGAGGAAAAGGGGTCATTGAACTCTGAGAACCTATTCAACCTAGTTCCACTTGAAAGAGTAAGACAGAGGGACTACAATTCTATTTGTAATCTTCTTTTCATCCTTGAATGCCTTTAGAATGTTGAATTGACAGTCTTGTAAATATTTAGACTAACAGTGTCTTTCTGTTTTTTTACATGATACTACTCATCATTGTCCATCCTCTTTCTTTGGATTTTACAGGCAAATTTATAGTTTAACTTACTGTTGCCATTGTTCTTGGTTTGGAGGCTTGAAGATCTCTAAAATCTACAAGTCTTTGGACTCTCCCATTTCTTTCTCTTGAACCATACTTCCTGATATATATCTTTCTCACTTTTTCTTACCTTTATATCAATGCCATCAAGTATCAAAGTGGATATTCATTTGATTTGGAAAGTATCTCATTAATTTCTTCACACTACATCTCTACCAGTTCGTATTAGTTGTGGTGTTTTTGCAAGTATTTATTGTTAATGCTACAAAGTGCAATATTCAGACATTTCATTTATAGCCAAAATATCAAGAATGATATAATTCAGATTCTCTAGCAATCTGTCTACTACCTTATTCATTGGAAAGGAATTTAATATTTAAAGAAACCAAATGAAGTTGAAGTTTGTTGACCATCTAAAATTTTTGTTATTCTTAATATACTCTGCCCTATTATCTACCACTCTGCCAGCATTACTCTAGAAGTAAACAGAAGGTTAAAAGGACTGAGGGTGACTTAAAATTTTCCCTGTTTCACAGGTTTGTATGGTCAAAGCAGTTCATCACCAGGTGGCCAGCCTTTAGGTTATATACATCTTTTTTTTTTTTTTTTGCAGGTGAAAGCATATGATTTTTCACTTGTTTATTTGAATTTTTGTTTGGGTTTATTTGTTTTATATGATTATTCACTTATATGAACAATATGGAAATATGTTTTGCATGATAATACAAGTATAACCCAATTGCTTTCCAGCTATGGGAGGGGTGGAGGGAAGGGAGAGAGGGAGATAATTTGGCTCATATAACTTCAGAAAACTTATGTGGAAATTTGTTATAACATGTAGTTGGTAAATTAAAGAAATAAAATCTAAAAAAACCCCTATAATTCTTTTAATTCATCCTTATGCTTTGTTTTGCTTAGAATTAATCCTTCCCTTAATCTACTCTTCCTCTAATTCTCCCTTCTTCCCTTTCCCAGTTTTCTTGTCCAGTGAAATGTATTTCTTTTCCTAGTGGTATGTGTACATTATTTTCTTTGACCCATTCAGATGAAAATGAGATTCAAGTGTCTGCCACTCTGCTTCACCCCCTTTTCTTGTTTTTATAGATTTCTTTTTGTATACATAATTCATGTGTGATCATTTTCCCTTTCTTTTTCCTTATAGTATAGTGTATTCCCCTTCCCCTCTTTTTCCATTCTTCTCTTCAGATCATTAAGACATAACAGAACCATTCTCAAGACTCTTCTATTTAAATTCCCTCTAAGACCCCTGATGCTGTATCATCTATTAGAATAGTAAGAGTTTTTCCTTTTTTAGTCCTTTCACTGTTCATGTTTACCTTTTTACGTTTCTCTTAACTCTTGTGTTTGAACATCAAAGTTTCTACACATCACTGGTCTTTTCATGGGGAATGCTTAGAAGTTCTCTATCTCATTAAAGGTCATGAGCCAAAAAAAGTGACTTCTTCCAGATTTCCCCATCATGATTCATCCAGACTTTTTTTCTAAATCTGTTTGGAGAAGTTGGGGTTTTGGGGAGAGCTTGCTTCCCTGCTTCCTGACACTCCACCATCTTTGTGTTTTTCCAATAAGCTAGTCTCAATAGCAGATAACCAAACAGGGGCAGAAGGAGATGACTGCAAAAGTCACAATCAAGAAGGAACATCTTGAAGTAATAAGAGTGCTGTTGAACTCCTGCTCATAGTTCCTTATAGCACAGCTCCTGACTCTTGATTCCAAGGCTCAACTAGGATTTACTTGTTGGAATAAAGGTTTTATTTCCCTCAGCAATCCAGCATAAGTGGCCATGGAGAAGAATTCAGCACAGTGAAGTAGAGAGAAAACTGGATTTTGTAGTCAGAGGACTGGGTTAGGATTCTAGTTCTGTTATTCCCTGTCTGTGTGACCTGGAGCAATTCAGTTTTCCCTTCTGGTCCTGAGTTTCTTACCTTCTGTCTTCTGTAGAATCAATACTGCATATTAGTTCCAAGGCAAAAGAGAGGTGTAAGGGCTAGGATATGGGTGTTAAGTGACTTGACCAGGTTCACATGGTGAGTTAATATCTAAGGCCACATTTGAACCTCTTATATACATCTTTTAAGCTAGGCTGGTCCTTGGAAAATGGGTTTAGTTTGATTCTGGGGCCATACTTGAAACCTTTACGACATGGTAGAACCTACCAGAGCTTAGACTCCAACAAAATAGCCTTTCAAGAACCCAGGATTACTTCCATGCTAGGATAAGGCATTGGAAGAAAACCTTTATGAAGGGAATTATTCATACTTTATATGTATATTTTACATGAACTCTTCTTCATAATATTGTTTCCCACCAACAGAATGCAAGTTCTTTGTGGTAGGTATTATTTAATGTTATCTTTGTACTCCTGATACTTAGCACATCCAAGGGCATGGAGTAGATAGATACTTTACAAATCTTTGTTGAATGAGTGAATGAATATAATCAATTCACTTTTTTATGACTATTTCTTAATATACATTGACTGAATATCCTTGTTGTCATGTTGTATGACGATATATCTCTTAAAAATGAAAACAGGCCACATTCTACTCTGCCTTACTACTTTTTCACAGGGCATTTAGCTACCCCAGCCAGACTCCTGTCAAATTCCTTATAAGCCTGCTTTCCTTGGCAAATACCCCAAGTACCTGGATACCTGTTGTTGTTTACTTGTTCTGTTATGTCTGACTCTGTGTGACCCTCTCGGATTTTCTTGGCAAAGATACTGGAATAGTTTGCTATTTCCTTCTCAGTGGATTAAGGCAAACGAGGTTAAATTACTTGCCCAGGGTCACACAGTGCCTGTGAGGCTGGATTTAAACTCAGAAGTTCCTGATTCCAGGTGCAGCACTTGTTTAACTGATTCATTTATGTCCCTAGTCCCTGTAGCATCACAGACACTGAGCCTCTTCTTCTCCATACTACCCGTGATTGTATAATTAATCCAATTCCATGGATTCACATTCCTGGAAGTCAAAACTGTTCCTTTACGGAGCTTGAGCTCTGAATGAACCTTATGAAAAATTTTATATACCAATACCAAATAGGGCTTCATATGACTAATTACCTCTGACACCTAGGCACTACTATTATTTGAATGCCCAGACTCTATGAGGAATGCCAAGCTTTTAATATCTGATTTTCTATGTGCCAGACACTGTGCTACAAGCTAGATATACAAAAAACAAAATGAAATCATTTTTCTCCTCAAGTTGCTTACAGTTAATTAGGAGAGATCACTATACATATAGATCTAATATTGAAGAGTTGCTGCTGGCCCCACAAGGGATGGGATACTATATTAGTCCATGTTAGAGACTATCTATTCTGAGTCTATGCATATTAGTGGGAATGGGTGAACCTGGCCTTTAATGAGCAGAATTCATTTCTTCTTTTTTTTTTAAACTTAAACCTTTTCCTTTTTATGTATTGGTCCCAAGGCAGAAGAGTGATAAAGGGTAGGAAATGGGGGTTAAGTGACATGCATAGGGTCACACAGCTAGAAAGGGTCTGAGGCCAGGTTTGAACCTAGGACCTCTTTTCTCCAGGTCTGGCTCTCAATCAACTGAACTATTCAGCTGCCCTTGATTCATTTCCTTTGAAAAGAACTGGCATTAACTTTACCTTATTGTTAAGACTCTAGACTCATGTTGGCAAACCTATGGCACATGTGCCAAAGTATCCTGGAGGAGGTTGCTCCCTTTCCCCTTTCCACACATGCCTGAGGACATTTCTCCCATCATCCACCCCTGTGTTCAGCATTCCAGCGAGAGAATTTCCTCTCTCTCCTCTCTGGAGTAAGGCAGGGGGTTCACATTTGGCATGAGGATTGCAGTTTGGGCACTCAGCCTCTAAAAGTTTCGCCATCCCTGCCCTAGACCATTGAAGCAGGCCACTGGTTTCTCTAAACTATGCCTCTGTGGAACACATAATATACCCTGTTTCTTTTGGGAAGACAGTTTTCAAATGTAACTCCTTTTCCCTCTTAAATAAACTTATTGCTTCTCCCAAGTTTCATATTTTTATTGAGCATTCTAACATCCTTCCAGTTTCCCAGGTTCCCAATGTAGATATAAATGGAGATATCATAAGCAAATTAGAAAAATAGTTATTACGTGTCAGATATATGAGAAGAATTTATGAAGAAACAAGAGATAGAAAGCCTTGTGAGATGCAAAATGTATAATTTTGATTATATTAAATTAAAAAGGTTTTTACAAATAAAATACATTATAGCCACGATTAGTAGGAAAGCAGAAAATCGGGGTAAATTTTTTATAAACAATTCCTTGGATAGAGATCTCATATCTAAAACTTTACCAAATTTACAAAGATATGAATCATTCCCCAATTGGTAATTGGTCAATTGATATGAACAGATGGTTTTGGATGAAGAAACAAAAGATATGACTATATATATTTACATATTTTATATGTATATATGCATATATAGATTGAGATTTTAAAATACCTTAATTACTGATTAGAGAAGTGAAAATCCTCTTATAATCAGAGAAATACAAATCAAAATAACTCTGTTACCACCTCACACCTAGCAGACTGGATAACATGACAGCAAAAGAAAGTAATAAATGTTGGAGGGGATGTGGCAAAATTGGGACATTAATGCATTGCTGGTGGAATTGTGAATTGATCCAATCATTCTGTAAGGCAATTTGGAACCATGGCCAAAGTGTGCTAAAAGACTGCCTGCCCTGTGATCCAACCACACCACTGCTGGGTTTATATCCCAAGGAGGTAACAAAGAAAAAGACTTGTACAAAAATATTTATAGCCATACTCTTTGTGGTGGCAAAAAATTGGAAAATGAGAAGATGCCCTTCAATTAGGGAATGGCTGAACAACTGTCAGACTGGACAATGCCACTATTTTGTCTCTTTCACAAGGTGACAAGGGAAAAAAATAAAGAAATCTATATGCTCTTTAAATTTTTTTAAAATCCTTACCTTCTGTCTTAGAATCAATGCTGTGTGTTGGTTTCAAGGCAGAAGAATGTTAAAGACTAGGCCAACAGAACTAAGTGACTTACCCCCGATCACACAACTAAGAAATGTCTAAGGCCATATTTGCACCCAGGACCTCCCATCTCTAGAGATGATTCTCAATCCACTAAACCACCTCGCTGTCTTTAAACATACATGTTCTAAAATTTTTATAATAATTCTCTTTGTGATGGCAAAGAACTGGAAATTGAAGGGATACCCATCAATTAGGGAATCACTGAACAATTTGGGACATATAATTATGATGGATTACTACTGTGCTATAAGAAATAAAAAGCAGGTTAATTAAAAAAAACTGGTAAAACTTAAATGAAACTATGAAAAGCAAAATGAGTAGAACCAAGAAAACATTATATATAGCAACAGAAGAAAAAAGAAAGAACTAATAAACAGAAAAATGTAAGACATATATATAGTCAAATGATACCTTCTCTGTTTCAGGTAGGGAAGGAAGAGAGGGAGATATATGGGAATTTTAATGTAAAAAATTAATTAATTAAGTTTTAAAAATAATAAAACCTAGATCTAAACATATCACTCCTCTAGTTGTTAATCCCAGTGGCTTCCTATTATCTCTAAGGTCAGGCATAAAAGCTTCTGCTTTGTATTTAAAGGACATTTGACCTATAATTTTTCTTGACCATTGTACATTACTACTTTCACATACTCTAGTTTTAACCATATTGCCCTAATTGCTTTTTTTTAAACCCATACCTTCCATCTTAGAATCAATACTGTGTATTGGTTCCAAGGTAGAAGAGTGGTAAGGACTAGGCAATGGGGGTTAAGTGACTTGCCCTAGGTCACACAGCTGGGAAGTGTCTGAGGTCAGATTTGAACCTAGGACCTCCTGTCTCTAGGCCTGGCTCTCAATCCACTGAGGTGCCCAACTGCCCCCCTAATTGCTTTTAATCTACTCAAATATATTTTTTAAAAACCCAACAAAACAGTATATGATATTCTTGACCATCTTTGAAAATATTGTTCTTACTTGACTGGAAAAAAATCATTTCATCAGGTTGGAAACTGAATTTCTCTTGGGTTGGTATTTAATTTAGATTCCTTAAAAGTGGAAATAATCTTGACAGGGTTAAGGTGGGGTTCTCAATATGATAAACAACCTGCAATGATTTCTGAGGCTTAAGAACTACCAGAAAAGGTTAATCAAAAGTTACAAGGTCCTGAAAGTAATCAAATTTATTAAAGACTTCTGTGATATTCTACTAGTCCGCTGTTGCCAAGCTGGTACACAAGGAATTAAAGAAGACTATCATTGCTAAATGCCTCATGGCACATTTAATTATGGGTGGAAATATCTATTTTTTTTTCCAGAAAAATAAAGATCTGACCCTAGAGAGTACCTGTAAGTTATTCTGTAAATTATTCTGCTTCCTTTGTATCCCTCATACTAAATACACTTCCTGTCACATACTATGTACCTAATTCTTTTTTTAAAAATTGTTTATTTAGTCAATTTAGAACATTATTCCTTGGTTACAAGAATCATAATCTTTCCTTCCCTCCCCTTCTTCTACCCTTCCCGTAGCTGACATGCAATTTCACTGGATATTACATGTGTTCTTGATAAAAACCTATTTCCATATTATTAATATTTGCACTATGGTGATCTTTTAGAGTCTACCTCCCCAGTCATATCTCTACTGACCTATGTAATCAAGCAGTTGTTTTTCTTCTGTGTTTCTACTTCCACAGTTCTTCCTCTGGATGTGGACAGCATTCTTTCTCATAAGACCCTCAGAGTAATTCTGAATCAGTGCATTGCCACTAATGGAGAAGTCCATTGCATTCGATTATGCCACAGTGTATCCATCTCTGTATAATGTTCTCCTGGTTCAGCTCCTCTCACTCTGCATAAATTCCTGGAGTATGTTCCAGTTCACATGGAATTCCTCCACTTTATTATTCATTTCAGCACAATAGTATTCCATCACCAACATATACCACAGTTAAGCCATTCCCCAATTGAAGGGCATCCCCTCATTTTCCAATTTTTTTGCCACCACAAAGAGCATGCCTATAAATATTTTTGTACAAGTCTATTCCCTCATTATCACTTTGGGATACTTGTACATAATTCTTATTGACTGACAATGGCTTATGTGCAGGCACTGTGCTACAAACTAGGTGAACAAAAACCAAAATCAAATCATCCTTCCCCTCAAAGAGTTACCATTTTATTAGGAGAAGCAGTCATATAAATATTGTATGGAAGGAGAGACAATCTGAGAATCATTGGTGTACCAGAAAAGCCAGAAATAAACAGTAATCTTGATATTATAATATATGATCTCATCAAAGAAAACTCCCCAGAGATTCTCGAACAAGGGGAAAAATATGCATCGAAAAAGTTCACAGAATACCCTCTACACTAAATCCCCAAAAGAAACTCCCAGGGATGTAATGGCCAAATTCCAAAGTTTGCAAGCAAAAGAAAAAAATTTTACAAGAAACCAGAAAAAGACAATTTAGATATAAAGGAAAACCAAACAGGGTCACACAGGACCTAGCAATTTCCATTCTGAACAACCGTAAGGCATGGAACATGATATTCAGAAAAGCAAGAGAGCTGAGTCTTCACCCAAGAATCAGCTATCCATCAAAACTGACTATGTACCTCTAGGGGAAAGTATGGCTATTCAACAAAATACAAGATTTCCAAGTGTTTGTAAAGAAAAGACCAGAGCTCTGTGGAAAGTTTGACATCCAAACTCAAAGAGCAAGAGAAACATGAAAAGGTAAATATGAAGAAAAGGGAAAAGAAGAAAAATGTTATCTTTTTCTTTTATTCAAACTCTCTTCTATAAGGACTACATTTACATAAAATTATTTATATTAATATGTGAGGAAAATGTAATGAGTAACTCACAAAAAATTGTATGCATCATTAGAGTAGTAAGAAGAATCATGCATAGGGAAAGTTTGGGGCTTCAAGATGATATGGAGAAAGGGGGGGATAGAAAGAAAAAGGGAGGGGGGAATCATTGATGGTACTAAGATATACACAAAGAAATAGGGGAAAAAACTTAAGTAGAATAATCTTTCTCACACAAAGATACACATGGGAAGGGGAGGGGAAGAATTCTCCTATAAGAAGGAGAGGAAGAGAGTTTTTACTTAAACTTTACTCTCAGTGAAATCAACTATAAGAGGGAAGAGCATCCAAATCCATTGGAATCTTGAATTTTATCTTTTCCAACAGGGTAAGGGAGAAGGGAAAACCAAGGGGGGGTTAGGGGAAAGGGGAAGGAAACACAAAAAGGGAGGGAAAGAGAGGGGGAAGGGGAAGGGAACAAAAAAGGAGGGAATAAAAAGGGAAACATATCAAGGGAGAGGACTAGGGGGACTGATTTAAAGTAAATCACTGGCTTAAAAGGTTATATAGCTAAAGAAGAAAGGTCAGAATTAGGGGAAGATATCAAAATGCCAGGGAGTCCACAAGTGACAATCATAATTTTGAACTTGAATGGGATGAAAACACCCATAAAATGTAGATGAATAGCAGAGTGGATTAGAATCCAGAACCCTAGCCTATGTTGTCTTCAAGAAACACACATGAGGTAGGTAGACACTCACAAGGTCAGAATTAAAGGATGGAGTAAGACCTTCTGGGCCTCAACTGATAGAAATAATGCAGGAGTTGCAATCATGATATCTGACAATGCCAAAGCAAAAATAGACCTGATTAAAAGGGATAGGGAAGGTAACTATATTTTGTTAAAAGGGACTTTAGACAATGAGGAAATATCACTAATTAACATGTATGCACCAAATGGATAGCACCCAAATTTCTAATGGAGAAACGAGGAGAATTGAAGGAGGAAATAGATAGTAAAACCATATTAGTGGGAGACCTAAACCAACCACTCTCAAATTTAGATAAATTATATAAAAAATAAATAAGAAAGAGGTAAAAGAAGTGAATTAAATCTTAGAAAAATTAGAGTTAATAGATATATGGAGAAAAATAAATAGGGACAAAAAGGAATACACCTTCTTCTCAGCACCACATGGCACATTCACAATGATTGACCATACACTAGGTAACAGAAACATAGCATACAAATGTAGAAAAGCAGAAATAATAAATGCAGTCTTTTCAGATCATAAAGCAATAAAAATAATGATAAGTAAGGGTACATGGAGAACCAAATCAAAAATTAATTGGAAATTAAATAATATGATACTCCAAAATCAGTTAGAGAACAAATCATAGAAACAATTAATAATTTCATCGAGTAAAATGACAATGGTGAGACATCCTTTCCAACCTTATGAGATGCAGCCAAAGTAGTAATCATAGGAAAAATCATATTCCTGAGTGCATATATTAAGAAACTAGGGAGAGCAGAGATCAATGAATTGGAAATGCAAATAAAAAACTCGAAAGTGAACAAATTAAAACCCCCCAAAAGAAAACCAAACTAGAGGTCCTAAAAATCAAGGGAGAAATTAATAAAATTGAAAGTGAAAGAACTATTGAACTAATAAATAAGACTAGAAGCTGGTACTTTGAAAAAACAAACAAAATAGACAAAGTACTGGTCAATCTAATTTTAAAAAGGAAAGAAGAAAAGCAAATTAACATCATTGAAGGTGCAAAGGGGGACCTTACCTCCAAAGAAGAGGAAATTAAGGCAATCATTAAAAACTACTTTCCCAATTATGTGGCAATAAATATACCAATGTAGGTGATTTGGATGAATATTTACAAAAATATAAATTACCTAGACTAACAGAAGGTAAAATAGAATTCTTAAATAATCCCATATCAGAAAAAGAAATCAAACAGGACATCAAATAACTCCCTAAGAAAAAATCCCCAGGGCCTGATGGATTCACAAGTGAATTCTATCAATCAAACATTCAAAGAACAGCTAATCCAAATACTATACAAACTATTTGACATACTAATGAAAGAGGGAATTCTACCAAACTCCTTTTATGACACAAACATGGTACTAATTCCAAAGCCAGCCAGACAAAAACAGAGAAAGAAAATTATAGACCAATCTCCCTAATGATAATAGATTCAAAAATCTTAAATAGGACACTAGCAAAAAGACTGCAGCAAGTGATCAGAAGGGTCATCCACCATGATCAAGTAGGATTTATACCAGGGATGCAGGGCTGGTTCAGTATTAGGAAAACCATCCACATAATTGACCATATCAACAAGCAAACCAACAAAAATTACATGATTATTCCAATAGATGCAGAAAAAGCCTTTGGTAAAATACAACAGCCATTCCCATTAAAAACATCAGAAAGCATAGGAATAGAAAGGTCGTTCCTAAAAATAATAAGCAGTATATATCTAAAACCATCATCTAATATCATCTGCAATGGAGATACACTAGATTCATTCCCAATAAGATCAGGAGTGAAACAAGGATGCCCATTATCATCTCTATTATTTGACATTGTACTAGAAACACTAGCAGTAGTAATTAGAGAATAAAAAGAAATTGAAGGCATTAAAATAGGCAAGGAGGAGACGAAGTTATCACTCTTTGAGGATGACATGATGGTCTACTTAAAGAATCCTAGAGATTCAACCAAAAAGCTAACCAAAATAATCAACAACTTTAGCAAAGTTGCAGGATACAAAATAAACCCGCATAAGTCATCAGCATTTCTATATATTTCCAACAGAGTTCAGCAGCAAGAACTTGAAAGAGAAATCCCATTCAAAATCACCTTAGACAAAATAAAATGCTTAGGAATCTATCTCCTAAGACAAACACAGGAATTATGTGAACACAACTAAAAAACACTCTCCACACAACTAAAACTAGACTTGAGCAATTGGAAAAACATTAACTGCTCATGGGTAGGATGAGCCAATATAATAAAAATGACCATCCCACCCAAACTTATCTATCTATTTAGAGCCATACCAATTGAACTTCCAAAAAAATTTTTTTTACTGACTTAGAAAGAAAACCATAACAAAGTTAATTTGGAAGAACAAAGGATCAAGGATATCCAGGGAAATAAAGAAAAAAAAATACAAAGGAAGGGGGCCTTGCAGTCCCAGATCTCAAACTATATTATAAAGGAGCAGTCATCAAAACAATTTGGTACTGGCTAAGAGAAAGAAAGGAGGATCAGTGGAATAGACTGGGGGCAAGCAACCTCAGCAAGACAGTATATGATAAACCCAAATATCCCAGCTGGGGGGACAAAAACCCACTATTTGATTAAAACTGCTAGGAAAATTGGAAGACCATGTGGTTTGGATCAACAACTCATACCCTACACCAAGATAAACTCAGAATGGGGATTGACTTGAACATAAAGAAGGAAACTATAAGTAAATTAGGCAAACACAGAATAGTATACATGTCAGACCTTTGGGAAGGGAAAGATTTTAAAACCAAGCAAGACTTAGAGTCACAAAATGTTAAATAAAAAATTTTGACTACATCAAATTAAAAAGTTTTTGTACAAACAAAACCAATGTAACTAAAATCAGAAGGGAAGCAACAAATTGGGAAACAATCTTCATAAAAACCTCTGACAAAGGTTTAATTACTCTAATTTATAAAGAGCTAAATCAATTGTACAAAAAATCAATCCATTCTCCAATTGATAAATGGGCAATGGACATGAATAGCAGTTTTCAGATAACGAAATCAGAACCATTAATAAGCACATGAAAAAGTGTTCTAAATTTCTTATAATCAGAGAGACGCAAATCAAAACAACTCTGAGGTATCACCTCACACCTAGCAGATTGGCTAACATGACAGCAAAGGAAAATAATGAATGCTGGAGGGGATGTGGCAAAGTAGGGACATTAATTCATTGCTGGTGGGGTTGTGAATTGATCCAACCATTCTGGAGGGCAATTTGGAACTATGCCCAAAGGGCGATAAAAGACTGTCTGCCCTTTGATCCAACCATAGCACTGATGGGTTTGTACCCCAAAGAGATAATAAGGAAAAAGACATGTACAAGAATATTCATAGCTGCTCTCTTTGTGGTAGCAAAAAATTAGAAAATGAGGTGGTGCCCTTCAATTGGAGAATGGCTGAACAAATTGTGGTATATGTTGGTGATGGAATATTATTGTGCTAAAAGGAATAATAAAGTGGAGGAATTCCATGGAGACTGGAACAACCTCCAGGAAGTGATGCATAGCAAAATGATCATAACCAGGAAAACTTTGTACACAGAGACTGATACACTCTGGTACAATCGAATGTAACGGACTTCTCCATTACTGTCAATGCAATGTCCCTGAAAAATCTGCAGGGATCTAGGAGAAAAAACTCTCCACAAGCAGAAGACAAATTGTGGGAGTAAAAACACTGAGGAAAAGCAGCTGCTTGACTACAGCGGTTGAGGGGACATGACTGAAGAGAGACTCTAAATGAACACTCTAATGCAAATACCAACAACATGGAAATGTGTTCGAATCAAGAACACATGTGATACCCAGTGGAATCATGCATCGGCTAAGGGAGAGATGGTGGGATGGAGGGGGAGGAAAAGAAGATGATCTTTGTCTCCAATGAATAATGTTTGCAAATGACCAAATAAAATAATGTTTAAAAAAAAAGAAAAGGCTTATATTAAATGTGAAATGATGCACAGGAATTTCTATTCCATAGTAAACTATGGAATCACATTTAATTCTCCATTAGGTTTCTTCCCAGCCTCTCATCCTGACATGTCTGATATTTCATAAAGCAATCATTTCTTTCTTGGAAACATCTCTCAGATTAGTCTACTCTTCTCTATTTGCCATGTTACAATCTCAGTCCAAGTCTTTATAACCTCACAAATTGATTACTTTAACAACTGGTTAAATAGTTTTACTGCCTCCATCACTTCCCCATTCCAATCCATCCTGCATCAGCTGTGAAACAAAACATTCTTAAACCACTTTTTATCATATAATTTCTCATGATTAAGAACATACAATGTTAATTATGTCCTATTGCAAATTCAAACCTTTTATCTTGACTTTCCAAGGTCTCTTGAATTTGACCTTGTCCTCTGCATTTCACTTTATAATCTTTCAAACCCTCATCCATTCTTCCTAAATCAACCCCATTATTGTCTCCTGGACATGCCAAACTTGTTTCTGCTTCCATCTTTGCCCTTAGTGTTCTTCCATACATAAAATTATTTTTCTCTCATTTTTACTGTCCAAATCTGACTCATTCTTTAATAGTCATATCTCTTTTATATAGTCAGGAATATCTAATACAGTTCCAGTTTTTCTCTGCTCTCTCTCAATTTATAATGTATCTATAATCAATAACACAAAGTTAATCACTTAACTGTTCTATTTTGGAGTGATGGTTAGAAATTTTATCCCTCCGAGTAATCAAATTTTAGAACTAGTACGTAATTTAGAATGGTAGCATAGTTCATTGGAAAGAGAAAAAAAATCAAGTTAAAAAAGACCTGGGTTCAAGATCTGTGGGGGTGTTTTTTTTTTTTTGAGGATCAAATAAGCCCATGTTAGTAGTTAAATCAATTCAGTTTATAAGTGCAGAAACCAAAGCCCAGAGATGTTTTGATGGGCTTTGTCTGATAAAAGACAGTTTGAACAGGCATCATGTTTTATATTTGCACCCTTCCAAACACTTCAGTTTAATTTCACAAGCATTTATTAAGCACCAGAATGTACAACAAGAGCCACTATGTCATGGTAGATAAAGAGATAGTCTCAGAGCCAGGAAGACCAAAATCCAAATGTTGAGATTGGAGAGTGGGCAACTCATTGATCTCTGAAAGCTCCTGGGATTTTCTAGGTACAAAAACTGTTAAGCAACTATCAATCTGCATTAGTAAAGGGAGTTTCCTCACAGGGCATTCCCATAAAATTATAGATATGGGTCTCTCCATCTCTGTCTCTGTCTCTCTGTCTGTTTGTCTATCTTCTTTCTCTGTCTCTGTCTCTTTCTGTCTCTCTGTCTCTCTCCCTCTATCTCTCTCTCCAAATGTGCAAGGTTTGTTCTAACTTCTGGGGACACAGTACAAACACAGAACAATCTCTACCCTCAAGGAATATCTAATTCTTCAGAACTAGCAACATGTTGGGCACAGAGTTCATTCTCAAAAAATAAATATTGTATGCTTGTCCATATCTATTCACTCCAGACAGTAGATAAATGTACAATTCCATCTCTTGATTCAAGGGTTATTGAGTCATAGATTTATAACTGTAAGTGATCTGAGAGGTCATTGAATCAAAACCACTTTAACCTAGGAGACTAAGGTACAGAGATGTTAAGTGATTTTTCCAAGACTACAGAACTATTAAGTGTCTCTTCTTGACAGAACTTGGAAAGAGTGAATATGGACATAGCTGGACGCCAAGGAGGTTGTCTTGCCTCTTTCAGCAGCTTTTAATAATGCCATAGAGGGGATATATATATATATATATATATAGATAGATATATATATATAGATATAGATATAGATATAGATATAGATATAGATATAGATATATATAATGCCAATGGTAATTGGGGGAAAGAAAAAAGGAAAAAAAAAGAAACAGTGAATTTGCCTGATGGTAAAGTGAAGAATAATAAAGTAACAGATGCTATTCATAAAGCTCTTTATAGTTTTAGAACTATGAAGTTAAAACACTTCCTTTACAACCACCTTGTGAGATAAGGAATACAAATATTGCTCTCTTTTATTTTACAGATGTGAACACTGAGGTTCAGGGAGTCAGGTAATTGGCTCAGGGTTACACAACTACTTAAGGGTTAGAGAAATCTATGAGCAGAGATGTAATCAATATTAATCAAGAAGGGAAGGAAATGTGCTAAAGTAAGGTGGGGCACAAATCATTTCTATCTAATTTCCTTGTCAAGTTAATATTTACCAATCTACAGTACAAAACCCAATTTAGGCTGGTATAAATACTCTTCTCAGACTGGGCCATAGGCATGGTTCTTGAAGGGCAAAGTAGGAAGCCAAGCTCTACCACTTCTGCTTTTGGACCAGTTGCTATCCTTGGAAACTCCAGGAGAAAGAGATGGAGAAGTGGTTACTGTGGACCCTGCTCCTCATCACCTTCTCAAGAACTATGGCCCTAACAGGTAGAAAATGACCTTGCTGGTCTGGGGGCTCTCTTACTGAGCCAGGGAAATAGGGGTGACACAGACACAAGACAGAGGAAGTTGATGCATATGAAAACAGAAGGAAGCCAGGCTAGAGAATAGGAAGCTTCTCCTAAAGCTGAGTGGCTTGATATTGTCAATCTTCTGGGAAAGAGAAGTTAAGCTTCCAGAAGGAGATATCACAAAATCATAAAATTGTTTAACCTGGTCTTTTTGTTATTGTTTAGTTGTTTTCAGTCATGTCTGACTCTTCATGACCACATTTTGGGTTTAAAGATAAAAGTCTAACTTTTCATTTCCTTCTCTAGTTCTTTTTTACAGATGAAGAAACTGAGACAAAGAGGGTTAAGTGATTTAAAAACTAGAGCTTTTACTTTTACTACATAGCTAGTAAATGTGTGAGGCCAGATTTGAAAACCGGAAGAAACCAGGCACTCTTTCCCTGGTGGCATCTATCTGCACTAACCCTAGCTTTAGAAGCACTTACCTAATTCAATCTGCACCTGCTCTATGAATGTACACTATAGTTTTCTTGAGGTCTATAGGTAAGAGTGGTTGGTTCCCTGACTATCTGTTTAGTGTCTCTGTCCCAATCATATGTCCTTTGGAAGAGCTTTAATCCCCCTCTTCTCTCCTCTGTGATTGCATGAGGGATTCCTACCTGGCTGCCTTTTGTCTCTTCTGTTCATTACCGAGCCTCTGGGGCTCTTTATTAGGCTAGCTGCAAACTTCAGAGTATAGCCTTCTCCTCTCTTGTCCCTAATAAGGAAATTACTCACAGAAGTCAGAATCTCTGACTAGATGTTTTAAATGTATAGACTATAAATGTGAGTGTGCAATGCATGTGATATGTTAGGATGGGTCAAGCAGAGACTTGTTCTGTTATTCTGAATCTAACCTTTCTCTCCACATAGACAACTGCGAGGAGGAAAACAAAGAACAACATTTTCCAACTCAGTCCTTATACAAAGACCTCCACAGGAAAGTATTCCTTTTCCCAGCATCATCGGCTGATTCCTATGTGACTCTGAGTCCACTGAAGAACACAGAGCTGCAGAATTTCACTGTGTGTCTGTGGACCTACACAGAACTGACTCGTGGCTACTCTGTGTTCTCTTATGCCACTCAAGCTTCTACCAACGAGATCCTCCTCTTTAGGGATAGTGTTGGGCAGTACAGTTTGACCGTTGGATCAGAAGAGGTTACCTTCCAGGTGCAGGAGCCTTCCTTTACCCCAATAAATATCTGTGCCACTTGGGCATCAGCCTCAGGGGTTGCTGAGATATGGGTAGATGGGATACCCTTGGTGAGAAAGGTTTTGAAACAAGGATATACCTTGAGTGCAAATGCCATGATCATTCTGGGGCAGGATCAAGATTCCTATGGGGGTGGGTTTGATATAAATCAATCCTTTGTTGGGGAAATTGGGAATGTGTACATGTGGGATTATGTGGTTCCATTCCATGAGGGTAAGATCAGTTGTAGTCAAGCCAATGTCCTAAACTGGAAGAAAATGAAATATGAGAAGATGGGCCATGTAATTATGGTGCCCCAGCTGAGAGACTGAATCCCATTTTCTTCAGATGATGTGATCAAGATAAATGAAGATGAATGATGTTGAATGATTATACCCTTTGAGATTAAAAGTACTATTGTTTTGTTTTGGCTTTGGGTGTTTTCTCTTCCTTTTGGAGTTCCCCTAAGGGACACTCATATATCCTGGGTCAAAATAAGCCTGTAAGAATGACTTTTTTTTTTACAGAGTGAGTACATACATCTCCCAAAATGAGCTGAGCATGGTCTGTAAAAATCTAGTGTAGCATCTGGGCCTTGGCTGGGCTACTTGGGGAAGGTTAAAGCCAAGTTCTGGTCCCATCTAGTAAAACCAAAATGAAAAAACACTAATTTCACAACCCTGCCCAACTTGTCTTATATACTTATTAGCTATTTGATTCTAGCTTGACAAGGCATTTTTAGTCTCTAAGTTTCTCTGTCTATAAATGTAGATGTTTGGGCTTAGTAGGCTTCATGGTCCCTTCTAGCTCTAAATCAATGATCCTATCACCCTCAGTGGAGGCCAAGGAGATAGTCACTGTGCAGGTGCTGACTAAGATGAGTGTGAATTATTTTTTAGGGTTGTCTATGGTTCAGAACCCCAAGATATATGTTATATGAATAGGGTCTAATTTCGTGGATTGTCCCTTAAAACATCCTTTCTTTTGCTTGTATTGCTTCAAGTGTTCCCTCTGTGAAATTTTAGATTTGTATTTAAATTTGTATCTAAATCTCCACAATAAGAATAAAAAAAATTTTTGTCTCCCTTATCAGCACTTAGAGTACCAATGTGTATGGTAATTCTACTCTACAAGAAATAAAGAAAATACATGTAGTTGTTGGAAATGGAGGGGGAGTTGGAACAACCCTGATTAATAGATTTATCCACATCCCAGTTGATATGATCATAGAACTTAAGCAGAAGTTATAAAGACAACAAAGCAATGGTGCCTTAAGTACAAAGAAGTGTTTCTTTTTATTACCACTTTCTGAAGTAGAAAGGAGTTCTACTTGGTGGAACTGGAAGACAGTTTGCTATTGACTAACAGATTTGCCATATTACTGGTATTCTTTGAAAAGTAATCAGTAGAAGTTAATGTAGGAATGAGTGTTTACAGGAACCCTGGCAATAAAGAATAGAGACAAGGATGGTGGAAGATACCTAAGACCTGATTTCCTTGGGATATGGGTGAGCGGAAATTTCTTTCTATTCTCCATTTCCCCATTGGTGATTATGCTTTTAAGTTGAACCACTCACCCAATAGAAGCCTAGCATTGCTCTTTGGAATGAATGTTCTTTTGTTATTTACTATTTCCATAGTAGCATTTCTCCAAGAATTTAAATCAAGTTCACTGGTCTATTGTTTGTAGAATCTGTTCTCTCCTTTCTTTGAAAATAAATACATTTGCCCTATTTCAGTTCTCTCTATTTTCCATATATATATATATGTATATATATATATTTGTTATTGTTATTTCTTTTTTAAACTTAAATTTATTTTTTCAATTACATGTAGAAATCATTTTAAATAATTGCTGTCTGACATTTTGGGGATTCAAATTCTCTCTCTCCTTCCTTCCTTTCCCCCCTTCCCAAGGTGGTAATAGTTTCATGTAAGTGATATCAGTGATGTCACGTAATACATATTTCCATATCCTCAGGTTCTGAAAGAAGGTACATATCACATATTTTTTAAAAACTCATAAATGAAATAAAATGAAAAATGAAATGCTATCTTCTGAAATCAGACACTCTTTCTTCTTTGGGTGTATATAGCACCTTGGGCTTGCCAATGTGTAATCTAAGAGAACCCCAAGTTTAGTCAGCTTAAAAGATAGAGACCCCAAAGCTTGCCCTTGTTCCCATGAGAATCCACTTTGAAGGGAATCTCAGATTAGCAGTTTCAGATCAATAATATACCCTAAGGTAAATGATAATCCCAGTTAAGTGGTCAGTCCCCCTAGTCCCCTCCCTTGAGATGCTTCCCTTTCTAGCCCCTCCCTTTTTGTGCTCCCTTCCTCTCCCCCCTCCTCTTCCCTCCCTTTTTATGCTCCCTCCCCCCTCCTCTTCCCTCCCTTTTTATGCCCCTCCCCCCTCCTCTTCCCTCCCTTTTTATGCTCCTCCCCCCCCTTAATTTTCCTTTCTTTCTTGCCCTAATGGATAAGATAGAATTCAGGATCCCACTGGATCTAGATGTTCTTCCCTCTCAGATTTAATTTCACTGAGAGTAAGGTTTAAGTAATTCCACTTCACGCTCTCTTTCTCTCCTTCTCATATGAGAGTTCTTCCCCTCCCCTTCCCATGTGTATCTTTATATGGGAAAGATTATTGTATTAAGTCCCCCCCCCCCTATTTCTTGAAGTAAATCTTAGTGTTATCGACGCTTCTCCCCCTTCCCTTTTCCTTTCTTTCCCCCCACTTTACCCAAATCTTCTTAATGCCCCAATCCTTCCCTATGCATGTTTCTTCTAACTACTCTTATGATGCTACAATTTTTGAGAGTTACACAAAACATTTTTCCCACCTATTAATATATATAATTTGATGTAAATGTTGTCCTTATAGAAGAGAGTCTGGCTTAAAGAAAAAGATAAGATTTATCTCCGTTTCCCTTTCTTTCATATTTACCTTTTCATGTTTCTCTTGCTTTCTGTGCTTGGATATCGAACTTTCCACAGAGCTCTGGTCTTTTCTTAGCAAATGCTTAGAAATCTTCTATTTTGTTGAATGCCCATACTTTCCCCTGGAAGTATATAGTCAGTTTTGCTGGGTAGTTGATTCTTGGTTGGAGACCCAGCTCTCTTGTCTTTCTAAATATCGTGTTCCATGCTTTGTGGTCTCTTATTGTGTTAGCCGCTAAGTCGTGTGTGATCCTTATGGGAGCCCCCTTATATCTGAAGCTCCTCTTCTTGGCTTCTTGTAGGATTTTCTCCTTTTCTTGGAAGCTCTTGAATTTGGCAATTACATTCCTAGGGGTTGTCTTTTGGGGATTTAGTATAGAAGGTGTTCTATGAACCCTTTCTATTTCTATTTTTCCCCCTTGCTCCAGAATGTGGGGGCAATTTTCTTTTATAATCTCCTGTAGAATAATATCGAGTTTATTGTTTATCTCTGGTTTTTCTGGGAGACCGATAATTCAGAGGTTTTCTCTTCTCCCTCTGGTTTCCAGATCTGTGACCTTCTCAGTGAGATATTTTATGTTTTCTTCTAATTCATTAATTTTTTGGGTTTGCTTTATTTATTCTTGCTGTTTTATCATCTCACTTTCTTCGAGTTGCTTAATTCTGGTTGTTAGGGACTGGTTTTGCTTTTCAGCTTTGTCTTCCCTTCTATTGGATGCTTCAAGCTCTTTTTCCAATTGAGCAGTCTTATCTGTCAGACTGCTGATCTCTTTCTCCCTTTTTTCTTTCCAGGTTTCCATCTTTTCGGTAAGCTCCAGTTTGAGATCTTCCAGAGCTTGTTGATAGTTTCTATATGGGAGGCATGTTCTGATTTTCTTTGGATTTCCTCCTCATTCTCTTCTTTTCCTTGGGTACTTCCACCATAAAAGTTTTCAATAGTCACCTTTCCCCTTTCTTCCTGGAGGCTTGATTTTGCGCCATGTGAGCCATCCCTTTGGTGGTTTTATTCCCCTTTCCTTTTTGGTCTGGGGTCTGAGTGATGTGGGTGGGTTTTCTGTGAATTTAGGTTGCCTCAGACTAGTTCTTCCCAGTCTCCATGGTTTCTTAGAGTGCTGGGGCCCTGATCACAACCACACTGCTCAGGTGTTCAGCTCCTCCCAGATAATCAGCGCGTGGTCTGCCCCTGGTGTTTAGCTCCGCCCAGATGTTCAGCGCAATCTCCCCAAGTACAGCTCCGCTGACCCCTGTGCTCAGCGCCAGGTTCTCCAGTGAAACCGCCCTGAGATGTTTTTTTCCTGGCAGTTCCCAGATCCCAAGGACCCTGGAGTGCCCCCCCAGACAGAGACGTTCACCACTCACTCACTGTCCCAGTGAGAGCTCAGGTAGCTCACTCTGGTTTGGTGGGGGAGGTGGGGGGGGGGAAGGGTGGCTCAGTTCACGTTTCTGTGCAAGCTTTCCTCCTTCTTATTATAGTGTGGAAATGTTCAAACCCCACGTACCTTTGCCTCTGTGGAGTACTGGGGAGAACTGGGGTGTCCTTCTGTTCCTCCAAAGGTGATTTTTATGCTCCTTTGATGTAGTCTGTTTCGTTCGGTGCCAGGGAGAGGAAGCGTGTGGCGTCTAGATTGCAGCCATGATTACCCGGAAGTCAAGTGCTAAGGATTCTTAATGGTGGTGTGAATTCAAGAACAGAGCCTTCTTCTCTCCTATCCATAGGATGTTAGCTATCCATAGTAATCAGATTCTTTGACCAGATGTTTGAGTATGATCAAAACTTTTAAAAAGCTATAAATACTGGGTATAAATTGACACAGGTACTGGATGTACTGTGTCCTAGGGAGAGTTTGAGGAAAGAAGAGCTCCAACCTAGGTATCAGTTCTAAACTCCTCATTCTCTCTCATTCTCCTTCCCACATTATACAGTCAGTGGTCAATTCAATCTGTATGAAATCATAGATATAAATCATTTCTTCTCTTACATTGCCACCACTCTGGTGCAGACCCTCATCACTTCAAGCTTAGACTATTACAATTCCTTGCTTGTGGGTCCACCTACCATCCCATTCCACTTCATATCCTATTCAGCTATCAAAATGTTTTTTTTTTCCCTGAAGTGTAGGTGTGATTATATTGCTCCACTATTCAAAAAAATTTCCAGTAGCTCCCAATTACTTCCAAGATCAAATATAAAATCCTATTTGACATTGAAAGTTCTTCATACCCTGCCAACCAGTCAACAAACATTTATTTTATGCTTTATTATTGTCCTAAGCACTAGGAATACAAAAGAAAAAAAGAAAAAAAAAAGAAATAGTCCCTACTCTAAAGGAGCTCACCTTTGAATGGACAGGGGAAGGACCCAAATTATGACTAATTCATTATTAATATTTACCATATCTAATTAAACCCAATGGCTGTAAGGATAGAGATATACACATTGTGCCTGAAGATTTGAACAACCATAGTGACCACTGTTTATGGATTCATCATCATCCTTAGAGATATCAGCAGATCAAAAAGGAGACACAGTTCATGTGTACCCTGCTTCTCATCACCTTTCTAGGTGCCAGGGCCCAGACAGATAGAAACTGACCTTAGCTGGGTTGGGAGTTCCCTTACTGATCTGGAACACAAGACTCAGCCAGGCTAAAGGGAGAGGATTGGATTTGAACAGAGACAGAACGGGCCATAGAAATGAGTTAGTTTTGTAGGTGAGAACCCTACAACCACTAGAGTATGGGGAATCAGAAATGATTAAGAACTTGTGGAAAATGAAGCATCATAACAGGATTACAGAATGCTAAGATTCAGAGGGACCTTAGTATGTAGTAAAATATTTGTTTCATTCTTCAGAGTAAGAATGATTGGCCCCCAATTGTCTTTTGAACATCTTTGTCCCGATCACATCTAATGGAAGAGTTTAGTGTCACTTCTTCTTTCTTCTGGGTTCACACAAGGTGCTACCTGATTGCTATCACTGACTCTCTTATTGTTAATTGCTGAGGACCAATTGCTCCTTCTTAAGGTGCTGGCCCAAGAGTGAAGCTTTCCCCTTCTCTCCTATGCATAGGAAGTAAGCTATCTATAGCAACTAAACTCCCTGTACAGTTGCTTTGAATGCAATCAAATATCTTTTTTTCTTTATGAAAGCTGTAAATGTTGAATTATAAATTGATTTAAGTACAGGTCAAGCATGACAGAATCTAACTCTAGAGACTAGTTCTATCATGAGATTCCTCAGTTCTTGATATCTCTATCTTGTAGCCAAAGTCCAAGTCTCTTCCTATAGTTCTACCTGTTTTTCTTCTTGGTGCAATATGAACCTTCTGTAAGCAACTTTGACCATGGAGGAGGCAGGAATTTTTGTGTGGTTTCTTACTCTTAAGAAATTAGCAAGACTTCTCTGGTCCCTCTAGCACTGTCCCAATGATGAACTCCCTGTATTTATAATTCATATTATTTTTTGGACTGTATTGTATCATATGACCAAAACATTTAAGCGCAGTGGAGTGTCACTTTGGGAATGGGGTTTGTATCAGTTTCATAAATGAGAAGGAACTGGGTCAAGACATACATAGAGTAATCCTTTGGTGTCACATTCAGTATAGCTTGGCTCTCTTAATTTATCGCTCAGCTAGTAAGTTAAATGACTCTGGCTTCTTTCTTTCCTTTTATTGATTGACAACCAAGTCCAAATTTCAAGTTACCTGAAATCCACAAACATTTATTAAACATCTTCCATGGGTAAGGTAGTTTCCTGGCTTCTGGGGATCCACAGATAAAAGGAAAATAGTATCCACTTTCAAAAAACTTATTTTCAAATAGTAGAACACAGCATCCCATGCATAAAGTGGGGGAAATGGTAAATGCATTTTTTCTTCACATCATTCCTCAGCCAGAGAGGCAGCTAGGTAGAAGACTGAATAGAACACTGGGCCTGGAGTCAGGAAGATATGAGTTCAAATCTGACAGGTACTATTTATGTGACCCGAGGCAAATCATGTAACTACTTTTCTGACTGAATTTCCTCAACTGAAAAATGAAGGTAATAATAGAGAGCCCGAGTCTCTCTGTCAGGTTTTTATGAAGATCAAACAAAATATTTGTAAAATACTTGGCATGGTGTTGGCACATAGTAGATATGAAACAAAACATTGCTTCCCTTCCTTGTTTCTTTCCACAGACCTTTGGGGGAAGTTACTCCTTTTCCCCAGATAATCAGTTAGTTGATTCCTATGTGACTTTGATCCCACTTATGAACAAGGAGCTGAAGAGATTTTCCATGTATCTATGGACCTATACAGAACTCGTTCATCACTACAGTGTTTTCCCATACATCATCAAAACCACCAAATCTTTGGGGTTGATATTCTCTTGCCTTCCCCAAAGGGAAAAAATCTCTATCCACCACCTATATGAAAAGGTGGTTAACCTAGGTCTATTCAGATCAATGAGGGATTGTATCAGAATAAGATCAGTGAGATTGTTCCTTTCCCTTTCAGTTCAGAAGGACAAGAGAATATTTTTCCAACTGTCCACCTGCTTTTCTTAGCTGGAGATTCCAGTCCCATTCCCTTTTGGCAGCCAAAGTTCTATTTCCTTCTTGCATGAGATTTCATTGTAGAATCCAGTCTTTTCAATATATTGTAATTCTCTCTCTTCCACACAATGAGATACTATTTAAGGAAAAAGTATCTTTTTATGTTGGGATCAATGAGTAAGATTTCAGGTCCCTGAACCTCATCTTCTTCCAAAAAAACCTCTGTGTCACTTGAGGATCAAACTCAGCAGCTGCTCAGATCTGGATGAATTGCAAACCATTAGTGAAGAAAGATGTGAACAAAGGGTACACCATGGAGATGCAAAAATCCTCCTCAGGCAGGACCAGTATTCTTATGGGGTGGGGGTAGGGATGCCGATATAAATCAGTCCTTTGTTGGAGAGACTAGGGATGTGAATTAGTAATACTTTGTGCTCTCATCCAAGGATATAAGGACCCTCTGTAATTAGGGTAATGTCCTGATTTGGCAGTCCCTAAAGTGTGAGGCAAAAGGCTATGTGGTTACTGAACCTCAACTGTAGATCTAAGACTTCCTTGCCTAAAACAATGAGATTTAAGATTTGGAGAATGAGTTATGTTGAATAAAGGCTCTTTAGGATTGAAGTTTCAAATATGTGACCTTCAGGCTGTATGCGACCCTCAACACCCCTCTATGACCTAAACCAGATTGAAATGCATAGTAATAGAAAAGAACTATATAAACATTTGTGACTTTCTAAGTCAATATGTAGCCATTGGGAGCCTTATGTACATATGAGAGGCTCTAGTTTCTTTCTTTTTAAATTGATTCCTATGCTCATTCAAACTGTAAGAACTCCCTTTCTGAGCCTGAGCTCTGTGCCTAAGTCTAGGCACTGACTTCTTTGGAATTGTCTTCCCTTGTCTCCTGATGTGATTCAGGCCTGACTTGCCTGGATTCTGGGTTGAGCATTGACTTGTAGGTCAAGATACTACTCTGGTCTTATCTCCTGCTGCAGATGATGCCTTTATGTCACTTTAGATTAATTGCTACTCTGGCCCTATCTCTTACTGTGGATCTGAGCTACTTTATACTTCACATTCCACCTATTTTTTCCATGTTTTCTCAGGATTCTGGAAGTCTTTGGGGATAGTCCTACACCAGATGGAGGATTTTATAGTTGGTTCTCTTTGATTTATTGATCATTGTTCTTCCCAAATCTTTATGCTTTCCTAGAATCTCTTTACACCCCATTTTTATTAAGAGCACTTATTTCCAAGTATCTTAATTCTTTCCTCCTCCTCTCCCATCACTGAAGGAAGCATCTGGCAAACAAACAACAACAACTATATATATATATATATATATATATATATATATATATATATATATATATATATATATATACAGATTACATCTTTTATGTTTCCATTTTTGAGTTCAAAATCTGGAGGCAAACATTCATAAATTATTCTTCCAATATCAAATTTATAACTATTTATAATGTCCTGTTTTTAATTGAAAATTTTTAATTAATTAATTTAGAATATTTTCCCATGGTTACATGATTCATGTTCTTTCCCTCCCCTGTTCCCCTCCACCCCCATAGCCAACAAGCAATTCCACTGACTTTTACATGAGTCATTGATCAAGATCTATTTCCATCCTATTAAAATTTGCACTAAGATGATTGCTTAGAATCTATATCCCCAATCATATCCCCATTGACCCATGTTATCAAGCAGTTGTTTTTCTTCTATGTTTCTGCTCCCACAGTTCTTTCTCTGAATGTGGATAATGTTCTTTTTCATAAATCTCTCAGAATTGTTCTGGATCATTGCATTACTGTTGCATTGTGCCACAGTGTATCCATCGCTGTGTATAAGGTTCTCCTAGTTCTGCTCCTTTCATCAATTCCTCTGCATCAATTCCTTGAGGTGGTTCCAGTTCACATGGAATTCCTCCAGTTCATTATTCCTTTCAGCACAATAGTATTCCTATAATGTTCTCTTTATTCTACTCATTTCACTATTCATTATCCCATATAGTTCTTAATAAGCTTTTTAATTAGCCTGCTCATCATTTCTTATGGCATAGTAGTATTCCACTATAATTATAAACCACAATTTATTTACTATTCCTCAATTTATGGAGACCCCCTCAAATTTCAGCTCTTTGCCATCACAAAGAGCACACTACAACTATTTTGGAACATGTTCATTCTTTTCCTTTTTCTTTGATCTCCTTAGAAAACAGACCTACCAATGCTATTAGATACACATAGTTTTTATAACTCTCTGGGAGTGATTCCAAATTGTTCTCCAGAATGGTTGGACCAGTTCACACTTCCACAAAAAGTGTATGTGTTCCCATTTTTCCATATCCCCTCCAACATTTGTCATTTTGCCAATCTGATGGGTGTGAGATGATATATCAGAATTGTTTTGGTTTGCATTTCTCTAATAGGTAATGATTTAGAACATTTTTTTCCTGTACCTATATATGGCTTTGATTTCTTCATATGAAAATTGTCTATTCATATCTTTTGCACATTTATTAATTGGAGAATGACTCTTATTCTTATAAATTTGACAACATTCTCCATGTTTAAATATGTGATCTCTTCCTGAAAAGATGTTTTAAAGATAATTTGCCCTCTTTTCTGTTTTACTTCTAATCTAGACAATATTTGTTTTATTTGTATAAAACCTTTTTAATTTAATATACTCAGAGTTATCTATTTTTATCTCACTATGCCCCTGATCTTTTTTACTTTTTTAAAAAATTTTTACTTTTAAATTTTACATTTAAATTCCTCTCATCCATAAATCTGATATATGTTTCCTGTACTAGTTTACTTATAATATCTCCTTTTATGTTTAGATCCTGTATCCATTTTGAATGGATGTAAGATAGTGGTCTATACCTAATTTCTGCCAAAATACTTTCCAGTTATGCCAAGAATTTTTACCAAAATAATGATTTATTATTCCAATAGCCTGGATCTATGCTTTTCTCAAATACAAGGTTATGATCATCTTTTACTACTGTTTGTAGTAATTTTCTCTTGTGCCACTGATCTACTTTTCTGTTTCTTAGCCAGTACTAGATAGTTTTGATAATTACTGTTTTATAATATTATTTTAAATCTTATACTGCTAAGCCTTCTTCCCTACATTTTTTCATTAATTCTTTTGCTTGATCTTCTGTTATTCAAATATTATTTAAACTTTTTGCTATTGTTTTTTCTAGCTCAATAAGATTTTTTTGGCAATTAGATTGAGATGGCATTGAATAAGCATATTAACTTAGGTAGGATTGTCATTTTAATTATGTTGTCTCTACCCATCCAAGAACAATTAGTATTTCTCTGATTAATTAGACCTGACTTCATTGGTGTAAAAATTGTTTTATAATTATGTTTGCATAGTTTTTGTGCTTATTTTGGCAAGCATACCTTGGTATTTTACTCTATCTCTCATTATTTTAAATATAATATCTCTTTCCATCTCATCAGAGACAGTTTCTTGTCCTAGACAGTTTTTAATAGCTAAGAGTTTTTGTATGCTTTTTTGTTCTGATTTTCAAATTTCAGTTCCATTAACTTGAAATTGTCTAATAACTCAGACTGACTCTGGTGTAAAGTTAATACATTTTTCTTTGTATACACATGATACGTCACCTTTTTTTATACACTAATGCCAATTCATTAACCTAAAATATGTCTGTTTCCAACTCATGTTTCATGTTTTTGAGTTATATCATTAGTTTTAGTTTACCTTTTTCCACTCATTCTCTCTTACAATTTTGTATACTTTTTTGTGTATTGGACTAATAATAATTTCTTTTTTTCCTTCCCATTCCCCCTTCCCCCCAGATAATTATAAGTAGACCTGTACATACATTGCTTCTATTTGCTAAACAATTTAATTCAACCAAGTCATTTATTCATAATTGTGCTCATTGGGAATTAATTGTTTTCTCTCTAAAAAAGAAGTATTGATTTTCAATAAAAAATTCACCTTTCAGTTGGAAAGAAAAAATTAAAAGGTAGGGGGAAGGATTTAGCTTAAACAGTTTCTAGTAATAAATCACCTCAAACACAAAAACACTTTTCATGAAAACAAAACTGTAAAATGCCCTTACATTCTTGATTAATCCATACAAAATGCATTTATATTGCCTAGGAGATAAAACTCAGAATAGAAATTGAGAATTCTTGTCCAATTATTTTCAAAAACAGTAAAAGGATAGTTGTTTAAAATAATCAAAATTATTAATTTATAATTTAAAAATCTGTAATAAATCCAGAGAAACTGAACTATTGGATACATGATGAAGTCAATTTCATTTCTATTTTAATGTGAACATTCATACTGAAATGTGCATACGTGATTGCTCAGGCCAGGGTTTTTACTACATGAAAAATAATTACATACTAGTCCTTCAATAGAGTTGAAAATTCAGTCCTTTTTTTAAAAAACAAATTGAAAATAAATTCTCATTAACAAGAGAGAATATTTTTCAGTCTCAAGTGCATGATCTTCCTATCTCCTAATATGGCCAGATTATAGGGAAATGAAAGATGTCAACTTGGAAAACTTTCTGTTTTCTTTTTGATACCGATTCCCTTTCATCCAAACTGGTCATCCCAAGACAATTGCAAACATGTGAGGAGCTGTGGGAAAATAGGTATATGAATATACTCTTAGTGAAGTTGTGAAGTTGTTCATTCTTTGAAACAATTCAGAATTCTGCTCAAAATGTCACTAAATTGTCTATAAACTTTCATCAAGATATGCAACTTACTGAGCATATAGCCCCCCCCAAGATTTCAAAGTAAAAGGAAAAAAATTCTTTGTACAAAATGTTTAAAACAAAAAAATTGTCTTTTCATTATCATTTTGACTTGAAAACTAAGAGATATGCACCCATTGAAGCAGGAATAAAGTAATTTATGGTTTATGCATGTTATGGAATATTACTGAGTCATGAGAAATGACAAAATGGGTAGTTTCAGAGGAAAATAAAAAGTCTACTATGAATAGATATAGTCAAGTGAGGCAGAAGTATGAATAAAATTTATTCAATAACATTATAAAGTTGTTTATAGTGAACACCTTTTAATGAATAACTTCAAACTCTAATTAATGCAATGACAAAACAGAAGATGAAGAATTGACTAATGACATTCATTTTTGGATATGAGCAATGAAAGAATTCGCTTCTCTTTACTATGTATATTTGTTGTGGCTACTTTTCTTTTTTTGGTTTTAATTGTTTAATGGATATAGGAGAGAAAATAAATATTTGGTAATTGAAAAATAATATTAAAATATATACTTATTTATCTAGATCAAGAATTGTTCTCAGTATAAAAATCTACTTTTCTAAAAACTGGCAGGCAAACTATGGTCGATCAATAGATACGATATATCTTTCTTGAGGGAAGTGGTAAAATTTTTGATGCCCTTCCTCTCATGATACTGTGACTGAATGGAAAAGATATTAGACTTACTGAGAAAAAAATAGAGATAGTGATATCTGGAAAAGGAAGACACAAGAGAAATAAACAGCCACAATTGGCTATTGGCATGATATAGAAAGACTGACAGAACCAACTCAGGATATCAGTAAGTTCCAAGATAACCAGATAAAACCAACAGACAGCAGAGACTTATCTAAGTAGACAACCATGTCTTTCAGACAAAACTAACAGTTCCAGAGCTGTAGCGAAACCAGAAGATTTGAGGCCCTTGAACAACATCACACAAATCCAACTCATAACAAGAGAGTAGCTATGACATTTTTAAGATCCCTTCAATCCAAATCCACTAAATGCATTCAGTGAAGATAAACCTAGACATTTCCATTGTGGAAAGTTCAAAACCTATCTTATATCAGAAAGATAGAGTCATAAAAAATGTTCAAGGCACTAATATCATAAATAAGCTTAAAACGAAAGCTAAGTTCTCTTGAGCCATTAAACATGAAGGACAAGTCTTCATATCAGTATGATTGTAAAAAATAGGGCCAAATCATATCATGGTTTAATTAAGAAAAGGAAATTAAACTCTCCTGTGAGAAGAATGTGTTAATGAGAACATACTTTCACCTTTCCTATTCAGGTAGCCCAGGCAAGTGTACAGCCATTCAAAAGTCCCTTCTAAGTAATTTCAGAAAATGTCTTGACTTAGAATGGGCCCTGGGGTTTTGGTGTGGTAAGATGTAAAAATGTCACTGACTAGTCATAGAGCAGGGCTCTATCCAGGACACAGTAAAAGAATTGTTAAAAAATTGACCCAGTGCTCTACTTTGGCAGATAAGTTGAAATATCATTTTTCATTATTTACAGCTATAGAGAAGGAATTTTTTTCAAACACAATCTCAACTCTGTTAAGAAATATTACCCTGAAATTGAGCAAGTCTGAACTTTTTAATAGGGCAGCTAGATGGCAAAATGGATAGAGTGCTGAGCCTGAAATTCAGTATGAAACAAATCTGGTCTTAGATATTTATTAGCTGTGTGTCCCTGGCCAAGTCCCTTAACTCTGTTTGTCTTAGTTTTCTCCTCTTTAAAATGAGCTGGAGAATGAAATAGCAAACTACTTCAGTATCTTTGACAAGAAATACTCAAATGGGGTCAAAAAGAGTCAGATATGACAACAACAACAGTGAATTTTTTAGCTGTATTTTTGAGAAGGCAAAAAAATCAAGTGTGGGTGATACAAAGTCCATTGGGGGAGGGAGTTACATTAGAAAACCAATAAAGGTTTGCAAAGTTGAGAAATAAAGCTGTGCAGAATCAAATTCTTTGTCAAATTTTGAATACCCTACTCAGACCACTCACCTATCAGCTGTTCCTCACACATGATACTTTATTTTCCATCTCCATGCATTTGTACAAGCTGTCCCCCATGGCTGGAATGTTCTCTCTGCTTGCTTTCATTTCTTGGAACCTGATTTTCTTCAAGACTTAGCTCAAAATTCTCTTTCAGTAGGAGACTTTTCTTGGATATGCAAGCTACTGGTTCCTTGCCCCTAAGGTTAATTTATTTCTACTTTTTAAATATGTTACATATACCTGAATATGTAAATGATATCTACCTTGTTAGAATGTAAGCTCCTTGAGGGAAAGGATTACTTTATTTTTGTCTTTATATTTCCAGTTACTGGCATAGGTGCTTAATAAATGCTTGTTGATTTAATTAATGAGCATAGATTAAAAACATAAGATGATCAAATACATAGCATTCAAGGATGCTTACTCTTAGGGTAAAGGAGAATGGAGAAGTAAAGAAAGAATAATCAGAAATATGAAAAGAAAGGAAGTAGAGGTATCCCTTTCACATTATGGAGTTAGGGGTTCAATGCCCCTGTGATTTGGAAAATCAGCATATTTTTTTTTTACTTTTGCATTCTTTTTTCAAACTAACTTTTTACTTATTTTAACTTTAAAAAAGAAATTTTGTACATTTATAGTACTAAAAGATAAAACATATTATATAATGCTATACATATACTTTATGCATTTCTGAGTTTCTGATCTTTTTCTGTGTCATCTATTGGCCTTCATGTGTTAGTTTGTGACTTCTGTAAACCTCCCCTAACATTCTTATTTAATTTCTTATGCTGACCTGAGATATATTGAAACCATGATGGGGAAAGTCACTGTCATGATGTGGAAGGAATACCTCTATAATGTCACTGAAAGTAAGAAACAAGAAAGTAATGTCTAAAGTTTCAGTGAACATAAGCAGGATGAAAGATGAGATTCTTGAGGAAACAGTTGTATTAAGGTGTTGTTAAGTCAAATAACCAAGATCATGGAATCAGGAGGTGTAGAGTTAGTAGAGGCAGCCAATAGAGAGCAAACTCATTGAAGGTAGAGATTGTGCATTATACTTCCCTTTGAGTCACTCAGATCATTTCTGATAGGTACACAGAAAATTCTCCTTAAATTAAATAAGTCAGTTAGAACAATCCAGAAGTCTAATCAATCTAACAATATTGAGATTCTTTGAGTTCTGGTTTCTAGCAGGCATTGGAAAAGAAAAAAAAAATAGGCTACCTCAGAATCAGCCTAAGCAAAATATAAGTATGCTGTATGCAGAGCAATTTTCCAATTTTCCCAATTAGCTTATTAAGTAAATAATCTCATGATGAGGAGAGATCATAGATCTAAGGAAGAACAGTAGGCAGCATTAGCCCATGGGCACTCCTCTTTCCACAATAGCCTCAACCCTTCTCAGGGACACAGCTAAAGGCTTGGCTCCTATGCTGAGATGTCCTGGAACTGTCCAATCCAGTAATGGCATCAATAAGGAACCTTCAGAATGATGACTACTTGCTTGGGAATCTAATAGTTTCAACCTCAAGGAGGTAATTCTTGTACTCATGGATTGTTACCCAAACTATTCAGGATAGAGAACCCTGAATATGGCAGAGATTTGTACTGGAGGAGAAAGCCCTGGAGTTTGTAGCATTATATTCCCAAAGCATTGTGCATGGAATCAGTACATCTAGCCTCAAATCTCAGTCATACAATCATAGGATCATAGATTTAGAACTGGGAAGGAATGTGGGGGTTGATCAATGCCATCACTTTACAAATGAGAAAAATGATACATAAAGAGATGAAATGACTTGCCTAAGATCACCTAGGTAGTAAGTGGCAGAATCATGATTTGAACCCACATCTCCAAATTCAAATGCACAACCCTTTCTAGCCATATTGCAGCACATCTGAACTAGATCCTAGTACATAGGTATTTAATAAATGTTCATTGATTTTTTCTTAATTTATTTTATTCTGAATTACATGTGAAAATTTTAACTTTTAAAAAAATCTCAAGTTCAAAATTCTCTCTCCTTCCCTTCACCCCAAGCAATTTAGTATAGATTATACAAATGCAGTCATGTAATACATGTTTCCATATTAGTCATGCTGCAAAAGAAAATACAGACCAAAAAAAAAAAGAAGAAAGAAAGCAAAAAAAGAAATCTGCTTTGATCTACATCCAGACTTCATTAGTTCTTTCACTGAAATTGGATAGCAGTTTTCATCATAAGACCTTCAGAATTGTCTTGAATCATTGTACTGCTGAATCATTTGCAGTTGATCATTATACAATATTTCTGTTATTGTGTTCTCCTGGTTCTGCTCACTTCAGTTTGCATCCATTCATATAAGTTTTCATAGGTTTGTTTTTTCTGAAAGTATCCTACACATCATTTTTATAGCATAATAGTATTCCATCACAATCATATACCACAGTTTGTTAGGTCATTCCTCAGTTGATGGGCATCTCCTCAATTTCCAATTCTTTGCCTCCACAAAAGGAGCTGTTATAATTATTTTTGTACATTTAAGTCATTTTCCTTTTTCTTTGAGCTCTTTGAGATACAGACATTGGAGCTCATTAGGCACTGTTTTCCAGAATGGTTTAATCAATTTACAACTCTACTAATAATGTACTAGTGTTCCATTTTTTCCGCATCTCCCCCAACATTTGTCATTCCTATTTTTCATAGTAGCCAATCTGATAGGTATGAGGTGGTATCTTAGAGTGGAGAGGTCCTATCTCTGACTGGCTTCTATGCTTAAGAGGTAAACAGAGAGGCCAGTCCAAGCCTTGAAAAGCTGAGTGATCACATACCTCAGTCATTTGGGGTTAGAAGAGGTTTCCTTTCTGAATCTAAAAAAATTTTGTTTTGCCAAAAATAGACATTTATAAATTAATTGTAAAAAATAGAGCATAATAGTAATTTTCTTCACTTCTAATCTTGGTAGAATTATTTTAAATACTTATTAATTGATCTTTAGTGTACTAAAAACCATTCCTACCAATTTTGCTTTGCCTTAGAGTCCCAGTCAATGGTGAGAATTAAGGAAGTGGGAAAAACAATTTCATACCTCTCCTTTCTAATATTCCTACTCTATACTCTCATTATGATTGCAATTGACAGTGGTGGTGGGAGAATATCTATAGGTTACATATGGCTTGCTATACCCTGGTATAGAAGCTCTCTAAGAACCAATCCACTTCTCATAGTTCCTAGATTTTAATCTCATCATAGCTCTTTCTCATCTTATCAATGAGTTTAGGAAAATAAGATCAAGGACTAGAAGGAAAAGAAGAAAGAAAAAGACATTTATTAAGTGCTTATTATGTGCCAGGCATTGTGCTAAGCATTTTACAAATATTATTTCATGTAATCCTCACTGCAACCCTGTGATGTAGGAGCTATTATTATCATCCCTTCTCCTTTACAATCTCTTCCCTTAGTCTAGGTTCCCTTTTCAGAAACAAACTCCCTTATTCCTCAGGAGATGTTTCTATTCTTTGAGTCTTTGAACTTTGAACCTTCTCCTGGAATATCATACTAAGAACTTCTGAGGTTGTTCTCAATCTCTAGGACTGGAGGCTAAGGTAGAACTGATGAATTTTGTTTTGACTGCATATGGAATTCTTTTTTGAAGTTTGGCCCTATTCTTTATTTTTTTAAGTTTCATTTTAAAATTATTAATAGAATTTGCTTCCAAGTATGTGGCCTCTCTCTACTTCCCCCACATGATAGAAGGGACCATTTGGCAAACAGATATGTATATGTAGATTGTGTATTTCCATCTTTCAGTTCAATATCTGGAGGTAAACATACACAACTTATTCTTCCAATATTGTCTATAGTTGTATGTATTCTACTCATTTCATCTTCATTATTTCATTTAGTTCTTTTCAAGTGTTTTTTCCTGATGAATCTGCTTATCATTGTGTATGGCAGAATAGTATTCTATTACAATCATACACCACAATTTCTTTAGCCACTCTCCATGGATGAATATCTCTTCATTTTCCAGTTCTTTACCACCATAAAGAGAGCTGCTATAAATATTTTGTAATATATAGATTATTTTTCTTTTTCTCTAATCTCCTTGTGAAACAGACCAGGTTATGAACAGTTTTATAACTCTCTGGGCATAATTCTAAATTTCTCTCCAAAATGGCTGGATCGGTTCACAGTTTCACCAATAATGTATGTGTCCCCATTTTCCACATCCCTCCAACATTTGTCATTTTGCCCCTTTGTCTCTTTAGCCAATCTGATGGGTGTGAGAAGATATCTCAGAATTGTTTTGGTTTGCATTTCTCTAATCAGTAGTGACAGAGCATTCTTTCATATGCCTATATAGGGTTTTGATTTCATTACCTGAAAATTGTCTGTTTATACATTTTGTCCATTTATCAACTGGAGGATAGCTCTTAGTTACATAAACTTGACAAAGTTCTCTATATATTTTAGATATGAAACCTCTATCTGAGAAACTCTCTATGAAAAATTTTCACCAAATTTCTACCTGTCTTCTAATCTTGGCAAAATTTGTTTTATTTGTGCAGAAAATTTTCAATTTAATGTGCTTAAAATTAGCCATTTTATAACCCACAATGCATATAGAGTTTTAATGTTAAGGAAGACAAGAGAAAGGGGAAAGTATGGGCCTTGACCTACAGGACCATACTGTTATCTAGGAAGGAGAGCATCTCTCAGGCAACAAAGACACACGGAGCCCTCAAGAGGTGTCCTAATGAAGGAAAACATATTTTCTTTGATCGAACTCCTTTCTCCACTTACAACCTAGCTTTAAGATAATGTGGGTAGCTCTCTTAGAATTCTTAAATTTATGGGATGTGGAAAAATGAGGATACTAACATACTGCTAGTGGAGCTTTGAACTGATATAACCATTTTGCAGAGCAATTTGGAGTTCCATTTAGAGAGTTATAAAATGGTGTATACCCTTAGACCTAGTAATACTATTTCTGGGTCTATTTCCTAAGAAGATCAGATGATAAGGAAAAGAATCTATATGTTCCAAAATATTTATAGCAGCTCACTTTGTGGTGGAAAAGAACTGGAAACTGAGTGGATGCCAATCAAAAAAAATTCCCATGTTCATGTGTGTACCTATTTCCTTTCAACACAGCTTTTGTAAGGTTCTCTCTTTATTACCTCTTCTTCCCAGAATGATGAGAAAGATTTGCCTACTCACTTTTTCCTACTCCTTGCTCTTTTTCTTATTGTTGTCATTGTTGTCCCTGTTGTTTTGGATTAGATCTGTAATTTTATTGGTTTAGAGAACTCTGGAATAGAAAACTTCTCTTATCAATATAGAATCCCACCTACTCTGACTTATGGTCTTAGAGTTATGAAACTTAGAAACTTATGCCTGTGGCCCTGAGAGGTCTAGGGATTTCCCACGAGTCATACAACCAATATCTCTGTCAGAGGCAGAACTCTAGATGGAAGCTGTTCTGCTTTTCCTGGTAAGTTTTCCATTCAAAGCAAGATTAAGAAGTAAAGAACATAATATTTCTTTCTCTCTCTCTCTCTCTCTTTGTCTGTCTGTCTGTCTCTCTATCTGTCTGTCTGTCTGTCTCTTCCTAACTCCCATTGGTTGACTTTTAGACCTAAAAACATTTGTTTTTAATGAAGAAAAAGTAATTCTACCACTCCTACAGTCTGACTGATTTTAAGTCTTTAACATTTCAGACCTGGAGGTCAACACACACATGATGTATTTTATTATTTGTATTATATATACATATACACATTTGTATATATGCATGTATGGCATGGTTCAAAGGATCCAGAATAGGTAAGAAAGGAGTCATGAGAAGCTAGTTTTCTTTATTCAATTCAATTCCATGTTTACTGATTGCCTATTTATTTATTTTACAAATCACTGTGCAAGCTGCCGAGGAGGAATAAAAATGAAATATGTTTTAAACTAATTTTAAAACGTTATTTCTTCCCTCAAGGAAATTCCAGTCTAGTAATTTCTAACCTTAACTCCTCCCTAATTGCTATTAAGTCCCATGCTAGGAATACCAGATAATGTTCTACTCACCAACATGGAGCTACATCTCTTATTCTGTATTAAGGCCCTTCCATCTTCTTTTTTAACCTTGCTGTCTACTCATCTGATTGTATTAACTATATAATAATCAATTGGCTAAGAATTCTCTCATTTCCTTAGTTGATAGGAAGTGACAAACTAAGCCATGAACAATGACATGAACACCCATTGCCATGGGACATAAAATATCAGACCAAAGATTTAGGAATCTGTTGACTCTTTAATACTAAGTTCACAAAAATGGTTTATGTTATTCTCTCCAGGAAAATGGTATAGAATATAGGTAAATGTTGTTATTATTATTCAAAATAATGTCAGTTACATCACTTGAAGGTTTATAATGATTTTCATCATAACCACTCTGTGAGATATATAATGTAAGAATTATCATTCCATTTTAAAAATTAGGAAACTTAGGTTCAAATCTGGCCTCAGACAGTTCCCAGCTGTGTGACCCTGGGCAAGTCACTTGACCCCCATTGCCTAGCCCTTACCACTCTTCTACCTTGGAGCCAATACACAGTATTGACTCCAAGATGGAAGGTAAGGGTTTTAAAAAAAATAATAACAGAGGGGTATCTTGGTGGCTCAATAGATTGAGAGTCAGGCCTAAAGATGGGAGGTCCTAAGTTCAAATCTAGCCTCAGACCCTTCCCAGCTGTGTGACCCTGGACAAGTCACTTAACCCCCATTGCCTAGTCCTTACCACTCTTCTACCTTGGAGCCAATACACAGTATTGACTACAAGATGGAAGGTAAGGGTTTCTGAAAAATAAATAAATAAAATAAAAATTAGGAAACTGATACTTGGGTGTCAAATGATTTGTCCACAATCACATAGTAAATATTCAATCCAGTATTCAAATTCAGGCCTTTTGACTTCAAGTCCTCTCCACTTTCTTCTACATCCATTAAGCATCATTATCTCCAAGTAGTAGCCATTATTTGCCTTGCCACAATATTGACATTCCTTAATAAAGATCATGCTGTAAATGTCGTGGGCCAGCCTGAAAAGATGTTCTCTAGTGTGCGGCAAGTAGACTATCTTCTGACATCGTGCCAAACTCACAGAGATCTCAGGATAGGGGTTTCCTTCCCACAGCCCGGCACAGGGCATCTTTGACTTCCTTGTTCCTCAGAGTATACACAACAGGGTTCAGCAGTGGAGTGAAAACAGTGTAAGTCACTGAAATCAGTTGATCCTGATCCCTGGTGTTTTCTGACTTGGGCTTGAGGTAAGCAATAGAAGCACATCCATAATGAATAATTACGACAGTGATGTGAGAGGCACACGTAGCAAAGGCCTTCTGCCGCCCCTCTGCAGAAGCAATCTTTAATATTGTGGCAATAATGAGGACGTAGGAGATGAAGACCAAACCCATGGGCACCACAATCACCAGTGAACTAATGATCAAGTTGATGATGTCATGGATAGTGGTGTCAGCACAGGACAGTTTCATCACTTGGAGGATGTCACAGAAGTAATGAGGCACCTTCGTTTCACAAAAAGACAGCCTGAACACAGATGCAATCTGAACTGTTGCCACGGTAAGACCAATGCTACACGCGCCACATAGGAGTTTGGCACACATCTTTTTGTCCATGATTACTGTGTACCGCAGTGGGTTACAGATGGCTACATAACGGTCATATCCCATTGCCGTGAGCAGAAAGCAGTTGTTGATGGCTAAGGTGATAAAGAAAAACATCTGAGTAGCACAGCCTGCTTTGGAGATGGGTTGATTCAGACCAGTGAGGCTAGCCAGCATCCGCGGCACAATTACCAATGTATATAATGTCTCAGAAATGGACAGCATACTTAGGAAGAAGTACATAGGAGTATGGAGGTGACGGTCCATGCTGATGATGGTCACAATAATCGTATTACCTGCAAGGGTTAAGATGTACAGAGCAAGGAACACCACAAAAAGAACAATTTGGTGCTCCTGAAAACTGGAGAACCCTTGAAAAATAAACTCATTCACCTCTGAGTAGTTTTCTCTCTTCATTGGGTCTGAAAAAATAGAGATACAGATTTAGTCAGTTGGTCATAGAATATAAAAAGAGAACTTTGTGCTGGTAGAAACATAAACAATCCTCAAATGCTCCTTGTTTGACTGGGGAAAGAGAATACACATGTAGAAAAAATGGCAGCACAACCAGGAGAAATAGTTATATTGAATTTCATATTGATTTTTTTAAAAATTGTGCTGGGGAATAAATATAGTGATTAGAATCATAAGTAAACGTTATTGGGAATTGTAGTCCTAGGAAAAGGGAGGTACATTGGGAAATGTATCCTGTGAAGAAAGGGTAATGCTCTTAAGGTAGTTTTGCTTTGGAAAATGGAAGAACAAAAGAGTGAATAGTAAAGTCTGTCAAATTCTTCTTGGTTTCACCCCTTCCTCATATATCCATAGATGCAACCTTCAACTGGGTCTTTCTCCATGATAAAAGCCCTTTATAAGTCTATAGCTTTTGTTTTTCCCATTGTCTTTATTTTTTTTTAATTCAGAAGATATCCTAGAGCTGGAAATGATGCTAGATATTATTTAATTCAATACCTTCATTTTCAAATGAGAAAACAGAGGTTCAGAAGGGTAGGATTACTTGCTCAAGTCATATACATGCTTAATAAGCTTCTCTCATCTCTTATTACAATCAAGACTCTACTTGAGCCACCCAAAGTTACTCACTGTTCTCTACTCAACTTCCGTTCATTGCTTCTTTGGAGCAATAATGCCATCTACATAATTCCCTGCCCTCAGACCACCATATTGCACCAAGTCATGGCCCAACCCTCTTTAAAAGTGCGCTGAATCCTCTATTTCTTTAGACTAATCCTACTCATCACTCCAAATATTTTCAGTAGCTACCAAGTATTTATACAGTGGCGGTATATAGGCTGTATTGGCAAGATGGGGTTGGGTATATCGGGGTTTATCGATTATAGAACAGGCTCCTCTAGGTGGGTTTAGGGCACCGCCAAGTCCTTTGAGTTTTAAGCAGTAGCTAGTAGTTCAGCAAAGTGAAAAGAGTACCTGGGCTGGTATCAAAAGGATCCATATTCAAATCCTCTACTTGACATTTACTACCTGTGTGATGCTGGGCAAATCACTTGGCTGTCTGATCCTTAGTGTCCTTATCTGCAAAATTAGGATGCTGGGTTAGAAAACCTCTAGAACTCTTTTAGTTTTAAATCTGTGATCCTCTGATATCTTTCTGAGATAGGCAGCAGTGGGTTCTCTCTGTAGTTGCAGATTTCTCTGAATGATGTCTTAGTGTATACAATCATAGTTCTCTCATCTCATTAAATGGTGAGGTCCCTGAAGGATTTATGCACTCATAACACTAGTAGAGAGCTCTATAAGAAGGGTGACCTCAGGGGCATTGCTTTTAATATCCATTGTTCCCCTCCACCTTAGAAAGGAAATGAGATTAAAAAAGTATGCAAGGTGGCCCACTGGAGCAGAGCTCTGACTTTAAAAGAGAGGGCATTGAGGCAGAGTCCATAAGGACTCTTCCCTAATCAAAAGCACCTTGCTTATGAAAAGCAAGAAAAGATGACAGTAGGATAAAGAGGAGAGTATTGGATGTGTAGTCAAGAGACCTGGTTTTAGATCCTAACTGACATTTATTACCTAATCATGGGTAAGCCATTTAAGTAAGTTCTTTGCACATCTATTTTCTCATTTATAATACAAGTAATATTATTTGCCCTACAAACTACAAAAGACTGCAGCTAAGATGGTTCATTGTAAACTTTAGAGAATTCCAAAAATGAGAACTGTTTTCAAGAATTAAAAAATGGCCAAAAAAAGTCAATTTGAAATTTTGCTGAGGATATTGGCATATTGCCTCTATGAATGAATGTTAACAATGGGTCCTTTGTCAGAAGCAGCATTAGGCAAGGTTGAAAGACTGAGGAGGAGAGGACAACTGATGAAATTATTTTACTTGGAGAATGAAGGCCTAAAGAAGAGATAAATGGCATTCTTCAAGTCTCTAAAAAAGAAATTTTGTGAAGAATTTCTTCTAAAAATAGGCCAAGAGAATATTAACTTTTATTGTGGCAGAAAGCATTTAAGATAGCTATAAGTGCTTTCTATTGATGGCCAGTATGAAGTGGGATACTAATTGAGATAGATTGGGGGAATTTCTGTCAATGAAGATTTTTCATCAAATTAAAGAAGTCATTAAGAGAAGATTAAATGAAACTTTGCAAGGAGACTAGGTGGTAGAGTATACTACAGAGTGTTGGTCTTGGAGTCTGCAAGACCCAAATTTGAATCCTGTCTTACACATTTACTAGCAATATGACTCTGGGCATATTCTCTATGCCTCAGTTTCATCACTGAAAAGTTGGTGATAATAATACTACCTACCTTTCAGGGCTATTTTTAAGGATCAAATGAGATAATACAAATAAAGCACTTTGTGAATCTTAAAACTCTAAATGAATACTTATTAATATGGTAATAAGGAGGATAAGGAGGAGCTTATTTCTAAGCTCTCTATTCTGTGGTGCATTATTAAACAAGAGTCACTAAGAAAACTATCCTTGAACTAAAGGGAAGGGGGGAGATGAAGAAGAAAAAAAAGAAAGGCCCCAAGTCAAAAGAAAGGAGATTGGGTGTGTCAGGACATTGTATGACAGGATCATTAGATTATGGGATCATAGATCTAGAGCTCAAAGGTTTTTCAAACAGGAGTCATCTAGTCAAACGCTCTTCATTTTTTTTTAAACCCTTACCTTCTGTCTTGGAATCAATACTGTGTATTGGTTCCAAGGCAGAAGAGTGGTAAGGGCTAGGCAATGGGAGTCAAGTGAATTGCCCAGGGTCACACAGCTGGGAAGTGTCTGAGGTCAGATTTGAACCCAGGACTCTAGGTCTGGCTCTCAATCCACTGAGCCACCCAGCTGCCCTCTAACGCTCTTCATTTTATCAATGTGAGAACAGAGACCAAGGGATTCCAAGTGGTTTACTTGAGATCACATAGGTAATAAGCATCTGCAACCTCTCTCCCTAACAATCCCAAAACACACTGACCCAAGAAGATAGCAAAGTCACAGTGATATGTGACTTCACTGAGGTACTTGGATCTACGCTGCTTTCTTTGGATCCTGGATCTCCCCATATTTTAATCATGTGAAGGAAACATCTAATAAAAATACTAACTCCCTTTGTCTTCAGTTCTAGATTCTGCCCAGGAATAAAAAAGAGTCTTCCTGAACTCAGAACTCCCTTCAGAAGGCAATTATCTCTAGATTGGTAAAGAGAGGCCATCTTCCATTAGAGAGTGATAATCTCTGTGGTAAAGATGCTTATATCATTTACTTCACACTATGAGCAGCAAAGATGGTATCCTACCATTTGTGAACTGCTTAAGTTACTGCTTATCTCTCTGACAGCTTTAAATATATATATGTATATATATATATATATATATATATTTGTCATATCTAATGTATAACCATAGCAAGACTGGCATGAAAAGGTATGAAATCAACATGGCAAATTCATCTCTGGAAACTATGGCTGAGAAATGGGCAGAACCTTTAAAAATTGGGATCCTATTCTTTACTCATTTTTGCCAATGATTGCTTATTTCCATTGGCCTACATCAAAGGGAAGGAAACAGATAAGTCCCCAAACAGAAAAATTTAGGAGGAACTGAAATAGCTGTTACCTATTCAGAGGAGGACAAGTTAAAGGGTCCAGTTTCCAAGCAAACCTGATAGGAGAAATTTAAAATTAAATCCAAGGAAAGATCAGCTCTCCTGGGTGCCAGAGTGCGCCTCCAGCTACAAATGTGAAATGAGAGGTCCAGGCCATTGGCTCTTGTAACTTGGAAGTTTCATAAGGGAGAGATGGAGCCTTTTCAAACCTGAATTGCAAGCATCTTTGGTTGGTTGGCCTCCAGATGAGGATCAGATCTGTCTGTCCCAAAGCTCTAGGGAACATTCCCTAGAGTATCTGTCACACAGGGGCAAAAAGGGGCTGACTCTCCATCTCTGGAGGTCTCATTAATAATATGAGAGGAAAGCTGTTTACATTTATTTTATTATTATCGTGGTGGTTTTGATTTAGGAAATTAGTCTCACCTTAGAAAATGAGAAATCATAGTATAGTTGATAGCCTAGAATCTAGATGAGGTTTAGGTTCAAGTCCTGTCTTTGATATATACTGGCCACTTAATTTCTCAGTGCTCCAGTCTAGTATCTAAGAATACATTTCAGAGAATATACTGATCTGAACTGGAAGAAAGATTTTCCACACCAAAAGTTCCTCATGCCAAAAAAATCACACATCTATTCCATGTAGAAGTTTTTACTCTAAACAAATACAGTACAAATGCAGAAGACACACGCTAAGGGAATTTCAACTGCTCTAACTTTCAGCCTTGATGTATCTAAGACCTAGTCTCTTAGTATGTTGTCACACCCAGAAGATAAAAGATTCAATACAATAATACAATATACAATACAAAATACAATAACAAAACATTCATGTATATCATATTTGTAGATGCCAAAAATTAATAATAAATTTATATAATTATAAATTAATAAATTATAAATTACATAATAAAATTAATATATGGGATGACAAAGAATTGTAATAGGCTAGAATGATAGTCCCAATTAAATAAGATTCCATTTAATAAGGATAAATTCAAAGTTCTACACTTGAATTAAAAAAATACACACAAGTAGAGGATGTCTATAAACGAATTCATATAAAACAAACAAACTCTGATGCTGCCAAGAGTAAACAAAAAAATAAATGAATATTTCAAAGAATATATAAAATAAAATAATCAGTACTGGAAAATGAAGAAACAGATATCTCAAATATCCCAGAATAAAACAGAATAAAATGAAGGAAACCATATTTTTTAACCTTCAAAGGGAAAAAAGAATCTAGATATAAATAGACTTGTAAGTGAACTTTATCAAATATGTAAAGAGATGATAATTCTCCTGCTATTAAAATTGATTTGAAAAATAAAGAAGATAATTTTATATAAAACTATTTTTATGATATAAATATGGTCTAGATACCCAAACCAGAAAGAGAGAAATTAGAGAAAGAGCTATTGTCCAATACCACTAAAAATATTCATGACATTTTCCATTTTAAAAAAATTCCAAAAAGACTATTTTGGTGTTGTTGGAGGGGATACAACTTGTAATTTCATTGATAGATGGAACTTCCAGTAAGGAAGCAAACTCCTACCAATGAAGAACAGCAATTACTTTACAATTATAGTTAGAAAAAGGTTATGAATATGCACGGAAATATGCTGAGAGTTTAGCTGAAGGTCATATAGCCAGAATGTCAGAAGTGTGACTTGTACTAAGACCTTTCCATCTTCAGGGTTAGTTTCTATCTAGTCAAATATACTCCACAAAATTATTGCATTGAACCACAATAATTCCAAAAGACTTGTAATGAAAAATTATATCCATATCCAGAGGGAGAACTGATGAATGCTGAGTACAGATTAAAGCATTTTTTTTACTTTATTTTTTTCTTTTTATTCATGCAACATGGCCAATATGGAAATACGTTTTGCATGACTTCATATTTATACTGGGAAGCATATTGCTTGTCTTATCAATATGTGGAGAAGATGTTGGAGGGAGGGAGAGAATTTGAAACCAAAATTAAAAAAAATAATTGGTACTATCCAAAAACAATTTTTCTTTTTGATAAAATTGAACTTATACCAAGCATCTTTCAATATAGGGTAAAACAACTAGTGTAATCATGTATTAACAAAAATATAATGGTACCAAAAATATTAAAGAAAAATACCTATTTTGTAATTTGGAAATGGTTATTGTAGCAATAAATTGTCAAATAAGAACTGAAACAGTATAGTTTGCCAAAGAAGAGGAAAAAATATTCCTACATTCAGACAATATGATGATTAACTAAGAAAATGCTAGGAAATCAATAGAAAAAACCCAGAGGTAATAATTCCAGTAAAATAATGTGATATAAAATAAAGGGAAAAGGCCAATATGACAGAATAAAGGCAGGAATTCACCCGAGCTCTCCCAAATTTCTCTCTAAATAATTTTAAATTAATGCCTCAAAATGAATTCTTGAGTAGCAGAACCAACAAAAGATCAGAGTGAAACAATTTTCTATCCAAGATAACTTAGAAAGTTGAAAGGAAATTTCTGTCTCACTAGGAAGAGAGCAAAGAACAGTGGGATGCAGCATAAGCCAGTAGCAGGCCTTGGAGGTAAGTTTACCTATAGCAGTGGCTTCCAAAGCACTTGGTCCATAAGTGGCAAGGGCAGGCAACTGGTCAGAAGGAGATTACAGGCAACCTTTTGCTGGCTCTGGGTGCAGAATTCTGTTGCATTGCAATATGTCATTTAAGGGGGCAGTCCACAAGATGACAAGGAGCACTAGCACTTTTGGTCACAGAGGAATGGGTAGCCTGGTCACAGTTCAAGGGTGGAAAAGAATGCTTATGGTCACTTAGAGACAAAAGCGCAGACCAGAAGAGCAGTGACCATTCCATTCCTTAGATCATATCACCTTGGAATAACCAAAATCTTACTAACTGAACATAGCAGCATGAAAAATCTGAAACTTGGGAGAGTGCCCTCCTCCATCCTGGGAAGAAACCTCAAATTCAATATAAAGGTAAAAGGAAGAAATAGGCTGGAAAATGAGAAAATAATAAAAATAACCTACGGTGAAAGGGAAGACAAAGACACAAACTTAGAAGGAAAGAAGGATGTCAAAACAGCTACATGCAAAGTCTAAAAGAAAAATGTGAATTGGTCATAGACCCAAAACAATTTACTAGAAGAGTTTAAAATAATTTTAAAAATAAAATAAAATAAGTAGAGGGAAATTTTGGAAAAGGAATAAGCGATATAAGAAAATTATGAAGGCAGAGTCAATACTTTGGTAAGAGAGGCACAAAAAGTAATGAAAAAAAATCCTTAAAAACAGAATTGGTCAAATAATGAAAGAAGCACCAAAATCCATTGAAGAGAACTCTTAAAAAAATAAAATTATCCAAATGGAGAAGGAAGTACAAAAGCTCCCTCAAGAAAAGTATAACTTAAAAATTAGGATTGGGTAATTGGAATCTTATGAGAATAAAGAGACAGTAAAACCAAATCAAAAGAATGTAAAAATAAAAGAAAATATTAAATAATTTCAGAGTAAAAACAACTAACCTGGAAAATAGGTGGAGGAGAGTTAATGAAGAATTATTGGACTACCTGAAAATCAAGATTTAAAAAGAGTCTAGACATCATATTTCAAGAAATTATCAAAGAAACCTGCCCTGATATTCTAGGTCCAAATGATAAAATAGAAATTGAAACAATCCACTGATCATTTCCTTAAAGGAATTTCAAATTGAAATTTCAAATTGGTTCTCTATTCTATCAGCAACCCCTTCTCTTATCCTCTCCCTTCTTACTTCCTTTAGTGTAAGATGAATTTCTATACTCTCTCACTTTCTTCACAATCCCAAAGACTTCTAAATTACCTCCATAGTTCCTTCTACTATTGCTCCTTCTCCAGTCACCTGTCTAATTTTCCTTCACAACTATATCCCATGAAAATTAGAAGTAGACATTTAAATTGATGCAGAATAAAGAAATCAATACCATCTAAATAAATATCATTATAATTTTAATCATGTAAATGAATACAAAAATAAAAGGCAAAAAAGTTCATGACAAACACAAAGAATAAAACTGGTGTTTAACTACATACCTTTCTTTAAACAAATGTTAAACAATATATCATGTAAAGTACATATAGCAAGGAGTGAATAAAGGGTCAGCTTTTGGAGTCAGGAAAATCTTGTTTCTAGACCTTTTTCTGACAAAAGCTGGCTGTGTACCTCTTTACAAGTGAGCACTCAATGCCCTCAGAAAACACTTTAAGACTATGTTACAACAGATCAATTGCTAATCTGCTTTGGTAGAGAAGTTTCAGCATTGAAAGTTATCTTTGCCAATAAAACCCCAAACAGACACAAAATAAACAGATAGACATTTGTTGTTAAGTAACTGATATGTGAGAACAAACTAATGATTTAAACAAGTTTTAAAAGGGGGAGGTAGCGAGTGATTCATGGGTCATAAAACACTGTAATCTCACCAATGTCATGTGGCAGCTGAAAACATCATGAAATTTTATAATGTATTGATAAAAGTACAGTTTATAGAATGGAGGAGATACCACTCCAGTTCACTCCACTCCATCAGTCCACAGCTGGATCTTTGGATAATAGACTTAGAGCTAGAAGGGACCTCAATGCTATTTTTTTTTAATAGATGAGGGAATTGAAACCCACAGAGAAATAACTGAAATGAGGTGATAAATTTAGGGTGTAATAATATTGAAACTTGAATCCCAGACATCTGACTCCACATCTAGCATTCTTTTCTTTGGACCCTACTGTAGTAATCTGTCCAATTCAGGACACAGAATTTTTCGAAGCAGATGGAAACAGCATGAATGCTTCTTGAGGAGGAATAAGATATGGTGAGGAAATCTAAAACCCTACTATATAAAAATTAACTGAAGGGCTGGGGGGTATTTACTTTGTCATTGAAAAGATCAAGATGATTTGAGTAAAAGTGTAGGTTGGTATCAGGAAGACTTGAATACAAATTCAGCCTCTAATACTAGTTCTATATGATCCTGGGTAAACTACTTAAACTTTCTTGGCCTCATTTTCTACACCTGTGAAGTGGGAATAATAGAACCTACTTCAAAGTATTGCTCAGGTCAAATATAGTCCCATAACCCTGGGGAAGTCTCAGTTCCCTTGACTTGTCAGAAAGACCTGAGTTCAAATCTTACCTCTAACATTAGCTGTTTAACCCTGGGTAAAATTTCTTAATCTTAATTATTAGATTCAGTTTCCTTATTTGTAAACTAGGAATAATGGCACCTTCTTCACAGAGTTATGAGGATTTAAAATATGTACAATGCATTATAAATCTTAACATACTATGTAAATTCTAAATAGTAGTATTATAGGAGGCATGGTGAATATTTTAAATATTTGAAGGATTTTAATGTAAAATGACATTCAAGTTTTTCTGCTTGGTCCCAGAGGATGGAAATTGGACCGATGGCTAAAAACTAGAAGGAAACAGATTTTGACTCAATTTAAGAAAAAAAATATTCCTAACAAATAGTCCTATACAAAAGCAGAAGGAACTAAGGATGTCCCCATTGCTAGAGGTGTTAAACTAATGCAGGATGACCAAAAGTGGTGATGTCTAGAAGAAAGTTTGTGAATTAGGTATAAATTGGACTAGAAATCATTTGAGGTTTCTTGCATCTCTTAAAATCTCAGATCCTCGGCTATGGGAGAGGTGGTGGGGAGGGGGGAGGAAAAGAAAATGATTTTTGTTTCCAATGAATAATGTTTGGAAATGACCAAATAAAATAATGTTTAAAAATAAATAAATGAATAAATAAATATAATTTGAAAAAAATCTTGGATCCTATGAATGAGGGAGAAATATTTTTATGACTATAACATTTAATCTCTATGTAGCTCATGGCAGAGTGGGAAAAGGTGTGTGTTTGAAATTGGAGGACTGTTTTTGAATCTATTTGATTTTATGTGATTCGATTTAATTCAGCAAGAATATATTTATTCTTAATATAAAAAGGGATTGTAAAATATTGGGGTGCCTAGAAAAGGAAACAGTTCCTGCCATCAAAGAGCTTGTATTCGATGTGGGGTGGAGGATAGAGGTTACAATAAATTCACAGGTAATTAAAGACAAATTATATGTAGAGAGTGATGCAAAATAGTTTCAAGAGGGAGAGAGGGCTAAGAACTGGGGAGAGAGGCATGGAGGGAAAGAAGGAAAGGTGAGGAGATAAGAAAAAAACTTTGTAAATGTGATGTCACAGGATCTCTGATTTCAATGAAACTAGAGATACTCTAAGACAGATACAAAAATGCATTACTTTCTATATTTGGGAGATTGACTATTCATATACAAAAATGGGAAATAGAAATTAGAATGCCATGAATGGGGACCCTTGAAGACCATTTATTCTAACTATCTCATTTTTCAGAGAGACTTAGGCCTAGACAGGGCAAATGAAGGCAAATGAATTGTCATAACTTATTGCCTTTTTTCATAATGTTTCCAAATTCCCAACAGATAGTAATCATTGGGATTTGAGTTCAAGAAATTGTTAATTCTTGGGATTTCCTGCAATCATGCTCTCTTGTATTTTTTATCACATTTTGTTTATATATTTTAAAATAGTGAGTGACCTTATAACAGTAAATTATTTTTCTGTGATAGGAATATACTAAAGATTTCATGGATTTTCTATAACAATATATAACAATAAATGTGTTATTTATTATTATGAATAAATAAATTTTCACCACAATTTCAAACAAAGCTGGCAATGAACTGACTGATTTCCATCACCTTTCTTAAATAACTTCTAGCATCCTTTGCATTCCATTCATTATTATGATTATCTTAAATTTGTTTAAAAACAAGAAATATTATTTAGTATTATTTCTAAAAAAATTAACCAACATTGTCAGATGCCTACTTGTACTAGGCACTGTGTTAAACACTAGAACTATGGCCTGTACTGAGTATTCAAATACTAGAAAATTCCAGCAAACCTTATTGGATGATATCAACTGATATAACAATCAGATATTCTTAGAATATAACTCAAGAGATTTGAATAAAATATATTGAGCATAAACTTATTAATATTTATTTTGCTTGCAAGAACGACTCAATAGCAGACTCATGCTCAAACATATAACACAGCAACAGCTACAAGCAAAACTGATTAGATTATGACCACTTCTCTCTTGCATTCTTCTTAGTTCCCAGAAACATTGACCTTAATCTTGGACTCTACATGTCCTTGGTTCCTGTTCTTGCTTTTGACTTGATGTCAGTGAATTTCTTTGAAATAGTAATATCTCTATTTGGATTGCTAACTTTTAAGTCTCAGGAAACAAGAGATGGAGAGCATTGTGAGATGAAAAATGGATCATTCTGAGTATGTTAAATTGAAAAGTTCTGTACAAATAAAGCAAATGTTGCCAGGATTAGAAGGAAAGCAGAAAATTGGAGAAAAAATTTTCAGTCTCTCTGATAGAGGTCTCATATCTAAAATATAGAGAGAATGTTGTCAAATTTATGGGAATAAAAGCCATCCCCCAACTGATAAATGTGCAAAAGATATGAACAATTTTCAAATGAAGAATTTAAAGCCATATATAGGTATATGGAAAAATGCTCTAAATCAATACTAATTAGAGAAATGCAAACCAAAATAATTCTGAGGTGTCTCACTCCTAATGAACTGGCTAAAACAACAAAAGGGAAAAATGACAAGTGTTGGAGAGATGTGGAAAAGTGGGGACTCTAATATACCATTGGTGGAACTGTCAAACAATCCAGTCATTTTTGAGGGCAATTTGGAATCAGGCTGAAAGAGTTATAAAACTACATATACTCTTGGGTCTATTTCCCAAGGAGATAAGAAAAATAAAAGAAACCTTTATGTTCTAAAATATTTATAGCAGCTCTTTGTAGTGGCAGGAAGCTTAAAATCAGGAGAATGTCTATAAGTTGGTGAATGGGTAAATAAATTGTGGTATATGATTATGATGGAATACTACTGTGCCATAAAAAATGAGCAGATTAATTTTTTAAAAACTTGTGAAGAACTACATGATATAATGAAGAGTGAAACAAATAGAACCAAGAGGATATTATATACAGCTATAGATTTAATATTGGAGGAATAGCTTATGAATGTTCACCTCCAGAGAATGAACTGAAAAACGGAAATGTGAAAGACATAATCTCTCTCCTTCTCTATCTTTCTCTCTCTCTCCCCATATATGTGTATATGTACATATATATGTATATATATGCATATCTATGCATATTTGGGTTTTTTTGTAATAATGCCTTCTATGGTGTGGGGAGGGGAGAAAGTGGCTGAGATACTTGGAAATAAATTATATTAATAAGAAAAGTTCTTATTTTTATATATTATTATAATATTTCCCTCCAATTTTCCTACCATTGTTTCTTATGATTGGGATTTGGAAAAACATAAATTTCCAGGGAGGCCAACAACACTTTAAAATTCCAGGAAGTAGACAGAGAGAAAGAATGAAATAGAAGGCAGGGAGCATAGAAAAGGAGAAATGCACATCTTTGGGATGGGGCATAACGGTAATGGGATACTCAGAGGATACAGACCTAAAGATCGACAAGTAATGATGTATTAGGAGGAGGCAGAGGACAACTAGGCAATGGAATTCTAGGGCAAAGGAACATCATTTCTGCCCTTACTCTTACTTTTTGTTTGCATACTGAATCAAAACCCTGTTCAATCCACTCTAGTTACAGTTCTGCCCCACTAGAATGTGTTCTTGCCACAGAAAGACCACTGACTCTGAAGACATGACCTAGGTTTGAATCTTGGCTCTTAATCACTAGCTATATGACTTTAGACAAGTTATTTTCCCTCTGGGCTTTTATTTCCTCTGTAAAACAAGGGCTTTGAATAGAGTGATCTCTAATGGTTTTTCAAGATCACAGTCCTAAGATCAATGAAAGGAGGGACTATACCTTTTATCTTTGTAACTCCTTCAGAGTCTTGAACATGGTAAGTACTTAATGTCTTTTTTTTTTACTTTAATTAATCCTAAATATATATTCTGTCTCCTTCTCTATAGGATAGCATTCAACAAATAAATGATTATTTCCTTCACCTCACCCCCAAACACTCATGGCTATCTTCTCTCAGATAAGAAACAGCTCTGGCTGATCCCTTCATTCAAACTCTTGTCATGTGTGTGTGTGTGTGTGTGTGTGTGTGTGTGTGTGTGTGTGTGTGTGTGTGTGTTGAAGAGCTAAAATGAGGAGAAGGTGAATTTGTTCCTGTGGAAGGACAACCAAGAAATCTCACAATATTATCTATAGAAATGGAAGTAAACCAAGAAGCTATTGGTACCGAATTAGATCTGATACCAAAAGGACCACACTTCCTCTTTCTCTAAGTATTCTTGTTTACAGTTCCCTCTTTTCAGTCTCTGCAGGCTGCTCAGGAGGCTCATGTTCCAATGGGGAGGTCTGCATTCACCCCCAAACTGCTCTTGGTAATGCTACTGTTTTGGGGTAAGTAGAAGAAGCCTGAGAAATATTGGAAAGGAAACACAGAAATAAAGAGAAAGGTCCTTTACTGATATAGATGCCTAAGGAGGAATAGTGAGTTAGGGATCTTTTTGTAGAGAGCTCTGATCTCTCCTTGTGCATGTGGATTCTGATTTGACCACTGACTAGAAAGCAAGAAGAAGAAACAGAACTGAGCAAAGTCTAAGGAGAAAACTGAACTTAAGAAACTGACAATCCTAGTTCTTTCTTGATTCAAGATGTCCCTGCCAAGGCAGAAGTGGATGAGAGAGGAAAGAAACTTCTATAAAGAGATGGAATCTTTTGTTGTAAATCCCTGGAGAACACTGACTCTTTAAGGGACTGAAGGAATCCAGGTGAGAGATTCCCCACGCTGGCTTTTCAGAAATCCCACCCTTCTATGTGGAATCCAAATCTATGTGGAATGTCTAAAGCCAAGGGCTTCTAAAGAGACATTCCAATGCCTGTAGATTGAAAGAAGGCTGTGCTTTGCTTACATCCCTCTGACTTTTGGAAAGAGATTTTGGAGATATGGAGATATGATTTCGGTTGGGGTGACAGCTCTGATCAAGTAGGAAAAAGAATAATAATTAGGGTACTGAGTATTCCTCAAAGCTAATCACTACCTTCTGGTCTCTTATAGCTTCAAGTGGAAAGTCTATTGGTAAGTATTCTTTTTTTAAAATTTTATTTAGTCAATTTAGAACATTATTCCTTGGTTCCAAGAATCATATTCTTTCCCTCCATCTCCTCCCCCCAACCTCTTCCTGTAGCCAATGTGCAATTCCACTGGGTTTTACATGTGTCCTTGATCAGAACCCATTTCCATGTTGTTGATGTTTTCACTAGGATAATCATTTAGAATCTATGTTCCCAATCATATCCCCCTCAACCCATGTAATCAATCAGTTGCTTTTCTTCAGTGTTTCTACTCCCACAGTTTTTCTTCTGAATGTGGATAGTGTTCTTTCCCATAAATTCCTCCGAGTTGTTCAGGATCACTGCATTGCCACTAATGGAGAAGTCCATTACATTCAATTGTACCACAGTATATCAGTCTCTGTGTACAATGTTCTCCTGCTTCTGCTCCTAGCACTCTTCATCAACTGCTGGAGGCCATTACAGTTCACATGGAATTCCTCCACTTTATTATTCCTTTAGGCACAATAATATTCCATCACCAAGATATATCACAATTTGTTCAACAATTCCCCAATTGAATTCCAATTTTTTGCCACCACAAAGAGCACAGCCAAGAATATTCTTGTACAGGTCTTTTCCCTTATTATCTCTTTACATTATAAACCCAACAGTGCTATGACTGGATCAAAGGGCAAACAGTTCTTTATTGCCTTTTGGGCATAGTTCCAAATTGTCCTCCAGAATGACTGGATCAGTTCACAACTCTACCAGCAGTGCATTAATGTCCCAACTTTGCCACATCCCCACCAGCATTCATTACTTTCCTTTTCTGTCATGTTAGCCAATCTGCTAGGTGTGAGATGATTGTTTTGATTTGCATCTCTCTGATTATAAGAGATTTAGAACACCTTTTCATGTGCTTATTAATAGTTTTGATTTCCTTATCTGAAAATTCCCCATTCATGTCCCTTGCCCTTTTATCAATTGGAGAATGCCTTGATTTTTTGTACAATTGATTTAGCTCTTTGTAAATTTGAGTAATTAAACCTTTTTCAGAGGTTTTTGTTATGAAGATTGTTTCCCAGTTTGTTATTTCCCTTCTGATTTTGGTTGCATTGGTTTAATTTGTACAAAATCTTTTTAATTTAATTTAATGTAATCAAAATTATTTATTTTACATTTTTCCCAACTCTTGCTTGTTCTTAAAATCTTTACTTTCCCAAAGATCTGACGTGTATACTATTCTGTGTTCACCTAATTTACTTGTAGTTTCCTTCTTTATGTTCAAGTCATTCACCCATTCTGAGATTATCTTGGTGTAGGGTGTGAGATTTTGATCTAAACCCAATCACTCCCATACTGTCTTCTAATTTTCCCAGCAGTTCTTATCAAATAGTGGGTTTTGGTCCCAAAAGCTGGGATCTTTGGGCTTATCATAGACTGTCTTGTTGAGGTCACTTGGCCCAAGTCTATTCTACTGATCCTCCTTTCTGTCTCTTAGCCAGTACCATATTGTTTTGATGCCACTGCTTTATAATATAGTTTGAGATCTGGGACTGCAAGTCCTCCATCCTTTGCATTTTTTTTTCATGATTTCCCTGGATGGCCTTGATCTTTTGTTTTTCTCAATGAACTTTGTAACGGTTTTTTCTAATTCAGTAAAAAAGTTTTTGGTAGTTCGATGGGTATGGCACAGAATAAGTAAGTAAGTTTGGGTAGGATGGTCATTTTTATTATGTTAACTCATCCTACCCATGAGCACTTAATGTTTTTCCAATTGTTTAGATCTAGTTTTAATTGTGTAGAAAGTGTTTTGTAGTTGTGTTCATATAGTTCCTGTGTTTGTCTTGGCAAATAGAATCCTAAGTATTTTATATTGTCTAGGGTGATTTTAAATGAAATTTCTCTTTCTAATTCTTGCTGCTGAGATGTGTTGTGGATATATAGAAATGTTGATGACTCATGTGGGTTTATTTTGTATCCTGCAACTTTGCTAAAGTTGTTGATTATTTCCACTAGCTTTTTAGTTGATTCTCTAGGATTCTTTAAGTAGACCATCATATCATCTGCAAAGAGTGATAGCTTGGTCTCCTCATTGCCAATTTTAATACCTTCAATTTCTTTTTCTTCTCTAATTGCTATTGCTTGTCTTTCTGGTACAATGTTAAATGATAGAGGTGATAATGGGCATCCTTGTTTCACTTCTGATCTTATTAGGAATGCATTTAGTTTATCCCCATTGCAGATGATATTAGCTGATGGTTTTAGATATATACTGTTTATTATTTTTAGGAATGACCCTTCTATTCCTATGCTTTCTAGTGTTTTTAATAGGAATGGGTGTTGTATTTTATCAAAGGCTTTTTCTGCATCTAATGAGATAATCATGTGATTTTTGTTGGTTTGCTTGTTGATATGGTCAATTATGTGGATGGTTTTCCTAATATTGAACTAGCCCTGCATCCCTGGTATAAATCCTACTTGATCGTGGTGAATGACCCTTCTGATCACTTTCTGGAGTCTTTTTGCTAGTATCCTATTTAAGATTTTTTCATCTATGTTCATTAAAGATATTGGTGTATAGTTTTCTTTCTCTGTTTTTGACCTGCTTGGCTTTGGAATCAGTACCATATTTGTTTCATAAAAGGGATTTGTTAGAACTCCTTCTTTGCTTATTATGTCAAATAGTTTGTATAGTATTGGGATTAGCTGTTCTTTGAATGTTTGATAGAATTCACTTGTGAATCCATCAGGCCCTGGGGATTTTTTCTTAGGGAGTTCTTTGATGGCGTTTTCCATTTATTTTTCTGACATGGGATTATTTAAGAATTCTATTTCTTCTTCTGTTAATCTAGGCAATTTATATTTTTGTAAATATTCATTCATATCACCTAGATTGCCATAGTTATTTCCATATAATTGGGCAAAGTAATTTTTAATGATTGCCCTAATTTCCTCTTCATTGGAGGTGAGGTCTCCCTTTTCATCTAAGGTGCTGTTAATTTGGTTTTCTTCTTTCCTTTTTTAAATTAGATTGACAAGCACTTTGTCTATTTTGTTTGTTTTTTTTCAAAATACCAGCTTCTAGTCTTATTAGTTCAATAGTTCTTTCACTTTTGATTTTTAAAATTTCTCCCTTAATTTTTAGGATCTCTAATTTAGTTTTCTTCTGATGATTTTTAATTTGTTCAATGCCAAGATTTTTGATTTGCATGTCCAATTCATTGACTTCTGCCCTCCCTAATTTGTTAATATATGAATTCAAGGATATAAATTTCCCCCTGAGTATTTCTTTGGCTGCATCCCATAGATTTTGAAAGGATATCTCATCATTGTCTTTTTCTCCAAAGAAATTATTAATTGTTTCTATGAGTTGTTCTCTAACTAACCTATTTTGGAGAATCATATTATTTAATTTCCAATTAATTTTTTTATTTGGCTCCCCATGTACCCTTACTGATTATAATTTTTATTTATAATGATATGAAAAGGATGCATTCATTATTTCTGCTTTTCTGCATTTGTTTGCCATGTTTTTATGCCCTAATACATCATCAATTTTTGTGAATGTACCATGTGCTGCTGAAAAGGTGTATTCCTTTTTGTCCCTATTTATTTTTCTCCACGTCTAGTAACTCTCATTTTTCTAAGATTTCATTCACATCTCTTACCTCTTCCTTATTGATTTTTTGTTTTGATTTATCTAAATTTGATAGTGTTAGGTTCAGGTCTCCCATTAGTATAGTTTTACTATCTATTTCCTCCTTCAGTTCCACTAGTTTCTCCTTTAGAAATTTGCATGTAATACCATTTGGTGAATACATGTTGATTACTGATATTTCCTCATTGTGTATACTCCCTTTTATCGGAATGTGTTTACCTTCCCTATCCCTTTTAATCAGATATATTTTTACTTTGGCTTTGTCAGGTATCATGATTGAAATTCCTGCCTTCTTTCTAACAGTTGAGGCCCAAAAGGTTTTGCTCCAACCTTTAATTCTAGCCTATTGAGTGTCTACCCACCTCAGGTGTGTTTGTTGTAGACAACATATGGTAGGATTTTGGATTCTAATTCACTCTCCTATTTGTTTTCATGTTATGGGTGAGTTCATCCCATTCATGTTCAAAGTTATGATTGTCACTTATATATTCCCCAGTATTTTGATGTCCTCTCCTAGTTCTGTCCTTTCTTCTTTTGCTATATCTTTTTAAACCAGTGGTTTTTTATTAATCAATCCCCCTAGTCCCTTCCCTTAATATGTTTCCCTTTCTGGCCCCTCCCTTTCTGTTCCCTTCTTATTTTTTAGCATCTTTTAAGTTCCCTCCCCCCTCTCTTTCCCTCCCTTTTTGTACTCCCTATTCCCCTAACCTCCCTTTAGTTTTCCTTCTCACTTTCCCTGTAGGATAAGATAGAATTCAAGACCCCAATGGATCTAGGCGCTCATCCCTCTTAGAATTGATTTCACTGAGAGTAAGGTTTAAATATTACTTATTAGCACTCTCTTCCTCCCCTTCTTATAAGAGTATTATTCCCCTCCCCTTCCCATGTATGACTTAATGTGAAGAGGATTAGCCTATTTATTTTATTTCTTCAAGTATCTCTTGCTACCATCTTTGATTTCCCCCCTCCCTTTTTCTTTTTTTTGAATATCATCTCATAGCAGTTATTATGCCAATCTCTTCCTGTGAATGATTCTTCTAATTATTCTAATAGTGAATATAATTTTTGAGAGTTACAAATAACATTTTCCCCATATATCATTATAAATAATTTGATCTTATTATAACTTTTAAAGAAGAAAGCTTGAATAAAAAGACATTTTCCCCTTTTCTCTCTCTTATTTACTTTTTCATGTTTCTCTTGATCTTTGTGTTTGGATATCAAACTTTCCACTTAGTTCTGGTCTTTTCTTTACAAATACTTGGAAATCTTCTATTTTAATGAATGCTCATACTTTCCACTGGATGTATATAGCCAGTTTTGATGAATAGGGGATCCTTGGTTGAAGATCCAAATTCTCTTGCTTTTCTGAATATAATATTCCAAGCCTTGAGGTCTTTTAGTGTGGAAGCTGCCAGATATTGTGTAATCCTGATTGGTACTCCTTGATATCTGAATTTTCTCTTTTTGGCTTCTTGTAAAATTTTCTCTTTAGCTTGAAAGCTCTGGAATTTTGCAATTACATTCCTTGGAGTTGTCTTTTGAGGATTTAGTGTAGAGGGTGTTCTATGAACTCTTTCAATGTCTATTTTGCCCCCTTGTTTGAGAATATCAGGGCAATATTTGGGGTGATTTCTTGTCCTATGATGTCAAGATTTCTGTTTATTTCTGGGTTTTCAGGTAGACCAATGATTCTCAAATTGTCTCTTTGACCTCTGTTTTTCTGATCTGTCATCTTTTCAGTGAGATATTTTATGTTTTCTTCTATTTTGCCTGTCTTTTGACTTTGTTTTATTAATTCTTGCTGTTTTGCAAGATCATTGGTTTCCAGTTGCCCAATTCTGGTCCTTAAGGCCTGGTTTTCTGTTATTATCTTTTGGTTTTTCTGCTTTAATCTTTTGATTTGCTGCTATAATCTTTTGAATTTCCTTTCAGGTTGGTCTATCCTGCTTTTCATGGCTTTCAGCTGTTTTTCCAAATGTGAGTTCTTGTCCTTTAAACTGTTATTTTCTCTTTGAACTATTTCCCACTTTTCTTGCCAGAAGGTTCCATCTTACTGATAACTTCCAATTTAAATTCTTCAAGAGCTTGTGGACAATTTCCCTTTTTTTGGAAGGTTTTAGTGCATTTATTTGAATTTCCTCTTCTATTTCCTCTGTAGCCTGGGGTTTTCTTCTGTAAGAATTTTCCAGGGTCATTCCCTTCTTCTTGTTTTTCTTGCTGGAGAGAGGTTGTTGTTCCTGGGCACTATTTGCCATCACTGTGGAGGTTTTTCCTTCCTTTTTTAGTCAGAAATATCAGTGAGATGGGCAGGCTTTCTGTGTATGGAGTTAAGGAACAAGGATTCTGCCTGAGGCAAGCTCTCAAATCTCTGCAGCTTCTGCTGTTTGCTGCCCTTCTCTGTGCTATCTTCCCACGAGTGTCCAAGGTCTGCTCTCTTCAGCCTACTGGAATTTCAGGTGTAGCTGCTTTTAGGGGTAGCTGCTTTTTTTGGTGGTCTTAGTCAGCTGTCAAGGGCCTAGATGTGCCCCTCACTCAAGCTAGAGGTATCCTTGGTCATTCACTGATTCTGGTGTGAGCTGGCTCTGAAGGGTGGGGGAGGGTAGGTCACCTCACATTTTGGTGGGAGCTTTTCACCCCCTTATAGTGTAGTAATGCCCAAATCCCACATACTTTCAATGCTGCGCCCTACTGTAGAGTCCTTTTGTTAAAATGAATTTGGGTTTTTTGGTCTTTTAAGGTAGTCTATATTGGTAGGTGCTGAGGAGAGGAAGTGTTCTGTGTCTAGACTGCTACCATGTTTACCCAGAAGTTATCCAATTAATTTTTTATTTGCCTCTCCATTTGGCCTTCCTAATTATTATTTTCATTGCATTGTGATCTGAGAATGTTGCATTTATTATTTCTGCTCTTTTGCACTTGTTTGCAATGTTTTTATGCCCTAGTACATAGTCAATCTTTGTGAATATACCATGAGCTGCTGAAAAGAAGGTATATTCCTTTTTGTCCCTATTTATTTTTCTCCACATATCTACTAACTAATTTTTCTAAGATTTCATTCAGTTTTCTTACCTCTTTCTTATTTATTTCTTGGTTTGATTTATCTAGTTCTGGTAGAAGAAGGTTCAGGTCTCCCACTAGTTATTGATACGTATTCTTAAATCCTCTCTTTTCTCTTTCCCCTGTTGACTCTTATTTTATAAATAACAATAACTTCCATTTCTATAACTTTTTAAGGCTTACAAAATACTTTATTCACAGCAACCCTACTAAGTAGGCAGGGCAGGTATTATTATATCCATTTTTTAGGTTAGAAAACTAAAATTCAGAGAGGTTAAATTATTTAATTGAAATAACACAATTAGTAAATGCTAGAATCTCACTGTCTGCTTTTTTGCAACTAATTCTCATATCCATGCTGACCTACCTGCTATTCACTCCTTGTTTTACCTTTCCCATTTTGTCTGAAACAAGCTCTCTCCCAAGTTTTACCTCATATTTGCCATCTCTAAGTTTGTAGGTCTTATATAGGACCTTAGAGTTATAAAGGTCCTTAGAGGACATCAAGTCCAAGCCACTCATTTTAATAATGAGGAAATGCATCCCAGGGAATATAAATGATTTGGCCACATTTGCACATGATGACTTCCCTTCTTGCTTTTTTTGTTGCCATAATTTCTCTCATAACCCTGCCTCCTCATATTAATTTGTACTTATTCATAGTTCACAGTTTTAGATTTTCCTGAATATGAATTTTGTCTTCCCCCTAATTGGACTAGGAATTCTGGGAAGGTAAGGATTTTCCTACTACTTCTGGTTCTTCCTTCAGGGCCCAGGATAGCAGAGCCTCAGAGCAAGGAAGGATTGATTGGTTGTCAAATAAACTTTTGAATCTTCTGAATTTCTTCCTCTTGACAAGTTAACAAATATCCTTTCATTTGCCTTTCTTTCTACTCTCTAACCTGTAGATGCTACTTCAAGGGCTGTAGTCTCCCTAAAACCCTCATGGAGAATTCCTGAGGGAAAGAAAGTGACCCTTCACTGCGAGGGACCCAGCATCTCAAGTAGCAATCAGACTCAGTGGTTGCACAATCACACCAGCATTCAAGCCAAAACTCCCATTTTCATAATCCATTCTGCCACCATCAAAGACAGTGGAGAATATAGATGCAAGATTGGTAATTCTTCCTTCAGTGACCCTACCTATCTTGGAGTCCATAGTGGTAAGTGTTGGATCTACAGAGATCTGAGGCCTGGACCAGAAGTGAAAATTAATTAAAATGCATTTATTAAGTTCTTGGTGTGTGTTGTGTTTGGTATACATAATAATAATAATAATAATAATAATAATAATACCCAAGATAGCCTCTGCTCTGCAAGAGCTTATGTTTTTATTTTTTGAAAATTTTATTTAATTAGTCAATTTAAAACATTTTCCCTTGGTAACAAGAATCCTATTCTTTCCCTCCCCTCACCCACCCCTTCCCATAGCCAATGGGCAATTCCACTGGGTTTTACATGTGTCCTTGATCAAAACCTATTTCCATGTTGTTGATGTTTGCACTAGGATGTTCATTTAGAGTCTACATCCCCAATCATATCCCCATTGACCCTTTTGATCAAGCAGTTGTTTTTCTTCTGTGTTTCTGCTCCCACAGTTTTTCCTCTGAATGTGGATAGTGTTCTTTCCTGTAAATCCCTCTGAGTTATTCAGGATCACTGCATTGCCACTTTTAGAGAAGTCCATTACATTCGATTGTACTACAGTGTATCAGTCTCTGTGTACAATGTTCTCCTGGTTCTGCTCCTTTCACTCTGCATCACTTCCTGGAGGTCATTCCAGTTCACATGGAATTCCTCCAGTTCATTATTCCTTTGAGCACAATAGTATTCCATCACCAACAGAAACCACAATTTGTTCAGCCATTCCCTAATTGAAGGGCATCCCCTCATTTTCCAATATTTTGCCACCAAAAAGAGTGCAGCTATGAATATTCTTGTACAAGTCTTTTTTCTTATTATCTCTTTTGGGTATAACCCCAGCATTCAGGAGCTTATGTTCTAATGTTATTTTATATTATGCTTTGTCTCTAGCAGAGACAACATTTACAGCATAGATAAATAGATATGAGAGTTTTAAGAAAGCAGCATTGCTATAGGTGGCCAAGGACATGGTTTCTTATGATGAAGCAGCAAGTTAGAGGACAGTGCCCTGGAGTCTAGGATAACTAGCAGGGCAGCAGGTAATAACCTTATATTACAATTTTAACCATTATATACCTTTTTGTGGCCACAAGCTCACCAAAACGTATATAATGGTTGACCCTTAGCTCATTCAGGTGATGTGAAGATTCAAATCATTCTTCTGATCTGGCCTTTTCCTCTGAATGTGGATAGTGTTCTTTCCTGTAAATCCTATACCCCTTCATGGGGTATAGGAAGAGGGAGGAGAGGTCAAGATAAGGGAAAAGTGCCCTCCATCCATTGCTGCCTAAATGAAACACATGCCAAGTAATAGCAATAGAAGTAAGAGAAAGGATACATGCATAAATACATACATACCTACATATGTTTATGTATATATACTATGTGTGTATGTTTATATATGTGCATGCGTGAATGCAAGTATATGCTAAATATACATACAAATATGTACACAGATATTTCATGCAAATGAATATATTTATAGATGTGTGTATATGCATACATGTAGTCATAGGTATACATGCCTATGTATGTGCATACACACATTAATATCTATATCTGCATTTTACATATGATAGATTTACATATATGCATATATAGGATGCAGCTGTGTTTCACTGGTTGAGCACAATTTTTTTAAACTGTTACAAGGTAGATTGAATGATCAATTGTTTATCTCTATAGGATTCACTTGGGATTTTAGTAAAGTATTTCACAACTTATCTTATGTTATTTTTATGGATAAATTAGAGAAATATAGCCGAAGTGATAGATGAATGGGAAATTGATAGCAACTTGAAAAAAGGGACCCCTATGTAGTATTAAGAATATCATAATATATTTCCTTTTTATAGTTTATAATGTGCTATATATATAAAGATGTAAAATATAATATATATAATATTTAATAATATATAATAAAAATTTGTGTGTATAGAAAGATCTCTCTGAATACATATAGATGTAAATATGTATATTCAATTCATAACATCCACCTTGTGAGGTAGATACTATTATCATCCCCATATTTCAGAGGAGGAAACTGAAACTGGCATTTAAAGTCTCAGATGGGAAGCTAATAAAATCTGTAGATAAAACAAAACCAGGAGAATAGTTAATATATTAGATAATGGTCAAGATCCAAAAAGATCTTGACAGACTTAAAAGTTGAACAGTCAGCATGTTGTAAAGGAAAGCTCTCTGGCTTGAGAATTAGAGGACTGTAGTTCAAATCCTTCCTCAGATGCTTATTATCTATATGACCTTAGTCAAGTGGCAAGTCTCATTGAACTTTAGTTTTCTCATCTGGAAAATGAAAGCTTTGACTTGTATGGTCTTGGAGGTCACTACTGATTCTCAATCTATGATCTTCTGTCTTAATATGATCATTCTTTTTTGAAATTTATTTTTCTTATTTTTCCCATATTACATGTTGATACAATTTTAATAATCATTTTATTATATTTTACTATCCATATTTTCTCATTCCCTTTAACTCCCCCCATCTTCCCAGATGGCAGGTTATAGGATATGAATTGTGCATGTGTTATCATGCAAAATATTTTTTTATAATATGATAGAATTGAAAGGGGATTCAGGAAAATTCTTAAATTGGGTCAGTTAGACAATAAATATCTATTAACTGCCTATTATTTGCCAGGTATTGTGCTTTATGTTGGGGATACAGAAAGGACAAAAGACAATCTCTGCCCTTAAGAAGCTCACTAATATGTTGTGGAAACAATAAGCAAATCAATATGTACCAACAAGTGCTCTCTCTCTCTCTCTCTCTCTCTCTCTCTCTCTCTCTCTCTCTCTCTCTCTCTCTCTCTCTCTCTCTCTTTCTCTCTCTCTCTCTCTCTCTCTTTGTCTGTGTGTGTGTGTGTGTGTGTGTGTGTGTGTGTGTGTGTGTGTGTGTGTGTGAAATCATTAAGAGGAGTTTAAAAATTCAACTTCACAAGCACAAGATTGAAAGAAAAATATTACTAGCCAAGAGGTTTATTTTTTATTCATTTTTAAAGTATTTTTCCATGGTTCCATGATTCATGTTCTTTTTTTCCCTCCCCTATCCCAGAGCTGACAAGCAATTCCACTGGGTTATATATGTATTATCCCTAAATACCTATTTCCATATTATTCATTTTGCAATAATCTTTTAAAAACCAAAACCCTGCCTCCAATATCCATATAAACGAGTGAAAAATCAAGTGTTTTCCTTCCACGTTTCAAATCCCACAGTTCTTTCTCTCGATGTGGACAGTGTTCTTTCTCATAAGTCCCTCAGAATTGTCCTGGATCATTGCATTATTATCAGTAGCAAAGTTGATTACATATGATTGTCACACAATGTTTCAGTCTCTAGATACAATGTTCTCCTGGTTCTTCTCATTTCACTCCTCATCAGTTTGTGGAGGTCTTTCCAGCTTGTATAGAAATCAAGAAGTTTATCATTCCTTATTGCACAGTAGTATTCCATCACCATCATACACCAAAATTTGTTCAGCCATTACCCAATCAAGGGATACCCCTTCATTTTCCAATTTTTTGCCACCACAAAAAGTGCAGCTAAGATTATTTTTGTACAAACATTTTTCATTATTATCTCTTTGGGGTACAAACCTAGCAGTGGTATTGCTAGATCAAAGAGTCAACATTAAGAGGTTTATTTTTTAAAAAGATTTTATGATTTAGAAAGACTTCAATTTCAATATAAGTTAATGTGATATTCTTCATGGCAGCATGACAGACAAAACAGATGATGTGATCATCAGCGGTCTTGAAAAAGATACAGCATACAGACTTCATTAGGTGATAATCACATTACAGTCTGCTGCACTTCTAGATTACTATATGCTAGATTACCTCAAGATTACGATTTAATGTTGAAGTCCTTATTTTGATGAAAATTTTACAAAGTTGAGGGATTACCTTCATCCTGGCAATTTCCTGACTTCTGGATATTCTCTTCTTTCTTGGAGCTGATCTCTACTTTTTTTTTTATCTTTTACAGCTTCATATAAAAGTTCCAAAGGTAAGCATTCTTGATTTATCCTCTCTTTGTCTCCTTTACTTACTTTCTCTTTTACAATAATAATAATAATCATAATAATGATAATAATATTCCTACTTCAATAGAACTTTCCAACTTAAAAAGCACTTTTCTTGCAATAAACCTTTAGAATGATCAGAAAGCTTAAAAGAACATGGCAACTGAATGGAATGGAGGGTGAGAGTAAGGAATAAAGGATAATTAATAGCTAGGTTGGGAGACTGGTTTATTGGAATATGGTGTACTCTTGGCAATAATAAGGAAGTTGGGGAAAAGAGAGGATTTGGAAGGAGTGGGGTGGAATGTGTAATGAATGAGTTCAGACTGAGCTTAATATGCCTATAAGACATCTAATTCAAGATGTCTAATAGGCAGTTGAAGATGTTAGACTGGAAGTCAAGAAAAAGGTTAGGGCTGGATAAATAGACCTGAGAATTATCTGTATGTAGATAATAATTGAATTTATGGCAGTTAATGAGACCTTGAGTGAAATAGTAGAGAGAAGATGGTCCAATACAGAATCTTGGGGGATTCCCACAGTATGAAGGATAACTCGGATGAAATCCAACAAAAGAGACAAAGGAGTAGTCAAGCATGTTGGAGGAGAACCAAAAGAAAATAGTGTCACAAAAGCCTAGATAAAAGAATATCAAGAGAAGAGGATGATAAACAGCATTCGAGGCTGCAGAGAGGTGAAAAAGGATGACAATAGAGAATAGATTATTAGATTTTTATGGAAGAGCTAGGAAGTCAGGAACTTCTCTCCTTCTGGACCTCCCCAGTACCCAGAACATCCAGGCCTTAGAGCAAGTCAGGACAATTTAGTTGACAATCTAATGGATTTTTGAATTATCTTAATTTCTGAGTCTTGAAAATTTTACAAATATTTTTTCCTTTGTCTCTTTTTGCTCTATGATCAATAGATGCTGTTTCAAAGTCTATACTCTCCCTGAATCCCTCATGGAGAATTTTCATAGGAGAGAATGTGACACTTCACTGTGAGGGATTCACCACTTCAGGGAGCAATCAGACCCAGTGGCTCCACAATGGCTCTAGCATCTCAGTCCAAACTCCTACTTATGACATCACTTTTGCCACCATGAATATGAGTGGAGAATATATGTGCCAGAATGGTGATTCTGCCTTCAGTGACCCTGTGTATCTGGGCATCTACAGTGGTAAGTGTTGGACCTAGGAAGATCTGAGACAAGAGTTAAATGAAAAAGCATTTATCAAGTGTGTAATGTATGCTAAATGTTGAACAACAACAACAAAACAAAACAAGATAGGCTTCTCCTATCCAGGAGCTTGTGTTCTAATTAGGAGAAACAAGACATAAACATCAACAAAATTGCTGGAAAGATGAATAGGTATGAATGTTCTAAGTGAATTATGGATTATGTATTAGGATGTCAAGGTTCAGGGGTTCTTGGGGTATGTAAGCAAACCAGAGGGTACAATGCCCAGAAGCCTGGACATTATAGCAGAGCAGTTGGCAATGCCAGCTTGTCCTGAAATCTCAAGGAGCCTTATAGTTGACTTGCAGCTGACCCAAATAGACTGAATATCCATGTCATTTTTTCCTCTTGACCATCCTCCATGGAATTCAGAAAGTTAGGAGACAGGTTAAGGAAAAAGCACCCTTTTAGTGGTTTTTCTCATCTGGCTTTATGGAAAGGTTTTTTTGATTCTCCACACTTGATAGTTCTCCACTAAAATCCCCTTTTCTTCTGTACAAAGTTTAGGACTGGTTGGATTGAAGGGATCCACTTTTCTTTCATAGTAGGGTTCACCTGGGAACCTTTAAAAGGTGTTAATCAGTCATGTGTCACAAAGTGCTTCAGTCATGGACAGCTTGCAGGGCTGCTCTGAGACCTTACAGGAGGGAGCTTGGTGCAAGAGCACCTAGAATCATATAGTTAGCATATCTTTATCTACAATATATCACGCCCAACTAATCTCAATTTTGGGAGGTAGGATTAAAAGACTAATTGAATGATCAAATGCAATCTATAAATTTATCAAGATTTTAATAAAACGTTTGACAATCGAGCTCACACTAATTTTGTGGATTAAATGTGGGTTATGATAACACTAATAAGTAGATTGTTGTTCATCCTTTGTTTTAAAGGGGACCAATGACATCATGGCATGATGACTTGAGGGTAAATTGGAATTGTGAGGCAGATTTACACAAAGTCATCAGCCATACCCTCTCTCCAAATTCTTACCAGGTAAATTAGGAATTGGTTGAATTGACCATGGGATGGCAACATTGCCTTGCACATCATAAGCACCTTACTTGGAAAAAGTTACACCATGTAGAAATAGTAGTAATAGTAGTAGTAGTAGTAGTAGTAGTAGTAGTGGTGGTGGTGGTGATGGTGGTGGTGGTGATGGTGGTGGTGGTGGTGGTGGTGGTGGTGGTGGTAGCGTTTTCATTTATATAGTATTTTAAGATTTACATAATGATTTCATATTTTATTTCATTTGACCCTTAACAACTACCTTGAGAGATAGGAGCTATTGCTATATGTCAGATGAGAAAACTGAAGCTAGCATTTATCACAGCTTTGTTAAATGCTCAGATGGCAAGCTTATCAAATGTGCAAGTGGCTCCAAGCTGGAAGGATAGCTAACATTAGATGATGAGTTAAAATTTAAAAAGATTTTGACAATTTTAATGCTGGACAATCAACATGGTATAGGGGGTTTCTCTGGTTTGAGAATTAGAGAACCTCATTTAAAATACTTCCATGATGTTTGTTACCTGCATGCTCTTAAACAAGTGACAGCCTCCCTGCTTTTTAACTTCTCATTCATGGCTTAGAGAAGCTCTAGAGGTTCCTTCTAGCTTTACATCTATCATCTGCTCTATTATGTCCAAATTTAGTAAATAAATCTAAATCCTCAGAGTTGAATTAAAAACTCAATTTCATAAGTAAAACATGTAAAAGAAATGAATATGTAACAGTTTTCCATGTGTGTGCGTATGAATGTGTTTAGAAAAGAACTTGGGATTTGGAAAAAGAGTTAATGATCTCAATGAGTCAATAAGATAATCTAAATAACCTCAGTATGACAACTAAAATAAGTTGTATTAAGAGAGACATAGCTTCCAGCTTTAGTTATGTGATAATGGCATTATAATCTGCTCTGGTCAGACTACATGTTTGATTCTAAGCTCCTTACTTTAGGAAATAACTGGATAAATCAATTATTTTTCAGAAGATAGCAACCAGGACAGTAAATAATATTGAGACCACAATCCATAGGGTTCAGATGAAGAAATTGAGGATATTTAGCAAGGAAAAAAAAACTTAAGGAATATGCAATAGTTATTTTTAAATATCTGATAAACTTTCATATGAAATAGTGATTAGATTTATCTGTGAGTGAGGTGAGAATTTGAGAGTAAAGGTGACAAAGGCAGATTTCAGCTTGATATAAGAAAATACTTTTTAATAGAGTTATCCTAAAGTAGAATAAATTTCTCAGGTTTCCTTTTCCTAGAGGTCTTTATTCAAAGGCAGGATGTGAAGTGGTTGGCAATGTCACAAGGGAAATTTTTGTTCAGATATAATTTCATCTAGATGGCCCCTGAAGTCCTTTCCAACTTCAACCTTGTGTAGTTCTGTCATTATATATATTACTAATCTCTAAAAGCTTTGATAAACAAGCATTTATTAAACATTCATTATTTGCCAAGCATACTGAGTTACAAAATTGAGTAGACAAAGAAAGGTAAAAACAGGCCCCACTGTTATGGAGCTTAAATAATAAGATTTAGTTATGTTCCCATATCTTGCCCTAGCAATAAATAAATGAATGGATGGATGAATGAATGAATGAATAAAATGAATGAATAAAAATCATTTATTAACTACTTACTACTATTAACTACTCATAAAAAGACTCTTATGAGCACTAGATATATAAATGGAAAAGCAAGACTGTCGTTGCTTTCAAGGAACTCATATTCTGATGGGAATAACATACAAAAGGTTTCAGTAGCAAATATTATGGAAAGATTTGATGGAACAAAGGATGCAATGGCAAAGTAGATGGTAATAATAGATATTTTCTAATGTCATTTGTCTAATGTTAATGTCATTCCTATTGAAAATCATATCCATTTTTGATGTTGAAGCATTTGACAGTACCAAGAACTTTGGTGATAAGAACTTGATGTTCTGGGTCTTTGGTAACTGTGGTTGCTGAAGAATCAAGGATTATAGCACCCAGTGTGCAAATGCTAAGTCACATGTCCACAATGGTTATCTTCTACAATGTTATCTCCTGTGTTAATGGATATGGGATTTGGGCTGGAAGTAGAAGATGCTGGTGATCATAAGTAAAGAAAAAAGAATTCCAGTGTGGATGGTTAGCCAGTCATGACCCATGCTTTGGATGGATTATGGAAAAGGTAAAAGGAGGAACTATGATTTTTTTAGATAAAATATATATATATAATATCTGATAACTTTTTCAAGAAAAGGTGATAATCATGGTATTATAAATGTTCTGTTTCCCATTTTGAAATTGCTGCAGTTAAACTCAACATCTTTTCCTCATTTGTTACAAATTAATTTTTTAATTTAAGTTTATTTATTTTATTTATTTAGAATATTTTTCCATGGTTACATGATTCATGTTCTTTCCCTCCCCTCTTCTCTCCCAGAGCTAACAAGCAATTCCACTGGGTTTTACATGTATTATTGATCAAGACCTATTTCCATATTAATATTTGCATTAGAGTGATTGTTTTAGAGTCTGCATCCTCAATCATATCCCCATCGAACCATGTGATTAAGCAGGTGTTTTTCTTCTGTGTTTTTACTCCCACAATTCTTTCTCTGGGTGTGGATAGCATTCTTTCTCCTAGGAACTATGATTTTTTCATGGATGAATAGAAGAGAATAGAATAGATTTTCCCATAAGTTAATATTCCCATTGAAAGCTTGGCTTGTCTGGTAGCTTAGTTTAAAAAGTGCTTTTAAATAGGTTTAAGATATCAGTAATGTCTCAGACTGAAGAATTCCTAAATCAATTTAAAAATAATAATAGTAATAATTTAATTTTTTTTTCTGAAGAGGGATCCATAGGAGAGTTCCCTAGGCTTCACCAGACTGTCAAATGAATCCATGATACTAAGGAGGTTAAGAACACTTTGGTCTAAATGAATCTCTGGATGAATCCCCATTCTTCCCACCCTCCATTCTTCCAATACTGTAGGGAGAGGATGCCAAAACCATAGAAAAGTCATGAAGTTTTTGTCTATGCCACTTTCAGACTGGCTACTTCTCCAGCCTTCACTTGCAATCATAAAAGAGGGAGAACCATTAGTCCTGAGTTGCCATGGTTGGAAGAATCGAACTGTCTACAAGGTGACTTACTACCACAATAACAAAGCCCTAAAATACTGGTATGAGAACCACAAATACTACATCTCTTATGCCACAGTCCAGAACAGAGGCTACTACTACTGCACTGGCATTCTATGGAGAATACCCTACACCTCAAAACCTCTATATATTGATTTCAAAGGTGAGCTAAAATCAAGGTAAGGAACATTTAATCAGCAGGGTCCACAGAAATAGCTAATGTTATACCCTAGGACAGTGATAGTGAACATTTTAGAGATGGAGTGCTGGGCCCCTCCCCCACCACATCCCCCAGATCAAATGCTGTGCCCACCCCCATCCCCAGGCCTGCCATGCCTCCCCCCCACCAAGTGCCAGGCATGCTCTGCCCTCCTCCTTATCTCACACAGGGAAGGGAGAAAGTACTCCCACTGGGGTGCTGGGTGGAGGGGTGGGTGAAGTGAGGAATGTCCTCAGTGAGTGTAGAGAGGGGAAGGGGAGTGGCTGCTGGGCAGAGGGGTGAGAGATGTGAAAAAATGTTGCCAGGTGCAGTGGAGTGGGGGAGGGGAGAAGCTCTTCCCGAGTCCCTCTGCCTTTCTAGTAAAGAACTCTGGGTGGGGAGGGAGGCCAGCTTCATGTCCAAAGAGAGTGCCCTTTGGCACCCATGCCATAGATTCGCCATCACTGCTCTAGGACATGGAAGGTTATCTCATACTTCGGAGAGTAGAGGCTATCAATTAAAACTGGAAGGGCAATGAAGAGTAGAATGTCAATGGGGAGAGAGGATGAAAAGGGATCAAGAGCAGACTACTCCCAGAAGCAATTGGTGATATAATTTCATGATCTATAGAGAAACTTACTCTTGTCAAGTTTTCTGAGGAAATTAAAGGACCTCCTAGAAATTCTACCTAATTGGAGATTACTCTGACCTATTTGGGAGACATTAGCAGTATCAATTTCAAGGCTTATTGAGATTAATTTGTCCCTTGCATATAAAATCTAACAGATTTAATGTCGGAGCTAGAAAGTGTGCCACCTACACCAACCCTCCTTTTTAAAATAGTGCATATCCTGTAAATATTTGGCTGAATCATTTGTTGAATGACCAATGGGCCAATTAATAACTAACTTCAAATGTGTTGCTCTGCTCCTTGTTTTAAGTGGTCCCATTCCATTTCCTCTGTTCACTTTTTTTTTTTAGATATATTTGGTAGTCCTTTGTGGAGGAAATTACTTTGCTTCTGAATTATCTTGAAAAGGCCCTTTAGTTTAGTAGTGGTTGGTATGAATGCCATGTAGTCATTCTTAAAAACCTTCACAGTTTCCACCATATCCAGTTATTATTTTTCTATAGCTTTTCTTCCCTTCTCAGCTAAACTCCATGAGAAAATCTTATAAACTTCATACTACCACTTCTTTTCCTTTCACTCATTTCTCAGTTCCCTGCAGTTTGGCTTCAAACATTATGACTCAAATGAAAATACCATGTCAAAAGTTACAAATGACCTCTTAGTGGTCAAATTCAATGACATTTTCTTAATCTTCATTTTTCTTGACCTTTTCCAACTAATTGACACAACTGACCATCCTTTCCTGCTGAATACTTTCTCCTCTCTTGAATACTATTGACACTATTCTCTCCTTTCCTTTCCTGCTACTTCTTATTCTCCATTGCTAGATCATAAAAATATCTTGCTCTTAATTGGTGGCTATACTTCAATGATATGAATGAAAAAGTTAAAATTAAATCTCAATAATAAAAATATTATATTTTAGGAGATTTGTTAGGGATCATTAGAAATAAAGGAATAAAAAAGTAACAAATAAGAAGACCATGACCACGTGCCCATGACTGATAAGCCATTTCAGACCCCCACCTTACCACCACCAGGCTCACTGTCATCAAGCCAAAGAGGCGGGACCCTCCATATCCCCGCCTAATATCCCCTGTCTACAGGAAGTATGTAATGACAGGAAGTCAGTGGACTCCCGGGAAATGTAGTTCTTTTTTAGGGTGACAGATTTTCAATTTTACATCCCCTCCCCCCCAAGATCCGTGGAAGACTAAATTCTCTAATGGATCTTGTAAACATAACCAACTTTGAAATTACAACAATTTGAGGATAAGAGGAAAAGAGAACAAAACCAAGGATTGCTAGGTGCATTGACAAAAAGCCAGTTATGGGGCAATCTCTTTCAGTATAATAGTATACATACAAAACAAATGCATTCAACCCCACACAGTTCAAATCACCACATCCCAAAGTTCACTCTTTCTGGTTCAGTGTGTGGTCTGTGCAGGCATCTTAATGGTGCCTTCTCCAAACAGTTCCCTTTCTGGATTCAGAGAGGTAACATGTTTTTTAACCTAAAATTACTCTCAAAAGAATTAAAACTTTGCATTTTAGAACAATTATACATTCACCCCTGAAGAGGGTGTTGAAAAACACAGGGATCACTTAGGGATGCATGGCTGAGTTATGAAGTATGCGAATCAATTGGCAAGAGAAATAAAAAACATCAAAAAATCCAAATAAAAGAGAAAAGATAATTTCTAAATGAAATATAGACTATCAAAGTCTTATGTGAAAAAAATCTAAGTAAAGGAAAAATAAACCTATAAGAGGCCCTTGAATAGGGCCCAATTAAAGTGATTTATGCAATTAGGCACTTACCCAATGTAGCCAGAACTATAGAAAGTTTTCCACATTATGAAAAATAGAATAGGGACTAGATTATAGGAACCAGGTAGGAGTCAAATTTGAGATACTTGGTAGGATGTGGGACAAGGAAGACTTGCCTTTGACATATGCAAAATAGCCTCAACCTTGAACACCAAACAAGTTCAAGTCCTCTTGTCTTGGCTCAAAATTTCATCAATCCCACTGAGATTGGTTGGTCTCTTTGAGCTTGTGCTCAATTGGCACTATGCAGTTTAGTTTTGTGCTTCTTTAGCACTGTATAGTGGCTCTTTTGTATATTCCCTTCTTCTGGAATCAGACAGAATCATGAAGCAAAGTCCCATAATTCTTTTAAACAATCAATGGCATCATTTTTATAGTCTAAGCTTTTGGGTATGCATTAATATTAGAACAAATGTATTTTAAACTTATATTACTAAAAATAAAAAAAATTAAAGAAAATCTCAATATTGGTGATGTGCTTTCAATACAAAAAGGAGAGAAAAAATAAAACTGAAATACTATTTTGCACAAGTAAGGAAAAACAATAATAAAAAGTTTTAAAAATCAAAAATATATAGTTTACAATCATTGCAGCACTGTGTCATCTAAGGAAAGAAGAATACAAAGGTTTTTCATCAAAAATGAGATCCATTTCCTCTTCAAACTTGGCCACCTTAGTTGAGAGCAAATGATTTTCACAAAGTAACAGCTTTTTATAAAGAACAGTAGTGCAACAGATAATGCACATTCAAAAAGTATCAAAATCCCCAAAGTTATAATAGCCCATTTAATGACAATAGCAAGCAAACCCACTATTATATTTTACATGAATCTGCTGTACACTAAAAGAAAAACCTTAGAATTTAATGGATACTTGTCAGAAGTTTTTCAGTTGTAGCAATCTTTCAACCTTGACAGAGATTTTTTTTTAATCTATTACTGCCATCATTACAAAAATGTGGCAGAGGAATCTAGAAAAAACCAAACCTCTGTATTGTTGATTTTGGGTCTAAAAAACAAGACCAAGAATAGATCATTCTGGTGGAAGGTAGAGTAAGCTGATGAGTTACAAATGAGAGATGCTCCCTCTTGGGAGCCATACAGGGGAACCATGCCCTGGGATCGATTTCCTAGCTCCTTTGGCATGAGACTGTTTTATGTCCCATCCATTCACATTTTTACAAATGTGGAGGGGGGATTATAATAGTGCTTCACTTCAGCTACTAAAATGGACTCTTTACCTCTTATTACAAATAACTCAGAGGCAAGCAAAATGCTCAGTCAGAATTGTTGAAAGAAAAAATATCTAAAAATCATGTCTAAAGACTCCTTAAAATCAATTTGAAATATTCAGCTCATTAAATTTTTCAAAGGTTGTTAGCCAGGTTGAGTCCATTCATCAACTATGTGACAATTAACAAATGCAAAATGGGGGGGGGAGCTGTTTATGGGCTTTTAATATATTTGTTCAGTAGTCATAGGGGGAAGGTAACAATATATCTAATAGTTAAAACACAGTAGACTAAAATGATTCAGTGTAATAGAATAGTATTGATCAGATTAATATATGAACTTAAAACAACAAAATTAAATCTTAAAGAAATCAGCAAAATACAATAAAATACAGAGACTTTCATAAAACAATGGAGTCTGAAGAGGTTTAAAATTTTTACCTCCAGTCGATTTAAAGTTCCTTTCTCTATCTATTCTGATTCCTTTTGTCAGAACTCTGGAATTTCCCATAGTGAGGGAGAACATGGGTTTGAGGAATCCCAAACTAGATGAATCTTAGAGCAGGACAGAATGGCAAAGAGTTGTAGGGAGATTAATTTCTCCCCTGAATATATATATATATATATATATATATATATATATATGTAAAAGGTGAATCAGTGTCCTCATAAATGGTAGAAGGTATTTGAAATAGGTGAGGTACTGATCTTTCATAGAGTATGCCATGCTTGTAATTTACTTCCTGTTTGGAAGAGTAACTTCCTTCCTTCCCCCTTTCTCTTCCCCTCTGAGATAAAATACTAGGGAGAAGTTTGTTTCCCCAGCCACATGGAGAGGGAATTAGGAGGCTAATTGTTGCCTACGGCAAATACACCCCAGTTTTTCCAGTTGCCCAGAGAGTGGCTCCAAGTTTGTGAGTTGTAAAGACACAGTGGCAGCTGCCAGCAGTCTGGGACCCAGGGTTGGGGCTGCGTCCAGAGGAGTGATTGGGGTTGGGGGACAGAGATCAGGAGTAAGCATTATCAGCAAAGCCAGAGGCAGCAGCAAGGAACTGAGGAACATGGGCTCAAGCAGATGAGTGAGAGAAATGTCTTATCTCCTCTTCTCCAAGAGTCCCCTGGCTCAAAATAGCCTGGCTTTTAGGAAAAGTGACCTGGGAAAAAGTAGGGAAAGAAAAAGGCAGCAGCTCCAAATAGAGTTTGAAGTTCTCTTGGAGTTTGCGAGGGTAGGTGGGTGGGGTGGGCAAAAAGCCTTGGCAGGAGAAATGTGACTTAAAAAAATTAAATCTAAATTAAATCTATCTTAAAAATAATTGAGTTCTTCTCCAACTAGTAGTTGCCATCAATGTAAAAATTAAAATTAAATCTCAAGTAGTAAAATGTTATATTTTTGTAGATTTATTAGGGATCATTAGAAATAAAGAAATAAAAAAGTAACAAATAAAAAGACCATGACCACGTGCCCATGACTGATAAGCCATTTCAGACCCCCACCTTACCACCACCAGGCTCACTGTCATCAAGCCAAATAGGCGGGACCCTCCACATCCCCACCTAATATCCCCCTGTCTACAGGAAGTATGTAATGACAGGAAGTCAGAGGGCTCCTGGGAAATGTAGTTCTTTTTTAGGATAACAGATTTTCAATTTTACATGAAGTACCATGGACCCCCTTCTCTTTTCGTGCATTCTTTCATTTGATGATTTCATAAACCTCCATGGATTTAGTCATCATTTCTATGCAGATGACTCTGATTCACATTTTCATCCCTAATGTTTATACTGAGTTCCATCCCTATACTACCAAATGCCTATTGAATATTTAAATTAGATATCCCTAGAAAATGTTAAGCTAGATATATACAAGAGGAAATTCATTATATTGTCCTTTAAATCCAATCCTCTTCTTGTAAACATTAATATTCTGTTAAGAAGTACCACTATCCTTTCAGTCATCTAAATTTGTAACCTGTGATATTTTTGTTTCTTCAATATTTAACTGTAAAATTAATTAGTTGCCAAATTTTATTTCCATCTAACCTCTCTTACATGTATCCTCCTCTTGCCACTAACCCACTCTAATTCAGTCATTCAATACAAAGTTCTTATCCAGATTGCTGAATTAACCTTCTCATTGGACTTTACCTCATCTCTGTCCAATCTAATCTATCTATCCCCACTCCTACCCACTATGACTTCTGGTTTCATTTCCTAAATCTCAGGTCTGGCTATGTCATCTATCTACTCAATAAACACTAGTGGCTCTCTGGCATCTCTAGGACTAGACCCCTTTGGCATTTAGTGTCAGTTATAATTTAACCTTCACCCCTATTTCTTAATTATATCACTTCCCACTTCCTTTAATCTCATCAATTTATTTTTGCTCTTCTTCTCCATGTTTTTACCTCTTTCCTCTGCCTCTTAGAATCCTTAGTCTCATTCAGTACTATATTTGAAGGGACAGCCAGGTGGTTCAGTAGATTAAGAGCCAGATCCAGAGATGGGGGGGGTCCTGGGTTCAAATCTAGCTTCAGACAATTCCTAGCTGTGTGACCATATTACCTAGTCTTTACTACTCTTCTGGTTTGGAACCAATACATGATAATGATCTGAAGATGGAAGATAAAGGCTTTTTAAAAAGATGATACTTGAGTAACTTCTTCTGCATGGGGCTTTACTGAATTTCTCCAGATGTTAGTATCATCTCCTATTCTATCTCTCCTGATAGAATATAAGTTCCTCTAAGGAAGAGACTGATTCACTTAAATCTTTTCATTCCCAAGGTCTAGGACAGTGCCTATAATATAGCATGTCTTAATAAATTCTTGCTGATTGATCAATTGTTAGATTATGTTTCCAATTCATGGTTCCAAAGGAGTGGTCAGTTTATGGAAAGGGGGAGGTTTATGAGAAAGTATTTATACTCCCTAACAATCATTGAATGTCTTCCTCTTGCTCCTCATTCCTTCTCTGCATCTAAAGACCATGTAGAATCATGAGTAAGGGAAGGAAGCCTTGAGCCTCATTCAATTACCATTTTGAAAAAAAAATTGATTTTCAGATCAGGAACTGTCTGTGTCTAATTTTCTGCCAGGTACTCTCAGCTACTTGCAATTCTTATTCCCTCTGGTTACGGGAATCCTGTTTACTGTGGATACAACTTTATTGGTTTTGACAAAGAAGCAACTCCATAATCTCTCTGAAAAGAAGAAAGTTTTGGCACCGAAAAGTCCTCCAAGAGACTGATCCTGAGACTGATGCTGAGGCTGATCCTGATCCTGATCCTGATTTTGATCCTGTTCTTGATGCCATTTTCACTGATATCTGATGTCATAACACAAGCAACAGAGCTTCAAGACCGTGGAGCAGACATTTGGAAATAGGACTCAAGAAATTGTTTTCAGAGTCCTCAAGTCTACTATTATCTACTTCCTTTTATTCCTATCATTCTCTTCCTCCTTTATCCTTGTTCTTGAAACATAGAGCTTCAGAACTTTCCAAGTTTTCACTTCTGTCCACCTTCTTTCCTTCTTCTGTTTGACTTCAGTCAGCAGAGTGCCCTAATCTTTCCCCTCACACCAAGAGGGTAGTTGTGAAGTAAAGCAAGGACAGCAATGACAGAAATAAACTAAAATGTTTCATGACTATGCAAGGGGGTGTTAACATATGAAATAATGATACTGTTCTAACTTGGAGTTCATGAGTGTTTTGTACATTTTTGAGTTCATAATAGCTATGACGTACAGAGACAGGACTTAGTCACTAAGAAGATTCTGTAGTAGTAAAGCTGTCATTTAAACAACTATTATCCTTTGCCTATTAATTATAGGAGCACAACAAAAAGAAAAGAGGCAGTAATAACCCCCCAAAAGCTTATCACTTCAGGGACCCAATCAGGGCATTGGAAATCAGTAGTTTTACATTCTGTTTCTAGTTCAACCATTTTTTACCTGTGTGACCATGGGCAAATATGTTTTTCCTTATGGGTCTTATTTCTTTTTGCCTGTAAAAGAATATAGAACTAGAAAAATTTAAAAGAGCCCTTCCTTAGCATCAATATGTTAGAATTTTCCCTTCTGTGCTATCACTCTTCATCCTTAACCCTGAGGAGGAGCAGAGACTTATGTGGAATCCTACAATGTAAGAGAAATCATAAGGGACTCCATAAAATTGAATTGTTCAGTTTTCTATATGGGAAGATGCCTAATATAATATAATGTCTAAGAAATGTATTGTTATTAGGGCACTTAGAAGGATTCTACACAGAAATAGGATGTGGGTGTGAGTCCATTATCTTGGGATCATGTGAAAAAGTGGACAGGTGAAAAAGAAGAAAAATCAATTAGGGGGAAGGGAGAAGAAAAACTGGGAAAATTGTCTCACATAAAAGAGATCTGAAAGAAGGAGCTTTTACAGAGAAGTGGAAAAGGATGTGGGGGGAAGGCAGCATGAACCTCATTCACATATAAATATATATTCCCCTCTTTGGACCAATTTAGATATGTTTGTGTTATGTGTATAAACTTTAATAGTGAGAGTAATCATAAAATCATGGTTATACTACAATATACATAAAAGCTTTTAAAGATATTTAAAACTCATTTGTAAAGAAAAAACACTGAAAAACATAGAAATGGAAGAATTTTCCTTTCACATAAATATAGAATGTGTTTAAAATGAAGTGCTAGTTTTATATATAATGGAAAAGTATTACAGTCTTGTCTCATCAAGAGAATGATAAAGTACTATTGGCCATTATAACCATTATTATTTAAAATGTAGATTTTAGAAACAATAGTTAGGAAAATAGCAAGAAAATAAATTTAGGGAATAAGCATAAGCAAAGTGCAAGTTAACATATTTATTTTATGATAACATGCTGGCTTATTTAGAAAATTGAAGGAAGCTAACCTCCACCACCAGGAACAACAAATACTTTAGCAAGACTTCAAGCCATAAGATAAAATAAAAGTGAGCATTTTATACATTATTTTAAAATTCTGAAAAATAGGAAAATAATAAAAGTATCCAATACTCTGGTATTAATGTGGTTATAAGTACTATAAAAAGACATCATTAAAATTTAAATAGAGGTAAAAGAAATGTTAAATACTTCATAGAATTAGATTAAGTGCTAGTGGAATTAATATGGAGGAATAAATAGACAAAAATATCAAGATGAATGAGTCAAAAAATAGGGCATTGAATCCACAGATTTCAAATTATTTTATAAAGTATTGCTTATGATAGCTATATGGGAATAGAACTTTAAAAATGCAAATATAAAAAGTCTAGTATTTCATTTCTCCAAGTTCATAAAAATAATCAGAGAGAAGATGATCATTTAGTAATTGAAAATTGTTAGGAAAATCTGTGAAAAAATGGAATTAGATCCATCTATAATACATGTCACAATAAAGTCCCTTTGAATCAAATAATTACATATCTAAAATGCCACAATTTACATATTCAGATGGCATAACCTTGAGAGGAATAGCTAATACACTGGATGACAGAATAGGGATACAAAAAGTTTTCAAAGATTAGAATGATAAAGATAATACATGATGAAATTAAGTAATAATAAATAGGAAATCCTTTACTTTGTTGTTGCTTTTTTAATCTACTCTACATATGATGGAAAGATTTCACTGGACAAGTTTTTATGAGAAAGATCTTAATGAATTTTTATGAATGTGGGTTTTAATGAAGTGCAAATTCAGTATTAGCCAGCCACAACAGAAAGGCTGTGATAACTATTAAGAAGGAAGGAAGCTGTTATCTCATTGTTCGAGAATCAAACCACACCTAGAGTGTCTTCTATTCTGCACACTTACCCAAAGAGATAATAAGGAAAAAGACTTGTGCAATAATATTCAGAGCCTCATTCTTCCCAGTGGCAAAAAAATTAGAAAATGAGGGGATGCATGGCTGAACAAACTGTGGTATATGTCGGTGATGGAATACTATTGTACCCAAAGGAATAATAAAGTGGAGGAATTCCATGTGAACTGGAATGACCTCCAGGAATAAAGGGGCAGAACCAGGAGAACATTGTACACAGAGACGTATACACTGTGGCACAATTGAATGTAATGGACTTCTCTACTAATAGCAATGCAATGATCCAGGACACTTCTGAGGGACTTATGAGAAAGAAGGCTATCTACATTCAGAGGAAAAACTGTGGGAGTAGAAACACAGAAGAAAAATAACTGCTTGATCACATGGGTCAATGGGGATATGATTGGGGTTATAAACCCTAAATGATTACCCTAGTTCAAATATCAATAATAAGGAAATAAGTCTTGACCACTAACACATGTAAAACACAGTGGAATTGTGCATTGGCTATGGGGAGGAGTTGGGGGTAGGGGAGGGAAAGAACATGATTTTTGTAATCCTGGAAAATACTCTAAATTAATCAATTAAATAAAATTTTAAAAATTAAAAAATGAATGGAAATTTACAGGTCAGCATATCTAAAATAATATCACTGGTGTAGAAACTGGAGCTCAAACTATTGAGGTGAAAACTGGGTGGAAAAACTGGGAAGGATTAGTTTAGAGAAGTCTTAGCAGGGGTGTGATTACTGACTTCAACCATATGAGTGCTATCTTTGAAGGAAATAAGACTAGACAAGTTCTGCTTGACCCTGGAAGACAGGATAAGTAAAAAGTATAAAAAATAGTGGAAGTAGATTTAGGTTCATTGTTGAATGTATCAGATATACAGCACCTACTTCCATACCCACTCTCGGTACCCACTCCCACCTCTTTGCTCAGAAATATGAAATAGAAAATGATAAAGCATGGAATAAGGCAGAAAAATGTATATAGTCATACAGCTCCTCATTTCTTTTTCTTTTGCCTTTGAATAAACCTCTGGTCAATAATATATTTGGTTTGAATGCTGAAAAGAAAATGGAACAAAGATGAAAGAGATGTGGCAGCCAATCACACTATTAGCCACACTGGCCAGAGAGGATTCTTAACCATTACCTTCAGTTCAGATTAACACTTTGGACGGTTATTGCTTCTAAAAGCCATTGTCCAAGCCATTATTACATACTTGGACAAATGAAAAACCAGGTTAACAGCAGAAATCAGATGAGAATTGAATGGAAGGGGCAACTAGATTACTCAGTATATTGAGAGCCAGGCCTAGAGATGGGAGGTCCTGGGTTCAAATTTGGATTCCTAGATGTGTAATCCTAGACAAGTCATTTAACCCCCACTGCCTAACCCTTACCACTCTTCTACCTTGGAACTAATACACAGTAGTAATTCCAAGATGGAAGGTAAGAGTCTAAAAAAAACTGAATGAAACTGACAGCTGGCAGAAATATCAATAGAGTAAAACATGGAGAGGACTACTTTTTCTTTCCATCATATTTTCCTTTGGGAAAACTAGAGCATTATGTCACTGCCCTTATTTCAACTTCTGTCACTCAAATATCTTCTGTCTTACTCCTTACTTAGACTAATTCCACCTGTTAAGATGATTCCACTCCATTCCATCTCCTCCAACAGATTTTCCTTTCTATCATCCCCATCATATTAGTTGTTTTTAACATATTCCTGTCTACTGACCCATTTTCTACTGCCTACAAAAATGCTCATGTTGCTTCCATTTGGAAAACAAACCCTCATTTGTTCCTTCAATCTCTTCTAATTATCATCCTATATCTCTTTTGCTTTTAAAAGTTAAACTCCTCCCAAAGACCATCTATAATAGTTGCCTCCACTTTCTCTCCTCTCTTCTGCCAGATCAAATAATAGTGGAAATATTGGATATTTTTGCTTTCCTCCAACTCTTGTGGGAAAGCTCCTCTCCCTCCACTAAACATAATGCTTATTTGTGTTTTTAGATACTAGAAACTATATTCCTTAGGAAAGGTTCATTCATTTCCATGCCTTTTAATATTTTTGACAATTAATCATTAAGCATTTATGTAGTGCCTACTATGTGCCTTTTGTCAAAAGCTTTTTCTATATATCTCTCTCTTTAAAAAAAACCCTTATCTCCCTAGTATTAGTCCTAAGGCAGAAGAGTGGTAAGAGCTATGCAATGGAGGTTATTACCCAGGGTCATAGAGCTGGGAAATATCAGAGGCCAGATTTGAACTTGCCAGGTCGTCCTTACTCTAGGTTTGGTACTCTATCCACTGTGCTACCTAGCTGCCCTTGCATCTCTTGATATAATAATGTGATTTTGTTATTAATGTGGTCTACTATGTTGATTGTTTTTTTTTAACAATGACAATTCTGTCATCCTATTTATCTAACCCAGTCATAATGTTTAACTTTTTAGAATATTATTACAGCTTAATATTTGATTCAATATTTCAGTGCCATAATTTTTGTATTTACTTTTCTTCCTCAGCTTTGCTTCTCCCTGACATAGATAGGAGGATTATTTTGCTTCATAGAAGGTTGCATCCTGTCACTATTTTTACACACAGTTTATGTAATATTGAAATTAATTGTTCTTTGAATGTTTGAACTGTGGAACTGTGAATTGATCCAACCATTTTGGAAAGTAATCTGGAATTATACCCAAAGAATTATAAAATTGTGAATACCTTTTGACCCAGCAATACCACTATTAGGTTTATTTCCTAAGATGATCAGGAAAAAGGCAAAGAACCTATATGTTCTAAAATATTTATAGCAAATCTCTTTGTGATGGCAAAGAACTGGAAATTGAGAGGATATTCTTAGCTAACCAAGTTGTGGCATATTATTATGATAGAATACTATTGTGCCTTAAGAATTAGCAAACAGGTTAATTTTGGAAAAACATGGAAAAGATTTATATGAAATTATGAAGAGTTAAGCAGAACATTATAACAATAGAAATAATGTTTGAAGAATGGTATTTGTATGTGCACTTTCACAATAAGAACTGATAAATAGAATAAGACATAATTTTGTATATATACATATCTTTTTTTTTGCCAAATAATGCCTTCTCTAATGTGGGGGAAAGAAGGGAGGGAGAGAGTTACCTTGGAATTTTAATGCAAATAAATAAATAAATTTAAATTTTTAAAAAAATGTGGCTTCCATTCTTATTGTTCTACTGAACCTACTCTCTTTCCAAAGTTACCAGTGATCTCTTTGTTTCCAAAACCAATAGCCAGATATCACCAAAAAGTGGGAGATAATGCTGGCATTTTCAAAGAAAGGAAGGTCAAACACAGGTCTCCAGAATAGTGGACATACTAAGGCCAATTGACAATGACCCACAAGTCAGCTGTATCTATACTCTCCTCCCCATGATGACTAAATAATACAGAGGGCTGCAGATTGCTGGTCACAACTGCACAATGATGCAATTGCCTCAAACACAAATGCAAAGTCAGCAAGTGCAGGCCTAGGTAGATCATGAAGTGGTGCTTCCATCTGAAGCTGGAAAATCCCTTAAAAGTAAATTCTTCTACAGAAGGTAAAATTCAGCTTTGCCCCTGAGAAGGGCCCTTCCCTCTGAAAGAGAAAAGAGAGGATAAGGATTCAGGTTAGGTGAGGAGATAGTCATTAGAGAGAAAATACCAGGGAATTCATACACATTGGAATGGAAAGGTATGAAAATTAGAAATGAAACAAAGATCCAGTGACAGGGACTTTGACTTGAATAGGAGAAATTGTCTTCTGGGTAGAAAATTCAAAGGACTGTTGGTAAGATATTGTTTTCTCAAGAAAAAGGAATATGCAAAGGCTAAAGATGATGTTCTTGGGATGAAGGATGAGCCTATGGCAGACTGGTGAAAGGGGAGACATAAATGGATCCTCTCTAGAGTATTCTCTAGTTTGCTTGTTTCAAAGCAGTAGATTATCTGGGAGAGCAACTTGCTTGCCTAACAGAATTCTTCAGGCAAAGTACAAGAGTGGTAAGATCTATGTTTTTTCTCAGTCCTTAGGTGCAGAGGAAGATAAAGTGATGGACCAGAATGCTAAACCTATTTGATGGAGAATAGCTTTACAGGAAATTATTTGTAGTTCATAAACCATCAAGGGAATGAGGCTCATCTCAGGATGCAGAGGCAGGCTTAGAATTACCCAATATCTCCTACCTACTCTTGGCTTGGGGGTTAAAAGGTTTCTTTGGGGAGGAAAGAGGGAGAGGGGAGGCAGCATCTAAATGATAGATTTCTGAAACATTTTTGAATTCTATTTTCAGGAATTTTTATTCCTTATGAAGTTTTATCTTCTCTCACTTTTCAAAGTATCTCTAGCTCTGGAGTCCAGGGATTTGGGCAGGAAAATCTGGAAACCCAGAAAGGAGGAGAAACAAATCAAGATAATTACTCCTTATATTCATCTGATAGGATTGGGGGACACTTTTAGGGACTGACTTGGGTCTTTGGGTATGGGCTCAGGATGTATCTGAAAGACCCTTGTGGCTTTTCCCCCTCCTTGCTTTGAGTTACATGATAACTGATGAATCTATTGCTACAGAAAGGTTTTATTTTTGCCTTCCCTGAGGAAGCCATTACTGGCATGACAGTTTTTTCAGAACTAATATCTAATCCCTGTTCTGAAACCACATCTGAGCTTCTTTTTTTCCTTTCTAAATTAAAGTTTCCTTCCTTTCCTTTTAAGTTTCCTTCCAGCTCTGACATTTTATGAGTCTCTAATCTTTGGGATACAGATGACTTCATTCTAGCTCAACTTCAATTTCAGTAAGAGTTGAATGAGCACTTCCTTTCACCAAGAATTGAAGACAAATTCCCACAATGCCAGGGAATATATCTGTATCTCTTGGGTATTTCCGTTTCCATGCCAAAGAGAAAGGAAGTTGATTTGGGTACCAAGGTAGAACTGAAAGTGTCAAGAGACCTCCTCTCTCCTTATATACTTGTCCTAAGCCATGAGACCATGGGCCATTGCTCTACATGGACAAATGATTCTATGTCCTTCCTGAAGGGGGCAGAATGGTATAGTGACTGTGCTTAGAAGATCTGCGTTACAGTCTTTACTATAACTTTAATTGGCTGTGTAACTATGAACTTAACTTCTCCATGTTTCAGGCTATCTCTAAAGTATGAATAATATTTGCATTGTCAAATATTTAGTCCATAGGACTTAAAGTAGAAATATAAGCTTTCATTAACATAGTAATTTCAATCCTCATATGATTAAAAAAAAACAACCTTCACCTTCCGCCTTACAGTCAATACTATGTATTGGTTCCAAGGCAGAAGAGCAGTAAGGGCTAGGCAATGGGGGTTAAGTGACTTGCCCAGGGGCACAAAACTAAGAAGTATCTAAGGCTAGATTTGAACCTAGGACCTCCCGCCTTTAGGCTTGGCTCTCCATCCACTGAGACATTCAGTTGCCCTCCTCATATGGTTTTATAAGAAAATAAGAAATACAACTTTAGGATAGACTCAGGGTCCATGTAAGTCAGCTAGGTCAGACCCTTAGAAAAATTGTGAAATTGCAAAATATTGATTTTGGCTTTCTCAGAGTTGTCTTTATGAGCCCTTTTGTTCACATTTCTGATAATAGCAACCACAAACCTAATGCCCAGCTGTTCCCTCACACTCTCTATTCCTTTCCCATCAAAACTCCCATTCAGAAAAAAATATTCTCTTTCTGACAAAGGTGACTAAAAACTTACCTCTAATTATTTTTCCTAATAACATTCATATCAATGTTGAAGCAGCCTGGATAATGGATATAGCTTCTGACTTGGAATTTAGGTCTAAGTTCAAATTCTGCTTCTATTCTTTAATAGCCAAAGTCATAATATCAGTGTCCCATAGGCATTTCCAAGGATGTAAGGACTTAGTCATAGTTGAATTATAGGCTATGTAAAGGGAATTATCATATAAAGGATACCCCAAGATCATAAAATTATGACTTATTATATGCCAGCTTTATGCCAAAGAAATTAAAAAGTAATGGTGGAGTTCCCTCCATTGAGGAGCATAAAGGGATAAATGGACCTTGAAAATACTCCTGAAATCACATGAGGCAGGCAACTATCTATTCTATCTCTCTTTGATAATCTATAATTGATAATAAAGCCCAAGGAAATGTGGTGGATGAATAAGGACTCCTTAATGATGTCAACCTCTAGAAGTTGGGTGTATCTGAAACATTCTACTTTCCCATTAAACCCTAGAATGAATCTATAAATCATATTTTAGCCTGCTTTTAAATACTTACAACTTAACATTTACATTTGAAAAGTAACTGCTTATCCTGAAACTACTCTATAAATTAAAAAATGGATATTATGAGTACATGTGAGAGAAATAGTCAAAGAAGGAGGATGGGAGAGAGAGAAGAGAGAGAAACAGAATCAGAGAGACAGAGAATCTAGCTCTGTATTTGTAGAATATTATCCTGTATCTGTGGAAATAATTCTATGGTATATTACAGCATTAAAATAACATTCCCCATTCACTGTCACCACCTACTTGTCAAAATGATTTAGTAGAATCCTTTTGGCCTTTCTAGGTAGAATAGTCCTACTTTGTCATTTTGCTCTTATTTACTGTGCTACTCTGCTGCCTCTTCATGATGTGGAAGTGACACAGAGACCCACAGGAGAATGATCTATGTTAATTTCTGTAATCCTGAAAAGGCTTCAGGTCTGGCCCAAGTGATGAACTGTAGACCTATGAAACTGTGGGTCAGTCTAAGAAGTTCAACATTAGAAAACAAGCTAAGGAGGATAACTAAAAATCTTGGGATCACACTATCTTTTAAAACTATTCATAAAGACAAGAATGACTTGTAATCTTTTCTAATAGAGAAAGCATTCATACAGATGAAAATGTGAACTTTCAAAGTTCTAATGAATCCTGATGCAATGCTGTTTCATTAAAACACCTTTCTCAGAGAGTACTCCAACACCATTTTTCCTCCCTAGAGAACAGTGACCAGCACTATACCCAGTACAATTTAACCAGGGTTATGAACAAGGGAAGGATAGCATTTTGTGATTTGCCTCCAATACCCTTCTTTAAGGCACTCTACATTTCATAGTAAGTAGGTAGGGTTTATGTCTTTAGCAAACAGCTTCCAAAAACTTCTAGATCCCTTTCCTAAAATATCAATCACAACTTTGAGCTCCTCAGCATTTAATTGAAATTTGGGGTATTTTTTTTCTATTTCCTCATTGAGAACCCACTTACTTTTGGGTCTATTCATAGCCCAAGGAGGTTTCTCTTGAGAATTCTTCATGGCTTCCTTTCTTCATGTGTTCATAATTATATTAGAGGGTTAATTTGGCTACAATGGAGAAAGAATTGATAACTGCCCAGAAGGTAGAAGGAGGGTGAGATGGATTCCCCCCCTTCAGTCTTCTTCAAATATGTCTCCCCACTAACCTTGCCTTTACTCCCTCTAATAACTGATTTTAGTGGATGAACCTCTTCGCTTGGGGAAAAAGAGAGAAATCAGCTCTCTCCTTCTTCTAATATGACAAAGAAGTCAATTTAGGATAACTGACAACTTTATTCTAACAAATTGTGGTTAGGGGTATGATAAGAAAGATATCTGCAGGTTGGGGTCTATAGGAAAGAGGGGAAAGGAAACCCGTATCTGTCTAAAATATCTTTTTCCCTCCCTTCAAATTTAAGAGACTCAGGCTTGACAGCCTGGTCTCTGAGAGGTTCAGGGTTTGTCCCTCCTGGTCTGTCACAGCAGAGCCAGTGTCTAGACTCAGGGTGTCACAGGAGCTGTGTGAGATCTTCTGATGCTGTTCTTATTCTTCTCAGGTTTCTGCCATACTTTTTGGTATCTTTGGGGGGAAATGGTAGTTAAATTCAATGAGGGATTTTATATGGCTCAGGAGATAATTTATGATCAGACTGTCACCTTGGTTGTCTCAAGATAGATTTGAGTGATCCAAATGTCTCTCCTTGGAATCTCTTCTCTCAAGATTCCAAACCTTCTCAACCATCCCCCGCCTTTGATGGAAACTTTTTCACGTCTTCCAGGCTCTGTCATTAAAAGTCTCTGGATTATTCCTCTATCACATATTACTTGCTCATATGAAATGGCATCCACATTCTAATCCCCTAACTACAAGTTTCTGGCATTTAATTCCTAATATTCATTTAAGACTGACCTCAAATATATTGAAAGGTATCTTGACATTAGGGAGAGTCTTGAATTTTGAATGAAGAGATTCCTGGGTTTGAAACCCTCCTTGTAACACTTGTTAACAATGTGAACCACACAAATCATTTACTTTTCCTGAGACTAAGTTTTCTCATCTGTAAAATAATCATCTTATTGCATCCCTCATAGGACTAGCATCAGGAACAAATGAAATAAAGTATATGAGGAATAAGGACTGGATCATCAATTTTTTTGGGCTAGGGGAATTCAGGATGAGGAAATGTCCTCTTCCCATGCAGATAAGTACCTTCTCTGAAATCTATAGAAATGGAAGTTGCCCAGAGCATTAAGAGGTGGCATAATTGGCTCATCGTCACAGCCAGTATGCTTCAGAAACAGGTCTTGAATTGAGATATTCCTAGCTCCAAGATTTGTTCCCATGCCATTTCTCCTTCCTAGATCTCAAGGTATTAAGAATATAATATAAACATTAACTATTGTTAGTATGGCAGCTACTCTATAAAGCCTCCCTTCATGTTGATTTTTTATTAGTGAATTACACTTTTAATTCACTAATTATATAGTTTATGGTGGGCAGCAAGATGACATAGTGGATATAACACTGAACTTGAAGTTATGACATGAGTACAAAAGATGGCAGGCACAGTGCTCTTTGTAAGAGGGCCATCCCCTCCACTCAGCAGAGTTCATTACTAGAAAGGCAAAGGGACTTGAGTGGAGCTGTCCCCCTCCCCCTCTCCACTGTGCCTGATGGCATTTTTTCACTTCACCCACCCCTCTGCCCAGCAGCCCAATGGGAGTAGAGTGTTGTCTCCTCCCCTATGTGGGGTAAGGAAAGGGGTGGGTCACAGCACTTGGTATGAGGGGTGGGGCTGAGGCATGGCACATTGTCTCTAAAAGGTTCACCATCACTGATATAGGGTGTGAGATTTTGTTCTATACCTAGTTTTGACTATACTGTTTTCCAGTACTCCCAGCATTTTTTGTTGGATAGTGAGGTCTTATCTCCAAAGCTGGGGTCTTTGAGCTAATCAAACATGAGATTACTAAAGTCTTTTATCTCTGACATATTCCATTGATCCACCAATCTATTTCTTAGTTAGTAGTGGATTGTTTTGTTGATTACTGCTTCATAGTATAGTTGATATATGGTACTTCTATGCCATTGTCCTTCACATTTTTTTTATTAATTCCCTAGATAGCTTTCATCTTTTGTTCTTCCAGAAGAATTTTATTATTTTTTCTAGTTCTATAAAATATTTTTGGTAGTTTAATTGGTATGGTACTGAATAAGTAAATTAGTTAAGGTAGAATTATAATTTTTATTGTATTAGCTTGGCCTACCCATGAACAATTAATGTTTTTCTAATACTTTAGATCTGATTGTATTTGTGTTAAAATGTTTTGTAATTGTGTTCTATTCATTTTCCATCTTCTTTCTTCCAGACAGAATCATACTACCTTCCCTTCAGTCATCCTTAACCTCTCAGACCTTTCAGCATAAATTCTATCATAATTTTCTACCCCATTGCACAAAGGATTGATAAAACAAATAAGATTGGGGCAGGGAGTGGTTTAGTGAATAGAGAGCTAGGCCTGGAGATAGGAGGTCCTGAATTCAAATATGACCTCAACTACATCCTAGTTGTATGACTCTGGACAAGTCACTTAACCCCAACTGGCTAACACTTATTGTTCTTCTGCCTGGGAACTGATATTTCCCAATACTAAGACAGAAGGTAAAGGTTTAAAAAATAAAGCCAGCATGCAGATTGTTCTCATTAAATTGTTGCAGAGAATAAACATATCCTTGATAGACTAGGAAACAGACATAAATAATATATTATCATCTGGAAAAATGCTCAGCCTCACTAGGATCATGGTTTCAAGGAAATAGCAACTAATGAATTAAATCGAATTAAGAGAAATCTGAGTTTAAATCCTACCCTGGCCTCTTACTAGCTATATGAGCCTGAGACATCAGCCAGTTAGTCTATAAACATTTATTAAGTTTTTACTATGTACCAGGCACTATGTTAAGCAGTGTGAGATGAAGAAAGGCAAAAAAAGTCCTTGCCCTCAAGAATCAAACATTTGAATCAGAGAGGTAAGCGAATCACTAGATATATACAAGATATAAACAGAATTGATAATGATAATCAGACAAGGGAAGGAAGGTATTAGCAGTGGATAGAGACTGGGAAAGGTCTCCTGAGAAAGTATTAAGCTTTGGAATTAAGAACTTTAGAAACCTAAGAGTAAAACTGAGTCCTGAAGGAAGCCAGAGAAAGTAGGAGGCAGATGGGAGGACATGGGGCATTCTTTTTTTTTTAATTAAGTTTAATTAATTCATTCATTTAGAATATTTCTCTGTGGTTATATGATTCATGTTCTTTCCCTTCCCTCCTCCTACCCCCCTCCAATACCCAACATGGAGCATACTTCATGGGGGCCGTTGCCATGAAGGACAGCTAATACTGAGACAAAGACACTGGAAATGGTGTGAATAACATTTGAGAAACTGCAAATAAGCCAGCATCACTCAACTGTAGAATGAATGGAGGGGAGTACAGTGTACAAATATCAGATAAGTGAAGGGGGCTCGATGGTAAAGGACTCCAAATCCCAAAGAGAGACTTTGAGTTTGATCCTAGTGATAAAAGTGAGCCACTGGAGCTCATTGAGGACAGTGTGAGACATGGGTGTTGGAAAAGCCACCCTAAAGCTGAGTAGAAAGTGGATTGGAGTAGGAAGATACTTGATAGCTTAATACCGCTTAGAAGGCTATTGCAGTTTAGGTCAGAGGTAAAGAGGGTCTGAACAAGGATTGTAGTTGTATGTGTGGGAGAGGGAAATATATTGAAGAGCTATTTAGAGACAGAAATAATAAGATTGAGCAATAAATTGAATATATGGTATGATTCAGAGGGAAGAACAGAATACTGAGGGACAAGAACACTTAGGTTGTCAGCCAGGGAAGCTGGGAGGACTCTAAGTGCCCTTGAAAGTACTGTGGAAGTTGGAAGAGAGAGGGGTTTGTGAGAGTAAGCACGATGAGTTCTGTTTGGGATATGTCGAGTTTAAGAGGTGTAAAGGACATCCAATTTAAGATATACCAGAAGAGATGTGACTCTAGCTCTGCAGAGACTAGGGCTGAATAAAGGGATCTAGGAATCATCTGTATCCCATAGACCACCAGTGGTGAACCTTTCAGAGATCACATGCCCAAACTGCTCCTTCAAGCTCCCCATGAGCTCCCCTAACTCACTCTCCCCTATTATTCCAGACAGCAAAGGGAGGAAGTGCTCACATTGGGCTGCTGGATAGAAGGGAAGGACTTGCAACTCTGACACTCTGATGCTGGAGAAGAATTAAAAATTGTGTCTTTAATGTAAAATCCAGAGGAATTACATGTTGGCTATGGGAAGAGGGTTGGGGGAGAGCAGGGAAAGAACTTGAATCTTGTAACCATGGGAAAATATTCTAAAAATATTCTAAATTAATTAATTAATTAAAGAAAAATTAAAAAAATGTGTCTTTAGATGAGTGACTAGGACAGGGAGAGTAGACTTGAGTGGCTGGGCTTAAAACTCTGAAGTGCAGAGCCTTCAGTGAGCTGACAGGGCCTGGATTCAGCAACTGCATACTAGAACTTGAGCCAAGGGTAAGCAAGCAATGATATGGCCAAGATCAAATTGGGGTACAGACCAGGAAGTCAGTGATGAGATCATCCCTTAAATCAGGGCAGAATAGAAACTTTATAATACAAATATAGGAGTCAAGATAAACATCATAAAAAAGAACAATACAAAGAAGCAATGAAAAGGTCCTAAGCAAGGATAAAGTATTTATATTCCAATGGAGGAAGGTGATATGTGTCCCCTCAAATCTCTAATGTCATCAGAGTTCATAGTGGAAGTTACATAAAACAGAGGCACTGGGAGCCATTTTGTTATACTTTGATAATCTTAAAAGAAGAAAGGAAAGGAAGAGAAAAATAACTACAGCAGGAAATCCAGGGAGAAGAAAAGTGGAGAAACCAAACCACTCTATAAAATCCAGGTGCACAAGCAGAAGGCTGTCCAAAAGACAGAAATGGGCTGGGCGATGGAATACAACTGAACTTCATTTTCTTCTAAACTTGTTAAAGGAAAGTAGAACCCATACATACAAGGGATAGGGCAGAGACAGAGAGAAACAGAATGACAGAGACATTCACAGAGACAGAGAGTGCTTGGTCTGGAAACATTCATCTCAAGTAAATTGAAAAAGAAGTTCGATGGTGCACTGGATAATGACTCCTGGAATCAGGAAGACTCATCTTTCTCAGTTCAAATATAGTTTAAGACATTAGTTGTGTGACCCTGAGCAAGTCACTTAACCATATTTGTCTCAGTTTCCTCATCTGTAATATCAGCTGGAGAAATGGCAAATCACTCCAATATCTTTGTCAAGAAAACCCCAAATGGGGTCATGAAGAGTCGGTCATGACTGAAACAACTAAGCAACAATAACCAGAGGGAATAGAAAAATAGTATGGGAGCATAAAGGGAAAAAATATACTTGGGGAAGAATTAATCAACAACAAAAAAATCTTAACATTTGAAGAATGGATAGGGAAGAAGGCTTTTAAAAGAGGAAAATGAGTAAGAATTTGTGGTTTATACATGCTATATTCTTTCATTAAAAAAAAAAACGCATAGAGAAACAAACTATGGAAAGCTTTGGGATACAGCCAAGCAGTCCTTAGAGAATGCTTATATCTTTAAACACTTTTATTGACAAAAGCAACATAACAGATTAATGCATTCTTTGTAAAACTGAAAATAAAATTAAAACAAAATTGAAAATCTAATAAAACATCATTAGCTAATAAGAATTCTGTTTATTTATTTATGGTAATTTAATGATATGGCATTGGATAAGTGAATTAGGTAGGTTTTTCCATTTTTATAATATCTCTATCCATCCAGGAACAATTTCTTTTTCTCCACTTATTTAAGTCTGACTTTACTTGTGTAAGAAGTGCTTTATAATTATGTTCGTGTAGTTTCTGCATTTGTTTTGATAAGTAGATTCCAATATTTTTTAATTCTGTTTGTGTTTATTTTAAATGAGAAATCTTTATCTCTTCTTCAAGACCTTTGTTAGAGATATCTAGAAATGCTGGTGATTTATAAGGGTTTACTTTATCATTGATACTGGGAAGGCTTGTAGGTTATCTCTATTCTAAGTAATACTTACTGATGGTTTTAGGTACATTTTTCTTATGATTTTAAGAAAAAATCTATTTATATTTATACTTTCTAGTGTTTTTAATCAGAATGAGTGTTGTATTTTGTCAAAAGCTTTTTCTGCATATGTTGATGTAATCATATTTTTGCTATGTTTATTATTGATGTAATGAAATGTAATAGTTTTCCATATATGAAATCAAACTCCTGCATTCTTGGCATAAATTCTGTTTGATCACAATGTATGTCTTGTGATATATTGTTGTAGTCTGTGTTATGGGGTGCACATGTGTACCCCTGGGGTTCGGGAAGGATACCTTTTGCAAGAATGCAAGACTCCAAAACTTAGCTTAGAAACAAAAAGAGAAATTTATTAATTTAGAAAGTAATGTTGAGAGTGGCCAGGAGGATAGCAAGGTGGGACAGCAAGATGGGGAGCAGTTCCCTGGGAGGACAGCATGAAAGGAAAGGCTGTTCCCCCATGGGGACAGCATGGATGGAGAGGCTGTCCCCCAGATGACATCAGTTCTGGGGATTTTATACTTTTTACAGCAGAGTGTTAGTCACCCAGGCATTAGGTGAGGTGGGGTGATCATCTGCCTGGGGACATAAAGATTCCTTTGTTTTAGGGAACAAACAGATGTCTGATAGGATCGAGGTATGGCCTCGAAGTGCCTCTTCCTGTTCATCTTAAATCTAGAGGACAATCAAAGGAAGATAGTCATCTCAAGACTGGGGGGGCGGGTCATTGGGTGTTTTTAGTCTCAGAGTCAGGAGGATGTAAAGGAGCAAGGCAGTTTCCTTGATAATAGTTTGCCTGGGTTTCTGGGGGTACAGTGCCTATGTCCGTCTGTTAGCTAGCATTTTACTTAGGATTTTTATGTCTATAGTCATTAATAAATTTGGATTGTAATTTTCTTTCTCTGTTTTTTCTTTTCCTTGTCTAGGTAGTGTACTATATGTGTTTCATAAAAGCAGTTTTGGTAATATTCCTTCTTTACCTACTATTTCAATAATTTAGTTAATATTGTAATTAGTTAATCTTTATGTGTTTGGTAAAATTCAATAGTAATTCTATCTGTTCTTTATGCTTTTTTTCTTAACAAGTTCATTTATGGTTGGTTTAATTTCTCTTTCTGAAGTAGTTTTATTTTGTTTATTAATTTGAAATTTTATTTAATTAATTGATTTAGAATATTTTTCCATGGTTACATGATTCATGTTCTTTCTCTCCCCTTCCCCCATTCCCCTCCCATAGCCAATATGCAATTCCACTGGGTTTTACATGTGTCATTGATCAAGACCTATTTCCATATTATTGATATTTGCACTAGGGTGATCACTGAAATAGGTTTATTTAGATATTATATTTTCTTCCCTGATAGTTTATGCAGTTCATATTTTATAATTCTTCCATTTTTCTTACATTGTTAAATTTGTTGGCATATAATTGAGCAAATAATTAGAGTTTTCAAAAAAGGTAAAATCCAAATTATCAGGTAAAATAATAAATTATAATAAATGAAGAAGAAACAAAGAAATTATTGAAATAAATTTTGCCAATATATGCAAATAAAACTGTCTACCTAAGTGATGGAAGAATATAAATATCCAGATTAACAGAAAATTTAAATAGACCAGTCCCATATAAAAGAAATTAAATAATATATGTATGCCCCCTAAAGAAGAAATACTGTAGACCCAAATGGGTTGACAAAGAAATTCTAATGGCATTCAAATAATTTAAATATTATTATATAAACTGGAAAGAAAAGAAAAAGGAGGTCTTACCAAATTCCTCCTGTGAGTCACATATAGTCTTGATATTTAAACCAGAGAGAGTAAAAAAAGAGACAGAACTATAGATGAATCACTGATGATCATTGATGAAAAAATTCTAATTAATTATTTTAAAAGTAACTATAGCAAACTATAACAAAGATAATGCATTATGAGTAAATCAGATTCATACCAGAGATACAAATTTAGTTCAATATTAGGAAAACTTTTGACATGATATACCATATTAATAACAAAAAAGAAAGTATGATTTTATCAATTGATGCAGAAAATATTTTTGACAGGAAACATCATCTAATCCTTTTAAAAGAAAAAAAAAACCTAGAAAATATGGTAAGACAGAACTTTCCCAGATATAATAAGTAATATTTGTCAAGAACCAAGAACAAAAATTATAGGTATTGAGGATGAACAAGCATTCCTTCCAACAAAATAAGCAAAGCAAAGGCCATCATCACTATAATTTGAACTAGTTAGAAATACTAGCAATGGCAATGAGTCAAGAACAAGAAATTAGAAAATAAGAATAAGGAAAGAAGAAACAAAATTATCTTTTTGCAGATATGATAGCTTACTTAAAGAACTCTACAAAGTCAAATAAAAATTAAGAGCAAAGTTACTAGATATAAAATGTATCTTTGTAAGTCATGAGAATTTTCATATATTACTAATAAAACCAGCCAAAAGAGGTAGAAAAAGAAATTCTATTTTTAAAACCATAGAATATAAAATGTACTTGGATATCCATCTACCAAGACAACACATAATAACAATATGAATACAGGAGATAGCTAAGTGGTTTATTGGATTGAGCACCAAGTCTGCATATAGGAGGTACTGGGTTCAAATCTGACCTAAAACAATTCCTATCTGTGTGATCCTGGGTAATTCATGTAACCCCTATTGCCTAGCCCTTACTGCTCTTCTGCCTTGACACTAATATGCAGTATTGATTCTAAGACAGAAAGTAAGTGTTTAAAAAATAACTATATGAATATAAACAAAAACACTTTGTGGTAATACAGATCCAAATATTGGGAGCATTATTCTTTTTTCATAGATAAGTTGAATCAATATGATGAAAAAGGCAAGACTATCTAAATTAAATTACTTATTCAATGTTATACCAAACTACTAAAAATTTACTTTTTAGAACTAGAAAATATAATCATGAGATTCATCTGGAACAAAAAATATCAAGAATGTTAAAAGAAATACTGAAGAAAATGGAAAATGAGGGGAAGGGAGTTCCTAGCAGCACAGCATATTAAATTATATTGCAAAGCAATAAGCATTGAAACCATTTGGCAAGGGTGAAGAAGCAGTTGTTCAGTGGAATAGATTATGTATTTATATCTAAAAGTAAATTTACATAGTAGCCTAGTGTTCAATATACACAAAGAACCTATTGCCTAGGATAATCAATCATTAATGATTCAAAAAATTGCTGCAAAAACTGGAAAGAAATCTGCCAAAAAGTAAGTGTAAAACAAACAACTCATCTCATATACCAAGGTAAGCTTCCAATGGATATTTGACTTGGACATGAAAGATGACATAAGCACATTAGAGGAGGGATGAAGTCAAGATGGTAGAAAAGATATAGAGACCTACACGATCTCTATCAAATTACCCTCCAAATAACTATAGTATAACATCTCAAAATGTATTTCATAGCATCATAACCCACAAAAAGATAGAGCAAAATATTTTTTCAGTCCAAAACAGCTCAGAAGGCCAGGGAGAAAGATCTATTACACTGGGATGGAAGTGGAGCACAAAGCAGGACACCAATGTAGGTCTCAGTGTGGCAACAGGTCTTGGATGTACCTGTATTAGAAGCAAAGACTTCTGGAACTATCAATCACTGATGGTAAGGGAGACAGGGTTGGACAACTGAACAAAAGGGAGTCCCTTTTCTAGTGCTGGGTGCAAATCTCTTGTTGTATTGCCCATACATAGATCCAGGTCACAGTTCTGGATCATAGACTCAGGGTGAAGAGGAACACTATCACACACCAACACTTTTGGCTGCAGGGAAGCAGGAAACCATGGTCACAGTACCAAGGTGGAAAAGAGTGCTTGTGGTTGCTCACAGACCAGAGCACTGGCCAGGAGTGTATTAAATACACTTACACTATACAACTTTGGAAGAGTTGAAAAACTTATATATTCCCACAGCTAGCTCTAAGGCATATAAACAAAGAAACTGAAGCGTGGAATAATACCTCACAGCCCCAGGAACAAAGCTCAAATTTAACAGATTTTTTTAAAATTAAAAGGAAGGAAAAGGCTAGAAAATAAGGAAACAACAATTAAAGAAACTCAACACAAAATTTTATTTTGATAGCAGGTAATACCAAAATAGACTCAGAAGAGGAAAACAAAAACAATACTGCTGCATCCAAAGCCTCCAAATAAAAACATAAATTGGTTTCAAGCCCAAAAATCATTAAAGGGGTGGGGTCTCAAAAGGGATTTTAAAAATCAAATAAGAAAGGTAAAAAAATATGAGAAAAGAAACAAGAGTGATCCAAGAAAACCATTAAAAATGAGTCAACAACTTGGTAAAAGAGGAACAAAAACACTGAAGAAAACAATATCTTAAAAATAGAATAGATCAATTGTAGAGGCAAAAGATTCCAATGAAGAGAACTCCTTAAAAAAAGCAGGATTGGCCAAGTGGGAAAAAAGAACTCCCTAGAAGGCATAACTGATCATGTGGTAAAGGAAATACAAAATTTTAGTAAGGGAAATAACTTTTTGCTAAAAGGAGGCACAAATCCCACTCCAGAAAATCATGTCTTAAAAATTAGAAATTAAATTAAATTTAAAAAATTAGAATTAAAGAATTAAAAAATCAATCAAATGGAAGCTAATGACTTCATGAGATATCAAGAAGCAATTAAATGAACTCCAAAAAATGAAAAATTGAAGAATATGTGAAATATCTCATTGGAAAAATAACTGACCTAGAAAATAAATCGAGGATAAATAATATAAGCAAAAGCTATGATAAAAATAAAAGAGCTTACACCCCCTTTTCCAAGAAATTATCAAGGTAAAATGCCTTGTTATTCTAGAGTAAAATAGAAACTAAAAGAATCCCTTGCTCACCTCCTGAAAACGATCCTAAAAGGATAACTCCCAGTAATATTACAGTCAAATTCCAGAACTCACAGGTCAAGGATAAAATGTTGCAAGCAGTCAAAAAGAAACAATTTAAGCAAGAGCCAAAATAACATGATATTTAGCAGATTCTCCATTAAAGGATCAAAGGGCCCAGAACATATTCCAGAGGACAAAGGAGCTAAGCTTTCAGCCAAGAATCACTTATCTAGGAAAACTGGGCATAATCCTTCACAGGGAAATGGATATTCCATGAAATAAGAGGACTTTCAAATACTTTTGAGGAAAAAAAATAACAGAGCTGAATTGAAAAATTGACTCTCAAACACAAGACTCAAGAGACATATAAAGGTAAACAGGAAAGAGAAAACAAAGTTCACCTAGGTTTGTTAACAGTTTAAACTGTAACTCAAGAACCTTATCATTATTAGGGAAGTTAGAAGTAGTACTCCTAGGCACAAGGCAAGGGTATCACTTGAATATGATGGGATGATAACTAAGTAAAAATAAAATTAAAGGGTGAGAAAGAGGAATACAATGGGAGAAGGGAAAGGGAGAAAATGAATAGGATAAATTATCTTATGGAAAAGAGATATGAAAGAACTTTTGCAATAGAGAGGACAATGGTGGAGGTGTGGAGGGGAGCACTTGAACCTAACTCTTATTAGATTTGGTTCAAAGAAGGAGAATATAATCAGTTGGGTATATAAAGCTGTCTTATCCTACAGGAAAATAGAAAGAAAAGGAAATGAGAAAAGAATACATAGAAAAGAGGTCAAATGGGGGGGGAGGGGTGTTGGTCAGAAGTTAAAACAGGGAAAATAGGATAGAGAGTAATACACAGTAATCAAAATGGTGGAAAAAATTTCTTAAAAGTCTCCCTAATAATAGCCTCGTTGCTTAAATACATAGAGAAATTAATCAAATGTATAAGAATACAATTCATTCTTCAATTGATAAATGGTTAAAGGATATGAACAGGCAGTTCTCAAAACAAGTAATTTTTTCATTTTTAAGTGCATAGTTTAATAAACTATATATTTTTGTAACATTAGGAACACAAACCACAATATAATAAACAAGATGTGATAAATCTGAGATGCCAAAGTCTACATTTAATATAATGAAAAATATCTAAGTTCAGAAAAATGTTCAGAAAAACATTTTGTACCATCCTAAAATATAATTTCAGAAATACCAAAGGGCAATTAAAAGCAAATACAAATACTTTAGTCACAGAAAACTACACTCATCAACTCATTAACTTCTCTTTTCAAGTTCACACTATGAAAATATGATCTATTGTTTTCCAGGATATTTGTCAATCTTACTCAGTGCTATCAACAAATGACTCAGTTTTCCTCTTCATCTTGTCCCTTTATCATCCTCAGTGATTGCAGAATCCACATGATAGCCCTCTTAATACTCTGACCTCAAAGTTCCTTAATCTCTTCAACTCTAAAAATATTTATCTCCATTTCATTTCTCCTATTGCCTAGCATCCTGTTATTTTTTTTTTCTGAAAAATTCCCATTTACAACTTCCTAACTTCTAACATTTGCTGACTCTAAATCTGATTTTCATCTTTATTCTGACCTCTGGTCTATTCAACCTTCCCCAGTCACTTGCCTCCCAATCTATCCTGGAGCCCATGGTCAGATACCAAGATTTTTAAAATAGATCTTTAGAATTTCTTGTCCTTATTTGAGAGCAAGAAGCATGTAATGCCAATCTTCAACCTTGAGTAACACTCAGCCTACCAGTAATCAAAAGCAGGACTACTGGCCTTGCACATGGTATCTTACTAACAACTCCAAGTAGTATATAGAATCTTTACTTACAGAGGACTCAACTAGCTTAGACTGCCTTGCTTAGGGAAAGGGGTATTTTTACAGAAATGTTTATATATAATGGTAGATGCTGTCAAACCAAATAATTAAAGTTCTCCACAATCATGCAAAAATGTTCTAAATCACTATTTTTTATTTAGAATATTTTCCATGGTTACATGATTTATAATTCCCCCTTCCCCACTCTTTCCTCCCCATCTCCTGAAGCTGGCAAGCAGTTCCATTGGGTTATACATATATCATTCTTCAAAACCTATTTCCACATTATTCATATTTGCAGCAGAGTGATCTTTTAACAACAAATCCCCAATCATATCCCTATCAAACTATATGATTGATCATATATTTTTTCTTCTGCATTTCTGCTTCCACAGTTCTTTCTCACAAGTTCCTCAGAATTGCCCTGGATCATTGCACTGCTGCTCGTATAGAAGTCCATTACATTTGATTGTGCCACAGTGTATCAGTCTCTGTGTACAATGTTCTCCTGGTTCTGCTTCTTTTGCTCTGCATCAATTTCTGGAGGTTGTTCCAGTTCACATGGAATTCTTCCAGCTCATGATTCCTTTCAGGACAATAATATTCCATCACCATCATATACTACAATTTATTCAACCATTCCCCAATCTATGGACACCCCATTCATTTTCCAGTATGTTTTTTTTTTTTGCCACTACAGAAAGCATGGCTATAAATATTTTTGTAGAAGTCTTTTTCCTTATTATCTCTTTGGGGTACAAACCCAACGGTGGTATGACTTGGTCAAATGGTAGGCTCTAAATCACTATTAATTAGATAAATTAACAGTAAAACAATTCTGAGGTGTCACTTTACATCTATGAGGTTGGCTATTATGACAGAAAAGGATAATGACAAAAGTGGGGGGGGTGTAAAAATTTAGTACTATATTGGAGGAGTTGAGAACTGATTCAACCATGGTGCATGGCAATTTGGACCTATGCTCAAAGGACTATAAAATACATAACCTTTAGATTCAGCAATATCTTTCCTAGTTTGTATTCCAAAGAGAGAAAAAAAAAACAAAAAAAGATAAAAACCAATATATACAAAACTATTTAAAGCAGCTCTTTTTTATGGGGGCAAAGAATTGGAAAGTGAGGGGGTATTGTGATAAAGGATGGAAAGGTTTTGCAAAGTGCAAACCTTTCTATCTTTTATCACAATACCCATTATTTGGGGGAATGACTTGGGTTAAGTTATAATACAGGATTGTAATGAAATGCTATTGTACTATAAGAAATGACAACCAGGAAGAGCTCAGAAAAAATATGGAAAGACTTACAAAACTTGGAGCTGGGTGAAGTAAACAGAACCAGGAGAAAATTGTATAGAGTGACAACAATACTCTATTATGAACAACCATAAATAACAAATATTCTCAGCAATGCTCCAAAAATAATCCTAATGGATTCATGATAAGAAATGCCATCTGCTACCAGAGAAAAATTAATGGAATCTAAACCTAGACCAAAGCAAACTTTTTTGATTTTAATTTTTTTGTTTGAATTTCCTTTCACAAAAGGAGTAATATGGATAAATGGTTTACATGATTGCATATGTAAAATCTATGTCAGATTTGCTTACAATTTCAGTAGGTTTAGGGGAAAGAGAAGGGAATATAGGGAAAGAGAACTTGAGACTCAATTCTTTTTTAAATGTTGGAATGTAATTAGGGGGATGTAAAATAAAATTTAAGAGAACAAGGAAATTGGAGAAGCAAAGAAGAAACTACCTTTCAAATCTATAGAGTAGGGATCATTTCATCACCAAACAAGAGATAAAGAGTATCACAGAAGATAAAATACACAATTTTGATTATATAAAATTAAAAAGTTTTGATACACACAAAACTAGTGCAAATAAAAAAGGAAGCAAGTAACTGGAGGTGGGGGAGGGTCTTCACAGTGAATATCCCTGATGACTTTTCATGATTAAAATTCATCAGATTAATAACCATTTTTCAATTGATGAATGTTCAAAGGATATGAACAGGAAGTTCTCAAGGGTAAGTATGGAAAAATGTTCTGCATCACTAATAATTAGAGAAATGAAAGGTAAAATGCTTCTGAGATTTCACATCACACACATAAGATTGGCAAAGTTGACTTCTAACAAAATGAAAAATGGTGGAGGAACTGTGGAAAAACTGGTAAGTTGATACATTATTAGTGGATCTGAGAATGGCTCATACATTCTGGAAACCAAATTGAAATTGTTCCCCCAAAGTTAATAAACTGTCTCCCTTTTGACCTAGCAATACCACTATGAAACCTTGTAAAAACATTAAATTTACTTTTACAATCTCTAGAAATGTTAAGAAAAACTATTTAAACACTTTTCAGACTTTGCTTTTGAACAAAAGCTATGAACTTCTTGTGAAATAGACTAAGGATGCTAGCATAACTTAACTCCTGTCTAAATAATGTCATTGTCTCAAGACCACATGAAATGATTGGCACTTTGGCCTAGGGAAATTTTCTCTTTTGTATTCAAGTTTAAAATATTGGACACAGAAAGAAAATCTTTTTTTTTTAATATTTTAAGAAAGTAATCAGTGAAGGAAGTAGTGATTATTCTGGAATGATAGTTTGGTTTTAGTACATTATGACCTTTTCCTTGTTCAAAATCCTAAAAACATTGCCTAAAATTAAGGGTAGATACATATCAGAGGGTATAAGAAATTATGCCACTTGGATCTCTCTCTCTCTCTCTCTCTCTCTCTCTCTCTCTCTCTCTCTCTCTCGCTCTCGCTCTCGCTCTCGTTCTCGCTCTCTCACTCCCCTTTTCTCTCTCAGCTAGACATATTTTAGATATAAATTAAGGTTAAATTCAGTACATTTATTTCTAGAAAACTTGAGACACACACATGTTCACACATAGTAAATTAAAGATAGCCTCAGAGTAAAGAACAAAGATTAAAAACTAGGAAAAGCTCAATGCAGAAGATAGGACTTTAGTTGAGACTTCAAGGAAGCCTAGAAAGTAAGGAAAATGAGTTGAAGTGGAAAAGTGTTCCAAGTATGGGGGAGAAGTGAGTGAAAATTCCTGCAGCTGGGAGATGGAGTATCATGTGTGAAGAAGAGCAAGGTGGCCAAAGTCACTGGAACACACATTACATGGAGAGGAGCAAGGTATTAAAAAACTAAAATACTAGAAAGGTAAAAAGGGATAAGAATGTAAAATGCGTTAAAAACTGAATATAGGAATTTATATTTGATCCTGAATTTACTAAGGAGTCACTGGAATTTATTGAATGGACAATATTATAGATGATATGGTCAGGGGAGTAGGAGGAGAAAATATCTTTGTTTTATTTGTTTGTTTGTAGTGGGAATCTAGCATGCGTGCAGATTCCATTAGTATGCTTAGCTGATATGTCTTCTCTATCTCTATAGAGAAATGGCTTCTAGGAGAATTATGATGGCGTATAAGGGAAGTGCCTTGGGAGATTACAGAGAATGCATAGATATTACAGAAGTAATTTCCATCAACTAATCACATGATTGAGAGGAGTTTCTTTCATTTGACTGTGTAGTCAGAATTACTTGTGTCTCCAAAATGTTCTTAGCCAGCTTTGGCTGCCTTTTGTTTTCATTTAAGTACAGGGAAAGCTCAGTGCCTCTTTTTCTCTAAGTGTCTAATGAGAGGTAATGAAGTAAGATTAAAAACCTTCATGCCTTCTTTTTATCTAAACCAATATGATAAGAAAGAGGCCTCAGTCTCTGGGCTTTTTCATTCATTCTTTTCTGTTCTAAGTGAAAGAAATAGGGCCTTATGATATAGTGAATTCAAAAGGTCATAATAAATTTTCTCAGACATTCCAAACTCAGGGATTAGTCTAGAATTATTCTAGAATTAATGACCTAAGGAATATCAAGTGGTCTTCAATAGTGACCTTTGAAACTCTACTTTAGTAACAGGATTTATCTGGAAGTTGTGCCATATCTGGACATGAACTTAGATTGATTTTATGTAGGAAAAGTCAACTTATGAACCTACTTCCTCAAAAATTGAAATGGTAGAGAGGAGACTATGCCCTGAATGTATTGGGGAAGATATTTGTATGGTTGTTATTGATATATCTGAGAAATAAATTTCTTCTTGTAAAAAACAATTGAAGTTAAATGGTTTAATGCAACTGGAGCACTAGTCATGGTCCCTAACAAATATGAGGAACACAGTTAGGAGGGGCCAAGTTTATGACAGTAGAAAAGAGAAACACTCCAACCTTTCATGGTACCTTAGCACTCTGAAGTGGATCCTGAGAGGGTTGGGTCAGAAAATAATGTTATATTTGTTGATTGGAAAAAAATTAACTTATGTTTTAAAATTTATTTATTTATTTAGAATACTTTTCCATGGTTTCATGATTCATGTTCTTTCCCTCCCATCTTCCCTTATCCCTCCCAAAGCTGACAAGCAATTCTACCAGGTTATATATGTATTGTTGTTCAAAACCTATTTCTCTGTTATTCATATTTGCAGTAGAATGATTTTATAACGCCAAAATTTCAATCATATCCCCATTAATCCCACATGATCGATCATATGTTTTTCTTCTGCTTTTTTACTCCCACAGTTTGTTCTCTGGATATGGATAGTGTTCTTTCTTGTAAGTTCCTCTGGATTCCTCTGGATCATTGCACTGTTGCTAGAAGAAAAGTCCATTACATTCAATTGTGCTACAACATATCAGTTTCTTTGTACAATGTTCTCTTGGATGCATAGCTCCTTTTGCTCTGCATCAGTTCCTGGAGGTCTTTCCAGTTCACATGGAATTCCTCCAGTTGATGATTCCTTTCAATACAATAGCATTTCATCACCATCAGATACCATAATTTGTTCAGCCATTCTCAAATCGGTGGACACCCCTTAATTTTCCAATTTTTTGCCACCACAAAGAGCACAGCTATGAATATTTTTGGACAAATATTTTTCCTTATTATCTCTTTGGGGTACAAATTCAGCAGTGGTATGGCTGGATCAAAGGGCAGGCATTCTTTAAAAAGCCCTTTGGGCATAATTCCAAATTGCCTTCCAAAATGGTTGGATAAATTCAAAATTCCACCAGCAGTGTATTAGAGTCAACTTGTGTTTTTCAGAAGAAGACAGAATGAGATATAGATTATAAAAATATAGGAACATATAGATGTTCCTATATAAAAATATAGAAACAAGAGTAGAATTGACAGGGCAATAGGCCATGCAATAGGAGGTAATGGAATGAATGAGAAATATAAGAAAGCACTTATCCAGATAGAAGCCTTAGAAAATTATGGAATTGACTAATGGAAAGCAGAAGGTTATAGTAGTGGTTTCCAGGACTCTTCTCCACAAGGAAATTATATCTAAACTATTTTTGATGGAGGGAGGAGAATATAAGGTAAAAGGAATTCACCTTCTACTCATAACTGATAGGTATTCCCTGAGGCTACAAAGGATATATATATATATATATATATACATATATATATATATATAGGAGATGACCCAGAAGGTTTTCTCATTAGTAACAAAATTAAACAAAACCCAATGATTTAGTTGCCAAAAGAGGTTAGAAACAGTGATAATTTGGAACAAAGAATCTCTGGTGGTGGTCAATAACAAGTTGGCTTCATCTAGCTTTGCGATACTTGCATCAGACTTGTTTGTATGCTAAAAGTACTGAAGTTAAAATTTAGGGGAGAACTGCATTACTTCAAGATAGTTTTGATCTCTACAAAATGGATTGAAGGGATATAGACCGACAATCAATCAGGGATATCTCAGGAGTTAGAGCACTGCAATTCCCAATTCAGATTCAGATAGTTGTCTGGGGTCTAGAACAGAGAGTTGATAAAAAAATAAAATAGATTTGCTTGTGGCCTGAGGGTAATGGTTGGCTTTTGCTAACTTCCTTACTGTATATAACTGTTGTGGATTTAGGTTATATCGACTAAAGTACTTTTAGCTTTCTACTTGCCTGAGGAAAAAGAGAGAAGGAATGGAAAAGGGACATGAGAATGATGGGAGAGTGAAGGGTGTTATGTAAAGAAGAGAAAGAGAGAAGGGAAAATTGATGAAGGAAGAGAGAAAAATGGAGAGAAGAGAGGTGAGAAAAGAGAAAGTACAATGACAAGAGGGAGATGGGGAAGGAGAAAAGAGCAGAAGATAGTGAAAAGAAGTAATAGGAAAGAAAGAGAGCACAGAGTGTAAATGATTGTGTCTGGATTGTTATTGGGAAAATTGAAGTAATGGAGGAAACAGAGGTTTAAGCTTCCAAGGATATCAATTTAATGTGCAATACATGCCTATTACATAACAAATCAGGCACAGTCTTCCTCACCTTGGCACTGAATCACCAATACATACAGGGGGGAGATGGATTTTTACACATTGAAAGCAAGCAATTAAGATGATATGAACTAGGATTCAAGACTAGGTGATCTGATTTTTAAATAGAGAAAAAATAAAGGACTTTCTAAATTGGGAATGGGATGAAATGTTTGGAGAATTGAGAGTGGGGAGAGCAAGCATGTGGACTTTCCCAGTCGTGAAACAGATATAATTCAAATCCCACAAGCAAGCAGGTCAAATTTACAAAAAAATGCAACAAATCACAAAATGGAGTCAGTTTTACAAGATGGAGTATATTTAGTTCAGATAATTCCTACAGTTCTCCTTTTGATCTATGAGGGACAGGGCTAGCCCATTCCCTCCCACTGTGAATCATTTATCTATAAATCAAATTTATATATATATTTTTAATGTGCACATGCTCACTATCAGCATTACATACCAGGAAATGATCAATAGAAGTACCATTCTGCATTGCTTGATACAATACCTTAATAGAAAGCCTAAGAACAATGATGATGATAACCAAAACTTGTTAATAGGTTTTATAGGAAAATTATATCAGGCCTACATTCCCTGTTTATACTTAGCCTTCTGCTTCAACCACTAGTACTACAAATAACACCGCGGCTAAACCAGTTGCTTCAATAACAAGTAAGGCAGCTACACTTGACATCCAGTGCAACTAGTAAGTTGATCCATCCCAATGAGGATATATCACTGGAAGAGAGAAGGGCTCAGATACCTAAATATCAGCATAATCTTCTACAACCAGGATAAACCTCTATGGTAATCCAAATCCCTCCACAATATTAGGTAAGGAAGAGAGATGCCAGCCTGATTGACAGATCAGCCAGGGAAGTAGTGGGGAAAGGAGAGAGAATGCTGTGAGTTCTGAGAGCTGGTTGGAACTTTGAAGCCAACTGACAGGAGGAGTTACTTCCAGTCTGGGAAGTGAGGGAAGGTGGTTTTCTGGGAGCAGAGCCAAGAGCCAATCCAGCTGAGATCTGTATTCCTTCTGGGACCCCAAAAATACCTCCACTGAGACTCTGCCACAACAGCTACACCTCTTCTCAAGAAGGATTTAGTTTGGACTCTTTCTGGCCAAAGCCAACTAGATCCTTCTCTTAGGGTCTCTCTCTTTCCTTTGCCTTGTTCCTTGAATTATACCATAAGACTTAGTTAACTTTAAGGATAAGATAAAGAAGCAGTTGGCAAAAGGAGAGGTCAGAGCACAAAAGCCTCTGGTCTCCAGACTTTGAAAAGACAATCTGCTAGAGGGGGCAACTTTTAGGGCTCCCCTTCACCCACCTTCCTTTTTCCCTTCTCATCTTTGCCATCACCTACCCCAAATAACCTCAATAAACCATTTGGAAATATTTAGACTTTGGGTTTGGGGTTTGTCTCTGGGATCAAACAAGGAGATTAGGTTCTCACAAGGAGGGGGTTGATTCCAACCCTTGAGACTCAATATCTCTGATCAAGGAAGCCATCACTCTTTCCTTGCCAGTTGGTCATGTCTAAACCCCTGGGGGCTGGCAGTTGATGACCCCTTGGGAGGTGGGAATTTACAAGGGGTCATCTTGTCTCACTGGGACAGTTTGGTCCTCAGGGGCTGTAACTTCTCTGAGAGAGATACAGTGCCACCTCATTGATCAAACCCCTCTCCTGTCTCTTATCCTCCATGTCCCAAATAACAACCTTGTGGAGTCATACCCTTTTTAAGGAGATAGGACCTGGCTTACTTCTCCCCATAAGTAATGAGAAAAATCAAGCCCTTCAACCTCCTTTCCCCTTTTTCCTCTCCCTCCTTCCACCCATCTCCTCCATTACAACAGCAACTAGGAATGAGACTCCCATTGCCTCCTCATGGCCAGTATGGTGGCCATCATCAAGGCATGCTAGGTTACCTTCCTGGGGCAATGCCTCCTACCATACAGACCTCCAATGGTGACCCCTTATCAAGGTAGGCCTTCTCATTTTCAATGGGAATGAGACCTCTTGTAATGTCACAACGTGGCTATTACTAATGTTATTTCCCCCAATCTAATAGGTTTGGAGATTAAACCTTTTCTCATCCTGTGTTGTTTATATAGCCAAGCTTTCATTGATGAAGGTTTTATTGTGACTTTAAGGAACATCAGTTTTTAAATTATTATTTTTATTTTTTCCTCAATTACTTGAAAAAAACTATTTAAAACTTTCATCTTTTTTAATTTGAGAGAAATTCTCACCCTCTTTTCCTCTCCTCCCTCTTCCCTGATATGACAAGCAAATCTGATATAGATTTTACATGTGTCATAGTATAAAACATCTTCCTATAATAGTCATTTTGAGAAAGAGAACTCAAAAAAATGAAAAAATTAAATAAAATATAGTATGTCTTGGTGTGCATTCAGACTCCATCAGTTCTTTCTCTGGAGGTGGATGCTGTTTTTCACCAAGAATCCTTAAGGATTGTCTTGGATCACTGCATTGCTAAGCATAGCTAAGTCATTCATAAATATTTATCATATAATATTTTTACTATGTAAAACATTCCCCTGGTTCTGCTCACTTCCCTTTGCATCAGTTCATGTAGGTCTTCCTAGGTTTTTCTGAAATCATCCTCATCATTTCCATAGTATTTCATTGCAATCATTTACCACAATTTGTTCAGCCATTCTCTAATTGATGATATCACCTCAGCTTCTAATTCTTTGCCATCACAAAAAGAGCTGTTGTAAATATTTTTGTAAAAACAAGTCTTTTTCCATTTTAAAAATCTCTTTGAATTACAGATCTAGTAGTAGTTATATCAAACTTCTTAGAGGGTACACAATGGACTTATTTTGAGAGGGGAGATTTACATCTCACCAGGGAAATCACAAAAACTCAAATAATATAAACACCATAAAGTTTTAAAAGGTCAAAGAAATACAATGAATATCCTCATTATTAAATAATGTCAATTCTCCTTATATCTTAGTAACCCGAATTCACAGCATCAATTTAATCAGGATATTTTGTCTTGAGTCTCAGATGTCTGATATAATTAGGTGGTCCCTAGAAATATCTTCTCTTGGACATTCTGGAATAAGCATAATTCTCAGGACAGCTGTGAAGGAGGCTCCGCTTTTCCAGTTCCAAGCCATTTGTAGAAATTCTTAGGTAATTTTGTAAAATATGCTAGCAAAATGATTTAATACAATTTAGTACAATCTCTTAAATTTGGTTTTCTAAACATGAAACCTCAGAGAATTTCAGTTTTTGTATACCCCTTGCTATTTCTAACTTGACTTAAACCCTCTACATGATATGGACAATGCTATCAATAGGCCAGAGGAAGAACCTTAAAAAATAAAAATTTATTAGGTTCTAATTTACAAAATCAACCTTCTGTCTCTTAAACTAAGGTTTAAAATAGGGAAATGATTTCAATGTATTATCATCAGTGCAATTTCAAATGTTAAATATTTTATCCAACTTTCAGAACTTAACATACAAAAAACCTGTATTTCCCACTAGAAACAATTGGAAGTCAATCACACAAAAAATCCATATATTTCTATGTATTTTATATATATACATATATAATTCTTAGAGGAAATAGTTTAATACTTTTGCTTTCTCAAAATGTATTATTCAATTTCATTAGAAAACATACCTCACATATTCGTCTTATTACTATGTCTAATGAAAAAATGAGGATACCATTCCTATGTTACAATTTGAGCACTAATAACTCAAATATTTTATTATTAATCTCTTCATTAATAGGAGTAGCATTTCAGCAACTAGACTTTTATATTCCACAGGGTTTATTAAATTCATTACTAAAGGGAAAAGGAGGAACATAGTTATAGCAATGTCAAGACTGTTCCCTTACGTGCACAGACAGACCTAACATTAATCATAATAGGAGAAAAAATTCCCTTAGCTCTCTTCAGGTCCAGGCATGAGTCATATTTAACAGCTAATCATGTAACAAAGCTTCACATTATTCACAAGGTACCATTGACAGACTCAGAATTAACCAGGTGGAAATATTTCTTATTCAGAATAATAAAATTGGAGAAACTGAGTCAAGAGTATCCTCCCCTAGGTCACATGAAAGTCATCCCCTCAACTTTTCCCAGAGGCAGATATCCATCCAAAACAGTACTCAAACTGCAGCATATCCCATTTTCTTCTTGAATGGTGGACTATTGGCTTCATGACAGTTCATATGATTATTCCTATAATCAAAATTCAAAATGATATTATCATCCCAAGAAATTTTTTGACAAATATCAAAATTTTGCTAATCACACTTTAGGAACTGAGTATTATAAGTTTTCTCATGTTTCCCTATCAATTGTGTTTCGTTTACCCTTCATTTATAAAGTAAAAATAACCACATTGTAGAATTCTTCAAATTCCAAATGTATTCATATACAGTAAATGCATGATAGTTGACTTATATTAATGTAGTGAAGTTATTTCTTTAAACTTTCATAATTATTTTAAGTGATAACCAAATAATTTCAGATGAAAACTCATTATTTATTATAGTAATTGAAAATCCCCCTTTTTTGACAGAATGAGATGGGGTATTCAATTTTCTTAATTCTACGTTCTTAAATAGAATTTTACAAGATGCTGTCAGCAGGGCTGATGTGATTGTTTAGAAGTAACCTTTTAACTTCTGACCTAGAACCAATTGGTTCTAAGGTAGAAGAGGGTAAACAATTGGAGTTAAGTGACTTGATCAGGGTCTCACAGCTAGGAAGGGTCTGAAGCTAGATTTGAATCCAGGTTGTCCCAACACTAGGACTGGCTCTCTATCCATTGAGTCACCTGCCCCTAAGGCTGATATGATATTATGATCCAACCTGAATAAAATCTCAAGGAACCTCACTGATAAGTATATTTTAAAGAGTTTGTGAATTTTTTTCTCCAAATAGTAAATTGTTATAATAATAATTATTTATTTCAAAATAAAATATAACCTATTGAATATGTAACAGTTTTCAAATATCAATGTTAATCACATTCCTTTAATATCTCAATTCACAATCTAACAGCATATAGATTAAAAGAGAAGTTATTGGTCTAACAGCATATCTTGTGCAATGGCTTCTCAGATTCTCAGAATGTTACATTCTGAGTAACAATAACAATATGTGCAATATCAGGTATTTAAAACATGAAACAAAGTTTATTGCCAGTCAGATGAGGTCAATTCAGCCAAATGCATTTCCAAATTATCTTACATAAAAATTATTCATTTTATCACCTTTGGCATTCTATACTATCCATATCTAAAACTGATGTAGTTATTCAGTATTAAGCAATTACATCCAACTAAGGGAATAACAATAGTCAACATTTATATAAGGCTTACCATATGTCAAGTATTGAGTCAAGCACTTCACAATACTTATATTGTTTGATCTCTACAACAACTCTGGGATGTCAGTAGTAATCATATTCCCTTTACAAGTTGGGAAACAGAGGTAAACAGAGGTTATGTTACTTGGTTAAGTTCATACAGCTAATAAATGTCTTAATACCATTAGCAAAAGCAATTGCATTCTGATTTACAATAATTATTATGTTTAGTTTTGGAACAAAATTTCATCCAAATCAAATCTGGATTTTTAATCCATAATAGTAAAATCTAAAAATAAAATTTCCTAAAAGCCATTAGTTGGTAGCACTTCAAAGTGTCAGGGACTATTGATATCAATAGTTTATTTTCAAAGATTCATGGTAGCATTTCCACTTCCCTATAACTTTTTCTTACTGCCTTTTAAATCGCTCAAGAATCGAAATCAATTCCTTTCGTATTCATAACCTAGTCCTGTCATCTCTTTCCCTGAGGCTTTTCACTTTTATCCTCAGGTTAAAGATAGGGAGAGATTCCAAGTGGCAGTTTCATATTCCCACTCTCTTGCTTTGGAGCTAATGAGATTCTATAGCCTGGGGAATGCACGCCCAGAGTGTTTTTTTCAGGTTGTTTCCTAGTAATACCCCAAATTATATAAATAACTAATCTCTATTCTATGGAATTTCTCATTTGCAATTTAACACAAAATTTTATACCTCAATTAAATGCAATACTGCTACCTTTTTTGGTTCCTAAGAGCTCAAAATTACACAACTCCTTTCTAATTTTATTGATGAACTTGATTCTGATTAACCTAAACAATTAATTTTATTAAATAATGCCTTGAAAATTCTACTTAAAACATTAGACCAGGGGTCTCCAAACTATGGCCTGTGGGTCACATGCAGCCTCCTGAGGCCAGGTATCTGGCCCCCACCTCACTTCTGGAAGGGGCATTTCTTTCATCAGTGGTCAGTAAGAGGAGCATTGTATGTGGCAGCGCCTCAAAGTGTGGTGTCACTCACATACAATACTACTTCTGGTGACATAATTCTTTGCATGGTGCCTTAGAAGAAGGTGCCAAGCAAAGGATTGTGTGGCTGCACAGTGGAAGATATCAGCATGGTGATCAGCGATCTGGGGGAAGGGATTCTGCACTGTGTATACTGCTGCCAGGCTAGTGTTAGGGTTAGAGTTAGGGTTAGGGTTAAGGTTAGGGTTAGGGATAGGGTTAGGGTTAGAGTTAGGGTTAGGGTTAGGGCTAGGTTTTTAAAGTTTGGCCCTCCAATGGTCTGAGGAACAGTGAACTGGCCCCCTGTGTAAACAGTTTGGGGACCCCTGCATTAGACATTCCAAATTTATGGTCACTTTTTTCCTCTCTTCATTTTGAATACCAATCCTCATTATCCAGAACAGGATCTGAGTTCAAGTGATAGTGGGGATGGGTTAAGTGGTCCTTCCTCATCAGTTTATCTTTGGTATAAATAACTTTTTCCATTTATTAATTAAATTTTACTCATTTTAATTACTCCCTAATTAAATAAAGTTTTTCTCTTTCCATGGTCAAGAAAAGGTTAACAAAATCCATTCTTAAGCATCAGAAAAAACAACTTTTTTTATCAGTGAAACCAATTTTCTTCCTTGTATAAAAACAATAGTTCTGTAAAAACAATAGTTCTATCAATCTTCAGGAAAAGAGCTATAAATTCCTATAACTTTCACTCTATCTTACTATTTCTCCTTAAAACAAATTCTGTAAAGTAGTACCCCAAAACTCACCAAGATACTTCAACATTTCTTAAGTTTCTGCTAAGTACTTTATTAGATAGGAAAAAGAGAAGTATGTGAGTTATTAGAATTACCCAAAGTCCCAGGAATTGTCCCCTGCAATCTTAAAATGATTAATCACCAATCTCCTTAAATTTCAAAACTGCTAATATCTTCTAAGATGTTTTTAGCAGTTACAAATTCTGTCTCTAATTCATTTATAATGCCACAAATTTCTACAAACCAAGGAAAAGTTTTCCTTTCTTTGATCATCTAACTTTATCCCTGTAACTCCAACCTATTCAGGGATGAGAGAAAGTACCTTCTTTTTAATCTAATTTCCCACTGAAAAACTAAAGTAGGAATTAGTCCTTCTACTAGAATTTAAAGTTTACTGTCAGATTACAGAAAGATGGGAGAATTGCTTCAAGTATGAAACTTCATTAATTTTTCCCAGCATATTAAGCAATTTGGCTGGAGGTTGTTACAGCAGTTTTTCTGGCTACCTACATTCCCCCCTTAGAAATCTTCCTATATAGCAGAATCTACAAAAAGCACTAAATCAATATAATACAAAGATTTTTTGGAGAATTTTACAAAGTCATAAAATCACAGATAAGACAATAAAATAGAAAAGCTTAGTGTGCAAAATTTTCTAAAACTTGCAGTATTTGAAAGTCTGTTCTTTAGGCCATATTTTTATATTTTGTAAACCAGTCTTCATTTCTTTAATAATCAAATGCCAGTGTCAAAATGAGGCAAAAATAGATTATTATTAGCATAATCTCTTGCAGTTTTAAAACAGATTCCATGTAATTTATTGCTTCCTCTACCAGTTTGTCAATCACTTGCCAACTATGATTATTTGCAACTGCCAACCATATCACTTACCAGTATGGTTATTTATGACATCTAGTGCACTCTCCTCTAATTTAAGTGGTGACTTACCTGTTCCTTCAAAGGAACTTCTCAAGAAACAACTGTCCCAACAATGTTGGAGATTATAGCCACATTTGCCCCAATAATGTGGAGGTTTATGGTTACATTTGCCCCAGTGATGTGGGGACTTAGCTTATCTTGGAAGAATTGAAATCATGGGGAGAGTCTAACCTCAGGGATCACTCACCCACAAAGAAGTCCCATAGAGCAAGGGGATTCTTCTGAAAGTGTTTGAAGCCTTAACTCAACCTCATTGGTTTTGTCAAAAGAAATGATAAGTGAAATATGAAATAACTGAGGAAACAAAAGTTCAAGCTTCCAAAAATATCAATTCATTGAACAATGCATGACAATTACATAACCAATCAGGATCGAACCTCCTCAGCTTGACGTTGGACCACAAATAGAGGGGAGACAGATTTTGTGCATTAAAAGTAAACAACAGGATACAAGACTAGGTAATCTGATTTCTAAGTGGAGGTAAAATTAGGGACTTTCCAAGTCGGAAGTGGGGAATAAATGAGTTTGGGGAGTTCAGACAGGAGAGAGCAAGCAGATAGACTTTCTTGGGTGTAAAACAGGATATCATTCAATTCCCATAATTAGCAAGCAGGCAGAATTTACAGGAAAATGAAATAAGTTTGAAAATGGAGTCAGTTTTAGAAGGTGTAGTCAATTTGGTTCACATAATTTCCATAATTTTCACTGTAAAAAAATTGAGATATAGAATGGCCAGTATTTGAGGAGCCTCTAGAACACAAGACCCATACAAGGATTTGTGAGAGTTTTAAATTAATGAGTGCTAGGGCTACTAGAGTCTGTCACATTGTAGGTGTCTTTGCCCTGACACTTTAAGTAGGTTTGTATTTTTGGTACTCTTCCATGAAATGATATCAGCTTTTGGAAAGTAATGGGGAAATAACCCTGACAGCTGTAATATCTGATTGGCATACTCTTTATCCTATCTTGTTCTCTGCATAAGAATCGAGAACATTTGGGAAGAAGCCAAAAGAATCAGTGTCTGGAAGAAAGACTATGTGTGTGGAAGACAGATCTTTATTTACATGTAACCTCAAAGTCATATTATTTTACTCTCTCACATGGTTATCTTTAAGACAAAATATGTTCATATGTGTAAAGATTTAAAGAAATCTTACAACGTTTAAGGAATTATTATTAATCTAAGTCTTTACACAAAGAGGATGCTTTGAGCAGCTACTTTTTTATGTTACTAACTCATTGCTGAGAGTCCCCTAATTGGTTGCTAAGCTAATAATACAGGCAACCTAACTTGTTAAAATAGGTAATGACTTCCAGCTCCTGGATCAATTGGATGTTGTCCCCAGGTGATAAGAAGTTCTTTCATCTAGAGAAAGAGTATAGCAGTCCTTTTCTATCCCAACAATATGGTGGCATGGGCATTTATTCTCTATGTAGAAATTAAACTTCACTTAGTAGACAAACTGGGGCTGTAGTCTCTTGTTTTTTCCTTGCTTTTACCATCAGCATTGCAAACATCAAAGGATTAGAGAGATTGTAGTGAGAATTTGGCATCTTTCCCTTCTCAGGCACCTGAGCATTAACATAGAGATTGCCTAGGCAGTAATAAAAAATGGAACTAGGGAAAAATGTTGGCATCTAAGAAAAATCAAGCTTGATTTGTTGATAGTATAGTGCTAATGGAGGTGAAATAGCTAATTAGAAGTCTTTCAAAATTATTTCTTATCCCAACTAGACTTGAGTAGCCTTGAAATTGACTATTCTAGTAGACAACTTAAGATACCGAAACTCTTCTTTTTCTGTCCATTACACAGAGATTGTTTTCATTCTCACTATTGCTTTTGGTGGGAATAATTGACCTTTCTAGTAACTAATCCACATTGTATATTGGGTTCCTCTTTTATTAACCCCTTTGTGAGATACCTAAGAAAGAAGTAGAATTATCCTTGGACTAGACTATGCGAGGAATTTTAATAAGTTGATAATGAGGTGTTTATTCCCCTTTCTACAAAGTCAGACTTTTCCACAACCAAAACCAATCAAACATCAATGGCTCTGTAAAAATAGGGAATAGTGAGCCACCAACCATGTGGTCTCACCCTGGTCATGTTGACATTAGTCCATGTTGACTAATTGACCATGACCTGTCCCTGATTCCATAGATTGAGAGCAATAAATGAAAGGCATAAATTCTATTTCCAGTCATAGCTAATGGGCTTTTCAGTTACCATGACATCTATTGGTTTATTTAATTTATTTGAAAATGGTATAACAGGAGGAGGTGAAATACTCCCTTTTACTGGAACTCATATATCTTCTGGTACTTTCCCTTTGAAGATTACCTTCCTTTTGTATATATCTTATACATATCTGATTATTTACATGTTGTCTTCCCCCTTTAGAATGTGAACTCCTTATATACAAGGACTATTTTTGGCCTTTTTTTGTGCCACTAGCCCTAAACTAAGAGTTTAACACAAAGTAATTACTTAGTAAATGTTTGCAGATGAACACATTGCTGTCTAAATAATGACCTGCTTGATCTGAAGAAATCTCATCTCTACTGTGTATATCCCCAGAGCATTCCAGAGATGGGATCATTTAAAAAGAAAGAGAAGGACCTTCTGAGGACAGTAGATATTTTTTTCCTCAGGCACTCATTGGAGACCTACACTTTTGTTATTTTTCAGAAAATGTGGGACTATGCATGGCCTCAAGCCTAAGAAACATGATCACTTTGCCTGGCATCACGAGATTTATCTAGCCAGTTTAATGAAGTCTGTCACTGATAAAATACAGGAGAAACCTAAATGAGAACCCCTCTTTAAGTTATTAATGATCACTTCTTCTGTCAACATTTAAGTGTTTGAAAAGACATGAGGAACTTCATCTTTGAAACTATAGCACTGGAAACATAGCCAGCTATGAAATTATTCCAGCAATTTTTTTTCCTAAAGCATCCTATACAACATCACACTTTGACTTAAGTGGCCAATATAATTAGGCATGCTAGGCTCTAATAGGTGAGTTTTCACAATATATTGTTCAGAGCCAGGCTTTCATGCTACTCTTACACAAGCACATCTACCTTGTCCAGTTTCCATTCATTTGTTTTCTTCCCCATTAGCATGCTTGTCTTTGAATGCCCAGGTTACCCCATTGTCTGTTACATAGTATCATAACTATATATGTGTGTATATTTACTTAGATAAAAATACATATGCTGCATATCTATTACCTGAAAATATAGATACATACTTATATAATATATATGTATAGTTTCTATGTCTATGTACGCATATGAATATATATTTATGAATCTTATATGTACATATATTATAATCTGAAGAAATTTAATTTTGAAGTTGTATACTAGTTGTCAAATAACAAGTAGCCAATATAGTTATATAGTTTTGCTTAGCTTGGGAACTGTATCACAGGAATTGCTCCAGTTCTGAATTGTTTTGGTCTTGTTTTACCAATGGAAATCTTCCCTTTTTACTTCCTATCTGCCCTCTTCTTTATAGTAACTGAACTTTAGAGATTCTCTTTGTTTGACCCCTTTCCTTAATCCTCACATTTTTATTTCAAAGATGAAATATCACCACATGCATTCTGTTTCCAGAAACACTCTGGGAGCTTCTCCTATCACCTCTTTGTCTCCTTCTGATTTGAGTTTGTGACAAGTGATGGGAAAAATCATTGCCCCTTCACTTGAGAGATCATATGCCCAGCAGTTCCTCACTTATCTGGGGGTCATGATGTTCCACCCTGGAAGAAGACATTAACTGAGTATCCCCATCTCCACTGCTTACAGCTATCTTATTTGCAACCTCTGGGGTAGAAATTCATATGAAATATTATTGATCATTGAATGATGGGAGGATGGAATAATCACTAAGTGGACTTTTCTGTTTCTAGTAACTAAGAAGACAAGGTTTTCTTGCTTAGAGCTCGGTGCAGAGCATCCTTGACTTCCTTGTTCCTTAGACTATATACAACAGGGTTCAGCAAGGGTGTGATAACAGTATAAGTTACTGATATTAGTCTGTCTTGCTCAAGAGAGCTCTGAGACTTGGGTTTGAGGTAGATGATGGAAGCACAGCCATAGTGGATGATGACTACAGTAAGATGGGAGGCACATGTGGCAAAGGCCTTCTTCCTGCCCTCAGCAGAGGCAATCTTAAGGATCGTGGAGATGATGAGGACATAAGAGATGAAGACTAAGCCCATGGGCAAGACAAGGACACAAACACTGACAACAAAATTAATGATCTCATTGATAGTGGTATCAACACAGGCAAGTTTTAGGAGGGGTCGGACATCACAGAAAAAGTGGGAGATGACAGTGGCATCACAGAATGGGAGGCCAAACACAGATGTCACTTGGATAATGGCCATTCCAAGGCCAATTCCCCATGACCCACATGCCAATTGAGCACAAACACTTTTCCTCATGATGATTGAGTACCGTAGAGGGTTGCAGATAGCCACATAGCGATCATATCCCATGGCTGTGAGCACGAAACAGTTGTTGATGCCAAAGGTAAGATAGAAGAAGAGCTGTGTAGCACATTCCGGGATGGCAATGGGCTGCTGTGGGCTTAGAAGATCAGCCAGCATACGAGGAATGATGGCTAATGTATAGCATGTCTCAGAGATGGACAATACACTCAGGAAGAAATACATAGGTATGTGGAGATGACGGTCAAGGCGAATGATGGTCACAATGATGCCATTGCCAGTCAATGTCATCAAGTACAAACCTAGAAAGACCACAAAGAGAATAAGCCGGTTCTGCCACCTGAAGCTGGAGAATCCTTCAAAGGTGAACTCATTTACAACTGTATAATTTGGCCTTGGCATTGAGGAAAATCTTGTCAATCTGAAAGAGACAAAGAAAATTAAAGGTCCAGATAGGTTTAGAGACTAATCATGAATCAGAAAATGCCAGGGAATTGATGTGTAATAGTAATGATTCTACTCTTCTTGAAATTAATTAACTTTGTTAATTTGTTTGAAGAACACTTCTTGATTAAATCAATCTACCAGAACTGAGTGGATACAGGGTTTGTATACCTTTATGTATCAATTAAAACTATCATGTGAGAGAGCTGCTCACAAAGTATAGAATGAAGGAATTTCTGAGAACCATTCTGAGACTCTGAGGGTCAGAAAGTGAAAGAGTGGGGTCATACCAAACTCAATCAAAATTAATTAGCAATGGGTAGCTAGGTAGCATAGGAGATAGAGTGCCAGGAGTCAAGAGGACTTGGGTTCAAATTTGGCCTCAAATACTTCCTAGCTGCATGACCCTAGGCAAGCTGCTTATCCCCCAATTACCTAGCCCTTGCTGCTCTTCTATCTTGAACTGATAATAAAACAGAAGGTAGACGTTTTTAAAAATTAGCTAGCAATCCTGAGACAATGAATGAATTTTGGGTTAGGGTTAGTTTCAGAACCTAAAGAGTGCAAAATTTCTAGTGAAAAAAGTTTTGGGACAGAGAGGCAGATATTTGTTAAGGAAAGCAAATGATTTGATTAAAGTTATATAGCTAGCAAACATCAAGACAGAATTTGACAAGAATTTGAAGATATCTATCTATTGTTCCACCTGGCTCCCCCTTCTGTCCTAGATTCTGTTTCTATCCACAGGGTAGGGTTTTCCTCTTATCTAATCAAGGATGATATTTTATGTCATTTGCCCTGAGTGTCTAATTTTTGGTGCTTGCCCAGGTGAAAACTCTCCCAGTTATGACTCCAATGAGAGAACAAACAATAAAGAAGAATTGTCTATTTCCATAAGTAAGACATTTCTCTGGTTGCGCTGCTCGCATAGATTGTCCTTGGTGCAGCCCTCAAAAGGAATAGGATCTTGAGAGTAGTTGGAACATACATTGCTTGATAACTCCTTGAATAGTGTACCACCATTCTCTGAGCTTCTAAATGTCTTTTTTCCCTTCACTCAGGAAATTTAAATGAGGGGAGCACATGCTTCCTTTCCTGAAATAGAACCTAGGCCAAGTGGAAAGAGAAAGGAGATGAAAAATTAGTTTCTCATTCCCCTCTTCCTCTGCTTCCTTCTCTCCCAGATGAAAACAATGCCTTTTCCTTAATGAGAAGTATAATAATCTTACCCAATCTCATAACAGTCAGGCATTTCCTTTCACACAACATTTTGAGTCCTTCTACCTCAATGGGTATTTTGGGAAAATCAAATTGTCCCCCTTTTTTATATTTAGAGACATAAATTGCCTGCATTTTTTCTTTCTTGGACCTAATCAGTATAAATTAAGCCTGGGAAAGTGTGTATTGGGACTGATTCATCAACAAAACTATTAAAAATTTAACTGCATCTACTATAAGATGGAGTCAAGGCACATCTCTTTTTGAGGGATTTGTGTTATAGTTAATGTTTCTTGTTTATATATCATTTTCAAAATCATTGCCATCTCAGTTCCAGATTTTTCTAGAAAGAGTTATGTAATAATTTTCTCCATCTGTCCATATAGTCATTATTTTTAGACTTGATATCTCCACTCTTGGAGAGAAAAAAATTATTTTACTACATATGACTGAGAAAAAAGAGAGATTGACATCTAATGAAGCATGTTTTGACTCTCAAAATATGCCTTTAGAGTGATAGAAAAGAGACTTAGAATGAGCACTAGTCTCTAAATCCAGCTCTGAAAGGCCTTTTCATCACAGACTCCTGTCTCATCAGAACACTGACCCTTTACCCTTCAGGGAAAATGGCAACTGCTGTCACAAGATGCCATTCATTAAAACACAGAAGAGGACAGAGAGAGACAATTTCTTTCCTTGCTATTTCTCTACCAGTTAGCACCCTGGAGTAGAGAAATAAAGATACACGCACCAGGGAAATTCCTTTTTGAGAAACATAATTCATTAAATATCATGCTAAGTCCTAAAAGCAAATAACATGACAATCCAAGTGAGCAAGACTTGTGTTTTTTTTTTAATGACTTGTTATCAGTCCTTTTTTGTTCTTAAATCTTTGGTTACTTGCATTCCCCAGCAAGTGATGACGACTGAACCAATAATTAACCTTGGTCGTGGTGATGATTGCTTTTCTAGTAACAGTATTAAAAGAAGAGTAGTGAAATTTAATTAAGTCTTAGAGAACGAGCAATCCAGTAAGGGCAAGAAAATAGAAAGTGCATTATATTTAGAGTCAGAAGGTCTGAATTTCCATCTTGATTTGATATTTACTAGAGATATGAATGTGAACTTAACAACTCTGAGCTTTAATCTCCTTGTATATTGGGGAAATAATTCTTGCCTTATGTTCCCCCAATATGAATAAATTTAAGTTACTATTCAAAGACATTTGAATCCTTATTTGATTTTACAAAAATATATAAATATATATATTTATATAAATATATATAAAATAATAATATAAATATAAATATACAATAAAATATAAAAATATAAGAAATGCTACTGGGGCTAGACTTATGGCTCATTGTACCCATATATGGCAAAACCACAGAAAATTAAAATGGAGAAGGTATTTCTAAATATTCTTAAATTTTCAATGTAAGTCCTCTCCTTTATCACCCCCAACAAATCTCAATGCCAAGTATCTCTCTTGTATTCTCCCTTTCTCTCTATATAAAAATCCCTTCTCAGAAAACAATCTGATATTTTTTCTCACCAAAGTTTTAGTGATTAAAAAGTACTTATGATGTTACTCTGCTTGGAGAATAAGAAGGGAAGAGAGCAACTGGAAAAAAATTCTTTGTATCAAACATCTCTTGTAAGTGTTTGACATACAACATATGTAGAAAACTAATAGTAGGATCCTGTATGAGAAAAAACTTACCATCTAATAAATAAGTAGAAAAAAATTTTTCTATTTTTAAAAGAATTACAAACTATTAGTCAAATTATGATAAATGCTTCAAATGACTGTAAGGAGAGAAACCTCATTTGAACAAAATTAGCAAAGGTAGAAATGAAAATTTTCCAGGTTAGAAAGCTAGGAAGACAAGCATACCTAATAATTGTTGTTGTGACTGTAATTTAGTTCAATGATCTTGGAAAAGGACTTGGAATTATATAAATAAAGTGAATAAAATCTCTTTGATCTAAAGATCCTAGCCCAAGGAGACTATTGATAAAAAAAAAGGCAGGCTTCATACTCATCAAAATAAATATAGCAGCATTTTTTCTGATAGAAAAGAACTTAGGTAATTAAGTAACTGAATAATGAATATGCTTCAATGTCCACTGTAGTGGACAGAAAGCTGGACTTAGATTCAGGAAGACTTGAGGTCAATTTTTGCATCAGGTACTAGCTGTGATACTGAGCAAGATGCTTACCTCCTCTCAGCCTCATTTTCCTAATATGTAAATGAAGGAAATAATATATTACAGATCTATTGTGAGGTTCAAAAGATAAAATAAATATGAACTATAAAATGACTACAATAATATAAATGGAAAGGTAAATAACCAGAAAATAGTTATAACTGAATAATGCAAAGCTATAAAAATTAAACTTGATCCTAGAACTGAGTTTTGAGAAGAATCTCTTCCTTCCAACGTCCTTTGAAAAAATGGGTCTCCACATATGTGGAGTAACACATACAAAATCAAATTTTTCTTGTATTAGTTTTGCTGATTGATTTTCTTTTCTTTCTCTCTATAAAAAAATCTTTGTTGTGATGGATTATTAACTGGAATAAGAGGGGAGTGGTAGAACAGGTAAATCAGGACAATGTAAAAACAAAAGATCTCAATAAAAATGTATTTTGAGGAATGTTACCCTTTCTGATAATAATCATATATCAACACTATTTAAATGTAGTGGCATTTCAGTAGAATGGATACAGTTTTAGATTTAGAATTAGGAAGAGCTGTATGCCAATCTTGCCTCTGGAACTTAATGAGTTAGAGAAGTCACTTAAAATCTGTGGTTCTGGGGGTGCAGCTGGGTGTTTCAGTGGACTGAGAGCCAGGCCTAGAGATAGGAAGTCCTAGATTTAAATCTGGCCTCAGTGGCTTCCCAGCTGTGTAGCCCTGGGCAAGTCACTTAACCCCCATTACCTAGCCCTTACCATTCTTTTTTGCCTTGGAACCAAGGCAAAAACTTGGAACTAAGATGGAAGGTAAGGGTTTTTTTTTTTTTTAATATCTATGTATCTTGGCAATTTATAAGGACTATAGACAAAGTCATAAATATATTGTAATTTATGTAAGTGAAGGGAATTCCCACACCAAAGTTGAAATGAAATCACAATTCTTCCATGTAGTTACTGTGTAACTGTAAACAAACTTAAGAAATAAAATGGTTTTCAGGAGAAATATGCCAAGTTTATAATAGATCTCAAAGTATATGAGGATCAGGGTGGATAAGTAAGTATAAAAGAAAAATAACTCCAACTATAATTATAAGATCATAAGCTCAGCATCTAAGAATATCAAAGAAAAAATTCCCCATCAAGGAATGGGAAAAGGAAAACCAATAATATATCTTCTGTTCCTGAAATCACACCAGGAACCAACTGCCTATGCCACAAACTCAAGAGTTTCTGTTTGATCATATATAGCCCAGGAGGTGTGATAACTTTTACTGTCCTTAATGATATCATGCTCAGAAATAAATTTGTACCGAAAAACATTTTAGCTTCCTTTGATCACTTGGAATGGAGTGTCATCTATGAATTTATCATAGTTTCTCTTTTACCTTCTAAAACTTTATATTTACATTAATAAAGTAGATATGTTCATTAATAAACTCTTTCAAATTGTAGGACAAATATGTTTGTTTGTGCGTGTATAAGTGTATGTGTGTGTTTGAGAGAGAGAGAGAGAGAGAGCGAGAGAGGGAGAGAGAAATTTTGTTCTGTCACGATCATTTTTAAAGAACAAGTCCCATTCACCCTCACTAACCTTTCATTTGGTAGAATACACCTTTTCCCCTTTTGGCCTTTTGAGATAGATGGATCCTACTTTGTTATTTTGTCCCCTTATACTATGTAACTCTGATTCCTCTTCATGGTGTGGAAGTGAAAACCAAAGATGTTGAAGAATATGCCACAAGATAACAAATCAGTGTGCTCTAGAAGTTCCTACCAAGCTAGAAAGACTTCAAGTGTGGCTTCAATAATGGACTGTAAACCTGTGACCTGTGGACCACTTATCTAAAAGACTTGGCATTAGAGAGTAGGCCACCAGGAAGTGATGATTTTTGGTTTTTAAATTGACCACAGCAGCGTATTAAACTATTTGGGCATGGAGAATTTTGTGAATTGAATCAGTGGAGAAAATATTTACACTAATGATATTGACTTTCTTTCTACTGAAGAACACTAATGTGGGATCCTTTCACCCCAAATTCATCTCACAGTCTTTCTCTAAGCTTAATTCAGTTTCATTATCTCTTGGCTGTGGAGGGGTGACCAGCATTATACCTGATGTCTTACCTATGTGAAATTTAACTAGGGTTATACACAAGAGGATAACATTTTCAATTTTGCTTTCAGTGCCCTTCCTTATGATACCAAAAGTTGTTCACAGTAGTACATATACCATATTTCTTTAGGAAATAGCTCCAATAATTCCTAGATCCTTTTCCTGTGGTGTAAATAATAGCTTTGAGCTCATAAATTAATAAATTAACTTTAGTTGATTTTTTCCTTTTTACAAATACTTATTCATTGGTAGCCACATTTACTTTGGGGTCTAGTCATAGACAGGAGATGTTTCCTGAATACTCCCCATGATTTCTTCCTTTAATGCCTATATTCATACTGCTTCCTCACTACGCTAACCCTTCAACCTCCAGTACTTAAGTTCTATTTCCCAAACTTCAGTTAAAAGTGAGTTCAATTGTATTAAGTAGTGTGACATCATGAGATGTCTTGAACTTGGAACAAGGATAGACTTGGGTTTGAAATCTTTCTTTAATTGGCAATTTAAACTAGAAGCCTCTTTTTGAGCATCTTGATTTTACCCTAATCAATTGCCATTCCTTTTAATTCAATGATTCCATCCTTTAACATTTCCATAGTTTACCATGCATGGAATTGAACCCTTCTTATAGACAAAAGTCATATGGGCCATTTGCCTGAATTCTGTAGTATGTGCATTTGTATTAAGAAATAAAATATTTGGAGGCATTTCTACCATTTTACCTTTTAAGGTTCTTCAGAGCTGAGTGGTCTTTGTCATTGAGTAGATAAGACTGAATCTCAGTGATTTGCTACTATTTTGACTGTCAACTAGTTCTAAAGCATTATCATCAGCAATACTATCATCATCAAAGTTGATCAACTTTGAAAGGCAGCTATTCTCAGAAATACAAGGATCTGGGACAATTCTGAAAGACTTCTGACAAAGAAAGCTATCTACCTCCAGAGAAAGAACTGTTAGAGTCAGAATGCTGATTAAAGCATAAATTTTTCATGTTAATTTGCTTTTTTTGTTTCAGGGTTTTGGTTTAATATTGAGTTTTCTCTTATGCCAAAGACCAATGTAGAAGTATATCTTTTATGATAATACATGTATGGCACAGTTTGTATTGCTTACCATCTCTGGGAGAGGGGAGGGAAGGGAAAGAGGGAGACAGTTTAGATTTTATAAAACCAGAAAATGTATGTTGAAATTGTTATTATATTTTATTGGGAAATTTTTAAAAAATTAAATATTGTCATCATCGTAGTTGGTGATGTTTGTATAATGCTTATCAAGCTTGATCATGCCATTTATCTGTTCAAAAGTTTTTAAGCAGTAGCTCCCCATTCCTTGTAGGGTTCACTATAAGCTCTTTATTCCTATTTAAGGTCCTCTATACTCTAGTTCCATCCATTTTTCTGAATTTATTTCATACTACACCCCTTCAAAAACTTGACGTTATAGCCAAATTAGACTACAAACTGTTCTCTGCATTCCATGTTTTCTCTTCTATGTCCTAGAATTTGTATAAGCTGTCCCTGTATATGGGCTATGCCTTCCTTTCCTCTCTTCCTTCCAGAATCCTAAAAATCCTTCTCCAGTTCCATTGCCTTTCCTTGAGGTCAGGATTTAAAATCTATTTTCCTGACTCCAAATTGTTCAAGTATGCTGTGGTAGTAAATGCCATCTTAGAATGGACTCTTACTTGTCTCTGAGAATTTAATGTCTATTTAGAGAGCTAGGTGGCATTTTTTAGAGAAGCCCCTTAGGTTCCTGTCATTATGACTATATCCACACTGCTTCCTCACTTGTAATAACCTCCCTAATTCAAATGTCTTCAAGGATTAATTCAAAAGTCACCTTCTTTGTGAAGCTATCTATGTTGCACTTAGTTGTTTGTGTTCTCTCTTTTCTCAGTATCATTTGTAGTAAGCTTATTAGTGTATATGTTCTATTGCTCCCAGTAGAGTGGGTCACATCAGGGACCATTCAATCTTTGTCTTTATTTCCCTAGGCACAATTCTTATAGATTTCCTATGCTAGCAGATGCATAATAAATACTTAGTGAAATGAATAGAATTAACTTTTTTTTAACTTGACCATCACCCATATATAATTAAATATTATTAACTTCATCCTATATATAAAGAAACTGGGAATCAGGTGAGGGAACTTGCTCCTAGAAAATGACAAAGCAAGAACTTCAAGCCACATCTTGTCCATCATTATCTTATGCACTTTCTATAACTATTCCTTCAACCAAATTGTCTGACAATTTCCTTTTCTCAATATCACTTACCACTTTAAGAAGGAATTTTGCACATCCAGGCTGCAGGAAAGAGAGGTTGATTAGAAAGAATGTAGTAGAGGTTTTTTTCCTCTTATAATATCACTCTAGACACAATTCCAGAATGTGGCATTGGTGTGGAAAGAACCTGACCTATTCTATACCCCTTATAACTAACTAGGGTTAGGAAGAAAGTCACATGAAGTCCCTCATATGACTCCAACATCTTATGAAGAAGACAAACTTTTAAAGTTTGAGACCAAGAAGAAGATTCATTTCATCCAGTTCAGGCCTCTAGAGTCCCTCTCCCTGAAGTCTCATTGCATATCCCTGAGGAGTCTGCATCAAGATGCAGACAGTAGAGAACCTAGGGACCTTGTTACAGGTGGGTCTCATTTATTCAGTTCTTAAACTTAATGGTCCAGGACCCTGGGGTTTAGCTCTTATCTCAGTCTGGAACTATGGGATGAGAACTTGATTTTCTTTTACTCTTACCGAGATTATGGTTTCATGACTGTCTGCCCTGTGGGTCTCAAAACCTGAGCTTTATCTCCCAAAGACAGACCAAGCACTAAGGTCCTTAGAACTCTAATAGACATCTGGAAGTATACTCTTCAATTAAGGAATCAACAAATATTTAAATGATTACTATGTGCCATATATAAAGATTAGTTCAACATGTAAAACCTATTTGAATTGCTCATTGACTAAGGGGTGGTAAGGAGGGGAGATAAAGAATAAGAATCATGTAACCATGGGAAAATATTCTAAACTAACTAACTAAATAAATAAAATTTTAAAACAAGATCAGTATTCAATTCTTCCCTTATTTTTCTTTCCTTGGAGGCATAGTTAGCATACATACCTAAACTTTCAACTATCCCTATTTTAACATCCTCCCTGACCCTCCTCATAATAAGTGACAACACAGCGTCCTACCCCAAATACAAGAATTGATACTTGTATCCAGAGTTAAAAACCTAGATTATCTTCTATGAGGAGTAAAACACACACACACACACACACACACACACACACACACACACACACACACACACACACGCTTTCTTCACTAAGAAAGATGGACAATAAAAATATCAAGTGGGAAACTGCTAAGCCTCAGAAAGAACTGATAAACAGAAGTTTATCAATTTGACCATAGAAATTTAAGGAGTTGGAACTTTCTAAGTAAAAGATGAGCCACAAGAATCAAGAGTTTCCCATGTGAATGTTTCCATATTGAATGTGGGAGCAGCAGTTGAGGACGAGGAATTTGAGAAAACTTGAAGACAAAAGGAGAGGCTTGGGATGGGGAGTAGCATCAAAAAGTTGGACAGAAGATTTTATTTGAGGGATTGGTACAAGAGAGTGTTGATTTCATTGATTAAGCACTCCAGTGACATCTATTATCCTCTCTGAGATTCTCACTTGCTTTTCATTACAACTTAGAAGTAGAGAGAGTCTAGGCAACTCATAAACTCTTGTTTCTACTACCACCTCTGGATTGAGGGAGAAAAGAAGAGACTTTGCAGTTCTTTGGGGATCTTGATGAACTAGAGCTGTGTTTATGTGAATTGTGTTCTCATTGGACATCACAGTATTCTGGTGAGTCAATAACTGAGAGGCAGCAAGGTGGTACAGTAGCTAAGGCTCTGGTGCTAGAATCAGGAAAATGAGTTTGGATCCATCCTCAGACATTTTTACTAACTGTGTGACCCTCAGAAAATTTCTTAGCCTCTCTCTGCCTTATTTCCTTCAACAGTAAAATGGAGAGCATATTAGCACATACCTTATGTGATTGTTATGAATCTAAAATAAGATAATATTTGTAAAACTCATCACACAGTGCATGGCACATTTTGTTGTTGTTCATTCATTTAATCATGTCCAACTCTTAATGATACTATGTACAATAGCCATGTTGGCAAACCTATGGCACGCATGATGGAGAGGGCTGCTCCCTTCCCCCTTTCTCCATCATGCCTGAGGATATTTCTCACATCACCCACCCCTTTGCCCAAATGCCCGATGGGAGTGCTTCTTCCCTCCCCTGTCTGTGGTAAGGCAGGAGTCCCACATGTGGCATGAGGGTTGCAGTTTGGGCACTTGGTCTTTAAGGTCTCTAAAAGATTCACCATAACTAGACTATAGCATGCCAGGTCCATCTGATCTCTACTATCTCTCAAAGACTGTCCAAGTTCCTGTTCATTGTTTCTATGACACTATATATCTATTTCATCTTCTGCCATTCCCTTTTCTTCTTGCTCTAAACTATTTCAATATCAGAATCTTTACCAATAAGTCTTATCCTCTCATTATGTGGCCAAAATATTTAGACTTTAACTTCAATATTTGACCTTCTGGCAAATAGTCTGAATTAATATTTTAAGTATTGACTGATTTCATCTTTTTGTGGTCCAGGGGACTCTCAAGAGTCTCCTAGATACTTAATAAGTGATCATTCATTTGTTCCTTTAGTGGGCCAGGCCTATGGCCCAGGAATAGCTAGTTTGATGAGCCTTGTTGTTGCCATTATTGCATATGCACATTTGCATATTGTCCTTTGCTATTCACATTAAGAGCTAATATTTTCTGAAGGACCTTTTTTTAAGTTAATTTATTTAGTCAATTTAGAACATTATTCCTTGGTTACAAGAATTATATTATTTCTCTCCCTCCCCTCCCCCACCCTTCCCGCAGCCGACACGTAATTTCATTGGGTATTACATGTGTCCTTGATCAGAACCTATTTCCATGTTGTTGATGTTTGCACTAGGATGTTCATTTAGAGTCTACATCCCTAATCATATCCCCTTGACTCATGTAATCAAGCAGTTGTTTTTTCTTCTGTGTTTCTCCTCCCATAGTTTTTCCTCTGAATGTGGATAGTGTTTTTTCTTGTAGATCTCTCCAAGTTGTTCAGGATCAATGCATTGCCACTAATGGAGAAGTCCATTACATTCGATTGTACCACAGTGTATCAGTCTCTGTGTATAATGTTCTCCTGGTTCTGCTCCTTTCACTCTGCATCAATTTCTGGAGGTCTTTCCAGTCTCCATGGAATTCCTCCACTTCATTATTCCTTTTAGCACAATAGTATTCCAACACCAACAGATACCACAATTTGTTCAGCCATTCTCCAATTGAAGGGCATCCCCCCGTTTTCCAATTTTTGGCCACCACAAAGAGCGCAGCTATGAATATTATTGTACAAGTCTTTTTCCTCATTATCTCTTTGGGGTATAAACCCAGCAGTACTATGGCTGGATCAAAGGGCAGACAGCCTTTTAGTGCCCTTTGGGCATAGTTCCAAATTGCCTCTGAAGGACCTTTTAAGGAAAATTGATAATTGAAAAAGCTTTTATTTGACTTTGTTTGAGTAGAGGATAAATGAATATTTTCAGAACTGAAGAGAGGAAAGGAACAGAAGTCCAAGTGAACAAAGAAGCAGTTTCATATGATACATGTTCCTGAAACAATCTGAGTTGTGAGTTACCCTAAGCACATTAGTTTTACACTCCATATGTTTCTGTGCCATTTCCTATTCTTGTGTGCCCACTCTTCACCAAAGCTATTGAGTACACTGGTTAAAGAGTGGGATTCAGGTTTCTATGTATATTATGATGTATTTTATTTTGATTAATTTTCTTTAACTTATTAATATCTATTATATTTCATTTCCCTTATTGTTAAGTAAATGCTTATATTTAATTATGTGAGTGACTGATTGTATAGATGGAAAATGCATTGAATGGGGGCTCAAGAGCAAGAGTAATGAGTAGATGGAATGTATTCTTCTTAACAAGCTTACTTACTGGGACCTGAGGGAATTTGAATATAACTATAACATGGTATCCTATCTCTGAGAACTTAGATCTACTAGTATGAGAGCATATTGGAGTAATCAAGCTGAATCTAGAGAAAAATGGGGTTAGGGTTAGGAGTATATATAAGAGGTATGACTCTGATCAAATCCCACTTATAATACACATTATAAGATATTACATTCTTAGCACATTTTGACAAAGCACCAAGAGTACATTTTCTCTATATGTATTTATATATTTCTATATAACACATGTACACCCAGAGATGTATATATATATACAGATGTATACATATATAGTAGGAGTTTATATATGCATATAAGAAGTATATGTATATTTGGTAGAAATATATATATATATGGTCAATTATGGTAGAAATTAAATCCACTTGCCACCCACCTCTCACCTATGGCTCTAAGAAGTCATAGCTTATGCAGCAGCTACACCTGCTAAACCATCTCAACAGCTGGGCTAAACCAGATTGAGGGCAGCCAGCAGGCTTCAATCTCTTTGGTGAATTAGTAGTATATGTCTACCCAGGCATGCAAGGACTTCCCCTGGCTAATGGGGCATATTAAAACAATTTGTTCCAATGACCATGAAGACAGTAGAAGAGGGTACTGTGGAGAATTATGAGTTTGATTAGACATCAAAGAAGTTAAGGTCATTCACTGCTTCTTGAGCCATCACTAGTTATCTTGATTTTTTGTTTTGCAACTGGACATTGATGATTAGAAGTGAGAGTGAGGCTGACGATTTTGTCCAACTCTACCTCACTTAAATGCAATTTATGCTCGAGTCAGAATACATCACCAGTGATGCCATTTTGGTGCTCTTTGAGTAAAAAGGACCTCAGCCAACATTACATTAGCCTGTGTTGACTGGCTGACCAAAAACTGTCCCTGATTCCCCAGATGGAGAAATTATAAACGAGGAACATAGATTACATTTCAAATCACATCCAGTGGACTTCTCAGTAATTGTGGTAACAATTGGTTTATCTAATTTTTTTGAAAAATGTATAACATGAGGAAGTGAAATCCCACCTTCTACAGTGACCTGTCCAGTTCATACAGATGCTTCTGCCTTCCCTTCTGAGATTACTTTTCATAGACTCTTTAGATGTCTGGTATTTCCCTGCTTCTTTGTGACTTCCCCTTCATTAGAACATGAACTTCTTATCTACAGTCACTCTGCTTTGCCTTACTTTACATCTCCAACTCTTAGCACAGAGTTTGACACATTGTAAACTCATAATAAATGTTTACTGACTGACAGATTGGAGACTAAAGAAAAACTGGTTTGAACTGAAGAGTTCTCTTCTCTCCTTTGTACCATGTATTCAGAAGATAGAGTCATTTAAAGAGAAGAAGGGTCCCCAGAGAGCAATGTATTTTTCCCCTTAAGTACACATAGGGAATATTTATTTTTTCAGAAAGTATGGGAATAGAGTCAAGTGACTCCACTTGGACTCCTCATGTCCAAGAAACACAGACACTGCATGGCAGAAAATGTCTATTCTGCTTCTTGCATGTGACAAAATGCTAAACAACCTGAATATGAATGCTCCTTATATTCATATGGTTCTTGATGCTCACTTTTGCTGCCACTATACATATGGAAATGGGAATAGAGAAAAGGAGACTTTCATTTTGAAACTATAGCTTTGAGGACATGGTGGTTTCCCTAAAATAACTCCAAAGGTTATCAGACAATGAGATCACACTCAGGAAATTGCTTTGAGCACAAGAAGACACTTTATTAGAGAGAAAGAGGATGCTCTAGGTACAAACTATATACAAATTTACAAATTATAAGTAGTCATTGTAGTTTCAGAGTCCAGCTTTGTCCTTAGGGGACAAGTATGCCTTAGGAATTTGCTCAGGTCTGAATTATTTCAATCTGCTTTCCATATAGGTAAATCTCTTCCTTTACTATGCACCTGACCTCTTCCTTATAATGCAATTCTAATGTTTGGGTTGGGTTAGTTTTTGGTTGAGCTGTCCCATTAATCACTCCATCTTATTTTTTAGTCTTCACATATCTGCCTTGCTTCCAGTCACACCTAGAGTGTCTCTTCTGTCCCTTCTAAGTCACCTCAGGATATGAATCTTGCCAGGTTCCAGGGAAAGTCATCGTCCCTTAATAGGTATCAGACATATCATATACCTAGTATCTACACACTCTTCTAGGGTGCATTGTGTTCTGAATAAGAACAACTGAAAGTAATACCAACTGAATACAACTCCTACCTTTAGCAACTCTCCCATAACTGGTTAAATCAATCTAATTGGCAACTTGTGGGATAGAGAATCAAATGAAATATTTCTAATTGTCAGGTGTTGGAAGAATGAAATTCTTCTTACATGTTCTTTTCTGTCTCAGGTCACTGAGGAGAGGGGTTTCTTGCTCAGAGCTCGGCGCAGGGCATCTTTGACTTCCTTGTTCCTTAGGGTATATACAATAGGGTTCAGCAATGGAGTAAGGACAGTGTAGGCTGATGAAATAAGTCTGTCTTGCTCAAGAGAGCTCTGTGACTTGGGTTTGAGATAGATGATAGAAGCACAGCCATAGTGGATGATGACCACATGTAGCAAAGGTCTTCCACCTCCCCTCAGATGAGGCAATCCTAAGGATAGAAGAAATGTTGAGAACATAGGAGATGAAGATCAATCCCATGGGCAAGACAAGGACACACACATACCAATAATAAAGTTAATGATTTCATTGACAACAGTGTTGGCACAGATGAGCTTCAGGAGGGGCCCGACATCACAGAAGAAGTGGGAGATGACACTGGCTTTACAAAAAAGAAGGCTAAACACTGATGTTACTTGAATAATGGCCATTCCAAGACCAATTCCCCATGACCCACATGCTGCCTGAATACATGTCTTTTTCCCCATGATGACTGTATACTTCAGAGGCTTACAGATGGCCACATAACGATCATAACCCATGACCATGAGCAAGAAACAGTTGTTGATTCCAAAGGTGAGATAGAAGAAGAGATGTGTAGCACATTCTGGAATGGCAATGGGTTGGTATAGGCTGAGGAGGCCAAACAGTGTACAAGGAATGATAGCCAAGATATAACATGTCTCAGAGATTGACAACACACTCAAGAAGAAATACATAGGTATGTGGAGGTGACGGTTAAGGTGGATGATGGTCACAATGATGCCATTGACAGCCAGAGTCAACAAATACAGACCCAGAAAGATCACAAAAAGAATGATCCGGTGCTGCCACTTAAAGCTAGAGAACCCCTCAAATGTGAACTCACTTATAGCTGTAAAATTTGACCTCGTCATTGAGGAAATCCTGATGAAGTGAAGTAAACAAAGAGAAGTAAATTTGGTCAGGTTAAAGATTTGTGAAGCAAAAAAAAAATTCTCTGTATGATCCTTTGATGCCTCGTAAACTGAAGAATGTTCTAATGCCTCCCGAACCTCGTCTCACCATTTAGAGCCTAATTTGTAAGTTTGCCGTGTGACATAGCTTTAATTCTCTATGGAAATTTACTAGCTGCCTTGCCAAACCTCCCTCTCCTCTTCCTATAGTATCTCTTGACTGTGTGCTCTGGTAGTCTACCTTCCTTGGTCTAGAGCCAGAACTGCTAAGGGACATTGAGTGGCCCCTTATCACCATGCATCTAGAGATAAAATTTATAATGACTGAGATGTTCAGGGGGAAATGCCACCCTCACTTTCAGGACAAAGAGAAACATCCACCTTCTTACTTTGAGGAAGAAGAAATAACCCACTCTTATTTAAATGGCTAAGAGAGGGGACACTCCAGGAAAAAACCCTGTGTAAACCACACTAAAAGCCAGACCAGCAGAGCTTTCACTGACAGTCCCTGGACTGCTTCATTATTTCCCATTCTCCTCCCCCCATCCCTCAAGGATCATTTACAATCCTGTATAGAATTCTCCTGGAATCTGCCCTTTCTTCTCCCCTGAACTCAATCAGGTTTCCCTGCTGCTGTTACTATAGCACTGATTACCTCTGGAATTACAGCTGTCTACTAACTGACTACTGGTGCACTAATAATAAAGCCTCCTATAATAAATAGTGGAGTCATCCCTTCTTGGTAGAATACAAAAGAATCAGTTGTATGGACAACACTTTAAGCCAGAGCCACAAGTATCTTCCTTTAATATGTGAGCTGTTATCCAGACCTGTGACTTAAAATGCACTTGTTACTCATCTTCATGGGCAGAGGACTCCAATCCTTACTGGAAAGAGTAAGAATTAGATCACTGAACCATGTGCTCCAGAGGTAGGAACTGCTATACCATTGTTCAGAAGAGGAGTGATTCAATCAGGTAGCTGCATCAATATCCTGTTGAGCATGGTACTAATTCAAGACTTCAAAGACTGGGGATCTCAATCTTGTTCCTCAGAACTAGGGAACTTCTTTCCTTTTGAAACCTAACTAGGGCCTCTGGTGATCCTTTGAGCAGTAGGGCTTCTCATCCTCATCAAGGCTGGGAGTCTGAACCATGTGCCTCAGCAACAAGGAATTTCTTCCTCCTGTGGTCAAGACAAGGTTAGTGTCCTTTGTTGGTGACTATATCAGTAGTACTGCAACTAGAAAAATACCATGAATTAGAAAGTCCAGGGAATCAATTAAAGTTGGAATGGGGAAAGCAAGAGAATTAGAGCTCTAAAAGGTCCCCAGTTGTGGGGGGGGAGGGGTTTCACTACATAGAGAAAAATGCTCCAGAGCAAAAAATTCAAAGGCCTACTGACAAGTTTTTGTATTTTTATCGACTAATAAAGAGGAAGAAGGAGGAGTAAACTACAGCATCTTCATGTCAAGACAAGAATCCTCTCTGACCAAGATTAAAATATTGCCACAAAACAAATGCAGGAATGAAAGAACCAACAAGGAGACAGAGTGAAACAAATATCAAGAGAAGAAAACCACCAAAAGGTAGACAGAGATATTTTGGAGAACTGGAGTGAAAGGAAAGCAGACCAAAGCAAAAAGGGAAGAGCAAGCCAAAAGCAAACCACACTCCACATTTGCTGTCCCAGGTTTTGAATCTAAGTACAAGGCAACATTAAAATCCTGAAAGTCTGCCTGAGCAAATAGTGGTGTAAGCCAACCCACATCCCTTGAAATTGCAAACCTGTGGAGAAGTCTGGAGTTCCAATCCAGGGCAGTCTGGGCTGCTGAGGGATGATCCATGTGGGCCCAGAGCAAAGCCCGAATTTCCAGACTGGGCTTGGGATAAGGATATAGTAGACAGTTTGGGGTGGCTGATAGTACTAAATACTAAGTACTGATATTTCTGCCTAAAACTCTGGGCAGAAATCCAAGACAAGTCAATCAAGGGTGTACCTGATTGGATCAAGTACACAGTAAGACCAAAACCTTGAGCCCAAGCCTGGGGCTAGAATTTGATCAGCCCCTGACCTGATCAAGGTCAGAGTGAGATCAAAAACTTGTACCCAAGCCTGAGGCAAGTCCTTAAGATATCAGCATCTCAAGGGTCAATTGAATCAGCTGGGGGGGGGGGGGGAGGAATCCCACAGCTCTCAGCCCTCAGACCCATAAAATAATCTGAGAATAACATCAAGGAAGTACTAAAGTTTAAGAGGGTACCCCACCTTCCCAGAAAAAAGAACCTACCTATAATTAGTTAGGGAAAATGAACAAACAAAAAAAGAAGCTCCTAACTCTAAAGAATTTTCATGGAAACAAAGAGCAAAGTACAAACACAGAAGGGAACAGTGAAAGCAAAGGAAACACATGCAAAGCCCAAAAGAAAAATATGGATTTGACACAAATTCTGGAAAAGCTCAAAAAAGACTTCAAAAAGAAATTAAGAGAGGCAGAGGAAAAGTGGGGAAGAGAAATGAAAATGATGCAAGAATAAAGACAAATGATACAAGAGAAATGAAAGTGATGCAAGAAGAAATGGGCCAATTGAAAAAGAAGTATCAAAACCTGGCAGAGGAAAATTAGGTCTAAAAAATCAGAACTGACCATCTAAAAACTAATGATTTTATGAGAAATCAAGAAACAATAAAGTGGAAAAACAGAAGAAAACATGAAATATCTTATTGAAAAAATAACTGACCTAGAAAAAATAACGGACTAGAAAATAGATGTAGGAGAGGCAATTAGATAATTATTGGACTACATGAAAGCCATGATAAAGTAAAAACCTTAGACATCATATTACAATAAATTATGAAAGATAACTGTCCAGAGATCCTTAAATAAGAAAGTAAAATAAAAATTGAAAGAATTCACAGATCACCTCTAGAAACAAATCATCAAACAATAACTTCCAGGAATGTAATAGTCAAATTCAAAAGCCACCAAACTAAAGAGAAAATTCTTCAAACAGCCAGAAAGAAACTATTTAAATACCATGGAGCAACTATTGGGATCACACAGGACCTAATGGCTTCTACATTAAAGGATTGAAACTTATGGAATATGATATTCAGGAAGGCAAAAGATTTGGGGATACAACCTAGAGTCACCTATCCAGAAAAACTGAGTATATTCTTTCAGGGGGGGAAATAGACATTAAATAAAAGAGATTTCCAAACATTCCTGAGGAATAAGCCAGACCTAAACAAAAAATTTGAAGTTCCAGTATGAGACACAAGAGAAGCCCAAAAAGATAAATAAGAAAGAGAAAATTTAAGGGACTCATTAAGGTAAAATGTTCATATGTCTACATGGAAATAGGATTTCTATAATTCTCAAAAATTACTGTTAGTAGTAGAGAAGATAGAAGGAATTTATTCAGAAAGAGGTGGAGAAGTAAGCTGATTATGATAATATGATATATATGATGATATATGATATGATGTACATGTAAATGTGATAATATGGAGTTATATGAATATATGTTATGATATGCATGCATATGAATGATATGTAAAAATCAAGGGCTGAAAGAGAGAGGTGCACTGAGAGAAAAGGGAAGGAAGAGACAGAATGAGGTAAATTATATAACATAAAGAAGTGTTATATTGTCTAGGGTGATTTTAAATGGGATTTCTCTTTCTAACTCTTGCTGCTGAGATGTGTTGGGGATATATAGAAATGCTGATGACTCGTGTGGGTTTATTTTGTATCCTGCAACTTTGCTAAAGTTGTTGATTATTTTCACTAGCTTTTTAGTTGATTCTCTATTCTTTAAGTAGACCATCATATCATCTGCAGAGAGTGAAAGCTTGTTCTCCTCATAGCCTACTTTAATTCCTTCCATTTCTTTTTCTTCTCCAATTGATACTTCTAGTTTTTCTGGTACCATGTTAAATAATAGAGGTGATAATGGGCATCCTTGTTTTACTCTTGAATGTTTTGGGAAGACTTTTAATTTATCTGCATTGCAAATGATGCTTGCTAGTTGTTTAAATATATATTGTTCATTATTTTTAGGAAAGGCCCTTCTATTCCTATAATTTCTAGTGTTTTCAATAGGAATGAGTGTTTTATTTTGAGATAATTATGTGAATTTTGTTGGTTTCCTTGTTAATATGTTCAATTATGCAGATGATTTTCCTAATATTGAACTATCCTTGCATTCCTGATATAAATCCCACCTGATCATAATGAACAATCCTCATGATTACTTGCTGGAATATTTTTGCTAGTATTCTATTACAGGTGTTAAAAATCATTATAGAGAGGGGGAGGGTAAGGTTGGTGATGGGCAATGCTTGAACTTTAGTCTCATTTTAACTGACTTAGAGAGGGTATACTCTCTGTACTCAATGGCGTACAGAATTCAATCTTACCCCACAGAGAAGTTGAAGGGAAATAAGACAAAGGAAGTGGGAGGTAATTGGAGGGAGGAGGGAGTGTGGAGGTGACAAAAAGCAATATACTGGTGAGGAAGAACAGAGATAAAGGGAATAGTACAGGATTTAAAGAGGATAATATAATAGATGGCAATACACAGTTAGTAATCATAACACTGAATGTGAATGGGATGAACTCACCCATAAAACAGAGCAGATAGCAGAGTGGATTAAAAACCAGAATCCTACTATATGTTCTCTACAAGAAACACATTTGAGGCAGGGTGACACATATAGATTCAAGGTAAAAGGTTTGAGCAGAATTTATTGTGCATCATCTAAAGTAAAAAAAGCAGGAGTAGCAATCATGATACCAGATCATGCTAAAGTAAAAATTTATCTGATTAAAAGAGATAAGGAAGGAAATTACATTTTGCTAAATGGTACTATAAACAATGAAGTAATATCATTACTAAACATTTATGCATCTAGATTTCTAAAGGAGACATTAAAGGAGCTCAAGGAGGAAATAGTTAGTAAGACCATACTAGTCAGGGATCTCAACCTTCCCCTTTTAGAACTAGATAAATTGAACCAAAAAATAAATAAGAAAGAAGTAAAGGAAGTGAATGAAATGTTAGAACAATTAGAGTTAATAGATACCTGGAGAAAATTGTACAGGGATAAAAGGGAATATACCTTCTCAGCAATACATGGTACATATACAAAGATCAACCATTTCCTAGGGCATACAAATATTGCAAACAAATGCAGAAAAGTAGAAATAATAAATGTACCTTTTCAGATCATAATACAATAAAAATTAAAATAAATGAGGGTCCATGGGAAGACTAAGAAAGAGGCAGGACCTCAGGTCAGGGTGGCTGTCGTGAAAGAAGAGGCTATGACAGGTTCTAGCTGTGGCAGCAAGACACTTGATTGACAGAACAGATAGATTATCTGGGGAAACAGCTTGATTGTCACCCAGGGTTCCTCAAGTGAAATCCAAAACTTGTTAAACCTAAGCTATTTTTCAGTCCTTAGATGGGGAGAGAAGTTCAGACTTGGCCCAAAATGTTCATCCCTTCAGACATAAAGCAGGAAGTAGCTTTCCAGGACATCTCATAGTCTGGGGAAAGGATAAAATCCAGGATCCACAGGCAGGTTGAAGTCTATCCTACATGTCCTTCCCATTATTTACCAAGGAACAGAGGGGTTGCTCCTGAGGAGAAAAAGGGGAAGCAGTATCTAAACTGTGATATCCTAGAATATTTTTGTCTCCAAATTCCAGGAAAAATTTTCTCCTCAAGTTAAGCCTATTCTATCTTCTCAATTTTACACAGTTTCAGGGTATTTGGCAAGAGAATTAGGCAATTCATCAAGGAAGAGAAACAGCCAAAGACAGCTACTTACTTTATTCAGATAGTTGGAGTGGTGACATTAGATACATCACATCAAAATTGATCTTTCCAAGGGTATTTGGTTACAGAGAAATGATATATAATGCATGTAATGGTAAATGATGCATTGGAAAGTAAGTTAGATTTGAGTTCAATAGATCAAAATATGAATTCTAACTCTACCTCTTATTGTTCAGGGGACCCTGAATACTTCAGTTATTTGGACCTTAGTTATTACACTTTAGGGGGAAAAGAAACAAATTATTTGAGCCTTGGTTACTTCACTTTAGGGAGAAAAGTCCTACTGAGGTGTGGAGACATTTTTCTCTCACATGATAGTTTGAGGAGATTGGAAATGCTTTTCCCAATCAAAGCTGTTCTCTGATACTCTTAGCACCTATTCTGGGAAAGGTAGGTTAGGGAGTAAATCAGGAAGTTTAAGACAGGAGAGAGACCCATAGCCTCCTCCCATATCTCTATTGTCCCCATATCCCCAGGTCTTTTCATTCCTTAAAGTTTTTCTTTTTCAAGGTTTCATATTTCTCTAGGATTATTGGGAAAAGGGATGTTTGGATCCAGGGTATGCCTGAAAAGATCTTGACCCCCCCCCTTCCGTCCTGTTAAAAGTGAATTTCTAAGAAGCAAGAGTACTCTGTTAAGAGTTGACATCATGAATTCCATTTTCTATTTTATATAATAATAACCCGAGTGATAAGAGAACTAACTTTGAATTCCTACTCTTTTTTGCTTCCATTTTTCCCTCTAAAGTGAAGGAATTTGTCTCTAAGATTCCTTCAAATACTGATATTTTGAGTGTATAAGGTTTGGACACTGGACAAGTCTTTCCAGATACTACTCTACTTGAATGGTTAATAAAACTACACAGTGCTGTTAAATAAAAAATAAAACTCTACATCAAATTAACCTAATTTTCAGTAAGAGTTGAATGAGAATTTCCCTTCACCATGCAAGCTATACAAACCTCACAATGTGAGGCTATAGGCTTCTTGGACTTTATGCAGTTCTCACTCCTATTCTCTGAAATAGTACAGAAGTGAAGGTCCTTAAAATAGTACAGAATTATGTAGCTCATTGTGCTCTTTCCCTTCCTTTTTGAATGGTCCTCTCTCTTTCCTGTTTGGGGAGGTGAAAAAAGTAGGAGAAGGGGACTGTAGGTAGAGCAAGTCTTTTATCTGTTTCTACAAAGACTCATTCTTTATATTACATAATTTTCATATACTTACATAAACTAATTGGTGGTCTAGTCACTGTGGCATAGTCATTTCCATCTCTGGACCCTCAGAGTCTTCTTCCATAAAGTCAAGGAGCTAGATTAGGTGATCACTAAGGTGTTTTCCATCTATAATATGATACTTTAAGAATTTACACAGTTTGGCTTTCTTTTGTCATCATTCCCGAAGCATCTATTTATTTGCTATTAAATTTACCAGTCTTGGTTTTATTTCTTTCTACATATGCTCAGCATTTCTTTTTACTTGTTGACTGGCCGCCTGATAATCTTCCACACAATTCCCATTACCCAGACTACTTAGATACCAAGTGTGAAGAAACAACTAACTATTGAAAACAAGTTGCAAAGTCAGTTTGAATGTAGAAGGATACTTGTCCATTATTTCCCCTCTTGTCATATCTTGAATTTCTATAACCCAATGAGTGTTTTAGAAACATGGAATTCCCCATTTTTATATGCAGAGATACAAATTCCTTATATCTTTCCTGTCTTGAACAGAGTCCATTTGAATCCATTCCAGGAAAGTATGTAGCAGGGATTCACCAACAGAGCTATTTAAAAGTTTCATATGCATTGCTCTGGGATGGGGCTCAAGCCACCCTATTTTTGAAAGGTTTTGTATTGTGGTTGATGCTGTTTCATGTTTGTTGTTTTCAAAACCAATATCACTTTTTGTTCCCTGATGTTTATGGAAAAAGCCACATGATCATTTAGTCCATTTGACAGTTTACTCACTCTTTACAACCTTAAGTCGTCTCCATTCTCCAAGTGAGAAAAGGTATTCTCATATATGTCTGAGAAAAGAGGGAGACTGACATCTAATAAGGCAAAGTGTTACATCCTGACTCTTAAAACATCCCTTTAGAGTAAAAGAAAAGAGTCTCAGAATGAGCAATCTTAGAAATCCATTCAGGGACTTCTAAAAGTCCTTTACTTCACAGGATCTACTCTTAGCAGGACATTGAACCTTCATCTCACAGGAAAAATACCAAGTGCTGTCACAAGATACCAAGCAATCAATTAGGGAACAGATCAGAGAGAGACTATTTCTTTCCTCACTGATTATCTACCAGTTAGCACCCTAAAGAAGAAAAACAAAGATATACACTGGGGAAATTCCTCCTTGAGATAATGTGATGGTGCTCATTCCTAAGCCATAGAATTTCACTGGGTCATATATTATTCAGAATAATCCAAACTGTCTGAAGGCACAAGTCAGTCAGGCAAATTAAATATCCCAATTCCTTATTAAAAGCTCCTCCTGGGTGCAGCTAGGTTGCTAAGTGGTTAGAGAGACAAGCCTGGAAATAGGAGGTCTTGGATTCAAATCTGGCCTCAGACACCTATTTATGTAACCCAGGGCAAATCACCAAATCCTTACTACCCAGCCCTTACTACTCTCCTGCCTTAGAACCAATTTTGATTCTAAGAGAGAAGGTAGTTTGTTTTTTTAAAGTACCTACAACTTTCTTCTGAGATCCCTGGTTTAATACCCTTGTATGCTACTAAGCATACCAGTTGCCTAGTCTCCACTGATTTCCCCAACATTTGGAATGACTAGACCAGTTATTAACCCTAGCCATGTGCTGCCTGCTTTTCTTCCAATACTACTAAGTGAAAATGTTGTTCAGTCAGGATAGACTCTTTGTGAGCCCATTTGGGGTTGGTTTTTGTTGTTGTTGTTGTTGTTTTGTTTGTTTGTTTGTTTTTGTTTTGGCAAAGATGCCAGAATGATTTGTCATTTCTTTCTCCAACTCAGTTTACAGACGAGGAAATTGAAACCAATGGGGTTAAGTGACTTTTCCAGGATCCCACAGCTATTAAGTGTCTGAGGCTACATTTGAATTTATATTTTCCTGACTTGGTCTGGCACTCTATCCACTAAATGCTTCCCCAAATATGAAAGTAGTAAAATCCAATTAAATCGTAGAAAGTGGACAACATGGCATAGTAGTGGAAAGGGTACTTGGAAACTCAAAGAGTGAATTCTTGCTCAGATATTTACTAGGTTTGTCAGTCTCTGTGTACTGGGATATGATCCCACCTTCAGCCAAGCATAGGGCAGTTTTCCTGAGGGGTAACCCTATCAGCATGTGTGGTATAAATGTAGAAGGAGATATGACTCTTGTTAGAATGAGAGACCTCAGCAAAAGGCACTGCATACATGCCTAGAGCTTGGTTATTTCAAAGGAGTTTGACAGAAGCAGGCTCAAACTTTTGAATGACAAATAGAAGGTCTTCATGGAGCCACATACATGTAGAGAAACCTCTAACTAGCTCGATTAGCTCCTAACACTTTGATCCCCATTGTCTGCAATTCTACAGTATACTTAGAGTGCATTCTCTTCCAGTAAAATATTTCTCTCCCTCCTTGGTAGAACTGAGATCTTATCTCCCTCTCAACCAAAGAGCTCATTTACTCTCGAGTATTTTGGGTCTATTCTAATCTGCAAAACTGTTCTGATTTCTGTTTACATTTTTACTTTAAAAAGAAAAAATGTCCTAATGATGGATGACTACTGTGTGTGAAACTAGCATTTTGCAGAAGGTAGCTAAGCTGGTGAGAGTTACCAGCAAAAAACTTCTCTTTAAGAGGGATCAGGAAAAGGATCTTTCATTCTGAACTCAGTATATCCATAAATTACAGATGTTAATTACATGGGAGATAGAGAGAATTTTATAGGGCTAGCAATACTTATATCACATATTTCCTGTATAATGAAAAATAAATTGTTTTGAATAAAGGGACTTGAATCCTAATTTGATTTAAGAACTGCAACTTTAGGCTATGCTCATGGTTCATGTAATCCAGGCCTTCAGTAAAACTAAAATTAAGAAATATTTTATACTCAATTAGTATTAGATTTTTCTTTATCAATTTCTCCACATACTTCCAGACTATAGCAACCCCAACTCCAGTATTTCAATGCCCAACTGTTCTTCATAGTCCTTGCTTCCATAAAAACTCCCTCTCTAAAAAGAGTCTGATAATTTTCTCACTAAGAGGTTTGACTCAAACATTACTCATAATGGTACCCCTCTTAATAATATTCATATATCAGAACTATGTAATTGTAGATACCATACAAGTTGCAGATACTTGCCATAAGGAATACTATTCTAGGCTTATGATCAAGACGACAAGTTTAAATTCTGCCTCTGGCACTTACTAACTGTGGCATTCTGAGGAAGTCACTTTATATCTATGTGCCTCATATATAATTGATGTCATAGTGCTTGCATTCTCAATGATGAGGAAGAATAGGAGGGAAAGAGAACTTGAATATCAAAGTTTTAAAAATTAATGAGAAGGAAGGAAGGAAGGAAGGAAGGAAGGAAGGAAGGAAGGAAGGAAGGAAGGAAGGAAGGAAGGAAGGAAGGAAGGAAGGAAGGAAGGAAGGAAGGAAGAAAGGAAGGAAGGAAGGAGGGAAGGAAGGAGGGAGGAAAGAAAGGAAAATCATAGAAAAAGGGAGAGAGAAGGGGAAAGGGGGAGAGAGACAGACAGACAGAGAGAGACAGAGAGACAGAGAGAAAGAGACAGAAAGACACACAGAGAGACAGAGAGACAGAAAGAAAGAGAGACAGAAACAGAGAGAGACAGAGAGAGAGAGAGACAGAGACAGACAGAGACAGAGAGAGAGAGAGAGAGAGAGAGAGAGAGAGAGAGAGAGAGAGAGAGAGAGAGAGAGAGAATATTTCCTAAGACAAATGGACAAAGTTGTAGAAAGTTTGTGATCTGTGTTTTGGGGATCAAATGAGATAATCTATGTAAAGCACAATGTAAATATCATCTACCCTTAGATGATTAGACATTTCCTCCATGAGGTCTTCCATAATCATCTTGCTTTCCCTTCATTACTCTTGCTTCTAATTCAATAATTCTACCTTATAGACATATCATAGTTTATAAGACATGAAACTGAAACTCTCCTATATTTATATTTCCCCAGAGTCTCCTTTGTTATGGAAAGAAGTAACTGGGGATCTGCCTGCAATGCATATTATGCCTATTTGTAATTTTAAAAAAAATTATAGATAAGATTTCCAAATATTCTGCTTCTTTTAAACTTCCTAGGGGTTCTTTCATGAACTTAGTGGATGTGATTTATTTGTTATTATTTCTCTCAATTAATTTTTTTGTGTCTAGGCTATTAGATATAAAACATCACCATCATTATTATTGTCATAATGGCTTACATTTATTTTTTTTTTAATAAACCCTTTCCTTCCATCTCGGTATTGACTCCAAGGCAGAAGAGCAGTAAGGGTTAGGCAATGGGAGGTCAAGTGACTTGCCCAGGGTCACCCAGCTAGTATAGTGATTAAATAGTGGAAGACATAAATTGAGGCAGATAAAAGAGTGGTTGTTAAAAATGTGACCGCAGAAAATATGGTTTCAAAACAGTGTCTTGTTTTAAATCAAATATAAGGTGGTTGCCAGGGAAATATTCCCAATTATGAAATATACCCAAGTCAAATGGGTTTTATAGAGATTTTTATTCATACAAATGAGGAATTAAAGAAAGAGAGAAAGAGAGAAAAAAGGAAATAATGAGAAAAGGATAGGCCGGCCCAGGACAGCCCTGGCCAACCCAGGCCTAAGCCTTAAGAGAAAGATCAGTCAGTCCTTAATTACTCACCACAAGATCTGTCCCAAGCAAGGGTTCTAGTGACACCAGGCCAGCTTCATCTCAGGGGACTCCACCAGCTCAATCCTGAATCTGAATCTGAATGTGAATCTGAATCTGAATGTCTTCAGCTCCTTTTCTGAGCTCCTTTGAAAGGGAATTTTCTCCTATGTCACCTCCCCTAAATTCTTATATCTACCAATCACAGTAGATGTTTTCCAAAGGACAGACCATTCTTAATTCACACCTAAAAAGTCTAAACTTTTGAGTAATTCACACCTGAATAAGTTCTCACCTCTTTGCCTTTTTCAAGTTCACAAGTTGCCTGACCTTTATAGGTACTTAGCACCCTTTTGTATTAGTTCTAAAAATAGGCACAGCTTAAGAACTTTTTCCCTTATTATAAGTATGGGTTTAAGTACTTTCATTGTTCAGCAAAGAGTTTACAACTTTATCTTCCCCTAAAGTATGCTTAAGTGGGGGTGGAGTAGAGTTCCCACATTCCTGATCTAAGTTCCTTCATTGTTCAAAGTGGGGAATGGTCTTAACCAAACCTTATGAAGTAGGGTCTGAGAATTTTTAAGGTTAATACTAGGAAGTGTCTAAGGCCAGATTTGAACCTACAACCTTCCATCTCTAGGCCTGACTCTCAATCCACTGAGTTTCCCAGCTGCCTCCACATTTCTATGGTGTTTAAGAGTTTGAATGTGCCCTTCCTTTCTTCAAAAATTTTCAGTGGATCCCCCATTTCCTGGTGTTGTTGATCAGTCATTTTACAATTATGCCCAATGCTTCATAATTCTATTTGGGGTTTTCTTGGCAAAACTGGAATGGTTTGCCATATCCTTCTCTAACTCAATTTGTAGATGAGGAATTGAGACAGATAGAATTAAATGACTTGCCCTATGCCATACAGTAAGTATCTGAAGTCAGATTTGAACCCAGAAAGATGTCTTCTTGACTCCTGGTGCAGTAATTACTATATCCACTGCATCACCTTTCCTACATTCTGCATCCTACTTTCCCAGCATTCCTTAGAGGATGAAATTTGGGTCTCATCTACCTTTCTAACTTTATAATCCTTCTCTTCCTGAATCCAATGTTTCAGCTAAACTGGAATAATACATTTTTCCTAAACTCAGTTCCCCATTTCATACCTCCATGGATTCATATACACATGCAATTCTCTATGCCTGGATTGTACTCTTTCCCCTCTTTGCCTCTTAGAATGTTTGTCTTCATTCAAAGCTCAGCTCAGATGCCACATCCTTTATGAAATTCTTCAAAATCCCATCTCCAGTAATTAATATTCTCTCTTTCTTATTTTCTCTCTGTCATTCTCTCTCTCTGTCTCTCTCTCTGTCTCTCTCTGTCTCTCTCTCTCTCTCTCTCTCTCTCTCTCTCTCTCTCTCTCTCTCTCTCTCTGTCCCTGTGTGTGTCTGTTTCTTTATTTCTGTCTCTCTCATCAGCATTCCTGTTGTAGTATCATTTGTGTTCATGTTCATCAATCCCCCCCCCCCACACACACACACCCTTTAGGAGTGCTCCTCCAAATCATGGACCATTTCTTTTTTTGCTTTTGTATTCCCAGTGCTTTACACATTTTAGATTCTTAATGAGTACTTACTGAAATGAACTGAATCAACGACATTCTATTTCATTAATCTTCAGAATAGCTCTGAGATAGATAATGAAATGTCATTATTTTCATTTTACAGATGAATAAACTGAGGTTTAGGAAGGTTAAGGGGATTTGTTCTAACTATGTAGCTATCAGCTAGCAAAGCTAAAACCTCAGAGTTGTGCCTATCATCCCAAATCTTATATTCTTTCTACTATGCCACCACTGCTCCTATGGTATACTTTGTCCATTTCCTTTCCTCCACAACACTTACTTCTTTGTACAAGATGCAGCTTAGCCAGGAAGAAAAGGAAAACTGAAGAAGTTTCCTGCAAAGGATGGAGAATATGAAATTTATTTTCCTTCTGCTTTCACTCTAGAGGCACAATGCTGGAATGTGGCATTGGTAAGGAAGGAACTGCTGAATCCTCTAGGAACCCAATCTGTGACTAACCAATATTGAAGGGAAGTTACATCAGGCTAATTTAGTCCCCTTTAACCTCCTATCCTAAGGAGAAGGCATCTCTTTAAGCCTTGAGACTAGAAGTAAACTCAGCTCATCTGGTTCAATACTCTAGAGTCTCTCTCCCTGAAGACTCATTTTGCTTTTTTTCCTCAAGGGACCTGCATCAATATGTAATAGCAGAGCACCTAAGGACCTTGTTACAGTTGCCCCTAATTTACCAAATTCTCAATGTTAATAATACTCTGGGAATATGGGCTTAGCTCTGAGACCTAGCCAGAACCCTGGGGCAAGAAACTGACTTTCCATTCATCCTATCTAAAGATATATGTTCTGCTTGCAGTCTGAAATGTGGATCTGGGAGAGAGAGTCAGATCTCAAAGTGAGGTCGAGTAGAAAAGCTTTCTAACCACTACCTAGTTTCCAAAAGCATAATTCTTGATCAATCAAGAAGAATTTATTAAATGTTCAAGACAAAGGATCTAAAATCAGTATTTGATACTTCCTCAGTATTCTCTCCTCTGGACAGTATCAGCATACCTTCCCTTCAACCAATATCAGTTTTTGTTTTCCATTACTCTTCTCAGCCTGATTCCCAGCATAGTTTTCTAGCCCAAATACATGAAGAAGTGATGCAGATTTTCAAGGTCAATGCCCAGATTCTCCTCTAGCCAAAGGAAATAAATATAGGAGGAAAGAGACAATAATAAATCAGGAACTGGGAAAATGCACAACATCACTAGGATCCTGATATAGTTAGGAAAATGCACATTATAACATCAAAGATTTGATTTGAGAGAGAATAGTGGTATTATATGGATAGACTTCTGCTTTTTGGAAAATTTGGCAGCTAAATAGGAGTTAGGTTGAACTGAAGAGAGATTTTAGACAAGGAGACCAATCAGAAAGTCAGAAGAAAACCTTCCTAGCAATCTAGAGTAAGACAAAAGTAGATGGGGACACCCTGGGCAATATTATGTTCTCCTCCATGTAAGGTTTTCAAAAAAGTCTGGATGATCACTTGATGGGAATGCTGTGGATAGGATGCCTTGGATGCAATGTTCTCCAAGGTCCTTCCCAATTCTTAAATTCTGTGATTCATTTATAAGCAGGAAAGCAGTAGCATCATTGCCATCCTGCCTACTGTTCTCTGGGCATGTCCCATTTTGTTTATATTCCTCCATTATGATACATAATACCAAATACTATGTGGTCAAAAGGACTGAAAATAACAAAATTAGCTTCTCTGTCCCACTGGATAGCATATGTTTAGATAACAGCAATTTAGGTATAAGTGAAATTAATGTGCAGGCAAAACAAAGTTTTTGGTACTTCACGTCTCTCCAGCTCTTTAATTCAAACAGTTTCATGAACACTAGAAGGAAGATCATTTAATTCCTTCATCTCCATTCCTTAGTTTTGTGGTCTTTCTTTGTCTCTTTGCTCTTTCTTTCCTGCTTATTTCTTCCTTTCTTCTTCCTTCTCCCTCTTCCCCATCTCTCTCCCTCCCTCCCATCCTCCTTCCCTCCTCTCTCTCTCTTCTCCTTCTCTCTCTCTCTTCTCCTTCTCTCTCTCTCTCCCCCCTCCTCTTTCCTTTTCTCCCCCGTCTCTTTCTGATACCATTTCATGTTTACTTGGCAAAGATACTGAAATGGCTTGCCATTTCTTCAGTTCATTTTAAAGATGAGGAATGTGTTTAAGCATATGTTTAAAGTCAAATCTGAACTCAGGGAGATAAGCTTCCTGACTCCAAGACTGGTATTCTATCCACTGAATCATGACTGAATCATGCAGTTACCCTTTAGTGACTTACTCAGGGGTATATAGCTAATAAGTGTCTGTATCTACATTTTAAATCTGGTCTCCCTGCCTCCAGTGCTCTGACCACTGTAGCACTTATCTACTTTTATATGAAAATTCTATCAAATTTTCAAAGAAAAATTAATATTAATACTACAGACTTTATTCTAAAAATATAAGCAGGAAAGCACTTGACCAAACCTCTTTATTTAAACAATATAGCCCTAATACCTAAAACAGGGATTGATGAAACAGAAAGAAATTTATATGTCAATAGCAATAATGAATATTGATTCAAAAATTTAAATAAAATGACAAAAAGTCTACAACAATTTATCCAATAAAATATTTGTTAAGGTCATGTTGAATTTCTGCCAGTTATGCAAGGAGAATTCAATGTTAGGTAAGCAATGAACAAAATAATATTTAAACCTAAATCATAAAAATTTAAGTGATTCTATCAATGTGTATAGAAAAGCCTTTGACAAAGGACACTTACATATGAAAACCCCTACAAACTATTCTTATAAAGGGATCTTTTTCAATATAATAAATGTCAATCTAAAATCAATAGCAAACATAAAGAATGAAAACATAGAAGAATTTCTAATAACTGCAGGAATGAATATACCCTCCCTGCTATTTTTATATTATTTTAAATGCTATTTTATATAGTAAATTATATAATACTACTATTTTATATCATTCTAGAAATGCCAACAGCAGGATTGACAAGAGAAAGCATTAATGGCATTCATCAAAAGAAAGAAATTAAAGAAACACAAAAGGCAGAGACAAAAGTATCCTGACTTCTTGATAGTTGACTTAGGAAACCCCAGGGAATTAGCAAAGAAACAATTTGAGACAATTATTGTTTCAGCAAAGTTTCCAGCTACAAAATAAACTGACAAATAGCAATAGAATTTTATATATCAACAAAATACAAGAGGCATAACTAGAAAGGGAAATCCCACTAAAAATACAAAATGCCAAATCCCATTCAATAAATTCAAATATATATACAAAATGCTTCCTTAAATAAAGAATAACACGTAGTTGTAGGACTATTTAATGCTGGCTTTGGGGCTGTGTTAATATAATAAAAATGACAATATTATCTTCTATATTTTATGGTTTTAATTTTACACCAGTCAAACTTTCAAAAGAGTGCCTACTGAGCAAAATGAAATAATTACAAGGTTTATTTGAAGGAACAACTATTTAGAATTTTTTTAAAATAATGAAAATTGAGAAATGAAGGAAGAAAGCATTTATGGCTTAAGACTATCATGTGTGTATACATATTAATACATAGGAATAAATGTGTATGATTTTTATGACTATAGGTAGTCATAAAAGTAATTTGGCTTTGTTTTTAAAATACAGATCAATGAAACAGATAAGAACATAGTTAAACGAACAACTTAAATCAATAATCCAATGTCTGATTAATCCCAAAATATAAATGATTTAAGAAAGAACTACCTTGTTAATAGTTTCTAGGAAAATTGGGAAGCAGAGTAACAGAAATTAGCTTTAGGTCAACAGCTTATAGTGTATTACAAAATAAATTCAAAATCAGCATGCAATTTTAATATTAAATAACCTTACATTCTTATAGAAGACAAGCAAATCATATATATTTTAGAATTATAGGAAGATGATTTCTTGAGCAGACAAGGGATAAAGGCAATTAGAAAAATAAAAGAGATTATTTTGATTACATGAAATTGAAAAACTTTTGCAGAAACAAATTTAATGCACTAGGAGAAAAAGAATAAAAACCAAATGGGAAAAAAATTGTATCAAGTTTCTCAGATAAAAGTTGGGGGTATCCAAGACATATAAGCAATAAAATATGATATATGTTATATGTAAATAAATATAAATAATTTAATAATTAATTGCAACATTTGGCATTGTAAGATTTGCAAAGTATATTATAATTATTAGCTAATTTTATTCTAACAACAATCCCAAAGAATAGATAGTATTATTATCCCCATTTTACAAATGAAGACACTGAGGCAGATAACAGTTAAGTGATTTGTCCAAGGATCACACAGCTTATAAGTGTCTGAGGCAGAATTTGAACTGAGGTGAAATTGTTCCAAGTCTAGTAATAAGAGAAAATACAAATGTAAAGTTTCATATAATGCCAACAAAATGGGCAAATATGACAAAAGATAGGAATACTCTGTTAAAGAGGTTATAGATAGATAAACACAATAACCCCTTGTTAGTCTAACTGTGAATTAATAGAATGATTTTGGAAAGTAATTTGGAATTATGAAAATAAAGTAGTTAAAATGTCCATAGTCTTTAACTCAGAAATTATGCTGTTAGACATAATAACCCAAGAAGGTTAACTGATAAAACAATGGTTCCATCTACGCGATAGATTTATCATTGCACTTTGTGGTAGTGTGGTGTGGTGCTGCATCTGCTGCTACTGTTTTGTTGAAGCAAAAAACTGGTAACAAAGTAGATTCCCCTCGTTTGGTGAATGGCTTAAAAAAACTGAATTTTAATATGATTACAATCCTAAGTGGCCCAGTAGGTAACAATAACAACAATGACACATTTATATAATGTTGAATGTGTTCCAGGTGTTGTGTTAGGCATTTTACTGTTTCTGAAATATTTCAACTGAACATTATGAGATCACTTTCCCTGGAAATTTCTTGTATTTTGAATCTTTTTATTCTGGGAAATATATCCCTTAGGCTAAAGGACAGGAATGCTAGCTAACCAAGGTCTTGATGGATGTCGAATGTCCAGATTTCATTGATTTGGGAATAGGCAACATCTAGAATCCATAAGATTATCTTGTCTTGGAAGTTTGGGTACAGCAACCAGAGAATCCCCTCTGAAATTCTTGTTGGTCTCATTTTCCTTGAGCAGTTTTGATATTGATGTAGCAACAACTTGGGATATATGGCCATTCCCTATCATGGCAATCAGAGTGTAATTCCTACTTTTATTCACCTCAGTGCTGGCTGCTGAACACCTGAACCAGAACAAAAATACAGCAGGAGGTTAGGACTCTCTAGTCCACTTCATGAACAAATAACATGAGTTTTTACATATAGTTATATCAAACCAAAGATATGTTCAGGCAGACATATGGGAATTGGTCATTAAATTGGGAGAGGAAGGACCAAATTGAACATTATCTGCTAAGACATAGGCTAGGTAAGTTCAAGGAGGGCAAATTTCTAGGGGCTAAAAATTGTTGTCCTTGATATTCACTTAGTATACTTCTTCCCCATTTGTATCTCTTAAGAAAGTTTCCAAAGTGGTGATTAATTCTGAAGCATATACTACCCCTGCTGGTCAGTGATGAACTGTAAACAGTTCTACTTTCCCAATAGCATTCATTCCTAATGACTCCTCCTGAGATAAGGACTTAGACTCTGTTTTCAACTGTACCTATATACTCCTGAGTCTATCACAGAATGAAAACCCTGGAGGTTTGAGCCAGACAGATCTTTACTCTTTGGGGAGCAAAACACTAAAACCAATTGGAAAGAGAAACCTTTAAGAGATCCCATCTCTTCCTGAGGCACCTCTTCAGCTTTTCAGTCACAGATGGCCAGAGCATCTATAAGTCACCCAGAGAGAGCTGGCAAGCCCTTGGCTTAAAGGTTCCAATTCCTCCTCTTGTAACCTCAAGACTCCCTTCTTGCTCATTTTCCTTGAATAGGACCAGTCATAACACCTCCTAAAGCCTTGCACAGGAGACTTCCCTTCTCACACCCATTCCTTAAGGATAGTAAAAAGTAAGTGATTATTCATAGAAATGGATGAGAACTTAATCTAGGTAAGATTTTCCAAGGTCTCCCTACTCCCATACTATGGATTAGAGTTTGGATAAGCAACATAATAATTTTCATTACATTTTTAATGAAAATTTGGAAAGGATTTATATACATATATCTATAAATATGGTTATAAATTTAAAATGGCAGCTCCAGAAGAATGGCTTTGATTTGTGAGTGTTGTGAGACCTGAAAAACCAGGGTTTACTGACCTGTGTGTGTGTGTGTGTGTGTGTGTGTGAGAGAGAGAGAGAGAGAGACAGAGAGAGAGAGAGAGAGAGAGAGAGAGAGAGAGAGAGAGAGACAGAGAGACAGAGACAGAGAGACAGAGACAGAAAGAAACAGAGACAGAGACCAAGAGATAGACACACACACACACACACACATAGGGAGAGAAAGAGAAAGAAAGAGAGAGAGAGAGAGAGAGAGAGAGAGAAAGAGAGAGAGAGAGAGAGAGAGAGAGAGAGAGAGAGAGAGAGAGAGAGAGAGAGAGAGAAGGAGGGAGGAGAGAAGGAAAGAGAAGAGAGTAAAAATGCTTCAGAATATAGGTACACACACAAACATATATATGCATATATATAGATATATATAGATATGTGGATTATATATGCAGTCCAGATCCCTCCTGAGCTCCAGTTTGTGCTATCAACTTCTTTTTGGTCATCTTGAACTGGATGATCAGCAGACATCTGAAACTGAACAAATCCAAAATAGAACTGATCATCTTTCCTCTCAAACCCTTTCCACGTCCAGTCTTCCTTATTAGTGAATAGTACATCTTCCCAGTTCCCCAAATTCCTAAATTTAGTGTCATCTTTGTCTTTTCACTATAATTCACCTTTCGTATCTAATCTGTTACTAAGTTTAGAATCTACCTCTCAGAATTATTATGAGGATCAAATGAAGTAATATTTGGAAAATAGCAAAGTGTCTAACATGTAGTATAAACTTAATAAATGCTAGTTTCCTTCCTAATTTTCTTCCCTACAAGTCTTATTGTTTCTACCTTTACAGCATCTCTTGAATATTCCCTCTTCTTCCCTTTCATGTAGGTGCCCCTTGTGCAAGTTTTTATCACATCATCCTTATCCTACTGGAAAAGTTTTCTGGTTGGTTTCCCTGCTTCAAGTTTCTGCCCAGCCCAATTTATCCTTCACTTAGGTGTCAAAGGGATTTTCCTAAAGTCCAAATCTGACTTCATGACTTCCCACCCATCACGTCACAATTCTCAATAGACTCCAATGACTCTATTATCTCCAGGATCAAACAAAAAATCTGTTTGCCCTTTAAAGCTCTTTGCCACCTGCCCCCTTCCTATGTTTTTAGGTTTCTTATGATTTGTTCCCTTCAACTTTTATCAACATAGCAACATAAACAGCAAGGTTTTTATTTTTATTGTTTCATCCATATGACATTACATCTCCCCACTTTGTGCCTTTTCAGTGGCTGTTCCCTGTCCTTGGAATGCTTTGCCTCATCACTTCTGCCTTCAGCTTCATTCAAGACTCAGTTCAAATCTCACTTTCTGCTAGAGCCTTTCATAGTCTTTCCCCTTCCTCCTCTTCTTCCCCTACTCTCCACTGATGGTGCCTTCCCTCTGAGGCTGTTTTTGGTACTAATATATATACCTTTTTGTATCACTTTTTGCTTGTATTTTTCCCCATTTAAATGTGAGTTTCTTAAGGAGAGTGACTTTGCTTTTGCCTTTCTTTGAGTACCCAAGTCTTAACACAGTGACTAGAACAAAGTTATTTTTAAATAAATGCTTGTTGTTGACCAACAATAACTAATCATTTTATAATCATTATAAATTTTACATTTTATATTTGTTAAGAGCAAGGAAAGAGGAGATAGGGAAAAATGAAGATGAGGAAGGTTGATTGTTGCAGCAATATGTCATAAAATACAAGAAAGAATGGGGTTTAAGGGTCCAGGTAGCAGGATTGAGTCTTGTTGAAAAGTACCATATCTTAATTGAAGTAAAGAAGGACAAAATAGTGGGCATTATGGTATTGAGGACTCTGCAGATGTGGAGAAGGGGAACAAAATGAGGTCATGGTGAATGGTCTTTATTTTAGTATAGTGTATAGAGCACTGGGCTTGGAATCAAGAAGACTCATATCCGGAGTTCAAATCCAGACTCAGACATTTATATGACCTTGGGCAAGTCTCTTAACTTTGTTTGCTTCAGTTTCTCATTTATAAAATGAGCTAGAAAAGGAAATGACAAATAATTCTAGTGTCCTTACCAATAAAAAATCCAAAAGGAGATCACAAAGGGGACACAACTGAAATGACTGACTGAAAGTATACAATGAGGATTTCTATTGAAAGAATGAAGGAAGGAGAGAAAAGAAAGTTTGAAACATTTCCTATTGGGAGTGTGATGGGTATGCAGTCATAAGAGTAAAAAGATAGCTTTGTGCCATTAAAGAGCCTAAATAGATAAGATAGCATCAATTCATGATCTATGATTACATGGTGAGAATGAAGAATAAGCCAGAGGGAAGAGCAACTAAATGGCTCAGCAGATAGAAAGTCAGGCCGGGAGCCAGGAGTTCCTGGGTTCAAATATGGCCTCAGACACTTTCTATTTAGGGAAGTCATTTAATTCCAATTGCCTAGCCCCAACTGCTTTTCTGCTTTGCAACCAACTTAGTATTTATTCTAAGGTAGAAGATATGTTTTTTAAAAAAATAAGTCCAGGGGGAATGATAGGAAGAGATAGAAAGTAAGTTATTTCAGAAATCTTGTTCATAGATGTAGATCATAGAGAAATTTCTTGGGTGGGCAAAGTGAAATAGTGTCTCATGGGGGTTGAGGAGACTGATGACCTAAGAGGCCAGAATGTTTAAATAAACCTCAGCATAAGTACCAAAAGCCCCTAGTATAAAGGTTGCTGTCTTGGCATGAGTAGAAATAATCCTTCTTCTTGAATAAAAAAAATCTGTTTAGTACAAAGAGAAGAGGACTTAGATTCATATAACCTAGGTACCATATTTGGCTCTGCCACAAAATTATCTGTGTGAGCTTAGGTAAGTCATTTAAAATTTCTATACGTCATTTTCCACAACTGGCAAATGAGTATCATAAATATCTATCCTTCCAACTTCACAGAGTTTTCATAAAGATAAAGTGGGATGAGGCATGGATATATTTAAAATAATTTTAATATACAAATATACTATTCAATTATAAATCACCCAGTTTTATCTTCAAAGGAAATAACTGCTTACAGCCTCTCAAATATTATCTCTTCCTTCATAAACTTAAAGCTGTGAATTTTTCCTACCCTCCCTCAGTCTCATCTCAAAGATTTTTTCATTTTCTCATAAATTACATTTTAATTGCTCACTTCACCAATTTGATTAAAGTATTTCTTCACCTCACTAGCTTTCCTTAACTTCCCCTTTTATTCATTACTCCAGCACCTCCTTTATATCATATTTCAAAAGCTATGTTTGGTTCATTGTTCCTTTCTACACACTTCTGGTAATATATCTCTGAAGGGTATATTTCCTCTGTGAGTCAAACTAGAAAATCTCCTGAAGACTAGGATTTTGTCTTCTTCCCCTGAATTACCCTTCTTTCCATCACCAATGTCCCTGTGTTCACCTGAGTTCTTATGCTTGTGTCTTTTTTTTTAATTAAAAAAGTATTTTTTCCTGTGTCTTTTAAATGTGAATATATGTGTACATGTTGTCTCTTCCTCCATTAAACTGTGAAGAGCTCTAAGGTTAAGAATTGAGTTCCTCCTGCAGTTCAGCATCCCTCTGATTCCCACTCAGAATCCAAAGCAGGGCTCTGCTTATGCTGTATATCTGTGGGGAGGGAAGAGGAGGTGTTTGGTATTTCCTAGTGTTAACTGACTTTTCTTATCTTTTAGTTGTGAAGATCAATTAATGAAGACAAAGAACCACTCAGAGGTGAGTGCCTTTGTTTTCCAGGGATTCTCAAACTTTCAGGAGCATCAGATCACACTCTTTGTAGTGTTTTTGGCTCTGTACATCTTAACTCTGGCTGGCAATGTCATCATTGTGACTATCATTCGCATTGATCATCACCTTCACACTCCCATGTACTTCTTCCTGAGCATCTTGTCAACTTCAGAGACCTTCTACTCTCTAGTTATTATCCCTCGGATGCTCTCTAGTTTGGTGGGTCTTAGCCAGTCCATCTCCTTTATAGGATGTGCCACCCAGATGTTCTTCTTCCTTGGCTTTGCCATTACGAATTGTCTCCTGTTGGCAGTTATGGGATATGATCGCTATGTAGCCATCTGCAACCCTCTCCGTTACTCTGTTATCATGAACTGGAGAGTCTGTACTCTCATGGTATCCTCAGTTGGTATTACAGGCTTCTCTCTTTCACTTGTCCAGGCTGTGGCCATCTTCCGGTTGCCCTTCTGTGATCCACTTATTGAGCACTTTTTCTGTGATGTACGACCTATACTTGATCTGGCCTGTGCCAGCACATTCATCAATGATATCCTGACTTTAATTATCAGCCTTCTGGCCATCAGTGCACCTGCCACTTTCCTCTTGATCACCTACATTCTCATCATCTCCACCATCCTTCACATAGCCTCAGCTGAGGGACAGCGCAAAGCCTTTGCCACATGCGCCTCTCATCTCACAGTGGTCATTATCCACTATGGCTGTGCTTCCATCGCCTACTTCAAACCCAAGTCAGAGAACACTAAAGACCAAGACCAGCTGATTTCTGTGACCTATACTGTCATCACTCCCCTGCTAAATCCTGTCGTTTACAGCCTGAGGAATAAGGAAGTCAAGGATGCCCTGAGCAGAGCTCTGAGGAGGAAATCCCTTTCTTAGCATCTCTGAAAGGACTGGATGACCTTAATCCAAGAGCTAGACAGTTTCTTATGTTGTCAGACAATTTTGCAATGGAGGCAACTAGAAATTTGGGGGAGTTCAATTTGGCATCATTTGAGCCAAAAGCAGGATAAAACTGCTAAATTCACTACACATCCTCAAACTCTGGAAATATGTCAAAAGCATCGAGCTATCCCTTAGGCCAGTTACTATATTCCCACAGTGCCACTCCATGTTCTTTTATTTGACTTTAGATTAATTCTTTTTTTTTATTTTCAATGAATAAACATTTAATTTCTCTCCCTCCCATTGCTCCTTTATTCAGGGCAGGGGGAGAAAAACAAAAACCCAATTAAAAAATATTCATGGTCAAGCAAAAAAAACAAAACAAAACAAAAAAACACATGTTGGCCATGACAAAAAAAGTAAGACTCATTTTGTGTCTTGGTTCCATTACTTCACTCTTAGCAGGTGGGTGATGCTTCCTCATTAGTCCTCTAGAATTATCATTGGTTGTTGCATTGATCAGCATTTTTCAGTCTTTTTAAGTTGTTTGTCTTTTAAATGCTCTATCTTATATTATTATAGAAATTAATTTCTTGGTTCTGCTCTCTTGACCCTGAATCACTCTTTTTACACATTTTTTCCAAAGATTTTTTTCTGAAATAATCTCTTCGATCATTTCTTATGGCATAATACAGTCCATTGTATTAATTTACCATAATTTGTTTAGCCATTCTTCAATTGAGGGATACCTCTTAGTTCATAATTCTTTTCCACTACCAAAGCTTTATATGGGTCCTTTTCCTCTTTTTTGGATCTCTTAGGGATACAGGTCTAGCAGTGTTGCTTTCAGTTTAAATTTTAAATGACCAACTTAAATGATTCATAATGAATTCAGCCACTTACATCTATAATTGCTCACATTAGTAAGTGGTCATAGCAAGCAAGGATATTAGTGGTTTATAAAGGAGGAAGAAGGGAAGTATTTAAAAATTATTTTTAAGGGGGCAGCTGAGTAGCTCAGTAGATTGAGAGCCAGGCCTAGAAACAGGAGGTCCTAGGTTCAAATCTGACCTCAGACACTTCCCAACTGTGTGACCCTGGGCAAGTCACTTGACCCCCATTGTCTAGCCCTTACTACTCTTCTGCCTTGGAGCCAATACACAGTATTGACTCCAAGATGAAATGTAAGGGTTTAAAAAATTATTTTTAAAAGCTAAATTGGCATTAACTTCATTGTGTAGAAAAATTATATAGTCATTTTTTTAAAAAAAAGAGAATATCCCCAGAGTTCTAACAGAATTGTTAAAGGATCATCTAGCAGTAGTTTGAATTAACATTTGTATCAGCTTGAAAGGAAAAAGAAGATGGGACAGAGAGTAGTGAAGCAAGTAAAAATTCACTGATTGGAAAAGTAGCTATGAAATAGTGGGGGTCATGAAGCCCAGCATACCATAGAGTAATCTCTCTTCTTCTGGCCCCAAATAAGTCATGGTAGTCAGAAAACTATATGAAGAAGGTATTTTCTCAGAATGCAAATTATTTAAAGAGAGGTGGTGGGTCCTTTTTGCCTTTGTATCATCAGGACCTAGTGTATTGCCTGGTGCATAGTGGGAATTTAAAAACTGCATGTTGATTGACTGGTTATTGAAAGAAGATGCAGGTGTGGTTGAACTCTGTTACTGGAAATATGAGACCTAAAAAACTAATAAGAAACGATGCCATCAACCAAATGTGTGAATCTGTGTTAGAGCAGAGAGCTCTCCACAATGTTAAAGAGGTAATTAAATACTATGTCTCTTTTAAACAACTACCTTATAAGGTAGTTTTACTGATGCTGAAATCCAAGAAGCCATTCATAAGATCTTCTGGTGTTGGGTTCCCTGAAAATCTAAAGCATTTGAGTGAGAAATAGAATTCTAGAAAGCTCTTAACTCTAGCATCAAAGCTCAAGGTGAAAAAAACCTAAAATTGAAATAGACTACACTGTTAATAGTTCAATTCCATGTACCTATATTTCCTTAAATCTTGATTTCTTTTAAATATGAAATGCATTTTAAATTATATTATTGTGTTATATTATCTATTATTATGTTAATTATTAGTAATCAATTAATATTTGTATTTATTATTTTTTAAAGAATTTATTTTAATTTTCAAAAAGAGAACAAACCTTGACTGGATTATATTCTACTTCACCATCTATCGAGTTACCTGGCATCCAGAGTAAAAATCCAGCATTATCATTCAATTTGAAATAATTACTCAGGCTGTAGACATAGCACTCTGGAAAAATGAGAATGTTAGGCATTTGAATCATACATATATAAAGTGAGTTCAAATAATATATTGTTCAAGGATCAAAGGGTTTCCCATTTCATAGACCATGAAGCTAGATTTTTACTTTTTTCAAGTTTTAAAGTTTTTTCCAGATTACATGTCAATAGTTTTCAATGATCATTTTCTGACAATTTCCTCCAGATAGCAGGCAATAAGATATAGCTTGTACATTTGTTATACAGTACATTTTTCCATGTTCATCATGTTGTGAAAGAAGACACATAATTTACAATATAGAAAAATTCAAAGCACAATAGTTTTCCACTACAAGTTCTCTGAAGTCACATGATCCAAACTCTCCCTTTGCCCCCCTTCTTCTCCCTCCCCTCGCCCCCCACCAAAGCTGGCAAGCAATTCAATCTGCACCATCATGCAAAGCACATTTTCACATTATTTATTCCCCAAAGTGAATAATCCTGGTGCCGGGATTTAGAGTGTACCAGGCACAGCATCCTCCCTTCCCTCCTGCTCCCCCATCCCTCCATTGGCTGGTGGCTCCTGGGTTTTGGCAAAAAATAAAGCCAGGCTGGGTCTAGTTCTGGCCAAATGTGCACATTCCACATTCACGAGTCAGAGATGAGCATTTGTGGGACACCAGACCCATGCAGGTGACCCCAATCCAGGGGGATGTGACTCACTCTGGGGATGTGGAGGCAGCTGTGGCTGGGGCCAATGTAGTCATTCATAGAGCTGGGCTGGTGAATGTGTGGGGCTGGGGGCACCCCAAAGGTCATCTACAGGGTTAATGTGGAGGGGCAATGAGGACACGCCCTATAAGCCCGGTCTTCAAAGCAAGGCCCAGGCAGAGAGGCTGAACATTGAGACCAATGGGAGAAAGGTCCATGGTGGACTTCCCTTGGTGACATGCTCTCTTTGTCCCATGGGAATCTATGGTGAAGGCCACCAGCTCATGCTTGTTATTTACCGCCAAGCCCAGTGTGCTGGTGGGTGGCTTTTCAGGGCTATCCCTCCCTCTGTGGAACATGGCAGAGTTTATGCAGGCAACGTTGCATGGACGCACATGTTGGCAGGGAGTTGGGCTCTAGAGCTGCCACCATGGGTGGGCCAGTCTACTTCTGCTATGACAGCTCCCCTTAGAAGAGCCACAAAGACTTCAACATGGGGATCCTAGGCTCCAGTATCGTTTGAATCCTGGGAACTCTGCCCCTTCTGCCCTACTTCCTCTTGTTCCTTCTGGCCACCCTCAATGTTTTCTTACAGTGGCTACTCCCACCCTTGGTTGTCTGTGCACCTTTATTCAACCCCTACACTCCAGCCTTGATAAACACCACTTTCACTGTGCATACAAAGCCCAGAAGCATTCTGGCTATCAGTTGCTTTATGACTGGGAGAACAGTAGAAACCACACTGTTTCATGGATGAAAACCAGAAAGGGGTGCCCTGATCCCCTTCCTCATGGCCAGGCCCCAAAGGCAGAAGATCCTGGGCTCCAGATTCTATTCTCTGATCCCAGCCAAGGGCTGTTAGCATTTAGTAACCTAGATGCAAGTAAAGGTTACCCTGGATTCCCATGAATGCCACTATCTAGAGGCCGTTTCACCCCAAGACCAAGGCATGGCAAGTTTCAAAATCTGACATCTTTTTCTCTAACTGAGGAAAATTTCACACCAGCTTCTAGGGACCAGAGCTGGGAGAAGGTGGATGCTAAATGTCATTCCCTAACCCCCATCCTTGACTATGCCTGAAAAGATGGGGCCTTGGGAGAGGTGTCCCTAAATTCTAAAACCCATTCTCTGACTTCATTCAGTGACCCACCACCACTCCCCCCACCCCCTGCACAGAGTCAGCAGTTCCCTGGGTTCCCAAGATCTGAAACTACTGGCCTCCCTGACAATTCAAGCCCTGACACATTCTGTTAAGCTACTGGCTGCTTTGTTCTCCCGTTAAGACTCCCCACAAAACAGACTCCTCCTGCCATCCTTTCCAACAAAGATTTTGAAATTAAACATATTTGCCCATCAAAAAAGTGAATAATCTTATAATTTCCAAATTCCCAAACATATGCTGAAATAAACAATTGAAAAATCAAATGCTTTCATCTGCATTCCTATTCCAACAGTTGTCTCAAGAAGTGGATAACATTCTTTTTCATAAGTCCCTCAGAACTGTCCTAGATTCTTGTATTGTGGAGAGTAGCTAAGCCCATCACTGTTGATCATTCCACAATATTGCTGATAGTGTGTATAATGCTCTCTTGGTTGTGCTTATTTCACTCTACATTAGTTCACATAGGTTTTTCCAGCTCTTTTTGAAATCATCCTGTTCATCATTCCTTATAGCATAATAGTATTCCATCCCCAATATATACCACAATGTGTTCAGTTAATCCCCAATTGTTGGACATCCCTTTAGTTTCCAATTCTTTGCAACTACAAAAAGAACTACTTTTTTTTGGACAAGCAGGATCTTTCCCATTGTTTTTATCTGTCTGAGATACAGACCTAGTAGTGATATTACTGGATCAAAGGGTATGCATTGTTTTATAGCCCTTTGGGTGTAGTTCCAAACTGTCCTCCAGAATGGTTGGATCAGTTCACAACTCCACTAACAATGTATTGGGATCCCAATTTTGCTACATCCCCTCCAACATTTGTCAGTTTTCTTCACTGTCATATTGGCTAATCTGATAGGTGTAAGGTTGTATATCAGAGTTGTTTTAATTTGCATTTCTCTAATCAAGAATGATTTAGAACCTTTTTCATATGATCATTGATAGCTTTGATTTATTCATCTGAAAACTGCCTATTCATATTCTTTGATCATTTATCAGTTAGGGAATGACTTGAATTCTTATAAATTTGATTTATATGTTTGAGAAATGAGATCTTCATGAGAAAAAATAAATTTCTTCCTAGTTTGTTTCCCTTCTAAACCTGATTACACTGATTTTGTATGTACAAAAAGCATTTTAATTTGATATAATAAAAATTTCTCATTTTACATATTTTAACAATTCTATTTTTTAAGAAGTTCTCTTCAGTAGGTTTTTATGCCTCTTTTGCCATTTGGTCTATTCTGTTTTCTTAAGGTGTTACTTTCATTAGTATTTTTGTGTCCATTTTTCTTAGCTGTTAACTCTTATTTCATTATTTTTTTGCATCACTTTCATTTCTTTTCCTCTATGTCTTGTTTGATTTTTAAAATATTTTTGAGCTCTTCCAGGAATTCTTTTTGGGCCTGAAACCAATCCACATTTTTCTTTAAGGTTTTAGATGTAGTCATTATGATGTTATTGTTTTCTTCTCAGTTTATATTTAATGTTCCCTGTTACCATAATATGGTACCGTTTCTTTTTTATAATCAGGTTCATTTTTTTTGTCATTGTTTGCTCATTTTCCAGCCTATTTCCTAACTTTGAACTTTATTTTAAAGTTGGACTCTGCTCCTAGGATGGAGAGAGAAGTATATCAAATTTCAGGGTTTTTTTGTTCAGCTAATTTCAGAGGTAGTTCTTGGTCAAGTGAGGTGGGAGGTGGGGGGCAGATCCTGTAAAATTTCAGTTCTTTTAAGATAGTATGATCTAAAGACAGTTTGTTTACTACTCTCCTGGTCTGTACTCCAATCTATGAGTGATGATGAGCATTCTTTTCTGCTCTAAAACTGTGACCAGGGTCCTTGCTCCCTTGCAGACATAAGCTCTGGTGTGATAGTGCTCCTTCCCACCCTAAGAATGAAATCTAGGACTATGACCCAGATCTGAGCGTGGGCAATGCAACAAAGTCCTGGCAGCCTAGTGTAGCAAAGGGACCTCCATGATCTCCTTCTGACCAATTGTCTGACCCTTAATTGTCTCTGAGCTGAGAATTTTGGAAGTCATTGTTGCCAGTTTAGTTGTTCCTAAGTGTGTTGCTAACTTGCCCAAAGCAAGGTGTCATTGTTGGCTTGCTAGAGTCAGGCTAGACTGACTCTAGACTAGATTGCACTCTACTCTCACCCCAGTGCAATAGACTTTTCCTGTCCACTTTCTAAGTTGCCTTGGGGTGAAAAATTGTTTTGCCTTGTCTTTCGGGAAAGGTTGTCTCTCCAGATTTTGTTTTGAAGTGTTATTTTAAAATTGTGTAGAGGACATTCAGAGGAAAAACTGTGGGAGTAGAAACACCGAAGAAAAACAATTGCTTGATTACATGGGTCAAGGGAAATATGACTGGGAATGTAGACTCTAAATGATCATCCTAGTGCAAACAACAACATGGAAATAGGTACTGATCAAGGACACATGTAATACCCAGTGAAATTGCACATCAGCTACTGGAAGGCTGTGGGGAAGGGATGGAGGGAAATAATATGATTCTTTTAACCAAGGAATAATGTTCTAAATTGATTAAATAAATTAATTTAAATTTTAAAAAGGAGGCTAAAAATCATAAAAAAATAAAAAAATAAAATTGTATAGAGGGAAATTTGGGAAAGCTTGAACATATCCCTGCCTTTTCTCTGCCTTCCAACTTTGTCCCTTTTCATACAGCCTTTGATCCTTTTCTTTCTCTTTCCTTAATGCACTTAATGAAATTTATAGGAGATTTTGAATTTCCTACCAATTGGAGCTTGGATTTCCTTGCCAATCTTGACTGATTCTATAATTTAACAGTCTTGGCACATCTTTATAATTATCTTCTTTTACCTTCCCTTATTTCCATATTCTGGACATGTCATTTAAAAATCTCCATGTATCTACATTGGTCTCTTCAAACAACTTCCTACAAATTAAGAACATTTTTAAAGGAATCTCTGCAGGCCCTTCCAAACCTATGATTCTATGATTACAGGATACAGTGAAACCCTACGGTCCTTTTCCTTTTCCCTGCATTTTTTCTGGCTCCCTTAAATGTCTCCTGAGAGTCCAAAGGCAACACAATGCAGTAAAAATCATGAATTCTTTATTAAACCCCTCAGAGTAAACATGGGAGTTTGCCTTTATTATGGCCTCTACATATACAACATTGTTATCCTTCCAGAGTCTTAAGGAATAATCAACTATGGTGTGAGAGTGAAAAGAGGGGAAGAATACATGCCTGAATCATCTCCAAGATACATATTTGAATCACCTCCAGATGGAACCTTAACTTAGCTTTAGTTCAAGACCCTCGCAAAAATTATAGGGCCCACAGCAACTAGGTGGCACAGTAGATAGAGCTCCAGGACTGAAGTTGGGAGGACCTGGGTTCAAATTTGATCTCAGACACTTCCTAGTTATGTGACCCTGGGTAAGTTATTTAGCCCTGTTTGCTCAGCCCTTGTCCTTCTCTCTTAAACTTGTTACCAGGACAGAAAGTAAGGGTTTAAAAAATTATAGGAACCTCATGGGCGCTTATCTCATTTGTATCTAACTCCCAAATGAAAGTGGGATGGAAAAAGGAATCTCTTCCTAAAGCTATCCTATCAGGAAGGACACGTGACTTAGAGAAAAGCGCATCAGTCTTAAAGACAAAAGTTCTGAATTTAAATTCATCCTTTGACACTCAGAGCTGAATGATCATGAGCAGTTCACTTGATATTCCTGAACCTCAGTTTCCTGATCTATAAAAAGAGGATAATAATTTTTAGACTAGCTCTACCACACAGGATTATCAAATAGAAAATGTCCTATAAAGTGCAATAGAAATGCAGATTATTATTTTTATCCTACTCCTTGATTAATATCCTCATCCATATCCCCCAAACCGGGCACGCGATTGAGCCCAGTATTTTGCCCTGCACTGGTCACTGGCCCTACAAAATACACTACTTCCACCAGTTCTGTGTGTTATGATTCTAGCATTTGCCCCTTATACACAGTCTTGAGTCCAAGGTGTAAAGGATGATACACAGGGAATAAAACAACAATATATACACACATGTTTGCATGTGAATTTACATGTGCATATTTCATCTTTCATTTTCAAATTTTCCTTCTGAATATCCCCTTTAAAAGCTTGCTAATGTGGCTGAATAATTATCTCAAGCAATTTAATGTAAATTATTTGGGATGTAGGGAAGTAAAGTTTGGGAAGTTGTGCTGGATCCTGTTAAAGCTGGAAGACCTAAGTTTCATGCTATCCTATTATATTTTATCTTTAATAATTTATTACATATGTACTATTTTTCAATAAAACCAATAAGCTATTCATTTATAATTATTCATATTACAGTATAATTTAAATTTATTGTATATATTTTATATATAATAAATATACATTATAAAATAAAATTGTAATATTTGTTGACACTTAAAATGTTTCTACAAATAATATAGTCACAAAAATGTATTAGTCCTTCCTTCTCCCTTCCAGCATATGTTTATTTTTCCATATGTATATTTATAAATACATTTTTTTCTTTCAAATAATCATGTTTCAATGAGTATACTGTTCCTCTGGGTCTGTCTTTTCTTTTTCACATTACTTCATTTAAAGAATTTTTCTATTTTTTCATACTCCCCACATTTATCATTTTTAATGGCATTGTCATATTTCAGTGCTTTAATTTATGATAGTTATTCAGTCATTCGCCACTGTTCAACATTTATATGGAATTTTGAAGAGGAAGAGATCAGATTTCTTCAAGTTGGGCACAAAGGGAAGAGCTAGGGGTAATGGATAGAGTTTTCAAAGAATGAAATTTAAGCTGGATCTTGGAGTGGGAAGGGATTTCCTAACAAGTAGAGCTGTCCCCAAAGTGGAGAAGACACCTGGCTTTGGACTTCTTAAAATAGGTTTTTAGAAGAGCTGAGAACTGAAATCCAATTTTGAAAGAGGCCACTGTCAGGGTCCAGGAAAAGACTTTAGATCTTGCACTGTGACATAGGAGAACTGAGGGGGTGGGAGGAAGGCATTTTCCCTTTGCTTTTCCCTCACAGCTCACAATTGATTGAAAAGTGGAAACCCCAGTAACCTAGCCAAGCAGAGACCTGAAGATACTCTTCACATCACTTTCTAGTTTTGCTGAGAATAATACTCCCCTGGAAACCCAGAAGAGGAATGTTTCAAGTGATGCTGGCAGTGGAGAAGTGTTTCTACTTTGTAGGATAACAAGGCGGTCTAGAAGAGGTGGAGTAGATCAGCCAGTAGAGGAGAAGCCCTAAATATTAGAAAGCTCTCATGCTGACGATGCTGAAGAGACCAAAGACATTTTAGGGACAGAGTCTAGAGATGTGAGTTACTTTTGACTCGTTTGTTCTCGTTCTCTCTCTCTCTCTCTCTCTCTCTCTCTCTCTCTCTCTCTCTCTCTCTCTCTCTCTCTCTCTCTCTCTCTCTCTCTCTCTCTCTCACTTGCAAGAGTGTCTCCCCGGTAATAGGTTTAATAAAATACTACTTTTCTTGCTTTGCCTTTTGTTTAATAAATGTTTCTGTTTAAGAATCCATAGAGGTCACCTGGTTGATTTATTGAATGGAAAGCACATGGTGGAGATTCAAGTGTTATAGTGTATAGTAGTAGAATTTAATTTCTCTAATTTGGTTTATATAATATTTGCACCCCAAGAGAGTAAGTAGCAATGTGGCCACATTCTTTGGGTCCTCCCCTCATCTGTTAGCATGACAGTGAAGACTGTGGTAACTCAGGCAATTCAGAAATAAAAGAAAGTAAAAGGGCTTGGTGCCTCATTCAAGCTACATGTCAATTACTCTACAGCTGAATGGAAGATGGACTAGAATAGGGAGAAACTTGGGACAAGGAGTCCAATCTAAAGGCTATTACAGTAGTCCAAGTGTGAGGTGATGAAGGCTTTCAATCAGTCAAGAAGAGGACATATACAAAATATCTAGAGACTTTTAAAGGGAATTTTCTTAATTTCCCTTTTTCTCTTTAAGAGACAGTAACAGATTGGCCCTCTGTCTCTTTAAGAGGCCCACTACAAAAAAAAAAATCAGTTAAGAGAAGATCTCCTCTCCTCTGACTTCCAAAAGGGGTAGGAGCTCTGTTTTTGGTCTCTCTCTCTGTCAAGAAGAACTGGCAGTTAACTTTTGAGAGTTTGGATGTAGATACTGATGAGAGCCTCCTGACTCTGAGTCTGACTCTGAGGCTTTTTCTCCTCAGAACTTTGGCAGGAGTCTGTGACTCTGTGACAGGCAGTTTTACAATTGGCATTTAATAGAGGAATTACTTTAAGGAGGTTATTGATCAATGTTCATTGATTAGTTTAGGTATATGGATAGGGAAAATACATCCAAATAGCAATAATGTCGATAAGATAGGCCTGCTGTGCCAGGCAAGAAGATCCTACCCAAGAAGACAGTTAGAGTAGGGTTTCTTAGAAATTTAGTATAGGGTTTGGATTTTTAGATATAGTATAAGATTTGAGAGCTATAATCTTACTTTCTTCCCTTCTATTTCCTATCCTAACTTTTCAGAACAAATACATATTCGTGGTTTACCAAACTGCTCTTTGTAAATTTTTTTTCAAACTCCTACCCAAAATTTTAACCCTTAACAAGACCTGTATATGACAGATGTCTTTTATAGTCTTCATGATAACAACTGATATATACCTAATCATGGAATTTCTAGATCAAAAATATGATGATTTTTGTGAGCTTTACATTCTGCTATATTGGCTACCTCCCCAGATATTCCAATTTGCAATTCAACCAGTAAAGTGCATTTATACCTATTTCTCTGCAACTCTGGCATCAATGAATTATGTTTCTGAGGTGGTACCTCAAGGTAATTTTAACTTGCATTTCTTTGTGAGAGCTGGTTAAATTTTTTTCTTGTCATTTTTCTAACAACATTTGCATTTTCTTTCATAAGGCTTCTGTTCAGATTGTTTGGCCAAATAACAAGTAGTGAATAAATATTATCCTTGTATCTTTATCAATTCTTTTTAAAATAGGTAAGAAGTTTTACCTGTGTTAGTAGCTGGAAATATTTTTCTTAATCTCATACTTTAAAAAAGTATCTTATATTTATTTTTGCCAGGAAAAACTTATTTTTATATCACTATATTTACCTTATCCTTTATGAATATCTTCTATTGGTAAAAGAGTTAACATTTATCTCTTCTCCATAATTGAGATAAATGTCATTCCCCTTTTCTAAATATTTTATCATTCACATTCACATTTAATTCTATGACAGAGGTGAAATTAATTGTCATATATAATGTGAGGTGAAGATTTAAGTTCTTTTTACTGTATTGCTAGCAGCCAATTTTCTTACTATATGTCAAATACTGAACGCTTCCTACAGTTAAAAAAATTTTTTGCTATAGAATTATCAAACACTAGGTTCTTGTATGCATTGGGGTTCAATTCTGAATTTTTTGTGTTGTTACTGCTCTATTTCCCTATTACAATATAATTTTTAATTATAGTTAATTTACATTTTGAAGTCATTAGGGGCAAATCTGAATTAAAGATGAGTTCATTGTCTTCCCCAAAAAAATTTGTTATTCTTTACCCTAAATTCTCTATAACTAAAGAAGGTACCACCATCTATCTTTCCAGTCACTCAGGTGACAATACAGATGTCATCCCTGACTCTTTACTCATTACTCCCTCATCCATGCTCTTGCCAAGTTCTGTCCATTTTACCTTTACAAAATCTCTTATCTATTCACTCCTCTCTCCTTTGGCACTGCCACCACCTTTGTTTAAGCCTTCATCGACTCACACCTGGGCTATTGCCATAGCCTTCTGACTAGTCTCTCTGCCTCAAGTCTCTCCCCATTCCAGTTTATATTCCACTCAGCTATCAAATTGATTTTTTCTAAAGCAGAGATTGAACCATTTTGCCTTCCTATTCAATAAACTCTATCATTTCCATAATAGATTATAAAATCCTCTTTGGAGCTCCTAAAGACTCTCCCAACCTCTCTTGCCTTTTAAGAAAGTCTCTCTCATACCTTTTCAGTGTTTTTAAATCTTACCACCTACTCTATGATCCAAAGGCACTGGCCTCCTTGTTCCTTTCTGAAGAAAATGCATTACTCAGCTGGGCATTTTCATAGACTGCACCCCAGTGCATATAATTCTCTCCTTCTTCATCTGAATCTCCTGGCTTCCTTTAAATCCCAGCTAAAATCCCACTGTCTACAGCAACTCTTTTCCAAATGCCCTTGACGCAGGTTGAGGCCTTTCACTATTGATCATCGAATGATATTGCTGTTAGCATGTACAACATTCTGGTTCTGCTTATTTCACTGCATCAGTTCATGTAGGCATTTCTAGCTTTGTCTGAAGTCATCCTGTTCATCATTTGTTAAAGCACAATAGTATTCCATCACCATCATATTTTACAATTTGTCTAGTCATTTCCCAGTGGATCAACATTCCCTCAATTTCCAATTCTTTGCTACCACAAAAAGAGCTGCTATAAATATTTTTGTACAAGTAGATCCTTTCCCCTCTTTTATTTCTTTGGGATATAGACCTCATAGTGGGCTTGCTGAATCAAAGTATGCACAGTTTTAACTCTTTGGGCATACATCCAAGTTTATAGATCCAACTGGAATGGATGAATCAGTCTTGACAACTTTTAGAATGAGGGAGGAATGAGGGAGGAAGAGAAAAAGGGAAGAACTGCTCCAGCCTTGCCTGAGTCAGGGGGAGTTCAGAGGCCTCAGTCAAGGGGTCTTCCCAGAAGATTAAACCTAGCTTGGCTTCCAGCCACAAGGCCTCCTCCAAGATGAGGGGTCTCCTTGGAAGCTGGTGCCTTAAGAAAGGTCAAGGGAAAGGGACGTCAGCCTTAACACTCACCACGTGGTCACCTAAGGGAGGCAGTCTCAGACCCCATGTACCACCAAGTCAAGTTCCACCACCAAAGACCACAAAAAGCCCTCTCACAGGAACTGATGTAAAATATAAAGGCAGTTCTTTACATCACTTCCTGTGTCTCACATGTACCAATGGTGGTTTAAACTTGGCTTAGGGGGTCAGTCAGTTGTTTCTGATTTGTCACTTGCTAGCACACACAGGTCACAGATCATCCTCCCCCACACTTAATCCTTAAGTGGTGATGTATACATTCCTGGTTGCGAAAATTCTAAAGACTTAGCAGGGTGGAGTAAATCTAAAATTCACAGTGCATGACACATTTTTTTTTTAATTAATTCATTTGTTGGTTACATTAAAATTCATCTTCTGCCCTCTCTGCAGGACCTTTCTGTCCTTCCTCCTTTCTGTCCCAAGGGCAAGAGACCAAGTTCCTCAGCTTGACTGTTCCTTCTTCAATGGTCCTTCCTGGTCACCATTCTATTTAGAATGCTTTCATTGACGGTTCTGCAGGTCTTGCTTCTCCAGCTCAGCGGTAGACATTTTCCCCCCATTTTCTCTCATCCACAACAAGTTTTATGTCTTCTTCTTTGCAAAGAACCTTTTTCTGTGTTCAGGTGATCTCTGCTATAAATGCAACAGAGCAGGTAGATGGGCAACATATCAAAGCTGTTGGTAGAATTATAGCCTGAAATCAATAACTTTGTTTTTAAGGGCAAAACAGCTCTCACCTTTTCTTGCAATGCACAGCCCCCTCAGAATGCTAGTGTGGGATCAGAGATCTGACAAATGAACCCCTTTGCAACAAATTCCCAAAGTACCATGTTGTTTGGATTCTGACTCCAACCCATTCCACAGGGATGAGCCATATACCTTTAGGGAGAGGGACTCCAGGGTCCTGGGCTAGACAAAAAGCCTCCTGCCTGAGAGCTTCAAAGCCTGGTTGCTGGATCTCAAAGTTTATAAGTGCATTCCTCCAGAAGGTAGGATTATAAGAGAATGCAGAACCTGCTGTGATTTTTCCCTTCCAGCCCAGGCATGCTGTGTTTTCTGTCGATTCTGAATCTCTTTTCCTTCCACACAGGTTTTCTTAGACACTGACATTTTGAGCTTTTTTCTGAAGATGAAAAAGGGGAGTGGTTACTGCATCCATCTTCCTTAGAAGCCTCTTCCTAACCTTGCTCTCGAGCCTTCTGGTTGAATGTCAGTCCTGCTCAGCAAGGTGTAAGTGACATTGAAGGGGGAGAGAAAATGGAGTTTCTGTAATTATATATCTCATGACATTTTCCCTGTGGAATCCTGCTATCTTTTCTGTCTGCTATTTCTTAAAGGTAAAGGGATATATTGTGTTTTGACACAGTAAAAAAAAAAAAAAACCTTCCCAGAAATCCCTCATATCACTACTTCATAAATTACATTCCCCAAAACAGTTCAGCAAAATGTCCTAGTAGTTATTTCAGCTGATAGTACCTGGCACTTTCTACCTTTGTGCTTTACCAGTTATTAATAGAAAAAAAAGTTGTATGTTTTAATTTTAATGATCTGTTCCCAGCATTGCCTGTTGCATTTGACCTGAATTTTGTGTTATTGTCTTTATTTAATTTTCTTTGTCATTTTCAATATTGTCATTTAAATTCCATTTTCCTTTTTTAAACCTCTTTCATAAGTCTTTCCACATTCCCTTTAATTTTAAATAGTTATTCTATATGACAAGATAATATTCCGTTCCAGTCATATTTTATTTGCTTAGCCATTTCCCAAATATGACACACTTTGTTTCTAGTTTTTTGCTATTGCAATTAGGGCTGTTAATAATATTTATATACATGAGTTGTTTTTTGCTGATAACTGGCTTCATAAGATAGAAACACCATACTGGAGTAGCTAGATAGCACAATGGAGAGGGTGCTCAGGCTGGAGTTGGGAGGACCTAGATTCAAATCTGACCTCAGATACTTCCTAGCTATATGATCCAGAGCAAATCATTTAAGCCCAAATGGCTAGCCCTTGCTGCTCTTCTGTCTTAGAACTAATACTGAAACAGGAAAGAAGGAAGAAAGTGAGAAAGAGAGAGAGAAAGAAAGAAGAAAGAGTTTAATAATTTAGAAACATTTTTGCATAATTCCACATTGTTTTCCAAAATGGTTGGATAAATTTCCAGCTTCACCAAAAATGTATAAATCTGTCTGTCTTTTCATAGCTCCTCTGACATAGAATATTTCCATCTTTTATTTTGTCTGTCAATTCAATGGGTATGAAAGGAAACTTCATAATTAATTTTATTTTCCTTCTATTACATGCCTTTCTTTACACAACCCCTCCAACATGGAATTTCCCATCTTTGCCACTCATATAGGTGAGGTGATATCTTAAGAGCTATTTTAATTTGCATTTCTTAGATCTCTTGTCTTTATTTAAGAAGGTTATCGATAGTTTCCATGTATTCTTTTGAAGACTTTCTTGCACATGGCCAACATGAGAATTTGTTTGCTTTGACTACATATGTATTACAAGGATTTTGTTTTTCTTTCCTTTTCCTTTTTACATTTTGGGGGTGAAGTAGGAGGAAGAATAGAGCTAGAGATAGGATTCTTCTACCTTCCCACCCAATACCCAGAAAAATAAGGAGAAAATGGAATCACAGTTAAGCAAGAAGCCTTTGAATGTTATATGTTGAATTTAGTATTCTACTAGAAAAGTAAGCTTTTCATAACAGCAATTCAGAATTTTAAGAATAATCTTCTGTTATCCTTGTATAAGGAACTGCTCATTTTAAATGGTATTTTAAAAATTCAGAATAAAAAGAAAAGAAAATTTAAAAAATAGCAAGGGATATTAGTATTTTTGCTATTTAGATTAATTTTATATGTTAATATATGAAAGTAGCATAAATTCTTCTTAAATTTTGGATATCATGCTTTTATCTAAGATAAATAGTACAAAGGCTTGTCCTCATCTTCACATTTTATTTTAATTACATTTGTTTTTCTTCTATAAAAGCCTTTTTAATTTTATAATAATCAAACTTGATTTTTAAAAAATCTTCTAAATAAAATTGTCTTTATCTTGTACCTGATTACTACTTATTTCACCATCTATAGTTATTAAAAACATACCCTTAAATTTGTCTTTCTTTTATAGTGTGTTTTAAAAATATTTCAGTTGTTTAGGAATTTAAATTTTATTAATGTGTATAGTAAAATATTTCTCTCTAAATATATTTTTCCAATAAACTTCTTTCTAATTTTCCTGCCAGTTCTTTGAAAAACAATCTATTCCCAATTAGTTTGTTTTCCTGGATTTATTTCAGTGAAAGAAGTATTGACTCTGGAGTTAAGGGGAAAAGATTCAAATCCTTACCCTGACATTTATACACACATGTGAGTCTCCATTATTTCATTTGTAAAGTACAAATGTTGGAGTAAATGGATTCTGAGGTGCCTTCTGGTTGTAGACACTATAATACTGTATGTCTCCATAGTTTAACTCTCAGCTACTTAATTCATTGTGTTATCATTTTAAAGTAGAATTTCTTTTTCTAGCTGTTTGTTCCTCCTGTTCTCTCTCTCTCTCTCTCTCTCTCTCTCTCTCTCTCTCTCTCTCTCTCTCTCTCTCTCTCTCTCTCTCTCACACACACACACACACACACACACACATATAGGTGATGGGAGAGGAGCTTGGAAGTTATTGATTCTCTTAAGTTTTCTAAGTAAACCACAATATAATTTGCAAATAAAAAATAATTGTGTCTCCTTTTTGTCTGGTTTGTTCCCTTAGTTTATTTTTGTTTTACTAATATAGTTAGTATTTATGGTGCTATGTCAAATGACAGTGGACACTCTTTCTTTACCACTTGATGTTATTATAAAGTTTCCAGTATTCCTCCATTACAAATAATGCTATTTCTTAACTTTAGATGAATATTTTAAATTATACTAAGGAGAGATATTTTCATTCTTATACATTTATTACTTTTAATGACAATAAAAGCCTCATCTTGTTGAAGGGTTTTTTTCTGCTTTAAATAATTGCTATATTTTGGGGGAATTTATCACTAAATTGTTTTTTAATGTTGCATCATTCTGAAATTCCTCATATACTTCTACTTTATCATTATGATTATTTCAGATCTATTGCCATAATCTCTTTGCAAATATTTTATTTAATATTTTCTTCAATATCCATTAGTAATTAGGGACTCATTCCTAGTTGTGTTAAGTCTCTGAACATAAACAGGGATTACCTAAAAATGTGATCTACATTTGGTGAAGGGAATTCCCATATTAATGAAATTGTGGATTGTTGACATATTGATATAGCATTAATGGTATTAGTCAGTGGTGGTTTCTTTGGTTTATCATTCTATTATCTGGATTTCAGGGGCACATTTTTCTTAGAAAAAAAGAGTTTAAGAGTTGCTTTCTTTCTCCATTTTTGAAAAAAGTTTGTGGTAGAGATAGTATTTCTTATTTAAATATTTGATAGAACTTACTTATAAATTCACCTATACTTGGATTTTTTAGTTTTTTTTTCTCTTAAGATTTGGGTTTTTTTTTCTCTTAAGATTTATTGTTTGCCCAGTTTTTCATTCTGAGATTGGGTCCTTGGATTCTCTATTTCCTTTGGATAGTATGTTTTTGTAGACATCAAGTGATTTTGTTATATATTCTTTTGATTCTTTTTGTAGTGTTTGACAGTTTTCCTAATTTCTTGTTAATTTCTTGTGAATTCTTTCTTCTTATTTAAAAAATCTTAGTAATTTAATTTTTCTCTCATTTAAAAATCAAATGGTTCATAATTTATTTCTTTTGTTAGTCTTTCAAAAGACTTTCACTTAATTTTTTTTTCTCTTTTTTCTTGTCTTTTCTTTGATTTTGAAATTTACTTTTTTGGTACTTGTTTTGGAATGATTCCTTAGTTGGTTTTCTAATGTTTTTAATAGCATCAATTTATTAATCTTTTTATTTTTCCTCAATTTAATGTTTAGAACTATACCTTTCTTTTAAGAATTTCTTTAAGTTTATTACATGGATTTTGATAGGTTGTCATGTTGTTATCATTCTCTTTAATTTGTTATTGTTTTGTATATTTGTTTTGGAACATCAATTACTTATTGGTTGTGTTGCAGCAAAGAGATGTAGTTGATGGATAGTTGGTTCAGAAGTGAGGAGACCTGAATTGAAAAGTAACCTGGAATACTTAAGACCTATATTACCCTGGGAAAGTCACTTAAACTCTTTTAGCCAATTATAAAGTGGGGATAATCATAGCACCTGGCTTATAGAGTTGTTGTGGGGTTCAAATATGAAGTAGATGTAAAGTGCTTTACAAACCTTAAAATGCTTTATAAATGCTAGCTATAATTGTTGTTGTTGTTGTTGTTCAGTTACTTTTCAGTTGTGTTGGTCTCTTTATCATCCCTTTAGGTATTTTCTCGGCAAAGAAATTGAAGTGGTTTACCATTTCCTCTCTAGCTCATTTGATAGATGAGGAAACTAAGGCAAACAGGGTTAAGTGACTTACCTAGGGTCACAGGTCTAGTAAGTATCTGAGACCAAATTTGAATTCCAGAAGATAAGTCCTCCTGTCTTCAGGCTCAGCACTCTATCCACTGTACCACCTAGTTGTCCTGCTATGATTAGTTTTTATTTATTTCTGCATCTTTTTCATACTTCCTTTCTCAATTACCATATTTATTCCATTTAACTTATTTGGATAAAGGCTATAGGTAATTTATTTTTCCTTGCAGCATTTGAGTTCCTCAGCCATTAAATATAATCAGTTTATTTTGTTTGTTTTATTTTGTTTTGTTTTACAATTAGGTGGTATTGTGAAATGAGCATTGAACTTAGAAAGAGAAAGATCTCAGTTCAAATCTACCCTCAAACATTTACCAGCTTTATGACTCTGGTCAAATCATTGAAACTTTAACTTTCTCAGTTTCCTCATCTGCAAAATAGGAATGATGGATATCTATTTTCCAGTGTTGTTGTGGTGATTTAATGAAGTAATATCTAAATGTCTTAACAAACTTTAAAGCATTATATAAATTCTACCCATTATAATTTTTCAAGAGATAGGAAGCTACACATTACTAATATCATTCTTGAATCAGTTGTTTGTGCTGTGCATTAAGTAGATCAACAACTTTTTAGAGTAAAAGTCTGAATAAATGCAAAACTTGAAAAATGAAGATAAAGATATAGCACACTTAATTCTATCCTGACATTTTAAAAAGTTATTGGTGACAAAATATGGAATATGGCTAGAAGAAAAAAATCAACATAAAATAATTCATACATGAGAGCTTTGTAAACCCTAAGGAGCTATACAAGTGTTAATTACTATTATTATTACTATTAACAGTGTTAAATAATAGTTCTCTAAGATTACCATAATTATCAAAGGTCTATCAAATCTAGTGTTCCAAACATGCTTTTTCGAACCCTAATTTCCCTCTTATTTGTCTTTATGTTAAATGACAAGTTCTGAGGTGTGCTAAAATCACTTATAATTACTATAATATGCTGGAACTTTCTGAATTTTAGTGTTTCTGTTACCTATTACAGGTGATTCCATTCCTATGTAAATATATGCACATATATTTAATAGGGATGTTATTTCTTTAAAGAGATAGCATTTTGCAGTCGATATAAAGCTGGCTTTAAATCAGAAGAAACTGGATTCAAGGCCTCTGCCATAAATCAGCTGTTTGTCTTTGAGCAAATCATTGAGCCTCCTAGGGTTCTAGGCACCTCTCAGATTATCATTTGCAAAGAACATACTAGTCTGCACTGTTAAATAAGAAAATTTACCACCAGAAAATCCCTACACTTCTGTAGGTAATATAAATTTTTGCTATTGTTCAACCATTTTTTCAGTTCTGTCCAATTCTTTATGACACCATTTGGGGTTTTCTTGGCAACAATACTAGAGTGTTTTATCATCTCCTTCTATGGTTCTTTTGAAAAATGAGGAGACTGAGGCAAACAGGATTCAATGACTTTTCCATGGTCACACAGCTAGTAAGTGCCTGAGACGAAATTTGAACTTGGGTGCTCCAGTATCAATTTTACTATTAACTTATCTGAAATCGTGATGGCAACTTTTGCATTTTTGTATTCAGCTGAAACATGTTATATTATTTCTTGACACTTATTTTAACTGTGCATGTGTATTTTGTTTAAAATGTTTTTTATTCTTGTATGTAGAAAATTGTTAGGTCTTGTTTTCTCATCCATTTTGCAATTTTTTTCTATTTTATGCATGATTTTAGCTCATTGGTATGCAAAGTCAATATTGTTTATTTCTCCTACCAGATTATTATTTTAGTTTTCAAAAAGCTAAAACTAGCAATAAATAGTTTGTCTGCTAGAAACAACTTAATTTCTTTCTGGACTTTTACACAGAGATACACATTTCTCCATTTCTAAACCAAGACCTCTGCATATTTCCTTTAAAAATAAGAGATCATTTATGGGTTTTTTCCCTTTGAAACAATTTGATCCCAATCTTACCTCTTACATATCCCGCCCTTCTCTTCTTCTGTCCAGCACAATTACAGATTCTCAACATCTATTTGTATACTTGTTCTGTTTTTTATAATACCCTTTCCAAATCCAGATAAAAATAAAACTCAGTATTCTGCTCCATCCTTGTAGTTCCATCTCTTTGAATGATAATCATTCATAGGGCCAATTTCAAAAATACTAGTTCACTTCTCTTTGTCTTTTTCTTTCTCTGACATTGTCCAATTCTTTTCTAAGAGATTAACCCATCAGTGTACTTTTTTTTTTTAATGACTCCCTGTCCCATCCCTGACAAGATGGAATTTCTAATAATATTCTTGCCTCCTCTGTGAAATATTGAATCCTTGAGTTCTCAACTGTATTTTTCATACATTACAAACATATTTTTCCTCAGCAAAAAGAAGTCAACATCATTGGTTATGTGCATGCCAATATTTACAATATTTTCATATTTTGTATAGAATGTTTAATAGTATTTTAAAATTTTTACATGCATATTTCCTGATCTTTACAATGAAGATATTGAAGTATATTTTTGAGACTTTTCTGTGGGACCCAGTTTGACATTATAATTCCACAGTATTTAGTTTCATTTTATTATTCTTTTAATTATATCATCATGATTATTCTAAATATTTTTTGGTTTGGTTCTCTATTATCCCATATTCATTCAAATGTTTAAATGTTTCTTTAAATTATTCATATTTGTAAATTATTATTGTGTAGTAATATTACATTATATTCATGTACCACAGTTTGTCCAACTATTCCCCAATTCATGGGCATCTACTATGCTTTCTGACCTTTGCTACTACAAAAAACTGCAGCTATGAATATTTTAGTCTATATAGGATATTTCATTTTATTCTTGACTTCCTTGGGGTATATACGTAGCAACACCAAAGGCTGTGGATATTTAAGACACTTTATAAAGCACAATTCCAAATTGTTTTCTAGAATGTATGGACCACCATAGTTCAACCAAGAGAATATTAGTGTGCTTATCCCCTACAATATTTGTGATTTTCCATTTTTTCTATCTTAATCATTTTTCAAGGGTGAAATAAAACTTTTTGATTTATATTTTCACCATTATTAATGAATCATATCAGTCTTTAATATGGTTGGTACTAGTTTGCATTTGAGGACTATTTGTTCATATCCTTTGGCAACTCATCCATTTGAAGAATGATTCTTGACCTTATAAATTTGTTACAACCTCCTACATGTCTTGTTTATTGGATCCTTAGCAGAAAGGTCTAGTTTATCTTTATCCAACTTCTTTTATATGATGATTTTATGTTTTATGCTTCTATTAATCTCGAGGTTTCTGGATTGTTATTGTTGCACAATAATAATAATAACTGTGAGCCTCATCATGACCTTTGTTTTATCAATAAGGCTCAAACTCATAAGTTATTTTGTCTCAAGTGGAAATCTATTTCTTTTCAGGATTTTACATTTCAGCCCTTTCTTTTATTTCTTGTCATCACTGAGTAGTTCTACAGAAGAAGAAGTGATGTTCCTTAATATGTAAACATATCTCCTGGCTTCCTAGAAGAATCCTTCACTGAAACTGAAATTCTAGAACTTGGTGACCACATTTTTGGGTAAGTGACCACTAGGTTCCCCCCCTAACAATCTATATTTTAAAAAACACCATTCAGTTTATCTTCTTACATAATTCTCTGAAATAAGGATTTCAAACTCTTTTTCATCTTGTGGGTTTTTTTTTCTGGGAGGTCAATAATTCTCAATAGGTTAAATTTCCAAGGTCCACTTCAGTCTATAAACATCTTGAGTGATTTTTTTCATTTTTATTGTTGTTTAATTTGGCTCTAAATGTATTGATTCTTTTTGGCATTTTTGTGATATCAGTTATTGTTTTTCAAAGTTATCATTGCTTTGATATGATTTTTCATCATATATTATGAATCTCTAAATTTTTTGTTTTTCCAAATACTTCTTCAAGCTAATTTCCCTTATTGTTGTTCTTTTATTTATCTGGCAATTGTTTCATGCTTGTTTTAGGTGTTATAGTTATAGTTATTTCAGGATTATTTTGTATTCTGGATATTTAATTTCATATCCTTAAATCTAATATTTATTATTTTATTATTGTCTCTTTCTTTTTTATTATTTCTCCCTTCTACTATGGGTTTTTCTTTGAAGTTTCCTTTATGAGAAATATATTTCCTTTTCTCTTTTCTTTGTTGCAGAACTCTTATTTTACTTGGTATATTTATTACTGCTCTGAGGTGATAAAAGGTCATCTACTGGCTTTCAACACAGCCATTCATTCAGTCATCTGACTAAAATTCTCTTCTTTATTTCAGCAAAAAATGCTATTTGTTATCTGAGAACCATAAAGTAGAACATTAAAGATTGTCTAATTAAGAAAGAGGCTATGTGATAACTTATAGGGAGAAATGATCTCATTGCACATGAGGAAAAGGAAAGAACTACAACCTGTCCAAAAGGTATATCTGGACCTCAACTTGGAGATAACTCAGACAATAGTTTCCAGTAGATCAGCTGGTGAGTCAGGCCCAATACATATTCTTCTAGGTTGGGTTTCTAATGAGTAGACCCAGGGGAAGATAGATTCATACCACTCCTATCTGTCTTCTTATTTAAAAAGATAGACTATGTTTAGTCCTTTCTATATACCATTTACTACTCTAAGCACTTGCAAAATACAAGCAAGGATGGCAATCCCTGCCTTCAAGAAATATATTTTAAAGGGAGAAGAGAACACATGAAAAACAGCTGCAAAGATGGAGCAGGGGAAAGGTAATGAGGAATGATGGTAAAGTACAGACAGCAATATGTGGTATGGAAACTTGATTCCAGGAAAGATAAAAATGATGGTCCACTTTTCAGAGTCTAGTATATACAAGTTGATGTTCAGGGTTCTTGTGTGAGAATATGGGAACAATGACTGAAGGGTGGAAATGGATATATCTGTATGCTTCTACACTATTAGATCCTCAAGAGGAGAGTTTGAGTCTTCTTTATACATACTATTTCTTCCACCATCTAGAATTGTTTTCTGCAGTCTATAAGTATTTAATAAATGTTTGTCTATTTGTGCTCCAAATATTCCTTAGAACATGAGGACTCATTGGAAAGGTAGTGTCTGACCACTGTTGAATCAAATAAAATGGATTATTTCTCTTCTAACCAGACAAGACATGCTCTATATATGTGAAGGATGTGAGAGATCTGTTTTTCCCCTTCTGGATCTTCCCCTTTGGTCCAAGTTCAAGCCAAAGAGGGCAGAATAAGTGTTCCTTATCCCAGATTATCATTAGTATAAAGATCATGTCAAATTGAGGCTCAGAAAAATTCAGAGAAAATCAGAACGCCAAAATCCTGGACAAATGAACCATCTAGCTGCTTCAATAACCCATCCCCACTTTGGGATTTGCACACTTGGCAGTTTGTTTAGGAAATAAAGCCATCCACAAAACTTCCACAGCTCTAAAAAAAGAATATCTTTCTCTTATAAGCACCTGAGGCCAAAGTTATCTCAGAACTCCTATGCCCCCAAAAAGTTATTTGTAAAGTATCTGGCACTCTGTGTAAGGTCCCTTAATCTTCACTGAATGGGTGTGAAATTTCCCATTACTTTCCTCCTAGACTTAAGAACCTTTTCTAGGGTCTCTAGAATCTCATCAGATCTATTTGACCCAGGATAGATGTTCATCTGGGTTTCTCAGAGCAGGTGGAATTGCAGGATTGGGCATATTTTTTCCATTCCCTCTCTCTCCTTTGGCCTATAATTTTTTAAATTTTTATGTATTTATATTTACTTTTTTTGCTCTCTTTTCTCAGTGATACAGTAGAAAGAGTGCTGGCTTTGGCCTTAGTACCTTGGTTGAATCCTGACTTTGCCACTTACTACATGTATAATCTTGGGCAAGTCCCTTTATCTCTGATTCTTATTATTTTTTTTATTGTAAAGTGAAGTTTTAGACTAGTTGACTTCTAATATCCCTCCAAGTTCTAAGTCTGGGATCCTACGAATCTTCAACAAAGTGTCATGGAGGTTCTAGGAAGCAGTGTGTGTGTGTGTGTGTGTGTGTGTGTGTGTGTGTGTGTGTGTGTGTGATAAAGAAGATAAAAATAGCCAACTCAAACACTAAGATGCTTGGCCATCTTAAACAATAATGTTCCTGGGGGAAACAGTATTAACAAATCTGAACATATCTCATCTTTTTTAATGCTTTCACAATAATTTATTTCTAAATATCAAATAGCTAAATATTAGTTAGTAGCCAAGAAACTAAGAGGCAGAGATGAGAAGAGTATTCCAAGCATGGGAAGCAGCCAGCATTTAGTTCTCAGTACTAAATAATTTAATTCTCTATCATTCTGAAAATATGCTTCCTATAGAATGTGCTATTTATATTTTTCCCTTGGAAAACTACATACTTACTGCTTAATAAGAAGGTTAAGAATTTCTATACTAAAGCCATAAAGCAGGTAAGGAAAAAAGGAGCTATACCATGAGATAAAAGTCAATCATATTTTATATATGTAAAATAATGCATACATAATTCAGTCAATATGAACATATCTCATCTGGTTGAGTCAGGAACCCCTGTCCAATGATGGCCATTTAATAAGTATGTTATTTCTTAGTCAGACCAGACCTCATTTCTCTCCACATCCTATACCCCCCTTTCAACCACAGGATTTCCTCAATGCCAAAGGCAAACATCACCACTGTGAGTGAGTTTACCTTAGAGGGTTTCTCTAGCTTTGGATGGAACCACCGACTCATCCTCTTTGTGATCTTCCTTGTCCTATACCTGCTGACCTTGGCCAGCAATGCTCTCATATTGACACTTATCCAACTCAATCGACAACTTCATACACCCATGTACTTCTTCTTGAGTGTTCTATCTATCTCAGAGACCTGCTATACAGTGGCTATCATACCCCGCATGTTGACTGGACTCTTGCATCCATACCGACCCATTACCATCCCAGGTTGTGCCACACAGCTCTTTTTCTACCTCACCTTTGGTGTCAACAACTGCTTCCTTCTCGCTGCCATGGGCTATGACCGCTATGTGGCCATCTGTAACCCTCTAAGGTACTCAGTCCTCATGGGAAAGACAACCTGCGCTCAGCTAGCATGTGGATCATGGAGCATGGGCCTTGGCACAGCTGTCATTCAGGTGCCATCGGTGTTCAGCCTCCCTTTCTGTGGTGTAAGCATCGTTTCCCATTTCTTCTGTGACATTCGCCCACTACTGAAACTTGCCTGTGCAGACACAACTATTAAAGAGCTCGTCACCTTGCTCATCAGTTTGGGTGTTATCGTTCTGCCCATGGTCTTAGTCTTCATCTCCTATGTTCTCATTTTTTCCACCATCCTCAAGATTGCCTCTGCTGAGGGGCGACGGAAGGCTTTTGCCACCTGTGCTTCTCACCTCACGGTAGTCATTGTCCACTATGGTTGCACTTCCTTTGTCTACCTCAAGCCCAAATCCCAGAATTCCCTGGAAGACAGGCTTATCTCTGTGACTTACACTGTCATCACACCCTTGCTCAACCCTGTTGTGTACAGCCTAAGGAATAAGGAGATCAAAGAGGCCTTACGGAGATCCCTAGGCTGGAAATCCCTCACCTAGGAGTTGGTTGAGTGTGATCATGAGGTCAGTTGAAGGAGACAAATATTTTTTGTCTTGTGTAAGATTAGCTTCAGTCTTTTTTTCTAGCTACCCTAGACTGCCTGGTGTGATTATATGCATGTAGGAAAGTACACTGCTTCCCACTTTTCCTAAAAATTGGTGGGTATGCCACCCAGCATCATTCTGTCTAAGATATCCCTGAAAGGATTGCCACTGAAAATGTAGTCACAAGATTTAGTTAAAAGAATGTTAGATTCAAAATCAGAAGACCTTGGTTCAAACCTGAATTGAATCCTTATTATCTTTGTGATCACATGTTATTGTTGTTCTTCAGTTGTGGCTAACTCTTCATGACCCAATAAACCATAGCAAGTTAATACTGACTGTAGGGTTGGTTTTCTTGGGAAAGATACTAGAATGGTTCACTGTTTCCTTCTCCAGTGGATTAAGACAACCAAAAGTTAGATAACTTGCCCAGTGTCACAAGTGTGAGACAAGTGTCTGAAGCTGTATTTGAACTCAGATTTTCCTGACTCCAGGTTCAGCATACTATTCAGTGAGCCACCTAGCTGTCTCTTAGGACCATGGACAAGGCACTTAATTAGAGCCTTAGATTCCTCATCTGTGTAATGTGGATAATGATACTTATACATCATTGGGATGCTATGAGGGAGACACTTTCAAAAACCTGAAGTGTTATAAAAATGAGTTACTAATGTTACTGTTGCTACTAGTATTATCACCACCACCACTCCCATTACTACTACTACTGCTCTCCAGTTCATAATCTGTGATCCATTTAAGAATCAACCAGCCTCAACCTTAGAATAGTGCCTTTTCTGAGGAGCCTTGGAATCAAACTTTAGTAGTTTTATTTCTGATATTAAGTATTTCCTAATTTCTACTACTACCACCACCCCTGCCTTATCCCCACTCTCCTCATAAAAATTACCTATTAATTGTTACATATATATACATAAATATATACATATATATGTATATATGCTATCTTTCTCAATTGAATGTAAGCTTTTTCTTTTAGTGTTATCATTTTTAAATATAAAAACAATATTTACATAATATTTATGTTTACATATTTATATAATTACATAATATAAAATCATATTTACATAATAATATAATGCATATAATTTGTTTTAAATTTGTAATAGATTCTAATATATATGTTCATCCAAGAGAAACAAATATATGTCCCATTATTTTTCCTTTTCTTTCTACCTTTCCCTCTCCCCAAGAAGATGATAATATGATGTAGGTTGTACATATACTATTAGATAAAACATAGTTTCTTCTTTTTCATATTGTGAAACAGACTCATATTACTTATTCTAGAGGAAAATTCACATAGGAAATAAAGTGAATAATTTTATGTTTTAATCTGCATCTGAACTCCTTTTATGGTGGGGGATATCCTTTTTTTTGTCATGAGTTCCTTAAAGTTGAACTGTTGTAAATTAGCAAGTTATCCTTGCCTTGTTGATAATAGTTAAAACATCCACAGTTGATTTTTATACATTATTGTTGTTACTTTGTACAACATTCTCCTGGTTCTGCTCACTTTACTTTGCATTACTTCATTTATCTTTCCAGGCTTTTTGTGATTATCTTGTTTGTCATTTCTTATGGCACAATAGTATTCCATTATAATCATACTCCTTCAGCCACTTCCACACAACTTGTTCAGCCACTCCCCAAATGATGGGCATTCCTTCAGTTTCCAGTTCTTTGTCACAAGAACAGGAATTTCTATAAATATTTTAGAATATATTGTTTCTTTTCCTTTTCTCTGATCACTTTAAGAAATAAACCTAATAATGCTATTACTGGTCAAATTGTATATGCAGTTTTATAACTCGTTCAGTATAATTCCATATTATGCTCCAGAATAGTTGGATCAGTTTGCATTTCCACCAAAAATGGATTAGTGTCCCAATTTTTCCATATCCCCTCCTTTTATTATTTTAGTCAATCCAATGGATTTGAGATGATATTTCAGAGTTGTTTTTATTTGCATTTCTCTAATTAATAATGATTTAGAACTTTTTCCATAGTTACATATAATTTTGAGTTTTCAACTAAGGATTATCTATTCATATTTTGATCATCTATCATTTGAGGAATGGCTCATATTCTTAATATATGATAAAGTTCTCTATTTTAGATATGAGACCTCTACCCAAGAAACGATTAACTTTTCCCAACTTATAGCTTTCTTTCTAGTCTTTGCTATCTTAATTTTATTTATACAAAACATTTTCAATATAATGTATTCAAAATTATGCATTTTATATTTCACATTTCTTTCTCTCTCTTGTTTATTCATAAATTCTTCTCCTATCCATAAATTTTATAAGTAATATGTTCCCTCTTCTTCCCTCTATGTTTTATACTATCTTCATATAATATCATGTATCCATTTTAATCTTATCTTGGTAAATATTGTAAGATATTATTCTATATTTAGTTTTTGCCACACTGAATTCCAGTTTTTCCAATAATTTTTACCAAATAATGAATTCATATTCCAAAAACTTGGTACTAAACCTTTGTCAAACTTTTATGACTGCTTATTGTATGACCATTCTATCTACTTTTCTATTTATTAGTCAGTCTAACATAGTTTTGATAATTACTGTTTTATAATATAGTTTGAAATTTGGTATAGCTAGACTTCCTTTCTTAACATTTATTTCATTATTCGCTTTGATATTCTTTTTTTTTTTAAACCATTACCTTCCATCTTAGAATCAATACTGTGTATTGGTTCCAAGGCAGAAGAGTGGTGAGGGCTAGGCAATGGGGGTGAAGTGATTTGCCCAGGGTCACAAAGCTGGGAAGTGTCTGAGGCCAGATTTGAACCCAGGACCTCCAATCTCTAGGTCTGGCTCTCAATCTACGGAGCCACCTAGCTGTCCCCTCCTTTGAAATTCTTGACCCTTTGTTTTTTTCAAATGAATTTTGTTATTTTTTTCTAGTTTGATAAGGAATTTTTGGTAATTTAAATTGGAACAGCATTAAATAAATAAATTATTTGGGGTGGGATTGTTGTTTTAATTATATTTGTTTTTCCCACACAAGAACAATGAATATTTCTCTAATTATTTAAATCTGATTTTATTTGTATAAAAATGTTTCATAATTAGGTTCATGTAGTTTTTGGATTTGTTTTTGGATGATATACTCCTAGGTATTTTGTTCTTCCTATGGTTAATTTAAATAGATTAGCTCTTACTATCTCCTCTTGAAGGACATTTTTAATGATATATAGAAATGCTGATGATTTAGGTAGGTTTATTTTACAATCTGCTATTCACTAAAGTTATTGATAGTCACAATTAGTTTTTAGTTGAATCTCTAGGATTTTCTATATATATCATCATATCTGAAAAAAGAGTTTTATTTCTTCTTTACCCATTCTGATACCATCAATTTCTTTTTCTTCTCATTTCTAGTATAATGTTAAATAATATTGGCAATAATGGGGCATTATTGGTTTACTCCTGACCTTATAGGAAAGGCTTTTTTATATTTTTATATTTTAATTTTTCCATGGTTATATGATTCTTGTTGTCTCCCTCATCTTTTTCCTCCCCTCTTCCAGAGCTGACAAGCAATTTCACTGGGTTATACATATATTATCACTCAAATCCCATTTCCATATTATTCATTTTTGTAATTGAGTAATCTTTTAAAATCCAAACTCCAAACCATATACTATAGGGAAATCTTTTGACTTACTCCCCATTACAGATAAAGTTTGCTGATGTTTTTAAATATATAATTATCATTAATCTAAGAAAAATATGTTTTAAGTTTTAAGTGTTTAAACAGAATTAAGTATGTTATTTCTCAAAAACTTTTCTGTATCTTGATATAATCATATGATTTTGTTACTTTTTTGTTGAGATAATCAATTATGCTAATAATTTTTCTTGTACTGAACTATTCCTGTATACTTGGTATAAATCCTTTTTGGTAATAATGTATAATCATTGTGAAATATTGTTATAGTCTCCTGGAGAGTATTTTATTCATATAAGCTTCTTGAAGCAGGGATTTTTATTTTTGTCTTTGTGTGTCTTTGAACAATAAATGGCATATAGTTGGTGCTTAATAAATATCTGCTGATTGACCTTAGGAAGGCTCAAATCATCCCAAAAATACATCCTTACTACATGCAGTGTAATTTAGCCAGTAAAACATTTAGGCCAATGAGAAACAAGGACCCTTTAAAGGCAAAGAGGTGTCCTTTTTTGGAGAAGACTATAGAAAAGTCTCAGCTATTCTGTTACATAAGGAAGGCGTTTAAGTAGTTGAAGCAACTAGTGAAATGATTGCTTGCTGCCTACTAGGTCTTGCCTGCTGACTCTAGGCCTCTAGAAGTCATTTCAAATAGGTCACGCAGACTATGGACTATCTATACTTATCTATCCTTGCCAAACTACCATCACTACAATCATCTTGTGACTATTTACACCCTCTTGTGAGTATGAAAGCTGCAATCAAGTCAATCCCAGCTGACTAAAGGCTCTAAGATTTCCTTATCCTGATCAGTGTTACATTTTGAAGGTACTAGGAAATAACATCCTCATAATAATTTCAGGAAAAATACCCACCACTAAGACGAGTGTCTTAGGGAAAGCTTCAAAGACAATAAAGGAACCTGTTCTCCCTTCTATATATGATTGTGATATATTGCTGACTCCTTCCCAAAAAATAATTTATCTAGGGTTATTAACCTGGCATATGTGAACTTGTTTTGTTTTTTTAAATATTTTGATAGTTGTGGTTTTTTTGTTTATTATTTTTATTTTCAAGTAAAACAAGTTCAATCTATTCCTTCCACTACTCTCCAGAGAGCAAGTTAATTTTTAAAAACCTAAAGAACAAATACCCAATACATATTATGAAGATTAAATTTAACTCCCCTCTAATTGTGAAAATTAAATTGTAACCCCTACCCATTTTTAGATTTAATCACCAAAAGTATAAACACCCCATTCACACTTGAGTTGGAGAAGTCTGTGGCCTATGTGTTCAATAGTGTGTGACTAATCAGAATTAAACTGACTGTCCCTAGGCAGTCCTAAAGCAAAGCTTCAACTGTGATTGGTAGATCTAAAATTAGGGGAAGGCACAGGAAGTGATGTAAAAGAAAGTGTCTTTAAAAGCGAGTGACAACTTCCTGAGTAGAGTTCAACTTGGACTTCGGTTTCTTCAGGAGTTCTAAGTTGGAGACTGAAGAAGAAGCTGCTGACTGGACCTGAGACCTTGGTCCTGGTGAGGCTATTCTTAAATCTCTTCCTTTGGACTGACACATGGTGAGTGAAAAGGCTGACTGCTTTCCTGGATTAAAAAAAAAAAAAACTAGCCTCAGGAGATATCCAACCATTTTGGAAGATAATTCAGAATTATTCCGAAAGGACTTTAAAAGAGTGTATGCCCTTTGATCCAGTAATACCACTACTGAATTTGTACCCCAAAGAAATAATGAAAAATGTTTATACAAAAGTATTTATAGCTGTGCTTTTTGTGGTTGAGCCAGGGTCCGGGAGTAAATTACTTAGTGCTTAGGCTAGATATCTTATCCTATCCTCTTTCTGATTTCCTACTTCATTCTTTCTATATTTTGTAAGGAAATTATAAATCTCTTTGGAATAAATTAAATTTCTGGTGACCCTATTTTAAATATAATCCAGTCCAACCTTTTTATATAAATTTACCCCTTTTCCCCCCCTCACAATATCTACTTAGTACAGCAAAACAAGTTAATATAGTTCATTTCCTTTGTAATCTTTGGTATTTTATTTTATCCACTTAAAAACATTTATTCCAAAAAAGATTATAAGAGCTTTACCAGATAAATGAAAGATTCCATTATCTAAAAACCCATATACACACACTAAGGTCAAGAACCTCCAATTTAGAATAGGCTAATGCAATGTCAAGTATTTCTAAAATTCCAAAATATGTTTATCCTGTAGCTCAGTGTTAAAGAATATCCAGTAGTTGCTTTAACACTTCCATTAATGCATTCCCATACTCCTTTTCCCCTGGAATCTTTTTTTTCTCTTCCTCCTACTCCATTGGCCAATTAGCTGTCCTGGTTATATCTATTTCCCAGGGTATATCCTAGGGCAGAATATTAACTTTCTCTGTTTCCTCTCTCTATTCCCTTTCCTTATCTGGCTCAATTTTGCACTCTCTGGAACATTTCTTACTCTGTGTTCACTTCCTTTTGTGTCCTTTGTAATCTCTTCTGAAATACTAACACATTTCCCTTCATCCTCTCTGCTTTTTATATTTTCCCCATCTTTCCTTTCCCAGAAACCTGTCTTACTCCTGAATACAATATATGCCTGACCACTGTCTCCAATACTAATTTATACTACACCTATATCACCTGACATACTGGGTTAGGAAGGGGAATGGGTATGATTTTTTTTGTTGTTGTTCCTTGATTGCAACTTTCAGACTCTCTCTGATATGATGACTCAATGACTCAGAAACCTTCCTCCTATAAGGCCCACCCCTATCCTCTACACAGGGGGCCAGTTCACTGTCCCTCAGACCATTGGAGGGCCAGACTATAAAAACCTAACCTTAACCGTAACCCTAATCGGGCAGCAGTATATACAATACGGAATTCCCTCCCCCAGATCACCACTCACCATGCTGATGTCTTCCATTGTGCAGCCACATAATACTTCGTGTGGTGGCTCATTCTAAGGCAACCAGAAGTAATACTGTACATAAGCCACATACAGTGCTCCTCTCACTGGCCATCAATGAAAGAGGTGCCCCTTCCAGAAGTACAGTGGGGGCCATTTACATGGCCTCAGGGGAGCCACATGTAGCCTGCAGGTGGTAGTTTGGGGACCCCTGCTCTACATCATCTATTCTAAATCCTTTTCACAGTAACAGGGTACTGTCTTTTCTTTATGGAAGAATTCGTTGTTCTTTAACCCAACACATGAAGTAAGAATATCAACATATATCATGTGTTCCCTCAAGTAACCTACCCTTTTAATTTACCAGTCTCCTCAAATCATATTATCTACATATTCAATAAAACATTAGCACCCAGAGGGACAGCTAGTCTTAGATCTTGATATCTGTAATAACTATGCCACCTTCATAATTCTGAACTCTAAAATTTCCTTCTTTTTTAACTTTATTTTTCTTAGAATATTTTTCCATGGTTACATGATTCATATAACCAAGTGATAATTCATATGTTTTCTTTCTGCATTTATCCTTCCATACATAATTCTTTCTCTATATGTGAATAGCATTTTTTTCTCATAAGACCTCTGGGATTGTCCTGGACCACAGCATTGCTATTAGTAGCAGTCTACTACATTTGATTGTACCACAATGTTTCAGTTACTGCGTACAATGTTTTCTTGGTCCTGCTCATTTCACTCCACATCAGTTCATGGATGTGTTTCCAGTTCTTATGGAAATTCCATCAAATAATCATTCCTTATAGCACAATAGTATTCCATCACCATCATGTTCCACAATTCGTTCAGTCATTTTGCAATTGAGGGACAACCCCATATTTTCCAAATTTTTGCCACCATAAAAAGCACAGCTATAAATACTTTTGTACAAATATTTTTTATTATTACTTTGGGGTACAAACCCAGTATTGGTATTGCTGGATCAAAGGGCATACAATCTTTTTAAGCCCTTTTGGAATAATTCTGAATTGTCTTCCAGAATGGTTAGATCAATTTACAATTCCACCAGCAATGTAATAGTGTTCCAATTTTGTCACAGGCAATCCAACATTTATTATTTTCCTTTACTGTCATATTGGCCATTCTGCTGGGTGTGAAGTGATACCTCAGAGTTGTTTTGATTTATATTTCTCTAATCAAGAGGGACTTAGAACAATTGTTCATGTGATTATTGATAGTTTTGTTTTCTTCACCTGAAAACTGCTTATTCATATCCCTTGACCATTTATCAATTAGGGAATGACTTAGTTGTTTGTTTGTTTTTTTACTTAGTTCCTTATATATTTGGGAAATTTGAACTTTTTCAGAGAATTTTGTATTAAAATTTTTCCCAGTTTGTTGCTTCCCTTCTAATTTTGATTACATTAGTTTTTTGTATAAAACCTTTTTAATTTCATATAATCAAAATTATTCATTTTGTATCTTATAATGTTCTCTATCTCTTGCTTGGTCTTAAATTCCTTTCTTTCCCATAGACCTGACAGATATACTATTCTATGCTCACCTAATTTATTTATGATTTCACTCTTTATATTTAAATCATTAACTTATTTTGAATTTATCTTGGTGTAAGGTGTGAGATGCTGATCTAAAACCAATTTTTTCCATGCTGTTTTCCAGTTTTCCAGTAGTTTTTGTCAAAAACTGAGTTCTTGTCTCAAAAGCTGGGATCTTTGGGTTTATCAAACACTAACTTGCTGAGGTCATTTACCCATAGTCTATTTCAATGATCCACTCTTCTATCTCTTAGCCAATTCCATATTGTTTTGATTGTCACTGCTTGATATTCTTGATATTTTGTTCTTCCAAATAAACTGTTATAATTTTTTCTAATTCTATAAAAAAAAGTTGTTTTGATGCTTTGATAGGAATGGTACTCAATAAATTAGTTTATGTAGGAGTGTCATTTTTATTACATTAGCTCACCCAACTATGAGCAATTAATGTTTTTCCAATTATTTAGATCTAGTTTTCGTTGTGTAAAATGTTTTTTGTAGGTGTGTTCATATAATTCCTGTTTGTCTTGTAAAATAGCTTTCCAAATATTTTATATCGTCTACAGTGATTTTAAATGGGGTTTCTCTAACTCTTGCTGCTGAGTTTCATTGGACATATATAGAAATGTTGATGATTTATGTGGGTTTATTTTGTACCCCATAACTTTGGCAAGGTTAATTATTTTCAGTAGCTTTTTAGTTGATTTTCTAGGATTCTCTAAATATAGCATCATATCATCTGCAAAGACTGATAGTTTAGTTTTCTCATTGCCTACTTTAATCCCTTCAATTTCTTTTTCTTCTCTAATTACTACCTCTAGAATTTCTAATACAATATTAAATATTAGAGGTGATAAAGGGCATCCTTGCTTCATTCCTGATCTTATTGGGAAGGCTTCTAACTTATCCCCATTGCAAATGATACTTGATTTTTTTAAACCCTTACTTTCCATCTTAGAATCAACACTGTCTATTGATTCCAAAGTAGAAGAGTGGTAAGTATTGGGCAATGGGGGCTAAGTGATTTGCCCAGGGTTACACAGCTAGGAAGTGTCTGAGGCCAGATTTCAACTTAGGACCTCCTGTCTCTAGGCCTGACTCTCAATCCACTGAGCCACCCAGCTGCCCCAATGCTGATGGTTTGAAATAAATACTGTTTATTATTTTGAGGAAATGACCTTCTATTCCAATACTTTCTAGTGTTTTCAATAGAAATGGGTCTTGTGTTTTGTCAAAAGTTTTTTCTGCATCTATTGAGATAATCATGTGATTTCTGTTAGTTTGGTTATTGATATGGGCAATTATATGGGTGGTTTTTCTAGTATTAAGCCATCCTTGCAATGCTGGTATAAATCCTATCTGGTCATAGTGAATAATCCTTGTGCTAACTTGCTATAGTCTCTTTGCTAGTATTTTATTTTAGATTTTTGCATCTACATTTATTAAGGAGTTTGGTCTATAGTTTTTTTCTTGTTTTTAGTATTCTTGGCTTGGGAATGAGTACCATTTTGTGTCATAAAAGAAATTTATTAAAACTCCTTCTTTGCTTATTTTGTCCAATAGTTTATATAGCATTGGGATTAGTTGTTTTTTAAATGTTTGATAGAATTCACTTGTGAATCTATCTGGCTATGGAGATTTTTTCTTAGGAAGTTCAATTTCTTTTTCTGAGATGGGATTATTTAAGTATTCTATTTCCTCTTTTGCTAATCTAGGCAATTTATATTTTTATAAATATTCACCCATTTCACCTAGTTTGTTATATTTCTTGCCATATAATTGGGCAAACTAGCTCTTAATAATTGCTTTAATTTCCTATTCATTAGAGGTGAGATCACCCTTTTTATTTTTGATACTGTTAATTTTATTCTAATTTCTCTTTTATTATACTAACCAGTAATTTATCTATTTTATTTTTTTTTCCAAAGTACCAGCTCCTAGTCTTATTTATTAGTTCAATGGTTCTTTCACTTTCAATTTTATTAATTTCTCCTTTGATTTTTAGGATTTCCAATTTAGTTTTTTATCTGGGGATTTTTAATTTGTACTTTTTCTAGCTTTTTTTTTAAGTTGCATGCCCAATTCATTGATCTCCCTCTCTATTTTGCTGATACAGGCACTCAAAGATGGAAATGTTCCCTTGAGTACTGCTTTGGTTGCATCCCTTAGATTTGACAGGTTGTCTCTTCATTGTCATTCTCTTCAATGAAATCAGTAATTGTTTCTATGATTTATTCTTTTACCCAATAGTTTTGAAGAATTAGATTAGTTTCCAATTAATTTTAAATTTGCCTCTCTCTGAACTCTTATTAATTATGACTTTTACCACATTATAATCTGAAAAAAAAACATTTATTATTTCTGCTTTTCAACATTTGTTTGTGATATTTGTATGTCCAAGAACAGCGTTGGTAAACCTTTTCTGAGTTTGATGGCCCATGGGACAAATTCAAGCTCTCTGTGAACCCCCACATTACCTGGAGAGCTAAGGGAGAATGTGCTTGCTTTGGGTGGCTAGACAGAGGGGCAGGGAATGCCAAAAATGTCCTAGGGTGTAGGGAATTGGAGAATCAGAATAGCTCCCTGAATGATGGCTCCGCATGCTTGTCACATTTTCACCAATGCTGCCCTAGCACATGGTCAATCTTTGTATATGTACCATGTGCTGCTGAAAAGAAGGTATATTCCTTTTGATCCCTATTTGATTTTCTCCAAATATCTATTAACTCTAATTTAACATCTCATAAAATATCTTCTTTGATCATTCTCCCCTATTCTTTCATCTCTCCCCTCTGCCTGACTTTCTTTTTCTTTCTTATTTATTTATTTTTAACATTCTTTTTATAAAGTACTTCCCCTCCACTTTACTTCCCAACCCTATCCATTGAGAAGACAACTCGACATCCCTCCTTCAATAGAGGAAGTCCAAAAAGCCATTAAACAAATGAGTGCAGGCAAGGCACCCAGTAAAGACGGGATCCCAACTGAGGTGTACAAGGCCTTAATGGAAAGGCGCTCCAGGCTTTCCACATAGTGCTGACCAGCATATGGTAAGAGGAAGACATGCCCCAAGAACTCAGAGATGCCTCCATCGTAGCCCTGTACAAGAACAAAGGTGCACAAGCAGCCTGTGACAACTAGAGGCATCTCACTACTCTCCACTGCTGGAAAGATCCTCGCCTGTGTTTTACTCAACAGACTCCTGTCATCTGTTTCAGAGCAGAACCTGCCTGAATCACAATGTGGCTTCCAACCAGATCGCAGCACCATTGACATGGTCTTCATGGTGAGGCAAATGCAGGAAAAATGCCTTGAGCAGAACCTAAGTCTCTACATTGTCTTCATAGACCTAAAAAAGGCATTCAACACAGTGAACAGGGACACATTGTGGGTGATCCTTAGCAAATTCGGTTGCCCAGCAAAATTCGTCAAACTGATCCAGCTCTTTCATGTCGACATGACAGGGGAAGTCCTATCTGGTGGAGAGACTTCCAATCGCTTCAACATCTCCAATGGCATGAAACAAGGCTGTGTCCTCGCTCTGGTACTATTCAACCTATTTTTCACCCAAGTATTATGACATGCTGTGATGGATCTAGACCTGGGAGTCTACATCAAATACCGACTAGATGGCTCACTACTCAACCTTCGCCGCCTGACTGCAAAAACATAGACAACAGAGAGACTCATCCTGGAAGCTCTCTTTGCAGATGACTGTGCTCTCATGGCCCACCAAGAAAATCATCTTCAAACCATTGTGGACAGGTTCTCCACCGCAACAAAACTGTTTGGCCTGACTATCAGCCTCAGCAAAACAGAGGTGCTGTTCCAACCTGCACCAGGGAGGCCAACTAACCAGCCGTGCATTACAATCGATGGCACTCAGCTTTCTAACGTCAACACCTTCAAGTTCCTGGGCAGCACCATCGCCAACGATGGGTCCCTAGACTGTGAGATCAATGCCAGGATCCAAAAGGCCAGCCAGGCACTCGGGCGGCTGCGCTCCAAAGTCCTCCAACACAGAGGTGTAAGCACTGCGACGAAGCTCAAAGTGTACAACGCAGTGGTCCTCAGCTCGCTCCTGTACGGTTGTGAGACATGGACACTGTACCGGAAGCACATGAAACAGCTGGAGCCATTCCACCAACGCTCCCTTCGGTCAATCATGAGGATCCGATGGCAGGATCGAATCACCAACCAGGAAGTCTTCGACAGAGCCAACTCCACCAGCATCAAAGTCATGGTCCTCAAAGCCCAGCTACGATGGTCTGGACACGTCATCTGCATGGACCCACAGCGAATACCAAGACAGGTATTCTATGGTGAACTGTCAGCTGGACTCGGGAAACAAGGCTGACCAAAGAAAAGATTTAAGGATCAGCTAAAGTCCAACTTGAAGTGGGCTGGCATGACACCAAAGCAACTAGAACTCGCTGCCTCCGACAGAAGCAGCTGGCGAACCCACATTAACCATGCCACCGCCACGTTTGAAGATGAACGACGTCAACGTCTTGCCACTGCACGTGAACGCTGACACCAGGCCACAACTGCACCTCCCGTAACAACTGGCGTCCCATGCCCCATGTGCCACAAACTCTGCGCCTCAGCCTTTGGACTCCAAAGCCACATGAGGGTACATCAATAGATGATAATGCACAAAGACAATAGTCATTCTCGATCACCAAGAGACTACCACTACTAATATGACATAAATTATACATATGAAATAATTAAAAATATTTTCATATTAGTCATGTTACCAAAAAGTATTATATTGATCAAAGCAGCTAAGTCTCACTGTTAATCATAATAATAATATTGCTGTTAATGTGTACAATGATTTCCTGGTTATGCTCACTTCACTCCTGCAACAGTTCATATAGGTCTTCCCAGGTTGTTCTGAAATTATCTTGCTAATTATTTCTTATAGCACAAAAGTATTCAACCAAAATCAAATACCACAACTTGTTCAGTCATTCTTAAATTGCTTGACATCATCTCAATTTTATAATTTTTGACACATCAAAAAAGAATCAATTTAAATATTTTTGTGATTATAGATATTTTTCCTTTTTCTTTGATCGCTTTGGGAAACAAGTCTGGTAGTGGTATTGCTAGGTTAAAGGATATGCACAGCTTTATAATCCTTTAAGAATAGTTCTGAATTGTTGGATCAGTTCACAATTCCAATAGTGTCTCAGTGTCCTATTTTTCCATATCCAATTTAGTATTTGTCAGTTTTCTTTTCTGTCATGCTAGACCATCTGATAGGTAGAAGGTAGTATCTCAGAGTTTATTTAATTTTCAATTGTCTAATCAGAAGAATCTGAAATTGAGAGAACCCATAGTAAAAACCAGAATTTCTTTCAGATGATTGGTGGATTCTTCCAATTTCTATTTTATCCTCTGGTTTTGGGAAAGCACAGATATTTTTCTTTATAATTTCTTGAAATGTGATGTCTAGATTTTTTTAATCATAGCTCTCAGATAATACAATAATTCTTAAATTATCTCTCCTCCATCTGTTTTCCAGGTCAGTTGTTTTCCAAAAGATATTTTATATTTCTTTTATTTTTTCATTGTTTATACTATGTTTCATTGTTTCTTAATGTCTCATGGAGCCCTTAACTTCCCTCTTATTATGTTTAAGGAATTATTTTCTTTGGTGATTTTGTATCTTCTTTTTCATTTGGTTTTTTAAGATGTCATCAATATTTTGTGCCTTTTTTACTAAGTTGTTAATTCTCTTTTCATAATTTTCTTTATCACTCTCATTTCCTTTCCCAATTTTTCTCTATCACTCATTTTTAAAACTCTTCCAGGAATTCTTTTTGGGCTTGAATTCAATTGGTATTTTTATTTGAGGTTTTTCTTGTAGCTATTTTCACATTATTTCCTTCTTCTGAGTTTTCTTTGTTCTCCTTGCCACAAGGGTTGGTTTTTATGGTCTTTTTTATTTTTGCTCATTTTCCTAGCCTATTTCTGGATTTTGAACTGACTTTGAAAGTCAAAGTCAGGCTCTGCTAGCCTGAAAGTAAGGAGGCACTTTTTCAAGCCTCAGGTTTTTTTGTGCTGCTGTTTTCATAACTGGTTCTTAGTGTCTGCAAGTTTTCAGTGCTTCTAAGGTGATGTGATCTGGGAAGAAGTATGATTTCTACTTTCCTGGTCTGTTCTCTATCTTTATCCAGGAAGGACACCTTTGCAGCCACAAGTGCTAGTCTTTATCTTGACCTTGGAGTTGTGATCAGAGATCCTGCTCCCATGGAGCTATAAGCACTAGCACTCCTTTCTGCCTTGGAACCATGATCTGGAACAGGATGGGTGATACAACAGGGTCCTCCATCCAGTGCAAGTTCAAGGTCTCCTATAATTTCTTTCCGACTCATTTCTTGGTTCCTCTACTATCTCTGAATGCCACCAACTACCTATTATTGTATCAATCCCCACAGCCCACAACTGGTCCTATTGCCATGCACTCTATACTGGTCTCCATCCTGGTGTCACAGAACTTTCATACTGACTTCCTAAGTTGTCTTGGGTAGTAAAAATATCTCACCTTGACTTTTTGTTGGTTCTGACACTCCAGAATTCAATTTGAGGAGTTATTTTTAAATTGTTTGGAGGGAAATGTTAAGAAAGTTTGGCTTGGTCTCTACTCTGCATTGTGACTCCTACCTTTCTCTCTCACTCTTGAACCTAATCTTTATCTTCACTGTGACCCATAGTTTCTCCTTCAATATTTTTCTAGCTTATTACCTCTGCTGTAGCTTTACTTTACTTTTCTTCACAACCTTGATTTCATAATTAGACAACTGAATTATATTCTATCCTCCACTTTTGACTTCTTTTCTCCTTTGTCCTATTGCTGTTCATGTCCTTCAATTACTCAACCATCATTGATTTCCCTCACTATCTCTCTTCATATGATTCACAGGTCTATATATCCAGCCCTATTATTATTCCTGAGCTCCAATATCACATTGCCAACTGCCTTTTGTATATATTAAATTAGAAGTCTCATAGGCATCTCAAACATACTTAAACCAGAACCTTTTTCCTCTCAAGCTCAACCCTCTTCTTAACTTCCTTATTATTGCTGAGGATGCCACCATCTTGCTACTCACAGAGGCCTTCAATCTTACTCTCATTTACCCCACATATCCATTCTGTTGGCCAATCTTGTAAATTCTACATTAACACCATCTTTTCCATATATCCATCAACGTAATTCAGGCCTATCATCACTTGCCTAGCTCTGTGTTATCAAATACAAATAGAAACAGATCCCTGAGAGCTTCATATTGATGTAGAAAACCACAAATTTACATTCTCTATGTTGTATTATATTTTTATTTCCTTAAACATTTCACAATTACATTTTAATCTGGTTCAAGTCGTACTCTAGAGTTTTATTGTGAGGCCTGCAGGCTACAAGTTTGACATTTCTGACTTAGACTTTTGCTATAGTCTTCTAATTGACCCCAATGATTCAAGACTCCTCCCCACTCATCCATCTTACACTCAGCTTCCAAGGTGTTTTTTCTAAGTATATTTCTGACCATGTCATCTCATGTTTGGTCATTTCTAGTAGCTCCCATATTGCCTTCACATTCAAATAGAAACACTTCTGAGGCATTAAATGTGCCATTTAAAGTTCATCATACTTTGGTATCATCCCACATTTCCCGTCTTCTTGCTCTTTACACCTCTCCACACATTGTGCTCTATAGGCACACTAACCTACTTGTTCCTTAGAAACAATATTCTTTATCATATTTCCATGCCTTGATATTGGTTGTCTCACACACTTGGAATGCTTTGCCCCTCACCTCTACCTCTTAGTTTCCCTGGTTTCTTAAAAAAACTCAGCTCAAATGCAACCTTTTCAGGAGAAATTTGTTAGTCCCCTAGCTACAAGAGTCTTTGTATCTGAGATTGCCTTCTATTTACTTTCTATATAACATATACATATATGATTCATAAAGTACCTGTATACATTTTTGCCTTTGTTTATATCCCCAGTGCTTTCCATATTTCCTGGCATATAGTAAGAGATTAATAGATGCTTGTTGACTGACTAAACAGATGATTTCTAAGACATTTTATATCCATAAATTCTATAATCTTATTACAGCAAAAGGTCAAAAGCCATGTAGATGAGCAGGGATCAGGATGAAATGAAGCAAAGTAAGATTTCTGCCATAGCAAATAAACTATAAAATATTGTAAATGGAAAGAACTTTACAGATTATGTTGTCTAACCTTCTCATTCTACAGAGGAAGAAATTGAGCCCTAAAATGGTTAAATGACTTGCCCATGAGTCAGTTGGGCAGCCTTCTGACTCACAGTCCAATGATATATTCACTATATCTCAGGCAGAAAATCAAAAATTTTTACCCCAAAAATATTTATTAGGGGCATACAATATATATTTTGGTTCTAGGTATGAAGGAATATGAACTTTGTTCTTAAGGAGAAAGAGCATAAAACAGCTACAGAGCTTTTGGAAGATTCTGAGGCAAATACTTAATGACCAGGAAATTCCCAGGGATTGAAGAAGCAAAACAAAGTAGTTGATCTAAGGGTTTAACAAATAGTTAAGGAGTTCAGAGACCCACAGGAACCAAGAAAGCAGTTCCAGCAGCAGTAACAGCTTTCCCTGTCAAAGCTGTCCTTTAAAAAAGTCCTGAGACTTTTCCACTTCGCCTGCTATCTCCTTCTGGTGCTTAAACATCTGAAGAAAAAAAAGGCAGGAGAAAACAGGCACAGCTGTGAAACACAAAGCTACTGAGGGTGGGGGTGGGGGATTCATAATCATTTAAAAACAGTTTTTGAGACATGGGTTCTAGGAGAGCCATAAATAGGGAGGGGTGACTCATCTTTGCCCCAGGGTGCCAAATTTAGAGGGTGCTGACAGCACTTGCAGTCCCTACAGCAGCATAGATACAACAGAGCTTAGCACTTAGCTAGCAAGAATAATTAGCTAAAATAGGAAGCTACCAGATGGCACCTCCTTCCTCCCAAATTGTATTGAGCTCCTACCCATCTTGGCCCTACCTTCAGCTACTCCTCCCTCCTACCTGCTTAGTAGTCACCTTTTGTGTCCAGGCTTCTGCCATTCCCTCACCTACCAACTCTGCATCTACATTCAGGTTGCAGTTTATTTTAGGGGACATTTTTATGATATGGCACTTGCCATAGGCACTGTTCGTTCTATTTGCCTGTGCACAAAAAAGGCTTATTACACAATAATGGCTTTTGTGTACTTGTTTGACAAAAGACTTAGAGGTAGAAGGAAACTTAGAAGTTATCTGTTCTTTCCTAAATTGCCTGCAATTTTACTCAAAAGGAAACTAAGGCTGAGAGAGGTGAAATAAGCTGTGGTTTTCCAAAGAAACATCATTACTACCCCTCCTCAGCAAATCCTAGCCAAACATTTTCTTCTTCAAGTTTATTCTTAGATGGTATGGTCTAAGCCCGGTCATGATCCTAATGAAGCTTTTATGGACATGCTTCAAATATCAATGCCCTTCCTAAAATATGGCCCCCTAAAAGGAAGACAATATGCTCTTTGTGTTCTGGCCAGAGCAGAGCAAAACTATGACTTCCCTCATTTTGGAGACTCAAATGGATCTCATTGATCTGGACATTCCCTCCAGGGCTTCTGATGACAATATATCTCTCTGTTTTATTCTTCTTCCTGAATTATGATTTTAAAAAGGTCTTTGGACTGGATAATATCCATATACCTTTCCAGGAATCATAATCTAACCCAGAATGTCATTGATTCTTTTGAATGAAGTACCATACTGTTGACTCACATTGAAATTAAAGCTTACTTAAATCCCCGGATCTTTTTTATATAAATTGTTTTCTACCTGCATATCCCTTGTGAAGCTAATTATTTAAATCTCAATATGAAATTTCACATTTATTCCTGCTAGTATTTGTCTTGTTTAATTTAGCATATCATTCTAACACATGATATTTTTGTACCCTAACTATAATTCAATATGTTAGTTATCCTTCTTAGTGCTGAGTCATCTGCAAATATGATAAACATGCCTATTCAGTCATTTAATTTGTTTCTGACTCTTTGTGACCCCATTTGGGTTTTTCTTGGAAAGGTGCTGGAGAGCTTTGTCATTTTCTTTTCCAGTTCATTTTACAAGTGAGGAAACTGAGGCCAAGAGTCATATATCTAGGAAATATCTAAGGCCAGATTTGAATTCAGGAAGATAAGTCTTCCTCACTTCAGGCTTCAGACTTTATCTATTGTTCCACACATGTGTTTCCCCATGCCTTTTACTGACTTTAATCAGTGATTAAAATGTTGAATAATATTTAATCAAAGACAGATCCTGAGGTCACACTACTAAAAACGTCCCTCTAGGCCATTGATGGTGAACCTTTTAGAGCCTGAGTGCCCAAACTGCACCTTCATGTCACATGTGAGCTGCCCACTTACCCTCAACAGGGAAGGAAGTTTTCCCATTGGGCTGCTGGGCAAAGGGGCGGGTGATGTGAAAAAATGTCCTCAGGCATGGTGGAGAGGGGAAAGGGAGCAGCTCCCTCTAGTATACATGCCATAGATTCACCAACATGACTCTAAGCCAATGACAACTCATTAATGACTACTTTTTGGTCTAATTATTAACTGGTTTTGAATCCACCAAAATGTACTATCATCTAGCATGCATGTGTCTATTTTGTCCACAAAGACAGCATGAGGCACCATCAAATATTTTGCTGAAATTTAAACATACATATAAAAACTTCCCCTCATTTACTAGTCTTACAGCTCTGTAAAAAAATCAACTGCTTTTGATGAAGTTATATTGGTTTGATGATCACTGCTTCTTTTTCTGAATGTTCATAAACATAAACATAAACTTAAGAATCACTTTTAAAACTGCCCAGAATAGAATTCAAATATATTACACTATAGTCTGACTAAGTTTACCCACTTTTATTCCATCCTACTCCCCACCCTCTAAGAATTCACACCAAAAAAAGAAAAAAAAAGCTTTCATTTTTCTATTTAACTCAAAGTGTTATCGTAGAGATTACATTCAATTTGTCATAATAAACTTTCAGAACAGTAGAGATACTACTACTACTACATATGAACCAGAACAAAAGAGCCATACACATATAAAACAGTGTTTATACATATATATGTATATTTTATATAGGCACACATAGTTTATATTCATGCATATACACATATGCACATACATGTGTGTATGTATATGTACACACATATACACATATATGTATATATTCATAAATATTTTCCTTTAACAAGACCTCATTTTGGAGCAAGGACTCTTAGCCTGTAGTTCATGTGTAGATTTCAAGGGATTAGTGAATTTGAAGAGGAAAAAAGTGTATCTTTAGCTTCACTAATGTCCAAGTTAAATGCAGCATTTCCTTAAACTGTGAACGTAGGCAACAAACATTATTCCGAGTAGGAGTCTTTGCTAACAGCAGTCTCCTTAAGAAAGCCATGACTCAAAAAATAATAAAAATTCAAATATTGGAGATATGGCCTATACTTGAATGAATATGGTATTTCCAGATTAAGCTGAAGTGCCACTTCTTTGCACAAAGACCGTTCTGGTTCCCCTAGTTGTTAGTGCCTTCTCTTACAAGGTTATTCTCTCTCTATTTATTTATTTATTTTTTTGCCTGCAATGCTTGGCATAGTGTCTGGCACAAAGTAGGAAGGAAATAACATGCTTATTTATATGTGCTTTGTATATGCCTATATGTGTGTACATTGTCCTCCTTTGGAATATTGGTTTCTCTTTGTATTCCTGTTGCTTTACAGAAGGCATTTCATGCTTCATTTTTTTTTTTACTAATTGATATGAAAGTGATAAAGAATGAAAAGATCATTATATTGGAAGTCAGAGTTCCATGTTCAAATCTTGCTTGGTACTAAATAGCTAGGTCATCTCAGCAGGTCATTTCCCTCCTCCATTTCCTCACTTATACAATGAGGTTATGAAAATATGACAATAAGGGGAATTCTCCCTCTTTGAATCCTGTGATCATCGAATTCTATTTAAGTGCTAAAGGATCACTCAGAACAGGTAGACTTACACTAATTGTGTTAATGAAAAAATGCTGTGTAAAATCTGCAGCTGAGGACCCTAATCAACTTCCAAATGTACATTCAGTGCACCTGAAAAGGTAGGCCAATGTCATACCTGATAAAAAGCTTAATATCTGCTTAGCTCTGGTTCTGAGCTTCAATCCCAGGCATGTTAGTGTCATTGGATCTAGGACAAAGGCTGATTCCCAGTGTATATATAGCTAGTAAGTATCTGAGGTCAGATTTGAACTTGTGAAGATATCTTCCTGACCTCACTCTATCTGCTATTCCACACATGTGCTGTCCCCATACCTTTTACTACTTTTAATCAGCAATAAAAATGTTGAATAGGAGCAGGTCAAGGGCACACTACTAAAGACTTCCTTCTAGGAAAATGAGAACTCATTAATGACTACTTTGGGATTTAATCACCATCCTGTAATGGAAACAAGATTAGTCTATGATAACTGCAATGAAATCTATGCAGGACTGGATCCCATTCCAATATTGGATGTCATTCCCTATCTAGAAGACTATAATTCAAAGATTGATGACTGAGATATCTCTTACCAACTTCCCTTTACTAATGAAATGAGAAACAGCAGAAATAAGTTTTAAAAAAGAGAAGAATCAACAGTGGAAGCAAATTATAGACCAATTAGGGAGTTGCATCTGGAACATAAATGCCATTTGGGAAGTGAACTGATTTTTTAAAAAAAATCAATGCTCTAGGACTAGCATAACTAGTTTTTTTCCTCAGTGCTTTAATTTTTTTAAAGCAGTAATTTATTTGCATGCATTCCAATGTTATAAATATTAATTTAAATTACTTGGTTTGGAACCATGAATCTACATTAAATATTTACAGCTTAAAAACTATGTAAACCTCATATTGACTATGGTAATTTTAATAATAACTTTTGCATTTTCACAAGTTTTTCAGAATTGAAGAGTTATGTTAAAAATTTTTGAATCCAACTTTATATTCATCAAAAAGAATCTATTAAGAATCTGCTATGTGATGGGCAGTGGGGGAATATATACAAAGAATAAAACAATCCTCAATCATAAACAATTTGCATTCTAACAAATGAAATAGGGACATTTATAAGAACATATACAACAAATAGATAATAAATACAAAGTTAAATACAAGGTAGTCTTGGAAGGGGAGCACTAGCATTTGGGGAAATGTCAGGAAAATTTCATGTGGAAAGTAATACTTAAACTAAGTGTTAAAGGAAGACAGGGATTCTGTGAAGTACAGTTAAGGAGAACATGCATTCCAAGCTTGGATGTTGGTTGTTGCAAAGCACAGAGATAGAAAATGGTAAGTCATTTTTAAGGAAGAAATGGTCAGATGAGCTGAATTAGAGAGTGTGAGCAATCAATCAGGAAAGTGGATCCAAGATGGTGGAATGAGGTAGGAACTCTTCTGAGCTCTCCCAAATTCATTTAAAAACAACTGAAAATGTTTCAAAATTAATTCTGGAATGACAGAACTAACAAAAGATGGGATGAAACAATTTTCTAGTCCAAGACAACTTAAAAGTTTAGCAGGAAAAGTCTATGTCACTGGAGTAAGAAGAGAATGTTTTCCAGAGCAGGTAGTATCTAGGCAACCTAGGAGCAAGCTCCACCCCAGCAAGCTATCAATGAAGCTCCCACACCAATAGTCCAGGCCTACAAGCATCCAGGCACTCCACCTTCACAAATAGGTAGCCAGATATTCCCTAGCAGGCTCTCAGGCAGCCACGTCCCCATTGTCTTAGCACAAGAAGCTTGGGACAATGTCCCTTTCACCAGAGGTTAAAAGTCACAAAATAAGCTGGAAATGATGAAAATAATTTTTAAAAACTGAAAGTTTCTCTAATGACAGGAAAAAATTGAAATGCAAAAAGAACAGGATAACAATATTAAAATAGCTACCTATAAAGCCTCAAAGAAAGATATAAAATGGCAGGCCCAAAAATACCTCCTGGAGGAGCTCAGAAATGATTTTTAAAATCAAGTTAGAGAAGAATAAGAAAAAATGGGAAAGAAATGGAAGTTATGCAAGAGAATCATGAACAAGAGTCAACAGCTTAGTAAAGAGTATAAAAGTGGGAAATGATCTATAAATGTTTACTGATAAAAATTCTTAAAAATAGAATCACCCAAATGGAAAAGGAAGCACAGAAGTTCCTTGAAGAAAATAATTTGTTAAAAACTAGAATGGAAAGGTAGAAGCTAATGATGCTAGGAGACATCAAGAACAATAAAACAAAACCAAAAGAGTGAAAAAAAAAGAAAATGTGAACTATTTCATTGGGGAAAAACTGAAACAGAAAAACAGATTCAGGAAAAATAATTTTAAAATTATTATGTTATCTGAAAACCTTGGTAAAAAAAAGAGCTTGGATATCATATTACAAGAAATTATCTAGGAAAACATCCCTAATCTTCTAGAACAAGAGGGTAAAATAAAAATTGAAAGAATCTACCAACGGCCTCCAGAAAGAGTCCAAAATGAAAACTCCTAGGAATATTATAGCCAAATTCTCAACTTCCCAAATCAAGGAGATGGAAAAACAATAAGAAATAATTCAAATATTGTGAAGCCAAAGTCAGGATTACACAAGATTTTGTAGCTTCTCCACTAATGTGCCTGGGAGATTGGAATATGCTATTATGGAAGGAAAAGGATCTAGGATTATAACAAAGAACCATCTACCCAATGAATTTAATGTAACCTTTCAAGAGAAAAGAATGGGTAATTATGAAATTGTAGACTATTAAGTAAGATTGATAAAAAGCCTAAAGTTGAACAAAAACTTTTGATTTTTAAATACAAGAGTGAAGAGTAGCATAAAATGGTAATTAGATAAAAGAAAACACAAGGAATTTAATAAGTTTAAACTGTTTATATTACTACATGGGAAGAGAATATTTGTAATTCTTAAAAAGTTTATAACTTGTAGAGCAATTAGCAGGAGTATACATAGACAGAGATATGAAGGTAAGTTGATTATGAAGGGATGATTTAAAAAAATTTAATGGGCAAGAAAGAAGATCACACTAGAAGAGGTAAGGGATCTACCGAATGTGATAACTTATCTCATATAAAGATGCATAAAGAGTTATTATAGTGGAGAGGAAGATGGGGGTGTTTAGCAGAAAACATTTGACCTTACTCTCATCAGAATTGGATCAAAATAGAAATCTGTTTCATTCTATTGTTAATTAGAAGGGGAGGTTAAGAGAAAGGAGGAGATTGGTAAAAGGGAGGGCAAATTGGAGGGGGGATGTCAGAAGCAAAACATTTGTGAGGAGAGAAAAAATGAAAGAATAGAGAGATAGAGCCAGAGAGCCAGAGAGAAAGGAGAATAGAAAAAATAAGATGGAGGGAAATGAACAATAATCATAACTGTGAATTTGAATGGGATGAACTCACCCATAAAATGGAAAAGGATAGTAGAGTTGATTAAAAACTAGAATCCCATGATATGTCGCTTACAAGAAATACTTTTGAAGCAAAGAAACACACCCAAAGTAAAAGTAAGAGCTAGAGCAGAATCTATTATACTTCAGCTAAAGTTTTAAAAAGGCAAGCATAATAACCATTCTCAGAGAAAACAAAAGCAAAATCATGTTTAGTTAAAAGAAATTAGGAAGGAAACCACATCTTGATTAAAAAAAGTACTATTTAATAAATCCCTGTGGAAAAATAAATTGAAAATTAATTAGGAAGGAGATTTGTATAGCATACCAGGCATATTAGCATCTTGGAAGTATGATTGATGTATTGATATTGTATCTTATGTGTTCATATGCCAGACTCATGGTCATGTTACTTATTGATTATTGCATTCCTTGGTCTTCCATCCAAAGGACAAGAGAATTCCTGAGAAGGACATTATTGGCCACGGTGTCCTAACTCATGCCTTGTTAGACCACATTCCTTTCCAAGTCGCAAGTTGGACTAGTCTCCTCCTCTTTGATTTTGTGATTATCAATTCAACCAATGTTAATACCTATGCCATGTCATGTATTCATTACTCCCACTCCACATTCCTAAAATCTCCAATAAAAGTTTCGGGACACGTGAGCCTTCCTCTTGCTCCTTTCGCTCCTCTTGCACTCTTACTCCTTGCCTCTCTTGCTTTTTCTCCTGAGAAGCATCACTGGAGCTTGCTACACCCCTTGTGATTTAACTTGTCTCTGACTCTTTATTCCTTTGTTTCTCCCTCTATCTCTATTATCTATTCATCCATTTTCCTCCAGTCTCCATTCTCCTTCTCAGGTAACCACCCATGAGTAAATTGTATAGGAACTACAGGAAGCTCCTACAATTTGCATGCTGGAAGCTAAAATGAAAGAGTAAGGGATGCTAAGTGTACCTAAACCCTCAAAATACTTAAAAATTGGAAATAAAGTGCCTTAAAACAAGATAAAAAAGAGGGACATATCTCATTTAGTTGAGAGGGAAGAGTATCCTAGAATGATGAATAGTGAAGAAAGGCCGTCAGATTTGGCAATTAACACATTATTGGTAACCTCAGAAAGAGGAGTTTTAATTGAATAATGAAGATGGAAGCCAGATTGTAAAGGATTAAAGAGTAATAAGAAGAAAAAAAACATGGAGGCAGATGTAGCCAACTTTTTCCAGGAGTTTGAGGAAAAAAAGAAATTTGTTGGAAAATAGCTTGAAGGAATACATATATATATTCCCAACTGACTTTTAATGCATTAAAATCTCTCTGATATATATTCCTACCTGCTTTGTAATGTATTCAGGTCTCTCCGATATATATTATTATACATTATATTATATATCTTTATTATATTCTGGGAATGGTTGTGGATAAGAGAGCAAATGTGAAAAATTGAGGTTGCAATTTAATAAGAAGTCAAAGGGAATGTGATCAAGGGCACATGTAGATGGGTAGGCTTTGGCAAGGACTCTCCATAAAGGAGGAAAGATTGGGAACTAATGCCAAAGGATATAGAAATGGTCTCAAATTTTCTTCTAGAGAATTAGGCAAGACTTTCAACTGAGAGAAACAATGGAGAAGGAGGAATGTGGGAGGCTTATGGAGAAACAGAAGGTTTATGTGGGGATGGATACAGGGAATCAATTAAGAGAGGAATAAAAAGATTTCTCTCAATATCTGAATAAGAAAGTGGAACATTGATTTACATTCATGTTACCTACATTAAACAACATAGGTAGAAGGAAAGAAATAAATGGTAGGAGACTGCTAGAAATAGGTTGTATAGATGTAGTAGTTGGCAGCAGCTGAATAATAATGTTCAAAGTATCCTAGTAAGGACTAAGGATGTAGATCCTTAATCACTTTCACATTCTCCTTCTGGGTTGGGATGGGAAGAAAAATGAATTTACTGGCAAAATATCTGGGTTTAGGTTAGCTCTGAGATGATTCCTCTTCCTCTGTTGTGGTGTGTCTAGAGGAAGGGAAGGAAGTGTGGCAGAGCATACTAGGCAGAGTCTGGGTCTGGGACAGCCTTAAAATATTAGACTTTAATTACATTTAGAATAGATAAGATTTGTATAAGTAGAAGGGAAAGGAATGGGTTTTACAAGATGTTGAAGGGCTGAGGAGAGGAGAATAAAAATAAAAAGATCTCACATTTATATAGTGTTTGAAAGTTTGCAGTGTTTTATCTTTTCTCCAGGCAGCTAAGCAATCATTGTAGGAAAGGACCCCTTTACCTTAATAATAGCTGACATTTAAATAGTTCTTTAAATATATTATCTCACTCAGTCCAAATACCAATCTTCTGAAGTATGTATCACAAGTATTATTTTTCCCATTTTATGAGGAGAAACAGGGTCAAAGAGGTAAAGGATTTGCCTATGGACTAACTACGTCAGAATCTAACTTAAAATTCAGGTCACTCCTTATGATAGGTCCATCATTCTGTCACAGATGAATTACAATATAATGGTTACTTGATAAATAAAATTTCTCTTGTAAAAAAGGGCTCCTCTGCTCTTTCCTGGGTCTTTCTCTAGGGTTTTTGGGGGCTATATCTGTCAATGATTACCAACAGAGTCATTCTTAAAAGGGAACAACAAACTTGAGCAATGGAAAACCTTATATCTTGTAGTGTTGGAAGGCCAGTTTTAAGAACAAATACAGGAGGATAAGGAGTCTGCTGGATACTGGGCTAAAATATAATTTAACTTCTGACAGCTCCATTCCTCTTCTATCATTATCAGTTTATTAGATAACCTATGTGATACTTCCTGACCTAGATGTTCATCAATGTACTGATTAAGATGGCTCTTGGATGTTGCTTTAAATTCCATTTCACATCCATGAAAATGTGAGTCTTGGAGTGTGATAATTGAACTATTCCTACATAACCCACTGGAAAGATTTTAACCAATACTGATCATACTGGGAGTTAGAATATGTGTATTAGAATGAGTGTTGGATCTAGAATCTAAAGAATGTAGATTGGAATCCCAGTCCTACTATTTACTAGTTGAGTGATCTTGAAGGAAGCTCTGCTCTGAACTCAACTTTCTCCCTCTGTACAATAATCAGGGGTGGGGTGGGGGAAGGAATGTAATAGATGATCTTTAGCTTCCCTTCTTATCTAAATACTATGTTTTTTTCTCATTATAAACCGGTAGAATCTAAGAAAAAGTTAGCTTCTTGTTATAGCGCTTTTGTTGGGCATGCAAACTCCTACAAGAGTTGCCAAAATATTGGGTATGAAGTCAGTTAAATAAACCCCATCTAGCTACCTTAAAATTTTTTATTTAATTAATTTAGAATATTTTCCCATGGTTACATGATTCGTGTTCTTTCCCTCCCGTCCACCCACTCTTCTCCATAGCCGATGTGTAATTCCACTGGGATTGATCAAGACCTATTTCCATATTATTGATATTTGCTCTAGGGTATTTATTTAGAGTCTACATCCCCAATCGTATCCCCTTCGAACCATGTGATCAAGCAGTTGGTTTTTTTCTGTGTTTCTCCTCCCATAGATCTTTCTCTGAATTTGGATAGCATTCTTTCTTAAAAGTCTCTTAGAATTGTCCTGGATCATTGCAATTATGCTAGTAGAGAAGTCCATTACTTTTGATTGTACCACAATGTATGAGTCTCTGTGTACAATGTTCTCCTGGTTCTGCTCCTCTCACTCTACATCAAATCCTGGAGGTCATTCCAGTTCACATGGAATTCCTCCAGTTCATTATTCCTTTGAGCACAATAGTATTCCATCACCAACAAATACCACAATTTGTCCAGCCATTCCCCAACTGAAGGGCATCCCCCCCCCGTTTTCCAATTCTTTTTTTCCACCACAAAGAGCATAGCTATGAATATTCTTTTTTTTAATATATTTTATTTGATCATTTCCAAGCATTATTCGTTAAAGACATAGATCATTTTCTTTTCCTCCCCCACCCCCACCCCCCATAGCCGACGCGTAAGTCCACTGGGCATTAGATATTTTCTTGATTTGAACCCATTGCTTTGTTGATAGTATTTGCATTAGAGTGTTCATTTAGAGTCTATCCTCTGTCATGTCCCCTCAACCTCTGTATTCAGGCAGTTGCTTTTTCTTGGTGTTTCCACTCCCATAGTTTATCCTTTGCTTATGAATGGTGTTTTTTTCTCCTGGATCCCTGCAAGTTGTTCAGGGACATTACACCGCCACTAATGGAGAAGTCCATTACGTTCGATTATACCACAGTGTATTAGTCTCTGTGTACAATGTTCTCCTGGTTCTGCTCCTCTCGCTCTGCATCACTTCCTGGAGGTTGTTCCAGTCTCCATGGAACTTCTCCACTTTATTATTCCTTTTAGCACAATAGTACTCCATCACCAACATATACCACAGTTTGTTCAGCCATTCCCCAATTGATGGGCATCCCCTCGTTTTCCAGTTTTGGGCCACCACAAAGAGCGCAGCTATGAATATTTTTGTACAAGTCTTTGTGTCCATTATCTCTTTGGGGTACAGACCCAGCAGTGCTATGGCTGGGTCAAAGGGTAGATATTCTTTTAGCACCCTTTGGGCATAGTTCTAAATTGCCCTCCAGAATGGTTGGATCAGTTCACAGCTCCACCAGCAATGAATTAATGTCCCTATTTTGCCACATCCCCTCCAGCATTCATTACTTTCCTTTGCTGTTATGTTAGCCAATCTGCTAGGTGTGAGGTGATACCTCAGAGTTGTTTTGATTTGCATCTCTCTGATTATAAGAGATGTAGAACACTTCTTCATGTGCTTGTTAATAGTTTTGATTTCTTTATCTGAGAACTGCCTATCCATTTCCCTTGCCCATTTATCAATTGGAGAATGGCTTGATTTTTTGTACAATTGATTTAGCTCATTATAAATATGAGTAATTAAACCTTTGTCAGAGGTTTCTATGAAGATTTTTTCCCAATTTGTTGTTTCCCTTCTGATTTTAGTTATATTGGTTTTGTTTGTACAAAAGCTTTTTAGTTTGATGTAGTCAAAATTATTTATTTTACATTTTGTGATTCTTTCTATATCTTGCTTGGTTTTAAAGCCTTTCCCCTCCCAAAGGTCTGACATGTATACTATTCTGTGTTTACCCAATTTACTTATGGTTTCCTTCTTTATGTTTAAGTCACTCACCCATTTTGAATTTATCTTGGTGTAGGGTGTGAGGTGTTGATCTATTCCTAGTCTCTCCCACACTGTCTTCCAATTTTCCCAGCAGTTTTTATCGAATAGTGGATTTTTGTCCCAAAAGCTGGGATCTTTGGGTTTATCGTATACTGTCTTGCTGAGGTCACTTTCCCCCAGTCTATTCCACTGATCTTCCTTTCTGTTTCTTAGCCAGTACCAAATTGTCTTGATGACTGCTGCTTTGTAATATAGTTTTAGGTCAGGGACTGCAAGGCCCCCATCATATGTGTTTTTTTCATTATTTCCCTGGATATCCTTGATCTTTTGTTCTTCCAAATGAACTTTGTTATGGTTTTTTCTAAATCAGTGAAGAAGTATTTTGGTAGTTCAATGGGTATGGCACTAAATAGATAAATAAGTTTGGGTAGGATGGTCATTTTTATTATATTGGCTCGTCCTATCCATGAGCAGTTAATGTTTTTCCATTTGTTCAAGTCTAGTTTTAGTTGTGTGGCGAGTGTTTTGTAGTTGTGTTCATATAGTTCCTGTGTTTGTCTTGGGAGGTAGATTCCTAGGTATTTTATTTTGTCTAAGGTGATTTTGAATGGGATTTCTCTTTCTAGTTCTTGCTGCTGAGCTGTGTTGGAGATATAGAAAAGCTGATGATTTATGTGGGTTTATTTTGTATCCTGCAACTTTGCTAAAGTTGTTGATTATTTCAATTAGCTTTTTGGTTGAATCTCTAGGATTCTTTAAGTAGACCATCATGTCATCCGCAAAGAGTGATAACTTGGTCTCCTCCTTGCCTATTTTGATGCCTTCAATTCCTTTATCTTCTCTAATTGCTACTGCTAGTGTTTCTAGTACAATGTCAAATAGTAGAGGTGATAATGGGCATCCTTGTTTCACTCCTGATCTTATTGGGAATGCATCTAGTTTATCCCCATTGCAGATGATATTAGCTGTTGGTTTTAGATATATACTGTTTATTATTTTTAGGAATGACCCTTCTATTCCTATGCTTTCTAGTGTTTTTAATAGGAATGGGTGTTGTATTTTATCAAAGGCTTTTTCTGCATCTATTGAAATAATCATGTGATTCTTGCTAGTTTGCTTGTTGATGTGGTCAATTATGTGGATGGTTTTCCTAATGTTGAACCAGCCCTGCATCCCTGGTATAAATCCTACTTGATCATGGTGAATGATCCTTCTGATCACTTGCTGGAGTCTTTTTGCTAGTATCCTATTTAAGATTTTTGCATCTATATTCATTAGGGAGATTGGCCTATAGTTTTCTTTCTCTGTTTTTGACTTGCCTGGTTTTGGAATCAGTACCATGTTTGTGTCGTAAAAGGAGTTTGGTAGAACTCCCTCTTTGCTTATTATGTCAAATAGTTTGTATAGTATTGGGATTAACTGTTCTCTGAATGTTTGATAGAATTCACAGGTGAATCCATCAGGCCCTGGGGACTTTTTCTTAGGAAGTTCTTTGATGGCTTGTTGGATTTCAATTTCTGATATGGGATTATTTAGGAATTCTATTTCCTCTTCTGTTAGTCTAGGCAGTTTGTATTTTTGTATATATTCATCCATTTCTCCTAAATTGGTGTATTTATTGCCATATAATTGGGCAAAGTAATTTCTAATGATTGCCTTAATTTCTTCCTCATTGGAGGTGCTGTCCCCCTTTTCATCTTTAATGCTGTGAATTTGCTTTTCTTCCTTCCTTTTTTTAACTAGATTGACCAGTACCTTGTCTATTTTGTTTGTTTTTTCAAAGTACCAGCTTCTTGTCTCATTTATTAAATCAATAGTTCTATCACTTTCGATTTTATTAATTTCTCCCTTAATTTTTAGGATTTCTAATTTGGTTTTCTGCTGGGGGTTTTTAATTTGATCGCTTTCCAGTTTTTTCATTTGCATTTCCAATTGATTGATCTCTGCTCTCCCTTGTTTGTTAATATAAGCATTCAGGGATATGAATTTACCTCTGATTACCGCTTTGGCTGCATCCCAAAAGGTTTGAAAGGATGTTTCGCCATTGTCATTTTCCTCGATGAAATTATTAATTGTTTCTATGATTTCTTCTTTAACTAAACGGTTTTGGAGTATCATATTGTTTAATTTCCAATTGGTTTTAGATTTGGTTTTCCATGTACCATTACTAATCATTATTTTTATTGCCTTGTGATCTGAGAAGGCTGCATTCATTATTTCTGCTTTTCTGCATTTGTGTGCTATGTTTCTGTGACCTAATGTATGGTCAATTTTTGTGAATGTGCCATGTGGTGCTGAGAAGAAGGTGTATTCCTTTTTATCCCTATTTATTTTTCTCCATATGTCTATTAATTCTAATTTTTCTAAGATTTCATTCACTTCTTTTACCTCTTTCTTATTTATTTTTTGATTTGATTTGTCTAAATTTGATAATGGTTGGTTTAAGTCTCCCACTAGTATGGTTTTATTGTCTATTTCTTCCTTCAATTCTCCTAGTTTCTCCATTAGAAATTTGGGTGCTATATTATTTGGTGCATACATGTTGATTAATGATATTTCCTCATTGTCTAGAGTCCCTTTTAACAAAATATAATTACCTTCCCTATCCCTTTTGATCAGGTCTATTTTTGCATTGGCTTTATCAGATATCATGATTACCACTCCTGCCTTCTTTCTATCAGTTGAGGCCCAGAAGGTCTTACTCCATCCTTTAATTCTGACCTTGTGGGTGTCAACCCGCCTCATGTGTGTTTCTTGAAGACAACATATGGTAGGGTTTTGGATTCTAATCCATTCTGCTATTCGTCTACGTTTTATGGGTGAGTTCATCCCATTCACGTTCAAAGTTATGATTGTCATTTGTGGACTCCCTGGCATTTTGATTGCCTTCCCTAATTCTAACCTTTTCTTCTTCGGCTCTACCTTTTAGTCCAGTGATTTACTTTGAAACAGTCCCCCTTGTCCCCTCCCTTGATGTTTCCCTTTTTAGTCCCTCCCTTTTTGTTCCCTCCCCCTCCCCCCTCTCTTTCCCTCCCTTTTTGTTCTCCCTCTCCCCCTCCCCCCCTTGGTTTTCCCTTCTCCTTACCCTTGTTGGGTAAGATAGAATTCAAGATCCCAATGGATCTGGATGTTTTTCCCTCTCAGAGCTGATTTCCCTGAGATTGAGGTTTAAGTAACCCCCCCCCTCTCTTCCTCTCCTTCTTATAGGAGTTTTCTTCCCCTCCCCTTCCCATGTGAATCTTTGTGTGAGAATGATTATTCTATTTGGTCTTTCTTTACCCCCTATTTATACATTACATTTTCCCCACATGTTAGTATACATAGGTTGATATAAATGTAGTCCTTATAGAAGAGAGTTTGAGTAAAAGAAGAAGATAACATTTTCCCCTTTCCTTAATATTTACCTTTTCAGGTATTCCTTGCTCTTTGATTTTCGGTATCAAACTTTCCACAGAGCTCTGGTCTTTTCTTTGCAAAAAGTTGGAAGTCTTCTATTTTGTTGAATGCCCATACTTTCCCTTGGAAGTATATAGTCAGTTTTACTGGGTAGCTGATTCTTGGTTGGAGACCCAGCTCTCTTGCCTTTCTGAAGATCATGTTCCATGCCTTACGATCATTCAGAGTAGAACTTGCAAGGTCTTGGGTGACCCTGATTGGCATTCCTTTATATCTAAATTGTCTTTTTCTGGCTTCCTGTAGGATTTTTTCTTTTGTTTGATAGCTTTGGAATTTGGCAATTACATTCCTGGGAGTTGTCTTTTGGGGGTTTAGTGTAGAAGGTGTTCTGTGAGCTCTGTCAGTGGCTGTATTGCCCCCTTGTTCTAGAATCTCTGGGCAATTTTCTTTGATTATATCTTGTATCACCATGTCCAGTTTGGTGTTTATTTCTGGCTTTTCTGGGAGTCCAATTATTCTTAAATTATCCCTTCTCCCCCTATTTTCCAGATCTATCACCTTGTCGGTGAGATATTTTATGTTCTCTTCTAATTTCTTGGTATTTTGGCTTTGCTTTATTAATTCTTGCTCTTTTACACGATCGTTGTCTTCCAGCTGCTTGATTCTGGCCTTTAAAGCCTGGTTTTCTTTTACAGTTTGGTCAAACTGGTTTTGTAGATGCTTGAATTTCTTTTGCATTATTTCCAACTTTTCCTCCCAGAAGGCTTCCATCTTTTTGGTCATTTCTGATTCAAATTCTTCATAGGTTTGTGGAGAGTTTCCATTTCCTTTGGAAGGTTTTGGAGCATTTTCTTTTATATTATCTTCTGTCTGCTCTGTATTTTGTATTTTGGCTCCATAGAATGTGTCCAAAGTCGCCCCTTTCTTCTTATTTTTCTTGGTATTTGGGGGCTTCTGTGGTTCTGTGGAGTTTGCCATTTCTGAATGTGGAGGATTAGTTTTTCTTGTCTCTGTCTGGTGCTCAGAGGCTTTAGTCCTGGGCAGATGGTTCTATGAGCTTTCCCTGGGTTAAACTGAATATGCTTCACTGGAACTGGAATGGAAGGGTCGGACCACGAGGCCACACTCCCCCCCCCCCCCCCCCCCCCCCCCCCCCCCCCCGCTCACTTTCCGGAAGTTGCCTTCAGAATCCCTGGCCGTGAGGCTGTTTCGTAGGCCTGCGGGGGGATGGGCTGCAGCTAGCCCAAGCTCCGAGGGCAAGGACTTTCACTGAGACTTGGATAGCAGGATCCAGCCCGTGAGGCTGTCTTGCCCGCCCTGAGGGTTGCTGTTGTTTCGACCAGCTCTCTGCAGCGGAAGCCCCAGGCAGTAACTTTCACCGGGACTGTAGAAGGCCCTGAGGGTTCTGCTCTCTGAGCCCGGCCAGGCTGCGGCTTCCGGGAGCCTTGGACTCTGCGCTCCTACCCCTGAGGTCCGAGGGATCTCGGGTTCTGGCTTTTAAGGGGAGCCGTACCTTTTGAACCGGGTCCAGGTCCAGGAGGAGGGTTCCCAGGGTCTGTGCTGTTGATCGTTTTGAATTTCGGCGCCTTAGGAGCTTATCGTTTGAGATCGGTCGGGAAGGGTTTTCAGGAGATCTGAGCTTTAGCTTTCTCTAAGCCGCCATCTTAACCGGAACTCAGCTATGAATATTCTTGTACAAGTCTTTTTCCTTACTATTTCCTTGAGGTACAAACCCAGCAGTGCTATGGTTGGATCAAAGGGCAGACAGTCTTTTATCGCCTTTTGGGCATAGTTCCAAATTGCCATCCAAAATGTTTTCACAACTCTATCAACAATGCATTAATGTCCCTATTCTGCCACATCCCCTCCAACATTTATTACTTTCCTTTGCTGTCATGTTAGCCAATCTGCCTAGCTACCTTTTGGACAGTACTTTAAGGTGCTATATTATGCCATTTCATCCTCACAATGGTACTTTAAAGTGGAAGCTATTCTTATTCTCCTTTTACAGATGAGAAACAAGTGGAGAAATTTTAAGTAAATGATGTTGTGGGAAAAAACACAATAAGTTTTTGTTGTTAATGTGAGGAGTAGGCATTGCTCTAGAGCATTTCATTTATTTTTTCTAGTAGGAGTCCTGGATTTTGTAAAGAAGTTGTTTTTTAATTTTCCTTGGTTATTTCCATAACTCATGCTTCCCAATATCCCAGGTTGCAAAGGACCTTTAAAAGGCCATTTCTATATTTCTAAGAAGGACTCTGCCTAATCTAGTCCAGATAGGTGAGATTCTAGACTGGTTTTAAAGAAATTATGGGAGAGGCAACTGCAAAGACATTCATGATCACAAAGTTCTTTTCTGAACAAATTTAATTTAATTCAAATGATCATCAGCTTAATAGTTGAAAAATTCTTCTTAGTGTCTAAAAGAGCAAATGGTAAGTAATAAGAACCAGTCTTGAAACCAGGAAGACTTGGGGTTCAATCTTAGTCATGACATATTTGTAGTGTGATCCTGGACAAGTCACAAAGTTTCTCAGTGTTCTAGGTAACACTAAGACTATAAGTTACAGGAAAAGTGTTAACCTGCTTTGGTAGAGAAATTCCTCACTCAGGAATAACTTATATCAATGAAATAAAAGCTTCAGTCTATATCCCAATCCCTATCATAAGATTCCAGTATTATGTCACAGTTTACTGGCCATTTGGTACTACTTATATCACATTGTTGGTTTAAACTAAGCATGTATTGTATAAAGCATCGTTATTAAGATTTCAGTAGCACTGGATAGCCACTGAGGTCCCTTCTAATGCAAAATTCTATTATTCTACAAGTTTTTCATATATATATATATATTATATGCAGAAACATATGTACACAAACCCCTCACAATTATCAAATTCCTAATTATTCATGCCTCTACCATCTTCAACTTATGAAGCTGATTTGTGAAATCAAGTGAAAAATCTTTGCATTACATCTAATCTTAGATGAAGTTCAATCTTTTAGTCTGTCTAAGCCATTTTTGATACTCATTTATCTAATGTGCCAACTAAACCTTCCAGCTTTGAGCTATCTGAAAATTTGATAAAGACTTCTCATCTATACCTTTATCTAAGTCATAGGTTCATAGGATTATAGATTTAGACCTAGAAAGAGCTTTAGAGCCTATCTTTTCCATGTCTCTATTTTACAGATGAGTAAATAAAGCCAAGAAATGTTAAATTGTTCAGGGTCGCTATATATCTGAGTATGGTTGTTATCTGAGGAGGTAGTTGAATCAGTTTGTTTTTCTGACTTCAAATCCAGTACTGCTGCAAATTTGTCTTCAAATTTGAGATATCTAACTTAAAAAGCCCCAAAGGCTATTTATAATGTGAAATGAGAGTTCAAAAGAGAGGGAGAAGGACATAATACTATAGTAAGAGGAAAGACTCAAACCCATTTTCTAATTCATCCACTTCAGCAATTCCATGGGCTCAAATATTAGCTTTTTCCATTGGTGGAAAGCAAAATAATTCAAATTACTTCTTTACAGGAAAGCTCTTCAAATTATCTTGTCTACAATAATCATATTGTCCTCAAGTATTTTCCCCTTATCTAATCTCATTTCCAGTAGTAACATAATCACTTTGCTTTGAGTATCAATCTTTGTATCATTAATTCTACTTGTCAATGCTTAAAAGCTAATGTTTTGCTATATCAGAACCTTTCCAATCTCTCTACCCTGCCCAAGTTTCCAGACTTGGCTGCTCTGAAAGACTGAGATCGCCACAAGGCTTACTTCTATACATACCATAAAAATGATGTTTTTACATCTGCTAAAGTATGTTTTGTGGGGTATAACAAGACCTACAGCATAATAAAACCGTGCCTTGCTTTTCTTTGACTCAAAAAGTATCAGAAAAATAGTTAGCAAGCATTGCAAGCTAAATCTCAGTAGTTATGCTATGAAATGCTAGAATAACTTCTCTAATTATCGCCTAAGCATTTAAGTTTTCTGACCTTTGCTCTAAAAAATAATGTCTACAAGTATCTGTCCAGGAGGAAGGAATGGAAAGATGTCCTTTTGCTTATTTACAAGATCTTGCCTTCTGACTAAGTTAATTTGATTGGAGAATGTTGATTGAAAAGTTAATAGGAAGTGAAAAAGTCATGGGAGTTTAGATGAATCTTACCATTATACTGATTGCTGAGTAAAAAGCAAAATAATTTGAACTTGTTTGAAAAGGAAATCAGAATTAATGAACATTACAAAGTATAAAATTACATGCAGTTTTACTACTTTCAAGTATAATTAAAACTAGTTTGGTGAAATTTTAACAAGTGAATAAATAAATTAGCTATAATTAACAATCCCAGTCTTTATATGTTTGAGTACTAACTAAACCTTCAAAAATGTTTTCTCAATGAAGCTGTATTTCTTTCTATTACAATTTTTACAATCTTATTTGTTAAGTTCTATCTCCAATCTTAGTTGTTTCTATCAGTGTGCTTAATAGTTATTCTACTCAGAAATAGGGGTGTATGGGGTGCTCAGGGAGGGGTAATATCTTTGGTATGGAGGGCTTGTTGTGCCCTTCTAGGGCAGCTCTCCAGCCACTGACCCTCACCTGACACCCAGCTCTCACTTGTGGCTCCTAGTAGCTGCTGGCATAAGGCAGCAGCCACACCCCGGGCAACAGCTTCGACAGGCCGGCTAAACCTTGGGAGAGTAGCCATCGGGTCGACGTCGACCCCTGGTGAACCAGGGCTTTGCTCACCCAGCATGTGAAGACTGCTTCGGCGGAACAGGTGGAAGAAACCAACAAGAAGTTTCAACGGCTGAGATGGTGATGCAGCAAAGCACTGTGGAGTGCTTAGGGAGTGTTGGAGCACAAAAGACAACATGGCCATCCAATGCAGCTGAGGAAGTCTCCAGGTGTAACAACATTTCGTGCCAATGGACCCAGGCTTCCAACGCCGAGAGAGTGGGATTGTCTCTGTGCATCGACTTTTCCACTTCAATCTTCATGCACAGGTGTCTTTGTGCACAAAAATGCACAAAGACAATCATCATCCTCGGTTCGAGAGACAACCAACAACACTCAGAGATCAAAGTAAATTTCACTTTTCTTAAATTCTGAAATAGAAGAATCAATGTAATTTGTGTCTTTTCTCACTTTAATATGCCCATGAATATTTGAAAAGTGCATATATGATCACTGGTCTAAAAGGTCTAATTTTCAGAACACAGATTTGAATAGCACCAGAGCAAGAATAAATCTCTGAAAAATTCTAGTGAAAACCTCATTCCAAGTTGACACTGAACAATTAATGACTATTTTTTTACTCCTTTCCTCTAACCCACATAGCTCCAACTTTCCCACATGAATAATGTGAGAAAAAAATGGCAAATATCCCTTTTGCTAAAATCTAGGCAAACTATGTCTAATAATTGTCCGATCAACCAATTTGCTAATCCTGCCAGAAAAGGAAATAGTTAGTCTGCCCTGACCTGTTTTGCATGAAGCTATTCTGGCCCTTTATGATCATTTCCTTTTCCAAATGTGTACTAACCATCCCTTTAATAATCAGGTCTAGAATTTTGCTCTGAATCAAATCATTGGCTTCTAGTTTTCACACTGTTCACTTCCTTTTTTTTAAGAAATATGGCATTTTACCCTTCTTAATTCTGTAATAGCTCTTCCATTCTCCATATCTTTTATGTTACTGACTGACTGTCAAATCACATTCATCAGTTCTTTCAGTACCCTAATCAAGTCCACAAGCATATATTAAGTTTGTGCCCTATAGCAGGCACTGTAGTAAGGATTACTGCTCCAAAGAAAGGCAAAAATTTAATTTAATTTAATTTAATGTAACTTTAAAATCAGTTCCTGTTCTGAAGAAGCTCATAGTCTAATGGAGGAGAAAATATGCAAACAACTATGTTTAAACAACTTATAGAGAGGCTAAATTCGAAATATTCTCAAAAGAAAGACATTAATATTAAGGAAGAATGGGAAAGGCTTCTTGAATAAGATGGTGTTTTCCTGAAGACTTCAAGGAAACTAGAGAAGCCAAGAAGTAGAAATGAAGATGGAGACTATTCTAGACCTGGAAGATAACCTGTGAAAATGCCTAGAGTTTGGTGATAGAGAATCTCACATGAGGAACAACAAGATCATGGAGGTGTCACTGAATTATAAAGTTATATAGATGGGAATAAAGCATAAGAAGACTGGAAAAGTAGGAAATATACAAGTAATAAATCTAGGATATAGGCCATCTGGGCTACATGATCCAAAATGAGAATCAATCCTTATTAGTTATTTTTACTCTTTAATTTACTGTCCAAAGATCATTCTCCTGCACAGAGAAAATAATAATTAATCACTTCTGCCTTCACTTTCTTCTCAGTTATTATCATCCTCTCCACCTTAGGCAGCCCATATATGTCTATACACATGGCATTAATCTCTCTGTGTGTCTGTATATATAGATATATACATGCATGTATATATGCATACATATACACTTCCATTAAGATAAATAACATAAAGAATAGCTATATAATGAGGGAAGAAAAGAAGTTGAGAACATTATGGAACCATGAATTAAAAATATAAGAATTCCTGACTGGGAACAAATTACCTGATAAGAATGTATTTGCCTAGTTTCAGATAAATGTAATCAAAACAACAGTAAACTAAAAAGCATCAGGGGAGTAGAAAATTAGACACATATAGTCACGTACATTCATGTGTAGATGTATAAATGTGAATTCATATATATGCATTTTTATCCCTTCCCCATTCTTTTCTCAATGAAAGCCCCTTTTATTACAATTACAAGAAACTAGGAAAATACATTCTCATCAGGCAATATGTTTCTACTGAGTGTTAAATTTTATTGTGGTTGGACTTTGAATATATTATTAATTAAGTGGTTGCCAGGGATTTAATTTCTAAATCCCAAAATGAATTACTAAAGTAAATGGAATTTGTGGTAGTTTATTTACAATATTTACAATAGAAGGAAGATATTAAGGAATAAGAGAGAGAGGAAAAAAAAAACAAACTCTAGCTTTTTCTGATATCAGTTAGAATTTCTAAGCCCCAGTCAGGGGAAGAGAGTCTCAAAACGATGGGCCTTTCCTGGAGGCTTTATGCCTCCAGAAAGGTGGGGTCACTAAATCAGCTTTTCACTCACCAATGGTTGACAGTCTAAAAGAAGTCTGGGCATCTGTATTCTGGTCACTCCTCAATGGTCTGTCTTCCAGTCGCTCCTCCAAGTCAGTACCGGAATGAATGCTCCCCTTCTGCCTTTTGGTCCTCTTTTTAAAGATCTTTTTTTCTTGTGTCACCTCCCCTAAATTTCACGTATACCAATCACAGCAGACGCTTTTCTCCAGGACTGCCCATTCTTTAGTTCTCAATTTCTCTGGTTAGATTATATCTTTTTGTTATTTTTGTTATTTTGTTAACACCTCTTTTGTTAAGCTCACCTTTTGTAATTACTTAACGCCTTTTTATAGTTAAAATCTAGAAATAGATTGTAGCTTACAATTCTAGCTTCACTACAATCAGGAGATTACAATTTTATCTTCCCAATAAAGAAAGAGCTAAGTATCTTCATTGTTATAGTCAGGAGATAGCTAAGTTCAATCTTCACATGAGAAGCATTGTCATTCCTATATTTTAAGCCATGGTCCCCAAATTCAAATCCCATTTTTGGATACCATCTTCTTAGTCAACTTTTTACTTTCCATGTCTCATGGGATAAAAAGATTGCAAGCTAATAATGGCCTCAGACATTCGTTAGGTCAGAGTTCTAATTTTATAGATTAGGAAATTAAGACCCAGAGATGATAAGTGACCTATGGCCTCATAATTAATGAGCTGAAGATTTACAATTTGAGCCTACACTCCCTAGGCTCCATTTCTATTGTTGTTGGTTGTCTCTCGAACCGAGGATGACGATTGTCTTTGTGCGTTTTTGTGCACAAAGGCACCTGTGCATGAAGATTTAAGTGGAAAAGTCGATGCACAGAGACAGTCCCACTCTCTCGGCGTTGGAAACCTGGGTCCATTGGCACGAAATGTTGTTACACCTGGAGACTTCCTCAGCTGCATTGGATGGCCATGTTGTCTTTTGTGCTCCAACACTCCCTAAGCACTCCACAGTGCCTTGATGCCTCGCCATCTCAGCCGTTTAACCTTCTTGTTGGTTTCTTCCACCTGTTCCGCCAAAGCAGTCTTCACATGCTGGGTGAGCAAAGCCCTGGTTCACCAGGGGTCGACGTCGACCCGATGGCTACCCTCACAAGGTTTAGCCGGCCTGTCGAAGCTGTTGCCCGGGGTGTGGCCGCTGCCTTATGCCAGCAGCTACTAGGAGCCACAAGTGAGAGCTAGGTGTCAGGTGAGGGTCAGTGGCTGGAGAGCTGCCCTAGAAGGGCACGACAAGCCCTCCATACCAGAGATATTACCCCTCCCTGAGCACCCCATACACCCCCCATTTTTATTACTCTTTACCTAAACAACCATTTTATCATAATTAGTCTCCACTTTCTCTGGAGGTCTTCTCAATGTGGTCTACCATTGCAGAAAAAGTGTAATTTTTTCATAGATTTGAACACATTCCTTGACTTTTACTATTTGTTACTCACTTTGTACAATATATGTGTTTCTACAAACTTACAAAGAAGTTCTTAACCTTTGTGGTGTTGTGGACCTCTTGGGAGTCTGATGAAGTGTAAATATCCTTTCTCATAAAAAAAGTTTTTAAATGCACAAAATAAAATTAATCAATCTATCAATAAACATTTATAATAAACATTTACTATATACCAGACAATGTACTAAGCCATGAATTACAAAATAAACCAATTACATTGAAATACTTTTATCAAAATATAAAGAAGACAATAGTTATGTAATAAAGAGATAATCTGTGTCTGAATATATTTCTAGTTACAAGAGATAATCTGTTGAAGCTATTTCTGGTTGTGGTAAATGGATACTCTGGCAGTCTAGAGAGATACTAGGGGAAACCTCAGGAAGCCTATTTGAAATGGAGATAGAGATATGTCTTCAGAGATAGAGAGAGATATGGAGAGATGCTGCTAGAGGGGTTACTCTGGGGTTGCCCATTGATCACTTCTGATGACTAATGGATCAATATTTTTCCTAACCTCCTCCTCCCTTGATATCACCCTTCACCTCCCAGTTTCACCCATGCCCTTATGTCTCCCTTCCCCTCCCCCAGTCTTAGTCAGCCACCTTCTAAGTAACTCAGAGGAACTATGAGATTTCAGAGAAATATTCTTCACTCTTCCTTTCTCAAGAAAGGGGGTTTATTGGGAACAACAGGATGGGGATTGTGGTGAGAGGGATGAGGTTTGTCCCTAAACCACAAGGAAGGGTTATGAAGGTTTTGGGAAATGTCAGTCCTATCACAACTGTGACTCAGAAACAGTCAGAGAGATGGAGGACAACTGTTAAATCTTCTTTCTTCTTCCAATTACACAAAACCGCCAACAAAAGTTAATTTTTCTCAGATTAATTCCAGAAGTCCCCCCCCCCTCCAAGGGTCCTTCAGCCTGGGACAGAAGCTAACAGGGATCAGTTCTCAGCTTCTTCCCCCTTCAGCCAGAAGCCAAGGAAGTCTTTCCCCTGGTCAGAAACCCCCCAGAGAAGAAGTCTCAGTTCAACTCCCCTGGCCAGGCCCCAACTGCCTTTCCTGGGAACATTCTGTTTTGGAAGGTTCACCTTGATTGACAGATCAGGTCTTTTTCTTTGGTTTGCATGCTTGTCTTGTCGTGTAAATCCTCTCTTCCTTCATGACTCTTCCACAGTTACAAACTCCTGCTAAAGTTTCTATGGTGAATCTCCCATTCTATCCCTTACCCATTTGCTGAATAACTTATGGTTCTTGAATACAATATCTATTCTTGCTAAAAGCTAAGTAGATTTGAATGTCCTATAACTCTGAATAGTAACAATAATTCATATTTATATAGTACTTAATATCTGCTATGTAGAACTCTAGCAATAGATAGTGCAAGTATTATTATGCCCATTTTTCAAAAGAGAAAACTGAGACTCAGGGAAGTTAAGACACTTGTTCATAAGTGTACAACTACTAAATTAGTGTCTCAGACAGTATTTGAACCCAAGTCTTGATTTTGAGTTAATTCTCACTCAATTATTCCACCCACTTAACTACTATTCCTGGTTCAAATAATCATGTTTAGCATATGGTAAGTAAAAAGAGTGTAATTAAATCTTAGCTTGGGACAACTGGTATTTTAGCAAGTTTCATAATATAATTGACCTAATTCTGTGTCTGGAAGGCAACCCATAACAGTATTTGTGGTAGAACAGAGGGAGTGGGAGCTGACTGAAATCTATCTTCCCCCTCTTCTTGAAAACAGTTTTTTTTTTTTTTCTGGGCACTTAACTCCTACATTATGAAAAAAAATGATGTGAATTGCAAAAAAATTTCAAAAGATAAGAGTGATTACTCACTCCATTACCTGTAAGCAAAGTGATGGACATGATATTTTAACCAGTAGGACAGACAGAAAGACAGACAGACAGAGAGACAGAGAGGGAGGGAGAAATTCCTTCTGAAATCCCCCCTGAAAAATCCAGTCATCATGTACAATCAGCCATTTAGGTGATGTGGAAGATATAGCATTAGCTTTATTGATGCAATTGACACAGGTGAAATCAGTGATTACTCTTCTCTTCTGTGAGAAATAAGTGGCCCACTTCTTTTGGGGAATTTTTCTGGAATGGAACTTTTCTTCATTGTGATAGAGGAAAGGAAATCCAGATCTGCTTTAAAATGCATGTTACATTTGGGAAAAATAAGCTTTAAAGGGTTCAAATGTATAGGATCCCATGAATTAGAGGAAATTAGCCTAGAAAGAACTGTAATTGCTCACAAATGAAATTATGAAAACACAACGGGAAGCAATTCCAATAAGGAAGGGTTTCTTCATTTGAAGAAACCAATTTCTATGCTCAGAGGAAACACACAAACAAGACTTTTAAAAGAAATGGAATAGGATAGACTCAAGGCCAAGTAACAAAAGGAGGTCAAGAATGCTGTGTTGAGCTTTATCAATACAGTTTTCTGAATTGCTCTACTGCAAATATGAATAATACAGAAATTGGTTTTGAATAATGATATATGTATAACCCAGTAGAACTACTTGTTGGCTTTGGGAGCGATCATGAATCATGTAACCATGGAAAAATATTCTAAATAAATTTTTTTAAAAAAGGAATACAGTTTTCTTATCCTTTGCTTCATGGTACAAGAAAACACACTGGATAAAAAAATCTAGATAGGTATATGCAATTCAGAAGAAATTAGATATTAAGAAATATTAAGGAATTCATGATCCAGAAAGATGGAACATAACAGAGAGTATTTGGTTAGAGATCAAAGCAGGAAGAAACAGATCCTATATTTTCATTGTATTATGCTACAAATCACCTGGACAGAAAGAGGAAATAGATGATGTTCTGGGGAAATATCTCACAAACTTGGCACACAGGTATGATATAATAATGATAGAGACTTTAATTATCCAGACATTTACTGAATTTCTATTTTTAACCAAAAAGGAAAGAGGCGGTAATGATTTTTATTTACTTCATTGTCACTAGATACTGACAATTTTTTTCTTAAGTTCCTTCTTTACTTTCTTTTTTAAATATCATATTGATCGGAAAATAGGATATCTAAAAAATGTGGTGATATACTTAAAATGAGATTTTTCTGAAGAGAAAAAGTGGAATGAATGCTTAAAAATCATTATATAAAATTACTGATTGAAATGGATTCATTGTGAATATTTGGAATTTTTTCTTCTTTTTTTACATTTCTTTCCATTCAAATAAAGTCAGAGAAGAAAAAATTGGTAATGATGGTGATAAAGACAAAGAGAAATAAGAATAAAAAGGATTTTCTTCCTCAGAATCTTCCCTTATTATGTTATTTTTTTCATATTAAAAAAGTTAGATATTAGAATCACAGTTTTTCTATTAGTCAGATTTGGGTTTGGGAAAGGTCGAGGGAACATGTACTTTTTATTTATTTGTTAGTCAATCCAGCAAACATTTCTCAGAAAATAAAATTCCATCTGGGAAGGCATGAAGCCTAAAGCAAAGTCTTCATGAGGAAACCTTTCTTCATATAAGGAAGCCTGAAGCAAGGCAAAGATATTCATAGTATCATAGCTATAATACCCAAAGAGACTTTAGGTATCATCCAGTCCAATTTCATCAATTGACAGATAAGGAAGAAGTCAAAGAGAGGGGAAGGAGCTGCTTAAGGTCAAACAGATGCCAGGATTCAAATCCATACTTTTATGCCAAAATCAGAGCTCTTTCCATTGCATATGTTCCTTTTCTAATGCAAAATCAACCACAAATGGCATCAAATCCCAATTCTTCATTATGTGAAAAAGTCTTATAACAGGAATAAGATACTTAAACCTATGCTTGGTAATAGAATAAAAATGGAATGTTAAAAATGGTTTTTAAAAAGAGAGGAAAAGGATAAAAAGAGGGAATTTTGGAAAATTTCTTCTTTCATGAAAAAGCAGGGGAGAGGGGACTACAACTGTGACAAAGGCAAATACCACTAGAAGAAAAAGGATTTTGCAAACTGAATACATGGTACAATGGAAAGTAATTTGGCAATTTAATTTCTGGGCTACTCTTTAAAATCTATGTGATCTTTTCAAGTTGTTTCCCTTTTCTTATTTTTCCTCTTCTTATTATTACACTTTAACCTCTATAAGTGGGTTAGGTTACAAAATTTTTAAACTTCCTTTTTTTAACATTTTGTGGTTTCAATTTTCAAATCTGAGTGTCTATAATTGTTTTGTGCAAAAAAATGCTAAAAGGACAGTTAGGTAGCTAGACAATTATAGAAATTTTAGGTTTCGTAAGTAGGCTTTGTTTCCTAACTTTTTATCTTATTATTGCTAAATACTTAGGTTAATGTATTCCTGTGGAGGTTAGAGTTGGCCCCATGTTGTTCAATACTTTTTGCTCTGTCCACGTCACTAGATGGCTGAAAAGCTGGAGTCATCCCAAACCTTGTATATTTCCTCCCAGTGTTGGTTTAAGGTATATTTTTTCTTTGATTACAACCCTTTCCTTCCAATTTGTCTTCTTCCTGAAAATTTGATCAACTATATACTGTTAAAACTTTAGCTTTATTTTTAGATTAGGGGTAATATAATGGCCTTGAGATGTTTTATGGAGTTTATATCAGATGAAATGGCATTAGAATAATCACAAAAGTAAAGAATCCCCACATAAGAGAATGTATCACATTTGGGAAATTTGGCTCTTTGCCCTAATTTAAATATTTATTTATCCTCAAAAAACTCTTATTCTCTTTTTATTTGAAGGAAAAATTAAAAAAAATAATAAATATTTATTTTAAGAGAGAGCAGAATATATTACAATTCCTGTTACTAGATAGGCAGAGAAGACTTTAGGGAAGTAAAGTTTTTGGAATAAACTTCCTTGATCCCTTGGATCCTTTGAATAGATGAGTACAATAGTAATTTCAGTCCAAGTCTTTTGGACTAAAGATACCTAAAGTACAGCTCAATCTCTCTCATTTTTCTACCACATTTCCTTCCTTCTACAGTTTTTTTCTGTTGGTTATTGAACCTGTGCTAATGATGCTTTCCTGCTTTGCTCTTTAAGTCCAAGTTAAGGCTAAGCTTACCATTTCCCTGATCTTTCCACTCAATTGGCTCTCTTCTTCACTGTTTATCTCTTAAAACTCTCTTGAGTCAAGAATGGCTCAAGTACCACTTACAACTCAAAGATCTGGAAAGTCCAAACTGTTCTCAGGGATAGTAAGGAAAGTGTATCCCTCTGTATGACAAATCTAAGCATTCCAGTCAGTTCTCAAACTCCTATAACATTAAAAAAGAGAGATTTCTGCAGAGCGCTATGGCTAAGAAATCTATAGAAATATCAGTCATATGGTTTCTCTTTTGGGGGGGTTACTGTATTTCCCTCCCCCTTTTTGTTCCTTTATTTAATTTTTAATTAATTAATTTTTTATTTTCCATGGTTACATGATTCATATTCTTTCCCCTCACCTTTTCCTTCCTCCTTCCCATAGCCAATGAACAATTCAACTAGGTTTTACATGTGTCATTGATCAGGACCTATTTTCATATTATTAATATTTTCAATAGAATGATCATTTAGAGTCTACATCCTGAATCAGATTCCCATTGAACAATATGATCAAGGAAATGTTTTTCTTCTGTGTTTCTACTCCCACAGCTCTATCTCTGGATGTGGGTAGCGTTCTTTCTCATAAGTCCCTTAGAACAGTCCTGTATCATTGCATAAGTATAAAAATACATCACATTCGATTGTAATACAGTGTATCAGTCTCTGTGTACAATGTTTTCCTGGTTCTGCTCCTTTCACTCTGCATCAATTCCTGTAGATCCTTTCAGTTCACTTGGAATTCCTCCAGTTCATTATTCCTTTGAGCACAAGTATTCACCACCAACATATACCACAATTTTTTAGCCATTCTACAATCAAAAGGCATCCCCTCATTATCCAATTTTTTGCCACCACAAAGAGCATGGCTATAAAAATTTTTATACACAAATTTTTTCCTTATTATCTCTTTGGGGTACAAACCCAGCAGTGGTATGGCTGGATCAAAGGGCTAGTATTCATTTAAAGCCCTTTTGACATAATTCCAATTTGCCTTCCTGAATGGTTGGATCAATTCACAACATATCCAGCAATGCATTAGTTTCCCAATTTTACCACATCCTCTCCAACATTTAGTATTTTCCTTTGCTGTTATATTGGCCAATCTACTAGGTGTGAGGTGATACCTCAGTGTTGTTTTGATTTGCATTTCTCTGATTAGGAGAGATTTAGAACACTTTTCATGTGCTTATTGATAGTTTTGATTTCTTTATCTGAAAACTGTCTATTTTCCTTGCCCATTTATCAATTGGGGAATGGCTTGATTTTTTTTGTACAATTGGTTGAGTTGCTTATAAATTTGAGAAATTAGACCTTTGTCAGAGGTTTTTGTTATAAAGGTTTTTCTCAATTTGTTACTTCCTTCTAATTCTGGTTTCGTTGACTTTGTTTGAACAAACCTTTTTAAATATAATGTAATAAAAATTATTCATTTTACATTTTGTAATATTCTCTATTTCTTGCTTGGTATTAAATTCTTTCCTTACCCATAGATCTAACAGGTATACTATTCCATGTTGAACAAATTTACTCATAGTTTCCTTCTTTATATTTAAGTCATTTACCCATTCTGAATTTATCTTGGCATAGGATGTGAGATGTTGATCTAGAAATGATCTTTCCCATACTACTTACCAATTTTCCCAGCACTTTTTATCAAATTCTGGACTTTTGTCCCCAAGGATAAAATCTTTAGGTTTATGATATACTGTCTTGCTGAGGTCATCTACCCCAAGTCTATTCCACTGATTTTCCCTTCTGTCTCTTAACCAGTACCAAATTGTTTTGATGACCACTGCTTTATAGTACAATTTAAGATCTGGTACTGCTAGGCCCCTCCTTCACATTTTTTCATTATTTCCCTTGATATTCTTGATCTTTTGTTCTTCCAAATGAACTTTGTTATAGTTCTTTTTTTTCTAATTCAGTAAAAAAGTTTCTTGGTAGTTTGATAGGTATAGCACTGAATAAGTAAATTAATTTGGTTAGGATTGTCATTTTTATTATGTTAGTCCTACCCATGAACAACTATTTTTTTCCAGTTGTTTAGATCTAGTTTTAATTGTGTGGAAAGTATTTTGTAGTTGTCTTCATATAATCCCTGTATTTGTCTTGGCAAATAAAAAAATAAATAAATAATTCTAAGTATTTTATAATATCTATTGGCATTTCTCTTTCTAACTTGTTGCTGAGTTGTGTTGGAAATGTACAGAAATGATGATGATTTATGTGATTTTATTTTGCATCCTGCAACTTTCCCAAATTTTAGCTTTTTTGTTTATTCTCTGGGATTCTTTAAGTAGACCATCATATCATCTGCATAGAGTGATAGTTTGGTCTCTTCATTGCCTATTTTAATACCTCGAATTTTGTTTTCTTCTCAAATTGCTACTGCTAGTGTTTCTAGTACAATGTTAAATAATAGAGGTGATAATGGGCATCCGTGTTTCACTCCTGATCTTATTGGGAAGGCTTCTAATTCATCCCCATTGCAGATGATGTTTGTTGATGATTTAAATATATACTGTTTATTATTTTTAAGAAAGGTCCATCTATGCCTACATTTTCTATTGTTTTCAGTAGGAATAAATATTGTATTTTGTCGAAGGCTTTTCCTGCATCTATTGAGATAATCATGTGATTTTTCTTGGTTTGATTATGATATGGTCAATTATGTGGATGGTTTTCCTAATATTAAACCATCCTTACATTCCTCATATAAATCCTACCTGATCATAGTGAATATAATCCTCGAGATCACTTGCTGGAGTCTTTTTGCTAGTATTCTATTTAAGATTTTTGCAACTATGTTCATTGAGGAGATTGGCCTGTAGTTTTCTTTCTCTGTTTTTTATCTACCTGGCTTTGGAATCAGTACCATATTTGTGTCATAAAAGAAATTTGGTAGAATTCCTTCTTTGCTTATTATGTTAAATAGTTTATATATTATTGGGATTAGTTGCTCTTTAGATGTCTGATAGAAATCGCTGGTGAATCCATCTGGCACTGGGAACTCTTAGGGAGTTCTTTGATAGCTTGTTTGATTTCTTTTTCTGATATGGAATTATTTAAGTATTCTATTTCCTTTTCTGTTAATCTAGGCGATTTCTATTTTTGTAAATATTCATCATTTCATGTAGATTGCTGTATTTCTTGCCACATAACTGGGCAAAATAGTTCTTAATAATTACCTTAATATCCTTTTCATTAGCTGTGAGGTTACCCTTTTCATCTTTGATACTGATAATTTGGTTTTCTTCTTTCCATTTTTTAAAATAGATTAACTAGTACTTTATCATTGTTTTTTCAAAGTACCAGCTCCTAGTCTCATTTATTAATTCAATAGTTCTTTTACTTTCAATTTTATTAATTTCTCCTTTGGTTTTTAGGATTTTCATTTAGTTTTTCTTTGGGGATTTTTAATTTGTTCTCTTTCTATTTTTTTTAATTTGCATGCATGCCCAATTCATTGACTTCTTCCCTCTCTGATTTGTTGATATATTCATGCAGGGTTATAAATTTTCCCCTGAGTTCTACTTTGGTTGCATCTCATAAATTTTGATAGGATGTGTCCTCGTTGTCATTCTCTTCAATGAAATGATTAATTGTTTCTATAATTTGTTCTTTAACCAACCAATTTTGGAGAATCATAGTATTTAATTTCCAATTAAATTTTGATTTGCCTCTCCATGTATTTTACTTATTATTTTGTTGCGTTATGATCTGAAAAAGTTGGATTTATTACTTCTGCTTTTTTGTATTTTTTGCAATGTTTTTATGCATAGTACATAGGTAATCTTTGTGAATGTACCATGTGCTACTGAAAAGAATGTGTATTCCTTTTTGTCTCTATTTTCCTCCATTTATCTTTTAATTCTAAATTTTCTAAGATTTCATTCACTTCTCTTCCCTCCTTATTTTTTTTGTTTGATTTATCTAGATCTAATAGAGGAAGGTTTAGGCCTCCTATTCCTATAGTCTTACTATCTATTTCCTTTTTAAGTTACAATAGTTTCTCCTTTAAAAATCTGGATGTTGTACCATTTGGTGCATACATGTTGAGTACTGCTATTTCTTCATTGTCTATATTGTCTTTTATCAGGATGTAATTATCTTACCTATCTTTTCTGATCAGACCTATTTTTACTTTAGCTTTGTCAGATATCATGATTGCAATTCCTGCTTTCTTTTTCTCAGTTGATGCCCATAAATTTTGCTCCAGCCTCTTACTGTTACCCTGTGTGTGTCTGCTTGCCTCACATGTAAACAACATATGGTAGGATTTTGGTTTCTAATTCAATCTGCTATTTGTTTCCATTTTATGGGTGAGTTCATCCTGTTCACATTCAGAGTTATGATTACCACCTGTGTATTCCCCATCATTTTGATTTCTTCCCCTGGTTCTGCCCTTTCTTCTTTTACTATTTCCTTCTACACCAGTGTTTTGCTTTTAATAAGCCCCTCTATTCCCCACCCTTGTTTTGATTCCCTTCCCTTCTTATGCCCCTTTTATTTTTCTTTAAGGTTTATTAAATTCCCTCTATGTCCCTCCCTTTTGATACTCCCCACTCCCTTCCCCCTCCTTGGTTTTACCCTCTCAACTTTCCTGTAGGGTAAGATAGAATTCTATACCCCAATGAATCAAGCTGCTCTTCCCTCTCAGAATTGATTCCACTGAGAGTAAGGCTTAAGTATTACCTGTTATCACTCTCTTCCTCTCCTTCTTATAACAGTATTCTTCCCCTCTCCCTCTCATGAGCCTCTTTATGTGTTATAATGTATCTTTTTTTCTTCTTCCTTGAAGCTTCTCTTGGTGCCACCTTCTATTCCTCCTTCCCTTTTTATTTACATATCACCTTAAACCATTTTGTACCCCAAACTCTGCTTATGTATAATTCTTCTTTCTACTATGATAGTGAAAACAATTTTTGAGAGTTAAATATATCAATTTTCCATATATGAATATAAACAATTTGACCTTACTGAAGCCTTAAAAATTTTTTTCCCTCTTTCTTCTTTACCTTTTCGTGTTTCTCTTGAATTTTGTATTTGGACATCAAATTTTCCATTTAATTCTGATCTTTTCTTTGGAAGTACTTGGAAATCTACTATTTTGTTAAATGCCCATACTTTCTCCTGGAAATATATAATCAGTTTGAGGAGTAGGTGATCCTTGATTGTAGACCCAGTTCTCTTGCTTTTCTGAATATCATATTTCAAATATTATAGTCCTTTAGTATGGAGGCTGCCAGAACCTATGTAATTCTGAATGGAGCTCCTTGATATCTGAATTGTCTCTTTTGGGTTTGTTGTAATATTTTTTCCCTTGGGTTGGAAGCTCTTGATTTGGCAATCACATTACTGGATGTTGCCTTTTGAAGATTCAATGTCAAGGGTGATCTATGGACTCTTTTTTAGGCATTGCCCATGTTTTATTTGGGTTTTTTTTTTGAAACTTTTATTTAATTAGTTAATTTAGAACATTTTTCCTTGGTTACAAGAATCATATTCTTTCCCTCCCCTCCCCCAGCCCTTCCCTTAGCCAATGTGCAATTCCACTGGGTTTTACATGTGTCCTTAATCAAAACCTATTTCCATATTGTTGATGTTTGCACTAGGGTGCAGTCCCCAATCACATCCATTGACCCATGTGATCAAGAAGTTGTTTTTCTTCTGTGTTTCTACTCCCACAGTTCTTTGAAATGTGGATAGTGCTCTTTCTCATGAATTCCTCTGAATTGTTCTGATTCACTGTATTGCTACTAATGGAGAAGAATGTACCATAATGTATCAGTCTCTGTATATAATGTTCTCCTGGTTCTGCTCCTTTAACTCTGCATCAATTACTGGAGGTCATTTCAGTTCACATGGAATTCCTCTAGTTCATTATTCCTTTGGGCATAATAGTATTCCATCACCAACATATATCACAATTTGTTCAGCCATTTCCCAGTTGGAGGGTATCCCCTCATTTTCCAATTTTTTGCTACCACAAAGAGTACAGCTATGAATATTCTTGTATAAGTCTTTTTCCTTATTATCTCATTGGGGTATAAATCTATGGACTCTTTAAAAGTCTATTTTGTCCTCTTGTCCAAGAATATCAGAGCAGTTTTCTTAGATAATTTCTTGTAATATTATGTCAAGGCTTCTATTTTTTCCAGGTCTTTCAGCATACCAATTATGCTCAAATTCTCTCTCCTAGATCAAGGCAGTCATATTTTCAATGAGATATTTCATGTTTCCTTCTATTTTGACATTCTTTTGACTTAGCTTTATTAATTTTTGCTGTTTTGTGGGATCATTAGGTTCTACTTGCCCAGTTCTAGTTTTAAAAGACTGGTTTTCAGCTATGATCTTTTGATTTTCCTTTTCAGTTTTCATGACTTTTCATGGCTTCCAACAGGCCAATTCTGGTTTTCAATTTATCTATTTCTTCATGTGATTTCTGTCCTTCTTTTTCCAAATGGAGGATTCTGTTTTTTAAACTGTTATTTTCTTTTTAAATGGTTTTTATTTCTTTTCCTCACTTTTCTTCCCATTTTTCTTCTATCTCTCTTACTTGGTTCTTGAACTCCATTTTGAGTTCCTTGAGAACTTGTGACCAATTTCTATATTTTTTTTGGAAAGTTTGGATGTGCTTGCTTGTTTGCCACTCTCTACTGTCACCTCTGTAGTGTACTCCTTTACTCCGTTGTAGTTATCCAGGGTCAGAGGCTTTTTTCTGTTGGAGTTGTAGATTGTGGTTCCTTCATGTAGGTAGCCATTGCTGTATTTGGTTTTTTTTTCTCTGTATATTATCGTATCTTCCCAACTATAATTCTGAGTGAGGTAGGCAGGTAGTTCTTGATGTAGTGGGCTTAAAGAGTCTTGCCCTGAGGCTATTTTTCCAGTCTCCCTTGCAAATGCAGGGCCAGCCTGGGTCTGCTTTGTCTCCTGCCAGCCCTCTGTTCTTCAAGCACAACACTCCATGCTCCCCATCTTCAGGTCCCAGGTTCTGCCACCAAGGCCCTGTGCTGTCCTCGGGGTAAGTCAGTGGTACCCTCAGCCAGTTTCTGAGAGTTTAGAGATTGGCCCAGCCCTCACTATGACACTGACACGGTAGGTAGTATGGGGGAGGTTTGGTCAGCTCAAGGTTTGGTAGGTTTAGTTTTACCCCCTTATATCATGGAAATGCCCTCAAACTGCATGCTTTCAAGGCTGTGCCCTGTGCAGATCCCCTTCACTTGTCTGATTTTGATTTTTGTTCTTTTGAGGTGCTTTGTATCGGTAGGTTGTGAGGAGTGTCTGGCCCTTCCTTCTTCTCTGCTGCCACACTAGTCCTGAAGAGTGATATAGTCTTAAGAGACTTGCCACTATCTTTCACTGAAAAGGTATCCATGGCACAGTGGAGAGGGCACTAGCTTAGGAATTTGATATCCTGTATTCAAATCCCACCTCTGATGCCTACTCCCTGGTATACTCTTTAGCAAATTGTTTAATCTTCTTGGACCTCAATTTCTTCATCTATAAGATTAAAAGTTTGTATTAGATAACCTTGAGGTTCTTTCTCACTTTAGATCTATGATTTGGTTCCCTACTCAAAAAAAAACAAAAAACCATGCCTGTGAACATCATCCCATGGCAGCACTCAAAAACTCTGGGGCAAGGACCTAAAGGTTACTCAGTCTCTAAAGTTGTTTTTTTCTTAAATTAAATTAATTTTTCCCCTAAAGTACTAACAATGCATTTAAATCTTTCATAGAGGTGTCAGCTTTACAAAAGCCTTCATCTAAACTTCCTCAAGTCTCTCCCTATTTGAGCTAAGTTCCAAAGGTTACTATTTTTCATTTGTCATCTCTTGACTTAACTGATTTATGCTTGGCACTTGGTGTGCCCCACAAAAATGTACACTGTTATTTCTATAATTCATTCAAGACACTCTTTTCTCTTTTAATAATTTCTCAGTTTCTTTTTCATCTCCTGGTGGACTTCCTGAGATTCATTTAAAACATTTTTTCTCTCTCTTCTGTCCTCTTCTTCTTTGCCCCCTGATCTGATTCTATCTATAAATCCATTCAGAAGACTAAAACATTTCTGTCCTGCCTAGATGTCCTGCCCAACTGAAAGAAAGCCATCTTTGATGCTGCAGGCCTACCAAAAGCTCAGTTTGTTGCTACCAAATTCACCATGAATTATTTCAGGTACTTCCATCTTCCTCTCTTATTTTTCTTCCCTAACTGATCAAAAACACACCTGGGTAGTTCAGTCAATTGAGAACTAGGCCTAGAGACAGGAGGTCCTAGGTTTAAATCTGGCCTCAGACACTTCCCAGCTATGTGACCCTGGGCAAGTCACTTGACCCTCATTGCCTAGCCCTTACGACTCTTCTGCCTTGGAACCAGTACACAGGTTTTAAAAAAAACAAAACAAATAAATAAATAAATAAAAACCCAGGTCTATAAGCTGCTTAGAGAAATGGTAGAGACTCAGGTCCTGACACAGATCTAAGAAGCATCTCATCTTATCTCCAGCTTTCTTAAAATCTTCACAAATGTCTGACAATAAACTTTATTAAAAGGTAAAAATTCTAGATGCTATTGGCCTGTTTCTTTCTTTTCTGGATATGGATTTTAGCTATCTATTTTAAATGTGAAAAGTAATATAAATAAGAAAATCAGATCAATTCTCCTTTTCAATTATTTTCTGTGAACCTCTGATGGGACCCAGAAATTTGGAAAAAAAGAATAAACAGCAAAGCATCGAGTTGCTCAGGCACAGATATTATAGTCTTATTCAATCTCTTACTCTCTTTTGATCTCTTATTATAGAGACATCTGGCAGTGCAGTGTACAAATGCTGGGCCTAGAGTCAGGAAGACTATCTCAGAATTTTTATCTTATCTCAGACAATTTTTAGCTGGGCAAGTCACTTAACCTCAATCAGCCTCAGGTTCCTCAACTGTAAAACGAGGATCATAACAGCACCTGCTTCTTACCATCGTTATGGGGATCCAATAAAGTAATATTTGTAAAGTATCTGGCACAGAATAAGCACTGTAAATGCTAACCGATTCCTAGTGATCGTTATTTTCCCTGCTAAAGGTTCATAAATCATCCTTTCAATGTTAACTTCTGGAACTTTGTTGGGAATTGAAATTTTAAATGCCAGCCTATAGTTCAAATAGGGCTGCACTAAGATAGAAGCTACCTCTCTGAGCCTGTCAATATTATCATCTTTTCTAGCTTAGTTTCATGGTTTTATCACCCCTGGTACTTGCAGAATCCAACCCACCCACTATTCTCTTGGGAATGCAATTTTTGTCAAGAGCAGATGCCAATTGTGAGCCTATAGTATCTGTTCATTATGGAGAAGGTATCCCAGATAAACTTAGCGTAGCAATTGCAGTTCCAAACTAATTAAGACATTTGGTTTCCCTGTAGGAACAGGTTCATAGTAGGGCTCTTTCTCCTTTCAACTTCAATGGGTGGATGAAAATATAATTACCAGGAATCATTACCAATTCTTCAGATTTATGTCTTTGATCAAAACGATCAGGTAGAACTAGAAAGACTTCTTGATTTCTCTCAACTACCTGTTAGTAACATTAATTGTATTAGATCAACTTGCCAAAAAGGATGAAATGAGATAATATTTGTAAAGTACCTGACACAAAAGTAGACACTTCTATAAATCCAAGTTCACTCCTAGCAATCATTGTTTTGAAAGGATAACTGCAAAGACCGTTTTTGCTGTTTACTTTTCTGCCTGTTATTCCCCAAATGTCTTCATTTTTTAATTTAAAAAGAGATCCTTGGGAGGCGGTATTAAGATGGCAGCTTAGAAGCAGCAAAAGTTCAGACCTCTGAAAACCCTTCCTTACCAATCACAAATGGAATGCTCTTAGGGGACTGAAATACAAACTTAACAACAGGACAGAGCCAGGGAACCCTCCTGCTGGACTCAATTCAAAAGGTATGACCCCCCAAAAGCCAGAATCCATGAACACTCAGGTCTAAGGGGAAGGCAGAAGGAAGGTCCCAGGACCCCTCCCCTCCAACCCAGAGCACTGACCCCCAGCAGCATCGGAAACCTCTGGGCGGGCAAAGGTGCTGGTCTGGAAGGTGTACCTTGTGAGCAGGGTTGTGCCAGGCTCAGAGTGTCCAACACAGGGAGTAGGAAAGCAGCCAGAGAGAGATCAAAGAGCTGTCAGTCACTGTGGCTGGGTCCTTCCATTTGGTTCCAGTCTCACAGGAGGTTTTTGCCTCGGTGCACATCCAGACCAACCCATTTGAACATAATTCCATCAGGAGTCCTCAGAGCTCTGGAAGGCCAGGACCCCTACCCCCTAGAGTGCAGGGCCTCCCACAAGGACAGGAACCTCCAAGCGGCCAAAGGCACTGATCTAGAGGATGTACCTTGTGGACTGGTCTGTGCCAAGCTCAGAGACTGGAATGCAGCGGGTGGGGAAGCAGCTGGAGAGAACTGGAGAGAGCCTAGGTGGCTGAGACCTTCCATTTGGCTCCAGCCTTCTAGGAGTTTTCAGCCTGAGAGCATATACAGCCCAACCCAGATGAACTTAATCCGATCAAAACCCACCAAAGGACAGGGAAGCCAACATTCCTCCCCCAGAGACTGCTGAGATATCTGACAAAGCTCCAAGAGGGGAGACTGACAGAAAGCCCCAAAACAAAAAAAAAAGAGAGGAGCAAGAGCACAGAAAAATATAGTGAGCAAAGAAAGGGTAAATACGAACAAACAACAGAAAAAGAAGAAAGAAATTACAATAGACAGCTGTACAGGCAACAAGCAAAGAACAAATGAAATAGAGGGGGAGGGATCAGCAATGGAAAAATCAGAAATCCCAGTAAATTGGATACAGGCTATGGAAGAACTCAAAATGCAATTCAAAACACAATTAAGAGAGGCTGACGACAATTGGGAAAAGAACTTCAAAACCAAGATAAGTCATCTGGAAACAGAAAATAGTTCCTTGAAAGGCAAAATCAACCAGCTAGAAAAAGTGGCAAAGGAGATGAAAGATGGGGTGAAGAAGATGAAAGATGAGAAAAAGGAGATGAAATATGAGGTAAAGAGGATGAAAGATGACCTCCAAAGAAAATCAGACCAGAAGGAAAAGGATAACCAAAAAGCCAGGGATGAAATCCAGTCTTTAAGAACCAGAATACAACAACTAGAATTAAGTGACCTCACAAAGCAGTAGGACACTATAAAACAAAACCAAAAGAATGAAAAAATTGAGGAAAATATGAAGCATCTCATTCACAAAACAGAGGATTAAGAAAATCATTCAAAGAGAAACAATTTAAGAATCATTGGTCTACCAGAAGACCATGACAAAAGAAAAATCCTGGACATCATATGACAGGAAATTGTTCAAGAAAACTGCCCAGATATCTTAGAACAAGAGGGAAAAGTGGAGATTGAAAGAATACACAGATCACCTCCTGTAGTGTAATAGTTAAAATTTTTGGGAAACTGAGGCAGGTAGAAATTAGTTTCTTTCTGCAAGGAGTATTATATTTTTAGAGGTTTATTAAAGGTTAAGGATTAAAGAAAATACAGAATAAGTAAACACGTGTCTAGGCCTCTGGCCTAGACAACCTCACCTACATTATGAAAAGAGCCTAATCTGCTTGCAAGAGGAAACAGGAAAGAAAAGAGCGCCAAAAGCCTTTCCAATCAGGTTAAATACCCGATCTCAATTTCGGCCCAGGTGAGAATTCAGTGATATTATGAAGCATTCTGGGGAAGTGGAGCAAGGACTTCTGAGGATTGAAGTCCTGGATTCAAGTCTCCATTTTTACAGTACTTAATCCCCAACTGACAACACCCAGGAATGTTATAGCCAAATTCAAGAAATATCAGACCAAAGAAAAGATATTACAAGCTGCCAAGAAGAAGGCATTCATATAACATAGAACCACAGTGAGGATAACTCAGGATCAGGTTGCATCCACACTAAAGGAACGAAAAACATGGAATATGATATTCTGGAAAGCAAGGGAACTAGTCTACAACCAATAATCAACTACCCAGCCAAACTGAATATATTCTTATAGGGGAAAGTATGGTCATTCAACAAAATAGAAGAATTCCAAGAATTCGTAAAGAAAAGACCAGACCTGAACAGAAAAGTTGATGTCCAAGCACAGAACTCAAGAGAATCATTAAAAGGTAATTTAAAAAGAGGGAAAACAAAACAAAACAAAACAACACAAAAATATTTTTTAAGTGTCTCAATAATTTAAAATGATATGTATCCCTGTAAGAAAAGAGGTCATTGGTAACTCTTAAAAACTGTTGTTATCACCTGGGCAGCTAGAAGAATTACACTTAGAGGGAACAGTGACAAACTGTATAGGATGAAAGGACAAGAAATAAAAAGGTATATAGATATATGCATGCATAAATACATACACATGTGTATGGGTATATATATATATATACATATATATATACATATATATATATAAAACTAGAGTTAAAATACATTAATATTAAAAGAAATGGGAAAAGAAAATGGGAGTAAATTTATATGTCACAAAGAAGCTCGTGGTGGGATGGGAGAGAACATCAATACACTGGAAGGGTAAAGAGGTCGGAGATAGGAAATACTTAACTCTTACGTGATTTGAAATTGACCCAAAGAGAGAAGAATAATCCATTCCATTGGGGTAGAGAATAGATTTGAACCCTATAGGAGAGTAGAAGGGTAACAAATGGACTGGTGGGAAGGGAAGCAGTACAAAAGAGGGAGGGGGCAGGGGGCAATATTAGAAAGACTACAGGGAAAATAAGGGGGGGGGGAATTAGGGAGACTGATTAAAAACAAACATTGGTGTAGAAGGAAATAGTGAAAGAAGAAAAGGCAGCACCAGGAGTAGAAATCAAAATGCTGGGAAATACACAGCTAGTAATCATAACTCGGAATGTGAATGGAATGAACTCACCCATAAAACACAAGCAAATAGCAGAGTGGATTAGAATCCAAAACCCTACCATATGCTGTCTACAAAAAACACACATGAGGAAGGTAGATATGCATAGACTGAAAGTAAGAGGGTGGAGCCAAATCTATTGGGCAGCAACTGATAAAAAGAAGGCAGGAGTCACAATCATGATATCCAACAAAGCCAAAGTAAAAATAAATCTAGTTAAAAGAGATTGGGAAGGTAATTGCATTCTGATAAAAGGCAGTATAGACAATGAGGAAATATCTATACTCAAAATGTATGCACCAAATGGCATAGCATCCCAATTTCTAAAGGAGAAACTAGAGGAGCTCAAGGATGAAATAGAGAGAAAAACTATACTAGTGGGAGACCTGAACCTTCCTCTATCCGAATTAGATAAATCAAACCAAAAAATAAATAAGAAAGAGGTAAGATGATTGAATGAAATCTTAGAAAAATTAGAGTTAGACATCTGGAGAAAAATAAATAGGGACAAAAAGGAATACACCTTCTTTTCAGTAGCACATGGTACATTCACAAAAATTCACCATGTATTAGGGCATGAAAATATTTCAAACAAGTGCAAAAGAGCAGAAATAATAAATGCAACTTTCTCAGATCACAATGCAATGAAAATAATAACTAGTAAGGGAACACGGAGAGGTAAACCAAAAATTAATCGCAAATTAAACAATATGATTCTCCAAAACCAGTTAAAGAACAAATCATAGAAACAATAAATAACTTCATTGAAGAAAATGACAATGATGAGACATCCTTTCAAAACCTATGGGATACAGTTAAAGCAGTACTCAGGGGGAAATTTATATCCTTGAGTTCATATATTAACAAATTAAGAAGAGCAGAGGTCAATGATTTGGGCATGCAAATTAAAAAACAAGAAAGCAAACAAATTAAAAGTCCTCAGATAAAGACTAAATTAGAGATCCTAAAACACAAAGGAGAAATTAAAAAAAATTGAAAGTCAAAGAATATTGATTTAATAAGACTGGAAGCTGGTACTTTGAAAAAAAAATAAAATAGGTAAAGTACTAATCAGTCTAATTTAAAAAAGGAAAGAAGAAAACCAAATTGATAGTATCCAAGATGAAAAGGGAGACCTCACCTCTAATGAAAAGGAAATTAAGGCAATCATTAAAAACTACTATGTCCAATTATATGGCAACAAATATGGCAATCTAGGTGATATGGATGAATACTTAAAAAAATATAAATTGCCTAGATTAAAAGAGGAAGGAATAAGTTACCTAAACAACCCCATATCAAAAAAAGAAATTGAACAAGCCATCAAAGAACTCCCCAAGAAAAAATCCCCAGGTCCAGATGGATTCACAAATGAATTCTATCAAACATTCAAAGAATAACTAATCTCAATATTATACAAACTATTTGACAGAATAAGCAAAGAAGGAGTTCTACCAAATTCATTTTATGACACAAACATGGTGCTGATCCCAAAGCCAGGCAGGTCAAAAACAGAGAAAGAAAATTATAGACCAATATCCCTAATGAATATAGAGGCAAAAATCTTAAATGGGATACTAGCAAAAAGACTCCAGCAAGTCATCACAAGGGTTATCCACTATGACCAGGCAGGATTCATACCAGGAATGCAAGGATGGTTCAATATTAGGAAAACCATCTACATAATTGACCATATTAACAAGCAAACCGACAAAAATCACATGATTATCTCAACAGATACAGAAAATGCCTTTGATAATATACAACACCCATTCCTATTGAAAACACTAGAAAGTATAGGAATAGAAGTGCCTTTCCTAAAAATAATAAACTGTATATATCTAAAACCATCAACAAACATCATCTGCAATGGGGATAAACTAGAAGCCTTCCCAATAAGATAAGGAGTAAAAGCAAGGATGCCCATTATCACCTCTATTATTTAACATTGTACTAAAAACACTAGCAGTAGCAATTAGAAAAGAAAAAGAAATTGAAGGTATTAAAATCAGCAATGAGGAGACCAAGTTATCACTTTGTGGAAGATATGATGGTCTACTTAAAGAATCCTAGAGAATCGACCAAAAAGCTAGTTGAAATAATTAACAACTTTAGTAAAGTTGCAGGATACAAAATAAACCCACATAAGTCATCAGCATTTCTATTTATGTCTAACCCATTTCAGCAGCAAGAATTAGAAAGAGAAATACCACTTAAATCACCCTAGACAATATAAAATACTTAGGAATCTATCTGCCGAGACAAACACAGGAACTATATGAACACAACTACAAAACACTCTCCACGTAGTTAAAACTGGATCTAAACAACTAGAAAAACAATGATTGCTCATGGGTGTGATGAGCTAACATAATAAAAATAACAATCCTACCCATATTAATTTACTTATTTAGTGCCATACCCATTGAACTATCAAAAAACTTCTTTACTGAATTAGAAAAAACCATAACTAAGTTCATTTGGAAGAACAAAAGATCAAGGATATCCAGAGAAATCATAAAAAAAATGCAAAGGAAGGAGGACTTACAGTCCCAGATCTCCAACTATACTATAAAGCAGTGGTCCTCAAAACAATTTGCTACTGGCTAAGAGACAGAAAGGAAGATCAGTGGAATAGACTTGGGGTAAATAACCTCAGCAAGACAGTCTATGACAAACCACCAAACCCCAGCTTTTGGGATAACAATCCACTACTTGATAAAAACTGCTGTGAAAATTGGAAGTCAGTGTGGGAGAGATTAGGTGTGGATCAACACCTCACAACCTACACCAAGATAAACTCAGAATGGGTGAATGACTTGAACATAAAGAAGGAAACTATAAGTAAATTAGGCAAACACAGAATAGTATACTTGTCAGACCTTTGGGAAGGGAAAGATTTTTAAAACCAAGCAAGACCTAGAAAGAGTCACAAAATGCAAAATAAATAATCTGGAATACATCAAATTAAAAAGTTTTTGTACAAACAAAACCAATGTAACCAAAATCAGAAGAGAAGCAACAAATTGGGAAGCAATCTTCATAAAAACCTCTGACAAAGGTTTAATTACTCAAATTTACAAAGAGCTAAATCAATTGTACAAAAAAATTAAGCCATTCTCCAATTGATAAATGGGCAAGGGACATGAATAGGCAGTTTTCAGTTAAAGAAATCAAAACTATTAATAAGCACATGAAAAAAGTGTTCTAAATCTCTGATAATCAGAGAGACGCAAATCAAAACAACTCTGAGGTATCACCTCACACCTAGCAGATTGGCTAACATTACAGCAAAAGAAAGTAATGAATGCTGGAGGGGATGTGGCAAAATTGGGATATTAATTCATTGCTGGTGGAGTTGTGAATTGATCCAGCTATTCTGGAGGGCAATTTGAAACTATGTCCAAAGGGCTATAAAAGACTGTCTGCCCTTTGATCCAACCATAACACTGCTTGGTTTGTACCCCAAAGAGATAATAAGGAAAAAGACATGTACAAGAGTATTCATAGCTGTGCTCTTTGTGGTGGCAAAAAAATTGCAAAATGAGAGGATGCCCTTCAATTGGGGAATGGCTGAACAAATTGTGGTATATGTTGGTGATGGAATATTATAGTGCTCAAAGGAATAATAAAGTGGAGGAATTCCATGGAGACTGGAACAACCTCCAGGGAGTGATGCAGAGTGAAAGGTGCAGAACCAGGAAAACATTGTACACTGAGACTGATGCACTGTGGTACAATTGAACGTAATGTACTTCTCCATTAGTGTCAGTGCAATGTCTCTGAACAATCTGCAGGGATCTATGAGAAAAAACACTATCCACAAGCAAAGGACAAACTGTGGGAGTAAAAACACCAAGGAAAGGCAACTGCTTGACTACAGGAGTTGAGGGGATATGTTTGAGAAGAGACTAAATGAACACCCTAATGCAAATACCAACAACATGGAAATGGGTTCAGATCACCCAGTGGAATTGTGCCTCGGCTATGGGATGGGTGGCGGGAGAAGGGGGAGGAAAAGAAAATGATCTTTGTTTCCAATGAATAATGTTTGAAAATGACCAAATAAAATAATGTTTAAAAGTTAAAAAATAAAAAAAAATGCTTAGAATTGATCTTAGAATCAATACTGTATATTGTTTCCAAGGCAGAAGAGCGGGCAAGAGCTAAACATTGGGGGTTAGATGACTTGCACAGGGTGAAAGAATTATAAATTATCTGGGTCAAATTTGAACCTAGGACCTCCCATCTCTGGGCCTTGCTCTCAATCCACTGAGACACCCAGCTACCCCTAATTTTTTATTCTTAAGGTCTCTGCCTGCTCTTGATATAGTCTTCTATTTTAAAATGCAAATGTGCAACAATACAATTCAATTGTCTCCATTCTCATCTTTTTTAGAGATGGCTCCAAATGTGACTACATCAATTATCAAATATTAATGCAAATAATAAATATGCAATGTTTTAGCAACAGTGCTCTATGGGATTAATATACTGAACTTGAACAATGGAATATCATAGCAATAGACTTGAATTCAAATCATGAAAAGACTTTTTCATCTATCAATATATTGACCTTAATAATTCATATGGCAGCAATGAAAACTTGCTTAGAGAGAAAGCAGTAATAAATTCATCAATAGACAAATCGCATAACAATATTTTCATATTAACTTCAAGCAGGGAATGAAGTTAATCTAGTTTGGTTGAAGTGATTATAATTCCATTTTTTCCCAAAAATTAAACTAACCAGAATATTTCAGAAGCATTCCCTGTGAAACAATTCCAGGAAACAATCAGGAAAAAAATTATCATTGCCTCAAAAGAAAACTTACTGACTCCTGTAAAAAGAATTCTAAAAAATGATAATTTCTATAGTAGAAGTAGTGCTACTTAAGGACAAAAGTCTGGCTCCACTTATTGGTAGAGCCCATGATTCTAGAGTTACTTACTTTGCAAATGCTACTTAAGGATTGCCAGAAAAACAGTGAATCACACCAAAGGAAAATATGTGTGTATACACATGCATATATTTGTGTGTGTGCATATATTTATCCAAAACTCCAGAAATGTCTAAAAAAATCCATAAGTCTTTTCTGACTTCCTTCAAGTCTTAGCTCAAGTCCTCTATTCTTAGAAGATGTCTTTTCTAATCCCCCTCAATGTTCATGCCTTCCCTCTAAGAATACCTCCATGTACCAATTCTATATCTATATTTTATGTACATAGTTGTATATGTAAGGATGTAAATTCATTAAGGACTAGGAATTTTTTTTTACTTTATTTTGTATCCCCTTCCTCTTAGCACAGGGTTGAACATATAGTAAACACTCAGTAAATGCTTGTAAGAAAATATTTGCAACCAGGAATTGAGGCAAAATTCTTATCAATGGAATCTCATGTAAAATATGAATACATTTAGGCTATCATACCCTATGGTTGAAGTGGTATGGATAAACATGATCTGAAGACTGTCCCACCTACTAGACATGTGGGTACATGGGGTTGGAGGGAGAGGTTGAGGAAATCTTCTGTCCATATGTCTCTCCTAAGAAGTTTGAACCAACTCAGTAAGTCTCTTACATTTTTTTAAAATTCAAGTATCTATTAGATACCTACTATGTGCCAGACATTGTGATAAACATTTTATAAATATTTGATTCATTTGATCTTCATAACTCTTTTAGGTAGGTGCTATTGTTATCCTCATTTTACAACTGAAGTGACTGAGGCAGGCAGCAATTAAGTGTCTTTCCCAGGGTACTACAGCATGTAAGTGTCTAAGGATGGATTTAAATTCTGGTCTTCCCAACTTTAGACCCAGTGCTCTTATCCATGTATGAAGCATATAAATCAATATTTTCCCTCCACTTAAGTGGCAAATCCTCCAAGTTTGGATGAAGCTGAGTTACACAAACATGTCATCTTCTCAGCCTGTATTATGATCATTTGTTTTTATCAGAATTTGATTCTTTGAGAGCATTCCATCCTTATTAAGATAATTCCCTCCAGAGAATTCGAAATAAAGGGTTCTAATCTTTTTCTGAGCCTTCAAAGTCTGCTTTCCCAAAATCTTATGTGTATGTGAAAGAAATTATGAGCCCCCATTTTCCCCATTTCCCATAAGATAATTTCACTTCTCTTTAGGTTTCTATTATTTCTGTCTCAGCAACAATATTTTATTAATTGGTTTTAATTATGCTCAGAAGAGTAGTTGCCTTCTTGACTTTATCTAGCTGTTGAAAAGTTAAATTATCATTATTATTCAAAAGTCCATTGGTAGAGATTCAAGATTCCCACATAATATGACTTTAACCAATTTTTCTAGCCTTATCGCTATGCTATTCTCCTACATGTCAAATTGGATTACTGGTCTTCAAATTTTTCCTGTATTTTTTTTTCACTTTTCTGCCATTACTTAGACTTAAAGCATCTTCTGTGCCAGAAATATCCTCTCCTCCAAATCCATCCCTTTATTTTGAAATCTTACTCATCCTTCAGTACCAAGCTCGAATACCACCTTCTTCATGAAGCCTTCTGTGACATTCTGGCAAAAAGTGATATTTCCCTTCTTGGAGTCTTCATAGTCTTTGAACCTTTTTTATACACACATTGTAAGAGTGAACTCAAAGTCCCATTAGCTGTTCCCATAACCACATTAAAAAGGTCAGGAATTTATCTGAGAAGGTAGGAAAGATAAAGGTCTTATTCCAGGAGGCTGACTTTGTTTCTGTCCTTTTCCTTTGCTTATTTGGCTAAATAGGAGAGTAAATGGAGCTATAGAATTAAGGAACTAGGCAACTTCAAATCCCAGAACTATTTGATAGTTATTGAGCAAGTAACTCCTATATGGATAATTTTATGGCATAGTCTAGCCCTCACAGATTAAAATCAGGAAGTATGGGGAATATTGAGATCTCTGATACAGAGACTCAAGCACTTGGACAAGAAAGCTTAATCCAGAGAAAAGTTCAGAGGATTAGCTAGTGGAAAGAAACATATTGTGTGTCCTCATGAGCTTGTATTCTGGGGTAGAAAAATCTCATAGGGACAGATAATCCTTCTAGCCAAGATACTAGAAAGGAACAGACAGTCCTTTGAGTAAAGGCGAGAAAAGATGGGAACCCCACCACTACACTTAAAGAGTCATTGCTGGTCTCATCACTGAAGTATAGGTGGCAGGTTTTATTAAAAGAGTTGCCAAAAAAATCACTACCATGCTGAATGGAATAGTGGGTTAATTAGAAAAGTGGAGAAGGATTGCCTTGCCACAATAGGGGTCTGGCTGAGATTATGTAATATAAATATGTAATGGAACCTGGCCAAATGATTTCATGGTTTTTCTTTGGCTTTGCTCAGTGGCACAGGAGTAGCAGATTGTGGGAGTAATCCAAGGGTGAGTCTTGGCAGGAAAAGACTGATAATGGGAAAAAGGAAGGAAGGACTGGAGAGAAGAGGACAATGTAAAGTTGAACTAGTTCACTAAGGGGATGGGAGGGGAGAGAGTGTGATTAGTGCAGGAATGATAGAATATGAAAGAATTGAAAAGTCAAGGAATTGGAAGTCACAGTGATGGCAAAGGGTTTGGAATTTCAAGAAAGAGGGAAAGGTCAAAGGACTAGAGATATCGATTAGATGAGAAGATTTCAGAGTTCATGAATGTGAAAAGATCAATGGTATAGTCAACAGAGGTAGGATGGAAGAATAGATCACAGGAAATTAGCAAATTGAGGATTTGTGAGATTAAGAAGTTTTGGTGAATATCACTGGTATCCCCTGGTATGAGGCTAGGAGTTGGGTGAGAAAAAAAGACTGTGTACAAGTACTGAACTCACAGAGGAAAGAAAGGGAATGTCTTGGAGGCTGATGGATAACAGTTACTAGAATTTTAACTGGGTGGTAGAGATGGGTTGAATCTCTGGTCTAATAGAATTTACTCAGAGGTGGTAGTGATAGAAAGAGAGACTGGAATTGGAAATCAGTAGTAAGAAGTATTCCAACTCCTTCATCAATAAGTGAGGGAGAGTGAGTGAAACCATTATTGGAAAGAGTGGTTTGTGTCATCAGAAGGGAGGCAGGCCTTAGTGAGAGCTAGAAAACAGAAGGAGTGGGAAAGGAAAAGATTTAAGAAGTAAGTAGATTTGTTACCAATGGAGCATGAATTCCAGAGGGCTCAGTGGTAAGGGTGGGTGGTCTTAGAGTTGGACATGGGGCTAGAGGAAGTAGATTGAGGAGAATGAGAACATAGAATCAGGTAGTATGGACAGGAAATGAAGTTTGAATGATGATAGCTTGATGTTCAGAATCACTGGGTATGAAAGGAGGTGAGAGTTTATTAATCACTGAGGGATGAGTTCAGGTAGGTTATCAACTTTCCTATGGGGTTTGGTCAATATTAGAAGATGTCGCAATCTCACAGCAGCTGCAATGTGAATTGTCCCTTCACGAATATGCCTGACCACATGTATTCTTTACATAGAATCTTAGAATAAAAGATTTAGCGCTGGAAAGGATCTTAGAGGCCATCAAGGGCACCTGCCCCCTATTTCTCATTGTCAAATGAGGAAACAATCTCTGTGCAATTAGGTGACTTGTCCACAATTACACAACTACCAATCAGTTAGTAAATATCTAAGGTGGGATTTGAACCTAGTTCCTCTTGACTTCAAGTGCCCCATTACTATACCATGCTATCTTTTGGGGATATGTTTGTCCTTCCTTGAGTGTATCCAAGCCCCAGATGTTCCTTTTTAGGTTTCTTCACTACTTCTGTTCTATATGTGTTCATTCTTCCTCCTGACACTACCTGTATATATAGCAAAAGTGTGCCCCAGATTTATGAAAAAAAATGTTTTATTCATTCACTTCTTATGCCACTTCATTTATATGCTTTTGCTTTTAATTCATTAATTGCTTATGCTTTGTTCAACTGTATTGTCTAACTAATTAACAAGTAAATGCTGAAATAAATGCTGTAGTGGGGGCTTGTAAGTTATGTGCTTGTCATTTGAAAAATAGCTTGAACTTGAGGTAGCCTTTTCTTAGCAACCCGTCCTGCAAGGTTACCCTGGCATGACATAGTCATTTGTGTTCATGTCTCAGAGAGGCAGAATGGTATTGAGGATAACATGCTGGTTTTGGAATCAAAAGACCAGAGTTCAAATTCAGCAGCTATGTCTAATAGACAAGTGATCCGAGGTTGGTCACATAACCTTTATGTGCTTCAGATTATAGATGGGTTGTGATCTGTAGGACAGGAGGCAGTCTCATACCAGGCATTCCCCAAGCAGACAAAATCACTGATCCTTCTTCTATTCATAATGTTACTATTGTTGAGTCATTTCAGTCATATCTGATGCTTTATGGCCCCATTTTGGGGTGTTATTGGCAAATATACTGGGATGTTTTGCTACTTCCATCTCCAACTTTTTTTACAGGTGAGAAACTAGAGCAAACAGGGTTAAGCAACTTGTACAGGGTCACACAGTAAGTATCTGAGAAAGGATTTGAACTCATAAAGATGAATCTTCCTGTTTCCAAGCCTGTTGCTCTATCTCCTGTGCCACCTAGCTAATGCATACGATATGTGTCATATCTCCCCTTAGTTATAACCATTCTAAGTTCATCCACTATGCCTTCTCTGAATCTCCCTCCGTATTTGGACAGTCCCTTTTACAACATAGTTGCTTAATAAATATTTATTGAATGAATGAGTGAATGAACAAGATACATAATCCTCCATTAAAACCAGTAATAATCATTTAGTCTGGCTTGTCTCTCTACATTTATTAAGTGCCTATTACGTGCCAGGCACTGTACTAAGAACTTTGGAAAAAAAGACAATCTTTGCCCTCAAGCAGCTCATAATCTAATAGGGAGACAATGCAAAAACATCTATGTCCAAATATATATGTATATATGTGTGTGTGCATATATATGCATATAGATGCATAATATATGTTTGTATATTTGTGTTCATGTATATATGTAATCAACAGGAAATAATCTACAAAGGGAAGGCACTATGATCAAGAAAATAGGAAGACTGTAAGTAGTAAAAGATCAATATAGCATTTGTTTCATATTTTCAGTTCTTATTAGATATCATTTTATATTATAGTTTTGCATGTCTATATCATAAATTGTCAGACTATAAATTCCCTAATACCAGGGGCAATGTCTTACCTAAATCTTATATCTCCTGGCACCTAGCATATCACTTTACACATATTAGCTGTTGATTAAGTATTTTTATTAAATTAATGAGATAAATTTGGACATTTTTAGTACTACAATTTTTATATAACAGAATACCCTCTAATATCAAGCTATAAAGGAGCTTCCTGGTTTTCATTCTTCTCCTAGAAATTATGTGAAATTTACAACCTCAAATTCCAAGCCACAATGCTGAAAGAATTGAATCAGCTCATTAAAATTATAATTTCACCATTTAACCCAAATTCTTTTTAAGGGAGCTCCTGCCTGGGATGAAAGTGCTCAAAGGTTTCCCTCCCATTAATCATAGAATTGGGGGAATTATAATGAGCTCCCTAAGGAACTGGGTATTTGGATCTCGACTCCTCTTGGCCCCTTGGTGATTCTCAGTACCTCTTCAGAGAATGTGCCCAGGACCCCCACTGACTCCTCCTCAGGGAACTCCACTAAATATTCTCAGAGTTTAAAGGCCTCTTTTCAACAAAGCATCTAGTTAGTGACTCACTCACTCTGACTTTCATTCTAAGTCCTGGCCAATCACTGGGAAGAGATGGACTGATCAGATTCCTAAAGAAACCTGCATTGCCTTCCAGTCACTTCCCTGTGTATGCAGATCTGCGGTCAAGGCCCCAGCAACTGTGGCCACCTCCCAATCCTAGGCTCTACCTGAGCTACCAGGCAAAATGTAAGTGACATAAAATGGAGAAAAAAGATGGGGATTTACTGTTTAAATTGTATTTTTACTAGCTGTGTGGCTATGGACAAGTCACTTAATCTGTATCATCTGTAAAATGAAAAGGCTGGAGTCAGTGACCTTTATGGGTTGCTTCCAGATCTAAACTTTTGATCCTACAATCCTACAATGAATATTTATTAAGTGCCGTGTTGTTGTTCATTCATTCAATCATGTCCAATTCTATGAAGAAAGTCCATGAAGTTTTCTTGGCACTACTACATACTAGAGTTGTTTTCTATTTCTATCCCAGTGTGTCCCCATATTACTGATGAAGAACTGAAGCAATAGAGGTTCTGACTTGCCTATAGTCACACAATTAGTGAGTGTCTGAGGCCAAATTTGAACCCAGATCTTCCTGATTCCAAATGTGGAACTCTGCCTATTGTACTACCTAACTGTCACTGTGCCTCCTTACCTTAAGTGCTAACTGTGTATAAAACTCTGCACTATATGCAAGGGAAGATGCCAAGCCTAAATAAGACAGATTCTATACTAAGGATCTTAGTTTAGTGAGGAAGATAAAACAAACTGAAGAAAAGGAAAAGGAATAAGCATTCATATAGTGCCTACTATGTACCAGGCACTGTGTTAAGTTTACCAATAGCACCTCATTTGATGCTCACAATAATCCTGCTAGATGGATGCTATTATTATCTCCATTGTACAACTGAGGAAATTGGGACACTTGGAGGTTAGCTTCACCAGGGTCACATAACAGTCTGAGATTTAAGCACAGGTCATCATAATTCCAGGTCCAGAGCTCTAGCTACTGTGCCACCAGCTGCTCCTGCAAAGAGCTATAATATAAAGTAAATATCACTGAGAAATGCAAAAGCAATATAATGAACTGAGGATGGCAATCAACTGAAAGCAAAGATGAGTGAGTTGATTTTTAAGCACTCAGCATGCAAGTTATCTGGCAAGACAAACCATGATCTCTTATCACAAATTTTAGTGAAAAGCAAATTTCGTTGTTGGAAAATTCTTCCTAACGACTAACCTGAAATCTAGTGCATTATAACTTAACCCTATGTGTCCTATACTATACCCAGAGAAAATGAAAAACAACTGGTCATCATTCTCTTCCCCAACCAGGAAGTCTCCTTCTGATCTTATGTTATATGGTGGATATTTCCATATTTCAAGGACCTATGATTTCCTTGGCTTTGTGATTCGTCCATCTCTCACTAGTGCATATCACAATCCCTCTAAAGGGTCACCAGGATTCTTCATAAGTTGTTATGCCTGGAAAAAAATAATCAGCTGGTAGAGTGATTTTGCCCTCTAATTACAAACTTGTCATCTTAATTAGTTGGTATTCAGGTTGTGTACAACATCAGCACCACATTTTCAAAGTTTCCAGCTTCATTGGACAATACGTGTCATCTGTTGTCATAGATCTCAAGAACCTGGAGTCACTGCCTTGCCATGAATCATCAGAGTAATGTTTTAATAGAGATAATAAACCCTAAACATATTTCTGATAATTTGGGAAGATAGAAATCAAATCCTTTTTCCTCAACTGCATTGGGAATTTCATCATTTAAAGGAACCCTACAGTAAATCCTTTAGAAAAAAAACAATTCTCTTTGTCTCTCTGTCTCTGTCTCTGTCTCTGTCTCTGTCTCTGTCTCTGTCTCTGTCTCTCACACACACACACACACACACACACGTGCAACTTATTTCTACATAACAGCTCATTCTTCCTTATATACTGCCCCAAGATTTAAAAATGATTTCCATCAGAATGACTCTGTGTAGCCATTTTACAGATAAGGAACTAGAGAATTCAATGTCATGGCAATGGCAGCTAGTAAGTATGAGGGCCAATCCAGGCTTCTAACTCCAAATCCAGTGTTATTTTCAAATACTCATGTTTTGTGCTTGGTCATATCAAGTTTATCTAAATTGTCATCTTACATAAATGGCTTTATTGGTTTTTTTTTAGTTGTATCTCACTCTTGGCGACCCCACTTGCTGTTTTCTTGGCAACGATACTGGAGTGATTTGTCATTTGCTTCTCCAGCTTATTTCACGGCAAAGGAAACTGAGGGAAACAGGGTTAAGTGTCTTGCTCAGAGTCACACAGCTAATAAGTGTCTGAGGCCAGATTTGAACTCAGGAAGATGAGTCTTCCTGACTCCAGGCCCAGCACTCTATACTCTGTGCCACCTAGCTGCCCCCATAAATGGTTGTCTTTAGCAAAATGTCCAGGTGCAAAGTTACATGAAAAAACACTTCTATTTTTGAATTAGTCATGTTTGAACATGGTTTGTCAGAATGATAATTAAGGGTTTATGGGCAAGCAGAGCTTTGTCCCAGAATGCAAAAATTTAGAGGGAGCAGGAGTTAAGACAGTAGAAACAACTGAGTTTATGACCCAATTAACAAGAATAATTAGTTGAAATAGGAATCTCCCATTGTTAATGACATCTGTGAGCCATTATGCTCATTAATTCTCCCTTCTGTGAAAACGAGTATTTTCACAAGAAGCAACTTGGTTTGGATGGTTTTCAACAAGAGCTGGTCTTAAAGTCAAGAAGTCTAGTGTTCAGTTGTTCCCTTGACTTGCACTATCTGTGCAATCATGAGAAAGTCATTTAACCTTTTAGTGTCCAAAGTGACTAAGATCATAATTTTCACATTAATTGTTCATCTATAAGGTGAAGAAAGTCCCCACCCTGGAATTTCTCCATGTTGATGAAAGCATATGTTTGGATAATATATAGGATGTATATACACATTCACACATGTTTTATATGTGTGTATGTAGAGAGTATATGCACAGATGCATATCTATAATGTATCTGTATATTTCATGCATATATGTATTTAGATTATGAATTAATCAGTGTTAGATGGACTTGTGGGAATAAATAAATAAGAGTTGCATAGACTGGTTAGGAATGGATGGGTTGAAATTTGGATTATTGAAGTGGACGGAAAAACAGATTCATTTGAGTATTTCAGTGTCATGAATTACAAAGTTAATTTAAGATATGTCTAGGTTGCTTGCCCTGGGTACCAAACTTGCTAGTTATAGCTCTGTGGTAAATTTATAATATGTTCACCTAAATCTTGTGATCTATCATGTGGCATCCCATAGGTAAGGACAATAGCCTTTCAATGTGAACAAAAGAGTTCTCTCTGTTCATTCTTCCTGATGGGCATGCTGGAATTTATAGTTAGTCCCAGGAATTTTCCTGAGAAAAGAATAATAAAATCTATTAGTTTGTGTAATATAATATATGTACAAACATATAAATTATATTATTGTATATGCATGTAGACATATGTATATATGTATTGTTGTATATGTGCGTATAAGAGACCAGAATATATATGTATATTTACATATGTGTATGTAAGTACATTTGTAGTCAGATTGGCTAAAGGTTCGTCAATATTATTCATCTATCCCCTCTCACCACTGAAATTAGACTTCCCCTTTTCTTTCCCATTATTTCAATTCTTCCATTTGCTTTCTTGCCTATTCTTTTACAATCCCTCCTCTTCCTGAAAGATCACAAGGTTATTTTCTCACTATAGATAATCTCTGATTTGATTAAGGTACATCCCACATTCCTTTTCATCTTTTTCCACCCCTTTTCCATTGTGTTTCTTCTCATTCTATAATTTAGTATGACAGGAACATTGATTCATCTGTAATTACCTGTAAGTAAGATATTATGAGATTTATTCCATGATACTTCAAGTCTGTGTCTCCACTATAATTCTATATATGACTTCTGCTTATCTCCTAGTGTAATTTTAGAAAGTAATCTCTTAATTTTCTCTCTGTTGGTACTTTATTGTTTTTGTTCTTAGTTGCTGTCTATGTTTACCATTCTTATATTTCTGTTGCCTGAGGTATTTGAAAAGCAAACAATATTTTCCAGACTGGTTTTATTTTTAGAGATACTTTGAACACTTTTTATTGGACATTATCATTTTCATTAATGGTTAAGCTCAGATTTTCAGGGTATGTAATCTTAGTTTTAATGTTGGGCTACTTTATTCTTTGGAACACATTATTCCACTCCCTTCTGTGGTTTCAAGTCACTACAGAAAAGTCTAGTATTATTCAAATTCCCTTTCCTCTATATCTGAATATCTATTTCCTAATCACTTGCATAATTTTTTGTCATTGTAATTGATAAATTCAATTTTGGATAAATTCAGTCTTAGAATTTTCAGGATAGGTTGTTTTCTCTGGAATCAATAAGTAGATTCTTTTTATTATAACTTAGTTTCCTTTGTTCAGAAGTTCTGGGCCATTTCTTTGTACTATTTATTATGTTGTTCACATTTTTTTTTCCTGTTGTGTTCCTCTGAGACATCAACTTAAATCTTGTGTTTGAGATGAATATGTTTTGCTTCCATGGAAGTCATGTTTTCTTTTAATGTTATTCTTTTTGCTACTCTTCTTACAGATTGTCCTTTATTTCTGTATAGCATTTTCATTCCTAATCAATTTTTCTGTGTTCCATTTCTTTGGTAAGATTTGCCACAAAGAATTAATGTTTTTCTATTCTGTCAATTAATTGCACTGCGCAGGTCATAAACTCTGGTTTCACAATTATTATTTCTCTGTTTTACCCATTTAGGAACATCACACTCTGTTCCATTCTCTCATCAGAGTCCACTGCTTTTTCAAGTATTAATTCATTTTTCTTTGTCTTGAATATTTATTCAGAGATGTCAGAATTTATTTAGCTATTCTGGAGACTATTCTCCCTTCTCTTATTAGCATCTTCCCTTTTGGCTCATCTGTTTATGCTCAGGGTCTTTACCTGAGTATTCTTTATCGTCAGATCTTTGGTAATTTCATTCTTTTCCTCTTATATTTCCATATTGCTCCCCTTCTGATTTGATCCCCATTAATGGTGGTTTCCCTGGGAGCAGGACCTCAAAGCTAACTCAGTTTGCTCCAACAATGGGCAATTCATATTGTACAGGCTTCAATCTCTGCCCCAGATGACTTCTAAGAAGTTATAATTTGCCCCATATGGATCCTGGACCCTTCATATCACATATCACATAAACACTCTGACTTTCAGCCCTAGTTCCCTTCATTCTTTACTCCTCTGGCTAAACCCTATTATAGCACAGAGCATACTACAAGTGCCAGGCAGAGTAAGACTCTATCTTTTGATTTTCTGCGAAAGTAGAAGGAGAAGTTTCATGAAAAAGAGTTCAGCTCTATTGCAAGTCTGTAAAGTAGTTTGAGCAGCTTTGCCAGAGGATGGTGAATCATGCGGCAAGAATAAAATAAGGTATTTTAAGGATTAGCCTTCTCTGTGATGTTAGTTCATTTGGGTTTTTTACCTCATTAGATTTCTTGTTGTCTTAGATAATGGTAATAGCTAAAAGTTTATTATCTCTTGTGCATAATTACTATTGTGGAGAGTTTTTAGAAGTTATAAGGAGTGAAGAAAGTGTCTTCACTTTCATCTTGTTGGTCACATCACTAAGAAGTTCGGAATAATTTGATCTAAATAATCAGATCAGTAAATATGAGAGAAATAATCATCCTACTGTCCTCTACCCTGGCCAGATGTCATCATTGTCATCATCTTCATCACTGCAATTTGATATACATTAAGGTTTGCAAAGTGTTTTACATAGAGTATCTCATTTGATCCTCATAACAACTTCGTGAAATAAGTGCTATTATTATCCCCATCTAATAGACAAAGAAACTAAGACTTAGAGAGGCCACATGAATTGCCCAGGCTCACACAGAAATTAAATATCTGAGGTCAAATTCAAACTCAGGTTTTCCTGACTCCAAGCCATCATGCCACCCAACTTCTTCATCCACAATATTGCTTTCAATTTTAAATGACACCTTTAAGACAAGCTATAATTTATCTCGAGGAATGTGATCTTTCTGGTGAGTTGTACTCATGTCACATGAAGAATGGTTAAGGAAGTGGCATGAATTTAGCATTAAACTGAAGGAGAAATACAATGCAAAAGACATGGCTATAGTTTTCAAATATTTGAAAGTGTTTTATGAAAAAGAGATTAACCATATTTTGCTTAGAAGAAAGAACTAAGACTAAAAAGTTGAAGTAACTGAAAGGCAGATTTCAGATCAGCATAAGGAAGAACTTCCTAGCAATTAGATCTATCCACAAATGAAATGGGCTATTATACAGAGTGAGGGCAATCTATGAATATGTTCTTGTAAGACTGCATGACTTTTGACAGCATGATCTAGTGAGGATTTCTGCAGAGACTAGATAACTCTGAGTTGATTTAATTGATTGATTAATGAATTTTAAAGAACATTCATTAAATGTTTTCCCCATGCCAAACACTGAGTATACAAATACAAGAAGTTATTACAGTCCCTGACCTCAAGGATCTTGTATTCTAATAGAGACTAATACCACAAATTGTAGGGAAGGACCATGGAGGGGTAAAAAGAAATGACAACTGCTGTCAGAGGCAGATGATTAACATGTCCTTTCTAGAATCTAGGAATGGTTGTGCTCATTTGGTCTCTATTCTGAGACATAGAGCTGGAATAATTATAACTAATGTTATCTCATTTTATCCTTATTACTCTGAGAGGTAGGCACCATTGTTATTCAAATTTTACAGATGCAAAAACTAAGACAGACAGATTAAGTGATTTTCCCAGGGTCACACAGCTAGCAAATATCTAAGGCAGAATTTCAACATGGGTCTCTTTATGTCCAGATGTCTATCCACTATTCCACCCAAAAGTGTGTATGTGTTTTCTGTGTGTGTGTGTGGGGGGGGTGTATGAAGGGCATAGGAAAGGCATGAATGCATGAAGATGCATGTCCAGTACAAGATAAGATGAATGCCTACCATCATAAGCCAGGAAGAGTAGGAGCAGAAGCTTTGGAGAACCTAATCTACCTAGCCCACTGTTAATCACTATAGAGGACTCAGAAATATACAACATGACCTAAGGCCTTCAGAAAACCTACACTCTCTCTAAAGACACAACACTCACCTACACAAAGAAATTTAAAAACAGACAAGTACAAAGTGGCATAATATAGTAGGACTTAAGAAAATAGATATACCTATTAGAGGAGATTGCATAAACAACAAGCTTGAGATAAGCTTTGGAGCAATTTCAGGATTAGGAAAAATAGGTGAAGAGAAGATTATTTCAAGTACGAGGAGTTGCATGAGTGAAGTCACAGAGAGAGTAATGAATAAAGCATGTGTAAAGAAAAATAAGAAAAGAAAATACACTGACCCTGAGATCTACAAGAAATTATCATATGTGACTAATTGTTATGACTACTAGCTATGAAGAGTATTTCTGCACCAGGGCTCAGTAAAATAAGAAGCAGAGAATTAAGAGATAGAGACAGGTAAAGGACCTTAGAAATTGCCTAGTATGATCTTATTATTTTACATAACAAGAAGCAGCATAGTTTAGAGGAAAGAACACTGACTCTGGTGACAGAGGTCCTGAGTTCAAATCCCACCTCTGATGTTTAATACTTGTATAACCTTGGGCAAGTTAATCTCTATCTCAATTTCTTTTATTAAAAAAAAGAGGGAAGGTTGGACTAGGTGACATGAAGGGCTCAGGGAATGATCTACGCAAGCTCATTCAACTTATTAGCAAAGGTAGAATTCAATTTCAGATCTTCTGACTTGCAAACACATATTATTTCCTTGAGAAAAGGTACTTCTCTCTTTTGTACCAAGAAAATGAGTGGTCTGTAGGTTACAGAAAAGATTTGAGCTCATTTAGCTCTGATAATTTTTACAACTACTTGTTGGTAAGTCTTCCAACTCTGTTCCTTCACCTTCCTTCAGAACTGAAAATCATTCAATGAAGATACAGAACCACACAGAGGTGAATGAATTTTATTTTCAAGGATTCTCTAGTTTCCAGGAGCATCAGATCACACTCTTTTTAATATTCCTGGCTCTGTACATCTTAACCTTGGCTGGCAATGTCATCATTGTGATAATCATCCAAATTGATCGTCACCTTCACACTCCTATGTACTTCTTCCTGAGCATGCTGTCTACATCTGAGACCTTATACTCATTGGTCATTATCCCACGGATGCTCTCTAGCCTCGTGTGTAGGGATAAGTCCATCTCCCTGGCAGGTTGTGCTACCCAAATGTTCTTTTTTGTCACCTTTGGCATCAATAACTGCTTCCTACTCACTGCAATGGGATATGATCGCTATGTGGCCATTTGCAATCCACTGAGGTATACAGTCATTATGAATAAGAAAGTGTGTGCCCTGCTGGTATGGGGAGCATTTAGCATTGGTCTTGTTGTAGCAATGACACAGGTGACATCAGTGTTCAGGTTGCCCTTCTGTGACATAGAAGTGGCCCACTTCTTCTGCGATATCCGTCCTGTGATGAAACTCTCCTGTACTGACACCACCATCAACGAGATCTTAACTTTGATCATCAGTATCTTAGTCCTTCTGGTGCCTATGGGCTTGGTCTTCATCTCCTATGTCCTCATCATCTCTACCATTCTTAAAATTGCCTCTGCCGAAGGTCGGCAGAAGGCCTTTGCTACATGTGCCTCTCACCTCACTGTAGTTATTGTCCATTATGGTTGCGCTGCCATTGCCTACTTAAAGCCCAAATCAGAGAACACTAAAGACCAAGACCAACTGATTTCAGTGACCTATACAGTCATCACCCCACTGCTGAACCCCGTTGTGTACAGTCTGAGGAACAAAGAAGTCAAGGATGCTTTGCTCCGAGCTATTGGCAAAAAACATCTGTAATTTTGACTGCCATTGTCATGAAACATTTACCCATCACACTAAAAGGTTAAAAGGCAAGGAAAGCATATAACTGTTATTCTTGAAATTTAGGTTCTTGGAGCCATGACATCAAGAGGATACTTACAAAACAAACAAACAAACACCAGGGGAATTCAATCATAGTCAATGAGAGGTGAGGGAACCTCTTTGAAGGAAGAGTTTGCCTCTGGAAGAGGACCAGACAAAATACAGGATAAGTCTGTGATTTGGGGTATACACAGGGGAAAATATGAGCATGGAAGGACAAAATGAAAATGGACATGAGACTTAGAAATTATGCAAGAGACTTCTGGGTAATCATGGCTACAATCTAGACACCACACGCTTCCTCTCTCCGGCACCAAACGAAATAGACTACATCAAAGGAGCATAAAAATCAACTTTGGAGGAACAGAAGGACTCCCCAGTACTCCCCAGTACCCCACAGAAGCGAAGGTATGTGGGGTTTGAACATTTCCACACTATAATAAGAAGGAGAAAAAGCTTGCACAGAAACATGAACTGAGCCGCCCTTTCCCCCCCCCCTTCCCCCCCAAACCAGAGTGAGCTACCGGAGCACTCACTGGGACAGCGAGTGAGTAGGGAACATTTCTGTCTGGGGGGGCATGCCAGGGTCCTTGGGATCTGGGGACTGCCAGGAAAAAAGTCTCAGGGTGGTTTCACAGGAGAATCCTGCGCTGATCACAGGGGGCCCAGGGAGCTGTACTCGGGGCGGTTGCGCTGAGTATCTGGGCAAAGCTAAACACCAGGGGCAGACCACGCGCTGATTATCTGGGTGAAGCTGAACACCTGGGCAGTTTGGCTGTGATCAGGGGCCCAGTGCTCTAAGAAACCTCAGAGGCTGGGAAGAACTAGTCTGAGGCAACCTAAATTCACAGAAAACCCGCCCATATCACCCAGACCCCAGACCAAAAAGGAAAGGGGAATAAAACCAACAAAGGGATGGCGCACACGGCCCAAAATCAAGCCTCCAGGAAGAAAGGGAAAAAGGTGACTATTAAAAACTTTTATGGTGGAAGTACCCAAGGAAAAGAAGAGAATGAGGATGAAATCCAAAAAAAAAAAAAAATCAGAACATGCCTCCCAAAATGGAAACTATCAACAAGCTCTGGAAGATCTCAAACTGGAACTTACCCAAAAGATGGAAACATGGAAAGAAAAATGGGAGAAAAAGATCAGCACTCTGACAGATAAGACTGCTCTATTGGAAAAAGAGCTGTAAGCATCCAATAGAAGGGCAGACAAAGCCAAAAAGCAAAACCAGTCCCTAAATTCCAGAATTAAGCAACTCAAAGAAAGTGAGATCATAAAACAGCAAGAATGAATAAAGCAAAGCCAAAAAAATAATGAATTAGAAGAAAACATAAAATATCTCACTGAAAAGGTCACAGACTTGGAAAACAGAGGAAGAAGAGACAACCTCTGAATTATCGGTCTCCCAGAAAAAAACAGAGATAAACAATAAAATCGATGTTATTCTGTAGGAGATTATAAAAGAAAATTGCCCACACATTCTGGAGCAAGGGGGCAAAATAGAAATAGAAAGGGTTCATAGAACACCCTCTATACTAAATCCCCAAAAGACAACCCCTAGGAATGTAATTGCCAAATTCAAGAGCTTCCAAGAAAAGGAGAAAATCCTACAAGAAGCCAAGAAGAGGAGCTTCAGATATAGGGGGCTCCCATAAGGATCATACATGATTTAGTGGCTAACACACTAAGAGATCACAAAGCATGGAACACGATATTTAGAAAGGCAAGAGAGCTGGGTCTCCAACCAAGTATCAACTACCCAGCAAAACTGACTATATACTTCCAGGGGAAAGTATGGGCATTCAACAAAATAGAAGATTTCCAAGCATTTGCTAAGAAAAGACAAGAACTTACTGGAAAATTTGATATCCAAGCACAGAAAGCAAGAGAAACATGAAAAGGGAAATATGAAAGAAAGGGAAAAGGAGATAAATCTTATCTTTTTCTTTAAGTCAAACTCTCTTCTATAAGGTCTACATTTACATCAAATTATATATATTAATATGTGGGGAAAATGTTTTGTGTAACTCTCAAAAATTGTATGCATCATAAGAGTAGTTAGAAGAAACATGCATAGGGAAAGATTGGGGCATTAAGAAGATTTGGGGAAAGTGGGGGCAAAGAAAGGAAAAGAGAGGGGGGGAACCGTCGATAACACTAAGATTTACTTAAAGAAATAGGGGGGACTTAATAGAATAATCTTTCCCATATAAAGATACACATGGGAAGGGGAGGGGAAGAACTCTCATATAAGAAGGAGAGGAAGAGAGCATGAAGTGGAATTACTTAAAACTTACTCTCAGTGAAATCGAATCTGAGAGGGAAGAACATCTACATCCAGTGGGATCCTGAATTCTATCTTATCCAACAGGGCAAGAAAGAAAGGAAAATTAAAGAGGGGGAGGGGGAGGAAGTATAAAAAGGGAGGGAAGGAGACAGGGGGAGGGGAAGGGAGCACAAAAAGGGAGGGGCTAGAAAGGGAATCATATCAAGGGAGGGGACTAGGGGGACTGACCTAAAGTAAATCACTGGTTCAAAAGGAGATAGCTAAAGAAGAAAGGTCAGAACTAGGAGAAGATATCAAAATGCCAGTGAATCCACAAATGACAATCATAACTTTGAACGTGAATGGGATGAACTCACCCAAAAAACTTAGACAAATAGCAGATTGGATTAGAACCCAAAACTCTACCATTTGTTGTCTTCAAGAAACACATATGAGGCGGGTTGACACTCACAAGGTTAGAATTAAAGTATGGAGTAAGACCTTTTGGGCCTCAACTGATAGAAAGAAGACAGGAGTTGCAATCATGATATCTGACAAAGCCAAAGCAAAAATAGACCTGATCAAAAGGGATAGGGAAGGTAAATATATTCTGTTAAAAGGGAGTATAGATAATGAGGAAATATCACTAATCAACATGTATGCACCAAATGGTATAGCATCCAAATTTTTAATGGAGAAACTAGGAGAATTGAAGGAGGAAATAGACAATAAAACCATATTAGTGGGAGACTTGAACCAACCACTATCAAATTTAGATAAATCAAACCAAAAAATAAACAAGAAAGAGGTAAAAGAGGTGAATGAAATCTTAGAAAAATTAGAGTTAATAGACATATGGAGAAAAATAAATAGGGACAAAAAGGAATACACCTTTTTTTCAGCACCACATGGCACATTCACAAAAATAGATCATACACTAGGTCACAGAAACATGGCACTCAAATGCAGAAAAGCAGAAATAATAAATGCAGCCTTTTCAGATCACAAGGCAATAAAACTATTGATCGGTAAGGGTACATGGAGAGCCAAATCAAAAATTAATTGGAAATTAAATAATATGATACTCCAAAATCGGTTAGAGAAGAAATCATAGAAACAATTAATAATTTCATTGAGGAAAATGACAATGGTGAGACATCCTTTCAAAACTTATGGAATGCAGCCAAGGCAGTACTTAGAGGAAAAATCATATCCCTGAGTGCATATATTAACAAATTAGGAAGGACAGAGATCAAGGAATTGGAAATGCAAATTAAAAAACTTGAGAACAAACAAATTAAAACCCCCCAGAAGAAAATCAAACTAGAGATCCTAAAAATTAAGGGATAAATTAATAAAATCAAAAGTGACAGAACTATTGAGCTAATAAACAATACTAGAAGCTGGTACTTTGAAAAAACAGACAAAATAGACAAAGTACTGGTCAATCTAATTAAAAAAAAGGAAAGAAGAAAGGCAAATTAACAGCATCAAGGATGAAAAGGGGGATCTCACCTCCAATGAAGAGGAAATTAAGGCAATCATTAAAAACTACTTTGCCCAACTATATGGCAATAAATATACCAACCTAGGTGATATGGATGAATATTTACAAAAATATAAATTGCCTAGACTAACAGAAGAAGAAATAGATTTCTTAAATAATCCCATATCAGAAAAAGAAATCCAACAGGCCATCAAAGAACTTCCTAAGAAAAAATCCCCAGGGCCTGAGGGATTCACCAGTGAATTCTATCAAACATTCAAAGAACAGCTAACTCCAATACTATACAAACTATTTGACATAATAAACAAAGAGGGACTTCTACCAAACTCCTTTTATGACACAAACATGGTACCGATTCCAAAACCAGGCAGGTCAAAAACAGAGAAAGAAAATTATAGACCAATCTCCGTGATGAATATAGATGCAAAAATCTTAAATAGGATACTAGCAAAAAGATTCCAGCAAGTGATCAGAAGGGTCATCCACCATGATCAAATAGAATTTATACCAGGGATGCAGGGCTGGTTCAATATTAGAAAAACCATCCACACAATTGACCATATCGACAAGCAAACCAACAAAAATCGCATGATTATCTCAATAGACGCAGAAAAAGCCCTTGATAAAATACAACACCCATTCCTACTAAAAACACTAGAAAGCATCGAAATAGAAGGGTCATTCCTAAAAATAATAAACAGTATATATCTAAAACCATCAACTAATATCATCTGCAATGGGGATAAACTAAATCCATTCCCATTAAGATTAGGAGTGAAACAAAGATGCCCATTATCACCTCTACTATTTGACATTGTATTAGAAACACTAGCAGTAGCAATTAGAGAAGAAAAAGAAATTGAAGGCATTAAAATAGGCAAGGAGGAGACCAAATTATCGCTCTTTGCAGATGACATGATGGTCTACTTAAAGAATCCTAGAGATTCAATCAAAAAGCTAATCGAAATAATCAACAACTTTAGCAAAGTTTCAGGATACAAAATAAACCCACATAAGTCATCAGCATTTCTATATAATTCCAACACAGCTCAGCAGCAAGAACTAGAAAGAGAAATCCCATTCAAAATTACATTAGACAAAATAAAATACTTAGGAATCTATCTCCCGAGACAAACACAGAGGAACTATATGAACAAAACTACAAAACACTTTCCACACAACTAAAACTAGACTTGAACAATTGGTAAAACATTAACTGCTCATGGGTAGGATGAGCCAATATAATAAAAATGACCATCCTACCCAAACTCATCTATCTATTTAGTGCCATACCCATGGAACTTCCAAAAAAATTTTTTTACTGATTTAGAAAAAACCATAACAAAGTTCATTTGGAAGAACAAAGGATCAATGATATCCAGGGAAATAATGAAAAAATACAAAGGAAGGGGGCCTTGCAGTCCCAGATCTCATACTATATTATAAAGCAGCAGTCACCAAAACAATATGGTACTGGCTAAGAGACAGAAAGCAGGATCAGTGGAATAGACTGGGGGCACGCGACCTCAGCAAGACAGTATATGACAAACCCAAAGATCCCAGCTTTTGGAACAAAAATCCACTATTTCATAAAAACTGCTGGGAAAATTGGAGGACAGTGTGAGAAAGATTAGGTTTAGATCAACACCTCACAACCTACACCAAGATAAATTCAAAATGGGTGAATGACTTGAACATAAAGAAGGAAACTATAAGAAAATTAGGCGAACACAGAATAGCATACATGTCAGACCTTTGGGAAGGGAAAGACTTCAAAGCCAAGCAAGACTTAGAAAGAGTTACAAAATGCAAAATAAATAATCTGGAATACATCAAATTAAAAAGTTTTTGTACAAACAAAACCCATGTAACCAAAATCAGAAGGGTTGCAACAAATTGGGAAACAATCTTCATAAAAACCTCTGACAAAGGTTTAATTACTCAAATTTACAAAGAACTAAATAAACTGTACAAAAAATCAAGCCATTCTCCAATTGATATAAATGGGCAAGGGACATGAACAGGCAGTTCTCAGCCAAAGAAATGAAAACTATTAATAAGGAAATGGAAAAGTGCTCTACATCTCTTATAATCAGAGAGATACAAATCAAAACAACTCTGAGGTATCACCTCACACCTAGCAGATTGGCTAACATGACAGCTATGGAAAGTAATGAATGCTGGAGGGGATGTGGCAAAATGGGGACACTAATTCATTGCTGGTGGAGTTGTGAATTGATCCAGCCATTCTGGAGGGCAATTTGGAACTATGCCCAAAGGGTGATAAAAGACTGTCTGCCCTTTGATCCAGCTATAGCACTGCTGGGTTTGTACCCCAAAGAGATAATAAGGAAAAAGACTTGTACAAGAATATTCATAGCTGCACTCTTTGTGGTGGCCAAAAATTGGAAAACGAGGAGATGCCCATCAATTGGGGAATGGCTGAACAAATTGTGATATATGTTGATGATGGAATACTATTGTGCTAAAAGGAATAATAAAGTGGAGGAATTCCATGGAGACTGGAACAACCTCCAGGAATTGATGCAGAGTGAGAGGAGCAGAACCAGGAGAACATTGTACACAGAGACTGATACACTGTGGTACAATCGAAGGTAATGGACTTCTCCATTAGTGTCAATGCAATGTCCCTGAACAATCTGCAGGGATCTAAAAAACTCTATCCTCAAGCAGAGGACAAACTGTGGGAGTAAAAACACCGAGGAAAAGCAACTGCTTGACTACAGGGGTTGAGGTGATATGACTGAGGAGAGACTGTAAATGAACACTCTAATGCAAATACCAACAACAGGGAAATGGGTTCGAGTCACCAACACATGTGATAACCAGTGGAATCGTGCGTCGGCTATGGGAGAGGGAAAGGTGGTTGGAGGGGTGGGGCAGGGAGGAAAAGAAAATGATCTTTGTCCAGTGAATAATGTTTGGAAATGACCAAATAAAATAATGTTTAAAATTAAAAAAAAAAGAAATTATGCAGGAACACAATCTTTTCAAATCTCCATCAGGTTTCTTTGTACATTCCCTAATGGCAAGGGACAATGTCCTAAAATATCTTTAAGTTTTCTGCATATTCCTCTTCAACTGAAGAAGGATCGGTGGGAAGGGGACCATAGGGCTTGTTAGCTCTAAGTTTCCTATCCTCTGTGAGAGATTCAATGAAACCCTCTCTAACAAACATTTTTTGTGATGAAATATAAAAGGAATATATTTCCTTTCCCTATTGGCACTCTTCTCACCTCGATCCAAACTATAGCTTCAGGGGGTGCCAGCTCACCTTGGTCAAGCAGTCATAAAATAATACAGTGGAAACTAAGATCCTAATAAAACACTGGAAGGATGGGATATGGAATTGTGTGATTTGTGGGGGAAATTAATGAACAGAGAAATTGTTTGATTGTTATTTTTTTGTCAAAGGAACTTGAATCAAATAGTACAGCAAAATAGGGAGATACTAAATAAGGATGGAAATAATGTAAAGCTTTGAGATTAAGAAGATAATGGTCATGTGAGGAAAAATAGGAACTATAATATTTTTTCACAACATCTTTGATAGACTAATCCTACAACCAATTGGTGGCATAATATTGGAAAATCCTCAACCTAAACTGAAGATGAAATAAAATATCACCAGCTATGAAAGGACAGGGTAAAGAGGGTGGTTTCATTCACTTCTGTAACAACTATTATCTATGGATAAAAGACTACAGTTTTGTCCAAAAGAACTTCTTTCAAATTTTTTAAAACATTTTGTCACCTATCCTTTAACAGAAAATGGTTTCTTATAATAAATCTTGCTAGTCATATTCCAAATATTCTCTTTTCTCCTTGGGCTGATCCCCCTCTCTCTTTACCCATTCCTCGTCTGTGAAATGTTTTACTTATCTATCCTAAAATTACCACAGAATGATGCTGATTGGCTGTACACTCTAAGTGGATTTGAAGTGTCATAAAAATAAAATCTGTACCCTAGGAAACTGAAGTTGCTATTCCACAAAAACAGTATTCTATAACATGCTAATAAATTCTTTGCTTACATTTCAGTCCCTAATCTCTAACCCACAGTCATCAGACCGTCTCTGATGGTTACATCCCTTCCAAAAGTACTATTCCTCTCAGTTGAATGAATTACCCAACAACTAGCATGGAGGTCAAACAAGTTCCCAGCTAAAGCAATAGCCTAAGCTATTTGAGGCTTGCTCCATCTCCTGGGAGGAATTACTTAAAATTACTCATTAGTGTTGCCATAGCTTTGTTATCCAAGTTTCCTGCCATGTCTATCTTAACAAAAAAAAGGGGCTCAGAATATAGTCTTTGGTCTCCATTCAATTCTGCCTATCCAGAACATGGTCACCCAAAAACTGCTTTCAAGTCTTCACTGCTTCTGAGACATATAGGTAGATATCTCCAACCTCCATAACAAAGGATAGAGTGTTACCAAACCTACCCCAGTGGAAGCTAGTCTGAATCTTAAGATGATCCTAACCTCCATATCCACTTTTCCTTTGGCCTTTCTGAGCTTAGTGGTGCAATACAAATCAGTTCAACAATCATTTACTAAGTACCTATTATGAGCCTATATTGAGTTGGGCATCAAGAGAGACTCAAAGTTCAGAAAAGACATGGACCTCCATGAAACTTGAATTCTAGTGTGGAAATGCTAGATTACCAACTCAGAGGAAACTAATGAATAATATTCAATAATGTGTGCAAATGAGAGATGCAAAGAATAGTCAATGTGAAATCCAAGAGGGATCTCTTATGACTGAGGTGAGCTCACAGAGTACAAACGTACATCCATAAAAATGAACTAGAGGTAACTTTAAATGGCACTGTTTCCTCATTTAAACCAATGCATAATTTTAAAGGGGTTTTTGTTTGGGGAGTTTGGTGTTTTTTTTTTTTAAGAGATTTGAAATTTTCGTTTGAATAAATAAATCATGGCTGAAGACCTTGTCAGAGTCTGTGGAGGCACAAAGGAAAGGTCTTCCATGACTTTTGCAGATTCAGCATCAACATTATGTAGGTTTTAGCAACGTTTGCAATTATTTGGAGGATACAAATTTCAAACAACATAGGTACACAGAAGACTCAGAAGAAAATCATCTTAAGCTTCTGACCTCTAATCTTAATTCTTACTATGATTGGTAAAGATGCTAATGATATCATCAGCCCTATAAACATAACAAACATCAAGAATGTTACATTCCAATGTATTTGGGGGTGAGGTGGATAGGAAAAGGATAGACCCTTATCCACTATCTCTAGTAATCAACTTGAGCTTGTGATCAAATCAGAATGCATGAGGAATGAATAGCTTTGGAAGCATGGATGGGCAAAGAAGAAAAAAGAAAATCATTAGGGAGGGCTTGTAATCAGGAAGTAAGCATACATTTATTAAATGCCTACTATGTGCAGGTGCTATTCTTAAGAGCTTTACAAATATCATTCCATTTGGTCATCACAATACCACTATGGGGTAGATGCTATAATTGTCTCCATTTTACAGGTGAGGAAACTGAGGCAGGTAGAAGCTAGTAACTTGCCTAGAATAAAAAAAAACAACTAGTAAGTGTCTAGGGCTATATTTGAACTCAGATCTTCCTCAATACACAGCCAAAACTCTTTCTGCTATACGACTTAGCTGCCTCGACATTCCAGTCAATGGACAGAGAACTAGGGGCTTTATAAAAACATAGACTTCAAAATGCAGGAATCAAGTCAAGGAAAAATATCATCTAAATTAATGTGATTGAAGCTCCCAAGAATGCCTGAATAGTTTATTGATGACTTGGAGGGAAAGCTGAACCAACACAAGGTTGGCAAGAGTGGAATAGAAGAGGAGTGGGCAGCTTTCCAAGATTTGGTGTACAGCATCACATTTACTCATCTGGGCCAGAATACTTGAAAACATGATTAAAATGATGAGGAAATTCAGAAGATGCTAAATGAAAAACTAGAACTCCACAGGCTTTATCAGCAGGATAGTTTGTCTGTCTCTAAGAAGGCAGCTTTTAACTCCATCCAAAGTAAAGTGCAAATGAAGCATAGAGAGATGTAGGATTCTTGGCTCAGTAAGAGGCAAATGAAATTCAGTTTTATGCTGATAGTAACAATCCAAAGTGCTTCAATGATGCTTTGAAGGCTATTTATGGGCCAATGGCTTATGTTGAATCTCAACTACTCAGCGGCGATGGAGTCACATTGATCAGTAATAAGGACATGATCCTGGAGAGATGAGTTGAACACTTTGATAGTATAATAAGTCAATAAGTAAAAATTCAAAAAGTTAAAATTGCTGGTATAGCTTATTATAAGGCATATTGGTTAAAATATATAAGGACAATTATAATGTTATATGTATGCTGTGCTACATATTATATTTTTATAATTATAAATTACATTTTGTTTTTTTAGTTTTTTTAAAAATACTTGTTGCCTTTATTCTTTGCTGCTTGAGATCTAGAGCAAAGGTCTTCTCATGGATGATGATGTCATGATAGTAACTTGTTTCTCCTGGAGAATCATTATTCAGTCTGAGTCCCCTAGATCCCATTGAGGTCTTTGCCCTTAGCAACAATACCCCCACCCTTCTAGCCCTGCTAGTCTCCTGTCATCATGACTAATCACTTCCAAAGTATAAGACCACTCAGAATTACCAGTGGCCCAACCCCAGGACCAGCTTCCAATGAGATAGAACCCCCATCACCATAACCAAGCAATAGTTGCCAGGGAGGCAGACCCTCAATCCAGGATACCACATCCCCCTTTCCTGTTTTCAGGGACTTAAAAATAGCCTTGATGACCCTGACACTCTTCAGCTGCCCATTCTCTTAATATCCTCAGTCTGAGGGTAAGAATGTTGGTTAGCAAAAGCATCCAAAATAGGATATAAATTAATATAATATATTATGTATATATAATTTATGTAACAGAACATACTTATGTATTATAATATCACATAACATTATAATTCATAATAAAATTAATGTCATTTAATATTGTAATATAGAATCTAATTATGAGTATATTCTGAATTGTTTTTAACATACTATATTATTAATATTATATAACATGTAAAATATAGAATATATAATTTATATCATTCAATACAAGATATATAATATATTTATTCATCATATATTATTTATAACATTTTCATATATTTATGGTAAAATATAATAAATATGTCAGTTATATTTTAATAATATATATAACACGAATTCTCTATTCAATATATCTATAATTATACTAATGATAGTATTATTTATATCATATATAGTAAGTGTTGTATAATAATTTCATATTTATATTATATACTTCATATATAATATAGTAACATAATACAATATATTCTACATGTTATAGGATACAGATTATATAATGTATGTTATATCATATATTCTACACATTACTTTATTACATTATATGTGATATAACTATATATAATTTAATAATATATGATTTTACATATATATTTAAATCCTTGTATTTTATAAAGGCAACTGGTGGCAGAGTGATTAGAATGAGTCTGGAGCCAGGAAGATTTGAGTTTAAAACTGGTCTCAGACATTTACTAGCTGAATGACCTTGGCCAAGTCACAACCTCTCTTTGTTTCAGTGTCCTCATTTGTAAAATGGAATTAATAAAACCACAGGGGGTTGTTAAAAAGGATCAAATGAGGCAATATTTGAATGCAGTGTCTAGCATATACTATAAGAGCTATTATCATCATCATCACGGGTTAGTTGAAAAGAAAATATTTTATAAATTGTAAAACACCAAAAATGTGAGCTATTTTTACTAGTATAGAACCAGTTTATCAGTTTATCTAATATAATTAGGCAAAATGAAATCTCCCTCAACTCATCCCTACTTACCAAATGAAATACTGATTACTAGCTCAGTTCTCCAGATACTTTGAAATCCAAAGTTATCCTAGAGAATATTTGTGAACATTCTGATCATTTGACAAATATAGTTCTCCATAAGTTAATTATTTTTCTGGCTTTAATTAGAGCTTTGTGAATTTAGTTCATGTGAGTCAATTTGCCATAATTTAACCAGTCCCTGAGAAACTAGAAAGTTCTTGTTGTTGTAGTAAATAGAGTGCTGTACTTAGAGAGAAAAGGACTTGAATTCAAATATAATGTAAGACACTTTCTCGCTCTATGACCCCTAGGCAAGTCATTTAAACCATTATTTACCTCAGTTTTCTCAACTATAAAATAAGAATAAGAATAAGAATAGCACTTACCCCATAGGGTTATTATCAGGATACAATGAGATAATATTTGGAAATCACTTGCAAACCAAAAAAGTGCTATGTAGAAGCAAACTATTATTATTTCCAAAAGGGCATTTTTAAAAACCCATCACTTTATGTAAGCAATTGTTTGAGGAACTAGGGGGGTGACAGGACAGATGTGGAGAGTCACAAAGTCAACTAATATGCTATAACTGGCCTTGAGAAATTCTTCATCTTGTTTGAAAGTCAAGATAAATAAAATCCTGAAAACCCAAATAGTAAGGTACTTAAATGTTATCAATCAATAACTCCTACTAAGCATTTTCTAAGTAGGTGCTATACTAAGCTCTTGGGATACATGTAAAGGCTAAAATAATCCTTGCCTTTAAGGAGCTTACATTCTAGAGGGATATAAACTACAAAGTACATACAGTATATATCCAGAATTGATGAAAGGTAACCTGAGAGAGGAAAGCTAGAGCACCTGTGGAGAAAAGGAGGGAGACCAAGAAAGGACACCTACAGAAGATAGCATTTGAATTGATTCTTGAAAGGAATCAGGGATTCTTAAAAAAAAAAACACTCACCTTGGGTACAGCTGGGTGGCTCAGTGGATTGAGAGTCAGGCCCAGAGATGGGAGGTCCTGGGTTCAAACCAGGATTCAGACATGTGAAGATTAAATTAAATCCCTCCCCTGATTGTGAAGATTAAATTAACTCCCCTGCCCATTTTTAGATTTAATCACCATTCACACTTGAGTGGGGAGGTATGTGACCCACATGTGAGATAGTGGGTAATGAATCAGAATCAAACTGAGTTCCCCCTGAGCAGCCCTAAGCAATGCTTTAGCAGTAATTGGTAGACATAAAAATTGGGGTAAGGCACAGGATGTGGCACAAAAGAGTCTTTAAAAGGGAGTTACAACTTCCTGTGGAGGAGATTCATTGGAGAATTGTCTGATATCCTCTGAGAACTTCAGAAAGAACTGTGACTTCTTTTCGAATTCTGAGGTCAAGTTGGAGGCTGATGAAGAATCGGCTGATTGGACCTGAGACCCTGTACATGGTGAGACTGTTCTTGAATCTCTCCCTTTTGGACTGACATGTGGTGAGTTTAAAAGGCTGACTCCTTTCCTGGATTTTCTGAAGAGACTAGCCTCAGGAGAGACCTATCCTCTTGAGAGAGGCTCCCTGAATTCCCAGGTCCTTAGCTACAAAGGCTGAGGCCTCTCCTGTTAAGGACTAAACTCCCCTGCCTGTTTTTGAGCCAGGGGTTGGAGCAAAATACTAAGTGCTTAAGCTAGATATTTTACCTTATCCTCTCTCTAATTTTCTAATTTTACTCTTTCTATATTTTGTAAATAAATCTCTTTGGAATTAATTAATTTTTGGTGACCCTATTTTAAAATAACCCAGCCCAACCTTTTATTAAAAATAAAACAACAACCTATTTTCCCTTTACAGACACTTCCTACCTGCATGACCCTGGGTAAGTCACTTAACCTGTCTCACCCAGCCCTTATCATTCTTCTGCCTTGGAACCATTGCACAGTATTGATTCTAAAACCTTACCTTTCATCTTAGAATCAATACTAGGAAGTGTCTGAGGCCAGATTTGAATACAGGATGTATCATCTTTAGGCCTGGCCCCAGAACCAGGAATTCTTAGAGGTAAAGGTGAGGAAGGAAATCATTACAGGTTTGGAGAAGAGCTATAGAAAAGCATGTAAATGGAAGTTGGAGTTTCATGTGTATTGAATTGCAAAAAGGTCAATATGGCTCTATCATTAATAAGGTGAAGGAGAGCAACTCATGAGATGTCTAGAAAAGCATGAGTCAAGTTGTGAAGTTTGTGTGGAATCTGCAATCATCTATGAGGGTACCCACTCAAATGGTACAGTCAGAACATCCATCTACTCTGTCTAATCCTCATCCTTTTTTGTCTGTATTACTATAAAATCCTTTAAAGATGGTCTTCCTCTAGATTCCAAAATTCCCTGGGTAATACACATGGGCTATATGTTTCTTGCTCTTGCTAAATGACCATACTTTATTGTTTTATATGGTTCTTTGTATGCTCATAATCCTTCACCAAGTTCCTATACAACATTATGTAAAAAATAGACTCGAATACAGGACTACAATCCCCACGAGCCTTTGCTCCACTTCCCCAGAATGCCTTGTAATCTCACCTGGGCCGAGATCGAGAAGGTATTTAAGCTGATTCAAAGGCTCCTGGTTTTTTGTTTTTTTTTGGACTTCTGTTTTGGAGCAGGCGCGTCTCTTGCGTGATGTGAGGTTATTTTGTCTAGGCCTCTGGCCTAGGCACATGTTTCTTACTTGTATATTCTTTAATCTTTAACCTTTAATAAACCTCTAAAAAAATATAATACTTCTTGCAGAGAGAAACTAATTTCTACCTGCCTCAGTCTCCCCATCTCCCCTAAATTTTAACTGTTACAATTATGAAATTTTGTTTCTATTCTAAAGTGACATGGCTTTTGGCTATTGTGACTCTTCTGTTGGAGACTGCATTTCCCAGAAAAGGCATTTTCTGGCCTCTTTTAGGCAGCTTCTTTTGAATTGATACTAGTTACACTTCTATAGGAAATGCTGGGAATCCATACTTTTATCCATTTCCCATTTCTAGTGTCAATAGTTTGCTTCAATAAGACAGTTTGAAACTACCTCAATATAAAGTGAAGTATCTATTCTTTCTCTTTATTTAGTGCTGATTTCAGCCTTTATAAGTTGTGGTCTGACTTAATGAAGACAGCTAATTCAGAAATAATCTCCATATCACTTCCCTACCATTAAAACAGAGTCTATTAAAATATACCATTTTTGTCCAGAGCCTTCTAGAATTTCTCTTAAAAGAGAGCTTTCTTAGGATATGTAGATATAAGGTTTTTGAGGAGTTTATAAGCCTGTGGACTCTCTCATTTCTTAGTCTAGAGTTATATTTCCTAAAATACTCTTTAAGGTCCTCCTTTATGTTCACCTTTGCATTGAAGTTACCTAATTCTAAATATATGTATTTGTGTGAAACACATACGTATATGTGCACAAACACACAATGATTTGGTCTGGAAAATTCTTTTGACTTCATAGAATTTCTCCACCTCTATATATTCTCCATAATAGGCTGCATGTGTCATATCCTAATCCTTTTCTGTCCATTTCTTACTATAAAATCCTTCGGAAATGGCCTTCCTCTAGGTTTTAACACTCTGAATGTACTAGTAACACACAGGAACTACATTTCTTGCTCTTGCTAAATGACCATACTTACCCTACTTTGTTGTTTTATGTGGTTCACAATCTTCCACCAAAGTTCCTCTATAACATTTTGAAACTGGCACATGGGTGGTAATTCCCTTCATGAGAATTTTTTGTTTATGCTCATCTTGAGCACTACAAGTTTAGACAGGAAAGCATCCCATGAGTTCATGTTTCTTGTAGCCTTTTCAATGAACTACCAACTCCTTTATTAGTTTCTCCAAGGAGAATCTGTAAGCCATCAATACAGTTAGCTATAACTTCATTAGGACTTCTGGTTTTATTTATGTATTACTATTATAGAGCTCAGTTTCTTCATTAATATGCCAACTCCCTGAATCAAAGTCTTATACTTAGGAAGGGCTTCAAGGTTTGTCAATCCCAACCTCTACCTAGAAAAAAAAAATCTTCCCTGTAACACTGACAATGTCAATTTGGCATTGACGGGCTTTCAGTAAGGGAGTAACATAATCAGAATGGTATAATGAAGGAGATTAAGTAGACAATGGTATGTAGCAAGAACTAAGAGTAATCTGGAAGCAAGGGGGATGGAAAAAATATCAAGACTACATATAATATTTCAGGCATAGATATAGAAAATTTCTGGAAACTCAAAAAGCCAAGAAAGACAATGCATGATATACCCTCAGAAAGGGTATTGCCAAGAAGAAAGTCTTTACATATGCCAAAATATTGATAGTACCATTCTATGTGGTAGCGAAGAACTAGAAACAAAATTGAGCAATTGGAGAATGAATAACACAAATTGTGGTACATGAATATAATAGAATATTGCTGTGCTTTAAGAAATGATGAATACAATGATACAGAAAAGCTTCAAAAGACATGAGTTGAATCAAAGTGGAGTCCAGAAAACAATACACACAATGGTCACAACAATGGAAAAAGAAAAAACAACAATCACAAAAGTGTTAAAAATGAATTTGAAAAACACTTGAAGAGTTTTGAAGCAATAACCTCAGGCCCCCTCTACCCATACACACACTTGTTTTGCTGAGGTGCAAGATCCATGGGTATGGAATATGACATATATTATCAATTTTTTCAATGCATTGATCAATTTAGTTGATTTTTTTCTCTTTTCTCCTTTTTGTGTCCTTTGAGAAGTTATTTCTTATATTGTATAGCTGTCTGGGAAAATTTAGATGATATGAAAACAAAAGATATAAATGAAATATTTTTTAAAAGAAGAAATAATGACTCAAACATTGCAAGACTTCCAAAATGAGATCCAGAATCACTCAAAAGAGTTCAGTCCAATTAACTACATGAGATTAAGCTACTTGTAGTTTCAGATCAAGATATATATCCTGGTGTGTGTTTTTAAATTCCTTTTAAAACTTAATTAACTTATCTATAAAAGCCTGAATCCAAAATCAAAAAAGGAGGAAAGCCATCTGGATCCATTTACAAAGTTCTCATAATGATTATAAGCAAAGGCCATCTCCTTAATATTGATGTTATTCTTTTAAAAACATTAGGCAAATTATTTAATCTCTTTGGCTCAATTTCTCCATCTATAAAAATGGCTGGGGAAAGGGGCGGTAGACTTGATAGCTACTAAGATTCTTTCCAGTATTGAATCTATGATCTTTTGAAAATTGACGTTTTACTGTCACAATATCTATTGTTACTAGATACAGTATGCACATAGTGAAGTATATAAATTGAATGAATAAATGTTGCAAAAGAGGTAAAACAGACATTTTCAAAGAGAGGAGGAATAGAACACTAACAATTAGCATGATCAGTCAAGTTTTTGTGCAGGATTTGGCACCCAAGCTGAACCTTAAAGAAAGCCACGAATCCAATGAGGTGGCAACAATGAGGAAGTGGCATGCAGAATAAGACGAGGAAGCTGGTTTTCCGAGTCTGGAGAAGAGCAAAAAGACCAGGTTGCCTATAAGGTTTCATGTGAATTAAGACTGGAAAGGTTTACTGGAGGAGTATTGTAAATGCCCTTTTTTTTTTTTAATTACACATACCTTCCATCTTAAAGGCAATATTGTTTATTGGTTCCAAGGCAGAAAAGCAGTAAGGGCTAGGCTATAGGAGTTAAATGACTTGTCCAGGGTCACACAGCTAGGAAGTGTCTATGGCCAGGTTTGAATCCCTTCTCTAGGCCTGGCTCTTAATCCACTCAGCCTCCTAACTCTCCCATAAATGACTTTTAAGTAGAAGAATTTACATTTTATCCTAGAAAGTTACTGAGGGTTAAAGATAAAAGCACATCAGCAAGGGGAAACAATGTCCAAGAAGTTAGTGCATAACTTAGTAACTTAAGGATAGAGAATTGTTTCATTTTTTTTTCTTTGTAGCACAGTGCCTGACATATAGAAAGTGCTTCTGGATTGATTAATTGGATGACCCTTTGAATGAAAGCCTATGGTGTTCCATGAGTCATTGGCTTTTCTAATCCATTTCAACAATATAGAGTCTCACCAACAACTATCAGTGGGTTCTATATGACCTCTTTGTGCTAGTGGGTCCACTAATAGGATGGGTATACAGACTTAAGCTGTGATTTTATTGACACAAAGAACTCTCAGTTCCTCTTTCAATGCATTTCATCATCTCTGCAATTATAGTTTTAGAGGTTGTGACTCACGGTAGGTCACACAAACACTAAAACACTAAATTTTTTATTGTTTAGTTGTTTTAGACTCTTTGTAACTCTGGGGGTTTTCTCGGCAAAGATACTGAAATGGTTTACTACTTCCTTCTCTAGCTCATTTTATAGAAGAGGAACTGAGGCAAACAGGGTTAAATAACTTCCCCAGGGTCAAATAGCTGGTATGTGTCTGAGATCAGATTTAAACTCATGAACATGAGTCTTCCTCATCCCAAACTCGGTGTTCTATCCACTATGGTACCTAGCTGCCCCATAAAATACTAAATAGGTCCCATTAATAAGATTCTAAAATAAGTTCATAATAATAATAGCTAATATTTCCATAGTGCTTACTGTGTGCCAGGCACTCTGCTAAGAGTTTTACAATTATTATCTTATTCAATTCTCACAATAACCCTGAGAGGTAGTACTATTTTCATCTCCATTTTACAGATGAGAAAACCAAGGAAAATGGAAGTTAAGTAATATGCAAGGAGGGTTCAAAATTAAAACCTACTTTTAAGTGCACAGATGTAAAGATCATATCTTAGATATATAACTAGAGTCCCCAGAACTGTAAAATTCAGTTTTACTAAAAAAAAAAAAAATACAACTAACATAAGCAAAGGAAAAAGCTAACCCTAGAGATCCTACAAAAGATACCATAGGATGAAAGATCTAGAAGAGACCTCAAAAACCATTTAGTCTAACATATAGTCCTATTTTACAAATGAAGTACAAGGCCTAGGGAAATTAAATGACTTGTCAAGGTCACACAGGCAGTATCAGTGACTGGATTTGAACTCTAGTCCTCTGACTACCTGGATACTTCACTTGCCATCACATTAAGCTGCCTCTCTAAATCCTTCATGTTCAGTATTTCAATTAGAGGAATATTAGAGGAGAAGGTATGGCAAACTAGGGAGGACTCAAACTCTTAAGCAAACTATTAAAACAGAAAATTCTTTACCTTGAATTATTCTCTCCTTTTCAGCTTTTACCAAGCTACTTGCTCTCATATTGAAACAGATCTAGGCTAGAAAGAATAAGGTAACCCAAAGTGGAAGAAGTAAGATTCAGAGAGAAAGAAAAGGGAATATTTGGACCAGAAAGGAACAAGAAGGTATCTAATAGGAAAAGGAGAGGAAAGGTGGACAATTATCTTATGTAATTAAATGATTGATTTGATAAAACCTTGCTGGCAATTGTATTTCTGCTTGAGATCTTAGCACAAAGGACAGCTGACAGAAACTTCTGATTTCATTAGAGCTTGGCAGGAATCTGCTAATTGCCAATCAAAGGCAGGTGAGCAAGCTAAAATCACATTGTGAGAAAAGGTAGGAAGCCTGCAATAAATAAATTAAACCTCACTTGGGAGCTCCCAGCTACTGAGTCTCAAAAGCAGTAAACAGATATGGAAAATAGGCACTTTGCCAATCAGTTAACCATAAGAGTTAGCCATGAAAACTCTACCAACAATGGCAGAGAAGGAAAACAACACATATGTAAGGCAACGATTTTGCAGTGACCTATAATATGTACAATATATCTGGAGGATGAAAGAGAGTGCTAACTAATCTTACAAGAGTCTTGGTCCAGGAGAATAGGGAGAGAGAGATTCAGAGATTAGCATCAAAGTAAAACAAGGGGGAGAAAAGAGAGCTAGAATACATTAGATTACTACATTTCATATTGGGTTCCTGTTTGTATATTTGTGTTTATTTTGCTTATTTTGCTTTCCTCAAGACTGTCTATGGGCCATTAAAACCCAGCACCACTCCCTTGCTATCCTCTGATGGTGACACTCTCATAAAAGATAAAAAAAGGCATCAGCAACAGGTGGAAAGAACACTCCAGTCAGCTTCTCAACCAACCTTCTTCAGTCGACCAAAGCGCCCTTGACCAGATCCCCCAAAACCACACCATTGAATAATTTGACGTCCCTCCTTCAATAGAGGAAGTCCAAGAAGCCATTAAACAAATGAGTGCAGTCAGGGCACCCGGTAAAGATGGGATCCCAACCGAGGTGTACAAGGGCTTAAATGGAAAGGCGCTCCAGGCATTCCACATAGTGCTGACCAGCATATGGGAGGAAGGAAGGAAGAAAGGAAGGAAGGAAGGAAGGAAGGAAGGAAGGAAGGAAGGAAGGAAGGAAGGAAGGAAGGAAGGAAGGAAGGAAGGAAGGAAGGAAGGAAGGAAGGAAGGAAGGAAGGAAGGAAGGAAGGAAGGAAGGAAGGAAGAATACCTCACACTTGTTACCCATTCCCACATCAAAAAGTGAACAAAAAGCCAGGATTTTTAAAATGAATTTTGGATTCTAAAATGTTGTATGTCATTAGGCTGTTGCCATAACAGTTAGGTACAAAGGTTAGTAAAGGGAGCCAGAAAAAAGAAGACAAAAGATTATAGACCTTCCTTCAAGTGTAAATGGTTATCTTAATGCTATTTAAGTGAGGTTTGGAACTCCAAAGGGCAGTATAAGGAAGGGTGACAATTTCTCTTATATGCCACTTATGTCACTAAGGGAGAAGTATGTGTTTCAAGGTGGGAAGTTCCCATAGACACATCCCTAATTTCAGGAAAAAGAGAGGCCCTACCTTTAATGCAGAAGTGTTGCACAAGGAGACAAAACACAATAAAAATAAAGTGGAAAGAGAGTGAATCGAGCTAGCCTTATTGAGGGGAAACAGTGTGAAGGGTGGGCTTCATATAAGATAGACACAGGACAGATCTGGTAGGATCTTAAGTGGCATGAGGTCCCTCAAACTGGTAAAAACCAGGATAGGTTTTTTATAGGCTTCTTATCTGTGTGGAGAAGGACTAGGCATTGAGGAGAGGGAGCAAAAAACTTGGACATGGGGTAGGTCAAGGTTTGGGTCTAGCACTGATTCCTGCTAGGTGTGAAATTAATTTGTTTTTACTTATCATGGTATTAAAGTAAAATGTTTCCACTCCAATCATCTAATTTGATAAAATATTTTCCCTTCCAAAGCCAAAACTAACAATATATTGATTAAAACTAACCATTTACATATTTACATTATTTCCATTTAAAGGAACAATTGGTAATTTTGTGGTTTTGAAAATATGGTTCTCTTAAGTGCCAGTGTTTTAAAATAGAATTCTTGAAAATTTACATGCTTTTGTACCTTGCAGTTATATTGTGCTGTAGATAGAGTGCAAGATGTGGAGTCAGGAAAATGTGCATTCTAATCCTACCTCAGACACTTACTAGCTGTATGACCTAGAGAAGTCTCTTAATCCTATTTGCCTCAGTTTCCTCATCTATAAAATGAGCTGGAGAAGTAAATGGCCAACCACTTCAGTATTTTTGCCAAGAAAATCCCAAATGAGGTGATGAAAAGTCAAAAAAGATTGAAACTACTGAACTACAACAAGAACTTTGTGGGTATATGTACACACATTTATGTAGTATGTATGTGCATATCTATACAGAAAAGGAAAAGAGGAAGTATGGGGAGAGCAAGGGGGAAGAATAAGAGAAAGGATAAGAGAAGGAAGGTAGAGGATATAATGGGGTAGCTAGCTGTTACAATGGATAAAATGCTTGGCCTAGAATCAGGGAGATCTGACTTAAAATTCATCCTGTAGACACTTACTAGCTATATGACTCTGGGTAAGTCACTTAATCTCTTTTTCCCTCAGTTTCTTCATCTATAAAATGTGGATAATAATACCTCACCGGGTTTTTGTGAGGACCAAATGAGAAAATAAATGTAAAGCATTTAGCAATTTCTGGCATATAGTAAGTGCTCTAAAAATGTAAGTAATTATAGTTAATGGGAGATGAAGGAATTGTACAGCCTTTATTGGGGCCCTGTTTCCCTCTACTTCTCCTTAGTGATAGTTTTTATTTTTGTCCCCACCCATCTATTAAATTTTATTGTTTTTCTGATACAATATTTAATAAGTTACTTAGATTTCCTCAATACTAAAGAACAAGGACAACTTTATTAAAATAACAAAACAGCAACCCCACACCAATACCTGTGGCCTAAGCAAGATATTTAACATTGTTTCACATTCCCAGGCTGAGAATCCATTCTTTCTTTCTCTAGCTACTCCCAAGCTTCAAGAGAAGAAATTAGAATGTTCATTGCTGTAACATAAACCTCCCATCTCTACACATTGCAGGAGAAGAGGATTATCTCAGTCATGCACAGCACTTTCTAAGGAAGCATATGAACACTAATTGACTTTTAATGGGCTCTCCTGGAGAACCAGATGCTTCTTGGATCTCTTAGCTGGGGTTTGGTCATCTTCAACAGAATTGTAAGCAAGGATCTCAGAAACTCTCTCTCCCTGGCTGTTCCAAGACTATCCTTCTGATTCAACAACAAGAAGAAAAGGAGGAAGATGAGGAGGAAAAAGAACAAGAACAAGAACCCCTGGCAGAGTTGCAGTTTAGTTCACCTCCATCATCATGTTTCATTTGGCATTTTGCAGAGTCAGTTAGTATCAGGCTCATGCTAACCTCTTCTACCCTTCAAAGACCCTGAAAGAAGTGGCTGTTGGTGCAGAAGTAGTTCCTGAGTTAATTGTACAACTTTGGTAAGGGAAGAATGGTTGTGATAACTGAGGGATAAGCCCAGTCCTCCAAGTTGGATGAATTGACTCCTGCTTTCCTTAAAGACCATTTTCTCCTCCCATAACTTTAGAAAAGGGGGATGTATGTTCTTTCATTTGGTGTTATTATGGATAACTTCTATAATTAGTCTCATTTTACAGATGAGGAAACTGATGTGGGAGACTATGTAAATAACTATGCATATACAAGATATAATCAGAATGGATGGAAAGTATTGTCGGAGGGGGGTGGAATACTAGCAATTGAAGGGAAAAATAGGAAAAACAAAAACTGACATTCTAGCTGAGTCTTGAGAAAAACTAGGAGAATCAGGAGGAAGAAATGAAGAGGGAAAAAATAACAAGAAAGAGGATTTGACTCTATATGATTCCTTGACTAATGGAAATATGTGGAACTGAAAGATAGAGTATTATGTGTAAGGAATATTAAGAAAAACAATGTTGCCATATCATAAAGAGGAGGGGTTTGATGTGTAAAAAAACTGGAAAAATATGAAGGGATCAGATTATAAAGATCTATCAATGCCAAATAAAGAATTTTATATTTATTGCTGGAGGTGAAAAGAAAACCATGGAAGCTTATTGAAATGTGCATGTGGTGGTGGTACGGTGATACGGTCAGAATTGTGTTTTAGGAAAATAAGTTTGACAGCTGAGTAGGGAACAAATTTGAGCATAGAGGGACTTGAGACAGAGAGACTAACCAGTGAAGAACTGAGGTACAAATTCCAGAAGAATGTTGCAATTAATGGCAGCTGCCTTTTCTCCAGCTCAGAGCCATGGGAGGAGGAAATTATCTGTTGGGGCAGCAGGGGTCATCTCATCCAACCTGGTATACTGGCCCAATGATCATTTGTCACAATAATTTTCTCTCTTGCCTTAGCTGCACTATTAACTGGAACAGTTGCTGTGCTAGCAACAGCTGCTTTTTCACAGTCTTTGAAGGGAAGAGAAATGTGGGGACAATCTAAGTGTTTGACTGCAAAAATTCTGCATGACTTCAAGATGGAGGCAACCCAGCCTTCTGTCTATAATTTGTGGCTTCTTCTCGTGACTTCTCTGTCAACAAATCCAGAAGACTTTACACAGTTCATCCCCTCAGTGGCCAATTGAATCTATATGATTGCCCTGACAGAAGGCCAGATTCCATCACAGAGTTGAATTCATATTTGATCAGGGACAGGAGTAGAAAGAGGAGAAAAGTTCACTCCTCCTACACTGCTTCCCCAACTTAATAAAACTTTCAAAGACCATTATGTACATTTTCTTTTTTTTATTATTTATTTCTTTAATGTTTCCCAATTACATTTAAAATTCTTTAACGTTAGTCTTAAAAAACCTCAGTGTTTCAAATTCTCTCCCTTCTTCCCACTTCTTGAGAAGTCAAACAATATAATATTGATTATGTGTGTGAAGTCATACCGAACATTTCCATATTAATCATGTTACAAAAGCAAATATACTCACATACTCACAAAAGAAAAATAAAAGTATGCTTCAGTCTTTCATCAGTTGTCTCTCTGAAAGTAAATAGTATTTTTCATCATGGGTATTTTGGAATTATTATCATACATATTCATAGGAGAAAAATCAAGGAGCACCACTTAATTTTTGACATTGGTACACATGAAGTCATTTCCCCCATGTTTGTGCTCTCATATAATAGGTTATAGGGGAAGTGGACTGTTCTTTTGTTCCATTTTTGCTACCCAGAAAGAATTTATATTTTCTCTTTCCTGTATAAATGAGATTATTTGGGGAAATTCTCTTAGATACAAGTGTGGGGCCAGGAATTAATGGCTTAAATAATGGCCCAAACATACCCAGAATCTAAAGTGTAATTCTCCTACCTAGTTATATTTATCAGTGCCTTTGAAACTCTACGTAGCCAAGTTTTTATAACCACGCTGCCTGCCGCAAAAATAAATTCCACTTCCACAACTGCAGGCTGTCAGATTACTGAATAATCTCTTTCCCCTATCTTGACTGTCCTTAAACGTCTGTGGAAGCAAATCCAGGGAAGGGAAAATGTAGTATGAAGGAATATTCCATAGAGGATGATGACCAGAAATTCTCTTTCCACTGAGTTTAGAAGAGAGAGGAAATAAGCTTCATGAATACATTTAGGTGAAATATGAGAAGATTTTTCTGGTAGAGAGAAAGATTAGAAAGATACAGCATCAGGTAACCCAGCGTGTGCTGAAGTATAGAAAGAGCATTTGATTTTGGGTCAGACAACCTGCATTTGAACCCTGGCTTTACTGTGCTATGTGCCTTCAAGCAAATCAATACAATCATTCTGAGCCTTTGTTTTCTTATCTATAAAATCACTGTGGTTATCCTAGATTCATCTCCATAGTCTCTTTTCAGCCCTAAATCAAAGGTGAGTTTCCAGGCTCTCCTTCCAAATGAGGAGCAAAGCACAGAGAGGGGAAAGAAGGCTATTGGACATTCTTAATTAATAAGGATAGCAGGCAAAGAGCAGGGTAAAAGTAACAACATTGAATGATTAAGAGCTATGATGACTGAGAGAGGAAAAGAGAAAACTCAGGGAGCAACTGACTAGTTTATGTTTTATTTTATTTTTATCGATTTGGTTAAACATTTCCAATTACATTTTTAAACTGTATTTTTTTCCCATTCAGTTGCATTCAGAAAAAAAATTTAACATTTTTTCCCTGACATTTTGTAATCCCAAACTCCCTCCCTGAGGTGACAAGCACTGTGCTATGTTATACATGTCCTATGATGCAATATATATATTCATATTTGTCATGTCATGAAAGAAAACTCATGTCACTCATTCAAGGAAAAAAAATCATGAAGGAAGTAAAGTGAATGTTTCAATGTACTTTCAGACTCCAGCAGTTCCTATCTGGTAGTGGATATCCTTTTTTTATCATGAGTCCCTTGAAGTTGTCTTGTATCCTTGCATTGTTGATAATAGTTGAGTCATTTATAATTCATGGTCATGCAACATTTTTTTTAAACCCACACCTTCCATCTTAGGATCAATACTATGTATTGGTTCCAAGGCAGAAGAGCAGTAAGGGCTGGGAAATGGGGATTAAATGACTTACCTAGGGTCTCACAGCTAGTAAATGTCTGAGACCAGATTTAAACCCAGGACCTCCCATCTCTGGGGCTGGCTCTCAACCCACTGAGCAGCCTAGATGCCCTCCACTATACGACATTGATGTTACTGTGTATACTCTTCTAGTTCTGTATACTTTACTTCACATCACTTCATGTCTTTCCAGGTTTTCAGAAAACATTCAATGAATCATTTTTTATGGTACAATTGTGTTCCATTATAATCATGTGCCATGGGGGCAGCTGGGTAGCTCAGTGAATTGAGAGCAAGGCCTAGAGATGGGAGGTTCTAGGTTGAAATCTGGCCTCAGACACTTCCTAGCTGTGTGACCCTGGGCAAGTCATTTAACCCCCAATGCCTAGCCCTTACCACTCTTCTGCCTTGGAATAAATATGCAGTATTGATTCTAAGACAGAAGGTAAGGGTTTTAAAAATAAAAATAATCAAAATATACTACAACTTGCCTTTCCCCAATTGACGGCATTAAAGTTGCTATAAATATTTTTGTTCAAAAACATACTTTTATGGATAAAAGAAGGGTCCTCAGATTTTATGGCTCAAAGTTACAACATTGTGTATCTTTAAGTCTCTTTTTGTGAGTTATTGTCTATAATGAGATCAATAAATCTCTTCCAAAATATTGTCTGAGTATTTTAGTGACAAGGTAAATAAAATACTTGGACCTTGTACTAGAATTTATCAACTATTAGCCAACATATTTTTAGGTTTTATTAATCAGTGATTTGTATCAGCTGTCAAAAGGTATTAAAAATTGTGAGTATCCACAAGAGGTCATTTTCACAAGCTTGGTTTGGTGAGACTTCCAGCTTTAATTTATTATGATTAAAGTTTGCATCTTTAGCTCAGAACTATGACCCAGATATTTCTTTATTTCTTGCAGAACTAGAACCTCAAGCATTTCTCCTTTTCAACCCTCTCCTATTTTATACACAGTGAGTTTAAGATGTCTATAGGACATCTGGATCAAGATGTCTGAAAGACAGATGTAGATGTGAGATTAGAAATCAGCAAAGATATTGGAGCTGCAAAGGTTGATTTGAGAATCAAAATAAATCCATGGGAGTTGATGAGGTTATTAAGTGAAGTAATATATAGAGAGATGAAGGCCCAGGACAGAACCCTGAAGAACATCTGTAGTTACGGAGGATAATCTGGAGGAGGATCCAACAAAGAAAATAGTGGAGTGGTCAGATAGGTAGAAGAAAAAATCAGGAAAAACATTGAATCCTGAAATCCTAAAGAGAAGAAGATATCAGGAAGGAAAGAATGATAAAGGGTATTGTGATAGTGAAATCACTTTAAAAGACTAGTATATATTAATTTAAGGTTGCCAAGGAATTCACTTATGAAATTCCTAAATGAAACACTCAAGTCAGTATGGAGTTTTATGGTGGTTTAATTACAACGGGAGTAAGAAAGAAGGAGAGGGAGAGAAGGAAAGAAGGGGAAAGGGAAAAAGGTTAACTCAATCTTCTGGCAGAGCCAGAGGGAGCTTAGGCCTGGAAGGCCAAGGTAGAGAAGGGAATCAGTCCTTCACTCACGTGACCGATCTGAAGGAAAGCTGCAGGCAGGTCTCCTCCCTGCTCGAGCTCCTAGAAGGAACTGGCCTCTAGCCCTGTCCACAGGAAGTGCACGAACTCCAGAGTCTGTTCTCTACCTCACTTCCTGCACCTCACACGTGCCAATGGTGGCTCAAGCTTGGCTTGGAACAGCACAGGTGGGCAGTTAGTTATTTCTGATTTGCCATTGACTAGCACATGCCCGTGTTGTGTGGGTGTGCACAATTTTGGGTGCTAGACCAAGCAAGATAGAGATTTAAAAATCACAATCCCCCCTGATGATGATTGGGGGACTAGTCTCCCCAATAGATTACTAAACATAAGCATCCTGCACCCAAAAAAAATTCTAACTGCAAGTGTATACAAAATTTTACCCTCTAAGGGGAAAACTACAATAGTTGTAGATAAGGGGAAATAGAGGAGAGAGAGACAGCAAAACTAAAGTTTTGCTTGGCGCATTGACAAAAGCCAATTAGGGGGCAGTCCCCTTTGGCATAAGAGTGTACATTCAAAATAAATGTTCAATCAACCACACCCCAAGGTTCATTCTGGATCTTCCTGTAGTATAAGGGTTTAGGTGAGCAGACAGTTCATTCTCTGGATTCAGTTAGTTAGCAAGCTTCTTGTCTGAAGATCTATCTCGAACAAAATTTAAATCTTGATTTTTATGAAAATAAAATCCCCCCTGAAGAAAGTGTTGAAAAAAACACCCAGTCCAGCTGAGGATGCAAGGTTTCATTATGGAGGGTGCATGAGTTAATTCAAAACAAAAATGAAAACAAAATTAAAAAAACAAAAAAAAGGGAAAAATTAAGGAAAAAATCTATACCCTTTATATATATGTGTATATATATATATATATTTTTTTTTAAAGGAGAATTCAAAATCAGTATCAAAATATCAAAATCTATGTATACAAAATTTTGAGAAAGCAAGAATAAATTTTTCACAGGCTCTTGTATTAGGGTCCAGTTAAGTAATTTGTAGGACAGAATGCAGTAATTTTCACCTACCCATTTGCAGCCAGTGCTACAGGAAGTTGTCATACTATAGGAGAGAGAAAAAGGACTAGATTTTTATTTTAATAGGGAAGTGTCATTCCCTGGTCTGATTTTACCTTCATTCTCAGGGATAGAGGGAGACAGGATGATAGCCAACCTTTGGTACTTGTCTGTAAGTATTTTCACAAAGAGTATGGATAAAGGGAAGGCCTACATCTTAACGTATGTCAAGTGTCACAACCCCAAGTTTCACACTAGGTTCAAGTCCTTAGTATTGGCTTAGAAGTGCATCAATCCTACATGGATTGGTTTTTGATTTGTAGACCTGTGAGCTCTTTTGGCATTATTCAAGTTATCTCTATGCTTCTTTTTTGATCCCGTTCCTAGAATCAGACACAAACATTAATCATAGTCCCACAACAATTATCAACAAATGCCAGGTTCTCACAGCCTAAAGCTGTGTAGGTATGTATTAATAATATAGCAAGTATATATATTTAAACTAATATTATTGTGGAATAAAAATTAATATTGATTGTATGTACCTCATGTACATAAAAGTGAGAAAAGGGAAAAATAAATATTTTAATAAAAAAAGAAAAAATAATAAAATAAGGAAAAAAGAAAAGGGAAAAAAATAATTCAATGTGTTAAAAAAACTGTTCCATTTGTCAATGGGTAGTTATCTCCAATGCATATACAGGATACAGTCAATCAGTCTCAATAGAGGATACCCTCTTTATATGTGAGCAATGAATCCAAGAGTCCTTTTCTCCAACCTTTATAGATGTTGGAGTAGTTAACAATATTTGGAATGGTCCTTCCCAGGGAAGGCTGAGTTGCTCCTATACGCTGGAAGTTCTTTATATATACGTTGTCTCCTGGGTTCAGGTCATGAAGTGAGAAGTCTAGTGGCCCGGCTTGTACTGCAGCTCCGGATTCATGGAGTTCACGCAGTTTGTGCTGTAATTCCTGTATATAGGAAGCAATAGTAGTATCTCCCCCTAATAGTAATGTATATGCAGGGGAGAAAGGCTTAGCCTGTATAGGTGGATGTCCAAAAAGCATCTCAAATGGTGAGAGGTGTAGGTCTCCTCTAGGGCTGCTTCTAAGAAAAAATCCAGTCAGAAGGAGAATTTCAGACCATTTTAAATGGGTCTCAGTGCATAATTTGCCTATCATAGCTTTAAGTTCTTTATTCATCCTTTCAACTTGTCCTGAACTCTGGGGATGATATGGAACATGGAATTTTGAAGTTATCCCCAAGCAAGAATATATCTGATTTAGAACAGAATCAGTAAAATGACTTCCCCTATTGGAATCAATATGCGCTGGCAGGCCAAAGCAAGGAATAATTTCTTTTACAAGCACCTTAGCAACAAAAGCCGCTGTGGCTCAGGCTGTAGGAAATGCTTCTGGCCATCTGGTCAGTTGGTCTACTATGACCAGATAAAATTTATATTGTCCAGCCTATGGCACCTTTATGAAATCTATCAGCAAGTTCTCAAATGGTATGTAAGCCAGAGGATGCCCACCAAAGGCTTTTCCATGAAAGGAGCATTGGTTATATACCTGGCAGGTAGAGCAGGCTGAACACACTTTAGATGCTATGGTAGTTATACCAGGGGCTATCCATACTCTCTTAACAGAGTCCACAATGCCCTGGTACCAAAATGGCCATTATTATGAACAGATTGGAAAATTTGGTGATAGAAACTTCTAGGGAGCAGAGGTTTTCCTTCAGAGGACACCCATACTCCATTGGTCTGTTTTGCTTTGAATTTTTGTTTCCATTTTTCCACTTCCTTTTCATTATAGGAAAGTGATAAATTTAAATCATCAGTGGTTGTTAATGTTAAAATTAATTCAGGCCCTTCTATGGATGCTAGCTTTGCAGCAGCATCTGCTCGGTCATTTCCCTTAGAGACAAGGTCAATGTCACCTGTATGGGCAGAGCAATGAACTACAGCTAGGGCTTCAGGCAGCTGGAGGGCAGAAAGAACTTTATTAATAATTTCTGCATTAGCTATGGATTTTCCAGTTGAGGTTAAAAATCCTCTCTGGAGCCATAGCATCCCGACTGAGTGACAAATGCCAAAAGCATATCTAGAATCTGTATAAATTGTTGCCTTTTTACCCTTGGCAATTATACAGGCATGTTTCAGAGCTATGAGTTCTGCCCCTTGAGCTCTAATGTTAGAGGGCAGTGAAGCTGACCACTCAGTGTCAAATTCTGTGACTACAGTAGCTCCACTGTATCGTATGCCATCCCTCATAAAAGAAGAACCATTAGTAAATAAGACCAGGTCTGAGTTTTTTAAGAGAGTGTCCAAGAGATCATCCCGAGGCTTTTCTGCCATGGACACTAGTGTTTCACAACTATGTGATGGTTCTCTGGAAGTTGGTAAATCTGGAAGCAAGATGGCAGGGTTAATGGTTGTGCAGCATTTTAGAGTAATATTTTCATTGTTTAGCAAGGTTATTTCATACCTTGTAATTCGCTGATCAGAAAATGCCTGTGTTCTGTGTCTTAGTAATAATGCTTCTACCTCATGTGGGCACATAATTGTTAATGGGCATCCTAATACTAGATCAACAGTTTTTGTCACCAGTAAAGTAGTAGCAGCTACGCCTCTAAGACATGGTGATGCTCCTGAAGCTATTGGGTCCATCTGGGCTGAATAAAAAGCAACTGGGCACTGAGAAGGCCCCAAAGTCTGAGTTAAAACACCTGAAGCCACTCCTCTTTGCTCATGTACATTTGAAGTAAATGGCTTGTTGTAATCTGGGATGCCAAAGCAGGGGCAGACAGGATAGCCTGTTTTAGGTCTGACAGAGCTGACAAGTGGTCAGGCTCTAATTTGAGGGGTTCAGGAACCGAATCCTTTGTTAGTGCTATAAGGGGCTTGGTAATTTCCCCATATCAAGGAATCCGTTGTCTGCAAAACCCTGTTGCTCCCAGAATTGCTCTTAACTGTTTTTTAGTGGTAGGAGCACTCAATTTTTTAATATCTTCAATTTGTTTGGGAGAAATAGAATGGGCACCAGCTGTCAGAATGAACCCCAAATATTCTACTTTGGGGAGACACCACTGAACTTTATCCTTCGAAATCTTATGTCCTCTTTTGTGCAATTCCAAAAGAAGATGTTTACTATCTTCCTGACATGCTTCTGCATCTGTGGAAACCAAGAGTAGATCATCTACATATTTTATTAATTTGCTGTTTTTAAATTTTTTATTATCCGTATCTTGGCTCAAAATTTGTGCAAATAAACTCAATCTCTCTAAATAATCCTGGGGCAATCTGGACAAGGAGAATTGGGAGCCATTCTAGGTGAAAGCAAAAACATACCTGAAGTTCTCATGTATGGGTATGGAAAAGAAGGCTGAGCGCAGGTCTACTACTGTAAAGTATGTAGCTGTGCAAGGAATAGAGGAAATAACAGTGTTGATGTTGGAAACTACAGAGTGCCTCTTTATAACTTGATTGTTCACAGCCCTCAAATCCTGTATGAATCTATAGAGGTGCTTGCCATCAGGCACCATTTTTGGTTTTTTAACGGGCAGGATTGGCGTGTTGTATTCAGATTTACAAGGGAATATTATTCCCTGGTCAATTAATGAGTTTATTATTGGGGTAATAACCTCTCTTGCCTCCTTGGAAAGAGGATACTGAGGAATGCAAGGAGGTGGGCTGGATTTAGTTTAGTTTAGTTTTTTGTTTTGTTTTTTTCTGAACCAAACCCCACTTATTTTTTCCTTTAAAACATTATATTATTTGTTCATTTTCAAACATTACTTCTTGAAAACAAAGATCAATTTCTTTTCCTCCCCCCTCCCACCACCCCTCCCATAACCAACACGCAATTCCACTGGGGATCACATGTGTCCTTGATTTGAACCCATTTCCATGTTGTTGGTCTTTGCACTAGGGTGTTCATTTAGAGTCTCTCCTCAGTCATGTCCCCTTAACCCCTGTAGTTCAGCAGTTGCTTTTCCTCAGTGTTTTTGCTCCCGCAATTTGTCCTCTGCTTGTGAATGGTGTTTTTTTCACCTATGTCCCTGCAGATCGTTCAGGGACATTGCATTGACACTAATGGAGAAGTTCATTATGTTTGATTGTACTACAGTGCATCAGTCTCTGTGTACAATATTTTCCTAGTTCTGCTCCTTTCACTCTGTATCACTTCCTGGAGGTTGTTCCAGTCTCCATGGAATTCCTCCACTTTATTATTCCTTTTAGCACAATGGTATTCGATCACCAAAATATACCATAATTTGTTCATCCACTCCCCAATTGAAGGTCATCCCCTCATTTTCCAATTTTTGGCCAACACAGAGTGCAGCTGTGAATATTCTTGTACAAGTCTTTTTCCTTATTATCTCTTTGGGGTACAAGCCCAGCAGTGCTATGGCTGGATCAAAGGGCAGATAGTCTTTTATCACCCTTTGGGCATAGTTCCAAATTGCCCTCTAGAATGATTGGATTAATTCACAACTCCACCAGCAATGAATTAGTGTCCCTACTTTCCCACATACCCTCCAGCATTCATTACTTTCCTTCATTGTCATGTTAGCCAATCTGCCAATTGTGAGGTGATACCTCAGAGTTGTTTTGATTTGCATCTCTCTGATTATAAGAGATTTAGAGCACTTTTTCATATGCTTATTAATATTTTTATTTATTTATCTTAAAACTGCCTATTCATGTCCCTTGCCCATTTATCAATTGGAAAATGGCTTGATTTTTTTACAATTGATTTAGCTCTTTATAAATTTGAGTAATTGGACCTTTGTAAGAGGTTTTTGTTATGAAAATTGTTTCCCAATTTGTTGCTTCCCTTCTAATTTTGATTGCATTGGTTTTGTTTGTACAAAAACTTTTAATTTGATGTAATCAAAATTGTTTATTTTACATTTTGTGACTCTTTCTATGTCTTCCTTGATTTTGAAGTCTTTCCCTTCCCATAGGTCTGACATGTATACTATTCTGTGTTCATCTAGTTTACTTATAGTTTCCTTCTTTATGTTCAAGTCATTCACCCATTCTGAGTTTATCTTGGTGTAGGGTGTGAGGCGTTGATCCAAACATAATCTCTCCCACACTGTCTTCCAGTTTTCCCAGCAGTTTTTGTCAAATAGTGGGGTTTTGTCCCAGAAGCTGGGGTCTTTGGGTTTGTCATATACTGTCTTGCTGAGGTCACTTACTCCAAGTCTATTCCACTAGTCCTTCTTTCTGACTCTTAGCCAGTACCAAATTGTTTTAATGACCACTGCTTTATAATACAGTTTGAGATCTGGGATGGCAAGGCCACCTCCATTTGCATTTTTTCATTATTTCCCTGGATATCCTTGATCCTTTGTTTTCCAAATGAAATTTTTATGTTTTTTTTCTAATTCAATAAGAAAAATTTTTGGAAGTTCAATGGGTATAGCACTAAATAGATAAATAAGTTTGGGTAGTATGATCAGTTTTATTATATTGGCTCATCCTACCCATGAGCAGTTAATGTTTTTCCAATTACTCAAGTCTAGTTTTACTTGTGTGGAAAGTGTTTTGTAGTTTTGTTCATATAATTCCTGTGTTTCTCTTGGGAGATAGATTCCTAAGTATTTTATTTTACCTAAGGTGATTTTGAATGGGATTTCTCTATCTAATTCTTGCTGATGAACTCTGTTGGAAATATATAGAAATGCTTATGACTTATGCAGGCTTATTTTATATCCTGCAACTTTGCTAAAGTTGTTGATTATTTCAACAATTTTTTTGGTTTATTCCCTAGAATTCTTTAAGTAGACCATCATATCATCCAGAAAGAGCAATAACTTGGTCTCCTCCTTGCCTATTTTAATGCCTTCAATTTCTTTTTCTTTGCTAATTGCTACTGCTAGTGTTTCTAGTACAAAGTTAAATAATAGAAGTGATAATGGGCATACTTGTTTCACTCCTGATCTTATTGGGAATGCATCTAGTTTATCCCCATTGCAGATGATGTTAGCTGATGGTTTTACATATATACTGTTTATTGTTTTTTAGGAACGACCCTTCTTTTCCTATGCTTTCTAGTGTTTTTAGTAGGAATGGGTGTTGTATTTTATCAAAGGCTTTTTCTGCATCTATTGAAATAATCATGTGATTTTTGTTGGTTTGCTTGTTGATGTGGTCAATTATGTGGATGGTTTTTTTAATATTGAACCAGCCCTGCATCCCTGGTATAAATCCTACTTGATCATGGTGACCCTTCTGATCACTTGCTGGAGTCTTTCTGCTAGTATCCTATTTAAGATTTTTGCATCTATATTCAATAGGGAGATTGGTCTATAATTTTCTTTCTCTGTTTTTGACCTGCCTGGCTTTGGAATCAGTACCATGTTTGTGTCATGAAAGGAATTTGGTAGAACTCCCTCTTTGCTTATTATGTCAAATAGTTTGTATAGTATTGGGATTAGCTTTTCTTTGAATGTTTGATAGAATTCACTTGTGAATCCATCAGGCCCTGGGGATTTCTTCTTAGGGAGTTCTTTAATGGCCTGTTGGATTTCTTTTTCTGATATGGGATTATTTAAGAATTCTATTTTATCTTCTGTTAGTCTAGGCAATTTATATTTTTGTAAATATTCACCTAGGTTGTAAATATCACCTAGGTTGGTGTATTTATTGTCATATAGTTGGGCAAAGTAGTTTTTAATGATTGTCTTAATTTCCTCTTCTTTGGAGGTGAGATCCCCCTTTTCATCCTTGATGCTATTAATTTGCTATTCTTCTTTCCTTTTTAAAATTAGATTGACCAGTACTTTGTCTATTTTGTTTGTTTTTTTCAAAGTACCAGCTTCTAGTCTTATTTATAAGTTCAATAGTGCTATCACTTTTGATTTTATTAATTTCTCCCTTAGTTTTTAGGATCTTTAGTCTGGTTTTTTTCTGGGGGTTTGTAATTTGTTCTCTTTCAATTTTTTTTATTTACATTTCCAATTCATTGATCTCTGCCCTCCCTAATTTGTTAATATATGCACCCAGGGACAGGAATTTTCCTCTGAGTACTGCTTTGGCTGCATCCCTTAAGGTTTGAAAGGATGTCTCATCATTGTCATTTTCCTGAATGAAATTATTAATTGTTTCTATGATTTGTTCTCTAACTAACCGATTTTGGAGTATCATATTACTTAATTTCCAATTAATTTTTGATTTGGCTCTCCATATACCCTTACTGATCATTATTTTTATTGTCATATGATCTGAAAAGGTTGCATTTATTATTTCTGCTTTTCTGCATTTGTATGCCATGTTTTTATGACCTAGCATATGGGCAATCTCTGTGAATGTACCATGTGGTGCTGAGAAGAAGGTGTATTCCTTTTTGTCCCTATTTATTTTTCTCCATATGTCTATTAACTCTAATTTTTCTAAGATTTCATTCACCTCTTTTACCTCTTTCTTGTTTATTTTTTGGTTTGATTTATCTAAATTTGATAGTGGTTGGTTCAAGTCTCCCACTAATATGGTTTTACTGTCTATTTCCTCCTTCAATTCTCCTAGTTTCTCCATTAAAAATTTGGATGCTATACCATTTGGTGCATATATGTTGATTAGTGATATTTCCTCATTGTCTATACTCCCTTTTAACAGAATATATTTACCTTCCCTATCCCTTTTGGTCAAGTCTATTTTTGCTTTGGCTTTGTCAGATATCATGATTGCAACTCCTGCCTTCTTTCTATCAGTTGAGGCCCAAAAGGTCTTACTCCATACTTTAATTCTAACCTTGTGAGTATCAACCCGCCTCATATATGTTTCTTGAAGACAACAAATGGTAGGTTTTTTTTTATCTAATCCAATCTGCTATTTGTCTATGTTTTATGGGTGAGTTCATCCCATTCACATTCAAAGTTATTATTGTCACTTGTGGATTCCCTGGCATTTTGATAACTTTCCCTAGTTCTGACCTTTCTTCTTTAGCTATATCCTTTTGAACCAGTGATTTACTTTAGGTCAGTCCCCCTAGTCCCCTCCCTTGGTATGCTTCCCTTTCTAGCCCTTCCATTTTTATGCTCCCTTCCCCTCCCCCTCTCCTTCCCTCCCTTTTTATACTCCCTTCCCCCTCCCACTCCTTGATTTTCCTTTCTTTCTTACCCTGTTGGATAAGATAGAATTCAGAATCCCACTGGATCTAGATGTTCTTCCCTCTCAGATTTGATTTCACTGAGAGTAAGGTTTAAGTAATACCACTTCACACTCTCTTCCTCTCCTTCTCATATGAGAGTTCTTCCCCTCCCCTTCCCATGTGTATCTTTGTATGGGAAAGATTATTCTATTTAGTCCCCCCCCATTTCTTGAAGTAAATGTTAGTATTATCTACGATTCCCCCCTCCCTTTTTCTTCCTTTGCCCTCCCCTTTCCCCAAATCTTCTTGATGCCCCAATATTTCCCTATGCATGATTCTTCTAACTACTCTTATGATGCATACAATTTTTGAGAGTTAAACAATACATTTTCCCCACATATTAATATATATAATTTGATATAAATGTAGTCCTTATAGAAGAGAGTTTGACTTAAAGACAAAGATAAGATTTATCTTCTTTTCCATTTCTTTCATATTTACCTTTTCATGTTTCTCTTGCTTTCTGTGATTGGGTGTCAAATTTTCCACAGAGCTCTGGTCTTTTCTTTATAAATACTTGGAAATCTTCTATTTTGTTGAATGCCCATACTTTCCCCTGGAAGTATATAGTCAGTTTTGATGGATAGCTAATTCTCTGTTGAAGACCCAGCTCTCTTGCCTTTCTCAATATCATGTTCCATGCCTTATGGTTGTTCAGTGTGGAAATTTCAATGTCTTGTGTGACCCTGATTGGCATTCCTTTGTATCTAAATTTTCTTTTTCTGGCTTCTTGTAAGATTTTTGTCCTTTGCTTGAAAGCTTTGGAATTTGGCAATTACATTCCTGGGTGTTTTCTTTTGGGGGTTTAGTGTAGAGAGTGTTCTATGAACTCTTTCAATGCCTATATTGCCTCCTTGTTCTAGAATCTCCAGGCAGTTTTCTTGGATGATATCTTGTATTATGATATCAAGATTACTGTTTATTTCTGGCTTTTCTGGTAGACCAATGATTCTCAGATTGTCTCTTCTTCCTCTGTTTTCCATGTTTGTCACCTTGTCAGTGAGATATTTTATGTTTTCTTCTAATTCCTTAATTTTTTGGCTTAGCTTTATTAATTCTTGCTGTTTTGCAAGATCATTGGTTTCCAGTTGCTCAATTTGGGTCCTTAAGGCTTGATTTTCTGCTTTAATCTTTTGGCATTCAGCTGTAATTTTTTGGTTCTCTAATATAATTTGTTGGTTTTCTTTTTGAACCATTTCCCACTTCTCTTTCCAGAGGGCTTCCATCTTTCTGATGATAAACTCCATTTGAGACTATATCGATGGGTGCTGAGGAGTGGAAGCATCCCATGTCTAGACTGCTGCCATGCTTACCCGAAAGTCCTGATTGATTACTTCTAATAAGTAAATTTCCTTGATTGTTTGTAAGCTCAAGATTCTCACAGGTTAATGAGAAAATTAAGCCACTTGTGATGAAATCATTTATCTTATGTGAAATCTTTATTCTGTTAAGAATCAGTAATCAAAATACAAGAGTATAGAATATTAATCAAGTGATTTGTTAAAAGTTAATGTACCACTTTTCCAATTATCTCTATTTAGACATGTTAGGTAATATATCTGTGTGCCAAGAAAATGGGTATAAAAATAAACATGAAGCCTGGAGATGGTGGAGCAACTATCAGATGCAAAGAATTCCCATGACTGTAAAGATACAGCTGTCTTCTGTTTGTTATTTTCTTGACTGATCATTCACCATCTGTTGGGAATCCCTGGCGTTGCAAGTGAGGCTTCACTTTGCCCGTGGCAAAGGATAAACAATTTTGGAAGAGTCTCTGTGAAGAGTGTTGACAAAGGATACATAGTAGGATTCCCTAGTAGTAAAGAAGGCCCAGTTGAAGTTATGTAACATAAATATATTGTGAGTTCAATCAGAATGATTGTGTAATTTCCTCAACCATTTGTTCATGTTTAGGCACAAAGGTAATGAATGGCTAGAGTGAGGTTTGGCTAGACAAAAATTGAAATATGATAAAGCTACTAGGGATTCAAAAAGGAGAACAGTATAGGACTGATTTGGTCCAATAAGGTCAATATGAGGAGAAGAGGAGAGAGTAAGGGCAAGGGAGATGACCTGGGAGAGAATGGAGGGGTCAAGGAATTGTAAATCATGGTATATATGAAGAGTAGGATTATTTAAGGGAATGGAGGGAAAATTATGAAAAGTCAATAGATTATGGTTAAGGATATTTCAGATTTCTTGAACATAGTGATGTAGTGATGAAGATGATTATAGAAGGTGAGTAGGCTAAGGAACTAAGTGGTAAGAGTATTTGAGAGAGAATCAGTATGTTTGTTGAAGAGTCTCAGCAGGAGGGCAGGAGTTGGGAGGAGAGAAAGATTATAAGCAAGATATCAATCTCATTAAGGAAGGAAGGAACATGACCTTGGGGTCTGTAGATAACAGCCACCAGTGTTTTGATTAGATGGCACCTTTGATGAGAGAAGAATGAGTCAGTCTTACCACCCCAGTTTGAAATATCTATCCATTCCTCTCTATGAGACACAAACAACCCATGTGTTTATACACATAACCAGGGACAACAGAAATATAAGAAACATTATATATATGAGTGTATGTATATTACACATATATAATCTAACATGTAAAAATTTTAAGGGAAAAACTAATAAATAGGAGGAAAAGTAAAGGTCACATGCAGGAAGTAGGTTTGAAGAAAAGAAATTCTAAGAGACAAAGGTAAGGAAGGAGTACAGTCCAGGCACTGGGTCAACTTGTTCAAAAGTCAAATATAAGATGGAATGTCACATATGAAAAATAGAAAGAAAGCAAGTTTGGCTGTACCAAAGAGTATGCGAAGGAGAATATAGTATAATAAGAATGGAGATAGAGGCTAATATGTGAAGAATACCAGAAAGGAGCTTATATTTGAATCTAGAGGTAATATAGAGCCACTATAGTTTATTGAGTAGGTGAATAGCCATCGTGTTGGCAGCTAGAATATGATAAATTAGAGTAGGGATAAATTTAAAGCAGCAAGATATGTTATAAAGATGATGACTACAGATCTTTATATTTATCCTCTATATCCAAGCAGCTTCCAAGTCTTGTTGATTATATCCAGGACTTTTTAAACTCACTCATATACTATTTCCCTTTAAGCCCTCATCATCTTTTGTCTGGTGTATTAAAAAAACAAACAAACTCCTAATTGGTCTCTCTGTATCTAATTTCTCCACTCGCTGATCTATCCTTTATCCAATTACCAAATATATATTCCCAAACCATAGATTTTGTTCTTGAGTAAATATTTTATGGTGTCATCATTATGACTGAATAATTTTACATAAATGGAAAGCACAATTACTGCAGTTGAGGAACTACACTTGGAAGTTTTAGGGATATATCCCTCTGTTCTCGAGAAATTTACTCCTAGGATCTTGAAATAGTTTGTTAAAAGTTCGTGTTTATGACTCTTCTCTGTGATCCCCAGACCTGTGAATGGAATAGATTGGGTTGAGAGAGTTAATCTGTAGAGCTCAGAAGGAAACAAACTATAAGTGTTATATCTTTCTGGTAAGACATGATCAATTTCATTTTAAAATATGGTTTTAACCATGTCTACCACCTCTCAGACCACTTTTCAAAGAAAGCATTCAGCACATGTCAATAAATCAAGATTTTTTTATTGAACACCTACTATAACCACAAAGACAGTGTGTTAGGTGCTAGGAATACAAACATAAAAAATAAAACAATCCCTACTCTCAGAGGATTTATATTCCAACAGGGAAAACCACATATATGTTTAAATAATTTAAATGTAATTTTCAGAAGATGTAGCAATCTGCATTGCCAAAGGAATTGGCTCACTGGAAGTTTTCTATATCAATAAAATCACAAATCTATTCCAAAATAGAAAGGTACTGAGGAGAAAGTATTAAATATTAGGATACAGACATTTTTCGTAATCCTGAAAACTATAGGAAGTCACTGATAATTTTTTAGCAACAACATGACATTATCAGATCTGTGCCTTAGAAAGATTATTTTGGTAGCTGTATACAAGACTGTTAGGAAATGAGAGAGAATGTGGGCAGGAAATTCAATTAAAAGGTTATTAGAGTAATCCAGGCAAAAGGTGATGACAGCCTGAGTTAGGGTGGTGACAGTGTGTATTGGAAGATAAAGATAGACATGAGATGTGTTATGCCAGCAGAATTGAAAAAAACTTTACAACAGATTGGCTGAGTCAGCTAGCTATAGTCTTTATGCATCAAGATCTACAAAATACTTTGTATATGCTAATTCATTTGATCCTCTCTAAAAATCCTGGAATGCAGGTGCTATTATATATGAGGAAACTAAGGCTGAGAGGCTGAGTGATTTGCCCAGGATCAAAGGATAAGAAATATTTGAGGCAGGATTTGAATTTGTATCTTAATGACTCCAAATATAACACTCTATTATCCAACCAGACTACCTAGCTGTGCTTAGCCATATGGTAGTGTATTCATTATTTATAAAGGAGAACAATCAAACATAATACTAAGGTTTTGAACCTGAGTAAATAGGGATGTGGTGATACTAGCATAAGAATTAGAATTAGAATGCGTATGGTTAATAAAACAAAGTTCTAGAGGAGATAGGAGGAGCAAACCCCAAGTGGAAAGATTAGCATTGGCAAATTAAGGATCACCTTGTCTGAGAGTGGGGCTAGGAAGAAGTGGAAGGTAGATATTTAGAAAGGTTTTGAGTATCAAATAGGAAAGATGAGGGAACTCATTATAGGTACTTTTGGTTGTTTCAATAAAGCAGAAGGTGGTTCTACTTTATTCTGAAAAAGAGTATGGGGCATACATACATATAGAGATATGGTAAAGAATTTGTGATAGCTCTTATTAGATGCAGGAGAGAATTCATCAGAGCTGAAGAATAAACCTTGCACCAATAAGGTCCCAATTGAAATTAAATAACATGAATATGGGGCAGACAAAGTATATATAGCCTAATGACTTCTTTCTGTCACTGTAGCATCCCAGGTATATTATCATCTTGAAAGTATTATTGATGTATTGATATTGTAACCTAAGTGCTCATATACCAGACACATAGTTATATTACTTCTTGATTATTGTATTTCCAAATCTTCAGTTCGAAGGTCAAAAGAATTCCTGGGCAAGACATTAGCTTCCACAGGGTACTAGCTACCTCCTTAGACCACATTCCTTACCAAGCCACATGTTTGATTAACCTCCTCCTCAATGATTACGTGATTGTCAATTGAACCAATGTTAAATCCTATGCCATGTCACATTCATTAGTTACCTCCCACTCCACATTCCTCAATTTTCCAATAAAAGATTGGGACCACTTGCAGCTCCCTCTCTCCAATGACCCTCACCTGAGGAGCTGCTGGAGCCCATGTTTTTTAACTCTTTGTCTATGAGTCTTTATTCCTTTATCATGCTCTCTCTTTCTCTCTCTCCACTTTATCCATTTTCCCTCAGTTTCCAATCTTCTTTTTTTTAAATAATATTTTATTTGATCATTTCCAAGCATTATTCATTAAAGACAAAGATCATTTTCTTTTCCTCCCCCCACCTCCCATAGCTGACGTGTGATTCCACTGGGTGTCACATGTGTTCTTGATTCGAACCCATTTCCATGTTGTCAATATTTGCATTAGAGTATCTTTTAGAGTCTCTCCTCTGCCATGTCCCCTCAACCGCTGTAGTCAGGCAGTTGCTTTTCCTCAGTGTTTCCACTCCCATAGTTTATCTTTTGCTTATGAATACTGTTTTTTTCTCCTAGATCCCTGCAGATTGTTCAGGGACATTACACAACCACTAATGGAGAAGTCCATTACATTCGATTATACCACAGTGTATTAGTCTCTGTGTACAATGTTCGGGTTCTGCTCCTTTCGCTCTTCATCATTTCCTGGAGGTTGTTCCAATCTCCATGGAACTCCTCCACTTTATTATTCCTTTGAGCACAATAGTATTCCATCACCAACATATACCACAATTTGCTCAGCCATTCCCCAATTGATGGGCATCCCCTCGTTTTCCAAATTTGGCCACCACAAAGAGCGCAGCTATGAATATTTTTGTACAAGTCTTTTTGTCCATTATCTCTTTGGGGTACAGACCCAGCAGTGCTATGGCTGGATCAAAGGGTAGACATTCTTTTGTCACCCTTTGGGCATAGTTCCAAATTGCCCTCCAGAATGGTTGGATCAGTTCACAACTCCACCAGCAATGAATTAATGTCCCTACTTTGCCACATCCCCTCCAGCATTCATTACTTTCCTTTGCTATCATGCTAGCCAGTCTGCTTGGTGTGAGGTGATACCTCAGAGTTGTTTTTATTTGCATCTCTCTGATTATAAGAGATTTAGAACACTTCTTCATGTGCTAATTAATAGTTTTGATTTCTTTATCTGAGAACTGCCTATCCATGTCCCTTGCCCATTTATCAATTGGAGAATGGCTTGATTTTTTGTACAATTGATTTAGCTCTTTATAAATTTGAGTAATTGGACCTCTATCAGAGGTTTCTATGAAGATTTTTTTCCCAATTTGTTGTTTCCCTTCTTATTTTGGTTACATTGGTTTTGTTTGTACAAAAGCTTTTTAATTTGATGTAGTCAAAAATATTTATTTTACATTTTGTGATTCTTTCTATGTCTTGCCTGGTTTTAAAGCCTTCCCCCCCCACCCAAAGGTCTGACATGTATACTATTCTGTGTTTACCCAATTTACTTATGGTTTCCTTCTTCATGTTTAAGTTATTCACCCATTTTGAATTTATCTTGGTGTAGGGTGTGAGGTGTTGATCTATTCCTAATCTCTCCCATACTGTCTTCCAATTTTCCCAGCAGTTTTTATCAAATAGTGGATTTTTGTCCCAACATCTGGGATCTTTGGGTTTATCGTATCCTATCTTGCTGAGGTCGCTTTCCCCCAGTCTATTCCACTGATTTTCCTTTCTGTCTCTTAGCCATTACCAAATTGTTTTGATGACTGCTGCTTTGTAATATAGTTTAAGGTCTGGGACTGCAAGGCCCCAATCATATGTGGGTTTTTTTTTTCATTATTTCCCTGGATATCCTTGATCTTTTGTTATTCCAAATGAATTTTGTTATGTTTTTTTCTAAATCAGTAAAAAAATATTTTGGGCATTCAATGGGTATGGCACTAAATAGATAAATAAGTTTGGGTAGGATGGTCATTTTTATTATATTGGCTCATCCTATCCATGAGCAGTTAATGTTTTTCCAAATGCTCAAGTCTAGTTTAAGTTGTGTGGCGAGTGATTTGTAGTTGTGTTCATATAGTTCCTGTGTTTGTCTCGGGAGATAGATTCCTAGATATTTTATTTTGTCTAAGGTGATTTTGAATGGGATTTCTCTTTCTAGTTTTTGCTGCTGAGCTGTGTTGAAAATATATAGAAATGCTGATGGCTTATGTGGGTTTATTTTGTATCCTGCAACTTTGCTAAAGTTGTTGATTATTTCAATTAGCTTTTTGGTTGAATCTCTAGGATTCTTTAGGTAGACCATCATGTCATCTGCAAAGAGTGATAACTTGGTCTCCTCATTGCCTATTTTGATGCCTTCAATTTCTTTTTCTTCTCTAATTGCTACTGCTAGTGTTTCTAGTACAATGTCAAATAGTAGAGGTGATAATGGGCATCCTTGTTTCACTCCTGGGAATGCATCTAGTTTATCCCCATTGCAGATGATATTAGCTGATGGCTTTAGATATATACCGTTTATTATTTTTAGGAACGACCCTTCTATTCCTATGCTTTCTAGTGTTTTTAATAGGAATGGGTGTTGTATTTTACCAAAGGCTTTTTCTGCATCAATTGAGATAATCATGTGATTTTTGTTGGTTTGTTTGTTGATGTGGTCAATTATGTGGATGGTTTTCCTAATATTGAACCAGCCCTGCATCCCTGGTATAAATCCTACTTGATCATGGTGGATGACCCTTCTGATCACTTGCTGGAGTCTTTTTGCTAGTATCCTATTTAAGATTTTTGCATCTATATTCATTAGGGAGATTGGTCTATAGTTTTCTTTCTCTGTTTTTGACCTGCCTGGCTTTGGAATCAGTACCATGTTTGTGTCATAAAAGAGTTTGGTAGAACTCCCTCTTTGCTTATTATGTCAAATAGTTTGTATAGTATTGAGATTAACTGTTCTCTGAATGTTTGATAGAATTCACTTGTGAATCCATCAGGCCCTGGGGATTTTTTCTTAGGAAGTTCTTTGATGGCATGTTGGATTTCATTTTCTGATATGGGATTATTTAAGAATTCTGTTTCCTCTTCTGTTAGTCTAGGCAGTTTGTATTTTTGTATATATTCCTCCATATCCCCTAAATTGGTGTATTTATTGCCATATAATTGGGCAAAGTAATTTCTAATGATTGCCTTAATTCCCTCTTCAACGGAGGTGCTGTCCCCCTTTTCATCTTTGATGCTGTTAATTTGCTTTTCTTCCTTCCTTTTTTTAATTAGATTGACCAGTACTTTGTATATTTTGTTTGTTTTTTCAAAGTACCAGCTTCTTGTCTTATTTATTAAATCAATAGTTCTATCACTTTCGATTTTATTAATTTCTCCCTTAATTTTTAGGATTTCTAGTTTGGTTTTCTGCTGGGGGTTTTTAATTTGATCGCTTTCGAGTTTTTTTATTTGCATTTCCAATTGATTGATCTCTGCTCTCCCTAGTTTGTTGATATATGCACTCAGGGATATGAATTTACCTCTGATTACCACTTTGGCTACATCCCAAAAGATTTGAAAGTATGTCTCGCCATTGTCATTTTCCTTGATAAAATTATTAATTGTTTCTATGATTTCTTCTCTAACTAAACAATTTTGGAGTATCATATTGCTTAATTTCCAATTGGTTTTAGATTTGGTTTTCCATGTACCTTTACTGATCATTATTTTTATTGCCTTGTGATCTGAGAAGGCTGCATTTATTATTTCTGCTTTTCTGCATTTGTGTGCTATGTTTCTGTGACCTAATGTATGGTCAATTTTTGTGAATGTGCCATGTGGTGCTGAGAAGAAGGTGTATTCCTTTTTATCCCTATTTATTTTTCTCCATATGTCTATTAATTCTAATTTTTCTAAGATTTCATTCACTTCTTTCTTATTTATTTTTTGGTTTGATTTATCTAAATTTGATAATGGTTGGTTTAAGTCTCTCACTAATATGGTTTTACTGTCTATTTCTTCCTTCAATTCTCCTAGTTTCTCCATTAGAAATTTGGGTGCTATATTATTTGGTGCATACATGTTGATTAGTGATATTTCCTCATTATCTAAAGTCCCTTTTAACAAAATATAATTACCTTCCCTATCCCTTTTGATAAGGTGTATTTTTGCTTTGGCTTTATCAGATATCACGATTGCCACTCCTGCATTCTTTCTGTCAGTTGAGGCCCAGAAGGTCTTACTCCATCCTTTAATTCTGACCTTGTGGGTGTCAACATGCCTTATGTGTGTTTCTTGAAGACAACATATGGTAGGGTTTTGGATTCTAATTCATTCTGCTATTCGTCTATGTTTTATGGGTGAGTTCATCCCATTCATGTTCAAAGTTATGACTGTCATTTGTGGACTCCCTGGCATTTTGATATCCTTCCCTGGTTCTAACCTTTTCTTCTTCAGCTCTGCCTTTTAGTCCAGTGATTTACTTTAAATTGGTCCCCCTTGTCCCCTCCCTTGATATGCTTCCCTTTCTAGCCCCTCCCTTTTTCTTCCCTCCCCTTTCCCCCTCTCTTTCCCTCCCCTTTTGTTTTCCCTCTCGCCCTCCCCCCCCCCTTGGTTTTCCCTTCTCCCTATCCTTGTTGGGTAAGATAGAATTCAAGATCCCAGTGGATCTGGATGTTTTTCCCTCTCAGAATTGATTTCCCTGAGAGTAAGGTTTGCGTAAAAACTCTCTTCCTCTCCTTCTTATAGGAGTTTTCTTCCCCTCCCCTTCCCATGTCAATCTTTGTGTGAGAACAATTATTCTATTTGGTCTTTCTTTTCCCCCTATTTACACATAACATTTTCCCCACATGTTAGTATATATAGATTGATATAAATGTAGTCCTTATAGAAGAGAGTTTGAGTAAAAGAAGAATATAACATTCTTCTCCTTTTCCCTTTCCTTCATATTTACCTTTTCAGGTATTCCATGCTCTTTGATTTTTGATATCGAACTTTCCACAGAGCTCTGGTCTTTTCATTGCAAAAAGTTGGAAATCTTCTATTTTGTTGAATGCCCATACTTTCCCTTGGAAGTATATAGTCAGTTTTGCTGGATAGCTGATTCTTGGTTGAAGACCCAGCTCTCTTGCCTTTCTAAAGATCATGTTCCATGCCTTACGATCATTTAGAGTTGAACTTGCAAGGTCTTGTGTGACCCTGATTGGCATTCCTTTATATCTAAATTGTCTTTTTCTGGCTTCTTGTAGGATTTTTTCTTTTGTTTGAGAGTTTTGGAATTTGGCAATTACATTCCTGGGAGTTGTCTTTTGGGGGTTTAGTGTAGAGGATGTTCTGTGAGCTCTGTCAGTGGCTGTATTACCCCCTTGTTCTAGAATCTCTGGGCAATTTTCTTTGATTATCTCTTGTATTACTTTGTCGAGTTTGCTGTTTATTTCTGGATTTTCTGGAAGCCCAATTATTCTTAAAGTATCTCTTCTCCCTCTATTTTCCAAATCTCTCACCTTGTCAGTGAGATATTTTATGTTCTCTTCTAATTTCTTGGTCTTTTGGCTTTGCTTTATTAGTTCTTGCTTTAAAGCCTGGTTTTCCTTTTCAGTTTGGTCAACCTGGTTTTGTAGATGCGTGAATTTCTTTTGCATTATTTCCCATTTTTCCTCCCAGAAGGCTTCCATCTTTTTGATCATTTCAGATTCAGATTCTTCATGGGTTTGTGGAGAGTTTCCATTTCCTTTGGAAGGTTTTGGAGCATTTGCTTTTGTTTCCTCTTCTATCTCCTCTGTATTTTGTATTTTTGCTCCATAAAATGTGTCCAAAGCCCCCTTCTTCTTGTTTTTTTTTTTTAATTTTGGGAATTTTGTGCTTCTGTAGAGTTTGCCATCTCTAACTGGAGGGGGGGGGGGGACTAGCTTTTCTTATCTCTGTCTGGCGTTCAGAGGTTTTAGCCCTAGGCAGATTGTCCGTTCTATGCAGTTGTTGTTCTGTCTTCCCGGGAAGCCAGGAGTTGCTGGTGTGTCCCTGTTACTTCCCTCCTCTCCTCAGCACCCTCCTGATGCTTCTTCGTTGCCTTACTTCCACTCTCTAAGCCTAGCTTAGCCCTTGTTCCTGTGCCTTAGCCGGCCAGATGAGCCTGCTCTCTGAGGGGGGAGGGGCCGCAGCTTCCCGGATCTCTGAGGGCTCCTAATGAGATTAGCTTTCCCTGGGTTGAATTTAGTATGCCTTGAGGCAGGGACATTTTTCATGAGACTCCGATGGAAGGATCCAGCCAGGGGGTTATAAGCCCTGAGGGTTGCTGTTGTTTCAGAAGACCCTGCTCTCTGAGGAGGAGGGGCCACAGCTTCCCGGAGCTCCGAGGGCTCCTCCCAGGGGGTTACGAGCTCCCCCGTTCCTCTCTGTTTCCCTGCTGTCTGGGTGCCCCCTCGACTGGGTCAGGTTGTTTTCAGGATGTGGCCTTCAGAATAGCCGGCTCCCAAGGCCCTTTTGCTAGCCCTGAGGTTTGCTGTTGTTCCAGATGACCCTGCTCTCTGAGGGGGAGGGACCGCAGCTTCCCAGAGCTCCCAGGGCTCCTCCCAGGGGGTTACGAGCTCCCCCATCCCTCTCTGGTTCCCTGTTGTCTGGGTGTCCCCTCGACTGGGTTAGGTTGTTTTCAGGATGTGGCCTTCAGAATAGAAGGTCGTGGGGCTCTGAGGTTGCCTCTGCTGCCTTGGACTTGGACTCAGCTCTCTGGGTTGGGGGGATGGGTCCTAGGACCTTCCTTCTGCCTGCCCCTTAGGTCCGAGTGGTCTCGGGTTCTGGCTTTTGGGGGGAGCCGTACCTTTTGATCCAGGTCTAGGTCCAGGAGGAGGACTCCCGGGGTCTATGCTGTTGATCGTTTTGAATTTCGATGCCCTAGGAGCATTCGGTTTGAGATCAGTAAGGAAGGGTTTCAGGAGATCTGAACTTTAGCTTTCTCTAAGCCGCCATCTTGACCAGAAGTTCCAATCTTATTTTTAGGTGTCTATCCATAAAAATATTAATGTGAGATTGCAGGGCAACCTCAAATGGCACCCAAGTGGTTTTAAGCCTCCTGGGGAGACATATTTGGTTAATGATTGGAGATGGAGCAATGGACTTGAGCATTGGCCAGTGAGGTGAGTGGCTGTTTCATACTGGATTATAGGCCCAAAACTGTCTTCTCATACCTGTTATATTAGAATATTGAAGTTGTAAAAATGGAGATTTGAACCCCAGATTTCAATCCCCAGAAGTCCTTGGTACTTCCTAAAATTCCCTATAATCTCACCTGAGTCTCCACCTGGATGAGATTACAATTTATTATTTAAAGGGCTCTCTGCCTCTCAAGAGCTCTTCCTCTCTCTTCCTCTACTCAGAGATTGCAACATGTTGTAAGTAGGATGTGAATGGGCTAGGCACGTGGCTTATTATTTTGTATCCTTGATTTCTAATAATCATTAATAAATCTAATAAAATATACTTTTATTACAAGAAACTAAATTAACTGTTACAGTTAATGGCAACCTAGATTGGATGAGAACTTCTCAAATTAAAAAAATATATATAGCCTAGATAACGATTTTTAAGCCACGTTTCTCCAAGGCTTTTTAGCAAAGCCTCTTGACTTAGTTCACTCACTCCTGCTTGCCTGCTTGCCTGCCTCTGGGCTCCTGAAATCTGAACCTGTTTGATTCAGATCACTCACCTAGTCCTGTCCTGGCCCTACCAGTCCTGCTCTGGTCCTGTCCACCCTGGCTCTGGCTCCGGCTCCTGGCCTCCAGACATCTCGCTCACCTGACCCAGCCCTGACCCAACCCCAGCAACTCTGGCCTCCAATCCAGATCACTGCTGGTAGCTGCCCCAATCTCTTCAGGATCAAAAACCAGCTGGTAAAAATGGAGGTGTTCTTTCTTTAGGCTACAATTAGCCTCCACATGTACTGGGGACAAGGGATAATGGGGTGTGGGGGAGAAAGAGGAGAAGGAAGAGACTTTTCTGTGCAGGAAGTTGATTACAAGCACAGGGTATTTCAAAGGATATCTTTTGAGTGCACTGATTCTGTTACTTCAAGGGAAAAATTCAACTCCCTGCAATTCTTTGGCCCAATTTGAGATTCCAAAAACCCACCCTCACTATGGGGAGTCAGCTCAGTGGCTCAGTGGATTGAGAGCCAGACCTAGAGATGGGAGGTCCTGGGTTCTAATCTGGCCTCAGACACTTCCTAGCTGTGTGGCCCTGGGCGGAGCACTTGACCCCCATTGCCTACCCATTACCAATCTTCTGCCTTATGACAATAGGCATCTAAATGGATTAAAAAACCCCAATGAACTTTAAAGAGACTTGAGGTTATATTTTAAGGCATTTCAGACTCCAGTGTTTTATAAAAAGCTCTGTATTTTATTGCATTTTACTGATTGTTTTGTTTAAGATGTAATTTTGTTGCTTTTAAGTTCATAAATTAATGTATTCAATACTATTCTGTTACACTGCACAATTTTAATGTACTGGGTTTTAACTACTGTTAAATTCTGTTGCTTTTCCCCAATAACTACACTGAACAAATATTATTGAATAAGACTATATAAAAACAGTTTTTCTGTTTTGACTTTGTAAATTGTCGCATAGAGGATAGATGGACTCCATCAGAACATTGCTACAATTGTATAAAAACCTTTGGAAAATTTAATGAGCTAAATATCTCAAATTGATTTTAAGGTGTCTTTGGACATGATTATTATTTTTTTCCCAACAACTCTGGTCATTTTGCCTGCCCCTAACAGGAAGTAAGGTCCATTTTAGTAGCTGAAGTGAAATACAATTACAATCCCCACCTCCCACATTTGTGAAAATGTGAATCGATGGGACATCACAGTCTCATACCAAGGAGCTGGGAAGTTAAACCCAGGGCATATAGTACCCCTGGAACACTCCCAAAAGTGTTCCAAAAAAGAACACTCATTTGTAACTCTTCAGCTCACTTTACCCAACATCAACAGTACAGCTGTTTGAGTTTTTCCTAGACTCCTCTGCCACATTTTTTGTAATGATATCTAGATTTCCTGATGATGTTCTAGACCCAAAATGAGTTTTACTTTGTTTAAATATGTTTACCAAGGTTGAAAGATTTGCTATGTCTGTAAAAACTTGTGACAAGTATCCATTTTCTTTAAATGTCAAACTTTAACGTTTAAATTTAGTTTCTCTACTAAAAGTATTATTTTTAGAGGTTTATTAAAGATTATTAGAATTAAGAAATAAATAAATACAAAATAAGAAAAGCACATGCAACCTACATCTTGCCTGCCTGGTAGAGAGATGCATGTGCTTAGAAGAGGAAGCAGAGAGACCTGAAGTAGACAGAAAGTCAGTTTAAATATAATTTCTGTTCTCCGCCGAGATGGGAATTCAGGTGATATTATAGGGAATTCTGGGAACTGCTAAGGACTTCTGGGGATTGAAGTCTGGGGTTCAAATCTCCATTTTTACAATACAGCAGACTCATGTAAAAAATGATTGTGTTTGTTTGCTATTGTAATTAATTGGGATATTGTGAATTTTGGGGATATTGATATCTACATATTTGTACTGCTGTCCTTTAAAAAAACTGTTATATTTTGAAATTCATTTGCTTGTACTCACAGTGGATCATGGCCTGATATGAAGAGGAAATGGGTCTCATTTTTGGTGAGAAAGCCTTGTATTCTATATTTTCTTCGCTGACACAGTGTGTCAATGATTATAATTATATATTTATATATATATATATAAGTATATATATCATTATATATATTTATTTTTAAAACTCTTTAATTATATTTTCTTGCATGTGCAATATACTATTTCCATTTTTTATTTTTTCTCTCCTTTTTATATTTGAAGCACATGTCACCAGTATTAAGATTTTCTTTAACTTTTTTGATTTATCAGTAATATAAGTTTAAAATACATTTGCTATAATGTCAATGAATGCCCCAAAGCTTGAGACTATAAAAATGATGCCACTAATTGTTTAAAAAATTATGGAACTTTGCTTAATAATTCTGTCTGATTCCAGGACAAGTTATACAAAAGAGCCATTGCACAGGCCCAAAGAAGCACAAAGCTAAACCTGAATAGTGCCAAAAAGAGCACACAGGAAATATTAGTGTGAAGACTCAAAGTTGCAATGCTTAACATACATTAAGATTTAGGCCTTCCTTGTATCCACACTCTTCATGAAAATACTTACAGATGAGTATCTGAAATTTGGCTCCTACCTGGCTCCTATAATCTAGTCCCTTTTCTGTCTTTCTAGTGTGGCAACTTTCTGTAGTCCTGGCTACTGACTGGGTAAATGCTTACTTGCTTATATTATTTTAATTGGGCCCTGATTCAAGGACCTCTTATAGATTTATTTTTCCTTTACTTAGAATTTTTACACATAAGACTTTGATAGTTTATATTTCATTCAGAAATTATCTTTTTTTATTTGGATTTTTCTGATGTCTTTTTAATTTCTCTTGTCAATTGATTCATATGCCTCATAACTCAGTCATGCATCCCTAAATGATCCCTGTGTTTTTCAATCACCCTCTTCAAGGGGGAAATGGAAAAATATTATTATTTTAAATTTCAAAGTTTAAATTCCTTTTGAGAAGAATTTTAAGTTAAGAAACATGCTACCTCTCCAAATCCAGAAACTGAACTGTTTGGAGAAGACACCATGAAGATGCCTCCAGACCACAAGCTAAACAAGAAGATCAAGAATGAACTTTTGGTGTGGTTGATTGAACATTTATTTGTATGTATACTTTCCTGCCAAAGGGGACTGCTCCCTAACTGATTTTTTGTCAATGCGTCTAGCAATTATTTGTTTTGTTCTTTTTTCCTCTTATCTTCAAATTATTGTAATCTTTAAGTTGATTATGTTTTCATGATCCTTTTGTGGTAAACTGGTTTCCCAATAATGATCAAACAGAGGTATGTAAAAAAGGAGATTTGAACCCCAGATTTCAGATTTCAATCCCCAAAAGTCCTTGGTACTTCCCGGAATTCTCTATAATCTCACCTGAGTCTCTACCTGGACGAGATCACAATTGATTATTTAAAGGGCTCTCTGGCTCTCAAGAGCTCTTCCTCTCTCTTCCTCTACTCAGAGATTGCAACATGTTGTAAGTAGGCTGTGAATGGGCTAATCGTGCCCTAGGCACATGGCTTATTATTTTGTATCCTTGATTTTAATAAACCTCATAAAATATAATACTTTTATTACAAGAAACTAAATTAACTGTTACAAAGTCTTTAATACAAAAGAGAGGAATTAAAATATTAGAGACTGAGCTCCAAGCATCGAGGTTATTCTAAAATTTTATCCTGACTTTCCATCAAAAGGGGTAGTTACCACACAAGAATGTGACCAAATAGGTCAGATGATGAATCAAAATCAGAAAAAGAAACAAAAACTATCCCAAGACATATGAAACACATGGAATATCGTATGAATGACATTAGCAGCAGAACCGTTCCATGAATCAATCTGAAACATCTTTAAAATTTCCACAACCTTATTCCTCCCTGCTCATACTCCCCAACATTTCCTCCTTTCCTCTACCTCACTTGAAAGAAGACTCTAAGTTTGCAACTTCATCTACTCCACCCCCAACCCTTTAGTCCTACAGCTGATTCCTCCTATTCAACTCTATGCCCTCCACAATGCCAGTGAACATCAAAGCCACTGATTGACAGGCACTTTACCCCAACTTATTTCCCCTAACCCATTCAATCTTACGGAATACTCAAACACTATCCAATTGGAGACTGCATTTATTCCTCCTCCCCCACCCCTCCAATACAATTCTTCTTTTAAAATTCAGCCTATTCCTTCCCACCCACTTCTACCCCCATAAGCTACCAGAGTTGTCTCAGTCAGAAAGGTGATACAAAGAGATCTCCCAGAGGAAAGAGCAGAATTCCTAATATACCCCATAGTACTGAGAGACAATCCACAAAATCCAAACTAACAGCTAGCTGGAATTTTTTAATTCAAAACCTGTAAAGTTATCACAGACAGTATAGTACAAAATGGAAACACAGCTCCATTCACTATAGTGATGATTAGGAATATTAGCCAACAGTTTCTTACACCAGATTATTGGCATGTCTTAGCAGAATCTACACTTAATGGTAGTGACCATTTAAATTGGAAACTGAAATTTCAAGATGTGTGTCAAGAACAGACCAGAGCAAACAGAGGAGCTGGATTGAATATTTCTTATGATCAATTTGTACAACAAGGAGAATTTGCAGTCCTTCATAGGCAAATATTATATACAGAACAGATCTATGGTCAAATTCTCCTAGTGGTAAAGAGAGCATGGCAGTCTTTACCAGCAAAAGAAAAGATGATGAATTAATATACAGAAATTATACAAAAGCCCATGTCATGTTTTGCAGATTTTTGTAGAAAGATTGTCCACTGCCATTAAACTCCAGATTTTTCATGAAGGTGCTGCTGAAATTCATTTAAAAGATCTTGCCTATAGAAATTCCAATTCAGACTCAAATTATTGTTTTACATTTTGTGGTTTTTTTCTATCTCTTGCTTGCTTTTAAAGTCTTTCTTTTCCCAAAGATCTGACAAGTATATTATTCTGTGTTCACCTAATTTACTTATAGTTTCCTTCTTTATATTCAGGTCATTCACCCATTCTGAGTTTATCTTGGTGTAAGGTGTGAGATGTTGATCCAAACCCAATCTGTCTTCCAATTTTCCCAGCAGGTTTTATCAAATAGTGGGTTTTGGTCCCAAAAGCTGGGATCTTTGGACTTATCATAGACTGTCTTGCTGAGTTCATTTACCCCAAGTCTATTCCACTGATCCTCCTTTCTTTCTCTTAGCCAGTACCAAATTGTTTTGATGACCACTGTTTTAGAGTATAGTTTGAGATATGGGCCTGCAAGTCCTCCTTCCTTTGCATTTTTTTTTCAAGATTTCCATAGATATCCTTGATCTTCCAAATGAACTTTCTTACGGTTTTTCTATAAATAAATAAAATAAATAAAATAAAATAAAAAAATAAAAAATAAAATAAAAATAAAATAAAAATAAATAAAAAAAAGTTTTTTGATAGTTCAATGGGTATGGCACTAAATAAGTAAATTAATTTTTTATTATGTTAGCTCGTCCTACCCATGGGCAATCAATGTTTTTCCAATTGTTTAGATCTAGTTTTAATTGTGTGGAGAGTGTTTTGTAGTTGTGTTCATATAGTTCCTGCGTTAGTCTCGGCAGATATATTCCTAAATATTTTATATTGTCTAGGGTGATTTTAAATGGAATTTCTCTTTCTAATTCTTGCTACTGAGATGGGTTGGAGATATATAGAAATGCTGGTAACTTGTGTGGGTTTATTTTGTAACCTGCAACTTTGCTAAAGTTGTTGATTATTTCAATTAGCTTTTTAGTTGAATCTCTAGGACTCTTTAAGTAAACCATTATATCATCCGCAAAGAGAGATCACGATCATATTTGTGTCATATAATGAATTTGGTAGAACTTCTTTACTTATTCTGTCAAATAGTTTGTATAATTTTGGGATTAGTTGTTCTTTGAATATTTGATAGAATTCATTTGTGAATCCATCTGGACCTGGGGATTTCTTCTTAGGGAGGTCTTTGATGGCTTGTTCAATTTCTTTTTCTGATATGGGGTTGTGTAGGTAATCTATTTTTTCCTCTGTTAGTCTAGGCAATTTATATTTTTGTAAAAATTCATCCATATCACCTAGATTGCCATATTTGTTGCCATATAATTTGGCAAAGTAGTTTTTAATGATTGCCTTGATTTCCTCTTCATTAGAGGTGAGGTCTCCCTTTTCATCTTGTATACTATCAATTTGGTTTTCTTCTTTCCTTTTTTAATTGGGTTGACCAGTACTTTGTTCATTTTATTTGTTTTTTCAATGTACCAGCTTCTAGTCTTATTTATTAAATCAATAGTTCTTTGACTTTCAATTTTATTAATTTCTCCTTTGATTTTTAGGATCTCTAATTTAGTCTTCATCTGAGGATTTTTAATTTGTTCACTTTCTAGTTTTTTAATTTGCATGCCCAATTCATTGACCTCTGCCCTCTCTAGTTTGTTAATATATGAACTCAAGGATATAAATTTCCCCCTGAGTACTGCTTTGGCTGTATCCCAAAGGTTTTGAAAGAATGTCTCATCATTGTCATTTTCTTAAATGAAGTTATTTATTGTTTCTATGATTTGTCCTTTTACTAATCGATTTTGGACAATCGTATTGTTTAATTTCCAATTAATTTTTGCTTTACCTCTCCATGTACCCTTATTAATTATTGTTTTCATTGCATTGTGATCAGAAAAGTTTGCATTCATTATTTCTGCTCTTTTGCACTTGTTTGCATGTTTTTATGCCCTAGTAAATGGTCAATTTTTGTGAATGTACCATGTGCTGTTGAAAAGAAGGTGTATTCCTTTTTGTCCCTATTTAATTTTCTCAAGATGTCTACTAACTCTAATTTTTTTAAGATTTCATTCACTTCCCTTACCTCTTTCTTATTTATTTTTTGGTTTGATTTATCTAATTTGGATAGAGGACGGTTCAGGTCTCCCACTAGTATAGTTTTTTATCTATTTCATTCTTGAGCTCCATTAGTTTCTCCTTTAGAAAACTGGATGTTATGCCATTTGGTGCATACATATTGAGTACCGATATTTCCTCATTGTCTATACTGCATTTAATCAGGATGTTATTACCTTCCCTAACTCTTTTGATTTGATTTATTTTAACTTTGGCTTTGTCAGATATCATGATTGAGACTCCTGCCTTCTTTTTATCAGTTGATGCCAAATAGATTTGGCTCTATCCTCTTACTTTCACCCTATGCGTATCTACCTTCCTCATGTGGGTTTCTTGTAGATAGCATATTGTAGGATTTGGGATTTTAATCCACTCTGCTATTCACTTGCATTTTATGGGTGAGTTTATTCCACTCACATTCAGAATTATGATTACCAGCTATGTATTTTCCAGCATTTTGATTTCTACTCCTGGTCCTGCCTTTTCTTCTTTCACTATTTCCTTCTACACCAATATTTGTTTTTAATCAGTCCCTCTAGTTCCCACCCTTATTTTACCTCACTTTCTATGCCCCTCCCTTTGTGTACTCCCCCTTATTTTCTTTGCTGTATTTTTAAAACTACCCCTCTGCCCTCTCCCTCCCTTGTACTGCTTCCCTCCACACCAGTCCATTTGTTACCCTTCTACTTCCCTTTAGGGCACAAATCTATTCTCTGCCACAATGGATTAGATTGTTCTTCCCTCTTTGGGTCAATTTCAATGCACATAAGAGGTGAGTATTTTCTTTCTCCAACGTCTATACCCTTCCAATGTATTGATGTTCTTCCCCCTCCTGCCATGAGCTTCTTTGTACCATATAAATTTCCCCCTTTTTGTTTCCCCTGTTTCTTTTATTATTTACCTCTTTTTAGCTCTCGTTATCTATCTATCTATATATATGTTTATATATACACATGTATGTGTATTTATGCATACATATATCTATATACATATTTATATCTTGTCATTTCATCCTATACAGTTTGTCACTGTTCTCTCTTAAGCATAATTCTCCTAGATGCCCAGGTAATAATAACAATTTTTAAGAGTTACCAATGACCTCTTTTCTTATAAGGATACATATCATTTTAACTTATTGGGTCTCTTTAAAAAAAGGTTTTTTGTTTGTTTTGTTTGGGGGTTTTTTGCCTCTTTTTTAATTATCTTTTGATGATTCTCTTGAGATCTGTGTTTGGGCATCAAATTTTCTCTTCAGGTCTGGTATTTTCTTTACAATGCTTGAAATTCTTCTATTTTGTTGGATGACCATACTTCCCCCTGTAAGAATATAATCAGTTTTGCTGACTAGTTGATTCTTGGTTGTAGACCTAGTTCCCTTGCTTTCTGGAATATCATATGCCATGCCTTTCAGTCCTTCAGTGTCGATGCAGCCAGATCCTGTGTTATCCTCACTGTGGTTCCATGTTATATGAATGACTTCTTCTTGGCAGCTTGTAATATTTTTTCTTTGGTCTGATAGTTCTTGAATTTGGCTATAACATTCCTAGGTGTTATCAGTTGGGGATCAAGTACAGGAGGTAATCAGTGGATTCTTTCAATCTCCACTTTTCCCTCTTGTTCTAGAATATCGGGGCAGTTTTCTGGGATCATTTCATGTAGTATGATTTCCAGGCTTTTTCTTTTGTCATGGTCTTCTGATAGACCAATGATTCTCAAGTTTTCTCTCCTCCAGGGATTTTCTAAATCTTCTTTTTTGTTAATGAGGTGCTTCATATTTTCCTCAATTTTTTCATTCTTTTGGTTTTGTTTTAGAGTTTCCTGCTGCCTTGTGAGGTCACTTAATTCTAGTTGTTATATTCTGATTCTTAAAGACTAGATTTCATCCCTGACTTTTTAGTCATCCTCCTTCTGGTCTGATTTTCTTTGGAGGTCATCTTTCATTCTCTTCACCTTATCTCCTTTGCCTCATGTTTTGTCCTCATCTTTCATCTCCTTGCCTCATTTTCAAGCAAGTTGATTTTGGCTTTCAAGACACTATTTTCTGTTTCCAGATGACTTATATGAGTTTTTTAATTCTTTTCCAAGTTGTCTCCTTCCTCTCTTAATTGTGTTTTGAATTGTATTTTGAGTTCTTCCAAATCCTGTGTCCAATTTGCTGGAGTTTCTGTGTTTTTGCTAGATGTTCCTTGATCTTCCTCCATTCCATTTGCTCTTTCTTTGTTGCCTGTATAAAAGCTGTTGATTGTAATTTCTTTCTTCTTTTTCTGTTGTTTGCTCATATTTATGCCCTTCTTTACTCCCTGCAGTTTTCTATGCTCTTGCTCTTCTCATTTTTGGGTTTTGGGTCTTCTGTCAGTCTCCCCTCTTGGATATTTGTCAGGAAATCTCTCAGTGCAGTCTATGGGGGAGGGGTGTTGGAGCGTGAACCTTCTTGTCCTCTGGAGGGTTTTGATTGGATTAAAGTCCAGCAGCCTCTGAGGGAGGGGTTTTGGAGCTTGAGCTTCCCTGACCTCTGAAGACTTTTGATGGGAGTTCAACTGACTTGGGATGGATGTGTCCTGAAGCCAAAACCTCCTGGATGGTGGGAGCAATATGGAGAGTCTCTGCCACTGTGACTAGTCTACCTGCTCTGTGCTCCCTCTCCAACTTCTTCCCTACTGCCTGTGTTCGATGCTCTGAGCCTAGTACAGTCCTGCCCACAAGGTACTCCCTCAAGACCAGCACCTTTACCCACCCAGAGGTTAATGCTGCCGCTGGAGGCTTAACGCTCTAGGTTGGGGTGGGTGGGTCCTGGGACCTTCCTTCCTTCCCCTTAAACCTGAGTGTTCTTGAATTCTGGATTTTTGGTGCGTAACTTTTGAATTGAGTCCATCAGGGGGTTGCTTGGCTCTGTCTTGTCATTAGTTTTGATTTTCAGTCCCCTAGGAGCATTCAGTTTGTAATCAGTAAGGAAGAGTTTTCATATGTCTGAACTTTTGCTGCCTCTACGCTGCCATCTTGACTCCATTGCTTAGTATTAATATTTTGATCCTGAAGAATAAGTTTACAATATCTCTAAGCTTTAATAGATAGTATAGTGGTAGTCTCTCGGTGACCGAGAATGACTATTGTCTTTCTGCAGTTTCATCTACGCTGTACCCTCATGTGTCTTTGGAGTCCAAAGGATGAGGTGCAGAGTTTGTGGCACATGGGGCATGAGACGCCAGTTGTTACAGGAGGTGTGGTTGTGGCCTGGTGTCGGCGTTCACGCGCAGTGGCGAGACGTTGACATCGTTCATCTTCAAAGGTGGTGGCGGTATGGTTAATGTAGGTTCGCCAGCTGCTTCTGTCAGAGGAAGTGAGTTCTAGTTGCTTTGGTGTAATGCCATCCCACTTCAAGTTGGACTTTAGCTGATCCTTTAAACTTTTCTTTAGTCGGGGCCTTGTTTCCTGAGTCCAGCTGACAGTTCACCATAAAATACCTGTCTTGGTATTCAGTGTGGGTTCATGCGGATGTGTCCAGACTATCGTAGCTGAGGTTTGAGGACCTTTACTTCGATGCTGGTGGAGTTGGCTCTGTTGAGGACTTCCTGATTGGTGATTCAGTCCTGCCATCGGATCCTCATGATTGACCGGAGAGAGCGTTGGTGGAATTGCTCCAACTGTTTCATGTGCTTCCGGTACAGTGTCCATGTCTTGCAACCGTACAGGAGCGAGCTGAGGACCATTGCATTATACACTTTGAGCTTCATCACAGTGCTTACACCTCTGTGTTGGAGGACTTTGGAGTGCAGCCGCCCGAGTGCCTGGCTGGCCTTTTGGATCCTGGCATTAATCTCATGATTTAGGGACCCGTCGTTGGTGATGGTGCTGCCCAGGTACTTGAAAGTGTTGATGTTAGAAAGCTGTGTGTCATCGATAGTTATGCACGGCTGGTTAGTTGGCCTCCCTGGTGCAGGATGGAACAGCACCTCTGTTTTGCTGAGGCTGATAGTCAGGCCAAACAGTTTTGTTGTGGTAGAGAACCCGTCCACAATGGTTTGGAGATGATTTTCTTGGTGGGCCATGAGAGCACAGTCATCTGCAAAGAGAGCTTCCAGGATGAGTCTCTCTGTTGTCTTTATTTTTGTGGTCAGGCTGCAAAGGTCAAGTAGTGAGCCATCCAGTCGGTATTTGATGTAGACTCCCAGGTCTAGATCCATCACAGCATGTCATAATACTTGGGTGAAGTATAGGTTGAATAGTATCGGAATGAGGACACAGCCTTGTTTCACGCCATTGGAGATGTTGAAGTGATTGGAAGTCTCTCCACCAGATAGGACTTCCCCTGTCATGTCAACATGAAAGACATTTTTCCTGCATTTGCCTCACCATGAAGACCATGTCGATGGTCCTGCAATCTGCTTGGAAGCCACATTGTGATTCAGGCAGGTTCTTCTCTAAAACAGATGACAGGAGGCTGTTGAGTATAACACAGGCGAGGATCTTTCCAGCAGTGGAGAGTAGTGAGATGCCTCTGTATTTGTTACAGGCTGCTCGTGAGCCTTTGTTCTTGTATAGGGCTACGATGGAGGCATCTCTGAGTTCTGGGGGCATGTCTTCGTCTTCCCATATGCTGGTCAGCACTATGTGGAATGCCTGGAGCGTCTTTCCATTTAAGGCCTTGTACACCTCAGTTGGGATCCCGTCTTTACTGGGTGCCTTGCCTGCACGCTTTTGTTTAATGAATTTTTGGACTTCCTCTATTGAAGGAGGGACATCAAGTTGTTCAATGGTGAGGTTTTGGGGGATCTGGTCAAGGGCGCTTTGGTCGACTGAAGAGGGTCGGTTGCAAAGCTAACTGAAGTGTTCTTTCCACCTGTTGCTGATGCCTTTTTATCTTTTATGAGAGTGTCACCATCAGAGGATAGCAAGGGAGTGGTGGCGGGTTTTAATGGCCCATAGACAGTCTTGAGGGCACTGAAAAATTGTTTGTAGTTTTTTGTATCAGCAAAATGCTGGATTTCTTCTGCCTTTTTTTTTCCACCATCGGTCTTGCATCTTCCTGATCTCACGCTGCGCCTTGGCTTGAAGAGGCTTGAATCTGTCCTTTTTAGGAGCAGAGTTTGGGTTATTTTGCCACTCCATAAAGGCTTTGTTCTTTTTGCTCAATAGGTCTTCAATAGCAGTGTTGTTCTCGTCGAACCAGTCCTGGTGGTTGTGTTGTTTCGGGCCTAGGACTGCCTTTGATGTTTCTTCACTGCGTCTCTGAACTGGTTCCATTTCTCGGTTGAGCTTCCAGTGAGTGGTCCCTTGGCAGACAGCTTGTCATCCAGGCAGGACTGAAATATTTGCAAATAAGATGGATCTCTAACATGACTCACGTTGTAAAATGCGCAAACTGTCTGGGTGTGTTTTGGATGGCGAGGCGCAATAAGCATTTGAAGAGTCTCTCTAACCAATCAGTGTTCTGTCCAGCATTCAGCAACTCTCATGGCTCTGGTGATCTGTACATCCTCGATGTCTCGCCGGCGTACAATGATGTAGTCAATAAGATGCCACTGTTTTGATTGTGGGTGCATCCACGTTGTTTTATATTTGTTTGCCGTTTTGAACACAGTGTTCGTGATGGTGAGTTCGAACTCTGAGCATTGGCTGAGTAGCAGTAGGCCTTTGTTGTTAATTTTGCCCACGCCGTGTTTGCCAAGCACTCCTTTCCATCTTTCATGGTCCTGGCCAATGCGGGCTTTAAAATCTCCCAGTAGTATCAGCTTATCATTTGTGGGCACTGAGTGCAGGACAGCACTCAGGTCAGAGTAGAACTGCTCAATGGTCTCCTCTGTGCTGGTCAGTGTTGGGGCATATGCACTGATGATTGTGGCATACTGGTCTTTGCTGAGAGGCAAACAAATCTTCATGAGCCTCTCACTGATGCCCACAGGCAAGTCTGGCAGCTGTTTGAGCAAACTGGTCTTGATAGCCAGGCCAACACCATGGATTCTGTCTTCATTTGAGGCTCTACCTTTCCAGAAGAAGGTGTATCCAGTGGTGGGTTCGCTGAGTGATCCCTCTTCTGGTAAGCATGTTTCGCTTAAGGCTGCAATGTGGATGTTATATTGCGCCAGTTCTTTACTAATTAGAGCTGTTCTTCTCTCAGGTCTTGGGGTATTCTCTCTATCAAGTAGTGTTCTGATGTTCCCTGCTCCTAGTAGGAGTTTCTTTGTATTTTTTCTTTGATTTTGACCGTTTAAAGGGATGACCCGCCAGCTGCAGTGTGCTGACTGGGTGTTTGTAGGGCAGGCAATGTTTGGCACACCTTTTCTAGTCCCCTCCCTTGAATAGGGTGAGCAGTGATGTCCTAGAGAGGCCTGCTCAGTTGCCCAGGATGCTGCCGAATGTCCCTGCTGCCCTACAGGGCCAAGCGACCACTGGTCTGTGGGCCGCCTACATACAGGATCGTGACTACAACTGCCAGTGGTCACCTCCACCTGTTGTGTCGCCACTCCCCCATCATCACAGGTCTTGAAGAGGGTGGACGGGGTTAGGATAGATGAGTGTGCACAAAGATACTTGTGTGTGAAGGAGATTTAAGTGGAAAAGTCAGTGCACAGAGACAGTCCCACTCTCTCGGCGTTAGAAGTCTGGGTCCAGTGGTATGAAAAGTCGTTATGCCTGGAGACTTCCTCAGCTACATTGGATGTCCATGTTGTCTTTTGTGCTCCAACACGCCCTACACACTCCACAGTGCTTTCTTGCGTTGCCCTCTCAGCCATTGAACCTTCTTATTGGTTTCTTCAGTATGTTCAGCCGAAGCAGTCTTCACATGCTGGGTGAGCAAAGCCCTGGTTCACCAGGGGTCGACTGACCCGATGGCTACCCTCACAAGGTTTGGCCGGCCTGTCAAAACCGTTGCCCAGGGTGTGGCCACTGCCACATGCTAGCAGCTACTGGGAGCCACAAGTGAGAGCTGGGTGCAGGTGGGGGTCAGAGGCTGGAGAGCTGCCCTAGGAGGGCACAACAAGCCCTCCATACCAGAGATACTATCCCTCCCTGAGCACCCCATACACCCAGCTTTAATACATACACATACCCAAAAGCTTGAGACTGTAGAAACCTGCAAGTGTTTGTTAAACCTCATGTGACTTATATTAATTATTGTGTCTGATTTCAAAAGAAGTAATTGCTATGGAGACATTATACTTTGCCAGAAACCCCAAGATCTAGAGAGACCTACAATCCATAAGAGATGGATAGAAATCACTTGTTAAAGTCTTGTTGGAGTTTAAAGGACACAATGTTTTGACATCTTGAAACACAGGACAGTCTGGTACCACTGTTCCAACCAAATACCTATGTGGCTGGCATCCAAGACTCTATGCATAGTCAGACCAAGGGAAAAGCCTTTCTCTCACCTCAAATTATAGTCTCTTTTTTTTATTTAAAGATCTGGCAACTTCCTGCAGTTCTGGCTGAGCATGAGTGAATGCTATATTGATGCACCTGTCCTGCAGGACTGTGGGACTGATATCACATTAATTCAGGATCACTTGTGAGTTAAGATCATTTTATTTTATTTTTTTATTATTGGTCTTACATAATCTTTTTGATTTAATTTTGCTACTTGATTTGAAATTTATTTTTTACTTTTTCTTTTGCTATATTTCTTATTCTTATATTTTTTCTTTGTTTTGTTTTGTTTTTTGGTTAGTTTATAATTTCTTTTTACCATTATACACTCTTGTCTTAATTTTTAAACAAAAAGTGTGATATGTAACATCCCAGGTATATTATCATCTTGAAAGTATTATTAATGTATTGATATTGTAACCTAAGTGCTCATATACCAGACACAAGGTCATGTTACTTCTTGATTATTGTATTTATAAATGTTTAGTCCAAAGGTCAAAAGAATTCCTGGGCAGGACATTAGCTGCCACAGGATATTAACTACCTCTATATTAAACCACATTCTTTACCAAGCCACATGTTTGATTAACCTCCTCCTCTATGATTACATGATTGCTGATTGAACCAATTTTAAGTCCTATGCCATGTTACATTCATTAGTTACCTCCCACTCCACATTCCTCAGTTTTCTAATAAAAGATTGGGACCATGTGTAGCTCCCTCTTTCCCATGACCCTCATCTGAGTAGCTACTGGAGCCCATGTTTTTTAACTATAATATCCTTTTTTGTGGTATTGGTCTGATATCTCAAATTCCTATTATGTCCCTACTCATATTTTTGTTTTAGGGAACAATTTCTTACTTTGTGACCAATTTTGTTGCAAAGGAAACATCACCTAGTATCTCTCTGAAACCTCTATTTATATTGATAATTATGTCTGGTATAGGTTCTGATAGTATTTAGATTTATGACTTCTTCAATTTCCTTCTTTTTCAGAGACTGTTGTTCCTTGTAATTTTTGCTTCAATTCATCATTCTCTCCCTCTTGTTCTTTATGATTCTCATAGAGATATGTTTCAATGTCTCTTAGGTCAACAATGATTATCAAATCAAATTTGGGGAAGAAGTTTCTGAAAAAAATGTTTCATTTGGTGATTGCAACCCTTTAGAAACTGCCCATGGACATTAACTACTGACTCTTGGAAATCCTGGCTAATTCCTAAAATTGATTCCACATTTTCCATTAATCAGTCGATAAAGCTAGCAGGATGTTTGTTTTGGTTTTAAGTCATCCTGTCAAATTTATTCCAAGCATTGGGTCTTTCACAAAATGATTTGATGGCTTATAGGAGTTCTTCTTTGCATTTTTTAGGTATGAGAAATTTGCTGGACTTGTGAAGTAAAAATCTTCCCTCTCATGTGCCCTAGGCCAGTCTGTCAGATTTTCATCTGGTCTAGTCTTCTCCACAATTTGTCTCTGTTTATGATGACTGAATACTTCCCCCTAATTAACTCTAAATCTTCAAAATCAGGCTCATATACTTTGAATGCTCCTTTTAGTTCCTTAACATATCTGTGGAGTTCATAAATACATTTTGGGACTCTTTTCTTCAGAAATTCCAGCTCTTGTGCAGTGAAAGATTTGTGTATTTTTCTATGCAGGACCCCAGAATCATCAGTTAGCCTAGCTAATTCACAAAGAGGCATAATTTTGTGTGCCCCTGTGACTTCATATGTTATGGTGTTCTCTGGCTTGTTAACTGATTTGGTGTTATTGTCAATTACAATAGCTTCAGTTGTTAAATCTTTAGCCTTGTCTGTATCATTTTGCATCTTGTCTTTGTCTGTGACATCTTCCTTCTTAGTCTCTCCAATCCCCACATAACTACCCTTATCTTTGTTCTTCTTAGATAGTCATTGCATATCTCAGTTATGATAGGAAATCTAACCTGTTATAAATTAAGAAAACTTGAGCCTGTTTCTTTGGCAAGATCATGCTCAAAACAGTTTTTGCATAAGTCAGGGTCTGGATAGCTGTCATCAGGATAACATATACTTGGGTCACTGTCTGCCACATAAATGAATTTTGAATGGTATAATATTTATAAATGAGGTAGTATTAAAGTATTAGTTCAATAGTATCCATAACTACAGGTGTCACTGTGTTATATATCAGATAATATGTCCAATATATACCCCAAATCATGATTACTGATGTCCAAAATAGTAACTGCCACATGTCTTGTCTCTAATGACCTTTCACTTGAACCCCAAAGATGGCTACTCTGTTCAGTGGTTCCAACTGTCACCCCCTTGAACTTAACTAAGATGGATTCTCTTGAAACTGGGGTGTCAAAACGGTACTAGTGGGGGATCAGGAACCAAAGTTTGACAGGTCTCTGAAAGGAAGGGAACAGATAAAGAGAAGCACTACTTCCTCTCTCAGGCAGAGTTACCCCAGAGAAGGTGAAGTTTCATCTATGTCCAGAGCTGAAGGATAAGAGGAAATCCCCTTTAATCTCTGGTTTCTGTTCTCTTCTCTGGATGATTATTATCTGTGATCCCCTTAGTACATTTGAAGAATGAGAGGTTTAGTTCTTCTATAATTTATAAGATGTATTTATTGGTTGGAGATTCAGGATTGGTAGGTTAGGGAAGAGAAAAACAGGAAGTCCCTATTCTATTTTCAACCTAAATTCCCTTCAGGGGTTGAGGGCTCAGTTCTGGGGACCTAAGTCCCAGAAGACCATTGTGGAGTAAAGCTGGTGTAATTTCCTGATATAGAGATACAACTTTGAAGCAAAATCTTCTGGGTGAATAGTCTTTTGCCTTCCCCAAAGGGAAAAAGTCTACCCACCACTTATAAGGAAAGATGGCTAATCTGGGTCTCATCAGATCAATGAGGGATTATAGCAGGCTAAATTCAGAGAAGTTGCTCCTTCCTCTCTCAGTTCAGAAGGGACAAGAACACTTTTCCCAACTGTTCATCTGCTTTTTTTAGCTGGAAGTTCCAGTCCCATCCCCTGTTGACAGTTAAAGTTCCATTTCCTTCTTGCATGAGATTTCATTGTAAAATCCAGTCCTTGCAGTGCCTTCTGTATTTCTCTCCTACACACCACATGCAGGACCTTCTCTTCCATGATCATCACCTGAGGAGCTACTGGAGCCCATGTTTTTTTAACTCTTTGTCTCTGAGTCTTTTATTTCTTTGTCCTGCTCTCTCTCCCTCCTTCTCTCTCTCCACTTTACCCATTTTCCCTCAGTTCCCAATCTCCTTCTCAGATGTCTACCCATGAAAATATTAATTTGAGATTGAAAGCAACCTCAACCACATTCTATAACTTGAGAATATATATATGAGCATGGTAAGTAGCTGTTAGCATTGTGATCAAGGATCGAGGATTAATGGAATATAAATGGTTTGAAGTAGTGGGGGAGGAGAAAGTGGGCAGGAATTCAAAAGCAGAGGACAGTGCCTTTGGAACTAGTTTTATTTTATGGACAATCATTTACCAAGTATTTTATTAAGCATTTACAATATACCTGATGCATGATAAGTCCTGGGTATACAAAGAAAGGAGAAGAAAATTCCCTTGTCTTAAGTATCTATATGCTAATTGTGAGATTTAAAACAGTGAAGCCCATAAACTGTAGTGTGTTAAAATGGTGTAAGATATAAATTGTGATAGATATAAGAGAGGGTGAGTAAATTTGACCACAGAAAATATGTTTCACTACAGTGTCTTGGTTTTTAAATCAAATATAAGGTGGTCGCCAGGGAAATATTCCCAATTATTCAAATATCCAAGTCAACTGGGTTTTATAGAGATTTTAATTAATACAAATGTGGAATTAAAGAAAAGAGAGAAAGAGAGAAAAAGGAAATGCGTATGAAGGGCCTTAAGCCAACATAGCCTAGACCTGAGTCTTAAGAGAGAGAGATCAGTCAGTCAGTCTTTTAACACTCACCACAAGGTCTGCCTAACCAAGGATTCTAGTGACACCAGGCCATCATCATCTCAGCTGCTTTCACCAGCTCCCTCCTCCATCTGAATGTTTCAGAATCAGTCCTTCCTCAATCTGAATGTTTCAGAATGAGTCCTCCTCAATCTGAATGTTTCAGAATGGCTTCAGCTCTTCTCTGAGCTGTTATTTTTAAGGGCAAAATCTCCTATGTAACCTCCCCTAAGTTCTTCCATCTACCAATCACTGTAGATGTTTTCCAAAAGACAGTCCATTTTGAATTCACAGCTGAGTATATTAATCTCTTTAGTAAGTCAGAAAAAAATGCTGCTGTGTCGACTAATTTCATTAAGAGAAAACCTCTGAGTAAGTTTTCACCTTTTAGGTCTAAGTAGTTTACAAGTTTCCCCACCTTTATAGGCACTTAGCATCCCATTGTATCAATTCCAAAAAATAGGCATGGCTCACAAGAACTCCTTTCCTTTATAAGTATGGTTTTCAAGTACTTTCATTGTTTAGCAAGGAGTTTTCTGCCCTAAAGCATTCTTAAGTACGGGTGGAATAGAGGTCCTCCCATAGCAAGGAGTTTTCTCCCCTAAAGCAGTCCCAAGTAGGGATGGGGTAGAGATCCTCCCATAGCAAGGAGTTTTCACATTCAAGTAGAGTTCTCACTATCTGGTAGGAAATTATTTCAAGTAGGGAATTGGAGGATTCCTCAATGTGGAGTAAAATTTTCAACATTCATAAGTCTGTGAAATTTTAAGGTTTACATAATGAGGGAGAAGAGTCAAACAACTATGCATATACAAGATATTTACATATAAACTGTACTACCAGGGGATCAGGAATCAAGTTTGAAAAGCCTAAGAGAGAGAGGGAACAGATAAAAAAGAACACTACTTCCTCTCTTAGGTAAAGCTACACAAGGGAAGAAAACAGATTGGATCAATGTCCAGAGTTGAAAGGTAAAGAGGAAATCCCTTTCAGTCTCTGGTTTGTGATTTCTTCCCTGGATAGATATTATCTTGATCCCCTTAGTACATTAGAAGTATACGATGTTCAGTTCTTCTGAATTAATAAGATCTATTTATTGTTTTGGTATTTAGAAATGGTAGGTTTAGGGAAGAGGGAAAAATGGGAAGTCCCTAATTCTATTTTAACCTAAATTCCCTTCAGGGGTTGAGGGCTCAGATCTGGAGACCCGAGTCCCTAAGGACATTGTGGAGTCAGGCTGATGTAATTTCCTAATATAGAGAGATATACAGCTATTGAAGAAATCAATGGAAATCTTCTTGGGTGGATAGTCTCTTATTGTTCCCAAAGGGAAAAAAATTTCTATCCACCACTACTGAGGAAGGATGGCTAATCTGATTTCTTCGGATCAGAGGGATCACAGCAGGTTGAGCTCAGCAAGATGCTCTTCTCCCTTTCAGTTCATAGAGAGAAAAGAACCCCTTTCCAACTGTCCATCTGCTTTTCTTGGCTAGAGGTCCTAGCTCCATCCCCCATTGCCAGCAAAGTTCCATTCTCTTCCTGCATAAGGTTTCCTTGCAAACCATGTTCTTGCATTGTAGACTGTACCTCTCTCATCCACAATACATATACTCAAATTCATATATACATGTTCATATGTGTGTATGTATATATGTATGTATCTTTGTATGAGTGCCTGTAAAATAATCTTAAAAGGAAAACTCTAGAGGAGAGGAGGGAAATAAAGAAAGGTCTCCCGCAGAATATAGTGCTTGAGTTGTTTTTGCAGAGAGGGAATTTATGAGGTAGAAATGAGAAGGAAGAGCATACTAGGAGTGAAGTTGGAAGATTGAATGTCTTATGTGAAGAACAAATAGTCCAGTGTACCAGAATGGCAGTTAAGGATAAGAATATTAGAAAGGTAGGAAGGGAATTAGGTTGTGAAGAGCTTTAAGCATAAAATGGAGAACTTTACACCTGATCTTGGAGATGCCAACATTAATAGAAAATTTGGGGAGAAAAATACAGTCTGGGGGGAAAATATTGATTTGGTGGCATTTTCTCAAGGAGTTGGATCACAATTTTGAAAGCATGAAAATAAGGCCATAGTGGTTGGGAGAGAAATAGAAAAGCAGGGAAGGATTGAGGCAAAGGAGTTTAGTATTGATAAATTGCAAGCTTTGGAGGTAGGAAAGAAAAGAAGACAGAAATCAGGAATTTTACAGGAGGAATTTCAAAATTCAAAACTTACTAGCATAATTTTGGATAATGGAGAAATATGGATGGCAAAGGTGAGAACACTGGATGGAATATAAAAGAAGGCTGATTTTTATCTCACCTAAGGGAAAACTCCTAAAAGTGTTAACTGTCCAAGGATGAGTTGGTCTTCTTTGGGCATCCAAGTACCCTATTAGTGGAGATGTTTAAGTAAAGAAGGAATAACCATTTCTTCAGGATATTGAGTGTGGAGAATTTGGGATTTAGATAGAACAGGGATTAGATAAACCCTAATATTATATGAGTGAAATGAGAATCCAGTTATGAAAAATTGGCACTTGAATGTCCTGGGCTCAAGAAATAGTTATACAAATTCAGTTAGAAGATACAGTGTGAATCAAAAGAACTGTAGTAATCATAGGAGAGCTAGGCAGATGGAGACTTTGAGAGAGAACAAGAACCCTACAGCATAGAAAGAAGTATTGAATGGGAGTCATTTGTTATTACTTATCTCTCACTGTCATCCACTGATGATGCTCTTGAATTCCATAAATTACATCTTCCCAGCCCCTAAATCTGTGGCACATAAGGTTAAAGTTCAGGCAGTCAATGGAGTTTCTAATAAATAAGTTCTATTGATTTTCCACCACAGGTCCCTCATGGAACTTACCACATCAACACCTCTGATAGGGGGAGAGCTGGAACTATCTTTCACAATATTCTTTCCCTCCCCCACCACATGTATAAAATCCTTGACCACACTGAAATCAGAGAGGGGGAAATCACCAGTGGCAAGTGAGGAATAGTGGAGCCTCAATTTAAATAGTGCTACCAGAACTTTTGCTACTGCCATAGGCACTTCTAGACTGAGAAGATGGAAAGAATCCTGTCTGTGATTTTGATCCTCCATGGTCTCTTGGGAGCTATTGCTCAGACAGGTAGGAAGCCTTTAATTTCATTCTGAGGTTGGGTCTAGAACAATGGCATCAAACATAAACAGAACCAAGGGACACTAATCAATATATCCCTGGGGGCTACATATTGACTTAATTTTAAGTGTAATATCATCTCTAGTCTATTCTCTTTTTACTTATATTTTAAAAATATTTCCCAATGACATATTCTGGTTTACTCAACACTCAAGAGGTACTGTATGGTTGATACCTCTAGTATAGAATATGAAGCTGGAGGTGGTGATAATGTGTGGTGATGATTGATATAGTGAAAGAATGGAAAAGAATGTTCACTGGGAGGGATATGTTCATTTCCAATATTTAGAATAAGAGAAGATGAAATCCTCTGTTTTGAAAAGTTAAAGAAACATTCTACTTCTAATCTTCTTTCATTATTGTAGACATGAGTCAGCAAGTAATGGTGTTCCCTAAAGAATCATCTGATGCCCATGTCCTCCTGATCCCTCAGGAAAAGAAGCCACTAAAGAATCTCACTGTGTGCTTGCGTGCCTACACTGAACTCACCCGTGCCTACAGTCTCTTCTCCTATTCAACTAAGGGCAAGGACAATGAACTGCTCCTATTTAAGTCCAAAGTTGAGGAGTACAATCTTTTCATTGGGAATGAAAAAGTTTCTTTCAGAGCCCTTCTGGACTTTGGTTCCCCCGTACATGTTTGTGCAAGTTGGGAGTCAGCTTCAGGCATAGCTGAACTGTGGATAAATGGGAAGCCCCTAGTGAGAAAGGGCCTGAAGAAGGGCTATTCTTTGGGAGCAGAGCCAAAGATTGTCCTGGGGCAAGACCAAGATTCCTTTGGAGGAAGTTTTGACATGCAACAATCCTTTGTAGGAGAAATTGGAGATATAGGTATGTGGGATTTTGTACTTTCCCCACATCAAATTAATTCTTTGTATAGAGGTGAGACTTTGAATGCCAATATTTTAAACTGGAAAGCATTGGATTATGAAATAAAAGGTTATGTGGTCATCAAACCCCAAGTATGGTCTTGAGGTTCTGGACCATTAGCATGATGGTAAATATAAGAGACCAACAAGTGGAAAATCCCCTCTAGGAGATTAGATCTCATATACTAGATCTTAGGTGCTCATTGTACCTAGATTTTGTGCTTCTCGGTTGAATAAAAAAGAATTAAATTACCTTTAATGTGTATGCTGCACTATGATAATAAAAATTCAGTCATTCATAAGTTACAACTCAATTATCTGGAGCCAATCCAGGAATTAGATGTCCTTAAAGAACTCTGATTAATAGGAATTCTCACTATGGTGCTATATATTATTTATAAGGATCTGTGGCTTTTTGGTGGGGACATACACTTCACTGACATTGATCATAACCTCTTCATAACTTAGTAGATAGTCTACCAGAGTCTTATGCTCTTTCCGCTCAAAAAAAATATGACCATGTGGACCAGTCAGATTATGACCCTCTCTGAAGAGACCTGATATAAGGGAATAAATTCTAACCATTGGAGTTAGCCCAAAGTGGAATGCATTGTTGTCAGAGACTGTGGACTTTAAATGAACGCTGATTCACCTCTTCTCCGATGTGTTGTAGAGGAGTTCCTTTTTGTAGTCATGAGTGGATTGTTTGCCTCTGAAGTCCCTTTTAATACTGAGATGCTGCCATTATAAATTTAGGAAAGATTTCAGGGTAAATCATGGGGCCATAGATAAATATAGGGCCTAAAGAGGAACAGATCCAAAATCCATCAATGAACTCATTGTAGAAGCCATTCCTCCTTTTTAGTGTCTTTTTTCTACTAATATAGCTTTCAAGAAGCAGAATTACTTCTTCACCCTGATAAGAAATCAGGGTATGACTTCAGGAGACAATTTTAATAGGGTTGTATGATATCCTATGATAATGATAGCACTTCAAATTTATATAACAAATCAAATCAATCAGAGAGTCTTATGTCTTATTTCATTTTACTATTGTGGCAAACTTGGGGAATAAAAAGTAATTGATTTCTTTTGTATAGAGCTTCATGGTTTACAAAATGTTTTACATTATCTCATCTGATTCTTACCAAAAACTGTAAGGTAAATAGTATAAGCATAATCATCCTTATTTTACAGAGGCTCAGAGAAATTAAGTGGCTTATCCTAAATCATAAAGGTATTAAGTGGTAAAATTTGAGACATATAGAAATATTTGTGTTCATGAGGAAACTAAAACTTAGAAAGGTTTAAATAATTTCCCCAAAGTAATTTTTAAAAAGTCATGAATGTAGACTTCCGGTCAAGATGGAGGCTTAGAAGCAGCAAAATTTTAGACCTCTGAAAACCCTTCCTTACCAGTCACAAACTGAAATTCAAACTTAACAAGAGAGAGCCGGGGAACCCTCCTTCTGGACTCAAATCAAAAGGTACGCCCCCCAAAACCAGAATCCTAGATCACTAGGGTATAAGGGGAAGGCAGAAGGAAGGTCCCAGGACCCCTCCTGCCCAACCCAGAGCCCTGAGCCCACAACAGCAGCGGGAACCTCAGGTCTGGCAAAAGGGCCTCAGAGCCGGCTGTTCTGAAGGGTGCACCTTGAAAGCAACTGGGGCCAGTCTCGGGGCATCCAACATAGATGGCAGGGAAGCAGCCTGAGAGAGATGGGGGGAGCCTGGTAGCCCCCTGGCTGGGTCCTTCCATCAGAGTCTCACCAGAGGTTTTTGCCTAGGGGCACATCCAGACCAACCCAGCTGAACCTAATCAAATTAGGAGTCCTCAGAGCTCAGGGAGGCCAGGACCACTCCCCCCATAGAGTGCAGGGCCTTCTGAAAGGACAGGAACCTCAGGGCCTACAAAGGTGTTGCTCTGAAGGGCGTTCCTTGAAAGCAACCTGGGCCAATCTTGGGGCTTCCAACACAGACGCCAGGGAAGCAGCGTGATAGAGACAGGGGGAGCTTGTAGCCTCCTGGCTGGATCCTTCCATCAGAGTCTCACCATAGGTTTTACCCCTACCCCCCTTAGAGTGCAGGGCCCTCTGAAAGGACAGGAACCTCAGGGCCGGCAAAGGCACTGAGGTACCTTGCAGACAGTGTTGTGCCAGGCTCAGAGCATGAAAGTAAGGCAGCGGAGAAGCAACTGGAGGGAACTGAGAGCAGTAACACCTGAAAGGCCGGCAGGCAGGGGAGGGCAGACCCTGGGCTTCCGCGGAAGACAGCGCAGCTGTGGAGAACATACAATTTGCCTGGGGCTAAAGCCTTGGACCATCAGACAGATACACTAAGAGCCAGTCCTCCTCACTCAGATTTCTGACTGGAAGGGGTAAGAAAAACCATAGAGATGGCAAACAGTACAGAAGTGCAAAAGCCTCCAAACACCAAGAAAAGCAAGAAGAAGGGGGTAACCTTGGACACATTTTATGGAGCAAAAATACAAAATACAGAGGAGATAGAAGAGGAAACACAAACAAATGCTCCAAAACCTTCCAAAGGTAATGGAAATTTGAAATAGAATTTCCCAACTGGTTATTAAACTATATTATTTGAATTTGCAGTCAGATGTGTGGACTATTTTTTCTGGTCATAGAGGGAGCTGGACTTCAGTTCAGTCATTCAAAGACAAACAAACCTTATTGGACCCCCTGCTGCTTCCTCTCGGCAGGGGCATCTCTCTCCTTTGATTCACCGAGCAATATTCCCTCTCTCCCCTTAAACTCCTCCATACCCCATACAAACCTCCCATTATTCCTGTTTTCCAATTCCCCATTTCCTTTCCCAATAAATATCATTGTTTTTGGCAGAGCCAGCTAGGTTTTCCAACCCATTTTGTCAAGAATTTGGAAAAAAGAAGTCAATTGGAGTTGTCAGAAAAGTCCAGGGACTTCCAAGTTAACATGGCTGCAATCTAGATGCGAATCGCTTCCTCTCCCCGGCACCGAATGAAATAGACTACCTCAAAAGAGCATAAAAATCACCTATGGAAGAACGGAGGGACTCTCCAGTATGCCACAGAAACGAAGATACATGGGGTTTGAACATTTCCACACTATAAGAAGGAGGAAAAGCTTGCACAAAAACGTGAACTGAGCCACCCTTCCTCCCCGACCACACCCCACCAAACCAGAGTAAGGTATCAGAGTGCTCACTGGGACAGCGAATGAGTGAGGAACATCTATGTTGGGGGGGGGAGGGCACACCAGGGTCCTTGGGATCTAAAGACTGCAAGGAAACGACCTCTCAGGGTGGATTCATGGGAGAATCCTGTGCTGAGCAAAGGGGTGGCCAAGCTGAACACAGTGGCAGTTGAGCTGAGCAAAGGGGCGGCCAAGCTGAAGACAGGAGAGGTTGCGCTGAGCAAAGGAGAGGCCACACTGAGCAAAGGGGCGGCCACTCTGAGCAAAGGGGAGGCCTCGCTGAACACAGGGGAGGTTGCGCTGAGAACAAGGGCCTGCTCTCTAAGAAACATCGAAGGCTGGGAAGAACTAGTCTGGGGCAACCTAAATTCACAGATAACCTGCCCATATCACCCAGACCCCAGACCAAAAAGGAAAGGGGAATAAAACTACCAAAGGGATGGCTCACATGGCCCAAAATCAAGCCTCCAGGAAGAAAGGGAAAATGTGACTATTGGAAACTTTTATGGCCAGAGTATCCAAGGAAAAGAAGAGAAACAGGATGAAACCCAAACAAAATCAAAACATGCCTCCCAAAATGGAAATTATCCACAAGCCTTGGAAGAACTCAAATTGGGGCTTACCCAAAAGATGGAAACCTCTGGAAAGAAAAATGTGAGAAAGAGATCAGCAGTCTGATAGACAAGACTTCACAATTGGAGAAACAGCTGGAAGCATCTAATAGAAGGGCAGACAAAGCCGAAAAGCAAAACCAGTCTCTAACGACCAGAATTAAGCAACTGGAAGACAGTGGGCATGCAAAACAGCAAGAATCAATGAAGCAAAGCCAAAAAATTAATGAATTAGAAGAAAACAAAATATTTCACTGAAAAGGTCACAGACTTGGAAAACAGAGGAAGAAGAGACAACCTCTGAATTATTGGTCTCCCAGAAAAATCAGAGATAAACAATGAACTTGATGTTATTCTAAAGGAGATTATGAAAGAAAATTGCTCACACGTTCTGGAGCAAGGGGGCAAAATAGAAATAGAAAGGGTTCATAGAACACCCTCTATACTAAATCCCCAAAAGACAACCCCTAGGAATGTAATTGCCAAATTCAAGAGCTTCCAAGAAAAGGAGAAAATCCTACAAGAAGCCAAGAAGAGGAGCTTCAGATATAGAGGGGCTCCCATACGGATCACACACGACTTAGCGGCTAACACACTAAGAGACCGCAAAGCATGGAACACGATATTTAGAAAGGCAAGAGAGCTGGGTCTACAACCAAGAATCAACTACCCAGCAAAACTGACTATATATTTCCAGGGGTAAGTATGGGCATTCAACAAAATAGAGAATTTCCAAGCATTTGCTAAGAAAAGACCAGAACTCAGTGGAAAATTTGATATCCAATCAAAGAAAGCAAGAGAAACATGAAAAGGTAAATATGAAAGAAATGGAAAAGAAGATAAATCTTATCTTTGTCTTTAAGTCAAACTCTCTTCTATAAGTACTACATTTAAATCAAATTATATATATATATATATATTAATATGTGGGGAGAATGTATTGTGGAACTCTCAAAAATTGTATGCACCAAAACAGTAGTTAAAAGAATCATGCATAGGGAAAGATTGGGGTATCAAGAAGATTTGGTGAAAGGGCGGTACAAAGAAAGGATAAGGGAGGGTGGAAGATTCGACAATACTAAGATTTACTTCAAGAAATAGGAGGGGGCACTAAATAGAACAATCTTTCCCATACAAAGATACACATGGGAAGGGCAGGGGAAGAACTCTCATATGAGAAGGAGTGGGAGAGAGAATGAAGTGATATTACTTAAACCTTACTCTCAGTGAAATCAACTCTGAAAGGGAAGAACATCTAGATCCAGTGGGATCCTGAATTCTACCTTATCCAACAGGGTAAGAAAGAAAGGGAAATTAAGGAGGGGGTGGGGGCAGGGAGTATAAAAAGGGAGGGAAGGAGAGGGGGGAGGGGAAGGGAGCATAAAAATGGAAAGGCTAGAAAGGGAAGCATACCAAGGGAGGGGACTACGGGGACTGACCTAAAGTAAATCACTAGTTCAAAAGGATATAGCTAAAGAAGAAAGGTCAGAACTAGGGGAAGATATAAAAATGCCAGGGTATCCACAAGTGACAATCATAACTTTGAGTGTGAATGGGATGAACTCACCCATAAAACGTAGACAAATAGCAGATTGGATTAGAACCCAAAACCCTACCATATGTTGTCTTCAAGAAACACACATGAGGAGGATAGACACTCACAAGGTGAGAATTAAAGGATGGAGTAAGACCTTCGGGGCCTCAACTGATAGAAAGAAGGCAGGAGTTGCAATCATGATATCTGACAAAGCCAAAGCACAAATAGACCTGATCAAAATGGATAGGGAAGGTAAATATATTCTGTTAAAAGGGAGTATAGACAATGAGGAAATATCACTAATCAACATGTATGCACCAAATGGTATAGCATCCAAATTTCTAATGGAGAAACTAGGAGAATTGAAGGAGGAAATAGACAGTAAAACCATATTAGTGGGAGACCTAAACCAACCACTATCAAATTTAGATAAATCAAACCAAAAAAATAAATAAATAAATGAGAAAGAGGTAAAAGATATGAATGAAATCTTAGAAAAATTAGAGTTAATAGACATATGGAGAAAAATAAATAGGGACAAAAAGGAATACACCTTCTTCTCAGCACCACATGGCACATTCACAAAAATAGATCATATACTAGGTCACAGAAACATAGCACTCAAATGCAGAAAAGCAAAAATAATAAATACAACCTGTTCAGATCATGAAGCAATACAAATATTGATCAGTAAGGGTACATGGAGAGCCAAATAAAAATTATTTGGAAATTAAATAATATGATACTCCAAAATCGGTTAGTTAGTGAAGAAATCATAGAAACAATTAATAATTTCTTTGAGGAAAACGACAATGGTGAGACATCCTTTCAAACCTTACGGGATGCAGCCAAAGCAGTACTTAGAGGAAAATTCATATCCCTGAGTGCATATATTAACAAATTAGGGAGGGCAGAGATCGATGAAATGGAAATGCAAGTCAAAAAACTTGAGAACGAACAAATTAAAAACCCCCAGAAGAAAACCAAACTAGATATCCTAAAAATTAAGGGAGAAATCAATAAAATCAAAAGTGATAGAGCTATTGCACTAGTAAACAAGACTAGAAGCTGGTACTTTGAAAAAACAGACAAAATAGACAAAGTACTGGTCCATCTAATTAAGAAAAGGAAAGAAGAAAGGCAAATTAACAGCATCAAGGACGAAAAGGGGGACCTCACCTCCAAAGAAGAGGAAATTAAGACAATCATTAAAAACTACTTTGCCCAATTATGTGGCAATAAATATACCAATCTAGGCAATATGGATGAATATTTACAAAAATATAAACTGCCTAGACTAACAGAAGAAGAAATAGAATTCTTAAATAATCGTATATCAGAAAATGAAATCCAACAGGTCATCAAAGAACTCCCTAAGAAAAAATCCCCAGGGCCTGATGGATTCACAAGTGAATTCTATCAAACATTCAAAGAACAGCTAATCCCAATATTAGACAAACTATTTGACATAATAAGCAAAGAGGGAGTTCTTTGTGTTCTCTGACACAAACATAGTACTGATTCCAAAGTCAGGCAGGTCAAAAACAGAGAAAGAAAATTATAGACTAATCTCCCTAATGAATATAGATGCAAAAATCTTAAATAGGATACTAGCAAAAAGACTCAAGCAAGTGATCAGAAGGGTCACCATGATCAAGTAGGATTTATACCAGGAATGCAGGGCTGGTTCAATATTAGAAAAACCATCCACACAACTGACCATATCGACAAGCAAACCAACAAAAATCACATGATTATCTCAATAGACCCAGAAAAAGCCTTTGATAAAATACAACATCCATTCCTATTAAAAACACAAGAAAGCATAGGAATAGAAGAGTCATTTCTAAACATAATAAACAGTATATATCTAAAACCATCAACTAATATCATCTGCAATGGGGATAAACTAGATGCATTCCCAATAAGATCAGGAGTGAAACAAGGATGCCCATTATCACCTCTATTATTTAACATTGTAGTTGAAACACTAGCAGTAGCAATTACAGAAGAAAAAGAAATTGAAGGCATTAAAATAGGCAAGGAGGAGACCAAGTTATCTCTCTTTGTGGATGACATGATGGTCTACTTAAAGAATCCTAGAGATTCAACCAAAAAGCTAATCTAAATAATCAACAACTTTAGCAAAGTTGCAGGATACAAAATAAGCCCACATAAGTCATCAGCATTTCTACATATTTCCAACACAGCTCAGCAGCAAAAACTAGAAAGAGAAATCCCATTCAAAATCACCTTAGACAAAATAAAATACATTGGAACCTATCTCCCGAGACAAACACAGGATCTATATGAACACAACTACAAAACGCTCTCCACGCAACTAAAACTAGACTTGAGCAACCGGAAAAACATTAACTGCTCTTGGGTAGGATGAGGCAATATAATAAAAATGATCATCCTACCCAAACTTATTTATCTATTTAGTGCCATACCCATTGAACTTCCAAAAATTTTCTTACTGATTTAGAAAAAAACCATAACAAAGTTCATTTGGAAGAACAAAGGATCAAGGATATCCAGGGAAATAATTTTTAAAAATACAAAGGAAGGGGGACTTGCAATCCCAGATCTCAAACTATATTATAAAGCAGTGGTCATCAAAACAATTTGGTACTAGCTAAGAGACAGAAAGGAGGATCAGTGGATTAGCCTTGCGGCAAGTGATCTCAGCAAGACAGTATATGATAAACCCAAAGATCCCAGCTTTGGGGACAAAAATCCACTATTTGATAAAAAAAAAACTGCTGGGAAAATTGGAAGACAGTGTGGGAAAGATTAGGTTTGGATCAACACCTCACACCCTATACCAAGATAAATTCAAAATGGGTGAATGATTTGAACATAAAGAAGGAAGCTATAAGAAAATTAGGCAAACGCAGAATAGTATACATGTCAGATCTTTGGGAAGGGAAAGATTTTAAAACCAAGCAAGACTTAGAAAGAGCCACAAAATGTAAAATGAATAATTTTGACTACATCAAATTAAATAGTTTTTGTACAAACAAAAACAATGTAACTAAAATCAAAAGGGAAGCAACAAATTGGGAAACAATCTTCATAAAAACCTCTGACAAAGGTTTAATTCATCAAATTTACAAAGAGCTAAATCAGTTGTACAAAAAATCAAGCCATTCTCCAATTGATTAATGGGCAAAGGACATGAATAGGCAGTTTTTAGATAAAGAAATCAAAACTATTATTAAGCCCATGAAAAAGTGCTCTAAATCTCTTATAATCAGAGAGATGCAAATCAAAACAACTCTGAGTTATCACCTCACACCTAGCAAATTGGCTAACATGACTGCAAAGGAAAGTAATGAATGCTGGAGGGGATGTGGGAAAGTAGGGACACTAATTCATTGCTGGTGGAGTTGTGAATTAATCCAATCATTCTGGAGGGCAATTTGGAACTATGCCCAAAGGGCGATAAAAGACTGTCTGCCCTTTGATCCAGCCATAGCACTGCTGGGCTTGTACCCCAAAGAGATAATAACAAGAATATTCATAGCTGCACTCTGTGTTGGCCAAAAATTGGAAAATGAGGGGATGACCTTCAATTGGGGAGTAGATGAACAAATTGTGGTATATTTTGGTGATCGAATACCATTGTGCTAAAAGGAATAATAAAGTGGAGGAATTCCATGGGAACTGGAACAACCTCCAGGAAGTGATGCAGAGCGAAAGGAGGAGAACCAGGAAAACATTGTAGACAGAGACTGATACACTGTGGTACAATCGAACATAATGGAATTCTCCATTACTGTCAATGCAATGTCCCTAAACAATCTGCAGGGATCTAGGAGAAAAAACACTATCCATAAGCAGAGGACAAACTGTGGGAGTAAAAACACCGAGGAAAAGCAACTGCTTGACTACAGGGGTTGAGGGGACATGTCTGAGGAGAAACTCTAAATGAACACTCTAATGCAAATACCAACAACATGGAAATGGGTTCAAATTAAGAACACATGTGATACCCAGTGGAATTGTGCATCGGCTATGGGGGTGGGGCAGAGGAAAAGAAAATGATCTTTGTCTCCAATGAATAATGTTTGGAAATGACCAAATAAAATAATGTTTTTTTAAAAAGTCATGAAAGTATTAAGTATTAAAGTATAAAAAATAAGGAGTAAAATCTATTTCACTCTGATTCCAAATCCAAAATAGTCCTTCCAGTATTCCTGAACTTTTGATTTCCAGCTCAACATCCTTTCCACTACATGTGGCTGTCTAACTGAGCTAGAATTATTTCTCATTTGAAAAAAGTAATGTCTTTACTGCCTAACTATATGTTGCCTGTTGTGGGTTTTTAAATTAATAATCAATAACTAAAGATTATATTTTATAAAGTTTTATTAATAGTAACTAAAACAAAAGAACTGCCTGACTTCAGCCCAGTCACAGGTCCAAAAGAGGAAAAAGGAGGTTATAGCCATTTAAATATAATCACACAAAATGTGGGGATGCAGGAAAATGGAATTTTGGGAAATATTAAGGGACTTCTGGGGAATGAAGTTCAAAGGCTCAAAATCTCCATTTATACACTGCTCTATATTTAGCAAATGAACTTCCACTCTCAGTATTCCAATGAACCTGCTCTCTCCAAAGTAGTCAGTGATCCCCTAGATGTCAAACTTAATGGTCTTCTTTCAGTCTTCTTTCTTGACATCTTTGCAGCTTTTGCTACTGTTCATTATTGCAATCCCTCTATTGAAAACTCATGAGAAAAGCTTTGCAATTCTTAAAAATTTTTATACACCTAGGTATTACTTCTCCTTCACCACACTATTCTGGGTTTTACTATATATCCCAAATTACTTCTTTTCTGCCTCTTTTGTACTCCTCTTCTTCCTCCCAATACCTTAGTGTAAATGCTTTCCCATGGTCTGTCTTTGTATCATTTATCTTCTCCCTATATCCTCTCTCCCTTGATAATTTCATTTAAACTATAGCTACAATCATCTGATGGATTCCCAAGTAACTGTAATCTTCACATCTCTTCTGAACTCCAGGCTCACATCTGTAACTAACTTCAGGACATCTTTGCCTGTGTGTTGTACTGGCAGCTCAAATTCACTAAAATACAGAATATCATCCCTTCTATGCTTGTTCTTCATTCCTAATATCATACACAATACTTTCTCTCTCTCTCTCTCTCTCTCTCTCTCTCTCTCTCTCTCTCTCTCTATATATATATATATATATATATATATATATATATATATATATATATATATATATATATATATATACACACACACACACATATCTAATCATTTGCCAGGTCTTATTAACTCCATCACCACAATATTGCACAAGCTCATTTCCTTTTGCTATTCCCATGGCAAGACAGCTAGGTGGCCCAGAAAATAGAGTGGTAGGTCTGAAGTCAGAAGGACTTATCATTCTGTGTTCAAATCTGGTTTCAGACACTTACTAGCTGTGTGACTCTGGGCAAGCCATTAACCTTTGTTTGTCTTGGTTTTTTTCAGCTATAAAATGAGCTGGAGAAAGAAATAGCAAATCCCTCTAGGATATTTGCCAAGAAAAATATAAATAGGGTCACCAAGAGTTGAACACAACTGAAATAATTGAAACATTCTTACGACTGTTACTCTAATATAAATTCCTCTTTAGTATAGATCCTGGACAATTCCAATAGCATTGTTTTTGGTATTTTGTCTCCATTCCTTCTTCACTTCAACTCCTCTTTCATGCAAATGTTAAAATAATCTTCCTTACACATTAATTTGGTCATATTCCTCCTCTACTCAAAAATCTTAGATGATTCACTATTACCTCCCAAAGAATGCTCATGCATTCAAAGATGCCCATGCCTAATGGTATTCTTAAGGACTCTTCCATATACTCCATAGCCAAATGTTTTACCCTGAACATGCTTTGTACTCTCAAATTTCCATACCTTAATTCAGACTATTCCTCATAGGAACACCCTCTCTCTATGGCTCAATTTATTCATTCTGAATCAGATTTTAAAACAGAGGCTTTTAATCTGTGATCTATGAACTTTTTCTAATCCTTTAAAATTGGTTTCTTTTGTAATCCTATGTATTTTTATTTTTTTGTACTTAGATATTTTAGATATTTTATTCCAAGAAGGGGTTAAAGGCTTCATCAGACTGCCAAAGATACAAAATAAAGATACAATGATACAAAAAATGGTTAAGAACTTTGCTTTTAAGCCCTCATCAAATAACAATCTCCTCAGGAAAACTTTTCTCCACTTATTAATATAAAATCTTCCCTTTCAGACCTCATATAGTAATTTTTAAATCATCTAATCCAGTAGTTTACACAATCCTTTGTTGGAACTTTTTAGTTTTTCCCTTTGTTTCACCATTGCTTAGCAAAGCAAGGGTTTAATAATTGCTTGTTTGAATCAGTGTATAATATTTTGTATTATAGCTGTGTTAATGTCTTACTCATCCTAGACTATAAGCTCTTTGAAAAAATGAGATCTTCTCCTATCCAAACATGTCCACCTGTGGTTATCAATTGAATGTGCTCAAAGTTATTGCTTAACACATTTTTTATTTGTTGTCTTGTCTTTGAAACTAAAACTAAAAGTGAGAGCAGATTTTTGCTCTTACAATCTCTCATGATTTTTTGTTTTGACACTATTTTGTACTCGTATGCCATTTTGTTTAATTGACATTTGTGTACCCTAATAAGTGATTTATTCTCAAAAGCCAAAATCCTGCCTTATTTAACTTATTTAACTACCTATTCCCAACTCTAGCCTTTTCCACTATCTAGTGACTTAAATGTTATTTTGATGTTTTGATGGATCTGAGATATCAACATGAGTAATCTATTCACAGGTACAAATTCCTAAACACCCACACCTCTTCATCCTGTGTGATTATGGTCTATATTCTTTTATAAATCCTCAAGATCTTTCCTATGTAATAGAAATGTTTCTCCAGTTCTGTTACTTTTACTTTCCAAGAACATTTTAAAATTTATTTTTAACATTCATTTTGTTTAAAGTCGAGGTCCAGAAATGCAAATTAAAACAACGTTGAGGAGCCACCTCACATATCAGATTGGGCAATAAGGCAGTAAAGAAAAGTGGTAAATGCTCAAGGGGATGTAGCAAAATTGGGACATTAATGCATTGTTGGTGAAGTTGTAAACTGATCCAATCATTCTGGAAGGCAATTTGAAATTATACCCAAAGGGCTATAAAACTATGCATTTAATCTGGTAATATCACTACTGAGTCTGTATCCTTGGACTTTTGTGGTAATGTATAGGAATGCTAACTATTTCTTTAGGTTTATTTTATATCATGCTATGTTGCTAAAGTTCTTGTTTCAACTAGTTTTTAATTGATTCTCTAAGGTTTTTTAAGCATGCCATAATATGTATGGTTATTTATGAGGGTCATACATCTAGGAAGTGTCTGTGGCTACATTTGAACCCAGCACCTCCCATCTCTAGGCATACCTTTAATCCACTGACTCGTCTAGCTTCCCCCTTCAATGTCTTCTTCTTATTTTATTGCTATAGCTAGCATTTCTATTATAATATTTTAAAATAGTGGTCATAATAGACATACTGGCTTCACTCTTAATTTTATTAAGAAGTCTTTTAATCTATATTGTAGATAATTGCTTATGTTTGGTTTTAGTTAGATACTACTTATCATTTTAAGAAAACTTTATTCCTATGCTTTCTGATGATTTTTTTTACTAAATATGAATGGGTATTACATGTTGTTAAAAGTTTTTTTACATCTATTGATATAATCATATGATTTCTATTGTTTTTGTTCTTGATATAATCAATTATACTTATAATGGTCAATTATACTTACAGTTTTCCTAATAATGAGCCAAAAAATATTGGTTCCACAATAACACATAATTATTGTAATATATTACTGTTGTCTCCTTGCTAGTATTTTATTTAAAAATTTCACATCAATATTCATTAGGAAAATTGGTATATAGTTTTCTTTCTCTGTCTTTGATCTCCCTGGCTTGGGTATCAGCACCATATCTATCTTATAGAAGGAGTTTGTTAAAATTTCTCCTTAATATATTTTATTTTCAATTAGCTTATAACATATTGGAATTGAATGTTCTTTAAATATTTGGCAGAATTTATTTGTAAATCTATTTGGCCCTGGGGTATTTTTTGTAGAGAGTTCATTTATGGCTTCCTCATTTTCTAAGATAAGGTTATATAAGTATTCTATTTCCCTGTTTGTTAATCTGATCAGTTTATATTTTTTAAAATATTCATTCATTTCACTAAGATTGTCAGTTTTATTTGCATATAAGTAAGCAAATTACCTTCTGATCATTGATTTATTTTACTTTCATCGGTGGTACATTTACCCTTTTCATTTTTGACACTGATAATTTGGTTTTCTTCTTTCTTTTTAAAAATAAAATTAACCAAAGGTTATCTGTTTTATTTTTCACCCCCCACCAAAACCAGTTTCTAATTTTCTTTTTTAGACTAATAGTTTTTTAACTCTGAAATTTGTTCATTTCTCTTCTGATTTAAGAGATTTAGATTTTTGTATTTAATTGGAATTTTTCATTTGTTCTCCTAGAATTTTAAAAATTCCAGTTCAATTCATTGATTGTTTCTTTCCCCCTTTTATAGGGTAAGTATTTAGAGATATAAAATTTCCCCTACATTCTCCTTTGGTTTCCTTTCACAAATCTTGGTATGCTGTCTTGTTATTGTCATTATCTTTAATGAAGTTATTGTTTCTATGATTTGTTCTTTGAATCGTTCATTAGGATTATATTACTTAGCTCCTGATTAATTTTTATCCTATACTTTTAAGATTATTTAATTGAATATAGTTTTATTGTATTATGGTCCAAAAATGATACATTTAACTTTTCTGCAGTTGTTTGCAAGAATTTTATGACCTAATAGGTGGTCAGTTTTTGGGAAGGTGCTATGTGCAGCTGAGAAAAAAATTTACTTTCTTTTTTCATTATTTTTCTCCAGATGTCTATCATATCTAACTTTGCTAAAATTATATTCATCTCTTTACCTTTTTTCTTGTTTATTTTATGGTTGGATATATCTCTTTCAAAAGGGGTAAGTTGAAGTCTCTTACTAAGGAAGATTTATCATTTTTTCTTACTTTAGCTCATTCAACTTTTCCTTTAAGAATTTAAATGTTTTACCATTTGGTGCTTACATGTTTAGTATTGATGGTACTTCATTGTCTAGGATCACATTTAGTGAAATGTATTTTTCCAGATTGTATCTTAATTAGGTCTACTTTCACTTTTGCTTTGTCTGAGATGATTGCTACACCTGTATGCATATTAGATTTTGCTCCAGCCCCTTATTTTAACATTCTGGGTATATGTGTGTGTGCATGTGCATGTGTGCCTTTATTGTTTTAAGTTTATCTCTTGTAAATAACATATTATTAGATTTTGGTTTCTTATTAATTCTATAATTAGCTTCTGTTTTTGGGAGCGAGTTCAGCTCTTTCAAATCCACAGTTATGATTACTAACTCCATTCTATTTTCTTTAATTTTTCTTGATATAGGATGTGACTTCTATAAGCATCCTTATGGCATCTTTTCCAGAAGATCCACTTTCTTGATTTAGGATGTTAGTGATTTCTTTTTCCTAAAATTGCTTTGAAAGATCTTACATATTGGATTTTTGGATAAATATACAATCCCCTCTCAGGAGGGTGTAGGCTAGAATTGCTCCAGGATGCCTGCCTGAGCAATATGGGTCAATTCTCAACAAAAACAAAACAAAACAAAGCAAAAAATCTCCAAACTCAAAAAACAAATAGAATTTTAAAAAAAACTTGATAAAAAATATATATCAAAATTCTATGTATATAAAATTACAGGTAAAAATAAAATCATAACAGGTCCTTGAATCAGCAGAAAGGCCCAATTGAGGTAGCTTATATCCTATAAGCATGCAGAACAATTGTAGCAATATTGCACTTACCCTTGTGCAGCCAAGACTACAGAAAATTGTCATACTATAAAAGAGAAAAGGGGACAAAAGTCTGAGGTAAAAAAAAAGTATGATTCCCTGGTTTGATTTTTCCTTCAATCTCGGGGAGAAGGGAGCCAGATTCACAGTTATGATTACTAACTCCATTGTATTTTCTTCTATTTATCCTCCTCCCTTTTTTCTTTACTCTGATTTTTTAAAAGAATCTATATTTCAAAAAAATATTCAAGAAAAAATGTCCCAATATCTTAGACTCCAGAGGCAAAATAGAAACTGAAAGAATTTACCAACCACCTTCTGAAAGAGATCTCAAAATGAAAACTCTCAGGAATAGTTTATCTAAATTCCAGAATTCCCAGGTCAAACAGAAAATACTGAAAAAAGTCAGAAAGAAACTATTCAAATACTATGAAATCACAATCAGAATCAGAGGTTTTTTAGCTACCACATTAAATGAAAGGAGAGCTTAGACTATGAAATTCAGGAAGGCAAAGAACCTAGGATTATAACAAGGAATATCTTACTCAAAAGTGAATATTATCCTTTAGGATTAGGGGTGGGAAGGAATAGATATTTAATGAAATAGAGGGTTTTCAAGCATTCCTGATCAAAAGACTAGAGCTGAATAGAAAATTTGACACTCAAGCACAAAACTACTTGCATCTATTATTATAATCATAGGATTTTTTGTTACTTTTATTGTTGATGTAAATAATCATATTAATACTTTTCATATATTAGACTACCCCTGCATACCAATATAAATACTATTTGATCATAATATATTTATTTATTATACATTGTCATAGTCTCCTGAACAATATTTATTTGGTATTTTTGCATCTATGTTCATTATAAAATCAGTCTATATTTTCTTTGTCTAATTTTGCTCTTCCTTGATTAGATTAAAAAAAACTTGATAATACTTCAAAAACTTAATAAGTAAAATTACCCTGGAGTTTTAGAACTAAGATGATAAAGTAGAATTTGAAAGAATCCTTTAATCACCACCTGTAAGAGACTCCTAGATTAAAATCCATATGAACTTTATAGCTAAATTTTGTAACTCCAAGGATAAGGAGAAAATATTACAAACAAATAGAAAGGTTAGTTGTTTTCCCAAAGAGATAGTTCACGCTTTCTTCTATTTTTTAATTCCTTTGACTTTGTTTTATTGTTTCTTGATGTTTCACAGAATCATTAGATTCCACTTACCAAATTCTAATTTTTAAGGTTTCATTTTCTTCAGTTAGTTTTTGTACTTTCTTTTTCATTTAGTTGATTCTGTTTTTGAAGGCATTTTTTTCATTAGCGAAGTTTTATGCCTCTTTGCTATTTGGCCTATTCTGAATTTCCAGGAGGTCTTTTTTTTCAGTGAGGTTTTGTATTTCTATTCCCATCTGGCCAATTTTATTTTTAAGGTATTTTTACAATGTATTTTATGTTATTTTAACAAGCTGTTTTCTTTCCATGATTTTCTTGGTTTGCTTTCATGTCTTTTCCCATTTTTTTCTTCTACCACTCATTTTATTTTTTAAATAATTTTTTGCTCTTTGTTTAGCAGTTTCAGGAGTTGTTGTTGGGCTTGTGTAGAATCCTCACTTTTCTTTGAGACTTTTCTGGTAGTTTCCCATGTTGTCAAATCTTTTTCTGACCAGCTGTCCAACACTCTTTCCATATCTGGCCTGAGAGCTTCCCTACCTGTGGTTGCTGCTGCTGCTGCTGTCACAGGTGCCTATAAGGACTACAACTGATGTTGCCACTTCTTTTGCTCAGGATCAGCCCTCACCCAGTGTCACAGACCATTCTTTCCAATCTCCTAAGCTTTGGGGAGGCAGGAAAAATGCCTAACTCTGACCTTTTGATGGCTATACTGTTTCAGAATTCTATTTAAGAAGTTATTTTAAAGTTGCTTCTAGGAGAATGTTAGGAGAGTTCAACTGAAATACTCCCTCTACTCTGTTATCCTTGATTCTACCTGCTTTAAAAAATGCCAGTTTATTTATTACTCTTTGCCTTATTTTTAAAAAATATATATCTAATCCTTCCACAGTTTAAAGCAGTGATTCTCAAAGTGTGGTTCACAGTACCTTTTTAGGAGATCTGCAAAGTAAAAACTATTTTCATAACATTACTAAAATGTTTCATACCTATTAAAATACCCCTCCCTTTCCCAAATCCATAGCTGTGTAATGACAATTTTTATATACCTCAAAACAACATATTACAACAGATTGATTTTAGAATCAGATAAGAGACTAGCTATCTCCTATTAGGTTGGGCTTTAAAGAATTTTTTTTAATGTAAATATAGTGCCATTCTTACCATTTGGGGGGAAACAGAATTATTTTTCAGAAAAAAGTGTTAACACAACATGCTTATTATTATTTTAAATAAATGAATGAATATATATTTTAAATTTCTAATACATATTTAATGCATAATATCTATTTATATTTACCAGAATTTCTTGATAAATGGATAGAAATCACATGATCAGTTTCTTACTCCTGGAAACCATAACTCATTTCAGTCAATCAATCAATAAACATTTACAATCTATTATGTGCTAGTCACTGTGTTAAGGAGTCACTGGGAATACAGAAAGACATGAAAGACAGTCCCTGCCCTCAAGGAGCTTATGTAAGAGCTTATATTACATTAGCTTTTAGGCTACCAATTTACACAGTTTATATGGTGAGATTGTGATCCATTAAACTGCTATATCCTTTGTGGAGAACAAAGTGCTGCTTAACCATTCCTCTCTAATCTTCTACTTATGAAGTTGATTTTTGGAACCTAAATGTAGGACTTTACATTTATCACTATTGCTTTATATGCAGTTAAGTAGGAAGAGTGCTGGACGTGGAGGCAGGAAGACACAGTTACAATCCAACCCGAGCCATTGACCAACTGTGAGACCTCAGTCAAGTCATTTCATCATAGTCTATCTCAGATCCTTATCTATAAAATAGGGAAATTAATAGGCATCTTCTTCATAGGATTATAGTAAGAATTGAATTAGATATATCTGTAAAGCTCTTTGAAAACTTTAGTGTTATTTAATTGATAACTTCTATTATTCGTAGTAGTAAGTGACAGAGTTGGGATTGGAAATCATCCTTCTGATTTCACAAACAGCATTCTTCCCATTGCACTATACTGCAGAAGTCTTGCTGGATTTTTTGATCACCACTTCATTTGCTAGATATTTACTAACCATTCCTTTAGTAATACTTTCTAGAATCTCCCTCGTTCTCAACAGTGTATAAAATTTCCCTGGCAGTGATTCAACATCACCTCTGCCAAATCTTTCATTACCAAAGATATAGTTGAATGAGTCCAGTAGCTTGTATTTGTAAAGAGTTACAAGATGTTCTCTTATTCAATCTACCTAGCACTTGATATCATTTCTCTATTATAATCTTTTATTCTATTTTTCTTGCTTAAAGATTAGTTTCTTTGATAAACCACAGATCAGAAATAAAATGGGAGTTGAACAAACCTATCTTTCTTTTTCACTCCACTCAGCCCTCCTATCATCTCTTTAATTCTGCTCTTTTTTTAACATTATTTGGTCATTTTAAAACATTATTCATTGGTTACAAAAATCATTTTCTTTTCCTCCCACCCCTCCCGCCATCCCTTCCATAGTCGACGTGCTATTCCACTGGGTATCACATGTGTCCTTGATCCGAACCCATTTCCATGTTGTTGGTATTTGCATTAGGATGTTCATTTAGAGTCTCTCCTCAGTCATTTCCTCTCAACCCCTGTAGTCAAGCAGTTGCTTTTCTTTGGTGTTTTTACTCCCACAGTTTGTCCTCTGCTTGTGGATAGTGTTTTTTAGATCCCTGCAGATTGTTCAGGGACATTGAACTGACACTAATGGAGAAGTCCATTACACAGTGTATCAGTCTCTGCTCTTTTAAAACAGTAAACACAATAAAACATTCATTTTTGTTATCCTTAATTTTCCTTGCTAGATGTCTTATTTTGAGCTTCAGTAGTTCTGATCCAATTCTTATGATACCATGACATACCTTCCTATGTAACATTTAGTATATCCTCTTTCTTGTATCTTTTATGTCTTTTTTGAAATTTAATTTGGTGTATGAGTACCCTGTAATTCAGATTTGTCTCTGTTAACAATCCCCTCTTTTTATCATTATCTATATTTTCCTCTCTCATTCTTGAGAGTCCCATTCCTCCTGGACTAACTTCCCTATATAGACTTTAGCTAAGGTGTTCTTTCTCAAATATCTTTGAATACTGCTACTCCAAATTCTCGGATGCAAGCCAGACTATTTCTGGCTTTCATCTCCTCCATTAACAGAAATTCTAGAAGGGATCAATCACTTTCCCCAAATAATTTATAGCCAAACAACTAGTTCCTCTCTGTTTCTGGGAATCAGATCCCTGAAGAATCTCCTCTACATTTTAAAGGATGATAGCACTGAATAAAGTCAAGGAATTATTGACTATTTTGCTTTTCGAGGAGAATGAGAATTCAAGCAGGTCCCCAAATTGGTTTTCAAAGCCCTTCATAATCTAATGCCCACCTGCTTTTCCAGTTTGTTACACTTTACTCCCTGATATAATCTTCAAAGCAGGGAGACTGGTATGATACGCCATTTCTTGACTCTGACCATTGTCCCTGGCTATCCTCCTATGCCTGACATGCTCTCTCTTCTCCTTTCAGACTAACCTCTCTGGCTTTCTTTAAGTCTCAACTAAAACTCTACCTTTTAAAGAAAGTCTTCCCTAATACTTCTTAATTCTAATAACTCTTCTCTATTAGCTATTTCCTATTATTTTGTTTTGTACATATTTGTTTGCATGTTGTCTACCCCATTTGATTGTAAGTTCCTTGAGGGAAAGGTCTTTTTGCCTCTTTTTGAATCCCTGGCACAGTACAATGTCTTATAGTAGGTATTAACAAAATTTTAATGATTAATTGACTTCTGAATATTTGAAGGCTTCTGTAACTATTATATAATTTTTCAGTGTGAGGCTCCTAATCTGTCTTCCAAATTCATATAGACCATGTGGACAGAAAAAGGAAATAATTGAGAAATATTCTGTAATAGTGATGGTGAACCTTTTAGAGACAGAGTGCCAGGTTCTGTCTCCATCCTCCAGACCTAGTGCCATGCCCCTCCCCACCATGTTGGGTAGGCCCTGCCCCCCCTTCCTCTACACAGAGTAGGGAGGAGCTCACATTGAGCTGCTGGGTGAAGGGACAGGTGATGTGAGGAATGTCTTCAAGAATTGTAAAGAGGGGGAAGGGAGTGGCCAAGTGTTTCACTCCCCTTCAGCTCTGCTGCCTATGAGCCACTCACCTTACCCCCTGTGGTGTTCCATTGGACTGCTGGGCAGAGGGGCAGGGGATGTGAAAAAATGTCTTCAGGAGCTTGGGGGGGGGGAATCAGCTCTACCTGAGGCCCCCTGCCTTTCTAGTAATGAACTCTGGGGATGGGGGGGTGGGGAAGGAGAGCGGCTACATGCCCACATAGAGCATTCTGCATGTGCCATAAGTTTACTATCACTGCTCTATGATATTAGTTTTTCTATTTGTCCCTCTGCTAATCTGCATTCAAATATGCTCTACCATATCTTCCCCATTTGATTACTAGAATTATTTATATGAGTATACTTTCTTAACACCCAATGCTACTTCTCCACTCATTCTTTGTTACATTTTACATAAGGCATATTTCCAGAACCATATTCCAGTTATAGGTCACATCCCCTATTCTAAGTGCCAATGGCACCTATGAAGTCAATTTTTTATTCTTGTTTTATAATCTCTAAATAAAACTTACTCATTATCTATCCTTTGTGTGTTTTTGTAAAACTACCTGAAGTTATGGCTTCTATTGCTGGCCCTTAAATTTTGAATCCTGTGCTACTTTTAATTGTAGTTATTCTCTAATGTATCTAGCTTGATGATTATATGTCAATGACTCCCTCCCTTTCCCCTTCTTTTCAGCTTAAAGGCACTTTTAATCAACTTCTAGGGACTAGAGTAGAAACTTATTATACTTCTTGTCCCAGTTGAGCTTCAACATCTGGTATAATGGATCACTCAGTCTGAAAGATCAAATAAATTCTACCTTTAAAAAAATTGTTCAAATTCCTTCATGTAAAAGAAGCCCCAAAGTCATTAAAAAGTGGTTAACAGAAAGATAAAAGCAGGGGGAAACCACTAGTAAAGTGGTTAAAAATCATTAAATGGGAAGCCTCTGGGGACTCAAAAGTTCACCAACAAAATCCCAGAGGTGATTTATATAGTTCTTTCCCAGAAGTTCCACATTTAGGCTCCAAATATATCTACTTGAGGGTAAAGTTAATTCAAAATACTTCAAATATAATTCATAATTTCTTTGAATCAGAAATTCCAGCTGATGTCATGAAAGTTTGATGAGTTAACAAAAGCCTACCTCCCTATTTCTACTTATTTCTGATTCACATTTCTTTAGATATATTCTATATTGGTTGAATAGAATTTCATTTTTTAATGTTAGTCCATTTTCAAAAAATTCTAACCCCATGCTTAGAAATCATATTCTTCAAAACTGTTCACTTTACAAACCAGATTTACTCTTTTGAAGCCTTTCTACCTTTGATCAGCTGCTCTGATAAACATTACCTGAGCCCCCAGACCCCTGATGTCTCCAGTTATTAGCCCAGGGCCTGAAATTTACCTATATTTTCTAGTTTCCTTCCAGAAGTATACCTAGTTTTTAGCAGAAATAGCAGTCTTTTGCTAACCTGAAATTATGAATATTTATCTCAAGAAAGAATAAATATAATGGGGAAAATTTTATTATAGTCAAATAAACTCATGAAATAGACTAATTAGTCTTGTTTTATCTTGCTTCTTAGGGCAGAACTAGGGCCATTGAGTAGAAGGTGCAGGAATACTCTTTTCAACTCACCTAAGGGAAATTTCACAATTCAAAGGAGACATATACCTATACCTTCTCTGAGAGTATACACTGCCTATCATTAGAGCTAAATAACACTGAATGACTATTTGTAGGAGTAACTATTGATTTGATTCATGATTATAGAAGAGATTAGACTAAAAAAACTCTATTCTCTGACAGTGTGATGCTAGAAGAGAATTTTGGATCCATGATTGGTCTAAGGTCCCAGGTCTGTAAATTATTACCAGTGTCATACAGAAAGTGCTATATGAGTTTAGCTAGGAAATCCTATATAGTCAAAGAGAACCTTGCAATAGTCATGCATACACACACACACACACACACACACACACACACACACACACACACACACAAGATTAAAATTAATATCCAGTAACTCCAAGTATTATATTTTGTACGATTTATTAATAATCACTTGAAGTAGAGGAAATAAAAAGACCAAGAGTAAAATCTGTGTAAAGAAAAGTTTTTCCCATCCATGGTAGTGGGTGAAGAGCCAGAGGGGACAAGCTTACAGAAACTTTATCTCCAAAACGTCAGGACATAATGCGAGGATGAAAGTGGGATTCTGGGAAATGGAAACCTAGAGTACAAAATTCTAATTACCCAATTCCCCCTGTGATTCCCATGGAAAATGAGCATGTAGAAATCTCCCAGATTTACAAGCCTAGTTTCCCCATGGAATCAGAATACATAACCAACTTATATCTCTAAAGATCTTTAACTAGAGGTACATTCAACATTGTAGTTTCTAAGGAGAAATTACAATAATTTGGGGATGAAAGGAAAAAAAGAGAAAAAGAACAAAACCAATGATTGCTACATTGACAAAAAGAAAAAAACAATTAGAGGGCAGTCCCCTTTGGCATAAGATTGTACATTCAAAATAAATGTGTTCAATGCCCTCTCCCCCCAGTTCAAATCACCACATCCAAAGTTCATTTTTGATCTTTTGGTGCAGTGTGAAATTTCTGCAGGCATCTTCATGGCCCCTTCTCCAAACAGTTCACTTTCAGGATTTGGAGAGGTAGCAAGTTTCTTATCCTAAAATTACTCTCAAAAGAATTCAAACTTTGCATTATAGGATAATAATACAATTCCCCATTAGACAGATGTTGACAAACACATGCATCACTCAGGGATACGTGGCTGAGTTATGAGGTATATGAATTAATTGTCAAAAGAAATCAAAAACATCAAAAAATCCAAAGAAAAAAGAAAAAAGTAACTTATGGATGAAATATAAAATATCAAAGTCTTATGTGTAAAAATTCTCTTAGTAAGAAAAAATAAACCAATGACAGATCTTTGAAATAGGGGCCAATTGAAGTGACTTATGTCCCATAAGCCTGTAGTAGCAATTATTCACTTACTTAATCAGCAGCCAGGTCTACAGAAAATTGCCACACCATAAAAGAAAGAAAATGGAGTAGATTTTGAAGCAGAAAGGGAAATAACATTCCCTGGCTTGATTTTTACCTTTGCTCTCAGGGATAGGGGAGCCTGAATGACTGGCAAGGTAAAGTACTTGGTAGAAGTGTGGATTTGGCATGAGGGAATCTTACATCTGACTTTGCAAACAGCTGCTTCCTATAACCACAAAATAAGTTCAAGTCCCCTGTCTTGGTGCAGAATATCATCAATTCCACCAGGATTGGTTGGTCTCCTTGACCTTGTGCTCATTGGCACTGTACAGATTAACTTTGTGTTCATTGGTACTGTGCAGTGATTCTTTTGTGATTTCTTCTCTTGAAATCAGATAAAATCATTAATAAAAGTCCCATAATATTAAACAATCAATGGCAGGTTTCCATAGTCTAAAGCTTTGGGGTATGCATTGACATTAGGGCTAATGGATATTTTAACCTTACCCTAGTAAAAAAAATAAAAAAAATTAATACTGATAACATGTGCTTCAAGTACAAAAAATGGGAGAAAAAAGAAAACCCAAATACTCTATTGCACATACAAGAGAAAACAATAATAAAATTTTTTAAAAATCAAAACTACATAGTTCAAAATCAGTGAAAAAGTGTCAGCCATGTAGAGACAGAATACAAATGTTTCTCACCCCAAAATGAGAACCAATCCCTTTTTAACTTGGCCATGATCCACAGTGTGAGTGCAAATAATTTTCACCAAGTAACATCTTTTTTAAAAAGTAGCATAGCAGATAATGCTATTCATTCAAAAATTACCAAAATCCCCAAATCATTCGTTCATGTAATGACAATAGCAAAGAAACTAGATTTCATTATGATTCACATGAGTCTATAGCCACTTCCTGTGTGACATTAAAAAAATGAAGCTCATGGATACTTATCACAAGTTCCACCTTTCTACAGTCTTCCAACCTTGGCTGAGATATATTTTTTAATTCTATTACTGCCATCATTCCAAAATTTTGCAGGAGAACCCAGAAAAACCTCTGTACTACTGATGAAAACCTTTTGGATCTAAAACATCACCAAGAATCTAGATCATTCTGGTGGAAGGGTAGAGTAAGCTGAAGAGTTACAAATATAAAAAAAAAAACTATCTAGGAACCACTAGGCTCCATTGGAAAAATCCTTCCCACCTCCCAGAAGAAATTATAACTCATTACAGGATAACCAAGCCTCTTGGGAAGCATCCCTCCTCTGGTATAAGATTGTAACAGCATAAAAGGCATGTCTTTATATGTCCCATATACTTCAGATGTCTCATCCATTCCATTTTTAATAAATGCAGAGGTGGGGAATACAATAGTGCCATTGCACTTCACTTCAACTATTAAATGAACCTAACTTCTAAAAGGTAGGCAAATGATCAGCCAGAGGTACTCTTAGATATCTGAAAATCACTTCTGAAATCAATTGAGATTTTTAGCTCATTAAATTCTCCAAAGGTTGTATACAGGTTGCAACCAATTCAATGGAGTTAATCCATCATCATCTATGTGACAATTAACAAAGGAAAAAAGGAAGAAAAGACCATTAGGCAAGATGTGACCTCAGTGGATCTAGTGAAAAACCCAGCATCCATAAGGATCTATGGTTTTGTCATGGAAAAGTGTTTGCGCAAGTTGACTATGGGTTTTTACAATGGTATTTTTCCCAGTCCAGTCATATGGGGAGGTACAAATTAAGAGAATATAACAGCACATAGAGCTAATGGCCATAACACTATAGCTGAAAATGACTTAGTGTAATAGAAGATATTAGATTATATTAATGTATGAACTTAAAACTTAAAAAACAAAATAAATTCTTAAAACAAATAATAAGCAAATACATATGTGACAGGATTCAGGTACTGAATTCAAGAATCCTTTTCTCCATTTCCAATAGTCACGTTACATTGACTTCTTCACTATTTGGAGGGGAACAAACTCAAACAGTTAACATCAATAAAGCAATGAGGTCTGAAAAGTCCTAAAATTCACATCCAGACTAATAAAGGTTCCTTCCCCTCCCCAGTATCCTCACCCATCTAGATTCCTTTGGTTATACCTCTAGGGTTCCCCATACACACACTGGGTATAGTGATGATGAATCCCAGTTTGGATGTGTTGCAGAGGCTGGGCAAGCCAAAATGGCAAGGGGGTATAGAGAGATGAATCTCCCCCCCCTGAAACTTGAGATTACTCAAGCTATCAACTGCAAAGTATCCTATCAATACGAGAATCCTCAGGAACAGAATTAAACAGAGCCAATCTGAACTAAGCTTTTCCAACTTAGTAAAAGTCCCTAGGAACAAAACCAATTCCCTTAGAGTTTCAACCATGCTTTTAACATCATTACTCCTCAGATAAGCTCTATGACTTTTGGTTACAAGGAAAAACAAAAGACACTTACGTGAAGTTTTTTTTAATGCTTCAGGAGTTAGCTAAGACATTTGGAAAAGTTTCTTCCTTCCCCTCCTCCCTAGGGGAAAAAGTGCAAGGGAAAACAAAAATTGTATTTGAATAGAAAATACAGGCTCCACCTGATGTTTGGGTCAGGAAATCCCAGAGGCTAATTTCAAGAAATTTTTACTTCAAATCCACTGACCTGCTACCTGCCTACCTCCCCTATTTTGCTGGGTTTCAAGGTGTAGAGAGTGCACAGGAGATCCTCCCCCCATGTGGGATAACCCCTCAGTTTCCACCCTCTCATCCAGGAGAGTGAAAACCCCCGGGATCAGTTTAAAAATTGGCTTGGAAGTTAGGATGGGGTTTGGGTGGTCATCACATAAGGGACTGCTCACCTACTCACTGAAGTACTGGTCTAAAAATCTCCTTAGTTACAAGGTGGAACTTCAAGTGGCTACCCCATATTTGAGACCCACATGGGGGTGGGAAGGGGTGCAACTGTGACCAGAGACAGGGGGTAGTACTAGCCCCTCAGCTAGGGGAAATATATGTACTTTGCCTCTTCCATGGAGACTCAGAGACACAGGGAATCAACCATGGGAGCCAGCAGCCAGGACCAGCTCCCAGCAAGAGCCCAGAGCTGGTGGAGATGCTGCTACCCTGTTCTTGTGGCCGGTGGGTCTCCACCACTGGGAAAACTCACTATCTTTACTCAAAGGCCATCTTTTTTAAAAATTGAGAATTTGTTTTCCAACTTCACTGGTTACCAGAAATGTAAGATTAAAATTATTATCAAATAAGTACAATTATTATATTTCATAAGATTTATTAATAATCACTTGAAGTAGAGGAAATAAAAAGACCAAGTGTAAAACCTGAGTAATTAGAAGCTTTTCCTGACCACAGTAGCAACAGAAGAGCCAGAGGGGGCAGGTTTACAGAAACTTTATCTCCAAAATGTAAGAGAATGAAAGTGGAATTAAGGGAAATGGAGTCCTGGGGTAAAATTTGAATTACACACATATGAATAGCATTGGGCAGACAGGATGTTTGAGAGGCACCTCAGGTACATTGTGGCTGAATAGGAAAGGATGTTGATGGGGAATCAACGTTCCATTGTCATCTGTAATTGTCATCTAATCATGTTTCTGGAGCCCCCTAAGTTATTATTTCCCATCATCTGAATCTGCATCACCCATGAGCTCTTCCTGGTTTAGATATCAGCACCATATACAGGTCCTGAAAGGAATTTGGTAGAATTCCTTCTTTGCCTATTTTTTTCTGAATATCTTGTAAAGTATTTGGAATTAACTGTTTTTTAAGTGTTTGGTAGAATTCATTTGTTAATCCATCTAGTCTTGAGGATCTCAGGGAGATCATTTATGGAATATTCAATTTCTTTTTCTAAGATAGCATTAATTAGATATTCTATTTCCTCTTTTATTAATTGGGATAATTTGTATTTTTGCAATAATTCATCCATTTCAATTAAATTGTCAGAATATTTGGCATTTAATTGGGCAAAATAGTATTTCTATGATTAGTTCTTTAACTCATTCTTTAGGATTAGATTGATTTCCAGTCATTTTTCATCTATGTTTCCATAGTCATATATTAAATGTTATTTTGTGGATTATAGTCTGAAAATGATGCATTTAATAGTTTAAATTATTTTCTTTTGGTTGTAAGATTTTTATGCCCTAATACATGGTCAATTTTTTGTGGAAATGTCATGTATAACCGAGAAAAGATATACTCCTTTCTATTTCCATTGAATTTTCTCCAGAGGTCTAACTTATCTAACTTTTCTAAAATTCTCTTCATCTCTTTAACTTTTTTTCATGATTATTTTATGATTAGATTTATCTAGTTCTGAGAGGGGAACTTTGAGGTCCCTTACTATTATAGTTTTACTACCTATTTCCTCTTGTAACTCATTTAATTTTTACTTTGGGAACATGAGTGTTATGTTGTTTGATATATATGTTTAATATTGATATTACTTCATTGTTTGTGGTAGCTTTTAACCAAATCTGGTTGAGCTTCTTATTCTTTTAATCACATCTCTTTTTGTTTTGTATGAGTTCATGATTTCTATCCTTGCTTTTTTAAAAAGACTTGTCTGATACAAAATAGATTCTGTTCTATTCCCTTCGTTTTTTACTCTTCATGTGTTTTTATGCTTTTAGTTGGTTTCTTGTAAACAATATGTTGTTGGATTTGGGTTTTACTTCATTCTGCTATCTACTTCCATTTTAGGAGTTAATCCCCTTCAAATTCATAGTTCTGATTACTGTATATTTTATTTCGTATTATTTTTAAAATGTTTATTCTTCTCATTTTCTATTTTTTTACTGTCTCTCCTCAAAAGTCTCTTTTATTTCTGTCTGCTTCCTCACTTACTCCACTCTCCCTTCTATCAGCTTCACTTCTTCTCTCATTTCCTTCACCTACTTCACTAGACAGATTTCTATACCCAACTGAGTTTGAATTGGGGAACTGAGAAAACCACACTGACTCCATCTTCTCACTCATTTCTAAAACTAGCTGAGTTCCCTTTCTATACAATTATGATTCTAGACTAATTTATGTCTTATGACAAAACTATTCATTTATATGAATTGGGAGAAAACCTTGTTGCATTGTTTGAACCTATCCTTGAGTGGCTAGGAAGCTGGACCACCTCTATCTATTAATTAGAAACTTTAACTAAATACATATGTTATGTTGACTAAAACACCAGTCAGATAACTTGTCCTTTTTTGTTATCCATCAAGGAAATTTTCACATGCTTAATGCACACATCCACTTAATTAACTGATGGTTTGAAGTCCATCAGTAGCCCTTAGCATGGTTTAGCCCGTCTACTAAGACAGTTTTACTGTGGTCCCTATATATGCTATAGTCTCTTGGAAATACAAGTGAGAACTGAGTGGCTCAGGACATCAAAGTTTGATAAGTAGCTCTGAAAAGGGCTTGCAACTCCTAATACTAGATGTGTTCATTTTCCCTCAACACTCCATACATACCTATCAGAACCATGCCTCCTATATATCTTATCTGAAAACTAACCCCACACAGGTCAATCAATTATTGTTTTCAGGTACCTTTGATTATTTACACTCTTGGAGGGAGTGAGAAACCTCTTTTTCTGATTTCAGGGAATTACACTTGTTTATATCCCCTCCTTAAAAAGCAGTTTGTGCCAAATGGAAACAGAGGTACAAATTCTCAGTCAAGAAAATAATTTTTTAACAATTAGAATTAGGCAAATGAGAGCTAATCTCTCCAAGACATTAAGAAACATTAACTAAAGTCAGAAGAATGAATAAATAAAAGATGTGAGATATCTCATCAGGAAAACAACTGACATGGAAAATAAATCAAGGAGAGACAATTTAAGAATTATTGGACTACTCAAATTCCATTATAAAAAAAGAGCCTTGACATCAAATTCCATTTTTACCAAGGAAAATTGCTCTAATATCCTAGAAACCAAGACTAAAATAGAAATTGAAAGAATCTACCAATCACCAACTGAAAGAGCCCAAAATAAAAAATCCCAAGAATAGTATTACCAAATTGCAGAACTCACAGGTCAAAAAGAAAATATTATAAGCAACCCAAAAAGAAACAATTCAAATACTATGGAGTCACAGAATTATACAATATTTAGCATCTTTGGGGCTTAGAATATGATATTATAGAAGGCAAAGGAGCCAGGATTACTACCAAGCATAATCTACACAGAAAAATTGTAAGAAAAAAATGTAATTGAGTAATTTTAATCACTTATAAGAATACCTCTATAATAAATTGATAGGCTGTAACTGTGATTTAAATAAGAATAAAAGTATTAAGAATAGCATTAAGGACCTTGTCAATGATGAAAGTTGCTGTACACTTTCCCTTACCTTGCCATGTGCTCTAGAAGATATAACTAAAAGAAACTAAGCCCCTAGTCTGGCAGTGTCATAAGCAAGATGCCAGAAGGGAAAGGAGAAAAGGGTCATAACTCTACTAGAATTTATTACTCCTTTCAGCAAATGTTCAAAACCTTACTTTAAAATTTGTTCTGAATGTTTGGTCCTGTAAGTCAATTTTGTTAAGGAATTGTCAAAAGCTTAAAACTCTTTTCAGAAAAAAAAAGAAAAAAAGAAAAAAATCTTGTCAGCATTAAGAAGAATTTTCTCAGGCAATAGACTGCCTTGCAGAACTCTGACTTCTATATTTTACACCCAAAAATAAAAAGTCAGATTCCTTGGTTTGGGATGTCTGCCCACATCTATTTATTTCTTTCAAAACTGAGTATAATCCATTAGGGGAAAAACAGATATTTAATGAAATAGATTATTTTCAAACATTCCTCGTGAAAAGGCCAAAGCCAAATAAAGAATTTGACATTCAAACACAAGACACAAGAGTAAGAAAGGTAAACATGAAAGAGAAATCATATATCATTATTGGGGCAATTAGAGTCTCTATAGAGGAAGAGCCTGGCTCTGAGTCTATTATGTTGGGATTATTTCCAAAAAAATGAAGGGCCAAGAAAGAAGGATGCATACAGAAAAAGGAAAAGGGACAGGTAAAATGGAGGAAATTTCATCACATAAAAGAGGTATAAAAGAAAGAGCTTTTATTGTGGAGGAGAAAATTAGTGGAGCCGGCAATATTTAAACCTCACTCAGTGGAACTGGTTCAAAGAGTAAAGAATAAATATTATTCAGTTGGATATAGACATCTATTTTACCCAACAACTGAATAGGAGGAGAAGAGGAGAAGAGAAAAAGTTGAGGAATGATAAAAAAGAAGCAATAATCAAAAGCATAACATTCTCTTGAGGAGGGCCAATGTAAAAAAGAAAGACCAGAATAAACAAAAGAAAATAAAATGGAGAAAATTATACAGTAATTGTAACTGCCGCTAAACAGAGGATAGCAGAATGGATTAAAAGTAGATCCAACAAAATGTTGCTTACAAAAGACATTTGAAATGGAAAGATACATACACAGATTTAAAACAAAGAGATATAGCAAAATCTATTATACTTCAATGGAATTTTTTTAGAGATGGGATTAGATCCCAGACAAGGAAAAAACAGAAATAGTTGTAATTTTAAGCAAGAATTAGGAACCACTTTTTGCTAATATTAAATTTTTATAACAAGTTTCTCTGGTGAACGTCCCATTTCACAAATATATAGGGAACTGTCAAATTTGTAAAAATAAGAATATTCCATAATTGATAAATGGTATAAGGATATAAATGGGCAGTTTTCAGAAGTCAAAACTATCTCGAGAAATGTTCTAAATCACTATTAATTAGAGAAATGTAAGTGAAAACAACCCTAAGATACCACCTTACACCTGTCAAAAATGCTAGAGGAAATGAGGGAAAATAGGTGTATTAAAGAACTATTGTGGAATAGTGAAATTGTCCAACTAATCAAGAGAAAAAATTGGAATTTTCCCACAAGGTTATTAAACTGTATGTATCCTTTGACCTAGAAGTTTCACTACTAGGTCTGTATCCTAAAGAGATCAAAGAGGGGGCAGCTGGGTAGCTCAGTGGATCAAGAGCCAGGCCCAGAGATGGGAGGTCCTGGGTTCAAATCTGGCCTCAGATATTTCCCAGCTGTGTGACCCTGAGCAAGTTACTTAACCCCCATTTGATTCCAAGACAGAAGGTAAGGGTTTAAAAAATAAAAATAAAAAATAAAGAGATCAAAGATAGGAGAAAAGGACCTACTTGGTAAAAATATTTATAGCAGCTGTTTTTGTGGTGGTGAAGAACTGGAAACTCAAAAGATATCTATAAATTGGGAAATGGATGAACAAGTTGTGGTATATGATTTCAATGGAGCCATAAGAAATGATGTATAAGATAAGCACAAAAAAATACCTGGAAAGTCATATGAAATCATGCAAAATGAAGTGAGAAGAACCAGGAGAATATTGTACACGGTAACAGTAATAAAGTACAATTGACTTAACTATTGTCAGAAATGCAAGGATTCAGTACAACTTCAAGGAATCAAAAAGGCTATCCACTCATATAAGGAAGTGATGAGGTCTGAATGCAGATGGAAGCATGCCATTCTTTACCTTATTTCCTCCATGGATTTTTCTCTAATATAAGTGATATATGTCTTCTTTTACAACACGATTAACATGGAACTATGTATTATCTAATAGCATATATAGAGCCTATATCATATTACGTACTGTCTTGGAGAAAAAGGAGAAATGGAAGGGAAAGAACATGAATCAAAAAATGTCAGAAAATAGATATTGAAAACCACCAACATGTAATCTGGAAAAAATTAAGATTTTTAAAATGTTAATACTATTCTACCTCTTGCTTTTTATCCTCTGACTAGGGTATATCCTCCAAAAAACAAATTCAGCTATTAGCAATACCCGTAAGTTCAAATTTGAGTCCTACTTTTAGAAAGTTTATTCTTTTATTCATATTTTGTACATTTTTCTATAGCTATCTGAACCTACAGACTTTATTGGTGACTCATTTCTGTATTATGTCTCATTGGCATTTCTTAAAATGTATTTTTTCCTATATTTTCACTTCTAACTATGATATTGAGCATAGTTGTAGAGATAGTCTAACAGTGGTAGAAAATTCAGTGATCCTATAGTCAAAAGTCCTGAGTTCAAATACTACATCTGATGCGGACTCCCTTTATGATTTAGGGGAAGTCATTTAATCTTCCTCAACTTCAGTTACCTAGTATGTAAAATAGGGTGGTAGTGGTGGTGGTAAACTAATTGGCCTCTGAGGTCTCTTCTACCTCTATATCCATGGTGGTGAACTTATGACATGTGTGCCAGAGGGGACACTCAGAGTCCTCTCTACAGATATACTCACCATCTCCCCAGCACAGAGTTTACCAGGGTTCATTACTAGAAAGCAAGAGGGACAGGGTTAGGCTGTTCCCCTCCCCCTCACCTGAGGACATTTCTCATATCACCTATTCCTCTAAAAGGTTTGCTATCACTGCTCTAAACCTATGGTCACTTTTTTGATTGCACTTCCCTCCCTCCTCATTTTTGGTCTGATACCTTTTTGATTAGAGCATCATGATTCAAAAAATACAATCCTACAATACTTACTAAGGTATATTCTACATCTACCTAAGAACATGTCAGTACATTTTCTTTTGTCCAGAAAATGAAATCCCATGGTCTGCCATCACCTTTAAGAAGTGGTCATTGAGTGGGGTAGAGCCAAGATGATAGAGTAGCATGAAAAGCTGAAACTACTCTGAGAATCCTCTCAAACCAGTTTTAAAATAATGCCTCAAAATAAATACTAAAATGACAGAATGTACAAGGAGACGGAATGAACTAACAATCCTACAGAAAACAATTTGGAACATAGAGAGAGTCTATTTCACTGGGATGAAAGAAGAGCACAGTCAGTAGGAAAGTCACCCACCCACCACCTACTGCTCCAGGTTCTGCATCTGGACTCAAGCCAACTTCATGACCCCAAGACCCTGCATAAACCAAAAGCAGAGCATCCCACATTTGAAGTTCCAAGCCCTAAAATGAGGCAATCTGTAGTAACTTGCCCATTCAAGCCTAAGAAGTGGCCCGGAACCCTTCCATTGTAGGGCAATCTATAGGCACTGGGCAAGTGCAAGTCCAGAATGAGGCTCTGAGGCTCTGTCCAAGCCTACAGTGAAGACCTGAACCCCAGAGAAACCTCAGAGCAAGGAATTCCATGCCTGGCTGGTACTATCCTAAAGAGATGCTCCAAGCCTTGTTTAATCCTACTATGAGGTCCCCAGCCACAGAGCAAGGCAGTCTGCAGCACACCTGATTCACATAGGCCATGTAAATGTATTTTTTACAATCTGGGATGCCTAGAGCAGGGGCAAACAGGATAGCCTGTTTAAAATTTGATAGAGCTGACAGGTATTCCAACTCTAATCTAGATAGTTCAGAAATGGAATCTTTTTGTTAGTACTATAAGGGGTTTAGAAATTTCCCTATAGCAAAGCATCCATTGTCTACAAAAACATGTTGCTCCTAAGATTGCTCTTAGTTATTTCTTAAAGGTAGGAATGATCAATTTTTGAATATTTTCAATGTGCTTAGGCGAAATAGAACAGGCACCAGCAGTTAAAATGAACCTTAAATATTCTACTTTGGGGAGACAATACTGAACCTTTGCCTTTGAGACCTTGTGACCTCTTTTATGTAGTTCTAAAAGAAGATATTTGCTATCTTCCTGACATGCTGTGGCATTTTGTGATGCCAAGAGCAAATTATCCACATATTTAATTAACTTAGTGTTTTAGAATTTTATATTATCTGTGTCTTGGCTCAAAATCTGTGCAAACAGGGTAGGACTTTCTATGTACCCTCATGGCAAATAACACCATGTCCCCTGGGAACCTTTCCAGGTTAAGGCAACTATATTCCTGGAATCCCCATGAATAGGTATCAAAAAAAAAAAAGACTGAGTATAAGTCCACTCCAATAAAATAGGTGGCTGTACTGGGAATAGATTAAATTATGTGTTTGGGTTTGGAACCACAGGATGTCTTTTTACGGCATGATTATTTACAGTCCTTAAATCGTGGATGAATTAATATACAATTTTTCCATCTGGGTCAATTTTTTTAACAGGTAAAATAGTTGTATTATATTCCAATTTGCATGGAATTATTATTCCTTGCTCAATTAATGAATTTATTACTGGGGCAATTGCCTCTTTTGATAGGGGGTACTGAAGAATAGAGGGAGATGGCCCACCTCTTGTCTTAATCTGAACAGGAACAGTTGATTTAAGTAGGCCTACATCAGAAGAATATGTGACTCAAAGAGACTCAAGTATATAAGCTAGTATTTCAAAGGTGGGAGGCTCTTTCACCTCCTGGTTCTCTGAGAAAAGTACAGGGAGTAAATTTAAAGACTCCTCAGGTAATTCTAGTGATATATAGCCCTCCGGAGTACAAGTTATTGTGGCTTTAAGTTTACATAATAGATCTCTTCCCAGCAGATTTCTGGGGGATCCAAGTATTAATAGAAAAGAATTTTGTACAATTAAGGGTCCCATGGATACCATTCAAGGAGAAAGTTTTGGGAACTTCTGACATATTCTTGATATACCTATAATATTTAAAGAGCCAATAGAGTTGTATTTTGCATCTGCTTTACTCACCAGGACTGATCTAGATGCTCCAGTATCTAAGAGGCAATCATAGTACAAGTTTCCCACTTTTAGGGTTACATGGGCTTCATTACTATATTGGGGGGAGGTATATAGGTATGATTTGCATTAAAACATCAGGGTCTGGAAAATCAAAGATTTCATTTTTTGATTTGAAGTTCCTTACTCACACACAGACATCCCTTCATAAAGATGCTTGGGCATTCCTCTGGGATTCCCCACACTGAAGGGAATTTTCACCCTGATTATAGTGTAGATGAGATCCACTTTTTATATATTATTGTTGAGTAATTTGTTGGGTATTATCATTTGTCTCATTTGGAGCATTGTCAATATTGTGACTGTCATTATGATTTCTATAGTTATTATTTCTAAAGTTGTTATTATTCCTTTTTTCCTGAAGCCACTTCTTTCAGACCATCATTACATGGTCCCTTTTCCCAAAGTAAAGACATGTTAATGATTTATTTGTGGATTCCTTCACAGGGGCCCTGGTCACTCCCTGATTTTCCAGTTTTTCTTTTAACATTTTCTTTTCTTTTCTTAAGGCCTCCATTGATTCATAGTTCTCCTAATGTTGTTGTGCATAACCCTTAAAAATGTAGACTGCTACACTCCTTAATTCCTTGAGATCCATAAAGTCCTAATTTGGGCAGTTAGTTTCAAAGCAGTCTTTGACACAACAATTTTCAATGAATTGTCTATATATTTGTCTAACATCCCATTCTCTGGACAAATCAAAGTCCACATATCTATTGCCCAGCTCAATGAGTCTGTCCATAAACTGGGAGGGATTTTCATATATTTTTGGTTTGGTTCCTTTGACTTTTGACCATGTATCAGGCCTATCAGAACAAGCTAACCTGGCTGTCAATAGTGCTTCTTTAGCCTGGCATAGTTTTGTGTAATCTGCCTTAATATTGGGTTCCATTTTAGATTGTCAGTCGGCCAATGAGTTGCTCTCTGCCAATACCTTGCTTCTGATTAGCAAGAGAGATTATTTTATTTTTCTCTCTGTTTGTCAAGATAATTTCTAATAAATTTTCAGTGTCCACCCAATTGGGGTCAAATGTTTTGAATATATTCTCTAACTTTTCTATGTTTATGATTGGTTCTTCTTCAAAAGAAGGGATATCTTCTTTGAATTTATCTAACTCTTGGGCATTGAAGGGTGAATGGTGTCTTAAAGACACCACATCTCCACTTTTATTGAAGGTGGATACTTCCTTTAAGGGGAATAAATTTTTATCTGAATTATTTTCAGTTTCTGCTTCTAGGCTCTTTGTTTGAGTTGCTATAGAGCAGGTAGTGGGTGTGGAAATAAGTCAGATGGGAGGAGCTTGGGTTGCAATAGACTAAGCCATGAGTTTAGGAGTTTGAGTACCTCTAGAGGTAGTTAAACCAAAACAAGGAGTTGAAATAATTTGAGTATGTGCAGAAATGTGTGAGGCCTGATGGGACTCAGATTGAGTTGGCTCTGATGTTTGGAGAGATAAATTCCTCTTCTTACCCTGGGGTTTTAAAAAACTTTTTATGTAAGTCTTGAGATCCTCTAAACTCCCCTCCATATTTTACAGTCATCTATAAAGGTCAGTTGAGTTACTTTCAAGCTTATCTTTTAATTCAGCGATTACTGAAGAGGTAGGAGGGGTAATTGGTTGGGTTGGACAGGAAATGTGTCAGACAGAATGAGAAATGCATTGTACAGTATGGGGTCAAGATGAATCACTTATTTGCATCTCTAAATTATTTAGATAATTTGTCAAGTTTCTCTGAGAGAGATATCCATATCCTACCATCACAGGAACAGTACTAAATATATCTACTGTGATATGTTATCTGGGATTATGAGCCATTTTAAATACCAAAGAAACACTGTTGGTCCAGTATTTTAATGCTATTAAAATCATTCTGAATGGTCATCCTATCATGTTTTAAATTTAATTATTAAATTGCTTGCTATTCTGGTTTTTGTCAGTAGGTGACGCTACTGGATAGGGGCTACGGTCAGAGTGTGGTCTTTTTTTTCTAAATAGACCTTAATCTAATTAAATTTTTGGTGGAGGGCAGATGAAGAAACCTTTTGCCAGAGACTAAGTTTAGGAGGGGCAACAGGAGGCACCTGAAGTTTTGTATAGCTTGTTATTTAATTAAGAGGTCTGAGAGAGTTTTTTCTTCTATCCTTCCCACTAATGGTAAAATGCTAGAACCATGTGCTTGCCTCTTTGGACAAAAACACTGCTTTTTTTAGTTGGACTGGGGCAATAAGAGTTTTTATGAATTATTTTTTAACAATCACTCTCTCTAATAACAAACCTCATTGAGTCAAACTCACTACCTTTACTTGCCAATGTTCTGGCAGTTTTGGATATGAGGTGGAGTCCCCCCAAGGTAAAAACCTGAGAGTTGCTAATTGGGTCTTTTTTCCCTGAGGTGAGAGAGGTTGGAAGACCTCAGGACCTTGCTGCTAAGATTAAAAATGGCTGTGTTCTATTTATTTTAAGGGGGGGAAAAAGAAAAAATGTTTGAACTTACCTTTATCTAGCAGCTGGGAATTGTAGAATCAGCTACAAAGAGACTAACTTGAGATAGTTACAGAATGAAGGAAAAGTCAAGAAAAATTGAGGAATTTTGAGGATACTCAACACAACCTTTGTGGATTGTCAAAATGTAAGGCTTAAAAATTAAAGGTTGGACTAAATGTATAAAAATGTGGTCACCAAAAATATATTACTCAAGTCAGGATGGCTTCTTATGGTAGTTTATTTACAAAAGGAAAAAAGTGCAAAAGTAAGAGAAATGAAAGGAAGAATAGATAATTACTCTGGGCTGGTCCAAACCAGGCAGGGCTTCAGAGGGCCCAGCAAGGAGGGGCCCAGAGGTAAATTAAACAAGGGCTCTAGCCATGAGGCCTCCTCCAAGATGAGGGGCCTCTCTGGAGGCTAATACCTACAGAAAAGCCAGGAAAAGGAGTCAGCTTTTTCACTCACCAATGTGGTAGTCCTAAAGGAAGATTCAAGATTCCTAGGTCCCAAGCTGGAGCTCCTTCAAGGCAAAGTTTGAAGGCCACAGAGTTCCTCACAGGAAAATTTTCACATTTTTAAAAGACCATTCCTTTCATCACTTCCTGTGCCTTCCTTCCACTTTATGTGGACCAATTGCAGCATTAGCTTTGTTTAGGACTGCCCAAGGGGCAGTCAGTTGTTTTTTTTATTTTTCACCCTCTATAGCACACTTGGGTCACAGACCTACCCATACTTAAGGATAATTGTGGTAAATACACTTCTGATGATTAAATCTAAAAGTGAGCAAGGGGAGAACTAATCCCATCTTCACACTAGTATATCAGCAAATAGTTCAATGATACCACTCAGTAGGGATTCACCAAGCATTGTTATTCAATTCTTCTAGACTTGACTAAATAATTTCTTATCTGTAGTTTCACAATGTCATTTTTTAAAGTGAACAAATAGGGTTTTTTTCTTCAAATGACTCTGATTCTCCCTTTTGTGGTGAAAAAAAAAATAAACCTTTCTTTTCTGTTACATAATTCACCTTCCAAACACCAGACACGGTCCTGCATTTCTTCTCATGTCTTTTTTTTTTCTTCTCATGTCTTTAAAGGATTTCCCATTTTGTCTTTTCACCCAAAATTCCTTCTATTATTCATATATTTTTTAAAACTTCATTCTTTCTGATAACCTAGAAAGTGGGGAAATGTTTTAAAAATCTCTATTCTACCTCTAGTGAAGAGACCAGATTGTCTTTGAGAATAGATGATTGCCACTTGATGGCATATATTCAAGTGTTACACACCAAATGCATATGGATATTTTAAAATTCTTCATTTTCCATACTTATTGAAAGAGAGGAGAATCTCTTTTTTCTCTGTTTCTTTTTTTCATCCCTCCTATACCTATCTAAGCAGATTTTCTTTCAGTCTTCTCAGCTTATTAGGACCTTCTTATCTCATTAGGCCCTTAACACATTGTTAAGACACTATTAACCTTTGAATAATTTATGCTGGTGTATATTTTTGTGAGATTTTAAAATCAATTTCTTTGGATTTCATCAAAATCAGCTTTTATATACAGAAAGCCTTTATATAGACATACACTTTATTGTCATGGCCACTGAATTAGTAGGTTCCTTGCTGAGAGAGATGGCATCTCAGCCACCAATTTTGTCCACAACTAGGAAAGTCAGTTCTTAGGGCTAGGCTGCCATTGCATGATTGTTGCTAGATTGGCAGTTCTTTTGATTCTGGGTTCTTCTCAGGATCTGGTGTGTCAGATAGATTGGTGGATCCTCTGGAATCACCAAATTTTCTCTTTAGTGGGCAACCATAGTCTTTTCTACACTTAACTACTGTCTTATCTGTCTGCATTTGGAACAGTACAGTGTTCTTTTCATCTTGAATTCTACAGAATTCTTTCAGCTAGATCAATGGCACATAACCTAGGATAGACAGGTTCTCTTCTCTTTATCTTCTTTCCTTGTTTGTTACCCCTAGGCAAGAGATAGGAGAATTTCTCTTTCTCTTAGTTGATTATTCCTAGCTCAACAGACCCAATCTTCAATAAACCACTCCATGCTTCCTAAGGGCAATCAGTTTCAATTTAGTGAGTTTTATTTCCTTTACTCATTTGGGAATTTTAAGTGTGTGAATAGCTAGGGACAAATGTATGAATTCACTCTGTACAGAGAATGTAGGTTTATTATCTTGCTGGCCTTTTCATATGCAATTGAGCTGTTCAAGACTCCAACCTTTTCCAGGGAGGGAAATGACTATTTTACATATGAAGGCTTTCCCCTTTATATTTCATTATCTCTCTCTTTGCCCTTGCAGACTTTAAGCTTTTTCCAAAACCTCACTGGGGCACATTGTTCTAATAGAGGTTACAGTGAGAGGTATACCCTAAACTTGTGACCCAAAAAGGACCATGATTCCACTTGTCCCTTCTCATGCTTTCCCTTCCCAGATAATTTTTTAAGCATAGTATGACTTTCAGGATTTAAGTTTCCAATTAATTAACTTCTCTGAAGCTAAATCCCTTCAGCACTGCTTTTTGTAGACTGTCTTTTTATTTAGAAAGTCAGATTTTATGGATTCAATCATTTGAAAAGAACAGTATTTCCCAAACTCTCAGTGCATCCTCAGGTTCATTTCTCCATTGTGGTTGAGCCAAAGACCACATTACCTAATAGGAATAATTGAGCTTTTAGTGAACTCTGGAGATTGCTGTTCTCAGATTACTGTTCCTTTCCCCTTAATTTATTGTCCATCTACTGAGAAGATGAAGGTCTAGGGGAAGAGAGAATATATGGGAGGAAAAGTATAGTTCTCTTTATTTGTTGTCATCCAAAAATAAAATCTAATTCTCCCATTTTGCCATTGATGAGATGTGATATTTTGTATTACTCAATTAATAGAGAGATAACTAAATTCTATCTTCAAATTGTACCTACTGACTTCTCAAAAATTAAGATACAAATGGAACAATAAAATGCCCCTCTTTTGGCTTAGTTTGGCATATTTCACATGAAAAGTGGCCCCATGCTTTCATGTTACCTACTACCATGCTGATAGAACTATTATGTTTGTGTTTTCATCTCACAAATTGACTTGGCATGTTAAGGATTCTTCAACTAACTGTTTATTTAACTGTCTACACATGGAAATGGCTATCTGTAGTAAAGTATTTCATTCTGCAGTCTATAGTAAGAAGCAATTCCAATCAGAAGCTTCAAGGAATCAGTTATACTCTAACAACTCCATTCTTAGAGAGTGGCCTTGGGGCATTGAGTAGTTTAGAGGATTGGACATGGTTACAAAGAAGGAATGTACTAGAGAGAGAATTTGAACCTGTCTATTGACTGGTCCTCTCTCTACCAGAGTATAATACTCCTCAAATATGAAATGCACATTAAATAAATACAAGGTAATTTTCTGAAGGGAAGGGTACTATCAAATGAGAAGATTAGAAAAAGCAAAGACTATAAACAATTCCAGGTCAGACTTGAGAGGTGGTATGCTATGATGAAAGAGGGCCAAACCTGGAATAATGAAACCTAGGTCCAAGAACAGCTAGGTGGTACAGTGAATAGAGTTCCAGGCCTGAGATCAGGAAGACTCATCTTGCTGTGTTCAAACCTGGCCTCAGATACTTACTGGCTGCATGACCCTAGATAAGTCACTTATCCATGTTTGCCTCAGTTTCTCATCTATAAAATGAATTGAAGAAGAAAATGACAAACCATTCCAGTGTCTTTGCTAGATCAAATCACAAAAAGTGTGATACAACTGAACAACCACAAAAGGTTCAAATTCTACCTCCAAATACTAACTATTGGATCCTGTCACTTAACTATTTTGAGCCTCTCTGTCTTCATCAATAAAATGGGGCTAATAACACTTATACTGTCTAATTCCCAGGTCATTATCATTCATATTCAAAGAAGACCAAAATGAAATCACACTGTTGAATACAATGCACAGTGTGTTTGAATATAAGCTGAGAAGGCTCTACCACAGGTCACACATAAATATTTGGTATAAACATTTAGGATGGAGATTTCTCTAAATCTGGACATCTCATGTTTCTTTTGAGCTACTATGTAATTCTGATCATTCTTTATCAAAACTTATGAAGAATGCATTTTTAAAACCATAGAATCGTTACATAAATGTAAGCTGTTATTATGACCTTTTTTTAGAACAAACTTTTTAAAAGCTTTTTCTCCCTCAGATTACATTTCAATACAATTTTCAGTAATCATTTTCTGACATTTTTGGATCCATTTTCTCTCTTTACTTCCTATGCCTCTCCCTTCCCCAAAATGGCAGGTAATATGATATAGGTACATATTATATTATATGACACATATTTCCATGTTCATCACATTAAATATAATGAAAGGAGACACATATTGCTTACACTAAAGAAAAATCCATGAAGGAAATACAGAATAGAATATTTCAATCTACATTCAAACTTAGTCAGTTTCTTCAATAGAAGTAGATAACCTTTTTCATCATGGGTCTCTTTAAGTTCTAAATCCTTACATTGCTGATAATAGTTAAGACATTCACAGTTGATCATCCTACTTTATTGCTGTTACTGTGTACAGTGTCCTTCTGGTTCTGTTCTGTTCACTTCACTTTGCATCCCACTTCATATTAGTTTTTCCAGGTTTTTTATGATCATCTTATTTGCCATTTCTTATAGTACAACAGTATTCCATTACAATTGTACTAAGGTCATAAGTGCCCTGCTTTTTTAACTTTGGCTGAATGAAGCATAGTAGATTCTGTTCTAGCCCTTTATCTTTACTGTGTGTGTGTGTGTATTTCCCTGCTTTAAATGTTTTTCTTATAGGCAGCACATTATCAAATTTTGGTTTTTAATCCACTCTGCTATCCTCTTCCATTTTATGGGGGTGTCCATTCCATTCACAATCACATTATTATTACTATATGTTTCTCTCCATCTTCTTTTTTTCCTAATTATGTTTCTTTTCCTTTCCCTTCCCTCTTTCCCTGTTCACAAATATTTTTGTTTCTGACTACTGACTCCCCAAGTTCACCCTTCCTTTTGTCTGTCCGCCTTTCTAAATTCCCCCTCTACTTCTTATTCCCTATAGGGTACAATGAATTTCTATAATCCACTTTGTATAGCTATTATGCCCAAACCAAGACATTTCCCAAATGATTGATTTTCTTTTGTTTAGTCTTAGAGGCAGCCTCATGCCCTTACCAAAGTTTTCCAAATCTTAGTGTAGGAGATAATACATTAACATTAAAAATAGCAGTTGCTGTTATAACCTAGTTCTGACTCCCAACCAAAGGGAGAACTCACTTCCAATTTTCTTCTCTCTCTATCCATCAATTTAGATGTATAATATGAGTCATTATACATTTAATATACATAAGATTAAATTGATTAGCAAAAGAAACAATAATAGGTAGTATTTGTATACAGCTTCAAGGTTTGCAGAGAACTTTGCAAATATCTCATTTTACCCTGAAAACAATCCTGAGAAATAGATGCTATTATTATCCCCATTTTATAGAAAAGGAAACTGAAATAATAGTATCTTTTATGGCATAACTATCACTTCCTTTTTTTTCCTTTTCCCTGCTTGATATTTTGAGCATTTGGGGAAATGTCTTACTCTACACAATCTATGCCTAATAAAGAATGAGATGAGGGGAAATCCTAAGAATATGTTAGTTTATAGTACCCTAGGGCTCAATTGCCACCTTGCTATCTCAGATAAACAAAACAAAAAGAAATTGCTCAACAATGCAGCAGAGGCAGAGATAGAAAGAGGAGAAAAAAATCCTCCATGATTAAATTCTGGAAATACTGAAGACTTTGTCAGTTCCTGGCACTACAGTCCTTTCCCTCCCCTCCTCACACAGAGCCTGTGGTCATTCTAGTCCAGGAAAGTGTGACAGAGGGTTTGGACATAGAAAAAGTGCCAGGCTAAAGAGTTTTTTGTGGATCTACTCACCTTGATGGGGGAGGGGTCCCAGGAGATCTGGAATGTAGAGAAGACAGAAGATTCTGACTGGGATTTCCGTTGGATAACTCTCTCAACCTTGAGAAACCTAGGAGGAGAAGTCTGGCCAAGCCTTTCCCCTGGGATATATCCATCTCTTTCCTCTCCTGGTGACTGGACATTCTCCCCTCCCCCATTCCCAAACTGAAAGAACATCTGAAGAAGATATTTTTAGCCTTTGTCAAAAATTTTAACTCACAGTTCCTGGTGTCCTGGGTCTGAACTGTGACCATGGTAACAAGCCCAGGGTCAGGCAACCTGACTATCTCTCAGGGGGCTCATGTTGCCAAATCCTGAGTTCCCCCAAACTGGAGGAGGGAGGGAAAGGGTTAGTTAGAGAAGGGACACCCTTCCCCATTTTCCTTTCCCAATCTTTCCTACCAGGCATTTTCTTTGTGTTACCCTAGTTGACTTAATTTATATTAAAGGTGTTATCTTTTCCCAAGTGACTCAAATGTGAGTGAGACAGATTGAGAGGGAGGAGGGGAAAGAAATCTTCCTGAGAAGAAATCTTTTAAGCTCTGGTAATGGAGGAGGACAAGAGCCCATCTGTGAGAGCAGCCATAGCTGAGGAGGGAAGGCTGAAGGAAGAAACTAATCAAAACCCCTTCTTCTCTCTCTGAGCCAACCATCAGCTATCTCTCCTGGATCCTGTTTTCTCTTTACCACAAATAACCTCTCCATTATAATAGCCATGCATCCCTTGTGGGAGCTTCAGTTATAGATATCAATATTTGGAATTAATCTCTTCAAAGTGTTTGGGTGGGACCCTATTTCCAGGATAGTCTGATGTAAATGAATCAAAAAGTTCAGAACTATAAAAGTAGGAAAAGGTTGGGCTCTGAAAATGTGTAGAGGAAAATGTAGACTACCGGGTAAGCATGGCGGCCAGCTAAACATGGCTTACTCACTCTCCCCAACATACACTGAGAAGGATCACCCCAAAAGACCTTAAGAACCTTTATCAGAGGGGCAGAGGAGCTGTAAAGCAGGAGCAGCACTGAAGGTGTGTGGAATTGGGGCTTTACCAGTCTATAAGAGGTGGAAAGGGTTTCCACCCAAATGTGAGCCAATACACCCTCCCCCACCCCCACCTACAGGACCAGAGCCAGGGCTAGCACACACTGAGATGAACAAGCAAGGGGCTCCTCTAAACCAAGGAGAGGGCACATCTGCACCCTTGAGAGCTGATTAGGACAGCAGGGGACCCCCCCTGAAGGCAGCTAGACAGAAAACCCCAACATGTGAGAGAGTGCAGACCTCAGGTATCCAAAGCCAGTGCACCCACAGGAGCCAGGGAGTGATCCAGGAGTGCCTCTGGAATGAACAGTAAGTGTTTTGAGGTCCTTGAGAATTAACTAGAATTGCAGGGGACCCACCCCAAAAGGAGCTAAACTGGAAATCAAGGTGGGCAAGAGAGTGCAGACACTGAGCACCCCCTGGGGGGAGGCACTGAGAAAAGCCACAAAGGACTGCTGAGAATCAAGAGCCTACTCATTAACTCTATACACAAAAAACCTGCCCAGCAGACTATGATTTCTGACTAAAGAGGGAACTGAAAACATCCAGAAAAAATGGCTGTGCACAGGAGCCTCAAAATCCCTCCAGGAAATAAAAAAAGAAAGCTGTAACCCTCGAAATTTTTTATGGAGGAAAAACCCAGGCTACAGAGGAAATACTGGACAAAACTCAAACAAAGGCAAAACCAAAAAAAAAAAATGAAAATTGTTCACAAGCGCTGGAAGAGTCTCAAATGGAGCTTATCATCAGAAAGATAGAAACCCTCTGAAAAGAGAAGTGGGAAATGGTTCAAAAAGAAAATCAATAAATTATATTAGAGAACCAAAAAAATTACAGCTGAATGCCAAAAAGATTAAAGCAGAAAACCAGGCATTAAGGACCAGAATTGAGCAACTGGAAACCAATGATCTTGCAAAACAGCAAGAATTAATCAATCAAAGTCAAAAGACTGATATAATAGAAGAAAACATAAAATATCTCACTGACAAAGTGACAGACCAGGAAAACAGAGGAAGGAGAGACAATTTAAGAATCATTGGTCTACCTGAAAAGCCAGAAATAAACAGGAACCTTGACACCATACTACAAGAGATCATACAAGAAAACTGCCCTGAAATCATTGAACAAGGGGGCAAAATTAACATTGAAAGAGTTCATAGAACACCCTCTACACTTACCCCCAGAAAAACAAATCCCAGAAATGTAATTGCCAAATTCAAGAGCTTCCAAGCTAAAGAGAAAGTCTTACAAGAAGCCAAAAAGAGAAACTTCAGATACAAAGGAGCACCAATCAGGATTATACAAGACCTGGCAGTGGCCATGCTAAAAGACCACAAGGCCTGTAACATGATGTTCAGAAAGACAAGCAACCTCGGTCTTCAACCAAGAATCACCTATCCATCAAAACTGACTATATACTTCCAGGGGAAAGTATGAGCATTCAACAAAATAGAAGATTTCCAAGTATTTGTAAGGGAAAGACCAGAATTCAGTGGAAAGTTTGACATCCAAACACAAAGATTAAGAGAAACATGAAAAGGTAATTATGAAAGAAAGGGAAAAGGAGAAAAATGCTTCATTTTCTCTTATTTTAATTTGTTTTATTCAAACTCTCTTCCTTAAGGGCTACAATTAGATCAAATTACATATATATATATATATATATATATATATATATATATATATATGGGGGAAATGTTATTTGTAACTCTCAAAAATGTTTTTATTATTATAGTAAATAGAAGAATCATTCATAAGAAAAGATTGGGGCATTAAAGGCTATAAAATGATAATGGGGAAAAAAGGGTGAGGGGGGATCTACGGTACTAAGAGATACTTTAAGAAATAAAATAAATAGAATAATCTTTGTCATACAAAGACACACATGGGAAGGGGAGGGGAAGAATACTCTAATAAGAGGAAGAAGAAGAGAGTGCTAATAGGCGATACCCAAATATTACTCTCAGTGAAATCAATTCTGAGAGGTAAGAACATCTAGAATCATTAGGATCTTAAAGTCTATCTTATCCTCAGTGTAAGGAAGAAGGGGAAGTTAAGGGGGGTAGGGGGGATGGAGCTCAAAAAATAAAAAGGGGGAGGGAAGGGGAGGGAGGAGGGTACTTAACAGACCCTAAACAACAAGAAGGGAACAAAAAGGGAAGGGCCAGAAAGGGAAGCATATCAAGGGAAGGGAATAGGGAGACTGACTAAAAGGAAACTACTGGACTAAAGTGACATAGCACAAGAAGAAAGGTCAGAACTAGGAGAGGATATCAAAATGCTATGGAATTCAAAAGTGACAATCATAACTTTGAATGTTAATGGCATGAACTCACCCATAAAACATAGACGAATAAGAGAGTGGATTAGAATCCAGAATCCTACCATATGTTGTCTACAAGAGACACACATGAGGTGAGTAGATACAAAGTCAGAATTAGAGGGTGGAGCAAGACATATTGGGCCTCAACTGACAGAAAGAAGGCAGGAGTTGCAATCATGATATCTGACAAAGCCAAAGCAAAAAGAGACCTGATTAAAAGGAATAGGGAAGGTAAATACATCCTGATAACAGGGAGTATAGACAATGAGGAAATATAAGTAATCAACATGTATGCACCAAATGGTATAGAACCCAAATTTCTAATGGAGAAACTAGTACAATTGAGGGAGGAAATAGATAGTAAAACTATACTAGTGGGAGACCTGAACCTACTGCTATCAAATTTAGATAAATCAAATAAAAAATAAATAAGAAAGATGTAAAAGAGGTGAATGAAATCTTAGAAAAATTAGAATTAGTAGAAATATGGAGAAAAATAAATAGGGACAAAAAGGAATACACCTTCTTTTCAGCACCACATGGAACATTCACAAAGATTGACCATAACTAGGTCATAAAGACATGGCATACAAATGCAGAAAAGCAGAAATGAGAAATGCAACCTTTTCAAATCATAAGGCAATAAAAATAACGATCATTAAGGGTACAAGGAAGGCTAAATGAAAAACAAATTGGAAATTAAATAATATGATTCTCCAAAATCAACTAGTTAGAGAACAAATCATAGAAACAATTAACAATTTCATTGAAGAAAATGGCAATGCTGAGACATCTTTTCAAACCCTATGGAATGCAGCCAAAGCAGTACTCAGCGGAAAATTTATATCCTTGAATTCATATATTAACAATTTAGGGAGGGAAGAGATCAATGAATTGGACATGCAAATCAAAAAACTTGAAAGTGAACAAATTAAAAATCCCCAGAAGAAAACTAAATTAGAGATCCTAAAAATTAAGGGAGAAATTAATTAAATAAAAAGTGATTGAATTATTGAACTAATAAATAAGGCTAGTGTCTGGTATTTTGAGAAAACAAACAAAGTAGACAAAATAATGGTCAATCAAATAAAAAAGAGGAAAGAAGAAAATCAAATTAACAGCATTAGGGATGGAAAGGGAGAATTCACCTCCAATGAAGAGGAAATTAAGGCAATCATTAAAAACTTCTTTGCGCAATTATATGGCAATAAATATGCCAATCTAGGTGATATGGATGAATATTTACAAAAATATAAATTGCCTAGACTAACAGAAGAAGAAATAGAATTCTTAAACAATCCCATATCAGAAAAAGAAATCCAACAGGCTATCAAATAACTCCCAAAGAAAAAATCCTCAGGGCCTGATGGATTCACAAGTGAATTCAAATCAAACATTCAAAGAACAGCTAATCCCAATACGAGACAAACTATTTGACAGAATAAGCAAATAAGGAGTTCTCCCAATTTCATTCTACGACCAAATATGGTACTGATCCCAAAGCCAGGCAGGCCATAAACAGAAAGAAAACTACAGACCAATCTCCTTAATGAACATAGATGCAAAAATCTTAAACAGGATACTAGCAAAAAGACTTCAGCAAATCATCACAAAGGTTATTTACTTTGATCAGGTAGGATTTATACCAGGAATGCAAGGATTATTCAATATCAGGAAAACCATCCACATAATTGACCATATCAACAAGCAAAGCAACAAAAATCACATGATTATCTCAATAGATGCAGAAAAAACCTTTGACAAAATACAGCACCCATTTCTACTGAAAACACTAGAAAGTATAGGAATAGAAGTGCCTTTACTAAAAATAATAAACAGCATATATCTAAAACCATCAGGAAACATCATATGCAATGGGGATAAACTAAAAGCCTTCTCAATAACATCAGGAGTGACACAAGGATGCCCATTATCACCTTTATTATTCAAAATTGTATTAGAAACAGTAGCAGTAGCAATTAGAGAAGAAAAAGAAATTGAGGGTATTATAATTGGCAATGGGGTGACCAAGCTATCACTCTTCGCAGATGACATAATGGTCTACTTAACAAATCCTAGAGAATCAACCAAAAAGCTAGTGGAAATAATCAACAATTTTAGCAAAGTTGAAGAATATAAAATAAATCCACACAAGTCACCAGCATTTCTATATATCTCTAACACATCTCAGCAGCAGGAATTAGAAAGAGAAATTCCATTTAAAGTCACCCGAGACAATATAAAATACTTAGGAATCTATTTGCTGAGAGAAACACAGGACCTATATGAACACAACTACAAAACACTTTCCACACAACTAAAACTAGATTTGAGTAATTGGAAAAACATTAACTGCTCACTGGTAGGATGAGCCAATATAATAAAAATCACCATCCTACCCAAACTCATCTACCTATTTAGTGCCATACCCATTGAAATTCCAAAAGACTTTTTTAATGAACCAGAAAAAAACCATAGCAAAGCTCATTTGGAAGAACAAAGGATCAAGGATATCCAGGGAAATAATGAAAAAAAAATGCAAAGGAAGGTGGCCTTGCAGTCCCAGATCTCAAACTATTCTATAAAGCAGTGGTCATCAAAACAATTTGATACTGGCTAAGAGACAGAAAGGAGGATCAGTGGAATAGACTTGAGGTAAGTGACCTCAGAAAGACAGTCCATGACAAACCCAAAGACCCCAGCTTTTGGGACAAAAATCCAGTATTTGTTAAACCTGATGGTAAAACTGGAAGACAGTGTGGGACAGATTAGGTTTAGATCAATACCTCACACCCTACACCAAGATAAACTCAGAATGGACGAATGACTTGAATATAAAGAAGGAAACTATAAGTAAATTATGTGAACACAGAATAGTATATATGTCAGACCTTTGGGAAGGGAAAGATTTTAAAAACAAGCAAGACTTAGAAAGAGCCACAAAATGTAAAATGAATAATTTTGACTACATCAAATTAAAAAAGTTTTTGCATAAACAAAACCAATGTAACTAAAATCAGAAGGGAAGCAACAAATTGAGAAACAATCTTCATAATAAAAACCTCTGACAAAAGTTTAATTACTCAAATTTACAAAGATCTAAATCAATTGTACAAAAAATCAAGCCATTCTCCAATTGACAAATGGGCAAGGGACATGAATAGGTAGTTTTCAGCTAAAGAAATCAAAACTATTAATAAGCACATTAAAAAGTGTTCTAAATCTCTTATAATCAGAGAAATGCAAATCAAAACAATTCTGAGGTATCACCTCACCCCTAGCAGATTGGCCAACATGACAGCTATGTAAAGTAATGAATGTTGGAGGGGATGAGGCAAAGTAGGGACATTAATGCATTGCTTGTGGAGTTGTGAATTGATCCAACCATTCTGGAGGGCAATTTGGACCTATGCCCAAAGGGCAATAAAGGACTGTCTGCCCTTTGATCCAACCATAGCACTGTTGGGTTTGTACTCCAAAGAGATAATAAGGAAAAACACCTGTCCAAGAATATCCATAGCTGCGCTCTTTGTGGTGGCCAAAAAATTAGAAAATGAGGAGATGCCCTTCAATTGGGGAATGGCTGAAGAAATTGTGGTATCTGTTGGTGATGGAATTCTATTGTGCTCAAAGGAATAATAAAGTGGAGGAATTCCATGGAGACTGAACAACCTCCAGAAGTGATGCAGAGTGAAAGGAGCAGAACCAGGAAAACATTGTACACAGAGTCTGATACACTGTGGTACAATCGAATGTAATGGAATTCTTTATTGGGGTCAATTCAATGCCCCTGAACAATCTGCAGGGATCTAGGAGAAAAACACTACCCACAAGCAGAGGGCAAATGGTGGGAATAAAAACACCGAGGAAAGGCAACTGATTGACTATAGGGGTGGAGGGGATATGATTGAGGAGAGACTCTAAATGAACACCCTAATGCAAACACCAACAACATAGAAATGAGTTCAGATCAAGAACACATGTGATACCGAAAGGAATCACGCATTGCCTATGGGAGGGTTGGTGGGAGGGGTGGAGGAAAAGAAAACGATCTTTGTTTCCAATGAATAATGTTTGAAAATGACCAAATAAGATATTTAAAAGGAAAAAAAATAAATAAAGACACTTTCTTTTGTGTCACTTCCTGTGTCTTCCCCTAATTTTATGTCTACCAATCACAGTTGAAGCTTTGCTTTAGGACTACCCAGGTTTTGTCAGTTTGGTTTTCATTCATCATCCTTTATTGCATACATGGGTCACAGACCTCCCTTCTTAATGATTAAGTGCAATGTTTACACTTTTGGTGATTAGATATAAAAATGGGCAGGGCAACTAATTTAATTTTCACAATCAGGGAGTGAGTTAATTAATTTCATTTTCACAATCAAGGGAGAGTTAAATTTAATTTTCAATATATATATGATCAATTTGTATGGATAATTTGTATGGGGCGTTCAGGGAGGGGTAGTATCTCTGGTATGGAGGGCTTGTCATGCCCTCTTAGGGCAGCTCTCCAGCCTCTGACCCTCACCTGACACCAAGCTCTCACTTGTGGCTCTCAGTAGCTACAACCATGTGGCAGCAGCCACACCCTGGGCAATGGCTTCGACAGGCTGGTTAAACCTTGTGAGGGTAGCCATCAGGTCAGTCGACCCCTGGTGAACCAGGGCTTTGCTCACCCAGTATGTGAAGACTGCTTCGGTGGAACAGATGGAAGAAACCAATAAGAAGGATCAAAGGCTGAGATGGCAACGCAGCAAAGCACTGTGGAGTGCTTAGGGCATGTTGGAACACAAAAGACAACATGGCCATCCAATGCAGCTGAGGAAGTCTCCAGGCACAACGACTTTTCATACCACTGGACCCAGACTTCTAACGCCGAGAGAGTGGGACTGTCTCTGTGCATCGACTTTTCCACTTAAATCTCCTTCACGCACAAGTATCTTTGTGCACACTCATCTATCCTAACCCTGTCCACCCTCTTTAAGACCTGCGGTGATGGGGAAGTGGCGACACAACAGGTGGAGGTAACCACTGGCAGTTGTAGTCACAATCCTGTATGTAGGCAGCCCATGGGCCAGTGGTCGCTTGGCCCTGTAGGGCAGCAGGGACATTCGGCAGCATCCTGGGTGACTGAGCAGGCCTCTCTAGGATAGCACTGGTCACCCTAATCAAGGGAGGTGATTAGAAAAGGTGTGCCAAACATTGCCTGCCCTATAAACACCCGGTCAGCACACCGTGGCTGGCGGGTCATCCCTTTAAGGGGTCGAAATCAAAGAAAACAAAATACAAAGAAACTCCTACTAGGAGCATGGAACATCAGAACATTTCTTGATAGAGAGAATACCCCAAGACCTGAGAGAAGAACAGCTCTAATTGGTAAAGAACTGGTGCGATATAACATCAACATCACAGCCCTAAGTGAACCATGCTTACCAGAAGAGGGATCACTCAGCGAACCCACCACTGGATACACCTTCTTCTGGAAAGGTAGAGCCTCAAATGAAGACAGAATCCACGGTGTTGGCCTGGCTATCAAGACCAGTTTGCTCAAACAGCTGCCAGACTTGCTTGTGGGCATCAGCGAGAGGCTCATGAAGATCCGTTTACCTCTCAGCAAAGACCAGTATGCCACAATCATCAGCGCATATGCCCCAATACTGACCAGAACAGAGGAGACCATCGAGCTGTTCTACTCTGACCTGAGTGCCATCCTGCACAGAGTGTCTACAAATGACAAGCTGATACTACTGGGAGACTTCAACGCCCGCATTGGCCAGGACCATGAAAAATGAAAAGGAGTACTTGGCAAACATGGCTTGGGCAAAATGAACAACAACGACCTACTGCTACTCAGCAAATGTTCAGAGTTTGAACTCACCATCACGAACACTGTGTTCAAAATGGCGAACAAATATAAAACAACATGGATGCACCCATGATAAAAACAGTGGCATCTCATTGACTACATCATTGTATGCCAACGAGACATCCAGGATGTACAGATCACCAGAGCCACGAGAGGAGCTGAATGCTGGACAGACCACCGATTGGTTAGAGCGACTCTTCAAATGTGCATTGCACCTCGCCATCCAAAACGCGCCCAGAAAGTTTGCGCATTTTACAATGTGAGTCATATTAGAGATCCATCTTATTTGCAAACATTCCAGTCCTACCTGGACGACAAGCTGTCTGCCAAGGGACCACTCACTGGAAGCTCAACCGAGAAATGGAACCAGTTCAGAGAAGCAGTGAAGGAAACATCAAAGGCAGTCCTAGGCCCCAAACAATGCAACCACCAGGACTGGTTCAACAAGAACAACACTGCTTGAGGACCTATTGAGCAAAAAGAACAAAGCCTTTATGGAGGGGCAAAATAATCCAAACTCTGCTCCTAAAAAGGACAGATTCAAGTCTCTCCAAGCCACGGTGCAGTGTGAGATCAGGAAGATGCAAGACCAATGGTGTGAAAAAAAGGCATAAGAAATCCAGTGCTTTGCTGATACAAAAAACTACAAACAATTTTTCAGTGCCCTCAAGACTGTCTATGGGCCATTAAAACTCACCCCCACTCCCTTGCTATCCTCTGATGGTGACACTCTCATAAAAGATAAAAAAGGCATCAGCAACAGGTGGGAAGAACACTTCAGTCAGCTTCTCAACCGACCCTCTTCAGTCGACCAAAGCGCCCTTTACCAGATCCCCCAAAACCGCACCATTGAACAACTTGACGTCCCTCCTTCAATAGAGGAAGTCCAAAATGCCATTAAACAAATGAGTGCAGGCATGGCACCCAGTAAAGACAGGATCCCAACTGAGGTGTACAAGCCCTTAAATGGAAAGGTGCTCCAGGCATTCCACACAGTGCTGACCAGCATATGGGAAGAGGAAGACATGCCCCCAGAATTCAGAGATGCCTCCATTGTAGCCCTATACAAGAACAAAGGTGCACGATCAGCCTGTGACAACTACAGAGTCATCTCACTACTCTCCACTGCTGGAAAGATCCTCACCCGTGTTATACTCAACAGACTCTTGTCATCTGTTTCAGAGCAGAACCTGCCTGAATCACAATGTGGCTTCCAACCAGATTGCAGCACAATCGACATGGTCTTCACGGTGAGGCAAATGCAGGAAAAATGCCTTGAGCAGAACCTGAGTCTCTACATTGTCTTCATAGACCTGACAAAGGCGTTTGACACAGTGAACAGGGACACATTGTGGGTGATCCTTAGCAAGGTCTGTTACCCAGCAAATTTCGTCAAACTGATCCAGCTCTTTCATGTCGACATGACAGGGTAAGTCCTATCTGGTGGAGAGACTTCCAATCACTTCAACATCTCCAGTGGCGTGAAACAAGGTTGTGTCCTTGCTCTGGTGCTATTCAACCTATACTTCACCCAAGTATTACGACATGCTGTGATGGATCTAGACCTGGGTGTCTACATCAAATACCGACTTGATGGCTCACTATTTGACCTTCGCCGCCTGACTACAAAAACAAAGACAACAGAGAGACTCATCCTGGAACTCACTTTGCAGATGACTGTGCTCTCATGGCCCACCAAGACAATCATCTTCAAACCATTGTGGACAGGTTCTCTACCGCAACAAAACTGTTTGGCCTGACTATCAGCCTCAGCAAAACAGAGGTGCTGTTCCAACCTGCACCAGGGAGGCCAACTAACCAGCCATGCATTACAATCGATGGCACGCAGCTTTCTAACGTCAACACTTTCAAGTACCTGGGCAGCACCATCGCCAACGACGGGTTCCTAGACCATGAGATTAATGCCAGGATCCAAAAGGCCAGCCAGGCACTCAGGCGGCTGCGCTCCAAAGTCCTCCAACACAGAGGTGTAAGCACTGAGACGAAGCTCAAAGTGTATAATGCAGTGGTCCTCAGCTCGCTCCTGTATGGTTGTGAGACATGGACACTGTACTGGAAGCACATGAAACAGCTGGAGCAATTCCACCAACGCTCCCTTCGGTCAATCATGAGGATCCGATGGCAGGACCGAATCACCAACCAGAAAGTCCTCGACAGAGCCAACTCCACCATCATCGAAGTCAGCTCAGCTACGATGTGGATGGACCCGTCATCCACATGGATCTACAGTGAATACCAAGACAGGTATTCTGTGGTGAACTGTCAGCTGGACTCAGGAAACAAGGCTGACCAAAGAAAAGATTCAAGGATCAGCTAAAGTCCAACTTGAAGTGGGCTGGCATTACACCAAAGCAACTAGAACTTGCTGCCTCTGTCAGAAGCAGCTGGTAAACCCACATTAACCATGCCGCCACCACCTTTGAAGCTGAGCAACGTCCACATCTTGCCGCTGTGCGTGAACGCCGACACCAGGCCACAACAGGACCTCCCATAACAACTGGAGTCCCATGCCCCATGTGCCACAAACCTTGCGCCTCAGCCTTTGGACTCCAAAGCCACATGAGGGTACATCAATAGATGATAATGCACAAAGACAATTGTCATTCTCGGTCACCAAGAGACTACCACTATGGATAATTTGATCATAAATATAATTTGATGAAATTCTGCATGTCATCAGTAGTCCATGAGTCACTGAAAATTCGATATATATGGTAATAAAATGATCAGGAAAAGGTCAACTTCTTCATTTAATCAACTGATATAGTCTGATCAAAGTAGGGTCTTTGCCACAAAGGGAAAGGGGTAATGAGAAGAAAGGGACAGAAAAAACTAAAGGAACTAATGAAAACTAATCACAACACCAAGGGAATTTTATTAGCCCTTCCTTCATCTACTGTATTTGAAGTTAATATATTATAGTGTCATTGACATATATGGTAATTAGGCAAAATAGCTCATAGTGATTGATTTAATTTCATTTTTTATTTGGGGGCACATTCCCCCTTTTAATTTGCAATACTGTTAATTTGGTTTTCTTTCTTTTTTAAATCAAATTAACCAATGATTTACCAATTTATTAGTTTTTCTTCATAAAATTAGCACAGTTTTATCAATTAGTTCAATAGCTTATTTTTTTTATTATTTTCTCCTTCAATTTTTAGGATTTCTGATTTGGCATTTAATGGGGGGAAGGGGCTGATTTGTTTGTTTTCTAGTTTGTTTCATTTTATGTCTGTCCTATTCATTGATTTACTCTTTCTCTTTTTTATTGATGTAAGCATTTAGAAAGGTAAAGTTCCCCATAGGTATTGCTTTATCTACATCTCCAAAATTTTGGTATGTTATCTCATTATCAGTTTCTTTAATTAAATTATTTATTGTTTCTATTATTTGTTCTTTTATCTACTTATTCTTTGGGATTAGATTATTGAGTTTTCAGGTAATTTTAAAATCTGTTTCTATGATACTTTATTGAATATAATTTTTATTTCATTATTATCTGAGAAGGATATATTTAATATTTCTGCTTTTCTGCATTTGTTTGTGAAATTTTTAATGCCCTCATACAGTCAGTTTTTTGAAGATGCTATGCATCCTAAAAAAAATCAATTCCTTTTTATTCCTATTCACTTTTCTCTATTAAATAATAATAAGAAGAACATTTCCAAAGAACTTTATTTACATATGATATATCTGTTGATATTTACCCTAATGGAAATTAAAACTGTTAAAATTTGAAAATGTTCCTTCATTAATTCATATTTTAAAATAATAAATTAAATATTAGCATAAGTAGCATTTTATTAAAATAATGATAGTAAAAAACATATATATTTTTAAAAATCTTTTCAATACTAGTCAATAAACATTTATTTTGTCTTCTATATGCCAGGCACTGTGATAAGTGCTAGGGATCAAAAAAAAAAAAGCAAAAGACAATCCCTGCCCTTTGCAAACTCACAATTTAATTGGAAAGACAACAAGCAAATAAATGTGTAACAAAAAAAAAAGCTATGTTCAGGATAAATAGGAAATAATTAAGAAAGGAAAGAAATTAGAGTTAAGAGAGGTTGGGAAAAGACTTTCAGTAGAAGATGGGACTTCAGTTGGGGCTTTTCTGGCAAGAAAGCCAGAAAAGTCAACAGAGTTAATGAAGGAGGACAGCAAGTGAAAATAAGAAGAGCCAAGATGTAAAGTGTTTTGCTTGTGGATCAGCAAGAAGGCCAGTGTCAATAGATAGAATAGTACATGGTAAAGAGTAAGTTATAAAAATACTGGGAAAGGCAGGAGAGGATTAGGTGATAAATGGATTTGAATGCCAAACAGATGATGTCTGTGTGATATTTGGCTTAAAAGAGGATCATTGGGACTATCTGCTTCCACTTTTTAATAAATAAATTGAAATATCTTGTTGTGGTTGAAGTGTGTGAAGAAAATCCAGCCTCACATAGATGTGAAGTTATAAAAATTGGGGAGTTGAAATAAGCGAACCAGGAGAACATTATACACAGTAATTGTAATATTGTGGAATGAGCAAATGTGATAGATTTTGCTACTAACAGCAATACAATGATCCAGGACAGTTCTGAAGGACTTACAAAAAAGAATGTTTATCCACCTTCTGAGAAAGAACTGTTGGAGTAGAAATGCAGAAGAAAACCTGTTTATTTGGGCATATGTTTTGGGGTTGGGGCTTTATAAGATTATTCACTTAAAAATGAATAATATAGAAATATGTTTTGCTTGATAATACATGTATAACACAGATTAAATTTCTTGTCCACTCCAGGAGGGGGAAGAGAAGAAACAAGGGAAATAATATAGATCATATAACTTCAGAAAACTTATGTATAAATTTTTATTAAAATAAAAAATTTAAATAAATTTATATAAGAAGAAAAGGAGGTGGATTTTAATGGGTAAATAAAATCTTGTCATTATTATGAAGATAGTTTTAACTTCAGGGACCCCTGTAGATCAATGGATCTCACTGTGAGGACCCCTGATTTGTCAATAGAAAAGTGGAGAGTCAGGAATACCCAGGTCTGAATCCTACTTTAGACACTTATTAGCTTTATGATCTTGAGAAAATCACTTAACCTCTCTGGACCTCAGTTTCCTTATCTACAAAATGAGAAGATTGGACAAGTTAATAAGCTTAAAATCTTTTTTTGGTGTAATGAATAAATTCAAATTGCTTTGAGTATTCTTATCCTCTATTTTTACATTTGGAAGGACTATACCTCTCCTTTACATGAATATGATGCAAAATAAAGTAATGGATAAAAAGAGTTGGATTTTAGGAAGAGGAGGAAAAGAAGAAGAAGAAGAAGAAGAAGAAGAAGAAGAAGAAGAAGAAGAAGAAGAAGAAGAAGAAGAAGAAGAAGAAGAAGAAGAAGAAGAAGAAGAAGAAGAAGAAGAATTAATAGCAATATCTCACATCTATATATCATAGTGTTTTTATTCCACTTTCACCACAAAACTGTAAAAGTAGCTAATCCAACTGCTATTTCACCCCTTTTACAGATTAGAAAATTGACCTTGGAGAGAAGTAGCTTTCCCAGAGTTATACAAATAGTGAAATCAAAGCTGGGAGTATCAAGTCTTTCTGCTTCTAAGATCAGTGGTCTTTTCATGACACAAATGCCTAAAATGAATTATTATGGGAAATTGATGAGAAGAGGTATCATGGTATAATAAGTAGAAAGATGAGCTCAGAGCCATCAAGATCTGAATTCAAGTCCTAATCTAAACTGAACCTGAAAGAAACACAACTATGAAGAATCTAAGACTCAATGACATTGAGGCTAATAATTCAACTGTTGGTCCCTTGGTATTCCTAGCATCACCATCCCTCAAGGATATAGGCAGTCTATTCAAAGCTGGGACTTGGTGTTCACAAAGCCATTCACCTCAATTCAGTCTTTCAAGAGAGGACATTAGAAATGAAAGACTCATGGCTGTGCACAAGTTGAACTTTCTCATATGAGAAGACAAAACATGGACAAATCCTCAGTTCTTCCCACAAGGTTGCTTTGCACTAACATACCTCCTTCCAAAAATTTTTACTCTTTTCCCAGGACAATCATTGCCTTTGCTCCTAGATGAGCCCATGCATATATTCTCTTTCCCAACTAAAAAGCAAAGTTATCAAAAACAGTCAGTTTCATTCTTGTCTTTGTATTTCTAGCACCTCATCTGTCAGTCAGTCAATAATCACTTATTAGTTGCTTACTACCTATGCTAAGAGATGAGAATACAACTTCAAGCAAGAAAACAGTCCTTGCCTTCAATGAACTTAAATTCGAAAGAGGTAAGACCACATATCGCTATCTAGGGAGTCAGAAGAAGAGTCAGGTTATCAAATGAAGATTGTGGAGCTTAATCCATCCACAAACAGAAGGTATATGGAAGAACTCACCAATAGAAGAAGGGAGTCACAGTATGTGAAGGCAACTGAAGCATGATAGTGAAGTCCAAAGAATAGGAGACAGCGAAAAAAAAATAACCTATAAAAGCTCCTACTTGGATGTAATAGTTATATGTCCTGCATATTTTAAGTACTTAATAAATGTTTGACTGCTTGATTGAGTTACTTTATGAAAAATAGCATTTTTCTATATCTGAACCTGGAATGGCCTGTAAGGGTAGGGGATATTTTAATAACAAAATTGACACATTGGAAGACAATAGGATATCTAAATGGTACCCCAGATTTATTATGAGATGAGAATAAGTGACAAATTACATTAATTCTTTACCTGCAGAGTTGACCATCATCGTTCCTGGGGTTGAGCCAAAATGGAGAAGTAACTAGAGCAGAAGCTATATGTCACCATGAGAATCCTCTCCAACCAAAATTAAAATACTGCCATAAAACAAATACAGGAGTGAAAGAACCAATAATAAGACAAAGTAAAACAACTTTCAAGAAAAGAAAAACCCAAAAGAAAGGCAGACAACATCTGGGGCACTGGGATGAGAGGGGAGCAGAGTCAGCAAGAGGCTATAACAAGGAGGGAAAAGCAAGCCTAGAGCAAACCACCCCTTACCCCACATCTGCTGTCACAAGTTCCAAACTTAAACTCAAGATAACATTAAGATCCTAAGATCCTACCTAGGCAAATGGTGGTCCAAGTCAATCTATACCCCTTGAGATTTTAAACCTATGGAGAAGTCCAGAATCCTAGCCCAGGACAAGCTGGGCCGAAGGGTCTGATCCATGTGGGCCCAGAGCAAAGCCAGGAATCCCAGTCTGGGCTTGAGATGAAGATATAATCCACAATTTGGGGTAAGGACACAGTTCATAGGGGGAATCCTCCTACCCCCTGGATCTCATTGCCCCAAACTAAGGGTGGAGCTCCAGGTCAGGGCAATCATGGGTGTGCCTGATTGGATCAAGTATACAGTGAGAACAAAAAAATTGAGCCTAAGTGGCGGCTGGAATTTGATCAGCCCCTGACCTGCTCAAGTTCAGAGTGAGATCAAAAGCTTACATCCAAGCCTGAGGAAAGTCTTTAAGCTATTAGCATATCAAGGATCAATTGCATCAACAGGAGGAGGGGGATCTCAGAGCTCATAGCCCTCAGACCATTTGGTAAACTAATAACAACCCAGAAAATAAGCTGAGAATAACATCAAGGAAGGAGTAAAGTTTAAAAGGGTACCCCAATTTCCCAGAAAACAGAGCCTACCTATAATTAGATAAGAAAAATAAGCAAACAACCACAAAATCACCTGTCTCTAAAGAATTGTTATGGAGATAAAGAGCAAGGTAAAGACAGAAGAGGACAGTGAAAGCAAAGGAAACACACGCAAAATCCAAAAGAAAAATATGGATCAGACACAGATTCTGGAAGAGTTCAAAAAAGACTCCAAAAACCAACTAATAGAAGCAGAGAAAAAGTAGGGAAGAGAAATGAAAATTATGTAAGGAGAAATGAAAGTGATACAAGAAGAAATGGGTCAAATTAAAAAGGAAAACCAAAAACTGACAGAGTAAAATCAGGTCTTAAAAATCAGAATTGACCATCTAGAAACTAATGATTTCATGAGAAATCAAGAAACAATAAAGCAGAATTGAAGGGGGAGAAAAACAGAGGAAAACATTTCATATTGAAAAAAACAACTGACCTAGAAAATAGATATAGGAGAGACAATTTGAGAATTATTGGACTACCTGAGAACTTTGATCAAGAAAAAACCTTGGACACCATATTATAAGAAATTATCATAGGTAACTTCCCAAAGATTCTGCAACAAGAAAATAAAATTGAAATTGAAAAAATTCACAGATCACCTCCAGAAAGAAATCCTCAAATGACAGGAATCCAATAGTGAAATTCAAGAGCCACCAAGCCAAGGAGAAAATACTTTAAGCAGCCAGAAAGAAACTATTCAAATATCATGGTGCTACAGTCAGGATCACTCAACTAGCGGCCTCTATATTAAAGGATCAAAAGGAATGGAATATGATATTCAGGAAGGCAAAAGATTTGACTTTACAACCCAGAGTCACCTATTCAGCAAAACCGAGTATATTCTTTTGGGGGGAGGGGGGGCGGGAGAGAGAATGGTCATTCAATAAGATAGAAGATTTCTAAGTATTCTTGAGGAATAAGGCAGACCTAAAAAAAATTTTGAAGTATAAATATGAGATACAACAGAAGCCCAAAAAGGTAAAAATGTAAGGGACTCATTAAGGTCAAAATATTTATATGTCTATAGGAAAAGAGAATTTCTTTAATTCTCAAAAATTACTCTTAGTAATAGAGAAGATAGAAGAAATTTACTCAGAAAAACAATAAAGAAGTAAGCTGATTATGATGATATGTTGTATAAGATGATATTATATATATGTAAATGTGATGATATAGAATGATATATATGTATGATATGATATGTATGCATATGAATGATATATTTAAAAAATCAATCAAGGACCAAAAGAGAGGGTTTCATTGAGAGAAAAGGGAAGGGAGAGATAAAATGGGGTAAATTATGTAACATAAAAAGGCATGAAACATCATTATAGCGAGGGGAGGATAAGAGTGGTAGTGGGCAATGCTGAAATTTTATTTTCATAGTAACTGGCTCAGAGAGGGAAAAACAAGTATACTCAGTGGGGTAAAGAATTCGATCACTACAAAGAAGTAGAAGGGGAATAAGACAAGAGAAGTGGGAAATAATTGAAGGGATGAAGAAGTGGGAGGGGGTGATAAAAAGCAAAATACTAGTGAGGAAGAACAGAGTAAAAGGGAATAGAGCAGGATCTAAAGGGACTAATATGATGGAGGGTAATATATAGTTAGTAATCATAACACTGAATGTGAATGGGATGAACTCACCCATAAAACAGAAGCTGATAGAAGAGTGGATTAAAAAACAGAATCCTATTACATGTTGTCTACAAGAAACACATTCATTTGAGGCAGGATGACACACATAGATTCAAGGTAAAAGGCTGGAACAGAATTTATTATGCATCATCTAAAGTAAAAAAAAAAACAGGATTAGGAATTACAATAGTAGACAAAGCCAAAGTAGAAATTAATTTGATTAAAAGTGAAAAGGAAGGGAATTATAATTTGCTAAAGGATACTAGAAACAATGAAGTAATATCATTACTAAACATTTATGCACTAAATGGTATAGCATCTAGATTTGTAAAGGAAAACATAAAGAAGCTTAAGGAGAAAATAGATAGGACTAGTAGGGGAATCTCAACCTTTCCCTTTCAGAACTAGATAAATCAAATGAAAAAATAAATAAGACATAAGTAAGGGAAGTGAATGAAATGCTAGAAAAATTAGAGTTAATAGATATCTGGAGAAAACTGAACAGGAATAAACAGGAATATCTCTTTTTCTAGCAGTACATGGTACATTATACAAAGACTGACCATGTACTTGCAATAGAAATATTGCAAACAAATGCAGAAAAGAAGAAATAATAAATGCCACTTTTTCAGATAATAATGCAGTAAAAATTATAATTAACAAGGATCCATACTTAGAGAATCCTAGAAACTCAACTAAAAGGCTAGTGGAAATAATTAACAAGTTTAGCAAAATCATATGGTATAAAATAAACCCACATAAATCATCAATACTTCTGTATATTTCCAACAAAATTCAGCAGCAGGGTTAGAAAGCTAGTGTTCAATAAATCCAAAGAACACAGCTTTGGGGACAAAAACTCACTGCTGGGAAAATTGGAAAACAGTATGGGAAAAATTAGGTTTAGATCAACATTTTACACCCTGTACCAAGATAAATTCAAAATGGGTAAATGACTTAAATATAAAGAATGAAATCATAAATAAATTAGTTGAACATAGAAAAGTATAACTGTCACATCTGTGGGAAAAGAAGGAATTTAAGACCAAGCAAGAGATAGAGAACACTACAAAATGTAAAATGAATGACTTTAATTATATCAAATTAAAGAGGTTTTGATTAAGCAAAATCAATACAACTAAAATTAGAAGGAAAGCAACAAAGTGGGAACAAAACTCTCTGAAAAATGTTCAATTTCCCAAATATATAAGGAACTAAGTTGAATTTATAAAAAATCAAACAATTCCCAAATCGAAAAATGGCCAAGGGACATGAATAGGCACTTTTCACATGAAGAAATCAAAGCTATCAATAAGCACACAAAAAAGTATTCTAAATCCCTCCTTCATTGAGGTAGCATCTCACACCTAATAGATTGGCCAATATGGCAGCAAAGGAAAATGGTAAATGTTGGAGGGGATGAGATAATAGGGGGAAATACTTGTACCAAAATATTTATAGCCACACTGTGGTGGAAAAGGTTAGAAAATGAGGGGGTGTCCATTGATTGGGGAATAGCTCATCAAATTGTGGTATCTGATGGGGATGGAATACTATTGTGCTGAAAGGAATAATGAACTGAAGGATTTCTGTATGAACCAGAAAGACCTCCAGGAATTTGATGCAGAGAGAAGGGAGCAGAACCAGGAGAACATTGTACAGAGATGGATACATTGTGGCATAATCATATGTAACAGACTTTTCTACTAGCAGCAATGCAATAATCCAGGACAATTTAGAAGGATTTATGAGAAAGAACGCTGTCCACATCCAGAGAAAGAACTGTGGGAACAGAAATGCAGAGAAAAAACATATGATTGATCACATGGTTCAAGAGGGATATGATTGGAGTTTTGATGTTAAAAGATCACTCTATTGTAAATGTGTTTAACATGGAAATAGGTTTTGAACAATTATACATGTAAAAGTAGTAGAACTACTTGTCAGCTCTGGGAGTGGGGAGAGAAGAGGGATGAGAAAAATCACAAATTATGAAGCAATGGAAAACATTCTAAATAATTTTTAAAAAGGAAAACATTTCTTTACCTGAATTTTAATATTTAATTTCACATTTTCAAGATTGTAAGACCTGAAGAACAGATTCAGTAAGATACCTATGAGCAGAAATGCAGGTGTATTTAGCTGTCTCTTTGATTGGAAAGTAAACCCAGCTTCTCACCAGAGTTCTAATCAGAAAATTAAAGTTGCCTGGAGGCTCCCTCAGGATTGAATCCCTTCTGTATTTTAGTCCCCAGGAATCTGCCTATTTGGATTATGACTCCTCTGGGCCCCCCGCAAGTTTCAAAAGGACCTAGGAGAGAAGGATTAGACAAGATGACTTCATCTCTCAGAACCCTGGCCAAACTTCCTGCTCTCAGAGTCTAAAAGGTACATCTCTTTTTAATAGGCTGCCTTCTGCAGGAGGGCTTCTGCTCAGAAGCCTAATGTAAATCTAACATCATATTTGAGACAGGGCTGCCTGGTAATATGTAAGTGAATCTCAAAAATAGTAATATTAATAATTAATACCAACATGTGAAAGGCATAAGACTTGTTACTTATAGCTATAGGTCTCATAGCTATATAGTTCCCTCAATTGCCAGGATTCCTTAGAAAAGCCATAAGCACCTTTGTATATATGTCACATTAGGGGTGAAGGGAGGATGGGTTGGAATCACTGAAAACTTCCATCCCTACTGGCAGCTGGTTCAGCCTTTGCTAGAAGATGGATGAAGACCTAGGGCATAAAAGCAACACAAATAGCTTTGATACTTTGAAAACTTTCAGAATTCAATGTTTTTATAGATTTTTTTTCTAGCCAGGGTTACAACTTTCCTCTAACCAACCTTTTTTTTTCTTCTTCCTTGCTCTCACAAATATTTCAGTAAATCATATAGTCCTCATGAGGTCAACCTATCCATCCAGTTCATAAAAAATGGTTTTGTGTTTAAAAACAACCCAAGAAATGTGCCTCAGGTTAAGTAATTTATATGTGCATATAACTGAAGCATCTGTTATTTATCAATGTGGGGAATGAACAATAGATTGAAACCCCTCAGTTACTGAGTAGATAAATCTTTAGGAGTTTTCTGAGACAGGTAAAAGTTAAATGACTTGCCCAAAGTCACACAATGAGGACACATCACAGGCAAGATTTTAGCCAAGTTCTTGAATAATCAACAAAACAATTGAATAATTAGATTGAATGGCTGACTTGAATAATCAAAGCCTTTATTTATATATAAGCCATTTACTGAAGAATGACTCTAGTATTGTATATTCCACCCCACCCCAAAATGGGGGGTCATTTTCTGGTTTGGAAAACTAGGTGGCACTGCAGTAAACAGAGCACTGGCCAGAAGTCCAGTTGACTGAGTTGAAATTTATTTACTCAGACTGTGAAAATGTACTCAGAAATTTACTAGCTATGTTTGACCCTGGGTAAATATATAATTTAACCTCTCTCTAATTCAGTTTCCTAGACTGTGTTGGGGATAATAACAGTACCTCCCCTCCCTCCTTAGGGTTGTTTTGAGGATCAAATGAGATAATATTTGTAAGTGCTTAGTACACTGCTAGGCACATGGTACGTGCTATGTTTATTTCCCTTTCCTTTCCCCCAGTTAAGATATCTTGCCTATATAGATATTAGGCAAATATTCAAACCTTACAAGGTGCTCAGCACTGTGAAATTTTCATCTTCTTTGCCAGCATTTCTTACCTAGTGATATTTATATATGTTCACTCTTCCTCTTCCCTCTTAGCCTATCCATTGATCTCATAATTAAGTTATTCCTTGAGTAGATTCTTTCATGCTCTAATACATATTTTCCTATCCTACTCCATAAGACATTTATGGCATATCACCTCTCTCTTCTATGAACATTTTAGAGACTTTGTAAAAAAATTTCTTTAATTAATATCTAGCATAGCACAAAGGATATAAAATGAATATTTGGTTATATATAGTCATTTTTCAGTCATGTCTTACTCTTCATGATCTCATTTGGGGTTATCTTGGCAAAGCTCTTGGAGTGGTTTGCTTTGCCATTTCCTTCTCCAGCTCATTTTACAGATAAGGAAACTGAGGCAAACTAGGTTAAGTGATTTGTCCAGAGTCACACAGCTAATAAGTGTCTAAGGCCAGATTTGAACTCAGGAAGATGAGTCTTTCTGACTCTAAGCCTTGCAGTTTGTCCAGTGTGCCACCTAGCTACTCTAACATGTGTATACCTATAAGTATATAATAACAGTAAAAAGTAGGAAGCACTAATATAACTCTTTGAAGTTTGTAAAGCATTTCTACTACAATCATTAGCATTTAAACAAGTTATGTATATTTAAAATCTGTATACCTATATATGTATAATAGCAATAAAAAAGAAAGCACTCATATAACTCTGAGGTTTGCAGAAACATTTTCATTACAATAGCAAGCATTTATACAATACTTAAAAGTTTACAAAGCCTTTGTTTATAAATTAGCTCTTTTGATCTTCACCACAACACTGAGGGGCATTACTCCAGCCATTTTACAGATGAGAAAACTGAAGCTATAAAAGAGTGAATGAGTTTCCTGGGATCATTCAAACCCAGCTCTTTCTGACTCCATGTCCAACATTCTATCTACCATCTACCTGAAGTAAAGGAAAAAGAGCACAGGACCTCCAACCCATCTGATAAACATATCCTCCAGCTATGCTGCCCAGTTGCAAACATTTCAGCAAATAGCTGACCACAGGGTGTTTCAGGACTTTGCAACACCAGTTATGATAAATTCCTGCAAAACAATAAGCAAATTTTTAGGGGAAGTTGAGGGAGAGAAAATTCTCTGCCAACTTCCCAATCCATTATTCTCAACTCCCATGACTAACTCTGATACTCCACCTCAGTCATAGGTCCTGGGTTCATATCTGTCCTCAGACATTTCCTAAGTATATTATCCTGGGCAAGTTACTTAACCCCCATTGCCTAGCTCTTACCACTTTTATGCCTTGGAACTGATACTTGGTATCAATTTTAAAACAAAAGGTAAGGGATTTTTTTTAAAAGGAAAGAAAAATACTTTGACAGCTGAATAGGAAACAGAATAGACTGGCAAAAGACTTGAGGCTGGAAGCAAATTATAGAAAGCTTCTTCAATAATCCTGTCCTTACACTGGAGTGGAGAGGTGATATATACTAGAGATGTTTTGAAGGTACAAATCACAAGATTTAATAACAGATTAGATATGTGGGGTGAATACTAGTGAGGAATGAAGAATGATGTTGAGGTTAACTTGGGAAATTGGGGGGGATAGTGGTACCTCCATAGTAAGAGGAAAGTTTGGAAAATGGAAAGATTTGTGCATAGCATTTTAAGATTTGCATTTCTTGGTGAATTGCTCCTTATGCATCCACATCAGTTATTTCAGAGAAATCCTGTCTTTCCTCTCAATGGGAATTTTTTCCCTTTTATCTTTAGATTTCATTTTCTAAGTTTTCTTTCCCTTTTCAGATGACTTCCCCAATATTCCCCAATAAACAATTAAGCAGTTACTTATGTGTCAGCCTACTACGTGTCAGTTGCTTTACCCACCAATTTAAGATTATAGAATCCAAGATCTAGAGAAGGAAGAAACCTCAGAGGCCATGTAGTCCAACTCTTATAGATGAGGAAATGAAGGCCCAGAGGGATTGAGTAATTTACCCAACATCACCCAGATAGTAAGCAACAGAGCTGGATTTGGAACTTAACTCCTTTGACCCTAGAGCCTTTATTCTTTCCCACTATGCCATGTGGCTTCTTAGATCCACTTACATTTTCTTATTTTGTCATCTACCTTCTCCTTTAATTTCTCCTTTACATATCTTCAGTCTTGTTTCCTAAAGTTCTTTCATCTTGCTCCTCATACAACTTTCTCTTCACAGAAGCCATAAATATAATATGGATCTAGAGATTGTTTTCCATCAGATTTTATTCAATTTATCCTAAATTTCTCCTCTCTAAATTCAATCTCTGAACCTCTTAATTTTAAATTCCTCCAAATTGCCTACATTTTTATTCATATGAGGGTTTTCTTTCTTCTGCTCTTATAATCTTCCAAAGAGGTGAGAAACAAAATTTTAGAACGAAAAATAACTATTTCCCTTAAAGCATCTTGCTTTAACTCTTGCAGAGTTCAGTGCTTCAGTAGATCTTTGATTGCGTCAATCTAATTACTCTTTCCCAGAGAATGAAACACCTTCTTATCAACTATCCAGTGTTCTAGAGAATTTATTATAGACTTTTAAAAATATATTGTCAGCTTATATTCCATATATATTAAACTTTTAAAGTATATTTCTCATTTTCCTGGGATTCTCAAAAATAAGATACTTCTGAATTTTAACCATCCTCATTAAATCTCATGGTCCTGATTGGAACAGAATTTACTTGCCTAATGCATGGCTCTCACTCTGGAAAGGACAATTTTCAGTTAGGGACTCCTTTAAAGAACATTATCAGTTTTCTTCCTCTCCCCTCCTCCCAACTTTCTTTGTGTGCGTGTATTACATATTTGAAATAAAAATGAGGCCCCAATAAATGTAGAGCTCCCCAAAGGGGATTAGACATTTTGTATTGATTAGACATCAACCTTTCACCTTCCCATAAAAATTAAGGCATCATTGTTAAGTCCTAAGGAATGAACATATAGCCCATAGGTCCCCCAAGTTCTAAGTTCACATGGATTGTGTCTAGCCTCAGGGATGAAACAAAAGTATTCTTTATAGCTCATACTGTTCTTATCCAGAGCTCACTCTGCTAAATTTCCAATTCTATTTGTCTGTAGATTTTCATGAATATTAACATCAGGGTCCCATTCTCCTGTATAAAAACATAAGGTAACAAATACATATTGGTTAGTGGACAGTCTTTATTTCATTCCACAGAAAATGCATAAAGAAGAAAAGACTCACAGGAACATAAAAACTGATATAAAAATACATAAAGAATTTACAATAATGTGTAAGTTTCCCTCAGAAAGAAAAAGAATAACATAAACCATGGAACCATGGATTCTAAATTGGAAATGGAAAATGGAAATGGAAAATATTCTAAATTAATCAATTAAATATTTTTTAAAAAATAAAGAAAAAGAAATTAGAGTTGTGAATGAATTGTTTTTGTAAAAATGAAGTTCTGAAAATAAATTGTCATTGTTGAATATTAAAAAAAAAATTCAGGTGAGAGCCTTCCCAGAGAATTCTATACAGTTCTTTTAGAATGTCTACCTTGTTTAAACCCTTCCCCCTCAAGAAGGTAAACACATTTTAGAGTTTCTAGACAGGCAACTATATTTTCCTTAGGACTACAATGTCCAGTTCAATCACAGAAATAGAAAAGGTGCAAGGTGCCGATCTCTCAGCACCCAATATCCTGATTTTGTCTTTTACCTGCAGGAGTCATATAGGTGATACTCTTCTTTCTCTAAGAGTCACACTGCTCAGGAAAAAGATAAAAATTTTAATGAATATATAATTCCTTTGTAAACCAAATGTACTCTTTCAATATTAACTATTATAATGATAATACATTGTTAGAAATTCTCACTCAGGATTACTTGTGAAGTAACCTCTAGGCTGATGATGCTGAAGAAATTTCCCTCCTTTGACTAAGGTAGTTACAGGGATCTAGGAATCTGTAATTCTAGTATTACATTTCCTCAGAAATACACAAGAGGCTGTGAATTAGGTCTGTTGCCCATGAACTTCCTTCTCAGGTAACATGGGAAAGCTTATGTTGGCTTCTACTAGTTGCTTCACAGGAAATTTGTCTAGTCTATCACCATATTTTATTCTTTTATATCTTGGTCTTAGAAAGTTCACTATCAAGAACTTTCTTCTTAGCTGAGTGGGTGAGAAAGCTATAAGAAAGCACTTTTCTAAATCTTGATATTCATTTAAAAATAACTAATTGTTCTTTAACATTTAGGAGAGCATTGCACATATTTTTAATAACTTAAGATAATGCATGCCATCACCACCACCACCACCCTCAACAAATGAATTTAATTATTTTCTCTAAATGAGATGAGAATTTTAAATTGAATGTGTAAAGCAAAAGAATATTAAGGTTGAAGATTTTCAGGCTCTGACTTTATTTTTTAATTAATTTATTTAGTTAATTTAGAACATTATTCCTTGGTTACAAGAATCACATTATTTCCCTTCCTCCCCTACCCCCACCCTTCTGGCAGCCGATGCGCAATTTCACTGGGTATTACATGTGTCCTTAATCAGAACCTATTTCCATGTTGTTGGTGTTTGCATTAGGATGTTCATTTAGAGTCTACATCCCCAGTCATATCTTCTCGACCCATGTATTCAAGCAGTTGTTTTTCTTCTGTGTTTCTACTCCCACAGTTTTGCCTCTGCTTGTGGATAGTGTTTTTTAGATCCCTGCAGATTGTTCAGAGACATTGCATTGACACTAATGGAGAAGTCCATTACGTTCGATTGTACCACAGTGTATCAGTCTCTGTGTACAATGTTTCTCCTGGTTCTGCTCCTCTCACTCTGCATCAATTCCTGGAGGTTGTTCCAGGTCCCATGGAATTCCTCCACTTTATTATTCCTTTGAGCACAATAGTATCCCATCACCAACAGATACCACAATTTCTTTAGCTATTCCCCAATTGAAGGGCATCCCCTCATTTTCCAATTTTTTGCCAGGACAAAGAACACAGGTATGAATATTTTTGTACACGTCTTTTTCCTTATTATCTCTTTGGAGTACAAACCCAGCAGTGCTATGGCTGGGTCAAAGGGCAGACAGTCTTTTAGTGCCCTTTTGGCATAGTTCCAAATTGCCCTCCAGAATAGTTGGATCAATTCACAGCTCCACCAGCAATGCATTAATGTCCAGACTTTGCCACATCCCCTCCAGCATTCATTCCTTTCCTTTACTGTCATGTTAGCAAATCTGCTAGGTGTGAAAACAACCTCAGAGTTGTTTTGATTTGCATCTCTCTGATTATAAGAGATTTAGAACACTTTTTCATGTGCTTATTAATAGTTTTGATTTCTTAAACTGAAAATTGTCAGGCTCTGACTTTAGCTGAATTTTTCAGGTAGAAAAAGAGAGAGGTACTGACACTATTAAATTGCCAGAGTTCATAAGTAGGAAATGTATCTTAATGTTAAACAGTTTTTGCTGTTTTAAAATAACATCTAAGACTTCTGCTTTTTGATATTGTCCAGAAACTAGCATAGTCATTAATGATGCATAGAAAATCATATCCTCTTCAGCTGTATTAAGCAACTATCTACCAAATTTACTAATAATCAGACACTTTCTATGTTTCTGGCCCCAGAACAATAGTTATGGATTTGGGACTGGGGAGATGAAGAAAGATATCCGTTCCCTATCCCTGCTACATTCCAGGAGAAGAGTGCAAGAAAAAAGGTAGAAAAAAGTAAACAAGGTCAGGGTAAGTGGGTCAGCTCACTTCTATAGGTGTTCACTGAAAGGTCACTTTTCAGGCAAGAACTCCAGCCAAGCAAATTGTTTCAAGGGCCCTGAAATCCATTCCCTAAGAGACATGGAGGTTCTCCAAGCCAGTTCATCTCAGTGTAGCCTTAGCCTCTTCAACCTAATCAAGAATTGTTCTTGTCCTCTTAGTGAGGAGAGTGATCTTGTACAAATTCTATAATACAGGCTCTTAATATTTGTTATTTTTCAAGGACAGTCTGGTAGTCTGGAGGGGCCTATATAATGCATTCAAATGAATGAAATAAAAATATATGAGATTATGAAAGAAATTAATTATACTGAAATATATATTTTTATGTAGTAGCATAGGTGCTTCTTCATTAGTTCCTTTAATAACAAGACAATATATTTAAAATACAATCAAGTTAAAGTTAAAATGAAAGTTTAAAATTATTTTGAAAAATATATCAGAAGCATCTAGGTATGATAGTAGAAAGAGCATCAGGCTTAGAGTTGGGAAGACCTCTGTTCAAATTTGGCTTCATAGATACTTCTTCCTAGTTCTCCAACCCTGGGACAGAAGATAAGAGGTTTGTTTGTTTGTTTTTCGTTTGTTTGTTTGTTTGTTTTAAGACAGATCAGTATTCTTAACTTGAGCAAGAGCATTAAACTGTGGGGTGGCCTTTAACAAGACAGGCAACATAGATGTCCTGTTGGACATTGAGTCAATTTTCTTTTGTAATCTAATATACAAATATCTGGTGGTTATTGGTATTTCTAATACTGTGGTTTATTTTCTGCATTGATAATTGAAAGAAATGATAAATTTTAGAGATTCATACAAATAAAGCTTTTTTCCCCATCCAAGTTCATAGGACCCCTTAAATGTATTCTAGGACTTAGAGGTCCTTGGATTGCAGGTTAAAAAACCCTTTCATATAGAAAAAAGAAGTAAACTCACCAAATTCAAGAGGGAGAAGAAATACCTTTATTACATGTTTATCGTTTCTTACCTATAACAATTAATGTATCTAATTAGAGTTACATTGAAGAAAGATGGACTCCATTGTGCCAAATGTATGTCTGGTCAAGGGCTGCAGTCACATGGTATGGACAGAAATGATCAGTGGACAGGAATCCAACCTGTACCCACTGCATTGTGTGCTCACCTCTATCAGAGAACAGATTCTTTGGAATATCATAGCAATAGTAAATCATTTGTAGCAAATCACTGTGAGTGCCAACCTGGTAATCTGTTGTGTTGATTTAGTGAGTCCTCTTCCTTGGCTTAGCTTAACTGCTTGTTTTGTTGGACCAAAGTGGGGAGAATAATAGGATTTCCAAGTTGCTGATCCAGCCATACCAGAAAGAGAGCATATCTCCCCCCCCACACCCAACTATTTGTAGGTACATATGGTGTATTGTTCAGACTTTAGCTTAAAAAGACAGAAAAGAAGACAGATGCCAACACCTCCCATTTGGTCTTTTGGAAATGCCTGTATTTTTGTTTCCAAATGTCATCCAAAGGCTCTCAAGCAGTTCTGTGGCTGCTAAGGCATCTCAGCTTTAAAAAAGGAACCTTGATAAAATAAGATAGTTGCCAAGGGCACAAGAAAAATTGCCCAGAGGACATGATGTGCACAGAGGTAGCCCCAAGATGTACAATGTCTTGGCAAGGGTTTATTTCAGTTACCAACTTTGGCAGGAAATTAGCTTGGAAAGAAAATGGACCAAAAGATAAGGAAGCTTGGATCAGTTTCAGTCATATCTACACAATGCAGACCAATAATGAGATGTGAAAAAACCAGGGTAGCAAGCTCAAATTGCCCAGTCCTGCTGGGAAAAGGGATGCTGGTCTGTGAGGAAGAAGAAGAGCTCATTCTTATGGGTTTATTATGGGTCCAGTGTAGAAAATGCAATGTGTAGAATGGCTAAGAAGGTAATATAGTAGAAACAATAGTGGATGGAGGTATTAGAAGATCTGGTTTTTCATTGTGACTGATTTTGTGACTTGTTAGCCACTCTGAGCCTTAGTTTCTTGACCTTTAAAATGAAGAGCTGAGTTGGACTCAGTGACCTCTAATGCTTCTTCCAGCTCTGTATGGTAAGGCCAAGGGTAGCAGAGAAAGTTTATCCCTCAAAAGTCCACAGGAGTTTCATGTGAGAATGATGGACAGCAGGTGAATGACCCAACTTAGAGAATAGATCACACAGGAACACAAACAGCTGACCAGAAGATTGAGATCTTGGTGAGGTGAGCCAGTGTTTAGGGATTTGGGCAGAAATGAAAATGACAGAATAAAGATTCTTTAGGTTGCTATTTAGCAGATCTGTATTCATGGCAAGAGGAAATGATGGATTGGACCCTGGTGGAATTAATAAAAAGAACATCATTCACTATATATTCTAATTATACTCTATTATATTTTCACATTAGCTAGCATCCTCTGTGATATATAGAATGTATGCATAGCTATATTATCAAATGTTGAAACACATGATTTTTCATTTTTTACATTTTTCCAGATTATATTTCAATGAAATTTTTAACAATGACTTCTTGACATTTTGTGATTCATGTTCTCTCCCTCCTTCTTCCCTTCTTCTCCCCCGAATGGCAAGTAATATAAGTTATACATGTGTTATCATACGATATATATTTCCATGTTTGTCATGTTTTGAAAGAAAATGCATAACACTTAGACCAGAGAAAAATTCACAGAGGAAATAAAGTGAAGAATGTATGCTTTGATCTGCAGTTCAGACTCCATGAGTTCCTTCTATGACAGTGGATAGCCTTTTTCATCCTGATTCTCTTGAAGTTGTCCAGGATCCTTGCACTACTGATAATAGTTACATCATTCACAGCTGATAATTGTACACTAGCATCGTTACTATGTAAAATATTCTTTCAGGACTTTTAGTTTTGAAAGACACATATCAATAGCTTATAGGATCATCTATCTAGAATTAGAAGGGGCCTCAGGGAGCATAATTTTAGCCCTCCTCATTTTTTAGATGAGAAAGCTGAGGCCCAAGAAAGTTAAATGACTTTCCCAAGGTCACATACATAGTAAGCATCAGAAGTTATATTTGAACTTTGGTCCTTGGACTCTATGGCTGGTTTTAGTTTTGTTTTGCTTTTCTCACTGTGCATGCTGACTTCATTTTTCTTGACTACTTATCATATCTTCTTTCCCTGAAGGGGTCATACTATGCTCACATCCATTTATCCCAAAACATTTTTATCTTCCTGGAGTCAAGTTAAATGAAATCAGAGACAATCTTGAAAGAGAATATTCACTGTGAAACTTATAATCTTACCATTTTGTTTGCCTTAGGGAAAGAAGAATACTATGAGGAAATTGTATATATGTATGTATTATATAATCATATGCTATTTTGTATACATTTATACAATTATATATGTATATACAATATACAATTATGTATTATATTATATATACAGATACTTCAGGTTTTGACGAACAGTGTTATAAACATGATTATTTTTGTTATTTTATGGGGAAAGGGTATTAGTTGGCTTTTGTCATAAGTCTCCAGAATATTATCCTGCTCTTCTTCTCCAAATCCCCCTATCAAAAACCAAGCAACCAACAGATTTGGGGAGCTCCAAAGCCTAGCATTGCTTGGCAGTCACCAGAGCCCAGGGATAGCTGTTGATGTTAGATGATATAGAAAGAGAGGCTAATTGTCCTTTTGTTATACGAAAAAAATTAAAGAACTTAATCTTTTTCACGTTGTCATTCCCATTACCCCTGTTTTGCCACTCTTATTGCCCTTTCCCATTTATCTTTCACATAATGAATATTAAACCGGAGCCTCACTCTATATGATTAATCTGTTCAAGGGAAAAAGAAAAGGATCTCAATGTACACTCTCATCATGCACTGTGTCCTGCTTTGTATTAAGCCTCATTTAAAATGGGGATGATGATATTAACATTACCTAACTCAAAAGTTGTTGAAAGACAAGTTCCTCATAAACCTTAAAGTCCTAATCACCTTAGTGCAAGGTAATATGCAAAGCCAGCTTCAGAGGCAGGAATATCTAGGATCAAGTACTACTCTTGACAAATCCTGGCAGTCTGATTCTGGGTAATTCATTTAACCTCTCTTATTCAAACTAGGCAATTCTCTAAGATTATAAATTGCAGAGTAAATGCTAATTTCCTTTGGCAGAGGAATTCCCTTATAAGGATTTAGTCTTAGCAATAAAATCACAGGTCTAGTCCTAAACAATCCCCACCACACACACACACACACACAAAGTTTAATTGTGAGTTATAGAATTAGCTTAGATGTACCTAAAACAAGTTGTACAAAATTGCCGTCAAGTCAACTTTTTTAGGCAAATTCAGTTGCAATGAGAGAAGGGAAGATACCTGGATATTGGTCTTTATGGGAAGAGGTCTCAGAATACTAAAGATGAGGTTACATAATGAGGAGTAATACAAAACTTCACTGGGGAGAAGCTGAAGGAGGAGGGAGAAGTTAAAGAAGGAAAAGAAAGAAAAAGCAAGCCTATTTTATTATTATTGCTTGTTGATTGGTAGACTCAGTTTTGTTGTCAGTGTCCTGGGAAAAGTCCCACTTTGCACAACCTTAGTTATGGCTCTGACGATTCATTGCCATAAAAATAGCATAAATCAAGAGTGACAGGTAGATATTTAACAAATGATTTTTGGAAAAGAAAATGTATGCAAGGCACACTTTTAACAGTTTCTCCATCACTTCCTTAAGTCTCTAGATAACCAATAAAATGATAGACCAAGTTCTGATTTTGTAGGGATTGGCCAATTTTCAAGATATAAAGGATCATTTTGAAAGTTTAAAATCTACTTACTTGGGTTCATGTTTTGGAGTTTTGGTTTTATAAGATCACTCACTTACAAAAATGAACAATAGGGAAATATGTTTTGCATGATAATACATGTATAACCCAGATCAAATCACCTTCCAGCACTGGGAGGGAGGGAGATAAGTTCAAATAAGTTCAAACCCGGGAAAACTTATGTGGAAATTTGCTATTACATGTAATTGGTAAATATATATGTATATGTACATATATATAATATAAAAAGAAAATAAAAGTTAATAATCCATTCTATCCACTCAAGATGAGGTGATTCCAGCATACCCCATTAAAAAATAATGCTTTAGGAAATTGGAATAAGGAGAATTTACAATGGACAAACATGACCTGAGAACGGCTCATGGTACAGTCACATTTGAATTGTGTTCTAAAGCATGAATTGAATTTGAAAGGGATAAAGAAAAAGCAAGGAGAGACTCAAAATTTAGGTTTACAGAGGTAAATTTTACAGGGTTATTATGAAGAAAACAACTCATCATCCTAAAAGTGGGAGAGAAATATAAAGTACTTAGGAGAAAATATTCTTTCCTTAGGAAATTCTGTGCAACAGCTTTTGCCTGATGTATCCTTGGGTTGTTCAATTTCCCCGTCCTTCCCTTTCTTGTTCACATTCCTATTCATCAGTGTTTTATGGGACCTCATGAATTTTCTCATATCAACTAGACCTGCACTGAATGCACTATTCTCCCAAGTTGGATTCAACACACAAACTATAAAGAGGAACTTCATCTTTTCCCAAGGAGTATTGTGATAGAGGAATAATCCAGGGACTTTGAATGACAGAAACTGGAAGAAATTTCCCTTCCTCCAAAGTTGAGAGACTCAGCCTGGCCTCTGAGAGGTTCAGGTTTTTGACCCCTGGTCTTTTTCACAGCAGAGCAAATGTCCAGACCCAGGGTGTCAAAGGAGCTGTGTGAGATCTTGTTAAGCTGATTCTTATTTTTCTCAGGTTTCTGCCACACTTCTTGGTATTTTTGGGATCTTTGAGGAGGGGGGATTTAGTTTAATGCTCAGGATCCAGCCTCAGATAAGACCTCCTTTTCTGCCTCAAGATATATATATAGAGAGAGAGAGAGAAAGAGAGAGAGAGAGAGAGAGAGAGAGAGAGAGAGAGAGAGAGAGAGAGAGAGAGAGAGAGAGAGAGACCAACTGCCTCTCCCCTAGAATCTCCTCTTTCCTCAAGATTCTAAGCCTTCTCAGGTAAATCCTTCTAAATTGTCCTGGATTATTGCATTGCTGCTAGTAGAAAAATCTGTTACATCTGATTATGCCACAATGTATCCATCTCTGTACAATGGAAGTCATCAGGATGGTGAGTGGTGATCTGGGGGAGGGGATTCCACACTGTGTATACTGCTGCCTGGCATAGTGGTGGCAGTGATGGGCCTGTGCAAGGCGTGACAGGCCAATCACAGCCAGCACTGCATCCTCTGCTTTCCCAGAAAGTGGTATACAGATTTGTTCATAGTTTGTTTTTTTTATAGTCTGGCCCTCCAACGATCTGAGGGACAGTGAACTGGCCCCCTGTGTAAAAAGTTTGGAGACCCTTGATATAGACTCTAACCCTTCAGACATCTACCTGTTTTACTCCTGACCATTATTTTCAGAATAAAGATTTGTCATTTATCTTAAATTGATTTCCTTGTGAGTGAAGGAAATAGTTACAGTGGAAGAGGGAGAGAGCTGATTTCTCTTTTTCCCCAAGGGAAAAAGCCATCTACAAAACTAGTTATTAGAGGGGAGTAAAAGCAGAGTTAGTGAAAAGACATTATTTGAAGAAGACTGAAGGGGGCATAATCCATCTCACCCTCCTTCTACCTTCTGGGCATATATCATCAAATCCTTCTCCATAAAACTCAAACCAACCCTCTAATACAATATACAGAATCAAATAATCACCTATTCTTTCTAGCAGGTCTTATCCTTGAACTCTCAAACTTGAGAGCTATAGAATTTGGAGTTATCCTGGTAAAGATCATAGACTTAAAAACTGGAAGGGATCTCAGAAGCTCTTTAGTCCAATTCTCTCATTTTTAATATTTTTAATGGATGAGGAGACTGAGACTCAAGGAGGATAGGTGATGATAAGCATCAAAAGCAGCATTTGAAACCGAAGTGATCTAACTTGAGAACCAGTGATCTTTACTGTAACATAATGACCAAAATTTCTGCCCAGGGAAGACATTCCTTTTCAGACTAGGTTAAGGATCATGTTTCCTAAAGAATTCCAAATCATTTTTCCTCCTCACAGAAAACCCCCTATCTTTGTGTATCTTATAAATAGTTGGCATTTAATCAGTATTTTAATTCCTGACCAACTTCTGCTTTCCCATATTTTCTTCAAATCCTACCTCATCTACCCATTCAATTCACTTGCCATAGGCAGCCTTGTAATTCTTACTAGCTAGAAGTGATCTCTCTCTCCTTCACCTTCCTAAAGCATAAATCTGTACCATTCACTTGGCAATGAATCACCTGCTAGGTTGTGGCATCTCTTTGTTCCTTTGTACTGCCTAAAAAGCTTCTATTTAGCTTGTGGCATCTTCTTATGTTCAACCAGACTGCAGTATCCTTCAGGGCAGGAGTTCACTTGAATGTCTTTGTATCCCCTAAAGCACCTGACATTGTAGGCACTCAAATATAGTTTACCTCCCTTATGACTAGTCACGTTGTGCCAGGTGAACATTTATAGTTATAGCACAAATTTAGAGATGTTAGTGAAACTCCTTCACTGTAATGATTAGAAAATTGAAGCCTGAGAAAGGAAAGTACATTCATTCTCATAGTTTTAGCTGTCATCTCTGTGTATGATTCTCACAATCTCTAGCTCTAATCCTGACCTCTCTTCTGAGTTCCAGATCTGAATATTTAACCTAATAAATTCTGTGCTTTTTTGTTCTTTACTCCTCTTTCCCCACAAACAACTACAATTCTCTTATCTTCTTTCTTCCTTCATTTCCTACAAACCACGTTCCAGATCCTTTTACCACCTTCCCTTTTCTTTGGGCAATCTTAGAAATCAGCTGTGGACAAAGACTAGTTCTGAAAGTGCTCTGTCCTCTTTCCCCATAGCCAAGAGCTTCCCTCCCACTTTCCCTTGGACTGCTCTAGCATGAAAGTAGGTGGGCCCTTTCTTCCCACAGAGTATTCTTTCTTAATACAAGAAGTCATGCCATCCTTGTTCCAGCTTTGGAAATTTTTTTTCCAAGCGTATTACATATAGAGAAATGCTGAAGCCAGCTTAAACTAGCTTGAGAGTGGATTGTTAAATTTTCAGTGTAAGCATTTATATCTATAAAATTGGCAAATATTATTTCAATTGCCTAGACTTAAAAAAAGTGATAGGGAAAAGGCTAACAATGCAATTTAAGATTAAAGGTGTCCAGTGTATTTTTTTTCAGAGAGCTAGTTGTTAAGTATTTAGAAATATATCCCTGATTACACACCATTACACTAATATAGTAGGTAGGCAGAAAAGAAACATTTATTAACTTCTTACTGAAGGGTGTTTCAGGGTATATGGGGTGTTCAAGGAAGACTAATACCTCTGGTGTAAGGGCTTGCCAAGCCCTTTTCAGGACTGCTCTCCTCCTTTGGTGTCCATTTGCCACCCAGATCTCACCAGCTTTTTAGCATGCACATTGGCCACACCCTAGTAAACCACACAGGCCAGGCAGGCAAACATTGTTGAGGTAATCAACAGATCTGAAACCCATAGGCAAGTTAGGAGATTTCTACCCTAGCCATGTGAAGATTTCTCCCAGTGGAAGAAGTGAATGAGAACCATATGTTTTAATGGCCATGAAGGTGGCAGAAATAGGTGTTATGGAATGCTTAGAGCTGGGTTAGACATCAAAGAAGTCAAGGTCATCTGCAGCATCCTAGGCTGTCACCAGTTGTTTTGACTTTTATCTTGCCACACTAGACTTTGATGACCCAAGAAACGAGAGTGAGTCTGACGGCTTTGTGCAATTCTGTCTCACTTAAATCCAATTTGTGTACAAGTCAAAAACCATCACTAGTGATGTCATTTGGGGACTCTTCTAGTACAAAGGAAAACAACCAACCAACTGTGTTCCAGGCACTGTGTAAAGCAATGAGAATATATGTACAAGTAAAGAGAAAGATAATCCCTGCCTTAAAGGAACATTCTATTCCACTAGGGGAAGACAACACAAAAGGGAGCAGGGGCAAAATGGTGAAATTCAGAAAGCCACAAGTAGATCAGGAAGGGAATGAAGTGAGGCAGACCTGGAATCCTATCTAAAAAGGAGGCTACAGTGGTAGGAGACCACAGAAGTGGAGAAATATTCCAGGATGAGAAGACCACAGGTGCTAAAGGAAGGTTCCAGGGTAAGAAAAAAGCAGAGGCATGAAGGTAAAATCTAGAGAAACAAAAGCAGGCCTGGGAGCTTACAGCTCAAAACGGAAAAGAGACAGGGTATACAGCATCTCTCTAGCTAATTTTGTATTGGAGGACCCCTTGTTTAAGCCCTAAACCAGAGTTTTCTAACAAACTACGAATTTATAGAGTTTTAAAGATCATCTAATACAAATATTTTATAATTAAGAAAATGGAGACAATTGGAGATTATTTTTTTTTCAATTTCTTCCTCCTTATTTCAGTTGTATAATTATGCTTCTTGGCCCATACTCCAAGGCTGCCTATTGCTTCAGTTATATGGTCCATTTAATCATTATTCTACTTCCTTGCTGTATCTGTCATTTGTAAATAGACCCACAAAGTCTGTGATCCTATCATAATTTAACTTAATACTTAATAATATTCTCCCAATAGAATAATGTTCTTTTCTCCTATTGCCTTACAAGAAGACCTATTCTTTGGCTACTTCATGGTCAAGGGTTTTCATAACTTCAGGTCAATAGGACTATAAAAATGGTTATCAAATTCGCCAGCAGGTAGCACAGTGTACTGGATGGGGCATGATGGGGCATACTGGATGGAACCTGAAATTAGCAAGACCTGGATCCAAATCTTGTCATGTGACCCTAGAGGAACCATTTAATTTCTCCATTCTTCATTTTCATCTCATTTGTAAAATAAGGGTATTGAACTTGACACATTCCCTTCCAGTTCTCAATCGTTACTACATATTATATACTATATACAATATCTTTGTCAGGCATATTTGTCTCCCCCATACCACAAATTCCAGAGAGAAACTTTTCTTGAAAGGGAACTTATACAATGTCAGAGCTGACAGTTTCCTAGGGTCCATAACATTTATTCTAAATGTACCCAGCTATACATGCAATTTCTTTTCCCCCCAGTTTTTTGGTACCTCAGTTTTCTCATGTGTAAAATGGGATAATAATGCCAGTTGTGTTTACAGCACCTGATTATTGAGAGACTCAAATAAGCTGTGGGTGTATGTCATTTTGCAAACTTTAAAAGCAACATAAATATCAATTGTGATGAAATGATGGTCTTTTTGGAAAAGAATCTCTTCAAGGGACTGTTACACATTGATCATTCATATTTAAGCTCAACATAATTTTTTCCTCCTTTCTTACAGATTTTGATACAAGGAGGAAAGAGTTTTAAGGTATAGGCTAACAATAAAATGAATCTATGACAGCAGGATCTTCTTTGGAAAGGCTAATAGGTATTGACACCTTCCATGAGGTCCTACTCTAGACAATTGTCCCCTGATAAGTTTGTCTTTATTAGGAGATTTGTCAATGACTAGGATATCTTTTAGTTTATTTGTTGCTTATGGACCCATCTAGGAAATTTAAAAAATAAATTCTGTCATACATGCATAATCTATGCATCAGTCAAGTTATTCTTTACCCAGAACTGTGTAGGTAGTCACTGAAGAGAATTTATGCAAAAATCTCAAAACATAACCCCTAATTTTAAGGCATGTGGAGTTTACTTGTAAAAATGTGTAACCATGTGAAAGAGAAGACAACACAAAACAATATAATATTAATACTAAGTTGTAAGAGGAGTCTAGATAAGGGGAAAGGCATCATGCCCTTTAGTGGTAGGGGAAGGCTTTCTGGAAGATCCCAGACTTCATCTGAGAAGGTGGTGCCCACTGTATAAAAGGCACTAGAAAGCAATGTGCTATAAGTGGCAAAGGCAATGGACTAAGAATTCAGAAAATGGGTGCAAAATATTCATCATTTACTAATTGTGTGGCCTTGAGTCTCTTAAAGCTCAAAACCATGTTGAGGTTTTGGAGATAACTCATAGTAGTTGCCAAGAAATTTGTCATATCTACATTTCAGAGCTAGTTAATGCAGTGGATAGAACTATGGACTTGGAATCAGGAAGACCTGAGTTTGAAATGAGCCTAAGACACTTTCCTCAGCTTCTTCATCTGTTAAAAAGAGACAGATTGAACTTCATGACCACTAAACAGCTTTCTAGTTCCAGACCCATGATCCTATGATTTTGCTTCTGCTGTTACCTTGAATAAATTATTAACTGTTCTAAAGCTCACTTTTCTTTTCTAGAAAAGGTGGGGCTCACATTACATAATCCAGGCTCTCTTTCATATCTAACATTTTATACTGTGTGTTCCACATAATAATGCTTTTAAGAAACTTATAGTTTATCAGTGAAAAACACATTTTAAATATAATATATTCCAACAATACTATATTATATAATTCTATTTAATGAATTATATTTTGCCATTGATTAACATGAAGAAATAAAAAATTTGTTTTGCAGTTAATAATAGACAAAATATTCACAATATTGTGAGTTTCAAAAGAAAATCAATTCTATTAAATATATCACAATCCCTGAAATTCTAAGAAAATGATCAACATACTGATTCACATTTAAGTTGATCTGAGATTGAGATATCTCTGAAGTTTTTGAAATTGCATATTTTTTATCAGTCTCAAATAGACATAATACTTATAACTTCATTCTGTTAGCCTTTTATTTTTTATACTCATTTTTAGCACCTGCCAAATTGTTTGAATTTATGGATCTCCTTGGAGATTTTTCTTCTAGGTATCCCTCATGATATCCTGTGCCTTAAAGTCTGTTTTAAAAATGGAATCTACAAATAAACACACTGATTCTCTTTATTGCTTTCAGACGTTAGGATTGCTCAATGCAGAGAAAGAACTACACACAGGTGACTGAATTCACCTTACAGGGATTCTCCAGCTTCCATGAACACCAGATCACACTCTTTGCAATCTTCCTCACTTTGTACATCTTAACTTTAGTCAGCAATGTCATCATTGTGACCATCATCTGCATTGACCGCCACCTCCACACCCCCATGTACTTCTTCCTGAGCATCTTGTCCACTTCTGAGACTGTGTATACATTGGTCATTATCCCACGGATGCTATCCAGCCTTGTAGGACAAAATGAGTCCATCTCTCTAGAAGGCTGTGCCACTCAAATGTTCTTCTTTGCCACCTTGGCTATCAACAACTGCTTCCTGCTCACAGCAATGGGATATGATCGCTATGTAGCCATTTGCAACCCCCTGAGATATATGATAATCATGAATAAAAAAATGTGTGTCCTGTTAGTAGGCGGGGCATGTGCCATTGGTCTGATCATGGCATCTATTCATGTGACATCTATATTCAATTTGCCTTTCTGTGGCACAGAGGTAGCCCATTTCTACTGTGACATACGCCCTGTGATGAAACTTGCCTGTATAGATACAACAATCAATGAGATCATCAGCTTTGTCATTAGCTCATTAGTGATCTTGGTGCCCATGGGTTTAGTCTTTATCTCCTACATCCTCATAATCTCCTCTATTCTTAAGATAGCCTCTGCTGAGGGGAGGAAAAAAACCTTTGCCACTTGTGCTTCCCACCTCACAGTAGTCATTGTCCACTATGGTTGTGCTTCCATTGCCTATCTCAAGCCTAAATCAGAAAATTCAATGGAGCAAGACAGATTACTCTCCATTACTTACACCCTCATCACACCATTGTTGAATCCTGTTGTGTATAGCCTAAGAAACAAGGAAGTCAAGGATGCCCTAAGGCGAGCCATGGGCAAAAAGCTGCCCTAAGCAACTATGTGTTTTATAAGCAGTCTTTAGACCAGTAAAGCTGATGTCCTGACCATAAATATTGTAGACAAAGTATATCAAATATAATTTTCCCTAAATTTATATATGTTCCTAAATTTGTATTATTAAATATTTTGTGTGCATGTGTAAATGCATGTATATATAGACATATGTGTTTGCATATATGTATATATTCCTCACTTTTTAACAAATCCTTATTTGAATACAAAGAATTGTTAAAAAGTGAAGAATTTGAATTGGGTACTTGAAAAGGAATTGGGGGCACTCCTTTCATACTGCTTCTGTATTTCCTTATCTGATTCCTGGTAATCCTAGATTCCCCCTTGTATCCTCTAGTTTTGAAAGGATGCTTTTTTTTCTCCTTAGTTCACCTGAAGAGAGAGGTTGTAGTTCTCCAAAAGAACTTAAGTGGCACTATATGAAAACAGGCACATTTTAAAAAACAATATAGCATAGATTAGTCATATTAAGAACCTAAAAATATTACCTGAAAATATTCATTATCTAGCCATGAAGATGGTACAGCTCCCAAGGCTTAGCCTCAACATGTAATCAGGTATCTCACTACCTTAGGATAAGACCCTTTATTTTATTGTCCATGTCAGAACTCAAAGCCAACCTGTCTCTCCCAATTCCTAATCAAAAGGACTGGAAGAACTGCCACTGCAGAAGCTTTGGGGGAAAAGCTAGTAAAGAAAATATTTAGTTATGACTGATTTTGGTCCCAGGTGAGAAATGTATGCCCCATTCCAACATGGCACCATTTGTTTATTTTTATTTATTTATGATTATAATATTTCTTTGCCTTAGACACTTATGCCTTCAGAATTTTCCTTTGTCCTACCCATCCCTCATTCCTTCCCCCTTAACTAATTGGATATTTATCCTTCATCTGTTGCCACAGATCCTAGAGACAGAAGCAAAAGTAGCTGCAGAGACAGTTTCTTGATGGTCCACCCAAGTTCTGATCCCCAAACATAACATTAGAAAGAGCCTCTTAGCCTTTACAACTAAAAACAATGTTCTGAGTAGCAAAACTCTTCCATTCATTACTCCTTACTCTTTTCTTTGTGCTGCCCAGGTGATAAAGTATCTATCATTTCATAAAAGGAGATGATATTTTTAAAGTGCTTTATAAACTCTTAAGGTCTATTATTAACAATAACTACTACTATTATTATAATTTATCTCATATAATAACAATGTTTAAATATCACTTTAAGATTTGCAAGTACTTTACATATGTTATCTCATTTCATCTTCAAACCAACCTTTTGTGGGGGGGGAGGAGAAGAGGTACTCCACATAACTGAATTTTCCATATAACAAGTTTCAGAATAATTAAATTATATCTCTTTGCATTGTAAAACTGTTATCATTTTAACTGTTCTTGATTGAAATTTCTCTGTTATATAAATTCCCTATCTGGCCTTCTTAAGCAGAATGTAATCAGATCTTATACTTATGTAATTTATGTTCCTAGAAAAAAGTTACCCTAATTCAAACTAATTTAAGTTTAATCTGAATCCTCTACACAAAGATAATGTATAGTCATGTAGATGGTCACATTCATGACCAAAGGCTTCATTGACAGTGTTTTATACTAAGACTAGAAGCACCTTATTTATTCAACTATAATATATTTGTAGCATGTGAAGATTTCTAACGTGCATGCAAATTGATTTGAGGGAGAGACTCAGCAACTAACCACAATAAATTTTACTTGATAGGCTATACTGTTGTCAGAATGATATCCTGCACTGACTAGTCTGCTCAAAACCCTTCAAAAGTTTCCCATTAAGTAATCTTCAAATCCCTTTGTGTAGTATTCAAGCTTCTCCACAACACAGTGTTACCTTCTTTCCATTCTTGTAGTGTACTTTATAATTCTCTAGACCAATTGGGAAACTCACTTTCCCCCATAATACTCACCAATAAAGCATCTCCATGCCAATACTAATGTCATTCTTCATGCCTGGAATCAACTCTTTTCCACTCCCAACTCCTCAACTCACTATGTTGAATTCCTACCCATTTTTAAAAGACCAACTAAAACGCTGCTTCCTTTATGAAGGATTTCCTGATCCTCTAAATTAATCATAAATTTACACACACACACACACACACACACATACACACACACACATACACACACAACTTTGTCCTCAAGAAGTACTATGACCTTTTCTTTGTGTATTAATTATTAATGTGTGTCATATCCTCCTGTTAGACTATAAGCAGGAGAAAGAAATGAAATCTTGTTTATCTTGGTCCTCCCTCACTGCTGAAAGGCAGTATTTTTACCCTTAACGAAGGTGGGTAAAGTAGCAGGTTGTTGTAGCTACTTTTCCCTGGCCCAAGGGCAAGATGGCTCCCCTCAGGCCTGGAGCTCTGAAAAAATGCAAATCTGACTTTCTTCATCTAAACACAACTGTAGATTTATTAGAGTTAATAAGTAGAATTGAGTAAGGAATGAAGGGCTAAGGATTTTCCCTATAATAATAAAATCTATCTTTCCCAGACCCACTGACCAGCAAGGGTCTCTTCAGCCTCCAACAAAATCAGAGCTACTCTATCTCCCTCTCTGTCTAAAGTTCCTAAATTCCTGTCTAATTGAACTAGTCTAAACCCATCCAAAAATAGTCTTTGGTGGCATTACAGATCTAGCAGGTAGACCAGGATTCAGGTAACAGAGGTAACTTTGAAGATCAAATTAATCAAGATGGTGTTTTATCTTCCAAGTAGTTCAATAGATGGCTTCTAGATTGGGAAATGCTGGCAGGAACAATATTAGACCAGACAGGATCCAACCAAGTATACAGGACAAACTGAAGTAGGATCAGAGAAGAAGCAAGCTCAGGAACTGTGTAGTCTCCCACTGCTTCTCCCAAGCTCTTCTCAGAGGCTGGCAGTTTTTTCAACCATCACAGAACTCTCTCAGAATTCCAAGGCTCCCAGATGCACATTCTTTCTTCTGTAATCCATCCAACCTCCTGTATCTTTATCCTGCAAACTTGCATTTTCCCTATGTTTATTTATTTCTTCCTTTCACTGCCTAAAACAAATTGTATACTACATGCAGTAGAAGTTCATTGTTGTTGTTCTGTTATTTTTTAGTCTTGTCCAACTCATACAACTTCAAAATCAAAGTTTTCAAGGTCAAGCCTAAAAATAATCAATGAAAGGAAAAAAAACGGAAGAAAAATCTTCAGTGGTATCCTTATAACTAAATTCACCACCTACCCCCAAAACCTGCTCCTCTTCTTAATTTCTGTTGATAATGTCACAAGCCCTCAGTGTACCAAATTCTAAAGATGAGATTTTTTTTTTCAAATGTCTGAGGGGGCAGTAGTCTTCAAGTCACAGTCATTACCAATCCTGCCCTCCAACTGAATCCTTTCTTGAGACATAAACAAAGAAACAAATAAAGAAACAAACAAATTAATTAAAAAAACATCCCATAGGGAAACAATAGCTGACAATGTTTACAATATTCTGTTCTAGTAGTTCTCCATCTCTCTGTCATAAGGAAGGAAGAATATTAAGTGTTCTTTTGGACTTCCTTGGTTTTTCAATTACTCTGAGTTTAAATTTCTTTTAGTGATATTTTAATTTACATTGTTGTAGTCATTATATATACTGTACTCAATTCTGCTTATTTTACTCTATATCGGTTCACATTACTCTTCCTACATTTCTCTGAATTCCTTAGACATCATGTCTTGCTGCATGATATATCCTTTCAATTGCTCAAATAAACATGACTTTTTGGGAATGTAGGAATTGGAAAGGAAGGCTTTTGGAATCCTACATTTGATGGACAGGAACTGGAGTGACAGTTTGGACAGCAAGGGATTATGGGAGAGAACCGTTGGCTGGGGGGGCATTCTGAAGAGCCTGGAGGTCTTAGGTCCCAGGACTGAAAGCCGATTGGTTCAGTTTCTGGGTGGCTGAAGGAACCCCTAAAGCCATGAGAGAAGACCCAGATTTCCTGCCTTTAGTTCCTGAAGCTGTTACTCCAAAGAAAATCCTTTTACTGTTTCCTCCATCTGATACCAAGAATCATAGACCCAAAGGAAGTACTGACTTGGACTCTCTCTCAAAAACTCATAGTCCATACCTCTTGATTCTTCTTGGTCTCTCCTTGCCTTCCCTGAACTGATTTAAGATTTAGTTTTAGGATATACTGGCTTAGAGATCATAAAGAGAGCAGCCAGTTGGGAAAGGGCCTGAGGTGTTTGTGAGCTGGGGCATCCATCTCTTGATCCAGCTGCTGTGGGTTTAACTTGACAGGGCAACCTCCTCCCATTTTCCTTCAACCTTGTTTTCCCCCATCCCTTCAATAAATCCTTAATTATAAGGCAGATTTGGATTTGGCTTATCTCTACAAAGGGAAGGGTATTGGATAATTGGGGACAGGGCTCAAGTTTGAGTCCAGTCCCTTTCTGCAGCCAGACCAGACTAGGTCTGCCACACATTCTCCATTGAGGAAGATAGATTAGAAACCTTCCTCAGAAGTTGCTGACAGGGGAACTGACATCTCTTCCCCTCAGCTTTTGCTCTTATAGGAAATCAAGGGATATAGTCTGTTAGATATCCCTTGAAAAAGAAGAGAGAAGGTCGTCTTTCCTTCTCCCTGGAGGTTATCTCAAACCCCTGATCTACTTCACCCTAGGGAGGAAGAGATCCTGCCATCTTCCCTCCATCAATAGGGTTTCTTTAATTCCTATTTACCTGGTCCTCTCAATTTCTCCACTGGAATTACATATTAGCCAGTAAGACAAACCAACCAACCCACTTAATTATAAAAAGAAGTAAGCCTCCCTTCTTTTTTCCAGGATTCAATAGTTGGTCACTTTGACAGCTCATACCTTCTATTCTATATAAAGTTTCAAAGAAGATAGAGAACAGTCCCTGAAAGCAACAATGAAGCACTGAAACTTTTACTTCAGTGATAGATTCAGTAAAGTTCAACCACTGTGACTCTCAGTTCCCTGAAGAATGAAAGGATTATCTATGGAAGAAATTCAACATGAAAAATGATATGTTCTCAATGCATGGGCAACTTTTGGTACACTTTAGAGGAGAGAGACATATAATCTTCTTAACGAACTCCTAACCCTTTTGAGAGTAATTTCAGTCAGAAAAAATTACCCTCTATGAGATGGAGAAACTCAGGAATCTTGTAAAGGTCAACTTCAAACATCATTATCATAGGTTCCTTTTTTTTTTTAGCCAAAAAGTATTCCTTTTATTTTTTCTCCATTTGAATAAGTTTATTTAGTCAATTTAGAACATTATTCCCTTGGTTACAATAATCACATTATTTCCCTCCCTCCCCTCCATCCACTCTTCCAGAAGCAAATGAGCAATTTCATTGGGTTTTACTTGTGTCCTTGATCAGAACCTATTTCCATGTTGTTGTTTACACTAGGATATTCATTTAGAGTCTACATCCCCAACCATATCCCTTTGACCCATGTATTCAAGCAGTTGTTTTTCCTCGATGTTTTTCCTCCCTCAGTGTTTCCTCTGGATGTGGATAGTGGTTTTTTCTCATAGGTTCCTCCAAGTTGTTCAGGGTCATTGCATTGTCACTAATGGAGAAGTCCATTACAATCAATTGAACCACAAGGTATCAGTCTCTGTGTACAATGTTCTCCTGGTTCTGCTCCTCTCACTCTGCCTCAATGCCTGGAGGTTGTTCCAGTCCCCATGGAATTCCTCCACTTTATTATTCCTTTTAGCACAATAGTATTCCATCACCAACATATACCACAATTTGTTCAGCCATTCCCCAATTGAAGGGCATCCCCTCATTTTCCAATTTTTTGCCACCACAAAGAGCGCAGCTATGAATATTTTTGTACATGTTTTTTTTCCCTTATAATCTCTTTGGAGTACAAACCCAGCAGTGCTATGGCTGGATCAAAGGGCAGAGAATCTTTTATCGCCCTATGGGCATAGTTCCAAATTGCTGTCCAGAATGGTTAGATCAATTCACAACTCCACCAGCAATGAATTAATGTCCCAACTTTGCCACATCCCCTCCAGCACTCATTACTTTTCATTGCTGTCATGTTAGCCAATCTGTTAGGTGTGAGGTGATACCTCAAAGTTGTTTTGGTTTGCATTTCTCTGTTTAAAAGCGATTTAGAACACTTTTTCATATGCTTATTAATAGTTTTGATTTCTTTAACTGAAAATTGCCTATTCATGTCCCTTGTCCATGTTTCAATTGGAGAATGGCTTGATTTTTTGTACAACTGGTTTAGCTCTTTATAAATATGAGTAATTAGATCTTTGTCAGAGGTTTTTGTAATGAAGATTATTTCCCAATTTGTTGCTTCCCTTCTAATTTTGGATGCATTAGTTTTGTTTGTACAAAAACTTTCTAATTTTATGTAATCAAAATTATTGATTTTACATTTTATGGTTTTTTCTAGCTCTTGCTTGGTTTTAAAGTCTTTCCTTTCCCAAAGATCTAACAAGTATACTATTCTGTGTTCGCCTAATTTGCTTATAGTTTCCTTCTTTATATTCAGGTTATTCACCCTTTCTGAGTTTATCTTGGTGTAGGGTGTGAGATATTGATCCAAACCTAATCTCTCCCATATTGTCTTCCAATTTTCCCAGCCGTTTTTATCAAAAAGTGGGTTTGGTCACAAAAACTGGGATCTCTGGGTTTATCATAGACTGTCTTGCTGAGGTCATTTACCCTAAGTCTATTCCACTGATCCTCCTTTCTGTCTCTTAGCCAGTACCAAATTGTTTTGATGACCACTGCTTTATAGTATAGTTTGAGATCTGGGACTGCAAGTCCTCCTTCCTTTGCATTTTTTTCATGATTTCCCTGGATATCCTTGATCTTTTTTCTTCCAAATGAACTTTGTTATGTTTTTTTCTAATTCAGTAAAAAAGTTTTTTGGTAGTTCAATGGGTATGGCACTAAATAAGTAGATTAATTTGGGTAGGATTATCATTTTTATTATATTGACTCATCCTACCAATGAGCAGTTAATGTTTTCCAATTGTTTAGATCTAGTTTTAATTGTGTGGAGAGTGTTTTGTAGCTGTGTTCGTATAGTTCCTGTGTTTGTCTCGGCAGATAGATTCCTAAGTATTTTATTTTGTCAAGGGTGATTTTAAATGGTATTTCTCTTTCTAATTCTTGCTGCTGAAATGGGTTAGAGCTATATAGAAATGCTGATGACTTATGCTGGTTTATTTTGTATCCTGTAACTTTGCTAAAATTGTTGATTGCTTTGACTAGCTTTTTGATTGATTCTCTATGTTAGTTATATAGTAGTAGTCTCTCCGTAACCAAGGATGACGATTGTCTTTGTGCATTTTCATCTATGGTGTATAGATGAGTGTGCACAAAGACACTTGTGCGTGAAGGAGATTTAAGTGGAAAAGTCAATGCACAGTGACAGTCCTACTCTCTCAGCGTTGGAAGCCTGGGTCCAATGGTACAAAAAGTCGTTACACCTGGAGACTTCCTTAGCTACATTGGATGGCCATGTTGTCCTTTGTGCTCCAACACACACTGAGCACTCCACAGTGCTTCGCTGTGTCGCCATCACAGCTGCTGAAACTTCTTATTGGTTTCTTCCGTCTGTTCAGCCAAAGCAGTCTTCACATACTGGGTGAGCAAGGCCCTGGTTCACCAGGGGTCGACGACCCGATGGCTACCCTCATAAGGTTTAGCCAGCCTGTCAAAGCCGTTGCCCGGGGTGTGGCCACTGCCGCATGCTAGCAGCTACTAGGAGCCACAAGTGAGAGTTGGGTGTCAGGTGGGGGTCAGAGGCTGGAGAGCTGCCCTAAGAGGGCACAACAAGCCTTCCATACCAGAGATAATGCCCCTCCCTGAACACCCCATATACCCCAATTCCCTATGATTCTTTAAATAAACCATCATATCATCAGCAAAGAGTGATAGCTTGGTCTCCTCGTTGCCAACTCTAAAACCTTCAATTTCTTTTTCTTCTCTAATTGCTACTGCTAGTGTTTCTAGTACTGTTAAATAATAGAGGTGATAGTGGGCATTCTTGTTTCACTCCTGATCTTATTGGGAAGGCTTCTAGTTTATCCCCATTACAGATGATGTTGGCTGATGGTTTTAGATATATACTGCTTATTATTTTTAGGAACTGTCCTTCTATTCCTATACTTTCTAGTGTTTTTAGTAGGAAGGGTGTTGTATTTTATCAAAGGCTTTTTCTGCATCTATTGAGATAATCATGTGATTTTTGTTGGTTTGCTTGTTAATATGGTCAATTATGTGGATGGTTTTCCTAATATTGAACCATCCTTGCATTCCTGGTATGAATCATATCTGTCCATAGTGAATAATCCTCGTGATCACTTGCTGGATTCCTTTGCTTGTATCCTAGTTAAGATTTTTGCATCTATATTCATTAGGGAGATTGGTCTGTAGTTTTCTTTCTCTGTTTTTGACCTGCCTGGCTTTGAGATCAGTACCATGTTTGTGTCATAAAATGAATTTGGTAGAACTCCTTATTTGCTTATTCTGTCAAATAGTTTGGATAATATTGGGATTAGTTGTTCTTTGAATGTCTGATAGAATTCATTTGTGAATCCATCTGGACCTGGGGACTTTTTCTTAGGGAGTTCTTTGATGGCTTGTTCAATTTCTTTTTCTAATATGGGTTTGTTTAGGTAATTTATTTCTTCCCCTGTTAGTCTAGGCAACTTATATTTTTGTAAATATTCATCCATATCATCTAGATTGCCATATTTTTTGCCACATAGTTGGGCATAGTGGTTTTTAATGATTGCCTTAATTTCCTCTTCATTTGACATTATTATAGGTTTCTAATAAGCATGACCCATCCCAAAGGCTCATGCAAAAAAAAAAAATAGGCTTATAAAAATCTAGATATGGATAGATGGATGGGTGGGTACACCTCTGGAACTATGCAGTCTTTTATACAACAGGTAGGTTACACATTCTCTTGGACTCTCTGATAGCTAAACTATGAACAAAATAGTTAAAGTGAATCAGTAAACCATGCTATGAGTCCTCTACAGGTTAAATAGGCAAGCTGCTCACTTAGCAACTAGGATCATATGAGACATCTGGCCAGTGGAGAGGTCAGGAAAAGAGTCAAGAAGACTCTATGAGCAGGGTAAAGTGGGCAGAGCTGGCCAAATTTCATTTGGATTCTCTTGATCCTTTGCCAGATCCTTTCTGTCCTCCTTAAATGGCTATGAGTTGTGAAAGCAATGATTCCCCCAATTCCAGTGTATATAGATGTTGGGAACAGTTAAAGAATAACCCTTTAGGAAAGCATGTGCCTGATTCACTGTCTCATTGCCAATTTTTTTCAAATTCTGATGAAATGTTTTACTTCTGAAATGTAAATTCCTTGTTTGGTCTGTTTGTGAAGGTTCAAAGTCAGTTTAAGTTTCCAGTCAATCTAGGATGGGGAAAGTCTAATAATTTAGCCTCTCTTGACCTAATTCCTGTGCTCATACCAGAGAATTTCAAGTTATATATTGATGCTTCTTCAAGTATCCTAACTTCTCAGTTCTCAAATATAATCACTTCTCATGACCAGCTTTGCCTTTCCACTTCACCTATGTATAGGTATTTTAGCATCATCTCAATGGTTCCAATTCCATGTTTATAAACTCTAAAACTTTTCTATGTGATCATAATATTTCATCATTCCAACTTTCACTATGCCTTATGCTCTATAACTCTGTTCCTCATCCTCATCATGATCTTCAATCCCATCATCTTTCATTTCTTTTTCTGGGTTACTACTCCTATACTGGCCACAACTTTTATCCCTTCCCTATCTTCATCTCTTAGTAAATAAATTCAAATCATTACTATCTTTAATACTGCAGTAACTTTTCTCCATATATCTTACTGCCAATCATACCTTTTGCCAAAAAAAAAATCTTAAATTGCTCTTCTCCAAAAATTTTTCTTATTTTTATGCTGCTGAACAGAAATGGAGAAAAACATATAATTATGCTGACCATGTTCACTTCAAATTTATGTTATGTAAGTCAACTAGGCCCTCACTGAAGTAAAGTCATCCATTTATACCTCTCTAATTTTTTGCCTTTCCACCCATCACAGTGTTTCATCCCTCCTCAAAACTTCCATAGTACTACTTCCTACCACTCATTCAGTTGAGGTCTTTATCTCTTACTATAAAAAAAAAATGGAAGCCATCCACTAAAGGTTCTATATTCTCCCCTTTTTATTTTCTAATCCTTTCTTCAAAGGCCCTTTATTGATTTTCATCTTCTATTGCATTGTACATAATAAAAGATGTGTTTTAATATTTCTGTTTTCATTTGTATATGAGGTTATTGTGTTATCACACATGACCAAGAACTGTAAATGTGCCAAACACATGTAAGAAAAATATATATTCCTTGTTATTCCTTTGCAATAATAGTCAGAGATCTGTCATATATAATTTTTTCTAAAATTCTGTACAGTTTCTAACTTCTTATTCATCTCTGTCTAGGTCAGGAAAAGATACAGCAAGCTCCCCAACTATTATAATTTTGTTAGCTATATTTCCTTATAATTCAGCTAGCTTTTCCTTTAATTACTTAGATATTATGTGTATTTGTGTGTATAAAGTACTGATATTATTTATTTTCTATGGTGCCTTTAAGCAAAATGTATCATTTCAACTTATCTCTTTTAACTATGTCTATTTATACCGCTGCTTGTTCTGGGACTATGGATATTTTCCATACTTATTTTTTTCCAAATTTATTTGAAGCACAATAAATTCTACTCCAACCCCTCATTTAACTTGTAAAGCATTATTTTTCATGCTCATTTCTTATACACAACATATTGTTGGTTTGTGCTTAGTTGTTTCTAAATTATTCTGCCACCTTCTCATACATGAGTTCATACCATTTGTATTCATTATTACATTTAATTATGTTTTTCCCTCCATAGTATCCACCTTTAATTTTCCTCTTCCACTTCCACTTCTTTAGAAAGAAGATTGGCAAAGAACAATGCCAGCTTGAGAGGCAAGATGTTTTAAAATGGGTTTCTGGTAACATTCTTGCAGTCCTGAAATAAATATAGGAACTTTTCCCCCCTTTTGGTCTTATTGATAATTGTTTTTCTAGTTCCCTCTTAAATCATTTCTAGGCTATTCAAGGACCTCTCACATTAGGAACTAATAAATGCTTTTTAAAAAATAATAAATGAGCAATAAGCATGATGGAACCTTGTATTGTCTATAACTTTCAGTCAGTTTTAATATTATAAAGGTACGATCTATTGTAGAATAGAATTTACAATAGCCAGCTTGTCACCCTCATTGAGGATGCCCTCCCTCCATTTATAGATAAGATTTTAGGTAGATGGAAAAGTAAACATTTTGGTAAGTAATTGTTAGTGTTCTCTTGGTTTCTTTTTTTTCTTTATTAATGAGGTTATTGTCCCTCCATATGACACCTTGTGATTCAATCTCTCACAACTTTGTTGCCACAGGCATAGATGTTTTTTGTATATACATGGTTTGATCCAGCTGTTTTTCCCTTCTTTGTTCACATTTAGACCAAGATCTGTATTTCCTTCCCCTAATTCCCCAAGAATACACAGGACTATGATGTTAGAGAGCAATTGTGGTTGCCCTAGCATCCTTGAGGATGAAAACAATTTGCTATAATTATAAACCTTTCATGAAAAAATTTTATTTATATACATCACTTGCCACAAGAAAACCAAATTAGATAACAAATACTTTACTTACCAAGAGGAGAGAGATTGCAATCAAAAGCAACATTGATTTAGAAGATAATTTATTTATAAGATCTTAAAAAGTATTATGGATGATTATAAATAGTGTAATCCCTAAAGCAGAAAGAAGCAGTGAAAAGTAAAAATCCAGTCTGAAGAAAGTTTGGCAAGAGGTACAGCTAAGCAACAAAATATAAAGGTCATTTATAAATAAAAATGGAAGAAAGATAACAAATAGAATAGTTATCATTTATATATTGCTTCAGAGTTTGCAAGGTGCTTTATATGCAGTATATATTATTTCACATATATGTGTGTATAATAGATATGACATCCATACTTATGTGTATGTAGTACTCTATGGCAGCAGTATTCATGCAGGGTTTCAAGTTCTCAGGTCCAAACTGCAATTTCAAGTTGCCTGTGAACCCCTGGCAATACACCAGAAAGTGGAGGGAGGAAGTGATGGCTTTGGGCATCTAGACAGTAGGGTGGGGAATGCAAAAAAAAAAATTTCCCAGGGAGCTGGGAAGAAGGGAAACAGAGCAACTACTCCATGTCAGCTGGGCACCTGTGCCAATACTTCACCATCCCTGCTCTATGGTTTAAAGAACCATTTGTGGACCTATTTTGGCTATAACTTTGACACATTGAACACACTGAGACATCTAAATGATATCAAAGATCCAAGAAAGTGTGAATAAGGGAATGACCAAAAGCAAAAGAAATCTGAAGTTTGAAGGGATGCCTCAGAAAAGGCTCAAAGATTTTGAAGGGATGTTTCATCTCTTTGAGACATTTATAGGGCTTGTTTATGAATTTTGGGAATCTTTTTTTTCAGGGAGTCCAAGTCTTGGGTGGTGAAAGACTTGTGCACTTTAGAGTGTAACACACCAGCTCCACCAGTGATTTTTGTCATGTCCCGAAGAGGCAGTATTTTATGAGCCCCTGTGACCTCAGTTGATGTGTTTTCCTGTCTGGTATTGTCCTTTGCATTGTCAGAAACCTTATCCCTAGCCATGGCGTCATTTGTCTTGTTTGTATCTTTCCCTGAAGCAACTGTGTCCCCAACCATAACTTTAGGTGTTTCAGTCCCTTCCCTAGTATTATCTTTTTCCCTTCTTGCCAAATAATCATTGCATATTTTCTGGACCAAGTCTTCCAATTTGCTGTCTAATACAATATCTGTGCAACCTTCCTAGGTGTTAGCATCCTTACAACAGATCTTACGTAAGAGAGGGTCTGTATGGTGGCCATGAGGATCAAGTAGATTTGGGTTACCACCTGCCAAACTACAGTATTTGAGAATGGTATCATTGTGATGAATGATGTGGTATTGGTTATTAGTTCAACCATGTCCATCATGACACTAGTCACAGTATTGTATATTAAACAATATGCCAAATAAATCACTAATGCCATGAGCACAGATGCCCAAAAAATCAATTGCAGCATCATGCTTTCTTTTCAAAACTCCTCTGTCCTAGTCCTTCAAAATATGGCTACCCTTGTTTTGGGGTTGCCACTGACAACCCTCCTTTCAATTGCCTGGGATGGATCCTGGGGTGCCAAATTGTAATAGAGAGGAGGTCTTTAAAAAGGAAGGGACCAGAGAGCAGCTGTTTGGGGACTGAGTTCTGTGTAGCACTTTCTCTTTCTTCCACTAAGCTGTTATCAATGGAGTCAGTCAATCAGTCAGACCAGAAGGTAAGTCTACTCCCCACAGTTTCCTTCTTTTGATGAATTGAAATTCCCCTCCGATTACATAGACTCTGAATCAATTTCTGTTGTGACTCAAAGTATCTAATTTATTTTAATATAAAGTTATAGAAGGAATAAGGAAAGGAAGGGAAAGGAAAGAAGGGGACAGAGGGAAAAAAAGGAAAGTCCCTACTCCTTCTTTCCTAATATAGCTTTTGAAGGTTTGACCAAAGAAATCTCTCCAGGGAGGAGTTCCCCCTAAGGAAAAAAATAGTCTCTATTCCAAATGTTGACTTCAGTTGGGCACTGAAATCTTCATCCAGTTCAAACAGAAAAGATTTGGAGATGAGTACTTTCTTCCACCCAGATCCCCACAGAGTCCCAGATAAGAAGAAAAAGTCTTTTTGGCTCCAACAGTTTTTTGAATTTTCATGGAACTCTCCCATCCCCCACAGGTCCCAAAGGTTCCATTTGCTCCTTTTCTGAGGCATCCCTTCAAACTCCAGATTTCTTTTGCTTTTGGCCATTACCTTACTCATAAATGGTAAAGAAAAAATGGCCATATACCTGCACCACCTTTACGAAATGCCTGACAAGCAGTACTAGCTTCATTTTATACTTGGCTCCTTTTTTCATGATATTCTTTCCATAGTTTTAGCTCCCTTCTGTCAGTCTTACAGAGTAAATGGAATAAGGTACCATTGTGCAGCCTTCAACAGATATATAGATAAGTTAAGTTGCCTTTGTTTCTAAAGGAAACCCAATTTTTTGCCCCAGAGTTCTAATAAAAAAGTCACTTCCAAACAGACTCCATAAATGATGCTTTATTTTAAATTTATTTATTAATAATATTATTTGATTTATTGATAATAAATTCATTTAAACTTATATAATTTAATAAATTTTATTATAAAAATAAATTATTTAAAGCCTCAGGCACTTTGATGTTTGGACTCTGACTCTTCTAGGTTCCCAGAAGTCTTCTTATAAATTGATCTTAGAGACTTGAACCAGGCAAGATGATGCTACCTCACAGAGTTCTCTTTCAAGTCCACTCCTTCTGCTCTCAGGGAATAAGGAAGGGATCTCTTTCTAACAGATCATTCTTCTAGGTTCAGAACAGTCCAGTATGAATATTAATCAGATTTAAGCCAGTTCTGCCCAGTGAGATATAAATTATATTCAAGGAGTAATTAATAGTGAAGCTGATGATTGGTGAACCTGCTGCTCGAAGTGTGTGATAATATGGAACAGAAGCATCTTGTCTTCCTCTTCTGAGTACAGTATGTATTCTGTGACTATTTCTTGTCTGCTGATTGTATAATAAAGAGACTTTTTTGTACTTGGTGATCGAGAACTGAGAAGGCACATCAAAGACCCCAAAGGGGAAACTCCCTCTTTTTCCTTTTTGGTGACCACAAGATGGAAAAAAATGACCCTGTGAGTTCTAAAGCATTGATGGAAGGGATGGGGATGTCTTTTCCCTCAATTGGGCCAGCTACTATTCTAAGCTTACTGTCCATATGTGTATAAAATTAAAAACATATTTCTCTCTTCTCTTGAGAACCTAAAAGTAAGATATTTGAACTGTTTGCCATCCTTATTTTATACATTTTAGTTATTTATTTTAGCTAGAATTTTTATAAAGCTTTAAAGCACTCTTAAAATATTATATCATTCGATCTTCACAACACAGGGAGTCAAGAACTATTATTATTCCCCATTTTACAAATGAGGACACTAAGGAAGAAACATTAAATGATTTTGCCCAAGGTCAAGTCACAAGGAAGGAAATAAACTTTTATACGGTGCCTTCTTTGACCAGGTTCTATTCTAAGCACTTTTTACATATACTCTCTCATTTGAACCACACAGTAATCCTATGATTCAGGAAAGGTAGGTTAACCCAATTTTATAGTTGAGGAAACTGAGACAAAGAGAAATTAAGTAACTTGCTCAATGCTACACAGCCAGTAAACATCTGAGGCTAGATTTAAACTCAGGTCTTTCTAAGTCCAGGTCAATACTCTATCTATTGTGCCATGCTGCCTGACATCCTGCTCCAAGTAGAATTTGCTCACTTTCATACTACTTACCCTACATTCACAGCTTTGGTTTGGGATGCTTTTTTTAAGTATGCTGATGTAAGTTATACTCAGGCTCATTTTGTATGGCATGTATTATATTCATTGCTTCTTACTTTCTAAAAGCGATGGACTTAGTTATATACATATGCATATGCCCATAACTTGATGAAAATTATTTAGAATGCTGCCCCTCAGTAATCATTCATACTGATCCAGTGAGCCCTTCTCTTCTCCAATTTAGTCAGTGGTTTAGTGGAAAGCACACTGAATTTCAAATAAAAGGATAGTAGTTCAAATCTTGGAAAAAACCTCTATTACATTAGACAAGTCATTCCATTTTTCTGAAATTCACTTTTATCATCTGTAAAATCAAGAGTTTGGACCAGATTACCTCTAACATCCTTTCCAACTCTAAATGTTTGACAATAATATAATGTGATATGATATAATATGTATTATATACAACATTTCATATTTAATATATGACTCATCTTCATGAGTTCAACTCTAGCCCCAGACATGTACTAGCTGTGTGACCCTGGGCAAGTCACTTAAAACTATTTGCATCAGTTCCTCATCTGTAAAATGGGCTGGAGAAGGAAATGGCAAATCACTCCAGTATCTTTACCAAGAAAACACCACAAGGAGCCACAAAGAGTCAGACAAAACTGAAATGATTGAAAAATAATAACATTCCAGAATTTTCTCATTTTTTGGTATTTAACTAAAGTGATAGTACTGGTAGTTGCTTAGTGATCTGCATCTATTCATACATTACAATGTCTCCCAGCCATAATTCTTATCCCCTATTGTAGCTGTCACATCTAACATACCCATAATATCTGGTCCTACCCTGACTTAAGGCTATTCCCAATATTATTCTGCTAACAGAATCGCTCCCTTTTAACCTGATTATGCAACAGGATAAGCACTATACTTATCATAAGTCTTTCTGTATCTTACATGGTTTGTTTCCCCAGGTTAATAGGACTGCAAAGAAGTACCTCAGATTCATTCAAAATAGGAATTTCCAGCACAGACTCTCATCAGGCAGCTGCTTATCTTTCCTGTATCACAAATCCCAAAGAGAAGCTTCCTCTGAAACAGTTCTCACACAATATCAGAGCTAGAAGGACAAAAAAAGTAATAATCCCTCTTTGCTAAGGCACCCTATGGACTACAATATTTGTCCTAAATCTACCTAGCTACAGATGAAACCTTAGTCTTTCCTGTCTCTTGGAGCCTCAGTTTCCTGATCTGTAAAGTGGAAACAAAATTACTTATTAGTACAAAACTTACAGGACTAGAATGAGACTCAAATTTGAGATCACACATATAAAAATTTCATAAACTTTAAAATGCTACCTAAATGTCAACAATTATCAGTAACATCATCATCATCATTATTCTGCTGTCAAAGATTATTTTGCATCACTGTCCTCTCTGAAATTATCATTCATCCTTAATGGTTAGTCATCATTTTCCATATTTCCCAAAAAAATCTTACTGCAAGAAGAAAATAGGGTGTTTATGGTGTGAGCTAACAAAATTTATGTTTTATGTGAGCTGGATTTCATCTTGGCAAACTGGAGGGAAAAGCCCCCAGTCACTGTAGATAAACTCATTAGAATTTCAAAGGACCCTAATAACCATTTACATGAAACAGGATTATATTAAAATTGCTCTGAGTCAAATGTTCTGGCTATTTAGCTCCCTAGTAACTGGACCAGGCTTGGGTTCTAAGGATCACAGGATGTCTTGTATATAAACATATATATATATATATATATATATATGTATATATATTCAGTTTTATAATCATCTAAGTCAGAGATGTCAAGCATAATGCATTGTGCCCCACAACAGTTCAGAGTATTGCTGAACGAGATTAAAATCTAATTGGGAAGTATTTAACAAAATAAATAAAAATTATAAAAACATTTCATCATAAAAATGTTACATTCAAAGTCAATATGAAGCCACAGAAATTCCTATGTAGGGTTTAGTGACTCCCATTTCTAGTCCTATTTGATACCAGTGTTCTAAAAGATCTAGGATTTTCCCATTGTTTTCATTACATTTCATTCCAAAGGGAACAAAAGCAAAAACTATGGTCCTTCCAAATCCCAACAGCAACACAGAAAAAAATGATCCAATTGTTTTTCATAATCCAGGGACTATTTTACTTTTGTCTTTATATCTCCATACTTTAGCACAACAACTACTCTAAGAGACAGAACTTGGGTATTGTATTCCCTCATCATATAGTGGTTCTTTCCCATAGTTTGGTAGAGTTATGGGAATATTGGACTATGAAAGCAAGAAGGAAAGTGATATGCTATGATACCAGAAGAGAGAAGTACTTAAGGCGGAAAGAGACAATGGTATCAATAGACTTCTTTTTGCCCTGACCAGCTGTTGACCTGACCTACTCCATAATGGGCTGACTATGGCCAGAAGAAGCTTGAGGTCTCTAACAACAATGAAATGGCCATGGTCAGATTCTACATTTGAGTCAACTTGGAAGCTAAATCCATTCCTCCTGCCATGAGTCTCAGATTTCTTTTTGAGTTTCTACCTATTTATGTAGAATTGAGAATAAAATGTATTCTTTTTTTAAAATTTTATTTAGTCAATTTAGAATATTTTTCCTTAGTTACAAGAGTCATTTTCTTTCCCTCACCTGCCCCCACCCCTTCCCGTAGCCAACACAAAATTCCCCTGGGTTTTACATATGTTCTTGTTCAAAACCTATTTCCATATTGTTGATGTTTGCACTAGGATGATCATTTAGAGTCTATATCAACAATCATATGCCCCTCAACCCATGTAATCAAGCAGTTGTTTTTCTTCTGTGTTTCTGCTCCCATAGTTCTTCCTCTGAATGTGGATAGTGTTCTTTCTCATAAGTACCTCAGAATTGTTCTGGATCATTGCATTGCTACTACAAGAGAAGTCCTTTATATTTGATTGTACCACAGTGGATCAGTCTCTGTGTACAATGTTCTCCTGGTTCTGCTCCTCTCACTCTGCATCAATTCCTGGGGATTGTTACAGTTCACATGGAATTCCTCCACTTTATTATTCCTTTGAGCACAATAGTATTCCATCACCAGCATATACCACAATTTGTTCAGTCATTCCTCTATCTGAGGACATCCCCTCATTTTTCAATTTTTTGCCACCACAAAGAGCACAGCTATGAATATTCTTGTCCATGTATTTTCCTTATTATCTCTTTGGGGTATAAACCCAGCAGTGCTACGACTGGATCAAAGGGCAGATAGATTTTTAGTGCCCTTTAGGCATAGTTCCAAATTGCTATCCAGAATGGTTGGATCAATTCACAACTCCACCAGCAATGCATTAACGTCCCAATTCTGCCACATCCTCTCCAACATTCATTACTTTTCTTTGCTGTAATATTAGCCAACCTGCTGTGTGTGGAGTGGTACCTCAGAGTTGTTTTGATTTGCATTGCTCTGATTACAAGAGATTTAGAACACTTTTCAAATACTTTTGATTTCTTTATCTGAAAATTGCCCATTTATGTCCCTTACCCAATTATCAGTTGGGGGAATGGCTTGATTTTTTTTTTGTAAAATTGATTTAACTCTTAATAAATTTGAGTAATTAGACCTTTTTCAGAGGTTTTGTTATGAAGATTTTTCCGGATTTGTTGCTTCCCTTCTAATTTTGGTTGCATTGGTTTTGTTTGTACAAAAACTTTTTAATTTAATGCAATCAAAATTATATACTTTACATTTTGTAATTTTTTTCTAACTCTTGATTGGTCTTAAAATCTTTCCTTTCCCAAAGATCTGACAAGTATACTATTCTGTGTTCACTTAATTTACTTATACTTTCCTTCTTTATATTCAAGTCATTCACCTATTCTGAATTTATCTTGGTGTAAGGTGGGAGATGATGATCCAAACCCAATCTCTCCCATACTGTCTTCCAATTTTCCCAGCAGTTTTAATCAAATAGTGGGTTTTGGTCCCAAAAACTGGGATATCTGGGCTTACCATAAACTGTCTTGCTGAGGTCATTTTCTCCAAGTCTATACCACTGATCCTCCTTTCTGTCTCTTAGCCAGGACCATATTGTTTTGATGACCACTGCTTTATAGTACAGTTTAAGATCTGATACTGCTACGTCACCTTCCTTCACAACTTTTTCATTATTTCCCTGGATATCTTTGATCTTTTGTTCTTCCAAATGAACTTTGTTATGGTTTTTTTTTTTCAGTAAAAAAGTTTCTTGGTAGTTTGATGGGTATGGCACTAAATAAGTAAATAAGTTTGGGTAGGATTGTCATTTTTATTATGTTAGCTCATCTTACCCACGAACAATCAATGTTTTTCCAATTATTTAGAACTAGTTTTAATTGTGGAAAGTCTTTTATAGTTGTGTTCATATAGCTACTGTGTTTGTCTTGGCAGATAGATTCCTAAGTTTTTTATATTGTCTAGGGTGATTTTAAATGGAATTTCTCTTTCTAATTCTTGCTGCTGAAATATGTTGGAAATATATAGAAATGCTGATGACTTATGTGGGTTTGTTTATTTTGTATCCTACAACTTTGCTGAAGTTGTTGATTATTTCCACTAGCTTTTTAGTGGATTCTCTAGGATTCTTTAAGTAGACCATTATATCATCTGCAAAAAGTGATAGCTTGGTCTCCTCATTGCCTATTTTAATACCTTCAATTTCTTTTTCTTCTCTAATCACTACTGCTAGTGTTTCTAGTACTGTTAAATAATAGAGGAGATAGTGGGCATCCTTGTGTGACTGAAGAAATTTGGGCAAAGACAAAAGTTGGATCTGCAAAGCAAGGAGAGCTCAGAACATTTGGAACACATAAATCATTGAAATAAGGGGGAGAGACAGTTGCAATGGAAGTTTGGAGAGAGGCAGTTGGGACTCCAGCTGCCTGGGAATTCACTTGACTACTTCTGCCTGAAGGTGGAGGACAAACCCCTTCATCTCCTCTTTGGCCATTGCCTTCTACTTATACTGTGAGCTGAAGAGATATTTGGTCTTACCCAGAAGAGACCCTGGCAGAATTATTGCCAATTTTTTCCTCTGAGAAAATATTTTTATTTATTTCTGTTGAAGAGACTTATTTTTTTCGAAGTCTTCATCACTGTTATAACTCAGATTTAGGGACATCCTTTTTTTCTCTTTTTTAACCCCACCCTTATCTCCTCCTCCCCAAGAATAAAAGATCCTTTAGTTAAAGTACTAGTTTGTAAGATTGGTTATTAGTGTGAAAATTACAACTTACCATCTGTGAGAAAATCTCCATCAAGACAGTTGGGAAGGAAGAACAGAAAGTAGGGGTGGGGAGGGGCTCAAGATTCAGCCTCTTTCTTTTGCTTACTTCCTGGTGCAACACCTCTAAATTTCCCCCACTATAATTCACCAAGTTTTCATCTCTAGTATACTTGTTTCACTCCTGATCTTATTGGGAATGCTTCTAATTTATCCCCATTGCAGATGGTTTATTATTTTTAGGAAAGGCACTTATATTCCTATACTTTTTAGTATTCTTGATAGGAATGAGTGATGTATTTTGTCAAAGGCTTTTTCTGCATCTATTGAGATAATCATGTGATTTTTGTTGGTTTGCTTGTTAATAAGAGTCAATTATGTAGATGGTTTGCCTAATATTGAGCCATCTTTTGCCTTCCTGGTATAAATTCCACCTGATCATAATGAATAATGCTTGTAATCACTTGCTGGAGTCTTTTTGCTAGTATTCTATTTAAGATTTTTGCATCTATGTCCATTAAGGAGATTAGTCTATAGTTTTCTTTCTCTGTTTTTGATCTGTCTGGTTTTGGAATCAGTACCATGTTTGTGTCATAAAATGAATTTGGTAGAACTCCTTCTTTGCTTATTATGTTAAATAGCTTTTATAGTATTGGGATTCATTGTTCTTTGAATGTTTGATAGAATTCACTTGTGAATCTATTAGGCCCTGGGATTTTTTTCTTAGGGAGTTCTTTGATGGCTTGTTCAATTTCTTTTTCTGATAAGACATTATTTAAGTATTCTATTTCTTCTTCTGCTAAGCTAGGCAATTATATTTTTGTAAATATTCATCCATATCACCCAGATTGCCATATTTGTTGCCATATAATTGGGCAAAATAGTTTTTAATGATTGCCTTAATTTCCTCTTCATTAGAGGTGAGGTTTCCCTTTTCATCTATGATACTGTTAATTTGGTTTTTTTCTTTCCTTTTTTATTAGATTGACCAATACTTTGTCTCTTTTATTTGTGTTTTTTTTTCAAAATACAAGCTACTAGACTTATTTATTAATTTAATAGTTCTTTCACTTTCAAATTCATTAATTTCTCCTTTAATTTTTAGGATCTCTTAGTTTTCATCTGGGGATTTTTAATTTGTTCATTTTCAAGTTTTTTGATTTGTATGTCCAATTTGTTGACCTTTGCCCTCCCTAATTTGTTAATATATGAACTCAAGGATATAAATTTCCCCCTGACTACTGCTTTGACTGCATCCTATAGATTTTGAAAGCATATATCATCATTGTCATTTTCTTCAATGAAATTATTAATTGTTTCTATGATTTGTTCTTTAGCCAATTTTGGAGAATCATATTATTTGATTTCCAATTAAGTTTTTATTTGGCTCTCCATGTACCCTTACTAATTATTATTTTATTGCATTATGATCTGAAAAGTTTGCATTTATTATTTTTGCTTTTTTGCACTTTTTTGCCATGTTTTTATGCCCTAGTACATGGTCAATCTTTGTGAATGTACCATGTGCTGCTGAAAAGAAGGTTTATTCCTTTTTGCCCCTATTTATTTTTCTCCATATATCTATTAACTCTAATTTTTCTAAGATTTCATTCACATCTTTCTTATTTATTTTTTTGTTTGATTTATCTAGATTTGATAGAGGAAAGTTTAGGTCTCCCATTAGTATAGTTTTACTATCTATTTCCTCCTTCAACTCCACTAGTTTCTCCTTTAGAAATTTGGATGCTATACCATTTGGTGCATACATGTCATGTACTGATATTTCCTCATTGTCTATACTGCCTTTTATCAGGATGTAAATACCTTTCCTATCTCTTTTAATCAGATATATTTTTACTTTGGCTTTGTCAGATATCATGATTGCAACTCCTGCCTTCTTTCTATCAGTTGAAACTCAATGGATTTTGCTCCAACCTTTAATTCTAACCCTGTGAGTGTCTAACCGCCTCATGTGTGTTTCTTGTAGACAACATATGGTAGGATTTTGTTTTCTAATCAACTCTGATATTTGCTTTTGTTTTATGGGTGAATTCATCCCATTCACATTCAAAGTTATGATTGCCTCTTGTGTACCCCAACATTTTGATATCTTCTCCTAGTTCTGCCCTTTCTTCTTTTGCTATATCCTTTTAAACCAGTGGGGTTTTTTTACTCAGTCCACCTAATCCCCACCCTTATGATGCTTCCCTTTATGCCCCTTCCCTTTTTGTTCCCTTATTATTATTTTTTTAGGGTCTGTTAAGTTCCCTCTCCCATCACTTTCCCTCCCTTTTTGTAAAAGTATATTCTCAAGGGGAGTAGCAATTGGGAAATAACCAATTGAAACTTTCCACATCCTAAACACCTCTTCCATGGTGAATCAATTCTGATGTGACAACATAACATGACTAGCCCTCACTGGAAATAGAGGAATTTTTAAAAGATGTGTTGCTTTGCTAGTGGGAGGGAACTCAGAACTAAGTTATAAATAGATAGATCCATGAATTCTCATATCTTTTGGCAATGAGCAGCCTCACCCCATATCGAAAGGAAGACTTGAAACATAGAAGGTCATTGATTCTCTGGCAACCATACAGAGCAAGGTACTTACTCAGCACCTCCACTCTATCTGGGCCTGCATAAACTATCAAGGTATGCATGAGACTCCCAAATGAGTCAGCTTTTTGCTCAAATACATTGTCCATCAGTGCATTTTGCCCAATCTGCTTTTCATCATTTTAAGTCTAATCAGGTGTTCTCATAACAGCATCTGCCTGATAACCGTAAATTCATTTGTTTGAGACAATAGAGCCCAGTCTAAACCTCCTGGTTCCACTGTTCCCCTGACTGCATATTTCTGAAGCAGTCCCCATGGGCAGCATGAACTTGGAGTCATTTTCCCTTTCATACTAATGTATTGAAAAATTTAATATAAGATTGCTATAGATTCTCTGTACTGCTACATTGCAGCTCCAGTCCCTGCAAGTTTGACAATACTGTGCCATAAGGCTTTTTAGACTTCAAACCACCCACTGGCTTGAAAGTTTCTCCCTTGAGAATGTTGAGTAGTCTCCTCTTTTTCTCTGCCACAGTCACCTGCTCCTGCTGCAGTGTGTCTTGAGGCTTATCATATCTGTAACTGGAATAGTTTCTTGCCAACAGGAAATGACAAACTTTACTAAAATATATTTATAACTTACCATAATGAAAGTCTTGCACTGGCTAGTATCCAACTTGATCTGTACCTCCAGATGTCAGTTTTTTTTTTCTCATAAACACATTGGTCAGCATCTTCATGCATCTTTTGCAGGAAAGTTTTGAGTTTTATTTCTATTTCTTCTTCCTCAATAATATACTTAATGCCTAGTTTTCAGGTATTTTTGACATCCTATAGGGTTTTGTGACTTCTTCTTCTTTTTTTTTTTTAAATATATTTTATTTGATCATTTCCAAGCATTATTCGTTAAAGACATAGATCATTTTCTTTTCCTCCCCCCCACCCCCCATAGCCGACGCGTAAGTCCACTGGGCATTAGATGTTTTCTTGATTTGAACCCATTGCTTTGTTGATAGTATTTGCATTAGAGTGTTCATTTAAAGTCTATCCTCTGTCATGTCCCCTCAACCTCTGTATTCAGGCAGTTGCTTTTTCTCGGTGTTTCCACTCCCATAGTTTATCCTTTGCTTATGAATGGTGTTTTTTTTCTCCTGGATCCCTGAAAGTTGTTCAGGGACATTACACCGCCCCTAATGGAGAAGTCCATTACGTTCGATTATACCACAGTGTATCAGTCTCTGTGTACAATGTTCTCCTGGTTCTGCTCCTCTCGCTCTGCATCACTTCCTGGAGGTTGTTCCAGTCTCCATGGAACTTCTCCACTTTATTATTCCTTTGAGCACAATAGTATTCCATCACCAACATATACCACAGTTTGTTCAGCCATTCCCCAATTGATGGGCATCCCCTCGTTTTCCAGTTTTGGGCCACCACAAAGAGCGCAGCTATGAATATTTTTGTACAAGTCTTTGTGTCCATTATCTCTTTGGGGTACAGACCCAGCAGTGCTATGGCTGGGTCAAAGGGTAGATATTCTTTTGTCGCCCTTTGGGCATAGTTCCAAATTGCCCTCCAGAATGGTTGGATCAGTTCACAACTCCACCAGCAATGAATTAATGTCCCTACTTTGCCACATCCCCTCCAGCATTCATTACTTTCCTTTGCTGTTATGTTAGCCAATCTGCTAGGTGTGAGGTGATACCTCAGAGTTGTTTTGATTTGCATCTCTCTGATTATAAGAGATGTAGAACACTTCTTCATGTGCTTGTTAATAGTTTTGATTTCTTTATCTGAGAACTGCCTATCCATTTCCCTTGCCCATATATCAATTGGAGAATGGCTTGATTTTTTGTACAATTGATTTAGCTCATTATTAATATGAGTAATTAAACCTTTGTCAGAGGTTTCTATGAAGATTTTTTCCCAATTTGTTGTTTCCCTTCTGATTTTAGTTATATTGGTTTTGTTTGTACAAAAGCTTTTTAGTTTGATGTAGTCAAAATTATTTATTTTACATTTTGTGATTCTTTCTATATCTTGCTTGGTTTTAAAGCCTTTCCCCTCCCAAAGGTCTGACATGTATACTATTCTGTGTTTACCCAATTTACTTATGGTTTCCTTCTTTATGTTTAAGTCACTCACCCATTTTGAATTTATCTTGGTGTAGGGTGTGAGGTGTTGATCTATTCCTAGTCTCTCCCACACTGTCTTCCAATTTTCCCAGCAGTTTTTATCGAATAGTGGATTTTTGTCCCAAAAGCTGGGATCTTTGGGTTTATCGTATACTGTCTTGCTGAGGTCGTTTTCCCCCAGTCTATTCCACTGATCTTCCTTTCTGTTTCTTAGCCAGTACCAAATTGTTTTGATGACTGCTGCTTTGTAATATAGTTTTAGGTCAGGGACTGCAAGGCCCCCATCATATGTGTTTTTTTTCATTAATTCCCTGGATATCCTTGATCTTTTGTTCTTCCAAATGAACTTTGTTATGGTTTTTTCTAAATCAGTGAAGAAGTATTTTGGTAGTTCAATGGGTATGGCACTAAATAGATAAATAAGTTTGGGTAGGATGGTCATTTTTATTATATTGGCTCGTCCTATCCATGAGCAGTTAACGTTTTTCCAATTGTTCAAGTCTAGTTTTAGTTGTGTGGCGAGTGTTTTGTAGTTGTGTTCATATAGTTCCTGTGTTTGTCTTGGGAGATAGATTCCTAGGTATTTTATTTTGTCTAAGGTGATTTTGAATGGGATTTCTCTTTCTAGTTCTTGCTGCTGAGCTGTGTTGGAGATATATAGAAAAGCTGATGATTTATGTGGGTTTATTTTGTATCCTGCAACTTTGCTAAAGTTGTTGATTATTTCAATTAGCTTTTTGGTTGAATCTCTAGGATTCTTTAAGTAGACCATCATGTCATCCGCAAAGAGTGATAACTTGGTCTCCTCCTTGCCTATTCTGATACCTTCAATTTCTTTATCTTCTCTAACTGCTACTGCTAGTGTTTCTAGTACAATGTCAAATAGTAGAGGTGATAATGGGCATCCTTGTTTCACTCCTGATCTTATTGGGAATGCCTCTAGTTTATCCCCATTGCAGATGATATTAGCTGTTGGTTTTAGATATATACTGTTTATTATTTTTAGGAATGACCCTTCTATTCCTATGCTTTCTAGTGTTTTTAATAGGAATGGGTGTTGTATTTTATCAAAGGCTTTTTCTGCATCTATTGAGATAATCATGTGGTTCTTGCTAGTTTGCTTGTTGATGTGGTCAATTATGTGGATGGTTTTCCTAATGTTGAACCAGCCCTGCATCCCTGGTATGAATCCTACTTGATCATGGTGAATGATCCTTCTGATCACTTGCTGGAGTCTTTTTGCTAGTATCCTATTTAAAATTTTTGCATCTATATTCATTAGGGAGATTGGTCTATAGTTTTCTTTCTCTGTTTTTGACCTGCCTGGTTTTGGAATCAGTACCATGTTTGTGTCGTAAAAGGAGTTTGGTAGAACTCCCTCTTTGCTTATTATGTCAAATAGTTTGTATAGTATTGGGGTCAACTGTTCTCTGAATGTTTGATAGAATTCACAGGTGAATCCATCAGGCCCTGGGGATTTTTTCTTAGGAAGTTCTTTGATGGCTTGATGGATTTCAATTTCTGATATGGGATTATTTAAGAATTCTATTTCCTCTTCTGTTAGTCTAGGCAGTTTGTATTTTTGTATATATTCATCCATTTCTCCTAAATTGGTGTATTTATTGCCATATAATTGGGCAAAGTAATTTCTAATGATTGCCTTAATTTCCTCCTCATTGGAGGTGCTGTCCCCCTTTTCATCTTTAATGCTGTGAATTTGCTTTTCTTCCTTCCTTTTTTTAATTAGATTGACCAGTACTTTGTCTATTTTGTTTGTTTTTTCAAAGTACCAGCTTCTTGTCTTATTTATTAAATCAATAGTTCTATCACTTTCGATTTTATTAATTTCTCCCTTAATTTTTAGGATTTCTAATTTGGTTTTCTGCTGGGGGTTTTTAATTTGATCGCTTTCGAGTTTTTTCAATTGCATTTCCAATTGATTGATCTCTGCTCTCCCTTGTTTGTTAATATGAGCTTTCAGGGATATGAATTTGCCTCTGATTACCGCTTTGGCTGCATCCCAAAAGGTTTGAAAGGATGTTTCGCCATTGTCATTTTCCTTGATGAAATTATTAATTGTTTCTATGATTTCTTCTTTAGCTAAACGGTTTTGGAGTATCATATTGTTTAATTTCCAATTGGTTTTAGATTTGGTTTTCCATGTACCATTACTAATCATTATTTTTATTGCCTTGTGATCTGAGAAGGCTGCATTCATTATTTCTGCTTTTTTGCATTTGTGTGCTATGTTTCTGTGACCTAATGTATGGTCAATTTTTGTGAATGTGCCATGTGGTGCTGAGAAGAAGGTGTATTCCTTTTTATCCCTATTTATTTTTCTCCATATGTCTATTAATTCTAATTTTTCTAAGATTTCATTCACTTCTTTTACCTCTTTCTTATTTATTTTTTGATTTGATTTATCTAAATTTGATAATGGTTGGTTTAAGTCTCCCACTAGTATGGTTTTATTGTCTATTTCTTCCTTCAATTCTCCTAGTTTCTCCATTAGAAATTTGGGTGCTATATTATTTGGTGCATACATGTTGATTAATGATATTTCCTCATTGTCTAGAGTCCCTTTTAACAAAATATAATTACCTTCCCTATCCCTTTTGATCAGGTCTATTTTTGCATTGGCTTTATCAGATATCATGATTACCACTCCTGCCTTCTTTCTATCAGTTGAGGCCCAGAAGGTCTTACTCCATCCTTTAATTCTGACCTTGTGGGTGTCAACCCGCCTCATGTGTGTTTCTTGAAGACAACATATGGTAGGGTTTTGGATTCTAATCCATTCTGCTATTCGTCTACGTTTTATGGGTGAGTTCATCCCATTCACGTTCAAAGTTATGATTGTCATTTGTGGACTCCCTGGCATTTTGATTGCCTTCCCTAATTCTAACCTTTTCTTCTTCGGCTCTACCTTTTAGTCCAGTGATTTACTTTGAATCAGTCCCCCTTGTCCCCTCCCTTGATGTTTCCCTTTTTAGTCCCTCCCTTTTTGTTCCCTCCCCCTCCCCCCTCTCTTTCCCTCCCTTTTTGTTCTCCCTCTCCCCCTCCCCCCCTTGGTTTTCCCTTCTCCTTACCCTTGTTGGGTAAGATAGAATTCAAGATCCCAATGGATCTGGATGTTTTTCCCTCTCAGAGTTGATTTCCCTGAGATTGAGGTTTAAGTAAACCCCCCCCCTCTCTTCCTCTCCTTCTTATAGGAGTTTTCTTCCCCTCCCCTTCCCCTGTGAATCTTTGTGTGAGAACCATTATTCTATTTGGTCTTTCTTTACCCCCTATTTATACATTACATTTTCCCCACATATTAGTATACATAGGTTGATATAAATGTAGTCCTTATAGAAGAGAGTTTGAGTAAAAGAAGATAACATTTTTCCCCTTTCCTTAATATTTACCTTTTCAGGTATTCCTTGCTCTTTGATTTTCGGTATCAAACTTTCCACAGAGCTCTGGTCTTTTCTTTGCAAAAAGTTGGAAGTCTTCTATTTTGTTGAATGCCCATACTTTCCCTTGGAAGTATATAGTCAGTTTTGCTGGGTAGCTGATTCTTGGTTGGAGACCCAGCTCTCTGGCCTTTCTGAAGATCATGTTCCATGCCTTACGATCATTCAGAGTAGAACTTGCAAGGTCTTGGGTGACCCTGATTGGCATTCCTTTATATCTAAATTGTCTTTTTCTGGCTTCCTGTAGGATTTTTTCTTTTGTTTGATAGCTTTGGAATTTGGCAATTACATTCCTGGGAGTTGTCTTTTGGGGGTTTAGTGTAGAAGGTGTTCTGTGAGCTCTGTCAGTGGATGTATTGCCCCCTTGTTCTAGAATCTCTGGGCAATTTTCTTTGATTATATCTTGTATCACCATGTCCAGTTTGGTGTTTATTTCTGGCTTATCTGGGAGTCCAATTATTCTTAAATTATCCCTTCTCCCCCTATTTTCCAGATCTATCACCTTGTCGGTGAGATATTTTATGTTCTCTTCTAATTTCTTGGTATTTTGGCTTTGCTTTATTGATTCTTGCTCTTTTACACGATCATTGTCTTCCAGCTGCCTGATTCTGGCCTTTAAAGCCTGGTTTTCTTTTACAGTTTGGTCAAACTGGTTTTGTAGATGCGTGAATTTCTTTTGCATTATTTCCAACTTTTCCTCCCAGAAGGCTTCCATCTTTTTGGTCATTTCTGATTCAAATTCTTCATAGGTTTGTGGAGAGTTTCCATTTCCTTTGGAAGGTTTTGGAGCATTTTCTTTTATATTATCTTCTGTCTGCTCTGTATTTTGTATTTTGGCTCCATAGAATGTGTCCAAAGTCGCCCCTTTCTTCTTATTTTTCTTGGTATTTTGGGGCTTCTGTGGTTCTGTGGAGTTTGTCATCTCTGAATGTGGAGGATTAGTTTTTCTTGTCTCTTTCTGGTGTTCAGAGGCAGTCCTGGGCAGATAGTTCTATGGGCTTTCCCTGGGTTAAACTGAATATGCCTCACTGGAACTGGAATGGAAGGGTCGGACCACGAGGCCACACTCTCCCCCCGGCTCGCTTTCCGGAAGTTGCCTTCAGAATCGCTGGCCGTGAGGCTGTTTCGTAGGCCTGCGGGGGGATGGGCTGCAGCTTCCCCAAGCTCCGAGGGCAGGGACTTTCACTGAGACTTGGATAGCAGGATCCAGCCAGTGAGGCTGTCTTGCCCACCCTGAGGGTTGCTGTTGTTTCGACCAGCTCTCTGCAGTGGGAGCCCCAGGCAGTAACTTTCACTGGGACTCGGGTAGAAGGCCCTGAGGGTTGTTGTTCCGAGGACCCTGCTCTCTGAGCCCGGCGCGGCTGCCGCTTCCGGGAGCCTTGGACTCTGCGCTCCTACCCCTGAGGTCCGAGTGATCTCGGGTTCTGGCTTTTAAGGGGAGCCGTACCTTTTGAACCGGGTCCAGGTCCAGGAGGAGGGTTCCCAGGGTCTGTGCTGTTGATCGTTTTGAATTTCGGCGCCTTAGGAGCTTCTAGTTTGAGATCGGTGGGGAAGGGTTTTCCGGAGATCTGAACTTCAGCTTTCTCTAAGCCGCCATCTTAACCGGAAGTCCTACCGGTTTTGTGACTTCTTAAATAGAAATATTAATAAATATTCCGAGCACTTTGATGTGCATATGCTATATAGAAGCAAAGTAAGATGCCACTCCTGGTCACCAAGATCCAAAGGTAGGAACTAAGTGAAAGTTACTTGTACAGTGGAGAGTGCTAGGCTCAGAGTTAGGAAGTTCTAATTCTAATCTCAGGTACTTACTACTGTGTGAACCTGAGTAAGTCACTTAACCTGTATCTGCCTCCATTTCTTCATATGTAAAAGGAATGAAATAATAGCATCTACTTTAGAGGGTTCTTGTAAGGAGCAAATGAGATAATACGTGTGATATACTCTGCAAGCCTTAGAACACTATATAAATGCTTGCTATTATTTTAAGTCTCTTGAAAAATGAGACAATTTTCCCTCAAAGATAAATTCACTTAATGTTATATCAGACGTCATAGAAGTTTGACACAAGAATGTCAATAGCAGAGCACAACCAAAGAAGTGTTTCCTTGTATTACAATTATAGTCAAGAGGAACACATAAACATTGGATGCATTCAAGAGGGAAATTTGGACTTGTTTTATCAGAAAATCAATAGTCATTTATTCAGTATGTATATGCCAGGCACTGAGCTAAGCAATGGAGATAGAATAAAGATAAGACAGTGTCTAGTCTCAAAGAACTTACACTCTCTAATGGGAGAGACAACAGACAAGAACTAAAAACAAATAAGCTATAATAACTAGTTAAACTGCATTATGATAAATTGGATAAACTCAATAAAGGGAAGACACTAATGTTAAGAAGGATAAAAAAAGACTTCTTGCGGAAGGTGGAGTTTTAACTGAGACTTGAAGGAAGCCAAGAAAGTCAAAAGAGTTCCATGAAAGAATTAGATTTTCAGGAAGAAGCTGAACAAGTGGCAAATTGGAAAGTGCCATTTTTGCAAAGTCTCTTGTCTTTCACATAGTGTCTCGGCCATGAGTGAGCACTGATGCGGGGGAGGGGGGTGAGTACTCACCCGCTGGTGGCCATGTCCAAAGAATCTCTGGAGCTGTGTAATGGATCTTGGTTCTAGACTGTCACTTATCCTCCATATGGTTCTAGAAAGCAGTTAGCACCACCCAAGAGATTTTACTCTAAGATGAAGATAGCACTGCACCATAATTTGGGCCACAAGCCAAGAGAGGACAATTGAACTAGTAAGAAACACATCTTCAAAGAGAAGCAGTGGTGAGTAACTTTATTGTGTGTGTTTGTGTATATGTGTTAGTTTTCCATCTGGTTAAATAAAATCTTCTGGAATCCTATCTTGCAATATCTTGCCAATTCTAATATTCACTCTCTCTGGATACCTCTGCTCTTTCCTCTGGAGAGAAGAGAGGATGGAGAATGGAGAGTTCTGCTCAAATCCCCCATTAAAAGTGGGCCCAAGGCTAACATTTCATCACTTCCCAGAGGGCTGTACTCTGAATTTTCATCAAGGTCAAGGCCAAGATCTCCTTTTATTCTCAGCTTCTTTTAATGTGCTGTCTTACCCCATTAGAGTAAAAGCTCCTTATAGGCAAAGACTGTCTTTTGCATCTTTTGTATGCTCAACAATTAGCATAACATATAGCATATAGAAAGCTCTTAAAAATGTTTGATTGTCTGACTGTGTCTGAGTGAGAGTGAGCATATATATGATAGAATGTGCAATCAGGACACACATGCAAGAGTCAATTAGGCTTTCCATTATTATCCTCTATTCCTCTTAATCAGTATACTGCCACTATTAAATAATTTGACAATCATGTCTTAGCCAGGACTTCAAAAGACCCTTCCACAGAGGAGAAAGAATGTTCCCTGAGAAGAGTCTTAAATTCAAGTAGTGAGTCTTTGATATCTGTACCAGTAAGGCTGGCATGTCCATCTCTGGCTAACTCTACCCCCTCAAGTCTTCACTTCCCTCTTTGCAGAAATTTTGTGACATTTTCAAACCAACCTTCTCCCTCTAGGTTTTTCCTTTTCCAACTCTTCATCCTGAGTAGGTCTAGTAATTAATCCCCAGAATCTCTAGCTATTATCTTTTTCAAGATACTTGAATATTCATCATTCTGTCATTTTTCTCCAATAGTATATACATCATACCTGACATTTCTCCAAATTGTCCACTTTATGAAAAGTCTTTTTAATATCTTCACCACTGGAATTCATCTTCTACTGTCTATACTGCTCTACTCTTATATTGTAGCCCTAATCAATTTTTATCACATTCTGTTTGCTGAAATTAACAGTCCTTGAAAAGGTTCCATTCTCACTAGTGTACATATAGAAATGGTAATACTTTAGTCCAACTTCTATTGCGATGTACCTCAACAATGTGTCAGTGATCAACAATAAAGATATTGTAAAAGCACAATCAGAAACCTCAAACACAAAATTGAGGCTTGACACAACATAGCCTAAGAGATATAATGAAACAATAGCTGTTCTATTCAAGAGAGCTTTCTGTGGCAAATAATAACTTTTAACTGTCAATTACAGCATAGAGACGTGGGAAAAACTGAAGAAAAGGCTTCAGTCAGTCGTGAAAGGCTAGAGGAAATAGCCTCAGCCTGACATTACACTCAAACAAGAGAAAACATTGATTTCCCAGTGGATAAATAGCCAAGAAACATGAATGGGAAGTTTTCAAAGAAATACATGTTGAGACACCAAAAAAAAAAAAAGCAAAACCATGAGGTTCTGATAATCATTTGGCATACTGCTTAACACAAAATAAGATCCCAATAAATGATTATTGATTGACTGAATGACTGACAACTTACATACATCAAAAGGACAATATAATTGGGTGCTAGGTGGTGCAGACAATAGAGTGCTAGGCCTCAAAGGCAGAAATATCTGAGTTCAAATACAGCCTCAGATGCTTAGTAACTGTGTGACCCTATGCAAGTCACTTATCCCTCTATATGCCTCAGTTTCCTCAGCTGAAAAATGGAGATAGCCACCTATCTCATAGAGTTGTGAGGGTCAAATGAAATAACATTTGCTTTTCATATTGTCATGCAAAACACATTTCCATATTGGTCATTGTTGTAAGAGTAAACTCATACATGACCAGAACCCCAAAATAAAACCATAAATACACTTATGTGAAAGAAGACTCCAATAGTTGTTTCTCTAGACATGGATAGAAATCCCTATCATAAATATTTCAGGATTATCCCAGATCAGTGCATTGCTGAGAGTGGCCAAGTTGAAATAATATTTGTAAAGTGTTTAGCACAATGCCTAACACACAGTAGGAGCTTAATAAATTCTTGTTCCCTCCTTCCCCTCTTCTTAAAGCAAAGCAAAGCCCGCAATAAAACTCCTTAAGTAGATTCTCTGGGAAATTTTCATTGTTGTTCATCCTTTGTTTCTGAAAAGGACCAAATATCATCAAGGGACACCTTGACTTGCTCGTGAATTGGATTTAAGTTGAACAAAGTTGTAGTCTCACTCTCTTTCCAGAGTCAGCAAAGTCCAATGGCCAAACAAAAGTCAAGAAAAACGACAATGGCCCAGGATACAGTGGATGATCTTAGCATCTTTGAGATGAACTTTATAATGCCTGCTTCAATCACCATCATGGCCACTGGAACAAATCATTCTCATCCACCCATTCTTCAGGGGGTAAACCTTCACATCTGCCTAATTCACCAATGGCTTGGAAGCCTGTCAGTTAACCTAAACCTGATTTAGTCCATCTGCCAAGATTGTTTTAACAGGATGTGGCTTCTGTGCATGCTACATCTTCTTGGAATCATAGATGAACATTCAGGAAAATTTAGATAAACTCTGTAGAATCAGATTTTAGCCAATAAAGCCTCTGCTCATAGCAGAACAGATTCAAAGTCTACTCTTTCCCCAATCTATTTTACATTTTGCTCCAGAGAAGAAAAAAGTAACCCAGCTCCTCAAAGAGGCTTCTCATCTCAAGCTCTAGCTGGCCTGGAGGACAATAAACTCAAACAGCATTAGAATTCTACTGTTTTCTAATGAGCTTCCCAGCAGATGCTTTCTTCAGCCAATAAGTAAAGCAATGCCTCTTGTGGAATCAGCAGGCTCTCAGCAGTGTAGCAAAAGCTTTCCTGTTATCTTACTTTCCTGCTATCTTCTCCCCACTTGGTTTCTCCAAAGCTGTTTTTTTTTTAAGTTCATTCTTAATGCCTCAAAAAAGCCTACTGCTAGTTATAAGATAAAACCCAAGAAATACAACTCTCTGTTGTTTTCTTAACCAAATAGTCCTTATTTAATCCTCCCACAGTCTTCAAAGAGTCAATTGCTTTGCAATTTTTAAAACTCTAAAAACAATCATATGTGAATGAACTGATAGACCATAATGCCCTGAAGTCTGAAGTCATCATTACTTCAATCATTTATCAGACATAAAATAAGTTCTCTGAGTATGTTCACCTATGGTGCAATTATCTATCCAAACTCCCTAAGAGTCTGTGTCTTTCTTCAACATTTTATCTGAGGAAATTATGTTTCTTAATAAGCTAATTTTATCCTTTTTTCACTTACATAAGTGTTGCAATAAGACCTTTTTTTAAAAAGAAAAGAAAAAGTAAACACTTCAATAGGAACAAATAAGCTATAGTTTTGAATGGATACTTAACCCAAGAAATGTCTCAAAACTGGGTAGCTTTTCTATTTCTCTTGGGGGCAGTGTGGATGGAGCAGAGCAGGCACTACATAAAGAAAAGAGAATTCAAACAATCTGAACACAAACTCTGACTATAAAAAGCAGCAGCAACTTAATCTGATAATGTCTGTAAAGAAGAAATTATCCAAAGGGGGCTTAAAAAAAAAAAAGCAAATGGAGATAAGATGGCATTATTATTATTTAGTTAAATCACTATGTCCATTCATTTTTGTTTAACTAGTTTGGGCCTGTGGTTTTATTTGTAACTCAATGTTTTAGTTTGCTTATGTGAACATTTCTTTTGTTAATATATGTTTTTAATTAAAAAATAAAAGGAAAAGGAGGTCAGAGTATTATCTACTTGCCTCCTTGTTGCACAGGGTCTGGTTGTGAAGGTTAATAGCAGGAAATTCACTTAAATAGTTATTCCCAGTTTATAAAGTACTTCTTCATGGCCTGGTAAGGCAGCATCAATTGCTGATGTGAGGAAAGACAAGACATCCTGAAGGAAATAGGAGGTTACATGTGCATGGTGAGTCAAAATACTGCCATCAACTCAATCTCCATAAGCCCATTAAACTCCAGTGGAAACAGTGAAGGAGACTGAGACCAAGGGTCCCAGGAATAGGGACACCTTCCAGACCATTTGCTTTGCTTTCAGTTCAGTACCCACAGTAAACACAGTAAACAAAAGAGGAGGAATCCACTACATCCATCATCACCAACACCAACTACTAACCAACTGCAACCTATTGAGAGAGCTTCCTAAGCACCTTATTTGCAAAGAAGGGAATTAAAAGTAAGAGAGGGCAAAGTACAAGAGGGCAGAATGGAAAGTAATATACAATGAAAATCATAACTATTAATGTGAACAAATTACCCATAAAATGAAAGAGAATAGAAAAATCTATTATGTAGCATATCCAAAAATATTCTTTTTATAATAAACATGCTTGGAATATAAAGATTCATATAAAATTTAAATGAGGGACTACAGCAGAATTTATTATATTCCAGGTGAATTTTAAAAAAGCATAGGTATCAATAATGATTTCAGATAGGATCTATAATAAATATAGATATGATAAGAGAAATGTTAATTAAAACATTATGCTTAAATAAATCAGAATTAGTACTTAATATATGTGGGAAGCAACAAATTGGGAAACACTCTTCATAACAAAAACCTCTGACAAAGGTTTAATTACTCAAATTTACAAAGAGCTAAATCAATTGTACAAAAAAAATTAAGCCATTCTCCAATTGATAAATGTGTAAGGAATATGAATAGGCAGTTTTCAGTTAAAGAAATAAATACTATTAATAAGCACATGAAAAAGTGTTCTAAATCTCTTATAATCAGAGAGATGCAAATCAAAACAACTCTGAGGTACCACCTCACACCTAGAAGATTGACTAACATGACAGCTATGAAAAGTCATGAATGCTGGAGGGGATGTGGCAAAGTTGGAACATTAATTCATTGCTGGTGGAGTTGTGAACTGATCCAACCATTCTGGAGGGCAATTTGGAACTATGCCCAAAGGGCACTAAAAGACTGTCTGCCCTTTGATCCAGCTATAGCACTGCTGGGTCTGTACCCCAAAGAGATAATAAGGAAAAATACATGTACAAAAATATTCATAGCTGCACTCTTTGTGGTGGCCAAAAATTGGAAAATGAGGGGATGCCCTTCAATTGGGGAATGACTAAACAACTTTTGCTATATGTTGGTGATGGGATACTATTGTTCTCAAAGGAATACTAAAGTGGAGGAATTCCATGAGAACTGGAACAACCTCCAGGAAGTGATGCAGAGTGAGAGGAGCAGAACCAGGAGAACATTGTACACAGAAACTGATACCCTGTGGTACAATCGGATGTAATGGACTTCTCCATTAGTGTCAATGCAATGACCCAGAACTATTTGGAGGGATCTATGAGAAAAAAACACTATCCATAAGCAGAGGACAAACTGTGGGAGTAAAAACACCAAGGAAAGGCAACTGCTTGACTACAGGGGCCGAGGGGATATGATTGGGGATGTAGACTCTAAATGAACATCCTAGTGCAAATACCAACAATGTGGAAATGGGTCCGGATCAAGGACACATGTGATACCCAGTGGAATCACTCATCGGCTATGGGAGGGGTGTTGCAAGGAGAGGGAGGAAAAGAAAATGATTTTTGTATCCAATGAATAATGTTTGAAATTGACAAAATAAAAATAATGTATAAAAATATTTAATATATATACCAAAATTATAGCATTCAGATACTTAGAAGAAAAGTTAATTAAATAGCAAAGAGAAATAGTAAAACTATAAGAGGAGAGACCTCAGCAAGTCTAACCCAATAAAGGAAGAAATTAAGGGACCTGAATATAAGTTTTTAAAAATTAAAGGTAAAAGAATTCTGACTATTAAGGGGGAGGAGCTACTGCAAGGAGCAAGGTTCCAGAATTCTGAGGTTGTGAGAGCTTGGCTTTTGACTGGTAACAGTTGAAGCTAAAGGTAACAGTGAGTCTAGCTCCTTGGGTGGACCTCATGAGCTTGATTAGTCTCTCTCTCTTGTGCCTGTATCCCTTATCCAACAGCTGGTTCCTGTGTCCCTGTGATAGAGTGATTTCCAACAGAGTTGCTCAAGATATCCAATTGCCAACTGTCAGTGAGAACTCTTTCCTCTGGAACTGTTCCTGCTACCTTCAATTCCTTACCATCTTTATATATCAACTAAGAGAGGTTTAATTTAGCTAGTAGTAGGAATTAGATTTGTAGGTAGAGAAGTGTTAAATAGTGTAGGTAGGTTATCAACTTGATTGTGGGGGGAAAGGTTATTTATAGAGTTTAGATAGATCATTCCAATTCCCTTCCCTTCCTTCCCTTCCCTTAAATAAACAATTCTTTTAGTTATATTTATATATGTGCATATTATTTCAATCATAAATGGAAATTTATAAAAATTGAAGTTGTAAAAGAACAATTTTGTTCAACTAACAAAAATGGTAATTCAGAGGACATGTATTAATACTTTTTTAATACAAATAAATACCAGATTAACAGAACAAGTTTAGAACAAGTAATGGGTTGTTTAATTCAGGAAAAGAAAAGGAAACTCAATAAGTAATTTGGAACACTCAATCCTCAACACCCCACCAAAAAGACAATTCCCCAGAACTAGATGTATTTGTAAGTAAATCTAACAAAAATTCAATAAAGGATTAATTTTTATATTGCAGAAACAGTGTGCAAAAACAAGAAAAGGGAGCTGTAAAACTTCTTTCTATGATACAAATATCTTTTTATACCTAAATCAGAGGAAAAGAAAACTGTAGACAAAAGCCCAAATAAACATAAAGGTAACAATGTTTTTGCATCAGTGAAGAATATTTTAATGAACATTTCAAGTTTAAATACTTCCTTTTGAGGAATTTACAAAAATATTAATAAAAATTGTAACATTATCACTCAGATGTATAGTTCGCAAATTCATAAGCCAGAATCATATCCTGATCACCAAGAACTGAGTTTTAACTTTGACTTAGTTCTGTGCATCCCAGATTGCTACTGGTATGGAAGCACATTAAGCCTCATTTTAGTTCAAATAAAATATTAAGAAATAACATTTCTCTATTCTAAATTTTTCCAAAATTTTCTTTTTTTGGTTTTTGTTTGTTTTTGTTGGTTGCTGGGTATTTTTTAAATTTTATTTAGTCAATTTAGAACATTATTGCTTGGTTACAAGAATCATATTCTTTCCCTCCCTCCCCTCCCCTACCCTTCTGGTAGCCGACATGCTATTCCACTGGATATTACATGTGTCCTTGATCAGAACCCATTTCCATGTTGTTGATGTTTGCACTAGGATGTTCATTTAGAGTCTATATCCCCAATCATATCCCCCTCGACCCATGTAATCAAGCAGTTGTTTTTCTTCAGTGTTTCTACACCCACATTTTTAACTCTGAATGTGGATAGTGTTCGTTCTCATAGATCCCTCTGGGTTGCTCAGGATCACTGCATTGCCACTAATGGAGAAGTCCATTACCTTCTATTGTACCACAGGGTATCAGTCTCTGTGTACAATGTTCTCCTGGTTCTGCTCCTCTCACTCTGCATCACTTCCTGGAGGTTGTTCCAGTTCACATGGAATTCCTCCACTTTATTATTACTTTGAGCACAATAGTATTCCATCACCAACATATACCACAATTTGTTTAGTCATTCCCCAATTGAAGGGTATCCCCTCATTTTCCAATTTTTTGCCACCACAAAGAGGACAGCTATGAATATTCTTGTACATGTCTTTTTTTTCTTATTATCTCTTTGGGGTACAAACCCAGCAGTGGTACACCTAGATCAAAGGGCAAACAGTCTTTTATCGCCCTCTGGGCATAGTTCCAAATTGCCCTCCAGAATGGTTGGATCAATTCACAACTCCAACTTTGCCACATCACCTCCAGCGTTCATAACGTTCTGTTGCTGTCATGTTGGCCACTCTGCTAAGTGTGAGGTGATACCTCAGAGTTGTTTTAATTTGCATCTTTCTGACTATATATATATATATATATATATATATATATATATATATATATATATATATATATATATATGTATGTATATATGTATAAGAGACTTATAAGAAACACTGTTTCGTGTGCTTATTAATAGTTTTGATTTCTTTAACTGAAAAATGCCTATTCATGTCCCTTGCACGTTTATCAATTGGAGAATGGCTTGATTTTTTGTACAACTGGTTTATCTCTATAAATCTCAGTAATTAGACCTTTGTCAGAGGTTTTTGTTATGAAGGTTGTTTCCCAATTTGTTAATTCCCTTCTACTTTTGGTTGCACTGGTTTTGTTTGTACAAAAACTTTCTAATTTGATGTAGTCAAAATTATTTATTTTACAATTTCTGATTTTTTTGTAACTCTTCTTTGTTTTTTAAATCTTTCCTTTCCCAAAGATCTGACATGTATACTATTCTGTGTTCACCTAATTTACTTATAGTTTCCTTCTTTATATTCAAGTCACCCACCCATTCTGAGTTTATCTTGGTGTAGTGTGTAAGGTAATGATTCAAACATAATCTTTCCCATATTATCTTCCAATTTTTCCAGCAGTTTTTATCAAATAGTGGGTTTTGGTCCCAAAAACTGGGAAAATTGGGCTTATCATAGACTGTCTTGCTGAGGTCATTTACCCCAAGTCCATTCCTCCTTTCTGTCTCTTAGCCAGTACCATATTGTTTTGATGACCACTGCTTTATAGTATAGTTTGAGATCTGGGACTGCAAGGCCACCTTCCTTCATATTTTTTTTTCAGTATTTCCCTGGATATCCTTGATCTTTTGTTCTTCCAAATGAACTTTGTTATGTTTTTTTTTCTAATTCAGTAAATAAGTTTTTTGGTAATTCAATGTGTATGGCACTAAATAAGTAAATTAATTTTGGTAGTATTGTCATTTTTATTATGTTAGCTCATCCTGACTATGAGCAATCGATGTTTTTCCAATTGTTTAGATCTAGTTTTAATTGTGTGGAAAGTGTTTTGTAGTTGTGTTCATATAGTTCCTGTGTTTGTCTTGGCAAATAGATTCCTAAGTATTTTATATTATCTAAGGTGATTTTGAATGGAATTTTTCTTTCTAATTCTTGCTGCTAAAATGTATTGGAAATATATAGAAATGCTGATGACTTATGTGGGTTTATTTTGTATTCTGCAACTTTGCTAAAGTTGTTGATTATTTCTACCAGGTTTTTTGTGATTCTCTAGGATTCTTTAAGTAGATCATCATATCATCTGCAAAGAGTGATAGCTTGGTCTCCTCTTTGCCTATTTTAATACCTTCAATTTCTTTTTCTTCTCTAATTGCTACTGCTAGTGTTTCTAGTACTGTTAAATAATAGAGGTGATAATGGGCATTCTTGTTTCACTCCTGATCTTAATGGGAAGGCTTCTAGTTTATCCCCATTGCAGATGATGTTAGCTGATGGTTTTAGATATTTACTGTTTATTATTTTTAGAAAAGGCCCTTCTATTCCTATTCTTCCTAGTGTTTTCAATAGGAATGGGTGTTATGTTTTGTCAAAAGCTTTTTCTGCATCTATTGAGATAATCATGTCATTTTTGTCAGTTTGCTTGTTAATATGGTCAATTATGTGAATGGTTTTCCTAATATTCCTTGCATTCCTAGTATAAATCCTACCTGGTCGTAATAAATAACCCTTGCATTCACATGCTGGAGTCTTTTTGCTAATATTCTATTTAAGATTTTTGAATTTCTGTTCATTAAGGAGATTGGTCTGTAGTTTTCTTTCTCTGTTTTTTACCTGCCTGGTTTTGGAATCAGTACCATATTTGTGTCATAAAAGGAATTTGGTAGAACTCCTTCTTTGCTTATTCTGTCAAATAGTTTGTATAATATTGGGATTAATTGTTCTATGAATGTTTGATAGAATTCATTTGTGAATCCATCTGGTCCTAGGGATTTTTTCTTAGGTAGTTCTTTAGTGGCTTGTTCAATTTCTTTTTCTGATATGAGGTTGTTTAGGTATTCTATTTCTTCCTCTGTTAGTTTAGGCAATTTATATTTTTGTAAATATTCATCCATATCTCCTAGATTGCCATATTTATTGCCATACAATTGAGCATAATAATTTTTAATGATTGCCTTCATTTCCCTTTAATTAGAAGTGAAGTCTCCCTTTTCATCTTGGATACTGTTAATTTGGTTTTCTTCTTTCCTTTTTTGTAAATTAGATTGACCAATGCTTTGTCTATTTTATTTGTTTTTTCAAAGTAACAGCTTCTAGTTTTATTTATTAATTCAATAGTTCTTTGACTTTCTATTTTATTAATTAATCATTTGATTTTTAGGATCTCTAATTTAGTCTCCATCTAAGGATTTGTAATTTGTTCACTTTCTAGTTTTTTAATTTGCATGCCCAATTCATTGATCTCTGCCCTCCCTAATCTGTTAATATATGAACTCAAGGATATAAATTTCCCCCTGAGTACTGCTTTGGCTGCATCCCATAGATTTTTAAAGGATGTCTCATCATTGTCATTTTCTTCAATGAAATTATTAATTGTTTCTATGATTTGTTCTTTAACCAATTTTGGAGAATCATATTGTTTAATTTCCAATTAATTTTTGATTTGGCTCTCCATGTACCTTTACTCATTTTTATTTTCATTGCATTATGGTCTGAGAAGGTTGCATTTATTATTCCTGCTCTTTTGCACTTGTTTGCATGTTTTTATGCCCTAGTACATGGTCAATCTTTGTGAATGTACCATATGCTGCTGAAAAGAAAGTGTATCCCTTTTTGTCTCTATTCATTTTTCTCCCCATATCTACTAACTCTACTTTTTCTAAGATTCCATTCACTTCTCTTACCTCTTTCTTATTTATTTTTTGGTTTGATTTATCTAGTTTGGATAGAGGAAGGTTCAGGTCTCCCACTAGTATAGTTTTTTCTATCTATTTCATCCTTTAGCTCCACTAGCTTCTCCTTTAGAAATTTGGATGCTATGCCATTTGGTGTATATGTGTTGAATATAGATATTTCCTCATTGTCTTTACTGCCTTTTATTAGGATGCAATTACCTTCCTTATCTCTTCTAACTAGATTTATTTTTACTTTGCCTTTGTCAGATATCATGACTGTGACTCCTCCCTTCTTTATATCAGTTGATGTCCAATAGAGTTGGCTCCATCCTGTTACTTTTACCCTACGTGTGTCTACCTTCCTCATGTGTGTTTCTTGTAGACAGCATATGGTAGGGTTCTGGTTCCTAATCCACTCTGCTATTCACTTGTGTTTTATGGGTGAGTTCATTCCATTCACATTCAGAGTTATGATTACCAGCTGTGTATTTCCCAGAATTTTGATTTCCACTACTAGTCCTGCCCTTTCTTCTTTCACTATTTCCTTCTACACCAGTGTTTTGTCTTTAATCAGTCTCCCTAATACCCGCCCTTATTTACTTCACTTTCTACCCCCTCCCTTTTTATTCCCTTCTTATTTTCTTTACAGTCTTTTTAAACTACCCCCATCCTCTCCCTCCCTTGTATTGCTTCCCTTCCCACCAGTCTGTTTATTACCCTTCTACTTCCCTATAGGGCACAAATCAATTCTCTGCCCCAATGCATTTGGCTATTCTTCCCTCTTTGAGTAAATTTCAATGCAAGTATGAATTGAGTATTTCCTATCTCCAACCTCTTTACTCTTCCAGTGTACTGATGTTCTCTTCCACTCCTGCCATGTGCTTCTTTGTGACATATAAACTTACTCCATTTTCTTTCTTTTTCAATTTCTCTTAGTAGTAACCTCTTTTTTAACTCTAGTTTCATATATACATATGTATATATATATATATATATATACAAATATACATCATATACAAATATGTGTATATATACACATATTTGTCTTGGCATTTCATCTTATACAGTTTGTCACTCCTCCCTCTAAGTATAATTCTTCTAGCTACCCAGGTGATAATAATTTTTAATATTTACCAATATTCTCTTTTCTTATAGGGATACATATAATTTTTACTTATTGGGTCCCTTAAAAAGATTTTTCATTTTGTTTTTCTCTTATTTTTCCTCTTTCTTAATTACCTTTTGATGATTCTCTTGGGTTCTGTGTTTGGGCATCAAATTTTCTCTTCAGGTCTGGTCTTTTCTTTACAAATGCTTGGAATTCTTCTATTTTATTAAATGACCATACTTTCCTCTGTAAGAATATAGTCAGTTTTGCTGGGTAGTTGATAGTTGGTTGTAGACCTAGTTCCCTTACTTTCTGGAATATCATATTCCATGCTTTTTGGTCCTTCAGTGTAGATGAAGCCAGATCCTGCATTATCATCACTGTATGGAAATAGTGAAAGAAGAAAGGGCAGGACTAGGAGTAGAAATCAAAATCACTGTTCCATGGTATCTGAATGACTTCTTAGCAGCTTGTAATATTTTTTCCTTGGTCTGATAGTTCTTGAATTTGTCTATAACATTCCTTGGTGTTGTCAGTTGGGGATTAAGTACAGGAGGTGATCTATGGATTCTTTAAATCTCCACTTTTTCCTCTTGTTCTAGAATGTTGGGGCAGTTTTCTTGGATAATTTCCTGTAGGGTGATGTTCAGGCTTTTTCCTTTGTCATGGTCTTCCAGTAGACCAATGATTCTTAAGTTATCTCTCCTGGAACTATTTTCTAAATTTTCTGTTCTGTGAATGAGCTGTTTCATATTTTCCTCAATTTTTTTCATTCTTTTGATTTTGTTTTATAGTTTCCTGCTGCCTTGTGAAGTCACTTGCTTCTCATTATTGTATTCTGGTTTTTAAAGACTGAATTTCATCCCTGGCTTTTTGGTCATCCTTCTTCTGATCTTTCATCTCCTTTGCCTCATTTTCAAGCTGATTGATTCTGGCTTTCAGGACACTATTTTGTTTCCAGATGACTTATCTTGCTTTTCAAGTTCTTTTCCCAGTTATCTTCAGTCTCTCTTAATTGTGTTTTGAATTTTATTTTGAGTTCTTCCAAAACCTGTGTCTAATTCACTGGAGTTTCTGTGTTTTTTATTGGTGTTCCTTGATTCTCCTCTGTTACATTTGTTCTTTGTTCATTGCCTGGATAGAAGCTGTCAATTGTAATTTCTTTTTTCTTTTTCTGTTGTTTGATCATATTTACCCCTTCTTTTCCCTCTGTAGTTGCTTGCACTCTTGCTCCTCTCATTATGTGTCAGATGTTTGGGTTTGACCTTTTCTGTCAACCTTCACCCTTGGAGTTTAGCAAGGCTCTCAGAGCAGTCTATGTGGGAGGGGTGTTGGAGCTTGAACTTCCCTGCCCTCTTAAGACTTGATAAGAATAAGCCCAGAAGAGTTGAACTTGCAGAGCTGGATGTGCCCTGAGGCCAAAACCTCAGGAAAGGTGGGGGGAGAATATGGAGTATCTAGGCTGCTCTGTGCTTCTTCTCCAACTGCTTCCCCACTGCCTGTGTTCAGAGCCCTGAGCCTTGCATAATTTTTCCCACAAGGTACTCCCTCTAGGACTAGTGCCCTTGCCTCCCTGAATAATTCCAGCCACTGCTGGAGGCTCAGTGCTCTAGGTGGGGGAGGGGTCCTGAGACCTTCCTTCTTCTTTCCCCTTAAACTCGAGTGTTCTCAAATTCAGACTTTTTGATGCTGTACCTTTTAAGTTGAGTCCAGCAGGAGGGTTCCGTTGCTCTATCTTGTTGTTAGGTTTGGTTTTCAGTCCCTTAAAAGCATTTGATTTTTAATCGGTAAGGAAGGGTTTTCAGAGGTCTGAACTTTCGCTGCCTCTATGCTACCATCTTGACTCCTCCTCCACAGTAAATGTAACAACTTTAAATAAAATATTAGTGAAGCCACAACAACATGTTAAACATGTTAACATGTTAAAAGATTATACAAAATTATGGGTTTAAATTTATACCAAGAATCCAAGACTGACTTAAGATGAGGAAAACTGTAAACATAACACCATAACAGATAATGTTAATAATGAAAATATTTTTAAACTGATAGTATTATTTTAATAGAGTGAAAAAATATGGAAAATGGGTTAAGAATTTTAAGGGAAATAACTTTTTAAAGTAGAAAAGAGGTCTAATTACATTAGATCTCAAATTTTCCTACAAAGCAATAATCATCAAAATGATTTCATACTTATTTTTAAAAACAGAAAATGTATATTGATAGAACAGATTAATAAGCAACATACAAAAACAAATAAACATGAAAGGATAGTACAATAAACCCAGTTACTGGAGCAAGAACTCACTCTTCATCCAAATCTCCTGGGAAAACTGAAAGATGGTCTTATAGAAATTTATTATAAACTAATATCTCATGTTATATAATAAACACCAAATGGATACATGAAAGACACAAAAGTTGACATGTAAATAAGAGGACTCAGGAAGAAATTACCTTTTGAATATATAGTGAAATAGTCTCTGACAAAACGAGAGATAGAGAAGATTGCAGTAGATCAACTAGAGATTTTTGATTACATAAAATTTAAGCTACTTTATACAAACAAAGTCAATGAAATTAAAATTTTGGAGGAAAAGAGATAAGTGTGAGAGAATTTTCACTGCAAGTTTCTCTAATTAAGATCTTTCTAAAATACATCATGAATGCATTCAAATTATAAAAATAATAGATAAATAGATTGACAGATGATTTGTAAAAGCAGTTTTCAAAGGAAGAAATCCAAGCTATCAATAGTCATATAAAAATTCTCCAAAACAGTAATAATTAGAGAAATGGCAATTAAAGCAATTATAAATTTCCATATCATGACCATCAGATTGGCAATGATGGCAAAAATAAAATAAAATAAGTTATTGGTGGGACCATAGGAATTCAGGCACACCATTTAACTATTGGTGAAGATGTAAAATGATCTAACCCTTCTGGGAAGCAATTTAGAAATATACCCCAAAGTAGAAATGCAGAAGAAAAACATATGATTGAATACATGGTTTTATGGGTATATAACTGGATATTTGGACTTTAAAAGACCACTCTATTGCAAATATTAGTAATATGGAAATAGATTTTGAACAATACATGTATAATCCAGGGGAATTGCTTGTCAGTTCTGGGATGGGGGAGAGAAGAGGGGAGAGAAAGAACATAAATCATTTAGTCAAGGAAAAATATTCTTAATTAATTAATTTTTTAAAAATAAAAAAAGAAATATACCCCAAAATTCACTAAACTACACACCTTTCATCCAGGAAGGCCTATACACCAAAGAAATCAAAGGGAAAAGACTCATATACAAAACTATTCATAGTTGCACATTTGTATTAGGGAAAAAAAGGGGGACTAACGGGGTAATAAATTGAATGAGTAGCCAAACAAATTCTGGAATATGAATATAATGGAATATTGTTGTACCATTAAAATGACAAAATGGATAATTTTAGGGGAAATGGGAAAACATGTGAGCTGATGCAGAATTTAGTTAGCAGAACCCAATAGAACAATTAATAAACTGATGAAAAACTCTTCAAGAAAAACAAGTTTGAAAGACAAATGTATTCTGGTTAATTCAACAACTTAAATTCCAGATGATTAAAGATAAATGTATGCCACCTGCCTTCTGACAGAGAGGTGATAGACTTAAGAAACAAACTATATTTTTGAGCTTTGCTTTGCTTGACTACACATATGTATTTTTTTTAAAGGGGCCTCCTTTTAGAAGAAGAGGAAATAGTAAGATAAAATAAATGCTTTTAAACTGGCAAAAAATAAAACAACAACAAAGAATAGAGTGTTTTAATATATCTTTCATAAGAGGACTAAAATGCATTTTTACTTGGGATCTGTATTCAACTGAACAAAACATTCCGTTTTCACTGTCATTGTTACACGAGGTTCCATGCAAACAGGTAGAAAAGGTATTGGCAAGATACAGCTTAGGTTCTTTCTATGACAATTGGTGAAGGAGAGACTAAACAGAAAGCATTTAAAACTCTTTACAACTAGCCTGGCCCCAACCCACCTGAGCCTGTTTATTATACATTACTTCACTTTAGGGACTTTGTGATCTACTCAAACTGCCCTAGTTATTGCTCCTCACATACATCATTCCTTCTACTGTCTTCATGCTATTGAAAATACTATTTCTTCTTGCTTGGGAGCACTCTCTCCTCACTTACTTCTGCCCCATACAGTTATTAGTTTCCTGCAAAGCTCAGATCAAATGCTACCACTGTACAGGTTCATTGTGATTCACACATGCACACACAGTTCCTAGTGCTTCTCCCCCCAAATTTCCTTTTATTCATTTTACATGTGTTTTTTATACATGATCTCTTTCCCTATAGACTGTAAGCACCTCAAGGGCAGAGATAGTTTCTTTGCTTAGCACAATGCTTGGTACTTGGTAATATGTTTCTTGATAGAATGATTGATTAAAACACTGAAGATCTTTGGAGCCAAGGTAGTCTTTTTGTTACTGCTGCTGACTGAAAGAAAATCTGAGAAGTGAATAGCTGATTAAGAAGATGGTTTCTGAGAATGAGAAACATTTGGATTTCTAGGCCATAGCTTACATTATAAGGATAATAGATTCATGATCAGAAATTGAGTGCAACTAAAGAAAGTCAGTTTTTAAAAGCCTTAAGTCTTTCAAATCTACTAAAGAAGACATTATGTTGCAAAAAGGAAAAAGAGAAAATTGTCCACATATATCTGACACACCTGGTGCAACAAAGATTAGCAAACATAACATGAAAAGAGGAATAAAAGTGGGGAAACCAAGTAATTCAAAAGTGACAATATTCAAGAGATCCAAAAATGAGAGCCCATCAGCTCAGATGTCATTATACAACTATACAAAGTATGAATAATAAAGAGGGTAAACTGAATAGAAATTCTAACTTAAGGAGGAAAATTTCATCTCATGTACTGTTAACAGTGGGTAAAATGGTACTTTTGACTAGAATCTGACTTTGGAAGGATGTACATGCTCAAAAAAAGAAAGAAATAGGTTTTTAAAGTGTATCAGAGTAACATTTCATTTTAAGAACACATCATAATATAAAGAATCCCAGGAACTTAATGAAAGCTATATAGTAGAGTGCCCTGGGTGTACTAGAGGGGGATCAGGAACCAAAGCTTGACAGGTGATTGAGAGGGAGGGAACACATAAAGAGAAACACTACTTCCCTCCTAGACAGAGCTGCCCCAGAGAAGGTGAAGCTAATCAATGTTCAGGGCTGAAGGGTAAGAGGAAACCCCCTTCAGTCTCTGGTTTCTGTTCTCTTCTTTGAATGATTGTTATCTGTGATCCCCTTAGTACATGGAAGAAGAGATGTCTAATTCTCTGGTAAGTTATAAGATCTATTTATTAGTTGATAAGTCTGGAATAGTAGGTTAGGGAAAAGAGAAACAGGAAGTCCCTATTCTATTTTCCACCTAAAGTTTCTTCAGGGGTTGAGGCTCAGGTCTAGGGACCTAAGTCCCAGAAGACCTTAGGATCTTTGTGGAGTTAGGTTGGAGTAATTTCCTGAAATAGAGATACAGCTTTTGAAGGAAAATCTTCAAGGTGGATAGTCTCTTGCCTTCCCCAAAGGGAAAAAATCTATATCCACCATGTATAAGGAAAGATGGTTAATCTGGGTCTCTTCAGATCAATGAGGGATTGTAGCCAGATAAGATCATCACGATTACTTCTTTCCCTCTCAGTTCAGAAGAACAAGAAGATATTTTTCCAACTGTCCACCTGCTTTTCTTCTCTGGAGATTCCAGTTCCATCCCCAGTAGGCAGCCAAAGTTCTATTTCCTTCTTGCATGAGATTTCATTGTAAAATCCAGTCTTTGCAATATATTGTATCTCTCTTGTACACACAAAAAAAAGTCTACTAATACAAGGAATCCTAAGAACTTAATGAAGGCTATATAGTAGAGAGCACTGGGTTAAGAATTGATAGAGAAGCAAAAGCAATACAACTGTGAAAATATCTTAGAAAGTAATTAAAATAAAGGAAGAATTAGATAAAAAGTTCAAAAAATGCCTAGGACAGATGCATTGATGGAGTAATTCAACTATCTAGACATCTGCTGCAGTACCCAAAAGAAGGCAGCAGATAAAAAAAATAACTTGCTGCAATGATAACCACATTCTTCAAAAGACAGGAAAATTATCATGGGCAGGACTAGGAATAAAAAGTCAGAACTACAAAGAGAAAGACCTAGGCTTGAAATGAGCAGAGGAAAGACCACAATATAGCAGAAATATGTGGTAAAGACCACCATTTCTGCCTTTCTCATTCTAATTTTTCTGAGTACTTCTTTTTCCATGCTGTAGAGTACTTTGTATGACTTTGATGCTAGTTACCAAGAGCATGTTAGACATTGAAAATAATTTACTCACCCCAGTCTAAACATTAAGTGGGACTGGGAGAAGTCCCACTACTAAGGAGGAAGTGAATGTGGTTGGAAAAAAATTCTCTTCAGGTTAAAATATAATGAGGACCAGAGAAGAGAAGCAGAGTCAAGCTGGCAGAGTTGAGGCAGGAATTCACCTAAACTCTTCAAAATCCCCCTTCAAACAATATTAAAATGACACTTAAGTTACTTTTTAGAGTGACAGACTCAACAAAAGGTCAAGGTGAAAAAGTTATCAACATCAGATAATTTAGGATGTCAGCAAGAAAAGAATATCTCACTTGGGTGTGGTCAATCCTTGAGTGCAATGCAGATCCAGCTGGCAATACCACCATGAGGCCCTGGGAGAAGCTAAAATAGCACAACAGAAACTTCAGGAGTTCTCAGCCCACAGATGGTAAGGAGGTTGGAGAATTGATTAGAAAGAGATTACATAGGAAACTTTTTAGGTGCTGGTTTGAGAACTGTCTTGCATTACCCATATGCAGTTATGATCCTAGTTCCAGGGCAAAGAAGAGCACTATCATACAAATGGAAACAGGGGGACAGGGACCCTGGTCTCAATTTCAAAGCAGAAAGGAGAAATAGCACTTGCAACTACAAGAGAGCAGGGGAACTAGTCACAATTCCAGGGCCAAGAGGGGTGTTAGCACTTTTGGTTATAAGGAAACAAGGCCCCTTCCTGTGATGACATCTCTCATTAGAGCATGCCACCTAGCATTAGCTCTAAAAAGAGCTGCAAAAAAACCTTGAAGCTTGAGAAGTACCCCCTTCATCCCAGAAGCAGATTCCCAAATTTAACATCAAGTTATAAGTCAAGAAATTGCCTAGAAAAATAAAAGAGAGAAAAACCTAATCATAATGAGTTGCTATAATAACAGACACAAAATCAGACACAACCACAGAAAACAATGGTGTAAAATAGCTACAAGCAAAGTTTCAAAGAAAAAGTTAAATTGGACAGAAGAACCAAAAAAGAATTCCTATAATAGCCCAAAAAAGCATTTTAAAACTCAAATAAGAGGATTAGAGGAAAAATTGGGGAAATAAATTAGAGTAATACAAGAAAGTTATGAAAAAAGAGTCAACATTTAGTAAAATAGACTCCAAAAATACTGAAGAAAATAACAACTAAAAAACAGAATTGACCATAAAAGAGACACAAAAATCCACTAAAGAAAAGGACTTCTTGAAAATCAGATTTAGCCAAATTATAAAGAGGCACAAAAACTCTCTGAAGTAAAGAATGTTTTAAAGGCAAAATTTGCCAAATGAAAAAAGAGGTACAAAAACTCACTGAAGGAAATAATTCTAATAAAATTAGAATTGGTCAAGTTGATGCTAATGATTGTATGAAACATCAAAAAACAATAAAACAAAATCAAAAGAATGAAAAAATTAGGGAAATATGAAAAATCTAATCAGAAAAACAACTGACATAAAAAATAGAGGAGAGATAATTTAAGAATTATTGCACAATAAGAAGCTATGAGGTTAATTTTTTTAAATTAGAAAGAACTACACAGGATAATGAACAGTGAAATGAAGAGGACCAAGAGAACATTATATATAACTATAGAATTAATACCAGAAGGGTAAATTGTGAATGTTTCCTCCAGATTTTGAACTTAAAGGTAAAAACAGGGAAGATTCCATTTGTATGAACATTTCCATCTCCTGAATGATATTTTTGTGATGCAGGAGAGGTAGGAAAGGACTGGGACACTTGTTGGGATTTATTATGTAGATATGAAGAAAAGCAAGTTAAATTTATTATAAGAGATATATGATTTCATTTACATATAATTTTTTCTTTGTATCTGGAAATGCTTGTTTGGCTTGGTTTTGTAAAATTTGGAGTAAAAAGTAAATTTTTTAAAGAATTATGAGAGTCATGAAAAAAATTAAGAGGATAAACATCATATTTCAAGAAATTACAAAGCAAAATTTCACTGATATACTAGAACAAGAAAGTAAAATAGAAATTAAAAGAATCCACTAATAATCTCCTGAAAGAGATCACAAAATGAAAACTCCAAGAAGTATTATACCTACTTCCAGAGCTCCCAGACAAGGAAAAAATATTGCAAGCATCCAGAAAGAAGAAATTCAAATATGTAACCACAGCCAGGATCACACAAGTTTTAGCAATGTCCATTTTAAAGGATAAGAAGGCTTAGAATATAATATTACAAAATATTCCAAAAGTCAAAGGAACTAAAATTATAACAAAGTATGACCTACCCAGAAAAACTGAATATAATCCTTCAGGGAAAAAATGGATATCTAATGAAATAGAAGACTTTCAAGTATTCCTGATGAAAAGACCACAGCTGAATAGAAAATCTGACTTGCAAATATTCAAGATGATCGCAAAAACTCAAGAGGATCATAAAAAGGGAAACATGTAAGACAAATATTAAGAAATTCAATGAAAGTAAACAGTTTACATTCCTATTTGGAAAGATAATACATGTGACTCCTAAGTATTGTATTCTTATTAGAACAGTTAGAATGAGCCTATATTGAAAGAGGGCACCAGTATGAATTGACTAGTATGGGAGGATTTAAAAAAAAATAAAACTATGTGGGGAGAAAGAAGGATCCACTGGGAGGATAGGAAAGGAAATGGAAGGAAGAATAGGGAAAATTTTCTCACAATAAGAGAGGTGTGAAGAAAGGAGCTTTTACAGTGGAAGGGGGTGATGGGCAATGCTTGAGCCTTACTCTCTTTGGAATTGGCTCAAAGAGGGAATAACATATGCTCAATTGAGTATAGAAATATGTCTACACCACAGGGAAGTAGAAGGAATCAAATATAGGAAAGGAAATGAGGCTGATAGAACAGATGGCAGATTATGGGAAGTGGTCAAAAGAAAAACAGACTTTTGAGGAGGTACATGTTAAAAAGAAAGAGAAAGGAAGATAAGCAAGGAAAAATAGGTTGGAGGAAAATATGATTAGTAATCATAATTGTGAATGTGAATGGGATGTACTCACTCATAAAAGGGAAGCAGAGAGCAGAATGGATTACAAACCAGCAATATCTTGTTTACAAGAAATATACTTAAAACAGAGACTCACAGAGTAAAAATAGGATCAGGAATAGAATTTATTATACTTCCACTGAGGCTTTAAAAAAAAGCAGGGGTAGCCATCATGAGCTCAGAAAAGCATAAACAAAAATCATCCTAATTAAAGTGTATAAGCAGGGAAATTATATTTTGCCAAAGGTACCAGAGACAATGAAATAATATCAATATGAAAAATATATACACCAAATTACATAGCCTAAAGTTAAATGAATTACAGAAGGAAATGGGCAGTAGATCTACATTAGTAAAGGACCTTGAGTCTCCCCTCTCAAAACTAGATAAATTAAGGCATAAAATAAGCAATAAAGAATCTAAGGAGATACATAGAATTTTTTTAAAATTTAGATTCAATAGATCTCAGCAGAAAACTGAATGGGAGTAGAAAGGAATATGCCTTTTTCTATGTCGTACTTGGTGCCTTCACAAAAATAGATCATGTATTACAGCAAAAAAAAAAAAAAAAACCCTTACTACCAAATGCAGAAAAGGAAAAATATTAACTACCTGCTTTTCAGACCATAATGCAATAAAAATTACATTCAGTGAAGGGCTCTGGAAGCATAGATTAAAAACTAATTGGAAAACAAATAATCTGATACTAAAGAATGAATGGACCAAAGAACAAATCATAAATATTATAATAATTGTATGAAAGAGAATGACAACAAAGACAACATATAAAAATTCATGAGATGCAGCCAAAGCAGCACTTAGGAGTAAATCCATATATGTAAATGTTTACATTAATAAAATAAAATAAAGAGGAGATCATGAATTGGACATACAATTTTAAAAATTAGAAAAAGAACCAAGTAAAAATCTCCAGTCATACACAAAATTAGAAATTCTGAAAATCAAAGGAAAGATTAATAAAATTGAAAGTGAGAAAATCATTGAACTAATAAACAAAACTGGGAGTTGTCTTTACAGAGGGAAAAACAAAACAGATAAACCATAAGTTAATTTTGTTTTTTTAAAGACTAACTTACCAATATCAAAAATGAAAAAAAAAAGGTGAATTCACCAGCAATGAAGATAAAACTAAAACAATTACCAGGAACTATTCTGCCAAATTATGTGACAATAAATTAGATAATAAAAGTGAAATAGTTGAATATTTAGCAAAAAAATTAATTATACAGATTAACAGAAGAAATAAATCTATCTTAAAGAAATTGAGCAAGATATCAATGAGTTCGGTAAGAAAAAATAACCAGTACCAGATGAATCCATATCAATTCTACCAAACATTTAAGGAACAATTAATTCCAAAACTATATAAACTCTTTAGGAAAATAGTCAAAGAACTAGTGCTACCAAATTCCTTTTATCACACAAATACGTTGTTGCTACCTAAACAAGGAAGAGCAAAAACAGAGAAATAAAACTATAAAACAATTTTCCTAATGGCTATTTATGTAAAGAAAAAATTATTTTTAATATATCATTTTCCCCATTTACATATAAAAACAATTTTAACATTCTTTTTTATAAATTTTGAGTTCTAAATTCCCTACCTTCTTACTTTCTCTTCTTTGCTCCTTCCCAACCTTTCCCTCTTCCTGAGACAGTAAGCAATTTGATATAGATTTTACATGTACAATAATTTAAATATTTTTTACGTATTAGTAATTTTGTGGAACAGATCTCAAACCAAAAAAGAAAGTGAAATATAATATGTTTTAGCTTGCACTCAGACTCCATCAGCTCTTTTTCTGAAGGCAGATGGCATTTTTCATCACGAGTCTCTGAGATTGTCTTAGATCACCACTGCTGAGAATAATTAGTTCAATCATCAAAAAAACATTGCTGTTACTGTGTTCAATGTTGTTCTGGTTCTGTTCACTTTACTTTGTTTCAGTTAATGTAAGTTTTTCTAGGTTTTTATGAAATCATCCTGCTTATCATTTCTTATACCATAATAATATTTTATCATCATCATATGCCACACCTTGTTCAGTTCATTCCCCAATTGATAGTCAATCCCTCAATTTCCAGGTCTTTTCTATCACACACACACATACACATAAATATTTTAGTAGAAATAGGATTTTCCGCTTTTTTATCTTTTCAGGTATAGACTCAATAGTGGTATTGCTGGATCAAAGTTTTTGCACAGTTTTAGAGCTCTTTAGGCATAGTTCCAAGTTGCTTTCCAGAATGGATCGATCAGATCACAATTCTGCCAACAAAGTTGTAAAAATTTTAAATATAATATTAGCATGGAGATAATAGCAATATATCACATAGATCAAACATTGTGACCAGGTGGGATATATACCAAGAATTCAGGGCTGGTTCAATATTAGGAAAAACTATCCACATAATCAGACTGTCTCAATTACAAAAACAACAAACATGATATGATTTTATCAATAAATGAAGAAAAAGCTTTTGAAAAATGCAATGTTTATTCATTTAAAAAACACTAAAAACATAACAATAAATGGATCTTTCTTTAAAATTACAAGTTGTATTTAGCTAAAACTATTGGTAAGCATTATCAATGATAGAAATAAGCTAGAAACCTTCCCAATAATATTATAGGTGAAGCAAGGATATCTATCATCGCCATTATTATTCAATACTGTACTAGAAATATTGGATATAGCAATAAGAGAGAAAAAAGAGTTGAATAAGCAACAAGGAAACAAAACTACCACTTTTACAGATGATATGATGCTATACTTAGAGAATCCTAGAGAATCAACTAAAAAACTAAATGAAATAATTAACAACTTCAGCAAAGTTGCTGGATTTAAAATAAACCCCCATAAATCCTTAGCATTTCTATATATTCCCAACAAACTCTAGCAGGAAGAGATATAAAGAGAAATCCCATTTAAAATAACTGAAAACAATTTAAAACACTTGAGAATCTACCTCACAAGACAAATCCAGGAACTATTTCAACAGAGTTATAAAATGTTTTTAATAAAAATTAGGTAAGATATAACAACTGGAGAAATATTAATTGCTCATGGGTAAACTGATCCAATATAATGCAAATTATAAATCTACCTAAATTAATTTACTTATTCAATGTCATACCAAAGTATCAAAGAAAATTTTATAAAGCTAGAAAAAATAATAAAATTCATCTGGAAAAACAAAAGGTCAAGAATATAAAGAGAATCAATGAAAAAATATGAAGGTAGTTTTTTAGCACCAGATTTCAAATTGTCTTACAAAATGATAATCATCAAATGATTAAGAAACAGAGTGGTGGAGCAATGGAATGAATTAGATATATAATATACAGCAGTAAATCACTATGGTAATCTTGTTCAGTAATTTCAGTCATGTATGACTCTTTGTGACCCCAATTTGAATTTTCTTAGCCAAGTTACTTGATTGGTTTGCCATTTCTTGCCTCTTTCCATTCATTTTATAGATGAGGAAACTGAGGCAAACAGATTTAAGTGAATTGCTTAAGATCACATAGCTAGTAAGTTTCCAAGGCCAGATTTGAATTCATGTTTTTCTAACTCCAGGCCCAGCCACTTTATCCACTGCAAAATGTAGTAGCTTTTGCAATACTCTTTGACAAAAATTGGGAGACTTTGATAAAAATTGCAAGGAAAACTAGAAAGCAGTCTAGCAAAGATTCACACTGTATATCAAGATACCATCAAATGAGTACAAAATTTAAACATAAAGGATAATTCATAGACAAATAAGGAAAGCATGGAAATTTAAATTTTAAAATCAGATCTATGGTTAAGGGAAGAATGTATGACCAAACAAGAGATAGAGAGCATTATGGGATATAAAATGGATACTTCTGATTGAATTCAATTTTAAAGTTTCTGCACAAACAAAACTAATAGAAGCCAAGATTAGAAGGAAAACAAGAAAATGGGAAAGCAATTTTAAAGCAAATTTCTCTAATAAAGCCCTCATTTCTCAAATCCATGGGATCTTATTCAAATTTATAAGACTATGAGTCTTTCCCCAATTGATAAATGGTCAAAGAATATAAATAGGCATTTTTCAGAAGAAATCAAATTACCTGTAATCTTGTAAAAATGTTCTAAATCACTATTGATTGAAGAAATGCAACTTAAAATAACTTTGAGATACTACTTCACACCTATCAGATTAACTAATATAACAGAAGAAGAAAATGACTGTAGGAGGGGATATAGAAAAATCAGGACACTAAAGCACTGGTGGTGATCCAACCATTCTGGAGAGCAAATCAGAACTATGCACAAAGGATGATAAAACTATTCATATATTTAACTCTACAATGCCACTACTAGTTTTGTTTCCCTAAGGAAATTTTTAAAGGGAAAAGTACCTACATGTACAAAAATGTTTATAATATCTCTTTTTGTGTAGGCAAATAATTAGAAAATTAAGGGATGCTGGGTTTATACCCCCAAAGAGATAATGAGGGGAAAGACTTGTACAAGAATATTTATAGCTACACTCTCTATGGTGGCAAAAAATTGGAAAATTAGGAGATGCCCTTCAATTGGGGGATGGCTGAACAAATTGTGGTATGTTGATTATGGAATACTATTGTACTCAAAGGAATAACAAACTGGAGGAATTCTATGTGAACTGGAACCACATACAGGAATTGATGCAGAGTGAAGGGAGCAGAACCAGGAGAACATTATACACAGAGACAGATACACTGTGGTACAATTGAATGTAATGGACTTTTCTACTAGAAGCAATGCAATGATCCAGGACAATTCTGAGGGACTTCTGAGAAAGAATGCTATTCACATACAGAGAAAGAACTGTGGAAGTAGAAACACAGAAGAAAAACCAACTGCTCAATCACATGGGTCGATGGGGAACTAATTGGGAATGTAGACTCTGAAGAGATCACTCTAATTCAAATATTAATAATATGGAAGTAAGTTTTGATGAATGACAAATGCTCATTGGCTATGGGGGTGGGGGGAGGACATGAATCATGTAACCATGGGAATATTCTAAATCAATTAATTAAATAACATTTTTCAATTCAAAAAAAGAAAAGAAAATTTAAAAAAGAAAATGAAGGGATACACATCAATTGGTAAATGACTGAACAAATTATAATATATGATTGTAATAGAATACTATTGTGCTCTAATAATTCTGAGAATGGTGCCTTCAGAAAAACTTTGAACTGATGCAAAATGAAGTAAGTAGAACCAGGAGAACATTGAACACAAGGAAAGCAACATTGTCCTATGATCAACTATATATGACTTATCTATTCTCATTAATATAATGTTCTTAAAGAAATAAAAATCATGGTCCAAGATAATCCCAAATGATTTATGATGAAAAATATTGTCCACCTCCAGAGAAAGAACTGGTCAAATCTAAGTGCAAAGTGAAACATACTTCTTTTTATTTTTACTATTTTTTTCTTTTTTATCTGTGTTTTTTAGCAATATGGCCAATATAGAAATATGTTTTTATAACTTCATGAGTATAATTTATATCAAATTGCTTACCTTTTCAAGTGAGAAGGGATGAGAAATAGGGAGAGAATTTGGAACTCAAATTTTTTTTTAAATCAAATGTAAAAAGAAGTATATGTAATTGAAAAAATAATTTTTAAAAAGAAAAATGTAATTGAGAAGTACTTAACAAAATAAGTAAAATGAAAAATAAAAGAAATATTACCCTTGACATTGGGGTTCCTTGTAGTATATTTAACTGTTAGCTAAAAGAGTCATAGGCATATTTTGGCTGGACAATCTCATGTAAGTGTAACAATACCATCAAGCACTGAGAATAAAGCTCCATTGGAGAACAAATCCAAAAGCAAATGACAGCATCAGAGAAGTAGTAAATAACAGATATTGAGACAGAGAATAAAGCTGCTACTGAGGTGGTATAAAGTAGCTACAAGACATAATCAGACATTGGAAGATGGAACCATGAAGAGTTGTGCCATCTAAGACACAACCCTATATGTGTGAGTTGTCCTAAACTATGAGTACCCAAACACCACCACCATCATCCCCAACAAATGTAGCACTGATCCTACAGCTCTGAAACATCTCACAAGCAGGATGGGGCATCTTAGGTGTAATGCAAAAAGAGCTCAAGTCTCAATCAATACATTCTCTAGCAACAGAAGAGAACCCAAGAATCAAATCAGCAAAGCTTTATATTAGGAAAGAATATTGATTTTTTTTCTTTACCAACTTGTGATTTCAATAATACAAGAAGTTTCCAGTAAAAAACTTCATCTACCAATACAGATCATCACCTCCTCTGCAATTTCTCATATCAGAGTTAACTGGGATACTAACAACCTAAGTGACTTGTATAAGGTCACTCAGCCAGTATGTGTCAAAGACAGGACTTTAACCAAGGTCTTTTCAAGTATTCTAGCCACTACCCATTGCTTCTTCTTCCTCATGTATAGATATATGCATAGTGGGAGTAACTGTACATCTTTTTGATACTCAGGTTGCAACTTAACCTCCCCTTGAATACAAATGGCACCCCTGATTTAAAAGAACTCCCATTTAAAAAAAAAGCTTTAGTGACCAACTGTCACCAACTGTTACCAACTGTCATCAACTGTCGGTTGTAACTCCTGAGGATAGCAGCAATTGTCACTGTCTCTGCCTATGGGTTTCCACACAGGATCTAAAACACCTTGATTCCTGGTGGGAGGAGTAGAAACCAGTCACCACCTGCCACTCTGGTCAGTTGGAAAACTGAAGAAGAGAGACCATTGTAAAAAGGAGGCTGTATAAGGGCTGTCAACTTATAGGACCTAGCCATCTTAGATCCTGGTTAGAAGCAAAGCTTGTGGGGATAACAACCATTTTCTAACCATTAACTCCTGGCAGTTAGATCATAGAAAAGATCTAATGGGAAACATGTTACAACTAATACTGTGGTCTGCTGTGGTAGGGGTAATTGTAATTTATTGGGGCTACTATATAATTTATAATACAGAGGAAGGGATGATAGATAATGTTCTGGGGACATTAACCAATATGACTTTGGGATGGACACAAATACTGTAAACCTTAAAATTTCTTAGACTTATAAATGTTGGAAATTTCACCATTGGGAAATTTCATACTTGAAAAATTTCATACTGATAGTGGGAACTCTTGGAATGTGAACCCCATTGGCATGGGAGGTTCCTTCTCCTCCCTTCTTAAGATTACTTTAGGACAGAAACCTTTTGCTGAACAATGGAAAGGGCTGCAGCATAGATCAAAATTTAATTATTCCAATCTCCACCCTACTCAGGGTAACAGGATTTAGGAAGGGCTGCAGCAAAGGATCAAGATTTAATTATTTGAGAATATGGCCTTCAACAGACATGTGCAAAGCCACAGACCTCTGGATGGTCCTGGGTTAAGGTAGAGCCACCATTGGCACAGGGAAGACATGGACAGTGATTGGTAGATGTGAGAACTGAGGGGAGGGAACTTGGATGGTTTCCTTAAAGATAGTGGGGTCTGAGGACTGGGGGAGGTTGGTTGGAGAGGTTGTGCTCTGAGAAGCTTGCTCTGAAGGAAGCTGGAGGTGGAGGCCCCTGAGACTGTTCCTCCATTTTGGTCACGTGAGTGATAGGGACTGATCTCTTTTCTTTGCCTCAGCTATCTAAGGGCTTAGGCCTTTTGGCCCAGCCTAAACAGAATGGGTATTTAAGCCCTATTCCCTTCTCTCCCCTTTCTCTCTCCCTCTCTCTCTCTCTCTAATACCTTTCCTCCTCCTGTTTGTAATTAAACTCCATAAAAGGTTGACTGCTGACTTGAGTTTTCATTAAGGAATTACATAGCTGAATTCCTTGGCGACCTTAAATTAATATATATATATATATATATATATATATATATATATATATATATATCAGTCTTTTAAAGTGATTTCCTTGTCACAATACCAATGAATTATCTAGATGTGAATTACCTCTGAGAAATCATACCCCAATTTTATGTGGTGTTTTTAATGACTAACATCTTAAAGATTATCAAAGCTGGTGCCAACCTGATCTTCCAAAAGAAAACTGTACATGTTCTAGTCATCAATAATAGATTAGATGCATTGTTTCATCAGATCTCTATTATAACTGAGATATGCCAGGATTACATGCAGAGAAAACAAGGCATGGAGAAGGGAACTGATGTGGAGACTGGGGATGTGATGGAACAGACTAATAAGGATTCTGTAGTTACTAATACTGATACTAGGACACCATTAGGGGCAGTAGGGGGAAATGACCTTGCCAATAATATAATGGCACAAAACAACAAGGCACCAATTAATGCATCTGCTAACAATCTTACAAATGCATCAAAGGTTCTAAAGGTTATGCCTTTGTGTGATGTAGCTAAGGTCACTGATAACTCTGGCATTTTACATGCAAAGGTTCATAAGTCATTCACCACCCATGACTTAGAGTCTTTACATAAACACATGCCTAAGTTTTTATTAGAGCCTCATCTCGCAATGAAAGAACTAAAAAGAGCATTTTGCCTCTATGAACCAGATTTTGAGGATGCAGAAATTCTTTTATCTGAACTTTTTATACCCCAGGAACATAAAAACTTTATTGAGCAAACTAGAAAAGATTCCTCACTCACAAGCTGGCCAGAAGTTTTTGAGGATCTGGATTTTTCTAATCCAAGATCAGTGACCTATCTAAAAAAAATGTCATGAGCATCTATTACAGGGAATGAAGCAATTGTCAGAAAGAACCAATGCATGAGGAAATTTTGACAGATTATCCCAAGAAAAAAATGAACACCCAAGTGCATTTATTGATCACTTTATTGAAAAAACTGAGGGACTTTATCAGGCTTTTGAATAGGGCTTTTTAACTCTGATTCAAAAGAATCAGAGGCACATGTGAGGAAAATTTCTCAAAGGCTGTGATAAGCACTTGAGGGATTTCTTCAGGAATTATTGCCCTAAGTTTGACACCATCTCACTTAATGAACTTAGGGACATTGCCACCTAGCTACATGATAACCAAGTAGATCAGGAAAGAGAAAAAGATGATCTAAAGGAAAACCTCCAAGAGACCAATGAAATATAAAGGCAGAGAGAATTTCAGGAGGTTAAGGACCCACAATTACAACATTTAACAGACAAACCACACAGTATAGACAGACACCGCAAAGTCAACAGAGGGAGCAAAGAGACACCATGACTTGCTTTTTGCGTTCTCATCAAGGACACATAGTATGAAACTGCCTGATGAAACATCACTATGAACAGGGCCAAAAAAAGAGAGATGGGAAAGGTCAAAATGCATATTATCAAGGAAAAGAGCATACTAGCAAAAACTATGGGGGACAGGACTCTAATAGCAAGCAGTGTTGCACTCACTGCAGACTGAGAAAAACAGGAGACCCCAGACCTGAAATCCATGGAAGCAGCAATAGCTTCTGGAGCAAAACCCCGTTATTCAGAAGTTGTAGCAAGGAATAATAATTATACCGCATGATGCCAGACTCTAGCATTATATAGTAAAAAAGGAGACAAATGGGGAAGGTACCCCAGGGAGGAAACATAAGGGCATAAGCATAAAGGGCAAAAAAGGGAGATCGTAGAAAGGAAAAAGAAAACTTTAAAATTTTAGTGGTGGAGAAACAGATAGTTGGGCAAGATGCCAAGGGAAGCAACTTAAGCACTGTCAACATGGACTCTAGAAACCCCAAACTTGTGGCCTAGTGGGATCTTGTGAACCCCAGGTTTCAGGATTAGCTTGTAGGTTGGAGACCCCAAAGTTTGTACTTCTTCCCTGTTCCCATGGGAATCCACCCTGAAGGGAATCCCAGGCTAGCAGTTTCAGACTGAGTGGCAGACTCTCAGGTGAATGACAATCCTAGTTGGGTGGGACTAATCATATGCTAAGGACCCTCTTTCTTTTAGGTAGTCTCCTCTATTGTATCAGAGACCCTATCCCAAGAAGATCCACATCTAGGCAGGAACCATCCTTTAGTATCCATTGTAAGCAGCCCTTTCTCTTATACCCTAGCCTCTAGCTATGATTCCTTTCCCAAGCTTGATTGTATCCTGTTAGTGTAGTTTGAACACTCCCATTTCCTTTGTAGCTATAGTGATGTCAATCATCTTTCTCTGCCCCTGGATTTACCCCCAAATGGTATATAGGTTCCCTAAATTCTTTTGTTCCTTGGAACTGTCATTCTCTCAAGTTCGACATTCCCAGGGGTCAGTGTCCAGAGTGGCCAGAGTTCAATTCTCGGTCTCTGTGCAGTCATGTGTGCCACATGACTCTGTGTCAATGCCTACTATTGCATCAAACCCCTTGTTCTATTGATTAAAGAGTGATTTTGACTATTTAATAGTTCTGTGTTTTTTTCCCAGTCAACAGTACAAAACAGAAATCTATAATTGAGATGGAGAATGAAATTGCACAGATAATAGCAGACATAAAACATGACATTTATGGTTCACAATACATGGGCACACAAAACTGCATGAAAAAAGCAAGGGACAGATTAAAACCTTTTAGGATTTTTTTAACTTGCAGAATGGGTCTAGGGAGTACAAAATCAAATAGGGCTAGCAAATATTTAAAACAGCAATTTAAGTATCCACACCATTCTGACAAGATAGCCTAACAAGACATTGTTGCAAGAGACCTTAAAGCTGATACATTTATACATCTAAGAGAGGAAAGAAAAAGAAATGAGGGGAGAACTAACTTAAACCCAAAAGCCAAAGACTTTTACCCACAAAATCCTATAGCACTCAAAGACACCAGTTCTGGGGGTGAGTTCAGCACAGGTCAATACCAAACTTCCAATGACTGTCTATTCCCTGAACCGGAGACTGCAAAACAAGTTAAGAGAGTGGGAACAGAAGTCTTTGATAGTGAAACATTATCCAAGTAGTTCTCAAACTGAAATTAACACAAGCACAAACCTTTCCACTGAGCAAGCTGTTAGCTCACAGACAGTAGTGGTCCAAAGTGATACAGAGCTAGTTAATTATAGTGCATTGAATGAGGTTGGAATAACTGAAGAGGGGATGGTAGATTATACTATAACATCTACAAAACCTGGAACATCTACTAATTATACATGTGCATTACAAACCATGGGGCAAGAAAAAGGTTCTGATGATAATAGAAAACCTATGCATGCAAACACTGTAATAGCTAATTTATAAGGGACTCCAGAACCATATCTCGAAACAGAAGTGGGAGAACAGAATTACAAAGATCTCACTGATACAGGGCAAGGTGGATCTGTATTGAAGTCATTCCCAGAAGACACCACCATAGAGGGAATGGTTTCCATGTCAACAGATTCACAAGAGGGAGCAGATAAACAAGAACCTGATCCAAAAGATATGGTAAAACCTGTGCGCTCCAGTAACATAATAGCAGATTCACAGGAAGCAGTAATCGTACAAGAATCAAATCTGTCACCACATTAGAGCATATTACTGGGCAACAGCTAGAAAAAAATTGGGAAATATAGAAATCACTAAAATAGGGTCAACAACACCTGACACCAAATTACAACATGTCACTGAATGAAAGCTAGTGAAAGGCATGGAGAGTACAGAAATCAGAGACCAAGAGTCAGACTCAGACCCAGATGACACAGTACCAAATGGTACAATAATAGTTGACCAAAACAGTGATGAAGAACAAGAACCCTATCAGTACTTCAAGCTTTATGATAAAGTTCACAAAGATTTAGATGAGTGGGACACAAATTGGCATAGTGAACACCTGAATTCAGAACAAATAATCTTTTCTGATTCTGATTCTGAAGAATCATTTGAATACATAGAGAACTCTTTATCAGTAGAGGATGTCAACTAGAAAAAATGCAGAACTATTAAATAGTCAAAATCACTCTTTAATCAAGGGAAAAGGGGTTAGCGCTACTAATGCAACAACAGATCTGCTTCCCAAGACTGCACAGAGTCAAGACGCCCTGGTCACTAGCCCCTGGGAGTGCCACTGACTCAGGATGGACTCTGGGGAACAAAAGAACTTGGGGAACCTATATACCCTTTGGGAAATCCAGGGGCAGGGAAAGATGATTGACATCACTATGGCTACAAGGAAAATGGGAGTGTTCAAACTACACGGACAAGATACAATTAAGCTAGGGAAAAGAATCATAGCTAGAAGCTAGGGTGCAAGAGAAGGGGGCTGCTTACAAAGTTACTAAAGGATGGTTCATGCCCTCTGACCTTCCTGAGAGAGGTTTTAATACAATAGGGGATGCTACCTAAAACAAAGAATGTCCTTAGCATATGCTTATCTCACCCATTTCCCTTCAGGGTAGATTCTCATGGGAACAGGGAATAAATACAAGCTTTGGGGTCTCCAATCTATAAGCTAGTCCTGAAAATTGGGGTTCATCAGATCTCACTAGGTAACAAGTTTGGGATTCCTAGATTACATGTTGACAAGGAAATACTGTATATTACACGAATCAGTAGTTATGAAGAATTTGTAAGAAATATGACTTAGGGGACAGTGATACTGAGTTGGATGTAATATGATAGAAAACAAACTGAAGGAGAGATAGGCAATGAAATACTATTATCACATCTGCTTTATCCAACCTTGGTCATCTCATAACAGAAAAGATACCATCTATTGAGAATACTTGGTACGAAGACTAGTTTGAGTTCCATAGGGTAGCAAACAACACGAAACCTTATAAGAACCCAGACTGGTACTAGGCATAAGATCTGAAACATGATCCATGAAAAACTTTAATCAAATCAGGAAAACCCCTAAGCCCATAATGACAATCCTTGGCTGGAAAAAAAAAAAACTAAGACAAGTTCACAAACCCTAGTAAATGTAGATGAGAAACATTCACAATGCTATTGGAGCATCTTACCCAAACAAAAATTATTGCATGAAACCTATATAGAATAATGCCCAACAAAGATAGTATAAATTTGGGTTAGTTAGATTGGAGAGGATTAAGGTAGCCTGTGAAACACAGGAGAAACAGTTTTTTGCAGAACTTGGGAGTTTATTTGGGTGAATTTAGAATCCTTTAGAATTAGTAAACATAAATACAAATCTCCATCACAAGCCTAGACTAAAATATCATTAACCTCCACAGTCAAACACAAAGGAATATAATAATTGCCTTACAATCACACATTAAGAAAGATACCTACAGTCATTACCAAAAAAAAATCTTGCTTGCACACATGAAGATGGCACAAACACCCTGTATAAAGTTTCACTCACATGCATCAACATATTCACTCTTACATGCATGAACATGTTAATCTTACTCACACACATGATCCTGTAGTTCTGGACACCTGAGATCCTCTTTCAAGGTGGGATGACCAACAAGTATGTATCCTGTAAAGATGAAAACATCTGGACTGCTGACAAACTTCAAGCAACACCAAAGGATGGAAGACACATTGACAACTGGAAAGAACTTTGAATCAAAGACATTATGGGGAATGAACTTCGGGAAAATGGGTCATGTAAGATTAATCACCAATCACATTAATTTCACACATAGAGAATTGCATCCACATAGACATTGTAAGTGAGAATGAAGAAGAAATCTTCAAGCAACATGAGAAGAGAATTTCCTGAAGAGGAGTAAGTATTCATCCACCACAACATATCTAGAACATGAACAAATTTCACACTAACATTAAGGACTGTGCTGTAAATAATGACACCACATAAATTGTATATCTGTAAATAGATCTCTAGTACCAGAGGATATGCATATATGTATATAAATAACATGTGGCATATGTAAATGTGTACAAATAACAGACATGTACATCTGTAGCATAATAATAATCTAATCCACTAATATAGATAGAAAGGAAAGAGTTAACATACCAACCATAAACAGGCAGGGACAGAACAGTTTACGGTGGAAAGGGAATGTTGTAACTAGAGAGGTAACATAGGGAAAGAATAAATCAGATTTCATTAGATGCAATTTAATATATATATATAAATGTTATGAATTGTTACATTGGAATTAGCATTACATAAGGTATAAGATAGTTCAGTTTTACTTAAGAGTTAAATTTTATATTGATTGCAATGCAAATGACCTTTGTATTAAGAAATTGTTATATTGTAAAACTTTGTTGACACATAATCCTAACCCTCTTCCCACAACTCAGTCTTAGCATAAAATAGGAATTTAGATTAGTAACTAGACAGATTAGGATAAGATTTATTATTTTGGGAGGAGGAGGTTAGATGGTAACAATAAGTAACATAGATAGATTAGAATAGACAGAGAAGGTAAGTAACTGGCGTGGGCCAGATTGGCACCACACAGACAACAGGAAATGGAGGATTTGTGACAGAGACTGGCACATAAGAAAAGTGCCAGGCTGAAGTGTGTGGAACTGATCACCTCAATGGTGGAGGGCCCCAGGAGTTGGGAATCTGGAGGAGGAGAAGATTCTGACTGGGAGAGGAGTTGGTCGCTGTCAGTCAGGAGAAATCAAAGAGAGAAGGTTGAAAAAGACTTTCTCCTGAGGGTTACCCATTTTTTTCCTCCTTGTGACTGGAAATCCTTCCCCCCAACATTTCCCAAATGAAAAGACTATTAAAGAGGTCACCTGAGAAAGACATTTTAAATCTCTGTCCAACTTTATTTCAGCTCCTGTTGTTCTGAGTCTGAACTGTGGCCAAGGGGCCAAACCCAGGGTGAGTCAATCTGACTTTCTCTCAGGGGGCTCAGGCTGTCAAGGCCTGAGTTCCCCCCAAACTCAAGGAGGGAAGGGAAAGGGTTTAGAGACAGGGACCCCCTTTTCCCCACTTTACTTTCCCATTCTTTCCATGCTAGTTATTCTTTGTATTACCCTGACTGAGTTGACATTAAAAGTTATCTGTTCCCCAAGCTGTGAACAAGTGTGAATGAACAGATCAAGGTCTCGAGGCCTTTGGTCTCGAGTAGTGGAGGGGAGACAAGAGGAACAAGAGTGAATCTTGGAGAGCAACCTTAGCTAAGGAGGGAAGGCAGAAGGGGGAAAATCTTCAAACCCTCTCTCCTCTCTCTGAGCCAACCTTAAACATCAGCTGTCTCCTCTGAACTCTGCTTTGAGAAGGGAGGACTCCACTCTTTCCCCCTCTCAATACTGAAAGACTGAACCCCTCGGTTACAACTAAACTACCCCTTGAATACAAGAATAAGAAAAAAAATGGCTCCAAATTGAGATATCTTTAACTTTTAACTGACAGGCAACTTTCACTTAAGTTTTATACTGGGCTCCAGTTTTTTCAAGTTATACTATTCATGGTTGTAAATCCCATATGTAATCCCTCCTGTCAGCTACACAGAGCACACTGTATGAGGTGCCACCGTTGAAAATGAATACAGATTTATTACCTTTGTTTCTAAAGGAAATGCAGTTTTTGCCACAGAGTTCTAATTATTTTTTTATCTTCCTTGAATTCCCCAGAAATGAGTCCCATCTATAATGAGGATCCCAAGGAACTTGCTTGTTTGTATTCTAACTCCTCTGGGCCCCCAGTAAGTCTTCAAGTAAAGAACCCAAGAGACCAGGGCTAGACAAGATGGCTCCACCTCTCATAGCCCCATTGCCACACCTCCTCTTTCTAGGGGTTAAATCAAGTTTCTCTTTCTAAAAGGTTGATCATTATGGCTCGAAGGAGCCTTGTATGAATCTACCATAGTATCAGATCCAGTACTCCTAAGTAAGAGGTAAGTGATATTAAAAAAATAACACGAATCTTGTTGTTTATTAGTAGTTATCAGAACCAAGTTCCCCCTACAGAACAGCTGCAAACACTCCTGTTCAATGGTCATGTTCAGTCACAATTGGCATTACTTCAAATTGATCCATCCCCAGCCCTGATCAAGAGCTGGAGATCCAGATCATGAAAGCAACACAAGAACCTTTTGCAAGATGAAAACTTTCAAAAACCACTTGGCTTATAGAATTGTTTGTTTTTAATACCCGGAGTTATAAGATCAAAGACCTAGCACTGGAAAGGGTTTTAGAGGCCTTCTAGTTCAAACTCTTCATTTTGAAGCTGAGAAAAAGGATAGACTACAACTCTCTTGTGGATAAAAACATGGCTAAGCATCTGAGCCCAGATTTGCGTCTTCCTGATTTCAAGTCTAATAGTATTATTATTTTCTCTCTGGGACCCTTCGACTATTTTAGGCAATTGCAGACTCCCTGTGAGGTCATTTCATCCATCCCTGGCATAATAAAGTGGTTTGTCTTTTTTCAAACCTCACATAAATGTGCCACAGGTTTACTATAAGCTATTCTCAGATAAAATATTTATAGAAAAATGCCTTTATCCTCATTGCCCATTTGAGAAATTTTATATAACATCTTTGCTTACAATTTTTCATCCCCTAAATAGCTCATCTTCATCCCTACACACTTACCTGAATGATTCCTTAAATTGTTCTGCAACCCAACTGAATTAGCCTCCCTTGAGCACCTCATGTGTGTAAAACATGATGCCAGGGGAGATACCAAGTATAGAAAAGAAATGGTGCTTTCCCTTATAAAATTTAAAGTGTAGTAAGGGAATACTACAAATAAGCAGAAAACAATAATACAAAACACATTAAAATGTATAAGAGGAAAGCAAACAAAATGTTAGGTAAGGTAATGGTTAGGGGAGAACATTAGTAACTAGAAGGAGGAGGAAAACCAGGAATGTTCATTGGTAAGATTTTTATTTCATCCTCTTCATTGCCGCAGGACCAATCTTCCATGTGAGCTGTCCTTGTCTGTGCCTCTGGATTAGTTATCTTTCCTTTGACTCTCTGATCTGCATATTTCTCTTTTAAAAGATCAATAGATCAATCTTCATATAAACAATCATTTCTTTGTGTAATGAGAGATTTTTGACCTGTTTTGTTTCATACATCCCTTTAGCTGGCGAATGGAGACTAAGAATCTCTTTTCAGAATAATATTTTAATATAATTGAAAGGGAAGCTAGATTTTACTTAGAGGTCAGTGAAAATGAAGATGTCATTTTTCTTCTTATCTAAGTTCAAGACCCCCAAAAAATCTATCCATAGATCCCTTGGGAGTTCTTACACCACAGGTTATAAACCTTTGTGTTGAAGCATCTAACTCTGATCCTTCCTTGCTTGCTTCTGTATTTCAAAAGACTTGTGCTCTCATTGATCATTGACTGAGACTCCCTCCACAATGTAGATGGCAATACACCCATACTTTCTCTTTCTCTGCCCCTCTTTTTCATGTCTTCTTACAGATCTTATGAAAGAGGTTCTCCAAATGGTCGAGGGTCCTTTTTGGCCTTTTAACTTTATGTCCCATTTCTGGATGAAATTAAAAATATATATCTCCCCTATCCTTAGATTCTGAAGAGTAAGGTATTCTTTCAACTGCTTGTCATCCCCTTTAGATTCCTATCCTCCTGCTGTAAGCAAACTTTGTATTTGCCATACTACTCTCATCCTACATGGTACAACAAATATCAGTTTTACCATTCCACTTCTATTTTGTGTGGTTTTTTGTTATATATCTGTCATTTCTTGATTTCTAAAAAGTATATGCACATACTCATACCTGTAGTACAAATTATTTTAAAAAATAGTTGACATTTATACAGTACTTTAAAGTTTGCAAAGTGCTTCCTAGAGATTAAGTAATTTTTATTTTCACAACAGTCCCAGAATGCTATTATCTTCTCATTTTACAGATGAGGAAACTGAGGCAGTCATAGGTGATATAACTTGCTGAGGATCACAGAGCTATTAAATATATGAGTAGGATTAGAATTCAGATGTTCCTGACTACAGCATTCCACTCACTATGCCACCTTTCAATTCCTTAAGAATTTATTTGGAATGTTGACCCTCTGTAATTCTTCATGTTGGCCTAGGAAGCCTTTTTCTGATTATGCTCAACCATTGGCCTTGCTACACTATTTTTCTCTGCTGAAGAAATATGAAGCAGAAGAATCCTCAATATCAGTGATCCAGCCACACCAGAAGGAGAATATGTCTACCCAAACAAGCCAAAGCTGTCTCTTACATGCTGTCCAGACTTTGACTAGAAAAGCAGAAGGGAAAGCTAGGTGACTCAGTAGGTAAAGAGCCTGGCTTGGAGACAGGAAGCCCTGGGTTCAAATTTGGCCTCTGATACTTCTTAGCTATGTGACCCTGGACAAGTCACTAACCCTATTGCCTAGCCCGTCCTGCTCTTCTCCCTTGGAAATGATAGTATTGATTCTAAGACAGAAGGTGAGGGCTTGGAAAAAAGCAGAAGAGATGGATGCCAACATCTCCCATGTGCTATTTTCAGAGACAATTGTGGTTTTGTTTGTTTGTTTCCAAATACCATTCAAAGGCTCACAGCTTTTCTACAGCTGCTTTAGTCTATCAGCTTAGAAAAGAAGCCTGATTGAAGCAAGCGACACAAAATAGCATGAGCCACAGGACATGGCTCAACCCTGAGATGGAGGATGTGTTGGCAAGGATTTATCTCAATCTCCAAACGTGGCAGATAGAGAAGAGGCCAGAAGATAAAGGGGCCGGAACCAGTTTCAGTCCTATCCATATTCTACTGGCCAACAATGTGATGTCTGAGAAGATCAGAATAGAAAGCTCGACTTGCCCAGTCCTACCTGTGAAAGGAAAATGTTGATCCATAAGGAAAGGCAGATGTTTTCCTTTAAAGGATATGAATGAAAAGAAGAACAACATACAGACTGATAAACACATAGCCTCATATAAGGTGGAAGAGCATGGTAGAGACAGTCTTGGACCCTGGCATCCATCCCATCACCATAATAAAGATAGCTAACATATATTGTACTTACTATATGCTAAGCACTTTATAATTGTTATCTCATTTGATTCTCACAAAAGCCATAGGAGGTGAGTGCTATTATTTTACAGATGAGGAAACTGAGGCAAATAGCAGTTATGTGACTTACCAAGGGTGACATGCCTTATGACATGCCTAAGATTAGATTTGATTTCAGGTCTTCCTGACAACAGGTCCTATGCTGTATCCTACTTACAAGAATACCATTGTATTCTTGGAACTTGCTGGACTTTCCATCTTTCTTAGAACTGAATTTTCTTTTATGCATTATCTCCCCCAATAGAAATGTGAGCTCCATGAGAACAAAAACTACCTACTTTTTCTATTTATATCCCAAGAGCCTAGCAGAGTACTGAGCACTTTTAAGTCCTTAACAATGCTTTTTTATTCATTCATTTATTCATTTGGGAGTCAAAGGCCTCTGTTCTAGCCCTCTGGTACACATCTATCTATTTAACTTGAATAAGGCATGAAACCACTCTGAGACTCAGTTTCTTCATTTGTAAAATGACGAATTTAAACCAAGTGACTGCCATTCAAACCTAAGACACTATGATCCTATGACAAAACTATCAGACATTGCTTTGGGTGCTCCCAGTGAGTTCTCTCTATTCACATATAGTTATACAAAAACATCTTTTCCCAAATGAATCAAGATACAAGTAATCAAGGACAATCTTGAAGGAGAATATCACTAGGACTAGGAGAGATAGTAATATATATGTACATATACATATGTACATATATATATATATATATGCATTCCTGCCATAGAAAAGGAAAGGGTCTATGGAATCAACTTATAATTGAGGTCCATGTTTAGAGGAAGGTGCTAAAATATGATTTGTTTTATAGTGGTTTTTTTTTGGGGGGGGGGGCTGGCTTTTATCACCAACCATCAGAGCTCCATCCTGCCTTCTCTATCTCTACCCGATCAGACACTAAACCCAGGTCCACCAGGTTTTAGGGACTCTGAAGTTCTACCACATATGAAAGGCACTAATATCTGAGGACAGCTCCAAGTTCCCCATTTAATTGAATGAAGGAGATGACACCTAGGCTGGGTGCTGAAATCTTCCTTGATTTTTACCCCTTTACAAAAAAAAAAAAGTAAAAAACAATGTGCCCTTCCTCCATAGAACCATAAAACTCTGTTTGAATCTCTCCATGCATATCTAATTCTATCTGGTATTATAATTATCTACGGGCTTGTCCTCCTCATCCAGCTCCAAACCACCAATTCGATTTTAAGTTTATTAAGAAAGGGTCTGATTTATAGCTGAATGTAGGAGAATATGTTAAACCTATAATCAGAATCTGAATCCTCCATGAATTCAAAATCATCCCTGATTCTTCATTCTGCTTTAACCCCCTACAATAGCCACCCCCCAAAAATCAATTGTCCACTTTCCTCTATGCCATTCCACCTCTAAAATATCTCCTCTTATATCAGCCAATAATATACTATCTTATGACATTTGTCTTCTATTGAACTATTTTAAATCTCTTATTTCACTTTATGAGTCTTGTTTCCAACCAGACTATAACATCCTTGAAGGCTTGGTTTAGCTTAAATTGCTTTGTATCCACTGAAGCATCCAACTTGATAGGCATTTAGATATTTTTTACTTCCCTTGTATCCTCACACATGACCTGTTATAATGCTCAACGTAAACATTTATTGACATCCCATAAATTTTTGAGATCAACTAGTGTAATTCCATCATAGTACAGATAAAGAAACTAAAATCCAAAGTAGAAAAGAGTATTTAATCTCATTTTTAAACTATTACTTACTCCTGTGCAGATGATCATAAATCTTTTATCACTACTTTTGGCTGTTCTTCTGAATTCCAGACCTGCATTTGTACCATCTTTAGGACATCTCTACCTTTTGCTCTGCTTTTCACATCTTTTTCCACAAACAGTTGAAAGTCTCTTCACTTCCTCACTCCTCCATTTCTTATGAATAGTGAGTAGAATATGGACTTTGGATTGAGGAATAACTGAGTTCAAATCCTGATCATATGCTTGATAGCTATGTGGTCCTGGGTCGCATCACTTTTCTCAACTTCTATTTCCTCATTTGTAAGATGGGGACAGTAACAGCATTTACTTCACAGGGATGTTGTAGGGATCAAATGAGATATTGTAAATCTCTTTACAAATCTCAAAATATCACAGAAATACAGCTATCATTCTTATTTAATAGGGTCAAACCAAATAATATTTGTAAAGTCCTTTGAAAACTTAAATATTCACTATAAACACATGTATTATTATCATTATAGTTATTACTTGATAATAATAGGAAAAATGACTAAAAACAAGAAAGATTATTATTACTTATTGTTCATGAGAACAAAAACATGTTTGTGTTATTTATGTTGTTCAGAGAGTCACATTTCTGTGACCCCACTTTGGAATTTTTATGGCAAAGATATTGGAGTTGTTTGCTATTTCTTTCTCCAACTCATTTTACAGATGAAGAAACTGAGGCAAATAAGGCAAAGTAACTTGCTCAGGGTCACACAGCAAGTACATGTCCAATGCTAGATTTGAACCCAGGAATGAGTATTTAATTCTGAGCCTAGTGCAATATCCATTGCACCATTAGTTGCCTGTGATTATTATTTCAAACTCCCTTTTCTAACTTCCTTCTCCTTTGGAATACACAACCTTGAGGCTAATCTCATTCTGTATAGACTTCTCACTTCACTTAAAATCTCTGCCCCATAGGTTTCATTCTCATTTTACTTTGACCTGCTCTTTTTTTTCTCCTAGTCAAAACTATGTTTTACCTCTCCTTGGAAAAGGAGTCATAAGTCCCTGTCCTAGCAACTTAAACATTCCACTCAATTGTATTGCATAATTAAACCTTCACATGGTACAATATAGCTCCCTGCTTCACCTTTGCTCTGAAATAATCCTTTTAAAAGAAAGATTTTTAAAAGTAGGCTATGCTAAATATCATCTAGTATAAATTCCTCATTTTAGAAATGAGAAAACTGAGGTCCTGAGAGATTACATAACTTTCCAAAGTGATTTTAATTTTCCCCTAATTTGATTTTATTTGAATTTATATCTTTAGTCTGTAGCCCAAAGTAAGCTAATGCTCTTATTGGAAAAATCATCTCTAGGTCACACACTCAGACTTTGCCCTATGATTCCAAAATGTAGAGGGAAATAAATGACTGCACTTCTTTTTTTTATCCTTACTTTCTGTGTTAGCAACAACTCTAAGACAGAAAGGCAAGGGCTAAGCAAATGGGGTAAAGTAACTTGCCCAGGGTCACACAGTTAGGAAGTGTCTGAAGTCAGATTTGAACCCAAGTCCTCCCCAGTCCAGATCTGGCTGGCAATCTATCCACTGTGCCGAGCTGCCCTTATACTTATTTCTCAACAGGTAAAAACAATTGAGTTTAGCATGTCAGTTGAGAGAAGGCATTGTTTTTTGAGATTTAGTCCTGTGATTTTATTAGCCTCAAGATATCCCTTTCTGAGTATGGAACTTCTCTCCACTAATAAATAATATTAATTCAGCTACAATTTTCAGACTTACACTGCTATTTAGGAGAGATGAGAGGTTAAGTGACTTCCCCATGATCACGCAGTCAAATGTAATACTTGAACCGGGAGTCTTCCTGACTCCAAAGTCAATCATTACACAGAAGCAACAAACTTGACTGCAAAACTACTGTATAGGGTCCAAACATGATTAAAATAAAACTGAGAAATATTTAACTGAATAAAAATATAATACAACATATGTATGGTTAATTTGTGGTTTTCTAAGTCAATATGTTGATCTGTTTCCATTTGAGTTGGACATCATTATGCTATATCACAGTACCTCTCAGTTAAGAGATAGTTTGTGAGAATAATTAGTAAAAATGGGAAATCAGTATATTGTTTGCTTCATCCCACTAGAGGCTGCAGCCCATATTCTTCCCTGCTCTGGGACTTCTGTGCTCCCAGTGCCAAAATTGGTGTTTCTTACAATGGACTCAGAGTACCTATATTCTCCACCTTGTGGCCTACTGTTCAAGATCAACATGAAGTATATCCCTTATCTTATTCTAGGAAGGCCACATGGTATGAAATCAGTCAGTCAATAACCATTTATTAAGCAAGCACCTGTTATTTGCCAGGGATTATGCTAAATGTTGAAGTCAAAATACCTGGATTTTAATCTGGTTTTGTCCCTAACTATGTGGCAATAAGTGAATCACTTCACCTTTTGGGGACTTGGCTTCCTCGTCTCTAAAATGAGAGATTAAGCTAGATGACCTTTCCAGCTCTAAATCTTTGATCCTACAAAAGTGTTTTATTTGGTAGTTTGACCCAGAAGACAAAATTGCTAGTGTTACCTGAGCTTCTGTATACATTACAAAATCTCTTAACCAGAAGTCTCATCCCTGACTGTGCCTGTCGTATGTAAATACCCTCAAGTGCCTGGTTGTGATTTAATTTAATATTATTCCCAATATTACTCTGTTGATAGAATCCTCAACTTTAATCAAGGCATTGCCATAGAAGTACCATACTTCTAAGTCACTCTGTCACTTATAGGGTCTTTGTTTTACTAAATTTGTAACAATATAGTTCTTAGATTCCTGCATACTAAGGATTCCCTGAAGACAGGCTTTTGGCATGAAACAGCTTCTCCTCCTGGATCGCAAATTTTAAAAAGAAACATCCCTCTACATTGAGTGAGCTAGAAGGTTTCCTATAACCTAATATTTGGTTTTAATCTACCCAGACGCAGACAAAGCATCCTTTCATTCTGTCTCTTCTGAGTTTCAGTTTCTTCAGCTATAAAATAGGTATAAAAATACTTAAAGTCCTGGCCTCAGACACTTCCCAGCTGTGTGACCCTGGGCAAGTCACTTGACCCCCATTGCCTAGCCCTTACCACTCTTCTGCCTTGGAGCCAATACACAGTATTGACTCCAAGATGGAAGGTAAGGGTTAAAAAAAAATACTTAAAGTCCTAACTCATAGGATTAAAGTAGGGTACAATACAATGAGAGCTAACCAACCAATCTACAAGTATGTATTTATTAAGCACCTAACTCATAGGATTAAAATAGGATCAAATGTGAAAATAGAAGCAAAAGTCTTTGAAAAATTTAAAGTACTCTCTAAATGTCACTGGGCAGCTCTGGGGCACAATAGATAGCATGTTGGACCTGGGAAGACTCTTCTTGAGTTCAAATCCAGTCTCAGAGAGTAGCTGTATGACTCTGGGCAAGTCACTTTACCCTGCTTATCTCAGTTTTCTCATCTGTAAAATGAGCTAAGAAAGGAAATAAAAAATCACTACAATATCTTTGCCAAGAAAACCCTAAATGGAATCAGAAACAAGTCAGGCATGACTGAAAAATAACTGAACATCAACAATGGAATGTCAACAATTATCAATATCCTCATTTTCATTAGCACTTTTTCACCTAACCTACGAAGGGATCCCTTCTAGTGACAATCCTCTATAGAATCATCCTACATAATCAAACCTCATTCATAGTAGAAAGAGTGTTTGTCTTGTAGCTAAGAAGGCTTAGAATTCAACCTCATCTATAATATAAATTATGTGATCTTAGGCAAGTCCCACCCTCTCTAAATTAGTTTCCTCATTTGTATAAGGGGAAAATTCAACTAAATGACCTCTAAGATCCCTCTCACACTTTCCTCAGATTTTACTGCAAGAAGGAGGTATATTACATTGTGAGCTAACAAATCAATCTACAAGTATATATTAAGCACCTACTATGCACCAATCTATTTAGGGGTACAGGATGTCCTTGCATCAGGACAGTGGTGATAGCCTCTAGTAAATAGTGGATTGGACAAATACAATTTCAGAGAATGTCAATAACCATTTAAATTAACCAGGTTCATACAAAAACTTATGTGGATCAAATGTGTCAGCTGCTTAACTCACCATCCTTAGCTCATGCTTATAAGAAACACATAGAATCACATATAAACAGTTATTGTTTTCCAAAGGATTTTCCTATTTTTCATATCTGGAGAAGAGAAAAGGGATGTTCCTTTCAGGTAATGTAAGAACTTGGAAAAAATAAAAATAAGTTGTTACCTTGCTTCAGTCAGTATTATCAAAAGATAATACACAGGAAACATAATTCATGTCTGATGTCTATGAATATGGGTCATATAGGGAAAGCCTGGAGTAGCCCTCCCAGCTGCCTGTTGTGAGAATCCATTTTATTATTTGCAAAAGCTCCATGAGGCAGAGCTCTTAACTCTTCCTTTTCTCCTCAAAGAACAGCAAATAGCAGTCATGATTGAAAAGAAATGTATAAAAATCCCCATTATTTTTTATTTATAAAAAAGACACTAAAAAAATAAGTTCCATCTTCAAGTTTCAGTTCAGACTTCAGTGTGTTTGTTGTTTATAGATACAGCTGGGAAAGATTTGCAGCAGCATCTGTTTATTATATGCATGATCAATCAAGACACTATGAGCCCAAAACTGTTCTAGCTACTATAGGAAATATATGTACAGTCTAAGATACAGTCTCAACCCCAAAGGCTCTTAGAATCTGCTTGCAATTACAAGATGTAGGCATGTGACAAAGAGAATTAACACAATACAGAATAGAATTAATGCTAAGCCTATGGCAGACCCCGAGTCCAAGCCTTATAGGAGCCTACACCAGGGAGAAATAACCAAGCTGTGTTGAAGTAATGGCAGAATGAGAAGGCAGGGTCCATTTGTACTGTAAGCTGTGGAAGGCACCTCCAACACAGTCATTATTTCTCCTCTCTAGAGATTTCTATAATTCCTTCTATAAACAATAGATATGCTAATGAATAAGCTGATAGTATACCTAAAGGAGTCATTTTGTGAATTTTAGGGTGTATGATTTATATATACTTTGAAATGGGCATAAATTCCCCCAGAAGTATTATAAATTCCTAAAGGATGGGGATCATTTCATTTTCTTTCTTTGTAACCCCAGCACCTAGCACAGTGCTTAGCATAGAACAAAGAAAGTACAAGTAGGTACTTGATATATGTTTGTTAATTGATTTATTGATACATTTTATAGGAACTATTGAGGGGGACTGCATTTGCTGAGCTTAGAAAATGGTCAATCATCGTGAGACACTGAGTTTAAGACTTTAGTTGTCAGTGGTACTAGGTTATTCCCAGTGACGAGATAAAATAATAAGATAGTAGATGAAATGTCACAATTCCTTAAAACGATAATTATGTCTAGGTTTAAACTTTAAAATTAAATGTTTTTCTTAAGTGAGAGTCTAAGTTACTGAGTTGAGACACACTGAATCTGATTATCTCTCATCTGGACTATCCTAAATACAGGTGGGATGAGTGGAAACCAGGAGAAAAATATGAATACATAAAACTGAGAGACCCTTTGATGACTTAAATATGGCTGGAAGAAAGAAATTCCAAGAAATGTTCAGAGAACATGCCACCATATAGTGATACCACATCCAAGTAGATACATATTATAGTGAAGAGAGTGATGGACTTAGAATTGGAAAGACCTGGGCTAAAATCCTGCCTCAGATACTTATTGACTGAGTGACCACCTCTCTGTGACTCACTTTCTTCACCAGTAAAATGGTGGTAATAATAGGGATTATGAGGATCATATGAGATAGGATGTATAAAATGTTTTAAAAACTTAAAGCATTATATGAATACTAGATATTGTTATTTATTATTAATCAATTGATAAATATTTAAGTTTTTGATATGTCAGGTGTAAACCTTAAAATTTCACAGACTTATGAATGTTAAAAATTTTTACTCCACATTGAGGAATCCTCCAATTCCCTACTTGAAATAATTCCCAACCAGATAGTGAAAACTCTACTTGAATGTGAAAACTCCTTGCTATGGGAGGACCTCTATTCCACCCGTACTTAAGAATACTTTAGGGCAGAAAACTCCTTGCTAAACAATGAAAGTCCTTGGACCCATGCTTATAATAAAGCAAGGAGTTCTTTGAGCCAGGCCTGTTTTTAGAATTGATACAATGGGATGCTAGGTACCTAAAAGGGTCCGGCAAGTTTTCTCTTGATGAGATTAGTTGACTCAGCTGTGTTTTCTCTCGTTCAGACTTTCTGAGGAGATTGGTCCACACAGCAGCATTTTTTCTGATTCAGACTTACTGAGGAGATTGGTCGACTTAGCAAGAATTTAGATGGGCAGTCCTTTGGAAAGCATCTACAGTGATTGGTAGATGTAGGGATTTAGGGGAGGTGACATGGGAGAATAACCCCTATTTAAGAAAAAGCAGAATCTCTTGAGGATATATCCTTTTGGAGGAATTCCTTTTGGAAGATCTCTGATGAGGATCGCTTGGGAAGAATCTCTTGAGAGAGGCTCTGGAGAAGGGAAGCTCTTGTAGGACAATCTCTAAGGAGGTCTTGCTGGAGGTCCTCTAAGGGGACTCTGTCCCTCTGGAGGCTCTGGAGAGAGGCCTTTTGGAACAGTCTCTGGCTGGAAGGCTCTCTGGTGAAGTCAGCTGAGATGGAGCTGGCCTGGTGTCACTAGAATCCTTGTTTAGGCAGACCTTGTGGTGAGTGTTAAAAGACTGACTGACTGATTCTCTCTCTTAAGAATCAGGTCTAGGCCATATTGGCTTGAGGCCCTTCATAATTATTCCTTTCCTACTCTTTCTCTCTTTCTCTAATTCCTCATTATATTATTAATTAAAAATCTCTATAAAACCCAGTTGACTTGGGCATTTGAATAATTGGGAATATATTCCCTGGCGACCACCTTATATTTGATTTAAAAACCAAGACACTGTAGTGAAACATATTTCTGCAGTCAAATTTACTCACCCTCTCTTATATCTATCACAATTTATATCTTCCACTATTTTAATCACTACAGTTTAAGACCTCAACCATTTTAAATCTAACAGTGTATGGCGACCTCACGACGTTGGTAAGAAACCCTCAAAAGACTTCTATGAAATCTCTTTCCTTTGTCTCTTTGCTTTATTACTTGCCTATCAGTCAGTTTTGTTTTCTGTTTTAACTTGACTTCAAAATTACAGCTGCAAGAATGGGTGAGTAAAAATCCTTTTTGGTTCTCCTTAAATTTAAGCTGTTTTAGATCTTAGCAACAGGGCCCTAAAATCCTGGCTAGGAGAACTATTTCTAAATCCTCTCCTTTAGGGAACAACTGCCTAAATTAAGATTAAGACAAAACCTGGGGAAAGTTCTGGTCTTGTCCTTCTCCCCACATGTTTACTTTAGAAATATGTGGTTACAGCCAATTCACAACATATTTAACAACTGGCTATTCAGCTCCATGACCAACCTTGTAAAATTTGCATTCTTTTTCTCTCTAAAATTTCTCATACCATGGGATTTATGGCAAAATATAATCAACACAGTACTCCCCCTTGGGATTTTGATTGTTATAGCTGTAATATGGTATTTCTTTACAAAACCCACTTCTCAATCAAACCAACCAAGTGTTCCTTCTACTACTCAACAATATGCAGAACTAAATACTCAGCTTAAGCTTATAGAGGAAGGTCAGGGAGAGATTGTAGCTTTTATGAGAAGCATTAAAAGAGAATTAAGAATATTATCAGAAACTCTGGACAAAGCTCCTCATGCCAACTTGACCTTAGAACCCCCTGCTTCTAACGAACCTACCTCTCCCCCTTCCACCTTGGCCTCAGAAAACTCTAATTCTAATCAATCAACTCTAAGTTCACACCCCACCCAGGCTTCCGACCCAACACAATCAACTCTAAGTTCACACCCTACCCATACTTCTGATCTTAATCACCTTACTGATTCCTCCAATCCAAACACCTCTGTATCCTTTCACACTTCTTCCTTGGCTCCTCCTTCTCATCCTACACAATCTACTTTAAGTTTACATTCCAACCTAAATTCACACCCTATCTCTGAATTTTCTGGCACTATGGGATTACAACAAACCCTTCCTTTTAATGTGCCCAACTCTTCTATGTCTCAGACTTACCCAATTGAAAATGTAGCAAGAAGCCTAGAAAAAGGAGTACCAAATAATTTAGAAAGTTTATTTCCTTTAAGGGAAGTACCTACTTTTAATAAAAATGGAAACTTGATATCTGTATCATCATACACCTTTTACCCCTGAGGATTTAAAAAAAATTGAAGGAAGATATGCCATCATTTGAGGACGAACCAATATTAATTATAAAAAAATTAGAGAACATATTCGGAACTTTTGACCCCATTTGGTTGGATGCTGAGAATATATTAGAAGAATTATTAACAAAGAGAGAAAAAAATAAAATAATCTCTCTGGCTAATCAAAAACGAGGTAGAAGAGGACATTATTGGCCAACTGAAGATCCACATTGGAACCCCAATGTTGAATTAGATTACACAAAACTAAACCAGGCCAGAGAAGCATTATTGACAGCCATGAGAGCTTGCTCTGATAGACCTGAAAAATGGTCAAAATTTGAAAAAACCCGACAACATATTGATGAAACACCCTCCCAGTTATGGACAGACTTATTGACATAGGGAATACATATATGGACCTTGATTTATCCAGAGAAAGAGACATTAGACAAATATGTAGGCAATTTGTTAAGAATTGTTGTTCAGTGATAAAAGACTACTTTAGAACTAGCTGTCCTAATTGGGACTCTATGGACCTCAATGAACTAAGGAGAGTAGCAACCTATGTTTATAAAGGTCATATAAAAAGACCTGAGGAAGATGATACATCAGTGGAAGATTTAATTGAAAAATAAGGGAGAGACTATAGCCCCTTTGTGGGAATTCACAAATAAATCAATAACTTGCCACTTCTGTGAGAAGAAGGGCCACAAAATGATGGAATGTAGAACCTTTCTTAAGATGATTGGAAGGAATACACAGTTTAATAATAGCTTTAGAAATAACTATAGAAATGGTGATAATGGTCATAAAAACCAGAACAACTATAATGATGATAATGGTCATAGAAACCAAAATTTTAGAAATTCTAGAAATTATAATGATGATTATGGAAATAACTATAAGGAACATAGAAATAAGAACTTTAGAAACCAGAATTATAGAAATAGGAACTGGGAAAATAATGACAATGCTCCAAATGAAGAAAATGATAAATCTAACACAGGCACTGTGCTAAGCACTGGGGATATAAAAAGAGGCAAAAGATAGTTCATGCCCTCAAGGACCTTACAATCTAATGAGGGAATTGGCATTATTATTATTGTGTTGTCATCATATATAACTAACTGAAAAAACAACAAAACCCTTACTTTTCATGTTGCAATTAATACTAAGTATTGATTCCAAGACAGAAAAGCAGTAATCTAGTCAACTGGGGTTAAGTGACTTGCCTAGGGTCATACAGCAAGGAAGTATGTAAAGTCATATTTGAACCCAGAACACATCTCTAGACCTGGCTCTCTATCTACTGCACTATCTATCTAGCTGCTCCCATGATTAACTTTTAAAAGGTGCTTGCTGAGACTCAGATGAAGCTCATTCTTAAATCAGGGGTCAAAAAGAAATACAGGCAGAGATTGAATTAATTATTTCATAAACTTTGCTAGAAACTTTCTGGCAACAACAAGGTTACTGAGCACATTTTGGCTGACATTATCTTTATATCTTTTCCTGTATGATGAAAAGTCCATTTAAGGAAAACTCCTCCATTCTGACACTTTTAATTGCTTTCAGATCCTGAGATAACCCAATGCAGAAAAAGAACCACACTGTGGTGACCATGTTCACCTTTCAGGGATTCTCCAGCTTCCATGAACACCAGATCACACTTTTTGCAGTGTTCCTCACTTTATACATCATAACCCTGGCCAGCAATGTCATCATTGTGGCTGTCATCTGCATTGACCACTATCTCCACACCCCTATGTACTTCTTCCTGAGCATCTTGTCCACTTCTGAGACCTTGTATACACTAGTCATCATCCCACGGATGCTATCCAGCCTTATAGGATGGAACCAGCCCATCTCCCTGGAAGGCTGTGCCACTCAAATGTTCTTCTTTGTCACTTTGGCCATCAACAACTGCTTCCTGCTCACAGCAATGGGGTATGACCGCTATGTGGCCATTTGCAACCCCTTGAGATATATGATTGTCATGAATAAAAAGGTGTGTGCCCACTTAGTGGGTGGGGCATGTGTCATTGGTTTGACCATGGCATCTGTACAGGTGACATCCATATTCAGCTTGACCTTCTGTGAAGCAGAGGTGGCCCACTTCTACTGTGACATCCTCCCCATGATGAAACTTGCCTGTATAGATACAACAATCAATGAAATCATCAATTTTGTTGTCAGTTTAGGAGTGATCCTGGTGCCCATGGGCTTAATATTTATCTCCTACATCCTTATTATCTCTGCCATTCTCAAGATAGCCTCAGCTGAGGGACGGAAAAAGACCTTTGCCACTTGTGCTTCCCACCTCACAGTAGTCATTGTCCACTATGGCTGTGCCTCCATTGCCTACCTCAAGCCCAAATCAGAAAACTCAATGGAACAAGACAGATTACTCTCTATTACTTACACTCTCATCACACCACTGTTGAATCCTGTTGTGTATAGCCTGAGAAACAAGGAAGTCAAGGATGCTCTAAGGCGAGTCATAGGCAAAAAGTTCTCTTAAGTAATCAACTATTTTTCAGCATATTTTGAGCCCATGAATCTTATATGCTGACCACAAATATTACAAACAATCCAAGTATACTAAAGTTGTCCCTGAATTTGAAGCAAAACTCAGACTTCTCTACTACTAAGCAGTATGGACTTGAGAAACTAGTGTTTCTCATTGCTTAGACATTGCTGAAAAAGAAAAGGGTACTTGCCTGGTCCCTGGGGATTCCTGATATTTATTGATTGATTGAATGTTTGATTAATTCCTACAGATTCATTTGGCTTAGACAGAAATACTGATCCTCCCTGTTTAGTTCACCTGGAGATAGAAAATTGGTTTTCCCAAATGAATTAACCAACAAATATCAAACTATCAACAAGTATTGTTGATACCTTGGTACAATTACATGAAAGAAAGTATAGCCAGGAGGAAATGAAGTGGTAAAATGTATTGTTCAACTGTTCCTACTTGCTCCCCACATACTACTACTGACTCATCGCCTATATGAATCCAGTCTAAATGTTCTTTCTTTGATCTAGGAAGTTGTAACAAAAGAATCTATTATCATCACCCTTCACTCTCTGTCCTTCCCTCCATCTCCCTGTTTCTTTTTGTCTGTGCCTCTGTCTCTCTCTGTCTTTCTTTGTCTCTCTCTCGTCCTCCCCAGATCCTCTCAAAGAAAAAATATTAATGCTGTTCTTTGTGTTTTGGGAAATGTCTTCCAGAAATAAGGTTATTAAGCATTAAGTAAAGTATACAAGAATTTCTTAGAAAGATTATTCAGATTAACCTAATCTCTCACTATCTCATGCCCTTTGACATGCTCTCTACCCAACAACAAATTGAAATAACATTTATAATGTTTATAATCTTTAACAAGGAAAAAATCATAATATATTAAAATATATAGTGCATTATTGAAATATAGTTTGGAATTAACATTTCAGAATAATTCATTACTTAATTCCTTCCTTGACTATTATCCTCAAGATAGGAAAGAACATTCTGGCAATTTGTATTGCAACCCTTTCTGAATAAGAGAAGGGGACTCTTCCTTGAGATTGGTCACAACAAGCCAATAACTTCAGGGAATAGGAAACACTAATACCTAAACAAGACAAAAAATAAGCTTGATTATCACCCTTAAAATCAATTTTCCTGAGAAAAGAACTTAGCTTTTATTCTGTTTACTTTCCTAAAAGGAAAAATGTGTAAAGATTTTTGGTCTGGAGAAAATATTATATCAATATTTTCAGTTGAACTTAAAATGGAGTTTTAATATGATTTCACCTCCCCCTTACCACTAGTGTAAAAATATTTTTATTTTTAAAATTGCAAAGTTTAAATTCCTTTTAAGAAGAATTTTAGGTTAAGAAAGATGCTACCTCTCTGAATCCAGAAGCTGAACTATTTGGAGAAGACACCATGAAGATACCTCCAGACCACAAGCTACACGAGAAGATCAAGAATGAACTTTGGGTGTGGTTGATTGAACATTTATTTGTATGTATACTTTCATGCCAAAGGGGACTGCCTCCTAACTGGCTTTTTGTCAATGCATCTAGCAATTATTGGTTTTCTTCTTTTTTCCTCTTATCCTCAAATTATTGTAATCTTTAAGTTGATTATGTTTTCATGATCCTTTGGGGGGAAATTTTTCCCAATAGGATCAAATGATGAAATGTAAAAATGGAGATTTGAACCCCGGACTTCAATTTGCAGAAGTCCTTGGTAGCTCCCAGAGTTCCCCATAATCCCAGGTGAGGTCCTCACCTGGGCTGAGAGCAAAAGAGGGGTATTTAAACTGACTCCGCCTACTTCTCTGTCTCTCGGCTTCCACTTTTAGGGACAGGTGGCTAGGGCAAAATGTAGGTTGCACGTGCTTTCTTATTTTGTATTTTCTTTATTTCTTAATCTCTAATAAACCTCTAAAAATATAATTCACTGAGACACTGAGTTGCCTCCCCATAGTGAGGAATCTCAAATTTGGCTAAAGAGTTGCAGGGAGCTGAATTTTTCCCCTGGCACTCCGGTGAAGTAAATAAAAAGATCAGTACAGTCAAAAGATATCCTCTTAAAGTAGCCATGCTTTAAGTTCCTGTTTGGAAAAGCCTCTTCCTTCTTTTCTTTCTTTCTCTCTCCCTGTGATCCCCTGCCCCCAGTCCATGTGGAGGCTAATTGTAGCCGAAGGAAAAATCATCCCCGTTTTTACCAGCCAGTGGAAATGAGTCCTAGGCCTGGGGTGATGAGCAATCTGCTCTGAGGCTAGAGTTGCTGGGCCTAGTGGGTCAGGAATAGGTGAAAGAGAGCACAGGTGTGAATTGCTGGAGCAAAGAAGCAGGCAATTGGAGCAGAGATGAGCCAGGCTGGCGGGGGCAGGAAGGGCAAGCACCAGGTGAGCCAGAGAGAGACCAGGAGCAGCAGCCTGAGCAGGAGCTATTTGAATCAAACAGGTTTGGATCCAGAGGCTTTTCTGAAAATTCTTGGAGGAACTTGGCTTAAAAAAAAAAAAACTAGGCACTAGCTATTAAAAGCTGAACTTAATAAAGATTTAGGGAATTTTAAAAGATTGACGGTATTTCGTCACAACCCACATGCTTTGCCAAACTGTTAAGATTAAAATTTGTTTCTATGCTAAAAGTATTATATTTTTAGAGGTTTATTAAAAATTAAGAAATAAAGAATATACAAAATAAGAAAGCACATACAACCTACATTGTAGAGAGCCACCTGTCCCTAGAAGCAGAAGCGGAGAGACAGAGAAGTAGGCAGAGTCAGTTTAAATACCCCTTTTTTGCTCTCAGCCCAAGTGAGGACCTCACCTGGGATTATGGGGAACTATGAGAGCTACCAAGAACTTCTGAGAATTGAAGTCCGGGGTTCAAATCTCCATTTTTACACTAGGGACAATGTTCTGGCAAAACACTTCAGGGTAAAATATATCTTTCTTCTCCAAGGATGTTTCCTCTTGACTGTCTCCTCCCATTTGGATTCCCAATAAATATATCCAAACATATTGTTTATAAAGATAAACTAAATATTAACAAACTTTCCTATGTACAGAAAAAGGGCTTCAGACTCCCATAAGAAAACATCCAGCTTGACATCTTTTCTTTCTTGATGAGCCTACATAAGCTCATTCCCAGAGTCAGGGACTTACTCCATAAGCCAGCTGCCTCTGCCCATGCTTCCACTCTCCTTGTTAGGGACTTAGTGAGTTTTGTTAGCACTGGAAGCTACCAAGGTTGCACTTTCATTCATTCCAACCAATCTATTGATTGAAATTGGGGAGTTGGAATTCTTGGGAAAGTCACTAAAATTTAGAATGTAAACTGAATCTGATTTACCAATATGAAGATAATATAATATGTGTCTACTTTCTTGACCAATAACTTCATATGGCACTTTTACTAGAAGTGACCACAAGGACCATTTTTATTTCACTTCAATTCAGTGTATCTGCACAATATAAGATTTGTGATATGTACATAAATAGACTGAGAGGACCTAACTCCAATAAATTTCATATAACTTGATACAGTATAATAGAGAGCAGATCATTGAAAATAAAAGCTAAAATGGACCATTAGATTTTTATGTAAGCCAATTTTACTGTATTGATGAGAAATCTGGAGGTTTTAAGTGATTTACCTGAAGTAATACAGCAATTTATTAGCAAAAATAGTTAAGATTGTTGAGAGTCAGAAAAACCTATTTGCACTAATGTGATCTTGTCATAGGGATAGAGACTGGAATAATGATCTCATTGTTTTAGAAAACTTCTGAATGAGGAAACTCCTCATACTAATGCAAAATTTCACCTTCTTTCCTACTCATGATTTTAGACTTGCCAAGAGCACTAAAAAGTTAAATGACTTATCCAAGATCACACAGTCAATATATGTGAGCTCAAAATCTCCTTGTCACCTAACAAGTAGTGATCAAACTCCTTTATTTAACACTCAAAGCTGCAACATATTTCAACACTCTCCACCCTTGACTCATTCAAGCTCTTCTTTTTTCACAATTCCAGTCTTATTTTTAATGCTCTCAAGCAAGGGATAAAGAGCAGTTTTAGAAAATTTTGGAATTCAGAAAGAGAAGGTTTTCTCAAGCATATTTGGAAAGACATTTCGAGAAACTCAAATATTCTGAATGGTTCTTTGAGAAACTAATTCAAGAATGTCTATTTTGCTGCCTTTTTTCCCCATTGTAAATATCCCTGTAATAAGCAGTTATACCATCAAGTTGAATTCTTTTACATCTAAAACAGAAAGCCTTTTTTATTTTCTATTTTCTCAAGCTGTCATCACATCAGCACTAGCAGCTGACATGTAATTCAAAAGAAAAAGAAAACACTCAAAGTCAAATTTCTAAGAACCAACCTCAAAATGATTAATTGAAGTAAAAATATTAGAAGTAAACTGATCCTTTATGACCCAGTCATTCCTTTCCCCAAAATCCTGCCCCTCTTCCTAAATTGTCCATTTCTCTACTTGTATTAATAGTATCTACCATCGTCCAAGTTCTCCAACCCCCAAAATTCAATGATATGAATCATTATTCACAAAATCGCAGAATTTTAGGGATAGAAAGGTCCTATAAACTGATCAAGTCCAAATCTTACTTGAACAAAAAAATAAAAATAAATTCTACATCACACCTTACAAATGGCTGTCCAGCCTTGGTTTAAAGACAACCATTAAAAAGCAGCATACTACTTCTTAAAGTAGTCCATTGAGCTTGAATTTTCCTTGCATCAAGCTTAAAATTGCCCCTTTGTCATGTCTGAGTTGTTCCCACTCGACTTCAGGGGCCAAAAAGTTTGTTCCTTCCATCTAAAGAGTCTTCTTACCTGGGCAAAACATCTCTGTTTCCTTCAATCATTCTTCTTCAACTTGATGTCTTCCTCTGGAAATGGTACAATTTATTAACATCCTCCTAAAAATATGGCTTGCAGAGTGGATCACTTAATATATATGTGAGGTCAAACCAAAATGGAGTACAACAAAATTATCAACTCTCTTCAAATACTACTAGTTTTATTTGCTACCATATTTTACTATTAATTTGTGTTGAGTTTTGGTCCATTAAGATTATTAGATCTTTTTGTCTCTCACACATTGTACTTGTAAAGTTGATTTTCTGAATCTGTAGTTTGCTCAACTAAACTCATGTAAACCATTAGTTTCATATTGAAAAAAACTCATTTGACTTGAGTCCCCCAATCTGGCTGAAATCATTAGCAGAAGAATAGATACACAATTACATCTATTGCCCAAGGATTATAATCTATTGCCTCTGAGATTCATGTTACAAGGTAGAGAACAACAACAATAGCAAAGTTGCTGACAAGGTAGATCTGTATTGTTCAAGTTTGCTCTCCCCAACTCCACCACTCCACTACCTGGATCTCCATTCCTCATATCTTCTTTCTCCATCACTCTACAGTCCACATATCTCAAATCCCTTCAGTAGGTGCCTGAGAATTTTTCCCATCTTGAACTCATGAAATTCTGTCCTGATCCACTTTATTTCTCATGTTCAAAGTCTTAAAAGGCAAACACATATGAATCTATCCTTTCTTTGTCCATCAGTATCACCCCTATAGTTAGTGCCTACATAAATAAGACTTTGAGATACAACAGTTGGCTAAGTGTCTCAAGAGACAGGAAGTCCCTAAAGCCATATATTTCAGATAGGGAAACTTTTAAGAACTGCTTTCTAAAGGGTGAGCTGAAATTGAGATGGACTGTATATGTTCCTCCTCAGAAACACTCATCCTCCTATATAATTCATATAGTAAAGAAAGGGCAGCTTTCATGTATAGTTTCTTCCTCAGATAATATCACTATTCTTAAGCCTCTGTTAAATCATCTGCTCTGAATTCACATTTGAATGAAGAATTCTTTGCTTTATGAGGATGATATTAGAAAATAAGTATTGTTTTATTATTTTAGAGATAAGAAGTAGAGAAGCTGGTTTGAGAAAGAAATAGAGTTTCAAACAGAGCTGAGCCAGTGTCAGTTTCAAGTCTAATGCTTTTTCTGTGACAGTTACTCTCTCTGAGTGTGGCAGTTAGTCTCTGGCAGTTGGCAGTCACTGACAGAGATTGTCTCTCTGAGGGCTTTGAGATAACATCTTTGCCTCTCTCTCTCTCTCTCTCTCTCTCTCTCTCTCTCTCTCTCTCTCTCTCTCTCTCTCTCTCTCTCTCTCACACACACACACACACACACACACACACACATTCCCTCACTCCCTCCCCTCCCTCTCTTTCCCCTGTCTCAGATAGAAAGGAAAGAGGGAAACACCAGAAGGAGCTTAGTGTTTTCTTTTTCCAACTTGGGAAACACTACTGACTATCTATTACTATTTTTATAGATCGTTTTAACTCTGAGAAAACCAAAGAAGACCTGGTCTACTAAGACTCAGAATCCTAACTTAATTCTTGTTGAGACTCAACCAACTAACCTTTGTTATTTTTTATAACTTGGAGACAAAGTTAAGAACTATAAGGATAATAGAGTGAGTTTATTTAGAATAGGGAAAATTTGGGTTAGTCAAATCAGGAAGGATCAGTATAGTCTGTGAAACATAGGAGAAGCAGTTCCTTTTGGAACCAGGGAGTTTTATTTGGGTGGAGTTAGAATCCCTTAGAGTTAGAAATCCTTTTTTATCATTTTTAAACATTTCCCAATTACATCTTAATCTGGTTCCCTTAGGAGTACTGAATTGCAACCTTTGCTGTAGATGTTATTTGATGTAAAATGTTTATCAAAAATACAATTATTCCTTGAAATCTACTATCCAACAAAGCAGGATGTTCTTCATCTTTAAACCTCATTAGCGACATCCCGGTAAACATGGCTGCAATCTAGATGCGACTCTCTTCTCCTCCCCAGCACCGAACGAAATAGACTACCTCAAAAGAGCATAAAAATCATCTTTGGAATTGATAAAATCACCTATGGAAGAACGGAGGGACTCCCCAGTACCCCACAGAAACGAAGGTACATGGGGTTTGAACATTTTCACACTATAAGGAGGAGGAAAAGCTCGCACAAAAACTTGAACTGAGCCACCCCTCCCCCCCAAACCAGAGTAAGCTATCAGAGTGCTCACTGGGACAGCGAGTGAGTGAGGAGTGTCTCTGTCTGGGGGGGAACACCAGGGTCCTTGGGATCTAAAGACTGCAAGGAAATGACCTCTCAGGGCGGTTTCACGGGAAAATCCTGCACTGAGCAAAGGGGTGGCCGTACTGAGAGGCTGCGCTGAGCAAAGGGGCGCTGAGAGGCTGTGCTGAGCAAAGGGGCGACCATGCTGAGAGGCCACACTGAGCAAAGGGGTGACCTCGCTGAGAGGCTGCGCTGAGCAAAGGGGAAGCTGCTCTGAGAGGCTACGCTGAGCAAAGGGGCACTGAGAGGCTACACTGAGCAAAGGGGCAGCCACGCTGAGAGGCTGTGCTGAGCAAAGGGGTAACAGCGCTGAGAGGCTACACTGAGCAAAAGGGTGCTGAGAGGCTGTGCTGAGCAAAAGGGTGCTGAGAGGCTGCTCTGAGCAAAGGGGCAGCCACGCTGAGAGGCTGAGCTGAGCAAAGGGGCTTCCGCGCTGAGCACAGGGGCCTGTGCTCTAAAAAGCCTTGGAGGCTGGGAAGAACTAGTCTGAGGCAACCTAAATTCACAGAAAACCCGCCCACATCACCCAGACCCTAGACCAAAAAAAGAAAGTGGAATAAAACCACCAAAGGGATGGCTCACATGTCCCAAACTCAGGCCTCCAAGAAGAAAGGGGAAAAGGTGACTATTGAAAACTTTTATGGAGGGAGTACCCAAGGAAAAGAAGAGAATGAGGATGAAATCCAAACAAAATCAGAACATGCCTCCCAAAATGGAAACTATCCACAAGCTCTGGAAGATCTCAAACTGGAGCTTACCCAAAAGATGGAAACATTTTTTTTTTGGGGGGGGGGGGAATGGGAGAAAGAGATCAGCAGTCTGATAGACAAGACTTCACAATTAGAGAAGGGGCTGGAAGCATCTAATGGAAGGGTGGACAAAGCTGAAAAGCAAAACCAGTCCCTACCAACCAGAATTAAGCAACTAGAAGACAGAGAGCATGCCCAAAAGATGGAAACCTTTTAGAAAGAAAAATGGGAGAAAGAGATCAGCAGTCTGATAGACAAGACTTCACAATTGGAGAAAGAGCTGGAAGCATCTAATAGAAGGGCAGACAAAGCTGAAAAGCAAAACTAGTCCTTAACAACCAGAATTAAGCAAATGGAAGACAGCAAGATTACAAAACAGCAAGAATCAATAAAGCAAAGCCAAAAAGTTAATGAATTAGAAGAAAACATGAAATATCTCACTGAAAAGGTCACAGACTTGGAAAACAGAGAAAGAAGAGACAACCTCAGAATTATTGGTCTCACCGAAAAACCAGAGATAAACAAAAACCTCGATGCTATTCTACAGGAGATTGTAGAAGAAAATTGCCCACATGTTCTGGAGCAAGGGGGCAAATAGGAATAGAAAGGGTTTATAGAACACCCTCTATACTAAATCCCCAAAAGACAACCCCCGGGAATTTAATCGCCAAATTCAAGAGCTTCCAAGAAAAGGAGAAAATCCTACAAGAAGCCAAGAAGAGGAGCTTCAGATATAGGGGGGCTCCCATAAGGATCACACAGGACTTAGCGGCTAACACACTAAGAGACTGCAAAGCATGGAACACAATATTTAGAAAGGCAAGAGAGCTGGGTCTCCAACCAAGAATCAACTACCCAGCAAAACTGACTATATACTTCCAGGGGAAAGTATGGGCATTCAACAAAATAGAAGATTTCCAAGCATTTGCTAAGAAAAGACCAGAACTTAGTGGAAATTTTGACATCCAATCACAGAAAGCAAGAGAAACATGAAAAGGTAAATATGAAAGAAATGGAAAAGGAGGTAAATCTTATCTTTTTCTTTAAGTCAAACTCTCTTCTATAAGGACTACATTTATATCAAATTATATATATATATATATATATATATATATATATTAATATGTGTGGAAAATGTATTGTTTAACTCTCAAAAATTGTATGCATCATAAGAGTAGTTAGAAGAATCAAGAATAGGGAAAGATTGGGGCATCAAGAAGATTTGGTGAAAGGGGAGGGCAAAGAAAGGAAAACGGAGGGGGGAATCATAGATAATACTAACATTTACTTCAAGAAATGGGGGGGGGGACTAAGTAGAATAATCTTTCCCATACAAAGATACACATGGGAAGAGGAGGGGAAGAACTCTCATATGAGAAGGAGAGGAAGAGAGCGTGAAGTGGTATTACTTAAACCTTACTCTCAGTGAAATCAAATCTGAGAGGGAAGAACATCTAGATCCAGTGGGATCCTGAATTCTATCTTATCCAACAGGGTAAGAAAGAAAAGAAAATCAAGGAGGGGGAGGGGGAAGGGAGTATAAAAATGGAGGGGCTAGAAAGGGAAGCATATCAAGGGAGGGGACTACGGGGATGAACCTAAAGTAAATCACTGGTTCAAAAGGATATAGCTAAAGAAGAAAGGTCAGAACTAGGGGAAGTTATCAAAATGCCAGGGAATCCATAAGTGACAATCATAACTTTGAATGTGAATTGGATGGACTCACCCATAAAACGTAGACAAATAGCAGATTGGATTAAATTTTTTAAAAAACCCTACCGTTTGTTGTCTTCAAGAAACACATATGAGGTGGGTTGATATTCACAAGGTTAGAATTAAAGGATGGAGTAAGACCTTTTGGGCCTCAACTGATAGAAAGAAGGCAGGAGTTGCAATCATGATATCATACAAAGCCAAAGCAAAAATAGACTTGATCAAAAGGGATAGGGAAGGTAAATATATTCTGTTAAAAGGGAGTATAGACAATGAGGAAATATCACTAATCAACATATATGCACCAAATGGTATAGCATCCAAATTTTTAATGGAGAAACTAGGAGAATTGAAGGAGGAAATAGACAGTAAAACCATATTAGTGGGAGACTTGAACCAACCACTATCAAATTTAGATAAATCAAACCAAAAAATAAACAAGAAAGAGGTAAAAGAGGTGAATGAAATCTTAGAAAAATTAGAGTTAATAGACATATGGAGAAAAATAAATAGGGACAAAAAGGAATAAACCTTCTTCTCAGCACCACATGGCACATTCACAAAAATAGAACATATACTAGGTCACAGAAACATGGCACTCAAATGCAGAAAAGCAGAAATAATAAATGCAACCTTTTCAGATCATAAAGCAATAAAAATATTGATTGGAAAGGGTACATGGAGAACCAAATCAAAAATTAATTGGAAATTAAATAATATGATACTCCAAAATCGGATAGTTAGAGAAGAAATCATAGAAACAATTAATAATTTCATTGAGGAAAATGACAATGGTGAGACATCCTGTCAAACCTTATGGGATGCAGCCAAAGCAGTACTTAGGGGAAAATTCATATCCATGAGTGCATATATTAACAAATTAGGGAGGGCAGAGTTCAATGAATTGGAAATGCAAATCAAAAACTTGAGAACGAACAAATTAAAAACCCCCAGAAGAAAACCAAACTAGAGATTCTAAAAATTAAGGGAGAAATTAATAAAATCGAAAGTGATGGAACTATTGAGCTAATAAACAAGACTAGAAGCTGGTACTTTGAAAAAGCAGACAAAATAGACAAAGTACTGGTCAATCTAATTTAAAAAAAGGAAAGAAGAAAGGCAAATTAACAGCATCAAGGATGAAAAGGGGGACCTCACCTCCAACGAAGAGGAAATTAAGGCAATCATTAAAAATTACTTTGCCCAACTATATGACAATAAATATACCAACCTAGGTGATATGGATGAATATCTACAAAAATATAAATTGCCTAGACTAACAGAAGAAGAAATAGATTTCTTAAATAATCCCATATCAGAAACAGAAATCCAACAGGCCATCAAAGAACTTCCTAAGAAAAAATCCCCAGGGCCTGATGGATTCACCAGTGAATTCTATCAAACATTCAAAGAACAACTAACCCCAATACTATACAAACTATTTGACATAATAAGCAAAGAGGGAGTTCTACCAAATTCCTTTTATGACACAAACATGGTACTAATTCCAAAACCAGGCAGGCCAAAAACAGAGAAAGAAAATTATAGACCAATCTCCCTAATGAATATAGATACAAAAATCTTAAATAGGATACTAGCAAAAAGACTCAGCAAGTGATCAGAAGAATCATTCACCATGATCAAGTAGGATTTATACCAGGGATGCAGGGCTGCTTCAATATTAGGAAAACCATCCACATAATTGACCACATCAACAAGCAAGCCAACAAAAATCACATGATTATTTCAATAGATGCAGAAAAAGCCTTTGATAAAATACAACACCCATTCCTATTAAAAACTCTAGAAAGCATAGGAATAGAAGGGTCATTCCTAAAAATAATAAACAGTATATATCTAAAACCATCAACTAATATCATCTGCAATGGGGATAAACTAGATGCATTCCCATTAAGATCAGGAGTGAAACTTTGATGCCCAATATCACCTCTATTATTTGACATTTGTAAAGATTAAAATTTAGGGGAGACTGAGGCAGGTAGAAATTAGTTTCTCTCTGCAAGGAATATTATATTTTTTAGAGGTTTATTGAAGATTAAGGATTAAAGAAAAGACAGGATAAGAAACACGTGCCTAGGCCACAGTGGCCTAGACAAGATAATCTCACATCATGGAAGAGAAGCCTCTGCTCCAAAACAGAAGTCCAAAAAGAGACCATCAAAAGCCTTTGCAATCAGCTTAAGTACCTTCTCGATCTTGCCCACCTCAGAATTCTGTGAGATTACAAAGTATTTTGGGGAAGTAGAGCAAGGGCTTGTGGGGATTGGAGTCCAGAGTTCAAATCTCAATTTTACACATTGTACTAGAAACACTAGCAGTAGCAATTAGAGAAAGAAAAAGAAATAGAAGGCATTAAAATTGGCAATGAGGAGACCAAGTTATCACTCTTTGAGGTTGACATGATGGTCTACTTAAAGAATCCTAGAGATTCAACCAAAAAGCTAATTGAAATAATCAACAACTTTAGTAAAGTTGCAGGATACAAAATAAACCCACATAAGTCATCAGCATTTCTATATAGTTCCAACACAGCTCAGCAGCAAGAACTAGAAAGAGAAATCCCATTCAAAATTACCCTAGGCAAAATAAAATACTTAGGAATCTATCTCCCGAGACAAACACAGGAACTTTATGAACACAACTACAAAACACTCTCCATACAACTAAAACTAGACTTGAACAATTGGAAAAACATTAACTGCTCATGGGTAGGATGAGCCAATATAATAAAAATGACCATCCTACCCAAACTCATCTACCTATTTAGTGCCATACCCATGGAACTTCCAAAAAAAATTTTTACTGATCTAGAAAAAAACATAACAAAGTTCATTTGGAAGAACAAAGGATCAAGGATATCCAGGGAAATAATGAAAAAAAAAATACAAAGGAAGGGGGCCTTGCAGTCCCAGATCTCAGACTATATTATGAAGCAGTGGTCATCAAAACAATTTGGTACTGGCTAAGAGACAGAAAGGAGGATCTGTGGAATAAACTTGGGGTAAGACTAAGCAAGACAGTATATGACAAACCCAAAGATCCCAGCTTTTGGGACAAAAATCCACTATTTCATAAAAACTGCTGGGAAAATTGGAGGACAGTGTGGGAAAGATTAGGTTTAGATCAACACCTCATACCCTACACCAAGATAAATTCAAAATGGGTGAATGACTTGAACATAAAGAAGGAAACTATAAGAAAATTAGGCGAACACAGAACAGTATACATGTCAGACCTTTGGGAAGGGAAAGACTTCAAAACCAAGCAAGACTTAGAAAGAGTCACAAAATGCAAAATAAATAATCTGGAATACATCAAATTAAAAAGGTTTTGTACAAACAAAACCAATGTAACCAAAATCAGAAGGGTAGCAACAAATTGGGAATCAATCTTCATAAAAACCTCTGACAAAGGTTTAATTACTCAAATTTACAAAGAACTAAATCAATTGTACCAAAAAATCAAGCCATTCTCCAATTGATAAATGGGCAAGGGACATGAACAGGCAGTTCTCAGCCAAAGAAATCAAAACTATTAATAAGCACATGAAAAAGTGTTCTACATCTCTTATAATCAGAGAGATGCAAATCAAAATAACTCTGAGGTATCACCTCACACCTGGCAGATTGGCTAACATGACAGCTATGGAAAGTAATGAATGCTGGAGGGGATGCGGCAAAGTAGGGACACTAATTCATTGGTAGTGGAGTTGTGAATTGATCCAACCATTCTGGAGAGCAATTTGGAACTATGCCCAAAGGGTGATAAAAGACTGTCTTCCCTTTGATCCAGCTATAGCACTGCTGGGTTTGTACCCCCAAAGAGACAATAAGTAAAAAGACTTGTTCAAGAATATTCATAGCTGTGCTCTTTGTTGTGGCCAAAAATTGGAAAATGAGGGGATGCCCTTCAATTGGGGAATGGCTGAACAAATTGTGGTATATGTTGGTGATGGAATACTATTGTGCTAAAAGGAATAATAAAGTAGAGGAATTCCATGGAGACTGGAACAACCTCAAAGAAGTGATGCAGAGAGAAAGAAGCAGAACCAGGAAAACATTATACACAGAGACTGTGGTACAATCGAAGGTAATGGACTTCTCCATTAGTGTCAATGCAATGTCCCTGAGCAATCTGCAGGGATCTAAAAAACACTATCCACAAGCAGAGGATAAACTATGGGAATAAAAACACCAAGGAAAAGCAACTACTTGACTACAGGGGGGAAGGGGATACGATTGAGGAGAGACTCTAAATGAACACTCTAATGCAAATACCAACAACATGGAAATGGGTTCGAACCAAGAAGACATGTGATACCCAGTGGAATCGTGCGTCGGCTATGGGAGAGGTGGTGGGAAGGGGGTGGGGGGGAGGAAAAAAATGATCTTTGTTTCCAATGAATAATGTTTGGAAATGACCAAATAAAATAATGTTTAAAGTGGAAACAATTACTTCAAGGAGCTTATAATCTAGATGGGAATTAACAAATGAAAATAAATTTATTAAATGTTTAAAAAAAAGAAAAAAGTTGATTAGAACATGTCTATAAGTGATGCACTCTCTGTACCTCAACTTACCCTAAGTTATTGTGATTCTGAAGCAATGTCTTTATTCTACTATTCCAATAAATTAAAATTTTATAATTAAAAAAAAAACCTTAATTAGCTTTGCTACGGGAGCCATGAACAACAGAATATCCATTTAAGGAGGGAGCCCAAGTCAAAGACTCTAAATTGTCACTTGCTGTTGTTCTTTAGGAATTCCATCTCTTTCCAACATGTCCTGTGTTGAGTAAATTCCCTGGATCCAAACCCCTGCCTTCAGCTTCCTTTGGGATGTTATCTTCCCCTATTAGATTATAGACTCACTGAGGACAGGGATTATCTTTCTTTTTATATATATTTATATAACTAGTGCTTAGCACAGTGCCTGGCATACAGTAGGTATTTAATAAATGTTTGTTGACTGACTATTATTCTATGAGGCAAATAGCTAGGAAAGGTTGACAAAGCAGATATTAGTCTTCAGGACCTGAGATATAACCTGTCCTTAAAAAATCTCTCTCTCCCAATACTTGCCTATATATCTTCTGCTTCTGACAAACTATTATTGATTTTCATCTTTTATATACCCATGCGTGTGACCATCTTGAACAGAGGCAGGATATATCCCTGCCTTTTTTAGGTTGTGCTCTAATTATGCTATTCTTGCAGTTGGCTATCTGTGGCCCCAATATCCCTTTTCCTTCCTTCAGTAATGACTCTGCATGCTGTTCTGTCTCCTAGAGGCTTGCTCCAGCCTTTTTCAGTGGAATTCAGATAATCTCAGTTATGGCTTTCAGGTAGTCCAATAATTCTTAAATTGTCTCTCCTAGATCTATTTTCTAGGTCAGTTGTTTTTTCAATAAGATAGTTCATGTTTTCCTCTTTTGTTTTAATTCCTTTTAATTCTGCCTTATTGTTTCTTGATTTCTCATGAAATCATCATTTTCTACATGGTCAATTCTGATTTTTAAGGCCTGAATTTCCTCTGTCAGTTTTTTTGTCCTCCTTTTTCAATTGGCCCATTTCTTCTTGCATCACTTTCATTTCTCCTTGAATCACTTTCAGTTCTCTTATCTGCTTTTCCTCTGCCTCTCTTAATTGGTTTTTGAAGTCCTTTTTTGAGATCTTCCAGAATCTGTGTCTAATCTACATTTTTCTTTTGGACTTTTCATGTGTTTCTTTTGCTTTCATTGTACCCTTCTGTGTCTGTACCTTGCTCTTTGTCTCCATAAGTCTTTAGAGTTAGGTACTTTTTTAATCGTTTACTCATTTTTCCTATCTACTTATAGGTAGTATCTGTTTCTAGGAAGTTGGGGTACCCTCTTAAACTTCAGCCCTTTCTTAATGTTATTTTAGCTTACTTTCTGGGTTTTTACCAGTTTCATTTCTTTGATGCTGATGGTCTGAAGGCTGAGAGCTCTAAGAGCCCCCTCCCCCTGCTGATTCAATTGACCTGTGAGGTGTTGATGGCTTAAAGATTTGCCTCATGCTTGGGCATAAGCTTTTGATCTCACTCTGAACTTGATCAAGTCAGTGGCTGATCAAATTCTAGCCCGAGGTTTAGGCTCAATTTTCTGGTCTTACTGTGCACTTGATTCAATCAGACACACCCTTGATTACCCTGTCCTGAAGTTCCATCCTTAATTTGGGGCAAAAAAGAGAGGATAGGGGGTGAGGGGCTCCTGTGAACTCTGTCCTTGCCCCAAATATGAACTGTGTCCTCATCCCATGCCCAGAATGGGATTTTAGCCCACTTCAGCCCAGACTTCTCTGGGCTAGAATTCCGAACTTTTCAACAGCTTTGAAATCTCAAGGGGTGTGGGTTGGCTTGGACCACCATTTGCTCAGGCAGGATCTTAGGATCGGAATGTTGACTTGACTTAGGTTCCAAACCTGGGTCAGAAGATGGAGGTGGGGATGGGAAAAGGGGGGCTGGCTTGTACTTGGATTGCTCTTTCATCCTTGCTACAGCCTGTTCTGGCTCTGTTCTCCTCTCACCCCAGGGCCCCAGATGATCTCTGACTACCTTTTGGAGTTTTCTTTTCTTGATAGTTGTTTCACTCTGTCTTGTTGGTTCTTTCAATCCTATATTTGTTTTGTGGCAATATTTTAATCTTTGTCAGAGAGGATCCTCATGGTGACATGGAGCTGCCCTGGTTTACTCCTCCATCTTGGGGCTGCCCCCAGAAGAAGCTGAATTCAGATAATCTCTGTTGATCCCCTTCTTGCTTATAGTGGTCCATCCCAAAGGAGATGTCCTAGAACTGGACAAAGCCAGGGTCTTCCATTTCTTACCTTGTGTTTTTCCTTCATCTTTAATTCTAGACTCTACATCACCAATAGTAACTCTGAATAACCAAAACATTGTCCTTGCTCTTCCCTCACTGTTAAATGTACCTATAAAGATTTAATCATATGCCAAACCTCTACTCACTTGCATAAATCTGTCATTGTCCATTTACTCCATAGGCAAAGCTCCTTTGATTATTTCTCTAGAGACAGGTTTACTCTATCCAGAGGGGTCTTTTCAAGTGTAATACAAAGTTAGAGACCTTCTCTCTTTCATAATGAACAACATAAAGGATCTGCTCACACGTATCTATTTGCTCTCAGTATCAACATGATTTCTACTCAATTTCTACACACATCCAAGCCCCATGACTGCATTTTTTAGAATTAATGAAAAAAATAATTTGTTAATCTCTTGCTATATACATAATTCTGTGTAAAGCAATTGAAAAGCAAGGTAGTCCCTTCTTTCAAGGAGCTCACATTTTATTAAGGGAACCAATATAGAGAGATTTTTTCAGCTCCAAATCAGATGGGAAAGTCTCATGGTCCTTAAAGTTTGGGAGCAAGACAAATGGCAATGCATATTCTTTAATGTCATCTCTGTGGATAATCATATCCATTTCTGATATTGAACCATTTGAAAGTGCCAAGGATTTGAGTGGCAAGATCTTTATTTTCTGGCTTCTCAGTAACTTTGCTGAGAGGACTCTTGCTCTAGAACCCACAGAAGCAGGGATTGCTTCCCTGGATGATAGCTGAGAGTAGGAAGGAGGGGGACAGAGAGAACATACAAGATTAAAAGTGTGTCCCTGAAAGTTCCACTTTTTACATTTGGAATCTTTTTATATTTGGAATCAGAACTCTGTTACTTTCATATTATTTTTGTGACATGTCCTGGACATGACCCAGAAGTTTCCTTTTCTGATGTTATGGATATCTACCAGAAAGGACAAGCACTTTAAATACAAGTCTCTTGTAGTTATACTGAGAGACTCACACTTTACTTTCTATGACTAGTGCCAAGGCAAAAAACAATTCTTGCCCTCAAGAGGTACACAATCTAATGAGGGAGGAAATAAGCAAATAGATATCTACCAGCTATATACAAGATAAGCAGAAAATAAGGAAAGCCCGTAGAAGATGAGATTTTAATTGAGATCTAAAGGAAATCATGAGGCAGAGATGAGGATAGAGAGCATTCCAGCATATCTTATTCTTGGTACAACCAGGAGACCAAGATCATTGGATTGAAGGATAGGTGGTGGAAAACAAAGTATAAGAAAAAATAGAGAGAGGCATAGAGAGCTAGATTATCAAGAGCTTTTTACACCAAATGGAGGATTTTGTGCTTGGTTCTGATACTTCCAAAATTAATAATATTCACTGAGGATCAAGGCTCATTACAGAGCATGAGTTTTCTAATATAGTGATCATCATTTAGGAATGAATCATCCTAGCAACTAATGTGACTTAATATTCAAATATGAAATGCACAGGTTTTACCCCAGCGATAAACAACAAAACTTCATTAACATGTTGACATTAACAGTATCATAGTTTTCTTAAACTAATTGGTCTGGCTAGAGAGTTTAATTTTAAAGGTTCTCTATTGGAGCAGTTAGGAGACTCGGTGGATAGAGAGCCAGATCTGGAAACAGGAAGTCCTGGGTTCAAATCTGTCTTCTGACACCTCCTAACCTTGTGACCTTGGGCAAATTACTTAACCCACATTGTCTATCCCTTAACATTCTTCTGCCTTAGAACCATGTTGGTTCTAAGACAGACAGTAGATTTTTTAAAGTTCACTATCAAATTTGTAACTTTGAAAAAAGAAAAGGAAATTATCTTCAATAGGTCCCAGTGGTACAGTTTGATACAATACTCAAAATTAGCATTTTTTAAAGACTCCACAAATCTAACACAAGTCTCCACATGATTTTTAAATCCTCTCACTACTTCTAGGTTCAAGGTACAGTTTGAGTCAGCATCTATCCTGTTCTACAGCCACAAACTCCCATCAACGTGGTCTATGCCAGACCAGATCAAACAACACATTAATTCAATGCAGGAGACATTTTGTTAGAACAGAATAGCTAGACAAATAATGTATTTTTTAATTACCTATATACAAAGTAAGACAACCTCATTCAGATTACTATGCTGCAAGAATTGCATTTCTAGAATTTTATTCCAAATGGAACATGTCCCAGGATTCTATAAGCTTAATCTTTCAGCATCCTGCTGTTCTTATTTATTACACCTCTGAATTGGATGCTTCAACATAGAGCTACTTCTGTCACCAGTTTCCAGAGTTCTTCCCCACCTAGATGCTGCTATCATTTATTGAATTCTTCTCTGAACTGATACCCTCTCAAAAAAAGTTTCTCTTTCCACAAAGGGAGTTTCTTCTTCCTCACACTTTTGCAAGACTATATATGTTCTATGTCAGTTCTTTTGTTAGTCAGACCCACAGCCATTTGCACAAAGCAGAGGAAGAAATTCTATATCTAAGTTCTTTTTTGTCAATTTCATTTTCCCTTCACAGAAATGACACCAGAACTGATTGATATTTAGTTTTAAATGAATAAATTTCTTTTAATTCTCATTATGTTCTGACAGCTAGCACCAAGGCTTTATGAATTTTCTTGGACCTTCACTTACCAATATTAGAGCTATGGAGTAGAGCTATGGTAAAGCTGTAAACCTCTGCTCTGGAATGTTGAAAACAATCCAAGTTGCTATCCTTCTTACCCAAACAAAAAGGTTATTGTGAATGTGATCCAAAATAACAGCTACAGTGTCTCAAAGAAGGGATGTGAGAGCCCAATTGGTCTTAATCAGAGCCAAAGTAAATCTGAAATTTATTGCTGCTTTGAGCAACTTATTTTAGAAAAAAGATATTGACAATAAAGCATACATTCAAAGGGGGCAATTTGAATGGTGGAAGATTGCAGTGTATATATTGAAGGAATTGAAAATGTTTAGCTTCTGAGAAGAATAGACTAGGATTTGGGGGAGGAACAGGATATTGGTCTCTAATTATTTTAATAATGGACAGGATAATAAAATTGTAGTTTTATTACTAAAAGAGACTTTAGAGACCATCTACTCCAAACTTCTCATTTTGCAGAAGCAGAAAGAAAGGCTCAGAGATGAAAAAGACTTGCCCAAGTTTATGCTGATAGCATATATTAATCAGGTTTTGAACTGATACCTTTGAACTCAAAGTACAAAGTCTTTCATCAGATTTATCCAACTTAACCCAAAGAGGAACAGATAGAATTGCAAAGAGGAAGAAACAGACTTAATGGAAGAAAATATACTTCCGCAAAACCAGAATTATTGAAACATAAAATGGACTGCATTAGGCGGTAGAAGCATTCTTCAAGAGGAAGCCTGATGACCACTTGTCAGTAATATTGTGCAAAGAATTCTAATACAAATACAAGTTAGATAAATTGGTTCCTAAGGACCCTTCCAACTCTGGTATTTAGGCAAATTTACAAAGCACAGAATGTTGGGCTATTCATTGATTCAAGAAGACCTCTGCTAAAATCCTTTCTCTCACCTTGGACAAGTTATTTAACCTAAAGCTCAGTTTCCTCATCTCTGAAAAAAAAAAGGTTAATAATATTTAAAGTATCAACCTCACAGGATTGTTAAGAGACTCTAATGAAATAATTTCTGAAAATGCTTCATAAACATTAAAGATCAATATGTATGACCTTCATTTACCCAGGTTAGGTTGTTTTTCTGCATATAAAGTGGGAAACATGAGTCTTAATTGATGGGAGAATGCTGAACCATAATTCTGTGTACTTAACATGAGAAGAAAAAGGACTTTGTCAGATTATTGGAATATTTCAAGAGGGTGTAAAGGGGGAAATAGGGACTAATAATAAAAAGGTTGGACTGGATTATTCAAAATCAGGGTTGCTAGGAATTTAATGAAATTCCAAAGAGATTTATTTATAAAATATAGAAAGAGTGAAGTAGGAAATCAGAAAGAGGATAAGTCTCTCCTGAAGCTAGTCTATTCAGAAAATCCAGGAAAGGAGTCAGCCTTTTTCACTTACCACATGTCAGTCCAAAGGGAGAGATTTAAGAATAGTCTCACCAACATACAGGTCTCAGGTCCAGTGAGTAGATTCTTCACCAGCCTCCAACTTGAACTCAGAACTCCAGAAGAAGTTGTCATCTTTCTGAAGACCTCAGATGAATCTCCCATAAATCTCAAACAAATCTCCCACAAATCTCAGATGATTCTCCTCCACAGGAAGTTGTAACTCCCTTTTAAAGACACTTTCTTTTACGTCACGTCCTGTGCCTTCCTCCACTTTTTACATGGACAGATCATAGTCTAAAGCCTTGCTTAGGATTGCCCAGGTGACAATCAGTCGATTCTGATTCATCACTCACTATTGCACACATGGGTCACAGACCTCCCCACTCAACTCTAAGTAGGGTGTTTACACTTTTGGTGATTAAATCTCAAAAATAGGTGGGGGAATTAATTTCATTTTCACAATCAGGGGAGAGATTTAATTTAATCTTCACAAGGGAATATCAAAAAGGGCAATCTTGGATTTTTTTGAGTGGCAGACACAAGATCTCCCTGGAGCTATAGACACATGAGAAGCTCCCAACATGTTTCTTGATTTCACATTTGCAACCTTAGAGACTGCTAAAAGCAGATTCCCCTTGGTAAGATCATTATCTCTTTCCCTGATTGAACTGAGATCTAATTTCATCAAAAGTTCCTTTACTCTCAGGAATTCTTCTTTCTATTCTAATTTGTAAAGCTCCTGATCCTTGTTTATATTTTATTTTGACAAAGAGATTTAGTACCTATTCATGAAAATCTTTTGTATAACCAATATTTGATGGGATGGAGTTAACCTGGCAATTTTAAGCCAAGAAGACCCTCCCCTCAAGAGCAATGAAGGAAAGTAACATTGAATATAAGACCTAAAATGCTAGACTAAAAATTGAGGCATATTAGAAAGTATGAGTAAAATTGTCAGCACTGGAATAGTAAGAACCAAAACCAAGCCCCAATCCAAACCAATAATTTAGGAACCAACAATGGTTTATTGATTTTACCAGCAAGGCAGTCCTACATATATAGGCAAAGACTCCCTAAAGGAAAAAAAAGACAAATCTTATACAGGTTTCAATTTAGGGAGGGAATGAATTGGATATTGGGGAGTGCAGGCAAAACTTTTAGAGACCAAGTACCCAAATTTCAAACCTCATGCCACATGTGAACCCAAGACAGGGGAGGGAAGAAGTGCTCCCTTTGAGCTACTGGGCAGAGGGATGGATGATGAGAGAAATGTTCTCAGGCACTTGTGGAAAGAGGGGAGTGTCAAGTCCTTTGGCAGCATATATGATTTTTAGGCATATATGAATGGAGGATGTAGATTTGTAGAGATATTTCCTTGACCATCTCCAGGTCCAGGTCACTTTTGGAAATTTTCTAGATGATGCTGGTTAAGACTGTTAGTGATAAGACAATATAATTTAGTAAAAACTAACAAAATCTAGTCAGAATGGCCTTCAATAATTAATTCATATAGTAAAAATCAGTTCAGACTTTATGGAGCTAATCTGATAAACAACAGTGCTATAGGAAGAACATCAAAGTAGGTTACACAATAAGGTACCTTGTATCCTGTTATAGCTATTCAGAGATGTTGGAGCATTGCACCAAGACTTATTATGTAAAAATTACAGTTTTACTAGCAAAGATTAGAGAGATTTGCTATGAAAGGAAAAGGAGAGACATGATTGTAATATCAAGAACTGTTTCTCTAGGGTGAAGCCTAAGGGAACAGGGTAACTTAACATAGGTATAACCCAATGAAACATCATTAATTCCATTTGATTTCAGGTAAGAGTCATAGATAACTTTTTAGAACATCCATTCATGCTGTGGAATTCCACATTATTCACAGAGATTCATAATCAGGCTCAGGATTAACCAGATGGACCTTGTATAATAGAGCCTCCATTTCCTTTCCTCCTATTATCTCATTCTTTTTCCTCTGTTTTAAAATCAATATTATCATTTCCAAGGCAGAAGAGAAGTAAGGCCTAGGCCAGTGATGGTGAACCTTTTAGAGGCTGAATTCCCAAACTGCCACCCTCATGCTGTTATAGGGATATTTAGGGAAAGGGGAAAGGGTTTATACAAAGGGAGAAAAATCACATTTAAATAAATGAATTTATTAACAGAGAAAGGAGTGATGGGAAAGGAATAAGGGGAAAGATTTTCATCTATTTGCCCCAAGATATTCAATCCACAATAATTAATTTCTAAGCTTAATCCTTTTAACTAAACTACACTAAAAATTACTAAAGATTACTAAAGATAAGTACTAATAGAGAGCCCAGATTCTCACTTAGAGTCCTTTGATGGGTCAGGTAGCAGAAATCCAAATGTCCTTAGATGATCCAGGCAAAGTAGAGATTCTCTTCCCCAGTCAATCTGCCCACCAGGATAACTGGAGATTTCCTCTCAACTTCTTCTAATTGATCCTCACAGGCAGTCTGCTTGATAAATGGTTTGTCCAGGGAAGACTCAGATCCACAGCTTCAGTTTTCACCTCCAGCTCCAGACTGACTGTTGGAAATCTCCTCCTTCAACGCTTGGAACTTTGACTCAGCCAGGTCTTGGAGAATTCTAGGCTCTCACTCAAACTTTTGCTACAATGCCCCATGTGAGCCACCATCTTACCCCAAACAGGGGAGGGAGGAAGCACTCCCACTGGGCTGCTGGGCAGAGGGGCAGGTGATGTGAGAAATGTCCTCAGGTGCAAGTGGAGAGGGAGAAGAGAGCAACCTTTTCTGGCCCTCTCTACTACATGTGCCATAGGTTCATCAACACAGGGTAGGCAATTAAGTTTAAATTACTTGCCCAAAATCACCCAACTTAAGAAGTGTTCAAGGTCAGATTTGAACCCAGGTCCTCTTGACTCCAGACCTGGAACTCTCTCCATTCTGCTACCTAACTGCCTCCCAGATTTATAGAACTTATCTTCACTCCACTAAATCTCTCCTTTATACTTTATCACAAGTTTTTATTATACAATACCAATTAATTGCAATACTGTTACCTTTTGGAGTTCTACTGCATGGTTCATTCCAAAAGCTTTTGTTTACTTTGCTTCTAGTTTACATAAAAAAATGCATGTTCTTTTATATCATTCACAGAAGAAAATACAGTGGTAACAAAAAATATTTGATCAAATTAAATTTTATTTACTTTTAAGTTGCTCCCAGATTTAAATATGTTTCTCTCATTTTGTGGTCAAGAAAAAAATTCATAATAAAAAAATTCTCAAATACCAGAAAATTTTAAGCTGTAAATACATTTTTTTTAACTTTGGAACTGCACTGATAATACTTTCAAATTAGTTTCAGTTCCTTTCTTTTTTCCCCTAGTCAGAGAAAAAACCTCCCTCTTTTTCACTAAAACAATAAATCTGTCATGTTCTAGGGAAGTTTGCAAACACAGAAGGGGATGAAATACAAACACAGTTAGGGGCAAGAGAAAAAAAATACAGACAAAATGGAGTTGTTTTAGCTTTCTCTGCTAACTACAAAAGATATATATCAATACTCTTTTTGGAGATAGGTGACAAAAGGAAGCACTTCCTCCTATTTTCAACAATGGTGAAAATTGAAGACTTTCTTAGAAATAGGTGGACCAGATCCCAGATGAGATCTCTATCCACAATACACATGATCCATGCTATCCTTACATCTAGACAACTCTCCATGCATAAATCTTATATATGTGATTCAGCTATTATAACAATTATAATTATATAATTATATATCACATATAATTGTAATAATTATTATTACTTTGGTTTTAAAACTTCCATGTGAACCCAAATAACTTGGCTTTAAAACTAGGTTTATTTCCATTATATCACCATGCCTCTTAAAAGCTCATTATGATCATTATGGGGGCACTAAGCTATGCACATACATGATTTTGCATAGTTTAAAGTAACTATGAGGAATAAAATTAGCAGAACACAAAAGCTATATTTAAAATCGTTACAGAAATGTTATAAGCATTTTATAACAATTGAAAGAATAATATAAATGTTTTATATTATACAATGTAACAAATATCATATGCAATAATATTACATACAATAAGAAAGAACAGTAAAGTAAAACTAAATGCTTTATAATTTAAAAGGCCATGCTTCAGCAATATAAACTGGCTGGAAGTCGACCTGCCAAGAAAAATGCAGAAACAATATGAACACAATTACAAAAAAAAATTTTTACATAAAGTCAGATCCAAACAAATTAAGAAATATTAATTGTTCATAGTCTAAGACAATATAATAAAAATGAAAATGCTATTTAAATTAATTTGCTTATTCAGTTCCTTACCAAATTACCAAAAAGTATTTTATAGAGTTAGAAAAAATAATATTTAAATTCATTTGGAAAAAACAAAAAGTCAAGAATATCGATGGAATCAAAGGAAAGAAAGTGGCCTAGAAGTAACAAATCTCAAATTATATTATAAATCAGTAATCATCAAAACAAGCTGGCAATAGCTACAAAATAAAGTGGTGGAAAGGATTCAGTACACAATATATAGTAGTAAATAACCATAGTAATCTAATATTTAATAAACTCAAAGATCCAAGCTTCTAAGATAAGAATCCATTATTTGGCAAAATTTTTTGAGAAAACAGCATTGCAGAAACTAGATATAGATCAGTATCTCACACCCTACACCAAGGTATAGTCAAAACAGGTTTATGATTTAGGCATTAAGGGTAATATTATAAGCAAATTAGAGTATGGAAAATTTTACCCTGTCAGATCTATGGATAAAGGAAGAATTTATGAACAAACAAGTAAAGTGAGAAGAGCCACCAGAACATGGTACACATAAACAGCAATGTTGTATGATGATCAACTGTAAATGATACAACTATTCTCATTAATTCAATGATCCAAGAAAATTCCAAAGAGCTTATGATGAAAAATGCTATCCACATCCAGAAAGAACTGATAGAATCTGAATGCATATTAAAGCATACTTTTGTTTTTACTTTATTTTTCTTGTCCTTTTTTCTCTGCATTTTCTTTTGCAACATGGCTAATATGGAAATATGTTTTGTATGATTGCACATGCATTATCTATATCAAATTGCTTGCTTTCTCAAGGAAGAGATAGGAAAGGAAAGGACAAAAGAATTTGGAACTCAAAGAATTTTTAAATGGATGCTGATGTTTCTACAAATTATTGGAAAAAAGATTTTTTAAAGTCCATTCTTGAACCCATAAAAAAGCTGAGCAAATGTATCAACCTCCCTTCAGTTCTGTGGGTACAAAATATTACATATACTGCTAATTTTGGGGAATAACTTTTTTAATTTTTTTAATTAAATCTTTGTTACAAGAGAATAATCTTTGGGTAAGAGAAGGTGATTGAAATATATTCAGAAACAGAAGTGATATAAAATCAATAAAGTATTAAAAACAAGACTTCCATGCAAAGCTATAGGTGATAGCATATAGCCAGTAATTATCCATCCTCATTTAGGGGTCCTTTCTGAGTCATTTTTTCTCTTCTCTCAATTCTTGTGAAGTAATAATTGTGGCACTAAAATATAAGCTCAGTGAAGATAGGGACCATGAACTGTTAGTACTCTGAACACAATAGGCCCTTGGTAGGTGATTATTGAATTATGATTACATGTTAAATGTATGTTGGGAATGATAAATTAGGAAGACTTTTACTAAGTAGGGGGTGGATTTGGCAGTCAAGTTGGGACAAGTGTAAAAAGTTCATTGAATTCAGTTGGTGTCAATCTTATCAGTCTTGCTAAATTATGTAACAAAAGAAATCTGTTCAATCTACAATAAAAATCACTGAAGCAGAATTCTGGGCCTAAAACCATTTATTAAAGGGGCCTGACCCACTTTAATGAATTGCATCTCAAATCTTCCTCAGAATCTGAGATGCCCCCTCACTAACCAGTATAATTTTTTAACCTTCAGGTCAAAGACAGTCCAGATGATGGTGCAGCACAAAATATAGATTCTCATTGGTGATTCCAGGGCCATATTGATGGTCCAAGGCAAAGAACAGCCAGATCTCCACTTAAGTCCTAGCAACAGGCAGAAGTTGGGCAATTGCCACGCTGTCAGAATCCCACCCAATCAATGTTGGACTATCAAAGGAATTGACAAAAACTCAAAGAAAGGGCTTATGAAATAACTTGGTGACTTTCCATGAATGGTTGGTCTAAAGAGAAGCAAGATAAGGAGCATCTTGACTTACAGTACAGGCAAGAGGTGCATTTATCACTGACTAAGGAGTCATAAGAGGGGCAATGGAATGCTTATCTCCCCAACTTGGGTGAGGGGAAAATTCCAGAAGCTAGGGGTCCAGAGGTCCAGATAATTCCCTTCTTCATGTTGGCATTTACTCATCAGGCCAAAAAGATGGAGATAGTCTAGATAGTGCATGTTTTCTCTATTTTTCTTTATTTTTTCCCAATGTAGAAATATGCTTTGCATGATATGATATGTAGAGTGAGTATTGTATTTCTTGCCTTCTCAATGGTTCAGGGAGTAGATAAAGAGGGAATTTGGAAATGGAAATAAAAATAACTTAAAAACATTTTTAAGTTTATTGCTATTGTACAGTTAGGTGACTCAGTGGTTAGAATACCAAAGCTGAAGACAGGAATACCTGCATTTAAATCTCATCTCAGATACTTACTAGCTGTATGTTTGGATTTAATCACTTAATTTCTGCTTGCCTCACATTTTTTATCTTTAAAATGAAGATAATAATAGCATCTACCCCCAGAGCTATTGTAAGGATCAAATGAGAAAATATTTGTAAAGTGCTTTGTAAACATTAAAGCCCTATATAAATGCTAGCTATTATTATTTAGGTCACATTTCCATAGCACCTTAAGCGTTCTAAAGTGTTTGAATCTTGCCAATATCCATTTTATAAAGATGAATCTGAAGCTAAGAGAAATTAAGTAACTTGGCCCTGTTCATACAGCTACAAGTATGAACCGTGCGTCCACCACCATGCTCATTCTGCTATAATGCATGTTCTCAGCCCTTTCCTCTTCTCTTGGGCCTGCTTGTGCCGAAGTTCATTATGCTCTAAGGGAGAACTGAACAGGGTAGCAGCACCAAACAGAAGTGAGCACTGAAGGAAGTTATGGAAAAGTCAGAGGATTCATTTTCCCTGAGGGTAAAAATAAAAGTCTTTGGGTTGGTGACCAGGAAGATACAGTAGAGTGAAGGAAGACAAACCTAGATGAGACTAGATCGGGACAGGTTCATCCTACCTGGGGTCTCTTTCATCATGATTGCTATCAAAATTATCTTCTTCAAATGCACATCTGACCACCCACCCCCCACAAACACACACATAATAACATTAGTGGCTCCCTTTCACCTCGAAGATCAAAGAGGAAATTCTCTGTTTGGCTTTTAAAGCCCTTCATAAACACCTACCCTCTTTCAGTCTTCATATACCTGTACACTCCCCATCTACTCTTCCTCTAGTGGCATTGGCTTTCTTGCTGTTTCTTGAACAAGGCACTCCATGTCCCAATGGGAGAAAGTTCCCCTGGAATTCTCCCACTCACGCAGTGCTCTCCCTCACCTGTACCTCTTGCATTCTCTAGCTTCCTTCAGATCCCACCTAAAATTCCACCTTCTACAGACTTTCCTGATCCTCCTTAATCTTAATTTTCCCCCTCTGCTGATTATCTCCAGTTTGCCCTGATTATATCTTGTTTACACATAGTTGTTTGCATGTTGTCTTCCTTATTCGAATATTAGTCTTCATGAGTATGGACTATCTTTTGTCTTTCTTTGTATTCCCAGCACCTAACACAGAGACCAACATTTAATAAACTCATGGCAAATGTTCATTAACTCACTAGAAACTAAACCGCCCTCTGGCTGTCCCAAATTCCCCCTTGAACTCAGAGCCCCATCCCTAGCCAATCTTGCCTCAAAGTGACTCTCTCAAGAGTTACTATACCCAGGCAGTGTTTCTCTAGGATAAGTAACTGTAGAATGATCTATGGGAAGTTGTTTTGTTTTGTTTTTGAATAGTGAGTTGGAAATGATTATACCGGAATCACCAAAGATGTTGTTGGAAGGTGTAGAGTCAAGATAACTTTGACTGCTACTTCTTGGGACCGGTTTTTTCCCGCCAGTAAATGAGGAAAGAATGAGCATCCCTAGTTGGAGCTCTCCTAACTCCCTCCCTGAGTACAGAGAAAGAGAAGAGTAGAGTTGCAAAGTTTTCATTTTTTAAACTTCTATATATTTATAGCCTTAAATTCACAGTCCAGAACTAAAAAGAAGGCAAGAAAGGGAGCTAGTAGATTGCATTAAAATGCTCTCCTTTATTCAACTCCTTTTTAGCTCTTTTGATAACCCATTATGATGAACCACAGGATTGAGAGGATTTTGGATTATGTTGGCTAATCTCAGGAGTTTCTTAAAACTGAAAGTTTCTAAGAGTGTTCTAAGTGTTTTATGGTTTTAAACTCATAGGATGAACCATGTAACATAATGAAAAAGATTATAGTATGATAGTATATACAGTATAATATAGTATTATATGTAGTATATATATTATAGATTATAAAATATAAGCTGCTGGCTTGGCTCCAACTGTCTTTCCTAGTAACATTCCAAATGGAATGTTCCTTTTGACTGACAAATGATGTCCTTAGCTTTCTGTCTTGCATGCATGAAAATTCTCTTCCACAATTGGGAGTCAGGAGACTTAGATTCTAGACCCACTTTTCCCTTTACGTAAAAATAGATTTTGGAGTCAGTAGGCTGGATTCATATTTGTCTCTATCAATTCCAACTGCATGTCATTTAGCAAATCATTTAACTTATGTAGGCCTAATGTCCTCCTTGGTAAAATTAGAGTACATGATTAGATAACTCCTGGTGTGTCCTATTTATCTGTTTTCCAAATGATCCTATGAATTGCCAAAAATTATCTGTCTGACCTTAAGCTAATGATTTCCCCTCTCTAAGCCTAAGTTTTTATCTATGAAATGGGAGATTCAAACTAGATGACATTCAATAACATCCCCTCAACTCCAATAATTCTATATACCTAGTGGTCAAAGCTTCCAAAAGTGAAACACTTCCCTTCACACCACAGTTTATAAATTCTGCCTTAGAATTTGGAATTATGCCCAAAGGGCTAAAATTTTTATTTACTCTTTGATTCAGGAATACCACTACTAGGTCTGTATTCCAAAGAGATAAAAAAGGTGGGGGGGGGGACTTTTTGAAAAAAATATTTGTAGAACTTCTTTTAGTGGTGACAAAGAATTGGAAATCGAAAGGAAGTCCATCTGTTGAGGAATGGCTAAACAAATGCAGTAGATAATGATGATGGAATACTGTTGTGCTATAAGAAATGATGAAAAGGATGATTTCAGAATAAGCTGGAAAGACCACATGAACTGATGCAGAGTGAAATAAGCAGAACCAGGAGAACACTGTACCCAATAACAGCAATATTGTGTGGATCAAATGTGATAGAATTGGCTATTATCAGCAATACAATGATCCAGGATAATTTGGAGGGACTTATGACAAAGAATGCTGTCCATCTCCAGAGAAAGAATTGTTTAAGTCAGAATGCAGATGAAAACATGCAATTTTTCAAATGTTTTATTTGGGTTTATGTTTTGGGAGTTGGATTTTATAAGATTACTCACTTACAAAAATGAACAATATGGAAATATGTTTTACATAATAATGCATGTATAACCCAAATCAAGTCACCTGCCAGCATTGTGAGGGGAAATGAAGGGAAGAAAGGGAGATAGTTCAATCATATAACTTGGGAAAACTTGTGTGGAAATTTGTTATGGCAAATACTTATAAAAAGTGCTATCCACCTCCAGAGAAAGAACTAAGGGGATATGAATGCAGATTGAAGCATACAATTTTTTACAATATTTTCTTCACTTTTTAAATATGTCTTCTTCTACAACATGACTAATACGGAAATATGTTTTGCATGATTGCACATCTATAACCTATATCAAGTTGCTTACCACCTCAGGGAGAGGGGAGGAGTGAGAGAATTTAGAACTCAAACTTGGAAAAAGAATATTAAAAATTGTTTTTATTTTTTAAAAATTTAAAATAATAAAATATTACTGAAAGTCCAGCACCAATCAATTTCCATCATGGTCTGACCCATTATCTTGTTGATGCAGAATCATAGCATAAAAGAATATCAGAGTTGGAGGGACCTCTGCATTTATTGAATCCACTGGTGAATCCCTTCTACAATATAGACCACAAGTTGTTATCCAGACTTTACTAAATCTCTTTCATGGAAGAGTAACTGACTGCCATGTAAGACAACTCTTTATGCATTTGAATTCCTCAAATTATTAGGATTTTTTTCCTAACCTTATGACTAAATTTACTTCTTTTTAACTCCAAACTTCTTTACTTCTTCAAGAAGAATCGCCCCTCCCCACTCCCCCCGCATCCTTCCATTTTGCTTCAACTTTCTTCTCTTTTTTTTCTTTTATTTTCTGATATGGTTTGGTTTCTCTAGTGGTAAACTTCCTCATTGGCCATTGGACAAGGATCTCACGTATAAAAATTTAATAGCTGGGTTGGTATTTATGAACAATCTAACAAATATGTAATCCTTAGCATACTCTATCCCATTTTACACCACTCTGATACCATTACATTAGAAGTTAAAAGGGACAAATAAAGAAGACAAAAGACAATTTTACATTTTTCTTTGTTTCACGTTTCCATGATAAAAAGAATATATCACCAAACAGCCCCCTTGCTAGTGATGACCTTCTCATATTTAGGATATCTATTTCTCAAAAAGTAGGAAAAAAAAATCTATCGCTGGGACTGTACTCAAAGACTTTACAATCTGGTAGATCCTGACAGTTTGCATTTCACTGAAATAGCCTTCAAGAACCCATTGGCAATAAATTCAAAAAAATATGATTTGCCTTACATGGATCAGCTCTTTAAACACTTAAAGATGGTTATCATGTCTCCCCCAGCATCTTCTCTTCTTTATTCTAAACATACCTTTTTCCTTCAAGTGATCCTCATAAACTGCAGAACCTTCACAATTTTGGTTATTCTCATTTGGCAGCTTTCCAGCTTTTTTTTCCACCTTCCTATTATTTGATTCTCAGAACTGAACACAAATACTCCAGGTATGACCTGATCAAGGGTAAATTAATACATTGGAACTATCACTTCCCTATTGTAGGAAGCTAAGCAACTATAATAGAGCCCCAAATCATACTACTTTTACAGTTGCTATTTCACAGTGTTGACTTTTATCAAGCTTTCCATCCTCTTTAATTATAAGGTCTCTTTCATACAAACTGCTGCTCATCCGTGCCATCTTACCTTTTGTGACTGTGAAATGTTTTTGATAACCCAATAGGAAGTGCTTATATTTATTCCTCTTAAATTGCATTTTATAGCTTTACCTTAGTATTCTAGGCTGTCAGGATTTTCTTGGGTCCCAATTATGTCATCTAGTATACTATTTATCCCTCCCAATTTTATGCCATCTTCTAATTTAATGAGCATTTTTAGACATAGCTATGTCCTGAGTCAAATAATTGATCAAATATCAAACAACACAGAACCAAGAATAGGTCCCAAGAGTACCCCAATACAGACCTCTGGCCATGTTGATAGTGATTGTTTTTCAAGTCCAGTTACAAAAAACATCCTTGAACCCATCTAAGAATGCTATATTCATATCTATATCCCTCCATCTTTAAAACAAGAATAGCATGAGGTAAATTATCAAATACTTTGCTAAAATCTGGGGAAACTACATTTATAGCATCCCTTTGATCTACAGATTTAACAACTTTATCCAAATAAGAAGTATATAAAGTTAATCTGGCATGGCCTGTCCTTAATGAAATCAAGTTAGCTCTTTTTAATTAATCACTAAGCCCTTTTTCATATGTTCCCTAAACATCTTTTTAATGGTCTATTTTAGATTTTTCACTGGAATCAAAGTTGTATTTTCCCGATAATTAGTTACAGCCCAATAGAAGCATATGATAAAACTTCAAATGATGCAGCCACTTCATGAGATTTATTATTTGTTATTAACCTGGACCTGTGTTGGCTAATTCTACAATAATTAATGTCATATAGTGAGAAAGGGAAGATGATAAAGTGGGAAAAGCATCATATGGAGGAGTCAGGACACTTGGGTTCTATACATGCTACTCTCCCCTTTACCCACAAAGAAGAAGAGTACTAAACATGAAGACCAAGTACATAAGTTGAAATCTACTTTTATTATTTAACTGAATTATTTAATTAATTTTATTATTTTGTTATTTAATTATTAATCTGGAATTTTGTGAACAAGCCTGGAAGAGCTGCAAGAATCCTCCAAGCAGCGAAGGGGGTGAGCAGAAAGAAAATTGGAACTTGGAGTGAGAAAAAAAAACTGATGCAGAAATTTAACTGACTCCTGGCTGAGAGTACCAGGCAGAGGGGTTTGACTGACTGAATCTAAAAGTCAGCAGTCTTTCTCTCCCTGAATTCCTGATCCCAGATCCTCCCAAACCCCAGCCAGTGGACAAGGACTTTGAGAGACAAGCAGTCCACAAAGAACTCTACACTCCCATTGAACCTTGAACTGGGGGACATTTTCTGTGCCAGCCAAGAAACCAGTGTTTCTCTGCTCTGAACCCCTAGGGGGTTCAGGTTATCAGACCTGAGCTGTCTAACTTTGGGAGAAAAAGTGTTAATTAGATACAGACCCCCTCTCCCTCTTTCTCTATTGAATCTCAGTCTTTACCATTCATCAGCCCTGTCCCTTTCCTGTTTCCCTTGAATAAACTCAGTTATTAGGACCCAGAACTGACTCTAACTTTATTAGAAGACAGCCTGAATTAAGAGGGGAATAGAAGGTGTTTCTCTCCTCAGAAGAAAGAGTTATCTCCTGAAACCTCTTTCAATGAAGATCCCAGAGTGCCTGGCAGTAGGAGTTGAAGGCAGCCATAGTGAGGGAGTTTAGTCAGAGAGGGCTGAGGGGGAAAACGACCAAAATCCATCCTCCTTCTCTCCTCTGACTAAACAACAACACCTCCTCTCACTCTGTGCTTGCCTAGAAGAAAGAAGACTCCATTCCCTTTTCACCCTTTCTTCCTTTGTCATAAATCTCTCCCCCTTTACCCCCTTTATTACAGTTTCCAAAAGTAACTCACTTGCTCTTAGTACTACTTGTGCTCTCGCCCTTTGCTATAAGAGCGGAAAAAAGAATATAGAAGTAATGGAAGGAAGTAGCCATGGAAGCAGAAAAATAAAAACATAGCAGAGAAATGTGAAAATGGAATTTAATTTATTAGGTGAGAAGTATCTCCTTTCCACAGGTTTGGCTTAACAAACACTTTTTCTCAAAGTTCAGTCCCCTCCAGTCTAGGACATTAGAACTAAAGGTCCCCCCAAAGTATGCAATATTAATCTCTCTTCTGGTGACAAAGCAAAGTCCTACATGAACACATCTCCAGTGTCCCTCACCAGGGACTGTCTTTTCAAACCCTCCCTCAAAAGCATCCTGATCTCACCCAAGAATAATGTTTGACTTACTCCCCAGAGAATATCCTTGCTTTAGCATCTTCCTCTCCATGGGCTCCCCATTTACCCACCTTTCAGCAGTGCCTGACTCGAACTCACAGCTAGCACAAAAGTGCATTGGAGTAAGGAGTGGCCTCAGGGACACTGAACAACACCTCACTGTTACCCACTGCAAAGACACATAGTCCAATCCCTCTCCCAGACGAGAGGATTTCATTAAAAATTGACTCAGTGACAAAGGAAAAAAGGCAGCAGCTTCTGGCCAGATCAGTGTAGACTTTCAGGCACACAGTGAAAGCCTTCACAGGCTTCTTCAGTTGTGGTATCAGGGTCACATTCAGATCCTTTGGGGAATACAAAGCCTTTCCCACTCAGGTCTGTGGGAAAGACAGAAGGGAAGGGGAGGAAGGTCAAGCTCCAGAAAATTCATCAATTGGTTCAGATATCTCATATAACAAATACCTTTGACTCATCTTTGTAGAGCCTCCTCCCCATATCATGTCTCAAACACAGCTGTAGAAAGCCCCTACCTGTTTGCACAGAAACACTTGAGACACTCGATGCCAGCAAGCACAAGAACAGTTTCTCCATGTTTCTTCTCTGCTTCTGCTCCATCGGGCCTTGAGAAACAGCCCTGAAGAGAACAGCTGCAGCTAAGATCTTCAACTGGTTCTTTGAGAACTTCCAAAGTAAAGACCTGCTTGACACGGTTTTATTTCCACCAGTCAGGAGATCTGCAACAACAGCAAAAATGGGTAAATGTTTTTCCAAGTTTGCAGATGAAAGAAGTTATGAAATTCTAATCAATTAATTACTTTTAATCAATTTATTTTAATCATGTGTATCATTTGCTTTTATAAATCAAAGTAGGTTAAGAAGTATGTATATGACTGTGCGGATTGACCGAGCATTGATCACAGCTCACTTCCCTATTAGCCACCTTCCAATTTTTGCAAAGCTGAGCTACAGAGCTCAGCTATGAGCTATATTCCTCATTCCTATTAAAAGCAGCGTTAAAGATAATAAATCATAATTACTTTCTTATCAATTACAATCAGATGGGGCTGGGAACATCCATACCTTGGGAATTGCTCATCTGTTTAAAGTTCCCTATTTCTGAAAAGGTTCCCTGTTCTTGTCAAAGATACCTAACATAAGACAAATTTCCATGATGGTAATGGAAATTCTTATAACACACAAGCCAATCAGAAAACATAAACACCCATCTTAATCAATATCATGTTCTTCAAATTGTGATTAATGTTCCTTATGTATTGTTTATGTTCCCCTTTCTAGTGTTTCTCATTTATACCAAGAAAAGTGCTCTATACTTTCATGATAAGGACCTTGTACCTACTAAGGTGATCTTGAGTCCATTTTATTGGCAAATTGCTAGCCATTGCTAATAAACTGATTGCTTGGAGCTCCTTTGTTTCAGGTTCTTTTATTCACAGATTTAAATTATAACAGTTAGATGACAGATGGGATAATTATATAGACAGAGAGAGGGGGGTAGAGAGAGAGACCCCAATAGATTATGCTTATATATGGCAGTAAGTAATAATCCTTAACTAAGCACCTCTCCCCTTCTAAACTATCCCTGGCACCAAATTTAAAAAATTGGAAGGACCAAAGGCTTTCAACTGATGCCATAAACTGGCCCATTATATATTGTAACAGATTCACAGAAGTTCAAAGGTGGAATGGCTCAGAGTTCTCAATGGGTATGGAATAATCCACTCATATACATAAATCATGCCCATCTACACTCAATAAGTATTTATCAAGACTAAGAGGCAATTAGGTAGCACAGTGAATAGAACACTGGACCAGGCATGAGAAAGACCTCAGTTCAAATCCTTTCTCAGACAATTGCTAGCTGTGTAACCCTGGACAAGTTATTTAACTTCTCTTTGCCTCAGTTCTCTCAGCTGTAAAATGGTGATAGTAATGTCACCTACCTTCAAGAGATGTGAAAGTAATTAATAAATATCTAATGAAGTTCATAAAAACAAATTTTAATGAAAGTCTTTATGAAGATCAAATGGAATAACATCTGTAAAACATTTAGTACATTGCCTAGCATATTGTATTCTTCCTTACCTTGCTTGACTTGTCTAAGACAGTCTATTACACCTTTCTGTAGCACAAAATGTTGATTAAAGTCTTTCCTGACACCAAGTCTATTTGAATCTTCAAAGTCCTTTATCTTTTATCCAAGAATATCTTCTCATTTTTAAAGGCAAAAATGACAATACTGAGATGATCCAGTTTCTCCAATAGTATGTCTACTGGAATTGGTCAAGGACACTATAAATCAAGTACCAAAAAAATGTATTCAAATATATAGATATTTTTTAAACTGTGTGATTGTTAGTATTCTCTGGCCTCTTTCTAACACCATTATTTCAGAAGTAGAAGAGGGCTGCACAAGACCAAATATTCATTTACATTTTCTTTTGTCTCATGCATTTCCATTGTCAAATAATTCATTCATCGCTGAAAATCTAGACTACTGATCATGAACCTCTGCAAATTTAGCTAAATTGGTATTAAGAAAACTGATTAGGAGGCACCTAGGTTACTCCATGGCTAGAGAGCCAGGCCAGGAGATGAGAAGTCCAAATATGAACTCAGACACTGGGCAAATCACTTATCCTGATTGCCTAGCTCTTGCCACTCTTCTGGCTTGGACTTAGATTGGACAAGATTCTAAGACAGGATGTTAGGTTTTGTTGTTTTTTTGTTTGTTTGTTTGTTTGTTTGTTTAAAAAAAAAGAAAGGAAAGAAAACTGATATGGTCTACTTCTGGGATTATATTCCAGCATGAGTGAACTTGCCAGAGCCTTGTATTCTAGAATCCCTTACTTTTTTCAGGAACTCTCTGAGAACAAGCAAAAGAATTTTACTCTTTCTTGTGTGGTTTAGCCTTTCAAATATTTGAATTTAACATGCTTTCACTAAGACTTCTCTACCCTATTCTGAACTTCCTTAATTTCCCCAAATGATCCTCATATGGAATGAATTTAAGACCCTTGACCACTCTAGTTAATCTTCTCTGGAAGAGTTACACTTTTTTAGCTTACTGTTCTCTTTCTTAATATGTGGTTCACCAAACTGAACACAATACTCCAAATGTGGTCTAATAGATGCAGAGTACAATGGGACTATCTCTTACTTTTTCTAGGTAATTCTATTATTCTTACTTACTCCAAGAATACACTAGCTTTTTGGCTTCCATTTCATGATATTATGTGTTGCTTCCTCTGAACTCACTATTGAAATTCCCACTTACCCTAGCAAGTTGAGTTCCCAGCCCACTACTATTCCTTCAAAGTCCTTGAGGAAATTCTGAGTGTCTGGCATTTGTCTTCATTGGTATGTTCTCCTCCATTGATTATTAGTCAATGATAAATGAGCTTTAGAAATTTACTATGCAGAAATGGAGAATACAGATCTTTTAGAAAAATGCCCCCCAAAGCAGGGGCTCACTCTCCCTTTACACATAGAAGATTCCTGGGGATAGTAGGACTAAAACTAAAGAATACAAGTGAACAAAGGGTAAATTCACAGCTGCTGTTTATTGTAAGTACCTTTCTTTATCCTCTAGTTGGTTGTTGTTCTGCATACTTGAAAAGGACCAAAATGACATTACTGTGGTGATGTTACTTGGTACATAAATTGGCTTTATATGAAGCAGTTACACAAACTCATCAGTCTCACTTTTGTCCAGTGTCATCCAAGGCTACTGACAAAAGTCAGGAAGATTGACGATGACCCAGGATGTAGTTGATGACCTTGTCATCTTACTCATCTGACTAAGACAGTGCCTGTTTCCACCACTTTCATGACAGTTAGAACAAATAGTTCTTGACTGCCCCTTCTACCAGGGGAAATCTTCACATACCTGGGGTAAACATCCCCCTAACTCACCAACAAGTTTGAGGTCCCTCAGTTGCCCTCAACCTGGCTTAGCCCATTTGCCAAAATGATTTACTGAGATGAGGCTGCTGCACATGCTATTGGTCTTTGGCATCACAGATGAAAACTGAGTGGCAAGGAGACACCACAGAAGGAAAGTAGCCCTGAAAAAGGAATCAGCAAATTCTCATCCCAGAGGAATTGGTCTTTCCTGAACACCCTATACAACCCTCTGTGGAGACCTTATGAAGTCTCTTTAGGTGTAGCTCTCTGCTGGATTCCAGTGCCCTTGTAGATACCAAAATCTCAAGGCAAACATTACTGTCAGTCATTGCTCCTCCAAGGACACTGCTACTGGCACAGGTGGACACTGCTACCAATACTAATAGGAATTCTAGATCTTCTTTTGACATTTACAAAGCTTTCACCAAATTAGCCAGGGAATAGAGGGAGTCTGAAAGAAACTACCACCCCTTCCCCTCCCAAAGTCAATTCACTCTCAGAAGTTCTTTGCTCAGGGATTCCACATCTTCTAACTGATCTGCTGCTGAAATCTGCAATTTGATATTGACTTGCTGGAATCAAGGGTTTGTCTGATTCTTTAAGCCTATGAGAATTTAATGCCAGTTTGTACCCCTTTTTCTCCATACGCTACTGTCTTAGGGTTTTAAATGAGTCTTAAGGTTTTAAAAGGAACATGTCATTGATTTTGAAAACCCATTCTCTAGTGAATCAGGTTTCAGGTCAACCTCCACCTCTTGAATGGATTAAGAACAAGGCTTGAGGCTTAACTGTATAAGGGGAACATATGCACAACCTGGGAGGATACCAGAAGCCTTTTGGCTCCCTGGAAGATGCTTGCCTCTTGTCCCATATTACTCCTGGGGGAAGAAAGATTAGCCTCTGAATTGGACTGAGGTTAAGTCAGGCCAATCAGAGACCCAGAAAAGTGACATCAGGAAGGGTATACATTTTGGATTGAGGAAGCTCCTATTCTCCTTTTAGACAAGGAACCCCAAGGAGCAGAGATGCATCTACAGTGAGACCTTGCATAGAGCTTGAGGAAGGATTGACTAGGTAAGGAGATCTGTGAAGGGAAATAGCCAGCCACATTGTGACTGGTACCTTTTTTTTCTCTCTGACCAGCTCTTTTTAATTTATTTAATAAATAGTTATGAATTAAGATACAGTCTCTAGAGAATTTTAATCTTAACAAGTCAATCACAATATATTTCCTATGTGGCTTTATCTATTTTGATCAACTAAACTAGGAATTTCAATCTTTCCCAATTGATTAAGGACTTCATGCCTATTTTTTCATAGGAAATTGTCTAATAAATTCAACCCAGTGTTCTATTATGTCAAGATCTTTTTAGAACCCTGACTGTCAGCTTTGTGATGTCTATCCCTCTTAGTTTTGTATCATTTTCCAGTCTTATGAGGATATAGTCTATGCCAGTGATAGTGAACCTTTTAGAGACCTTAGAGACCAAATGCCCAAACTACAACCCTCACGCTGCATGTGAGCCCCCCACCTTACCCCAAATAGGGATGGAGAAAGTGTTCTTATTGGGCTGCTTTGCAGAGGAGCTAATGATGAGAGGAATGTCTTCAGGCACACTTGGAGAGGGGGAAGGGAGAAGTCCCCTCCAGCACTTTCTTGCACCCATGCTATAGGTTCACCAACATGTGTCTATGCCTTTGTCCAAGTCACTGACAAAAACGAAAATACTGTACTAACTAGAGACTTCTCGCAAGGTCTACAATACTACTTTTTGAGTCTAGACCTTCAACAAGTTGTAAAGCCCTGAAATTGTACTATCACCCCCATCTACCTATTTCTCTCTTTATATTCTGAATAGAATAATATGCTTTATAAAATGCATTGCCAAAATTTAGGTAAACAATATTGACAGCATTTCTCAGATATATTGATTTAGTAATCCTGTCCAGAAAAAAAAAGGATATAAGATTAGTCTGACACATGACCCATTTTATTATTTTAATTTACGTAGAATTTTGTCTCAAATTATCTCCCTCCCTCCCCTTTCCCCACCCTAAACTGAGATGGTGAGCAATCTGATATAGATTTTATATGTATAATCATTTTATGCATGTTTCCATATTTATCCTTTTGTTAAAAGAAACTCAAACATCTATCAGATTGGCTATTATGGCAAAAAAAGGAAAGAGGTGAGGAGAATGAGACAGGGTAAGAAGGAGGACACACATTAGGAGGGCCACTGAAGATGGTAGCAATCAGAGGTAAGGTTTATTGATCTCAGCTAGTATTTTATAGAGAAAGTGGTATAAACCAAGGGATTAGGTAAGCTTTTTACATGGACAATGGTTAGTAATGATTTACAATCTTAGTACAATGACTTAGTTTACCTCACTGAAGCTTAGACAGAGTTTTCTATAGGATAATAAATCACAGGTAAATATGTAATGATCTAGTCCGGATTCTCAGGGAAGTATTTGCTTCAGTGGGTAGAACAAGGACAGACAATTCTTGCAAAGTACAACAGAGGGGGGATTGTAAAGGAGGGGTTTTGGGGGCCTCATGAGAGTAGTGATTCTGGCCAGACCATAGCTTTGATTTTACTGGGGTACACTCTTACTACTGGGGGCTACATAAGAGCACTTTACATCACTATAGAGAGCTTTAATTACTTTGTCTGAGAAGTGCCTGTTCATATCCTTTGACCACTTATCAATTGGTGTATGACTTTTAGTCTTATACATTCAAATAATTCCTCTATTTCAGAAATGAGGTCTTGATTAGACAGACTAGTAAAAACAATTTGCACCATTATGATTACTGTGTACTCTCTATTCTTCCCCCTATTTAATTTCTGACCACTACATCCTGCAATTTGCCCTTTTTTTCTATCAATCCAGCTCTTGCCTTCTCCCCATTCTACTTTTCTGTTCGTTAAGATAGATTTCTATACCTGATTGATTATGTAGCTTCTTTCTTTGAGCCAATTCCAATGAGAAGAATATTTCAAGTGCTTCCCTCTCCACTTTTCCCTTCCTCCCCTCCACTGCAAAAGCTCTTTCATACCTCTTTTATATGAGATAATTTACTCCATTACATTTCTCCATTCCCCTTCTCCTAATGCATGATTCTTTCTCATTTCTTAATTTTATTTTTTTAGATGTCATCCAATCATATTCCACTCACATCCTTCCTTGCCCTCTTCAAACTGCCCTAAAAATGATAAAGTTCTTGGGAGTTACAAGAATCTTCCTATGTAAGGATATAAGCAATTTAACCTTATTGAATGTCTTTTTATTTCTTTTTCCTGTTTACCTTTTTATACCTTTCTTGAGTCTTGTATTTGACACCCAAATTTCCCATTCAACTCTAGTCTTTTCATCATGAATGTTTGAAAGTCCTCTATTCATTGGAGTCCCCATCCCCCCCTCAAAGAACTATGCTTAGTTTTTCTGGGTAAGTGATTCTTGGTTGAAGGTCTAGCTCCTTTGCCCTTTTGAATATCATATTATAGGCCCACCCATACTTTATGGTAGAAAGTTGCTAAATCTTGTATTATCCTGAATGTGGTTCCATAATATTTAAATTATTTCTTTTGTCTGCTTATAATATTTTTTCCTTGATGATGGAGCTCTGTATTTGGCTATAATATTCCTGGGAGTTAGCCTTTGGGGATATCTTTCAGAGGGTGATCAGTGAATTCTTTTAATTTCTATTTTACCCCTAGTTCTAGAATATTAGAACAGTTTTCCTAGAGAATTTCTTGAAAGATGATGTCTAAGGTCTTTTTCTGATCATAGCTTTCAAATATTGAACACAATGATTCTTAAATGATCTTTCCTAGATTTATTTTCCATGTCAGTTATTTTTCCAATGAGGTGTTTAACATTTTCTTCTATTTTTTCATTCTTTTGACTCTGATTGTTTCTTGATACCTTGTGGAGTCATTAGCTTCCATTTCGCCCAATTCTAATTTAATACATTATTTTCTTTAGTGAGTTTTTGAACCTCCTTTTCCATTTAGCCAATTCTACTTTTTAAAAGATTATCTTCCTCAGTGAATTTTTATGCTTCTTTTACAAAATGTCCCATTTGGGTTTTTTTAAGATATTATTTTCTTCATTATTTTTGTGCTTCCTTTACTAAGCTATTAACCTTTGTTCATGATTTTCTTTATCTCTCATTTCTTTTCCAAATTTTTCTTCTACCTCTCTTACTTGATTTTTAAATCCTTTTGAGGCTCTTTTATTAATTCTTTTTGGGTTTTGGACCAATTTATATTTTTCTTAGTGGCTTTAGATGCAGCAATATTGACTTTATTATCTTCTTATGAGTTTATTTTTTAGTCTTCCCTATTACCAAAATAACTTTCTATATTATCTTCTTTTTGTTGTTGTTTTTTCCTCATTTTTCTAGTATTTTTCTTTTCCTTTAACTTAAAAATTGTTAAAAGTTGGGCTCCATAACTGTGGAAGAAGGAACACTGTCTCAAGCTTCAGGCTCTTTATGTAGATGCCTTCAGAGCTAGTTCTGGAGATCTATAAGTTTTCTGTTCTTTTGAGGTGATATGACCTAAAGAGATCTAAGGAGAAATGTTTAATATTTTCCCAGGTTTCTCTGATATGTAAGTAACCACAAGTATTCCTTTCCACCTCAGAATTGTGACCATAGTCCCCTGTTCCCTAAGAGTGTAAGTGCTGATGTGTGCTAGTGCTCCTCCTCCTCCTGAGACTGGCCAAGGACTATGACCTAGATCTCTGAATGGATGAAGTAATAAGTTTTATATGCAGAGTCAGTAAAGGGATCCCTGTAATCTTCTGAGCAGTTGCCCAACTTCCCTGAATCATCTGTTGCTAAAAGCTCCCAGGAACTTTTGCTGCTGATTTAGCTGCCCTCAAGGCCTGCTGACACAGTGTGACTTGCCTTGGCATGCTGTTTTGTGCTCCACTTCATTTGGGTGCAATAGATCTTTCATGAGAGCCTTCTAAGATGTTTAGGGCTAAAGAATTATTTCACCTCATCTTTTTGTGGGTTATTCTCCTTGAGAATTTGCTTTGATATTTTACATCATAGCTGTTTTGAGGGTAATTTGGTAGATATCAGATGTATCTGTGTATCTTCTCCATCTTGGTTCTGCCCCATCATGTGACCCATTCTTAATGTAACTATGATTTTTTAAAAATATTCTTTACCATCTCTTTAAATATTGATTCTAGATATCCTTTGAAAATTAACTTACAAGAGGGGGCAGCTGGGTGGCTCAGTGAATTGAGAGCCAGGCCTAGAGATGGGAGGTCCTAGGTTCAAATCTGGCCTCAGACACTTCCTAGCTTGTGACCCTGGGCAAGTCACTTAACCCCCATTGCCTAGCTCTTACCACTTTTCTGCCTTGGAACCAAGACACAGTATTGGTTCTAAGAGGAGAGGGGAGGGGAGGGGAGGGGAGGGGAGGGGAGGGGCTAAAAAAAAACTTACAGAACTATAGCTTCCTCATTCTAGGTATTTCCCTTAATTAATTATTATGAAATTTGCCCTTCTCCATTATGAAGAGTGTTCCTGACTGTTATTGTGTTCTACTTTGTTTATATTAAAATCTCAGGCAGAGAAAACATGAAAAGGTTTGTGGATTATTCATGATGATCAGGCTGGAGAAATCACTTACTTTAGGATTCTCAAAACCCTGTAGGTCATGAAAATATTATTATATCCATTTAAAAAAACACTTGGTTTAAGAGAGATTAAGTGACTTGGTCTTGGTCATATAAGTAGTATCAGGACCCAGATGTGGATGCATGTATCCTCTCTTTACCTCCAGAACATACTATTATACCATACTACTTTATGGCAAAAGATCTGCAACAACTGTGTCCTTTTATTTTTTCCTGATTAATAAACATTTGTTTTTCTCTCTCTCATACCTTCCTCCACCATAGAAAAATGAAAATTTCACAACACGTATAATGAAACAAGATAAATTCCCATATTGTTCATATTCAAAAATGTATATTTCACTTTGTGTATGAAGTTCATCATTTCTCTGGTAGTGGAGGGTAATGCGCTTCATCTTCAATCCTCTGTTCATCATCACACTGATCAACCGTTATATTGCTGACCATTGGGCTCATGCTAAGTCCACAATGCCCTGACAACAGCACCCCAAATGGGCAAGGTCCCTAGCAGGTGAGCACAGAGGAAAGTAATAGAGAAACAAACAGCCACCAAGAGACTGAACAAAGCCTTTGGGTTGGCAGCCAATAAGACAAAGTATAACAAAGGAAGATAAATCCAAATCAATGGCCCTAGATTCTTCCAGCCTCCTGCCTGCATGGGGTATGATTCATCACAAATTCTTCATGGATTGGGACCTTCAAACTTTTCTTAAGGTATTCAAAACTCTCCTTGTAACACACACTGAGGCTTATCCTAGGTTTAAGAGCAAGGCTTTCAGTATTATTCTAGGACAGGTCTCGCTATGCCAGTCCAATGACTACAGCTCAGTATTAAAAGCAGTAAAACTCTCATGGATTATAACATCCACAGAAGTAAATTTACCACACTCACAATAAGATTAAAAGGACAGATGTTCCTCATTCACTAGGGAAGCTACACTGAGTCTTGCATTGTGGCCAGTGACAAGAAAGCCCCACCAGTAGTTCAAGTCTTACTTGCTAGATCTGCCAATTCCTAAAGCCAACCTGCTTGGCTTTAAGAGACCTGCTCCTACTACAAGTATCAATTGCTAAACTTAGGCTGTGCTTCTTTCATGTTATAATATGATCTATTGAAAGTCAGGTCTCAAATGGATTATTTAATAGTGAATTGGTAACACTCACTAAATTAACTATAGACTATTTTTGGAGAGCCAATGGCAAAGATAACTTAAAATACTATTTCTTGTGACCATTAGTTTTGCCAATAGAGAATGTACCTTTTTTTCTTGGGGTTCTCTTGGGTCCCTCTAGCTGGACTGAATTCAGAGTTGCTAAATTTCAAGTTAAAATTATTAAATGCTAACAATCTCTAAAATAAGCCTTGGTTCACATGGCATAGATCTGAACAGAAAATAAATAGATAAACTACAAGATTAAATGTCTTCATCTATTTTGTAAATTTTGGGGTCTTGAGACTCTGTAACAATGAGTCCCAAAGAGGAGAGAATTCTGGATTGTCTTGGCTACTTACCAAACTAATGAGATACTCTTAGGATTGCATTCAACTCTAAAATTCTAGAACTGTACTACTATATGTCTGTTAAGATTTTTATATTCTGGGGGTAAAAGATATGAAATTATAAGGAACGGGTAATGTACAAAAAAATTACTAGAAAAGGAGACTCAAGGGATTTTGGTTCTAGACATACTCCTTTACACAAAATTAGGGAGTACTGGATCTAAATTCAAAGGACCTAGATTGAAACATACCTTTACCACTTGCTGAATAAGGTGAAAAAGTCACTAAATTCAGTGTTCTCTTTTGTAAATTAAGGATGAACTAGGAAATGTCTTAAGTCTCATCTTTATTCATTATTATCCCATAACCCTACAAACTTGCTACATGGTGCTGCATGATGATTGGATAGTGACTTCTCCTTTCTTAGTCTGAGTCCTCATTTATTTAAATGGGATATTTTAACTAGATGATCATTAATATCCAACCCAACTCTAATATTTTATGATTGATGCCTTGGGAAATGAACAAAACTTCCATAAGTGACTTATTTCCTCTCAAGCCATTGTTTGTATCATCTTCTATTCTGTGATAAGGGCAAAATACGGAATCCAAAACTTATCTCTATTATAGTTTTGCCCCACAAGAAAGTTGTGCATGTTGAGAAATTGTAATAATTAAAATTAAATAATATTTCTTGCTACCCAGAGGTATATATTTTATAAAGTTTATTATGAAGGGTAGACAATCATTCCTAAGTAACCTGACTACATGGAGCCTAGCCTGCCAGTTCCTTTCTCATTTCCCCCTCACCTCCTGCACTGTCCTTTCTCCTCAGGCTTCCCTCATGGTCCTCTCGTCCATCTCTCCCTTTCTCTCGTTGGTCTCCCCAGGTCTCTCATTGGTCCTCCCTCACCCCCGTCCTGCCCCAAACCTTAACTTTTATTGACGTACAGACGTATGCCGATGCAAGCCGACGCAAACCTGGTGCAACTGTAGTATGTCAAGAATGTTTGATGGACAGGTAAAGTTACTCAGGAAGGGGGAGGGGATGAGCTTCCTTGACACAAAACTTAAAGATGGCAGGGAATGAGATGTATGGAAAATAAAGTTTAATTTCTGTAAGGGGAAGGAGCAATCAGAAGAGCTTGAATCTCATCAGGCAGCAAGAGCTCAGATCCACAGCTTTGGCTTAATGACCACATAGCCCTTTTTTTCAAAGTTCAGGCCCCTCCAGTCTAGGACATTAGGACTAAAGGTCCCCCCAATGTATACATTACTAATCTCTTCTGGTGACAATGCAAAATCCCACATGACTATATCTCCAATGTCCCCTACTAGAGATTGCTTCTCATCAAACCCTCCCCCAAAAGAATCCTGCTCTTGTCCAAGGATAATCTTTGATTGTTTCCCTACAACATATCCCATCTTTAGAGATTTCCTCCCCATTGGCTTCCCATCCACCCAGAGTTCAGCAATGCCTGACTCTGACTCCCAGCTGGCACAAAAGTGTCTTGGTTCAAAAGTGACTGCAGGGACCTGGAACACTACCGCAACATTGCCTACAGACAAGCTGTACTTGCTGTTCCCTTCATGAAAAAGGAGAATCTCATTATCCAGTGTCTGAGTAGCAAAAGAAAAAAGAGTATACTTTCTGGTCAATTCAGTGTAGACTTTCAGGCACACTGTGAAGGCATTCAGGGATTTCTCTAGGTGTGGAATCAGGGTCACGTAGGAATCCTCAGATTGTTTGGGGAACACAAAGGCTTTCCCACTCAGGTCTGTAGGAAGGAACAGAAGATGGGAAGAGGAAGAAAGTCAAGTTTTAGACAGTTCATACATTAGTTCCTTCCTTTGCATATAAAGTCAACAATAGAAAATCCAACACCTTCCCCACATCTCAAACAGAGCTTCCTATTTTATCTTGGCAAAGCCTCCTCCCCCATATCCCATCTCAGACACAGCTTTGGAAAGCTGCTACCTGTCTGGGCGAGAGCATGTGAGAGACTCATGATGACCAGAAAGCACAGGGGCAGCTTCTCCATGCTCATGCTCTGCTTCTGTTCAGTCAGGCCTTGGGGACGAACGAGCACCTATGGCTGAAATTGCTGACAGGCTCTCTGAGGTCTCCTTATGTAATGATCTGCTTGGTGTGGGTTTATATCCACACCAATCAGAATGTCAGCAAAAATCTGTAAATAATTTTCCAAAACTCTTTTTGCGGACCAGGAGTCAGGGCTGCAAAGGCAGGATCACCTCTGAGCAGGGAAATCGATATGAGTTATTTATTAGAGGGATGGTTGCCGTTTTAGCCTTGACAGGTCACAAATAGAAGAGGCTGGAATGAAAACAGCATTGGGTCTTGTTGGGAAGGCCCATATCTTTGATATAGAGGCAAGAAAACCAGCCCCATTGAAGGTCATAAGGAACATAGTTTCCTAGTCGCAAGACCGTGGCTTCCATCTAGGAGCTACCATATCAAGGACACCAAAGCAGTACAGTCATAGGCAAGTAGTCCTGAAGTAAACGTCAGATTTTCTCTTAACTCTGAAAAATAAAATTAGGCAATGTCAGAGCCTCTTCCGTGGTGCCCTAGGCTAGACCACTCTTCTATTGTTGCAGTTACAGGTCATTCATTAGCCCTCTAATCCAAACCAGAGGCACCAATGAATCCCTTCTACAAGACACATTACAAGTAGTTTTCCAACTTGTGCCCAGAGGCTTGGTATGATAAAGAAGTCACTTTTTCCTGAGGGAATCTATCTGCTTTTGAGAGGTCTTCCCACTCATCACAGTCAAGTTTGCTCTTTGTAAATGCTCTGGGAGAAAAGAGAAAAAAAATCTGATCCTTCATCTTTTTTCAATATTGAACCCAGCTAATCCCCACCCCTACTTTCAATCAATCTTCTGAAGACTAAACATTGCCATTTCCTTGATGGATCTTCTTATGAAATTTATGTCCTTCACCATTCAGCTTGCCTTCCTCTGTACTTTATCCAGCTTATTGATGACTTTCTAAAATGTAGTCCTGAGAGCTGAATGCAATACTCCAGATTTGGTTTTCACAGGTCAGGATGCCAAAGGAATGCCATCTCCTTATTTGTAGGTGCTTGCCTATTTTGATACAGTTAAATAAGCTTTTTTGGCTGCCACCACCATACTTATGACTCATATTGAGCTGGTGGTTCATTAAAACACCTATATCTTTTTTAAGATAACCAATCCCTTCTCTACTTTTTGAAAAGTAGATTTTTTAAAGCCATTGTATAAGATTTTAGATTTATCCATCTGACATTTGATCTTAATAGAAGCAGTTGAATGTTCTAATTTGTCAATATCTTTTTAGATCCTAATTTAATATCTAGGGCCTCAACTGTCACTCTCAACTTCATATCATCCAGTGTATTAGGTATCCTTCCCAGGGTGGCATCATTTGTAAATCTGATGAGCATTTGATGGACAGCTAGGTGATATAGTAGGTAAGGTGTTGGGCCTAGAATCAGGAAGATTTGAGTTCAAATCTGGATACCTATTAGCTATGTGACTTGACAGGTCACTTACCCTCTTTTTGTTTCCGTTTTTCATCTTTAAAATACAGAAAATAATAGCACCTACCTCCCAGGTTTTTTTGGTGAGGATAAAATGAGATAAGTTAAGAACTTAACACAATTTCTGGCACATAGTAAGGCATCATATACCTCTTAAATATTATTATTATCCCATTTCAAGTAGTTGATCAAATGTTAAATAGCACAGAATCATTCACATGGGCCTGGGGTATGCCTCTGAAGAATTTCTGCTAAACTGATATTGATCATTTCTGACAATTTGCTGGGTCTGGTCATTTGACCAGTTCTGAATTCATCTCATTAAGTTGTCATCTATAGCTCACCTCTTCATCTTTAAAACAAGATAAATCATAAAATACTTTTATCAAATATTTTATAAAAGTCAAACTATAACACAGTATTCTACTACTCTACTAGTTTAAAAATAATGCCCTCTCTTCAAAAAAAAAAAACTAAGTTTATTCTGGATGATCTATTTTCTTTGAAACTCCACTTCCATTTCTAGATTTTCAGCAAACATCTTTTTAATAATATAGAACTTCAGGTCCCAGAAGAGGTGGAAGTTTAAGGGTCCCTCAACAACTAAAGACATCTAAACTAGTTTAATTCTACCTATCTCACCCCACTAGCAAAAAGAAGAGTCAGGCTTTATATTTTTTATGGATTTAAGTTTATTTATTAAATTAATTAATTTAGAATATTCTTCCATGGTTACATAGATCATGTTTTTTCCTCCCCTCCTCACACCCCCCTCTCATAGCTAAGGAGCAGTTCCACTGGGTTTTACATGTGTCATTGATCCAGGCCTATTTCCGTATTATTAATATTTGCACTAGAGTGATCATTTAGAGTCTACATTCCCAATCATAACCCCATTGAACCATGTGATCAAACAGTTGTTTTTCTTCTGTATTTCTACTCCCAGAGTTCTTTCTCTGGATGTGGAGAGTGTTCTTTCTCATAAGTCCCTCAGAATTGTCCTGGATCATTGCATTGCTGCTAGTAGAGAAGTCTATTATATTCAATTGTGAGTCGGGCTTTTTCTGATACATGCTAGCTCATTATGTATCTACCTCCAAAGTCCTAGTGAAAAATCTATTAAAATTTAGCCTAGGTTTGGTTCATCTCTGTGGTCTCCCCCAAAAGGGATTAAGGAGGTTAAATAAAAAAGGTACTCATATCCAAAACAATAGAAATCTAGTATAGGACAGTTATTTATTTCCTTCACTATAAAAGAAATATTTAAATGAAAAGAATCAAAGGCATTCATTGACAAATTTTGAAAATGTGAAAAAGCAGCCTATTAATCCTAAAATACTTGTCCAGGCTATATGAAATACATGTTGGATTCAAGGAGTCAAAGGAACTTATAGGAAAAAAATGTCATTCAAAGGGTTTACAAAAACTCTGAAATCAGTACAAAACCCTAGCATTGCTATTATGATCGCCCAATTGGTAAAGACTCCCTCCTAGTAGATACATGGTACTTTTGAGGACACTGCATTTTCACCTTGTTCTGTACAGTCCAAGCAGTAGCTTAAGGTCCAATTCATTTGGCCAATTAGGTCATGGCTTGTGTTTAATGTTCCAGGATGATTTTATCATTGGTCATCTCCTCCTCTAATAAGTGGCATAGTTGAGGGCAGAGCCAAAATGGTGGAGTAGAGGCAGCCACTGATCTGAACTCTCCCAAAATTCCCCTGAAAACAACATTAAAATAATGTGTCAAATTGAATTCTGCAGTAGCATGGCAAATAAAAGGCCACAGAGAGACACTGTTTCCAATCCAAGAAAATTTAAGAGGTCAGAAGGAGAGGTCTGTAGTAATAGGGTGAGGATCAGCCCTGAGCACAAGCATCAACACCAGGAATGGGCATAGGAGAAGACTGCAACAGCAGCAGCAACAGCTTCAGGAGCTCTCTGCCATGAGACAGTCATGTGATTGGACAAATGGTCATGAAGATATTACCAGGAACCCTGAAGTGGCAATGGGTACAGAACTGGATGCTATTTGGCATCCATATGCATATGGTATTGACCATATGCAGTTCTGAATTCCAGGGGAGAGAGAAGCAGTTATAGTGGTAAAGAAGCAGAGGCATTTGCTGAAGTACCAAGGCAAAGAGGTGCACTAGTTCTTGTGGCTGGAATGAAACAGGGGTCTTTCCTGAGTAAGGAATACTAAGGAAGTGCAGATAATGAGAGCAAGGACCTTACTCTCCCCAGATAACATCAGGAAATACCAAAAATTTACAGAGCTCTAGATCAAGTTCAGAAAATAGCAATATGAAAAAGTATGAAGCTTAGGGCAGTACCTCCCTAGCCCCAAGTGAGCAAAGTTCAACTTTAACATAAAGTTCAAAGTCAATTTTTTTAAAGGCTAGGAAAATGAAAATACAAACAAAGAAAAAGAACCTGATAATAAAACCCTGTACTATAAGGACAAGGAAGATAAGACACAGACTCAGAAAAAGATAAAAACATGAAAATGACTAAAACAAATCCGCAATATATATATATATATATATATATATATATACAATTTGGTTACAAACACAAGAATTCCTGGAAGAATTAAAGAAAAATAAAATTTGGAGGAAAATTATAATAATCAAAGAAAATTATGAAAGGAGAATTAACTATTTGGTAAAAAGAACCAAAAAATACTGAAGAAAATAATGCCTTAAGAAATATAATTGGACGGGCTTTTTGGATAAATTCTGGGAGGGAGCAGGCAAGTAAGGAGGGAGAGGAAGAAGTTAATGGAGAATAGGCCTCACATGTAAACTATGATTGTCAAGCTTTTCAAATAAACTTTATAAAAATTAAATACATATATAATTGGACAAATGATAAAAAGAGGCATAAAATGTCACTAAAGAAAAAATTCCATAAAAAGCAGAATTGACCAAATGTGTGAAGGAAACCAGAGACTGGGGATTGACAGCTGGAAAAAGGCAGCAATAGAGTCAAGAGATTACAAGACAAGGGGGCACAGTAGATGTCCTCCACACTGCCCCTGGACTGCCCCCCTGGGCAGCCCAGGCAAAATAGAAAGCCACAATTGGCTCCTGAGAGGTGAAGTGTGAGAGCTAATAGGTAGTAGATTTCAGTCTCTTCTCTTCTAGAATAGCAAGCTAAATGGAGCAATAAGGAAAGTAACCTATATATCTCTCTCCTATTTTCCAACTTATTCCCTTGCCACTTTTGGTTTAATAAAAGTATTAATTTATGGCCAGTCACATAATTTTCCTTCTTACAGAAGAAAATATTCTTTAAAAATTAAAATTAGGGACTTCCGGTTAAGATGGCGGCTTAGAGAAAGCTGAAGTTCAGATCTCCGGAAAACCCTTCCCGACCGATCTCAAACTAGAAGCTCCTAAGGCGCCGAAATTCAAAACGATCAACAGCACAGACCCTGGGAACCCTCCTCCTGGACCTGGACCCGGTTCAAAAGGTACGGCTCCCCTTAAAAGCCAGAACCCGAGATCCCTCGGACCTCAGGGGTAGGAGCGCAGAGTCCAAGGCTCCCGGAAGCGGCAGCCGCGCCGGGCTCAGAGAGCAGGGTCTGAGGAACAACAACCCTCAGGGTCTTCTACCCAAGTCCCAGTCCGGGTGAAAGTTACTGCCTGGGGCTTCCGCTGCAGAGAGCCTGTCGGTCCGGGTGAAAGTTACTGCCTGGGGCCTCCGCTGCAAAGAGCTGGTCGGTCCGGGTGAAAGTTACTGCCTGGGGCCTCCGCTGCAGAGAGCTGGTCAAAACAACAGCAACCCTCAGGGCGGGTAAGACAGCCTCACGGGCTGGATCCTGCTATCCAAGTCTCAGTGAAAGTCTGTGCTCTCGGAGCTTGGGGAAGCGGCAGCCCATCCCCCCGCAGGCCGACGAAACAGCCTCACGGCCAGGGATTCTGAAGGCAACTTCCGGAAATCGAGCCAGGGGGAGAGTGTGGCCTCGTGGTCCGACCCTTCCATTCCAGTTCCAGTGAGGCATATTCAGTTTAACCCAGGGAACGCTCATAGAACCAACATCTGCCCAGGACTAAAGCCTCTGATCACCAGACAAAGACAAGAAAAGCCAATCCTCCACGTTCAGAGATGACAAACTCCACAGAAGCACAGAAGCCCCAAAATACCAAGAAAAATAAGAAGAAAGGGGCGACGCTGGACACATTCTATGGAGCCAAAATACAAAATACAGAGCAGATAGAAGAAGATATACAAGAAAATTCTCCAAAATCTTCCAAAGGAAATAGAAACTCTCCACAAACCCATGAAGAATTTGAATCAGAAAGGACCAAAAAGATGGAAGCCCTCTGGGAGGAAAAGTGGGAAATGATGCAAAAGAAATTCACGCATCTACAGAACCAGTTTGACCAAACTGTAAAAGAAAACCAGGCTTTAAAGCAAGAACTAATAAAGCAAAGCCAAAACACCAAGAAATTAGAAGAGAACATAAAATATCTCACCGACAAGGTGATAGATCTGGAAAACAGGGGGAGAAGAGAAAATTTAAGAATAATTGGACTCCCAGAAAAGCCAGAAATAAACACCAAACTGGACATGGTGATACAAGATATAATCAAAGAAAATTGCCCAGAGATTCTAGAACAAGGGGGCAATACATCCACTGACAGAGCTCACAGAACACCTTCTACACTAAACCCCCAAAAGACAACTCCCAGGAATGTAATTGCCAAATTCCAAAGCTATCAAACAAAAGAAAAAATCCTACAGGAAGCCAGAAAAAGACAATTTAGATATAAAGGAATGCCAATCAGGGTCACACAAGACCTTGCAAGTTCTACGCTGAATGATCGTAAGGCATGGAACATGATCTTCAGAAAGGCCAGAGAGCTGGGTCTCCAACCAAGAATCAGCTACCCAGCAAAACTGACTATATACTTCCAAGGGAAAGTATGGGCATTCAACAAAATAGAAGACTTCCAACTTTTTGCAAAGAAAAGACCAGAGCTCTGTGGAAAGTTTGATACCGAAAATCAAAGAGCAAGGAATACCTGAAAAGGTAAATATTAAGGAAAGGGGAAAAATGTTATCTTCTTTTACTCAAACTCTCTTCTATAAGGACTACATTTATATCAACCTATGTATACTAATATGTGGGGAAAATGTAATGTATAAATAGGGGGTAAAGAAAGACCAAATAGAATAATGGTTCTCACACAAAGATTCACAGGGGAAGGGGAGGGGAAGAAAACTCCTATAAGAAGGAGAGGAAGAGAGGGGGGGGGGGGTTTACTTAAACCTCAATCTCAGGGAAATCAACTCTGAGAGGGAAAAACATCCAGATCCATTGGGATCTTGAATCCTATCTTACCCAACAAGGGTAAGGAGAAGGGAAAACCAAGGGGGGGAGGGGGAGAGGGAGAACAAAAAGGGAGGGAAAGAGAGGGGGGAGGGGGAGGGAACAAAAAGGGAGGGACTAAAAAGGGAAACATCAAGGGAGGGGACAAGGGGGACTGATTCAAAGTAAATCACTGGACTAAAAGGTAGAGCCGAAGAAGAAAAGGTTAGAATTAGGGAAGGCAATCAAAATGCCAGGGAGTCCACAAATGACAATCATAACTTTGAACGTGAATGGGATGAACTCACCCATAAAACGTAGACGAATAGCAGAATGGATTAGAATCCAAAACCCTACCATATGTTGTCTTCAAGAAACACACATGAGGCGGGTTGACACCCACAAGGTCAGAATTAAAGGATGGAGTAAGACCTTCTGGGCCTCAACTGATAGAAAGAAGGCAGGAGTGGTAATCATGATATCTGATAAAGCCAATGCAAAAATAGACCTGATCAAAAGGGATAGGGAAGGTAATTATATTTTGTTAAAAGGGACTCTAGACAATGAGGAAATATCATTAATCAACATGTATGCACCAAATAATATAGCACCCAAATTTCTAATGGAGAAACTAGGAGAATTGAAGGAAGAAATAGACAATAAAACCATACTAGTGGGAGACTTAAACCAACCATTATCAAATTTAGATAAATCAAATCAAAAAATAAATAAGAAAGAGGTAAAAGAAGTGAATGAAATCTTAGAAAAATTAGAATTAATAGACATATGGAGAAAAATAAATAGGGATAAAAAGGAATACACCTTCTTCTCAGCACCACATGGCACATTCACAAAAATTGACCATACATTAGGTCACAGAAACATAGCACACAAATGCAAAAAAGCAGAAATAATGAATGCAGCCTTCTCAGATCACAAGGCAATAAAAATAATGATTAGTAATGGTACATGGAAAACCAAATCTAAAACCAATTGGAAATTAAACAATATGATACTCCAAAACCGTTTAGCTAAAGAAGAAATCATAGAAACAATTAATAATTTCATCAAGGAAAATGACAATGGCGAAACATCCTTTCAAACCTTTTGGGATGCAGCCAAAGCGGTAATCAGAGGCAAATTCATATCCCTGAAAGCTCATATTAACAAACAAGGGAGAGCAGAGATCAATCAATTGGAAATGCAATTGAAAAAACTCGAAAGCGATCAAATTAAAAACCCCCAGCAGAAAACCAAATTAGAAATCCTAAAAATTAAGGGAGAAATTAATAAAATCGAAAGTGATAGAACTATTGATTTAATAAATAAGACAAGAAGCTGGTACTTTGAAAAAACAAACAAAATAGACAAAGTACTGGTCAATCTAATTAAAAAAAGGAAGGAAGAAAAGCAAATTCACAGCATTAAAGATGAAAAGGGGGACAGCACCTCCAATGAGGAGGAAATTAAGGCAATCATTAGAAATTACTTTGCCCAATTATATGGCAATAAATACACCAATTTAGGAGAAATGGATGAATATATACAAAAATACAAACTGCCTAGACTAACAGAAGAGGAAATAGAATTCTTAAATAATCCCATATCAGAAATTGAAATCCATCAAGCCATCAAAGAACTTCCTAAGAAAAAATCCCCAGGGCCTGATGGATTCACCTGTGAATTCTATCAAACATTCAGAGAACAGTTGACCCCAATACTATACAAACTATTTGACATAATAAGCAAAGAGGGAGTTCTACCAAACTCCTTTTACGACACAAACATGGTACTGATTCCAAAACCAGGCAGGTCAAAAACAGAGAAAGAAAACTATAGACCAATCTCCCTAATGAATATAGATGCAAAAATTTTAAATAGGATACTAGCAAAAAGACTCCAGCAAGTGATCAGAAGGATCATTCACCATGATCAAGTAGGATTCATACCAGGGATGCAGGGCTGGTTCAACATTAGGAAAACCATCCACATAATTGACCACATCAACAAGCAAACTAGCAAGAACCACATGATTATCTCAATAGATGCAGAAAAAGCCTTTGATAAAGTACAACACCCATTCCTATTAAAAACACTAGAAAGCATAGGAATAGAAGGGTCATTCCTAAAAATAATAAACAGTATATATCTAAAACCAACAGCCAACATCATCTGCAATGGGGATAAACTAGATGCATTCCCAATAAGATCAGGAGTGAAACAAGGATGCCCATTATCACCTCTACTATTTGACATTGTACTAGAAACACTAGCAGTAGCAATTAGAGAAGATAAAGAAATTGAAGGCATCAGAATAGGCAAGGAGGAGACCAAGTTATCACTCTTTGCGGATGACATGATGGTCTACTTAAAGAATCCTAGAGATTCAACCAAAAAGCTAATTGAAATAATCAACAACTTTAGCAAAGTTGCAGGATACAAAATAAACCCACATAAATCATCAGCTTTTCTATATATCTCCAACACAGCTCAGCAGCAAGAACTAGAAAGAGAAATCCCATTCAAAATCACCTTAGACAAAATAAAATACCTAGGAATCTATCTCCCAAGACAAACACAGGAACTATATGAACACAACTACAAAACACTCTCCACACAACTAAAACTAGACTTGAACAAATGGAAAAACATTAACTGCTCATGGATAGGACGAGCCAATATAATAAAAATGACCATCCTACCCAAACTTATTTATCTATTTAGTGCCATACCCATTGAACTACCAAAATACTTCTTCACTGATTTAGAAAAAACCATAACAAAGTTCATTTGGAAGAACAAAAGATCAAGGATATCCAGGGAAATAATGAAAAAAAACACATATGATGGGGGCCTTGCAGTCCCAGACCTCAAACTATATTACAAAGCAGCAGTCATCAAAACAATTTGGTACTGGCTAAGAAACAGAAAGGAAGATCAGTGGAATAGACTGGGGGAAAACGACCTCAGCAAGACAGTATACGATAAACCCAAAGATCCCAGCTTTTGGGACAAAAATCCACTATTCGATAAAAACTGCTGGGAAAATTGGAAGACAGTGTGGGAGAGACTAGGAATAGATCAACACCTCACACCCTACACCAAGATAAATTCAAAATGGGTGAGTGACTTAAACATAAAGAAGGAAACCATAAGTAAATTGGGTAAACACAGAATAGTATACATGTCAGACCTTTGGGAGGGGAAAGGCTTTAAAACCAAGCAAGATATAGAAAGAATCACAAAATGTAAAATAAATAATTTTGACTACATCAAACTAAAAAGCTTTTGTACAAACAAAACCAATATAACTAAAATCAGAAGGGAAACAACAAATTGGGAAAAAATCTTCATAGAAACCTCTGACAAAGGTTTAATTACTCATATTTATAATGAGCTAAATCAATTGTACAAAAAATCAAGCCATTCTCCAATTGATAAATGGGCAAGGGAAATGGATAGGCAGTTCTCAGATAAAGAAATCAAAACTATTAACAAGCACATGAAGAAGTGTTCTACATCTCTTATAATCAGAGAGATGCAAATCAAAACAACTCTGAGGTATCACCTCACACCTAGCAGATTGGCTAACATAACAGCAAAGGAAAGTAATGAATGCTGGAGGGGATGTGGCAAAGTAGGGACATTAATTCATTGCTGGTGGAGTTGTGAACTGATCCAACCATTCTGGAGGGCAATTTGGAACTATGCCCAAAGGGCAACAAAAGAATATCTACCCTTTGACCCAGCCATAGCACTGCTGGGTCTGTACCCCAAAGAGATAATGGACACAAAGACTTGTACAAAAATATTCATAGCTGCGCTCTTTGTGGTGGCCCAAAACTGGAAAACGAGGGGATGCCCATCAATTGGGGAATGGCTGAACAAACTGTGGTATATGTTGGTGATGGAATACTATTGTGCTCAAAGGAATAATAAAGTGGAGAAGTTCCATGGAGACTGGAACAACCTCCAGGAAGTGATGCAGAGCGAGAGGAGCAGAACCAGGAGAACATTGTACACAGAGACTAATACACTGTGGTATCATCGAACGTAATGGACTTCTCCATCAGTGGCGGTGTAATGTCCCTGAACAACTTTCAGGGATCCAGGAGAAAAAAAACACCATTCATAAGCAAAGGATAAACTATGGGAGTGGAAACACCGAGAAAAAGCAACTGCCTGAATACAGAGGTTGAGGGGACATGACAGAGGATAGACTTTAAATGAACACTCTAATGCAAATACTATCAACAAAGCAATGGGTTCAAATCAAGAAAACATCTAATGCCCAGTGGACTTACGCGTCGGCTATGGGGGGTGGGGGGGAGGAAAAGAAAATTATCTATGTCTTTAACGAATAATGCTTGGAAATGATCAAATAAAATATATTAAAAAAAAATTAAAATTAGGGGCATCTAGGTGGCTCAGTGAATTGAGAGCCAGGCCTAGAGATGGGAGGTTGTAGAGTCAAATCTAACCTCAGATACTTCCCAGCTGTATGACCCTGAACAAGTCACTTAGCCCTCATTGCTAGCCCTTATTCCTTAGTAATGCAGTTCTGTTCTCTAATACAGACTTAATTTTCTCAGATGTATGAGAATAAGATATATTATCCTGTTGATAAAAACTCAAAGGATGTGAACAGGCAGTTTTCAGAAGAAACCAAAGATCGCTATCATCACATGAAAAATGCTCTAAATCAGTATTGATTAGAAGATGAAAATTAAAACAGCTCTGAGGTACCACCTCATACCCATCAGATTGGCTAATATGCCAGAAAGCAAAAATGACAAATGCTGGAGAAAATATGGGAAAAGTGGGGCTCTAATGCACTGTCAGTGGGGTTTTGAATTGGTCCAACCTTTCTAGAGAGCAAGAACAATTTGGAACTATGGCCAAAGAACTTTAAAACTTTGCATACCCTTAGATATAGCAATAGCACTATTAGATCCATACCCAAGAGAAAGAAGGACTTATGGCATCTTCTGTGGTGGCAAAGAACTGGACATTAAGCAGATATCCATTGATTGGTAAATGGTTAAACAAACTGTAGCATATGGTTATAGTGGAATATTATTGCACTTTATAAGAAATGATGAGCAGGATTATTTCTTTAAGGACTTACGTGAACTGATACAAAACAAAGTGAGCAAAACCAGAAGACCATTGTATGTGGTAACGGTAACATTGTTTGATCAGCAACTGTGAATAAATTAGCTACTCTCATTAATAAATTTGATTCAAACTATTGTGCTAAAAGGAACGATGAACTGGAGGATTTCTATGTAAACTGTAAAGACCTCCAGGAATTGATGCAGAGCAAATTGAGCAGAACCAGGAGAACATTGTACACAGAAACTGATAATATAACAGACATTTCTACCAATAGTAATGCAATGATCCAGAACAACACTGAGGACTTATGAGAAAGAATGCTATCCACATCCAGAGAAAGAACTGTGGGAGTAGAAACACAGAAGAAAAACATATGATTGATCACATGATTCTATGGGGATATGATTGGAGTTTTGGCATTAAAAGATCACTCTATCATAAATATGAATAATATGGAAATGGGTTTTGAATGATGATACATGTATAACCTAGTGGAATTGCTTCTCAGCTCAGTGAGGGGGGAAGGAAGAGGGATGGGGAAAATTATGAATCATGGAACCATGGAAAAATATTCTAAATACATTTTTTACAAAGAAAGAAAAAGATTCTGATAAGGTAGAACATGGAACTAAATCTAAAATAAAACAAATTTGATTCAAGATAATTCCAATGACTCATAATGAAAAATATCTTCCAGCTTCAGAGAAAGAACTGATGGAGTTGAATTCTGACCAAAATATACTATATTTTAGTTTCTTCTTCTTTTGATCCAATATCTCTTCCCCAAGATGACTGACATGGAAAAATGTTTTATATGATTGTACATGTAAAATCTATATCAGATTTCTTACAGTCTCAGAGGGGGGAAAGAGAGGAAGGGAGAGAATGTGGAACTCAATTTTTAAGTATGTTAAAATTTGTCTTTACATGTAATGGGAGAAATTAAATATTGTTTCTTTTAAAAAGAGAAATTTAGTATCTTCCCCCAAAAATGAGATGATGAGAATACTTTCAATAAAACCTGATAAATCTTAAATAAATCAATGTAAAGTTAAGTGAACAGAACAAAGAGAACAGTGTACATCATAACAGCAAATTTGTAATGCTGATCAATTGTGAAAGATATAGCTGCTCTGACCAATTTACAACAATACAATAAATTCCAAAGAATTCACAGTGAAAAATGCTATCCACCTCCTTGGAGAGAATTGATGTACATTGTGTGCAAATCAAAATAAAAATTTTATACTTCATTTGTCTTGCTTTTTAATTGTTTTTGCAACATGGCTAATATGAAAATGTCTTGCATGATTTCACATGTACAATTTATATCATACTGCTTTCCTTTTCAGTGGATGGTGGGAGGGACTCAAGGATAAGAAAATTTGGAACTCAAAAAAATTTTAAATGAATGGTAAAAATAAATAAATAATATTTTAAAAATAAGTGGCACAGTTAGAAAAAGTAGCTCTCACTGCAGTCATCAAACTTTGAATCACATGAATTCTTTATCTCATGAGACCCCGGTAAGGATCAATGTGCAGTTACCTGAGCTCAGAGACAGAAACACAAAATAACTAAAAAGTATTTTGTATCAATACAGAGAGATAAATTATTGAAGGTCTTTGCATCATTCACTTGTGAAACATTTCAGTTACTTAATTTTCATATTATATAAGAATAGTTAGCATGTCATTATTGTTTTTTATCCTTCATATTCCAAGAGGATCAGTGACATCACAGTATTGGGGTTAGGTTAAAGTGTATCCAACTGTGGCTAAGCAGTCCAACACAATCTTGGAAGGTTCTACCACTCATCAGGCACAGTTTATTAGAACTTTTGAGATGGACATGTTTCTAGATTTTGGTATCTCATGTTTCCTTTGTGATACTTTGACTCTGCTTTGCTCAGGGAGCACACCTTCTTTGATGTGGACACCCTATGCTGGGTGGTCCTGTGCTTTCCGTGTTTCACAATCAATACTAAAGTTCTTAGAGACTTTAAGAGTGTCCTCATATCACTTCTTCTGAACTCTGTGAAAGTATCTGCCTTATGTGAGTTCTCCATAAAATAGTAATGAGTTTGAATGCTTGTTCAGTTCAAGAAGGGATCTCAGTATTTGGAACCTTATCCTGCCAGGAAATCATCAGAATCTTCCTGTAACAATTCAGATAGAAGTGGCTCCATTTTCTGGCATGGTACTGGTAGATTGTCCAGATTTCAGAGACATATAACAATGAAATCAGCACAACGGTTCTTTATAGCTTCAGTTTGGTATATGGCCTAAAACTTCTTCTCTTCCACATTTTCTTTCAGAGCCTCCCAAACTCTGAGTTAGTTCTGACAATGAATTCATGAACGTTGTCATTTAAGTGGGAATCCCTGGAAAATATCTCTGCTAAGGTAAGTGACTTTATCCACAGTATTCAAAATTTCTCCATTTACTGTAACCACTGGCTCCATGTAAGGAACATGCGTGGTGCAGGCTGATAGAGAATGTTTGAATTTGGGGGGGGGGGATGTTGTCAGGCCAAAATTAGCATAAGTGGCAGAGAATTGATCCTTACTCTGTTGCATCTCAGACTGGGAAGCTATATTGAATGCCCAAATGAACAAAAAGTCACACACCAGTTCTCCCTTCACTTCAGTCTTGGCTTCCAGTATTTTCAAGTTAAATAATTTATCATCATGATGTGCAGTAGCTGACCTTGATGCCATTTTCATCCTCATTGAAGGCATTAGTGAAAACAACATGCTTTTAAAAAGCTTGGGAGCAAGCCCATAACCCTAATCCACTCCATTGGTAACTAGGAAAACTCAAAAACATCATCTGTTATATCAGAACCCATGAAAGCATGGTATCACAAAGCTGATATGTAATATTGATGAACTTCTTCAGGCAACTAAATCTTGGCATGATCTCACAAGCCCTCACGACTGACAGTATCAAAGGCTTTGGTCATATCAATGAACGCGGTTATACAGACTTCTGTTCTGCTCCTGGCATTTCTCTTGGAGTCGTCAGCCAGCAACACCCTATTGACCATTGATCAGCCCTTTCTGAAGCCACACTGGCTCTTGGGCAGATGATTATCTTCTCAGTGAAGGATCAGCCTATCAGGACACGGGCAAGAATCTTGCCAGCAGTCACTAAGAGAGGGACTCCCCTGTGAATGTCAGAAGACAACCTGTTTCCTTTTCCCTTATAAAGATGGATAGTAAAGACATCCATGATCTCCTAGAGGATAATCTCCTCTTGCCATATAACCTGGAAGATTTCAATCAGCTTCTGTTTGAGCAGTAGTTCATACAGTTCTAGCTTGTACATCACTGCAAACGTGTATGTGGAGCTTTAAAGTTTGCAAAGCACTTAACTGATATGGTTCTCCCTGACTATATTGTGGTTCACTTATTGTAGTTTCACCATATCACGGGTTTTTTAAAAAATATATATCTAATTCTGTATCATGGAGTTTTCATTATATTGAGGGGTTTTTTAGAGGAATACTGTACTGTACACAATGGAGTACTCCATTACCACTTGCACAAGTTTGCCAACATGAGATTGTACACAGCACACTGTTGACTGAAAGGTAACTAACCACAGCGCCATGTTCTGTATCCTGGGCGCTGATTGGCTCAGTGTTTATGAGTGTGGGAATGATTAATAAGAGTGTGGAAAAGGTTTATAGGAGAGTGGGGAGAGTTTATGAAGCCCTAAAGTATACATAAATAATAAAATAAATATAACTGCTACTTTGCAGATTTTCACCTATTGTGGGGGTCTCTGGAACATAATTCCTACCATAGGTGAGGGATCACTGTATTATCTCATTTTAATCTCAAAACAACCCTTCAAGGTAGGTGCTATTATTATCTCCATTTTTCAGATAATGAAACCAAGGCAAGAAGAGTTTAAGTGAATTGTTCAGAGTCACACAGCTAGTCAGTATTCTGAGTCTGGTTTCAAATTCAGGTCTTCCTAACTCCAATCCATGCTCTATACACTACTAAGAAGTTATTTTATAGAACTAGACAAGTAAAATAATAAAATCCATCTGGAGGAACAAGAAGTCAAGAATATCAAGGAAAATGTTTAAGAAAATGTAAGAATGAAGGAAGTCTAAGTATAACCAGACTTCAGATTATGCTTTGAGGGAGGGGGGAAGCAGGAATCATCAAAACTATTTGGTACTGGTTTAAAAAAATTTAAAAAATAGAAAATCCACTCAATGGAGAAGAAAGATATGCAATACTCAAGAACAACCTATCATAGCTTCATATATGACAATTGTAAGGACTTTAACTATTGAAATAAAGATTTATTTGTCCAAAAAGCAGGAAAATTAGAAATCAATTCATCAAAAATTAGGTTTATATCAAATTTTGTTATATTCAAAACTAATTCACAAATAGATATATGACCTACACATAAAAAGCCTAATCATAATCAACAAGTTAAGAAGCATTTCTTAAGTACCTACTTAGTGCCAGATACTGGAGGTACAAAGTCAAAAATTAAATAGACTCTACACTCAAGAAGTTTACATTCTATCCTTGAGAAAGTCTATGTATATAAATAAGAAATGGAAATAAGAAGTGTATTTGTAATTTCACTGGTATAGTGAACCACCAGGTAAGGGCAATTTCCTCTACCAGTGCAGGTAAGCAATTTCTCTGCAACACAATGTTAGAGTGTTGAACAGGCCACTGAGAGGTTGTGAAGTGACTTGCCTCAGGACACACCAGAGGCAAAACTTAAGCCTAACTTCTTGTCTTTGATATTTGAGGGCAACTTTCTATCCCTGCTATGAAAGATACAGAGACAGAGACAAAGACAGAGATGTAGATATGCCACATATTTTGAAAATTATTTTTATTACATAAGTCTAGACAAAACATAAGCAAAATAAATAAAAGGTAATATTTGAGGGAAAGTACTAGAAACTGGGGAGAGGAGAAAATCAAGGAAGTCTTCATCTAAAAATATTAGAGAATGGAAGATGACATCTTGCATAATTGTTAGTAGGGGGGGAATTCTTAACTAACCAGGCCTAGAGAACAAACATAGAAGAGAAAATGTATGCTTTTGATTAAATAAAATTTTAAAACCTTTTTCATAAACCCAAATCTACATATGTTAAGAAGTATAAAATATTTAAACTTGCCTTATTTATAGTATGAAATAACTGGAAGGAAAGTGAGTGTTCATCATTTGGGGAATGACTGAACAAATTGTGACATAATATATTTATATATATTTATATATATGTATGTATATATACATATATATGTTTGTGTGTGTATGAATAATGAATTAAGAATTCTCCCTCTACCAATAGTTGTACAAGATGTTTTTTTCATTCTCTAATTTTTTTGGATAAAGATTTTCTTGATTCTAACCTCTCCCCACCAGCTTCTAGTACTTTCCCTCAAATATTACCTTTTATTTATTTTGCATGTAACTACGTATAAGCAATGTATACTTGCCTATATGACTACATATACATTTATGATTTCATATATACATGTGTGTTTATATACACATACATACATACATATATACCAATCTACATATGTTAAGAAGTATAAAATATTTAAACTTGCCTTATTTATAGTATGAAATAACTGGAAGGAAAGTGAGTGTTCATCATTTGGGGAATGACTGAACAAATTGTGACATAATATATTATCACACCATGGGAAATTATTAATGTGAAGAACTCAGAGAAACTTGAGAAAACACTCTGAACTGATAAAGTGAAATAAGCAAATCAGAAGAGCAAATTTATACAATAAGCAAATTTTCATAAAGAAAAACACTGAAATACTTTAGAACTCTCACCAATGAAATGACCAGTCATGACTTCAGGGGACTTGGCAGTGAAGCATATCTTCCTAATTTCAATAGACATGATGAATAATAGAGACATATATCTTGAGAAATGGCCAATTTTGCTTTACTATACTTATTCCCTTGCAAAAGAAGTTTCTATTGAGGCAGGAGGATTCATTGGGAAATGATATAAAAAAATTAGTAAGGGGTCACAGGGATGATGAGTGGTGAGCCAGGATGGCAAGGTCTAATAGAGATAATGATTAATAAATTTTGTTATTGTATACTCACAAGAATCATAAATAATATGCCAATGGGGATATGGTCAGACTGGTATAGTGAGTAGAGTTCAAATGAGATGGAACTGAAAATTAGTAGTGGGTTGAGTTAGCATGAATCTCAAAGAGATACTAAGGGGAATATCAATGTGATGGCGGTTCATAAGTGATGTTGTGCCTATGGACCTAAGTATGATGAGATGATGTTTCTCTGAAGCATGTCAAACCCATCCTAATTAATCTGCTCTTCCTTTTATCATTCCCCTCCCCCCATGACTTTTATTCCTTTCCACTATTTCCCTATTGAGCAATATATATTTCTATACTGAATTGAGTGTGTATATTTATTCTTCCCTCTTTCAATCAGTTCCAGAGAGAATGAGATTTAAGTATTGCCTGCCATCCCTTACTTTCCCCTCCACTACAAAAGTTCTTAATTAGGTCCCTCTTTTATGAGAGAACATTTTCCCCATTCTACTTCTCCCTTTCCCCTTCTCCCAGAGTATCTCTCATTTTTTTTGATCATCCCATCATAATTATCTCCTTCTGTCTAAATAATGTACTAATTGTCCTAATGATGATAAAGTTCTCAGTAGTAACTTGTTTCATCTTCCCATATAGGAATGTAAATAGTTTAACTTTATTGAATATCTTATCATTGCTCTTTCATATTTACCTTATTATGCTTCTCTTGAGTCTTGTTTGAATGTCAGATTTCCTGTTCAGCTCCAGTCTTTTTCATCAGGAATGTTTGAAAGTTCTCTATTTTATTAAAAGGACCATTTGTTCTTCTTTCCCAGTCATAGATTTGACTTCTCTATAAACAGGAACATTTCATTCATGGGATATGTTTAAATCCTGTCTTGTACTTGGAATGTTATATAGGATTATAATATGAAGGATTATACTTAGTTTTGAAGATATGTATTATGTGAAGTCAAAATTTGAGCTGATTTGATATTTGATGCTGCATTTTTTTTGTTTTGTAACCAACTAGTATAAAGTTGTTTTCTTTTCTATGTAAAGGGAAAACTTACCATATCAGCTTGATTTTGAAGAAAAGATAAGAAGATCTTTTAATGGTGTGGGAGGGAGAAGATTCTAGATATTAAATAAAGAACTTTCCTTAAGATGTTTAATTTAGTTCAGCAAGCATTTGAAACAGCAAACACCTAAGTGTTGAACACTATTCCAGGCACTTGAAATAAAATAACAAAAAAAATGAAAACACACTTCCCTCAAGGAACTTCCATACTATCAGAACTTCCATTTCACTCTAAATGGACAGACAAATAAACAACAATTTCAGTGCTAAAGCTAAGAGATGATCCTTCAACCCTTCATCACCCTGGGCAGATCACCCCTAAGCCAAAATTTCTAACAGATTCTTTGACATGTTTGTCTCCACCATCCCCAAGACCTGAGCATCAGTATTCAAAAACTTTCAGTTATTTCCCTGCTTTATCAGGTGACCTCAGTCTCCTCATGAAATACTACTTATCTTGTTTATATGTCTTTCACATAAGTACAAACTGATTTTATTTGCCCCTTGCTTATCTCTGCTAATTCTCTTCTTTTCCAGTTTTGTTCTCTCATTATCTGAACTTAGACTGGAGCTCCCTACTCTGTAATCTCAATATTTATACTCTTTCATCCCAGAAGTTTCCAAAAGAGGCCACCAAATGTTATTTTTCTGGGAATTGACTATAAGGCATATTGATTTATTTGACTCTAGTGGTTTTCACAAGGAGATAGTAGCTTTACAAAACATTCCCAATACACAACAGGATTTCAACATATCCCATGAATGAAATGTTCCTGTTTATAGAGGAGAAGTCAAATCTATGACTGGGAAAGAACAAATGGTCCTCTCAGTGACATTCCTGAGGTCATCTCTTTCTATATCCACAAAATTTTAGTCCTCAAAAGGCAGCACCAAAAGTTTTTCCAGGTGTGAGATAAAGATAAGAAAGTTATCAGCTTCAAGGAAAACAATGTGGATCTGCAGTTCAAATCCTGGTTCTGACAATATTTGTTTGACTTTTAGCAAATCATTTCAAAGTAAGACTTGTACAAAATCATACCTAAAGTGCCCTTCTAACCCCCATTCTCATGAATGTATGAGTAGTCTTGATTCAAATCACCTCATGAATTATGAGCAAAAATGCTGAGGAGTATAAAGCTGGTTTTCATAAAGAAAATTCTTCATCATGAGTTTCAGAGATGACTTTGACTCATCTCCTTATCTCCCTTATCTTCAGATACAATTCTATAAATAAATGCAGACAATGTAAATTCTAAAGATTGCTATCTGAGTACTGAATAATAGTGTGATTCATATGCTTCTGTACTTGTCCAGGGACAACAGAAATGGCAACATTTGAAAGGTTCATTGACCACTAGAAACTCCTAATATTTCACCATTCCCTACATATCTACAAGGCAAAGTCACTGAACTTCATTGTGACCAGACAATGTACTTTTCCCATGTCAATACATCAAGTTATGTTTGTTCTAATATATGTAAAAGTTCATATTCTAATAGTGTCATAATACTATGACATTGGGATGTGTTGATAATATTTCAAATATAATAACTTCATTATTCATTATTCATTACCTCTGTGGGCCCATACCAGCCCAGCTCACCCATCATCCCTGTAAGCCCTCATCCAAAAACCTGTAGAGTTTTCTTTCTTGAATTTCCAAAGAAAGCTCAGTAGTAGAGTCATGCCCTAGAAACCCAATAGAGTGATCTTATACAATGGGAATGTATCCAGCTTGTTATGGAGAGGTATTCAACACCTAACTCAGAAGTCATTATAGGAATTCAGAATAATTACAAAGCAATGTGTCATTATTGGGAGAGCCAGAGCTAAATTAGTCACTGAAAACACTGATATCCTTTGATTGCAAAACACTTCTTGCTATCTATATCTTTCAGAGCCACAAAAAATCCTGTTATTCTACCTACCCCAAAAAAGAATACAAAATGTGGCAGATGTTGGCTGCATGCATGTAGTTGTGAACTTCATCAAGGAATCATATTTCGAGGCATGCTTGTTTCCACACTATGAAATGAGTTCTCATAGTTCTCTTTTTATTATTCCAGGGCCATAAGCAGTGATAGGTGATGAAGATAAAGTAGGGAATCAGCCTGGAAGATCCAGTATAAGAGCTAGATATGAGGAGTGACCAGAACTCTCTTAATTTAAAGCAAAACAGAACTAGGACTAAAATCTTAACAGGATCCCACTGAAGCCAAAGCTAAGAGGCAGAAACCAGTACAAACACCCAGAGCAATAAACACTAGGCAGGAATAATAAAGAAATCTTGAAAGTAAGGTTGCTCCAACCATCTGCCAGAATTGCAAGATTCAAAATGCAGAATGAAAGGTATATTTTTGGACACAGCCAATGAAAGAATTTGTTTGGCTTGACTATGTATATTTTTATGAGGGTTTTCTTTTTCTTTTCTTGTTTACTTCATGGGGAGGGAGGGATTAAGAGGGAATAGAATTTAGGATTTGCCAATTAATTGGAAAAAATATTAATTTTTTTAATTAAGTGAAGTAACTTCTACTTCCAACAGTAAAACTTGTGTTATTTCTGATTGGAGTAGAAGCAAGTTACTCTGGGATACAGCCGGTTTAAAACAAGTAGGTGGGGAAAAGTAAGCTATCATAGGCAGATGGTTCAGAAAAAAATGGAAAACCTAAGCTCTCCAGCACCTTCTGATCTTAGATGGAAGGCTGTTTAAGTTGAAAAGGTTTTTTTTTGTCTTATTTTAATCATTTTGGATAGAAATCAATCTAAAAGATAGTATACAGTTTCCCAACCCCTTCACAGGGTACCATATGACGTAACATTTTTCTTAATGATTCATTCTCATCATTGTATTGATTTAGAATCTTGAACCCTAGAGACTACATTTCCCACAATCCCCTTTTCCTTTTCCTATCATTGGTTAATTTGGTATTCAGTTTTGGCTTCCTCTGTGATGGTGCTTTCCCTGGAAGCTCTCTCTGGCTGGACCAGCATGGAGGAAGGGAGTTGCTGGCTGGGTTTTTCTGTTTGTTTGTTTGTTTTTTTTCATTTCTCTTTGATCTAAGTTGATTTTAGTAAATAGTATTAAAATAATACTTGGAGTATCAAATATGAATTTGAATCTTTATATCATTATAAGTCAAATCAAGTCAGTGAGTATTTATGAAACAACCAATACCTACTACATACCAGGTACCATGCTAAGTGCTGGGGATACAAAGAAAGGGAAGTGGGGGAGGCCCTGCTTTCAAGGATCTTAGAATTTGATAGGGTAGAGAGCAGAAAAACAATTATGTACAAAAATATTTGCAGTATAAAGTAGACATAATCTTAAAGGGAAGGCACTAAGATTTTATGGAGGTAAAGGGGTGGTTTCTTTCAGATGTGGGATTTTTGATAAAATTTGAAGGAAGTCAGGAAATGGAATAAAGAGGGGGAAAGTAGGAAGGAAAAGTAAGGAGGAAAATAGTATAGACTTCATTTGAAGCAAAAGATGGTAAATCTTATACAAAGAATAGCAAGGAGGCCAGTGTCAGTAGATCATAGAGTATAAGGGAGAGAATAAGGGGTGAGAAGACTAGCTTTAAAAACCAAACAAAGGATTTTTACATTTGATCCTAGAAGTATAAGGGAATTAGTGGAGTGTATTAAATGGGGAAGAAAAATGAAGTGACATGGCCATATTTGCATTTTAGGAAGATCAAGTTGACATATGAGCAAGGGCTGGTTTAGTAGATATAGGATTTGGCAATTGATGGTGGTGGGATAGGATGAAGGGAGTTGATGTTGAGGGTGAGGAGTCGAGGACTTCATCTAGGTTGCTGATCTGGGAAACTGAAAAATTGGTAGATGGTACCCTAGATAGTAATGGGAAAGTTAGGAAGAAGGGAGGGTTTAGGAGAAAAGATTGTGAATCCATAAGATAGTCAGTCCTAAGTATCCAATAGGTAGCTAGAGATAAGAGATGAGAAGTCAAGGCAAAGATTAGGACTGGACAAATAGGTCTGAAAATTATCTGCAGAGAGATGATAATTGAATCCAGGGGCACTGAAGAAATCAAGAAGTAAAACCTTGTAGAGGACCCTCATGGGCCAAGGACAGAATCTTGATATCACCTACCATCATAGCTAGTCAAATTTTGCTCTAAGACTTTGAATGTAAAAGATTCTGAAAGCACTTTCCCACTGAGAATCTGGAAACTTAGCCAGTCCAGCCCAGCCCAGTCTTGCCCTTCTCCACCTATTTCTGTAGAGAAAATAAAAAGGGACAAAACAATAACATTACTGTCTTTGTTATTGTTACATGGCTTGCCTTTGGATCAAGCCTAAATCACTAAACATGAAGGCACCTCTAAGGGAACTTGCCTGAGCAGGTACTTTGCCTAACATGCACATACTCTTTATTCTGTATAGCCTGAATAGGCCAGAAAGGCTGCTTCTTAAGACCTATCGAAACTGAGACAATCTCTTTCTGGTTCACATGCTTTTTCGTCCTCAAGGTTATTTCTTCATAAATTTTATGTCCAGATGGTAAAATTGACAGTTCAACCATATCAAGGTGGTCATGAATTGAACTAGGAAGAGGGGGAGAGTTTCTCTTTTACCTCAGGTGCAAGAAATGGACCTGGGGGTATTTATTTCTCTTCTATTCTATTTGTCTTTCTCAGTTCCAGGTGCAGGAGGTAATCCCACTGGTCCCAGAAGACTGGGTGACCCTGGAGCCAGGATTGTAAATGGGTGGGTTGTTGAAGCCAGCATAGCCCAAAGAAACCATGGCCTTAAAATTCTGGGTTACCCAAGACATAATTTGAACCTGGAAAGGGACTGTGTACTCCATGGGAATTGAACTAAATTGTAACCCTAATTTTCTCTCCAGAGGTTGAAGTATGTATGGAGAGTGAGGGAGATTATGCCTCCCATATTTTGGGGAGTGACTTTAGACCTTTGTCATTATACCTGTGAAGTAAATATTTCTTTGTAAAGTTAATTTACATTGGTTAGTGGAACTGAGGTACAAGGTTCCCTCACACACACACACACTTAAGGGAACACCATCTGTGGTGTTAGAGCTATTTTCAGAGATCCTAGACCCCAGAAATCTCCCTTAAGAGTACAAGACAATGGAGTGGGGGGGTCTTGAGGACAGGATCAGGTAGAAAGGTAACATACTTGGCCTTCAGGCAATAGGGGCCAAGGTAGTCACAGTTACCTTATGCCCAGAGCAGGGGTCAAAATAACCTTAGAATTAAAATACTTGGCTCTTTCTCTTCTTGTTTCTCTCTAGTTCACAATCTTTTAATGACCAGCATTGTTTTAGGCCTGTAGTTAGGCTCAACACATTCAAGCCTCAGTATGATTTTTATGGACTTGGCCTTTTCTCAGAAAATTGGTTTGTTTGCTTTCCCACTGGGTATATTTTCACAAAATGGAGCCAAACCAATAAGATTAAGAGGTAAGCTTAGAGTTGCTGCTGTGATAATGGCTGAACATTTAATTTTCATTCCTCCCATGTCAACTTTCATGAGATCCATGTTTGCCGCAGGTTTGTTCTAAATGCCACTATTATCAAAGGAAAATCCTTTCCCAACAAACACCAATGGAGAATCATTTGCATTTGGACTGCCTATATACTGAATCTTTAAGAAGACAACAATGCACAGGAGTTGGTAGAGCCATGGGGTTTCAGGGGACAATGGCAATGCCAGGCCATTACTACCAGTTCCAAGGCAGCCGTAATGGCAGGTGAGAGAAGGGAAGGCCAACATTCTTCTCTCTCTACTCACCCTCCTCTCCCCTTAACAGCCCTCTGTGTCTGTTCTTCCTATGTCTCCAGGCATACATCTTTCTTGCTTGCTTCCCATTGATGTAAGGTGAAGACTAGATCTCAGCCAGAGGCATTACAAAATGTTGAGATCCTCTGCAAAAGCCAGAGTGTTGGTACTTACAGCAACACCAATAGAACCTAAATGGATGCTCTCCCCTGTCAGTCAATTAGAATATATTAAGCACCTACTATGTGCCAGGAACTAAGCTACATGTTAGGGATTAAAAAAAGATGCAAAAGCCAGTCCCTGTCCCCAAAGAGTTTAGAATCCAGTGAGAGAGATAACAAATGTATGTGTGTATATGTTTTTAAATAAGCTAAAGGCAGGATAAATAGGAAATAACTGACAGGGAAAACATTAAGAAGATTGGGAAAGACTTCCTATAGAAAATGCAATTTTAGTTTGGTCTTAAAGGAAAGGGAAGAAACCATTAGGCATATATAAGGAGGAAGAACGCTCCAGGCATGAGACATCCAAAGAAAATGCCCACTGCCAAAAGTGTCTTGTTTGTGGAACAGCAAGGAAGCCAATGTCACTAGATCAAAGGAAAAGTAGCAGAGAGTAAGGTATAAGAAGATGGGTAAGAAAAGCAGGCTAGGATATAAGGCTTTGAATACCAGGATGTATAATCCTTTAGGTGATAGGGAGCCACTGGAGTTCATTGCGTGAGTGAAGAGAGAGTGACATGATCAGACTAATGCTTTAGAAGAACCACTTTAGGGGCTGAATAATGAATTAGAATGGGGAGAAACTCTAAACAGACAGAGCCACCAGCAGGCTATTAAAGTAGCCCAGATGTGAGATGATGAGGCGCCTGTACCAGTACAGAGAAGGAGGTATATTTGAGAGACTTTGCAAAAGAAAAATCATCAGGCCTAAGCAAGAGGCTGGATATGGGGTGTGAGAGATAGTGAAGAATCTAGGATGGCACCTAAGTTGTGAGCCTGCAGGCAGGGAGGATATCCTGATACCAAAAGCACATACACACACACATATCCCTCACTTCGTCCTCACTACTCCCCTCCCTATTCCCCACCCATGAAAGGAAAATTCAACTACTAGAAATCACTCAGTAAGAGTAGAGAGTGGCCAAAGGGCACAGCTGGACCCAGGTTGGCAACACTGTGTCAAAAAACTCTGTTTCTCCCCTAAAAAAATTGATTCGAGGGCATGTTTCATGGATGTGACTTCATGTGAAGTCTGTATTGCCTCAGGTACAAATACTGCTAGTTAAGGTTCTTATTATCATCCTGTGTCAATGTGCTGATTTATTTTATCCTCAATGATGCCCTCACCAGATGGCCCTAGACTGCTGTGAATTTTTTAGTTTTTTCATCTAATTCTTAGTTTATCTTCTTTCTTACTGCAAAGCAGTCGATTGTCATTTCTCACTTTTCTGTGGGCCTTCTTCCAGTGGCCCCTCTTTTCTCAGTTCTAATTTTCTGAAGCCTGAAAAACCAGAGAACTGTTTTTATTAAAATTGTTTGTAGTATAGTAAGCGTGTCACAGCCCTACTCAATAAACTCCAATGGCTTCCTATTGCCTCCATGAACAAATACAAAATGTTATTTGGCATTTAAAGTCATTCATAATATAGCTCCCCACCCCCCCACCCCCACCCCCCCACCCCCCCACCTTACCAGTCTTTTTATGCCTCACTCTTCCACCAGTCCTCTTCATTTAATGACACTGGTCTCTTGGCTGTTTCTTGAACAAGACACCCATTTCTCAGTTCTAGACATTTCCCTGTCTGTCCCTCCTTCCTGAAATTCTCCATCTCTTCTACTCTGACTACCTGTTTCCTTTAAGTTCCAACTAAAATCCGACCTTCTACAGAGAGCCTTCCACAAACCCTCTTAATTCTAGTGCTTTTCCTGTGTTAATTATTTCCTATTTATCCTGGATTTAGCTTACTTTGTATATTTTTTCCTTGTTGTCTCCCCCATCTGACTGTGAGCTCCCTGAGAGTTGCCCCTGTCTTTTTGCCCCTTATTGCATCCCCAGTGCTTAGCATGAAACCTGGCACACAGAAAGTACTAAATAAATATTTACTGATTGAGTGAGTGAAGGACTCTTCTATAAAGTGTTTTACCTTTAGTTCATTTGCTTTGTGGTATCTATTTTGCCTGTATTTAAATAGGTCTGTTGGTCTATTTGCTTCCTTTTTGATTTCTGGCCATGCTCTAGACAGACCAGATAGATGAACTGAAGATAGAATAAGTGTTATTATGGGGAGGATGTTTGTTTAGTCATTTCAATTGTATCTACTTTTTTTAAGCCCTTCCTTCTGTCTCAGAATCAATACTGTGTATTGATTGGCAGAAGAACAGTAAAGGATAGGCAATGGAAGTCAAGTAACTTACCCAGGGTCACACAGTCAGAAGCCACTCTTCATCACCTTATTTGGGGCTTTCTTAGCAAAGTTCCTGGAGTGGTTTCTCCAGTCCATTTTTACTGATGAATAACTAAGACCAGCATGGTTAAGTGACTTGCCCAGGGTCACCTAACTAGTAAGTGTCTGAGGCCAGATTTGAATTCAAGAAAAGGAGTCTTTCTGGCTTCAGGCCTGGCACTCTATCTACCCATTGCTCCACCACCTCTCAGTAAAGCCTAGGATGCTCCTCTTTGCTCTTTTTACCTATTGATTTATTAACTACATTTTAAAGTACAAATGAATACAGTTTCTATCAGGAAGCCTTTTCTGCTCCCCCAGATCAATAACAACTTTCTCCCTGAGGACTCAGAGAGCACTGGATGGTGCAACTCTAATTTATAATATGTGCTATCTGCATTGGGGTCTTATTCCCCTACTGTAAGCTTCATGAGGGTGAATAATTGTATCTTCTCTAAATTTTGTTCTTCTGATTGTAGCTGGCAAGGGTTCTGCCCACAACAGGAGCATGATGAATGGGTACTGTATTGGCAATAGTGGGGTTTTGCTTGGGGAAGGGGTGGGGAGCACTGAAAATAGAAGCAAATTCTGATACAAACTTATTTAAGATCAAATGGGGGACACTAACTGGCTCAGCAGGTAGAGAACCGACCGGGCCCCGAGATGGGAGGTCCCAGGATCAAATCTGGCCTCAGATATTTCCTAGCTATATGTCCCTGGACAAGTCATTTAACTCCAGTTGCCAAGCCCTTCTGCCTTAGAACCAATACTTAAGTATCAATTCTAAGATGGAAAGTAGGGGTTAAAAAAAAAAAAACCAAGTAGCTTCACTGGGAAGGTTTTAAACCAGACATTAACAACCCAGGTTTGGAATCAAAGACCTCAAATTCTGCTTTTGTCGCATGGGGAATATAAAATGAAGGGGCTGGACCAGATGCTCAGCTCTAAAGCTCTGATCCTATGATTCCCACAAAACAGGAGCTGGCACGTACACAGATCACCCCTAATGGCTTCTGTTCGTTTGGAGAGGCTGGAGAGTTGTGATTCTGTGTAATGGAAGGGCCTTGAAAGGGCATTAGCAAATGGGTAGCCATGTTGTAACGGGTTTTGATCTGCTAAATATGTGGTGAAAGGTGGCTTCATTGATTGGTTGCATAGCCAGAACTGGGGGTACCTTCAAAAATACACCTCCATTAAGTCATTTCAGTCATGTCTGACTCTTTGAGACTCCATTTGGTATTTTCTTGGCAGAGATACTGGAGGTTTGCCATCTCCTTCTCCAGCTCATTTTACAAATAAGGAAACTGAGGCAGACAGGATGAAGCAGTTTGCCCAGAGTCACACAGCTAGTAAGTGTCTGAGGCCAGATTTGAACTTGGGAAGAAGAATCTTCTTCTTGACTGCAAGATCTGTTATCCACTGCTTTACCCTAGCTGCCCTCTATTGTCCACTAAGCAAACTTCTCAGCTACCACTTCACATAGGGAGATACTGTCAGAGGCACTCTGGGCATGTGCCAGTCCCAGGCACACTAAGAACTCTTCCCTAACCTATGGGTGACTAGCACCCTCTAGAGGGTGCCCTCTGACAGTCTAATCTCCTACACACATCCCAAGCCCAAACACTGAAACTGCCCTCATGTCCTCATTGCTCAAAAACTATTCTTCCTACCATCAAAAATGTCTATACCAGGAAAAGGAGAGTAAACCAAGTGAAGAAATGTATACATAAAATAGGATGAACCCTCTCTGGGGATATCCTATTTGCATTTTAAAAGAGCAGTTTGTTAACCTAACTACATTTCTATTTGGTGGAATGGCTTTGGGAAGAATTTTGAGCAGGGATTAGGATCTTCCAAATGCCTACTCTGGGCTATGAGCACTTCTCATAGCCCTTTTAATTCCAGAAGAAAACGTCATTTCCCCCTCTGAAATATTTTCAACTTCTGTTTCAAGCAGATGACTGTGATCAAAACTATTGATTCTCATCATTATCAGAATTTTCATTGACTCAAAGTCCTTAGGACATCATGAGTTAGAGAAGATTGACTCACTTCTCTTATCTCCCTAATTACCAGACTTAAGTCTAGAGGCATTTCTTTAAAAGATAAGGTGAATTTTACTTTTACCAAAAGTTGGCATTTGTGAACATAAATCATTTATCTTACTGTCAAGATGCACCAGATTTTCCTAGACACACATTTTTAGTTCACTGCTCCTAAAAGTTTAACTGTAATGGGAATAAATTGGCTTAGGGGGCACAGTCCTTTCAGCATGAACAGATATTTCTTGCCTCATTTCAGTCCAAATGACCATATGAAAGTCTGCAGTTAGCCTTCTTCTGGCCATGATGACTCAGAGGTTCATATCGTATAATCATCAGTTCTACTGAAAACTACTAACAACAAGGGGACACAAAAGTGGAATTCAGTGAACATACAAAAAGGAACACCTGATCCCTTTTCTCTTTCTCTTTCCTTTGGTTTTGAAGCTGAAGAGTGCTTTGAACAAAACTCTTGAGATCTGATGGAAGAAAGGCTCAAAAGAGAAAGGAAGGAGACTGGGAAAGACCATTTCAATACCTGAGCTGAATCTTGAAAGAGGCCAGGAAACCAGGAAGCAGAAGGAAGGAAAGAGAGCATTCCGGGTCTGAGAACAGCAGGAGTGTACTGAAACCAGATGGAATGGACTTCCTCCAATTTTTAAATTTCTCTGTGAATATTTATACCCCAGAAATCAGCAAATGTTGCAAATCAGGGTTTGAATTATTATTGTGTATATTTCTAAGCTTTAAAACGTGATGGAGAAATTGTTAACAATGCAGATTAAACTTGTGTGTCCTACACACATTTTTTTCCCTATACAGTCAGTTATTAAACATTTACTTGGGCAACAGCCAGGGAAAAGATATAGAGTTTGGAGATGGAGTGTAGTGTTCAAGGGACAGCCAGGAGGCCAAGACTGCATGGTACGTGAAGAGTAAGAAGGTGTAAGAAAACCAGAAAAGTCAGAAGGGGCCTGGTCTAAAGAGTGCAGACTATTAACCCTCTTCTTACATCCCAAATTCATATAGTATTGGAGGGCTCCCACCTTACACAACTGACTCATAATAAGCATTTGATGCACTAAAACCCTTTTTTTTTTTTGGATCTATTATGTAACAATGTCTCCATCAATCTTACATTTGTGGAGTTGATTTTTTTTTTGTATCTAAGTGCATTTATTTTACATTTATTCCACTGAAATGAATTTCATTAAATTCAGGCCACTGCTCTAGCCCAGAAGTCTCAAACATGTGATAAGGTAGCAGCAGCATACTGGAGTATCACTGAACCAGATTAAAATGTAATTTAAAAATATTTCACAAAAAAATACAATAAAATATAATATATTTTTAAACTAAGTCAATAGGAAGGATCCTTATGTACAGATTTGTTATTGTTCAGTTGTATTTGACCCTTCATGACCCTATTTAAGATTTTCTTGGCAAAGTTATTGGCATGTCTTGTCATTTCCTTCTCCAGCTCAATTTACAGATGAGGAAATTGAGGCAATCAGGGTTAATCAAATTGCCCAGGGTCATACTGCTAGTAAGTATCCAAAGCGAGATTTGAACTCAGGAAGATGAGTCTACCTGAAAATAACACTCTATCTCCTGCACCACCTAGCTGTATATGAATGGATTAATGGCCCTTCTTTTCTGTTTGAGTTTAATACCACTATAGCCTGCCTCCATGCCATCCTTTTGGATACTGACTCTGTCATCCACTGTGTTAAGTCTCCCTCCCAGAACTGTGCTATCTACAAATCTGATTGGTATACCATCCTTTATCCAAGTCTTTTATAAAACTGTTACACCGCCAAGGACCAAGCATAGTTCCCTGGGCTACTCCACAGGAAATCTCATGCCATGCTGACATTGAACCATCAACAACTAGCCTGTGAGTTTTACCATCCAACCTCTTCTGAAACCATCTGCTTGTATTACTGTCTAATGCTTATTTCTCCAACTTCTGCTCCAATGTAAAATGTGATACTTTATCAAAATACTGTATTTGCTAAAAATCTAGTTGTTATATCCATAACATTTGGCACTGTATCAATTCATTTTGCTTTATTATGCTTAATTCTGACAAGTTTTTGTGTCAGTTAGTTAGGAAGAGAAGTCAGCAGCAAAGAAACCAAATGAGAGAGACAGACAGACAGACAGACAGAGACAGAGAGACAGAGAAACAGAGACAGAGACAGAGAGACAGAGACAGAGAGACAAAGAGGAAGGGAGAGAGGGAGGGAGGGAGGAGAAAGGGAGGGATGGAGGGAGGGATGGAGGAAGGAAGGGAGGGAGGGATGGAGGAAGGGAGGGAGGGAGAGAAGAGAGAGAGAGAGACAGACAGACAGACAGACAGACAGACAGACAGATTGTAAACTTTTGAAAATTCAAAGATGAGAACAGACCAAATCATAGGAATGATACATAATTTTGTCAAATCAAACAATGAAACTACAGACCAAAATGACTACTCCAGGAAAAAATCCCCAGGCCCAGATGTATTTTACAAGTCAAGCCTTATCAAATATTCAAAGAACTATTAGCTATATTACACAAATTGTTTACAAAAATAGTAAAAGATGGCATCCTACCAAACTCCTTATTTCAAACCTAGGGCAGGTAAGTTGTGCAGTGGGTAGGTAGAGCTCCAGGCCTGGAGATTCACTTACTCTTGCTTGCCTTAGTTCCTCATCTGTAAAGTGAACTGGAGAAAAAAAATGGCAAACCACTCCAGTACCTTTGCCAAATGGGGTCACAAAGAGTTGGTCACCACTGAACAACAATGTCCAAACCAGGGATAGGCAGGCAATAATAATAGCTAATATTTATATAATGCCTGCTGTGTACAAGCATTATGTTAAGTGTTTATGTTTAACTGTTATGTTAAATGTTTAAGTTAAGTATAATATTATCTGATTTGATCCTCACAGCAACCCTGGGAAGTAGATGTTGTTATAATCCCCATTTATATGAAACTGAGGTGAAAATAGGCTAAGTGACTTGCCAAGGTCACACAACTCGTAAGTACCTGAAGCTGGATTTGGTCACATTATTCAGTCAGTAGATAAACATTTATTAAGAGCCTATTATGTGCCAGGCACTTTGCAAAGGACACTGGGGATATAAAAAGAGTAGAAGACAATCTCTGCCCAGAAGAAGTTCACAATCTAATGGGGAAGACAACAAGCAAACAGAATTTGCAAACAATCTATATGCAAGATAAATCCAAAATAATTAAGAGAGTAGGCACTAGAATTATAAGAAGTTGGAAAAGACTTCTTGTGAAAAATGGGAACCTGAAGGAAGCGAGGGAAGCCAAGAGGAAGAAAGGAAGAGGGAAAGATTACAGACATGGCGGGACAGCAGGGGCAATGCCTGGAGTGTCCTGTTTTCAGAAAAACAAGGAGGCCAGTGTCACTGGATCAAAGAATAAGTGGCAGAGAAAAATGGTATAAGAATACTAAAAAGAGAGGAGCAGGGCTACAAAGGACTTTGAATACCAGAAGAGTTTGTATTTCATCCTAGGGGTGCTAGGGAAACACTGAAGTGCATTGAGTCTTCCTGACTCTACTCTATCCACTATACTATCTAGCTGCCTTAAAACAGAAAACTGTTTTTGCTTTAAAAAAAGTAACTTTTGTGAATATTGATATTAAAATTGTATATAAAATGCCAACAAAAAACCTATAGCAACATATTAGAAAGATTATATATTATGTCACATAATATATAATATACCTATTGCATAATATTATATATTATAACTAGGTTGGATTTTTTTTAGGATTGCTTCAAAATTAATAAAGTTTCAACATATAACAGACATCTTGGATAGGAACTAGACAAGTGATTTCTTTTGTATAGGAACCCTAATTCCAAGGTGAATTCTAACTCTTGTTACAATTGTATATGGGTATTGTCTATACCAGTGATGTCAAGCTCAAATAGAAATGGGGCCCACTTAAATTATACATAAACAAAGGCTGTAGGCTGTATATTAATTTAGAAAACCAAATGTTAACATTACTATGTTCTATTATATTTGGAGGGCAGCTGAGTGCAATGGTCAGAGCACTGGGCCTTGTGACAACTGTAATTATTTGGAGGCTGAATTTTTAAAGTATTCATTTATTAAAATAGACTGCTCACTACAATCTAACCAGCCATGGACTCCCTCCAGTCTGAACAGCTGCCATAGAACTCGCAGCTGGGTGAGAGGCAGCCAAGCTCGAGCAGTTAGATCCAAGCTTCCAGGAGAGCAAGTCAGAAGAGAGGCTCAAGCACAAGCGAAATCAGCAGTTAGGTAGGAGAGCTGGGCAGGAGAGTCAGGTCAGAGTCAGCAGAAAAAAAGAGGACATTCTGGAGCCCAAGCCAATATATCTCCCCTCTGACGTCATCACCTATTCCCGTCCCAGGACATCCTCAGAGGTTGCTCATTGGACAATAGCCCCACAGGAAATTAACTCAAGAGACTTCCTCCAGGAAGCGGGGAGTCTTACAGATGCCAAATCACCTTAACACGTGACTGCTTGGCGGCACCCTTCTCTTCAACATAGCGGCTGCCTAGCTGATTACTTCACATCCAAGAGAGTTCTCATTTACAGCTAAAACAAGGAGTTGATCTCCACCCTGCCAGTTTTTATATCTAGATAAAATAAGGGGGGACCCAGTATATCTTGAGGGAGAAAGAGTTTGAGCTTCAGCCCTAAATTTAAACTGTTTGAACTTTAAAATCAAAAGGATGTTTTGGAGGCCAAAAGGAAGTACAAAGGAATTGTAACTTTCTACAGGCACACTTATTTTTCTTAGTTAAAATCTGGTCTCAGACACTTATTTGCTGTTTTACCCTGGTCAAGTCATTTAATCCTGTTTGCTTCAGTTTCTTCATATGGAATATGAGTTGGAGAAGGAAACAGCAAACCATTCCAGTATTTTTAACAAGAAACCCCCAAATGGGGAAGTCATGAAAGGATGGACATAACTGGAAAACAACAATAGCAGAAACTGTATTTTTATTTATTTTGTTAAATATCCCTCATTTATATTTTAATCTAGTTCTGGTAGCAGTCTGTAAAATTTAGATTACTAGAGAAGTTGCCTAAAACATTGCCCAGGGTTAAACAGCTAGTATGTAATTAAGGTGGAACTTAAATTCAACTCTTCCTGGCTTTGAGGCCAACCTTTTCCCTACCACTACATTTTATCTCTTGTAATTAATATATGATATTATTACCAAAAATTCAGATGATTATAATAGTAGAATTAAAAAAAGCTGTTGGCAAACTAGTTCCCTTTTATATTAAGCATAGGATTAAAAAAACTTTACCTTAATACAATAAACAGTATCAATCTAAAACTGTGTTTAATATAGAAAACACTTGAGCCCTTACCAATAAGATCAGGACTCAAACTAGAATATTAATTATCACCTCTGTTGTTTGATACAGTTCTGGAAGGTCACTGGTCACTTCCTGAAATGGAGAGTTGATCATCTCAATTTACTTTTCTCTGATCATATCTCATCTGGAGTATTTTGTTTAGTTCCAAGCCACATAGTTTAAGAAAAGCATTTAAATGATTAAAAGTCTCATCAATAAAAGAACTAAAGATCATGCTATAGGAGGAAGCTGGGATGGCACAGTAGAGTTCAGTTGGAGTCAGGAAGAACTGTGTTCAAATCTGGCCTCAAACACTAGCTATGTAATCCTGAGCAAGTTACTTAACTGCTCTCTGCCTCAGTTTCCCTCATCTGTAAAATACTTCCCAAGATTGTTTTGAAGATCAAATGACATATTCCTAAAGTGCCTTGCAAACTTTAAAATGTTATATAAATATTAACTACACTAAATGAGAATTTGTTGAAGGACCTATGAATTCAACATTGATCCTAGGACAAAGAAGATTCAGTGGGGACATGATAATTGTCTTCAAGTATTTGAAAGACTGTCATGTGGACTAGGAAATATACTTGGCCCCTAAGAATAGAACTCAAAACAATGGGCAGAAGTTGAAAAATAGCAAATTTAGGCTTTATGTATGGAAAAGACTCCCTAATAATTAGAGCTATCCCACAATGAAATGTTCTGCCTCAGGAACTAACCTTTACTAAATATTTTCAGCAGAGAGTAGATCACCATTTATTCAGTAAGTTATTGTGGGAACTGGGCTTGGTGATTGCTGATGTCTTTTAAAACAAAATAACATGATGATTTTTTTTTATTCCTAGCATTGTATTACAGAACAAGAGAAGCATTGATGCTCATAATAACAACCTTTATTTATCTCAAAGTTAAAATGTGTCCAGTGAGTAGTCTTTATACTAAAAGAAAAATATAAGCTGGACTATACTACTGTTAAACTGATTTTAGAAAGTCAAATAGACAAGCACAAAGAGTAATCATTAATGCCTTGATGTCAGTTTGGTTAGAGGTCTCTGTGGAGTTCTCAGAGGGTCATTTTTTGAACTGGTGCTATTTAAAATTTTTTCAATGCTAGAAAAACAACTTTAAAAAACTTAAGAATTCTGATGAATGCAATGATTAATGATGATTCCAGAGGACTGGTGGTAAAGCAGGCTACCCATCTATTATAAGAAATGATAAACCCAAAGTACAGCATAAAACAGGCATTTTAAGATATGACCCCAATAGGAATTTGTTTTGTTTGACTATGAATATTCAAAGGTCTTTTTCTTTTTTTTTTTTTAAGGTGGGGAGATGGAGAAGGCTAGGGAATGAGATAACAAAAAGAAAAGAAAGAATGTCATTAAAGCAATTTTTTTTAAATGTACAGAAGAGAACAGAAAGAAGATGAAAAAGAATAGTGAACAAGTGGAATAGTTTTGAATGTTATATGTAGAATTTATTATGTATTTAAAAGAAAAACAATTGCCTGAGAGATCTGAAGTTTTATTTACAATCATCTCTATTATTATGCATGTAAGAATATCCATTTTGTTTGATCTTTGCTAAGTTCAGAATATTAAATAGATTATCCTTAATGTGTAACCAGTGGCCAAAAGCAATTCTAGTCTCATAGGAACTCGTCTATTTCTTGATGGACTCTGTCCAATTAATACTCTCTTATTGGTGTTTTCATTCCAGATTCCCTACCATATAGTCACTTTGATCCTGCATTCCAGCCTGGGATTGAAGCATCATTATGTAGAAAAGGAACTCTGAGAAACTAGGGAGTCAAGCATCCTATCCCCAAGTTTTACCTTTCCAAAGGAACCCTACTAGGGAAGGAAGAGAAAATAAATGTTTGTCAATCAAAAAATAATGAAATTAAATTGAAAAATAAATCCTTCTTCTCACCATATTCATAGAAGCATTGTGAAATTGCCTTGCAAGTTTTTATAATGTTACATTTAATGTTTAATGTCAAGTATCTATTTGAAATATGTGCATATAGCATAAGACCCATGGGGTCAAACAAATAGAAATAATCCCTGCAGGCCACATATTTACTTAGAAAACCACAATTAATATTGTATATGTCTCCTTGTATTTTTATTTACTTTGTTAAACATTTCTCAATTTCATTTTAATTTTTTTTGGACCTCCTGAATTTGATACCTCTGACACAATACTAGTCTATTATGTATGGCCTAAAGCAATCTAAGATCAAATAAATTTTCTTGGCTTCCATATTTGATCAACATGATTCATTCAGCTTGTTGTATAGCCCCTAGATCTTTGCTGTCTAGGTCTACCTTGTATTTGTACTTGTGAAATCTATACATAAGACTTACATTTATTCCCATTAAAGTTTGTCTAATTAAGATTTAGTTTTGAGAAATTAAATAGTTTGTTAAATGGTTCAGAGCTAGTAAGGGGCAAGAACGGAAGATAATGAAGATAATTACTTCCTTAGATAAGAATTATTAGTCTTTCCAGTTATAAATCTATTATCCTGAAAAGATAATAATAATGCCAACAAATTCCCCAGCCTCTGCTTAGAGTCCATCAGTAGTGGGAAGGTCTCACTATTTCCCACAATGAAGGAATATATCTAATAACCAAAGGCTAGATGTTCACTATAAATACCATAGAAGATTAAGATCAAGTCTAGCTGGAGGAATCAGAGGAGACTGCTTGAGGGGGGTATTTTTGAGCTGGATGGGTAGCATTCAAATAGGAAGAGAGGCTTTAGAGCAAGAGATAGAAGGCTATTCCAAGGTCTCCTTTCTCAGAAGCAGCAACAACAGTAAGCAAAGTAGAATGCTGAACTGCTATAACTAAAGAAAGAGACAAGTTTCCCTCGAAACTCCACTGGGCTTTTCAAGGGTCTGCCACCCTTGTAATGGCAGCATCTTAGAACATAAATTCCTATCTTGAAATAGTAAATTCTCCCTTAGCCTTCAGTTTCCTCATTTATAAAATGAGGAGGTTGGACTAGATGATCTTGATGTAGCTTCCAGCTCCAAAAACAACAGTTTAAACTATGAATAGTGATGCAAACATGCAAATTACAGTATTTAGTGTTGGGCAATCCTCCTGGCCTATAAGCAAAGTCAATAGAGTTTAATGTAGCCTTGGACTTTCCCCAGAGATTTCAAAAGTTGACTCTGGGCTAGAAATATAGGCATAGTAATGTACTGCTGATGGAACTGTGAATTGATCTATCCTTTCTGGAAAACAATTTAGAATTATCAGAAATCAAGTCAATTTACAATACATACATAGGGGAACAAGGTGGATTAGTGGAAAGAGAGCCAGCTTTAGAGATGGATGATCTGGGTTCAAATATAATTCCAGATGCTTCCTAGCTGTGTGACCCTGGGCAAGCCACTTAATCCCAATCACCTAGCCCTTACCACTTTTCTCCCTTGGCACTGATACTTAAGATAATTCTAAGGCAGAAGGTAAGAGTTTAAAAAAAGAAATGGTACATACTTACCGACCCAGTGATACCACTATTGAGTATATACTTAGAGGAGGTCAAAGATAGATGGAAATAAACCCTACATAAATATTCATTAGACTATTTTTGTAGTAGTCTCTCCAAAATAAAACAAATTTAGAAACAAAATTGGTGCCTAAATGTTTGGAGAATGATCAAATAAATTGTGGTATGTGAGTATAATAGAATATCAAGACACAACAAATGGGAAGAATTCCAAGAAATATGGGAAGATCAATAGAAAAATGGGACAAAAAAAGAAGGCAGGACTAAGAGACCAATTTATATGACAACCACAATAACAGGGTAATTTCAGTATTATACTAAAATAAAGCAGGATTCTTGATAAATGCAAAGATGTAAAGATAAGTTTAGTGTTTTGACCTAAAATCTAAATAATTGGTCACCAAGGATGATTTCCCAAATAATAAAATACACAAGACAGCTGGGAATTATGGAGATTTTTAGTTAATATGGAGAGAAGTAATTAAGGAAAGGAGAGAGACAGAGAGAGAGAGAGAGAGGGAGAGAGAGAAAGAATTAATTTAAACTGCTGTAGCTCAGGCTGAGCCAGGCAGTAGTTAAAGGCCTTGGCCAAAGTGGCCTCCCTGAACCTAAGGGAAAGGGAGTCAATCTTATCACTCACCACGAGACTGTCTCCAAGCTAGGTTCCAGTCCTCCACTGAACTCAATTTCCTGAACTGAGTTCAGAATCCAACTCCACTCAGAACTGAATTGCCTGAACTGACTTTTTACCCCTCCTTTTAAAGAAAACTTTCTCTTATGTTACCTCCCCTAAATTTTCACATCTACCAATCACAGTAGATGCTTTTTCCAGGACTGCCCATTCTTAGTTCTCACCACTCTTTAGTTCTCACCTTCTCTAGTTAGATTATATCTTTTGAGGTACTTCATACTTCTTTGTTAAGCTTACCTTTTGTGAGTTACTTGACCTTTTTGTGATTAATTTAACCTTTATAGGTACTTAACACCCTTTTGTATTAGATCTAAAAATAAACTTAGCTTAAGGTTCTATCTTCACTATAGGGTATGAGTTAAGTACCTTCATTGTTCAATCAGGAGTTTACAACTTTATCTTCCCCTAAAATATGTCTAATTAGGGTGGAGTAATTTTAAAACTTCCCAATATATTCCTGATCCTGTTAGACCAAGTATCTCCATTATTACAATAAGGAAATAGCTAAACCAAATCTTCTAAAGTACAGTCCGAATAGTTTTTAAGATTCACAAAGATCAGTAGTACCTTTGACAGACTAATGGTGAAGCATATTTCAGCAGACAGGTATAGACCTATAGGACTAAAGGTAAAAAAAAAAAAACAAGGAACATGTTATTAGACATGGCCAATTTTTTGTTTATTTTAATTAATTATACTTCTTTATTACAAATGAGGATTTCATGGGGGGCAGCTAGGTGGCTCAGTGAATTGAGAGCCAGGCCTAGAGATAGGAGGCCCTAGATTCAAATTTGGCCTCAGACGCTTCCTAGCTATGTGACCCTGGGGAAGTCACTTAACCCCCATTGCCTAGCCCTTCCTGCTCTTCTGCCTTAGAACCAATTGGTTCTAAGACAGAAGGGAAGGGTTTAGAAAAAAATGGGGATTTCATAAACAGAACTGGAAGAACATTGTACACAATAACACCAATATTGTACAATGTTTGTCTGTGAAAACTTGGCTACTTCAGCAATGCATTGATCTGATGGAGAATGTTATCCACCTCCAGAGAAAGAACTATTGGAGTTGTCTTTCCCATTAGTGTATTTATGGTTTTGTTTGCGGGTTTTGGTTATGTATGAATTTGTTCTTGCAACAATGAGCAATATGGAAGTGTTTTGCATGACAATAAAATTAAATTTTAAATAAAGCAAAGAAAAACTAACAAATGGAGATTGCATTTATTGCCTGGAAGCTCAGAAGGTAAATATAATTCATTATAGGAATTCACTATAGCGTGGGAACTGAGAAGGTAAAGGTGGGGAGTCACTGGGAAAAACAGCATTGTTAGTCAGGTCAACAAACATTTATTAAGAAACTACTATAAATCAGACAAGGTAGCTAGGTGGCAATATGGATAGAGATACCAGACTGAAGTCAAGAAGACTCATCTTCCTGAATTCAAATCTGTCCTCAGACACTTACTAGCTGTATGATCCTGGGCAGGTCACTTCACCTTATTTGGCTCAGTTTCCTCATCCATAGAATAAACTAGAGAAGGAAATGGAAAGAAAACCATTCTAGTGTCTTTGCCAAGAAAACCCTGAAGAAGGTCACATAACCACACTACTAAAATAGTTGAACTGCAGTGTGTCAGATATTTTGCTAAGCTCTGGAGATACAAAAATATTAAGGGGGGGGGGGGTCAAAAACAGAATCCCAGCCTTCAAGAAATTTACAGTCTAATATAGAAAACAACATACAGAACACTGCACTCAAATAAGACATGTAGTGGTAGTCTCTCGGTGACCGAGAATGACTATTGTCTTTGTGCATTATCATCTATTGATGTACCCTCATGTGGCTTTGAAGTCCAAAGACTGAGGCACACAGTTTGTGGCACATGGGGCATGGGACACCAGTTGTTACGGGAGGTGCGATTGTGGCCTGGTGTCCGCGTTCATGCGCAGCGGCAAGACGTCGTTCATCTTCAAAGAAGATGAATTAAAATTAGGGTAAATTAGAGGTACTCTCAAAGGATAGGTGTTTGCATCAAGGAAGACTGGGAAAGACTTCTTGCAAATGAAGAGATTTTTAGTTAAGACTTAAAAGAAGCCAAAAAAACCAGGAAGCAGAAATGAGGAGGGAGGAAATTCCTAGGATAGGGAACAGTCAGTGAAAATATATGGAGAGTTGGTAGATGGAATGTCAGTGTCTTGTTTAAAGAACATCAAGGAGACCAGTATCACCAGATTGCTGAGAATATGAAAGGAAATAAAGTGTCAGAAGACTGTACAGATATAAAGGAGCCAGGTCATAAAGAGTTTTTACAGTCAAACAGAGGATTTTATAATTGATCCTGATGATGATTTGGATGCCACTTCCAGGTCAGGTTTAGAGTGGCTAATGGGAGAGGATCAGCAATTCAGGAAGATCAATTTGACAACTAGATAGAGGATAGACTAGAGTCCGGAGAGACTTGTACAGGCAGAGAAATGGACAGGCTATAGTAATAGTTCAAGGATGTAAAAAAATATACTTGAATCCAGGACTTCAATCCCCAGAATTCCTTGCTCCACTTCCCCAGAATGCTTTGTAATCTCCCTGAAAACCTCACCTGGGCTGAGATGTGGTATTTAACCTGATTGCAAAGGCTTTTGTGGCTCTTTTTTCTTTCCTTTTTCCATTTGCAAGCAGACAGGCTCTTTTGATAATGTAGGTGAGGTTGTCTAGGCCCCTGGGCCTAGACATGGACTTTCTTCTTCTGTAATTTCTTTAATCTTCAACCTTTAATAAACCTCATAAAAATATAATACTCCTTGCAGAGAGAAACCAATTACCTGCCTCAGTTTCCCAAAATTTTAATCTTGACAAGGATGATGTGACAAGGGCCAGTACCAGCGTGGTGATGGTGTCAAAGGTGAGAAAGAAAGTAGAATATTCAGGTTTTAGCAATAGATTGAAAATGGGGGTGAGAAAGAGTGAGGAGGAAAGGATGGCACCTAGATTGTGAGTCTGGGTGCCTGAGAGGCTGGTGGAGCCCTTTACAATAATAGGAAACTTGGAAGGGGGGGAGAAGGTTTGAGCATATTAGGCAAGGGACAGGGAGCAAAGAGGAGAGGACAATTAGTAGGTGAATTGATTAACGAATACTTCTCTGCCCCTTTTTATTCATCTTATACATTTGTCACATTAAATATTCTACCGAAATTTCTCGGGTATGAGTCATATTCCCTTGCTAGCTCCAGGAGGACAAGGTCTGAGTCACACGATCACAGCATCTGAGGTGGAAAAACCTTCGGGGGATGTTGAGCCCAAGATGATCTGGAATTCTCTTCACATCATGCCCCACAAGTGGTTACTCTGCCATTGCTTGAAGACCTCAGGCCAGGGGGAACACCACTTTCCGTGACAGTTCAATTTTCCACTTAAATCAAGTTTAAATTTGTTTCTTTGAAGCTCCAATTTCTACCCTCCCAAGGGTCAAATGTAATTGAGATACTTCGAGCTCCCACTCTAACCCCAAGGCTGTCCTTGCTCAAACAAATTTCCCATTGGGTATGATGTCACAGCCCTTCACCACAGAGGCTAATCAATAGCCTCCCTAAAAAAAAAAAAAGGCGCCCAAGACACACTCGTTGCAGATGTGCTCTGACCACAGCCGCGTACACACTGGATGCCTGTCTTAGCACAGCCAATTACTGCATTCCCCTCGGTGCCTTGCTCAAGGCTTGGCACACAGCAGGGGCTTAAGAAAAATCTAATTAAAAGAAAACGAATAGAATAACATAGACAAGATCTAGAAGGGAAATAAGCCGAGTTAAGCGACAAGTAGTGAACTACCGCACAGCCACGGATAGTGGGCAGCAGAGCACAGCATCCCGGACACTTTTACCCTTTCTGAGTAAACTCCTTTGTTTCGTCTGCCTCCCTACTTAGACTAGAGAGGCTTCACCAATCACCAAGTGAGCGGTTCTAATTATCCCGCCCATTCTTGACGATTCAGCCAATATACTTGCCTCCGCCTGTCCAAAGCGATATCGACTCCTTGTAGCAAGGAGTCCATCATCTGGCTCTGCCCGATCCCTGAAGCGAGGGGCGGGGCCTGCTCGACTACGGCACTGCCCCGGAAGCTGTGGGCGACCACCAAGAAACGCTGGTGTCCACGAGGAGGGTGGAGTGCACCAAGCAGGGCGGGGCCAGGGAGGCGGGTCTGGGCTACGCCGGGAGGCTGTTGACTTTATCCCCACCCCAATGACCCCGGGGTCTTCTGCTTCCTCAAGGCCATGGGTTCCCAGCCCCCCAATTTCTCCTGGGTGCTCCCGGGCCGCCTGGCGGGACTGGCATTGCCCCGGCTCCCTGCCCACTATCAGTTCCTGTGGGCCCAAGGAGTGCGGCACCTGGTGTCACTGACGGAGCGCGGGCCTCCCCACAGCGACACCTGTCCCAACCTCACTGTACACCGGCTCCGCATCCCCGACTTCTGCCCACCGACTCCAGAGCAGATCAACAACTTCATACGCATCGTGGACGACGCCAACGCACGGGGAGAGGTCAGCCTGGGAACGGGGACTAGATGGTCAGGGACAGCTGGGAGAGAGAGAGGAGTGGTCAGCGGGAATCAAGGAATCCACACCGGAGAGTATATATACATATATATATATATATATATACACACAGAGTAGAAGGAAGAATGGGAAGGGGGGCTCCTGCAAAAGGTGGGATTTGAGCATAGTCTTTAAGAAAGCCAGTAGAGTTAAAGGGAGGAGAGGGCGGTGAATAGTTATTAAGGGACCAAAGAAAGTCATTGGTGGAAAAGAATAACCATTCACAGATTGAAGGAATATTGATAGGAAAATAAGTTACTGGCATCAATAGGATTGGCATTAGAAGTCGTTCTGTAAGGTAGTAGGGCAAGGATCAGTGATTCCTGGGGGCACATCAGGGACCAGGTGGTAGTATAGCAAGCATAAGGAGAAGAAATGAAGGTACCTGGAGAACAAGACTCTTGTCTTTTAAAGAATACCCTCTGGTTGGCAGAGACCCTGAGACTAGAGTCAGTTGTAGGCACCAGTCCCTTATTCCTCCTGAGACAAGAGAGGGCTTAGGTATATGTGTATAATGGATAACTGCTATATCCTAACCCATAGATGCTGCTTCCTACTTCAGATAACCACTCCTCGGGCTTAAGCTGGAGTATCCACCCTACTCAGCCAGGGAAATTGGGCTTGGAACCTGCTGCTTTTCTCTATCCAAGGCCCCTGGATCAGGATACCCCCTTCTCCTGATGTTAATAGTGACTAACTGGAGGCCCCATTTAAAAAAAATGTCTTTGCCCAATTCTTAGACATATTTGGAGAAGGGAAGAGTGCTTTCTGGGAGGTTGGGGAGGCAGGACCTGGAATCAAATGTGACACTACTACTTTCTGTAACCTTGGGCAAGTCACTGGTTCTGTTATATGATGAAAAGGTAGACTCCATTTCTGAGTTCCTTCTAGCTCTAAATCTCAGATCCTATGGTGTTATGAATAGCTAGAGCCTAAAATCCTGGGACTGAATGGGGACAAGGCCTTTGAGACCCTGTCCCCACTGAGCCCCATCCCCACAGGCAGTGGGGGTACATTGTGCCCTGGGCTTTGGCCGAACAGGCACCATGCTGGCTTGCTATCTGGTAAAGGCGAAAGGCCTGGCAGGGGGAGAAGCTGTGGCTGAGATTCGGCGACTGCGACCAGGTTCCATCGAGACCTATGAGCAAGAGAAAGCAGTTTTCCAGTTCTTCCAACAAACCAAGTAGGGGAAGATGTGGTACCTTTCTTCCCCCAACTGGTATGGTGCATGGACCCAGGAAGTTGGAACCAAAGCCGAATCGAGCTCATTCTGTGAAGGAGCAAGCAGTTGTGTGTGTGTGTGGGGGGGGGGGGGGGGGGGCGGGTAGTTAGCAGCAACCATACCCTATCTGAGTCAGAAGAGATATTCCCTTTCCTCTTAAGCAGTGAGACTGGGCCTGAAGTTGGGGGTGGCCAGTCTGTGAGTCCCATCACAATATATTGTGTATATACAATGCATTGTTGCCTTCAATAAAATGATCAGTGAAACTTCTTTTGCCTTCAAGAATGTCTGATTGTAATTCTTGGGAAGATGGTTGATAATATAGCTGCAGCACATCAGCCCAGTCTTCAGTATCCTCATTCGTGCATTTCTAATAGTCCACTTCGCTCCAATAGACCTGAGCACAGACCTACCTGCAGAATGTATCATTCGGGGCAAAGCAAGCTTAGATGTTTGTGTACCATGGAATCTGATGTCTTTCAATCACTTGGTGCTACCTATCCCCTTAAGAGCAACTCCATGGACTCAACTGGCACCTCCACCTCACACATTTGCCCATAACATCCTCAAGCCATAGATTGAAGGGTATCAATTCACACTCAAATCAGGGGAAAGTCCCACTGTGGTTGTACACCAAAAGGGTGCAGAACCAGGTTTCTCTCCTTCAGCAGATGGCACCAAGAGTTCCGGTACTTTGCTCCAGAATTGATTAGAGTTTCCCTTCCCATCTCTAACCATATCTTGAATTTCCCAAATCATGTAGATATGAGGTTGGATTCCTCGGATTTAGAGCTGTGTATCTTAAAACTGAGATCTTCAAGGAGAGACCAGAAATGTGACGTTCTGAATAGTCTGATGACAAAACAATAGCTTGTGGATTGTAGGATCTCTGAGGCCACCTCCTGGAAGGATGGGAATTGTAAGAATTCAAACCTTCCATTCTCTAAGACTCAGAGATCTAAGATCCTTATAAAACAGGGATTTGAAGGGCTACTGGTAGAAAGGGACAGTGTCCTTGGGGAATATAGGATAGAACTATTTGAAAGCATACCGTTTATTATTGAGACTTCGTAGCTAGACATTGGTGTTTTTCAGCTCTCAAGGCTTTTTTTCATAGAAGAATATCTCACCCTTGGAAGATCTTGAGTTGCTCTGGACTTTAGAACCTGTTTTCATTTACTTATACTTCAGTTTTCTCCTTTCGCAGCAGGGAGAGGTTTGGTTTTTTGCCAAAGCACTGAAATAGGTATATTAAAATAATGGGTAAAACCTATAATTATAACAAAATATCAATTTATTTTAAGGTAAAGGAAGAGGGGAAGGGAATTGGAAAGATCTTTTCTTAAACCCAAAACCAAATTGCTAAACCCCACTATCTAAAAATTTTCACTACCAACAAATCTAGCTAACTACAACTAATTAAAGTTACACCACCCCCCTTAGTTAGTTATGAATTTGGGAAGACTTGAAGGTTACAGGAACGAGGGCCAAAAGGAAGATCTCACTGACAGATGACTTCAGCAGCTATTGCAGGAATATCTCAGCATACACAGGTTTCACAGGACCAGGTTAGATCAAAGGAAAGCCACAGGAGAGAGTATAACTATCCCACTAGGTCCACCCTAGAAGAGTAGAAAATCCTCAACCTCCTGCTTCCCCTGTTAGGAAAAGCAACAGCCTCTCACTCCCCAACATTCTGGAACCTTTCTGCTCTGAAGGACCTCCTGCTCCTGCCTTGTAGGACTTCCTTCTGCTTTACAGCAACGAGCTAATCCTATATCCTTATAACAGCACCCAAAGGGACCAGATTCTTATAATAAAATTGTTAGTATTCCCTGGTGTTTATTAGAAAATTCTCTCTCTTCAGAAGAATGAGATCTCTTAGGAGAAGCAGACCTGCCAATGGGGAATCCAATGATGGTAGGTCAAAGATAGGAGGCCAAATTGAAAGCAAAGTCTGTATTAGCATGCAAAGGAAGACTGCTGTCACTGATAGTTTTTATAACTTTTCAGACCTTCTTAGAGTACACAGCCAATCACTAGCATTCTGTGACAATTTAGGATAGATAAGTAATGCCTTTCACAAGAGTAAGAGAGGTAGAGAAAAGAGTAATCAGCTAAGGAGAAAAGTTAGAGATTCTAGAGAAAGATTACCTTTGCAGCTGTTAGGGTTCTTTATTAGAATGAGAAGACATTACCCTTCTGTTAAGGGACAAAGGGAGTTGACCAACTACTTTTACAACAACAACAACAAAAAATCCATTTGGATAAAACTAGAAGATTGAGGCAATGATCCAGATAAAGTTGAAAGTGGTTCTTATCCAAGAATAACAAGTGATTCTTAAAAAGAATGGATGAAACCATACACTTTTACTTTGTCCTTGCATCGTTTGTTATATGTATTTTCTCTTTACTTTCCACTATTTGGCTACCAATTGTTTGAAAATTTTCTATAGTGTTCATCAAAATATGAATGAAAATATGAAATGACTGTGGTTCCTATTTTTGCCCCACACATGTTCCATGTGCTATTTACATTTTTAGATCTTAATAAGCTCTGGGACAAATGGCAAATAGCAACAAGCAGTTTCTTTTAGAAATCAAACTGGACAAAATCAAAATAGAATACAAATAAAAACTGTGTATCTGACCCTGGCAGAGTATTGGCATCCTTTTTTAGGCCCTGAAGAAAGGGACTTTAAAGATAGAAAATCTCAGAAGGATTCTCAAAGGGTATCTAATTTAACCTATATCTATAGTCCCTACAATAACATCCCTGACAAGTGGTCATCCAGCCCCTTTCTATCAACCTCCAGTGATTATGAACTTAATATCTTGAAGCAACCCTTTTCACTTTTGAATGTTCTAATTTTCAGGAAGATTTCCATTACTTTAAGCATAACCCTACATATCTGCAGCTTCATTGCTCCTGTTAAGAACAAGCAAAATAAATTTTCTCTCCATGTGACCACACCACTGATATATGACAGGTTTCATGTTCTCCCAAGTTGTCTCCAAGCTAAACATTACTATTTCTTTTCCTTTTCTTTTTTTTAACAGCTCTTATCCTCTGTATTAGGATCAATATTAAGTGTCTGTTCCAAGGCAAAGAACACTAAGGGCTAGGCAATTGAGGTTAAGTGACTTGCCCAGGGTCACACAGTCAGAAATTGTCTGAGGCCAGATTTAAACCCTGTTCCTCCCAAGTCCAGGCCTGGCTCTTTATCTCCTGAGTCACCTAAATGCCACATACCGATTTCTTTTAACCATTATTCTTCTCATATAGTCTTTAGGCCTTACCTTCTTTGCTCTACTTTGAGTTTACATTTCAGGGTGACCCTGAGCAAGTCATTCAACTTCATAGAGACTTTGTTAACTAATTTGTACAATGGAACATAATATATACACTGTCTTATTTCATTGAAGTGGTGTAAGGAAAGCACTTTTCAGACCTTAAAGCACTACTTAAATGTAGGGTAGTACTCATTGGCCCTGCCTTATACTCAGTCAGCCAAGAATTTGGAAGGTGCTTACTAGGTGCTAAGTACTGTGCTAAATGCCACACACACACACACACACACACACACACACACACACACACACACACACGGCCCTACCCTTCAAGGAGCATACATGCTAATAGTGTAATAATATGTAGATAATCAGATACATATAAAATATATGCAGAGTATATGTGGAAGGGAATATGGGAGAGAAAGTCCTACTGCATTAGGTGGAATTTGAATTGAATATTAAAAGAAGCCAGTGAAAGCAAGACTTGTAGGTGGTGGGGACAGTATTCCAGGCATGGAGAACAGCAAGAGCAAAAACACCAAAAGGAGATCCCAACCCCTTTTTACTCCCTCTCCATACTATATATGCAGTATCTTTGGTAAAAGGGAAAAGACTAGTCACCCCCTTTTCCTTTTTTATACTTTCTGCTTTTCTCCTGTCTTATCTGACTTTAATATTGAGAAACTCAATTTCTCTGTCAGGAAGTATAGCATTGGACATTGGGAGAGTCCAGTCCCTCTAGGAGCTGGCATGGAGGAATGTTATCTTGCAGTGGAAGCATACATTTGAATTTCAGACAAGAAGCCAACAAATCATTTCCTTCATTGTAGAGTCAGAATTATGGATTTAAACCTAGAAGGGGCCTTGGGGATCATCTAGTACAAAGATTCTTAACCTTTTTTGTGTCATGGATCCCCTTGACGGGCTGGTGAAAATTAACACTCCTCAGAATAATAATAGCTAACGTGTAGAGTACTTTATAAATACTTCATCATCATAACAACTCTGAGATTCCCTGCATTTTATAGATTAAGGTTAAGTGATTTACCCAGTATCACACAACTAGTAAGCTTCTGAAATGTTCTTTTCACTCAGATCTTTCTGACTCCACATCTAGTATTCCAACCGCCACTCCACTGAACAACACCCAGGATACAAAGGAAACAATTTATATTGAAATGTAGTCATGAAAATATTTTAAAAATAAGTTCATGAATCCCAGGTTAAGAACTTCTGCTCTAGCCCAGTTCCCTTATTTTAAAAATAAAGAAACTGAGGCTCATATCTTCTGACCCTTTCTAATATAAGAGCTAGCATTTCTAACACTTAGAAGGTTAATATTTAATAATAATAATAAAATGTTTAATAATATTTTGATTGTTTTAAATTTTGTAGATGGGTTTGCCAGTGAACACAGAACAACTTCCTCCTTCCTTGGGCTTATAAGGTTTTTCTCTAGCACTGATTCTTTAATACGTGAGCAAACTTGCCAGTGAAATGGAGCTTTTTTTCTCACACAATACATTCCTCAAGCTTCTCTCCACTGGGTGGATTCCCTGATACTCGGTATAATTTGAGGCCTGCCAGATCACATATCCTGGCTTTGTCTCCTGGGTGGGATATTCAGATGGGCAAAAAGCTTGGAGTTATCCCAGTCACATCAGCCATGTTCATTACCTTGGGAAAGTGTCTCCTGAGTGTGGTTCTCTGGTGAACCATAAGACATAGATTCACATTCCTTAAGCTGACAGGGTTCCCTTTATATTCTACTTTTCTCTTTTCTTATGGTATTTAGCCACCTATGGCCCCAATCTTCAGAAATGTCAGGAGACTTAGCTGCAAGCTCCCATTTCCAACTTAGATTTACTATACCGACCATATGTCCTAGTTGTTAAGATGAGTGGAATGAGGAAAAAATCCCCGACAGATCTCTGTCCCTTTATAATTCCATTGTTATCACAGTCTATTACTACAGACTTTTAAAATTCAGACCATTTGATGCAGCAATTTAAATGAGAGATATTTCTGTGAGCTTTAGGCATTTTTAAATGGGAAGAAAAGAGTTGGATCAATCTTTCCTACACATTTTAATTCCTACCTATATGGTGGCAAAGGCTTCTCTATAGGAGTAATTATGGAATAAATCAACATTTACACTAGGTAGGGGGAATGGTATCCAATTGGGGCGGCAGCTTCCCATAACAGCTTCCCTGCTTTCCATTTATGTATAGAAAAAGCCCAGAACCTCTGAGGTGGTGAATGGTGGAGAAGGTACCCCATGTTCTCCCTCTTCCCAGATCTGCTTTGAGATTTTTAAGATTTGCAATTGATGCAGTGAATGAGAAAGAAAGGGAAGAGTGGCCCCCACTCCCAGCAGCAGCACAGTAGAGCAAATAGAAAGCTGGCCTTAGAACCAGGAAGACACAGTTAAGTCCTGCCTCTGACCCAAACCAGTGTGATCCAGAGCAACACTCCAAAGCTATACTGGTAGAGACAGTGTCTGCATGCACTGGCAAAGGAAGTTTCCATATTCTGGAGTTTCCTGTGCTAGGGAAATCACAAGGCTAGTCATTATCCCTCACAGAAATACAAGGTTATCAGAGCAGCTGGGTTGCTCAGTAGATTAAGAGCCAGGTCTCTTGACCAGAGGTCCTGGGTTCAAATGTGCCCTCTGATACTTCCAGGCTCTGTGACCCTGGGCAAGTCACTTAACCCCCATTTCCTACTCCTTACTGCTCTTCTGCCTTGAAACAAATATACAATATTGATTCTAAGACAGAAGCTAATGGTTTAAAAAAAAAGAAAGAAATACAAGGTTGCTCTTCATGACCCTGGCTACATTCTGAGAAATCCTTCTCTGTATAGGTGCTTATAAGATGATACAGAGAGCAAAAAGTGCCAAAATTTGTTTATTGCTTGAATTTCTGATTTAAATCTTAACTCAACTGAACCTGAGGTCAAGGCTTTAAAGCCTGATACAGGTACCCTGAACAGATTAATATTTACTCCAGGATCCTGTTTAGTGCTTCATACATAGGGTGTCTTGCATCTATTAAATGGGCCACCAGGCAATTGTCCAAGGCTGGAATAGGCCCCAGTGCACTAGTACAGCTGCTAACAAACAAAGTTGCTTCCTGTAATAATCAGCCTATCCTCAAATTCAACCTGGTTGATGGAGTTTCCACTGTATCCAATGGGAGCTTCCCACTTTCAGTTCAGTTCAACAAACATTTATTAAGTATGCAAAGCACACTGTGCTAAACAATAGTAATTAGCAAAGACAACAGTGAAATAACACCTTCCCTTGGATCTCCCATTCTCAGAGGATATGACACAGAATTGTAGAATCATAGATTTTTACAGCTCCCCTCCCCTTTCCCCACTTTCTACTGCCCCAATTTCATAGTTGAGGAGAATTAGGAACAAAGATTAGGTGACTTGCCCAGGGTCTAACAGCTAGTATGTCACTGAAGCAGAATTTGAACCCAGTTCTTCCTAGCCTCAAGCCCAGTATTTCATCCACTGAACCATGCTGCTACTGTACCTCTATAAATGCAAAGCATATACAAAGTAATTTCAAGAGGGAGGAACCATTGCCAATTCAGAAAATCAGGTAAGCTCTTGTGTTGAGTAGGGCTTTAGCTGTGCCTTGAAAGACATTACACATACTAAGGCAGAGATGGGAAAGGCTTGCATTTTAGACATGGCAGATTGTCTGTGCAAAGGCACAAAGATGGGAGTTTCACAAAGGAGGAACAGATAATGGGCCAGTTTGGAATGTAGAGAATGGGAAGAGGAGTAACATGGACTAAGGCTGGATAGGTATATGGGACCCTGATTGTAGACAGCTTTAAATGCTAGGCTTAGGATTTTGTATTTTATCGTAGAGGCAGTAGGAGAGTGTAAACTGAGGCAGGCCAGAATATAGAAATAAATCTGGTCTTTTCATTAGGGACCTATAGTGTGTTCAAGGACATCCAAATGCCAGAACATTAAAATCGCTCAATGTCCTTTATACCATAGGGACCTTTTATAGCAGAAATTCACAAAAGGGAAGAAATTGGGGAGAAATTCAAAATGATTGACTAGAAATTAGATAATAGGACTAGCAATAACCCTCCTCTCCTTATTTCTTGGGAATTCAGGTGCAAGATAATGACCTAGACTTTGAACAGCAAACTAGAGCAGAAACTAGACAAGAAATTGTCTTTTTCTTGTCTTTTTTTTATGATGGGGGTGGGGTGGGGTGCTATAGTCTTCCAGGAAAGGTTGGTACACATTGCTGGGAAATACCAAGGCAAGGAGCAGGTCCCAACTGGTTGATGCTGATTTAGGTGAGTTCCAGGAGTTGTAGCTGCAAGAGTTCAAGCTCAGGTCAAAAGGCAAAGACATCAAGAGTGAGCCATGGTCCCTGAAGACTACTCAAACTAAGTCTCATAGATGGGCAAGAAAGGTTGAATTTGCCCAGGGTTTGGCGAATTTCCATAGGAGTCATTCATTGAAGATTTTGCATCTCAGAAATATCAATTTGACAACTGTGTGGAGGATGGATTGGAAAGAGGGAAGAATAGAAACAGGTATACTAATAAATATGTAAGAAATATGTCCATGTGCAAAGGAATGAAGGACTGAGCATGGGGAGAAGCTATGTTAGTGAAGACAAGGAGATGACTCAAAGAGATACTATGAAATCAAACCAACTAGATTTGGCACCTGAGGAGAGGTGGAGGGAGAGCAAAGTCATGGATAACTAGAGTAACTGACAAAATGGTAGTGCCATTTAAAAAAATGGGGAAGATTGGCAGAGAGGTTGATCTGGTAGGGAATATAAGTTCCATTTTGGATATGCTAAGTTTCAGATGCCTACCATTGGAGCTCTCCAGTTGACAGTTAGAGACTATGCTAGGCTGGAGAGACGTACTGTTATGAAATAATGTAGAGATGAGAGTTGGAGATATATATGTATATAATATTTGCATAGAAATAATTAAAACCAGGAGACCTGATCACCAAGAAGAGATGATAAAACAAAAGGTGTTGATGGCCAAGGACAGAGTCTTGGAGGACAGCCCATAATTAGTAGGCAACAAGTGATCCAGCAAAGAAAACTAAGGAGATGAGAGAAGCAAGTGAGAGTAGTGTTACAGCCAAAATAAAGTTACTAAATTCTGCAAACCTTTTGACCTAGTGTTATCACTACTAACTACACCTCAAGAAGATCAAAGATCAAACAGTATATGTATAAAAATATTTACAGCAGCTCTTTTTGTGATAGCAAAGAAATAGAATGTGAGGATGAATATCAACTGGAGAAAAGATGAACAAATTATGGTTTGCAAATATAATGAAATTTTACTCTGCTAGAAGAAATAATGAAAGAGATGACTTCAGAGAAATGTGGGTAACCTTGTATGAACTGGTGGAGAGTGAAGTGATCAAAACCAGAACAATTTATATGTATGTACAAAACAGTTTTGAAAGATTTAAGAACTATAACAATATAGTGATCAATCATATTTCTTACCTCTAGTCAGAGAGAAGTGATAAATAAATATATAGAATAAGATATATTTTTGGACATAGCTAATATGAGAACTTGTTTTGCTTGACTATATGTATTTGTTACAAGGGTTTTCATTTTTCTTTTTTTTCAGGGGTGGGAGATATTAGGAAAAAATTAATCTTTTTAAAAAGGGCAGAATTCAAATATGAACTTAGATATTTCCTAGTTATGTGACCCTGGGCAAGTCACTTAACCCCCATTGCCTAGCCCTTACCACTTTTCTGCCTTGGAACCAATACACAGTATTGATAATTGATAGGACAGAAGATAAATGTTTTTTTTAAAAAGAGCAGTGTTACTTAAAGCAAGGGAGAAAAGAATATCCAGGAGGCAGGGTGGTCAACAATATCAAATGTTGGTAAGAAAAGAGAGCTAAGAAAAGGTTTTATAATGATTCATTAGTTAAAAGAATATCAAGGGTCAAGATGGCAGCTTAAAGAAAGCTAAAGTTCGGAGCTCCAGAAACCCTTCCTTACCGATTTCAAACAGAATGCTCCTAGGGCATCGAAATTCAAAACAAACAGCAGAATAGACCCCAGAAACACTCCTCCTGGACCTAGATCAAAAGGTACGGCCCCCCCAAGAGTCGGAGCCCGAGATCACTCGGAGCTAAGGGGAAGGCAAAGGGAAGGTCCCAGGACCCATCCCCCCAACCCAGAGTGCTGAGTCCCAGGCAGCAGCAGTAACCTCAGGGCAGGCAGAGGGGGCTCGGGAGCCGGCTGTTCTGAGGGCCACCCCCTAAAAACGACCTGAGCCAGTCGAGGGGGCACCCAGACAGCAGGGAGGCAGAGAGAGACGGGGAGCCTGTAGCCCCCTGAACAGAACCTTCCATCTGGGTCTCACTGAAGGTCCTTGCCTGAGGGCATACTCAGTCTGAGGTTAATCCTATCAGCAGCCCTCAGAGCTCTAGGAAGCCACTGCACCTCCCCCCTCAGAGTGCAGGGTCCTCTGAAACAACAGTAACCCTCAGGGCTGGCAAAAGGGCCTGAAAATAACATGACCCAATCGAGGGGGCACCCAGACAGCAGGGAAACAGAGAGAGACAGAAGGAGCCTGTAGCCCCCTGACCAGATCCTTCCATCTGAGTCTCACTGAAGGTCCTTGCCTGAGGGCATACTCAGTCTGAGGTTAATCCTATCACCAGCCCTTAGAGCTCCAGGAAGCCATGGCCCCTCCCCCCTAATGCCAAGCCATAGAACTGACAATCTGCCTAGGGCTAAAACCTCTGAACACCAGACAGAGATAAGAAAAGCTAATCATCCCCACTCAGATAGAGATGGAAAACTCCACAGAAGCACAAAAAACCCAAAATTCCAAAAAAAACAAGAAGAAGGGGGTGACTTTGGACACATTTTATGGAGCAAAAATACAAAACACAGAGGAGATAGAAGAGGAAACACAAGCAAATGCCCCGAAACCTTCCAAAGGAAATGGAAACTCTCCACAAACCCATGAAGAATATGAATCAGAAATGATCAAAAAGATGGAAGCCTTCTGGGAGGAAAAAATGAGAAATAATGCAAAAGAAATTCAAGCATCTACAAAACCAGTTTGACCAAACTGAAAAGGAAAACCAGGCTTTAAAGCAAGAACTAATAAAGCAAAGCCAAAAGACCAAGAAATTAGAAGAGAACATAAAATATCTCACTGACAAGGTGACAGATCTGGAAAATAGAGGGAGAAGAGATAATTTAAGAATAATTGGACTTCCAGAAAAGCCAGAAATAAACAGCAAACTTGACATCTTAATATAAGATATAATCAAAGAAAATTGCCCAGAGATTCTAGAACAAGAGGGCAATACAGCCACTGACAGAGCTCACAGAACACCCTCTACACTAAACCCCCAAAAGACAACTCCCAGGAATGTAGTTGCCAAATTCCAAAGCTCTCAAACAAAAGAAAAAATCCTACAAGAAGCCAGAAAAAGACAATTTAGATATAAAGGAATGCCAATCAGGGTCACACAAGACCTTGCAATTTCTACTCTGAATGATCATAAGGCATGGAACATGATCTTCAGAAAGGCAAGAGAGCTGAGTCTTCAATCAAGAATCAACTATCCAGCAAAACTGACTATATACTTCTAAGGGAAAGTATGGGCATTCAACAAAATAGAAGATTTCCAAGTTTTTGCAAAGAAAAGACCAGAGCTCTGTGGAAAGTTCGACACCAAAAAACAAAGAGCATGGAATACCTGAAAAGGTAAATATGAAGGAAAGGGAAAAGGAGAAAAATGTTATCTTCTTCTTTTACTCAAACTCTCTTCTATAAGGACTACATTTATATCAATCTATGTATACTAACATGTGGGGAAAATGTAATGTGTAAATAGGGGGAAAAGAAAGATCAAATAGAATAATCTTTCTCACACAAAGATTCACATAGGAAGGGGAGGGAAAGGAAACTCCTATAAGAAGGAGAGGAAGAGAATTTTTACTTAAACCTTAATCTCAGGGAAATCATCTCTGAGAGGGAAAAACACCCAGATCCATTGGGATCTTGAATTCTATCTTACCCAACAAGGGTAGGGAGAAGGAAAAACCAAGGGGGGAGGGGGAGAGGGAAAACAAAAGGGGAGGGAAAAAGAGGGGGGAGGAGGAGGGAACAAAAAGGGAGGGACTAAAAAGGGAAACATCAAGGGAGGGGACAAGGGGGACTGATTCAAAGTAAATCACTGGACTAAAAGGTAGAGCCGAAGAAGAAAAGGTTAGAACGAGGGAAGGATATCAAAATGCCAGGGAGTCAACAAATGACAGTCATAACTTTGAACATGAATGGGATGAACTCACCCATAAAACATAGACAAATAGCAGAATGAATTAGAATCCAAAACCCTACCATATATTGTCTTCAAGAAACACACATGAGGCGGGTTGATACCCACAAGGTCAGAATTAAAGGAAGGAGTAAGACCTTCTGGGCCTCAACTGACAGAAAGAAGGCAGGAGTGGTAATCATGATATCTGATAAAGCCAAAGCAAAAATAGACCTGATCAAAAGGGATAGGGAAGGTAATTATATTTTGTTAAAAGGGACTTTAGATAATGAGGAAATATCACTAATCAACATGTATGCACCAAATAATATAGCACCCAAATTTCTAATGGAGAAACTAGGAGAATTGAAGGAAGAAATAGACAGTAAAACCATATTAGTGGGAGACTTAAACCAACCATTATCAAATTTAGATAAATCAAATCAAAAAATAAATAAGAAAGAGGTAAAAGAAGTGAATGAAATCTTAGAAAAATTAGAATTAATAGACATATGGAGAAAAATAAATAGGGATAAAAAGGAATACACCTTCTTCTCAGCACCACATGGCACATTCACAAAGATTGACCATACATTAGGTCAGAGAAATATGGCACACAAATGCAGAAAAGCAGAAATAATAAATGCAGCCTTTTCAGATCACAAGGCAATAAAAATAATGATTAGTAATGGTACATGGAAAACCAAATCAAAAACTAATTGGAAATTAAACAATATGATACTCCAAAATCGTTTAGTGAGAGAAGAAATCATAGAAACAATTAACAATTTCATCGAGGAAAATGACAATGGTGAGACATCCTTTCAAACCTTTTGGGATGAAGCCAAAGCGGTAATCAGAGGTAAATTCATATCCCTGAGTGCATATATCAACAAACTAGGGAGAGCAGAGATCAATCAATTGGAAATGCAAATTAAAAAACTCAAAAACGATCAAATTAAAAACCCCTAGCAGAAAACCAAACTAGAAATCCTAAAAATTAAGGGAGAAATTAATAAAATCAAAAGTGATAGAACTATTGATTTAATAAATAAGACAAGAAGCTGGTACTTTGAAAAAACAAACAAAATACACAGAGTACTGGTCAATCTAATTAAAAAAAAGGAAGGAAGAAAAGCAAATTAACAGCATCAAAGATGAAAAGGGGGACATCACCTCCAATGAAGAGGAAATTAAGGCAATCATTAAAAATTACTTTGCCCAATTATATGGCAATAAATACACCAATTTAGGTGATATGGATGAATATATACAAAAATACAAACTGCCTAGACTAACAGAAGAAGAAATAGAATTCTTAAATAATCCCGTATCAGAAAATGAAATCCAACAAGCCATCAAAGAACTTCCTAGGAAAAAATCCCCAGGGTCTGATGGATTCACCAGTGAATTCTATAAAACATTCAGAGAACAGTTTATCCCAATACTATACAAACTATTTGACATAATAAGCAAAGAGGGAGTTCTACCAAACTCCTTTTATGACACAAACATGGTACTGATTCCAAAACCAGGCAGATCAAAAACAGAGAAAGAAAACTATAGACCAATCTCCCTAATGAAGATAGATGCAAAAATCTTAAATAGGATACTAGCAAAAAGACTCCAGCAAGTGATCAGAAGGGTCATCCACCATGATCAAGTAGGATTTATACCAGGGATGCAGGGCTGGTTCAATATTAGGAAAACCATCCACATAATTGACCACATCAACAAGCAAACCAACAAGAACCACATGATTATCTCAATAGACGCAGAAAAAGCATTTGATAAAATACAACACCCATTCCTATTAAAAACACTAGAGAGCATAGGAATAGAAGGGTCGTTCCTAACAATAATAAACAGTATATATCTAAAACCATCAGCTAATATCATCTGCAATGGGGATAAACTAGATGCATTCCCAATAAGATCAGGAGTGAAACAGGGATGCCCATTATCACCTCTACTATTTGACATTGTACTAGAAACACTAGCAGTAGCAATTAGAGAAGAAAAAGAAAGTGAAGGCATCAAAATAGGCAAGGAGGAGACCAAGTTATCACTCTTTGCAGATGACATGATGGTCTACTTAAAGAATCCTAGAGATTCAACCAAAAAGCTAATTGAAATAATCAACAACTTTAGCAGAGTTGCAGGATACAAAATAAACCCACATAAATCATCAGCTTTTCTATATATCTCCAACACAGCTCAGCAGCAAGAACTAGAAAGAGAAATCCCATTCAAAATCACCTTAGACAAAATAAAATACCTAGGAATCTATCTCCCGAGACAAACACAGGAACTATATGAACACAACTACAAAACACTCTCCACACAACTAAAACTACACTTGAGCAATTGTAAAAACATTAACTGCTCATGGATAGGACGAGCCAATATAATAAAAATGACCATCCTACCCAAACTTATTTATCTATTTAGTGCCATACCCATTGAACTCCCAAAATATTTCTTTACTGATTTAGAAAAAAACCATAACAAAATTCATGTGGAATAAGAAAAAATCAAGGGAAATATCCAGGGAAATAATGGAAAAAAAAACACATATGATGGGGGTCTTGCAGTCCCACACCTCAAACTATATTACAAAGCAGGAGTCATCAAAGCAATTTGGTACTGACTAAGAGAAAGAAAGGAGGATCAGTGGAACAGACTGGGGACAAGCGACCTCAGCAAGACAGTATATGATAAACCCAAAGATCCCAGCTTTTGGGACAAAAATCCACTATTCGATAAAAACTGCTGGGAAAATTGGAAGACAGTGTGGGAGAGACTAGGAATAGATCAACACCTCACACCCTACACCAAGATAAATTCAAAATGGATGAATGACTTAAACATAAAGAAGGAAACTATAAGTAAATTGGGTAAACACAGAATAGTATACATGTCAGACCTGTGGGAGGGCAAAGACTTTAAAACCAAGCAAGACATAGAAAGAATCACAAAATGTAAAATAAATAATTTTGACTACATCAAATTAAAAAGCTTTAGTACAAACAAAACCAATGTAACTAAAATCAGAAGGGAGACAACAAATTGGGAAAAAATCTTCATAGAAACCTCTGACAAAGGTTTAATTACTCAAATTTATAAAGAGCTAAATCAAATGTACAAAAAATCAAGCCATTCTCCAATTGATAAATGGGCAAGGGACATGGATAGGCAGTTCTCAGATAAAGAAATCAAAACTATTAATAAGCACATGAAGAAGTGTTCTAAATCTCTTATAATCAGAGAGATGCAAATCAAAACAACTCTGAGGTATCACCTCACACCAAGCAGATTGGCTAACATGATAGCAAAGGAAAGTAATGAATGCTGGAGGGTATGTGGCAAAGTGGGGACATTAATTCATTGCTGGTGGAGTTGTGAATTGATCCAACCATTCTGGAGGGCAATTTGGAACTATGCCCAAAGAGTGACAAAAGAATATCTACCCTTTGATCCAGCCATAGCACTGCTGGGTCTGTACCCCAAAGAGATAAAGGACAAAAAGACTTGTACAAAAATATTCATAGCTGCACTCTTTGTGGTGGCCAAAAACTGGAAAATGAGGGGATGCCCATCAATTGGGGAATGGCTGAACAAACTGTGGTATATGTTGGTGATGGAATACTATTGTGCTAAAAGGAATAATAAAGTGGAGAAGTTCCATGGAGACTGGAACAACCTCCAGGAAGTGATGCAGAGCGAGAGGAGCAGAACCAGGAGAACATTGTACACAGAGACTAATACACTGTGGTATAATCAAACGTAATGGACTTCTCCATTAGTGGTGGTGTAATGTCCCTGAACAATCTGCAGGGATCCAGCAGAAAAAACACCATTCATAAGCAAAGGATAAACTGTGGGAGTAGAAACACCGAGGAAAAGCAACTGCCTGAATACAGTGGTTGAGGGGTCATGACAGAGGAGAGACTCTAAAGGAAACCCTAATGCAAATATTAACAACATAGCAATGGGTTCAAATCAAGAACACATGTGATACCCAGTGGAATCACGCATCGGCTATGGGGGGTGGGGGGGAGGAAAAGAAAATGATCTTTGTCTTTAATGAATAATACTTGGAAATGATCAAATAAAATATTATAAAATTAAAAAAAAGAATATCAATAACCTAGTTGAGAGCAATTTCAGTTAAGTTAGAAGCTACATTTCAAGGGTCTGAATTCACATGGCTTCACATATATAATATATACCATATTGCTGGCATTCTCAGCAGGAAGGTGGTACTAAAGGGAGGGAGAGAATTTGGAATTCAAAAACTTTTTTAATGAATGTTAAATTTTTAAAAATTAAAATTAAAGGGGGCAGCTGGGTAGCTCAGTGGATTAAGAGCCAGTCCTAGAGACGGGAGGTCCTAGGTTCAAATCTGGCCTCAGCCACTTCCTAGCTGTGTGACCCTGGGCAAGTCACTTGACCCCCATTGCCTAGCCCTTACCACTCTTCTGCCTTGGAGCCAATACACAGTATTGACTCCAAGATGGAAGGTAGGGGTCTAAAAAAAAAAATTAAAATTAAATTTTAAATGGAGGCCCGAGAAGAGAGTAAGAAATGAGGAAATGAAGATCACAAATATAGATGGCCTCTTCTAGATGTTGGCTGTGAAAGGGAGAAACCAAATGGGATGACAGTATGAGGATCAAGTAAAGGTGATAGACTGGGATTGCCATTTTGGTTGTAATGCAATAGCCAGCAACTTCTCAGTAGGTTCATTATCATGATGTGGGACCTACACAGAACCCTGAACACAGCATCTAATAGCCTGATAAGGTAGAAAGAGTATTGAATTTAGTGTGAGAAGACCTGGGTTCAAATACTGGTTCCATCACACTCTGGCAGTATACCTTTGAACAAGTTATTTAACCTCTCTCTGTCACAATTTCCTCATCTCTAAAAAAATGGGAAGGATGACAACACCTCATCCTCTTCACTGAGTTGTGAAGTTCCTGGTAAAGTGTGTGTGTGCAGTGTGCATGGGAGCACCCTTAGTAGGTGCTTTAATAAACATATGCTGAATGGACCAGAAATTTGGGAACTGGCATTACGAGAGCTGTACTGACTCGAAACCACTTCTCAGCACTCTCTTCAATGACCACACTATTATTTCTTCAGAGTGAGACAATGTGCAACAGTCAATATAACAGTCACAGAATCCAGCTATATGACCCTCAAAAGTGTAGCCTGACAAATGTTAAGGCCCAAATAATGACCCCTCACATTTTTGTTGGGCTTATTCCCAAGGTTCAAAGATGAAATGATTTGCCCAGGTTGGCACAGCCAGTATTTCATCTGCTCTTAGAAAATTCAGCTCCTGGATAACTGGGGTGGTGGAGGGAGATTGGGAGGGGTTGGTAACTAGGATAAAATGAAATGCCCTTTCTTGGCAAATTTCATGGAAGTATGATTTTATCTTAGAACTGCATCATATTTTCTTAGACCAAGTTTCCTGTCACTATCAGATTCCATGACCCTCCATTTTTCTGAGCACCCAGCAGTCACATCTTGGCTAGATGGTTCAAACTGAATTGAAAGTGTGCCTATTTGGGCAGCATCATTAATAGCTTCCTGTCTTGAGCTTCCAATAGAGTCAACAATAGATTTAGCTGTTGATCCTGAAATGAATTATGTAAGCATTTTTCCTGCTACCTTTTAAACATACACTGCTTCTTTGAATATGCAATTCAAAGAATCCTCTTGGCATAATTTGCCAAAGCAAGTAAACTTTTAAAAAATGTGGCCCAGCATACTTCCATGTTTGAATTTGCTGATTTATTTGCAAAGCTAGATGATTTGAGTCTTCTTGTGCCAAGAACATGATAATCAGCCATTCATTCCAACACCTCTTTTCCTTATGGGGTTCTGACTTAGTCATTGTTAATGCCACCTCTCAGTTTTCATTATGTGACTCATGAGATTATTGATAAAGAGATAGAAGAAACTTTAGAGGTCATCTGTCCAAACCTTCTTCTCCCTTCCCATGTCCCCACACAGTTTACAGATAAGGAAACAGACATAAAGAAGTGACTTAGATCACAAAGGTAGCAGGGAGGAAAGTCACAATTGGAACTGAGGTCATCTGTCTCCAAATCTAGCATTCTTTCCAACAGTGCCTCTAAGAGATTCCTTGTGTTGAGTAAAAGAATAAAATCTTGGAGTTGGAAGGAACTTTTTGGGTCATCCAGTCCAGTACCTATGAAATGAATCCCTTTCCCAATTTTTTAGGAAGATGCTATAACTTAAGTACTGCCCATGATGGGGAACTCATCACTTTTCACTCTAATTCTGGACAGTTTTCCTTATTTTAAAGTGAAAGCCACCTCTCTCTGACTTCTACCCATTGGTGTTGGTTCCACCCTTTGGGAAAGCAAAATCTAATCTTTCTTCTACATGGTGGGCCTTCAAATATATAAAAGCAATAGGCATATTCTCCCTTTCTCTCCTCCAGGCTAAACATCTTTAGTTCTGTGTCGCCCTACTTTATTTTCAGTCTTTTATAAATAAAAGCCCTGCTGATCTCCTTGGTCAATACTTATTGAGCACCTCCTGTGGGCAAAACCCCATGCTGGTCACTGGAGCTTTTCACATGCAGATGAAACTACTGACCTGCCATCAGTAGGGCGTGCACTTTGAGCTGTTTTTTATTCCCAAAATAATGGATCTGATTTCTCTTCCTCAGGACTTTGTGTGAGCCAGGTGGTTGCAGCCTGTGGTCATGGAGTAAAGTGAAGCTAAGTGGCCCACAAAGGGATTAAGCCTACCACCTTCACTTCTTTAAGCCCATGCTTTAGCCTGCTGAGCGTGAGCTAACAGATGATTGCATTTATCATGTTCCTCTCTCTGGGGAACTTATAATGCATCTAATGGAAGACAAGAGACACACTCAGGAATGAACTAATAAAGCTATAAAGAAGTATGTACAGAAGTGTTGCAGACAGACAGCAAACATTTAATCATTGCTTACATGTGCCAGGTTCTGTGATAAGCTCTGGGAATATAAATGCAAGCATAAAGATTGTCCCTTTCCTCAAGGAACAACATTCTAATGGGGGAAGACAACACATAAAAGGGAGCTGGAAAGTGTAAGCTGGGGGTATGAGGGGAAATAATGGCTAAACTCAAAGAGTCAGAAGCACAGCCTGGAGGAAAATAAAGCATGACCATCCCCAAGGTCCCCTAGAAGGAATCTGACAAAAGCTGCGCTGGTCAGAGCCAAGCTAAATTAGTTCCTGTGGTAGAAGGGAGCTGTATGCAAGGACTGGTTACAGGGGTGGTAGAGGAGAGAATCATGCTCTAAAAAAGAGAATTTCTCCACCATCCCAATTCCTACAGTTTCAGGACCTGCCAGTCTAGAACAATAGAGTCTTAATACTATCCATCTTCCCTAATTCTAAAAAATAATCCTTCTGCTCTATGATAGATCCTCAGAGTCTGTCCACTGAGTGGTATTCTTTCCTTTCTCCTGGGTTCTTATGTTCCAATTCTGAGAGATTATTCCTGTTGTGTTTTTCTTGCTCCACTGAATTCCAAAGGACCTACTCGTCTCAAGTGTGTCTGGTCCAGAATTCTCTTTGAAGATACATTCAATAAAGTAGTTTCCTTATATAGCAAGCTAGATGTATTAATCCTTCAGCACTTCTCTTTTGTTTAATTGGGTTAAATAATTTATTCCTCCAAGTTCAAGACAGATTTAGGCTCAATTTAGGGGAAATTGTCCTAAAAACTAAAGTGCTTAAGAAGCAGTCAACTCCCCTTCATAGAGGCCTTCAGCCAGATGACCACTCGTTGGGGACTCTTTTTCAAGCATGGGTTAGACTGGGTGGCCTCTGAAATAACTTTGGTCCCAAGGATTCTATGCAATTCTTTGCAGGAAAAAGGTAAGAAGGTTAAAAGAAGGTTAACTGCTTGAAGTAGAGACTTCAAACCACTGTGTACTTAGAAATGAGTCAAATTGGGGGCGGGAAAGAAAAGGAGGTTTTGCTTGGAGGAGTCAGAGTTTATGCTAAAGGATTAGAACTTTATGTGATGGACAGCCTGGAGCCACTACAGGGAAAACTAGAGGCCAGCTTCACCAAGGCCAGGTTTTTCTGGTTCCATTTTGACAAAATGACTTAGCATCAGCCTTTTCCTTTTATAATTTAACACTTCAAGAGAGAGACAAGAGCTTTAAGTAAAGCAAGGGCTCTCCCTCTGGATTTGCCACTGGTGGTTTTGAGTGCTTCTCAAACGAAAGCTCAGGGCCAAGGGCATGCCCGCTATCCCCTAGTGCAGGAAGTTAATGGTTTCTTTAATGCTCTGCAAAAGAAAGAGCAGGGGTTGTTAAGTCAAAGTGTTCACCCTGTGGGCTTACAAGTTATGATTTTTTAATGCTTTTCAAAGGGGAGAGAATCTTAAGTGAGCACTATCCCTGCTCACTGGAAAGGTGTGCTTTTTAAAAGGTGATTAGTCCAGATTCTTGCACATTAACTGCTCTGACTTACACCGTGACTTCACATTTTAAAACCCTGAGCTAAAATGTTTCTTTAACCTGGCAAGCCAAGTACAAAGATCCATCCCTAAAGATAGCTAAGTCTTGGGTGTGGTGTCCACTCAAGATCCCTAGGCCTTGATCTTTGGGGCTCCCACGACAAGCCAGGAACACGCCTATTCCCTGCCACCCTTTTAAGCTGGGAAGCCAACCAACTAATGGTGCAGAGAATACAACTTTGGCCAGCAGATTAACAGGGGACCCAGAGACCACAGTTTAAAGTTTAGCTTTAAGAGACTTATTTAATACTTTAAAGAATCTAGGAATTCAACAACATAAATGCTTCTACCACTGGAGGCAAATTACATTACAAATTACATGTTACTTTTTTCATTGGTCTTTGTTTTCTTTTATAATATAGCTAATATGGAAATGTTTTCTATAATTGTACATATAATCTATACCAAATTGCTTATCTTCTTAAGGAGGGGGATGGAGAGGAAGGGAGAGAGAATTTGGAACTCAAAATTTTAAGAAACAAATATTAAAAATTGTTTTTACATGTAATTGGAAAAATTATTAAAATTTTCAAAAAATGAATTATACATTAAAAATTACTCCCATACCTTGATAGATGGTCTTTATGAATTGCTACAACCAAAAATATTCATTTCACAGTGATCAGTTTTCTGGTAATAAGCTTTATAAAACACCTTCTTGTAAATCTTCATTCATCTTACCCCTCTATAGTTTTTGACTGTGAGCTACCTCTGGATGCAGGCTCAGTCTTTGGCTACTATAACACTATAACTTCTCTCTCTTTCTTTTCCGCATACCTATCTGACTGTTCTTTCTCAGACTCTTTGGTTCATTCTTTGTTCTAACCTGGACCTTTCTCAGGCCAGTCCTCCAAAAGTTGAGGTTCAATACTCTCTCTCTCTTCTCTCTCTCTCTCTCTCTCTCTCTCTCTCTCTCTCTCTCTCTCTCTCTCTCTCTCTCTCTCTCTCTCTCTCTTCTTTTCCCTCTCCCTCTCTCTCCCCTTCATGTATATCTACATGCATACACATACACACACATGTATATATATATATATATATACTATGATATATTCATATATAAAGACACCTCTTTCTTAGTGATCTTATCACGTTGTCAATTTCCACAGCTTGGATTATCTTCTCTGTGTAGATAACTCCTAAATCCCTATTTCTAACCCTAACTTCTCTTCTAGATTCCAGTTCTGCATTACCAATTGCCTATGGAACAGCTCCATCTAGATGTCTTATAGGCTCATTTAAGTCAATGTGTCCAAATCTGGAATTCATATTTCCACCAAAACTCAGTCCTCCTCCAAATTTGACTATTTCTGCTAGAGCAATACCATCTTTCTAGACACTTAGGTTTACAACCTTGATGTCATTCTTGACCACCTCCTCTCTGCCATACTTTATCAGCCACCAAGCTTTTTGTTTCTACCTTTACAGTGTCCCTATAAATTGACTTGCAAATCTTTATGTCCAATCCTAATCTCTCTCCCAAATTCCAGTCCCACATTACCAACTTGGCTATCTCTACCTGGATGACCTAGAGTCATATCTTTAATATTTATAAGCACAATTCATCATATTTCCCTCCAAACTTGCCTATTTCTCTATCATTGCAGTTGTCCAGGTTCACAATCTAACCAGATTTTTCCCTTTACCTCAACTTCCAACTTCAATCAGTTGCCTCATCAATACTACTTTCTCACAAGTTCTCTTGCATTCATCCTCTTCTCTCTATTCATATAGCTTCTTTTTACCAAATTAGTCTCCCTACTAAGGATCTCTCTCCTCTCTCATATCTCCTTTATCTATCAGTTTAATATTTCTAAAACACAGATTAGGACATATCATTCCAACACTCAGAAATCTTTAGATGCTCCCTATTACCTTTTGGATAAAATATAAAAGTTCCAGCATGGCATTTAAATCCTTCAATAATCTGGCTTCCACCAGATTAAAATCTTATACCATACTACTCCTCTTCATAACATTCCAACTTCTACCTCCACACCTTTGTGTGGTTGCTTATGTATTTCCTCATCACTTCTAGGAATTAGCTTCCTTTAAAGCATAGCTCAGGTGCCACTTACTGCCTGAAAATTTTCCTGATCTTCCAGGCAATTAGTGTTGTCTTCCTCTTTAAATTACTTTGTTGTCACTTATCTATGTACATGCTGTATCTGCCTGGTGCCTTGAGGTAAGAGACTTTGTTTTTGGCAGTTAAGTGGATAGAGTGCTGGACCTTAATTCATGAAAGACAAAGACAAATTATATGACTAGGGAAAATAATTTTACTTCTCTCCACCTTAATTTCCTCCTGTAAAATGGGCATCATAGTAGCACCTACCTCCCAGTGAGGTAGCAGTGAGGATCAAATGAAATAAATTTTTGTAAATTATTTTTCAAACAGTAATACAAACAAATGATACAAACAAAAGTACTACAAACAGTAATAACAGTGCAATGTAAAAGCTAATGATTGGGGGGTAATGGGGGGGGAGGGGGAGGTGTAATATCCAGTACTCAGAATAGTCAATGTCTTATGTCTTATATAGAGTTGATACTTAAGAAATACTTGTTTAAATTAATTTTAATTAACTAAGACTGTGTTATGGAAGAGGGAAGAACTTGATTTGCTTACAACTAAAAACATTGTGTCAAAAGTTCTTTTGAGGGGCAAGCTGTAGAAGTAAAGTTAGACTTGACTTAAGGTATACTTCCTAAAAAAGAGCCATTCAAAGATAGAATATCTCTCCTCAAGAGGTAGTACTTTCCCTCTCACGGAATGATGCATTGTTACAGAGGGGATTCAAATTCTGGTATAAGATGAACAATATTGTCGCCAGCTCCCTTCCAACTCTGTTTGAATGAATGTATTCCAGCCAATATCTACATAAGTTCCTCCTTTCCTTCAAAAGCAATGTTAGTATCTCTTCCCTATAGATTCTCTCATCCCTAAGTGAAAGTGATCTTTCCCTTCCTTAGTTTTTTTCCCCCATCCTTTCCCTTGCAGCATAATATTTTATTGGTTTGTACTTTCCCCTCATAACTAGATTATGTACTTGTCTTAAGGTCTGTGTCATGTCTATTTGTATCTCCAGCATCTAGTAAGTACTTAATTAAAACTTATCCGATTCAGCTACATTGAACTAATAAGAATGTTTGTGTGGTTCTAGGTGATGCATTCGAATATTGGCTCTACCATTTACCATCTGAGATTTTGGGCAAGTCACATTATCTAGAACTATTTTTTGTTTGTTTATTTCCATCTGTAAAATTAAAGTTTGGACTACATGACCTCTGGGATAGTTGCTTCCAGCAATAAATACATGAATCTCCTACAGAAAGCAGAACAGAGAATGTCCTGATAGCAAAGCTGGGGACCAAGAAGCAGAGATGCTATCCATAATCCTTGTACCCTAAAATAACACCCTGGGACAAAATGCACACGGGGAAGTGAAAGCGAGTCTCCCTCTAACCCCCAAGAAGATCAGCCCTCTCCCCTACCACGAGGTCCATTTCCTAGATCAGAAAGAAGAGTTTCTAGCGGGGCAAGTCTAAGGTCCCTCTTGCGGCCGGGAATAGGCTACTGAGGTCGGCACAAGACTGGAGACACAGAGCTCCGGACTCCGTTCCTGAGCCGCCCCAGAGTCCGCAGTCGTTCATTTCCAGCTCAAGTGCAGAGACCAGTCTGCAAAACAGATGCTGCAAATCCAAGTCCCTCAGTTCCTTTAACTCCAGAACCGGGAGGCATAGGCAGCCCTACATGGGGAGGAGCGTGGATCGCACTACATTTCCCTGCGTGCTTTGCGCTCAAGCCCGAAGCTTCCACTGCGCTGGCTCAGGCCTTCTGACACTGACAACCAATCCAACCAATGGATGTGGGGAAGGAAAAAAGCTAGGACTAATCACAATAGAGAAGATGGGAATGGGGTAATTCCCCTCCTTGAATGAATTTACCCCCTTTTTCAATGAAGTTTCATGACTCCGCCAACTTGGGGTTGAGCCCTTTTACAGCCATTGTCTTTACAGATTTATCTCCTGCGCTTTGCTTTTGGTGGTGCAGTGAATAGAGCTTGGAGTCTGGAAGACCTGAGTTCAAATTTGACCTTAGAAACTTACTAGCTGTGGAAATCACTTTACTTTCTGTCTCAATTTCCTTAACTTTACAAGGATTTTTGTGAGGATGAATGAGTTAATATTTGTAAAGCAATTTCCAAACCTTTAAGCTCTCTGTTAATGGTACTTGTGATTTTTACAGTAAAGTGGGGCCTCCCTGTTCCCTCCTCTTCGGTGGTTCTGTGATGGCGTATGCCCAAAACTATTCCCCATCTCCAACCATTTCTCCAGAACGGAAAAATCTATGTGTTCCTGATGGAGGTGGGCAATAGGCAGTGACCCTCATGTTCTGAATTCTTGTATAGCACTAGTTAAGCATAAATTGCAACATCTGTAGCTTCGGCATTAGTCAAGCACAAATTGCAGGATCTGTATTATTAATCCGTTAGCCATTCTGTATTATTAATCACCTGTACTAGTTCTGTGCTATTCTGTTCTGTGTACCAGCTTTGTTCTGAATTATTAATCACTTATATTGTTCTCAATTTACCTTAGTTCTGAACTGTTAAGTATTATTTCTTGCCTATAGTAGTTATCCATTATACTGTATCCTCCCTATGTTCCCCTCTTTGACAAGGGCATTTCATAAGGGTAACAAGACCTCTCTTCCACTAACAAATGATGGCAGGTGGGACAATAGGAGGAAACATGGAACATGTGAGGGAGATCAAAATTGAAAGTTGCCCTGAGAAATTCAGCCAGGGAAAATGCCAAGGCGCCACAGACAGATAAGCTCTGGGCTTGTGCTGGGGCCGTCCAAGGTCCCTGATAAACTCCAGCACTGAGACCCCAGGTGCAAAAAGCAACTTTCCAACAAAGGTTATTCATGAAAAAGTATTTAAACCCCAGCTTGTCAGAAGCAACTTGGAACTCTGATGGTAGAGGTTCCCACTGATGTGCGTATCAGTTTTCCCAATAAAGGCTTTCTCCTTGCTTGATTACATTGTCCGTGGACTTCCTTGGTGGTGGGTGAAAACCCGGACCTTAACACATGCACACTAAAGGCTCTGACAGTCCAGGGGCCCTCAATAAATAGGAAACCCTGTTGGGGGGTGAGGGAGATTGGAGCAGGCTATTCTATCAGCTCCTGGCTACTCCATAAGCCCAGGGTTATGGGGCTATTCCACTAGCAACCAGTCTATTCCCTTAACCCTAAGGTTATTCTACCAGCTCCTGAGCCATTTCACCAGCCTAGGCTATTTTACTATCTTAGAAACCTCTTCTTTAAATACAATTATTTTAAACTTCTGAATTGAACGGAGTCCTTTTTGTGGCAAGACCCTGCTACATACTTGGGTATATTTTCCCACAACATTCCCTTCTTTCTCAATGAAGCTGAATCAGAAAATTCAATTATATCCTGGGCATTTCATACATATTAATAAATATTTGCTTTAGATCTGTGATTTCATTGTGTCTGGAATATAGTGGGCATATAGATTGATTGATCAGCAGGGAACTCCCAGGAAAGAAGCTCATCCTACCAGTGCAGAATGACAGCACTCAGGCCATTTACAGTCTTAAAGTTGCCCAGAGAATTGACTTACCCAGAGTCACACAGCCTAAAGAAATCAGAAACCAGACCTAAATCTCAGTCTTACTGCCCTCTCTATCCAGTACCTTGACTTCCCCTCCTTAGGTGTTACAATGGATATTGTGCTAGACCTAAAGTCAAGAAGACATCTTCCTGAGTTCAAATCTAGCCTCAGATACTATCTGGGCAACCCTGGGCAAGTCACTTAACCCAGTTTACCTCTGCTTACTTATCTTTAAAGTGAACTGAACTGGGAGAGGGGGGGGGAGGGAGGAAAAGAAAATGATCTTTGTCTCCAATGACAAATGTTTGGAAATGACCAAATAAAATAATGTTTAAAAAAAAGAAAAAAGAAATAAAGTGAACTGAAGAAGGAAATGGCAAGCCACTCCAGGATCTTTACCAAGAAAACCCCAAATGGGATCATGAAAAAAGTCAGACACAATTGAAATATGATTGAACAACAACCACCTCTGGCTTTATTAGAATCATCCATAGGTTTTCAGAGCAAATCATACTTAGCAGTAGCTAATCATACTTCAAAGGTCATTTGTTCAGGTGGGTACTCCCTCTTCCTCTACTAATACTCTTGAATTGCTATGTTACTGGGTTTTCTTTTTGTTTTTAAAGGAAATCTGAAAGAAAGAAAAAGGTCATCCAATAAACAAACCTTAAGAATATAGAGTTGAGAGGCTTTAGAGATCATTCAGCTCAATTACTCTGATTTTACAGATGAGTAAATTAAAATCCAGACTATCCCATAGTCACACATATGTCTTAGAGGCAGAAGTTAAACACAGGTGCTTCCAGTTTCAAGGATGACCCTCTCTCTGTCATGTCACCCCATCTTTTATCCACAAGGCAAAAGGGAGCCACTGAAGAATTTTTAATCCAGGATCTAAACCTTAGGAAGATTATTCTGGTAGATGTATAACCAATGATTTGGAGATGGGAAAAACTGGAAGCTGGGAAACTATAAGAATTTAAATTTAGGTGGGCAGCTGGATGGCTCAGTGGATTGAGAACCAGGCCTAGAGATGGGAGGTCCTAGGTTCAAATCTGGCCTCAGACACTTCCCAGCTGTGTGACCCTGGGCAAGTCCCTTAACCCCCATTGCCTAGCCCTTACCACTCTTCTGCCTTGAAACCAATACAGAGAATTGATTCCAAGATGGAAGGTAAGGGTATTTTTTTAATAATTTAAATTTAGGTTTTTATGCTAATATAAAAGTTCTAAAATAATTTTGTGGTCACCGATTTAAAAATATTACAGCTTAAGTCAAAATGACTTTTAGCAGCTTAATTTAGAAAGAGGTGGAAAGAGTGAAAGTGGAGAAATATAGATAAAGAGATAGAAAGTATTGCCTAGGTATGGATACCCTAAATTTAATCCCAATGACTCCAGAACACAAATGAAATTCCAAAAGCAAATCTCATCAAAATCCAAAATCCTAATTAGGAAGCCAAAATCCAAAGAGCCAGGAGACACTGAAGAATTCACCAAGAACCGTCAGTGATCATGAGGCTAAGACAAGAATCTCACCAGAACTCATACTGAAGGGAGTGTCCCACCAAAGTGCCAATGAATAGAGAGGGTCTCCACTCCCCACCATAAGCCAACAAAGGATCCAAGGAAAGAGTTTCCTCCTCCAGTCTGGTTTACCAAGTCAGAGAGAGTGAATCAGTCCTCAGGTTGGCTTTTTTAAAGCAGTTTTCTCTGTGTCACTTCCTGTCACTCCCCCACTTTACAGAATTACTCTTAGCCTTTCAATTTTCCTAGCACTGTGGGGGAGAGAGGGAGTAACCTTTGGAGGTGTGAGCTCACTCTAGTAAGTGACTTGCAAGCTCTTTTAGTGTCAAGTAGGGGTACTTCAAGTTCTTGATTTGTTTAGCAAAAAATAGACAAGGAGAAAGTTAATCCTATCTTCACAGAAACCAATTAAGAGACTATTACAAGGCCAAGAATATCAAGGGAATCAATGAAAACAAAAAACGAAGGAAGGAGGCCTAGCTGTAACAGATTTCAAATTATACTATAAAGCAGTAATCATCAAAACAATCTGGTTCTGGCTAAGAAATAGAGTAGTGGATCAATGGATAGATTAGGCAATTAACATATAGCCATTAATGTTCATAGCAACTAAGTATTCAATAATCCCAAAGATCCAAGCTTTTGGGAAAAGAACTCACTATTTCACAAAAACTACTAAGAAAACTGGGGGGAAATGGAGAAACTAGACATAGACCAAAAGCTTACACCAAACACCAGTAGAAAGTCAAAATGGAAAGAACCCTAAAAATAAAGGGTGGCAGCATAAATAAATTATGGAAACACAGAAAAGTTTACCTGTCAGATTATGGAAAAGGGAGAAATTTGTGATCAAATAAAACATAGAAAACACCGAGGAAAAGCAGCTGCTTGACTATAGGGGTTGAGGGGATATGTCTGAGGACAGACTCTAAATGAACACTCTAATGCAAATACCAACAACATGGAAATGGGTTTGAATCAAGAACACATGCGAAACCCAGTGGAATCATGCATCGGCTATGGGGGCGGGGGGGGGGGGGGGGGGAGGAAAAGAAAATGATCTTTGTCTCCAATGAATAATGTTTTGAAATGACCAAATAAAATATTGTTTAAAAAAGAAATAGAGAATATTACCAAAAGTGAAATGGTAGTTTTGATTGCTTTAAATTTAAAGGTATTTTTTTACAAACAAAATGAATGCAACCAAGATTGGAAGGTGTGAATCTTAAAACTGCTCAGACCCTACCTTAGAACATTTGGTTAAGGTTATTCCTTATTTAAACAATGGAGGTACTTGATCAGGAATGTATTGGGAACTTTAAAATTACTCCACCCATACTTAGGCATACTTTAGGGGAAGATAAAATTGTAAAACTCCTTAGTGAACAATGAAGGTACTTAACTCATACTTATAGTGAGGCAAAAGCCCTTAATATAGGTCTATTTTTAGATCTAATACAAAAGGGTGCTAAGTACCTATGAAGGTCAAATTAATCACTAAAAGGGCAAGCTTAGCAAAGAGATGTGAAATACTCAGAAGTTTTAGTCTACCCAGAGAAGGTGATAACAAGATGTAAATTAAGAATGGTCAGTCCTAACTAATTGGAAATTAAACAATATGATACTCCAAAATCGTTTAGTGAGAGAAGAAATCATAGAAACAATTAACAATTTCATCAAGGAAAATGACAAGGGCTAGACATCCTTTCAAACCTTTTGGGATGCAGCCAAAGTGGTAATCAGAGGTAAATTCATATCCCTGACTGCATATATCAACAAACTAGGGAGAGAAGAGATCAATCAATTGGAAATGCAAATAAAAAACTCGAAAACGATCAAATTAAAAAACCCCAGCAGAAAACCAAACTAGAAATCCTAAAAATTAAGGGAGAAATTAATAAAATCAAAAGTGATAGAACTATTGATTTAATAAATAAGACAAGAAGCTGATACTTTGAAAAAACAAACAGAATAGACAAAGTACTGGTCAATCTAATTAAAAAAAGAAAGAAGAAAAGCAAATTAACAACATCAAAGATGAAAAGGGGGACATCACCTCCGATGAAGAGGAAATTAAGGCAATCATTAAAAATTACTTTGCCCAATTATATGGCAGTAAATACAACAATTTAGGTGATATGGATGAATATATACAAAAATACAAACTGCCTAGACTAACAGAAGAAGAAATAGAATTCTTAAATAATCCCATATCAGAAAATGAAATCCAACAGGCCATCAAAGAACTCCCTAAGAAAAAATCCCCAGGGTCTGATGGATTCACCAGTGAATTCTATCAAACATTCAGAGAACAGTTAATCCCAATACTATACAAACTATTTGACATAATAAGCAAAGAGGGAGTTCTACCAAACTCCTTTTATGACACAAACATGGTACTGATTCCAAAACCAGGCAGGTCAAAAACAGAGAAAGAAAATTATAGACCAATCTCCCTAATGAATATAGATGCAAAAATCTTAAATAGGATACTAGCAAAAAGACTCCAGCAAGTGATCAGAAGGGTCATCCACCATGATCAAGTAGGATTTATACCAGGGATGCAGGGCTGGTTCAATATTAGGAAAACCATCCACATAATTGACCACATCAACAAGCAAACCAACAAGAACCACATGATTATCTCAATAGACGCAGAAAAAGCCTTTGATAAAATACAACACCCATTCCTATTAAAAACACTAGAGAGCATAGGAATAGAAGGGTCGTTCCTAACAATAATAAACAGTATATATCTAAAGCCATCAGCTAATATCATCTGCAATGGGGATAAACTAGATGCATTCCTAATAAGATCAGGAGTGAAACAGGGATGCCCATTATCACCTCTACTATTTGACATTGTACTAGAAACACTAGCAGTAGCAATTAGAGAAGAAAAAGAAAGTGAAGGCATCAAAATAGGCAAGGAGGAGACCAAGTTATCACTCTTTGCAGATGACATGATGGTCTACTTAAAGAATCCTAGAGATTCAACCAAAAAGCTAATTGAAATAATCAACAACTTTAGCAAAGTTGCAGGATACAAAATAAACCCGCATAAGTCATCAGCTTTTCTATATATCTCCAACACAGCTCAGCAGCAGAAACTAGAAAGAGAAATCACATTCAAAATCACCTTAGACAAAATAAAATACCTAGGAATCTATCTCCCGAGACAAACACAGGAACTATATGAACACAACTACAAAACACTCTCCACACAACTAAAACTAGACTTGAGCAATTGGAAAAACATTAACTGCTCATGGATAGGATGAGCCAATATAATAAAAATGAACATCCTACCCAAACTTATTCATCTATTTAGTGCCATACCCATTGAACTCCCAAAATATTTCTTTACTGATTTAGAAAAAACCATAAAAATAATAAAATAATAATAATAAAAAATCCAGAGAAATAATGAAAAAAAAAACACATATGATGGGGGCCTTGCAGTCCCAGACCTCAAACTATATTACAAAGCAGCAGTCATCAAAACAATTTGGTACTGACTAAGAGAAAGAAAGGAGGATCAGTGGAACAGACTGGGGACAAGCGACCTCAGCAAGAAAGTATACGATAAACCCAAAGATCCCAGCTTTGGGGACAAAAATCCACTATTCGATAAAAACTGCTGGGAAAATTGGAAGACAGTGTGGGAGAGATTAGGAATTGATCAACACCTCACACCCTACACCAAGATAAATTCAAAATGGGTAAATGACTTAAACATAAAGAAGGAAACCATAAGTAAATTGGGTAAACACAGAATAGTATACATGTCAGACCTTTGGGAGGGCAAAGACTTTAAAACCAAGCAAGACATAGAAAGAATCACAAAATGTAAAATAAATAATTTTGACTACATCAAATTAAAAAGCTTTAGTACAAACAAAACCAATGTATCTAAAATCAGAAGGAAAACAACAAATTGGGAAAAAATCTTCATAGAAACCTCTGAGAAATGTTTAATTACTCAAATTTATAAAGAGCAAAATCAATTGTACAAAAAATCAAGCCATTCTCCAATTGATAAATGGGCAAGGGACATGGATAGGCAGTTTTCAGATAAAGAAATCAAAACTATTAATAAGCACATGAAGAAGTGTTCAAAATCTCTTATAATCAGAGAAATGCAAATCAAAACAACTCTGAGGTATCACCTCACACCTAGCAGATTGGCTAACATGATAGCAGAGGAAAGCAGTGAATGTTGGAAGGGATGTGGCAAAGTAGGGACATTAATTCATTGCTGGTGGAGTTGTGAACTGATGCAACCATTCTGGAGGGCAATTTGGAACTATGCCCAAAGGGCGACAAAAGAATATCTACCCTTTGATCCAGCCATAGCACTGCTGGGTTTGTACCCCAAAGAGATGATAAGGAAAAAGACTTGTACAAGAATATTCATAGCTGCGCTCTTTGTGGTGGCAAAAAATTGGATAATGAGGTGATGCCCATCAATTGGGGAATGGCTGAGCAAATTGTGGTATATGTTGGTGATGGAATACTATTGTACTAAAAGGAATAATAAAGTGGAGGAATTCCATGGAGACTGGAACGACCTCCAGGAAGTGATGCAGAGTGAAAGGAGAAGAACCAGGAGAACATTGTACACAGAGAAGGATACACTGTGGTTCAATTGAAGGTAATGGACTTCTCCATCAGGATCAATACAATGTCCCTGAACAATTTTCAGGGATCTAAAAAGCACTATCCACAAGCAGAGGACAAACTGTGGGAGCAGAAACACTGAGGAAAAGCAACTGCCTGACTCCAGCGGTTGAGGGGATATGACAGAGGAGAGACTGTAAACGAACACTCTAATGTAAATACTAACAACATGGCAATGGGTTCGAATCAAGAACACATGTGATACCCAGTGGAATCGTCGGCTATGCGGGGGGTGTGGGAGAGGAAAAGAAAATGATCTTTGTCTCTAATGAATAATGCTTGGAAATGATCAAATAAAATATTATTTAAAGAAAAAAAAAAAAGAATGGTCAGGCCTTTGGAAAACGTCTAGTGTGATTGGTAGATGTGAAAATTTAGGGGAGGTGACAGGAGAAAATTCTCTTTAAAAGGAGCTGCCTGAACCAGTTCAGAGAAGGAGTTGAGAATAGTTGAGCTCAGGAGTTGAACTGGAGGGTCTTTCTGAACACTAGAGCTTTGCCTGGGACAAAATCTTGTGGTGAGTGATTAAGGACTAACTAGTCTCTAGTAAAAGTCTATCTTAAAGCCAATGGCCTAGGCCCTTTCCTACTATTTCCTCTGCCTCTCTTTCTCTCTCCCTTTCTTTAATTCCTTCATTTGTATTAATTAAAATCTCCATAAAACCCAGCTGACTGGGGTATTTTATATTTGGGGATTTTTCCCACGGTGACCACTTATTTTTGATATTTAAATCAAGACACTAAAAATTATCTTTCTTTACAGTTTGGCAATTCACAGTCTTGAAACCCATATTTTCACAGTCACAGTTTATGGCAACCACTCTTTTGTCTGTAACAGTTTATGGCAACTACTCTTTTGTCTGTAACAAAGAGAAACAACAAATTTGTTGGAGGGTGAAATTTATAGTAAGTATCTCTGACAAAGGCCTCATTTCTCAAATATATAATTAAGTCAACTTTATTAAAATACAAAGCATTCCCCAAATGAAAAATGATCAAAAGATATGAACAGGCAGTTCTCAGAGGAAGAAATTAAAACTATCTACTTATAGTCACATAAAAAAATTCTCTATATCTCTATTGATTAAACAAATTCAAATTAAAACAATTCTGAGATACCATCTCATACCTACCAAGATTGGATAACATGACCAAAAAGAAAAACAATAAATGTTGAAGGGAATAAGGGAAAATTGGGACACTGGTACACTATTGATGGAACTGTGAATTGATACAACCCTTCTGGAGAACAATATTGGAACCACACTCAAAAAAAAAACAATGCATACCCTTTGACCCAGCAATACCACTACCGGCTCTATATCCCTAAGAGATAAGATATAAGTGAAAAAGATATTCCTGTGCCAAAACACTTTTAGCAGCTCTTTTTGTAGTGGCAAAGAGCCACAGGCAAGGAATTGGAAACAGGGGGATGGTTTGGGGAATGGTGGAACAAATTGTGATACATGGTTGTAATGGAATACTAGCACACCATGAGAAGCAGGAGTTCAGAAAAACTTGGAAAGACATGAATTGAAGCAAAGTGAAGCAGGACTAGGTGAACAATGTACATGGTAACAAAAATATTACATGATGATTAACTATTTAAACTATTATCAGCAGGGCAAGTTCCCAAGATATCTAAATGGGATCCATGAGGGAAAATGTTATCCACAGCCAAAGAAGGAATTGTTGGATTCTGATTGCTGATTAAAGCGTGCCATCTTCCACTTTATTTTCTTCATGAGTTTTTTTAAATTGTATTGTGATAAGTGTCTTCTATCACCGCATGAGAAATATGGAAATGTTTATTGCATGGAAGCACTGGTATAACATGTATTAGACTTTTACTGCTTGGGGAGGGGAGCAAGGGAGAGAGAAAGAAAAACTAAATCCTAAAATGTCAGAAAATAATTGTCAAAAATTGTTTCTACATGTAACTGAAGAAAATAAAGAAATGTGCATTTAAAAAGAAGAAAAGTAATAAAAGTCATTGGGACAAGTTCAGAGGAAAATTGTAGTAGCTCACAGATGGATATTGCTAACAGTGGTGTCCTGATAGCTTTCTATTTTAACTAATTTTTCATGTTCACTTTGCTAAAAATAGTTTCTATACTGCTAAAGTAGATGTACTCTTAAAATGTAAATATAATAAAGTTTAAATCACAAAAATAATTGTACACAATAACAGCAATATTGGACGATGATTATTTCTGAAAACTTGGCTACTCTCAGTAATGCAATGATCTGGGACAGTCCTGAAAGACATGATGGGGAACACTATCCACCTGCAAAGAAAGAATTGTTGGGATCATCTTTCACATCAATCTATCTTTGGTTTTATTTTGGGGTTTTGGTTATGTGTAACTTTGCTCTTACAACAATAACCAATATGGAAATGTGGTTTGCATGACAATAAAAAGTGAAAAAATAAAAAATAAAAATAAATTGCAAAATAAAGTCAAGAACTATTACAAGTATGACAGGACAGAGGTGATGAGGGTCTGAACCAAAGTGATGGGCCTCTGCGAAGGGTGAAATTTGTTGTAGAGATCGCAGATATAGTAAACATCAGTGGCCACTGATTTATGCAGTAACAAATGCTAGCTATTACAGTTGCCATTATTATTATTATTGTTGCAGCAGCATTGGGCTGTAATGTTTCTCTCTGCCTCAAAGATACTACAGTAGGGAGCAGCTCGGTGGTTCAAAAAAGTCCTAGGTTCAAATCTAGCCTCAGACACTTCCTAGCTGTGTGACCCTGGGCAAGTGACTTAGCCCCCATTGCCTAGCCCTTACTGCTCTTCTGCCTTGGAACCAATACACAATATTGATTCCAAGATGGAAGGTAAAGAGTTTAAATAAAAATAAAAAATAAAGGTACTACAGTAGCCTATGCCCTCAGAAACTTGAAGCTTAGGTCTTCTGAAACAGGTCTATTGCTCTCATTACTTCAAACTAAATAAAAAGATGACAAAAAATTCAATTTCTGCCTTCAAAAAGGGATAAGTGAAAAAATTAATACATGGTAAGTAAGGAAATTAGGAATGAAAACTAATTGTGGAAATACAATAGCACACAGGTATATTAGTGAAACAGTGGGTGGAAAGATAGATCAAATTTAAGTTACTTTCAAACCACAAGAGAATTAACCAAAAAAGTATTCAACTGCTTGAACCTCTTCTCCCTCTAGAAAACACATTAACATTTTCATAGGGTCCTTCTGGAAATATACCTAGAGTGCTGAGTAACTCTGCCCTAGAGATGAAAGGTCCCAGGTTCAAATTTTACCTCAGACACTGCCTAACCGTATGACCTGGGCATGTCACTTAACCCCCATTGCATATCCCTTATCACTCTTCTGCCTTGGAACCAATAATATTGATTCTAAGACAGAAGGTAAGGTAACAAAAAGTGTATTATAGAATTTAGTAGGGCAGAAATCCATTTAGGTCCCTTACATTTCATGCCCCAGTGAAGCCAGCCCTGACAGGGAATTAGAATTGGGGAATATTGTACGAGTGAATACAAATACAAGAGATATCATTTATGGGAATGTGTTGCATGAGTGAGTGAGCTGAAGTCAGCTCAGACCAGTTTGTGAGATCTGATTGTTAAACTTTCATTGAGAGTATCCACACCTCTGAAAACAGCAAAAGCTATAAATGAGGACTTGATTTACCGTTTGGTTGATTGTCTAGACCTTAGAAATGATACAGAAAATGCTAATAATTCAGATAAAACTTTAAAATGAGTCGAGTTATTTTTTCCAGAGAGCCAGTTGTTAAACATTCACTAGCATACCCTTGACAGATTAGGGTGTGTAGGTCTGCAAGAATGAGTTGCAGAACACCAGAGAGAAAATAGATGCTAACCGAATCTCTATTCAATGTATTAAAAAGTCTCTGAAGTGTAGTGGACAAAGCTCTGGTCCCTCAATTCAAGAGACGTGGCTTCTAGACCTACCTCTAAAGCCCATTATGAGTCACAATTTACCTCCTTTTGTCTCTGTTTTCTCTCCTGAAAAGTTAGCAGTTTGCCTTCAATTTAGACCTCCAAGACCTGGTACCCAACTGAGTAAAAAAATCTTTCCTCTCGGGGGCTGCTATTTCCCCATATAACCACCAGGGGGTACTGTGGCTCTTGCCCAAGAGAGGGCTTCTTCCTTCTTCCAGCATCCCTCTGACCTTGGTTCTGGAGCAAAGTTTTGATGACTATATTCTGTAGCCTCATGGGATGGGGAAGGAAGTTTCCTGTCCCCAGAAGTCTAGACCAGACCTAAGAATGTACCTTCCAGTGTGATCGCATGAATATTTTAGGTCTCTCCCTGCCCTGGGTCTCCAACATGGGAGCTCAGGATCATGGAAATAACACTCATCTGGCCTGTTTTCAAATCCTGGCTCTGGTACAGACTACCTGTGTGACCCTGGGCAGGTCCTCTGAGCTCAGAATTTATGGATCGAATGAAACCACTGAGGTAGTAGGTGATCCTTAAGATCCATTCTAGCTCCACATTCTGAGTGTCCTGGTTCCCTGTAGATCCCTTTTGAACCTAACTCAGGGCTAGTTTGGTCCAGCCCTCTTTGGTAATGGATAGTCTAGGTTCATCAGGAGGAACAAGATGTTGCTAATGACTTTTGAGAGTGCTTTACAGTTTCAAAGTTCTCTTCTCCCCACTAGAGGCAGTGGGTAGACCTGAAATCAGAAAGACCTGATTCAAATTCTACCTGACTTAGAAGTTTGCCACAGTTTCTGTGAAATTGGGGTGATAACAGCACCTACCTCCCAGGATTGTTGTGATGATTAAGTGAGATAATATTTGTAAAGTGCTTTACAGACCTTGAAGTGTTATTTCGAGAAATGCTAGCTATTATTATTAACAACCCTGTGAAGTTGGGAACAATTTTTTTTTCCCATTTTACAGAGGAGGAAACCCATTCCTTGCTCAGGCTAACAACTCTTGCCTAGGTCTAAAGTCTAATGGTTAGTCCACTAAATTATGCTATAATCTTGTGAATTTATTCATGATGTAGACATGGTTTGGTAGGAAAAAACACGAAGTTCTAGGGTTGGAGGACCCACATTTAAAACTACCATCTCTGATACTACCTCTGTGACTGTTTTATAGTATTCCCACTCTTTAGCCCACAGAAAAAGAACCAAAAATAATGTCTCCGAAAGGTAGTACTGAGTAGTCTAATTAGAATAAAGAAATACTTTTCTATAAGAGATAGGACAGGATTTCATTGGTCCTTATTGAAAGGATTGGTGTATGCCTCCAAACTTTAGTAAATGATCTCAACAGCCCCTAATTCAGATGTCTTCAGACTTTTTTGACCATGTATTCTTACATATAAAAAAATGAGCCTGCATACCTAATATGTATATATTTATTTATAAATTTCATATATATACTAATAATTATTCAACACACCTTCTGCATCTGCACCTTTAACTGGTGAGTTGTACTCTACTTTTGGACTTTAACTGGTAAATTGTGCTCTACTTTTGTAGTTTAAATGGTGAGTAGCTGAAAAATGTGTTAAAGATCAGATTTAACAGCCCTGGGCTGAGTTAAGTAGATGACTGTTAAGCATGGCTACTGCTGGCCTGTATCTAATAGGTGTTCTACCCCTGGGCAGCTGCTGGACAAAGCCCAGAAGGAAGCACTCTTTTTCAACTATAGTATTATGTCTTTTTTTTTAAGTAAGGAAAATAGCATTTAACCTAGAATCAGAAAAAAACTGAACCCCAGTACTTCCACTTTGAGATATTGTAATAAAGAGATAATCTGTGTGGAACTAATTCTGGTTGTGGTAAATGGATACTCTGGCAGACTAGAGAGGTACTAGGGGAAACTTCAAGGTGCCTAGTTGTTATAATGTAGATAGAAGTATTTCTTCAGAGAGACAGAGAGATGCTGCTAGAGGGGATTACTCTGGGGTTGCCCATTGATCACTATTGATGACTAATAAATCAAGATATTTCCTACTCTTCTCCTTCCTTCACCTCCCAGTTTCCACCCACACTCTTCTGCCTCCCTTTCCCCTCCCCCAGTCTTAGTCAGCCACCTTCTAAGTAACTCAGGGGAACTATGAGATTTCAGAGAAATATTCTTTACTCTTTTTTTCTCAAGTAAAGGGGTTTATAGGGAACAACAGGATGAGGATTGAGGTGAGAGGGATGAGGTTTGTCCCTAATCTATAAGGAGGATTGGGAGGAATTTAGAAAATGTCAGTCTTGTCACAACTGTGACTCAGGGACAGTCAGAGAGATGGAGGACCACTGTTAAATCTTTCTTCTTCCAATTACACAGTCACCAACAAAAGTTAATTTCTTCTCCAATTAATTCTAGAAGCCTTCCCAAAGGTCTAGATCAAAAGTCAGTCTCTTTCTTGGTCAAAAACCCCAGAGAAGTTTTTTCAGTTCATCTCCTCTGGCCAGGCTCCCAACTTCCTTTCCTGGGAATATTCTATTTTGGAATCTTCACCTTGATTGACAGATTAGATCCCCAGCTTTGTTTCTTGCGTGCTTGAAATTCTCTCTTCCTCCATGCCTCTTCTACAATTTGTCACCTCTAGCAAGGAAATAGGAAATGTCTAGCCTCCCTCTCCAGTTCAATAATCCTTGTCATAACTTATTTCAGTGAGGGATTCCACCTTTATAATAATCAACCAGTTTCACTTCCCAGGTTTGTATTGGGGTCTTATTCAAATGAAGAGCTGAGGTCAAAAGTGTCTGGGTCTTGGAGCAAATTCATTTTTTCTCTGGTTTCTTCATATACAGTTGAGATATTTGAGTAAAGTAATGGCTCAGTCATACCTGTCCCTTAGGAAAATCACTTTGGCATCTGTATACTGGGGAAATTGGAGAGTTGAGAGATTTGAGCCAGGCATACCAATTAAAGGCTTTTACAGTAGGCCAGTTGACAGGTGACGAGAGTCTGAAATAGGATGGTGTCTTCATGTGCAGAGCAGAGAAAAGACGACAGATGTAAAAGATATTGTGGAGATATAAAGAACTGGTAACTGATTGGAGATGTGGAATAAGTGAGAATAAGTAGTTGAAGACAGCATCAAGTTTGTAAACCTGGATGACCAAAAAGATGATGGCACATTTGACAGTAATTGGGAAGTTTGGGGAAAGGGTATTTTAAGAGAGAAAGATAACGGAATGGAATCTATGTTACAGATCACAACCCATCATGACTGCTCATTCTTTCCAGACAAAAATTAAATGAGAGGACAGGACTCTTATTCACCAACCACTACCCCCAAAGCATAGAGCCTGCAGCATGCCAAAGGGCATCTGTCAAAGCCATGAGGTGATCTGTGGTTTAGTGAATGGAAATGGTGACTGAGGAAGGAAAGGGAGCCTCAGGAAATTTTGCTTACATGGTGTTTGGATTCCTGGTTTGGGCTTCTATTAAAATTGCTATGAGGGTCCAAAGCTCAGTGCTTCCAGGGTAGGTTAGTGAGGGTGGGGGGTGGGGGTGGACATTGAGTCAACAATGAAAGAAGGGGCTTATATAATTGTGTTTGAGATTAGCCCTGGTTTCCTATCAGAGGGAGAGTAGAATGTGACCTACTTTCCACCCCTCTGATTGGATGATTATATACACTTTATTGTTCATATGCACTTTATTGTTGTTCATTTATTTCATTCGTGTCTGACCCTTCATGACCCTATTTGGACTTTTCTTGGCAAAGATACTGGAGTGGTTTGCCATTTCCTTCTCCAGCTCATTTTACAGGTGAGAAAACTGAGGCAACCAGAGTTAAGCAGCTTGCCCAAGGTCACACTCTCAGTGTCTGAGGCCAGATTTGAACTCAGGAAGATGAATCTTCCCAACACCAAGCCAGGCAGTCCATACACTGTGCCACCTTATTTGCCCATATATTCACTTTGGGGTGTTTCCATATCCCCCTGAAACTGCAGAGTCCCCTCTGTGGTGACCACTCTCCTAACCTCTTACAGAAGAGTCAAATAGCAAAGAAGACAATAGAGAAGGAAGTATATTTAGCACCTCTCAGCACTGCAATAGTGAGAAAAGGAGACAATGGGAATGCCTTTCATACCACCTTTCCTATTATTAACCTCTTTTTTCCATGGTAATGTCAAAATGTGTCTAATAGTACCAGAATCAAAGGATTACCCCAAATAAAAATTTTATAGTTAGAAGGCAGTTCAGGGGCCATATAGTCCAACCCAAAGCTGAAAAAGAATCCCTACCACACATGTCACTGAACCTTTTCTTGAAGACTTCCAATGAGTGAGAGCTTGCTTCCTCTTCTGCCAGAACTTGTTACTTTGGGACAGCTGTAATTGTTTCGAAGTTTTTCCTGATATCCAGCCTTAATTTTCCACTTTCCAGTTTTTACCCAGTTCTGCATTATGTGGCCAAAGAGAACAAGTCTAATCTCTTGTCCACAAAAAAGCCTTTCACAACTCGAAGACAGCTTTCCTGCCTCCCCTCTCTTCTTCAGGCTACACTTGCCCAGGCCTTTCAACTAATCTTCATATGGTCTGGCTTCAAATTCCTTTACCATCTGATAGCCCTCTGGCCCCTCTCCAGTTTATTAATGTGCTTCGAAGACCGTGGTGCCCAGAACTAAATACCATTCTCCTGAATAGTCTCACCATGGCAGAATACAATGGTAGTATTACAATTATGTTCCTAGAGTTTGTACTCCTTTTTATATAGTCCAAGATTGCATTATCTTTTTTTGGTTTTGTTTTGGCTGCTCCACCACACTGTTGTTACATTGAGTTTGCAGTCCACTAAGAGCCCCATATCAGAAGGAGGTCTTTGGCAAAACTGCTGGCAAGGTAAAACAATTCTTTTAATTAATCATTTATCTAGGACTATAGCATTTTATAGTTTACAAAGTACTTTATTCAGTGGTGTAGTGGAAAGAGTATGAATTTGGAATCAGAAGGCTTGAGTTCAAATTACGCCTCTCCCACTTACTCTTACTGGGCAACCAATTATCTAATCTAGGTCTGAATCCTCATTTATAAAATTAGGGCATTGAAATAGATGATTTCTAATGCCCTTTTGGGCAGCTAGGTGGCACAGTGGATAGAGGACTGGGCTTGGAATCTGGGAGACTCATCTTAATGAGTTCAAATCCAGACTCAAACACTTAACTAGCTGAGTGACCTTGAGAAAATCACTGAACCCTGTTGGCCTCAGTTTCCTCATTTGTAAAATGATCTGGAGAAAGAAATGGAAAACTACTCCAGTATCTTTTCCAAGCAAAAACCCCAAATGGAGTTATGGAGAATATCAGACATGACTGAAAAAAAAAAGACTGAACAACAGCAAATGCCTCTTTCACCTTCACATCTATGATCCTGCGAATAATTCCATTAGTAGATTCCTTAAACATTATCATCACCATTTTCCAGACAAAGAAACTGAGAGGTGACTTGCCCATGGCCACATAGCTGGTGAATGTGTGACCCCAGGTCTCTTTTGAGTGTGAGGTTATAGTTTTCCTCTCCACACCCTGCAGTGACTATAGTGCATCAGAAAATATAAATCTTTGGCAAGCCAGAAGTGACCTGAAAAACTGACAGGAAACATGAAGCTAGAGAATAGGAATAAAGACTTTTTTCTTGAGATAATATTTAGAACTGAGCATATTCTTATACCTTTTGAGCACTCTTTTCTCTCTACATCAAGTGTCTGGGGCTAGAGATAATTCTAGGTCTCTGAACCTGAGTTTTTCCTCTCTTTCTTTTGAGTGAATAGCAGTCATTAGAGTTAGTGTAGAAGGGCAATTCCCCTAGGGCAGCATTGGCAAAGTATTGGCACATGTGCAGAGCTGGCACTCCAGGAGCTGCTCCATTCCCCCTCTTCCAGCACTGGAAGACATTTTTTGCATGCCCTGCTCCTCTGTCCAACCTCCCAAAGCAAGCACTTCCTCCCTGACAAAGGGTGTTAGTTCTAGGATTCTAAAGGACTCTTATGGCCATAGGGTACTTCCTTGCTACCTGCTTATAATTTCTTTGCCTATGGCTTTTATTTGGAGGTATTTTTATTAAATGTATTTCATATATTTTTATAAAATATGTTATATTTTAAATTATAAAAATATACTACATTTTTATTATAAAGATAAAATGTATATTATAAAGATATTGCAATCACATTATATATTATTTAATATATGAACAATATGTTAAATATATTTTTATGAAAGAGATCGTTTATTTGAACTCTCAGGTTCTTATCCATGAAGGACAATGGGGACAAATACTCTACATTTCACCAAATGCTTTCCTCACGACTATGTGATACATGGAAAGAGCTTTCTGATCTCTATTTGAAGATTGTTCCACCCCCGTGGCTAAAGGGAACATTAGGACTTCTAGGCCCCTGACAAATCTATCTGAATGCCTAGAAGGATAAACAACCTTTCCCATCTGCCTTTTGTATCATTAGGACTTTGTATTAGAGCTAAAATTCCCTGTGGGAAGACTTTATGTGGAAGATGTACTTGTTTGGCTAGAGCTAAAATGTCTCCAAAGTAATCTATATATCTTTTCGCCCTATGCGTTCAATAAACCACTGTCACTATCGGGGCTATATTTTCAAACCAGAAGTTGAGATCCATGAGCTAACTAGTTAGTATATATATAAACAAAAATCTTTGTATACATACGCTAACATATATGTATATATATATATATGTGCTGATTCTATTACTATACTACATTATCTATATGTATTTATTAGGGCAGCTAGGTAGCATTGTGGATAGAGTACCAAGCTTGGAATCAGGAAAGCGAGTTCAAATTCAAAACTCTGTAACCCTGGGCAAGTCACTTAACCCAGTTTGCCTCAGTTTCCTCATCTGTAAAATAAGCTGGAGAAGGAAATGGCAAGCCACACCAGTATTTTTGCCCAGAAAACTCCAAATGGGGTCACGGAGTGTCAGACAAGACTGAAACAACAGAAGAACATCAATGACGTATATTATATACACATATTTGTATGTGTATTGTGAATATATATCTGTATCACTATAATTGAGACTAAAATTGGGATATCTATATCACTAAGATCTGGGAAAAAATCTGTACAGGTTGATATGATTAAGAACAAAATGAACAAATGGTGAGCATAATCCAAGGTTGAGACATGGCAGGGCAAGAGCAACAACAGCATGGGAATTAGAGAAAATAGGTTATTACAGAGCTGAGCTGGTTCAACAAGGAGTCTAGATGAAGAAGGAAGAGTCTAAGTATGTCTGAGGAAGAGTATGTCATGGAAAATAAGCAGGAAACCTGAAGAATGGGGAAGTTAAGATGTTTGACAGAGTATCAATATGTATATCAAAGTCTCCTAATATGGAGACAAGAATTGGAGAGGAGAGAAAGTCTGTGGTCCAGGTCCTAAATTCACTGAGGAAGGAAGGGGGATGTTCTGGAGGGTGGTAGACAACAAAGTTTTGACTGACCGATGGAGATTGAGTGAATCTCAAAACTGGAAAAAATAATGACGTTTATAGAGGGAAATCCTGGAAATGGTAGTAGGAAGCAAGGAGTATTTGGACTCCCCTACTATGACCAGTGAGTTGCAGTAGGGTCTGAGTGAAAGTGCATCCAAGTGCATCCATCCTAGGAAGGGTGCCTAGGAAAGATATCATTGGGGAAGAGCCAGGTCTCAGTGAGTACAAGAAGATAAAAGGAGTAAGAAAAGGAAAAGGTTTAGAATGAGAATATATTTGTTACCTATGGAACAGGCATCCTGGATTTCCATAGTGGAAAGAATGGGTAGGCAGATGTTAAATGAGGCATTTAGAGGAAGAGGGTTAGGTTGAGAGGGAAAGGGAAAAGGAAGTAGGTAGCGGGGGATACAGGATGCGGTTTGTATATCCATAGCCACTAGTTAAGAATCACTAGTATGGGTATGACATGGTGATAGTATGGTTATCATTGAGGAATGAGTTGAGACTGGTCATGGTTCCCAGGTGTAAAGGTGGGGAAAGGTAGAAGAATGAACATGTAGTGGAAAGCAAATAGTGAAGATAGATAGAGATTCCAGGCAAGAATCATTGAGCTTTGGGTGGAATTTTCCCAGGGCTCAGATAGTGATGTCTAGTTGAATATATGGGAGGGGAGGGAGAACTTGAGAGTAGGGAGGAAAAGTATCCATGTTGGGTGGTGATAAGCAAGAAATCAATATGGAGCTGTAGCATTCTGGGAGGACTGATGAAATGACTAATCCAGGCAAGATTCTACTCCAGGAGCATCAGAATTTAATCTCTCCACAGTTCCCTGTAGGATCACATTTTGAGAAGGACGTTGCCAAATGGACCACTTTCAGAAGAGAATATTCAGGAAGAGGGTAAATGCCATCTTTTTATTTTTAAAAAAACTCCTTATTTTTGTTATATGTGTGATAATGTATTCTGTTACAATATAAGCAATGTGAAAATATGTATTGCATGAAAGTACTGGTTAACCTATTAAGGACAATTTACTACCTTGGGGGGGGGGATGAAGGGAAGGAGAAAAGCTGAATCCTAAAGTATCAGAAAACAATTGTCAAAAATTATTTCTACATGTAACTGAAAAAATGAATATATATATATATATATACATATATATATTTAAATTTCTCCTTGCCCATTGGTGTTTTTATATTTTCTCTGTTGCTCACATTTCAGGATGAAACAATTCCTACTCTCAAGAACCTGACTTTTTATTAGAGGAAACAAGTACATATAGAAAAAAATATATAAAAAGAATTAATTTTAAAATAGTTATATACAAGAAAATCAGAAATAGAAAACATTAGCAATTGGGGGTATGGGTTCAGGAAAGACAGAAAATGGGACTTGAGCTACTTCTTGAAGGAACAAAGAAATTCTGTGAGTTGAAAAGAGAATTCATTCCAAACATTCAGCTAGGTCAAAGGCATAGGGATGGAAGATGGAGTGACACTTTTACCCAAATTATCATGCGATCATTCTGATTAATTTGTAATAATACTAAGAAACATTTACATAAAGCTTAAATTTGAAAAGTGCTCTGTTAATTCATTTGATCCTTACAACATTTTGAGGTAGATCCCTTTATTCACACTTTACCGATGAAGAAACTGAGTCAGATAGATATTAAGTGACTTGTCCAGAGTCTTACACAGACACATTTAAGTGTCTGAAACAGGTTTTTCTGACTCCATATAGTATTTCATCCAATAATAGGAGTTTACATGAAAGAGCATTCTCAGCTCTCCTTGGATATCTGTACTGCCCTACTTCCTACCCCTTCTTGGTCATTTACCACAGCCTTCTCTGAGACCCGAGCCTAGAAATAACATATCCAACTATACTACAAAATAATGTGGTACTGCTTTTAAAAAAGAGGGAGAGAAAGATACATTGACCAATGAAACAGTTTATGTATTCCAAGTGGAAAATAAGATGAACACAGTATCATAATGGTGTAAAGAATTACTGTTTGTTAAAATTTTCAGAGAAATCTGGAAAGCAGTCTGAAAGAAATTACATAGATATAAACCAAGAATTCTTCATTTTCTTTGGGTCACAGACCCCTGTAGCAGTCTTGTGGGGCCTATGGCAGAATCTTCTCTGACAGGTCCTAGGGGGTCCTGACAGATATTCAGGGGTCCCAAAGGGGTGAGGAGAATGAGATGTGGGGAGAAGGATGACACTCATCAGGAGGGCCAATGAAGCTAGTAGCAAGCAGAGGCAAAGTTTATTGATCACAGCTAGTATGTTATAGAGAAAGTGACATAGGCTAAGGGATTAGGTAAGCTTTTCACATGGACAATGCTTAGTAATGATTTTCAATCTTTGTACAATGGCTTAGTTTACCTCACTGAAACTTAGAGTTTTCCATAGGATAATAATTCAATATGTCAATGTGTAACCATCTAGCCCAGATTCTCAGGGAAACATTTGCTTCAGTGAGTAGAACAAGAACAACTAGTTGTTGCCAAGAACAGGAGGAGGGGGTTTGGGGGCCTCGTGATGTCTAGGCCATATGACTGATTTTGGCCAGAGCGTGGCTTCCTTGCAATCTGGGGTTCACTGTCACTACTGGGGCTACACTTCTCAAAGTAATGTAATAAAACATTCAATAAACAAGTTCATGGATCGTGGATTAGAAATCTCTGATAGTGGTAGAAAAGCTTCAGATATAATTGTGTTGGATTATAAACATATGCAAAGGAACTCCAAGCTATCAATGAGCCAAATGAAAAAAATGCTCCAAATAACTAAAAAACAGAGAAATAAAGCAACTCTTTACATCCTGACAATTTGCAAAGATGGGGGAAATGACTATTGGAGAGGCTGTGGGAAAACAGACACATTAATGCACTGAGGTAGAACAACAAATTAGTCCAGCCACTCTGGAAACCAGTTTGGAACTGTGCCCTAAATCACCCAACTATGCATATCCTTTGACCCAGCAATATCAGTCCTACACCTATACTCCCAAAGAGATCAAAGGAAGGGGAAGAGTATCCATATATACAAAACTATTTATATCAGCCCTTTTGGGAGTACAAAGGAAAGTAAAGATTGGAAACTATGAATGTCTAAACAAATTATAGTATATGAATATAATGGAATATTTTTAGAAATGAAAAATTAGACATATGAATTGATGCATAGTATAATGAGCAGAACCAAGAGAACAATTTATTTTATAACATTTCATTTATAATATAATAATAATATAATTTGTAACATATATTATATAATAATGTCTATTAATTCATTTGATCCTCAAAATAACTCCATGAGGTACATCCTATTATTATCCCCATTTTATAGGCGAAGAAACCAAGACAGACAGAGGTTAAGCAACTTAAGTGATAGACACTTGCTTCAACACCTTACCTGCCTTCTTATTCCACTAATTACATTGACCAAAGTTTGGGAAATCCCCTTTCTCCTTAGTAGAAACCATGTAAAGTTTGAGCCTACTTTCTGTAGAGGCTAAGGTAACAGAGGAGAATGCCCTCCAACATCTTAATGTGAAGAAGTTGTACTTTGGACTAAGCTCTATCTTTGCAGTAAATATCTTGTTGTAAAAGCTAATTGATGCTAATTTATTTAATGGAATTAAGGCATTCATTGACATTTCTGTGCTTTTCCATAGGCTATATGTCATCCATATTTAGGTAGACTTTCTCCTTATTTTCACTTAATAAAATACTTTGTGTTTACCTATGTATTTGTAGTAAGATTCTGAACTCATTCTTTCAAAATGAAGCCAGGCCTTATGAAAAATATATATAGTCAAGCAAAACAAATTCCCACATTGTCTATGTCCGAAAGCAAATTAAACCTTTGTTGTGTCATAGAACCCTTTGATAGTCTGGTAGAACCTATGGATTCCTTCCCTCTTATTCTGTATCTTGAACCCATCACCTCTGGAACTGTAATTAGTCATTGTGCTGATCATTGTCAAATCTTGCAGAGGGTTTTTTCTCCATTTCCAATGAGTGGAAATAACTGGAAAACATTAATTGCTTATGAGTAGGCTATGCCAATATAATAAAAATTATAATACTACCTAAATTAATTTACTTCTTCAGTTCAGTACCAAATAACCAAAACCTAATCTTAAAAAACCCATCTTTTGGTTATTTGTAGTGGAGATAAACTAGAAGTATTTCCAATAAGATCAAGGCTGAAGCAAGGATTTCCATTATCATCACTATTATTCCATATTGTGCTAGAAATGTTACCTATAGCAATAAGACAAGAAAAAAAAAGAAATCAAAGGAATAAATACAGGCAACAAGAAAATAAAACTATCACTTTTCAGATGATATAATGATATACTTAGAAAACTATAGAAAATCAATTAAAAACTAGTTGAAACTTTAGAAATATTGATTTATGTGGGTGGGTTAAGATACTATAATAAAAAAGACCATTCTAACCAAATTAATCTACTTGTTCAGTGCCATACCAATCAAACTACCAAAGAATTATTTTGTATAACTAGAAAAAATAATAACAAAATTCATCTGGAAGAACAAAAGATCAATAATATCAAGGAAATCATTTTTTTGAAAAAAGGAAAATGGTCTAGCACTAGCAGTAATCATAAAAACAATCTGGTACTGCATAAAAAATAGTGACTGATCAGTGGAATCAATTAGATACACAATATACAGAAGTAAATTACCACAATAACCTAGTATTTGATAAATTCCAAAATCCAAGCTTTGAGGACAAGAATTCATTATTTCACAAAAACTGCTAGGAAAACTGGAAAACAATCTGGCAAAAAACTAGATATAGACTGGCATCTCACACCATATACCAAGATATGGTCAAAATGGGTACATGATTTGTACATAAAGGGTAATGTCATAAGCAAATTAGTGTAGAAAAGGAAAAATTATCCCGTGGATCAACAGATAAGGAAAGCATTTATAGGCAAACAAGAAATAAAAAGGATCACAGGAGGTAAATTGAATAATGTTGACTACATGAAATTAAAACAGTTTTGCACAAACAAAACCTGTGGAGCCAAAATTAGAAGGGAAGCAGGAAACTAGGGGAAATTTTTTTCCAGAAAGTTTCTCTGATAAAGGTTTCATTCCTCAGACATAAAGGGAACTGAACCAAAATCTATAAAAATAAAAGCTAAGTCCCAGTTGATAAATGGTGAAAAGATATGAGCAGACACTTTTCAGAAGATTTCAAAGCTATCTATGGTCATATGAAAAAAATGCTCTAAATCATTATTAATTAGAAAAATTCATATGAAGACAACACTGAGGTTGGTTTTTATCACATCTATCAGATGTAATGCATTGTTGGTAGAATTGTGAATTGGTCCAATCATTCTGGAGAACAATTTTCGATTATGGCCAAATGATTACAAAACCATGCATACCTTTTGACCCAGGAATACCACTACTAGATTTATATCCCAAAGAGATCAAAAGGAAAAGGGGAAGGATTCATATGCACAAAAATATTTATAGTAGCTCTTTATATGAAGACAAAAAATTGGAAATTGTGGCATGTGGCTGTGATTGAATTCTTATTGTGCTGCAAAAAATGAGTAAATGGATATGTAAGAATTATTTTAGTATACTGTGTTATTCCTATGTCAAGATCCTAGATTAGAGTGAATTCTTGAATCAGGGTCCTGGATTAAAAAGATTCTAACCAGCAGTTGACTGTTGCATTTCCTTTTTTCTTAGGAATTCCTAGGAAGGTTTAATCCCTCCTTTTCATCAAACTGGTTAATTGATAAAGGCTCTTTCTACCTACCTGATCCCTTTACCTATGAAGAAGTTGAGAGTCTTGAACTTGGATACAACCATCCTAGGATATTTTATTTTGGGGTCTCTTTCAGGAGGTGATTGGTAGATTATCTCAATTTCTATTTTTCACTCTCGTTCAATGATATCAAAGCAGTTTTCCCTGATGATTTCTTATTATATGGTGTTCTGGCTCTTTTTTTTTAAATCATGACTTTCAGATATTTCAATGATTCTTATATTATCTCTTCTGGATCTGTTTTCTATTTCAGTCATTTTTCTAGTGAGGTGTTTTAGATTTTCTTCTATTTTTTCACTTCTTTGATTTTGCTTTTTTGTTTCCTGCTGTCTTATGATTTCATTAGCTTCTACTTGCCCAATTCTAATTTTTAAGGATTTATTTTCTTGAGTTTTTGTGTTTCCTTTTCCATTTGGCTAATCCTACTCCTTAAAGAGTTGGGTTTTTCCCTCCCTTTCCATTTGGTCAATTTTATTCCTTAAGGAGGTATTTTTTCAGTAAAATTTTTAATAGCTATTGAAGGTTTTTTTGGTCAATTCTCTGAGTATTTGGTTTTTTAACTTCTTTTCAAATTCTCCCAGGGAATATTTTGAGGCCTGAAAGACTACAGTTTTCTTTTTGAGGCTTCATGTTTCCTTTTTGGGATTATTTTCCTCTTCTGAGTTCATATTTTGGTCTTCCCTGTCACTAAAGTAGCTTTCTAAGGTTGGAGGTGGGGGAGAGAGAATGTGTGTTTTTGCTTATTTTTCTAGTTGTTACACACACACACACCATTACTTTTTCTATCTTTTGAAGGTTTTCTCTCTTCCTGGGATATAGGGTACACTGCTCCAGGCTTATAGAGTATTCTTCTCTTCTCTGGTACTTGGGGTAGGACTAGCTGCCATTGTTCCTCATGGTGTGTCTGTTAAGGAAATGGCCCTGCTAACTTGCTCTGGGGAGGTTATAGCTATTTTTTCCAGCTATATTCAGCACTCTATGATACCAGTTTCCCTACTGTTTTGTGGACTGCTCTGGTCCCCACTCTGCTTCTTCCCTATCCCTAGCAAGTAGCCAAGACTGGACAGGCTTCCTGCCTTGGGATCTACCACACTAGGCACTCCACCACATGAATGTGGGCAGGTTGCTTCACTATAGTTCCATTTCCTCCTCTCTGATCCCCTATAGCTAAGGACTCTGCTGCTAGGGGGAGTGTATAGATCACTGTGGTTCCAGTTCCCCTTCTCTGCTCCCTCTGTAGCCCTAGGGCTCCAATGTCACATGAGAGTTTATAGGTTTCCTGTATTCTCTACTTATGTAAAATGACTCCATTCTGCAGCTGTATTGTCTCTTGACAGTGTTGTGTTTTGCTCCAAGATCTGCTAGTTCTCAAAGATGCTATGCTGCCTGGATTGCTTTCTCTTCTTACCTCAGTGAGACGTTGCTCCAGCTTTGCTTTATTTTGAGGCAACATATTTTCTTTTGTTGCTTGCATGGAGAGATTGGGGGAATGGAGTATCCTTTACACCACCATCTTAGCTTTCAGCATGAAACTTTTGAGGTTGAGAGCCTAATGGGACAACCTCCTTATTAACTGTTCACCAGTCAGAAATATCTTAGGATGTCCAAGAGCAGTGATGGCAAATCTTTTAGAGACTGAGTGCCCAAACTGCAACCCTCACACCACAAGTGAACTGCCCTCTTACCCCAGACAGGGGAGGGAGAAAGTGTTCCCATTGGGTTGCTGGGCAGAAGGGCTGGTCATGTGAGAAATATCCTCAGGTGCAGTGGAGAGAGGAAAGGGAGAAGCCCCCTCTAGTACACATGCCATAGGTTCACCAACATGGTCCTAGGGAAAGGCTGCATAATGTGCTCCAAAATTGTATTTATTGATCTTCCTGAAAGACCTTCAGGGTCATTGATCATCAATTAGTCGTTTATATGCTAGCCTAATCTATAAATTTGTGTTGTTACCCCAGAACCCATCTCTGAGACATTTTTGATCACAGATGGTTTCAAAAAAATCTTATGTAAGAGCTTAATGAGCCCTTTTCAAGGCTGATTTCCTCCTTTAGTATCCACTTGTCATTCATCTCTCACCTATGATTCCAAAAAGCTATAGCATGGGCAGCAGCCACACCCCAGTAAAATCATCTTGATAAATGGCTTAAATCAGGTTGAAAGTAACTGAAAATCCTCAACCCTGTAAGTGAATTAAGGGGATGTTTACTCCAAGTATGAGAAGACTTTCTCTCAATAGAAGGGATAGATGACAACAATGTATTCCAATGGCCATGAAAATTGCAAAATGGTAGTTGAAGCACTGTGTAGTGGTTAGAACTTGGTTAGACATCAAAGAATTCAAGATTATCCACTATATCCCAAACCATCACGAGCCATCTTGACTTTTGCCTTACCACTAGACTTTAATGACTCTGAAAGAGACAATGAGCCTGATGAATTTGTACAATTCTGCCTCACTGAAATATAACTTATGAGTGAATCAAAAGTTATCACCAGTGATGTCATTCTGGTCCTTATTGAACATGAAGGAAAATAACCAACCAACCAACCAACCAACAGTAGCACTATCCTCTATTTCTGGAAGCTCTAACTTTCTAAATATACATTAGTTTTTTTTAATTTGTTTGTTTGTTTTTAGTTTCCACAACATGCTACTGACTCATATTGAATAAGTAGCTCTCTAAAATCCAGGGATCTTTTTCAGACAAACTGTTATCTAGCCATGCCTCTCTCATCTTGTACTTGTGAAATTGATTTTTTGTACTCAAATGTACAGGTTTACATCTGTCCCCACTCAATTTTATCTCATTAGATTTATCCTTACCCTTCTAGATCCTGGCTGCCAGTCATTCAATAATTTAGCTATCCTTCTCAGTTTCAAATCATTTGCCAATTTTATGAGAATGTCACATCTCTGTCACCGATGAAATTGTTAAACACCACATGGCCACGGACAGGTCCCTTGAGGTCCCCAGAAGAGACCCATTGTCATATTGATATTGAATCATTTAACTAACAGCTCCTCTTTGAGTCCTACCAAGCAACCATTTCTGAATCTATCTAACTGTATATCTAATGCTTATCTCTCCACAATAATGAGATTCTTTAACAAATCTTTGCTAAAATCCAGTGTTTCCTTTATTTACTAATTAATGATTATATCAAAAAGGGAAATGAGATTAGTTTAATGTGACCTACTCCTGATGAAGCTGTGCTAACTCTTTCCTTTCTAGATGTTTACCAATCACCTCAAATTTCCCCAGCACAGAATTCAAGCTCATTGGTCCATATTCTCTTCTCTTTTTTTTTTTCAAAAATTGAGATGTTTTTCCTTGACCAATCTCATGGTAACTCTTCTGTCTCAGGTGATCTTTAAATATCAGTGTCAGATACTCAACAATCATATCTCTTGTTCCCTTCAGTACCTGAGGATGTAGTTCATCTGGGCAAGGACACCTGAATTCATCAAGGACAGTGAGTGTACTCTTACTACCTTCTCACTGATCTTGGATATCAACTCCCTGTTAGTCATTTTTGTTTCATCATTTCCAGTAGTATAATGGCAAACACCATTCTCCCAGGCAGAGGAAAAAAAGGCAAAAAAATGTATTGAGCTAGCTCTACCCTCTCTCTGTTAGAAGTTATCATTGTCCCATCTCCTCTAAGCAAAGATCTTATCCTTTTTTTTTATAAATGACCATTTTCATTGTCCTTAGTTTCCATCACCAGATTCCCCTCATTCAGAAATTTATCATTTCTGACACATGTACTTACAGTCATCCTCTGTTACCTGGCCTTGCTTCTATCATCTGAACATTAATCTTAAAAAATCCAAGTTGGTTGATAACTTCTCTGTACATCCACATAGATTCCTTCTGATAAATTCTATTTTTGCTCCTTTGTAAAGTTGTTTCTCTTTGTGTCTTCAGAATTTCATTCTGAAGCATCTTCTATCCCTCCTGAGCCAACCTTCCCCTGTAGCGTCCTACTTTTCTTTCCTATCCGTGTGTGCTTGGTTTGTCTTCTTTGTAAATCTGTAGTTTCATATATCACAGTTTCTCAGACAGGGGACAATAAGACCTCAATTCTGGATTTAAACTCGTGAACAGGTCTGGATTAGAATCCTAATTCTACTATTTACTAACCATGTGACTCTAAGCCTCATTTTTCCCTTCTATAAAACTGGAATAAACATATTCTTAAGAGCTTAAAAGAGCCTCAGAGGACATTTATTCTAACCTGCAGTTGAATAGAAATCTTCTTTACAACATCCCTGGCAAGTGGTCATCCAGACTCTGCTCATAGACCTCCAATAAAGGATAACCAACTCCCTCTTAAGTGGACACTTTGGGACAGCTCTATTAATAGGATGATTTTCCTTATGTAGCCCAGTTTAAATAGCCTCTTCCACATAGACTTTGAAGAAACACCTCCAATTTCACAGTCCTCTTACTGACATCTAGAAGGTAAGGGGGCTCATGCTAGATGTCAGCAACACCAGAACAGGGCCAGGTTGGGTCCAGGATAGTCAGGGAGATCTCTAAGCATGAAGCAACAGTCTCAACCACCTGGTTCTTTTCCTGATCCTTCCTGAGGTTTGGGCTAAACACTGTAACTGTCACTTTCTGCAAAACCAAACTTTCTGAAGTAATCAAAATTTGTTCCATTAAGACAAGCTTAGATCAGGATGATTGAAAAATGGACTACAATAGGTACACTCCTGTCCCTTTGGCTATCCTAACAGGGTTACGTAGCAGGTAGGTGTACTGATCCTAGAAACAGTAAGATCTAGGTTCAGATATAACCTTAAACATTTCCTAGCTGTGTGACTCTTGGTAAATCATTTAACCTGTCTGTCTCAGTTTTCTCATCTGTAAAAAGGAGGGGGGGGAAGGGGAATAGCACTTACCTTCCAGGGTTATTGTGAGTATAAAATGAGATGTTTTTAAACTGTTTTACAAGCCTTAAAGTACTATCTAAATGCAAATTATTACTTTCATCATTAGGCAGCTAGGTGGTACAGTGGATAGAGCACTGGGAATCTGACTTTAGGTACTTTCTAGCTGGGTGCCTGTGGATAAGTCATTTAACAGTTTCTTCATTTGTATGATGAGCTAGTATCTTTTGCCAAGAAAACCACAAATAGGGCCACAAAGAGTCTGACACAACTGAAATGATTTAACAATAACAAAATTACCATCATTATTATTCTTTCTGGATGTGATTCTCGTTCTTTTAGTCCCTGAAGATCTTAAACTTGAGTTTTTGAAGTTCCCATGAGTAAAGTGATCTCACTATTTATACCTTATACACCACCACAACAAATGGGCATTCAGAGAGCAGGATGGTAAAGAAAATCCAGTGCTATCGCTACTTCCTCATATTGAAAGAAAAAAACTATCTGTTACTAGAGTATTATACTTCCTCTAAAGTTACTCTAGTCCAATACTCTGGGGTCCCTATGATCAGACCGCTGCTACAACCAAAACAGATGCACTTGTCTCCAGCCTGACCTACCTTCTATTAAGGGACCTGTGCCTACTCCTTTCCTCCTGGACCCCATGCTGCTGCAGGTGGCTCTGCTGTTCTTAGGTAAGTAATCCCCAGAGAAGCAAGCCTCCTAGGGCACTAAGGGCCAGAATTCCAGGAAAGGAAACCTGGGAGCTCAGGCTTTTCCCATCCAAAAGGGTCCACTAAGGGAGCTAGAAATGGGAGGGCATAAGGAAAGTGGTCATGGAATTTCCCCCCAATCCATCCAAATCTGGCTGTCTTGTAAGATGATCAGAGATCACAGAGTCCAAGAGCTTCAGAGTTGAAGGGAACTTCAGAAAGTATCTAGACCAAGCAATACCAGCATGAAAATCCCCTCTAGAATATCTCCTACTGCCTTTGCTTGAAAAACTCCAGGATACCCATATCTTCCTAAAGCAGCCCATTCTACTTTTGGACAATTTTGTTGGATTTTAAAAAAATTTCTCCTTTGTTAATTTCCCTTATAAAATATGTAGCCCAGAACTGAAAACAATACTTTTGATGTGGTCTGGCCTTTTCTTTATATACAACCAAACCTGCCTGTGCAATTTCCATATGTTGTTCCTACCATCTCTGGCACCAAAAAGGAGTAAGATCCTTCTTTCAAAGGACAGTGGAGACACATCTTTGTGTTCTCCTCAATCATCTATAAACACAGTGTTTTTACACATAGTAAGGACTCATAAAATGTTTGTCTAATTGACCACCTTACAGGCTGAATGGTTGAACTCTTTGAACTTATTTTCCTTAGTATTAAAGAAATAGAAATTTAAATTTCAGTCTATCACTGTCCCTATTGCCAAAGTCCTCTATGTTGTCTACCTTTCTCTTCCTACCCTGTCTATTTAATACAGAAAATAATTCAACAAACATTTGTTAAGCACTTACTATGTGCAAAGCACTTGTAGTCAGCCTTCAATAAAAACGTATTTATTTAGTTTAAATCCTTCCCTTCCCTTTTAGAATTAATGCTCTATGTTGGTTACAAGGCAAAAAAGAGGTAATGTCTAGGCCATGGGGGTTAAGTAATATGCCTAGGGTCATACAAGTTGGAAGTGTCTGAGATCATATTTGAATCCAAAACCTTCCCCTCTAAGCCTGGCTCTCAAGCCACTGAGCTATCCAGCTGCACCCAATTAATAAGTTTTTATTAAGAGCCTTTTCTGTTCCGGGTCCTGTGCTTAGATGGGGAATAAAGGAGAAACAATTGAAACAATCCCTATTCACAAGGAGTTTACATGTGAAAATAAATAGCCCAGGACTCACACACTAATCCATGCACACATATATATATGCAGGACAAATATAAGGACAAGAAATGTAAATAATTATTAAGTAGTTATGTACAATGTCCTTTGGGAAGGAGATCATTCACAGTTAGAGACAATCTTGGAAATTAATAGCATAGGGTAGCCAGTGCGAGTTGGGTACTCCCCCAACATATCTATCTCAAGTAAATCAGATCAAAATATACATCATAAAGCCTTGAAAGGAAAAAAAAAAAGTTAGTCACAAAACCAGAACAGCCCAAAGGAAGGAATAATATAGACTGTGGTCATGGGATAACCAGTGATGAAGGGCTGCCATATATTTGTATCTAAAAAAGACTTTGGAGTCCATTGTTTTCAACCTGCTCCCTTTACCAGTGTGAATACTGAGGCACAGAAGAGTTCAGTGACTTGCCCAGGGTCTTACAGCTATTCTGAGGAAGGAATTGAACTAGGTCTTCCTGACCCCATTTTGCTCTCTCTTTTAATTACATCAAGGATACAACATCAGTTAAAAGGGAACCATTTCTACAAGCTGTCTGTTGGTCATTTACAGGGGTGGAGAAGTATGTTTCACTATATGACGAACCAAGAGTCTTTACAGGAATTTAATCCTCAAATTGATCTGAGAGTTGCACCTTCCCCATAACATCTACTCACAGGTCCTGGTTGTATCCTATGAAGTAACATCTAAGTCTATTCCTTCTTCTCTTTTTGACATCTCTTCTAAAATATAAGGACCAATATTGTGATACTTATGGGGCAGGAGTGTGTACTCATTGGGTATCCCATATTACCGTTTAGGGTACTTGCTTTTGAGCCCTACTCATTCTTCCAAATGAGTCAGGATTGGTGACTTTTGGAATTTGAAGAAAATCATTGAAAGAAAGGATTGGGGAGGGGGGGCAGCCAGGTGACTCATTGAATTGAGAGTCAGGCTCAGAGACAGGGGGTTCTGGGTTCAAATTTGATCTCATATACTTCCTGGCTGTGTGACCCTGGGCAAGTCACTTAACTCCCATTGCCTAGCCCTTACCACTCTTCTGCCTTGGAACCAATACTCTATATTGGTTCCAAGACAGAAGGTAAGGGTTTAAAAAAATGGATGGAAGGAAGGAAGGATTGATCAGATCATCTTATTCACATCATTTCCTACATTTAGCAAAATTACTCTTTAAATAAATGATTGTGACAAACTAACCACAACAACCAGAAAAGAACAAAACAGTTCATAAGTATAAATAAAACTTAGTTCTAGAGAGAAGTTTATTGAATAAATTCAGTAGAGGTCTCAGAGCAGGTAGAAATAAGATTAACTGTTTCTCACATTTCTCTTTTGTTTTGAGTTTGGTCTCCACAAGCTATCCAAGACCACTATCAATGGGGGAGAAAAAGGTAGGCCGAGGAAAAGGACAAATGACTACTGGAAAAGGAATAAATAGGGATGCCACAAGGCATCCCAAGGAAGATTTCTAGAGGAGACATAGTTGGAAAGAATGATGCTGGGCTGTGTTAGAGTCAAAGGGAGTAACTTTCACCAAGTGTTAATATCAAAAATGACTTGTGGGGATGGTGGTTAGTGTCAGGGAGAGAAGAAGTAGCTTTAATTAAAGGTCTATCTCAAACACACATTCCAGATGATTTAATTTTCTTCTTCTGGTGGCCTTAGGACTGTGATTGGTTGAATAAGATAGGATGGTGAGAAAGAACTCCAAAAGCTGGCCCTTCTTATCTCTGCTTGATAAGGGAATCTTTTATCTAAAGAAAATGCCACCCCCAATTCATTTCATTTAGGCCAAAATGAACATTACCACAGTTTTGAAAACAGGAAGAGATCTTCATAGTTCTGGCACCAAGAGAGTAAAATTGCAAAGGTAATCTGAAAACAAGCGCAATTATCCTAAGGAGTACCTGTGATCACTCACCTATTTGGCCAAACTAAGGAGAGTCTCCTGGAGGCCCCTTCTTTCTGAGAGTACAATTTAGCTTTAGTTTTAAGAAAATTTAGCTTTCTCTTTGAATTCTCCATATGAAAACTGACCTAGATAAAAGTCATTTGAGTAAGTAAGGGAAAACTTAACATCAAGAAGAAAAAGGTCTCAATGTATCAACGTAGCTAGATCTACAGGTATACATTCTCTAGCAAGCAATATGAGTTCATTTATGTTCAGGGAAGAACAGTTATAATATTGCAGTTATTGAAGTTACAATAATTCTTAATTGCAAACACATCCTTATATACTTTGCTCACAGGAATAAAAAACTAAAGAGGCCAGACATCATGGAAAATATTGCAACAACTTTAGTTCTGCTAGTCCTGAAACAGAAATTCATATATTCATATCCCTTCCTTTCACCTATGGAAAGGTAGCATGTCACTACATTAATTATCCAGAAAGGGAATATAATACCTATGATGTTCACTAGGTGGCTCTATACTAAAGCCCATCGATTGAGTGGTCTTGTCAAGGACTCTGGTATGCACTCAGAGCTCCCCACACCATGAAACTGCATGGGAACTAATGGTTAGGCCAGTCTGAATTTAGATTAGTGAATAATGGAAGATTACTCATATGAAGGCAATGGTCTTTACACAGTTTAAAGCCAGCCCTCACACCGTATTTGAACTTTCCTTTCTCAATGTGGGCAAATGCCCCTTTGCCCCCCAAAACCACCAGACCATGGCATTCAGAAAATGTGACAATCACTGTGACTACATAGTTTATTTGTCAAAACAAAAATGCTCAGGAAAAGGTTTCAGCACTCCATCATGAGAGCTCAGAAATCAGCCATATCCTGAACCAACTCCTGCTTGCCTTCCTAGCTTTTTCAGGGATTACCGCAAAGTCTTCCACCCAAGCTGTGGGAAAGAACCACAGGAAGGGTTGTATGTCTGCAATGCCAGTTCAGGGTCAGGTTTGTAACCTTAAGCAAGGGAAAACAGAAAGTACAAGGAGAGCGTTCAGTCTCATCAATATGAAAGGACTCAGTATCTACCAATTTCTGTGCCCTATTCTTTTAATTGCTGGTGTCTCTGGCCTCCAGATCATTTGGGGCCATTTCTACAGGCTGGCCTTGAACCTGACAGATGAAGTGTCTGTAGACAGTCATGCCCACCCTATTTGTCCAAATGCTCTGGCTGTACCTCCTTTTGTCTAGCATGGCAGACAGGAAGACTCTTTCAAAGGGCAAAGAAAGAAGGAGACGGAATCGATTTACAGATTTACAGATTTCATTTCCTTCCATCTTCTGCCTTGCTTCCTGACCATTGTGAGCCTGCATTGGTGGGAATGCTGATGTTTTCTAGTGAAGAGAAAGGATCTGACCAATATCTGAAACGCTCTCCCAGAACTCTTGTTTAAAATTTCACTAAGACTTTTGGGGCACCCTCTAGAGTACTTTAAAGTTTGAAAAGAATTTTGCACATGTTATCTCATGCTAACCTTGCAACCACTCTGAGGGAGATGCTACAGGTATTACTATCTCCATTGTGCAGCTTCAGAAATTGAGTAGTAGAGAGATTAAGTACTGGTCAATGGTCACACTTAGTAGTATTAGAGATGGGCTAGATTATAACTTCTCAAATCTGGACACTAAACACTTTCTAGACAGCCCAAGATTGAATTTGACTTTTCAAATATGTTTAAAAAAGTTTTGTTGATATGTTCTATTTTTTATATCATGTTTTACTGTCTATCATTCACCAGCCTCTCCTTTCCTTCCCCATACCACTACTCAGAGTTGAGAATTCTCCTTATCAAATTAGACTTTATAATCATAGCATGGCAATATTGGTTTGTGGTCAACTAAAGCCTCAAGCTCTTTTTTCTTTGTTTTTTTTAAACCCTTACCTTCTGTCTTAGAATCAATACTAAGTATTAGTTCCAAGGCAGAAAAGAAGTAAAGGCTAGGCAATGGAGGTTGAGTCTTGTTCAGGGTCACATAGCTAGAAAGTGTCTGAGGTCAAATTTGAACCCAGGACTTCCCATCTCTAGGCCTGCCTTTCAATTCACTGAGCCATCTAGCTGCTCCTAACCCCAAGGTCTTTCACATGAATCAAACCAGGTCTTACCCATCCTACATTGCATTTTTTAAAAATCTAACTGCGATTTTTGGTTCTAGTCTACCTTTCTAGTCCTTTGAGTCAAGCATTCAATTTGGAGTCAGGACCTGGGTTTGAATCCTGATTCAATTACATATTAACTTGGTGATCTTAAACAAATAATTTTTTCTATCTAGGTTTCTGTTTCAACATTTGTAAAGTGAAGAAGTTGAAATAAATGACCTTTCATCAGGCAGCTGGTAGTACAGTGGCTACAGCCCCTGACCAATAAAGTCAGAAAGACTTGAGTTCAAACCTGGCCTCAGACATGTAGTAGTTGTATGACCCTGTCCAAGTTATTTAACTTCTGTCTGTCTCAATTCCTTAATTATAAAATGCAGAAGATAATAATACCTGCTAGGTATTGTAAGGATTAAATGAGATAATGCTTGGAGAACAAAAGGCTAAGGATGGAGTAAACTAACACTCCTTTGGTAGAGATGTTCCATCATCTACAAATCCACCTCTATATAAGGTCCAATCCACACTGTGCTCTATTGTGTCTAGGAGGACATCATGAAAACTTGGTCAGTGGCCTTTCTGAAGTATTATCCTGATTCCATGCTCATGGTTTTTCCCATTCCACCATAGTGCTTTGATATGAATATATATATGGTTGCTTCCCCTTCCCTTGAAATTTTTAAAAAGAAATTCAATGACTGTTAGGGATGTTTTAAGGAGATTTTTGTCTGGAAATAGGATTGAATGGTATGACTTCAAGGTCAACCAATCATTCATTATGTACCTACTGTGCCAGGCACTGTTCTAGTCACTAGGGATAAAAAGGGAAATTTGAAAGTCCTGCCCTGAAGGAGCTCTCATTCTATCAAAAGAAACAACATGCACATGTCCCTATGTAACATATACAAAAGAAACATGGAGGGCAGGGGAGCCAGGTTCAGAGATGGGAGATAGTGGGTCCAGTTCTGGCTTCAGACATTCCTAGCTATGTGACCCTGGGTAATTGCCTATCTTGTGTGCTCTTCTTCTGACTTGGAACCAATTTGCAATATTCTAAGATAGAAGGTAAGTCTTATTATTGTTGTTTTTAATTTAAAAAAAGAAATATAGGGTAATTTCAAGGGAAAGGCATCAGCAGCTAGGAGGATCAGGAAAGATTTCACTTAGAAGGAGGAATTTGAACTGAGTTTAAGGTATTTCCATCTCTAAAACAATTATCTTATGACCTTTATCTTTTCTGTAATCGAAACACTATGAACCAGGAAATGGAGTATCCTCTCCTACTAAGGGATCCCCAGCTCTGGGTTCATGAAGACTAAGATTCTGTTCCAGAGGAATTTGACTTCAAAAAGAAAGAAATCAGTTTCATCTCATACTCTCTGGCTCATTATATTCCTTTCAGAGCTCTGGAAAAATCTCTTAAAACTTAGATATGTGGTTCATGTCTAGAGTTTCCTCAAGAGGGATAAACAGGGCATGTTCTAGAAAGGTACTTGGGATAAGGGAAGGGGATAGGGACAAGCATTTATGAAATGCTCACTGTGTACCAGGCACTATGCTAAACACTTGATAGATATCCCATTTAATCCTCACAATAGCTCTGAGAGGTTGATTCTGTCTTTTATCTCCATTTTACAGTTGAGGAAACTGGGGCTAAGTGAAAAAAATCACTTAGTAAGTAATCAGTAAGTATCTGAAACTAGATTTGAATTCATGTTTTTCTAATTCCAGGTCCACCACTCTATCCACTGTACCCTCTCATACTGCCTCAAGTATATTTACAGATATTATCTTATTCAATATTGAATTAGATCAGGTGCAGGACAACAATTTATTTCTTCTACCACAAAAGAAATACTGAAAACAGAATAGACTCATAACTACACATTGAAAACACATGAAGCACAATATAACAACCAAAAGGCCTATGATACTCTTTTGGGAGATTAATACTTAAAACTTTAAAGCACAGAACATTTCATAGGATTGTTGAATGGACATATTGCCTTTATCTTGGTGTCACTAATTAACTGTCCAAGTTCTGCTCAAGATCCACATCTTCTGGCAAGCCAGGGCATGGTTTAAATTCATTCTCCTGGAGTTGGTCATCTCTTTCAAGACACCTTTTGAGAAATGACCTCCTGCTGGGCAGCCAGACCAGAATCCAGGACTCTCAATCTCTCAAACTCACAGGCTTGCTCCTAAGGCAACCTACCACCCATTTCAAGATAGCTGTTCAATTACCTGTGTTCAAGGAAAGAAATAAAGCAAAAGAGATAGACAGGGCTTTAAGATCCAAGCTCATGTGCTCATTGCCATGAATAGTGATAAGAAAATTCTTTTGACCTCTTGGAAAAGCCATAATTGTCAGTCGGTCTCTGATGATAAACAAGATAGAAGTTTAAACTAAAAGGTCAATGCTAGAAGGCTAAACTAAAAGTACAGAGCTTTATTGGTACTACTTTCACTCATAGCAAAGTCAGATTCCTGGGGTATAGATTCCATTTTTATCACCTTTCAGGGCTGTTTAGAGTATACAATCCACAGTAGCATTCTGTAACAACTTGAAATAAAGTAAAATATTTCATAGGAAAGTGAGGAATGGAAAAAAAGGTTATCATTCAAGGGAGAAAAGGGAATATAACTTGGAGTATAAGTGGCAGGAATATCAGAATAAAGAAAATCTTCTCTGAAACTAAAATATCACTTTGTGGATGATATGATAGTAGACTTAGAAAATCCTAGAGAATCAACTAAAAAAACTAGTTGAAATAATTAATCACTTTTTAGCAAAGTTGCAGTCTTTGAAATAAATCCACAAAAATCATCAGCATTTCTATATATTTCCAACAAAGTCCAGCAGCAAGAGTTAGAAAGAGAAATTCCACTTAAAATAACTTAAAACAACATAAAATACTTGGGAATCTATTTGCCAAGACAAGCCCAGTTACAAAACACTTTTAACACAAATAATTTTAGATCTAAACAATTTGAAAAGCATTACGAATGGTGGATCAATGGAATAGATTAGGGATAAATGACATTAGCAATCTAGTGTTTGAAAAACCCAAAGACCCCAGCTTTCAGAATAAGAATTCACTGTTTAACAAAAAGTGTTGGAAAAATTGGAAAACATTATGGCAAAAATTTGATAGAGACCAATATATCACACCTTATTCCAATATAAGGTCAAAATGAGTATATAATTGAGACATAAAGGGTGATACTATAAATAAATTAGGGAAACATAGAATAGTTTACCTGTAAGATCTATAGAGGAGGGAAGAATTTATGACCCCACAAGAAACATAGAACATTACAAAATATTCTAAGTCCTTCCTGATTAGAGAAGTACAAATTAAAATAACTCTGAGATATCGCCTCATACCTATCATATTGGCCAATGTGACAGTAAAGAAAAGTGATAAATGTTGGAAGGGATGTGGCAAAATTGGGACACTAATGCATTGCTGGTGGAATTGAGAACTAATCATACCACTACTAGGTCTATGTCCCAAAGAAATCAAAGAAAAGGGAAAAGGACCTACGTATAGAAAAATATTTATAGTTGTTCTTTTTGTGGTGGCAAAGAATTGTAAATTGAAGGGCTGCCCATCAATTGGGAAATGGCTGAACAAATTGGGATAGATGATGGTGATGGAATGCTATTGTGCTGTAAGAACTGATAAACAGGATAATTTCAGAAAGAGCTAGAAAGACCTAAATGAACTGATGCAGAGTGAAATAAGCAGAACCAGGAGAATATTGTATTCAGTTAACAGTAATATTGTGGAATTATCAACTGTAATAGACTTAGCTACTCTCAGCAATACAATGATCCAGGACAGTTCTGAGAGGCTTATGACAAAGAATGCTATGCACCTTCAGAAAAAGAACATTTGGAGTCAGAATGCAAATCAAAGCATGCAGTTTTTCAATTTAGTTTATTTGGGTGCTGGGATTAATATGATTATTATCTTGTTAAAATGATGAATATGGAAATACATTTGCATGATAATACATGTATAACCCAGATCAAATTGCTAGCCAGTTCTGAAAGGGGGAAGGGCAAAAGACAATTTAGATGATATAACTTTGGAAAACTTATGTAGAGATTTGTTATTACAGGTAATTGGTAAAATAAAGTTTCTATAATAAAAGAAAATATGCCCTGTTCAAGGACAATAAACAAGGAGGAGAGATTAAATTTATAATGGTGAAAATAATCCTTTTAGACAAAACTTCAGGATCAAAATCTTATCCAAGGACAGCAAGTAGTTTTAAAACCATGGATGAGAATATCTGCTTTATTGTGTCAATAAGTAGAGACTGGAAACTTTCTAATGACTCCTGGATGGTTTTTGAGCTAGTCCATCAAGATGATGACAAGTAATTATGGTTCCTATTTTCCCCTTTACCTAAACTATTCAGGGAGGGATGGGGACTTCCTACCACAGGAAGTCCAAAGAAGAGTTGTCATCCCATGCCATGTGTTCAGATAGGAACAAGAGTGAAATTTGGTTCTCCTTTGAAAATCCATTGGATGAGTTGCTCTTCCTGCCCAATCATCTTCCTTGCCCAATCAACCCCCATTGTGGAGTAGAGGATCACTAGAGACCAACCAGAAACCTCTAGTTACATATATCCTTTTTATCAAAGGGCTCACCAGAAGGAGACAAGACCAAACAAGCCCTATTCCCCATATGTGGTCACTTTATCTATTAGTCCAAATCCTTCATTTTCAAGATGAGGAAACTCAAGTGACTTGAAAGGAAGTGACTGGGCCAAAGTTACACAGGGAATAAGTAGTCTGGCCATTACCAGATCCAACACTGTTTCCACACTACCTCATATAAATTATGTGTTTAACACAAAGTACTAGAAATTTGGCCTGTGTGAGTTCCTCACTAAATCGTAGAAGCTGGACCAGAATCTTTTTGAGAGAGAGAGAGACAGAGAGAGACAGAGAGAGAGAGAGAGAGAGAGAGAGAGAGAGAGAGAGAGAGAGAGAGAGAGAGAGAGAGAGAGAGAGAGAGAGAGAGGAGTTGTACGATGCCTTCTAGAAGCCTCATCTTTTAAATGGGGATAAGGATGACTTGCTGAATGGGAAGAGGGGGAGGGATGGAGGGATTTTTTCAGGCATGAACATGTGTAAAAACAAAAGATGTCAATGCAAATTTAACAAATAAGATGAGAGTAATAATAATTGCATTACCTACTTGATAGGATTATAAGGATCAGATAACATACTTTGTAAGAACAAAGGAACTATAGAAATGTCAAACTATCTTTATAACTATTCCTCCCAGAGAAATTCCTGCAGGGGCTCTGTCAGTTCTGATTGTGTCTGACCATCATGCCTGCTGAATCCTATATGTTGGTCCTATGCTAGATCTTGGCTTACAAATCTGATTCCTTTCCTCAGATGTCCTCCTAAGACATGTTGGCTCCAAGCTCTGCCTTCCTTTCTTTCTGGGTAGCATTCCAAAGCTCACATTTTGCTTTTAATCCATTCTTTCATCGTTCCTTGGAGATCAGATTGATTTTTATAACCCAGTCTCTACCTTGTGCCTTGGTAACACAATGGATAGAGTTCTGTGTCTTGAATCCTGAAGACTCCTCCCTTACTATCTGTATGACCCTGAGCAAGTCATTTAACCATATTTGCCTCAGTTTCTTCATCTTTAAAATGAGCTAGAGAAGGAAATGGCAAACCACTCCAGTATTTTTATCAAGAAAACGACAAATTGAGTCAGTCACACAACTGAAAAATGACTAACCGACCGTGCTCTCTGCTGCCCTCTGCTGCCTGAGGAGAAAAACACATATTGCTTGCCTCCCCAAGCCTCTGGGATTCTGATGAAACCTACTAGGTTCCTCAGAATGCTGTTTTCAAATGCATTAAAAAAATACATAAAATTTTAAAGGAAAACATAGAAATAAAGATGCAATTTTCCCAACTAAATTCAGACATCGCTTGAAATCTCTTCAAGGACCCTTTGAGAGTCTGTGGACCCCAGGACTATCTCAGTAGTCTGCTGGTTGACAGCCTCGTTTGTCTCTTCCCCCACTATATTTTATCTTCCAATTAGCTTTCAACCTGATCTTTCCCACAGTACAGGTCTAGACACCTCACTTCTCTATTCAATAAACTCTACTGGCTCCCTATTGCCTCCAAGATCAGAAATTAAATCCTTTGGTGTTCAAAGCCATTCAGAATCTGTTGCCTCTTACCTTTTCAGTCTTACATCTTACTCCTCATTGAATGCTCTTCAGCTCAGTGACACTGGACATCTTAATGTTTCCCAAACAAATCAATTCATCTTTTGACTCAGGGCCATTTTTCTCTAGCTGTCCTCCCATGTCTGGAATGTTCTTCCTCTTCTCCACCTCCTAGCATTCTTCAAATCACAGAGAAAATCCTTTCTTCTACAGAAGCCTTTCCTGATTCCCCTTAATACTCCTGTCTTCCCTGTGTTGATTGTCTCCATTTATTATTTATAGGTGTGTGTGTGTGTCTTGTTTGGATATGATTATTTGTATATTAGCTCACCTATTAGACTCCTTGAGGTAAGGGTCTATCTTTTAACTATCTTTGTATCCCCAGCACTTAGCACTATGCATAGAAATAATAGACGCTTAATAAATATTTATTGACTGCCTTACTGACTGACTGATGAAGAGCCTACTGCCTTGAAAGGATGCCTGCTCTGCTTTTAGATAAGGAAATTTTTTTCTGACACTGAGACTGAAAAAAAATTGCTTTTTTGCAGCTTCTACCAATTTCCCCTTCTAGAGCCAGGTCAGGTGTCAAACACATGGCCCAAGGACCAGATATGGCCCACTACACTCCTGAGAGTGGCCTGAACCAGATCAAAATGTAATTGGGGCATATTTACCAAAATAACTAAAAATACAATAAAACATTGACTTTACTCATCTTATTTTCTAGGTAAAAATGCAGCCAGCAGAAAACCTTATGTGGGGTTATTGGTCTCTGTTTCTATCTGATTTTGACATAACAGATCTAGTACAATTCCCTCATTTTAAAGATGAAGAAACTAGCTAGAGAAGTTGTTAATCTATACAGATAGTGACAGAGCCAGGTTCAAACCTAGCTCATCTGATTGTAATAATAACAATTAATATTTACATGATGCTTTGAGGTTTGCAAAACACATATTTTATCTCATTTGGTCTTCACAATAACACTATGAGGCTGGTGCTGTTATTATCCCCTTTTTTCAGATGAGGGAACTGAATTAGAAGTTAAATGATATATCCAGAATCACACAGTAAATGCCTAAAGAAGCACTGCAACCCAGGCCCCATTAATTAGAGGTCCAGCCCTCCTCTTTATTTCATGCTACCTAATACCTCTTTGTATCACACTTTCCACTGAACCAAGTTCAAGACCTTTCCATATTAAAACAATCCCCACTTATTTCAACTGATCCCCAAACGGCATGAACTCAAGACCCTTTACCTGAAACAGCATGGGATAAGGAAAAGGAGAACTGTATTCTGAGTCTTGGATTCAAAACTCTCATATATGGGACCTTGGGTAAATTATTGAACCTCTCTCAGCATCAATTCCTTCAAATAAGGACTTTTCTATAAAACGAATGGTTGCTGATGGATTATGGGAGAGAAGATAAGGAAAAAAGGAAGAGAAGTTAAACTAAATGGCCTGTAAATCATGTCTAGTTCTAATCTATTATCCAGAAGGATCTCGAGCTTATTAAGAAGCTAGATGGTTCAGTGGATAAAGTGCCAGGCTTTAAGACAGAAAGACTTGAGTTTAGATCTGGCCTCAGACATTTACTAGCTATGACCCTGGGCAAGCCATCTAATATCTTTTTGTCTCAACTGTAAAAAGAGGATACTAATGGTACTACCTCTCAAGATTGCTGTGAGGAGCAAAGGAGATGGCATTTGTAAGGCACTTAGCACCATTCCTGGTACAGAGTAGATGCTATTTAAAAATACTATTATTATTATTATCACCAGTGTCCTGTCTAAAAATCACATGTACAACTAAACAATATTTCATAAATGGCTTGACTAGGGGGCATCTACATGGTTCAGGGGACAGAGAGCCAGTCCTGGAGATGAGACGTCCTGGGTTCAAATATGGCCTCAGACATTTTCTGGGCAAATCATTTAACCCCCAATCCTTACTGCTTTTCTGACTTGGAACTGATAGCACTGATTCTAAGACAGAAGGTATGAATTTTTAAAACTGTGACAATTTAGGGGAGAGAATAAAAAAACTATCATCTCCATAATGCCAGATACCATGGGTCTCGTAATGCAGCCAAATATCCAATTAGCTCTCCTGATTGCTATACGACAGTACACTGCTGATTCATATTGAGCCTGCAGTCCCACTAAAATCCAAAGACTTTTCTTTCCACGTAAAATTCTCTCCAACTCATCTTGAGCTTGTAAAGTTGATTTCTTAAGCCTTATTTATCCTTACTAAGTCCCATCATAATTGATAACAATAAGTCCTAAATTTTAGCTTGTTGAGATTTTTTTGGATCCTGTTATTCCTCATCTTTTCTCAGGACAGCTAGGCCAATCCAAATTATCAGGTATTTCTTATGAACTTCCTATGTGCCAAGCACTGCTGTGAGCCTGGGGAAATGATTGATGTTTTGGTACTACTCCTTTAAGGAGCATTCTTTTGTATTCTAGGTTATGAATTTGATCTCTGGGAGGAAACTCTTTTCAATCCTTTAGAGGAGTGATAGAGAAAACTAAGTAGTAAGGCTCCTGAAGTGTTTCCCCAATGCTATATATTAACGTATTGTGATCTTTTACTTGTTTTAATATTCCTATAGATGTTGCCAAAAATAATCTCACAGCAAACATGTTAGAGGGCATAGAGAAACTACCATTTAGGACACTTCTCTAAATCAGAAATGACTTACGGTTGTGGTTCTGTTGTTTCAATCATGTTGAGTGGGCTTTTTGTGACCCCATTTGAGATTTCTTAGCAAAGATACTAGAGTGTTTGGCATTTTCTTCTCCAATTCACTGTACAGATGAGGAACTGAGGCAAACAGACTTTTGCTACCCTCTGGGTATATATATATATATATACCCAGAAGGTAGATAGATAGATAGATAGATAGATAGATAGATAGATAGATAGATAGATAGATAGATAGATAGATAGATAGACAGACAGACTCTCTAGTTATGGTGTTATATCCTTTAGGGCAGGAATTGTTTTCTCTTCCTTTTATATCTCCCCCTGCCCCTAGAATGATACCTAGTATCTTAGCACCAAGTGTCTATAGTCCACACTCAAGAAAAACTTTTTCTATAACTTTATTCAAAGTTTAACCCCTTTTCCTATCAGGAAGCCCTTCCTGGAGTCTCACCTAATCTTTATTTCTCTGTTCTCTTACAGCTCTGTTCACTGGGAAGTTTGGTGAGTCTCGGGTTACTTGTTTCTCCCTTCAGTCCTACATTTTGACATTGTGTCTGAGTCTTGATCCCCCGAGAATCTAGGTATCTGTCTGAGGGAGAATTTCCTCATAATGTAGAGTCTTTTGTGACAGGGAGTGAGGAACTGTGAAAAGAACCCTTGTTCGGTTGTGTTCAATTCTTTGTTATTGCTTTAGGGTTTTCTTGGCTAAGATATTGTAATGGTTTGCCATTTCCTTTGCCAACTCATTTTTACAGATAAGAAACTGAGGCAAACAGTTAAATGACTTGCTCAGTCACACAGCTAATAAGTGTTTGAAGCCAGATTTGAACTCAGCAAGATGCATCTAGCTTAACACTTATCTCATATCCCCTTATACCAGAGTTGGACCCATCAATGACTGACTACTGCTTTTTAGCTTGCCCACTAATCCCTCAGTAACATAATATGTCTGACCTAGAAGGAAAAGTCCAAGGCAACTTTTTCTCACCTTCACCAAGGATTCTGAGACTCACTCTACCCCAAAACACACACACACACACACACACACACACATATACACTAAGAATTCTAGGTCTTAAACCTCACCTACTTAGTATCCTGAGCCTCCTTTTCTCCCAGTGAGGACTTTGAGTATGACTCTTTTTCCTGATATCCCTGACCTTCACTCTCCAAGAACCCAACTCTGATTCTCACTTTCCCCTCACTGAGAATTCTGAGCCTTATCTTCCTTTCACTGAGTCCCCTGAATCTCACTTCCTACACCACTGAGGAACATCTGAATATCTTTTTCACATCACAGGGTACTTTGAACCTTTCAACCCTGAGTCTTACTATTCACTAAGAAAGTTAGGCTTCAGTGTCCTCTCACTAAGAACCCTGAGCTTCCCTCCCTCCTAGTAAGGAGACTAGACCTCACTCTCTTCTTCCCTTCATATGCCAAAACAGTGCCTGATATCTGCATCTCTTTCTCCTTTTACATTTCAGATGTCATCACAAAGCCCATTTTGTCTCTTCAACCTCCATGGACCACTGTCTTCTCTAAGGAGAAAGTAAAATTGACATGTGAGCAACTGAATCTCACAGGATTAAGTGACATCATATGGTACAGAAATGGGGAAAAGTTCTACCAAAGTTCTAGAAATTCCATTGTGATCTGGAAAAGTGGACAATACAGCTGTGGGAGTCAGGGTTATGCCCCTAGTGACCCTGTGGCCATCACCTTCTCTAATGGTGAGCATAAGAGTATATTATATGGCTCCAGGGAGTCATGTCATGTCTATATCATTTAAAGATCCAATGGGGATGTACTGGGCGCTCAACTTTGGCTATCCTTCCTTCCCTTGAATCCCATACTCTTCCTAGGAACTGGAAAAAGTTTGGTCTACATTTGGTTTGGGGAAGAGCAAAAGTCAAGAGGAGGCCTATGGACAGGTCCTAGTAACCAGAGTGATAGAGATGTTCTTAGATAGTAATAAAGGTCCACTTGTTCTATCCTTATAAGAGTTTTCAGAAGTAGGAATGGAAGAGGAGGCAATTAAGATTTTTTTACCAGATTTATGATTGAATTATTGTAGGGAATCTAATAAGAAAAACCTTCTACTAATTGTAGATTAGTAGCTTCTATTCCATTTAAAAGGAATTATTTAGGAGCACTGAGAAGTTAAAGTGAAGAAATGACCTATCCAGAGTCATACAGCCAGAATGTTATAGATAAGACAGAGCCCAGCTTATTCCAATTTTGAGGTCATTTCCTCTCAAGCAAAAAGAATTATAAATAAATGAGGCACAAACATACCAGCTTAGAGCAGAGCATGTCAGGAACTAAGGGGATAGAAAGGGAGTATATGGAAGGAAGGAAGGAAGGAAGGAAGGAAGGAAGGAAGGAAGGAAGGAAGGAAGGAAGGAAGGAAGGAAGGAAGGAAGGAAGGAAGGAAGGAAGGAAGGAAGGAAGGAAGGAAGGAAGGAAGGAAAGCAGGGAAATTTATTTCATAGCCTCCCAACCCTAGGCATTAAGTAAAAAGGAAAATGTGGATATAGCTCTCATTGAGAGGAAAGGAGGTTGCCTTGGAATTTATCACAGGGGAAATGCTAAGGGCCAAAATGAAAGCCCTAGAGCAGGAAGATGGGAGAAGGAAGAAGTATCATAAATAGTGTTCTATCTATTTACTTTGTTGTAACCACAATTATATTGTTTTCTTGATTTTAATTAATTTTGCATCCATTATATAAGAATACCAGGCTTCTCTATATTCATTATATTTGTCTTTTTCTTACAGTATTCAATTACATTCATTTACCACAATTTCTTTAATCATTCCTCAATTGATGAGCATTTTGCAATTGTAATAATTCATCAAGTACTTACCATTTGAAATGCACAGCATTGTGCCAGGGAAGACAGAAAAACAATTTGTTTAATTCATTATTTTTTCATTTTTCAGTTGCAACTTCTCTTCCTCCCTACTTCCCCTATCCCATCCATTGAGAAGACAAGAAAAACAAAACCTGTTACAAACATGTATAGTCATGCAAAACAATTTCCCATGTTCACCATGTCCAAAAACAGAAAAGAAAAATATGCTTCAATTTGTACTCAGTTCATCAGTTCTCTCTCTCTCTCTCTCTCTCTCTCTATATATATATATATATATATATATATATATATGTGTGTGTGTGTGTGTGTGTGTATATATATACATATACATACATACATACACATATATGTAACTTATTTAATCAATCAATCTATCAGCAGGCATTTTCTTAGGTATTTCAAAATACCAGGCACTATATATATATATATATATATATATATATATATATATACACACACACACACACACAGAACTGATTATATAGAGTAAACTGATATATATGTGAGAGAACTGTTATTTTATACATATATGGAAAGAGAGAATTGATTTTACTTTACATTTATATAGAGAGAATATATATATGTAGAGAGATGTATGTGTATATGTATATATATGTGTGAACTTACATATACTTTCTTGAATATCCTTCTAAATACTCTCATCTCCCTTGGATTCTAAGATACCACATCTTCCTAGTTCTCTTCCTAACTCTAAACTGCTCTTTCTTTGGCTATAAATTGCTAGCTCTTTCTCCCCTTCCTGACCCCTCAAGGTAGATCTATCCTAAGGTTTGGTTTTTGGTCTTTTCTTTTCTTTCTTTCTCCCTAGATGATCTCATTCATTGCCCCAACTTTATTACAATCTCTGTGCAGACAACCCACCAAACTATAACTGTTTTCTAAGCTCCAGGCCTGGCTTCAACAGCCTACAGGACCTCTCCTCCTAGATTTTCCACTGACATCTCAAACACATATCCAAAACAAACATTATTATTTTCCTTTCAAAACCTTCTCCCTCTGAGTTCCCTATTTCGTTAGTAACATCCGTACAGTCTCCTCTGTTGCCTTTACCTCTTTCCCTCTCCCTCACCCCTCCATCCTCCATCTACAGTATCTCATATGTGTCAGTATTTGTCTATGCACATTGCCAACATCCAAGCACTAGTCCTTATTTAATCAATCAATCAACAAGCATTTCTGAGGTACTTACTGTAGATCAGGCACTGTAGAAGGTGCTTGGGATACAAAGAAAAAGGAAAACAAGTAATACTACCCATTTAGATGGTTTCAACAGATGGGTCCTCCAACTTATACCATCACCCTTCCAATCCAAATCTATCCTTTATATCCTTAATCAATCAATCTACCAACTGCCAGTTTTCTGTATCTTGCCTAGATCTAGTCATGCCATTTTTTTTTGGCTCAAAAATCTTCATTGACTATTGCTTCCTCAGTAAAGTTAAAATTCACTTGACTCATTCATATCCCTCCACAATCTAGTGCCATCCCTATCCTTTCAATCTCATCTCATACGAATCCACTTTATTTCAATTAAATTTAACAAGCATTTATTTAAGGGGAAAAAAACTAAACACATATTAGGAGTTCACTATGTGGCAGGCACTTTTCTGAGTGGTAGAGATACAAAGTAAAAAAATGAAACAATCTTTCCCCTAAATACTTAAAGAAGTAGGGTGTACACAGGTAAGAAAATAAAAATATCTAACAAGGAAAAGCAAAGTCAATATTTTGGGCAGAACAACTACTAACAACTTAGGAAAGGTCTCATGTAGGAAGTGATATTTGAGCTGAATTTTGAATGGAGGTAAGAGCTTCAAGAACCAAAGGAAAAGAGGGAATATATTTCAGGCATAAGAAACAACCTGTGCAAAAGTAATTCTAGAAGCAAGAGATAGAACACCCCCAGCATCACTGGGCCAAAATGTCCATGATAGGCTTTAAAAATATGAGTTTGAAATGGTAGGTTGTAGGGAGATTGCAGCAGGTTTTAAACGCCAGTGAGTAGAATTTATATTTTATCCTAGAGGCAATAGATAATTCTTAACATTTTTAGGAAAAGGAGATAAATGATTAGGCCTGTGGCCCAGGAATATCAATGCAATAACTGTGTATGGAGGAGAGACTAAAAAAATAGATTGGAGGTATGGAGCCTAATTCAGAGGCAATTGCAATAGTCCATGTGACATATGAGGAATCTTTGAAGTAGGAGGCATTGTGCATGGAGAGAAGGAAATGGATTTGAGTGATATTGTGAACAAAGAAGCAAGAAGACTTGGTAAGTGATTGGATATCAGAAGTGAAGGAAAAGGAAAAGTTAGGGATGACTCCCAGGTTGTAAATGTGGATGACTGGAAGTCTAGTATTGTTCTCAACAGAAATAGGGAAATTAAGAGCTGAGGACTTGGGAAGAGACAAGGAGTTCCATTTTGGACATTTTAGGTTTGAGGTGCTTATAAGATGTCCAGTGGACAGTTAGTTATGCAAGATTGGGGTCCAGGAGGAAGATAAGGGAAACAGAGATTTGGGGGTAATCTGCATGTACTTAACAATTTAACCCATTAGAGATCATTAGATACACAAGAGAATACAGAGAGAGAAGTCCGAGACAGAGCCTTGGTGTAAACTGAGGCATAGAGGTCACAACATATATGTTAATTCAACAAATGGAACTGAGAAGATTGGATCACAAAAGTAGAAGAAAACCAGGCAAGAGGAGTTTCACAAAAACCTGGACAGGAAAGAATATCCAGGAGGATCCTATCATAGAGAAGTCGATTATAATGAGAACTAAAAAATAACATAGGTTATTGACTTCAGCATTTCAGAGATAATGGAAAACTTTGAAGAAAATAGTTTTAGTCAAGTAAAAAAAATCAGAAACCAGAGTGTGAGGCATTTGAAAATGAGTGTGGGGTGGGGTGGGGGGAATGGGGAGCGAGAAAACGGAGGTAATAAATGGAGATAGTTTTTTAAAAGAGTTTAGTTGTGAAAGGGAGGAACTATATAGTGATTGTTGGAAGCGATGTTCAATTAATATTTTTGTTTTGGGTTTTTTGTTTGTTTTGTTCTGGTTTAAAGAATCAGGTAAACCTGGGCATATTTGTAGGTAGCAGGGAAGTAAAGAAAGAAGCTCTAGTGCATCCAGTGGGTGCTCTAGCCTAATTAAACTACTCATCAATCACTACACATACCCCACATTTGGCTGTCCCATGTCTTTGTTCATATGCTCATTATATATGCCTGGAATGTCCTTCAGCATTCCTTTTTCTTCCATTTGAATCTTTACTGATCCTTTAAAAGCTTACTCAACTTCCACCTCTTCCAAGAATTTTTCCCTGATCCACCCAAGCCAGCAATAATCTCTCCCTTTTCTGGATGTGAAAAAGTATCATTCTCACATAATAATTGGTTATTATGGTTGTGTTCCTGGGGCATCCCTCTTCAGCACATGAGGCCCTCAGACAGGTTATCCCAGTTCCACACCCACTCACAACCTTAGCCCATGATCCCCCATTGATGTGTTTAATTAGCCAATCAGAGTAGAAGAATCAGAAAAGGCTTGATATCTAAGCTGGGATGCAAGGATGAATGGGATTTTAGTATGGACAGCCATATGCCTAAAGGTACTAGAGCAGAGAAAATGAAGGCAGATAGAGACAATGATAGATATATCTTCCTATGTGTTACAGACTGGTTGATCCTCCAGGTTCCTTACTCTGTCTTTGAAGGAGATGCTGTGATTTTGCAGTGCCAAGGTTGGAAGAAAGCTAAACTCTCCCAGGTTACATTTCACAAAGAGAGAAAATTCATTCACTTCACTAAGGAAAATAATTCTCTGCCCATCAAATCAGCAAGGATAGAGCACAGTGGCCTGTACAGTTGTAGTGGGTATGTAAATCATCAAAAAAACAACCAAAGCTCTACACCTGCCATCCTTCAAGTCCAAGGTAAGACCGCCTGGCCATGGAATGGAAACTGCCATGGATAAGGTCCCTGGAAACTATGATGTCTCAGACCAGGAACCTACCCCCTGGGATCCTCCACGCTGGAAGTCTCTTAGCTAGAAGGGCCAGGGCTCAAGCTGGTTTGTTCAAGAATATTCTAGAGCAGACTAACTGAAGAGAGGGAAACAAGCCCTGGTAGATAGGAAATGCTCTTACATTGAGGCTAGTGAATTCCTAGTTTTCACTTCTGGGTGTGCCAACTGTAAATGCAGAATGGGGGGGAAGGGGGAGAGAATAAGCATTTATTCAATGCTAGCTACATACCGGGTACTGTACTAAGTGTTTTATAAATATCTCATTTGATCCTCACAACTACTCTGTGAGTTAAGTACTTTTGTTATTGCTATTTTACAGTTTAGGAAACTGAAGTAGACAGATATTAAGTGACTTGCCCTGGGTCACACACCTCATAAGTGTCTGAGGCTAGATTTGAACTCAGGCTTTCCTGGCTCCAGGACTGGTGCCTTAACCACTGTGTTCCCTAGCTGGAATAAACTATGGCTCAGTTTCCCCAGCATTTCTATCTCTTAACTCCCAGAACCTCCTCCATCCACCAATTCTCCTTGACCCTAAAATCAACTCTTCCCCCAGAGCTGTTTCCTCCACCTGAGCTGAGAATCAAAAATTCCACTGAAACCATGGAGGGGAACCTAATGGCCTTGAGCTGTGAGACCCAACTACCTCTGCAGAGATCATCTTCCCAGCTCTACTTCTCCTTCTTTAAGGATAATAAGACCATAAGAGACAGAGATCAGTCCCCAGAATATTGTATCCCAGGAACTATAATAGGAGATGCTGGATTGTACTGGTGTGAGGCAGCCACCGAGGACGGCCAAGTTAAGAAACAGAGCCTTGGGCTGGAAATTCAAGTGAGTGGAAAAGGGGAGTGGGAGTGGGAACATACTTGGGGAAATAGTAGAAGGTCTATCTGGAGAGAGAGACAGAGACAGAGACAGACAGAGATAGACAGAGAGAGAGGAGACAGAGACAGAGAGGTGAAGCTGGGAAAGTAATAGTTATAAAGATGGGAGAAAAGAATGATATTTCTCATTAAGATCCCTGCAGTCTCTAACTTGTCTTCTCTTTCAATTCCATTATCTGATCATTCCTTCACCTAAATAATGGTATCATGGCAGGAGATGTGGTAATGCTTTAGGGTGACAGAGGGGTTCTGCTCCCAGTTCGGTACCAGTTTTTCCGCATGGGAAAAATTCTCAGTAACAAATTCAGGAGTCCATGGAAAACCTGCCTCCTTCCTCTTCTAGGTGATATTCTTCTAGATGATATAGAGGGATGCAGAGACTTATTCTTAAAAAATAGCTCCTTGCTTAAGGAGTGAGACTGCAGTTTATTTCTTTATGGAGAGTATGTGGTCTCCCCAAAAAGACTTTAAGGTCTCCGAGAGATTGGGATTTATTAAGTTTTGTACCCCAGTGTTCAGCACAGTTTTGGGCTCATTGTAGCTGCTCAGTAAATGTGGGTTGACCAAGTGTGTTCTTCCTTTCTTCTGCTTCTAATCCCATCCTGGAACATCTCAAGTCAGTACCAAAATAATAAGACTTCTCAATAAATGAACATTTCTTCCATATACCACTCCTGGAATTGAGTGCCCCATTCATTGTTCTCATCCTTGCCTTCTTATAGGAAGTACAGACCCCAGACATATGCATAGCCTGGAGAGCTTTCATTTCCCAGCTTGTTAGATTGGATTTCCCTATCCTAGTCCTTAAAACAACTTTGGAAAATCCCAGCAATTAATATCTATCAATCAGGCCTCCATGTCTCTCCCCTAGGTCCCCAGAGGGTCCAGGAACAGCCAGCTGGTCCTGCAGATAACTCTGACCTTGCTAGGTGTGACTGGCATCTCTACAGTCCTTCTGTTTTGTTTCAGGTTCATGAAGAAATCAGGTCAGTGTCTTCCTTTAGCATTCTCTGGTCATAGATTCCAATCCTGGCTGGAACCCCAGTCCAACCTTCTCCCTCTTCCCTAAAACCTACCCCCAGGGGCCTGACCCATTTGCAACCAGGGAAGGGGATCCTAACATTTCATGCATACACTGGATACTCCAGGACCAAAGAAAAGAGGTCTATAAAAATCAAAACTTGAAAAAGGGAAAAACAAAAGCTAGCCATAATAGTACATAACATAATAGTATTAATGATGATAATAATAGGACATGGTAAGAAGAAGCCAGCTTCAAGAACAAAATCGTGGCTAAGTAGGTCAAAGGTTGGCCAGGAGGCAACTCCGGCAAGGAGCAGTGAATGCACCTTTAAGTCATCGCTGACCACATTTGAAAATATTTCGACTGAAAAGGGAATGGGGGGGGGGGTGATTATGATTGAAAAGACAGAAAATCATAATACTTTTAGCTCACATTTCTACAGCATTTCAGGATTTACCAAGCTCTTCTTCTCAACAACCCCCTAGCACAGGGCGAGTATTATCCCCATTTTACAGATGAGGAATAAAGGCTTAGAATTGCCATTCCCATAGAGACTTAACCAATAAATGCCAGAGCCAAGGCTCAGACAAAGGTCTTCTGACTCTCTCACTTGACCGTTGATCTAAAGCAGAAAGGGACCTCATAGGCCATCGATTTCAACCCCTTTGTTTTATAAAAGAGGTGAAGTGACTTGCCAAAGAATGGTGTCTAGCAATTTTAAACTCAACTGACCAGGATAGAAAACACAGGAAGAAATGAGGGCTAGAGTTTAATACTTTAAATCTCTCAAACCCATCCACAAATATATGTCCCCCCCAAATGGGTGTAGAGTACCACAAGTTTATTAATAATTATTATTATACTCATTATAATAGTAGTAATATATAATAATAATCTTTTTCAGGAACTTTATGTTTAGAAAGCACTTTATAAACACTTATCTCACTTGATTTTCAGTGCATCTCTCTAGGCTGATAGAGTTGTATCCGAAGCCTCCCTCCCTTATAGTGATTCCTCACCTGGGGTCCATGAGGTTCTTTTTGGTTTGTTTGACAGTTTTTAATATTCTGGTAACCGTTTTTCACCGTAACTTGGCTTCTTTTGTAATCCTACATATGTTATTTTGTGCATTTAAAAGCATTATTCTGGGGGCAGCTGGGTGGCACAGTAGTTTGAGAGCCAGGTGTAGAGATGGGAGGTCCTAGGTTCAAATCTGGCCTTAGACACTTCCTAGCTATGTGACCCTGGGCAAGTCACTTAACCCCATTGCCTAGCCCTTACCTCTCTTCTGCCTTGGAACCAATACACAGTATTGATTCTGAGACAGAAGGTAAGAGGTTTTTTTTTTTTTTAATAATTAATAAATTAAATAAAAAAGCATTATTCTGAGAAGGGGTCCATAGGCTTCAACAGACTGCCAAGGGATGGCCATGATGCCCACAGAAAGGTTAAGAATCCCTAAATCTAAATTCAAATGCCTTTGTCTCAGCCAGTCACAGGGAACCTCACCCTCTCCTGCACTAACCAATTGTCTCCTCAATACCTTCTCCTTATATTACTGGCCTCTCCCTTTAGCCTCTCCCAATCCCAGAGGAAGTTGCCCAAGTTCTTCAGTGGCACAGGAGGGATGGGAAAAGGACTACAGATTGGCTTGTGATTTTGTTGGGGTAGGGCACTCCTAGGTGATGAAATGCCCTCTACCAGGGCAAGTTGGCACCTGCCCTGCAATTTATAATCCTAGAGAGTTGCCCTGGGCACTGAGAGTCACAGTCAACTTTGTCCTAAGTGGAATTTGAAGCCAGGTCTTCCTAGCCTCAAAGGTGGAAAAGAAAGCATAGAAATCAGGTCTGCTTAAAAACCTTCAGTGATGGGGAATTCACCTACTACAGAAGCAGCCCTTTCCACTTTCTGATAATTCATTGTTGGGGATTTTATCCTTAAGTCAAGCTAAAATCGGTTTCTTTGGAACTTCCAAACAACTACTCTTAGTCTAACATCAGGGATCAAGAAAAACAAATCTAATCCCTCTTCTACAAGACAGGATTTCAAATAAGTAAAGACAGCTATTATGTGCCCCACTTCATATCTTCTCCTCTCTGACTAATCATTCCCATGGAAACATGGACACACAAAGGTGGCAAATGCACAATTGGAAAAATCTATTAGGTTCTTGTTAGTTATTTTTATACACACTTGATTTTACAGAAGGAACTGCTGCCTCAGATCCTGCCAGGTGAGTCTACTGCCTTGTTGTTATGAAAGTCATTGAATATTCCTTAGATACTAGCAATGGCTCACCCTGAATGAGAGAGCCTTAACTAGGGCAGGGCACCACCTTGTCTCCCTCAGGTTAATACACAACTGACCCAAGCCATTACATATTATAATTCTCCAGTTTGTACCCCCATGGGCACATGAGTTTTGGACAGCAAGGCAACCCCACGAGAAGGTAAGAGAATAGGGTCAGTGGTGGCAGTAGTGGGGAAGGAGGAGGAAACAGGCTGCCCCTTCTCCTACAACTATTGCTTCCGCATCTTGGAGGAGAAAGTCACCATGTGAAAAGGCAAGGAAGTAGAGTAGCTGGTTGTAGACATCAGGGGAGACTGGAGACGAGCCACTTCCAAGGACTACATCCAAATAGGTCAGTCTTTTCCAGGGCTCATCTGCCTTCCCCACCACCTTCCAAACCCTTATTCTCATGTCTAATTCAACCTTCCCTAAGTCTTCCTTTGTCCTCCCTTCTACCATGCCCTCTGGGACCCTTCTCTATGGTCTACAAAGTTCCCTCCCCTCTAATCTCTTCTTTCTATATTCATCTCCTTTTTTGCATATTCAATGCAACCTCTCTTTCCTTTGAAGACACCACATCTCTTGTCTATCTCTTCAAGACTTCTCGTATACCTGCTGACACATAAGGATCTGGGAAGAAGATTTGGTGTATGCCTTACTCACCACTACCACTATCACTCAGCAACCTCCTCTCCACCTTGAAAATTTGTTCCACCCTGTCCAGATTCTCGTTGTTGCCATCCGTAGACTTCCAGGTCACTCTTCTTCCTTTCTGATCAGTTTGGTATTTAGCTCATAGTCTTCTTCTCCACTCCAATCCCTGCTTCCTCTTCAATTGGCCTTCCAAAATGTTTATTTCCTCAACCCCCATGATCTTTGTCCTTAGTCTACACTAGCTACACACAAAAATGGTCATAATTTAGATTCTACCCTCAACCCAACACAACTGAATTTCAGAAATCCTAGCTATGGCTCTACCCCTGGTCCTGAAGTGTCAATTGTGTTGAATTGCTCTAAGTCCTCTACTATGTATCTTTCCCAAGATTTAGGATTCCTCTTGAGTCATACTATCCCTCAGGGCATTTTCAGGTAAAATTGTCCCATAAAATTTAACTGTGTACAGCCTTATGGGTTAGCCCTTGCAAAAAGAAAAGTGCCTTAAGCCTACCATGATCTGATAGTCCCCTTCTCCCATCCCAGCCCAGGATCTACAGTCTATTTTATAGACTTACCTTTCCTTGATGTTCATTCACATTACTCTTTATGTTTCCTAGGGGCCCTTTCTTCCTAAGAATTCCAGAAGCCCCTAAGTCCTCCTTATCACAGGACCTGAAGTCTTGTCCAGTGCATTTCAATGGTAAGGGTCAAGCTGCTCTGCTGGACTGGTGCGTCCACTGGAGACAGAGAAAAGACCTCTTCAAAAGGAGGATGAAGAAGTTGTGGACCTTAGAGCTTCCTCAGGCACTTTTGGAAGGATGATAATATTAATAATAACTCATATATTATTTAATGTTTATGGAGTATTTTACAGCAACCCTATGAACTGGATAGTGTTCATACTATTATCCTCACTTTACAGATGTGGAAATTGAGGTACTTGTGCAAGGTCACACAGGTAAACCAGAATCTCTATCTTTTGCCAATGGATCTAACAAGAGAAATTGGAGGGAGGGCAGCTGGATAGCTCAGTGGATGAAGAGCCACGCCTAGAGATGGGAGGTCCTAGGTTCAAATCTGACCTCAGACACTTCCTAGATGTGTGACCCTGGGCAAGTCACTTAACACCCATTGCCTAGCCCTTACCGCTCTTCTGCTATTGCCTCCAAGATGGAAGGTAAGAGTTTTAAAAACATTTTAAAAAAGAAAGAAATTGGAGGGCATTAATTGTTCCTATGGCAGAGCTATTAGTAGAGAATGGGAAAGTCAGAAGGCAGGTGAAAAAGAGCAGGGCTTCTATTGTAACCATAATAATAATAACTCACATTCATATATTGCCTACTATGTGCCTACATAGGGGCAGCTACATGGCACAGGGGATAAAGTGCTGGGCCTGGAGTCAGGAGGACTCATCTCCTGAGTTTAAATCTGGTTTCAGATACTTACCAGCTATGTGACCCTGGACAAGTTGCTTAACCCGTTTTACCTCTGTTTCCTCATCTGAAAAAATGAGCCAAAGAAGAAAATGGCAAATTGTATTTTTGCCAAGAAAACCCCAAATGGAGTCATGAAGAGTCATGCATGTGCCTAAGTACTATGCAAAAGATATTCACAAATCCCATTTAATCCTCATAATATGGGATGGAGGTACCATTATTTTTCTCATTTTCCAGTTAAGGAAACTTGGGCAGAGATTAAATTGCCCAAGATCATATAACAGAGTAAAGGGTCTGAGGCTAGATTTGAACACAGGTCTTCTTGATGCCAGACCTGGTGCTCTATCCATTGGGTCACCTAAAGCTATAGAAATCACTTGTGATTCAGTTTCTATCCCTGGGTACCTGTAGAAACCTGATCATCACAATCTGCTTACTATGATACAAAAAGTACTGGGCTGGCAGTTTGCAGATCAAGATCCTTTCTAGTCCTAACTGCCACTCACTCTAAGCATAACTGTGAACAGACCTCATAGGCAGCTTCCGTTTCCTAATCTGTAAAATGGTAACATTGACCCGAGTGGCAACAGCATATAGGGGAAAGGATAATGGGCTAAAAAATCTGGAGAACTGGGTTTTAGTCCTGATTATAACATTAACTTGATTCGTGATCTTGGGCAAGTGACTAGAAGTCTCTGAATTTCCATTTTAGTAGAGACAAAATAGAGCAGAGGACTGGGAAATTGGTTCCCTTTCAGTTCTAGCATTCTATGAGTTGATGGGTGTGGGGTTTTTTAGCCTCTTTTATCCCACATTTTTCCAAATGGAGTTCCCTTGCCCCCACAGTATTCTACTGCCCCTTGCTATTATGATTACATTTGCAGAGAGTTTCCTTCCATTCCTGGGGAAGAAGCCAGGGGCAGGATTCATGGTTTTGGCTCATGAGTCATCTCTGAAACCTCATCTCTCCTTCCAGTGAGTCCTCAGGAGGAGGAAAGTGAGGATGTGATCTATTCCGTGGTATTTCCCAGGAAGCTGAGAAAGAAAAGTGAGTAACTAGGATGGGATGAGATTGGGGGAGATCAGAAATGAAAGAGACTTATTTGCAACCACCACTCCGCCCCATAAAGATTCCCTTCTCCAACCCATCCCTTGGGTCCAATCATACCATTCTTCTGCTGGAAAAATTTCATTGGCTCTCTGTTTCCTGTGAACACATACTCCAGTTCATTCTCCCTCTTTTCTGAAGTTCAGTACTTTGCTCACTGTCTTCTGCTCCTCCCCAATTCCTACCCTTATATTTGGGCGACTTCAACATTTATGATGTTTTTCCATCAAACTCCCTCATTTTCTATCCCTCAGGCTCCTCAGATTTACGGGCCTACTCCTCCACTCCACCTCAGTCATGCACAGGGATGGAATCTTGCCATTTAACTACATTTGGTACTTCCTTGACCAAAAACTCTGACATTAAATTATCTGACTGCAACTTCCCATTTTTCCATCTCCCCCTTTACCTCTTGCCTCCGTTGGTACTTTTTGGAGCTATAATTTCACTTTCTTCCCTTCCTCTTCTGCTTTAAAACGTCACTTTTCTCTCTTCCTAATTTCAATTCTATAGTTAACCAATTCCACCTTACACTGTATCCTATTTTTGAAGCCCTCATCCCCTTAAAGCTGTTTCTCCTTCCTCTCCTCCAAAATTAGACGTCCTGAAACTAAGTTGGCCCTGTCTCGTGCTTTGAAGAAGTCCTGGCTCCAGTCCCCTCAGAGGATCCCCAGTCATGCAAACACAAGTCCCTTCCCAGTGACCTACTGGGAACTGGTTCCATCACTTATTCTTGCTTGCCCTGGCAGATTCCAACCAGAAGTCAAAGATCTCAATGGTCTCTAGCCTTCTAGAGAACACCTACATAGCCCCAACCCCCTGGCACAAGCATTTCTTTAAACTTTGTTCCCTACAGTGACTCTGGTAATATTGGCTTCAGATATTTTGGGAAGTTTTCATTTTTGCACAAACTGTCCATCTCCTCTCCCTGTGCAAGCTAGCTCAGTCCCACACTGAAGCCCTAACAGGCTAGAACCAAGTGAAGTACAAGATATTCTGGACCCATTATCTAAGCTCTCATGGCTTTTCTCTTTCCTTCTTTATTTCCCTTCCAGGAGTTCACAAGCTGTCTTATACAGTCCTGGACTAGATAGAGGTACTTACTGCTGTTTCTCTTTAGCCAGTTTGACCATTGCTCCATATCACACCCTCTACATCTTCCCCAGGAGAGTTGGGCTCCTCTAGAATCGTTTATGTCACCACCATGTCAGAAGTCTTCTCAAACTGCTTTTCCTACATTGCTCCTCTTGGCTCCCCTCATACACTCTACATTCTAAATACAGTGGACCAGGAGTCACTCCCTGATCTCATCCTGCCCTGTCCCTGCTTAGCACATTAAACCCATTCCCTCCACATCTCTGAGACTTGTTGAAATCCTCTTCATCCCCTCCTTTAGGAAGCCATTGGTGATCTACCCACTAAAAGGAATCTTTTCTCAAATTCTCTTAAGACATCTTATCTTGATTCCTTGTTTTCTCCTCTTACATTTTCTCTCACATTATATTTATTCATCCTTCATCCTTCCTATTACATTGCAGGTTCCTGGAAGGCACTGATTTATTTTTAATTCTTCTTTGTAACTCCAGTACATTGCACAGGGCCTTGACTATGTTCAGTCATTTCAGTCATGTTCCACTCTTCGTGACCCCATTTGGGGTTTTCTTGGTAAAGATCTTAGAGTGGTTTGCCATCTCTTTCTCCAGCTCATTTTAGAGATGATGAAACTGAGGCAAACAGAATGAGCTGCCTTGCCCAGGATCACTCACCTATTAAGTATCTGAGGACAGATTTAAACTAAAGATGAGTCCCCTGTCTCCAGGTCTAGCTACTGAACTGCCCCAGGACTTCAATCTTAGAAGATGCTAAATAAACATCTATTAAATGGAACTGAATTCAATCAAAAGGAAATGGGGTCAAATGCTCACCTCGGCAGTGCCCTATCAGGAGAGAATAGAGGAAGGTGAAGCTGTTCCTTGACCTCAGGAAATCTGTGGTCAAAATAGGGCATATCTTAATATAAGTTAATGCTGAAAGGAGAAGCACAGAGACTCCAGTTTCAGCAGCTGGAGCTGTAATATGACAGGTTTAGGAACTGAAAAATCTGAAGCCTTTCCCTTTGCCTGCCTATGTGACTGGGAAGCAAATGTTGAGTGTCTTTGAGAGGAGGGGAAGGGCTTTGCTTCTTCCTAATTCACTATGCCATCTGAATGAAGAGCCAGAAGGGCTCACATAAGATAGAGCAGAATTCCACCCCTCTCCGGAAGTGGATGGGGTCTGCCCAGGGAACTACACTTATCAGGGAGTGGGGTAGAGGAAATGGGGTTTGGAGAACAAAAGACGAAGCCCCGCAGTGATGGCTGGGGCATGAGGAAGAGGGGGGAAAGGGAAGTGGTCTGCTTTGTATACTGCTTCAATGTGAAAAATAAGGAAGTGGCCCAGCCTAACCACAGACCTAGCTCCAGCCCATACTAAGGTAGTGGAGCCAGTTCAAGGACCTTTCAAAGGAAAGGAGTTAAATGGCATCCGTCTTATTCCACTCCTTTTCAAATTCTGGTTCAGTTCAATCCAATTCAATTTAGCAGACATTTATAAAACCCTTTCTCTGTGCATAACATTGTCCCAGGAGAGAATCAGAGCTAAATCAGAACATTCCTGCTTTCTTGGAGCACATATTCTAGTAGAAGAAGTTGGCTTATTCAAGGCTAATTATTAAAATGACATAAGACATGACCTGTGGTATGATGCAAAGAGGGCTGGATTTAGAATCAGAAGACCCAGGTTCAAATCCTAAGCTTGATATTTATTTTATGTGTGACCCTGAATAAATCATCTGGGGCCACCCTTGGAATGCTATCCCAATTTTGAGGTGCATTGTGAGGAAGCATCGTGCAGAACTGGGGTTCACAAGTTCCCACTAATGCTCTATTTTAATAGCTAATCAAGAGACTCAGCAGTTCAAAACAAACAAACAAAAACCCTATTAAACAACTTAGCAAAATAAGTATCAGAAAAGATTTCTTCAGACGAACAGGGTTATACACTCCCATAGATTACCACACCACCACAGGAAAGGGAATATACATGGCCAGGAAATATGACTATGTGAAACTGTCATAGATGAAACACATGAGAGGACATGAAACCAGGGAACACATACAGCCAGGGAAGACCCCAAATTGGAGTAGGCAAGAGCAGCACTCTACAGGAGAACACCAATGGCCAGTAACTGCATGCTTGCAGGATGGTGCCCAAGCTCAAACCCTTTTCTGCCTCCAATGATGCTGCCTGCTTCCTCCCTTCCTCCCAGAGCCAATGATAGCGATTTCCTCTGGCAATGGAGCCGCTTTCTCCCCAGATCTGGAGTCCTTCTCCCATCAGTTTTTATTTTCTCCTCTGCAGCCACCTCTTCTTAGCTGCTCTCTGATGCCATCTTCTGGTTTTCCTATGCCTCGGAGTCCTCTTCAAGTCCTTGGCTATTTTTTTTTTTTGCCATCTTTCCACTGAATTATAGCTGCTTCTAGTTTCTCTGCCCTACAGAGAGATGTCTCTGCTCTTGTGGCCATAGCCTCAGGAGCTCTTGCAGCTCCTTCAACCAGGCAGCCAGCAAAATAAAACAGAAGCTATCAGGCTTAAATGAAACTGTCTTTTTTTTTTTTAAACTCAACTGCTCTTCATGTGTCCTTCAACCAAAATTTTGTTTTGACTTATGGTTAGTTCATTTCTTTTAACTCCAATCATACTTCTAGTTGTCCTCTTGGATACTTAAATATCATCTCAGAAGTTCTACTTTGCAAAACTGCACAGGAACTGGGTGACGCTATATTTCAGAGATTTCCGAAATCCCTAGCTCCCTTCAAGGTTTAGCTTACGTGCCACCTCCTACAAAAGACCTTTGCCAATTCTTCTGCTTGCTGGTGATATTTCCTCCCCCAAAAAAATCTATTCTGCATTTAAAGTACATATTTTTACTACATATACACATATATTTTCTATTTGTGTAACTGTGTACATAATGCTAACTCCCAATCGCCCATTATAAGCTCCTTGAAAATAGGAATGATTTTTTCTTTCTGCTTCCCTAGAGTCTAGCACACAATAAGTGTTTAATAAATATTTTTTGAATTTAATTTAATTAAATCATGTCACTTGAGTTTAGTAAAGCCAGAAATCTTTGTTCTAGGCATTTCTTCTGTTACCTTAACAACCAAAATCACTGTACTTCCTACACAACCTCTCTAGGTCTCTGTTTTCTCATCTGTATAATAAAGGAGTTATATACTAAGATCTCTTGCAACTACATAGCCTATGATCTTAAGCATACTAGAGAGATGCAAAACAAAATAGTATGAGAGATCTCAAAGGTCACAGCTCTTGGAGGACCTTTCATGTTCTCCTTCACTTTATTTCCTTCATGAGTTTTTTAATTGTATATGCAATGTGTGACTAATCAAAACATGAGGAATATGGAAATATGTATTGCACAAAAGCACTGATATAATCAATATCGGACTATTTACTGCCTGGGGTATCGGATGGAAGGGAAGAAGAGAATCTGAATTGTAAAGTGTCAGAAAACAATTGTCAAAAAAATTGTTTCATAGTGTAATAGAAAAAAATTAAACTTGGTGAAAATAAATTTTAAAACTAAATTTAAATCTTTTTTTAGGTTACCCATTCCAACCCCCTAATTTTACAGATGGGAAAACTAAGGCCCAAGAGATGAATAAATCTGTCTAGCTCCATAAGTCTGGACTAGGGAAGCCAGGATTTGAATCCAGATTCTCTGATTTCAAAGTCAATTCTTTTCCCTATCTTTCATGTTGTTTTTGGGGGGAGAACAGGGGAGAAACAGTAAATACTCAGAAAGAAGGTGGTATTTACATTGAGATTTAATGAATAGGTTTTCCTAAAAGACTATTTTAGGGAAAACTCACATAAGATAAAAATTCACACAGGGGTCAGAAGAAATGAACAAGGATATTCTCAAAGTCTCTCTGAAGAACTTTGGTATTGGTTGCAAGACATGGAAGACATTGGCACAGGACCATCCAGCGTGGTGTGCCCACATCAAAGAAGGTCCTGTGCTCTATAAGCAAAAAAAGAATTGCAGTAGCTTAAAAGAAATGTGAGATACACAAATTTAGGAACATCTCCATTCCAAATGTTCCTGTGTACTATTTGCACCCAATTTATATTCTGAATTTGCATTTGCCTGGTTAGCTATAGTTGGACACGCTGTACATTGACTCCAACATCATGATGTCATTTTGGTTTTCTTCAAGGACAAAGGACAACATCCAAAGAATAGGTAAAAAAATTCAATAGGCAAAAAGAGAAAGGATAAGGGTATTATCATGGGGCTATGACAGTAAGAGATCTATTCAGGGGATGGCAAACAATCTCTAAACTGTAAAATTCTAAAACTTTTTCTCCATTCTTAACCTTTTGGATCTCTGCAATTTTTGACAATGTCAACCACTCTCTCCTCCCTTATCTTTCATAACTATTCTTTACAGATTTTTCCACCTGTTGGACCACTCCTTTGCCAGACCATCATCCTCCTCCCACCCAACCAGTGAGCATTTCCAAGCCTCTATCCTGGCCTTCCTCTCTCCATATCATGTCTTTCTGTATAGTCTTATCAATCCCCAATGGTTATCGCTATGAAGATGACTCCTAAATCTATGTATCTAGCCCTAATTTCTTTCCCGAAATACAATCCATCATTATTGTCTACCTACTGGCCATCTTTACCTGATTGTCTCATATAGGGATCTGAAACTCAACATGTCCAAAATGAATATTTTACCTTTTAACCCAAACCCATCTCCTCCAAGTACCCATTTCTGTCTCAACAGGCACCAAGGTTAATGACCTTGGAGTTCTTCTTGATCCTATTCTTCCTCAACCCCTAGAATCAATCTATTACCAGGTTTTGTTGTTCCTGCTGCTACCTCTCTTTCCTCTGTCTCTAAGAACTCATTAGTTTCTCCTCCATTAAGGCTGTCATCATCTCTTGCCTAGAGCATTGCAATAGTCTCTTAATTGGTTTGCTTGAATCCAATTTCTTTCCTCTCTAATCTATACTCCACCCAACCGATATTCCTAAGTCAAAGATATGACTGTCACTCCCTCTTACCTAACCACACAAAAATCTTAAATTATCCCATATATCTCTACTATAAAATTCAAACTGCTCAACCTGGCATTCAAAGCCCTTCACAATCTAGTTCCCACCTAACTTGCTGGGTTTATTTCAGATGAGTCTAGGTTTTCATGGCATTGTTCTCTCCTAGTTCTTCCTACTTGTTGAATAGCTCCTCTCAGTCTATTTTACTGGATTTTCATTCAGGTCATGTCCACTCACTGTGGTTATCCCTCAGGGCTCTGTTCTTGGCCCTCTTATGTCCTTACTCTATATTCTTTCAATTAGTGTATCTCATCAGCTCCCATGGATTCAATTATAATTTCTATTCTGATAATATTCAGAGCTTCTTATCCAGCCCTAACCTTTCTTCTGATCTCCAGTCTTATATCTGCAAATGCCCTTATTTTCTGGAATTACCTATCATGCCTCAGCTGCCTCCTGATTCCTCTTCTGCTGGCCTTTTCACACTTTATTCAGTTCTTCCCAGAACCTCCATTTTTGGGAAGTGCCCAGACCAGCTATCCTTGATTCCCCAGAATAAACTGCCATGACCTTGCCTGCTTACATCATTACCCCACCCCCAACCCTTTGTGGTTTCTTTTTTTCTGCTTTGTCTTCCCCCATTAGAATGTAATGTTTAATAAATGCTTGTTGACTGACCAGCCGCCTTCATACACTTTTTATTCTATTTAATATCACATTTTCCTCCTCCATTCCTCTACGCACATAGAATCTCAAGCTAGAGACCTTTCCAAATCCCTCCCCAATCCCTCCCCAATCCACTCTCACTCTCTCTCTCTCTCTCTCTCTCTCTCTCTCTCTCTCTCTCTCTCTCTCTCTCTCTCTCTCTCTCTCTCCCTTTGAGATCACTTTGTATCATATTGCATGTGCTTGAGCAGAGGCTATCATTTTGTATCCCCAGAATATAGCCCATAGTTGATACAAAATAAATGTTTATTGAACTGAACACTACAGGATAAGTAGACAAGAAGGTAGGGAGGCATCAGATTATAAAGGACATTGAACAGCAGGCAAAGAAATTTAAATCTTACTCAGCATTTAATGGGTGATCATTGAAAAGACAAAATGAAGACATAAAACTGAAGAGTCAGACACAATGGGTGCCTCACTGAAGATTTTTCCCTGAACATCCACCCCACCCCACCCCAAATTTTATTCTTCTCTATGACCAGTGTTGATGATACATTCAATTTTTTTTTAAATTAAAGGCCTATTAAGTGGATGGCACTGAGTCAGATGCTAAGAACACAAAAGTAAAAATGAAGCATCTACTGTCCTAGAGCTTACATTCCAAATGAGGGCTAGAAGGAGAAATTTGTGATTTGGGAAGCTAAGTGGGCACAAAAGGAGCAGAAATTCATTTGGTTTTACAGATATAGATGAAAAGTATCTGTGTATTCTTACTCTGGGTTAATAAAGTAGGTAATACAAGACTGAAATGATATACCAAAATCAGAGTGGTCTTGGGTTTGAGCCAAAGTTAGACAATGAAACTAAAGAAGAGTAGGAAATTCTTATAAAAATAGTATGAAGAGTAGGTATGAAGTGGAAATTTGAGCTAGAGAAAAATGTCTCACAGGCAGTTAAAGCAAGGTTGTCCTGGAGCCCAGCAAAAGGGTCAGGGGTTAAGATATTGATTTTGGGGGGTCTTGGATATCTACATGAAAGAATAAGGATAGAACTTCCCATGGGGGTGGAAGTGGGCAGGAGAGTTCCTATAGTTATTATAGTCATTTCCAGTTCTATCTGTCTCTTTATGACTCAATTTGGGAGTTTTCTTGGCAAAGATACTGGAGTGTTTTGCCATTTCCTTCTCCAGCTCATCTTATAGATGAGAAACCTAAGGCAAACAGGGTTAACTGACTTGCCCAGGATCCCACAGCATCTAACGTGAGATTTGAAATCTGGGAAAGGAATCTTTCAGATTCCAAGCCTAGCACCCTATCCATTGTACCACCTAGATACCCCCTGTCTATAGTTAGAGAGGAAAGGAAAAATAGCCAGAAAATAAGAATGAAGGAGTAGTTAGTGAGGAAGGAGTATAAGACTTTAATGTTATTGAAGTTAAAAGAGAGAGCACTAGAAAAATAGGAATGGTTAACAAAATCATGCTATAGACTTGAAGCCAACCTCCTAATGTTCCTGGGGTCATCCCACTTTCCACTATTTTCTCTGGTAGGCTCACTCACCCTAGAGCTAAAAAGTAAAGGACAATGTGTGAAAGGGATGAGCAAATGAGTCTTAATGAACCCAAACACTTCTCTTTTATTCTATAGCCTTCTCCAAAGACCCATACCCAAGGGAGGAGGTAAGTATGGCTCCCCAGTATTCTCATCTTCTCCATTTCTCTTTGCTCTTCTTCTGATAAGGCTGCTCTTTCTATAGGACATCTCTGTCATATATTCCAACGTGGTTTTGCCTCAGAGTCAAAGGCTGTCTCCTGGGTAAAATAAGGGAAACCCAGATCCCAGATAGACAAAGCCCAGGCACATCCAAGAAATAATGACAGTTCAACTGTGGTGATACCTGATTTCCCTTGCTCAACTTCCATCTTGTGATGCTTTCAGAGATGCTAGAAGGAGACCACCTCCATCAAGGGAGCACCTCCTCTCCAGCTTCAAGATTAAGCTGAGCCTTTCCTCCTTCTATAAAGAGTCAAGAAGCCCCTGGGACCTCACCCAGGTCATTACCAAGGACTGAAAAATGGTAGACTTCCCAGAAGGTAATCAAGCAAAGAGAGCCAAGAATGAGGCATGTCGAAATTGGCCAACATGGAAGTAACATTTCTTCTTTCACTCTAATTAGGAGCTGGTTCTATTCTCCTTTTTCTCTTTTTATCTGTGTTGGGGGAGGGTGGTGTTTGTTTTTGAGTATTACTACCCTATCCCGAGATATAGCCAAGTGAGAAGTTCCTTGTTGTGAAGGCAACTTAGATCTACACACATTGGTGAAAAGTTTCAGAGATGATTCATGAATGTAGAAAAGCAACACGGTATCACGGGAAAAGCACTGGACTTCAATTTAGGAGGTCTGGATTTGAGTCCTACATTAGCCTTTAACTATATGACTTTCATTGTTGTTGTTGAGTCATTTTTTCAGTTGTGACCCTTCATGACCCCATCTTAGGTTTTCTTGGAAAAAATACTGGAGTGGTTTCTCATTTTCTTCTTCAGCTCATTTTAAAGCTGAAGAAACTGGGGGAAACAGGATTAAGTGACTCATCCAGGGTTCTACCACTAGTAAGGGTCTAAGACTGGATTTGAAATCATGAAGATGAGTCTTCCTGATTCCAAGCCTAGTGCTCTATCTGCTCTGCCACCTAGCTGACCTTAGGCAATAAGAATAATGCTTGGGAAGGGCATATATCTTCTCCCAAGTCCACATCCCCATGAATAGGAGGAGCGAAAAGGTCTTTGGTCCATATTTCCTGAAGATCTTCTGAACTTTTACCTGATGATTGACTCTACAGACTGTATGAATCAAACATTGAGTTCTGAACTGTGTTCTACTGACTACAGTCTCCTGTCCACTCAAATTGCATTTCCTAAATGTAACTTTGTACTCTTTGGGAACCTTCAGAGACTAGGAGGGCAGCAGGTACCCAGGTCCTTTGTAATTATTTTATTATACATTGTTTTGTCATTATTATGTGCTGTTTTATTTGCATATCCATTGTCAAGAATAAAAGCATTTGTATGCTCCAAATCAAACAAAACTAATAAAAACATTTACATAGTACTCCAAAGTTTGCTATGCATTTGATATCCACTATCTCATTTTTCATCCTCACAATAACTGAGAAGTAGAGATGATTTCCGTTGTTGTTCCTACTTCATTTTGAAGAAGATCACTGGGTGATGTCTTGACTTGAGTGTAAATTGGATTTAAGTGAGGCAGAGTTGAACATTTATCAGTTACACTCTCTCTTCCAGAATCATCAAAGTCTAGTAGCAAGATAAAAGTCAGGATAACAGGTAATGGCCCAGAGTGCAGAAGATGCTTCTTCTATGTCTAACCAACCTCTAAATGCTCCACAGTACCTGATTCATTCACCTTCATGGCTATTAGAACAAATTGTTCTAATCTACCCAATCCATCAGAGGAATTTAACCTATTTGGGGTACACATCCCCTGGCAGATGGTTTGAAGTCTGTTGATTACCCTAAACCTAGTTTAGCCCATATGCTAAGATGGTTTACCAGAGTGTGGACACTGCTCATGCTACAGTTTCCTGGAGTCACAGATGACAGTTGGGTGTGGACACTTAAGATAGATGAGCAGCCCTGAATAGGGCTCATCAAAGGCCCTCACATCAGAGGTGCTTAGCCCTCTCTGAGCATCTTATATACCCACTACTTTGAAGTTTGCTGTGCATTTGATATACACTATCTCATTCAATCCTCACAATAATCCTGTGAAGTACATGCAATTGTAACCAGCCCAGGGTCACATACCTTGAGTAGCTAAGACAAGGTATTCTGGATTCCAAGTTCAGCACTAGCAAGTCATGATACATCTCTAAACGAGTTAATTCATCTCTGTGTAACATCATTTTCTCATCTATAAACTGGATGCTTTGCCTAAGGATCCTAGCAGTCTATCATTCTATCTCTAATCTTTAAGTTGCTGTGGTCTATGAGGTACTGTTGAGCAAATGTAACAGAAAAACTCAGCAGGTCTCAGACTTGGGTATAAGGTTCCTCCCCACCCAAAGTTTCAGCAGACCATCTCTGTTGGTCTTATGGTGTATGTGTGAAGGTTGAGTTCCTCAAAATGCAATTATTTCTTGAGGGCATAGTTGAGAATTTACTGGATGTCCCATAGGAATCTCAATTTGAATTCAGATACAGCCTCTGGCACTTATAGCTATGTCAACCTGAGAAAATTACTTATTCTCTCTTTGCTCAGTTTCCTCAACTGTAAAATGGGAATAATAACAAATACCTACTGCACAGGATTGTTGTGATGATCACATGAGATGATATTTGTAACATCACACTACTGGACAGCTTAGATTTGTTGGAAGTCTTTATATCAGACTCAACCTGCATCTTTGTTAACTTCTCTCTGCTTTTCTTATCTCTAGTTTTCCCTCTGGGGCCAAGCAGAACCAGTCTAATCCCTCTTCATAATTTTTACATGAAGACAACTTTCTATCCTGACCTTCTTGTATCTTCTCTTCTCTAGCTAGACATTCCCATATTCTTCAGGAGTTCCTTGTATGACAAGCATGGTCTCCAGTGCTCTCTGCTCTCTCACAGGGTCACACAGATAGTAAGCCAAAGCTTTCCTCAACCAGGCCCAGGGCCCATGATGACTCAAATCAGGAGTAATGTATCATTTCACTGAACGTCTGGACTTAAAAACATGAAGGGAAAAATTGTTAATAATGTTAATAAAAATGTTAATTAATGAAATTTAAATTATATAAAATTTTTAAGTGTTAACAAATTTTAAAGTATATCATGGATACTTTTTTTTTCTTTTCTAGAGGCAGCTGATAACATTTTCCAGTGTATTCCTGCATTAGGCTTTGGGATTGCCATCATATGCTCTTAGGAAACCAAAGACTTTGATTTTTCCAAAGCTTCCCTATAAGTAATGGGAATAATGTTGGATGTGCATCACTTGGAAGGATCTGCAGTTGCTGGATCTGCTGTTATCATTCATGGTCAGAACTATGACCATATCCATGTCTCCAGATTGAAAGAGAGCAATTGTTTTTCTTCTGTGTTTCTACTCCCACAATTCTTCCTATGAATGTGGATAGCATTCTTTCTCATAAGCACCTCAGAATTGTTCTGGTTGCTACTAGTAGAGAAGTCCATTACATTCAATTGTACCACAATGTATCAGTCTCTGGGTATAAGGTTCTCCTGGTTCTGCTTCTTTCACTCTGCATCAATTCCTGGAGGTCATTCTAGTTCACACTTTATTATTCCTTTGAACACAATAGTATTCCATCACCAACATATACCATAAGTTGTTCAGCCATTCCCCAATTGGAAGGCATCCCCTCATTTTCCAATTTTTTGCCACCACTAAGAGCATGGCTATGAATATTCTTGTACAAGTCTTTTTTCCTTATTATCACTTTGGGGTACAAACTCAGCAGTGGTATGGCTGGATCAAAGGGTAGGCAGTCTTTTAGCGCCTTTTGGGCATAGTTCCAAATTGCCTTCCAAAATGATTAGATCAATTCACAACTCCACCAGCAGTGCATTAATGTCCCAATTTTGCCACATCCCTTCCAACATTTACTATTTTCTTTTGCTGTCATGTTAATCAATCTGCTAGGTGTGAGGTGGTACCTCAAAGATGTTTTGATTTGCATTTCTCTGATTATAAGAGATTTAGAACACTTTTTCATGTGCTTACTAATAGTTTTGATTTCTTTATCTGAAAATTGCCTATTCATGTCCCTTGCCCATTTATTGATTGGGGAATGGCTTGATTTTTTGTACAATTGATTTAGCTCCTTATAAATCTGAGTATTTAGACCTTTGTCAGAGGTTTTTGTTATAAAGATTTTCCCCAATTTGTTGCCTCCCTTCTAATTTTGGTTGCATTAGTTTTGTTTGTACAAAAACTTTTTAATTTAATGTAATCAAAATTATTTATTTTGCATTTGGTAATTTTCCTGACTCTTGCTTGGTCTTAAAATCTTTCCTTTCCCAAAGATCTGACAAGTATACTATTCTGTGTTCATCTAATTTACTGATAGTTTCCTTCTTTATATTCAAGTCATTTACCCATTCTGAATTTATCTTGGTGTAAGAAGAAATAAAATACCAAAATTACCCCATATCAGAAAAAGAAATTGAACAAGCCATCAAAGAATTCCCTAATAAAAAATCCCTAGGACCAATTGTATCAAACATTCAAAGAACAACTAATCCCAATACTATACAAACTATTTGACAAAATAAGCAAAGAAGGAACTCTACTAAATTCCTTTTATGACACAAATAAGGTACTGATTCCAAGAAGAGAAAGAAAACTACACCAATCTTCCTAATGAACATAGATGCAAAAATCTTAAATAGAATACTGGCAAAAAGATTCCAGCAAGTGATCATGAGGGCTATTCATTATCATCAGGTGGGATTTATACCAGGAATGCAAGGATGGTTCAATATTAGGAAAACCATACACATAATTGACCATATCAACAAAAATTACATGATTATCTTTTAGCCTTTGACAAAATACAACACACATTCCTATTGAAAACACTAGAAAGCATAGGAATAGAAGGGCCTTTCCTAAAAATAATAAATAGTATATATCTAAAACCATCAGCAAACATCATCTGCAATGGGGATAAACTAGAAGCCTTCCCAATAAGATCAGGAGTGAAACAAGGATGCCCATTATCACCTCTATTATTCAACATTGTACTAGAAACACTAGCAGTAGCAATTAGAGAAGAAAAAGAAATTGAAGGTATTAAAATAGGCAATGAGGAGACCACGCTATCACTCTTTGCAGATGATATGATGGTCTTCTTAAAGAATCCTAGAGAATCAATCAAAAAGCTAATCGGAATAATCAACAACTTTAGCAAAGTTGCAAGTTACAAAATAAATCCACATAAGTCATCAGCATTTCTATATATCTCCAACAAATCTCAGCAGCAAGAATTAGAAAAAGAAATTCCATTTAAAATCACCCTAGACAATATAAAATACTTAGGAATCTATCTGCCAAGACAAACACAAGAACTATATGAACACAACTACAAAACATTTTCCACACAATTAAAACTAGATCTAAATAACTGTAAAAACATTAATTGCTCATGGGTAGGATGAGCTAACATAATAAAAATGACAATCCTACCCAAACTAATTTACTTATTTAGTGCCATACCCATCAAACTGCAAAGAAACTTTTTTACTGAATTAGAAAAAAACATAACAAAGTTCATTTGGAAGAACTAAAGATCAAGGCTATCAAGGGAAATAATGAAAAAAAATGTGAAGGAAGGTGGCCTTGCAGTACCAGATTTCAAACTATACTATAAAGCAGTGGTCATCAAAACAATTTGGTACTGGCTAAGAGGCAGAAAGGAGGATCAGTGGAATAGACTTGGGGTAAGTGACCTCAGCAAAACAGTCTATGATAAACCAAAGATCCCAGCTCTTGGGACAAAAATCCACCATTTTACAAAAACTGCTGGAAATTTTGGATCAGTATGGGAGAGATTAGGTTTAGATCAACATCTCACACCCTTCACCACGACAAACTTTGAGCAATTCTGTCTCACTTAAATCTCATTCATGCACAGGTGAAAACATCCAGTTGTGTTGTTGATCCTCTTTTTAGGAAATGGACAAACAATAGCTTCTAGACTTATCTTTTCATAACCTTGCAGGCCATCTGAACACTCTTTTGCTTGAATATAGCAACTAAAACCTCTCTCTGGTTTTTGTTTGTTTGTTTTTTTAAGTTAGAGCTGCCAGGCCCAGTTGCAAAGAAAAAAAAAAATTAAGCCAGTCAGTGATTGCTTCCCCTTCGAGTGATTGTCTTTTCTTTTTGATACCTATTTCTAGAGAAGACCAAAGTCTTCTATTAATAAAAACTATTTAATTTAGTATTAGACATTACTGGGATCTTCTATGATTCATGATATACATGAATTTAATCTAGAGCAAGAGGTAAGCTAAGGAAGTAAGGCCCTTCATCTTCAACATGTACTTTGCATTCCTGTCTTTATTATACATATATGTCAGCAGCAAAGATTAATTGCCTTCATGCTATCTTTTCACCACTGAAAAACCTCACCTCCTTAAGAATACTAAGTAATTTTTTAAGGTGGTTAGAGGAGAACAATTAATAACTGAAGAAATAAAAAAAGGTATTTTGTAGATTGTAGCATTTGTGAGCTGCCTCTTGAAGTGATTCCAAGAGATAGGACTGGGATAAGGACAGAGAGCAGTACATTCTATTGGGAAATGTAAACACGTAGATGATAAATTGAAAGATAGTGTAGAACCAGAGACAGTGCATTTATTATATACCAAGCCCTGTGCTAAGTACTGATGATACACAAAGAAGCAAAACAGTCCTTGCCTTCAAGGAGCTGATATTCTAATGAGAGAAGACAACACATAAAATTATGCTGGAAAGGGAACTGTTACCCATCTGGGGGCATGGGAAGAAAAATGGTCTGGGTCAGGGGTAGAGTCCAAGTGTCCTTTGGGGTAGAGATGGAATGATAATAGGGTCATGGTGAGAGAGAATCTGGGAGGCACAAAAGGTCATCTCCCAGAGGCAGGGAACCCAAGGGTGAATTACAAGTTTCTGTTAGGGTAGAGATGATGAGAGCAGACCCATGCTGGGGAGGCTTCAAGGAAGAATTAATTACAGCATAACAATTTCTGGAAGGAAAGAACACTAATGACTAGAATGATCGGGAAAGACACGGATTGTTGATCTGAGCTTTGAATGAAACTAAAGACTCCAAGAGGAAGAAGGGAGGAGAGAGAGCTTACCAGACATTGGGGAAAGTCTGTGCAATTTGTAGAAACAATAAGTAAGCCAGTTTGGTCAGAATGTATCAAGCATGAATAACTGATTAGTCAGAGAAATCTCACCTCCTCCACCTTTTCAAATTCTCCCTACCCTCACTTGGTTACTTATCCTAAGCAACTGCCTCCCTGAACCTCATTTTACTAAGTCCATCATTTAAGGTCTGGCCTGAAGCCCAAGTCAAGACCAAGGTTACAGAGTTATGACACCCATAGTCCTTTATTTCCTATATCAACACTGCAAGAATCTTCAGAATTTTTCAGAAATGATTTTTTAAAGCCATCATAAAATAGAACCTCTTTCTTCCATTTCTTAAACTATGTACTGAAAAGATTTTTTGATGAGAAGGATGAGGGGAAAATTCTGTTTGTCTCTTGAGTTGCTGGGTTCTCAGAGTTCATTTATCTCTATACAAAGAGGCAGGATATAAGCATAACTATTACTGCATCATAAACTTGTCTCAATTCAACATAATTTGACTAGTGCCACACTCTCTAAGTGCTGAGAGCATAAAGATAAATAGGGCATAGGCCCAGTCCTCTAGGATTTTACATTTTGGCAAGGGAGTAATACTTGTATGCAAATAACTATAATATAAATTAAACTATAATTGATGTATGAGAAGTGGGAGGCAAGAGAGATTTGAGCAAGGGGGAATCTCATCTAGATGGGTTGGTCAGGAGATCAGGAAAACTTAATGAAGGAAGTAATACTTGATCTGGCCCTTAAAGGAAAGGAACAATTTCATTAGAGAGAAATGTGTTGAAGGGAACAGCCCTCACATAGAGTTGAAAGAAGAATAGGGAATGGGAAATAGACTGAAACTATACAATTAATTTGGAATGGAACACTTCAAGAAGTGAGGGATTCTCTTGATTAGAGAAATGCAAACTAAAACAACTCTGAGGTACCACCTCACACCTATCAGATTGGCAAATATGGCAGTAAAGGAAAATAGTAAATGTTGGAGGGGATGTGGCAAAATTGGAACACTAATGCATTGCTGGTGGAGTTGTGAATTGATCCAACCATTCTGGAGGGCAATTTGGAACTAAGCTCAAAGGTCTTTAAAAGACTGCCTGCCCTTTGACCTAGCCATACCACTTCCGTGTTTGTACCCAAAGAGATAATAAGGAAAAAGATGTGTACAAAAATATTTATAGCCACACTCTTTGTGGTGGCAAAAATTGGAAAATGAGGGGATGCCCTTCAATTGGGGAATGGCTGAACAAATTGTGGCATCTGTTGGTGATGGAATACTATTGTGCTAAAAGGAATAATGAACTGGAGGAATCTCATGTGAACTGGAACAACCTCCAGGAATTGATGCAGAGTGAGAGGAGCAGAACCAGGAGAACATTGTACACAGAGACTGATACACTGTGGTACAATCGAATGTAACGAACTTCAAGTACTAGCAATGCAATGATCCAGGAGAATTCTGAGGTACTTATGAGAAAAAATGCTATTTCATTCAGAGGAAAAACTGAGGGAGTAGAAACACAAAAGAAAAACATATGATTAATCATGTAGTTTGATGGGGATATGATTCGGGTTTTGATGTTAAAAATCACTCTACTGCATATATGAATAACATGGATATGGGTTTTGAACAATAATACGTGTATAACCCAGTGGAACTACTTGTCAGATTGGGGGTGGGGAGAGCAGGGGAAGGATCATGAATCATGTAACCATAAAAAAAATTCTAATTAAAAAAAAGGGAAAAAAGAAATGAGAGATTTCCTCTTTCTTGAAGATCTTCAGAGGAGAAATGACCACTTATGGGGTATATTATAGTAAGAATTCATTTGGGTTATGAGTTCGTGTTTGTTTCAACTCTCATATTTTGTTATTTTGTGAAGGAGAGTGGGATCAAAGTAGTTAATCGCCCCACCATCAATTCTCCAAACAAGATTAAACAAATTGCCTAAGACCACACAGAGAAGAAAAGTCAAATGTGTAAAAGCATACTGGAAAAAAATGGGGTAAAATTAGATTGGAGTGGGCCTTGACAATGACCATGGGAAATTTTTTGAGCAAGGAAGGGAGGATGTTATGATTCCATCTATACATTAAGAAAATTATCCATTAGCAATGTCAAGGACAAACTGGAAGAAAGAGATTAGAAGAAGGGAAACCAGTCAAGAGACTAATAAACCAGGTAGGAAGAGATGAGAGCCTAAAAGAGAATGGAATCTCTTATCTGCATATGAGAAACATGGGAGAGGTAGAATCAATCGTCTTTGGCCCTAGAGCGAAAGGTTTAACATGCATGATACCAAGGCAGCAGTGGAGAAAGGCACACAAAGAACACCCCTGACTAAGGAATACAATTAGATGATACAAGTGAAGAGAATACACATGGTTAGAGAGTATGCACAAAAGGCACACATTCGGGGGACATGTGTGATCAGAAATTATACACAGAGGAGGCCCTTCGTCCAAACCCTCATGACTTACACTTCAGATGCCACTGGGCTACCATAGTCCTCTGATGATGTCTGCACTTTCTCTGTTGGGCACATTGTCTCTGTTAGAAGACAATTAGGGAGCTGTTTTATTGAGCCCTGGCTGAAAAATGAGACAAAATATCCTCAGGGTTGGCCCCTTATGACCCCACTGGGTATTTAGAAACTCAGCTTTTGCCCACACTTCTGTTATCTCTCTCACTGAACATCTGCTGTTACAAAAGCATAGAGCAAGATGGAATGATGGACTTGGTCTTTGCCCACTGGGGAATTACAATTTAGTTACAGACAGCAATGAAACATATTTCATTCATCCCGAAGCAAACAGAGAGCGGGCACACTGTGTGAATTCTTATTCTTATTTCCAGCTTGGCTAGGATTGCTTTATTTCCAATTTTTCGAAATAATTGTTTGTTAAAATAACTCTCTGTCCTTCACACTCTGTGATCACTGACTGTGGCTCTGAATGATAAACAGATGTTCGGCCATCAGACATTTCGCATCCTTCACATTTTGCACCCAATAGCTCCATCACAGAAGGAGCTCTTATTGAATTTTGTTTTCTCCATAGGTATAGTGCTAGGAACATGATGAGTGCTCAGTCAGTCCATACCTATAGAATGGATTGATGGGATGTGGGAGAGGATCAAACAAGAGTGAGCTTTCCCAGCTGTACTCATCCCACCCCAACATATTCCCACTCCTTTCTTCAAGTCTCTGAGAAAAGTCTCCCTTCTCCTCAAAACTGAGCCCCTCTTATAGAGTCTGTGCTCCCTCTCTTCTTGTCCCCTCACGCCCTTCGACTTTCTCTGTCACTTGGGCAGCTGCACAGAGCAGATAGAGCTATTAGTCTTAGAGCCAGGAAGGCCAGAATCTGAATCTAGACACGGGCACATAACTGTCATCACTGGGGGCAAGTTGCTTAACCTCTGTTTGCCTCAGTTTTCTTAACTGTAAAATGAGGAAACAATAGCATTTACCTCACTGAGTATGTGAAATAAGTCCAAAAATAGTTTGGAATCAGGTTAATCTGATGGCTAAAATTTAAGAATTTGTGTTTATTTAATATATATAGTAGTCTCTTCTCAACATAATAGGGAGCCAGGGGCAGCTAGGTAGCACAGTAGATAAAGCACCAAGCCAGGAGTCAGAGGACCTGGATTCAGATCTGGACTTAGTTATTTCCTAATTGTGTGTCCCTGGACAAGTCACTTAACCTCAGTTGCCTAGGTTTACTGTAGTATCAATTGTAAGACAGAAGGTAAGGGGGGGAAGAAGAAGAAGAAGAAGAAGAAGAAGAAGAAGAAGAAGAAGAAGAAGAAGAAGAAGAAGAAGAAGAAGAAGAAGAAGAAGAAGAAGAAGAAGAAGAAGAAGAAGAAGAAGAAGAAGGAGGAGGAGGAGGAGGAGGAGGAGGAGGAGGAGGAGGAGGAGGAGGAGGAGGAGGAGGAGGAGGAGGAGGAGGAGGAGGAGGAGGAGGAGGAGGAGGAGGAGGAGGAGGAGGAGGAGGAGGAGGAGGAGGAGAAGTCCGTGAAAGTTTTTGGTCAAGAGAGTGATGTGGTTAGATCTATATAGAAGATTATAATAATGGCTAGTATTTATATAATACTATAAGGTTTGCAAAGCACTGTGCTTGCATATTTCATTTTATTGCATTTCATTTTTTTTTTTACAAATTGAAGGTTTATGGCAACCCTGCATTGAGCTGGTCTATTGGTGCCATTTTCCCAACAGTATGTGCTCCCATTCTGTCTCTGTGCCACCTTTTGGTAATTCTCCAAGTATTTCAAATTTTTCATTATTATTATTATGTCTGTTCTGGTGATGTGTGATCAGTGATCTTTGATGGTACTATCATAATTGTTTTGGGGTGCCACAAAGCTTAATAAATGATTGATAATTTAATAGTTAAGTGTTCCAACTATTCTACTGATTGGGTTGTTCTTGTCTCTCCCTTGCCTCCAGCCTTCCTATTCCCTGAGTAACAAAACAGCAAAATTATGTCAGTTAATAGCCTTTCAATGGCCTCTAAGAGTTCAAATGAAATAATCAATCAATGTGGCAAACTTCCTGGTTCTTTTATTTTAAGATATTTCCATAGCCACCCTAACCTTCAGTAGTCACCACCATGATCAGTTTCTGGGTTCCACAGTTTAGGAAAGACATTGAAAAATCAGTTAGTTTCCAGAGAAGGGCAACTAGTATAGTAAAAGGAAGTAGTTGTTAAGAGTAGCCAAGTCTACTGCTGTTACTATATACAATGTTCTCCTAGTGCTGTTCACTTGATTGTTTCAATTCATATGTCTTCTCAACTTTTTCTGATACCATCCCCTTCATCATTTCTTATAGCATAACTGTATTCCATCACAATTATACAGCACAATTTGTTCCACCATTCCCCTATTAGGGAATCCTCCGTTTCGAATCCTTTACCACCACAAAAAGAGTTGCTTTAAATATTTTTGGGCATATAATTTAAGTTGTCTTTCAGTAACTGTAAGAGAAATAAGTTCTTTTTTCTATGTCTGGTAAAAAAGACCTTCAATAAAGGTTAGACAATTGGGGTTAAGTGACTTGCCCAGAGTCTCAAAGCTAGTACCTGAGTACCTGAGGTCACATTTGAATCCAGGTCCTCTGATTCCAGGCCTGGTGCTCTATCAAAAAAGTGCTTGTTTATAAACCATTCACAAACATATGTAGACATTCTGATAAGACATATTATATTGGGAATGGGGGGGGGGTGATTTCCTTTTATTCTTCCTGGAACTTTTGGTTAGTTAAAAACCTGTCTTCCATTAATATTAGTATTTCACCTGATCAAAATCTGTTCCCACAAGATGTGAACATTTACTTAATATCTTAAATATTTCTTAGATAAGAAGCCAGAGAATCTCAACTGTCCCCGACTCCTTGCCAACATGTAAAGCCTCTCCCTCTATTAGCCTATTTATGAACCCTCTAAATTTAGTTTAATCTGACTTGGTTTACTTACTTGGTCTGTTAAACTCAGTTTCTTTATATGTAAGATTGACATTAAAGTTTGTTCAACTTCTAAGATATTGAAGAAAGCAAGGGATTATATTTCTAGCTTTTCTTTAACTTTTGTGGCCTAAGAGGAATGTTCAAAATTGAAATATGTAAAAGATTTATTTCTTTTCACTCTGATGTAATTTAACTTATAAGAGGATTTGTTAGAATCCTAATGGTTGTTCAGGTTTATTCTTTTCTCTAGGACTAAACCTATGCTTGAGCATAATAACAAAATCTAAGTTTTTACTTCTTTTAATTTTTACATTGTGGTAAATATATTTTGGCAGCAACTACCTTACCATTTGAACTCAGAGAGCAAATATTTCTCCCATAATAATACCATCAATGCAAAAAATATTAAAAAGAACTTACATAATGTATTATGTGGTAAGCAAATTAGGAACCCTCATAGCTTGAACTCTAAGAAACCCACTGAAAGCCCAGGCCCTTAGCCTGCTTCTGAGACAGGCACCTTCTGTTCCCCCAAACTTGAGAGGGCTTTGAGGGCAGAGCTGACTTTTTTTTAAACCCCTACTGAATTTTGGTTCCTAGGCAGAAGATAGCAAGGGCTAGGCAGTGGGGGGTTAAGAGACTTGTCCAGGATCACACAGCTAGGAAATGCCAGAGATCATATTTGAACCCAGGAACTCCCATCTCCAGGCCTGATTCTCTATCCCCAGAGTCACCTAGCTACCCCCTGAAGGCAGTGCTAATTAATGGACCCCTGCTAAACACCCACCATGGACCTCTAGAGACACAAGGATTCCATCTGAGAGTCATGATAAAACTGTTTCTGGATTCTCTAAGAAGCAGGTTAGCGGTTTATTCTTAATAAAGGGGACTAATATTTGTATTATTTGCACAAACTGATTATAATAGAGTTTTATTGTGCACATTAAGAAGCGTAAGCAGGGCTGCGCTGGACCAACTCACACTGGTTAGCTAGAACTGAATGTTAAATTTTCAGGGTGAGCATTTATACCTTGGAAGCCGCGAACCCTACAGATAAGGGACTTAATACATTGGGGGAGGGGGTGTTTGGATCGTCTAGACTTAAGAACGTGATAGAAATGTTAATAATGAAAATTAAATTTGAAAGTATATTATCTGTTCATCCCCCCTTCCCCCTTTTTTGATAAAAAAAAAAAAACATTTTATCAGCATATCACTGGTCTAATTGGTGATTCTGAAGTACTGATACATAGGCTACGAGCATGTAATGTGTCTTATACTTTGGCACTATAAAACCTAGGTTTGAATCTTGACTTTGCAAGTAATTTACCCTCTTCTGTTAAGTGAGGGAGCTGGACTAGGCGATCACCAGTCCCTCTACTCTAAAACCTAAAAACTGAGGCAACACAGGGTTAACGGGAGGAAGTGCCCGGAGGGTGGTCCTAGCAATTTGTTTACAAACAAAGATGCCCTTCCCTCCCCCAGCCGCGGTTCCGCAGTTTGCTCTACCAAGGTCTCTTTTAACTGCAGCCAGTCTGTTGTGGGTGGCAGATGGAGCTACTGAGCTTGCATTTGTAGCAGACTTTTAGCTTCCCCAAAAAGCCCCGAGGAATAGAGAGCGGGGAGCTGGAAGCTCCGGCTGCAAGCTGCTGTCTTAATTAGGGAGTTCTGGGAGTGGCCCCTTTGAACTCCACAACTAATTTACCTGAGTGAACTCCCCCCTGTGGCTGGGTAATGAGCAGAGCAAAGTCCTAGTGATTAGAAGGCTTTGGAGGACCAACGCAGAGTTAACCCTTCCCTTCCCTTCCACTAGTTCAGTCATCCCGCCCGGACCTTGCTCCAGCAAGAAGGCAGGCAGCATCTTCAGTCTCTCATCACCTGTCCACCATCAGCTCCTTCCGAGTGGCCTGCAAATAACACCTTCGGCGCTTTTAACCCATCTCAATCCTCCCCTTCACTGATAAACTAATTGGGGGGGGGGGGGGGGGGAATTCCTCTCTTTCTACTGACCAGCAAGGAGTAGTCACTTGAAAGGTGTTGTTTCGGTAAATGACAGGTAGAGGCAGGGTTTGGAAGATGGGCCATTTTTCTTTCCTAAACACATGCCCAGGAAATTGTCGAGATTGCATTAGCAGAAAAGGAGCAAGGGAAAGGGGCTGATTTAGAAGAATCTGTTCTTAAAATAGTCCACTCTGGCGTAAGCCAACTTCTACTTTTTGGGGAACCTTTTTGTTTTCAGGATATCTTGCTGTGAGTCAAGATTCCGTCTTCTTGGGATGGGACTTTCCTAAAAGGACACAGTGAGGTTCCCCACATCCTCTTAGCCTGGGATGTTCCAGTTTCCAATTGGTTAGTTTCTTACTGACACTTCTCCATACTCATACGCAAACATTCTCACTCACTTCTGGGTCCTTTCTTCACCACTTGGAAGCAAGATGGCCATGTGGACACTTCAAAGTCTCCTTCTCTGGGAAGGTATGGGGAGTTTGGGGGTGGGAGTGGGAAGGACCAAGAGAATTGACCAGGGAGCTGGAACTCCATCTAACTGCTGGTCTTCCCACCAACCAAATCTAGGCAAAACACATGATTCATTGTGAGTTTGCATCTGAAGGAAGTTGGGGGAGAGAGATCAAAGCCAAAATGATATCAAGGTTTAATTGTAAGGTAGCACTAAGAAAAAAAAACACTAATGGAGAGGTATGGTGGGGGGTGAGGAGGACCAGGAGAAGGTACCAAGAAGAGCTAAGACTGGCAGGAATAGTCTTTGGGGTCAATGGTAGTAGGACAACATGGGGATCACTGGGCAGAGATGATGAGAAACCATTGAGAACATCTGGACAACTCAAAAATGCTTTATTTCTAAAAACAATTTGGAGGAAAGGATAACCTTTTCCCAAGGTGGTAATGGTGGTATTTGCCTAGTATTCGGGAAAGAGGGTATAGACTTCCTTTTTAGTGATTTCCATGTTGGAATAAGAAGTGGGCACAGACTGTATCACAGGATTTCAAGTTGGAAAGGAACACCAATCTAACCCCGTCTTCCAAGGGCAAACACAAAAACCAAAATTCTTTTGGTAGCTGTGGGTACCTTTCTGTCCTGGCCCTCCAGTGCCTCTGACCCCCTGAAGTTCAAGATTAGATAAATCAATTTATTTCCCTCTAAATCCATCTGTCCTTCATCCTTTTTTTTTCTTTCTCTGAAGGGTGCTTCCATTTATTTTTAGTCAGTCACTCCCGATCATAACCTTGGTTTTATCTTTGACTCATTCCTCTCCTTCACCCACCATATCCAATCAATTACCAAGTCTTCTACCTTCCACTTCCACAGGTCTCACAATCTGTCTGCTTATCTCTACTCACACAGCCTCTGCCCTAGTTCATAGCCTTATCTCTCACCCAGACTATTGCAATAGCCTTCTAATTGGTCTCCCTGCTTCTTACATCTCTCTATTCCAATATATTCTTTATCCACAGCTGTCAAATTGATATTCCTAAAACATTGATTTGACCAGGTCACCCCATACTCAAACATATTCATGGCTTCTTATTGTGTCTGGAATAAAACACAAAATCCCCAGCCTGGCTGGAATTAAAAACCTTCCACAGTCTGGTTCCCACCTACCTTCTTTAATCTTATTTCATATTACTGCCCTTCATGCATTCTTTCTTCCTGGTCCCCTATGTCTACAATGTTTATTATTCTCTGGCTTCCTTCAAAGCACAGCTTAGATTTCATTATCTTTATGAACAAGTAGTATTTATATAGCACTTTAAAGTGTGCAAAGAGCTTTATCTCATTTCTTACAATAACCCTGGGAGGGAGGTAATATGATTGTCCCCATTTTACACATGAGGAAACTGAGGCAAACAGAAGTCAAGTGGCTTGTTGAGGGTCAAGGTCACAAAACTAGCAAATATCTGAGGGTAGGATTTGGTGTGTGTGTGTGTGTGTGTGTGTGTGTGTGTGTGTGTGTGTGTGTGTGTGTGTGTTTTAAACCCTTACCTTCTGTCTTAGAATCAATACTGTGTATTGGTTCTAAGGCAGAAGAGTTGTAAGGGCTAGGCAATGGGGGTTAAGTGACTGGCCCAGGGTCACACAACTAGGAATCTGAGATCCCATTTGAACCCAGGACCTCTACTTTCCAGGCTTGGCTCTCTATTCATTGAACTATCTAACTGCCCCTTAGTAGACTCATAATAATATATATGTGCTGGATTTAAACCTCCTTCATTTACAAATGAGGAAACCATTGAATCCAACTACCTTCTTTTATAAGTAAAGAAAATTAAACAAAGAGATTAAGTGATAATCTAGTCCCACAGCTAATATAAGTAGTTGAGGTGGAATTTGAACCCGGTCTTCCGAAGTTCGCAAAGGGTATCCTCTCCCCTAACAACATTACATCAATGATCAGAGTCAAAATTTGAACCTTGCTCCTCTTGCTTCACTTTCAAATCATAAAGGTACCTTGGAGATCATCAAGACTAACACTCATTTTTCCAGATGAATTAAGCGAGAGCCAGAAACTTACCATAGGTCTCATAGCCAATAAATGTCTGAGGCATGTTTTGAACTCAGGTCTTCTTGACTCCCAATCCAATGTACTATCTGTTTGGACATTCAAGTGGTGTGAGAATTGCTATAGTTCTAAAAGTCCTGGACTTGGAGGTAGGAGTCCAAAGTTTGAATGCCAGCTCTGAAAAGAACTTTGTGATTATAGGTAAATAACTTCATCAGCCCTGGGCTTGTTCTGTGAAATGAACACAATGACACTATTGCTACCTACTTCACAAGGTCGTTGTCAAAAGAAGACAGAGTATGTCTCCTGCTAACTTTAAGACTGGGTGGGAAATCCTCCATCTTGTCTCTTCTTGGCTACCATGTAATCAACTCAATGAACATCATTTAGCAGCTATTCTTTGCTTCGCTCTGTGTATCTAAACCTCTTTGTTTAGTCATAAAATGATAGGAAGTTTGAGCTAGGATATATGAGAGTGTGTTGGAGGAGGAGGAGCAGCAGCAGCAGCAACAGGAGGAATAGCAGTAGGAGTAATAATGAATATAGTATTATATAAAACAGTAATGTAATATTATATTATGTAGCAATATAATGTACCTAATATGTGTCAGGCATGATGCTAAGAACCTTACAATGATTATCTCATTTGAGCTCACAACAATCCCCAGAGGGAGGTGCTCTTATTATCCCCATTTTACAATTGAGGCAACTGAAGCAAATAGAGATTAAGTGCCTTGCCCAGTTCCCACAGCTATACTAATGTAGGACTTGAACTGAGGTCTTCCTGACTCCAGGCTCACCACTGTATCCTCTATCCCACCTAACTTGCCCATTGGGGTGAGAGACGCTTCTGTGAAAGGGTGAAGAAGTCACCTGTGGCCTGGTGGGTTTGCTAGTTTCCTGTAGGGTGACATTGATTACATAGGACTGGCTTTCTTAACCTCAAACCCCAATGTGTGACAAGTTTGTACAGACCAAATGATTAGTGACCCAGAGTTCCTCTTTTATCTCAGGGACCAAAACTTGATCATGGGGTTATTATTACATAGTTCCTTCTTTAACAAAATCAGAACTTATGCAATTTTGCAGGAAAAAAAGGAACAATGGACATGGCTCCATGTTCTCCTCCATCTTAGTAAATGTATTGTTTTTACATAGTTGAAGTGGCTCACTTAAAAACAATATTTAGAGAGAAATCTGAGCAGCGTCCTAGACGGCAATCCACCTTGGTGTTATTCTTCATGGATTTTGGATAAGTTATGGTAGCCACTTGTATTTTCCTCAAGCTGTTACTTTCCTTTTCAGATTCATATTTATATGATTCCATTTTGTTGAGTATCAGTTTTTCATTTAAAATGTTCCTGTATTCTAGCTCTCCCAATAAAGTCCTGCTTTAATGCCTCCTCAGGAGGCATAAGTAACCTCCTCTCTATGTTGAAGGTCAGGCTAATGGAGCACAAATGTTGGCAGCTTCTGCTAATTGGAAAGGCTTTGGATAGGTGCCCAGTGATTGCCTATATGTGTGCCATCTATGGACCCACTCAAGCTCTGTTCAGAGAAGCTCAAGCACTAGACTGACCACGGTGTAATGACTTACTTTGACTAAAGCAACTCTGAGTCACAGAGGGCTCATCGAAAGCTTCTCTGGGAGAGGGAATTGCCCACATTGACAAAATAATAGATCTTGGAAATAGATTCCAACACACCTATCTGGTTTCATCAGAGAGGAAGCCCATCATTTCTTCAGTGATCACAAATGAATCTCCCCTTCAAAGCCAAATGGAGTTTCTTTTTGATGGAATCGTAAGATGGTAGATTTCAAGATAATTAGGACCTTAGAGGCCACCTAGTCCAACTTAACTATATAGACAATATTTTACAGATGAGGAAATGGAAGCCTAGAAAAACTAAGTGATTTACCTAAAAACAAATAGATAATTAATGAATGTGAGAACTAGGCTTTGAACTCAGGTCCTATTTTAACTCATCATTCTTTCTACTTTCCCACATCAATTGTTTTCCTTTTTAAAAAATTATGTAATTATTTTTGACATTCAGCACAGCTCTAGGACCAGAGTCAGAAAGACTCACCTTCCTGAATTCAAATCCAGGCTTACTAGCTGTATAACCCTGGGCAAGTTATTTAATCTGTTTGATTCTGTTTCCTTATCTGTAAAATGAGCTGGAGAAGGATATAGCAAATCACTCCAATATCTTTCCAAGAAAGCCTCAAATAGGGTCACAAAAGAGTTGGACACAAGTGAAGCAACTGAACAAGAAAAAAGTCATTAGAACACGTTTTAGGTTTGGGATTGGAGTCCTGAAAGAAGGATGGATACATATTGTTGAAATCAGGTGACCCACAGTAAAAGTCATGACTTGAGAATCAGGAGATGGTAGAATTGATGGTTCTAATCAATTCTCAATTATTCACATGTGACCTATCCACTTTGTAGTTTATGGCAAATGGTTAATTCAGGCTGGTTTCCTTCCTTGGCTTATAGACAGTTGGTGTTTGCAGAGACAGTATTAACTTCCATTTGCTTTTAGCTAATGACCAATACATTAAGATTCCTCATTGTAGAAAGATAAGAACAGAGAGGAGACGATTGACTTGCAGGGTGTTCTCAACACATCCTATAACAAATGGGCACCCTTGAAATTTCAGAAAAGAGAGTTTGAGAAAGAATAAAATGGCATGATCTTGGGCCTTCTATTGACCTCTGTTTCCTTATTCATAAAATGAATGAATTAGACTGAGTAATGATTCCCTTTCCAACTCTAAACCCTATGGTCATCCTAGTGCACCCTTGGGATTCAGTGGGTATATTTATGACATTTGTTACCCAAGGCTGTGGCTCCAGGTGGAAAATATAAATGGGTTCCATAAGAGTTTAGATTAGAAGTTGGCAGTCTTTCAGGGATGGCTTGCCAAGCCTTTACTTACTCCCTGAAGGAAGGTAAGAGACATTTCTTAAAGCAGAAACTCCTTTTCAAAACTGCAAATACTTCCTGGGAGGAGTCACACCTTAAATCTTTATCATAGTATTTAGAGTTTAAAAAGGTGTCTCGTCCAATGACCTCATTTTCCAAGTGTAAAAGGCACACCCATGGAGTGTGGAGAGGATACATGCCCTGGTTTCTTACTAAAGAGCACACTTGACCAAAGATTCTTGCTTGGTTTCTTGGATCCTCTGAAATTGGGGGAGGGAAAGTGCAACGGGGCTAAGCATGTCCTCTGGTCACTTCTTGTGACACATCTTGCCTACCTCTTGCTAAATAGTATGTGCCAGAGTCTCTTTGTTGGCTACTTGTTTCCTGAAATAAGAATAGAGATGTGTAACAGAGATCTGGCCATTAAGCCAGAAAGAGTCACCTACTTGGAAGGCTTAAAGGAAGAAACAAATTCCTTTCTTGGTCTCTCTTCCAATCTTTCAGATTTCTGGTTTGGGGCTCTAACATCTCTCCCTTTAACTTCTGACCATGGTAGGAGTGTGCTAGAGTTAGCTTTCAAATACTTGCAAAGAGATTTCTAAATTTTCAAAGTGAGTATTTACAGCTCAGAAATTAGAAAACTCTACAAATCAGGGCTAGTTTTGTTGATTGTCTAGACTTAAGTGTTCATAACACAGATTAAACTTAATAGTGTGCACCTAAAACGTACCTTTGTTTTACTTTATAAACATTGGTTGAACTCAACAGGACTGCAGTAGAAGGCTCAGGGAATGAAGTACCACCAGACTAGAGGCCTAGTCACTAGAGGTTAATAATAATTAATCACTGGCAGTTATATGGCACTTTCAGGTTAACAAAATAATTTATATCCATTACCTCATTTGATCCTCACAACTACCTAGAAATTACAAATTGTAAAACTGCAAACTGAGGTTAACAGAGGTTAAATTACTTCTCCAGAGTCACATAACTACTATGTCTAAGGCTAGATTTGAACTCAGATCTTCTTAACTATCCCATGGCTCTCTCCAATATGCTACTTAGTTGCCTCTCACATATCCAGGCTCAAAGACACACATGCACATTTCTCTAGTAATAGTCTTCCCATGCCACCACTATCTGTAACAAACATGCACTGGGAATGAGAATAAATCCTTTCAGACTATTCCCAAGTTAGAAATGTCTGCTTTGGTCCAGTTTCCTCCTGATTACGTGAGAGAAAACATCAGAGGGGGACCCCAGTCACCCAAAATTTTATGTAAGAAGTTATTGGAGTTCATCCCTTCTGGATAACTCAATGAAACTATGGGTTACCCAAGACAGAGAGATCATAGTGCAAAGTTCTAACATAAAGTGATCTACTGGAGAAGGAAATGGAAAGCCACTCCAGTTTTTGCCAAGAAAATCCCATGGATGGTATGGAAGACACAAAGGTCTGACATGCTATGATTCATGGGATCACAAAAAGTTGAGCAGGAACAAACAATTGGAGTTCAATCCAGCTTGGAACTCCCTCAGAAGCATTTTTCTAGTGATGTCACACATAAACATTCATATACACACTCACACACATACAGTATACATACACATCCATATAAAAACACACACTCATGCAAACATTTACTCACACACATTCACACACAAATATACACACAACTAATCATGGAGTCCACCTCACAGAAGGATAGATTTATGGTCTGAATATCTGGATTCAAATCCTGCTGGGTATGTCATTTAACTTCTCTGGACCTCAATTTCCTTACCTGGAAAAATGAAGGGTTTGGACCATGCTGGGAGCCATCAGGCCCCAATGTCTTGACATGGTCACTCGTGGAAGTCAAGAGGTCACAAAGTGGCTCCTTGACAGGATGGAATTGCACACTCAGCCCCTTCTGCATGATTTCTCTCATCAATATCCCTTATTAATGGAATTTGACATGATCCTTGTCCTCTCCCTAGTCTCAGAAGGAGTAATATAAGAACAATATATTTGCACACTATTTCCCCAAATACCACCAAAAGACCAGACTCACAAAACAAAACCCAAAAGACTATCATGGGATAACTTTTGCTTAGGTATATAATTCCCAGCAAAAGCTGTGCCCGCAAGCCGTGCCGAGATATGCCCTACTCCCATGTTCCGAAACTTATTCTCCTAAACCAGTACATAAAAATCATTCATAAGGAGAGGCCCATAAAATATGCTTCAGTATACCATGCTTCATTATGCCTCAGTGACTTGATTTATCAACCAAAACCCTTCCTGAAAAACTCCCCAAACAAACCCTGAAAAATGACTGGTACCCTCTTGATCCCTTAACTTGACCACAGTGTTCTTGATTGTCTCTAGAACTTCTGGTTGATTATCTATTTTTATTAAAGGTAATAAGTGATTTTCCTTGATTGTCTGTAAACTCAAACTCCTCACAGGCTAACGAGAAAATTAAGCCACCTGTGATGAAATCATTTATCTTGTGCAAAACCTTTGGGTATCCTGCCAGAATCAATAGTTACAATACAAGTGTATAGAATGATCTCAGAATGTTCATCAAACATTTTGTTAAAAGTTAATGTATCACTTATCCAATTATCTTTATTCAAACATATATGTTGAATAATGTAGCAATGTGCCAAGAAAATGGGTATAAAAATAAAGGCTAAACCTGGGCATGGCAAAGTAGCCATTCCATACAGAGCCTCCCCCTAGGCAGATACATACACACAGCTGACATCTGTCATTCAATTCCACCTAGCCACTCCACCCGCCGAGGACCCCGTGGAACCATGGGCTTGGCTGGATCTGAGACCCAGGCAGGACTAGATGTCCTCAGACATCCATTCCAGCTAATACAATAATCTCACTTTCCCTCATATCCAGTTAATCTACATTGTTTGGGATCCTATTTACTGCCCTCTCTCTCCCTTGAAGGATTACAGAAATGTCAAGCTAGAGGGCACCTTAGGAATTATCTAATTAACTCCTTCATTTTATAGATAAGGAACTTAAGGGTGTTAAATTTATGGTTGAGCTGAATATTAAATTGGTGGTCACCAAGGATTTAATTACTAAAACCCAAAATGAATTACTCAAGGAAATGAAATTTATGGTTTTTACAATAGAGGGAGATATTAAAGAAGAGAGAAAAGGAGAGAGAGAGAGAGAGAGAGAGAGAGAGAGAGAGAGAGAGAGAGAGAGAGAGAGAGAGAGAGAGAGAGAGAGAGAGAGAGAGAGAGAGAGAGACCCGGTTTCCTCTGAACCAGTTAGAAATTCTAAAGCACCAGTCAGGGGAAAGGAGTCTCAAGATGATGGGCCTTTCTCGGAGGTTCACACCTCCAGAAAAAGCAAGGAACTAAGTCAGCCTTTACATGCACCATGGTGACTGTCTAAAAGGAAAGTAGTCAGAGGTCTCCTGCATGAGCTCCTCCAGGGGTCCAGTTCCACAACCAAGTGTCTTCACTCCAAGTCTGAGTGTCTGTCTTCCAGTCTCTACGCAAGTGTCTGTCTTCCCTCCAGCTCCGAGTGACTGTCTTCACTCCAAGTCCAAATGATTGTCTTCCATCCATCTCTGAGTGACTGTTTAATGATCTTCACTCCAAGCCCGAGTGACTGATTGTGTGTGTCTGTTTCCACTATTTAAAGACCTTTTTCTCTTGTGTCACCTCCCCTAAATTTTACGTCTACCAATCACAACAGACTCTTTTCTCCAAGACTGCCCATTCTTTCACATGTTGGTCACAGACCTCCCACTTAATGTATGAAATGGGTGTTCACACCTTTTGTGGTTAGTTCACACCTTTTTGTAGTTAAAATGGGTAGATCTCCTTTAAGTACTGGATTTACACTTTGGTGATTAAAATCTAAAAATGGACAGGGGGTTAAAATTTAATCTTCCCAATAAAGGAAGAGCTAAGTACCTTCATTGTTACAATCAGGGGAGAGCCAAATCCAATCTTCACAAGGGTCAGGAAGGCAAGTCATTGGCCCAAGGTCACAAAAGCAGTAGTTGTAATATTCCCTTTTTACCTTCTACCCTCCAACACAATTACAAACATTAAGAGCAGGGTAGGTTTCATATCTAGCTGTGGTAGGCACACAGTAGGTCTCTAATTAATGTTTGCTAAATTGGAATAGTCTAAGACCCTGGACAATGCCCCAGAACCTGACCTCCTAAGCATGGGGCTCCCCACAGTTTTTTTACTTTGAGCCAGATGGGTGGTCCCTGATTATCATAGGTCTGGAGAAATGTCCGAAAGGAAGTATTTGAATAGAGAAGATCTGCCCATTGTGCATCTGATTGAAAATTCAACTCAATTGCAGAGGTGAACTCAGGTTTGGTGGGAATGGGGGGGGGGGGGGCAGGGGTATAAAAAAGACCCTGTGAGAGGCTAATAGCCATACATCATGTCATTCAGAGCATAACGAAGACAAGTAGCAGATCTGGCCCCCACTGCCCTTTGTTGTCAAAACTCCATGCAAAAATCACTAACATCAGAAACTGCCTCATTTTTTTCTATTTAAATTATAAGCATCAAGCACAGACTTTAGTACACAGTGCTTAGGAAATTCATTCATTCATTAATATGAAGTCCTTCCCTTCTTGGCAATATTAACTGCTATAATCTATAGGTACTCATATAATATAAAGAAAGATGTTACTTGAAATAAATTTGTTTTTAAACCTGCAATTTTGTTTTGCTGGTTGAGGAATGATTATATCCTATTTGTCAGCTAGGTAGCACAGTAGACTGAATACTGATCATAGAGTCAGGAAAAACTAAAATGGAATTCTTACTTGCCATATGACCTTGGGCAAGTCTTTTAACCATTCTCATCCTCAATTTCCTCACATGTCAAATAGAGATCATAAAAGCAGCTATCTCAATGGGTTATTCTGAGGATCAACTGATACACACATGTATATGTATATATATATACATATATATATAATATATATATATTCAAAGTATCTTACAAACCTGAAAGTGTCATATAACTGTTGGCTACTTATTATTTTTATTATCATTGTCATCCTCATTGTGGTTTAATGGGTAGAGCAATCAACCTGGAGTCAGGAAGACCTGAATTCAAATTCAATCTCAGACACTTATTGACTGTATAACCCTGGACAAGTCACTTAACCTCTGAGTGCCTCCGTTTTCTCATCTGTAAAATGAGCATAATAATAAGACCTGTCTCCCAGGGTTGTTGTGAGGATAGAATGAGATAATATTTGCATACTTTAATGTATGATATAAATGCTATATATCACCTATTATTATTGCTTAAAGTTAAGTCTACATCTTGTCCAGGTCTAAAGTAAAGTCAGTTGTGCTGTAGCAAAAAATAAAAAAATAAAAGGTGCTATATTTAGAATCAGAAGACTTGGGTTTAAGTCCTAGTTCTTATATTTGTATGCTATGGGACCATGGGCAAGTCACAATACTTCTGGCCCATAGGAATTGTAAAATGAAGGAGGGTCTGGGGAGGCAGGCAATGACTTAGTGAGAAAAGAGCCAGGTCTGGAGATAGAAGGTCCTGAGTTCAAATTTGACCTCAGAGGCTTCCTAGCTATATGATCCTGGCCAAGTCATTCAACCCTAATTGCCTAGCCCCTTTCTACTTTTCTGCATTGAAACTGATACTTAGTATTGATTCGAAGACAGAAGATAAGTGTCAAAAACAAAACAAAACAGTAACATAACGAGAAAAGAAATAACTGTTGATTTCCAAGATTCCTTCCAACATAAGGTTCTATGATCCTGAGAAAGGGGAGAGTATGGCAGGATTTGGAGACACTCCCAGGTTGATGACACTGCTTTTCCCTTCAGTGTTGCTCCCAGCTGTCTGGGCCCAGGTGCAGGGGCGCGTGGGGGGTTCCGTGTTGCTGGAGGCAGAGGTGCCCCCTGATTTCCAAGTCCGTGATGCCATCTGGAGGTCCCTGTGGCCCTCAGAGAAGCTTGTAGCCACGTTCTTCCATGGGGCACCAGAGATTCTATACGACTCTCGATTCCTGGGCAGGACCCTATTACACAGCAACCTCAGCCTGGAGATCCAGCCACTAGAGCCAGGGGACAGCGGTAACTTCTCAGTACTGCTGGCGGATGTCAGGGGCCAGACCAAAAGCCAGACCCTGCAGCTCACCGTGTATGGTAAGTGGAGCCCAACTCTGGCCCTGCCCACCCTTCCATCATCCCCATCCCTGGGGCTTCTACCTCACAGATGCAATAAGACGTAAAGGGCTTTGTGGTTAGTCAGTCAAAAATCCTGCTAAGTGCCTACTATGTTCTAGGCTCTGTGCATAGCACTGGGAATGCTAATAGAAGCATTAATAATTCAATGTTAATAATAAACCTTATTTTATTAATTAAATCTAAATTTAAAGGTAATTAAATCTAATTCTATTAATAACACACCTTAAAGCTCAATCCAAATTTTATCATTATTAACAATTATATCTATGATGCTATTCATAATGTTATTATTAGTATTCTAGAACAAAAAGGATAGACATTTCTGAATCTAAGTTCTAGTAATCTGACCAGGCCATTCTCAATTGCCTTTCAGAAATGCAGATGAGCTTCTGGTTTCTTGAAACACCAAACTTTCTTTAATGTTTCCTCCTTAGCCTCTTCCCTTCTTTTTTTTTTCCATTTTACTTTCTATCTTGGAATTGATACTACATATCTGTTCCAAGGCAGAAGAGTAAGGACTAGGCAATGGGGTTAGTGACTTGTCCAGGGTTACATATCAAGAAAGTGTGTGCAGCTAGATCTGAACCCAGAGCCTCCCATCTCCAGACCTGACTCTCTATCTACTGAGCTACCCTTCTACCCAAGCCTATTCCATTCTTCAAACTCTTCTTCTCTAGCTACACCTCCCACCCCATTTTCACAACTTCTTGGGGGCTCCTACTTCAATTGTAGAGAGGGCCAAAAAGAGTCCAGATTTTTACTGAAAGAACAAAAGCCCATGATCTGGGCTAGAGAATAAGAATTGGGGTAAGCAGTGTAGCTAGTTAGCTAGGGCACAGTGTAGACAGTCAGCCAAAGGCATTTATTATTAATCACTTACTGTGAGGCAGGCTTGGTGCTAAGAGGGGAAGATATGATGAGGTGCTTTTTTTTTTTTAATAACAATTAAGCATAGCCAAGCAAAACAAATCCATATGATAGCCAGGGGTGAGAATGTTGATTTCCCACTGCCCCTTGAGTGCATAACTCCTCTATCAAGAGGTATGAAGCATCCTCCATCGTCAGTTGATAGGCACTTTGGAATATTTCTTTTTATGAATCATATCTTCATATTGCTAGGAAATTCTCTCCCTTGTGGCTCATTGGTATTTATTTTGTGATAAGTCCACACAGAAACTCAAAAGCTTTGATGCATAGTAACTGACAGGAGGCAAAATTTTCAAACTCTGCCTCAGAGACACAAATGCTGGGATTAAAGAGACAATGACTTATCTTCCCTTCAATATTCGAAGTCAGATTTCAGTTATCCTGTAAAGAGAGTGAGAAGAGGCATAAATAACCCACAATCAATGGTGCCACACAACTTTCCAGATTTAGATTCTCTAATGGAGGGTGGAGGGTGAAGATGTGTGAAAACTGATCACAAGAAACATCTGAATGGTGGACACCTATTGAAATAAATTGCATTTCCATTACTTTCAAATATATCATGGCTAGAACTCAGCAGGCAAAGCTGCCCAGTAGAGTCTCTAGTGTATCTGCTTAGAGATTAGATAAGAATGATTTATAATTAGCTTCTTAATTGTTTGAATTTCAGAGGGCATTTCTTAAGTCCTTGAAGTGTTTAAAAGCAGTTTGTTCTCTCTCTTTGATGTCTTCAAAGGATCTTCGATTTAGAGAAAAGAAAGAAAAAAAGAGCATTAGAGGGCAACCTCACCCATATTACAGATGAGGAAATTGAGATGCAGAGAGATCAAGTGACTTGCCCAGGGTGACTCAGCTAATAAAAGTCTGAGGCAGCATTGAATTCAGTTCTTTTTGACTCCAAGTCCAGTGGATACTTTTTCCACTCAAGCAGATCCCTACCACTCCACCATCTTCTTTACCTTTTCCCATAAATCTTCCAAGAGGATCTCTGCTGCTGTTCAAGTACATCTGATGCTTCATGACCCCATTTGGGGTTTTCCTAGCAGAGCTATTGGCGTGCTTTGCCACTTCCTTCTCCAGCTCTTTTTACACATGAGGAAATTGAGGCAAAAATGGTTAAGTGACTTGCCCAGAGTCAGATAGCTACTAAGTGTCTGAAGCCATATTTGAACTCAGGAAGATGAGTCTTCCTAACTCCAGGCCTGCATGCTATCCACTGTGCTACCTAGCTCCCTTTGCCTGGCACATAGTAGATATTTAAATCTTGTTTCTTTTATCCTTCCTCCCTCCCTCTCTTCCTTCCTTCCCTTCCACCCTCCCTTCTTCCTTGTGCACTCGGAATGGTTCAGTAGTAGGATAAAGAGGAGACAGAAGCTAAGTCAAAAGTTCCACTCTACATGACTGTCCAGTGTAACAAACTGGGTAATAGTAGCTCTGTGTTGTGTTTTTTGTACCCAGAAGCCGTTTCGAGACCCACAGTGCAAGTTTTCATTGCTGTATCAGATGGCATCCAGCCACCCAGGACCTGCCAAGTCTTCCTATCCTGTGTGGTTCCCAATAGCAGTGAAGTGACCTATAGCTGGCAGCGGAAGGGTGCAGCTGAGCTTGGGAACCCCCAACAGGGTCTTTTCACTGATAATCAAGTGCTGAGGATCACCCTGGGGCCAGGAGATGAGGATGCTGTCTACTCCTGCATTGTGTCCAACCCTGTCAGCTGGGATGCAGTGGCTGTCACCCCCTGGGAAAGCTGCCTCCAGAATACTGGTATGCCAACTGGTCAGAGCATTCTTCTACCTGTCGATGGCTTTGAAAGGGATGGGAAAAGAGTAAGGAGAAAAAGGAAGTCAATGGCCTCAAAGGATAAAACAAAACCAAAGACAAACTAGCCCACCGTTCTGTAAAGAGGTTTCCACAAGTATACTGATGCATCTTGCTATGGCCAAGAGATGAAATGGTCCTCCTTCCACATCCTTCCCGCTGGCTTCTCTTTTGTGACTTATCTGCCCTTGTAGCTCTGTTTTTAGTGTTCCTTTTTATTTGATTTCACCTGGCTGAAAACATTGAGGTGGAAATGGAGGCTTTTCCCCATAGTGTAATTGACCCTGGTTTAATAAGGTGGTCCTTTAGGCATAATAAGAGTTCCCATTTCCATACTACTTTCTCCTTCATCCACACAATGAGGGAGAAGTTCTCTCTAAGCATTTTGGTTCACAGATGCCAGAAATGGAGGAAGAGAAAGATGAAGTGATTAGTCTAGGGTCACAAAGCTAGTGAGTGTATTTAACCTCCGGATTTGCTGATTCCAAATTCAGCAATCTTTCCACCACAGGGCTGTAAGGAGTTGAGAATGAGGGCATTGGGTACAGTTCTGAGTTCTCTGGGTCTGTGTGGGAGGAGGTAGCCTCTGCCCCAGAGTCTGGCCCCTCACTCTACTAGCCCCAGGGGGAACCTTGGCCTGAGCCCTAAAAACAGGTTTCCCAGCCTCCCTCCACTAGATTAGGTGGCCTCATGACAAGCCAGTACTTTGCTCTTGAGTTTATGAGAGTGGATGAACATCATGTGAGGACAGGTACTAAAGCACAGAATGTATGCTAATGCTTGTAGAAACATGTCTTTGAAGGTTGGCATGGCAATGGTAGAAAGAGCACTCACTGACCTGGGAGTCAGAAGACCTTAGTTCAAGTCCTAGCACTAGCACACTAGTGGAGTCACCTATAACAAATCTAATTAATCTTTCTAGACCTCAGTTTCCTTATCTGCAAAATGGGGGCAAAACTTATACTCTTCCTCACAGAGATATTGTGAAGATGTTCTCTAAACCTCAGGACATTGGTGCCTTTGTGTGAGCTCTAGGTCACACTACTTATACCCTTTTAAAAAGAAGCCTTTTTTTCATCCCCATCCTCACGGATCATGCATGCCAGGGATCCTGATAGAAGGGAAGAGGAAAAGGAGGGAACTAGGACCTGTAAGAAGGGTTGAGGGAAGGGAAGGCACTTTATTTGGTCTCACAAAGGGGTTAGTGGCTTCAAGCACTCAGTGACTATCTCTGACTCTGACCCTGAATTTCCTTTGCTCAGAGCCAGGGAAGAAATCCTACAAAGATATCCTGCTAGTGGCAGTGCCCATCTCCCTGCTCTTGCTGCTGGCTGGGATCCTCTCCATATGGCACTGTGCCCTCTGCTCAGGTAAGACTCCTTGATGTTGCTATAGGAGGGAACTGGGAGGGGATAAGGCATGGAGATTAAAGCCCTACATTCTTGTCTGTAAAGAGCTATAGTGTGGGTTATATGCTAAGCAACCATCTCAACTGGGAGGCAGGATTTACAGACTAGAAGAGAGATATCAGCTTGACATGCTGTTGTTCAGTCACTGTACAGTTGTGTCCTACTCTTTGCAATTCCATTTAGGGTTGGGTTGTTTTGTTTTGGCAAAGATACTGGAATGGCTTGCAATTTCCTTCTCCATCTCATTTTACAGATGAGGAAACTGAGGCAAACATGGTTAAGAGACTTGACCAGGGTCACATAGGTAGTACATGCCTAAGGCCAGATTTGAACTCAGAAAGATGTTCCTGATTCCAAGCCCAGTGTTCTATTGGTTGGTCTGCTTAGCTGCCCTAGAATAACAAAAATCATAAAGCATTAAAGTTAGAAAAGGGGAGACTTTAGAAATCACCTAGTCCAACTTCCTTATTATGAGGAATCTGAGAACCTGGGAGATGAAGTCAGATCTTGCCCAAGTGTGGGAACCAGTAATAGAACCCCCCAAGTGTGGTACACTCTCTCCTAGACCACCCTGTCTATTAATACTTCCTCATCCTTTGCAATTCTTGTCTATGCTTTTCCCTTATCTCTCCTTTGAGAAATTGAACTGAATTGAGAAACAGCCTAGTGCAGACCTTTCTCTGGTTGAGGCAGTAAATCATAGACCCCATTGCAGTATTCAGACTGTCCATCCATCAGTTGTCTCTCACTCTGGAATTTCATGGCCAGCCTACTTCCTTTTTTGGTCATGTATATCCTCAATGATCTATTTTACACTGCTGCTATCTCTGCACAGAGGTTTAACTAACTTAGAGAAAATCCTTTGCAAGGGTGATGCTGTCATTTCAAGTCCATTTATATCATCCTCAAATATGGATTATAAACTTCATGGAAAGGTATATCAGCATATACTGAAGGCTACAGCAACTAAGTTATCCATTCATATAATGTCATCCAAAGAAGCCCAGGCTGGGTATTGGGAAACCTAGGTTCCAATCCAAGCTCACCCACTAATGGGGACAAATCACCTCCAGCCCTCCATTTCTTTATCTCTAAAATGAAGGAAAGGGCTCTTGGGAATTCTTAACTTAACATCCATAAAATTGTTGGAGGAAGGTTTACATTTTGACATTGATATTTTAATATAATTGGTTTCTTTTGTAATCCTGTGCATTTCATGCATTTAAAAATACTATTCTGAGAAAGAGGACAACAGAGGCTTCAACAGAAAAAGTGCCAAAGGGATCCATGACACCAGAAATGTTAAGAATCCCCAAGTGAAACAATGATTTTAATGATCATTTCTGATTCTAATAGCTTATATCAGTAAATTTGTATCAGGAGAGACTGAGGTTAGATCTTGAGATTAACTTCTTATTTCTGACTAAAGGTTGGGAAATTTTGGTTAGGAATTTTGAAGGTTGGGAGAGAGAATCTTTTGGGATGATTTAGAGAAAGGTTGGCCATAGCTCGATAACGCATAGAGGGTCTTCCCAGCCCAGTGATGCTGAAATTTAGAGGCTTATAGACTTTTGCCCAACAGAATACAAGCTCCTTAAGGACAGGAATGCTTTGATTTTTGTTTCTAGATCTCCAGCACCTAGTACAGTACTGGTACATAGTGAACATTTCACAAATGTTCATTGAAGTGAATTGTACTAAATTCTGACCTTTATTCTTTGACAGGGAAAAAAAGAAGAAACAGTACTTCTAACAGTGTGACCACAGAGACAGAGACACCTTCAGTGTAGGTGGACTGCCAAAAGCACTTGTGATAACACCAAGCTAAGGCTGCTGGGATTGTGCTTAGAGTGCCCACTTGGTCCAAGACGCCTGAGGCATGGTCTGGTGCATATAAACCACCCCCAGTACCTTCACCTCTCACAAGAATCTCTTTCAGTTCCTGGGATACTGGTATGAGAGGCTCATTCTATAGCCTCTGGACTCCTTCAAGACATTGGCCAATGGAGCAGGATCTCAAAGAAGAAAGGTCTTCCTTCCCAGTGGTTCAGCACCATCAATGCCTTCCTCTTTAGCACTGTAAGGAGAAAGTTCAGGGAGAAGTCCTTGGAAGGATCAGAAAGTTTTGTAGAAATATGTTCCAGCATATGTGACTGTAGGAACCAAGGGCCATATGAACATTTCTGTCTGAAACATGGCCAATGTTCATTATAGAATTAACTGCCTTGATGCCAACAAAAAAGACATCTCCAGGGCATTCTACTACAGTGTCTGATACACAAAAGGGGCTTATTAAATGTTTGTAGATTGATTATTTACACAGAGTCCCAAAGGTCCTGGAAAATATTAGACAGGGCTTCCAAAAGCAAAGGTTGTAAAGCCAATATGCATTGAATAAAAAGAGAAACTATGATCCCCTTGTCATGTCTTCTGCTCCTTACTGTTGTTTTTTAATCCTTTTTTGTCATTTTTGTTTTTTATCTTCTCACGTATTTTTATTTTTCCCCAATTACATTTTTTCCAATATTTTCCAAAAATTTTCAAAGAATATTGAATCTCAAATTCTCTCCTGCCCTCCCTCCCTCTCAACCCCCATGTCTCTTTTGAGATGGTAAGCAATCTCATATAGATTTTACATGTGCAATCATATAAAACATTTTTCAATATTAATCTTTTTATAGAAAGAAAGTCAACAAGAAAAAATTTAAGAAAGTAAAGTTTGCTTTTCTCTGAATTCAGATTAAGTTCTTTCTCTCTGGAAGAAAATAACATTTTTTATTGTGAGGCCTTTGGGATAGTTTTGGATCATTGTATAGCTGAAAATAGTTGTTATTCTCAGTTGTTCATTGTAAAGTATTCTTGTCCTTGTGTATCATGTTCTCTTGGTTCCATTTATTTCACTCTGCTTCAGTTAGGAGAAGTCTTTCCAGGTTTTTCTGATCTCCTCATGCTTGTCATTTCTTGTAGCACAATAGTGTTCTATTATAATCAGATAGTATAATTTAGCCATTCCCCAGTTGATGACTATCCTCTCACTTTTCAAATCTTTTACCCCCCACAAAAAGAGCTACTTTAAATATTTTTGTACATACAGTTCCTTCCCCTTTTTGTTTTTTGTTTCTCTCTTTGAAATACAAACCTAGTAATGGTATTGTTGGGTGAAAGGGTATGTACTCTTTTTATAACCCTTTAGGCATAGGTTCAAATTTCTCTTCCGAATGACTGAATCAGTTTTCAACTCCCCCAACAATGCATTCATGTCCCAGCTTTCCCATATCCCCCCCCAATTTTTGTCATAATAGCCAATCTGATAGGTGTGGGATGGTATCTCAGAATTGTTTAAATTTGCATTTCTCTAAATAATAGGGCATTTTTGCATGATCATAGAGAACTTAATTACTTTGAGAACTACCTGTTCATATACTTTGACTATCAATTGGAGAATGACTTGTATCATTGCATATTCAATTTATTTCTCTATATTTGAAAAATGAGGCCTTTATTAGAGAGACTTGTAAAATATTTTTGCACCATTATAATTAGTGTTTATTACTTCTTATCTTATTTCCCCATTTAGTTTCTGACCTCCACCTCTTCTAATTTGCCTTCTTTCTATCAGCCTCACTCCCCCTTCTCTGATCCCCTTCCCCTCCTACTTTCCCTGTAGGGTAAGATAGCTTTCTATCTTAATGATTTCTTCCTGATTGAGCCAATTCTGATGAGAATAAGGTTCACATATTCCCCTCCCCACCTCCCTTCTCCTCCACTCCACTGTGAATCTTCTTTCATTTCTTTTTTATGTGCAATAATTTATTGCATTTTATTTTTCCCTTTCCTCTCCTCACAATGCATTCCTATTTCTCATGCCTTAATTTAATTTTATTTTTTATATCATCCCATCATATTCAACTCACACCCTTGCCCTCTGTCTATGTATACTCCTTCTAACTGCCCTAATAATGACAAAGTTCTTTGGTGTTATAAGAATCATCTCCCCATGTAGGGATGTACACAGTTGAACTTTATTGAATGTCTTTTTATTTCTCTTTCCTATTTACCTTTTCATGATTCTTTTGAGTCTTGTATTTGAGAGTCAAATTTTCCTTTCAGCTCTAGTCTTTTTATCAGGAATATTTGAAAGTCCTCTATTTCATTGAATATCCATTTTTTCCCTAAAGGATTATGCTCAGTTTTGCTGGGTAAGTGATTCTTGGTTGAAATTCCAGCTCCTTTGCCCTCTGGAAGACCCTGAAATCTTTTAAGGTATCCTGGCTGTGGCTCCATGGTATTTGAATTGTTTCTTTTTAGCTGATTACAACATTTTTTCCTTGACCTGGGAGTTTTGGAATTTGGCCATAATATTTCTGGGAGTTATCCTTTTGGGATCTCTTTAAGCCTTAAAATTTAAGGAGATGACAGTGGTATCTTTCAATTTCTATTTTGTCCTCTGGTTCTAGAATATTAGGGAAATTATCCTTGATGATTTCTTGAAAAATAATGTCTAAGCTCTTTTTTTTTAAATCATGGATTTCAAGCATTTCAAAAATTCATAAATTAACTCTCCTGGATTTATTTTCCAACTCAGTTGGGGTTTTTTTTCCCATGAAATATTTCACACTTTCTTTTATTTTGTTCATTCTTTTGACTTTGTTTCATTGTTTCTTGATGTCTCATGGAGTCATCAACTTTCACTTGTCCAAATCTAAATTTTGAGGTTTGCTTTTCTTGAATATGCTTTTGTACCTCCTTTCAATTTGTTCAATTCTATTTTGTTAAGAGTTCTTTTTCTTATTGAATTTTTGTACCTCTTTTTCAAAAGGGTCAGTTCTGTCTTTCAAGAATTTTTTCTCTTCAGTCCTTTTTTGTATATCTTTTTCCACTTGGCCCTTTCTGCTTTTTAAAAGTTCATCTCTTCTTTGGATCTTTTTCACTTTTTTTACCAATTGACCTATTCTGTTTTTAAGATATTAATTTCTCCAACATTTTTCTGCCTCCTTTACCAGGATTCTGACTCTTTTTTGATGATTTTCCTGTATCACTCTCATTTTTTCCCAATTTTTCTTCTACCTCTCTTATTTCATTTTTAAAATTCTTCTTGAGCCCCTCCATTAATTCTTTTTAGGCTTCAGGGCAATTAATTTTTTTTTTCTTGGAGGCTTTGGCTGCAGTAGCATTGACTTTGTTGTCTTCTGAGTTTGAGTCTACCCTGTAACCCAAATAACTTTCGATTTAAGTTTCTTTTTTTAGTATTATTTTGTGGATTATGCTATTCTAGAATTTGTTTTGAGGCATTATATCATAACTTTTTGGAGGGTTATTTGGTAGAAATAAGATGAGTCCCTATACTTTCTCCATCATCTTGGCTCTGCCTCCCACTTTTTGGGGGTTTTAAAAACCCTTACTTTTGGGGGGTTTTAAACCCTTACTTTTCACCTTAGACTCAAGATTGTGTATTGGTTCCAAGACAGAAAAGTGGTATAGGCTAGGCAATGGGGATTAAGTGAATTTCCCAGGGTCACACAGCTAAGAAGTTTCTGAGGTCAGATTTGAACCCAGAACTTCCTATCTCTAGTCCTTGCTCTGAATCCACTGAGCCACCTACCTGTTCCCTCTTAATCTTCTTAACTCCTCTCTCAAGAAGATGGGGGTAAGATGGGTAAAGGGGAGGAAGGTTAGCTAGGTAACTTTGGGCAAGTCATAAACTAATGAGACCTCAAGTTCTTCATCCATGAAATGAGGGCATTAGACTAGATTAGTTCTAAAGGTGTTATCTAGCTTGTACATTTTATGATTCCCTATTCCAACCTGGAAACTTTTTGTTGCAATGAATAGGTCCCTGTTAAAGGCAACCAAAATAGTCAATAGCTTTACTGAGAACCATTTCCACTGATGCTTAAACCTACTTAAAGAGAAACTTGAGGTAACCTTTCAATCATCAGAAAAAAGAAACTATGGAATTCCAAAGCTTAATTTACTCCTCTACTTCCAGAAAATATTGTGTCGATAATAAGATTTACATAAGTTCTGCACTAGGGTGATAGCAGTGTTGAAGGAGAGATATGAGAGATGTTACAAAGGTAGGATGGATAGGACTTGGAAACAGATTGGATATGGGAGGATAAGATAATGAGGAATCAAGGATGACATCTAGGTTGTGAGCCTGGGTGACTGGAATGATGGCGGTACCCTCAACAGAAACAGGGAAGTTAGGAAGAATGGTTGGGTTGGGGTAGGGAATAATGTGTTCAGTTGGAGATATCCAGTAGGTAACTAGAGATTCGAGAATGAAGGTTCCTCCAGAGAAAGAACTGACAAATAGAAAGACATACTTTATATATATATTTGGGAAGAGGTGGGGGCCAAATGATACCTACTCTAATGCAGAAAGGGAAGGGAAAGAGAAAAATACTGGGAATTTTAATGTAAACAACAAATAATTTTTATTTGAAAAAGAATGGAAGTTTCTTCTGTCTTGGATACAAAACAAAATATTGAGCCTAAAGCGGAAGGTAAGAGTTTAAAAAAAAAAGAATGGAAATCAAGACAGAGGTTAGTAATATATAAATGGATCTGAAAATCATTTTATAAAGATAACTAAAACCAAAAGAACTGATAAGATCACCAAGTGAAATAGTAAAAAGAGAGAAGAAAAGAAAGCCCAGGACAGAGTCTTGGGGCACATGTAGGGTTAGTTGGCACAACCTAGAAGATAATTCAGCAAAGGAGATTAAAAAGGAATGGTCAGCCTGGAAGGAGAACTAGGAGAGAACTGTGTCATGAAAATCTAGAGAGAAGAGAGTGATCAACAGGGTCAAATGCTGCAGAGAGGTAGAGGGGGAAGATTGAGAAGATTGAGAAAAGGCCATTGGATTTGGCAATAAAGACATCAGTGGTGACTTTGGAAAGAGAAATTTCTATTGAATGCTAAGAAACAAAAAAAAAAGAGAATTAAGAAAAGAGAAGGAGAGGGACACCTCTGAGGCTCAGTAGATAGAAATCCAGGCCTGGTGTTGGGAGGTCCTGGGTTCACATTTGGTCTCGGATATTTCCTAGCTGTATTATCTTAGGCAAGTCACTTAACCTCTATTGCCGAGCTCTTGCCATTCTTCTGCCTTGGAAGCTATATTGATTCTAAGACAGAGGGTAAGGTTGTTTTTTGTTTTTTTTGTTTTTTTGTTTTTTTTTTTTTTGAGAGAGAGAAAGTAAGAGGAAAGGAAATGGAGGTTCTGATTATAGATGGCTTTTTCAAGGAGTTTCAAAAGAAAGGGAAAATATTGGATGATAGCTAGGGGGGACAGCTAGGCTGAGTGAGGGTTTTTTAAGGATGAGAGACACCTGGGCATGTTTGTAGGCAGTAGAAAAGCAGCCAGTAGACATGGAGAGATTAAAGATAAATGAGAAAGTGTGTGGTAGCAGGGGCATTCTGCAGGAGACGATGGAATCGAATCGAATCACTTGTGTATGTAGAGGGGTTAGCCATGGCAAGAAGAAGCCTTCAGGTCTCTCCTCTCAGCAGGAAGGCTTTTCTCGACCTGCACAGCAACACTCTATCTATCTCTATGGAAACTAGCCTGCTTGTATGTGTGATTTCTTAGCTATTTTATGGGGCACTTTGAAAAGATTCTGATCGGCTCCTTTGCTAATAATTAATTGCAAATAGAATTTAATGAATTATTGTTCCAAGGGTATTCGGATTTTAACCTGAAGGAAGGAGTCTCTAAACCAGGATTTTTAGGCATCAAGATAGGGGGAGAAATATTTTGAAGTGAATGTCACCCATGAGGAATTGGACCAATAAGGGAAGTTATGCGAAGAAAGTGTTCGTGTAAGTTTCATACCTTCGACGGTATCATATCTTCTCCGTGGCATAGTGGGGCAGCTCTGGGAAGATTGGGGACTTTTTGACTTCATTCCCTAAGTCAACTTTTTTTTTAAAAAATCTCTTACCTCTACCTTAGAATCAATAATAAGTATTGATTTCAAGAGAGAATTGCTGTAAGGACTAGGCAATTAGGTTAAGTGACTTGCTCAGGATCACACAGTTAGGAAGTGTCTGAGGTTGTATTTGAATCCATCTCATCCCAACTCCAGGCCTGGCTCTCTTTCTACTCTGCTACCTGGTCAGCTGATCCTCTAAATCAACTTTTAATGATCTCACATGGGTAACTTTTTTCTGACATTTTCCTTCCATTTTTATTGATAATCAGCACCTGCTGAAGAAGAGTTGTTTTCATTATTTGCTTTCCTGATATTCCTTGCCTTGGATCTCTTGACAGCAACCACTCCAGTTTCATTATGTATTTTGTTCATAAAGTAACTAAAATGATAACTATTTTCTATGGTAACTAAAGTTGGAAGAGCAACACCGAGAAAGCTATTCCCTTTCAAGCCCATTTGCTGTCATTTTGCTTTCTGCCATCAATTTCTATCTTATGTCTCTCTCTGCACCCACTTTGCATAAAGAAGAGTTGTTGTTGAATTGTTTCAATCATGTCTAACTCTTTGTGTCCTCCTTCAGGGTTTCTTGGTAAAGATATTGGAGTGGTTTGCCATTTCCTTCTTCAGATCATTTGACAGATGAGGAAATTGAGGCAAACAGGATTAAGTGACATACTCAGGGTCATATAGCTAGGAAACATCTGAAGCCAGATTTAAACTCAGGAGGATGAGCTTTGCCCATGTGCTCTATATCCATTATACCACCTAGCTGAAGAAAGGAGACTCTTTGAAATCAAAAGGCAACTCCACTCAAGCCCAATACCATGGTTGCCTTTTTTACAATGTTTGATCTAGTATTAAGAGATCATCAGTTTTGCTGTGCTGTATCCTGGCTTAGTATATATACCTCAAGTATATTTACAATTAGAAGGTAATGGAACCAAAGCTTAAAAGCAAGGTCTTGTGATTCCCAAACAGAGGCAGACCTGAGTTCCAATGTGATCTCAGACCTTAGTAGCTATATGACCCTGGGCAAATCAGTTAGCCTTTGTTTGCCTCAGTAGATCTATTTGGAAAATGCATAACAGTGCTTGGCACATATTAGATATTTAATAAATGTTCCTTCCTGCCTGCCTGCCTTACTTTCTTCCTTCCTTCTTCCTCTTCTTCTTTTCTTCTTTTTTTACTTAATTACTTTTTAAAAAATATTTTTCCACGGTTACATGATTCATGTTCTCTCTGTCCCCTCTTCCCTCCCCCTTCCCAGAGCTGACAAGCAATTCCACTGGTTTATACATGTCTTATAACTCAAAATTTATTTCTATATGATTTGTAATAGAGTGATCTTTTAAAACCAAAACCCTCAATCATATACCCATAGAACTAAGTGATAAATCACATTTTTCTTCTGCATTTCTACTCCCACAATTCTCTCTCTAGATATGATTAGCATTCTTTCTCATAAGTCCCTTGAGATTGTCCTGGATCATTGCATTGCTTTTAGTAGCAAAGTCAATTACATATGTATGTATGTATCGTCCCACAATATTTCAGTTCTGTGGATAATGTTCTCCTGGTTCTGTTCATTTCACTCCACATCAGTTCATGGAGGTCTTTCCAGTTCATATAGAAATCATCATTCCTTATATCACATCTTCCTTCCTTCTTAATGTTCTAGGAGATTGAGGAAAACCTCCAGGGTATTGGATGGACCCCCATATGGAGTTTTTTGTAAGTTGTGAATGAGAGCCCCACAGAGATTGGGCATTCATAGAGGGGTTGCAATCTGTATTACTGGCTGGGGCTCTCAAATCAATGAGATTCTGCATACCAATCCAGTGATAAAGATGATGAGATTATCCTCATTTTTAGGATGAGGTGCCCAAGGTCATATAACTAGTAAGGAATCAGAATAGAGACTCCAGTTTCCTGCTATCTGGTATTCTTTCTACCACCTCCCTCAAACAAAAATACAGTGAGGCTTCTTCAGATAGACTTGTTGTGGAAAATACTAAGATGTATTGGAGTTCCCTGTGTTGCATCTCCTAATATGAGGCTAGGAAAAATTCTGACCAACTGCCTAATCTTTATTCTTGATCTCAAGCCTCCTCTGAATCACCCCACTGAGTAAAAGCTGTGAATGAACCTCAGGGATCAGCTTGCTCAAATCCTGTCTGAAGCATATGTGCATTCTCCCACATTCCTAAAAGTGGTGAGTTGCCCACTCTGACTAAATATCTCAGTGACAGGGAACTCACTACATCTCAAAGTAGTCCATTCTATTTTAAAATAACTAACACATTTTTCTAATTGACCAATTCAAATACACCTCCCTCTAATTTTCACCCATTCAGTCCAACTCTCCCAACTTGGTTCAATTAGAACCAAGCAGAACAAAACTGATCTTTTTACCTTGGGAACCCACCTCCCACCTAAGGAGCTAGGCTGGATCTGGGAAAGTGGCATCCCAAAAAATCCAGAAAATCTCTTTATTTTCCAGTGAAATCTCTGGGATAATCTCCTGGAGACTACTTTGCCTTTCCTTGTTAATTACCTCAGATATTAGTACTTCTTCCCTATAACAGTTATACTTGGTGGAGTGTGCAGAGAAAAGAGGTAGCGTTAGTCATCCTTTTCTTTGGGGTGGAGTGAGGTTCTATATCACAGGTTTTTTCCATTTACTGAAGTCCAGGGTAGTTTTACCAGTTACTTGGGGGCCTCTTCCATTTTCTCTTGTACCCCTTGCTCAGGTTCCTTCTTAAATCTTAACTATTTAGTTTATATTTTCTAGTCTATGGTGCCTTGGACCTCCTCTTCTCAATAATCCCTTTTGAGTCCTTTCTTGGGTCCTTCTGATGCTTTCTCAGAAAACCAACCTGATGCTGTCTAGGAGTAGGATGAGAAAATACATTCCTAAAAGAAGTCAGCTAACTTTCCCACTCTCCTCACCCATTCGACTACTTAACACCAGCTTATACTCATTGGGCTAGACTCCACCATACCCCTGTCCTAGGTGCCTTTTCTCCCTCTCTTTTCAGCTTCCTTTTGTTATCCTTCCTCTATTAGATTGTAAGCTCCTTGAGGGCAAGAACTGTCTGGGTTGTTTTTTTTTTTTCATATTTGTATCTCCAGAGCTTAGCACAGTACCTTAGACATAAGTAGGAACTTAATCAAAAGTTGTTGACATTCCATTTTTTTTCTCATTTTAGGAAGGGATTTTTGAGGTTAATCACTGGCATGTTTAGTTATACCAGTGTTTCTGTATGTCAACAAATGGATCACAACATTTTCTGAAGAACTAAAGAAGCCATCCCCTTTGGGGATATGATAAGAGTGACCATATATAGGGGGGCAGCTGGGTAGCTCAGTGGATTGAGAGCCAGACCTAGAGTAAGAGCTAGGTCCTAGGTTCAAATCTGGCCTCAGACACTTTCCAGTTGTGTGACCCTGGGCAAGTCACATGACCCCCAATGCCTAGCCCTTACCACTCTTTTGCCTTGGAGCCAATATACAGTATTGACTTCAAGACGGAAGGTAAGGGTTTAAAAAAAAAAAGAGTGGTCATATAACTAATGAGGAACTCTGAAGAAAAGGAATTATACTACAGAAAAAGAATACCATCTAGTAAAAGGGAAGCAGATGAGGTGGGCAGCCAAAGTACACCCCTGATACCATTTCTTTTTTATCACTATTATTTCTTCTTCTTACAAATTATTATCTTATAATAAGTTGATAAACTGACTACATAGATGGGTGACCAGAATAAGTCTTTTCCTGTTCACTAAAATGTAGTCAACAAAAATATCTATAGCTTCTTTCTTTGTGGTGGCAAAAAAATTGGAAAATGAGGGGGTATCCATGTATTGGGGAATGGCTAAACAAATCATAGTATCTGATGGTGATGGGATATTATTGTGCTGAAAGGAATAATGAACTGGAGGAATTCCATGTGAACTGGAACGACCTTCAGGAACTGATGCAGAGTGAAAGGAGCAGAATCAGGAGAACATTGTACCCAATGGCACAATCGAATGTAATAGACTTTTCTACTAGCAGCAATGTAATGATCCAGTACAATCCAGAAGAACTTATGAGAAAGAATGCTATCCACATCCAGAGAAAGAACTCTGGGAACAGAAATGCAGAAGAAAAACATATGATCAATCATGTAGTTCAATATGAATATGATTAAGATTTTGATGTTAAAAGATCATTCTACTGCAAATATGAATAAAATGGAAATAGGTTCTTGAATAATGATGCATTTATAGCCCAGTAGAATTGCTTGTCAGCTTTGGGAGGGTGGAGGAAAGGGGGGGGGGGAGAGGAGTTAGGGATCATGAATCATGTAACCATGGAGAAAAATATTCTAAATTAAAAAAAGGAAAAAATAAAATGTAGTAAGTTCTATTCTTTCTGCTATTATTTGGTGTTCACTGTCAGACACTTATTAATTCTTTTTAAATGATTTAACACATTTTTAAAAAAATAAACTCTTCAACCTAGAGAGCGGTGAGGCATCTGTAATCTACAAATCTCTCCTTTTTCTCATTCTTTCTTCCATACCATAGTTTCCCAAATATTCTCCCCACCCCACCCCACCCCATCTTCACCCTTAAGCCAGCACCAGACTGTATGTTGATTTGGTTTGGAGAGAATCTCAACAAATTGTTCATATACTTTTTCTACCACTGCAACATTAGCAGCCAGTGCTGATGTAAAATCTGTAATATTTCCATGTTTAGCTTTTTGCAAATATTTCTCATTAGTACTACAATGCATGATGGCCAAATGTCCCATGAAATAATATTTCTTGTAGTTTTAAGACATAAAACATATATTGCCAATTCTTCCCTTTATCTCTCCAAAGATGTGAGCCATCTATCCATTTGGCAGCAAATTCCTTCTTTTTCTGGCTTTATTTATAGGAAAAATGTCAAGACTGCTATGATTCAGCTCCTCCAGCAATATGTCTACTCACTGTTTATTGGACAAGGATCTCACCTTAGAGTACCAACAGTCAAATTGTATTTTTTGATGGTCTAAAGACTCTATGATTCTTAGTACCCTCTGCCCCCTTTCCCATCACTCTAACAAGTAACTGCATAAACAAAAGGGCTGAAAGACATTTTTTTTTATTTTTCTGATTCATGGGTGGCCATGGCCAAAGCAGATGTATCACTAGCTGGCCAGCCCATTGGTGATGTGCCTTTCAGTGATTAGCTAGACTGGTCCACAGAAAACAGATGGTCTATTCCTGGAGCTATACTTGAGGCTTTTCCATCAATGTAGAATTTGCCAGAGTTTGTGCTTAGCTGCTATAGCCTTTGAGAACATGACTGCCACAATGAGGAATGGAAGTAGGACTTTTGTTGGGGGTTAAAGCCAGGGGTGTGCTAGAGCTAGCTCATACTGGCTCTCTGAGAGCCAACTGATAAATTTTCAGTGTGAGCCTTTGTACCTCAGAAATTGGCAAATGTTACAAATCTGGGCATGAAATATTATTTTGTTGCTTATCTAGACTTAATAAAGTGTTGGAGAAAATATCAATAATGCAAAGTAAACTACAAAGTATGTCATTAGAGTATGTTGTTTTTTTTCAGAGAGGCAGTTGTTAAACATTTTTCAGCACCTGACTGCTTAAAGCCCTCTATAAATATTCATTTTTATTGAGCAAAATTCTTTCACGGTCAGAGGCCTCATATTCAGGTGGAGTTGCCAAATCTTCTAACGCAGATAGGCAATCTTAGGATTTGGTGCATGGTTGGAGGCAAGAGAGGAGGAAGAGAGCCAGGAACAGATAACTGAGAGTTATCTCAGTTGGGTGCTACTGTTCTCTCAGGAATTTGGGACCAATAGGATGAATTCTCAGGATGATTCCTTCCAACTCCTGGGTCAACCTTTAGATCTTTACCTGTGCTACCACTATTCAAATTAGTCAGGTCCTGATCCATCATAGGAGTGAAATCATTTCAACTCAACCTTCCAGAAGAAATGAGAAAAATCACAAATTCTCAGAGTTAGAAAGAATCCCAAAAACCATTAAGTCCAACCCCATTCTTGAATGAAATTCTCTTCCAATGCAGCAGTTCGTTCCAGTTGAGATAGTGCTAATTCCTCAGTGATTTTTTCCCCTTACATCTATCCAAAATTTGCGTCTTTGTAACTTTCTCCCAGTGCTTCTAAGTATGCTCTTTAGAGTCCAACAGAATAAATCTAATCCTTTTAATCTAAATCTAATCCATGACAGCCCTTCAACTGAAAGGTAACTGTTATATCCCTTCTACATCTTTTCTCTAAATATCCTCCTGCTCTTCGCCTACATTGATTCCGTTCCTCCTTTGTTCAAGAATATACAATGATTCCCTATGGGGCACTGTACCTGATCAAACTCTTCAATTTTATCTTAATGGTTCTTCTGTCGCTATCACTCTCATTTCATTTGAAGGCAGAGTATCCTAATTTTCCATGACTCCCATTAATCTCCCAAAATGAAGATGTTTAACTCTAAGGAAGGGTTCTTAACCTAGAGTCTATGAACTTTTAAAAAATAATTTTACTATATTATTGGATTCTTTTGGAAACCTATGTAATTCAAAGAAATTCTAGACTCCACCAGATTGCCAAAGGGACTCAAAAGACAAAAAAAAGATTAAGAACTCTTTGTTCACATCAGAAACAAATGTGTTTCTCTAGCTTTAGAAGTCTTTGTGTAGTTGTGGTACAATCGAAGGTGATGGACTCCTCCATTAGTATCAATGCAATTTCCCTGAAAAATCTGCAGGGATCTAAAAAAAAATACTACCCACAAGCAGAGGATAAACTGTGGGAGTAAAAACACCGATGAAAAGCAACTGCTTGACTACAGGGTTGGAGGGGATAAGACTGAGGAGAGACTCTAAATGAACACTCTAATGCAAATTCCAACAACAGGGAAATGGGTTCGAGTCAAGAACACATGTGATAACCAGTGGAATCGTGCACCGGCTATGGGAGAGGGAAAGGCGGGGGGGGGGGGGGGGGGGGGGGGGAGGGGGGGGGCGGGGCAGGAAAAGAAAATGAAAGAAAATGATCTTTGTTTCCAGTGAATAATGTATGAAAACAACCAAATAAAATAATGTTAAAAAAAAAAGAAGTCTTTGTGTAGGACCCTGATTTCTTCTCTAGCATCTATGAATAACTGACTCCGTAACTCAGGAAAACAACCCTGGTCTCAGTTCTATACCCTAATATCTAATCTCCTTGCTCCCTATTCACCCTCCCATTCACCTCCTTATCTGGGTGCCTTGGTTGCAATATTCACTTCCTCTTTTCTTTTACCCCCTCAACTAAAATAATTTCTATTTTCTAAGCGGTTTTAAATATATATTTTTTCACAAGGAGAAAAAGGGTAATATACAAGGACAACATGCAAAGGGTTAAATAAACTGACTCCATGTAGACTGACTTCCAAGGTTCTAGTTTAGCTTACTTACTTGCTGTAGAGCCATTAGGCTCTCATACCCCACCCTCACGTGCTTCACTCTCATCTAACAAATGGTCTTCTCCCTATGACTGACTGACTGTGTTTTTCACTATATTTTTATTTCTGTACCCTTTTAAAGTTGGCCAAGCTAAATGACTATCCTTGCTCTTTGGAAAATTACATTCTCACAATTATCTAATTTTTAGGTTTGCCACTCAAAGGTTTTCTTAAGGCTGACCAAATCCACTAGAATGAATCCCAATCTCAAAGTTGTGAAGTGTTCAGTTCACAGTAGGGAGGCAGAAAGATAACTTCATAGTTTTCACCCCTGCATTAGTCATGAGTTGTAGTTCTGAGCCCAGAGCAGATCAGAGCACAGTGCAGAAGTGAGAGTCATGAGGGATCAGAGTGGGGGTTGAAAGGGGGCAACAATAGGAAAAGGTCTCATTTTTGTGACCTCCAATAAATTATGCCTCTATTTCTAGGAGGGGAAAGAAAAGAAAGTGCTGTTATTATGAATCCTGGGTTTGGAGTTAGATGTTCTAGGTACCAGTCCTGGCTCTGACACTCCAAAATTATGTGACCTTGGGCCAGTCACTTGATTTATTAAAAATCTGTAAAATGTTGTAAAATAAAGGAGTTGGACAAGATGACTTCTGAAATTCCCTCAAACTCTAGATCTTCAAAAATATTTTCCTCTCACTGGCTATGCTAGATGAGTTCCCACCTGCATCTCATCTTCTCCTAACTCTGAACCTTCACAAAGACCATCCTCCAATTGAAATGTCCTGGCCATTGAAAATGGGTTCCAGTAGTAAGGTGCTGTAAGGTAAAGTAAGGGTACCAAACTCAAAGCCAAGAGGCCTAGGAGAGTTGCTATGAGATTGGACCTCAAGGGAAGACCTTGAATAATCTATTCTTCTCCCTCAGTGGATCTTTCACTAATCTCTGATACTCTGGACTCCTGAATAGTTAGTATTCTCCTGTCTCCTTATACTCTCCCATTAACATGCTACTAATATGTAAACTCATTGAGAGGCAGTTTGAAGCAGCTGGGAGCACAATGAGTCCTCGGCCTGGAGTCAGAGAATCATGAGTTCAAATCCAAGTTCAGATACTTACTAGATGTGTGACACTAGGTAAGTCACTTAACCTCTGGAAAATGGGGATAAGCATAGCAACTACTTCACAGGGTTGTTATGAGGATCAAAGGAGATATCTACACAAAGTGCTTAGCTTTGTGCCTGGCACTCAGTAGGAGCTACATAAATGAAGATTCCCTTAGGTTTCCCATTGCCCATTCCCTTAGTCAGCTTCACCTCAACCTCCCTCGTCTCCCCATGTTCTATGCCAGATATACCTGTTCCTTCTCCTGGGCCCTCTGGAATACCTGCTTAGTAACTAATGAACTTCCTTTCAGTCTAAGCGTCTTTTCTCACTCCTTTTCATCTTCTTTCACTAACTCAGACCTAACACCCTCTTGCTGTTATGTCTCTCTTTGACATCCTTATTAGTAACAGCTACGCTTTCACTCATATCCCAAATTCACTAAAGTGAGAGACAGAATATTCTTTGCCAATTCTAAATCCTGCTTCTACTACTTCACAATCTCTCTTCCTTTGAGGATCACCCCATCTAAATTTATCGCATAATCCAGATCCTCTATCAACCCTTCAGAACTGTCTCCAATTTTTCCTCAGAGTTCCACAGTCTTTCCCCCATTCTAACTTCTACTTTTGTGCTAGGGAACTTCAAAATACATACTGAGGCTACCTCAAATATCTTAACTTCCCAGTTTCTAAATCTATTTAAGTCTCATGACCTACTTCATCTGTATTACACACTGGTTGGTCAGACCCTTGATCTTGCCATCACCCACAAGCATTCTATTTCCATGTTCATGAACTCATGAATCTAATAATATTTTATCATTCCATTTTACATCGTACCTTAAGATCCCTAACTCTGTTCTTAAACCTTACCATTACCTTAGGAACCCTTACTTCTTTCCCAGATCATCACCCCTGAACTAACCTACACACTTCCCTTCTTAATCTTGACTCCTTGATGAACCAATTCAATATTTCTTAAACTCTTGAATCCCTTATTCACTTGCCCTATTTCTAATCACATTGATAAACCCTAATCCTGGATTACTTTTATCATTTGCATACTCTCCTACTATACTATCTGAAGCTGGAGGAAAGCATGAAACACTGCTAATTAGGTCTTTTACAAATTCAGATTATCTAATCTCCATTGACCCCTCACTGCAGGAAGGCAATCATTTTACTACTCTAATTGCTTTACTATTTTACTCTCCATAGCATCTGTTCCAGACCTTCTGGTATCTCCATGAACCTTCCATGGTGCTGCCTGGATTATTGCAATAGGCTGCTTGTGGCTCTGCCTGTGTCAAGTCTCTCCCACCCTCCATTCATCCACTAATGTGAATTTCCTAAAATTCAGGTCCTATTGTGTCACATATTCTCTCTTACTCTCTCTCTCTCTCTCTCTCTCTCTCTCTCTCTCTCACCAAGAGCAAATACTAAATGCTTTATTTGACAGTCATAGCATTTCATAACCTATCTCCTCCCTATCTAGCAGTCTTCTTATTCCTTACTCCCTCACTTATACTCTTTGATCAAATGACATATCCCTCCTGGCTGTTTCACAAATAAGACACTCCATCTTTTGACTCTGGGCATTCTCTTTGACTGCTCCTCATGCCTGGAATGTTCTCCCTCCTCCACTCAGACTACTGACTTCTCTGGCTTCCTTTAAATCCCAACTAAAATCTCACCCATTATAGAAAGCTTTCTCCAACTGCTCTCAATTCAAGGACTTTTCCTATTTTAAATATTTCCTATTTATCCCTCATATAGCTTGCTTTGTATAGATTCCTTTGCATGTTGTCTCCCCAGTTAGCTTATAAACTCCTAGAGGACAAAGACTGTCTTTTGCCTCTTTTTATGCCCCTAGAGCACAGAGCCTGGCATGTAGTAAATATTTAATAAGTGGTTATTAATGTATTGATTTTCACATTCTTTCTCAATGACTTCATTTGTACAGGTATCATTATCCCCATTTTGCCAACAAGGAAAATGATGAAGCTCAATGGTCAAAAGTCTTTCCCATAGTCAGAGTAAGAAAGTCCCAGGTCTAAAAACCAAAATCAGCTTTCCTGATTCAAAAGGGAAAGCTGAATATTTCAGATAATAATAGCTAGCATTTATTTAGCATTTCAAATACCTCAACTTTAATTATCACAACCACCCTAGGAGAGAAATGCTATTATTGTTATGGCTCTTCTTCATTTTCTTTTTTTTTTTTGCACCGATTTAATTGATTTTTTAATATGCTCATACAATTTTTAATATTTATTTTCTGACATTTTGCAATCCATGATCCCTCCTTCCCTCCTAACCCTCCCCTCCTCAAGAAGGAAGGTAATATGATATAGGCTGTGCACATATTATCATAAAATAGATTTCCATTTTTGTCTTGCTGTAAAACAAGACATGCATTGTTAGAGAAAAATTCATGGAGGTGTTGACTTCGAAATAACACAGAACTACCAAAGTAGTCAGAAAAACCACTCTTTAATCAGGACTAGTGATAGGTTCATACTCCGGCTGCCACACAGAGCCCAGCACCAACTACCACACAGGACCCACAGACCTGCACCCCAGGGACTCTCGGAACCATATCCCTTCAGGGGAAGGCACCTCTCAAAATGCTAGTTCCGATGCCTACTCTGCCGACTTGAAAGAGAAACGGGACTTGGGGGGTCTCTTCTACCCTCTGGAATATTTGCTATGTAAACCTGCAGAGACAAACCACAAACAGGTTGCAAACTTCTTTGCAGCCAGCCTCAGGGGTATCACCTAGGGGTCAGCCATAACACATCAAAGGCAAGGATCAAACTGGAGCTGGGCTCCTGAGAGGAGACTTAAAACCATAAGGGAAGCCTCCAAAACAAATAAGAGGCACTGAACATTAGCTATGTCCACAAATCCCATCTACTAAGGGTTCCCAGACAACTCCATAATTCAACCCCAAAACAGGGGTGCCTCGTACTGAGGTTTCTCAAAGGGCAGAGGTAAACTGAGTCATTCAAATTCCCTATCGACAGAGGAAATAAAGTATAGTATGTTTCAATCTGCACTCAGACTCCAACTGTTCCTTCTATGGTGGTGAATAACCTTTCTTTCACAAGTCCCTTAGAATTGTTCTGAATCCTTGCCTGGTTGATAAAAGTTGTCATTCTTAGTTGATCATCATAGCTTTTTTTAAATTATTGTACATTTTTTTTCCAGATTGTTTGTTGATAGAATTAAAAAATTTTTTTTTATATTTTACAGTCCGTACTCTCTCTCTCTCTCTCTCTCTCTCTCTCTCTCTCTCTCTCTCTCTCTCTCTCTCTCTCTCTCTCTCTCTCTCTCTCTCTTCTCTCTCTCTCTCTCTCTCTCTCTCTCTCTCTCTCTCTCTCTCTCCCTCTCCCTCCCTCTCTCTCTCTCTCTCTCCCCCTCCCTCCCTCTCTCTCTCTCTCTCTCTCTTTCTCTCTCTCTCTCCCCCCCCCCCCCACTCCTCCCTAAGAAGGCAGGTAATTGGATATAGATTGTACATATATTATCATAGAATGCATCTTTCCATGTTTGTCCTGTTGGGGGTGAAGAAATATATTGCTCATACTAGAGAAAACTTCATGAGGAAATAAAACATAGAGTGGTATGTTTCAATCTGCATTCAGCCTCAATCTATTCCTTCTGTGGTGGTGGATATCCTTTTGATTGTCATGAGTCTCTTAGAGTTATCCTGGATGCTTGCCTTATTGATATTAATTAAATCATCACAGCTGATCATCATACATTAGTGTTGTTCCTCTGTGCAACATTCTCCTTATTCTGCTCACTTCATGTAAGTCCCGGTTTTTTTGTCTTGTTTTTTATTTCTTTTTTTTTTAAACTCTTACCCTTCAGTCTTAGAATTAATACTAAATATCAGTTCCAAGGCAGAAGAGTTGTACAGGCCAGGCAATTATAGTTAAGTGATTTGCCCAGCTAGGAAGTGTTTTTGAGGCCACATCTGAACTCAAGACCTCCTGACTTTAGGTCTGACTCTCTTTCCCCAGAGCCACCGAGCTGCCCCATCCCCCTACTCTCCAAACTGTCTTGTGGGAGTAAGGCCAATGAGGAAAGGGGTTCCTGTTAAGTCCAGCATAACTGTCAATGGAATGTTGAATAATAGCCAGGATGAAGTACGGGTGAGGGTTCTTCTCTCCATCCAACACAGATTCCTCTGTCAAATTCATGCCCTTTCCCAAATAAAAGACCTCAGACTGAATTCACTTCTTTCCTTGAGTCAAGGACAACTTATTTAGCTTTAACCAGGAAAGGTAGTCAGCTAGGTGGTCCAGTGGATAGAGTATGAGGCCTGAAGTCAGGAAGATTCATCTTCCTGAGTTCAAATCCCACTTCAGACACTTATTAACTACTGTGAGGAAATTGATTTGCATGCCTTAAAGCATGTCACTTAACCCTATTCACCTCCGTTCTGCACCTGGAAAATGAGCTGGAGGAATAAGTGGCAAAGCCTCTCTGTCAAGAAAACATCGAATGGGGTCAAAGAATCAAATTGAACAAAAACAAGAAAGGTAGGCAGAAGGGCAGAACTCTCTCTCTAAAGCTGCAGTGTTGGTTCTGTATAAGAAAGGAATTGCAAACAACTGGAGTGATGCAAAAATGCTGCCTTGTGAGGTAGAGGAGAGCCTCAACACGAAGAATTAAGTCTTCTCTTCTGCAAGTATTCCCTGTGTGGCCTGAGGTCAGGTACTGAATCTCCCCTTGAGGTGGGCAGCAGCTCATATACGTTCACCGCCCTAGGGCACCTCTCAGCCAAAGGAGGGAAAGTCCCTCTCCACTGCGCCTATTCTGGCTGGCCAGTTGCAGAGCTCCGGATTTAGTTTCCAAGCCTGTAAAATGAAGAGAGTAAAAGCTCACATTTGTAAAATGCTTTAAGGCATGCAAATCAATTTCCTCACAGTAGCACAGTCAAAACACTGTATTTGGAGTCAGAGGCTCCTGGTAAAAACTTCACCTATGATTCCTCATCCCTGTGTGATCTCAAAGCAAGTTATTTCACTTCTTAACCTCTCCAGACCTTGGTTTGCTCATCTGTAAATAGAAGGGATTGGACCAAAAGGTCTCCGAAGTGCTTTCAAGATCAGCATCTACAAAGGGGTCAGCTGGATGGTTCAGTGGATTGAGAGCCAGGCCTAGAGATGGGAGGTCCTGGGTTCATATTTGACCTCAGATACTTCCTAGCTGTGACCCTGGGCAAGTCACTTGACTCTCATTGCCTAGTCCTTAAATAAAATTTTACAAATTAAAAAAAAATCAACATCTACAATCTTATAACCTTATGGACCCCAAAAGGTATTATTTGCCTCATTTTACAAATAAGGAAAGTGAAGCTCTGAAACTTGTGACTTGTCCAGTGTCACTCAGTTAGTAAATGTCTGAGGGAGAATTCATGCCCAGATACTGAATTCAGGTCCAGCACTATTCTGCATCATTCTATTTAAGCTTTACGTTCATTTCTAGCTTGTAAACCTAGGATGGCAGGGTACTTATCAATGAGATTCACATTATGACCAAATGGATGACTAAAGTCTGAAGTATCTACAAATTATAGCATTCTATGATCCTATGGCTTTTCTTCTTTTAAGGAGCTGCTAGGTGACAGTGGATAGAGCAAAGGACTTAGGAACAAGAAGACTCATGTTGGGGACAGCTGAGTGATTTGAGTGAATTGAGTGAATTGAGAGCCAGACCCAGAGATGAGAGGTCCTAGGTTCAAATCTGACCTCAGACCCTTCTGAGCTGTGTGACTCTGGACAAGTCACTTAACCCCCATTGCCCAGCCCTTACCACTCTTCTGCCTTGGAACCAATACACAGTATTGATTCTAAAATGGAAGGTAAGGGTTATTCAAACAAACAAACAAACAAAGACTCATCTTCATAAATTCAAAATCAGCCTCAGATACTAGCTCTGTGACCCTAGGCAAGTCACTTAGCCCTATTTGCCTCACTTTCCTCATCTGTCAAATGAGCTGGAGAAGGAAACCAGTTCAGTATCTTTGCCAAGAAAACCCCAATTTGGGTTCACAGAGAGTCAGATACAACTGAACAAATGACTTATTTAATACTTCTCTTATCCCTTGCCCCAACATCAGGAATTTGGGTTTTCAATAGCCTCCTTCATTGAATCCTTTAAAGAAATGGCTTACTAAATATACTTTGGAAACCAGGATAAAATGGGACTTTGTTGATAGAGATCGTGGACATCCATTTTTCTTCCAATGAACTTTCAGGCTGATCTCATGCTGACTTATTCCCAGGGCCAGAGCATAATCAGAGAGTGGAATGATTGTGAACCTTTGATTTCATGCTATTAGAGGGGAGAAGTCAAGCATGACTGTAACTTCCCAAGAGAAAAAAAGGGCCCAAGGTTAAATCTTTCATCTGACACTACCTGTAGGACCTTGGGCAAGTCACTTAATTTCCCTGGATATTGGTTTCCTCATCTGCAAAATGAAAGAGTTGGACTTTATGACCTCTGAGTTCTTTTTCAAGTCTAAATCTATGATCCTACACTCCTTAATTAGTGGAGTTTGGGGAGTGGTTAGAGAGTAGATGCCAGAAAGGCAGCTTCTCCCTACAAGATGGTTAAGGTCTTGTAAAGGAAAATAGGAAGAGGAGTGTAAAAAGCTCATTCTAGCAAGCTGATGACCCAGTTATTTCCACCAGCTAGTAAAATGCGTGCCTTGACATAGACCCAGAATTATAACTAGGAATTTTGGTGCCTAGGGCAAGTTGCACAAATTTTGTCCTCATTTCAGGAGGTGAATATCTATCCCATTGATTGTAAACAGAGACCCCAGAACATTGGCTCCTTGTCAACCTGACTGAGGAGAGCAGGATGGAGCTTGAGAAAAGCTCACCTCAGTTACCATCAAGTAATTATCTACTGTTGTTGTTGAGTCATTGCCGGTTTTTGTCTGACTCTTCATGACCCTGTTTTGAGGCTTTCTTGGCAAAGACTACATTTTACCTATGACTTGCCCTTGTTTAAGGGCTTGGGGGGACTGGTAAATAATTTACCTACTTGTCATTCAGTGGTGACTCTTTATGACTTGATTTAGGGTTTTCTTGGCAAGAATATTGGAGTGGTTTGTCATTTCCTTCTCCAGCTCATTTTATAGATGGGAAAACTAAAGTAAACAGGGTCAAGTGACTTGCCTAGGGTCACACAGCGTGTGAAGTGTCTGAAACCATGTTTGAATTCAGCTCTTCTTGACTCCATGCCCAACACTTTATCCACTACACAATTTAGCTGCCCCAAACTCTCAGGAATAGGGTCTTATGAAAAAATAAACCATCACTGAATATTACAATAGCTAAATGTAAGTCAACTTATAATAGAAAAAAAATTGTTATCTTAAATCCCAAAAAAACTAGAATAACTCTAAGACACCTCAGACTTGCCTTGGTGTGTCAGTGCCACATAGCAGTGTTCCTTACCATTTATGGTAAACTTATTCCTGGAGAAAGGGGAGACCGCAGTAATTTTGCTGGTCCAAACTCACCAGAGCATCTGCAGCCTGGGTCAGGTTCTATTTCCCAGGTTCTAAGTGTCAGAAAATTTTTGGCCCCACCAACAAAAAACAATAAACGAAGCAAGAGGGAGAAAGTGATTGCCTCAGGAACCCATTCCAAGTACCACCATGCTGGAAAATAATCTGAGATTATGCCCCATCAGTTTCTAAATAGTACATGTCCTTTGACCCAGATGTACCACTGCCCATACTCCAAAGTGACTTTAAAAAAAAAAAAGAGGGAATAGTCTGATGTATACAAAAATATAACAGCTTTTTTGAGGGCAAAAAACTAGAAACTAAAGGACTATCTGTCAAGTGAGGAATACCTGAGTAAATTATTTTATCTAAGTATGCTATAATACTATTACATTATCATAAACAAAAAAATAGATTATTTCAAGAGATATGGAAAGACATCTGGAATGATGAAAAAGAAGAGAGCAGAATCTGAACAATTTATACCATAGCTTTAATATTACAAAAATTAACAATTTAGGAGACTTTTATTTGAGCAGGAGAACAATGTACAATAATAACACTGAAGCTGTAAGAACTATGTTTAAAGCAATGATTACCCATGATTCCAAAGGACTGATGATGAAACATACCATCCATCTCCTGACAAAGAAATGATAGATTTAGAGAACAGAATAAGACATACATACATACATACATACATATATAGAGGTACCTTGACACATGAGTTTAATTTGTTCACTGGCTAAGCTCATAACTCAATTTGCTTATGTGTCATATCAAATTTCCCCATTTAAAATAATGGAATGCAATTAATACATCCTAGCCAAAAGAAACACACAAATTTTATATGCTTTTAAATATGAAAATGTATTTTATAAATAACAAATAATTTGTAGATAATAAGAAAGAATGTAAAGAAATAAACTTGATTATGAAATGTTATTTACCTTCAATGTCAGGTGAAGATACTGATGGAGAAGGTTTTCATTTCCTGTGCTATCACTTACCATAACTTACTCTCTACCCACAAAGCGCTGCATTTAAATGCAAAATTGACCTTACGCATTACTTATAACTTTATTGCTAAATTTAATTGCTATTTTTACTTAATTATCATCATTTTCTTCAGTGAATATTGGCTGTTTTGCCATACTTTCCTTGATTTCACTTAGAGGCCGATTCAACAAAAACCTTTCCATGGAAGTTTGATTCTTCCTCCCTTTCAGAAAGTTTCGATAATATATGAAACAAATGTGGTCATATAGCTCCAATGCACAACCTGTTGCGACTTTTTCTGGGTGTGTGTTTTCAATAAACTGTTTAATTTTTTTCTCAAATCCTCAACATTTTCTTAATCTTGCTTGTACTGATTACCTCATCCACCTCAGGCTCTTCCCAAGGCAAAAGCTCATGATTCAAATATCTGCTCATGACTTAAAGCAAACAATCCCAATCATGACTGCTCATATCTCAAATTGCTCCTGGCTTGAGGTGCTCCTGTATCAAGGCACCACTGTAAGTATATGCAAGGAATTTGACTATGGAGCTATGTATGGAAAACTAAAAACATGTCTGATTGGTGTTTCCAAAATTGAGGTTCATTCACCACAATAGGTCATGTTGGGTTGGGAAGGGGAGGGCAAAGATGGAGGAGGTGGTTCTACAGAAGCCATCTAGCCGTCCTCTTCCTGAGACTGTTCTAAACTGATTCACCATCCTGGGTATGACCCACACAAGTGGAAGGCAAAAGGTTATAGGGGACAGGAACAGCTCACAAATCTCAAATCCATATGTATATATGTGTGTACATATATATCCATATGTATGCAGCCAATGAGAGAATTTATTTTATTTGACTATGTATACTTGTTACAAAAATGTTTTTCTTTTTTTAATGGGGTATAGAGGTGAGAAAGAAAATAGATTCCTGTTAATTTTTCGAAAACACTTTAAAATGGAGAAGTTAGAGAAACACTACAGATGTGAATGTTGCATGCAAATCCATCCTTCTTCTAAAAGCAGAATTCTCCCAGAGACAATTTGAGGACCCCAGGTGTGCAACAACAGATTCTAGAACTAAGAGATGTTACTACTAGAAGTAATCAGGATCTAGAGTGGAAGTTGGAGAGAAGAGCAAGAGACCAGGGGTGGTTGCTTCCATTGGAGACAGGGGCAGAGACAGAAGATAGTAGGGAGGACAAAGGAGGGAAAGAGCAGGGAATGGTGACAAGAAAAAAGTAGGAAACTGAAGGATGTGGTACTCCCAGTATTCAATAATTAAAAGTAGCTAAGTGGCTAAATGTGCTAGACTTCAAATCAGTAAGACCTGAGTTTGAATCCCACCTCACACACCTACTAGTTGTGTGGTTCTAGGCAAATCACTCAGCCTATTTCCTCATCTATAAACTAGGGGCAATAATAGCACCCAGCTCATTGTGGTGTTGTAAGGATCAAATAAAGTAAGCCACATAAAGCATTTTGCACCCCTTGAAACATTTTTAGCCAAGTTTGGCTCTTGTACCTTTAAGTCAGTCAGCTATGAGTAGTCACTTGGTTAGCTATGGATTCATTCTGGTTTCAAAATATACTTATTGAATACCTGCAACATGCTAAAGCACTGTGATGGCAGACACACAACAACCAATTAGACACAATCAACCATGTAACTAGTGTCATTTGGTGCTGCAGAGTCAATCAGCAAGTCAGATGCTGTCAGGGCAACCAATCAGGGAATCAGTCAGTAAGATGCAGTTGATCAGACAGGCACCATTAGATAACCACACTTCATTCAGCTAGTCAGATAGACTATTCAGGATGTCAAATACAATGAGAATAGTCAATCAGCCAATCAGACCCAATCAAACTGATAAGTGGGAATAATCAGTCAAGTAGAATCCATCAGGGAGTCAGACACAGTTGGTCAGTCAGACCCTGCCAGTCAGACTTAGGCAATCAACATCAGTGCAGCCTATAATGGTTTTTCCCTGAGGTCTCTCTAAAATAGCCTGATCTGGGTAAAAAGCAATGATGGGAGATCATGTTGGGAAACCAAATGACTATTAGGCAATCCAGGCCTCTGGGAACAAGAAAGAGAAGGGCTGGCACACCTATATCTACTGGGTCAATGAGAAAGTATCAATACCATAACTGTCCTAGCAAACTTGCTGAAATGGGTCTTGGTAAAAAAAAAAAAGCTAAAATCTATTTGGAAATAACACCAAGACACTGTGGTTCCTTAGGGCTATAATCTTCTGGATGGTGTTTAATGTCTGAAAATGGTCTTGGTGGGAAGAAAGTTCATAGAAGTCAAAAGAGAAGGAAATCCTAGACCCTAGAGGACCTGAATGAAGGACTGGGACAAGTAGTGACAATAAAATTGAAATCTATCCTTTCTAGAGAAAAGTGGCAAGTAAATGGTAGCTCCCAGAACTAAAACTGGGGTAAGGCAAGCAAACTGTTGTCTCGGGTTCTGAATTCTCAGGTTGATAAATTAACCTATCGGACATAAGAAATTTGACTATGGATCCACATGTGGGAAACTAGAAACACTCATGGTCATTTTTTCATCAAGTGAGTTTCATTCACCATGATAGACCTCATTAGATTGGGAGGAGGATAAAGTTGGAGGAAGCAGTTCTACAGAAGCTACTCAGCCATCCTCTTCCTAAGACTGCTGTTCTAGACAGGTTGACCATTCTGGATGTCTCTCAAACAACTGGAAGCCAGGAGGGAGATACGATTATAGGAAAAGACCTCAAATCTCCAAGTAGGAAAGGAACTGGGTACCTGAGCACAGGGGTCGGGAGGGCAAGGGCACACTTTCCTCAATTCAAAATGGTAGTCTTCACTGAGGCCATGGTTGTATATATCCTATGCCTCTTTGTTGCAATGGAAGAGAGGTTGGGGAGGAATGGGATCTTCTGTGGTCTGTGCCCACTAATATTAAGTGGGGGAGGTGGGGAAACTATACTAGGCACAGCCAGAACACCTTCTTTTTGCTATCCTCCCACCCCCATCACAACTCATATACATCTGACCAGTTAGGGCCCATGAGCTTCCTCCCTCTTCCAGTGACCTCTCCATCTTTGATGGGATATCCTAGATTTTTTCCTAGGGTTTACCTTCATCCACCATCAACGTACATCAGGGTCCCCATGTAAGGATAGGGATGATATTGATGGAGGTGACAAGCAATTGAGTACCAATCTCTACTTCCAAGTATAGCCCTCTAGGTGTCACTGGAGAACTCAATATAGCTCAAACTTGGAAACTTCCAAGTGTCTTTAAAGTCTGGGGCAAGTGATCTCACAGGGTTACATTATCTTTCTTTACTGCTGTGTTTGGAAGCTTAGTTATGCTGGGGTTCAATGGAATTTGCTATATGTCTTGGGCAAATCAGATCTAAAACTGGAAGGGATCTTAGAAATCATTTAATCCAAGTACTTGATTTTACAGATAAAGAAACTGAAGCCCTTAAAAATGAACCATCTTGGCCAAACATCGCAGAGGTGGGATTGAGATATATCAAATCATTCCCTCTCTGAGTCTTGCTTTCCCTTTTTTCATAAGGTTGCAGTACTTTGGCTCAATTTTTCATCTGGATATCACAGCCTAGTTTTTCAGATTCTAACCTCTTAAAAACCTCCCCCTCCCCCCCAATAGTAGCACTGTATGTTCTGAACTTCTCTTGGTCTAAATCCTGGCCAACTATCGAATAGTTTAATCTTTTGTCATCTCTGGCCTAATCAAATGCAGAGTATCTGTTTTCAAAGAAGGCAATCATGTCAATGACTATTGCCTTTAGGCTCTTATTATCTAAAATTCCAAAGTTCTATTGAAGTACCTCTTCTACACTAGAAACAGTTAGGTTTCCCTGAAATCTCAGTGACTCTGGCACTCATTGCTTTTACCAATCTACTTAAAACAGCATTGTGGCACTGGATGATAGTAGCCCTATTTAGATAATGATTACAGTGTCAAATGATAGAAAAGCATACTTTATTAGGTGCTCCCAGACAGCAGCATTTATCTCCAGAACCAAATCTTCTGACCCTGTTCACAGGGATGCAATTTAATCTGGCTCTGTGAACAAAATTCCAGTCTACAAAACAGGTAAAGAATCCCCCTTTAAAAAATAAAAAAGTTAGAAGTAGAAGCAATAGAAGACACTGAATATACTTTGCCCAGATCTAGTCTATCAATGTAAATATTGCGAGGGTTATCTCCCAAATGTAGTATGGGAATATTGTTGTGTGACTTAAAGAGAGACCATATAGACATCTCCAGCCTCTATTTCTCCCACCCTTACTGAAGGTATTCTTTCCCCTCCATTCTTGCCAAGAAGGAAAGCAGGTGGTGAGGGACTAGAAGCTTAGCCTCTCTGCTCTCCTTAGAGAGGGAGCGCTGAGCTAGAATTTGATCTGCTCCCTTAAATAGTTTTAGTCTAGGAGATGCAGTATTTAGTTTCAATCTAACTTCTAGTTGCTATTTTATTAAATTAAAAAGCAGAACCTCAAGTTTTATATCTAAGTTTTGACCCCCCCCCTTTCCCATCAAATACCAGTTAAACAATGAAATCCCATGGCAATTAGCAAAGAAACTCATTTATCCAATTTGATAGCCAAATAGAAATCAGAGAAAATATACAAAGGAGAATATATACTAGGGGGCAGCTACATAGCTCAGTGGTAGAGAGTCAGGTCTGGAGAGCAGAGGCCCTGAATTCAAATCTGACCATAGATACTTCCTAGCTGTGTGACCCTTAGCCCCAGTTGCCTAGCCCTTACTGCTCTTCTGCCTTGGAACCAATACTTAGTATCAATTCTAAGACAGAAGGGTTATTTTTAAAAGAAAGGAAAAGAAAAATGAATATATACTAGACAGTACAGAGTGAAAGAACTCTCCCATTGAGACTGAGGTAGGTAACTCAGCCAAACTAGCTTAGGACTCGCCCAAAGGAAAATTCCCCAAAGACTATGGTACCAGGCTGGGGATAGAGACACGATGGAGACTGCTAGAAATTGGCTTCTTCCCAGAGAAGTGCCTGCAGAACCCAAAGAGACTCTCTAGCTTGAAGAGAGCATTCTCTCTCTCCAGTCCTTGACAACTCCACCTCGCCCTTCATTCAGGAGCAGGGCATCAATCTCCACCAAAGTCCATTGGCATGGGACTGACTGGTATTACATAAAATTGATGAAGTACTTGTTTTAAAAGTTATTATATCCCTTCTGGAGTATAGGGCTAAAACCTGATTGGTTCCTCCACTTGACTTTGGTTGCCTTCTGTTGGATGAAATTTCATCCTCGTTGCCAAACTTCAACTCCACAGGGCTGCTTAGGTATGCAACTGTGAGTTGCACATAATTCTGTTTCTCAACATATCACTAAAGAAATTGCAAGAAAGGAATATTTCAAAGAAGATAATACCTTCTTTATCTACTGATTCAAATTATTAATGTCTTCCATGTTGATCAGATTCAATGATTTTTAAACATTTATTTATTTACTGAGAATATTTTTTCCATGGTTACTTGATTCATGATTCCTCCCCCTCTTTCCTCCCCCACCCCAGAGCTGACAAGCAATTCCCAACTGCATTATACAGGTATCATTGTTCAAAACCTATTTCCATATTCATATTTGCAATTCAGTGATCTTTTAATGCCAAAACCCCAATCATATCCCCATCAAATCACATGATCAATCATGTGTTTTTCCTCTGCATTTCTGCTCCCACAGTTCTTTCTCTAGATGTGGATAGTGTTCTTTCTCATAAGTCCCTCAGAATTGTACTGGGTCATTGCATTGTAGTAGAGAAGTCCATTACTTTGGATTGTGCCACAGTGTATCAGTCTCTGCGTATAATGTTCTCCTGGTTCTGCTCCTTTCACTCTGCATCAATTCCTGGAGGTCTTTCCAGTTCACACAGAAATCTTCTAGTTCATCATTCCTTATAGCACAATAGTATCCCATCACCATCAGATACCACAAATTGTTGAACCATTCCCCAATAGATGAACACCCCCTCATTTTCCAATTTTTTTGCCACCACAAAGAGTGCAGCTATGAATATTTTTGTACAAATATTTTTTCCTTATTATCTCTTTGGAGTACAAACCCAGCAGTGGTATGGATGGATCAAAGGGCAGGCATATTTTTAAAGCCCTTTGGGATTCAATGATTTTTTTAAATTACTGAATTAGGAAATGAACCTAAATTAAGTTTTAAAGAGAAGATATTAAAATTAGAGGGGAAATAGATAAAATGAAAACATAAAATTTAGTAATGTTAAATAAAACTAAGAGCTGTCTTTAAAGACAAAATTTATAAACCCTTAGTTATTCTATTTAAAAGAGCAGAAAATCAAATCAATAAAATAGCAAATGAGTAAGAAAAAATTGGGTAAGAGATGTATTCTTAACCAAAGAAGATATAGAGATAATTAGAAAAGATAAAATACATAACTTTGGTTATTTGAAAGTGAAAAGTTTCTGCACAGACAATATTTGGTTATCTAAGATGAAAAGGAAAATGACTAAATAGGGGAAATCTTGTGTCAAATTTCTCTGATAAGAGTTTAATTCAAGATATATAAACAATTAATATAATTAACTGTTAATATACATATATAACTAATAGTGATTCCCCAATTTATAAATGGTTAAAGAATATGAATAGTTCTCAAAGAACTGCAAAGTATTTGCCACTCACATGAAAAAAATGCTCCAAATTACTAACAATAAGAAAAATATAAATCAAAACAACTCTCAGGTTTTGCTTCATGCACTGAAAATTGGCATAAATAACAAAAAATGGAAACAGTCAATATTGAAGAGGGAAAATGGATCTATTAATACATTGTTAGTGGAGCTGTGAAATAGTACAGCCATTTGGATATAATTATTTTTCCCAAAAAATTATTTTCCAATAAAAATGGAGAGATGACTTTTAAAATATCTTTGCCCTTTGAACCAGAGACTAGGCTTATACCCCAAGGAAGACATAGACAAGAAACCAGTTCTCCTATACTCTAAAATATTTATAGCAGCTCTTTTTGTGACAGTTAAGATTTGGAAACATAGCGGATGTCCATCAATTGAGAAATAGTTAACAAGTGGCACATGAATATAATGGAATAGTACTTCACATTAAGAAATGATACTTGGGATAACAGAACTGTGGAAAGATCCATATGAACTGATACCGAGTGAAGTAAACAAACAAAAAAATACACATAGTAACTATAACAATTTAAGTGGTAGCCTAACACACAACAACATCATAAATAAATGTAATAAAATTATAAATATAGAGTGGAGCTCAAAAGGAAAGATATGAGAAGACTCCCTCCCCTTAATCTATCCCTCCGTAAAGGTGAAAAGTTCCCAGGTATCACACATTTCACATGTTTTCAGACTTTCTCAAAGCATTGATAAGTTATGTTGATTTTTTTCCTCAGAAAAAATCATCACATGGAATAGTTCTCAAGAAGGGAAAGAAGGATACATGGGAGGCTATGGTAATATAAGAAGCAAAACAATAAAAACTATGTTTAAAATTATTTATTATAAAGGATAATACTTTGGAAAGAAAGAAAGGCATCACACAAGGGGAAATATCAGGGCATAAAAACAAAAAAAATCAACTATAAATATTTTTTTTAAAATGAGGAACCAAGAATATAGCTCAGTGACTGAATAGATAGAGAGCTGGGCTTGGAGAAGAGAGGTCCTAGGTTCAAATATGGCCTCAAACACTTCCTGGCTCTATAACCTCAAGTTAGTCCCTAACCCAACTGTGTAGCTCTTACCACTCTTCTGCCTTGGAACTGATTCTTAGTATTGATTTTAAGATAGAGGCAAAAAGGGTTTTTTGAGAGGAGTGTTTTGGTTTTGTTTTTTAGAAAATAAGGAACCAAAAGACATGCTATAAAAATGAAAAACAATTACTACAAGAGATGGGAACTGAAACCGGACCTAATGAACAGAAGGCAAATCTGAATTCAAATCCTGCTTCTAATACATATTAACCATGTGTCCCTGGGGAAGACATTTAACTTTATATGCATCGGCAGTTGCTTCAAGCTTATTTAGTAAATCATCAATGGTAGCTGATGAAATCAGAAATCCTACCCAATAAGAAAACATTATATAAGTCAACTGTCATAGGGCATGAGTTCTATACCTTCAAGACACCAAGTAGGACTTCAGTAAGTATTGATTGGTTGAGATCTTCACAATTTCTGCCTTTCACCTTCTAGACTCTCCATTTCTATCCTATTTTTTCTATGTAATAGAGATTTGGCCACACCCTGTATCTCACAATCACTGAAAACATCTTTACTTCCCAAATCCTTCTCTCTGATACTGTTTTTCTTCTTTTCCCTTTCCCTAGCTCTTCCTCTTTGCTCTTATGAACTTTAATCCATTTGAGTCCTCTCCACTCTTGATCTCTCAATCCTGTTCTGGCCTTTCATCCCTAACCATTTTTTTTTTAATCCTTTAGGTCAGTCACTTCACTAAAAGCTATTCTCTTATCCTTAAAATCCTTGCCCTCTTGCCCCACCACATTTCCTATTTGTATAATCAATCTCCACTACTCCTATTTCTATGCTATAAAAATGATGTCAGGAGAAATTTCTAAATCACTGGGACTGGGGGCAGCTAGGTAACTTAATGGATTGAGAGCCAGGCCCAGAGACTGGAGGTCCTGGATTCAAATTTGAACTCAGACACTTCCTAGCTGTGTGACCCTGGGCTAATCACTTAACCCCCTAGCCCTTATTAGGTCTTTTAAAAATAAACAAATAAATAAATAAATAAATCACTGGGACCACTACAAATGAATACTGTCTACTTCTACTGAGCCTTTAAGGCTATATGGTAGTCCTCTTCATAGTCAATACCTTGCCTCTTTCTCACATTTCCCACAATGACTATTCTAAAACATCTATCCAAAGCCTCCTAACTATCCTCTTCCCCTAATTCTCTCATTCTTAGCATAAGACATCGCTTCCTATATTACTAAGGAGATTCAGGCCATTGGATTCCAACTACTTTTGCATGAAGACCACAACCCATCAAAACCCAGCTTGCCCACTCTATAGGACTTTTGCTCATTAACTTTTGTTAGCATGAACATTGCTTTCAGATGCAGCACGGTCCACTGAAAAGAGTGTTTAATTACAAAATAAGATGTGGTCTCCAGAGAATTTTAATCATAGCAATGTTATTATTAGACAAATAAGACAACACAAAACGATTATAACATCATGTAAAATTGCATTTAAAAAGATACATTGATGGAACTAAGCAGTGAAAGAAATGAGACATGGTGCTTTGAGATCCTAAGCTTTTCACCACTTAGCAAATATTGCAAAACAGAATGCAGAAAAGTATATAAAAAATCTTGTGCTTTCCACCCATGATATGTATAAATATATATGTATATGTACATATATATATATATATCATCCTGTGTTTTCCTTGTGCCTTCTATTCAGTTGATAAGAACTTACCTAACATTCTAAGCTTATAGAGGAGGATGCCAGAGAAATCTTAATGGTTGACAGGTGATGTTAAGAACTTGGGAGGGCACATAACACATGCACACTTGGGAAATTCTTTATAATAAAGGGAAATATCCCAAACCCTATTCATTCCCCCCTTCTCCTTTTCTGCCATAAAGTTCACCTTATATTATGTAGACCCTTAAAACACACCTTTACCTGGAAGGGTACCCACCTCCTCAGCACCCATTTTTTGAGTTTTTACCTTGGAATGCCCTGAACACCTAAGGGAGGAGTATTCTGAGGAAAGGTGGAGAATTTCCAAAAATATGAAGAGGCAATTCCCCAGATCCTCAATAAATCTAGCACCCTTAATTCCTGCAATAGTTTTTTTTCCATTGCTCTGGCCTGATTTAACTATTTTGACACTTGTATAACTATTTAGGATAATTGTAGGTTCAAGGGTGGTATTATAGGGCCAGTAATCTGGTGTGGGAAGAGTAGACCAGCTCAGAGCAGGCAGAACCAGACCCTGAGCTAACAAACACAGACATTATATAATCACAAGACTGGGTTTAATAACTAAAGAAAAGGTGAAAAGGGGTTTGGGATATCTAAAGAATATAAGTCCCCACATCAAGCTGGTAGCTTCAGAGAGATGGTGCCTGCATTGCCAGTTAGCTCTTTACCCAAAAGTCCCAGTTCCTATAATAAACTACACTTCACTAACCCTAATACCCCCTTAGATAGTGATAGAGGTAATAAGGTTGGAAGGTAAGCAGAAACAGGGCTCAGAGGAAAGGTCTTACTGACAGATGGCCTCAGGTATTACAAGCATCTCTACAGGCATATCTCAGTCAGTCCACAGGATACACGGGAACAGGTAGTTGGGATGATGGATCAACAGAAAAGCCCCAGGAGAGAGAGTAGCTAGTTCACTAGGTCCACCCTAGGAGGCTAGACAAAACTCAACCTCCAGCCTAACTGTCAGTTAGGAGAAGAATCCTGTCACTTCTTCAGAATTCCAGAATCTTCCTGCTTCTGCCTTTTCAGCAGTCCCCTGCTCCTGCTCCTGCTCCTTTCCTTATAGCTGGCCACACTATCTGTATCATCCTAGAATAAACACTTTCATTCCTTCGATGAATGGAGTCTGAGCTTCTAATCCTTTGGGTGAGAACCTACATTATTTCTCCCACAACAGATTTGCTCTCTCACAACACAATAAGAAGAGAAATGAAGAACATCATTGAGGATGCTTATAATAAGAAAACACACACACACACACACACACACACACACACACACACATCTAAGATAGTTGGGGGAAAAAAAGAGAGAAGCAGCCACCAAGGGTTTCTCCACCCTTGTCTTTCCCCTTGCCTGTTCTGTTTGACTGTTCAAAGAGTTTGATAATATGAAAGCCAATTTGTATTTTATTTGTGTGTGTGTGTGTGTGTGTGTGTGTTTTAACCCTTACCTTCTGTCTGAGAATCAGTGCTAAATAACACTCCATGAGCAATAAGGGCTAAGCATTGGGAGTTGAGTGACTTGCCCAGAATCACCCATTTAAGAATTGTCTAAGTTTAGATTTGAACCCAGGACCTTCCATCTCTAGAGCTGGCTCTCTAACCACTAAACTACCTAGCGGCACCCCTACCCCATTCTTTCTAGCAAGATGGAGAACTGCCAGGTCTTAGCATCTGCTATGCCATTGCACCCTCATAACCTCTGGGCCTCACCTTCTTTCCTGGAGTCACCATATTTTGTTAAGTAGACTTAGAACTTCTAGGGTCTATCACCTTCCCTACTACTGTATCCTTGGTCTCCTGGGTCTTTCCAGTAGCCCCACAGCTCTACTCTCTTTTATGTCTTATGTTTCCCAATTCAAATATATGTTCTTTAAAAGCAAGCATTGAAACTTTTTCTAATTATGCCCCCAGCACTTAGCATAGTCTGTGCACATACTAAGCACTTGATAAATGCTTTTTCATTCATTTGCCAAAGAGAGACTTTAGATTATTACATTGAGTATTACATAGGTAAGATACAGTAAAATTGCAAAACAACCAAAGAAACATTTGTCTGTGCATTAGAAAAATAGTCCATGAAGGACTATGAATATATAAAAACTTGAGAGCCAATTTCACATAGTAGATAGAGGAACAACTACAGAATCAGGAAGATGTATATTCAAGTCCCAAATGACATATGCTGGCCCAGGACTCTGGGTAAACCTTAACTTCTCCCTGCCAAAGGCAACCCTCTGACACTCTGAACTGCAGAGTAGGAATTTCTTCACCAGCAGTTTCCTGTACCAATAAAATTCCAGGTCTAGACTAAAATGAGACAAAAACAAAACAGAATCATCCCACAGAATCCTGCAGAATGGACCTGTTTTGTAGAACAAGTCCCCACATTGATACACTGACGTATCTAAATAAAATATAGTATCACAGTATCATTCTTATCTTACTCCTTTCAAATTACTACCTCATTTTTATTTTAACAGAAGGTAAAAGAAAATGTAGTCATAATTTATAGTCATAAAATAGGATGTTACACTGGAAAGTTCAAAAGTCACCTAGTCCAACTTCTTCATTTACAGAGGAGGAAACTGAGACACCGAGAAAAGCAGGGAGCTACTTGAAGTTAGTAGATGGCATAGTGGATAAAGTTCTAGGTTGGGAGTCAGGATAGCCCCGACTTCAAATTTTGTCTTTTGGCAGTTACTGACTATAGGACTCCAAATAAGTTGCTTAAATTCTCCTAGCCTTGGATTTCCTATCTGTAAAATGGAGATATATAGTAGGACGTCATTTTATGCGATATGTTCCAAGATCCTTCAGTACGCTGAAAATCGTACATCATTTAATATGTTTTTCTTATATGAACATACCTAGGCACTTTACAACTTTTCTTAGACTTAGAACTAGCAGCATCATGACTCTTGTACTTTGAGGCCATTATTAATAGCTAAATACTGTTAATGAAATAAAGAGGAGCACTGCTCGGAGGTGGACAGGGCTTGTTACAATCAAGAGAACAACAGGACAAAGACTGATGGTGGAGCTAATGTTTAGCACAAAACAATGTAATGACTCACTAACACTTCTTCAAAAATGAGCGTGATTGGATAAACAGCTGTGAGCCTTTACGATGCTTGGGGAAATGGTGTCATTTAAATGTTTAATTTACAGATTTCTCTGCCTTTATTTTTTTTTAGATTACCAATTGCACATACATGAAATTTGTATGTTGAGTTCACATAAAATGAAGTTCTACTGTAATAATTGTACCTCCTTCACAAGGTTATTGTGAAGACATAAGAAGATAGCATAAGTAAAGCACTTTGGAAATCTTAAAGCACTACATAAATGTTAGCTATGGTTATTAATTAGCAGTGGAATAAGTATATTCCCCTCAGGTATACCCAGAGACATGTAGACTTCAGAAGCAAGAAGTTAGATTTCTATGAATCCATGGGGGAAAGGCTAGATAGAGAGCAATGTTGCTTACTGAAGTTAGCAATGATTGGAGTAAAAAATAAGTTCGAATCCCAACTCTTCTAATTATGATGTATAACTAATCTAGACCCCAGCTTCTATATCTATAAAATGAATTTAGATGACCTGTAATGCCCTTCTACTTCTAAATATCTATGATTCTACTCTAAAAGCAGCATGGTAGCTAGCCAGTCCCAGATATGAAGCAGAGACAAGCCCAGCCTGTTGGTTCAGGAAATAGGGATAGTTTCCTTGGTTAGATCAGAAATATTTTAGGCCCATGATCTCATGCTCTGTAAGATGATAATTCTTTATTTTATGAGTATCCAAAAAGTAGAGGAATTGATAAAGGCAATGTCTGTTCTGGATATGATCCTCAACAGAGAGGACATGGTTGCTAGGATAGAGATTGTGGAATCCTTGAGAGAAAATTAACCCTGCCTCTTATGATCTGTGGTAGAGGAGAAAAGGAAATATAATCAAGAGTATGACATGCACCCTAAATTTGGGGAAAGCAGATTTCAAAGATCTCAGAATTTGGAAAGAAAGAACTTCATGGATTAAAATTCTACTGTAAAAGACAAAATAAACCGTTTTTAAGAGGAAGAAAGGGGAGAAGTTATCTAAAAAAGACAGATATGAATACACACAAAAAAATTATCAACTTTCCAAATTTTTTAAATCTTAAAGTCTTGTACAGATGAGGGAAAGCAAATTATAGGTAAGAGAAGATGAATTTGAATATGTGTCATAGGGAAGGGAAGGAAGGAAGGAAGGAAGGAAGGAAGGAAGGAAGGAAGGAAGGAAGGAAGGAAGGAAGGAAGGAAGGAAGGAAGGAAGGAAGGAAGGAAGGAAGGAAGGAAGGAAGGAAGGAAGGAAGGAAGGAAGGAAGGAAGGAAGGAAGGAAAGAAATAAGTATTTATTAAGCACTAAGTATTTTTACAAATTTTATATAATTCAGTTCTTACAATGACCCTGTGAGGTTGGTGCGATTGTTATATTTATTTTACAAATGAAGAAACTGAGGTAGTCAAAAATTAAGTAACTTCTCCAGAGACACACAGCTAACTAAGTGTCTAAAGCTGGATTTGAACACTCAGGTCTTTGAGGCTTGGCACACTAAAAGAAGAGTTTTAGAACCACTAAAGCTCAGAATGAGCTAAAGTGAAGTAAAGTTTAAGATATCAGTTTCCTGTTAACAATAAAGTATTTTTGAGTTCTACTTAGGAAAGATGAGAGTTGAAGAAAGAAAAGGACTGATACTCTGAGTGGATAGAACAATAACAAAAAGGGAGGAAAAGAGAATCTTCAAATTCCTGTCTTGCCCTACTGTCCAGATTGGTGGGTACATCACATAGTCCATTATATCAAGCCAGGTTATTTTTAGCCATGCTTCACTTTACTCTCTGGTCATCTACTCCATATTGTTCTTCCCCTTCTCCTTTTTTCCCCCTCCCTCCCCATTCCCTGTTCTTAAACCATAATCACATCCATACTGCCAAAGTCACTGAAAAGAGTCATTCTATTCCCCTCTAGCTCTATTCACCATCCTTGTAAGTTTACAAACCAAAATGGCTACCATTTTCCTTTATGTATTGTCTTTCCCATTATTAGATTATAAGATCCTTGAAGGCAGAGACTGTTTTGTATTTCTATCCCCAGCATGCTGCTTGCTTGGTATATAGTAATTGATTAATAAATGCTTCTTTTCGTTTATCCAAAGAGCTTGACTTCTATCTCTAAAGTTGAGTATTTTATTAAAGGTATGGTTAATGAAAAACCTAGAAAAGGAAGCTATGATCCCAAAGTGTCCCCTTGACTTCAACAAATAGAAGACATGCCAGACCAATTTCTATAATCCTTGGATCAATAGATATATAGGATTCTCTCTCCATTGATGGAGACTGATTACTGAGAGCTCCTTTAGTATTAGGGCAAATAGAACTAATGACAGTGAGAAAGAAAAGGTATCCTAGGATCCTCTGGCTTCCAGCTTCAAAAGAGAGAAAATATGCTATTCCAACCTCTCTTCAAATTCCTGAAAGGAGAGAAAGACTCTAGGAAGAAGCCAACATGAAGAGGAGGTGGCTATCTCCATCATGTCCCCATCCCCAGCATGTTAAAAATAAAGAGTTTAAGGAATTTCCTCTTGGGTGAGGTTTCAAATTCTCTTAAGTTATTTCATTCTCAGTAGGAAAGCTCATTTACTCTATATAGCCTGTTATGTATATTTTTATGTACATTTTCCTATTTTTATTTTGCTATTGATTTGGATAAGTAGGTTTATTGATTTAAAAATTAAATAAAAAATTTAAAACTCAGCACACACACAGACATGCCACCTCCTTAAACTTAATTTCTTCTTTGTGTAGGAGGGGAGGACAGAGTTATGATCAAAAGCACTTGCTAAAAATAAGTTTTCACTTTGTAAATATAGTTTCTAAAATCTTTACTAAGGTTTTATCAACTCATTGGACAAAGACTTTCATTTTATGCTTGTGGGCAAGATGGAGCTATGTGAGCTTAATAGTAGTATCATCCAGTTAGGTGGATTCAGAGCTGGTTGAATCATCTGACCAAACAGTAATCATTAGAAGTCTGATTTTCATTTTGAGGGCACTCTAGTGGAGTGTCCCAGGGATTTATACTATTAATTTTTTTTTAATCATCAGACTTGAATGATAGCATAGACAGCATGCCTACCACTTTTCTCCCAGCCTCAAAACTGACTTTCTGGAATTTTCTACCTCCTAGCTAACAGCCTTTTCACCCCAGAGATTCCTCTTCCTCTACAGCCCCTTCTAATTTGTTGATCATCTAGCTGGGACCACCTTTTCCTGATATGCCTAGGCCATCTCTGTTCATTTCTCTCCCAGCTCTGCTCCTCAATTTTCTATGTCTCTGCTTTGTAGAAACCCTCTCCTCACCCTGTTATTTTCTCTGGTAAGAAAATTTAAGCTCCTTAAGGATAGAGACTCATTTTTTTGCCTATATTTGTATTCCCAGGGCTTAAACACAGTGCCTGGTACATACTAAGTGTTTAATAAACACTCTTTCTGTCTATCTAACAGATTTGCATATGGCAAACAGCTGAGAATATTTCAGGGTTTACAAAATGCTTCCATTACAATATTATCCCCATTTTATAGATAAAGAAATTGAAGTTTGTAGATAAAGTCACCCAGCTAATATCAGAGGTGGGACTCAAATTCAGGGCCCTTAAACACTGTGTTTGGAGTCATCAGACCCAGTTTCAGATTGCAGTACCTGACTGGTCTTTGTCAAAGCACCAAACCTCTCTAAACTTCAATTCTCCCATCTTCAAAATGGAGAGGGGGATAATCTGTAGTTGGCTCTGACCCTTAAATTCTCTTCCAGATTTAATCTTATGATCCTATGAACTCCAAGTCAAACCCTCTTTCCCCTATGGTACACTGACTCTCAAGTCAAGAAAATCTAGGGAATTGTAATGCTCTAAAAGCCATCCAGACTAAATAGATAAAACTTTGCAGCAATTGCCAATACAAGTCAAGGGGTTTGTATACAAGAGAAGGGATTCCTGGATATAGCTAGAGTGGAGATATGGCTGAAAGAGATGAAAGACTTCCTGCCTAAGCTCTAACTGCTAAAATTTGGTGGTTCCACTATCTGAGATAGGATGAGGTGTTTGATTTCCTACCCATGTTCGAGCACTTCCTGCAGGCATTGGCCCTTACCTGGTCAATAGGGAGGAGAGAAACCTATAAGAAGAGACTTTGATCCTGCCATTAGGGAGTTTCTGGTCTGATGACATTATCCCTGCCTTTAAGGATTTCCCAGTCTGATGAACAATACCCAGTTTATCCTAACCATAGGAAAAGACAAGGGCAAGTGAAGGCATTAAAAATGCTGTGACTACCTCACTCAGAAGTCCAGGAGACAAGAGCTTGGAGTAAATGATGAGAAAAGGAACTATATGGGATTAGGCTGGGAAAGGGACTTTGCTATAGAAGACAAGTGTGAAGAGAACTGTGAAACTGCACTTCCCAGATGAGAGGAACAATCTGTACAAAAGCTTAGTAATGGGTGGAGGTGAGGTATGGGCAGAGACAAAGGGCAAGATTTACCTGTATGGAATGTGAACTGAGGAATTCTTTCAGATGGTCTGTTAAGCTGAATTTACTTGCATCACTGTCAGGAAGGACTACAAGCTGAGAATACAGGAGGAAGGGATGAAGTTGTGTAGTTGCATGGCAGAGGTCCTAGCTGAATAAAAGGGGAACTCAGACTATCAAGATCTGAGTATGGAGAGAAAGAGATGCTGTGGAAGAAAACTTGATAGTGATGGATGGAAAGTGGGAAGAGCAAAAGAGGGAGTGGAGTCTCAGGTTATGAGTCAAGAATTCAATCAATGAGAAAAATGTAGTAGAGGAAGAAGACCATTTGGGCATATAGCAATGAGAACTAACTTTCTTTCAGATTCAATACATCTTAAAGAAAGGCTAAGGGGACGTGTAGTTGGAGATTACAGAATCAGCCTATTTTGAGTTAGGAGAAACCTCAGCAGACAATCATGCCCCCAAAAGAGCATCCATTAATCTAGCAAGCCAATGACCATCCAGACTGTACCTGAAGACCTGGGTGAGGAACCTGCTACTTTCTTATGGCAGCCCATTAGACTTGTGGATAGCTCTAACTGTACAGAAGTTCTTCCTGACATCAAGACTAAAGTTGTCCCCTTACAACTTCCACCCTAACATTCCAATGGATCTGTGATCTTAGCAGTGCTTATTCCTTCTTGAGATACACATCAAAACTGTCAATGCCTGCCCATCCCATGTGACTCTCCTCTATGTTTCGCCAAAAAGTCCAACAAGAAGTTAGAAATGATATTTGGTTTTTAGGAGGTCAAAGATATAAATTTGTAAATAGAGATATTAAAATCAAATTTATTTAAAAAGCATTTATTAAGCATGGACTGTATACTAGGCATTAGAAATGACAAATGAGGTCATGGGATTAAATGGATTCTCTGACAGAGAATTAATAGAGAAGAGCCTAGAACTGAGGGCTAAATTTTGGAGAACATCTACATTTAGGGTAGGAGAAGAAAGAGACAGAGGAGAAACAGTTAGAAACACAGGAGAGGGGGTAGCTAGGTGAATAGAGAACAAGGCATGGAGCTGGAAGGTCCTAGGCTAAAATCTGACCTCAGACATTTCCTAGCTGTATGACCCTGGGCAAGTCATTTAACCCCCATTTCCTAGCCCTCACCACTCTTCTGCCTTGGAACTAACACAGTATTTATTCTATGATAGAAGATAATGGAGAGAAAGAGAGAAAGAAAGAGGGGGGAGAGAGGAAGGAAGGAAGGAAGGAAGGAAGGAAGGAAGGAAGGAAGGAAGGAAGGAAGGAAGGAAGGAAGGAAGGAAGGAAGGAAGGAAGGAAGGAAGGAAGGAAGGAAGGAAGGAAGGAAGGAAGGAAGGAAGGAAGGAAGGAAGGAAGGAAGGAAGGAAGGAAGGAAGGAAGGAAGGAAGGAAGGAAGGAAGGAAGGAAGGAAGGAAGGAAGGAAGGAAGGAAGGAAGGAAGGAAGGAAGGAAGGAAGGAAGGAAGGAAGGAAGGAAGGAAGGAAGGAAGGAAGGAAGGAAGGAAGGAAGGAAGGAAGGAAGGAAGGAAGGAAGGAAGGAAACAAGAGAAAGAAAGAGAAAGAGATCTTCCTTTCTGAGGCTCTGAAATTCCATGCTACTATTAATATTGACAATAATTGTTATTCCTAATGGTGAGACTAATAGTAACCAGAAGCACCTGAAACACAAGCTCAGCTGGGTCTTTATGACCCCAAAGAGATGAGCCACCAGGGCCTGAGGTGAATCACTGAGCTCCTTACTCAGACCCTCTCTGCCCACTCTTAAGACTTGACAGTCATACATCTTTGAGCTGGTTGCTCAAGCCCAGGACTCATTGCCTTCTTTGCTGAGTCACATGCTTCCCTGTGTGTCTTTGGCCCCTGGTGAAGGATTTTGCCAATCTGTCAGCATGCAGTTTCCCTAGAACCAAGGTACCCATCTGGCTTACATGTTTAGAGCTGCTAAAAGAAATAAGCCTGTAAGAAACAGCCAAAGGGTATCTCATTCATACACCTAGCTCCAGGCAGAGTGACTCTCAGATTATTTCTGTTTGTGTATGTGGGGTTTTTTTTCTTAAATGTCATATTTCTGTTCACACTCTTAGCAATCTAGATAGCTGAATCAATGACAATCAGAGCTGGAAAGAATGGTAACAGTTATTTAGTCCAACCTCAAACATTTTACAGAACTAGAGACTAAAGCTAGTAAGAGAAGAGACAATTAGGTGGTAAAATTAATAAAGATCTAGGACTGGAATCAGGAAGATCTGAGTCCAACCCTAGGCAAGTCACTTAATGTTTATCTGTTCTCAGTTGTTTCAACTATAAAATGGGGATAATAATAGCACCTATTTCCCAAGCTTGTTGTGAAGATCAAATGACATATAGTAAGGTGCTTAGCACAGTGCCCAAAAAATAGTAGACAATTAATAAATGCTTTTTCCCTTCCCTTGTTCTCCTTTCCTCTACCATCACTATATAAGAATAGAGAATAATTCCAAACTAGCTAGAGCCACAGTAATCCAGTGTGATTGGGTTGGAGATGTGTTTGTGTTTATAATCATGTTTTTAAAGGGAAGAAACAGAGATCTAGAAATGTAGAGTTGAGTCCTGTTAGCATTCATGTGTGCTATGACTTGACGGCTCAATTTCAAGGTTGTGTGGAGATGGGAAGGAATGGGAGTCTTTTAAAGAAATTGACTTAGGATAGAAGGTTTGGAGCTGGGAGGGACCTTAGAGATCACCTAGTTCAACCACCTCATTTTACGAATGAGGAGACTGAGCCCCAAGAGGTTAAGTGACCTGTCCCAGGGTTTCACAGAAAATAAATAGCAGAGACAGAGTTTGAGCCTGGCTATCTGGCTCCAATCTGGCTAGACTGTGAAGCCAGGGAGGGAAGAATATTGGAAAGAAGAAAGGATTGGGTAACAGAAATCAAAGCAATCTCTCTTAAAGAGTGTTAGGTGCTCAGGAAAGGGAGGTGCTATTTCTTGGAAATTCTTCAGGTAGAATCCACAGAAAGCATTGAGTTGAGGTACAAGTGGTTGCAAAGAAAGCAATCGTAACCTCTCCAATCATCTAATGGTTCTGATGAGGATGTTGAACAGGAGGGAACTATAAAAGACTGGCTTATGAGGCAGCCTGCATAGAGTAAAATTGAAAAAAAAGAGACTAATCTGGCTACCTTTAAAAAAACTGATAGTTTTTTCACAAGGTAGATAAGTCATTTGTGGACTAGACTGCATGAGATACCATGGAAGACTCCAGTAGGATAGGTGTAGGGCCATGGTACTTATAAGGTAAATTCTCTCCTTCCCTTGTGAGAGTACCTTGGAAAAGGTGGGGAAGTTTTCTATTTGGAGGTTGCCTGAAGATTATTTTTTCATTATAATCTGCTTAGCCATTGTAATAGGAAATACTTCTTGGAATCTAACTGAAAATTATCTTGTTGCTGCTATAGATCTATCTCCCTTGGCATTATAACCTTTATCCCTAGGGAGAGAAAGAAATAAAACCAATGGATGATGACATTGAAAAGAGCTTGAGCAACCTTTCTTCTTAGCCTGCCTCCAGCTTCCTGGATGCTCCTTAAGGCTGTGACTGGCGACTCCTCCAGTTAGGTGGAGCTTTCCAAAGTCATTTTTGCCAATCTTGGGGTGAATGAATCTAATCCAAGCACCTGTAGATGGAGATAGATGTCTTTCTGATGCTCAAGTTCTCAGTTCCCCCAAACACATCTTCCAGGGCTGAAGAAGTATGTGCATCTTTCTTCAAACAAGCATCCTTCAGTCTCTATTCCTGTGCTTTACCTTCAAATTCTCTGACAAAACACCAGTTCCCTGGCTTCCCTCAACTTCCAAAGGCTATATTGTCTATCCCAGGATGTCTGTCTTTTGGAAATCAGACCAGGTTTCTAGGGGCACTCTACTCAGTAGACAGTCTACTCAGACTGACATATTCATTACCTTCTCTTTTCCTAAGGTCTTGAGTTCAAATATCAGCTCAGTCACTTCCTATCTCTGTGACCTTGAGCAAGTCATCTATGCCTCAGGGGTCTGTGGTTTCCTCATCAGTAAAATGAGGGGACTGAATAAATGACATCTCTCCTCTAACATTTCTGAATGAGGAAATCCAGTCCCCTGCCTTTGCAAACTGTACCTTCATTTATGATACAGTCTTCCCTAGAACACATTTGATTGATAAAACAAATAAATTCCTATAGATCACTAAAGGCAGAATAATCCAGGACCAAAACCCTGTGCATTTGCAAAATCATACTTAAAAGCATTCCTTGTTCCTTCCCATCCCATACAGAGTACATCCTAGGTAGCTGCTGGCTCTGCTTATTGGTGAAGCAATGGACCCCTCTTTCAGTTATCTGATAGGCTTCTTACCAGTTCAAACTTTTGAAATTTCCATAGAATCATAAGGAAGAGAAACTGGATTTCTGATTTTAGAAATAATTTCGTTGGACTCCCAAATGAGGAAATTCCTTCTTCAAATGCTGATTGGCACATCTCTCCAACTTTGGTCTTTATGGTCATGTCCTTAGAGCTATGAGAAATTTCAGTGTGCATCTAATCCAATCAATCTCATTTTGTACATGAGAAAATAAGCCCTCTCCACAGAGTTTGGGTGCTTTGCCCAATGTCATGCATATGGGAAGTTGAAGAGCTATGATTCAAACCAAAGTCTTCTGACTCCAGATACAAGGCTTTTCCCTTTTCTTAATGTATGAATTTGTTATACAGCAAGTATACACATTATGGTAGGCTGGAGACTTACCCAGCTAATCTTGTTCTTCTACCTGCTCCTCCCCCATCCCTACCTGTTCATCCACCCACCATTCATCACATCACCACCCCACATGCCATACATACATACACACACACACACACACACACACACACACACACACACACACACACACACACACACACAAGCTACCCTTTTTCCTCTTTCTACCACCTTCGCCCTCCTTTTGGTGGAATCCTAAGTGAGACCAGCCTCCAGAGAACTAGGACTTTCAGGGTAATTCTGCTCAGGCTTAGTTAGGCAGTATACTAGAAAACTCTACAAAGAGGATCTGAGGTATCACCTATAGCACAAAGGTAGATGCAGGTGGGAATTGGGAAAAACTAGACATTTCAGAGACACCATAAGAAAAGGGGATAGACCAGGAGTGGTCTAAAACAGCCTACGCTTGCAAAACTGGACAGAGATATCTTGATTTGAGATATCTCTAAAATAGATTTACTTCCTATGATTTACAAATGTACATATTGCATCTCTTCTATGGGCCTGTCACTATCTGTAGTAAGAGGTCCTGGGTTCTAGATCCATTTCTACTCCTAACTAACTTGTAACCTTCACCAACTTTCTCCCTCTTGCTGGACCTCAGTGTTTTTTGGTTTTCTTTTTTATGAGGGAGTTGGACTAAATGACCTCTAAAGTCCCTCCCTTTCAGGTCTAAAACCTAACTACAAATTCACTATTTGATTACGCACTTTGGCTCTCTCTTTCTTTAACCAGCATTGCCATTAATTCCTAGAAAGGTCCATTTTCACTGAATGTACTCCCAGCTGGTGGGCACTTCAATGCCTTTATTGGTTCCTTTGGAATGCCCTTTGGAAGGGCATACCTCTCACCTTTCTCTCCATTCATCTTGGAACCAAAGAGATTCAGAGGAGAAAGTTGAAAGTAGTCAGGTGAGACTCGGGAGGTGAATTCTACCACCACCTTGCTTTCATTCATCTGATTTTTCTGGAAATGAAAACTCTGAAAGTTGAATTCAGAGTCCAGTATGATATGATATTGGCCAACAAAGTGAGAAGGAAGATGGACAAAGCCCTTAGACCCATCCCTGGGCAATGCCTCCCTCCCTCCCAGTTCCCCTCTAGGAACTAGGACTACCTCAGTCTTGAAACTTGTAGTTTATTTATTATTCTTATACTTCTGCCTTTTGGCCCAGGACTCTCAGACACAAAATATCCAGTCTTTTATTCTCCCCCATTCCCCACCCCATCCCCAGCCTCCCCACATTGGGGCCCTCTGCCTTAGCTGAGGACACAAGATCTTCATGCCTCAGTCCTTTCTCTGACACTAGACCTTTCTTTGTCCTCCCTTTCCCTATCCCTCTCCTCCTTTTCCCCCTGTAGTCATAAAGATCACAAGGCTGCAGGGAAGGTTCAAGGGACATCTCTTTTCCCTTGCTCCAATCAGCACTCCTAGCTTCTCAGGGAGGGCACAGGCTGTTATTTATTGCTACATTCAGGCTAAGGAAAAGTCTTCAGCCAGTCAGATGGAGGTGCAGGCACAGTGAGGTGGGCATCATGGGATCGAATGTCTCTAGCTTTAGGCAAAGAGCCCCATTCCTCCCTTCACTTGTACCCCCAAACAGCAATCTAGGGTGGTAGGGGGGAATGAAGTGCCCACCTGGGGAAAGGTGCCACTTGGGTGGCATGGCTGATGCTTATACCAAATAACCATCCTTGGCCTTCACCTGCCCCTCTCCACAGTCCCCAGATTCAGCGCTCTTGACTTTGACGTAGATAGGAGAGGGACCTGCTTCGCAGGGGGCACTGACGGAGGTGGCATTGGCAGGCACAACAGTCACCCCACAGGACGCCAAGGGCACATCCTCAGGCCCCTCACAGGGAGCTGCGTACTTTCTGCGCAGCGACCGGCTGATGTTCTGTGTCGGGTAGCCTAGAAGGTGTGTGACGCTACCGCCCCGCCTGGTGCCCTTGCACCCTGGTGCCAATGCATCCTCTCTGTGGAAAACAACAGGCAGGAGGTGTGAGCAGGGCTCTTCGGCGGGCATGGCCTGGGCAGAGCCACGGGCTCTTGGAAACCTCATCTTCCCTTGCCACCAACCCAATTCCTCCCTCTGCCATTTCTCTCTCTCTCTCTCTCTCTCTCTCTCTCTCTCTCTCTCTCTCTCTCTCTCTCTCTCTCTCTCTCTCTCTCTCTCTCTCTCTCTCTCTCTCTCTCTTTCTCTCTCTGTCTCTCTCTCTCTCTCTCTCTTTCCTTCCCCACTCTCTCTTTGGCTTTAACCTATTTTACTTTCCATCTATCTTTCCCCGTTTCTTATTATTGATGACCTCATGCAATTTCCAGAAGCCACCTGAGCCATCACTCTGCTTTTATATAGGACTAGTCTCGCATTCAGTCTAAAAGGCCCAAGCATCACTATCCTCAGAGATTCCTCCACCTCTATTCCACAAAATAAGAATTGTAAAGGATATTAAGGATCATCTAGGGAGGTCATTCTGTGCTTCCCTTCATTCTTCTCATCCTGTCCCTCACCTTTCCTTGTCCAACCTCTCCTCATTGGGGATTATTGATCCCCTAAGGCACTGCAGTTATCAGCACTATTAGCATTGTTCTATTTTTATTTCTAGTTCGTTTTTAGTAATAAATTAAGATTATCTTCTTAAATAGCCATTTTCAGACAGAAGGTACAGTATAGAGAACACCGTGATAGACACATGCCCTGCCCTCCAGGAGCTTACAGTCTAATACAGAAAGACAGACAGCTAGACAGACAGAAAGAAGGGGAAAGAGGACAAGGGAGCTGGGAAAGGGCCAGGGGAAGGTGGGAGGGGTAGGAAGAGAAAAAGAACAAAGCCATGCGGCAAGTGGTGGGTCGGCATGCTGCGGTCCCAAAGGCTCCATGGTGGTGCTGGGTGGGATTGAGGAAGGGGGTTCCCAGCCGTTCGCAGGAGGGGATGAGGGGTAGGGGAGGGCGCCGGGCCCCTCCCCCACACAGCATGCAGCATGCATCAGGTTTTACCTGATCTCACTAGCCATGTCGCAGGCCCCGCCGCCGACCCCGCCGCCGTTGCCGTAACCGAAGGCGCCACGGCTGACCCCGGCACCCCCGCAGCAGCAGCAGACGAGCCCCCAGATGCCGAGAAGGAGGCAGGCTAGGAGCAGCAAGGAGCCCAGTACTGCCCCGATGATCATGCCTATACGGCGGGAGTCTGTGGAGAGAAGCAAATGGCTATCAGTACCTCGACATCCCCCGTCCCGACCCCAATAGTGAAGAGTTTGGGGAGGGCGGATGGACCACGAAGAAGCCAAACTGGGACTTGGTTTGGGCTAGGACAAGCAGACTGTAATGGGAGGTAAATGATCTTTTCGTGTCTGGAGGGAAAGAGGATGCATAATACTCAATTAGCCGTGTTCAGATTAAAATGTAAGTGATCCTAGAATTTGGCTGTCTTAGAAAGTGTCCTGTTTCTCCCAGGTGGGCGGAGTTGGGCTAAACCACAAGCAAGGAACATGTTAGGGACCTAGAAGGAGAGTGAGCTGCCTGAGAACCCGAACAGAGATCCTAATTCTTGGCCATCGTGGTCCTTAAAACATCCCCTAATCTGCCCCTCCCAGAGAACCTTGCCCTTATTGGATCCATTCCTTACCCCCTAGCCCTCTCCACTTACCTGATACCTTCACTTCCACTACACACACACTGTAACCCACATGGTTAGCCACTGTGCACTGGTATAGACCATCATCCTCCCCGGAGATGTCCTTCAGCAGCAGGTCACCATTGCTGAGGCCTGATATAGAAGGAGGGTCAGTCAGCTGCAGAGAGGCCAGAGAGCCTCTGACCCAGAGACTTCCCTACCTCCAACATAAGTAGCCCTGGAGGGGTGAAGGATTGGGGGATGGGATGAGGGAGACCATAGGGAAACACATACACTCAGAGGTTGGGGAAGGGAAATGGAACAAATTTAAACATTGAGAGGAAGATGGAGAAACATAATAAACAAATGACAACCACACATACACACACCCTTCCGAAAGAGAAAACACTTCTATAAAACAGCCATTTTCCCAGCATTTTTGGACCTCCTCTTCTACACAATCTTGATTCTTCAGGATATCTACAGGCCCCACCTAAGAATCTCACAGACAGATCTTAAAATTGGTTGGATAATCTCCTTTTCCCTTAAGGCTTACTGCCTGTTGCTCCCTCCATCCTTCTGGAGGGGAAAAAGTATCTGTTCCTAAATGACTTAAGTCACAAAGATGACTAATTAGGACAAGATTCAGAAGCCCTTATCCTTTCAGTAGAAATGCAACCCTTGATAAATTAGAATCCTGAAAGTCAGAATGATAGAACTGGAAGATACCTTAAATACCATCTAGGACAATCATCCTTTATGAAGAGGGAAACTGAGGTCCAGAGAGCCACTCTTGCAGGTGTCTGCTGGGAGTTTTTCCCTCATTCCACCACCAGCCCTATAGTAATCCAACCAGATGTTTGCCCAAGGCACTCTTATGCTGTATTTCCAGGCAGTGTTCCTGTTATGGAGCTAGTCCTTCATAACAGGAAGCTCATTCTATCCAAGTAATGCCTCTGAAGATCTTAAGAGTACAGAAGTCCCCAATATCACAAAGTTCCCATCTCCCTTTCTCCCCCCCTCCCCCCCACAACTCTCTCACCATGAGTCACAGAGCTATGAAAGGATTCCTGGTAGGAAAGTTCTGAGTGGTAGTTATGCTGTGAGAGGTAAGAGCTGGCCCGGTAGGGATGGGTACGTCCACTGATCTTGGCCCACTTGTAGGAGAGGGGTGGAGTGCCCCCATTGGCAAAACATTTGAGCATCACATCGTTCCCATAGGTCATGTGCCCCTCAGTCCAGCACATGGGTACTGCAGGCCGGGCTGAAAAGGCAGGGAATGAACAGAAAGTGAGGGTGATTGTCATTCAGGTCCTGGGCAGGGGTTTAGGGTAGGTAGCAGGGACAAATACATAACAATATTTTTAGGTCTATAGCAACAACAACAACAACAACAACAACAAATACATACATACATACATACATATATATATATCCACCATAAACAGAGTCATCACTTATCTGCAATATGTAGTAAAACTAGGGAGTGAGAACTGGCTTTAGTATCTGAAAGAATTTGTGATCATTTGGGCAGATAGGGGGTTCTGTCCCCCCTAAATAGAGTACCAGGTCTGAAGTCAGGGAGACATGAATTCAAATTCAACCTCAGACACTAGCTGTGTGACCCTGGACAAGTCACTTACCCTGTTTGCCTCAGTTTCCTCATCTGAAAAATGAGCCAGAGAAGGAAATGGCAAAATACTCCAGTATCTTTGCCAAGGAAACTTCAAATGAGGTCACAAAGAGTTGGACATCATTGAAATGACCAAACAACAAAAATGAGATCTAGTTCAACCACCCAGTTTTACAGGTGAGAAAACTGAAGTTCAGAGAAATACTTAAGATTACATTGGTAATAAGAGACAGATCTTGGATTGGAATCCAGATCCACTGATTCTAAATACTTGTTCCATTAGCTACACTGACTTCCCATCCACCTGTACCTTGGACAGTAACAATGACTCTTCGGGTAGCCATGGTGGTCTTCTTAACCCTGCATTCATAGGTGGCTGTGTCAGAAACCTGGAGGTTCATTAAGTTGATGGAGGCATCATACTGACTAGGGTCTGGAGATGCAAATCGAACCCTCTGCTGAAGGTGGGGCAGGCTGCCCTGGTTGATCCTCTTGTCCTGATAACTGAGGAACTGTGGAAAGAAGAGGAGGGAGTGGGGGGGAAGGAGAAGAAAATAAGAAGACAGGAGTTACTCAAACATGCACAGTGGAAAGAGTCCCCAGTTGCAGAACATTGAATTTAATATCAGATCTTCTGACATGTCTGTTGGTTTTAATGATTTTTTCCTCTTCCTCTTTAAATTAAAAAAAAAATCCTTTATTCTAAGGATCTGAGAGTTCTAAGGAACCTAAGAATAAAAAAAAAAAAAACTTTTATTCCAAGGAGGAGAAGAAGTGATTTGGGAATAAATGTGAGTAAGGTAAAAAACAAAAGTAATTAACAAAAATTAATTACTTTAAAAAAATAAACATCTAAAACATAAAACAAAAGTCAAATCCTAGAAGGTCAATTTTTTTCTCTAAAGAAGAGAGATATGAGGTGGGTCAAAGTAGGAGTAGAAGGGAAGAGCTATATAGAAAAGGTGTGACCAGTGAGACTAAGGTCATGCATGAACTTTGCCTCTCTGAGCATCCCATTCAACCTCTTTCTGTCCCTCTACTTCTTCCTTTATAAAATGGCCAGCTTGACTTCACAGAGATTTTATGAGATCAGTGAGATTAGAAAGGGCTTTGAAAAGTAAGAGGGAAAAGTCTATAGACTATAGTCTGCAATCCCCTCTATCCCCTACCACAGAATTCTGCCCCTTGGGGTGGGGGTGGAGGGACAGGGTACAGCACTTAGGAAGGCAGTATGGGAGGACTAGTTTGGAATCTGGATTATTTGTTTCTTTTCTTAGATCTACCACTCCTTGTATGACCTGGGGGCCTTATTTGGCTTCCCTGTGCCTCAGTTATAAAGTGGACAAATTCTTCTGTCTTCCCAGGGGAAAAAGAAAAAAAAAAAGAAAACATTATGGAAATGTAGGATGAGGGTCCTGGGCTGAGAGGACAGTGACTAGAGGACTTCAGTGTCTAGGACACTCACCACATTCTCCCGATGTGCAGGGTCTGAGTTGACCTGCATCCATTCAATGTCCAATCCACTGGGGCCATAGTCCTCAGGGTCCAGAATGTAGGGGCAACCAAGACGAACATTATCACCTTCAGCCAGATACAAGACTTCCTGTCCATCCCCATTTATCCGCACAGCGGACAGCAGTGCTGGGGTAGAAAGGGAGGGATGACAGATAGGAGAAGTGAGATGATAGGGGAAGGAAGAGAGAGAGGGCAGCAGAGGCCAAAGTTTGAAGGCTGGAGTCACACAGTCTCTCAATTAATTTCTAATTAAATAGAAACCTCAAACTGGGAGCCAGGCAGGAGAGGGAAACAGAGTTGGTGTCAAGGGAAACTGAAATACTTTGTACTCATGACTGAGTATGACCATATTGTTAAATATCTTTGTGTGTGCTTATGAGTATTATTTATAGCTATGTGACTGGGCATGTGTGCATGATTGTATGCATGGGCATGCTGGTAGTTATAGTTCTCTGTGTGCTGCTATCTAGATGGTTGTGTATCTATTTGTGACTTGTACAACCATAGTTATTAAATACAATGTTCCATTCTGTTGGTGGCTATTTGGGTTGCCAGATGTTTTTAGATATGGATCTGGATCTGTTATGTGTTTTTGTGTGTTTATATGTTTGTGTGTGTGTACACACGTGTGCGTGTGTAACTGGATGTGAACATGGGTCAAGCTAAATAAACTGTGGCTGTTAACCCCAGGATGGGGAGACCTGGAATTCCCAAGCTTAACTGCAGTAAAATCTTCTTTTTGGGTAGAAAAAGGCTTACTCATGCCTGAGGTGGATAAAAAGACAAGCTGTCTTCTTCCAGCTTGTGTGTGTGTGTGTGTGTGTGTGTGTGTGTGTGTGTGTGTGTTGCATCTGTATAAAGCTGCAAGTAATCCATATGTCAATGTAGGTGCCCACTTGTGGGGCCAGGTTGGGGCATACTCCCATAGGGATGCCTTTGTTTGTGTGGATTCAGGCACCTGTCTCTCCTTGCTCCTTCTACCTCATGCAGCCTGGGCCCTGCCCTGCCCAGCCCTACCCCAGCCCCTGCCCCAGCTGAGTCAGGGAGAAGAAAGCAGCCAAGCCTCCCTGCAGGCCCCTCCCTGGGCCCAGCCTGGCCTGGGCATTTATATTGCCACATACAGTCCTGAGCCACCCTGGACTTTATGGGCTTCCTCAGCCAGCTATCCTGGGGTGGGGATAGGGGATTTCCGGAAGTAAGACAGTTCTGCTGTCTTCTTCCCTCCCCTAATGCCCCAGGCAAGGACCTACCCCAACCAGTTGGACAGACCCACCCTAGAGGATTGGGGGACAGCAGGTGCGAGGGCAGAGATGAGACCAGGGGCCCCAACTTCCTTTCTCATATCTCATTCCTCCCCTCCTTATCCCCTTGGCTCTCTGTCTAGGGTTTGCCACTGCACCTCCTCTTTCCCAATCAGTTAGTCAATCAAAAAGTATTCATTGAGTACCTATTATGTGCTCAGCATGAAGCTCCATCCCTTTGCCTGCCTCCTCCTCTCTCTTACGACTCCCAGTCATGGACACACACACACACACACACACACACACACCAGGTATACATGGACCATGAAACAGACTGGGTCTGGCTAATGGGGAAAGGGCATTAGAATCAGTCCCCATACCAACTGTGCGGCAGCTTCTTTCTGAGTCTCAGTTTTCTCCCCACTATTAGGCTGGACTCAGTGATCTCACAGCTCCCTTTCCAGCTCTAAATCCTATGATACTAGGGTCACTGAACTAGAACTTCTGAATCAAACCTGAGAGTGCAGTCTCCACCCACCTGACTCTACAACCACCCAGGCTCTCCCAAGAATCCGGGGGAAGCCCAAGAAGACCCAAGGGGCCCTGCCCCCACCCCAAAGAAGGGAGCAGGGAAGTCAGCTAGAATGCTAACGGGAGCCCGTTCCCTTTCCCTAGCCTTGGCCTCAGGAAAACATACTGGAGATAAGGATCCCGATGCAATCTCCTTGGCTCCCCAGGCACTGGGAGGACTGGCAGACACGGGTGAGCAACACACACACACACATCTATCTGCATGGCAAAGTCCCCGCCCTAGGGAAGGGCTGCCTAGAAGCAGTGCTGTCCTCACTATATGGGGTTGGGAACCCATGGAATCATTTTTCCTTCAGCCTCTGGGCTGCCAAGGAAAGTCAGAGAAGTAGAGGAAAGAGGAGGCTAAATCTCAGGCTGGAGGCAGGGGATGGAGTCTGGGATTTGAGAAGTTGAGAGAGGTGACTGTGGAACTAGAAACAAAAAAAAAGTCCTTTCATCCCCCACCCAGCCTCCCCCCCAAAGAAGCACCTCACACATCAAGGACTAAGGAGACCCTCCTCTTATAGTTGAAGATATCCCACAACTACCTCTCAGAATTCCAAATAATCTTCCATGCACCACCAAGTGTTTTTAGCAAGTTATTCCTTGCTAAATTGGAGGACCAGATCTCAGAAAGGGATGGGAAAAGGATGAGATGGATATTCGGGGGATATTCTTAAAGGATCATAAGATTTAGAGATGAAAAAGTCTTTAAGGATCATCTCATCCAACCCCCTAAATTTATGGGAGAAAACAGCTCAGAAAGAAATTATTTCCCCATGGCAATAGAGCCACAAGCCAAAGCTCCTGACAGCTGGCCTAACACTTTAGAGAGAAAAAGAAGGAAAGGAGAGAAAGGAAAGAAGAATGGGGGATTGTGTGATAAGGAAGTGGGAAGTGAAGAGTGGAGCACATGGGAGGTACAGAGTGAGTCAAGTCAGGCAGAGATGCAGGCTAGAGAAGAGGAACAAGTAAGCATCCTAAAGAGCAACTATTTGGCATAAAAGGGACAAGGACTGAGAACTAGGAGTGATGGGGGAAAGTGAATAAAGAACTCAGAAAGGGAGCAATGGAATCTTTCACTAAATTTTGAAGATCATCTGAGGTCTACTGGGTAATCTCATCCCAAGGAAAAGTCAGCTTTCCTATGCTTTAAAATCTATACCTTATTTTTTCACTTTATTAGTTGTTTCCAGGCCCACCTCTCAAAGAGTAGAGAATGGAACTTCCCAGAAAAGGATTGTGGGTCCATCTGGCCCTGACCTGTCACTTAACTACCACTCCCAGACACAGTTTCACATGAAAAATATCTTTTGCAGGGTACCCATCTAACCTAGAGCTCCCAGATAACCAAATGGAACCCCACAAAGACAAAAGGAACAAAACTGAGATTTACTCCCTACTCTACAATCCTATCCTGGATGTCACTTGGACAGAGTCCCTAGAGAAAACAGCCACAAATTGGAATGATCTCCTGGCCCAATTGTATAAGGCTGGGAACCTGAATATACTTCCCTAAAATGAATCTCCCAATTTGAGAGGTATGGAAACAAAAAACTTCCTCTACAGGGTCAGAACAACACAAAGATTCTCAGTCCAGATGCCAAATTGGTCTTTTTTTTTTTCCTGCCTACCCCACAAAGAGCAAGAATAGGGGAAGCAAAACCTTAAATTTACCCCCTTCCTTCCCCCCCAGACCATGAAATATTTCAAATATTGCCAAAGTCCTGTGGAGGGAATGAGGAAAGAAGAAAGATATATACAGAATAGGGGGGAAAGACCATCAGAAAGAATCAGCTCCCTTCTCTGGCTCCTCACTGCATGCCATTTCCTACACTGGAGTCCTTCGCTTGGACTCCTCACACATTTCCACCTGGGGAGCTTCCAGACAGAGTTGAGCCCAGATCAAGTACCAAACACATGTGTGCACATGAAACCTAATGCCCAGAGGTGAAAACATCCAAGGAGGGAGATCGACCTTAGCAAGCAGCCTTGAGGAGAGAGCCAATCTCCTGAGGCACCTGGCTCTCAAAAAATCCCCAGAGGTGCCCTTTCAGTCTTCTCTGGGTGCTGGGGAACCCCCAGACCCTGTACCTGGGCTTAAGCACATCAGCAGTAGATGGAATACTCCTCGTCCTCCCATCTCTCCTGGATAGAAGTCTCCGCCTTTTGCTGGATAGTTCCTCAGGACTGGTGGTGGCGGGGCACAGTGATGGTGGTGATGATAGTAAGATGTGTATAGGGGTGGAGGGAAAGGGGAGATGGGAGACGGTGAGCCCAGACACTGCCGGGGTAGGCAGGGAAGGTGCAGTGAGTGACCTGCCTAGCAGCCAGCTGGAGTTATTTCAATGGGAGGGAGGGGGCCAGCTCCCCGCCTTGGGGAGGAGTCCCATGAGCTCTAATTAGCGGGGTGACAGGATGGCCTACCCAAGAATTACCCAGCCCTCACCCAAGCTCTTCCCTATCCTGAGAGTGGCAAAGGGCGGGCAGCGGGACTTATAATTAGGCACTTGGTAAACCTCCATTTCCTTCTGGCCCCATCCCTAAGGGTGACAATAGTCGCCCCAGTTTCCAGCGTCCACTGAGCTCCCCTTACCACTCATTTGCCCAAGGGGAGAAGGAAAGGGGAAATGGGAACATTGGGGAAGGAGAGGTAAAGAAGCAGGGGGTTGATGACACACCCTCTCTTCCAACCCCAAGATTTTAATGATTAAGTTGAACCTCTGAATACTCACTCCTCCTTTCTTCCCTCCCTTCTCCTAATAGTCTCTGTGCCCTCCAACCTCATTTTGCTGGCTCCCTCTAGTTCTCTTTCTCTTTCTACTTTACTCTTTGTGTGAATGTGGGGGTGAGATGGGATTCGGAGGGGAGACAGCCCAATCATACACATATCCCACTAGCAGAGTGATTTCTTGCCCCTAAATCTCCTTTGCGGTTCCAGATGCAAGACAAGTATCAATTACAAAGGAATATTAGAGGTTGCAGAAGGTGCTCCATTCTTGTCTCCCAGGAGCTCTAGGGAAGGGCAGGCTAGATGAAGGGGACCCAAGAACGCCTAGCCTAACCTCCTCCACAAGCCCTCTGTTGTATCAAAGGCATTGAAGGAGGGAGGGAAAGGGTGTGGATGACACCAACTTCTCCCTCTTCCCCAGGTAATTCCCCAACCCTGTGCAGAGCTAAGGCTTAGGATGGGAGGGAGGGAGGGGAGAGTGAATGAAAGAATCTCCCCTGGGGAGGAAGAAGTAAGGTCAACCCATTCTCCCCTCTCAAGTCTTACCCATCTACCCTCCAGAGCTACGTAGTCTTGCCTGAGGATAGAGGAAGCCCCTGGGGACTGAGGATAAGATATTTAGCATGGGACAGGGGATGGGGAGGTGGGGGAGCAGAGAGGAGAAGGGTTGTCTTCATCCCACAACCATTACCACCCCTTCCACTGGAGAACAGGACTGAAACCAATTTTATGAGGCCTGAGAGAACAAGGACAAGGGTGTGGGTAAGGGGGTGAGGTCCAAGGATGGGATGGGTGGGAAAACAGTTGTGTGTCTGTGGGAGAGCAAGGAGGAGGGGAGGGTCCTTGAGGAGTGTGTGTGTGTGTGTGTGTGTGTGTGTGTGTGTGTGTGTGTGTGTGATTCTAGGAATGTAGGTAATATATGAGAACTCATATATAAGATAAGGAGAGTAATGAGAAGAGACTCTGAGCAGAGTATGTTATTGGTGTGTGCAGGAGTGAGGAGAGATGGTACATATGCATGGTATGACAGATAGGGGCTATAACCTACCCAGGGTCACTAGAATTACAGGACAGATTCAATTCCAGGCAGCAATACTAGTTTTATAGAGATACCCAAAGATATCTCTAGTTGGAACAAGGATTTGGGAATCCTCCCCCCCCCCCAGTCTCCAATCTTCTCCACAGCGGGTAGCATATATTTACAAAGCCCCTCAGTTCAGGGCTCTAATCACCTGTTCTCCTTCCTACCAGCCTAATTTGCTGGGGGGAGGGGGGTGGGGAGCACTAGCTACTTCTCCATGTGCCCCTTAAAGGGCTGAGAGAAGACTAGGATTAGGAAACACTCAATGGCTGAGGAAAAAGAAAGGGACACAAGGAAGGGAATCAAGGGTTTCTGAATGCTGCATTTGTTGATGGTAATAAAGCAGTTTAGAGAGATACAAGGAAGACAGAGAGTCCATGATTTTCAATTCCCTACCCTCTTATCCCAATAATAATAGGGATCTCTTGGACCCACAATTGATTTCCTTATTTATTCTAGAATTTATGGGATTTTTTTTCTTTGCCTTCCTTTGGCCTGGCCTTCCTTTGGCCTGGCCTCGCTGGGGAGCAGGTATCATTATCCATCTTTAGCCAACTAGAATTCATCCTAGGTCACATACCTGGGTACTGTCTGATTTCAAGGGCACCTAGGAATTCTGGCTTTCCACCCAAGGTGAATCTGTGAATACAGGTTAAGGATCACAGGAATTTCTAGACCATTCCAACGAGGACCAAGGTGCAAGGTCAAGGTCAAGATTGGGGAAGGTAAGGCAAGGAGGAAGGACTCTATAGAGAAAAGTAGGAGTTGTGGTCACTATTAAATTTAGGGCTGGGATTAAAGGTTTAACCTTGGAACTGAGGTGATGATTGAGGGTTATTGTTGGAGTCGAAATGAAGGTTTGAATTAGAGTTAGGATCAGGATTGCAGTGGAGGGCAGAATTACAGGTAAGGCTGTCACTGGATTTGACATCAGTGTATGTACCTGCCACTTGCTGGCAAATTGGTGTGACCTTGGGCAAGCCCCTTCGCTTCAGCAGACCCCAGTTTCCTTACCCATAAAATGGAAGGGTTGTATTAGCTAATGTGTAAGGTCTCTTCCAGCTTTAAATCCTCTGACCTAGGCAATTATATCCACATATTAGTTATATTCTCCTATAATTTATAACCACTGTGCCCTAGGGACTTCAACATACCTCAGAGACAAACCCTAAAGTTTTACCTGATCCGTGGAATGTAGGTGCAAACTGAACTGGGAAGATGCAGAGAAATAGACCCAATAGGTGGAGCTCCCTGGTCAGGTGAGAATTTTATAGCTGGAGCCGGATGATTGGAAAATTAGAGGGTCTTGGAAACTGGGAATCTGCATGGGTAGACAGGGCATGCTTATGGAAGAACGAATATTGGATTTATAGTTACTGCAAAGCTGGAAGGAATAGGTATCATGCTGGGTGACAGCAATATGCAGACTAATAAAATGAAATAAAATGGAGGCAAATGTAAAATCCTACACTTGGGTTTGAGGAATCAACTGCTCAACTACAATTTAGGGACAGAGTTGAAAAGCAATTAATTGTTCATGTGAAAAAGAACCAATTCAACAAACACTGATTAATATCTACTAGGTATAAGACACTGTGCACAGGTGACTCAAAGACAAACATGAAATATTTTCTACCCCCAGGAGCTTTCATTCAACTGGAAGATATATATATATATATAGTTATAGTTATAGTTATAAGATAATTTTGGTAGGGGGCAGCTAGGAGGCTAAGTAGGTAGAGAGCCAAAACTAGAGATGGGCTTGGGGTTTAATTCTGTCCTCACACACTTCCTACCTTACTGCCTTCATGCCTTAGAACCAATACACATAACTGATTCTAAGATAGAAGGTAAGGGTTTTTAAAATAATAATTTAAAAATAAAATAAGTTTGGAAGAAGAGAGCATTAACAACTGGATGGATCAGGAAAGACATCAGCAAGGAGATGGTACCTGAACTAATACTTGAAGGAAGCATAGGATTTCAAAAAGTAGTTAAGGAGGAACATACTAGCCTCTGTAAAGTATAGAGGCAGCAGATGCTTAGTTCAGAGAACAAGAAGGAGTTGACTTTTTTGACTGGAACATAAAAAGAAAAGAAGTAATGTGCACTTAAGTCTGGAAAAGAAAACTGGAGCAGCAATGTGTTGGGTTTTAAATACTGACCTAACGAATTCATATTTTGCCCTAGAAGTATAGGGAATCACTCAAGATTCCTGAGAAGAGAAGTGAAAGATCTTTTTTTTAAGATTACTTTGGCAGCTAGGCAATGAATGGATTGGAGTTGTAAAAGACTAAAGGCAGGGAGATCATTTAGAAGACAATTGCAATAGTCCACCCAAGAGGGGATAAGGGCCTGGAGTAGGGTAGTGGCTGTTTAAGTGGAGAGAAGATCAGATCTTGTTTTGGCAGTTGAATTTCTGTAACTTGAAAACTCATCTAATGTAGGATGTAAGGAAAGATGGAAAACTGAATATGACATTGAAATGTTGAACATGGGTGCCTAGAAGGGTGGTGAGACCTTAGGCAGTAGTTAGAGAATTCAGAAGGGGGGGTGGAAAGATTTGGGATGGGGGGACAGATCAATGATTTTATGGGTGTAGGAGAATATCAGAAAAGAAATTCTCCATACCAATGTAAACCTACAATTACTCTACAATTTACAGCCTTAGACCAGGGGTTCTTAATCCTTTTTTGTGCCATGGACTCCCTTGGCAATCTAGTAAAGTCTATGAAATCCTCAGAATAATATTTTTAAGTAATTAAAGGAAAGTACAAATTTCTGTTGGAAGATAGTGAAAATAAAGGTGTAATATTTTTCACGCCCCCAAGTTCATGGAGCACCCTAAAGTCTATCTTTAGACTACATGTGATCTAAGTTAAAAAAAAAAAAAGCAACTCCTATCTAAAAGAGTAATCTTACCGTGCTGAGAAATTAAATAACTAGCACAGGGTCACCCAGCCAAGAGGTAAAACTTGAACCCAGATCTTTATAACTGCAGAACTAACTATCCACTGTACTACATTGCCTCTCAGAGGAAAGTTAATAGGGTTTTTTTTTTAAGCCATAATTGACAACAGTATGAAATAATGGCATACAAAAACAAATACTAAATGGATCTTAAGCTACATTGTGAAGAACAGTATCCAGAATGGTCTTGGTGACAATCTATGCCTGCCTTCTGAGAGCCCAACTTTCTAAGAATAAGGACATTCATCATCATAGAATAGCCATCTAACAATGAATTCTTTGGCTTTGTCGACCCATGAAATAAGGATAATACACTTACTTTCCTGCGACTCTCCTATTTCCACAGTAATGGTAACTGAAGAGCAAAGAAGTGGGAACGACGTACTAAGAATCACTTTGAAGCCATCTATCTATAAACACTAAATGTGAGGTTCTTACCCAATAACCAATTCAGCACACTTCTGGAGGAACTGAATCATATCAATATTGGCATTCACGATGTAAGTGATACTAGATGATCTGAGGAAGCTAAAAGGATGAAATGAAAGGATGGCTCACAGGCAAATAAAGGAGACAGTAGAGTTGGTTTTATCACATGCTCAAAGGCAAAAGGAACATCATTTCATGGGGCATTTGGTCATCTTGTATCGCATCGTTCCCAGTGAGCACTTAGGGAAACACCCCTATGAAGATAATTGTGGCTTCTGCTGCAAAGAACAGGAAGGTAAAAGCATTTTAGTGAAGAAATAAGGTATATTTTAAAGCTCTGTGACTTTAATGGTGGGCATGGAGTGGAAAATGGTGACAGATATGTTGGAAAATAAGGCTCAGAATTACGAGGTAAAGGAGATCAAATGTTTATATATTACACAAAAGCCTCATGCCTATAAAACATGAATTCTTTCTTTAATGTAAATACAAGGTAACTGGCAGAAGGGCAGTAGTAATTAATGAAGGGGGTCAAGAAAGACCTAATGTAGGAGGTGGCACTTAAGCCGAGCTTTGAATAGGGCTGGGACTTCCTAAGGGGTTAGATAAAAGGAGTACATTCCAAACAGGAAGGGTCTGGGGCAGGACCTGGGATAGTGGGGTGGGGACACACCCTGAGCAAAAGTACAGAGCTGGTGGGGGCAGCTGGGTAGCTCAGTGGATTAAGAGCCAGGCCTAAAGATGAGAGGTCCTAGGTTCCTATCTGGGTTCAAACACTTTCTGGCTGTGTCACCCTGGGCAAGTCACTTAACCCCTATTGCCTAGCCTCTTCTGCCTTGGAACCAATACACAGAATTGATTCCAAGATGGAAGGCAAGGTTTTAAAAAAAAAGTACAGAGATGGGAGATGAGATGTGTGCCCAGGAAACAGCAGGTAGAATAATTTGGTTAGTAATATAGAGTGGGGTGTATGGGGTGTTCAGGGAGGGGTAGCACCTTGGTATGGAGGGCTTGTCATGCCCTTTTAGGGCAGCTCTCCAACCTCTGACCCTCACCTGACACCCAGCTCTCACTTTCGGCTCCTAGTAGCTGCTAGCATGCGGCAGCGGCCACACCCCGGGCAACGGCTTCGACAGGCGGGCCAAACCTTGTGAGGGTAGCCATCTGGTTGTAGACCCCTGGTGAACTAGGGCCTTGCTCACCCAGCATGTGAAGACTGCTTTGGTTGAACAGACAGAAGAAACCAATAAGAGGGTTCAACGGCTGAGAGGGCGACGCAGCAAAGCACTGTGGAGTGCTTAGGGCGTGTTGGAGTACAAAAGACAGCATGGTCATCCAATGCAGCTGAGGAAGTCTCCAGGTGTAACGATTTTTTGTGCCTCTGGACCCAGGCTTCCAACGCCAAGAGAGTGGGACTGTCTCTGTGCATCAACTTTTCTACTTAAATCTCTTTCACGCACAAGTATCTTTGCACACACATGCACAAAGACAATCGTCATTCTCGACTTCCAAGAGACTACTACCAATATAGAGTGCAGAAAGAGGAAAAGTGCAATAGGCCTGAAAACATGAGCCAAGATCAGATTCTGAAGGGCTTTCAAAAGTCAATAAACCTTCGAAAAAAGACAGAAATTTTTTGTAGCCAAGTAAAGATAGAGAGCAAATGATCACCACCATTTTTAAATACCCACAGTATCCCTAGGGCATAATACTAACCTTAGATTTTTCTATCACTTAAAGATAAAAAGCCCTGTGATCTATCCAAATGCTATGTAAAACTCATTTCTACTAGCTCCCACAAATACCAAAGAAACTGAGTAATGAGGAGAATTGAAAAGGTACATTCTTTCTATGTAATTTTGAAGGACTTAATAACAAGATTCATTCCTGACTCCCCTCCCACTCACTTAAAAAAGTTTATTGATGTCTTTTGTTTTCATATCATAATCATTTCTGAATCTATTCCTAACCCTCCCACTAAGCCTTCCCTTGTGACAGCATTGAGAAAAAAACAGTTAAGCAAAACCAACAAACCTATGGACTAGTTCTAACACCAGATATAATATTCCACACCCAAGTATAGTCATTTTTGCTGATAGAAGTAAGCTCCTTGAAGGCAGGACTTTTGTTATCTTTGTATTAGCTGGTTTATTATATTGTTGGCCGGTTGTTTTCAGTCATTCTAATTCTTTGTGATCCCTTTGAGGATGTTCTTGGCAAAGATACTAGAGTGATTTGCCATTTCTTTCTTCAGCTCATTTTACAGATAGGGAAACTAAGGCAAAAGGTGTTAAGTGACTTGGCTAGGGTAACACAGCAAATCAGTATCTGAAGCCAGATTAGAATTCAGGAAGTTGAATCTTCCTGACTCTATCCACTGTGCTACCCATAGTTAGTGGCTATTACATAGAAGGAGCTTAACAAATGCTCATGTATTGATTTATCTATTGATTGAAGAAAAGTCAGGAGGTCTTAGATATGGAAAGCACTAGAGAATGTGAGAAAAATGAAATTGTATCTTGAATTTCCAAATGCTGATGAAAAAATACTGGAGGAGTTTGATTCCATAGTGAATAGAGGGCTAGACGAAATTAGGAGGACCTGAGTTTGGATCTTGCCTCAGACCCTTATTAGGTATGATCTTGGGAAAGTCATTTAGCATTTCCTACCCTCAGTTTCTCAATTTATAAATAGAATTAATATTAGCACTTATCTCATCAGGTTGTTGTGAAGATGAAATAATATATGTAAAATATTTTGCAAACTTTAATGTGCTGTATAAACATTAGCTAATATTATTTGGGATAGAAATTCAATTCTGAAATCTAATGAAGAAAGGTAGTAGATTATGAATAGTATCACATCATACAATGATGAGCAGTGGGGGAAAAGAAACCATTTTACGGAGAATTTCATTAGATCCAATTAAATAGGCTCATACCAGAAGGACAAAAAGACTAAAAATATTAAAGTGATACCAGACTTCCATTAGAAGCTATTTTCTGCATTAATGATTATAAAGGCACTATATTTAAACTCTAGCATCACATTTGTACCATACAAGAGAATAGAAATGGCACCAAAGGAAATGAAGATTTAAAAAGCTCTCAAGAAGTCCATGAAGTCTCCTGAGGGAAAAGATACGCAAGAAGCCAGGACATAGAGATAAAGAGGGATAGAGCTCCAGGGATGAAAGATAGCTAAGGATGTCCAATAAATACTTGGAGAGAAGGTCTTCCTGGAGTTGACACAATTTCAGGTTGATAAAGGGTTCATTCTCATCTGTGTGTACCCAAATGCCTAGAAGAAATCATTACTGTAAGGGGGAGGAAGTTAACTAAAAAAATATCAATAATTATCATCTAATGTGCCTACTTTTCCATTTTTACAAAATCAATATGAGGAAATCTCCAAAAGTACTAAGGGCATCCTTGATGACTATATGAAAAGGGAATAGAGAGAAGGAATAGATAAACTTTTGCAAACAATATTCTCTAGCAGACCACATCTTTACAGGCACACAAATGACTAAAAAGTCAAGACAAGATCTGTGCCTCCACTTCTCTCCATTTCTTATAAGCTTTCTACAGTCTGGCTTTCAACCTCATCCAACTGAAATTAATCACTCCAAAGTTACCAATGATTACTATTTTTTTTAACCCTTACCTACTCTCTTAGAATCAATACTGTATATTGGTTCCAAGGCAGAAGTGTGGTAAGGACTAGGCAATGGGGGTTAAGTGACTTGCCCAGAGTCACACATCTAGGAAATGTCTGAAGCCAGATTTGTACCCCAAATCTTCCATCTCTAGGCCTGGCTCTTAAGCCCCTAAGCCACCTAACTGCCCCTTCAAATGACTTTCTAATTGCTAACTCTAATAACTGTTTCTCAGTTCTCGTTCTTTTTGACCTCTCTCTATATATTATCTTGACCTTTATTAATCTGACCACATTTTACTCCTAGATATTCTCTCCTTTGGGGGTTTTTGTGACTACTCTCTTGGTTCTATATGAGCCTTCCTTCTCAGTCTTTTCTGTTGGATCTTCAACCATGTCATGCTCACTAACTATGTGTTCCCCAAGACTCTGACCTTAAGTCTCTTATTTTTCCCATATATTATCTCACTTAATCTCATAAGCTCTAGTGTGTTCAATTCTTATTTCTATGTAGATGACTTCCAGGGCTATTTATTTTCTTCTGATTTAAGTCCCATGTCATCTACTGCCTATTGGACATTATAAATGAGATATCCCCTAAGTGGCTAAAATTCAACATGTCTAAAACTCATCATCCTTAAAAAAAAAATCTCCCTTCCCATTATTACTATAAAGGCCACTAACATAAATTCCAGTCATTCATGTTTCCAATCTCTTATCCCATGTACTGAATGTTGTCAGATCATGTCTTTTCTTTTTCTACAACATCTCTTGAATATGTCCTCTTCTCTCTATCCATGCACTGATTGTCCTTGTTCAGATTCATATCACCTCTTTTCTGGGTTATTCTAATAGCCTTCTAATTGACCTCCTTGCCTCTGTTCCCTCCCAGTTCTAGTCCATCCTTCACCTAGTTGCTAAAGTGATTTTACTAAAGTAGAGGCTTGGTAAACTCACTAGGCCCAGGATCAGATATAAAATCCTTTATTTGGTTAATGCTTTTCACAACCTGGTCCATTCCTACCTTTCAAATCTTCTTAGACTCTGCCCCTCTCCATGCATTCTGCAACCTAGCCAGACTGTCCTATTTGATGTATTCCTTGTATATAAGACTCCGTCTTCTATCCCCATCCTTTGCAGTGGCCGTTCCCCATTCCTAGAATGATCTCTCTCCCAAGCTCAGAATACTTGGCATCCTTTAAGACCCAATAACCTTTTCTAGGAAGTCTATCCTAGGCTCCTCAAGTTCTAGTGCCAACACCTCTAAGGTTAACTTTTAATTTACTTTGTATTTCATCTTATCTGATTTATTTATGTTGTCCTTCCTGATACAATGTAAGCTTCCATGGGGCAGGGGCTGTTTTTGCTTTTTCTTTGTATCCTCATTATTTAGCACAGTGCCTGGCAAACAAACTATTTAATAAATGCTTGTTGCTTGAGTGCTTCATAATATGTAATATGTGCTTATGTGTACATACTATTATATTATTAATGTGATAGAATGTAATCTCTTACTTTCCAAATGAGAATTTATACAGTATATTGGTTCCAAGGCAGAAGAGCTGTAAGGGCTAGGCAATGGGGGTTAAGGGACTTGCCCAGGGTCATACAGCTGGGAAATGTCTGAGGCCAGATTAGAATCCAGGACCTCCGATCTCTAGGCCTGGCTCCCAAACCACTGAACCACCTATCTGCCCCCTAGAATGTAATCTCAGTGGTAAAGATTGCATTTCTTTTCATTTGTATCTGCAGTGCTTAACATAGTGAGTGCCTGATACAAAGTTTCACTTGATAAATACTTAGAAATATTTGGTAGGTTGATTGATATTCTTTAATATATCTGATACTGCAGATGAATTTATGAATTGGGCCCAAAATTGAATAGGAAGGGAAAAGTTGACTGTGTTTCATTTAATTCCATTTTATTGTTCCATCATTTCAGTCATGTCCAACTCAGACTCCATCTGGCTTGAGAGGAGAGAAGAGATGAAGATACTGGAGTAGATTGTCATTTCTTTCTCCATCTTATTTTATAGATGAGTAAACTGAGGCAAACAGGGTTGCATGATTTACCAAGGGTCACACAGCTGGCAAGTGTCCGAGGCCAGATTGAACTCAGGAGGCTGTCTTCTTGACTCAAGCCAGTAATCTATGTATTGTGCTACCTACCTGCCCATTTGGGAAACTACACAATGTTTTTACTGCCTCCCCCCAAGATTCTCTTTGAAAGAAAGAATAAACTTTTAATATAGCAATAGCCTTCCAGGATTGCTATAGGACTGTGCATCATGGGATGCCACAGTTTCCAAAGGACTAAAGTTTCATGCCATTCAAAGAGTGATGGAGACATAGAGGAGCAGGTAATAATCCAACAAGCAGGTTGGGGCATATGATCAACAAGGAATTGCATAGAAGAAGAAGCATAAAAAATATCAATGGCTACATGACCAGCAAAGGAGGCAGCAAGGGCAAGGGATAACAGATGGACAGGATACAAGTTGTATTGCTACCCAAGTAATAATATTAAAAGACGTGGAGCGAGGGTTCTTAACCTCTTTCATCTCATGATCCCTTTTGGCAGTCCGGTAAAGCCTATAGATTCCTTCCCAGAATAGTCTTTAAATGTATAAAATAAAATATACAGGATTACAATGGAAGCTAATTGAATTCAAATATAGTTATCAATAGTTACCAAACTATTTTTAAAATAAGTACTTACCTTCTATCTTTGTATCAATTCTAAGACAGAAGAGTGGAAAGGGGTAGGCAACTGGGGTTAAGTGACTTGCCCATGGTCACACAAGTAGGAAGAATCTGAGGCCAGATCTAACCCAGAACCTCCCATCTCTAGGCCTGGCTCTCTATCCCATATGCTACTTAGCTGTCCTTATCAAACTATTTTTTAAACAATTTCCTAAAACCTAGGTTAAGAACCTCTGGCCTGGAAGATTCACAGAACATCTGGTGACTTCCCATGGCAAATTTATGGGAGGACATGGACAAGAGATGTGCAGGGAGAGATGATATGGAATAGCTGCTATCTGCATCACTTTAAGAATATCCACATCGAAGATGGCAGTGTAGAAAACCCTTCCTTACCTATTGCAAACTAAATGCTCCCAGGGGACTGAAATCAAACCTAACAACAAGACAGAGTCAAGGAACCCTCCTGCTGGACTCAACTTAAAAAGTACACCCCCAAAAGCTGGAATTCGAGAACACTTCTGTTTAAGGGGAAGGAAGAAGAAAGGTCCCGGGACCCCTCCCCCACCTAAAGCACTAAGCCTCCAGTGGCAGTTGGAACCTCTGGGCGGGCAAAGGCCCTGGTTTGGAGGGAGTACCTTGCGGGCAAAACTGTGCCAGGCTCAGGGCATCCAACATAGGCAGTGGGGAAGCAGATAGAGAAATGCAGAGTGTAGAGGGGGAGGCATAGTTGCAGCAGGGGAGGGGGAGGCATAGTTACAGCAGCAGACACTCCATATTGCCCCCCCAGAGGTTTTGGCCCCAGGGCATATCCAGCAACCCAAATCCCATCAAATCCTCCAGAGGACAGGGAAGCTCAAGCTCCAAAACTCCTCCCTCACAGACAGCACTGAGAGATTTACTGACAAAACTCCAAGGGTGCAGGTGGAAATAAAAGCCCAAAACCACAAAAAAAAAAAAATAATGAGAGGAGCAAGAGCTCAGGCAATAGCAGGGAGTAAAGAAGGAATAAATATGAGCAAACAACAGAAAAAGAAAAAAGAAATTACAATCAACAGCTTCTATACAGACAATGAACAAAGAGCAAACTGAACAGAGAAGAATGAGGAAACTCCAAGCAAAAAAACCAAAACCCTGCGAATTGGATACAGGCTCTGGAAGAACTCAAAATACAATTCAAAACATAATTAAGAGAGGCTGAAGACAATTTTAAAAGCAAGATGTCATCTGGAAACAGAAAACAGTGTCTTGAAAGCCAAAATTAATCAGCTTGAAAATGAGGCAAAAGTGATGAAAGAGGAGGCAAAAAAGATGAAATATGACCTCCAAAGAAAATCAGACCAGAATGAGAAAGATGACCAAAAAGCCAGGTATAAAATCCAGTCTTTAAGAACCAGAATACAACAATTAGAAGCAAGTGACTTTACAGAGCAGCAGGACACCATAAAACAAAATCAAAAGAATGAAAAAATTGAGGAAAATATGAAGCATCTTATTCACAAAACAGAAGACTTGGAAAATAGTTACAGAAGAGACAATTTAAGAATCACTGGTCTACAAGAAGACCATGACAAAAGAAAAAGCCTGGACATCATACTACAGGAAATTATCCAAGAAAACTGCCCCCAAATCCTAAAATAAGAGGGAAAAGTGGAGATTGAAAGAATCTACAGATCACCTCCTGTACTTAATCCCCAACTGACAACACCCAGAAATGTTATAGCCAAATTCAAGAACTATCAGACCAAGGAAAAAATATTACAAGCTGCTAAGAAGAAGTCATTCAGATACCATGGAACACAGTGAGGATAATACAGGATCTGGCTGCATCTGCACTGAAGGACCGAAAGGCATGCAATATGATGTTCTGGAAAACAAGAAAACTAGGTCTACAACCAAGAATCAACTACCCAGCAAAACTGGCTATATTCTTACAGGGGGAAGTATAGTCATTTAACAAAATAGAAGAATTCCAAGCATTTGTAAAGAAAAGACCAGACCTGAACAGAAAATTTGATGCCCAAGCACAGAACTCAAGAGAATCATCAAAAAGTAATTTTAAAAGAGGAAAAAAAGAAAAACAAAACAAAAACAACAAAAAAATATCCACTGAAATCATAGGTTTCTTACAGCTGAAAGACAGAAGTATTCCAGGGTGATGAGAGTCAAGTGTTCTTCTGCTTTGGCAGATCATATCTGCAATATTTTATTTAAGTGTGTATAAAACATTTTAAGAAGGGTGTGAAAAGCTGATATTCACAACTGGACATCTCTAATCAGAGGCTAGATCACCACTTATCTGGGCATTAATGGGAGGACTTTTGTTCTAGTACAGATTATACTAGATGATCATTGAAATTGCTTCCAACTCTGAGATTCTGCAGTTCTAGGGGCGAAGAGGCAGATTTGAGGAGGGAATCAAGATGAGGTGGAGGACCAGCAGAGGCAGAGAAAAGGAGGAGGTCTTGGAGACTATATCCCCTCCTACCCTGCCCTCTTACCCCACTGAAACTGAGGAAAATGGTGTCACTCATGATCATGGTATATGAAAAGTTTATTGTCTGTCACCTTTGTCTATTAAGGGATCCATGAAAATACCATGAATCTTCTGTGTGCTGTGTCCATCTAACAGGCTGGGACAGGCACAAAGGTAAGGGAACCCTCTCCAAGTCCTTTTATCACAGATGCAGCTCAAAAGAATTCCTCATCTTCTAAGATCATATCTCCTTCCTCCTTTTTTTATCTGCCAGCTAGGTCAGGGTCCAAGTATTTCTCTCTCCAGTATGATATAGTAGAAAGGACATTGGATTTCAAATCAGATAACTTAGGGTCAAAGCTAGGGGCCACTTTTCCATTGAGCTTTACTTTCCATATCTGCAGGTTGAGGAGGTTGGACTAAATGAACAGTAAAGATTCTTCTAGTGTCTTCCAGACTCCAAAGATAGGGAAACTCAGGATCAAAGAGGTGAGGGGGAGGAAGGAATTAGAGGGAAGGGAAGAAGTGTTTGGTTACACATACACAAGTTGGGGCAGCTAGGTGACTTAGTTGATTGAGAGCCAAATCTAGAAATGGAAGGCCCTAGTTCAAATCTGCCCTCAGGGACTTCCTAACTGTACAGCCCTGGGCAAGTCACTGAACCCCCATTGCTTGGCCTTTATTACTCTTCTGTCTTGGAACCAATACACAGTATAGATTCTAAGATGGAAAGTAAGGTTTTAAAAACACACACATAAGTAACTAGCTATATGATTTTATTTTCACAAAATATTTTATTTAAATTTAAAATTTTATTTTATTGTGTAAATAATTTTCCCTTCCCCTCTGGAAGCCAGTTTCCTTATTAGACAAAAGAAGGGTTTGGAGGAAACAGCTTGGTATAATGAAAAGAGTACTTAATTTGGCTTTAAGGAAAAATCCTCTACAACTACTACTATCCATATGATCTTAGGTAATTGTTTCCCTTCCCAGGGAAGGAGTTGGTCTAGATCAGTGATGGCAAACCTATGGCATGAGTGCCAAAGATGGCACACAGAGCACTCTCTGTGGGCATGTGAATGCACCCCCCCCATCCCAGTTTGTTACTAGAAAGGCAGAGGGACTTAGGTGGAGCTGCTCCCTTCCCCCTCTCCATCATGCCTGATGACATTTTTCCACATCGTCTGCCCCTTTCCCAGCAGCCAAATGGGAGTGCTTTCTCCCTCCCCTGTTTAAGGTAAGGGGAAGAGTCTAGCACTCAGTGGGGGTAGGGCTGGGCACGGCACATGGTCTCTAAAAAGGCTAACCATCACTGGTCTAGCTGATTTCAAGGCAAGTTTCTAACCCCAAATCCTATGATATATTTCTCAGTTTTCTAGGCCAACCTACTCCCACTCCAATTCCAATACTTGCCAATTCCAACTCTGACTCTTTCTTAGCTTAAAGTCCCATCCTCTATCCCACCCATTTCCTTTTCCTAAAGATCAGGTAAAATATTGGAGTTCCTCAGGAGGATTCTAGGAGAGAGACCGTTTAGAGACACAAAAAAACATAGATCAATAGACACTGAGGAATAAAAGAGAGGTCATAAGCTTATATTCTGGTACCACTCAGAACCATCCTCTGTCCTCAGTTCCCCAACTTAATTCTTATTTAGTACTAAATGAATTAGTTTTCCAGGAGGGAGATAAACATCTTTTAATGCCTTGTACCTTATCCCAAACCTGTAGGGAAGAAGTTAAAGTATGTTTCTACATCTAGGTAAGGCTTGATAGTGACCAACAATAAATAAAGCAGAGACAGAAAGGAAACAACAGGGATGAGGGCGGATTCCAGGTTCCCCAGCTGTTGGGCAGGAAAAGTCACTTGCTTAAAGATTCTTTCTTAGACATGACTCATTCCCAAACCCAGGTTTTTGTGGAGAAGGAAGATGCCCTATCTTTCTCCTCCCTGCCCCCAACTTATTCCTCCCACCCTCTATCAACTTTTCCTCTCCCCTATATCATCCATACCAAATCTCCACTCCTTCTCCTTCCATAGCTTAACCCCATCTTTCTGGCCTCCCTGAAGGTCCCTTTCCTTGATCTCCAGTCTAGATCCTAGACCAGTGATGGACAATCTTTTGAGCTTGGTGTGTCAAAATTCACCAAAAAAAAAAAAAAACAAAAAACAAAAAAACTGAGCATAACTCTGATGGTATGTCACTTCAAGAAAAAAACTGTAATTCTGTGATATTTATAGTTTAACAAAAATATATAATTGTAATATATAACTGTATTTAATAAACCAAAAACGAATTATCTAACTTACCTACTTAGTGACTTCTTTGTTCATCTGTCAGTCAGGGTTTTTTTTTTGTTGGTCTTGATATTATTGAACTTGTGTGGGGTGCCATGAACTAAGATAAGTGAGGGGGAGGGGGAATTCTTTAACTAACCTGCCTATTAGTGACTTTTTTGTTGCTGAATTTCATTGGCTAAATCTTCAATCGAAGGTTGGTATTTTGTACAATTCAAGCCCAAGCAAGTGCTATTAACTTCATCTGTTAATCTGTTTATTTTGTTGGTTTTGATATTATTTAATGCTGAGAATAAGGTCCCACAAAAGTACATAAAGGGGAAAATTGTGAGTAAAGCCATAGCTATATTTTTCAGAGTTCTAAAAGTGTCTGGTAATGGGTTTCAGGCACTCCTCATTGCATGTGGACTGGAGCCCCATCCAGTCTTCTACTGCCCCACAGCTCCCTCCCCACTCCTCCCCAGCTGACTGGGGGGGGGGGGGGAGGGACTGCAAGAGCAGCAGCTGCAGAGCACCAGCCTGCTTGCCCTCAAACTCACACTTCTTCCGTGCCTTGCCTGCTCTCCTTCTCCCCACTGCGTGCCCCATGCTCACCTCATCCCTGCTGCTAGTGTGTGGAGTGCAACCCCACACACACACACCACCCCACCCCCTGGGGCCAGCAGGGGCATGGCTACAACTGTGGCCCAGGCAACTCCTGACCCAGAGGTGTGCTAAGCCCACATGCGGTTGTGTATCATCGAAAATGACTATATGTGTCAGTGCTAACACTCGTTTCATAGGTTCACCATCACGGTCCTAGACCCTAAACTCCTAGACTTCAACATCTCCTGCATTGCCCAAGACTGCTATTTCCCACAAACTCTCCCCACTATTCTTCCTTGCCAATTCAATCCAGCCCCTATTTCTTTCTTTTTAATATCCCTTTTCTCTACCTAGATCCAAGATCTGACCAATCCATGCCTTCCTCTCAGTCCTATTCCACATTCCTAGGCCTGAGCCCATCTCCCGCTGCTCAGAAGGGCTCAGAAATGGGACTTGACCACTCAAACATTATCAAAACACTAAGAGATGGAGGGGTGGAGCAAAGAGAGTTGAGACTTATTTTCATGCAGCAGTTCCAAGCCCTTTGAGATCCCAAAACAGAAAGAACTTGGAGACAGAGACAGAAAGGATAAGTTGAATAGAGAACTGAATTCTAAATGCAGGGAAATGTAATAATAGACATAAACAGTGACCGATAAACCCCAAATGGAGGCAGAGGGATGACGTCAAGTCTTTTTTTAGCTTTGAGGTCTATGCATCAGGTAGGACTGGGGTGAACCCAGTGAGGGATGTGGTTAGGGAGGTACAGTGGGAGGAGGTGTGAAGACTGGGGTGATGGTTGCAGTTATATTGGGGTTGAGGCTAAGGAAAAGTTAAGGTCAAGTAAGGAAGAATTAGAAACCATTTCCAAGTATGGTTATAGTTAGGAAAACTCTGGCTGGATTTAAGGAGAGGGACTGGAGCAGTTAGATGACCCAGTGATTAGAGAACCAGGACTAGAGACAGGAGGTCCTAGGTTCAAATCTGGCCTCAGACACTTCCCAGCTGTGTGACCCTGGGCAAGTCACTTGGCCCCCATTGCCTAGCCCTTACAACTCTTCTGCCTTGGAACCAATACAAAGTATTGATTCCAAGATGGAAGGTAAGAGCTTTAAATATATATATATATATATAATTGATTCTAAGACAGAAGGTAAGGGTTAAAAAAAAGATAAGGACTGAGATTAGTGTTACAGGTTGGAAATCAAGGTTAAAGTGTTGATATTAGTGTCAGGAGTAAGGATTACAGCAGTAGCCAGGAGTCCAAATTCCCTGAGATCCCTGGACCAAAGTGGTTGCTTAAACCAGCCTGAGACAAGCCTAGGACTCCAAAAGTGATTTCTCATCTGCTCCAGGCTCTAGAGTGTCCTTGGTCTCTGGATCTTATCCTTGTCTATTCCTACCCTGGTATTTACTAAGCTATATTCAGAGGTATCATAATAGATAGGGAAGAATACTGAACTTGCAATCATTCAGTGACACAGTGTTGAAGAGGGAAGAGCTGGTCCTGAAAGCCAGTTCTCTTGGATCTTTTGATTTCAAGTCTCCTACACCAAGCTTCCACTCTCCAATACAATGGTTCCAGGTTTGAATCCTGGTTCTGCTACTTACTATGTGATCCTGAGCAAATCAATTATTATTTTTTCTTTTTTTCCTTGCCCTCAGTTTCCTCAGGGTAAGATGAAGGGATTAATGAGCTCTTAAAGGTCCTTCTGGCTCTAAATCTTATGCTTTTTGAGGACTAACAGCCTCAATACAGCCAGCAGATACTCGGCAGAGAGCCAATAGTCACTTTGAAAGCTAAGAAGGATGTATGACTAGGTTGGGAGACTCCCCATTGAGCATTTCTGGATCCAGCTCCATAGTCCTGGCTGCTGGTTTGTTTTTCCTTGTTGCCCTGGCTCCTGGATTAGGGGAGGGAGGAGCTGGGATTGGGACAGAGCCAGAGGAGGTGGGACCTAGAGCAAGCCAGACTATTTTGGGCAGATGGTCCAAATATTTTCTATCATTCTGGATGTGTTAGCCAGGTCTAGCTCAAGGGGCTGGCTTTGGGGTAATTGACTGCTGATTACACTGTGAAGGCTAACAGCCTGGGAGAAGATGAAAGCAACCAAGTCCCAAGAAACAAGTAGAGAAAGGGCTTTTGGGCCTGGGCAGTGAGGACACTGCAAAAGGACATCCTACTCAAAGCAAGCTTCATCTTTCATAACACTTGCTTACAAAGTGTTTCCCTCATAATGAACCTATAAATTAAGTAAATCTACTTAAGTAAATTAAATTAAATAACAGTATTTCAATTTAATTCAACTTCATGGGCATTTATTAAGTACCTACTTTGTGCCAGGTACCACATTGGGTACTGTGGATGGAAAGACAAAAAATGAAACAGCTCCTGCTCAAAATTACCCCCATCTTATACTTCATTATATCTTTGATTTATCTGATGTATGCCCTCCAATAATACAGAGGCAATCCTTTTCACCATGTGCGAGTCTTATCCAGGTCTTCCAATAAGTACTCCAAAAGGGTCCACCCCACCTGTTATCCCTTGATACATGAGCAAATCACCTCAATTTTTAGGGGATAGCTTTTATGTCATTTCTTACATGTCATTCATTGTTGATAATAGGTTATAGCCTATCCATGCCCACCAGACTCCTCTTTTGCCCTTTGAATGATCCACAGTTTTGATTCTTTGAATATTAAGGAATTGTGGGTTTGTATTATCTGATTTAGTGCCTTCTCCCATCTTATAGATGAGAAAAATGAGGCTTATTGAGACTAAGTGATTTGCCTAAGATTTAAACAGATGGCAAGTGTCAAGAGTTGGGACTGAAACTCGGGTCTTCTGACTCCAAGCCTTGAACTCTTTCCACCATGCCACACTAGCGCCTAGTTCCCAATTCACATATTCATATCACCCAGGGAGCCCGTTACTCCCAGCTCCCCTAGAAAGAAGAAACATACCCAATAGCCATTCAGGATCTCTGACTTTACAGATCTAAGAAGGGAAGAGGAGACCTCTGGCCAAGGCTCTTAGGGGCTCAAGAGCAAATAGTCCTGCTCCCATGGTTCCTGTTTTCTCCCTTTTCCCACTGTCCCTCATTTCCACCCTCCTAGGTTGCCATTTATGTTTCTCTACGGAAAGATCCACCAAGATCTCAGACAGCCCTGCTCACGATTTCCTACACTTCATGATCTCCCGTAAAAATGGATAGTCAGGGATTGGACAGTCTCTCCTGATCATCCAGAATAAATCAGTCAAAAATTCAGGAGGCATGATTGAAGTTAAATCACAGGAGAACTTTGCAGGCTTATAGAACTGAATGAAGAGATAAAATATCCATTTTGGAAACTATTTAAATCCAACTATGAGTGGTAGCTAGGAAAAAGGCAGATAGGTGAGCATGGGTGGCCTTTTAGAGATCTGAAATTTCAATAATACTTTATGTGAGGGCTTTATGGGTATGGCATGCCCTAGAGAATGGTTCTGGCCTCTCTTTCATGTGGGTTTTGTAGAGAAGGGAAGACAAAGGGGTCAGGGAGCCTGATAGTCTCCTACCTAGTGTGACCTATGATCCAAGCTAGTTGTTCCCAAATATCCCATATTCATTGTTCCCAAATATCCCATATTCGGGTGAAAAATAGGAACTCTTGATGCGCCTGAGAGCCTTCCTGTGATTTAATCCAGAGTCCTCCCTCAAATCCAAGGTCCTCCCCAAAAATACCAACAACTCCCCAGCTCAATCCCTCCTCCTCACTCTCAAATATCACTCATCCCAGTCCCAGAAACCCTGACTGGCTTTGAACTTCCACAGTTCCTTTCATACCAGCCTAATCAAAGCATAGTTACAGACACCAATTAATATTCATTGCTGGCACAAGTCACAGATTAGAGAACTGAGACATTTGGAGGGAGAAAAAAGGGTGATGACAGGTAACTCCATTGAGTCAAATGGAAGTTCTGCTCAGGCCACTGAGGCACACCCTTGCCTGAGGCAACACTGGCTAGGCAGGCAGCAGCTTCTAGAGCAGGAGTGCTGAGACCCAGAGAATGCCTCTAGCAAGGAGTTGGCATAACACAGGCAGCAGGCACATCTCAGTAGGCAAGGCTAGCCCTCAGTCAGGAGAACTGGAAATACCTAAGACAGCCGCTTGTAGGTCAGGCTAGTTGCCCCAAGATCAAGGCCAACCACTAGACTTTCCAGCCATTTATTCCAGACTGGCATACCTGGGGCTGGGGAACCTGACCAGAAGACATGGGGTTGGAAACTCTCTGGGTAAGGAGCAGGGATAAGATCATAGGCATTAAAAAAAAAAAAACAAGCAGAATATCATGCCAAAGAGTCTGTGGCTCGTGTTTGTGTTTTATTTTGATTTGTGAATGTTCTTACAGTTTTGTAGGGTTGCTGGATCCTAAGGAAAGCATCATAGCATCTCAGAGTTAGAAAGAGCCTCAGCGATCATCCAGTCCAACTCGTAGCTACATTCCCAAAATGTAGGCATCCACCTTCTTCCTTCAGTGGAGATAGAGCTAATGCCTCCCAAAGCAGGCTCTGGGCTATTCAGAAATCTTTCCTTACATACAATTAATTGGAAACTGCCTGTCAACTACTTCATAGAATCATAACTTTAGAGCTGGAATGAACCTTAGAGGCCATCAAGGATATCCCCTTCATTTTTTTCAAACCCTTACTTACCATCCATCTTAGATCAATACTGTGTACTGGTTCCAAGGCAGAAGAGCAGTAAGGGCTAGGCAATGGGGGTTAAGTAACTTACCCAGGGTCACACAGCTGGGAAGTGTCAGAGGCCAGATTTGAACCCAGGACCTCCCTTTTCTAGGCCTGGTTCTCAAGTCACTGAGCCACCCAGCCATCCCCTAACCCCTTCATTTTAAAGATGAGGAATCAAAATCTTTGGAACAGATAAAACTTGCTCAATCACACAGCTAGTGGATGCCTAAGGAGGGTTTTGAACCCAGGTTTTTCCAGCTTTATGTCTACCACCACATCAGTCTTCCCCCTCTGCTTCTTTTTTACCTTTGCTTCTAGGTCTATGGGCCAAAAAGAGCAAGTCTAATTGCTCTTCCACTGGATAGCCCCTCAACTACTTGAAAACAGTTATCACAACCACTCTACCCCATGCTTCTCACCCTTCCCCCATACTGTCTCTTTTCTTCCAGCTTAATTATCGCCAACTCTTTGAGCCAGTCCCTGAATAGCCTGGACCCCTTCCTCCAAATGTACAGTTAGAAGTGGTACTTCTGGACCAAGAGATGCTTTTTCTCCACTTTCCAATTCTCTAATCCTCTTCCCTGTCCCTAAAATCACTAAGTCTACATATGTTGACTTCTCTGCTGACTTAGCTTTGGGGACTTCCTCTTTGACAAGCTAAAAGTTCTCCTATCATAGATGAAGGAAGAACCAAATCCAATGATAAACTTGGAAGTGGGTGCTGACCGTCCCAGGGATACACTCCCATAGCAGCTTGGCCAGGGCAGGAAAAGCATCCAAGCAGACATCCTGGTGCCAGAGGGATCCAGATACTCCCTTCCCAGCTCACTCAGCAGCATCTTCATGTTGGTGCAACAACAGTAGGCACCCAGGCCACATCTGCCCCCAGCTATAGACAGAGAACTTTCCCTATAATTATCTGCACATCCATCCCTGAATAGGGGGGGAGGGAGGGACAAAAGACACGATACAGCAAACCTGCCTCCACCCTTAGACTTTATTCCTGTCTTTTGCCTGCACCCTAAATCTGGGACCCTGAGTTTCTCTTATATTTAGCAATCTGCCCCTGGGCCAGGAGAGTAATCAAAATGACAACAAAAAGATGAAACAGAGGCCAGGATGAGGGTGAGGACAAAGAGATAGAACCTAGAAACAGGGACAGGCTAGGACAGGAAACAGAAAGGAAAGGAGAGGGTCTAGTGAGGCAAAGGTGGCCCAGAGTTCACCCATTTTAAACATCCCAATCGTATCACAGCCTGCTTTTTCTGCCCAGAGACATAAAGATGGCAAAGAGCAGAAGCATCTTAGTTTTCTCCAAGAGTCCTAGTTCTAATTAATTATTATTATTATTATTACTTGGTGCTTTAGATTACACTGAGAAAAATAACAGACTACATCACAGATGTCAGAATTAGAAATTCTCTGCATAAAATACGGCCTTCCTCTTGACCTAAGAGTCAAGGATTCAAGATGCGGAGGCACTCTCAAACGTGGCCAATTTAGGAATTCATTTTGTTTGCATATGCATTTTTGATAAGTTTTCTTTTTTGAGGGTTGGGGGTTCCATATTGGGAAGGAAAGAAAATCAATGCTTAAAAAAATTTTAAAGGAAAATAAAACTTACATTTTAAAAAGTTTTTATGATGAAGTTCTTGGCCTGGGATCTGTGAATTTTTTCAAAACATGTTTTAACTATATTTCAATATAACTGATTTCCTTTTGTGATCCCATGTATTTTATGCATTTAAAAATGTTATCCTGAGAAGGGGCTTGTAGGCTCCACCAGATTGCCAAAGGAGTTCAGGACACATGAAAGATTAAGAATCATTGGGTGAGGGGGCAGCTAGGTGGCACATTGGATAGAGTGCCAGCCTGGTATCAGTAGAACTTGGGTTCAAATTTGGCCTCAGACCTTCCTAGCTGTGTGACCCTGGGTAAGTCACTTAACCCCATTTGCCTGTCCTTTGTCCCTCTGTCTTAGAATTGTTCCTAAGATACAGTAAGAGTAAAAAAAAAAATGTAAATCCCTGGAGGTCAGGGACAACATCTTATACATCTTGGGATTCTCCCACAGTGCCTTGTGTTTGTAAGTACTCCGAAAATATGTGAGGAGGAAAAGAGAAGACAATTGGTTTCTCCTCCAAGCTCTGCCACTATACTTAAGTCTTTTTTTTTTTTTAATCCTTACCTTCCATCTTAGAATCAATACTGTGTATTGGCTCCAAGGCAGAAGAGTGGTAAGGGCTAGGCAATGGGGGTGAAGTGACTTGCCCAGGGTCACACAGCTGGGAAGTGTCTGAGACCAGATTAGAACCCAGGACCTTCTGTCTCTAGGCCTGGCTCTCCATCCACTGAGCCACCCAGCTGCCCTCTGCTATACCTAGTCTGATGACATCACTTCCTTATCTAGACCTCAGTTTCCTTATCTTAATAGATTATTTGCAATTATTTCTAAGATTTCCTCCCTTCTAGTTCTAATATCAAAATGGACCAACTCCCCTGAGGTTCTTGCCTCCATTATTTACTTTAGTGGATGGTTGTGAGGAAAACACTTCATCAATCCCTAAGTGTCATACGTGTATGTACGTATGTATTAAGTCCATCGCTATTTTCCTAAATACCTCTAGTCTTCCCATTCCCTTCCCCCTCCCACCTTCCATAGAAGTGGATGGATGCCTGGAGCTAGGAAGATGGGTTCAAATCCTGCTCCAAATACACGCTCTCCTGGGTCCAAGTGGTTCCCAGATCACACTGTTGTACATCTGACTGATCCTCAGAGGGATCCCTATGCCAGGATGCCAATGAGCGAAGGGGATGCCGGAGGAGCCAACTGGAGGAGGCTGAACGCTGACTATCATTCTGCCTTCTTCCAGGGAGACCCGGGAGAGCCCAGCCTGCCTTCTCCTCTGCAGGGGAAAGGGGCCTAGAGGAGCCTCAGTGCTGTGCCTGAGGAAGCGGAAGCCCAGGAAGCAGCTTGCTGACTCTTGCTAGCTGGGCCCTATGAAAAGGGGACTCTTGCCCCAGGCCCTTGTAACCTGGCATTGTAAACACCTGGGACGCACCCAGCAGCCTCCCGCAGCCAACCTCCACCACGATGGCCGCAGGGCCCATGTGGGGGAGGTAAGGATGGGCCCCAAAGCTCCTGGGCCAGGGGGAGGGGCCCCTCCACAATGGGGAAGACAGACACTATCCCAGGTCTTCAAATCTTGGGGGACCTGGGGACGGTTTTGTAGAGGAGAGGAGAGAGATGTTGTTAGTAGCTATATCCTCCAGACAAAAGAAATGAGCTGGAAAAATATTCTAAATTAACTAATTAAATAAAATCCAGCCATAGCACTGCTGGGTTTGTACCCCAAAGAGAGGATAAAGAAAAAGACTTGTACAAGAATATTCGTAGCTGCACTCTTTGTGGTGGCCAAAAATTGGAAAACGAGGGGATGCCCTTCAATTGGGGAATGGCTGAACAAATTGTGGTATATGTTGGTGATGGAATACTATTGTGCTAAAAGGAATAATAAAGTGGAGGAGTTCCATGGAGACTGGAACAACCTCTAGGAAGTGATGCAGAGCGAGAGGAGCAGAACCAGGAGAACATTGTACACAGAGACTAATACACTGTGGTACAATCGAAGGTGATAGACTTCTCCATTAGTGTCAATACAATGTCCCTGAACCATCTGCAGGGATCCAGGAGAAAAACACTATCCATAAGCAGAGGACAAACTGTGGGAGTAGAAACACTGAGAAAAGGCAACTGCTTGACTACAGCGGCTGAGGGGACATGACTGAGGAGAGACTCTAAATGAACACCCTAATGCAGATACCAACAACGTGAAAATGGGTTTGGATCAAGGACACACGTGATACCCAGTGGAATCGCCCATCAGCTATGGGAGGGATGGGGAAGGGGGGGAGGAAAAGAAAAGGATTTCTGTTTCCAATGAATAATGTTTGAAAATGACCAAATAAAATAATGTTTAAAAATTAAAAAAAAAAAGGAAATGGGCCAGGGAAGAGCTGAGAGGCAGGGCGAGAGTGGCTCAAATTAACCGTCAATCCGAACAGAATGAGGAAAGCTGAGGCAGATCAATGGGCTGAGGGAAACCATGTTTATTGGGGTGGGGTAAGGAGAATGGAGGCAGGCAAATGAGGTAAAGGGAACCCAAGGGGGCAGGGCGGGGCGGGCAGCACCGGGGCTCTGGGTGTGCCCTGTTATGGGGGACAGGGAGGTAGAAGCAATGTCTGTGTTGTGGTATTGCCTGGAGTTGAAAGGGCTCCAGCAGAGGAGGGTGGAAGGAAGAGGTGTCTGGATTCATCCCCATCCATTCTAGATCACAGATGTGGTCTGATGCATGGGCGTGTACACAGGGCCAGCTCTGCCCCAGGCCAAGGCCCTTTCTCCCTGGTCCCTCCTCTTCCTCTCATCCCTCCTTAACACAGCATTTCCATCTCAGCTGCAGGGAACTCTGCAAAGGGAGTCTCCTGCTGGAGGGAGCCCTGTGGTCCACATCCCAAAGGAGTCGGGACTGTCAGGGCAAGGCCGTTCCCTGCCCGTTCGCCCACACCCAGTGCCACAGGTCTCTCCCATGGTCCAATTGCCCAAGAGGCTCCATCTCTTTCCCATTCTGGGGACACAAAAAGGACATCTGAATTCTTTGGGGGGCCCAGAGGATCTGAGAGGGAGGTAACATGAAAGAAACATCCTCTTGCCTACCGGAGCCCCACTTTGCCCATGTGGCACTCTTGCTGATGAGTACAGAACAATTTCAGGTCTCAGCTACACTGAGAGAAAATCAGGTACAAACCCTAGTAGTAATATAATGAATCCAATCTCTATTTATAAAACCTCTGGGTCAGCAGCAACAGTGGAGTTCCAGGGGCAAAGCCACAGGCAGGCCCTGGAAGGGGGTCAAGAGGAAGGTCCAGCAGCTTCTTCACTCAGCTCACTGGATTCGGTTGAGTGAATATTGCCTTTTCTCTCTGCCTCAATGCAGTATTTCTCTGGAAGGCCAGTGGCTCTGCAGAAAGAAGGCCAGAGAGGGTCAGAGAGAGGGCAGTTAAAAAGTGGTCACAGGCAGCAGGAAATAGGGTCAGAAGCAGGCAGTATGCAGAAAAGGAGGGCTGACACTGAGCTAAGTGCTGGAGCTAGAAAGGCAGAAAGATCACCCTTGTTCGGAAGGAACTCACAGTCTAAAATATGGAAACACATAGACACACACAGGATAGATGGAAGGGAACCTCAGAGGGAAAGGGACAGCAAGGGGAGAGTGGGAAAGACCTCCTACTAGTAAAGGTGAGATTTAAGCTAAATCTTGAAGGATGTTTGGGAAACAGAGGAAGAAGTAAAGGGACGGAGTACTAGAGGACATTCAGGACAAAGGCATAGAGTAAGGAAATTTGAATGTGCCTAGGACAAGCTCAGATTTCCAAACACCCGCCCCCCACTAAGAGGTATCCAAAGAGCCCACACCCCCACACCCCCATCCAGAAAGTTCTGGAACATCCATACTTCCTCAGAAGCAATTCTCCTCCCTCCCCTCCCAGCTCTGGCAAGATTCCTCCCTAACCTTTTCCTCATTCCCCACCTCCCAGTTCTGTAGTAATTCCCCTTTTCATGCCTTCCAGCTCTGGGGCAATTCCCAATCTCCTTGCCTCTGGTTCTGGGATAAAGCCCCATTCTCTCAGCTCCTTGTGGATCTGAAGGGATTTCCCCCTTCAGCTCCCTGTTATGGGGTCCCCAAGAATACAGATGACAAGGGATTTGGGCCACCAGCTCACCTCAGCTCTTCTATTTTCTTTTTCTTGATTTCATTGATGCGCTCATGCCGCTTCTGGGCCTCTTCCTTGAGGCGCCGGCCCTCTTCAAACGTGGCGATCCGCTCCTGCACCTGCTTTTGCTGGTTCTCTCGCACCTGACGCCGTAACTCATTGGCATGTTGCAGATTCTCCTTGCCTTTCTTCTCTTCTTCCAAACGTTCCTTCTCAATCTGCTGTCTCTGAGCCCTTGGAATTAGGGGAAGGCAGAGATAGGTCTCACATGGAGGAAGGAGACCTGCCACCAGCCAGCTACTCACTCTCTTAGTCAGTTCCCACTTTCTGGCTGTCCCCCCTCGCTCATCCCTGAAACCCACTGCCTATCCATAGACCCCCTCCTTCTCTCAAAGCTCTGCTGTAATCTCTATGTCTCTTCTATCCACCAACTGCTCTTGGCTTCCATTACCCATGCATTCATTCAATGACCACTTATTAAAGGCCAGTTTAGTATAATCCACTGTGCTAGATGTCAGGGGAAATACAGAAATGATGTTAACACTTCACTACTTATTCACATAATAGAATTAAGATTATTTAGCCAGGAGAGGTGAAGAGCAGCAGTAATAATGTAAAGCAGGGAAGCTTGGGAAATGCAGGTGGCAGTCCACAAAGAACGGTGGAGGCTTTATAAAGCCTTTTCAAAATGAGTGTGCTTAGATTATCTAAGAGCAGCAAAACAGTATGGGGGTGCAGGGCAAATCTTGGGAGTCATAAAGAAATGGGTTCTAGAACATCCTGACTAAGTAGCCACAGCTAAGTCACTGAAGCTCCCAATCCTCCAGACAACTCTGTGGTTAAAGTTGCAGATAAACTGCCACTTTGCCTCAATGGAGTGGATTTGCACACAGAGTTCACGGTAGGGAAGAAATCACAGGGTCAGAATGAAACAAGGCTGAGAAAGCAGTTTGGAGGGTTTGTGGAATTTCTCTATGTGTGGGCACCCAGCTTTCACTCAGATATTAGTAAAGACTTGGGATCTCAGCCAGGTCATATTTTCCTCTGGTGCCTCAGTTTATTCACCTACAAAAAGAAGGCTCAGATTAAATTATCTCAAAACTACAATTCAGTTTTAAATCTGATGACCTCTCGATCCTCTGAGTCAAACCTAAGTGTCACGAGATTCTTCTTTATGTCTGACTTAAACCTTTCCTGCTACAATTTCATTCCTTCCTCCTTGTGGAAATAAAGAACCATTCTGGTTGTGAAAAATCACCTCCCCTTACCTGTTATCCACCTCTCCTTCCAGGTGAATTATTCCAGTTCTTTAACTCTCACAGATCCTCAACCAAGAAGAAACTTTGTCACACAACTAGGAAGAAACACTTCCTAGCAGTGTGAACTTGGGCAAGTCACTTAGCCTATTTGCCTCAGTTTCCTCATATGTAAAATGGGGATAATAACAGCTCCTACCTAATAGGGTTGTGGTGAGGATCAAATGAGATACCTATAAAGCATGTAGCACAGTGTAGGCACTTAATAAATGACTATTCACATCCTGTCCCCTTCTCCCTTTATAAAATCATTTTATAATCTTAAGATAGTAATGAGACCTAACATAGACCAATGAAAATTCCACCAGTAGGTGAAGATACTCTATCTTCAGTAACAAGGTTCAGTTTTAAAAAAATCTATATAAAAGGCCAAGACTTTGAATTCAAATCCTAGTTCTTCCACTTACTACCTGGGTGACTTTGGGGCAAGCCAATCTTTACTCCTCTGTAAAATAGATAATGCCTAAGGTCATTCTTCTAACCCTACATTCTAGATGTGGTGCCCTCCTCTCCATTCTCCCTACCACAGCCTTTGTTTACTTGATTGGCCTTTTCTCTGTAATTACCCATTCAGTTGTAGTGACTCTTTGGGATTTTCTTGACAAAGAGAGTGGACTGGTGTTGCTGATTCCTTCTCCAGCTTACTTTACAGTTGAGAAAACTAAGGCCAACAGAGTAAAAGTGACTTGTCCAGGGTCATACAGCTTGTCAGTATCTGAGGCCAGATTTGAACTTAGGAAGATGAGCCTATTTGATTGCAGGTTCAGCACTCTATCCACTGAGCCATCTAGCTGCCCAGCCTTTGAGACACCCAGGGGCAAAGCAAAGGCCAGCCTACCTGAGGATCCTCTCAAACTCATCTCGATCCCGCTGCACCTGCACAGCCATTGTATGCTCTTTGAAGGCCACTTGCTCCATCCGACTCTGTTTCAGTTGGTTGTTGGTTTCCATTTTCTTCTGGGCATCCTCCTTCTCCTTCAGGCGCCATTCTCGTTCTGCTGCTTCCTGATTGCGCCTGGCTCGAAGGGCATGCTGGCAAGAGGGAAGGGGGCAGCGAAACAAGGCTGGGTGCTGTGCCAGGTGACTTGAGGGAAGCAGGAAAGTTCCTAAACCCACCCAGTTGAAACCAGGAGTATTGGGGGGGGGGTGTCAGGGTTCTTGGTGGGACAGATTTCCTTATGCAACTAATTTCCTGGGCAAAAACCAGTTTCCTCAAGGAACACAAGCTAACTCACTCTACCACCCTTCCCACAAATAAAGTGGGAGCCCAGTGTCCTACGCCCATCCCCTAGATATCACCAGCTTATAGTTTCCTAATCACCTTCTGCTTTGACAAACCCAGATAATTTCTCTAGCAGTAAGAAAGTCTAGGAAAAAATAGATGGCATTTAATGATCTGAAAGTAGCTTGAGAGGTCATCTTGTCCATTTCCCACCTCTGAAGTGATTTTTATTTTAAAATACTATTAATGAGGGGACAGGTAGGAAGCTCAGTGGATGAAGAACCAGGCATAGAGATGGGAGAATCTGAGTTCAAATCTGTCCTTAGATACTTCCTAGCTGTGTGACCCTGGCCAAGTCACTTAACTCCCATTGCCTAGCCCTTTCCACTCTTCTTCCTTGGATCCAATGCACAGTGTTTATTCTAAGACAGAAGGTAAGGGTTAAAAAAAAGTCACATTGTGATTTTATGGCACAAGCCACAGTTGTCAGGATAGAAATTGTTTTGAAGGGTTTAAAATTTTTTACTATTAATGAGGGAGTCTACAGCCTCCCTTGGTGACCTATTTGATTAGCTGACCTTCTCCCTTCAGAAAGTAATTCTTAATGTGTAGCCTGTCTCCCACCCAAGTAAGGCAGAGGAAGGGCACCTCTGTGCGTTGTGATGCCAACAGACAGAAATGTGACTTCTGATACAAACAAAGGGGATATGCACCCACAAAAATATATATGTATGTATGCAGGTCTGAAGGTATCCCGCCTGCAGAGAACGGGGGTCTCTTCTGTCAGACTTGCCCCTGAATTCCACTTTGGAGATACCTGTTCTGCTTGGTAGTCCTGGGCTTTCTCCTGCATGGCTCTCAGCCGAGCCGTCTCTTTTTCCTTTTCCTTTCGGATTCTTTCTTGCTCAGCCTCATACTCTGCTTCTCGAGCCTAAAAGAGAGAAAAGGCTGTGAGAAGCATGACAGCGGATTCCCTCGGTCTCTCAGACAGCCCCGGATGTGGGTCAGGCCACTCTTCCAGGAGTACCTCTTCTCTCAGCCTCGGAAAAAGCACAGAAAGTGCTGGTTTGTCTTTCCCATCATCCAACTGCCCCATGGGGAAATTTCAGCTTGTCTAAGAAACAGCAAGGAATGTAAGCAATGAAAACAACAGGCTTTAACCATTGCTCCTGCTATAAAAGCAAACAAGGAGTTAACTGCTCCCCAAGGCCATCTCCCTAGGGCTGCTCATCTTGTGCTGGCAAGGAATAATCTCTGGGCAGGCCTAGCCCCTCCATTCTATCTCTCCAGACCTCTATGAATATCCTTATGTCCAGGCTACCTGTGTCTTAACATGGTTTCTCTAAAATTTCTCCAAATTTGCTGTTTCCCTTTAGTGTCTCATTAGGGTTTGGTCCACAGGCTATGTTCACAAATGGTCCACATCAATAGCTGATAGGACTGAAGCAGCTAGGTGGTTCTGCGGATAGGAAGCCAGGCCTAGAAATGGGAAGTCCTGGGTTCAGATCTTGCCTCAGACACTTCCTAGCTGTGTGACCCTGAGCAAGTCACTTAATCCCTGTTGCCTAGCTCTTACTGCTCTTCTGCCTTGGCACCAAAATACAGTATTGATTCTAAGACAGACGGTAAGGGTTGAAAAAAAAAGTCATATTGTGATTTTATGTTACAAACCACAGTTGTTGGGGTAGAGATTGTTTTGAGGTCAGAGAAAATCTACAATTAATAGACATTTAAAGTGAACTCCAAAAAGGCAGCAGCATGCACATGAGTGTGTGCCTTCCTGTGAAACAAAAGAAACACATACATATACACATTCCATTACTCTGCCAGTCTTTCTTTAATCTCTTTCCTAACTCCACCTGTTCCCTGATCTTCTTCCTTTCTTTCATTTTTCTCTTTCTTCCTTTCTTTCTCCCTTCCTTTCTTTTTTACTTCTTTCCCTTCCTTCCTTCCTTCCTTCCTTCCTTCCTTCCTTCCTTCCTTCCTTTCTTTCTTTCTTTCTAAAACCCTTACCTTCTGTCTTAAAATCAATACTGAGAACTAAAACTAGACTTGAACAATTGGAAGAACATTAACTGCTCATGGGTAGGACAAGCCAATATAATAAAAATGAACATCCTACCCAAACTCATCTATTTAGTGCCATACCCATGGAACTTCCAAAAAAATTTTTTACTGATTTAGAAAAAACCATAACAAAGTTCATTTGGAAGAACAAAAGATCAAGGATATCCAGGGAAATAATGAAAAAAAATACAAAGGAAGGGGGTCTTGCAGTCCCAGATCTCAGACTATATTATAAAGCAGCAGTCATCAAAACAATTTGGTACTGGCTAAGAGACAGAAAGGAGGATCAGTGGAATAGACTGGGGGCAAGCAACCTCAGCAAGACAGTATACGATAAACCCAAAGATCCCAGCTTTTGGGACAAAAATCCACTATTTCATAAAAACTGCTGGGAATATTGGAGGACAGTGTGGGAAAGATTAGGTTTAGATCAACACCTCACACCCTACACCAAGATAAATTCAAAATGGGTGAATGACTTGAACATAAAGAAGGAAACTATAAGAAAATTAGGCAAACACAGAATAGTATACATGTCAGACCTTTGGGAAGGGAAAGACTTCAAAACCAAGCAAGAATTAGAAAGAGTTACAAAATGCAAAATAAATAATCTGGAATACATCAAATTAAAAAGTTTTTGTACAAACAAAACCAATGTAACCAAAATCAGAAGGGTAGCAACAAATTGGGAAACAATCTTCATAAAAACCTCTGACAAAGGTTTAATTACTCAAATTTATAAAGAGCTAAGTCAATTGTACAAAAAATCAAGCCATTCTCCAATTGAAAAATGGGCAAGGGACATGAACAGGCAGTTCTCAGCCAAAGAAATCAAAACTATTAATAAGCACATGAAAAAGTGCTCCACATCTCTTATAATCAGAGAGATGCAAATCAAAACAACTCTGAGGTATCATCTCACACCTAGCAGATTGGCTAACATAACAGCAAAGGAAAGTAATGAATGCTGGAGGGGATGTGGCAAAGTAGGGACATTAATTCATTGCTGGTGGAGCTGTGAACTGATCCAACCATTCTGGAGGGCAATTTGGAACTATGCCCAAAGGGCGACAAAAGAATATCTACCCTTTGACCCAGCCATAGCACTGCTGGGTCTGTACCCCAAAGAGATAATGGACACAAAGACTTGTACAAAAATATTCATAGCTGCGCTCTTTGTGGTGGCCCAAAACTGGAAAACGAGGGGATGCCCATCAATTGGGGAATGGCTGAACAAACTGTGGTATATGTTGGTGATGGAATACTATTGTGCTCAAAGGAATAATAAAGTGGAGAAGTTCCATGGAGACTGGAACAACCTCCAGGAAGTGATGCAGAGCGAGAGGAGCAGAACCAGGAGAACATTGTACACAGAGACTAATACACTGTGGTATAATCGAACGTAATGGACTTCTCCATTAGGGGCGGTGTAATGTCCCTGAACAACTTTCAGGGATCCAGGAGAAAAAAAACACTATTCATAAGCAAAGGATAAACTATGGGAGTGGAAACACCGAGAAAAAGCAACTGCCTGAATACAGAGGTTGAGGGGACATGACAGAGGATAGACTTTAAATGAACACTCTAATGCAAATACTATCAACAAAGCAATGGGTTCAAATCAAGAAAACATCTAATGCCCAGTGGACTTACGCGTCGGCTATGGGGGGTGGGGGGGAGGAAAAGAAAATGATCTATGTCTTTAACGAATAATGCTTGGAAATGATCAAATAAAATATATTTAAAAAAAAAAAAAAGAATATCTACCCTTTGATCCAGCCATAGCACTGCTGGGCTTGTACCCCAAAGAGATAATGGACACAAAGACTTGTACAAAAATATTCATAGCTGCGCTCTTTGTGGTGGCCAAAAATTGGAAAACGAGGGGATGCCCATCAATTGGGGAATGGCTGAACAAACTGTGGTATATGTTGGTGATGGAATACTATCGTGCTCAAAGGAATAATAAAGTGGAGGAATTCCATGGAGACTGGAACAACCTCTAGGAAGTGATGCAGAGCGAGAGGAGCAGAACCAGGAGAACATTGTACACAGAGACTGATACATTGTGGCACAATCGAAGGTGATGGACTTCTCCATTATTATCAATGCAGTGTCCCAGAACAATCTGCAGGGATCTAAAAAACACTTTCCACAAGCAGAGGATAAACTGTGGGAGTAAAAACACCGATGAAAAGCAACTGCTTGACTACAGGGGTGGAGGAGATAAGACTGAGGAGAGACTCTAAATGAACACTATAATGCAAATTCCAACAACAGGGAAATGGGTTCGAGTCAAGAACACATGTGATAACCAGTGGAATCGTGCGTCGGCTATGGGAGAGGGAAAGGGGGGGGGGGGGAGGAAAAGAAAATGATCTTTGTTCCAGTGAATAATGTATGGAAACGACCAAATAAAATTATGTTTAAAAATTTTTTTAAAAAAATCAATACTGAGAAGAGTGGTAAGGGCTAGGCAATTGGAGGTAAGTGACTTGATCAGGATCACACAGCTGGGAAGTATCTGAGGTCAAATTTGAACCCATAACCTCCTGTCCCAGGCCTGACTTTATCCACTGAGCCACCTAGCTGCCTCTTCTCACATCTTTATTAAACATAATAGCAAGAAGCATAGGCAATGAAATTTTAATGGAAAGACCCCTGTACTTGGAGTTAAGAAGGCCTGAATTCAGATGTAAACTCTGCTTCATATTAGCTGTGGGGGTGACTATGTGTAAATAATTTCAGTTCTCTGATCTTCAACTTCCTCATCTGTGAAATTATAAGGATAATGATAATAAAAACAATAATAGCTAGCATTTTGTGCAACAATGATAGTATGCCACGTACTATGCTAAATCCTTTACAATTAAAAAAAATTAACCCCTACTTTTCTGTCCTAGTAACAACTCTAAGGCAGAAGAGTGAAAAGAGCTAGGTGATGATGGTTAAGTGACTTGCCCAGGGTCATACAGCTAGGAAGTCTGTAATATAAGATTTGAACCCAGATCCTCCCAAAATCCAAACCTAGCACTCTCTCCACTGTTCCAAAATCTGCCTGGTGTTTTATAATTATTATCACACTTGATACTCACAACAACCCTGACAGGTAGGTGCTATTGTTATCCCCATTTCACAGTTGAAGAAACTACATCTTTCTGATGATATCTCTTAACCTGACTATCCAACTATGCCAACAGGCAATGTGGCAAGGTACAAAGACAGCCATCCTTAGTGCCAGGAAGTCTCTCCTCTGATGTATACTGACTATATGACCTTGAACAAGCCTTTCAATCTCTTGAGACTCTGGGCAGAGAAGATGTTGACAGACATTGATTGAAATGAGTCCCCTCATCCCAGAATTCCCTATATCAATGGAGTTCCAGGTATGGTTCCTATCCCTTACTCTCAGTCATCTTTGAAGGTCTTTGTTATATTTTGCAACCTACTCATTCCCACCATTATGCCTCTCCCTTACCCCCTACTGATACTCATTTTAATTATTTTACATTTAGTGGTTTTCTATAACTAGCAGCCACACAAATAACTTTTATGAAGAAAGATGGGCATTTGTTTCAGGAAGAAGTAGACGTTATTAAGCTCTGCAATCTTTCTGAACAAAATCCCCTCTCCTCTTTCTGTTTAATTTGGGTCCAATTTGTGATCTATTTATATTGTCTGGCCACATATATGAAAGAGTGGCAAGAGGGGAGAATGGGTTCTCCATACCTCATCTACAAGGTGTCATCAAAGATGACAACGTGTCATTGTGTTAACACCTGGTGATTCCTTAAGAAATGCAACATTTCTATGATGGAATTAAAGGAAGCCTGACCAATGGAAAAGAAAAAAAGTTGGTTACACCCCTAAAGAATGTAAATAGTTATAACTGTCAACAATACCACGGATATTTATGGCAGAAGCCCATAGATCAAGAGAGTTCAAAGACATAGCTGAGGAAACGAAGACAGACTGTCCAGACTAAAGATGTGTCTCTCTGTTAGATGCCTCATCTAATATTGATGATCAGAGGTCAATGAACAAAGCTCTGTTGTTGCTATAATTCTTAGTGGATCTTGAAGTGCAGATGGGAAAAGCCTTGTTAGAAGAAAAAATTTAAGGGGGGGCATTTTCTCTATCAAATCAAAATTTCAAAAGAGAATCAATGAAAAAATACAGGAGGACCTTTTATTCTTTACATCAATTGTGTGATGTTAGAATTGGTGGTCTCCTGTATAATATCAGGCTTACAAAAGTTGGTCTGTTCCTCTCCTCATTGTATGTACATGACTCATAAAAATAGGTTAGTAAGCAAAGTAGGTCAATAGCTATTGATGTTTTCTCAGCCACTGTTTTTTCAAGTTTTAAGAACTGAGATTCCACCCCCCTCTTTCAATCTTTGATATCTTTTTTTTATTCATATACTTTGGGAATTGATTCTTCAACACCTTTACAATAGTGTTGCCTCCAGCACAGACTTCCTCTGTATACACACTTGGTTTATTGGAGCAGGCTTTTCCATCTTTATTCTCTTTGCTGAAATTTCTAGAGCCTCCACAAACATATCCTGGGCTATGATATTGAGTCCAAGTGTGGTGGGTCTGATGTTAAAAAGAAGTCAATTGTAAAAATCGTTGCAAATCTTTTCCATTTTTCTATTTGTTGCACTCCTTTCATTTTCATCTTTGTAGGTCCTCATAAGTGTTTTGCTTTGTTGAATCTTTTGGCAAGTTTTCTTTAAACTGGTCTTTCCTTTATGGTTTTTCTGTTTTATAGGGCAACCGCTCATAATCTTCTATCTTTCTTCTTTGTAATATTGTACAAATATGTTTATATTCCAAACCAATGTGCCTTTAAAGGGCTACCATTCTTCTTTACTGAGCAAATAAGTCATGTTTGTTGAATGAGGTGCTTCTTGGGCTCTTTTGGTCACTTTGTTACTGCAATTGATTTACATGGATCAGACATCTTAATCAATCAATCCATAAACATTTAAGTGTCTACTATGTGCCAGGCACTATACTAAGCCTTGGTATAGAATGAAAGGCAAAACACAATCTTGGTACTCAAAGACCTCAAGGTCTACCGGGGCAGACAACTTGTAAATAACAATGTACAACCAAGCTAGGTAAAGGTTAAGTTGGAAATAATCAACGGAGAGAAGAAACTAGAATTACCTGTATGAAATAATTATAGATTTGTGTCTATATTCATTCTATTTGCCATCTCCCATTTCCTGGGATATGAATAGTTAATAGTGGGGAGGTTCATATGAATGGGTAAGGATTGAGCTATTTCAACCATATAGTTTTCTAATTTTTCTTTCTTTTTTCTGTATTTGCTTCGATTTTTATCTTTGCTTGAATTAATTAGTAGTCTGTACACAAAAAACAGATTCAAAAAAATGACACTCACATGAGTAACAAGGCATTTCCTATCAGTTAAAACATAATCAGTTTTCTTTTAATGATATTCTTCAGTGCTCTCCATGTCTAGTGCCTAAAGATTCTTTTTATGAAGAAAATATGCACAATATATAGAGGTGGAGTGTCTTTGTAACCTACAAGTCTTTCATCTCTCTCAATTGTTATTCCTGATCCATATTTTCAAATACATTTCTTACCATCTTTACCTATTCCTACTTCTGCATTGAGGTCACCAAATATCAAGTATAAGTTGATTTAATGGGAAGGTCTCATTGAGTTATTGGTAGAATTTCTCTACCTCTTCATCCTATGCAAAAGATGTTGGCACAAAAAGGGAAATTATTTTTATGGCGATCTCCTTGCAAATACTCATAATGAACCCTGTAATACAAGGTGACCATATGTTCATGGATTTTTTTCTTGCTGTCTTTGAGTATATGATAAAACAAATGACCCTGACTCATTTATTTGCCTTTTAAAGGAGAATATATAAGCCATCCTTCCATTTAGCTTCAACTTCCTTCTCCCTGGTTTCACTTATATCAAGTATATCAAGACTAATATGAGACAATTCCTCCAGTAGTATCTCCATTTGCTGGTCACTGAATTGATCCCGCATGTAAAGTTGTCAATGGTCAAGGCAAAGTTTAGAGATGGCCTAAAACTTGTGTGACTAAGCCCCCCACACTTGCCTTTCTCCCCTGTTGCTATAGTCACTGTGGAAAAGGAGGCAACACACACACAAAAAAAAATGAGGGCTAATTTGTGAGGAGTTGTTGTTTATTTGTTTGTTTCATAGTTATCATGGCCAAAACATCCATCCCCAAAGTGGCCAGTCTCCCAGTGAAGATCCTCCCATACTTAGCTAGGCTAGTCCTCAAAAAACAAACCCAGCCTACTGTCAGGACCATACCTGAGGGATAGAGAAAGTCCAGAAGAATTAAACCCATATAGAAAGATGGTCAAGTTTTAGGAAAACCAGAATACAGTAAAAAAAAAATCTGCTTCTCTTTTTAATGGAAGATATTCATCATAAAGGCAGAAATGTGAACCAGTAAGGTGAAGGATAATACTTTTGTCTTAATTTTTGTTCTTGCTTGGATTAATTTGCATTACAGTCCAGAAAAGCTCTTAAGAGAAAGATGGGTTTCTTCATTCTAGCTTCATTACAATTACCATGGATTTGGATTTTCTGGGGACAGAATTCTCATAGTGGGAGGGGGAGGGGCCCAGGAAATTTGGGTATATCAGCTCTGCTATATACTATATATTTGACCTTAAGAAAATAATTTCATTTTCTCTGGGCCTCAGTTTACTCATCTATAAAAGGGGGGAGGTTAAGCCTAATGAATTTGAAACTTTAATAATATACTATAATGTTTTTTATAATACTTCTGTATTTTCTTTTTTAACTGTACCTCTGCCTGGCTAGTAAAATACAAACAAATCCATGGGGTTTATTCAGTATGGTTTAGAATGAGTGGACCCATAGAATTCCCTAAACCTGGGATAACTTTTCTGAGATACCTCCAGGTACTATACTTTCTGAAGGAAGTAAAAAAAACCTTTATTTCCATCGAAAACCTAAACCATGATTCCCTCTCCTCCTCCCATTTAAATCTCCCTATTCAAGATACTTTCAAAAATATTAAGAGAATAACCAACTAATCTGATTTTTTTCCAATACATTCTTTTCCCTGCCACTGTTAATGAGCAAATGGACCACCTAAAATGGATGGAGTACTTGGGCACTCTTCAAAATTGATTCCCACAGAATCAAGAAGTAGCTATCTCCTATCTGGAGGGGCTTTTATCCTGACTTGTCTTCCTGATATAGAATTGCCATAACTGTTCCTGAGAAGAAGCTACAAGCTGCTCCTTTCACTGTACCCCTCTACCACCATCATTTCACCACCTCTGTGTGTTAATATGGTCTATTGTGTTCCAGATAAGCAAACTTACTTATCATCCCCATCTCACAACTCACCCATTCCCACTTTTGAGCCTCCCCCAAATTCTTACTCCTCTTTGTCCCTATCCAGACCCCTGTCATCTCACCATTTTCTTCTTGGTGAACTCCATCACCAACTGATCTGCAAGCTTCTCCTGGGCCAGCAACTCCTCCTTTCGCCTTTGGTTTTCATCATTGATGCGCTTGATCTCAGCCTGCATTTTTATCTTATCCTGGTGCCTTTGTTCCATATTCTTCAATGTGGAGAGAAACAAAGGCACAATATGAGACAGACATAAATAACTCACAGTGACTAATAAAAGAGATAACCAGAGAAAGTGAAATACACTCTTTCTACTATCTTCTTAACTCAATGAACTAGACCTCCACATACCCCCTACTCTGCTGAAAATAGAAGTCTCTCCCAACCAAATTCAACAACTTTTTCTAAGTGTATATCTTATTTTCTCTCTCTGCAAATTGGACAGTGCTATAGAGTGCATCAAGAAGTAAGGTGTCTCCCAATGGGAAAAATCACCAGGGACAAAACTGATGGTTTTGATTTTAAATAAATATGTATGTATGCATGTGTGTAAATATATATATATATATATATATATATATATATATATATATATTTAGTACACTGTTTTGTGTTTGGTATTATCAGTTGTGTCCAACTCTATGATTCCATTTGGGGTTTTCTTGGCAAAGATACTAAAGTAGTTTGTCATTTCCTTCTTCAGATTTATGTGGATACATACATATGTGTATTTATACAAATTAAATTATATATTTGCATATGTAAAATTAAATATTTATATTATGTACAAATTAAATACATATATATCAATTTAGTTTGTATATAATAAATCTAAAATAAAAGAGAAAAGCAAGTGACTGGAGGAAGATGTTCATGTCAAATAGATATATCAGACAGCAGTTTGGTTCCCAAGTTTAGGGAACTGACAGAATGAATCTTTATTAAACGAATAAGTGATTATCTCTTCTCCTACAAAGTAATCTCTTTGAACTTTTTGGAATAGGAAGAACATATTGTTCTGATGTCACACTGTCAGTAGCAAGGCCAGGGTCAGAAGCAAAAGTAAGGTCTCCTAATTAATAGTCTAATGTTCTTTCACTTATACCAAGATAGCTTTCTCCTCACTTGGCCACTACCTGTATAACTTTGGAAAATTCACAGAGCTCGATTTCCTTCTCCCATTCTCTAAAATACTTCCTATCTCTAAGATCCTATTCTAGGCCAAAGGCCCCATATGTAGCAGTCCAGCCCATAGGTATTGTGGAGAGACAAGGATTGTGAGTGAGCACATGGCCATTCTGCGCATGGCAATGAATTCTATTCCCAGCTCTGGCTGAAGTTAGGGTGTGAAATCTTGCTTCCCTTTGTCTCACTCACCTGAGGATAATAACCCCACCTTCACCTTGTCATAATTTGCAATTATCCAATGGCAATACACTATGTAACTCATCTATATGTATTGAGGCATCATGTAACTTATCAATATGTATTGAATTCATTTGCGTATCAAAGAGAATAAAAGAAAGGGACACAGCCAGCTCCTCCCACTTCGACAGGTTTGCCTTACAGACCAACTTCTCCCCTTTCTCTCTCCTCTTTTTCTATCCTGAGGCCTGGCCCTTCGGTCAGGTCTCTCTCTCTGTCTCTCTCTTTTCCAATGCTAATACCTAGCATTGTCTAACTCTTTCAGTCTCAAATCTCTCTCTCTACTGAGCTAGTATTATCCTCTGACCAGTGCAGTGTTGAATTGGGATTACTGGATGGGAATAGCCTTAAAAGTAACATCCAGTGGTCAGAGCATGGCTGTGGCTCCCAAATATTAATAATTGATTACTGACTCATTACTCATATCTCAAAGGTCGGCTCTTTCATGCCCTTCGTGGGATTCACAAACTTCTATCCCTTTTCTATTTTCCTACCATAAAGCTTCTCGCTGGCCGGGAGGCTTTACCCCATGAATCAACAACTAGAGCAGTATCCTTCTGTTATTTCTCACAATGGTGGGAAATGATCCAGTCACCAACATGGAGCCTTCTCCAAATAGTAAACCAATTCCTAGTTGTTTAGAGAAGTTCTAAACCCTGCCATTCTCTTAATGGCATCCTCCCCCTGACCCTTCTCAATAATACCTTATGACCTTTATTTGGGGGTACATTTTTCTTTCTTTAAAAAAAAAAACACTTACTTTCTATCTTGGAAGATAATACAACTATCAGTTGCAAGACAGAAGAGTGATAAGGTCTGTGCAATTGGGTTTAAGTGACTTGCCCAGGGTCACCCAACTGGGAAGTGTCTGAAGTCATATTTGAACTCTGGTCCTTCTGCCTTCAGGCCTATCACTCTATCCAATGATCCACCTGGCTGTCCCTAAGGGGAACATTTTTCAATGAAAGTGAACTAAATATAAATTGACATGTCAATTAATTGCTATCTGTTAATCTGAGGAGTCTCTAAGGAAGTCACCAAAGTTTTGTTGAACATTTTTGTTAGTGTCTTAGATGAAGGCATAGATGGTCTGTCTAGTTATCAATTAATTGCTCATCAAATCTGCAGGTAACAAAGTCATTAAGGTAACTAAAATGGAAGAACACTGAACCTAGAGTAAGAAGATTCAAGTTTGAGCCCCAGCTTCAACACTTGCTAGCTGTGTAAACATAGGATTCCACTTAATCTGAGACTCTTTTTTCTTGTCTATAAAATGGGAATAATACTTGCACTATTCATTTGGAAGTGTTATTGTAAGGAAAACACCCATAGCAATCTTAAAATAATTTATGTGGGAGTTGTTATTATAAATATGTTAAATAACAAATAGAATCAGGGTCCAAATCATCTTGACAGGCAAGAACCTAATGAGACCACTTTTATCTCTATTAATTTTCAAACCCTGTACTTAAGTTAAGAAAAATAAATTATCCAAGAACAGGATGTAGGAGATGGTGACTAGACAGCAGCATTACATGTGAGAAGGACATGAGAATTTTAATAGGCAGACTGCAAGGTCAATGTGAGTAAACAGTGTTACATGGCAGCCTAAAACACTAATCCACTGTATCCACCGTTGAAGAAAATGGCAAACCATGCTAGTATCCTTGCCAAGAAAAGCCCATGGATAGCTCTGGTCCATGGGGTCACAAAAAGTCAGACATGACTGAATGACTGAACAACAACAAAATGCTCATGATTAAAGGCAACATTAACAAGGGGCTGATTTCCAGCATCCAAATGATGCTATTGTCTTCCAACCTGTCACACTACATTTAGGGTACTATGTTGAATGCTCAGTCTTGAGTAGCACATAATTGAAAGAACAGTGACAAGCTGGAGTACAGTCAGAGGAGGGTGATCAGGACGGTGAGGAAACTAGACATAATGCCATCTAAGGTTTGGGTCAGCAAACTGGGAATGTTTAAACTAGAGATAAAAAGACTTGGGAAGAATGTGATCGCTTAACTAGCATGTGGGAAAAGGGAGCAGACTTTGTCTCCTTGGTCCCAAGGGAAGAATTAGCACCTGGGAGTTGGGGAGGAAAGTTGAGGGAAGGATCAAGGAAATATCAGTGTAAAAGAAGTAAGAGAGTTATACAGTAATGGAACTGGCTTCCTCAGGACAGAGTAAGCTTCCCATCACTGGAGGTCTTTGAAAAGGACCTGGATAACTGCTTAGAGATATTATAGAGAGAATTTCTATTTTAGGGATGAGTTGGGCTAAACTACTTCTGAGGTGACCCTTCCAGCTCTGAATGACAATGAATATAATAGTAATGATTAATACTCACATTCTCTGGCACTTAAAGGTTCACAAAGGACTTTTGTCATAACAATCCCTATGAGGTAAGTTGTATGAATGTTATGATTCCCATTATGCAGATGAAGAAACTGCTCATTTCCATCTCTGGCTCAATTGATGCTGCTTTCTTCAATCTAGAAGGTCTTTTATCCTTCCCAAACAAACCTTACTCAACTTCCTACTCAGCACAAATCTCATTTCTCCCATGAAATCTTAACTCCCCTTAAAATTCAACTTAATCATTCATTTCTTCAGATTCCCAGTGCCCTTAAAGTCAGCATTATCCTTTAATTAAATGCTGTTTTGAATGACTTTCTAATTGGTGTGTGTCTGTGTGTATATGTGTGTTTTAGCCTCCCAAATGGCCTGCAAATCCTAATTAAAAGTAGGGGGTTAAGAGTAAAGCTTCCTTTGTATTCTTTATAGATGCTATGACAGAGGGTTAAGTGGAGCCCAGTTAATATTTATAGTCAACCTATTAGGAAGAGGAACTACAAGGACAAAAATAGGGTATATACTCCTAAGATTGAGAAGAATTCAGAAAATGCCACCCTATCATACAGAAACTACTAGGAACTGACACAGAATGGCTAAATTACATCATACAAAGAGATAACTTATAAACATATAAAAAGATTAGGAAAGAGAGAAGCCAGAAACTCTAAGATACCACCAAGAGGCTGCTGACCACTTGGCAACTCATTGTTTAAACTAATTATTCTTGATAATTATATACTAAAGTTCCTTACTCCTTCATTGGCATCCAAAATGCCTGGGGTATGGGAAATGGTAAGGCAACCCCTAAAGCAAATAGTCAGATGCTCTTTGGAAAGAAGATTTGAAGTAAATCATTCCTTCTGCCTTCTCCATTCAAAAGAACCCTTAAAGTATGATCTTAGAACTGGAATGTACCTCTGGGATCAGACAAGGTAATTCTTTGATTTCACAGAAAAGGAAACTAAGACATTATGGGGATTATTTGCTCAAGGTCTCATTCAACTGATACTGAAATTAAGGCTAAGCCAAGTTGGGCTCAAATGGAACCCATTAGGGACTCATAAATGATTGGAATAGGAAGGGACCTTGGAGCTAGCTTTGTCCAACCACTCTCTTAAATTACAAATAAAACTGAGACTGGGTCAATGTCAAAGCAGACAACAGGGCCCACTTCTCTTGACAACTCATCTAGCATTTGTCCTCCATCCAAGAGAAGAGTACACAGAAGTATGGGGACACCAGAACAATACTCCTTGAATTTATGACTTGGAAAAAGCAGCTATCAGAGGAAAGGGATCTCTGCCTCACTCCAACCCAGAACTAGCCTCCCAGGAGGCTCTTTACTACCCTAACTCCACCATCAACCCCTATTCCTACTATCTTCAGTCAGCAGTCCTTCAGTTCTCTAGTACTACAAATAATTGGAAACTGAGGAAGTGCCCATTAATTGGGAAATAGCTAAACAAACTTTAGCATATGTGTGTGATTGAATACTATTACACTGTAAGAAATAATGAAGAGATAACTTTGGGAAAGCCTGGGAAGACTTGAAAAAATGGTACAGAGTGAGCAGAACCAGAAAAACACAAACAATACAACTAGTATTATAATGAGAAACAACTCTGACTCAGGAACCCCAATCACAATTTCAAAGGACCCAAAAAGAAGCATGTTAACTACTTCCTGATAGATAGGTGATGGACATGGCCAATGTATTGATTTGTTTTGCTTGACTATACATGTTTATAACAAGGTTTTTATTTTTTCCTTCTCAATTTGTGGCAAAAGAATGTGGGAGGGAGAGGATGTGAATCTGAAAATAAGTTAAAATTTAATTTAATAAGTTAATAAATCTCCAGCTCTGGAGCAAATTTCCCCACCTTGAGGAACTAACTGCCCATTGGCCCTATCCTAATTACAGTTAAGTGGAAAGCAAGATGAACTTAGAGGTTGTAAAGCAAAGTTGAGCTCAAAGTTATCCCTGATAGTAGGGAATGTACCATGATTGGAGATGAGTATACATTTTTTTAAAATAAGGGATAAGTAAAGGAAGAGAATAGCATTGTTTATTAGGAAGGTATACTAATGTGAAGAAAACTAGGAACTAGAAGGAAGAAGCATAATAAAGCATGATCTTTATTCTGGTGGTGAAGAGAAATAAATTAGATGAATAAAGAAAAAGAATTTTAAAAGCATTTTAAACCCTTATCTTCTGTTCTAGAATCAATACTAAATATTGATATTTAGAAAGAGCAGTAAGTGCTCAACAATCCAGGTTAAGTAACTGGCCCAGGATGAGGCAGCTAGGAAATATCTCAAGTCAAATTTGAACTCAGGACCTCCTATTGCCAGTCCTGATTCTCTATCCACTAAGCCACCTAGCTGGCCTTTAAAAAACCATTGATTAAGTGTTTCCTGTACCCTGGGCACTATACTAAGGGTCAGGGACACAAAAAAAGAAATGTGAGCAATTTCATCCCAAAATGTACTGTTGTACATCCTTTATTTTCAGAAGACCAGTGACATCACTGGAAGATGTCTTCAGTTGCATGTGAATTGGATTTAAGTGAGAAAGAGTTATATAAAGTTGTGAGCTTCACTTTCTCTTCCACAATCACCAAAATCCAGTAGAAAGGCAAAATCAAGATGAATGTTGATAACGCAGTATGTAGTGGATGACCTTGGAGTCTTGGATGCCTGACCAAGCTCTAAGTGCCTTCATAGTCATTAGGACAAACTATTCTCATCTGCCCATTCTGCAAGGGGAAGTTCACAATCTTGGGGCAGATAACCTCCCTAACACCCCAATGGGTTTCAGGTTGATTATCTACCCTCAATTTTGTTTAGCCTATCTCCAATACAGTTTTACTGGAATGTGGCTGCTACAGCTTCAGGTGAGAGCTGAGTGAAAAGTGGACACCAAAGGTGCATGAGCAGCCTTGAAAATGGTTCATTGAGCCCTCAGATCAAAGCTGCTTGTCCTCCCAGAACACCTCATACCCCTTTATAGACTGTTATAGACTACCTAGACAAAAAGAAAAATAGATGAATTTGGAAAATAGATGACATGTCTGGTACAGAACATGATATAATAATGGAGCCCTCAATCATACAAACATGCCCAAAGTCTCTGCTATACTCAAGAGCACCTAATAACTTCTTGACTTGACTTAATGATAATTTCATTCTTCAAAAGGCTGAGGAAACAACAAGGAAAAAAATTTTTTTCCAGATCTAGTTTTCTAACAGGGAGAACCGGTTGCTGAGATGGAAATGATATGAACCTTAGGGGGAAGTGACCCCTCCTTCTTAGACTTTACAACAGAGAAACAAGGAGAGCTGGACATAATGTATTATGCACTCTAGATTTGGGGAGAACCAATTTCAAAGGGAGCAGAGGCAGAATAGTTAAGATGCCATAAACTAAAATTATACAGAGAAAGTTAGTCCAAAAGGGACAGGAAGCTCTTAAGAATGATGTTCTGAAGACAAAGAAAAAACTGGTGTTTTCTAAAGATACTTATGTAGATATACAGAGAACAAAACAAAATTGGATTTTGTTGGGAAGGTAAGATCAATAAGACTTGGCAACCAAAAGGTGATATTACAAAAAGTGAAAAGATAAAGATCACTCCATGATCGAGGACCTAGACAACTAGGATGGTGATGCCTTCAGCAGAAACAAGAGAGTTCAGGACAGCTCTCTAGATCTTCAGTTTGGTGTGCAGCCTAGTACCTCTTCTCTCCCACACATTCCTCAAGACTCCCAAATGTTGATGTGCTCTGGAAATATGTATATCAACTTAATTATCATACTGGAAAGTATATTACCAAGGTAAATTAATTCATCCATAGCATTTGAAATTTCTCCATTTGATGTAACCAGTGGTTATTTATGGTATTTGTGGTGCCGACTGATGGAGAACCTCTATTTTCTCAGTGTTCATTGTCAGGCCAAAATTGGCACAAATGGCAGAGAAATGACCATATTCTTGCATATCAGCCTCAGAAACTACATTGAGTGCACAATCATTTCTAATACAAAGTTGTGCAACCAACTCTCCCCTCTATTTTAGTCTTGGTTTGTAGCTTTTTCAAGTTAAATAATTTACCATCAGTGCAGTAGCTGACTTTAATGTCATTTTTGTCCTCATTGAAAGTGTCTGATATCATCACTGAAAACATCATGGTAAAAAGCTTGGGAGCAAGCACACAGCCCTGCCTCTCTCCATTGGTAACTGGAAAGCAAGAGAACATCTTCCTTTATCTGGGACCCAAGCAAGTATGCTATCATGAAAATGATGTACAATACTGATGAATTTCTCCAGACAATCAAATTTTGTCATGATCTTCAACAAGTCCTCACAAATGACAGTATCAAAGGTCTTGGTTAGATCAACAAACATTGTATGCATAACTCTGTCCTACTCTTGAAATTTCTCCTAGAATTGTTGGACAGAAAACACCATACAAACTATTCATTGGCCCTTTTTGAAGCCATACTAGCTCTAGAGATGTCCATCCTCCAGAAGAAGGATCTGCTAATTAAGGAAAACTCTGGGAAGAATCTTATTGGCAGTGACTAAGAGAGAGCACCCCTGTGATTGTTGCAAGCAGCCTATTCCCTTTTCTTTTATAAAAGTGGACAATGGAGGCATCTTTGATCTCCTAGGGGATAACCTCCTCTTGCCATATAGCCCAGAAGATTTCAGTCAGCTTTTATATGACCAATGGACTCCTGCCTTGTAAATTTCTTCTGGAATGGAATCACCAAAAGATACCTTATCACATAAGAGGAGTTTAATGGCATTCAAAACATTTTATTCAGTTGGAATTTTGGCTAGAGAAGGACTTACTTCAACCTGAAGTATATAGTCAATGGCTTCAGCATTGATTCATAGTGGTCTGGTGAAAAGATTATGGAAGTGTGTTCAACCCATCTCTCCAGGATCATGCCCTTATTACTGATCAGTATGATTCCATCAACACTGAGTAGTTGAGCTACACCACAGGTCTTTGGCCCATGAATAGTCTTCAGAGAATCATTGAAGCACTTTGGGTTGGTACTATCAGGATAAAGCTGAATTTCATCTGCTTTCTTACTGAGCTAAGAACACTACATCTCTCTAAAATTCATTTGCACTCTATTTTTGATGGAGTTAAATGCTGCCTTCTTTATCACAGATGAACTATCCTGCTGGTAAACCCTGTATAGCCCTCATCTTCATTTAGTAGCTTCTGAATATCCTTATCATTTTCATCAAACCAATCCTGATGTTTACATGTGTTCTGGCCCTAATGAGTAAATGTGATGTTGTACACCAAGTCTCTGAAAAATGCCCCATCTTTCTCTGCCAACTGTCTATTGGTTCAACTTTCTCTCTAGATCAACAAAGATTGTTTGCTCATGGAAAAGTGCTCTAATCTCCTGACATTAAGTCTTCTAGTAGTCATCTCACCATGGGGATGCCACTTTTGTGACATGCAAATGTTTAGAGAGGATAAGTCTCTGAGAGTCCAGCAGTCTGTACCACACATTGCCTTCACCACTCTCACATCCTGTCTGTTTCTTCTCCCCACAATAACAGTTTTGAAAATGCCAATATTTGCTATAACGATACATCCATGAAGTTTTATTGTGTTTAAGTAAACAGAAGACAGTGTTTGTGATGAACTCAGGGGACATACAAGTCTTCAGTAATAAATGACCATTGCTGTTGCTGTTTCCAACTTGATTTCTCCCAAGAACTCCCTTCTATGTTTGATAGTCTGTGCCTTACATGGCATTAAAGCTACTAAGAATTATAAGCTTGTGGGGGCAGCTGGGTCGCTCAGTGGATTGAGAGCCAGGCCTAGAGATGGGAGGTCCTAGGTTCAAATCTGGCCTCAGACACTTCCCAGCTGTGTGGCCCTGGGCAAGTCACTTGACCCCCATTGCCTAGCCCTTATCATTCTTCTGCCTTGGAGCCAATACACAGTATTGACTCCAAGACAGAAGGTAAGGGTTTAAAAAAAAAAAAGAATTATAAGCTTGTTCTCTTTTGACACATTGCTTATAAGGATCCCTAGATCTTTATAAAATTTTTCTCTGACAAAGGATATGAACAGTTTGTAGATGAAGGTGAAGAAATCAAAGCTATCAATAATATGAGGAAATGCTCTAAATCACTCTTGATTAGAGAAATGCAAATTTTAAAAACTCTGTGGTATCACCCCACACCTATCAGATTGGTAAAGGAAAGTGATAAATATTGGAGAGGATGTGGAAAACTGGGACACTAAAGCATTGCTGGTAGAGTTGTAAACTGATCCTACCATTCTGGTAGGCAATTTAGAACTTTGTTCAAAGGGTGATAAAATTGCACATACTCTTTTATCCTGCAATACCACTACTAGATCTACATCTCAAAGAGATTTTTTAAAAGGGGAGAAAGGACTTGTACAAAACTATTTATAGCAGTCCTTTCTGTGGTGGCAAAAAATTAGAAATTAAGGGGATGAACATCAATTGAGGAATGGCTGAACAAATTGTGGCATATGATGGTGAAGGATTATTATTGTGAATTAAGAAATGATGAAGAGGATGATTTTAGGAAAAGCTGGAAAGAACTACATGAACTGATGCAGAGCAAAATAAGAAGAATAGGGAGAACAGTGTACACAGTAATAGCAATACTATATGATGGTCAACTATGAAAGACTTGGCTTCTGTCAGCAATACAATGATCCAGGACAATTCTGAAGGACTAATGGCAAAGAATGCTATCCACCTCCAGAGAAAGAACTGTTGGAGTTGGAATGCAGTTCAATGCATATTATTTTCTACCTTAGTTTATTTGGCTTTTCATTTGGGGGTTTTATATGATTATTTTCTTACAAAAATGAACAATAAAGAAATATTTTTGCATGATAATACATGTATATAACTCAGATCAAATTGCTTATCATCTCCAGAGAGGAGGAAAGAAGGGAGGGAGAGAGACAATTCAGATTATACAATTTCAGAAAACTTACGTGGAAAAATGTTATTACATGTAATTGGTAAAATAAAATATCTTTACAAAAATTTTTTTTCTTTGACATCATCAGGGTTCATCATGATGGAAGTATACACACTAATGATGGTGGTGTGACAATTTCCTGCAAGTGGTAATCTCATTGGAGAGGCATACAATCTTGTTGACTAGATTAGATTTGATTGTAAATCAAATATGCCACCTTCACAGCATTCCTCATCACAGCAGCCTCTCCAGAAGAATGTGTCTCTAGCTCCAACTTTGGTAAGCTGGCCTTTATTTGCCAGCCTTGCTTCACTTAGGGCTGCTTTTTTATTACAGTACCAGCTAAGTTCTCTTGAAACAAGAGCCATTCACCTTTCGGGGCTCCTGGATTTCATGCTGTCCATAAGTACATGCATATTCCAAATACCAATGATGAGAGGAATCATCTTCACAAAATTTTTGTACTTTTTTTGTGTTTTAACCTTAAGATATGATCCCCATCTGCTGCAGTAAGTAAGTAAGTAAGTCAGGCTTGGGTGAACTAGACAATGTTTAGGGCACCTTTTCTAACACCTTCCTCACACCAAGAAGTGAGGAGTTAAAAGGTTGCTCAAACATCCAGGGGGTTGCCAAATTCTATTACTGCATCAGTCTATTGAGAAGATGACCCCATGCCCTAGACTGCTTGAGTACAGAGTTATGATTACAGTTCCAAATGTATCCACACTTGCTGTTTCATCCCTGGCCTATCACCACAGGATTTTGAGATAAGTAAAAATAATAAAATAGTAACAGAATAAAATTGTGAAATGATTGAGTAGCAGAATAATAAAATAAAAATTATAAATTATAAAATGTAAAATATTAAAATGATATGGGTGGTATCTTTTGCCTCAAATGTAAATTGGATTTAAGTGAGGCAGTTGCACAAAGTCATCAGTCTCATTCTCTATTCTAGAGTCACTGAAGTCCAGGGACAAGCTAAAAGTCAGAATGACTGGCTGTGGTCCAAGATGTAATGGATGCCCTTAAAATCAGTCTTCGATGTCTGACTAAACTTTAAGTGCTCCACAGTGCCTGCTTCAGGGGCCTTCATGGCCTTTGGAGCAAATTATTCTTATCTGACCATTCTGCAGGAGGAAATCTTCACGTGCTTGGAGTAGACATCCCCCTAAGTCACTGATGAGATTAAAGCCTGTCAGTTATCCTCAACCTTGTTTAGCCGACAGTGGAGTGGCTGCAGTGAATGCCACAGTTTGTTACATGACAGTTGGGTGAAAGGTGGACATGAAAGATGGATGAGCAGCCCTGAAAGGGCTCGGTGGGCTCTCACATCAGAGGTGCTAGTCCTTTGTGAATGCCCCACCTACCCCCAATAAAGATGTTGACAGAGTAAGAGAAGAGGGAGGAACCAAAGGCCATGAAGGATGGAAAGAACAGATTTCATAGGTGTGAGACAGAGGGAAAAGTGCAAGGTTAGGGAGATGGTATTTAAAGAGGAGAATTTCCAAGTCCATCATTTTGAAAGCAGAATGGTTTGGGATGCTCCAGTCCACTTAGCAGGTCCATTCTCACGGCAAAGAAGGTAGCAACAACTATTAGACCCTTAGGACAATATCCTTGATAGTCACTCAAAACCTTTGATCTAGATCCATTTATTTAGCTTTCCAAGAAGACCTCCCCTTTGAGAAAGTAATGCATTGATCAGATGATATAAGAACTTTCAAATATTTTCAATTGTATTTTTCATTATAAATTAATCAGTTAGATTTCTGGTTCAGTCTTACCAAGTTCCTAACCAGTCTATTGTGAGTTTGGTTGGTATGAAACAGTTCAGCAATTTGATTATCCTCTGGAGGAAATGAGGAAAATAAGTTCCTGAGCTTGAGAAGTTGAAGCTCAGGCTGGAAACTAGAGGCCATCCCTCCAAGGTTGTACATAATTTTTTCTTTTTCTGTCTCTTCTCCTATGGTTGCCCAAACACAGGAGTAGCACAGTCTGCTGCTAAATATAGATCACTCAAGCTAAGCTTACTCTATGCTTCCACTTAAATAATTCCACATGCCTATAATAATCCTCTTCCCTGGCCCAGACTGACAAGTCTCTTTGTCATTCAAACAGCTCATGAAATCCCACCTCCTTCATAAGGCCTGAAAAACGTGATGTAGGGTAAACTGAAAATACCTGGCCTGAACCCCAGCACTTCCTAGCTGTGTGACTTATAAGTAAGACACAGGCTCTTCCTATTTCCTCACATATAAAATGGAAATAAAACTTGCCCCTACCTCCCTCACAGGCTTTCCCTGAAATGCTTTTTAGACCTTTAAGCATTATTTGAATGTGAGTCAATCTGACTGTAGACTGCCTGGTCATGGGATTCTTCTCATTCCCTCTTCACTTAGCACCCCAAAATTCACTTACCCTAGATATGAACACAGTCAACTGAAATATCTTTGCAAATAGTACAAGGCACTAAAAGAGATAATCCAAACAGCAGAGACTCCTAAAAACCTGTCTAGTTAGCTGTGACATGCATGTAATCATTTTTTTTGCACTACATACACCTTCCTAATTGTTTCATAAAGGCTAAAGGTAAAAAGAGTTTTTCCCACCTGAGCACATATCAACTAAGGATAGAAAAAGGTCACTGAACAGCATGGAAGGTGATAGGGGGAAACAAGTCTCTAAAAATTAATACTTTCATTTAATCCACCAAGAGGATAATCCACCTGTACAAAACTGAGGGATGATTTCTAGCAAAGGCTGCATTGCTGCCTCCAATCATTCTCAATTAAAATGTAACTGGGAAATATTTAACAAAATAAATAAAAATACAACAGAACATAGATAATGTTAATGTGTGGTTTTGTAAGTCAATTTCTCTGTCTTTGTAGCCCATCTTTTCTGTTTGAGTTTGACACCACTAATTTGTAGCACTGCTATCATTTACCGGCTACAAGTACAAACTATTCAGCATGACCTGCTGTCTAGGCTGATATATCTGCCTTTGACTGTAAACCTCCAGAAGGCAGAGACTTATGTCACTCAGTTCAGTGCCCAGCATGGCACTACGTACAAAGAACTATTTAAAATGATAGTAAACACTGATGATGATGATGATGATGTTAAATGTACATGTAGCTGATGAATATTTTGGCTGTAATTGAGGTAAATAACACTTCCTTTCTATTAGAAAATGTCAAATCTGAAAAGTAGAAAGTTAAATATGTGTTATCAGTCATAACCCTCCAATCCCAGGGCAGGAAACCTCTCAGAGTTGATAGGAGGCAGGGGAAGAAAGGGCAAAGGATAGGTTATCTTATAAGATGTGGCAGTCTTTCTCACCCTCTGTTACCTTTATGTCTTCTTCCTGGAGCTGCTCCATATATTGTAGCATCTGCTGAATCTCCTGTTCCCGGACCTCAGCCTGCAATGAACGCTCCTCCTGGTTCTTTTCAATCTGATTGATAATATGCCGTCTTCCTCTACAAATCATAGAAACCATCCAGTCCAAATCCAACTTTTAAAACCTTAGCATCTTAGAAACCAGTGGTCTCCATATGTCTTCTTTAGCCCCTCCCACAAGATGGTAAGGAAAGGGTTTGGAAAAAAATCCCTTTTCTAAAGAGTAAGAAAGAATTCAGGGGAAGGACTAATATTCACTGTGTTTCATAGTGCTCTTCCAGGCTGCCTTGGGTGACCTCACTAACCTTGACTCTTCTACCCCCAGTTTGCCTCTTTGCTTCTCACAAGCAAACACACTAGGCTACCTTGGTTGATGGCCTGGATGAGTGGGAAGAACATTGGTCTTGGAATCAGAAGATTCCTGGGGTTTGTGGTCCTGTCTTTCACAGGCCAGGAAAAGTAAGGAAATCCAACGACCTCAGATTGTCAAGGAAGGACTGGTATTAACTATAATGTAGAAACAGCTCTACCAATGGAAATCTCCAGGGTCCAGGAGTCAATGCTATCTTTCTTCCCTCCTGGGGAATTTCTTTACTGCACTTAATAAAGATTTTATGATAACAATATTTGCTAATGATGAAAATAAGATAGCCTCCCATGTCTTCTTTCACGGGTATCCAGCATGGACTTAAAGGGGATTATTATGAGTGGCCTGAACAGGGAGATGCCAACTCAGATGGTTTACCGTATTCTTTCCTCTTTCCGTCTATTGTCTATCTCTTCCTGCCTCTGTATAGATTTCTGCCGTTCCATTTCCATCATCTGGTCCAATCGCTTCTCCTCTGTGTCCAGTTCCTTTTGGATTAATTGCTTCTCCAGGATCTGAGCATCCCGGATAGCATGACACCTGGCATTTCGGATTATCTGGGGAGTGAATGAGAGGTTATATATAATACTAGGTTTAGGGATGAAAGTAGTGACTAGGGGTACCTAATAGCTACAGAGAGTTTGAAAAGGATGAGAGAAAATGAGAGCCAAATTTTTCCCCTCCAAAGACAAGTAGGAATCTCTAGCACTAATTAATTAGAAGCCCAGAAAAGCAAATATAATAATAGGATCTTAAAGGACATCTAATCGAAATCCTTCATTTCACAGGTAAAGAAACTGAGACCCATTGACTTGCCCAAAAACACATAGTAACCATCAGAAGTAGAATTTGTATTCAGATCCTCTAACCTAAAAGCCAACATTGTTATTCTCCCTTACTTATAGATGCATATATGGCATATTCTAGAGGATTCATGCATACTTGTTTCAAAAAAATTTTTAGTAGTTGATGCCTCATTTTTTCAAGCTTTTTAAAAATAAAGTTGACTTTTTAATTTTTTAAGAAAGTTAAATTTAGGGGGCAGCTAGGTAGCTCAGTGTGTTGAGAGCTAGGCCTAGAGATGGGAGGTCCTAGGTTCAAATCTGGCCTCAGACACTTCCCAGTTGTGTGACCCTGGGCAAGTCACTTGACCCCCATTGCCTAGCCCTTACCACTCTTCTGCCTTGGAGCCAATACACAGTATTAACTCCAAGAGGGAAGGTAAGGGTTTTTAAAAAAATAAAAAATAAAATAAAAAAAGAAAGTTAAATTTAGTTGTTTTAGTTTATTTAGTGTGATAAAATATTTACACTTAAAATATTCACCTTTTTAAATGTATGCACATCCTGATTAAATGGGTATATACCTTCTCTCAGGCCACATTTTCAATCAGTTACCAAATTTTATAGTTTTTACCTCATATGTGTCTCATATCTGTCTTCTTCTCTAGACTCACATGGCCATCACCCTAGGTTCAAGCCTTCATCACTACTTGCCTTGACTACTACAACAGCCTCTTAATAGGCTTCCTTGCCTCTGGTCTCTCCCCTTTCCAATCCATCCTCCATACAGCTGCCAAAGTAATTTTCCTAAAATGTAAGTTTGACTGCATCGTTCCCCTAACTCAATAAACTCTAATGGCTCTCTATTGCCTTTTGGATCAAATATAAGTTCTTCTGTTTAGCTTTTAAAGCCATTCACAATCTGGCCCCAACCCATCTTTCTAAGCTTACTATACTATACACCAGAAGTGTCAAAATGGGCCAGGGTCTAGCAACACTCTTGAATGCTGTTGCCCAAACCAGATTAAAATCTAATTGGGAAATAGTTAACAAAATGAAAACATGAAAAAATAGGTAATATGTAGTTTTCCAAGTCAATATGTACCCTGAAGGAATCATCACATACATTTCCTATTACATACTATTCTTATTTGAGTTTGACACCAATACTATATACTACTTTTCTTTCCATACTCTGCTGTCCAGGCAAACTGGTCTTCTTACTGTTCTTCACACACATTGTTTTATCTCTCACCTCTTTACCTTTGCGTAGCCTATCTCCCATAGCATGACTATTATGCACTTCCATTTCACCCTGACCTCTTACATTCCCTTGTTGCCTTTCAACCTGGGCTTCTGCAGAATCTTCTACATGAAACCTTCCAGATCCCTCCTCCCTCCCCACTCACTGCTATTGCCTTTTCCCCCAAACTGTACCTTGTACATTCTTAATCATGTACACATTAGCCTCCTTGAGAGGAGGAACTGCTCCACTTCTGCCTTTGTATGCCCAGGACCTGGCATGTATTAGGTACTTAACAGGTTCTTATTGAAAGATTGATTGAATGCAGAGCACAGAATGTGAATCACAAGACCCAGCAAAGTGTCCCCTATGGTGTCTGGTAAAAGACACTTGACGTTTGAGTAAACCTTAATCCCTCCCTTTTTCATTTAGGAAAACTTGACTTGAAAGCCAAGGGATGGAGATCCCTAAAAATAATTATGGGGAGAAGAAACAAGGAGTTAGAGGCCCTGGAAGGGGGGAGAGGACGAAAAACTGATAATGTCAAAGGTAAAGGAACAGAAATTAGAGCTACTGGGAAGTGGTCAAGTCTTTGCATTTGTACATGAAATGGACGAAAGAGAAACAGATCTCAGGCATCTGGTCTCCATGGCATGTATATGTGCCATGGGAACAGCCTGGGCTTCACCTTCCATATTCCGATCACTTCACAAGCCTCCAGTACCCTTGAATCCTTTCTTTGACCTTGTCAGGTACCTCTAGCTGAGGACCAATACTGCCCACGGTGAGGATAAAAAATTTGGCAGGAATAGGAGACAACCAACAACTTCACTTGCCCCCTACCTGACTCATGTCTTTGATCTCAACATCTTGCTCCATCCTCATTGCATTGGCTTTCTCCAGGAGATTATGTTCCCTCTCCTTGGCATCCTCCTCCAGGTCACTGAGCTTCCTATTCTTCCTCCGCACCATCTCCTTCTGTTTCATCACCTGCTTTCGAAGGGTCACTGCAGTCTGGAAGAGATCAGTCCATCTAAGCAGGGTGTGTGGAGGGAAGTTTGATCCATTTTTTAATATCATAAAGGTGGAAAGGACCTTGAGGTCCCACTGAGGCTGGGACTGTTCCCTAAATATTTTTTCCTGGGGCTGATCTCTCCAATTTGCTCCAATGGGATTTCTACTCCTCACTCCACCTCCTTACTAAGAAGCAAAAATTTCCCTCTCTTAGCTCCATCCTCACCACTGCCCTTACCACTCATTGCTGCCCACCTCCTTGCCCTCTACTTTGTAGTTTCTTTGATCATTCTAATCAGTTTTTAAAAAATTGGTTTCTGCCATATTTTTTAAAAAGTAATGTTCTTGAGAGTTCAGTCTAACTTTCCACCCCCTCCTCCTTCTTTTAGGGTCTTTTGATCTGAGCTCCCATTTATCTGAGGAAAAGCCAACCTCTCCTCCAACACATCCCCAAGTCACCAGTGGATCCACAGAGTTCAAAGTTGACAAGATTAGCTACCAAGATATCCGTCTTCTCCTTCTTGTAAGCCTCCTCAATAGCATCTCGTTCTTCCTTGGTGAGGACACGGGAAGCAAACTTGATTCGTTCAAACTCCTCAGGGCTGATGATAAGAGACTCTCCTGAAGGGTCTTCTGACGGGATACTAAGGGGGGGAGGGGTAATGACCAAAAGTAGAGACAAAAATCAAAAGGGAAGAGAGGAAAAATTAAAGAAGAAAATAAAAGAGTGATTATCTCACAAACCCAGAGAAAACTCTCACTAACACATCTTGGGTTTCCCTGCTTTTTTTTCTAGTCCTTATTACATTGCCCACCCCCTGGCACACAGCCATCTCAATGTGAAGTGTTTCCACACAAGCCAACTGGACCCAATAGAGAAAATATGTGAATGTCATTTATCACAAGGAATCAATAAAGGAACAATTTAAGGGTTGGATGTCTCTCTAAGTGGGCAGACAGAAGCAGAATAAAGGCCTGCAGAGAAACACCTAAACATCCCTGTTCACCCAGCCTAGACAGAAGCTTTGAACACTAAATATTAATTAAAATCTCTGATCAACAACAGCAGCTGACATGTCCATAGACCTCTCCTTCCCAGCTGCCCAACGCACTCAACAAACCAATAACTAATTATAATGATTACAAACAAATGACATACCTTAAAGGTGGGGGAGAGAGTTGGGGGGGGGCACTTAAGGAATGAAGCTGCTTCTGGGTGAGGCATTTTAACAGGCACCAGGAATAAGACGCAGTTGGTCTGAGACAGGAAGTGAAACCTCATCTAATAAAACCAGTGGGGGGATTCCAGGAGGCAGACAGAATGAGAAAGCAAATTTGGGATCTGGCCAAGACACTGAGGTTAACCAAGTGGCGCAACCCAATGGAGCCTTGCATCTGGAATGGCCAAATAGAATCAGAACATAAGAAAGGATGCCAATGGCTCTGGGCATGGATCAGGACCAGATTAACATGTCTCTTGATGCTTTCTATGGCCCTAAAAAAATAACAAATAGTCACCTTACAGAACTGTCCCAGACCTCAGCCCCGAGAATGGATCTCAGGACTGCTAAATGGGAATGTGATGGTCTTGACCTAAGTCAGAATAAGATTATCTGAGCTACAACCAAGAATAACCAAAGAGACAGCTCTCGGGGCAGCATCTTCCTTCCCTGTCACTTCCTGGGGCAGTAGGGAGTGCAGGACCAAAGTGGGAGGGAAGGGAATGGCCAGTTACAAAGTCAGTTAAGCACAAAAATTCATCTACCTTAAAGAAGTGGCTCATCTCCAGATTCCTAGTCAGGCCCAGATCAGGTCCCAGGAAGGGACCAGGACAAAGAGAGAGCCACTAGGAAACAGCACTGAGCTAATCCCAAAGGAACCCAGCATTTCCCATTTGTGGCCAGCCACTCTGGGAGGAAGCCAAGAGGTTAATTAGGCAGCTGGTCAGTTTTCCTTTGCATCAGACTCTTAAGGCACCAGAAAGGAACTGACTCATCCAGCTAATTTCCCTTCACCAAGAGAACCAGTGGGAAGGGAGGGATAGGAGAGGGGAGGGTTCAATCATCCCATGCGTCCTTCTCCTCTACTAAATCCTAAACCTAGGAGAAAGCTGAAGGAAATGGGAAAGAAGAAACATAGAACCAGGAGACAAGCTGAGAAGACAATGACATATAAAGCAGGGATGAAAAAGAAAGAGAAAGTTAAAAGGAAAACTCCAAACCCTAAAACAAAAAGAGAAAACTGAGGAGCCCAGGAACCTAATCCTTTCCTAAGAGGAAAACTGAAAAAGGGAAGAGCAACTAGGCCAACTACTTACACAAGATCCCGGATCATGTCTCGAGTGATAAGCTGGATGGTCTCGGGCTTGTGGGTCCAGCCCAGGCTCTTCTGGATACTTTGCTTATCCCTCAGAATCACAATGGGGCTTTCACAGCGGTTATGCTGGGAGGTCTGCAAGGCCAGAAGAGGCAACTCATTAGCTAGCCACACAAAATTCCCACCTTTTTTTTTTTTAACCAATTTCAGTCTCTGGGAGTCATCTCATTTGAGGTCTAAACCCACCCAACAACCAGGCACTAAAAGACAAATTGGATTGCAATGAGTGTTGAACACTGGATAAAATGTAGCCATGTTCTCTGTTTGGAAATGGCCAAAAATTTTAACATTTTCCCTCTCCTCCTTTATCTCTTTCTCCCCACCCTTCCATAATATTCCTATTCAATAGCTGCCAAAGAAGAAAAGAGTACCTGATCTCATAACACACTTTTGTACCTCATAATATACTTTGAGGAAGGTATCCCTTCTCTTCCCAAAGGATAGGTGAGATAATATCTTCTGCCCATGTAACTAATGCCTGCAGTATTCCACAGTTTGGGAGGAGAAACATAATACTGAGGAGCTGGAGAGAATTTTAGAGATCATCTAGTCCAACATTCTCTTTTTCTAGATGAGGAAACCAAGCCCCAGAATGGTTGAGTAACTTTCCCAAGGTCATATCACAAGATGATTTGGACCAAGGGTCTGTTAATAGCCAGTCACATTTCTTTTTCTTCTACATGCTCTAGATTTGGTGAAGAAGTGAATGTAATATCTTGAACCACTAAATTAACTTGATTTTTATTTTCTTCCCTCAATGATCCAAGAAAATAATTGTCCTATTTACATTGTGTGGTGTTAAATCAACCGATCTAAACTGGGAGAATTCCTCAGTAACTTCTTTGAACATTTGTCAAATCAAAGACATAGATTTGAAAGGAATTTAGAGATTAGCCTCATTTTCCAGATGAAGAAACTCAGACTTAGAACCATATAGTGGGAAAAAGAATAAAGATCAGACATGAGAATTTTCCTGACATTATAGGCTGAGAGAAGCTGTGGGAGCTTTGCCCCTTTGCCTAAAAAGAGAGGAGAAATGTTCTCTTGTATGAAATGCTCTTGGTGTGGCTCTGCCCAGCAGTGTTGAATTAGATACTTTCTCAGGGGCCTTTCCAGCCATAGGAATCTCTCTCCAAATACTTTCGCTAAGATGCTACTGCCACCTAGTGCCTGGCCTGGGCTTCTGTGTGGATATCGGGCAGACTGCAGGAAACTCCTGCCACCTACTGCCAAATCAGGGCCTTCTGTGGATTCCAATATGTTTTTCCACCCCCAGTTCAAGGAAATAAACCAGAAGGCAAGACTTTCTCCTTATTGTTCCATTCTCTTACCAGAAGAGATTATTCGCTGAGGACTTAGCCAGGTCTAGACTTGGCCAAGTCCCATTGGGCAAAGACCAGGTGTAGGTTGAATTTTTATCAAGCACAACTACAGCCCCTTTTTTCTCATCAATAAGGCACATTGTGGGGGGAGGGGGGGGAGCTGAATGGCTCAGTAGTAGATTGAGAGCCAGGTCCAGTGATGATACTCTTCTGCCTTGGAGCCAATGCACAGTATTGATTCTAAGACAGAAGGTAAGGGTTTAAAAAAATAAGGCACATTGACAAATGCTGGGTGGAAATTGTGATAGAGCCTGGCACTAGTGAAAAAGTGCCAGACTGAAGAGTATGTGAAATTGATCACCTCGACGGGGGAGAGGCCCCGGAAGTGGAATGCTGAGGAGAGAAGCCTGGCTGGAGGAGAGAGCAGTGAGGCCCTCAGTCAGGGTTACCCACTTTTCCTGCTGGTGACTGGAAATCTTTCCCCCAACACTTCCCAATTGATGGGACTTTCTGAAGAGAAACCTGAGCAGACTTTACCTCAGCTCCTGTTACCCAGGGGTGACTTTCTCTCAGGGCGCTCAGGCTGCCGAGGTCTGAGTTCCCCCCAAATTTGAGGAGGGAGGGGAAAGGGTTTAGATAAGAGACAGGGACCCCCTTTTCCCACTTTCCCTTTCCCATTCTCCCCTGCCTGTTATTCCTTTTGTATTACCTGATTGAGTTGACATTAAAAGTTATCTGTTCCCCAAGCTGAGTGTGAGTGAATGGATCAAGGGGAGACCTTGATCTCGAATAGTGGAGGGGGGACAAGAGGGACTAGAGCAAATTGGGGAGAGCCACTTTAACTAAGGAGGGAAGGCAGAAGGGGGAAAATCTTCAGACCCCCTCTCCTCTCTCTGAGCCAACCTGTTACATCTGCTGTCTCCCCTGAACCCTGCTTTGAGAAGGGGGTTCTCCTCCCCTTCCCCCTCTCCATACCCAAAGATCCAAGCCTCCCTCAGGGTACAAAACTTCCCTTTTTCTATTTTTTTAAGACAAAATGTGATGAACTTCTAAAAGGAGGCATGTCTATGCCTGAAAAAAATCTGTAAAGATTTTCAGAATTCCACCATGGATGGTTTAGGTCAGTGGCTTTGGTGCTAAGTGGAGCAATTATTAGAGGCCTTCTTCTACTCCCTACTGATGGTAGCCCTTTCATTGTTTCCCTTCCCTCACCTTCCCTTTTTCTTCTATTTTCCCAATCCCTTCTCTTTTCTATTTCTTCCCCTCCTCATGCCTTAGACCTCACAAAAATGCTCATGGGCAATGCTAATTCTTCTAGTGACACTTGGAACTAAAGAAACTGGTGACCATTTGTTTAGATAGTATTTGCAAATAGTCACAGACCCAAGCTCCTGAAAATTTCACAAAATCAAAGTTCATCACAGCTGGAAGGGAGAACTAATTTCCTAGATTTTACAACTCTGGATAGAGAAAACTATAGAGGCCAACAAAATGCCATTTATGCCTGCACAACTGGTTTCTATCAGTTCATCTCAAACATCTTCAGCCCAGGACCTGCCCACCAGTCCACCTCCTTCCTCAAAAATGAGGAGATCTGGAATGCACTCATTGGCACCTAATAGTTCCTGGGCATGCTGTGGCTCCAGCTTTCCTGTTGGTATCATTGCTCTTCTTAAAGGCTAGAAGCAGGGGAGGGCTTGGGGTGGAAGAAAACAAGTCACCCTGTTCACATGCCCACAGTTTATTGCTAGCACAGCTCTGCCACTCTGATCTCGGTGACTACTGCAGAACTTCTCCTGTGTTAGAAGATGGCATCCTGAGCACTAATTGGCAACAAGCCAGGCCACTGCCTCAAGGGTTATATCTCAAAAAGAAGATCACAGAAGGCGTTTTGGACAGGAGCAGGAAGTTACCTTGCCAACTCCAAAGAGGCTCTCATCAACCTCAGAGTTCATGGCCTTGGTCCTGTATCGGGTCCGGTTCCTTGACCTGTTGGAAGTGCTAGAGGAGGAGCTCAGGAGACCAGCTGTGCTTAATGGCTGAGGGGGGTCAGAGAGAAGTGAGGAGGTAGGAAGTTCATTTCAAAGTCACAGTTATAATGGCATATGAACTTAGATCAAGACAAGTAAACATTCAACTAACAAAGAGATTTTTAAACATTATTTTGTGTCACAGACCCCTTTTCCGCAGGAGATGAAGGAAAATGCTCTTTGTGAAATTGCTGGGCCCTACAAAATCCCAAAGGAAAAAAAAAATCCTATGAGGTGCAGGGGCAAAGAGGTGCTCCACCAGGCTGGGGGTGTCCCCCACTAGAACAAAGGACTTGATGAGTCAGAGAAAGCACCTCACTGGCTCTGGAGAAGCCCACCACAAGTTCTATATGAGGAGACTGGGGTAGTTCTTTCATAATCAAGGGAAATACAGAGTTATGTTTTTGGTCAGTTTTAGCTCATCTGCCAAAATATGATGTGGGAGAAACACACCCAAGTTTGTAGCAGGATCTCACCCCAAGAATGGGAGATTCAAACTGTTCAGTTCAGAAGTGTGAAATGAATTGTATTTAAAGTAGAAATGGTTTTTGGTGGTATAACGGCCTAATAGCAGGTGGAATGGAAGAGGCACTGAAGCCTACCATTAGAGAAAGTGCTAGCTCTGAAGCCCAGCAGACCTGGGTTCTAATCAAATCTCTGACATTAGTTATGTGCCCACTGATCTGTAAGTCACTCTGTCTATAAGGCTCAATTAGTCTATCTCTAAACTGGGAATAATAATGCCTGTTGTGCTTATATTAATCTTAAAGGCTTATTATGAGACTCCAAAGAGATTATACAAGTAATGTGTTACATAATTGTTAGTTGTTGTTGTTGTTACTGTCTTCTAGATAATTCTGGTCATCTCACTTCCATACCACCCACCATATGCAATGTCAACTCCATAGACTAAGCTTCAAGATCCCTTCACCAGGGGAAGAGAGGTGGTTCAGTGACTAGAGAGCCATGCCTGGAGATGGGAGGTCTGGGTTCAAATCTGATCTCAGATACTTTCTAGTTGTGTGACACTGAGCAACTCACCTACTCCCTATTTCTTACCCTTTACTGTTCTTCTGCCTTAGGACCAATACTTGGGATTGATTCTAAGACAAGAGGTAAGGGTTTAATAAAAGAAAAGACCCTTCACCAATGGTAAGTCCCCATCTTACCATCCTTGTTTCTTAAGCAAATCTGTTTACAGCTCCAAGTACCTTCACTCCCACTTCCAAACCCCAGCATTCCTTCCATCTATGATGCATTCATCTAAATCCTTCCTCACTGCAAACACCTCACTCCAAGAAGCTTTCTTTAAATAAGTTACCAAAGTGAAAATTAAATAAACCTTGGCATAAAACCATAGACCAGAGCAAAGCAAACAGCTTCTATGATAGAATATCAGGAGCTTGGCCAGCCTCACCATACTTAATCCCACCCATTTCCGATGACTCTATCATTCAACAACATTTAGGGAGTCGGTCAGCCAACAAGCATTTATTAAATAATTACGGTGAGCACTTGGGACACAAAAGAAGGCAAAAATCCTCTCTGCTCCAAAGAACCTCATGGTCCAAGGGGAGAATGGTGTGTGAACATGCACAATCTGTGCAGTTTGGATGGGAGAGAAACTCAAAGGGGAGGCACTAGCGGTGGAGGAGGACTGGAGGAAGCCTGTGGTTGAAGGTGACTTCTGAGCTTAGGCCTTTTGTTCTCCTTGTTTTTAAACCCTTACCTTGTATCTCAGGGTCAATATTAAGTGTATTGGTTCCAAGGCAGAAGAGGGGTAAGAGTTAGTTAGACAAATGAGGTTTGCTTAGGGTCACCAGGCTAGGAAGTGTCGGAGACCAGAACCAGGGCCTTCCCCTCTCCAAGCCTGGTTGCCCCTTTGCCTTTGGGCTGAGTTTTGAATTAAAACAGGGAAGCCAGGAGGTAGAAGTAAAAAGGGGGAGCATTCCAGGCAGGGGTAACAAATAGGGCAAAAAATACAACACAGTCAGGAGATGGAGGGTCACAGGAGAAGGCCAATTTCACTAGATTATATATACATAGAGGGGGATAAAGTGTAAAAAGTCTGAAAATGTAGGAAAGGATCTTAACTGCCAAGCAGAAGACTTTTCTATTTGATCCTGGAGGAAATAGGGAGCTCCAGAAGTTTATTGAATCACTCTGGGATGGAATGATCAGACCTGAGCTTTGGTAACAGTTTGGCCTAACAACAGGAGGTCTTGACCTAGAGAACAAGAGGTCTTAAGTTCAAATATGGCCTCGGACACTTCCTAGTTGTGTGACCCTGGACAAGTCATATAAGCCCAATTGCCCAGCCCTTACTGTTCTTCTGCCTTGGAACTGCCTTTTAAGAGAGAGAGAGAGAGAGAGAGAGAGAGAAAGAGAGAGGACAGAGGGAGGGAGGGAGGGAAGGGAAGGGAAGTAGGGAAGGGAAGGAAGGAAGGAAGGAAGGAAGGAAGGAAGGAAGGAAGGAAGGAAGGAAGGAAGGAAGGAAGGAAGAAGAGAAGAGAAGAGAAGAGAAGAGAAGAGAAGAGAAGAGAAGAGAAGAGAAGAGAAGAGAAGAGAAGAGAAGAGAAGAGAAGAGAAGAGAAGAGAAGAGAAGAGAAGAGAAGAGAAACAGAATGGTTGCACAGTGGATAAAGTGACTGACCTGTTGTCAAGAAGACTTGAGTTCAAATCTGACTGCAGACATTTAACTTCTATCTGCCTCAGTTTCCTCCTTTGTAAAATGAGGATAATCATAGTACCTACTTCACAGGACTATTTTGAAGATAAAATGAAATCTTTGCAAAGTGCTTTGTAAAAGTCTACGACAAAGTTAAGTGGTAGGATTAAGTAGTTGTAAAATTACTTTAGCAACTAAGCAGATAATAGATCGGAATGGGAAAAGACTAGAGGCAGTTTCCACTGTATAAGGAGGTCAATCAAAAGTCAGATTTCAGAAGTTTTAGCATTTAAAGGAATGGAACTAGAGGCACTGAGTATAGGCAGCTTCCTCAAGAAAGTTGGCCACTGGGAGGAAAAGGGCTACAGTGAGAGCTAGCAGGGATGATTGGAGCAAATGGTCATGGTTAAAAGTAGCAGGAAAGAATCTGATAGGAAAGATTGAGGATCTCCACCCTTCTCTCCAGAGCACTTTGATCTATAATCCTGTTGTCCCTCCTTTAGAGCAGCCATGGGGGAAATGTCCTTCCCCTCTTCCTCATCCCCTCAGAGTAATGGTGGTTCTGCCTGACTCAGTCACCTTTGACTCATTTTCTCTAGGTATGGGGACCAAATGAGCAACTGGGAGTTGTTGTTGGGTCATGCATATCCTTTAGGCATGTTTGGGAAATTGAGGGGAGAAGCAGGAAAGGCCAAGGTAATGACAGAGTTTGCAAACAAAGAGTCAGAGGGCCTAGGCTAAGACCTTGGGCAAGTTACTGTAATGGGGATCTGGCCAGTGAGTCCAGCCCTTATGAGCATGCACCAAGTATTTGGCTGACAGAGTTCCCACACAGATTTTAAAGCATGCACGGATATTATTTAACCAAGTCCTGTCTGGTGGCCAGGTGGTAAAGAGCTTGATTGGATGGCCCTGAAGCTGGAAGTAAAGTTCATTTGAAAGACACTAGTCAACCCTGGCCTCTACCTTTTGTTCTGACTCCTTCCTACCTGGAAACAATCTAGTGAGAGAAGAGAGATAATGAATTAAGAGGAGCGGTCCCAGCTGCAGGCATGTAGCCTGAGAATACAAGCCTGGGTTCTTTGCCTCTGCCTTTGTCCTATCTTCTTTTAGGTGATGGAGATGAGATGCTTTGACCTCGTGATCTTCAACAAGTCAGGAGAGGACTCCATGAAGGGGTCTTGAAGCAGAGTCCAGAGCAGGTTTTTTCAGTAGATACTTGAGCACTGAGATCCTGAAGAGAGACCTTCAGGACCCAGCCACAGACACTGAAGAAAGACATCCCTTCCCCACCTGCCCTCCAACACCTAGAACCCCCTGAAAGTGCCACGTAGTATCTAGGCATCCATTTAAAAAATGTCTATTGTTGGGTGAGGGAGGGACATGAGGAAGGGAGAAAATCTGGAACTCAGAAAGATTTAATTTTTAGTGTAAATGGAAAATATTTCACATAATAAAAATAATTTGAAAAGATATGTTTATTAAGTATCTACTATGTACAAGCATTTCTCTGCTATCACCTGGATCAGACTAGACCCTGAACTCCCGGCAGCACCCAGAGTCCTCTGGGTCCAATCAGCGCTGTAGAAAGTGCCCTTTTCCTGACTTCCTGGCTCAGTCAAGGAAAGGGCCTGATGAGGGGCAAAAGAGCAGTCAGAATCGACACAAATCTAACAAAATGGAATTCCTTGTTTTCATTAAAAGATAAAGGCCAGAAAACTGTTTTAAGATAGGTGGGAAGCAGCTGTCCTCAGTTCCAACACTACCTCTGCTGTCAGTCCAAGAGAGAGAAAATGTAATGAAAAAATGAGCTGAAATTGTCCAAAGTGGGATTGAATTTCAGAATCAGAATTAATTCCCCAACTGGAAGAGACAAAAAACATTGGAACATGAAGGAAATGGTGATTTTTTTTGTTGTTGTCTAGAGACCTTTAAGAAAAAGGAATTGAAAAGATGGGGCAAGAACAACTTGATGTCCTTCAGACTAGGAACTGAACATCGTTAATTGAGTTCAATGAAGGTTACTTGAAAGAAATGCACAAGGGGAAGCTAGGCAACAAACACAGTGGATAGAGTGCTTGGCTTAGAGTCAGGAGGACCTGGATTCAAATTTGACCTCAGATAGTTCCTAGTTGTATGACTTTGGGCAAGTCACTTAACCCAAATTGCCTAACCCTTACCACTCTTTTATCATAGAGTCCAGAGATCTCTGGAAATGAACATGATATAAAGCAAAATGAAAAAATATATATCAATAAAATCTTTTTTTAAATAAAAATCAAATTTCATCTTGATGGCCCAATTTAATCTCTTTTCCTCTAAACCGCTCATGCTCTAGGGAACAAGAATTAGAACCATATCCAAAGGCTTTGAGAAGCATTCTGGAACTCTATGTAATTGCAGGGAAGTTCAAATTTGGGAGTCTAACTTCTGGAAATCTTGGCAGGACCAGCACTTAAAGTGCCAAGACATTGTCTATCCAGAGTGTTCAGCCAGTACAGAGCAAGACAAAGCTGGAAAGGGTTGTAATTTCTCTGATGTAACCACAACACCTGTCAGCTGAGCAAGAACAAAGAAATGTTCTTTTCCTGAATACCCTTGTCTAGGCCCAGACCTATTTCCTCTTTACGAATGTCAGGTCCATTGAAGGTTAGGATCTCCAATAATTGAGCTTGGACCCCTGAGCTGGAGCAGTGGCTCCCTCTGCCCTGAAACAAGGAAGGCACACTCCAAATCATGGGTCAGACTCCACTTCCCCCAATGCCAACATTGATTTTTAGGAGAATCACTTTGAGAAACATCAAAGAATGTCAGAATAGAAGGATCAGACTTAATTCATTTAGTTCAGAAATTTTCAAAGTGTGGATGATGGGACCCAAAAAGAGTCCCTGAAACTCTCAGGGATCCAAATGATAAAAAAAAACTATATTCATAATAATATTAAGATATTATTTGTCTATTCGATTTGGCTTTTAAAATTGCCTATTAAAATACTCCCCCCTTTTGTAGTTACATATGTGTGTGGCCAGATTTTCTCATATACTTCAACCAAAACGACAAATCTCAACAGATTGAATGCAGAAGCAGAGATGAGAATTTTTCTCCTATTAAACTAGACAGCAAAAAGATTTGCAAAAAATACACATATAAAACAATTCCATACTTATCACTAATTGTTTTTTGTGGAAACTATAACTTTATCATTTTTAAAAATGGTATTTATTTTAACATGTAATGAGTTTATTATTATGTTTAATTAATTGATAATTTTTAAAAACTGGAGCAGCAAGGTAAGAATAGTGGACAGAATTTTGCTTAAAATGTTTTGCTTTAATATAAAGGAAGGTGCTCTGAAGTGAGGAAAAATTGGTGTGAAATAAAGCATGTTTAGGGCAGCTAAGTGGCACAGTAGATAGATTACTGGGTCTGGAATCAGAAAGACTCATCTTCTTGAGTTCAAATCTGACCTCAGACACTTACTAGCTGTGTGACCCTGAGCAAGTCACTTAGCCCTGTTTACCCCAGTTTCCTTATCTGTAAAATGAGCTGGAGAAGGAAATGGTAAACCACTTTGGTATCTTTGCCACAAGAACCCCAAATGAGGTCACAAAAAGTTAGATGTGACTGAAATAACTAAATGACAAATTTTATCCATTTTAATTTCTAATGTGAAAAATAGCAATAAATGTAATCCACCTAAACAAAAGCTCTTTGGGATCTTTATTAAATTTTAGCTGTAAAAGTTTCTTGAGATCAAAAATTTTGAGAACCACTGATCCAGTCCCATTCCTTCATTTTACAGATGTAGAAATTAGGGTCCATTCATGATAGATTGTGTCCATGCACAAACTTCGCTAGGTTTGAAAAGGCTCATGAATTTGAGGGATATAGCAAATCTCTAAGACCTTACTAAGTTACAGAGGATTGCAATACACATTAGTGGAAGAACCCACACTAAAAATAAATTACATATCCTTGAAATACTTGCATGTTAAAAGATAATTTACTTGATTTATGAAGACTTAGGTTATTCATCTAATGACACTTCTGAAATTGGTGACATGTTTTGATTTTGAATATATTTAAGGAGTTGGTTTAACTGTAGGATGATAACCTTATACAAATTATCTAATCCTTGGATGATTTCTATATTTGTTATCTAACATATAATTATGATGAATTATATAATAAATGTGGGTTGGGATGATTGGAAAAAAGAAAAGAAAAGAAACTGGTATTCAATAGAGGTTGTTCCCTCAGTTTCCTCATCTGTAAAATAGGGATAATAGCAGCACTAATCTCCCAGGGTTTTTGTGAAGATCAAATGAGATAATATTCGCAAAGATGCTGGTATAAAGAAGCATCTACTTTATATCAGGTACAGTGCCTGGTATAAAGTAGATGCTTCTGCTTTAATTAAATGCTTGTCCCCTTCCTTTTCCCACTAAGTGGCAGACCTATGGTCACAGAAATAATAGCAGAGATGGAACTAAGAGAAGCTGGTCAATAAGCTTCTTGAAGGCAGACACAGCATCTCATTTATCTTTGTAGATGCCCATTGCCTAATTCTTCGTTGTCTATTTTGAAGGATTGTTGTAAGAAAAGAAAAAAAAACTTAAAAATGATATATAAATACAAGCTGTTAGATGTTCAACAAGTCTTGTTGAATAGATGAAATAGCAATCAAAGCTGTCTTCCTCTGGAAGAATTTTATTATTTTTTTTTCTCCCAGATCTATGATTTCATTACTGTGGAGTTCCCAAGAAGGAATTCCCTCTACCAATATAGATCTGTACCTACAATACAATTTTATATTAGATGGCTTCCTGAAGCATTGAGAGGTAAACAAATTTGCCCAAGATTTGAACCACTTCTGATAGTTTTCCTGATCCTAAAGTCGTATCTCCATCCACTATACAAAGCTACTTCTCCCCTTAGTAGAACTCATAAAGGGGGCAGCTAGGCTAGGTGATTCAGTGGATTGAGAGCCAGGAAATCTGAACTCAGAAACTTTCTAGTTGTGTGAACATGGGCAAGTCATTTAATCCCACTCTTCTGCCTTGGAATTAATACACTGTGTTGATTCTAAGATGGAAGGTAAGAATTTAAAAAAAATTCATGAGGAATATATTCACACTCTTGTATACACAGAAGCAAAAAATTAGGAAAGCATACATAGAAATATATCAACTAATAAAGGGCTGTGTAAATTGTACTTGAATATCCCACCAGCATCAAAAATTCCAAAATACACACACACACACACACACACACACACACACACACACACACACCATTCCCTTCTCCAAAACTCGATTTCTGGTGGTGGCACCACCATTCTTATTCTGGATCTTACAGGCTGAGATTCTCAGATTCCTCTTGGACTTCCTCAATCCCAATATAAAATCAATTGTTGAGTCTCTTATCAATTCTGTCTTGGCAACATCTTTCAAACCTGTCCCTTCCTTTCCATTCCCACAGCAACCACTCTAGTTCTTTTTCTCATCACTCCTCAAATGAAATACTATAAAAACCTCTAAAATGGTCTCTTTGCCTACCCTAATGGGAAACTTTCTGATACACCATTCTATCATGTTGTTCCTCTAGTCAAAAACCCATCTGTCACTCTCTATAAACTGCTATACTGGGAGATCAGGTTATCAGGAAAGTCTAACAAAGCAACCTGGGGCAAGTTGTAAATTGAAAGGAATTTTCTCAGCCTAAATTCAAAGAGAAGCAGCTGAGGCAGAAAAATGGCAATTGCCCTGGCAATCTGTACCTAAAGGATTCTCTGGCTATCTGGCTTTATCTATGTGTCTGAATCACAAAAGAGTTGAAATAGACCTTGGGGCTTTGATTTAAGAAGTGAGATTCTTCTATTACAAGAGAAAGGTCAAATGTCTGCAGCTATTCAGCAAAGGACCAACAGATAATAAAAAGCAGCATTAAAAGCAAAAGATGTCATTCCAGAGGAAAGAAGTGACAGGAGGTGAGCTGGCTAGGAGGAGGGAGAAAGACAGATGACACTGGCAGTTCGGTGGAAGCAAGAAGCAGCATCAGAGGTCAACAAGGGTCCCAGTGGAGACAAGGTTCTAGGAATGTGACTCACCCTGCTTATGCCTGGCTCCTAGACTCTCCTCTCTTACAAGTATGCCTTTTCCCACAAATATTCCATGATCACATCTACTTATATATCTCTCCCAAAGTGCGTGGCCTTTCAACATATTCTTTGGCCAAATATATTCCATGAGTACCTATGTTTCCTATGTATGCCCCCTCTCCATTGAGAGGTTGTATCTCAGGGTGTATATTATTTCTCTTATTTATTCCCCCCTGCAATTTAATTAAATATCTTCTGCTTCTAGATACTGTATTCTCTAATTGTCCTAATTTTAAAAAAAAATTTGCTATGAGCTTGTGAGCTGTGGTTGGGTAGATGCTGACTCAAACCAGGCCTTGGACCTGGGATGGGTTTTAGCAGGCCCATTTAGAACCCAGAGAGGGCAGATGGGGAGGAAAGAAAAAGGAAGTAAGCTATGCTAGCATTCAAGATTATCTGCCTCTAATATACATTTCCACCTATTTAACATTCCAAAGTGACCTACTCACTATGCTCCATTCTCACCCTGCTTTTATCTAGAAGCCCTCACTTATGCCATGCCCATCCTGGAATGGACTATGAGCCACCTGTACCTGCAATATCTTCCTGTTTAGATCCTCCCTTCTTTCATGGACCACCACCAGCTTTATTCCATGGACTACCACCAGCCATAAAGCATTTCCCACTACCCACACCCCACTGCTGAAATTGGCATCTATTTCCTTAAATTTCCTAGTGGTTTGTTTGGACACCTAAGTGGATTTAGATTTGGAAAATCCACATTTATATCCTAGCTCTGTCACTGCCTATGGGATACCGGGTACCTAACCAACTGGTCTGGGACTCAGGACCATTGGGAAAGAAGACTAGATGATTTTTCATATGATTCTTAAATCCACAAATCCCATGGCTGGATTTCTCCCTTGCCCTTATCATAGTTTTGTCTTGAATCACATATGTGTCCAAACTGCATACCTCCCCTCAAAGTATAGCCTCCTTGAGGAAATACAACATTGTATAACTCCCCTGTATCCTCTAAGAAGGATGGACCCACAAGAGAGATGAATTTCTTGATTCCCTTGGGTAGTATAAATATGGAGAATTGTAGGATTCTCAGGGGAAAGGGAGGCTTACCAAATTGTAAGGTTGTTTTATATCCTAGCAACCCTAAATTATTTCCCCTAGAAGAAAAGAGGAACCTACTAAGAACAGTACTATAAGTCTTGAATATAGTATAAGTCCCTGAGGAGGGTGGAGGCCCACTAGAAAGAGAAGAAAGGTTGTGTCACTATTGGCATAATCCTATAGATTTTCTGATGAGTTAAACAAAATCTATCCCACAGTTAATATTTTATTAATCTAAGAGTCTGAATAGAAACTGAGAGCTTTAAGAGGGCCAGAAACCAAAGACCAGATGTCATAGCAAAAAAAAAAAATAACACTAGATAGGAACATACACCAGATACTGATATTCCCCAAGAGAAATCCTAGATGGGTATAAAATAAGTCATAAATATAATTCTAGAAAGAAGCCTCCAAGAGAGAACTTGGTCCATGTGAGACTGGAGCTCTTCTAGAGATATGAGCTATAATTGGCTTTTGAACCATGACACTGAGCCCCAGAACCTCTCTAAGATATCTTCTAACTCTGCAGCTATGTGGCTGTAAAAGCCAGAATCATTTAACTTCTCAGGACCTTGGTTTGCTTCCTCATTCATCAAATGGAGACAACACAGAAACCTGTTAATAGGAACCCTGTGTCCATAAGTACATTTCAGCACCCATTGATACAGTTGGCAAACCCCTAGAAGATTTGCATACTTTGGCTAATATAGAAATAAATATGTTTTGCATGACCGCACATATAGAATCCAAGTCAAATTGTTTCCCTTCTCTAGGAGAGAAAAGGGGCAGGGGGAAGGAGAGAATTTGGAACTTGATATTGTTTAAAATGATTGTTAAATATTTTTACATGTACTTGGGAAATATTTAACTAAATGAATAAAAATAATTTTAAATAATAATAAAATAATTTTAAATAATTTTAAAAATAAAGTTAGTGATAAGTTTTTAAAGAATTCACATCTCAAATCAGACACTATCCCAAGACTCAAACTATTCCATCTTCTGCCCAGCCACATCACCCTACTTTACCTTTGTCCTAAAGATGGTCCCACCCCCATCTCCCTGCCTACAGTTGGAAGGATTTATGTTAAATGCAAGATTACTATCAACTCTCCTACCATGAAAGTGTTTAAACAATGACCTCCCAAAGAAGGCTGGGGAATTCCCTTATCTAGGATTTTTAAGTGAAAACTGTTATACTAGAAATCAACCCAAATCTTGGGTCCTGCTCCCTATTCCAGACTGAAACATGCACCTAGTACTGCAACAAGTTTCAACAATATCCTCTGCTTCTGGGCCTTGTGGTCTAATAGCTAGCACATTGCATATATTGCCTTGTTTAATCCTCACAATAATCCTGGGAGGGAGGGAGGTGCTATTATAAGTGTTGCAGTGTCTAGAATGCCAGGTCTATCTAGTAAGGAAGACCTATGTTCAAATTTGTTCTCAGATACTAGCTGTATTCTTGGGGAAGTCACCTTAACCTCTGTTTGCCTCAGTTTCCTCATCTGTAAAATAGGGATAATAATAGCACTTAATTGCCAGAATTGTTGTGAGGATCAAATAAGAAAATAAATGTAAAGCCCTTAGCACAGTGCTTTATACACCGTAAGTGCTACATAAATGTTAGTTGTTGTTGTTATTATTTTGAATATGAGGAAATTGAGGCTAAAGTTAAGTCATTTGCTCAAGATCACAAAACTATAAACTGTCTGAGGCAAGATTTGAACTCACATCTTACTGTCTCTGCCTCTGTCCAGTGCACTACAGTGTGGCCTTACAGTAATGTCTTACATTTGTAGGACACTCTATACTTTTCAAGAGAATTTTCACACATTTATTCCCATCTAAGAGAAGGAAAAACCAAGGCTCAGAACAGTTAGAGCCACTTGCCCCAAAGCAAGGTGATGGTGTAAGATATGTTAGAACCCAAGTCTCCTAGAAATCATAAAGGCTCTTTTCCTCCAGACCCCACACATGTGCATCCCATTCTTAGCACCATACCTAAGAAGTATCTCCTCCTAAAGGTTTAGCACCACCTTCTGGATTTCTAGTCCCTACACCTACCTCCTAGTGGAATCATAAATTCAATCTAACAAGGACCTTGTTGTTCAGTTATTTTCAGTCTTGTCTGACTCTTCAAGACTTCCTCCCCAACCCAATTTGGGTTTTCTTGGCAAAGATAGTAGAGTAGGTTTCCATGTCCTTCTCTATCTCATTTTACAGATAAGGAAACCAAGGCAAACAGAGTTCAATGACTTGCCCAGGGTCACACAGCTGGGTAAGTGTCTGAGGACAGATTTGAACTCAGAAAGATGAGTTTTCCTGACTCTAAACCCAGTGCTCTGGCCACTTCACCACCTAGCTGCCCCCATCAAGGGTGTTAGGGTTATCAACTAATCTCCATTCCCTTCATTTCACTTTTATAAAGCATTTTACAAATTTATAACTGTGAGTTAAAACATAGCAACTATTATCACTCTCCTTTTATAGTTGAGGAATCTGATGGACTGTCTTGCTCAAATTCACACAACTTCTAGTTAATATAATGAACTGAACTTGGAAGCAAGAAGACATGCCATATATTAGTTATGAGATCTTGGGCAGGGATTCTTCCTGTAGTGTCTGCTGATCAAAGCTCACCTGAAGTAAAGTGTATAGTTCTGGCAACAATGTTTTGGTGTTTTGGGATTTTTTAAACAATCTTTTGGAAGAGTCCTTGATAAGGTGGAGGGTACCCAGAGGAGGGAAAACCAGATGGGGAGGGGACTCAAAATCATGCCATGCAAACTGTGTGGCCTTAAAATCACTTCTCTGAGCCTTGGCTTGTGAGAACTGGAGCTGCTTCACCTGGAGAAGAGAAGCCTTGCAAAGAATAGGAAGGCTGCTTTCAAATACTTAGAGGGCTGCCATGTGGAAAAGGGATTAGACTTGTTTTGCTTGGCCCCTGAGAAAAGACTTGGACCGCTGGGTGGAAGTTACAGGGAGGGAAATTTTATTCAGCTCAGCATAAGGGAAAACTTCCTAATAATTACAGCTTTCCAAAAATAGAATGGGCCGACTGGGGGACAGTGAATTCCCTGTAACTAGAGGTCTTTAAGTGGAGGCTACATAAAGATCACTTGTGCCAAAGAGGTAAATGGAGACAGGATTCCTAATTTAGGTATGGTTTATACTAGATGCACTCTAAGGTCTCTACCAATGCTGCAGCTCTGTGATTAAGCCTAAGTCTTTTAACTTCTCATGCCCTCAGTTTCATCTATAAAATGGGAGTAAAGATAGCTGTCCTCTCTACTTCATTGGGTGGTGGTGGACAGCTATAAGTCCATATAAGTATTAATCCTAAATTAACCTTGCTGCTAGTAAGAGGCAGAGTAGGGCTGACTCATTTTCACTTCATTCAGGTCAATGACCATCTCTGGGCCTCAATATCTTCAGCCTGTAGAAGCACCTCCAATCCTGTGAACTAACAAGCTTGGCTCAGATCCTCCCCAGTTGAGTCTACACTCAATCTCCCATCTGTGTACCTTTGCACTGGCTGTGCCTGGAATATTCTTTTCAAAAAACTCTTTTCCCCCAGTCCAGCTCATCACCTTCTGCATGAAAACGATCTTAATTCCAATTCTCCCCTGTCAGATTTCCTTCCATTTTCATTTCGTACCTGCTGTTTCCCTCATAAAATGTAAACTTCTTGAAGGTAGGAACTGATTCTTTTTTGTCTTTGTATCCCTAGCGCCTAGTATATAGTAGGCGTTTAATAAATGCTTCTTGACTTAATGGCATTTCCCCCTTCCCACAATTTCTCTTTATGCCAACACCACCCTCACCCCACCCCCACCCCAGCCCTCCACTTCATTCTGGGACTGACCCTCACTGCTTCCCTTGGTCGCTGCCCCGGACACCCATAACAGGCCCACCACAAATCCCCTCACCACCGCGAGATCTCACCATCTTGGCAGCACCCACGGCCTCCGGGGCCTCTCAGGCCTCCCGGGCGGAGCCACAGCCGCTACAGCCACACAGCTGCTGCAGCCGCTGGCGGGGGGTGTTGACGCGTCACCCTGACAACCGAGAGTCGGGCCTCGCTCCGCCTCCTGGCGTGACCGCTCAGTTCCCTGCCCTGCCCTGCTTGTCCGGGTCCGGTCTGGCGCCGGTCCCCTGGGTGGGTTGCCATGGGAACCAGGAGCCCCGCCCCGCCCTGCCCCGCCCTCTTCCTCTCAGCACTCGTGGCGGCAAAAGGAGGCGGGGAATAATTAGATAGATTTTCAGAGTGGTGCCCCTTCGCCCTGGAGCCGGCAGTCCCCAAGAGAGTGTGGCATAATAGCCAGAGCCTCGGACTTGACCCTGGACTTCTTGACTTTAATTGCTCTTTTTCTGTGACCTTAGGTCATTTGACCTTTCTAAAAAACCTCAGTTTCCTCCTTTGTAACATGGGTAGAATAATACTTGCAAACTGCCAACGCGGATAGCGCCAGGAAAGCCTTAGTTAAATTAGAGCTACCTCTCACCTCGAATTTATCTTTCTCTGGCGGGTATACGAGTAACAACCCTTCCTCCTGCCCCACCTCCCACTTGGTTTCCCCACTACCCTAGCACAAAGCCTTGCATAGAACAAGTATATAATAAATCCTTGAATGAATTATGTGAGCTTTATTCTGATACTCCAGTATTTCCTCCTACAAAGAATTTTAAAACCCAGAATTGGGGTGCAGCTGTGGGAGAGGGGGGGAATGGGGTCTAGAAAGGAAAAAAAAAGAAGGGAAAATAAATTTCAAGGAGCATCTCCCTCACTCTCACCCAGTCTACAACAGGGAAACAATAGGATACCCTGAAAAGGGCTTGGAGACCGAAGAACTGAATTCGGGTTGTGAACCTGCGACTATATTCGTCACCCTTGCTTGGCACAGTAAGTTGTCCTACCTCTCTGGTCCTCAGTTCTCTCCTTTTTTTTTTCTTTAAACCCTTACCTTCCGTCTTGGAGTCCATACTGTGTATTGGCTCCAAGGCAGAAGAGTGGTAAGGGTTAGGCAATGGGGGTCAAGTGACTTGCCCAGGGTCACACAGCTGGGAAGTGTCTGAGGCCACATTTGAACCTAGGACCTCCCGTCTGTAGTCCTGGCTCTCAATCCCCTGAGCTACCCAGCTGCCCCCTAGTTCTCTCCTTTTTAAAGTCCCTACCAGTCCTAAAACCTATAAACTATAAATAGTCTTATTCTCCTTAGAAGCATGAGTGAGGGCAGCGGCTTAGATGAGGAGCCAGAAGACCTGGGTTCCGAGTTGAATCTGACTAGTTAAGAGCTGAGGGGAAAACTTGAAAGGGCTAAACCATTATCAGCAAAGCAAATTTCCAAGATAACCACAAGGGACTCATGATGAAAATGTTATCCACAGCCAAAAAAGGAACTGTTGGAGTCTGAGTGCAGATCAAAGCATTTCATATTCCACTTTATTCCCTTCATGAGTTGCTTTTTTTTTAATTGTACGGGTAATATGTGTCTTCTATCAAGACATGAGCAACATGGAACTATGTATTGCATGAAAGTACTGCTATAACCAATATCAGACTATTTACTGCCTTGGGAAGTGGGGAGGGGGGAAAGGAAAGGAGAGGGGGGAAATCTAAACCCTAAAATGTCAGAAAACAGTTGTCAAACATTGCTTCTGCATGTAACTGGAAAATAATTAATGGGGAGGGGGGAACCCTGAGGGAGAGAGGAGCTAGGTGATTCTATGGATTGAAAGCCAGATCTAGAGATGGGAGGTCCTGGGTTCAAATTTGATCTCAGACACTTTCTAGCTGAGTGTCCCTGGGCAAGTCACTTAACTCTCATTGGCATTCTTCTGCCTTGGAACCAATACACAATATTGATTCTAAGTCAGAAGATAAAGGTTAAAAAAAAAAAAGCTGAGGGAAAGTGGGCAAGCCCTTTCACTTTTCAGGAAGCTTTAGTTTCTAAATCTATAGAATGGCTAACATTTTTTTAACATTATTTTATTTGGTCATTTTCACACATTATTCATTGGAAACAAAGATAATTTTCCTTTCCTTCCACCACCCCTCCCATAGCTGATGCACGATTCCACTGGATATGACATGTGTCCTTGATTAGAACCCATTTTCATGTTGTTGGTATTTGCATTAAAGTGTTCATTTAGAGTCTCTCCTCATTCCTGTCCCCTCCACCCCTGTAGTCAAGCAGTTGCTTTTCCTCGGTGTTTTTACTCCCACAGTTTGTCCTCTGCTTGTGGCTAGTGTTGTTTCTCCTAGATCCCTGCAGATGGTTCAGGGATGTTGTATTGACACTAATGGAGAAGTCCATTACGTTTGATTGTACCACAGTGTTTCAGTCTCTGTGTACAATGTTCTCCTGGTTCTGCTCCTCTCACTCTGCATCACTTCCTGGAGGTTGTTCCAGTCTCCATGGAATTCCTCCAGTTCATTATTCCTTTGAGCACAATAGTATTCCATCACCAACATGTACCACAGTTTGTTCAGCCATTCCCCAATTGATGGGCATCCCCCCATTTTCCAATTTTTGGCCACCACAAACAGTGAGGCTATGGATATTCTTGTACAAGTCTTTTTACTTATTATCTCTTTGGGGTACAAACCCAGCAGTGCTATGGCTGGATCAAAGGGCAGACAGTCTTTTATCGCCCTTTGGGCATAGTTCCAAATTGCCCTCCAGAATGGTTGGATCAGTTCACAACTCCACCAGCAATGAATTAGTGTCCCTACTTTGCCACATCCCCTCGAGCATTCATTACTTTCCTTTGCTATGGCTAACATTTCTATAGCACTAAAATTTGCAAAGCAAAGTTGACAAATACATCTTTTGAACTTATAATATCTCTGTGAGATAAGTGCTATTATTATTCCCATTTTGCAAATGAGGAGAACTGAGGCTGAGAGAAGTAAGTGCAGGGGTCATAGAGTTAGTAAGTGTCTGAGACAGGATCTGAACACAGGTCTTCTAGACTGCTTTGTCCACTGCCACAGCTAGACCAACCCCTCCCCCCCCATGATGTAATAATGTTTGGCTTATCTCAGGCCAGTCTCTACAGAAATATGCACAAATAGACCTGGGACCTCATTGATTTGTATGTTCCCTCCACTATGTCCAGCACAACTCACCCATATCCTCCAACTCTCTACTGCTTTTGTCCCTTCTTTCTCATAACACCAGAGATAACCTTGCTCCGTGACCCTTGATCGTTAATATGGGATGTCTCATAAAACAAGGAGGCATGATGACCAACAGTGTTCTTCACAGTGGTGGAGGAGAAATCAATTTGACAAGCGACACCAGGGATGGCGAGTTCTCCAGAGCATTGTCCAAAAGCTCCTGTTTGCTTGGGTGGAATCAAGCCCTGGCCAGTGAGGCAAATTTGGTGCAGGAAAGCAATTCATAAACTGAAAAGTGCTCTAGAAATGCTTTTATTATGCCCACCTGGACATTGCCATCACTTTCTCAGATGCCTTCCCGGAGGTCACCTTTTCCCTCCAGGACACATCCTGGGCTAAGGCAGACCCTAGTGAGGTAGGCTGAAGAGGACAAAAATAAATATAATGCTGCTGGCAGAAAGAAATTAGTTTAGACCTCTAGTCGTTTTGTGGTGTGGCAGGAAAAAAAAAATCATTGGTTTTGGAGTCAGAGGGCCTGGGATCAAATTCTAAATTTGCTACTTATTTGCTAGCTGCATGCGGTTGGTCTCACTTTTCTTGAATATAAAATGGGGCTGGGGAGGGATTTGGAGTTGGGTCATATCTTTCTGGGGTAAAATGGGAGGATATAGTTCCCTTAAGGGTAGGAAAGGACAAAACCTGTGAACTCCCTATTATTGGGGACTCCGGGAGGCAGCTTTTCTGAAATTCAGTCTTAAAGATTTGTCCTCAAGCATTAAGAAGCTAAAGACTGATTCATTCTGTTTGAAATGTATTAAAAGCAGAATTGGAACCCAGGTCGTCCTGATTCCAAGACTTGCTGCCTTCTATCCACCAAGACACAGTCTTTTTGACAAGATGCTTTAAGGGTCTAAAATTCAGGGTGTACATCCTAGAATTTCTTATTCAGAGGAGTTATTTTGTTTTGGTCTTAAAACACTAGCTTAATTTTCATTCTTGGTCTGGTTAAGATGAATTAATGCACAGGAGATGTTTTAATGTCTCTACAAATCCCTAGGGGCTCTTGATTTTATGATTTTCCCTGAATAGTCATCCCTGCCCTGGCTGTTCCCATTCAAGGGGCGGAGCCCCACTGTGAGGCCCCTGCCCCGCTCTGAGCCTGCTCCAGCCCTCCTCTGCCGAGGCTCCCCACCCCCAACGACTGGCCAAATTAGACTCCTTCCTCCCATACCAGCTGGTTGACCACATCCCATCCCCCTTCTCCAGAAAGTCTCAAGAAAAGGCCAGAAAGAAGTCCTGGAGTTAGGATTCTGTGGCATGTCCTTCTCCCTCACCCCATTCGGGAGCATTGCTCTCCCACCCACTGCTCTCTCCCTTTACCCCTTTTCCCTGGGGTCACCCCATTCGTCTTCCCGTGCCCAGAGCGACCCTCATTACTCCTCTTCCCAGCCCCGTAACTCTCCCCCTGCTGCCTTCAACTGGGGGAGATGAGAGGTCAGGGCTAGACTAGCTAGAGGCTGACAGACTAGCTGAATGAGGTTATTAGTCCCCTGGGGTGCGGGGAGAAAGGAATGGGTCACCTCCTGCTGATAGCCCCGCTGTTTTTGTAACCAGCCGAGCCTGTAGCTGCTCCCACTGATTCCACATCCCTCCTCTGGTTTTCCCAGCCCTTATCTCTTCCTGGATTTCCTAGACTGGAAGATTGTGTCCCCTCTACCCATGATCACACGGGCTCCCCACATGTGGAAAGAGGGAGGGAGCTACCATATTGGAAAGAAGCCCACAGGAGGGAAGCCAAGAGGGGGAAAGGAGGGTGGGGACTGGAAAGAAGGAGAATAAGTAAGGCAGCCTGTCGCCTGGCTTTCTTTCCTCTAGCGCTTTATCGAACCTTTATACCTTAAGTCAGTGGTATCAAAATCAAATAGAAATGGGAGCCACTAAACCAACCTAAGGATCATTCCAAGTACATATTGACTTAAAAAACCACATATTAACATTATCTAGGTTCTAGTCTATTTTTATTTATTTTTGTTAAATGTTTCCCAATTATATTTTCATTTAGTTTGGTCTGTACTCCCAGGTTTGACACCTGACTCTGGCTTGGACTCATTCACCCTCTTAATCTAACATTCCTGCCCATCTTGCAAAGTTTAATTCAAATGTCATCTCTTTCCCATAATTCCACTCGACTCCATTTTGTTCTGTTCCCCTCCACCTCACATAGCAATCTATTCTGCTCTCTGTTGCACTTATTTAATAATAATTACATAGCACTACTATGTGCCAGGTACTGTGCTAAGCACTTTACTATCTCCTTCAATCCTCACAACAACCCTGGAAGGTAGACGCTCTCAATATATTAATATTTTGTATTATAGTTATCTCTATGAGTCTTATTTCCCTATTAAATTTTGTGAAGGTACCCAGTGAATCTTACAAAACTTTTGTATCTTCCCTAGTCCCTAGCACAGAGCCATTTAATTAGTTAGTTAAGGAAGGATTTAATGTTAATGTTGTAAGGGGTTTTTTCCCTGTAATTCCTAATCATTGCCTTTTTCTAATATTCCCCATTATCTAGCTACTAAAGACAAGGAATTCATGTGCCCTCAATATTAAAACCAGGGGAGAAACCACAGTCTTGCCCTTCCATGGGGAGCTCACTTCAAACTCCAGTCAGCTGCTAGATCTCTGTCTCTGTCTCTGTCTCTCTGTCTCTGTCTATCTCTCTCTTTCTCTGTCTCTCTCTGTCTGTCTCTCTTTCTCTGTCTCTGTCTGTCTGTCTGTCTGTCTCTTTCCCTGTCTCTGTCTGTCTGTCTTGGTCCCCCCCTCCCCCCTGTTTTCTTAAGCTTCAGAGATAAAACTGCTTTGAAGCTTTCTAATTACATCACCTACCCCAGAGCCATAACTAACAAAGTTGAGCAACTAGGGCTTTGTCCCAGGTTGCCAACATTGAGGGGGGAGAACTTCCTTCCCACAGGCAGCTTTCCAGTCTGACAGCACCTCCTGGATCTGTCTCTTCTCTCCAATGCTACATACATCCAAAGTACAGCCAAGACCCTTAGGGGAGGCACTGCCCCGTCTCTTGGCACAACTGCACCCAACTTGCAAAATGAGACATATATTTTCAGACATTGTCAATGAGGGAATTTGTTTTGCTTAAGTATCCATATTTGATACTAGGACTTTGCTTTCCCCTCTACCCCCACCTCATAGCAGGAAGAAGGAAATTGAAAGGATAGAAAATAGCTTTAATTTTTTAAATTAGAAAAAAAAATTAATGACTGCACTCAACTGTGGTGGATGGAGACTGGTTACCATTTGTTCTACTGAGACTCTCTGGGGGACAGGATTTCCTCTCTCCAAAACTACCAAGTTAGCAGTCCTTGAAACCTACAACCCTACCCCCAGCTGAATTTGCCCCAGCTCAAGAATCCTGGTGTGACTGTCATGCACTCATCGTCGTTCACATTCTGCCCCTACACAATAATAACTCACATTTACCTAGTGCTGAGATAATTGTCTCCCTCTTTTTGAGGGAGGTGAGGCAAGGACCACTATTCCTGTTGCACAAGTGACCAAATAGAGATTCCGAGGTTAATTAACTTGCTTACAGTTCTCATTTTAATCCTTGTACTTTGAGCTTCTTCCACACCCTTGTGTTCCTGAAGTGAGCCTTCTTTTATTTCTTCAAAGATCTGTGGTTTCATCACTGAGGGAAAGTTCTCCACTAAGGAAGTGTGATGGATGGTTTTATGAAGTCAAAAAAAGAAAGAAAAAAATTGTCACTCGGGGACCAACCTTCTGGTGATAGGTAAGCTGCCACATTCTTGGCTAGGCTGGTCCTCAGGCTGGAACTCTACACTTTGGTAGGACTTAAACGCCATTGCAATAACCATAAGGAACCCAGAATCTCTTCCATAGAACCATGAGGCATCTGAGCATAACTTTTTTTGGAGGCTTCCATTAATAGGGGTAGAGAATGTTATTAATTAGTGTGCTGTCATTTCCTGTCCCCAACCCCTCACCCCATTTGGAAACTTGGCTGCTAGAAAGACACTCCCTTAGGGAGAAGAAAGTCAGTCAGTAGTGAATCCCTTACCTTGGACTAGCTTGCTTAGACAAATATGAGAAGTTAAGCAGATTCATTAATCGAAGTCTTTCATATAAGCCATGGAAAGTAGGAACTTTGATAGGGAGTGCCAGAGAAGACATCTGTTTTAATACCAAAAAAAGATAACTAGTTTGTTGAATGATGTGGACAGCTTCAGACCCTTAATAGAGGTGTGACCCTGGGCAAGTCATTTCACCTCTGCCTGCCTCAGTTTCTTCAACTGTTAAATGAGGATCATAATAGCAACTATTTCCCAGGACTGTACTGAGAATCAAATGAGATAGTATGAATGTAATATAATACTATTTTACTATGAGAAATTATGAAGTGCATAATTTCAGAGGAATTGAGAATGCCTTAATGAACTTATGAAGAATGAAATGAGCAGAACCAGGAGAACAATTTATACAATGACAACAGCATTATGAAGAAAAACAACTTTGAAAGACTAGAATTCTGATCAGTGCAATGACAAACTACAGTTTTAGAGGACTTGTTTTCTATGAGAGGAAGGATGGGCTTAAAAAGGCAAAAAGAGACATATGTATTTGGGCATGGCCAATCCAGTGTGGGAATTTGTTTAGCCCTTTGTGAAGGCTTTCTTTCTTTCTTTCTATCACTTCTCAGCCTTTTAGCTAAGATCAAGTGTAATATATTTTTCCTTCTCTCTTTCTCTCTCTCTCACTCACTCTCTCCTTTCTGTGTTTTTTTTCATTGTTCATTTAGGGAGGAAGGGACTTGCAAAGATTATGAATGTTTATGAATTGGGAAACATAATAAAATAGTTTTTTAAATACCAACCAGAAAAAAAAAAACCATGGTTGAAAATAGTTGGATGGCATAGACTGTAATACTATAATGAAAGTTAAGCTGAGAAGTTATCTAATAACAGAGTAGATGAGTATCACTTAAGGAAAGAACTAGCTGTTATACCAGAAAATGTCTGTTTGACACTACTCTAAAAAAGAGATAGGCTAGGGCAGTGATGCTGAACCTTTTGGAGCCGGAGTGTAGGGCCCTGCCCCCATCCCACCCCCCAGACTGAGTACCTTCCCTGCCCCACCCAGAGACTGAGTTCAAGGCATGCTCTAGCCCCCCTCATCCCACACAGGAGAGAGAGAAAGTGCTCTCATTGGGCTGCTGGACAAAAGAGGCAGGTGAAGTGAGGAATATTCTCAGTGAGTGTAGAGAGGGGGAGAGGAGTAGCCGGAGTACTCTGCTCCCCGCCAGCTCTGCCTCCTATGAGCTGCCCACCAAAATCCCTGTGCACTCCCATTAGACTGCTGGAGAGAGGGGGCAGGGTATGTGAAGAAATGTCATCAGGCATGGTGTAGAGGGGGAGGGGAGCAGCTCTACTTGAGTCCCTTTGCCTTTTTAGTAATGAACTTGGGGGGGGGTAGTGGCCATATGCCCACAGAGAGTGCTCAGTGTGCTATCTTTGGCACCTGTGCCATAGGTTCACCATTACTGGGCTAGGGGAAGCTTTAGTACCCTGGAGGCCAGAGTATTAGTTATCTTAAAGATTCCCCTCTGGGGAATCCAAATAATAGGCTGATGTCCTCTGTTTTAATGTATTGAGTAAAGCACATTTATTATGTATTTGTAATAGATTTGGCCCTAGAAAGGATTTTGGAGATTATCTAGAACAGCCCTATCATTTTAAAATGAGGAAACTGAGACAAGAAGTTATGCATTTGTCCAGTGTCATAAAGCAAGTATCTCAGATAGAATATGAACCTAGGTCTTCCTGATTCAAAGTGCAGTAAACTAAACAGAGTGTCAAGAAGATTATGCCATGGTATTATAATTCAGCATTTTTTACAGTTTTTTAACAATTTATTTTCCAAAAATAATTCCTTAGTAAAAAATTTAATTCTTGTTCTTGTCAAAGTTGAATTAAAGGAAGTCAGATTTGCTGACAAGTTACAATAAGTCATATAGAAGACTCAGGCCCTAATAAACCCTCATAGGCAGCTGGATAGAGTCTCAAGGCAGGAAGATCTGAATTCAAATTCAGTCTCAAACACTTAGTTGGGCAAATAGTTTACCTCTGTTTGTCTCAGTTTCCTTAACTGTGCAATGGGAAATAATAGCACCTACCTTCCAGGGTTGTTGTGATCATCGGATGTGATGATATTTGTAAAGCGCCTAGCACATAGGAAGTGCTAAATAAATGCTTCCCTTTGCTTCCCCTTAAATATTGCCTGCCTGCTTGAACTAACACAACCACCTCCAAACAGGTTTTTCACGTTGTTAATCTAGATTTTTTTTCCTTCAATTTTCCTTCATGCTCCAATCTAGCATTCCCTGGTGTCTGCCAAATTAACCTTCATAGGTCAGGTTATATCCCTCCTTTGCTGAAAATCCTAAAATAACTCCCTATGGCCTATGAAGTAAAATTTAGATTCCAATTAATCAAGGCTTTCTCTAATCAAACACCCAAACTTGCCAGCCTTACGCCATGTTATTCCCTAATTTCTCAAACATCTCCCCCCCCCCCCCCCCCACTGGACTGTTCCTTGTCCTCCAAACACACCAGGTTCTTTCCTGCCTCTCCCAGTGCCTGGAATGTCAAGCTTCTCCTCTTCCCCTTTTGAAATCTTTCCTAGCTTTTTAAGCCTATCTAAGGAAGCCTTCCCTGATGTCTCCTTGCCATTAGTAACGATCCCTTCCCCCTCTCAGAAAACATTTTGTTCTGCACTTATCTGATGCACTTATATAATATTGTGAATTCTTTGTGCCCTATGTCACATTACCTAATTAAACTTTATCTCCAGCAAAGCAGGAATCCCAAATTAACTCATCTTTGTATCTCACCCAAGGCCTAGTACCTAGGCTGAGGACCTTGCACACAATGGGTTGGAAAGATGGATGAATAAATGGTTAAATAAAAAATATTAAGCACTTACTGTGTGCTAAACACAGTACTAGAGATACAAATCAGTGAAAACAAAACTGAATTCATGCCCTGGAAGAGCTTATATTCTAATAAGGAGAGACCACATACATAAGCAAGTGGTGACCAGGGAAGAATATTCTACTTTGGAAAGTCATAGTCTGGAGAGTAGAGCCATAAGGTAGTGGACAACCGGCCCTTTCCGGAAGCAACATGAATAAATATTTATTGAATTGAATTGGACTGCCTCAGGAGTCTGGTACAAACTAATTGAAATAGGAAAGATAAATGAAACTTTTTGGAGAAGGGCTCTGGGTCTCAGTTGATGGAAGCCCTTCCCTGCCTACAAAGGACTTTTCTCACCCTCATCTCTTAACATATCTCCTTCTTTGGACCTATTCCTTCCCACCTACATCCTGTTACTTTCTCCCTTGTTCTCTCTCCTTTTATTTCTATTTGCGTTTGCCTCTAAAGCTTCAGGGGACTTCCTCCTTCCAAACTCCACTCTCGAAAAATCCCAGGAAATTGTGTTCTGTTCCTTTAATGAGCTTATTCTGTACCGCCCCCACCCCATTCTCCTCCTATGTTACGGTCTGGGGGTTGGAGTTGGGGGGTGGTGATAAGGCTGGGAGGGAGGGTCAAGATGGATAGCAAGAAGAGAGAGCTGGTAGGAAGCATCCTTCTGCCCTAACCCCCACTGCTCTGCCCTGCTCCCCTCTCCTCCTGCAGTAAGTCCCATCCATTGCCTGTCTCCACCCTCTGAAAAGCTAAGGAATGAAGCCCCAGAGGGGCTGGAAGGGGAGATGTAGCCTGGCTGGAGTTAAGGCTGTAGTCGTGGGTTTGGGAAGGGGGGCAGTGGTGTCAGCTGGCAGGCTCCAGAGTAGGGTGCGGTGAGGGGAAGGTGGAAAGAGGGGGGTGTACTGCCCTTGTTTTACTCCCACTTACATCCCCCATGGACTCTTCCAAACCTTGCCCCAAGTCAAGAGCGGCACCTCCCTGGCTAGCTTCTGATCGAGTTCTTCCCCTACTTTGGCTGTGGTCAAGATTTGAATTCTAACTGTGCTGGAAAGCCACACATTCAAAAGGGAGGATACTGGCAGGCTAACTCTGGCAATTAATTTGCTTGTAAGGAAAAGTACTGTGGCCCATAGCCAGCCTCCTGGCTTAGCATGGATCCCCCAGGGTGTCCTGCAATATGGTGGGCTGAAGGGTGAGGTGGAAATGCACTTAATGTGCAGGAGTACACTTTCTGCAGAGAAGAGAGATGCTTCAGTAGAGACCCAGTAAGCACATTCCAGGGGCAATCAGAGGAGAGCTAAACCAATGGGAACCTCAGGTGTGGGAGGAAAGGAATATCAGAGGGAAGATAGGAGATTTGGTTGAGCTGGGGCCTGAGGATGTGGTTTCTTTGTTGATAGTCAAAAGTTTGTTTAAGTGATTGTTCTAGTGATAGTTATTTGCTCAAGGAGGATGGGGGGAGCCTTGTATGCAACCAACCCAAAGCAACTTCCTATCCTGGGCCTTAGCTTCCACAAACGTAAAATGAGCAAGTTGGACTAGATAGGGGTCTTCTAGCTACTCTGTCATCAATTAGGCTTGTGGGTATTTTCTGGTTTTTTATTTCCTGTGAGTGCCCCATCTTTCTTATTATTCTGAGTCTTCCAGGGGCTATGACTCTTCTATTCTAAAGATCAAGGGGTCCTTGAAGTTTGTTGGGGGTTTTTTCTTAATAGTTTGATCATTGTTTCAATAGTTATTTTCCATTGTAATCTTCATATATTTTATTTTATGCATTTAAAAACGTTATTCTGAGAAGGGGTCCGTGACTTCACCACACAGCTGAAGGCGTATATGTGCCAAAGTACACAGAAAAAAATTGAAAACCCCCAGTCTAGATTATCCTTTTCACACTCTCCACCCCAAACCCCAACCAGTCCAGGTTCTTTCCAAAGTGAGGTTTCTGACTGAATCATCTGAGGGAAGTTCCAAAGAATAGTTAAGGCCCCAGTTATATCTAAGTTCTAGACTGAGAGCCCAAGTTCAATTCCCTGTTCTCTTAATTATGTGATTTGGAGCCTCAGTTTGTTCCATTATAAGATGAAGGGATTGGACCAGAGATGTACATTAAGACGCTGATATAGCTGAAGGGAAGGAAGGTCACTTCTCATTTGGATCTTCCTGAGGGGCACCAGTTTTCATAGCCCCCATGATGCATGCGTGACAACTCTTCAAATATTTGAGAACCACCCCAATCAGAAGCCACCCTTGTCCCCCCTGAGTCTTCTTTTCTCCAGACCAAACATCTCCATTTCTTTCAGCCATAGCACAATCCAATTCAACCAATGTCCTCCTTACACTTAAGCTTGGGCTTCCAGATCTGAATGCAAATATCAAATCCTAGACTGATGAGTACAGAGACCAGAGAAATAGTCAATTCCTAATTTCTAAAAGCTATGCCTTCCTTAATGGAGCCCAAGATTGTATTAACCACCATATCACACTGCTGACTCACCTTTAACTTGCAGTCCAAAAACCCCACCTATATCTCTGGTCTTTTATAGACAAATTCCTCTTCTCGGGCCTTCCCATCTTGTACTTGGGAGGTAGATTTTCTGAACTCTGTAAGAGTTTATATTTGCTGTTACTGAATTGCCTCTTACTGGATCCAGTCCCACGCCTGGAAAGACTGTTTGGGATCTGACTTTGTCATCCAGTGAGTGGGCCCTCCTTTCTATCTTTCATGTCACCTGCCTATTTGATGAGCTTGCCATGATGCCTTTCTCCACGTCACAGACCAACACAGTAACTTTCATCAAATCACAGAATCCTTCCCTGGAGACCTACTGTTGAAACTGTTAAAGATTAGTGTGACCAGCAAGTTCATGATCTAGCTGGACAGTATGGGATCTCTCCTAGATTCCTTCCATTGGAAGGGCACCAATGCCCTGCCTCTTGCCCAAAGTGTACTGAAACTGTCCTGAAATTGTATTTGAAAACAAATTGCTGTTTCTTCCCCCTCCCTATCCTTAGAAATCACCTTCTATTACCCATTGTAGCCTTTTTAAACTTTCCGGGTTGGAAGCTGCACCTTATGCTTCCTTTAAATCCTTCTTGTTGCTGCCTAAAAACATAGTCCTAGAAAATCGTTGTTAGGGGGACTATAATATCCTTGTGGTCTGACTTGGAGTAGAGAGGAGATGAAGAAGAGAGAAGAGGAGACAAAGGTGTGGGACAAGGCAACCAGAAAAGAATAAAAAAGTTTAGAGAAAGGGACAGAAATGGGAAGGAGGGTAGGTTCAAATCTGGCCTCAGCCACTTCCTAGCTGTGTGACCCTGGGCAAGTCACTAGACCCCCATTGCCTAGCCCTTACCACTCTTCTGCCTTGGAGCCAATACACAGTATTGACTCCAAGACAGAAGGTAAGGGTTTAAAAAAAAAAGAAATGGGAAGGAGGTGATGGGGACTGAGAAGTTGAAGCTAGGTATGAGAGAAACAGAAGAATGTGGAGTTATCACAAAGGCAATAAAGCCAGGGGGAAAAGAGATAGAGAGAAAGACAGACAGAGACAGAGAGATAGACAAAGACAAACAGAGATAGACAGACAGAGACAGACAGACAGACAGACAGACAGAGAAGAAAATAAATTGAAGGATGCAAAAAAGTGAGGGTTCTGGTTTTAGAGGTGGGAGACTGCAATGCAGTTTCTCCATGTGTCCTGAAAAATCGTTTCCACATGGTCTGCCTGTGTCCATGGGGTGGTAGCCCAGCTTGGCTGCTCCCCAGCTTCTCTGCTCCACCTTCACCCCAACAAGCCTCAAAGATTCTCGACAGGCTAGTTGGGTAAACCAAACCCCACCTCCACATGCCTGGCACACACTTGCTTCCCCTACCCAGCCTACGTGACCAGCTTGGGCCCAGGGGCTGGGACACTGTCGCTGAGATAAGGGCAACAAGGGAAAACCGCCGAAGTCAGGAAATTGCATAGCCTAGTTTCCCCTGGCAACCCAAACTCAGTCCCCAAACAGCAGTGGGTGGGGAAGCTCCCTGCCCAGTTCTCACTTTCCTCTGAGGAGGCCTCAGTCCCCAGCTTCCTTCCAGACCTCAGTCTCTCCACCTGAAAGCTGGAGTGCATTCTCCAAAGAATTACCCTGAGCCTTCTCTTCTTCTAGATCATAAACTCTAGGCTAATATATTAGTTCCAGGTTGTCCCTGTCCCTGTTCCTGGTAAACTTGAGGGAGAGTTCTGAGTTCCCTAACAGATGACGACTTAGCTTGTTGGGTGGGGAGGACTGGGGATTGAGATGGGGAGGCCCAACCTGACTTGGGGCCCTTCTTCCTCTCCCCTCCAAACCAAAACTAAATCCCTGGAGGCTCGAACCAATGTCATCCTCAGGAGTTCTTGGCTGGACCACCCCATAAAAGGCAAGGCATCTGGGAATGATTTCATGGAACACAGGCAGGGGATCCCCTCCCCCAGCTGCTGTTCTTGGGTCTCTATTACCTTCTATCCCCTACCCCCCCAAAAAAAGCCAACTCTCTTTGGCACCACCACCACCGTCACCAAGCCCTTCCCCTCTGCGGTTCCCTCCCCCCAAAAGCAACCACCCTGCTGTTTGTCCCAGCCTTCTCACTTTCCCTTCTTCTCCTCCTGTGGCCTCAGCTTCCACACATTAAAAAAAAAAAAAAAACTTATATTCCTCTCAGCTGAAAACTGAACTCCTGTTAGTCATTGTGCAATAAGGTCCAGGGTCTTGAGAGGGCAAAATGGCGGCTGGGGCAAACCCATGAGGGCTAGAATATTAGTTCAGCTCTGGCCTGGGAGTCAGGGGAGCAGAGCTCTAGCCCTGGCTGTTGCAGGTATGCTACAAAGGCAAAGTGACCATCTGGACCCCATTTTCCTGACCTCTCACCAACCAACAAGCATGTATCAACCACTACCTGTGTGCCATGGCGGGGCACTGCGCTTGGTGCTGGGTTTACAAAACCTTCCCTCAGGGAGCATACATTCTATGGGAGGCAACGGACAAACGTAAATAAAATTATTGAATAAATTATGCCAGAAGGTCTTTAAGTTTCCTGCCAGCTTAGATCATATGAAAATGCTATGATAGTGGACCCTAAAAATAAAAACTGGCATTTACAATGGAGAGAGCACAGCTCTGGAGTCTGAAGATAAAGGTTCAGATCCCCCTCTGATGATCACTCCCTGTGGGAGGTTTTCCTCACCTATAAAACCAGGAAGTCCCCCTTCCACTCCAGAGCCTGGGATCTTCCCATACCTTGCTTCAGGGGAGCCTCCCGACTCAGTTACCTCCATTACTCTTATTCCCATTTTGTACATAAAGCAGCTGAGCCTCATAGATATAAACTGATTTGCCTTTAAGCCCACAGCTATAGAGCATGGCGGCATTCCAATCCAGATCTTCTTGTGCCCAAGCACAACCCTCAGTCCTGTGTATTTCATTCAGTGTAGTCTCCTTTTGCATATGCAGGCAGGACCCTCCCATCCCTGTCTGCATGAATGAGTTTGAATAAAGCATTTGTTAAGTGCTCACTATTTGTAAATAAAAAAGCCAAACACTCCACCATGTATATAACATTCAGCTGGAAACCACAGCCTCTTTCTGGAGAGACACTGTAGAAGAATGAAAACTTAATGACTGCCTTTGCATTTCCTTTTACTTCGGGACATTCCTGACAAATAACATTAAGTATGTTCATACTGAAGGCAGCTGGATGAACCAGCCTAAAGCACGGAGAAGGAGAGAAGAAAGGGAAAAAAATAAAAGGTTCTGCCCATTTAATCCTTTACCTTTAGAGATCAGTAGGAGTTAACCAAGACAATGTGATAATTGCAAACAAATACAGTTTGGGGGCAGCTGGATCACTCAGTGGATTGAGAGCCAGGTCTAGAGATGGGAGGTCCTGGGTTCAAATTTGACCTCAGACACTTCCCAGCTGTGTGACCCTGGGCAAGTCACTTAACCCCCATTGCCTAGCCCTTACCACTCTTCTGCCTTGGAGCCAATACACAGTATTGACTCCAAGTCAAAAGGTAAGGGTTTAAAAAAAAAATGCAGTTTTAAGAGGGAAAAAAAATGCAAAACGTTCCCTGCTCTCAAGAGTCCCACATTCTAATAGGGGAAACAGCACACATATTAGTTTTCCTCTGTATTAGACAGCAAAGCCCTGTCCTCCTTAGTGTGTAGTAGCAAAGATGTTTCTGCCTCTTCTATAATGACATTTAGGCTGCTGGGTGGCTCAGTGAATAGAGCCTGGAGTCGGGAAAACTGGAGTTCAAATATAGCCTAGCTGGGTGACCATGGGCAAGTCATTTAAATTTCATCTGCCTCCGTTTCCTTATCTGTAAAACAAGGATAATAAATAAGGGTTGGGGTGAGGATTGAATGAGATAACATTTGTAATCACCTGACACATAATAAACTCTTAATCAATTCTTGTTCCCCTCTCCCCACCCTCTTCCCTTCAAGTGGATGCTGCTCAGTTCTTGTTAAATAGGTTGTAAGGGTGATTTATGATTAGGTCAGAGCAAGCCAGGTATCTTCCTCACTGATGTGACTGTGTAGCTCTGTGAATGCCAGGGCCAGGGTCCGAGAGAGTGCAAGAGGAGCATTTATTTCTCCAGCTCCCCTCTTCCCTATATTGTCCTCTTCGTGTGTCACACCTCTATAAAAATGCTTTTGCCTTGCCCCATCATCCCTCTCTTCCAAAATGGCCAAGGGATGGTCAGTTCCAAAGGAATGATCACAATAGCTCAGATTTCTCCAGAACTTTTAAGTTTGCAGAGTTCTTTCCTTCCAACAATAATTTATTATTACTATCTAGTGAGGCATAAAAAAGGGAGGCATCGATGCCAAAGATGTTACTTCTGTTATGGAGGACATCCAGGACAGATCTGGCACCTAGGAGGAATTTTTAGAGATCTGTCAATCCACCAACAAACATTTGCTAAGCTCCTCCTATGTGCAAGATGAATAGTCATGCTAGGAGCTGAAGACATAAAAAGAAAAATAAAAGTTCCTGCCCCAAAGGATTTATATCCTACAGAAAGAGCAACTAGGTGGCACAGTGGAGAGGGTATAGCACTTGGAATCAGGAAGATTCGACTTCAAATCTGGCCTCAGACAAACTCTGCTTCTGTAACTCTGGGCAAAGCACTCACTCACTCACCTGCCCAGTGCTTCTGTTTCCTTGTCTGTAAAATGGGGATAATGATAGCATCTACCTCCTGGGGCTGTTGTAAAGATTAAATGAGTAAAATTTGTAAAGTACTTTGCCAAACTCTAAAGCAAAATGATAAATGCTAGCTAGCTATTAGGCAGATGTCATGCTTGCCCATATATACAAAATAATTACAATGTCATTATGGGGGAGAGGCACAAGGAACTGGGGGGATCTGGGAAGGTTTCATGGTAGAAACCAAATTAAAGCTGAGCTTTAAAGGAGACTAAAGGCATTCCAAGGGGCAGAAGGGAAAGGGGGAGGGGTGGATTCGAGGTATGAGTGAGAGCCTGGGCAAAGGCATGGGAACAGGAGATGGCATTTCTTATGTGATGAAAAACAAGGCAGCCACTTTGGTTGAATTATACAGTGTGTATAGGGGGAGGGGGTTGGAGATTGGGGGGAGGGAATGTAACATAAACTTGCAAAGGTAGGCTGGATCCAGGTTGTGAAGGACTTTAAATACCAAACAGGAGCATGTATTTTACTTGTTGATCAGTCCTTTCAGTCATGTCTTATTCTTTGCAACACCATTTTAGGGTTTTCTTGGCAAAGATGCAGGAATGATTTGCCGTTTCCTTCTCCAGCTCATTTTACAGACAAGGAATTAAAGCCAGCAGGGTTAAGTGATTTGCCCAGGGTCACACAGATGGTAAGTGCCTGAGATCAGATTTGAACTCATGAAGACGAGTCTCCCTGATTGCAAGCCTAGTCCTCTACTTACTGTGTCACTCAGCTGCCCTCATATATTTTATACTAGACACAATAAGGAGCCACTTGGGCATGGTTAGACCTGCCATTTTGGTAGCTGGATGGAGAATTAATTGGCAAGGGAAGACACTTGGAAGAGGCAGATCTATTAGGAGGCTTGTCTCAATAAACCAGTTAAGAAGAACGGAATAGGGCAGTGGTCATGTGAATGGAGAGAAGGGGATGGATATAGGAGATAGGATAGAGGTAAAATCAACCTGATTTAACAATTGAGTAGATATGTCAGGTAAGGAAGAGTAAAGAGTCTAGAATAACTATGAGCCTGAAAACTTGGTTGACTAGAAAGATGGCAGTACCTTCAATGGAAATAAGAAAGTTGTGGGGGGCATCTGGGTGGTTCATTGGACTAGAGATGGGTCCTGGGTTCAAATCTGACTTCAGACTCTTCTTAGCTGTGTGACTGGGCAAGCCACTTAATCCCCATTGCCTTACTCTTACTGCTCTTTTGTCTTGGAACCAGCATACAGTATTGATTCCAAGATGTAAGGTAGGATTTGTTTTGTTGTTGTTGTTTTTTAAATAGGAAATTTGAGAAGGTGAAAGAGTTGGAATTGGAGGTTGAGGAAAATAATGGAAGTCAGGGGAGAGTAGGGTGAGATATATAGATTTGGGAGTCAACTACATCAAGATGATCATTAAACCCATGTTACTTGATGATATCACTAGGAGAGTGTGTGTGCAGAAAGAAGAGGACACAGTATAGACCCTTGGTGTACACTCAAAGATGAAGGAAAGTTTGTTAATAGGGATCCTAAAGGACACAATGGAAGATAAAGTCTTTTCAGTGTTCTTGATTGAACTCATTGCATCAAGCCTCCAAACAATACAGAACTTCCTAAATAATAACCATAATCATTCAAAAGAATTTGACCTATGTACATAGGAAAAACCAAGTGGATGAAGAATGTCCTGTGTACAGACTATGTGATATACAGTTGGATGGATAATCAAGAGAGCTTATCTATCACCACATATATGTATATTATATATATATGTGTGTGTATATATACAGATAAATACATATATACACAGATGTACATAAGTATATATATATAGAGTACATATCAATGTGATTCTTTCCAAAACAAAGTCTCATTTTTTTCACAATAGTATTTTTCCGGTGATATTATGTGGTCTTAACTCATAGAAAACCAGAGCCTCTTAGGAATTAAAATAGAAAATTACCCAATTAGTGATGTTCATACTGGGTATGAGAATGCTACAATATTTTACAAATGAAAATTACATTTGAAAAACTGTGAAGGATGACTTAAAATATGATTAAGACAAAAAGATGGGCTCATTCACAAGAGTGAGGACTATACACATATTGAATCAGTTTCATGGGGTTATAAGGTTAAAGTGGGTTTCATCTAGCCTAACCCCTTTATTTTACAGATGTGAAAACTGAAGTCTACAAAGGTTAATTGACTGATCCAAGATCAAACAGTCCAGGAAGGATTTGAACCCAGGTTCTCTGACTCCAAATCCAGGGCATCTTTTACTTCATTCTGCTGCCTCCCTCAAATCAGTAAATTGAGTCCCAAAGAAGGGAAATGACTTTCCAGGGCCACCTAGTGAGTGAATGGCAGGGCTGAGACTTCAACAAGGGCTTTTGACATAATCAAAGACTGTTTCCACTAGATTCTTTCTGCCTCTCACCTCCTATAGTCTCTCTCTGCCACCTTCTATAAGCTCATTCTCCCCTCTCCTATGCTTAATAACTCTCTTATTCAGAAAGTTCCTTTTTCCTAGCTACAACTTCAGTCCGTTTCCTTCTAATTTATCTGGTTAGAACATTTGTCTGACTAGAAATTTTCACTGCCAGCTGACAACCTTTGCATCTTCAAGTTTACTCTCAAGTATTCTAACTCTCCCTTCTGGATCTGCCCCTCCCAGCTCTGTCCTGCTTTTTGCTGTGACTTGGGTCATTTGCCAAGTTCTCCACACCCTTCATAAACTCTCTGTGGTCACTGGAAGGGGACACATTGTTCTATGGAGAACCATGCGGAAATATACACAGAGACCTGCTTACAGGCTCATATAGACATCTACATATGGACACATGACCACACACTGCACTTGGACAACACACAGTCCTCAGCAGACACGTGTAGATCACTTTGCATCCCCTCCATCCCTACCACATACCTTACTCCCCACAAGGCAGCCCAATGCATTCATCAGCATTTATATTCTGCTTCCCTCCTAGAGGTGCACTTGACTCAAATCTTATCCCTGCTTCACCACCAAAATGTGATTTCCCCCCCTACTTTTTAGGAGTAGAAAGTGAGTCAGTGGGCTGGAGTGGATGGTCCCTAACCTAGCCCTCTGCTTCGTTCTCTCCTTTTCTCTCAGCCTCTAGGTTCTACTGTTCACACCTGCTGAAGCCTCTGCACCCACACAAACATACATCCAAAATGCAAACAAATACCTTGAATAAATGCATCTATCTCTCACACACTTGTTCATCATCCTCTTTTCCTCTACTCATCCAGTTCCTTGAAGGCAGAGACTGTGCTACTCTGCATTTTTTTTTTGCTCCCAATCTAGCAGAATTCCTTGCCATAGTAGATTTTTTTAAAAATACTTCTTTTTTTCTAAAACCTTACCTCCCATCTTGGAATCATTACTGTGTATTGGTTCCAAGGCAGAAGACTGGCAAGGGCTAGGCAATGAGGTTAAGTGACTTGCCCAGGGTCACACAGCTGAGAAGTGTCTGAGGCCATATTTGAACCTAGGACCTCCCATCTCTAGACCTGGATCTCAATCCACTTAGCTACCTATCTGCCCCCTAAAAAAATACTTCTTGAAGGGGACAGAGCCAAGATGGAAGAGAAAAGGTTGTTACTCACTTAACCCCAAATTTCCTTCCAAACAACTTTAAAATAATGCCTCAAAACAAATTCTGAAGGGGCAGAACCCATAAAATGACGAAGTGAAACAAATTTCTGTCCTAAAACAATTTAGACAATTGGCCAGAAAGGTCTCCTAGAGCCAAGTATAGTACAAGCAATGCCCTGGCAACACAACAGCAATTCTTTGACCTTGGGCAGTCCAGAAACCAAAGCACAGACCAGTAGTAAGGCCCCCAAGCCCATACACAGGTCAGCAGTGCAGGCCAGCAGCAAGGTCTTGAGCCCCACCAAAAGCCAGTGGCAGGCTTTGGGGACAACTGAATTAGCAGCAGTGGCTTCTGGAGGTATCAGCCCATAGATAGTGTTAGACAACTGATCAGAAGGAGATTAAAGGAATCCCTTTGTTGGCATTTGGATATAAGACTCTGTTACTTTGTACATATGCTAATCTAGTAGATCATAGAGGAGTGGGTATTCTGGTCACAGTTCCAGATAGAAAAGAGTGCTTATGGTCACTCCCAGACCAGAGCACAGGCCAGAAGAGCAGTGGCCACACTTCTTCTTATATCATGCCACTTTAGAAGAACTGAAAACTTACAGACCCCAAGTACTAGCTCTGAAGACAGATACACAAAGAACTTGACACTTGGGAGAGTGCTTCCATCTGAGAAGCAGAGCCCAACTTCAGGATAAAGTTAAAAAGGAAATTGGCTGGGAAAATGAGCAAACAACAACAGTAAAGAACTTTCCATAGAAAGTTACTACAGAGATGGGGAAGATCAAAACACAAACTCAGAAGAAAACAAAGTAAAAAAACTTCTATATCCAAAGCCTCAAAGAAAAAATGTGAATTGGTATCAAGCCCAAAAGAATTCCCGGAAAAGTCCAAAAAGAATTTTGAAAATCAAATAAGAAATGTAAAGGGGGAAACTGAAAAAAGAAATGAAAGCAATGCTAGAAAATCATGAAAAGACTCAACAGCTTGATTACAGAGGCACAAGAAATATTAAAGACAATAACACCTTAAAAAATAGAAGAAGTCAAATAGTAAAAGAGACACAAAATCCACTAAAGAGAAGAACTCTTTAAAAAGCAGAATTGACTGAATGGAAAAAGAGTTACAAAAGCTCACTGAAGAAAATAATTTCTTAAAAATTAGAATCAGGCCACTGGAAGCTAATGAATACATAAGATATCAGGAAACAATGAAAACAAAGTCAAACATATGAAAAAATAGAATATGGGAAATCTTCAGAAAACAATAGTTCTAGAAAATAGTTCAAGGAGAGATCATTTAAGAATTATTGTGCCTCCTGAAAGCCAAGATTAAAAAAAAAAACTTAAGACATCAAATTTCCAGTAATTATCAAGGAGGAGCAGCAAGGTGGTTCAGTGGTAAGAGAGACAAACCTAGAGGTGGGAGGTCCTGGGTTCAAATATGACCTCAAATATTGTCTAGCTATGTGACCCTGGGCAAGTTATTTAGCCTCAATTGCCTCAACCTTACTGTACTTCTACCTTGGAACTGATACTTAGTATGGATTCTAAGAAAGAAGATGATGATTTTTTTTAATTATCAAAGAAAATTTATCTGATGTCTTAGAACCAAAAGGTAAAATAGAAATTGAAAAAAAGCACTGATTACCTCCTGAAAGAGAACAAAACTCCTAGGAATACTTTAGCCAAACTCCAGAGCTCCCAGATCAAGGAGAAAATATTATTGGAAGCAAACAAAAAGAAACAATTAAAATATTATGGAATCATACTCAGGACCACACAAAATGTATTAGCTTTCACATTAAAGTAATGGAGGGCTTATAATATGATACTTCAGAAGGCAAAGGAGCCAAGAATAATCTATCCAGAAAAATTGAGTTTAATCCTTCAAGGGAAAAAAAATGGATGTTTGATGAAATAGAGGATTTTCAAACATTCCTAATGAAAAGGCCAAGCTGAATAGAAAATATAACAAATAGAAAACTAATGTGAAACATAGAAAGGTAAACATGAAAGAGTAATCATAATGAACTCAAAAAGTTAAACTATTTACATTCCTAAATAGGAAGACAAGATATATGTGTGTCTATATATACACATACAGAACTTCTAAGAACATTGTCATTTTTAGGGAAGTTAGAAGGTGTCTGTATAAACAGAGGGTATGATTGTGAACCAATTATGTTGAGATGACCTTAAAAAATGTACTGAGGAAGGAGGCACTAGGAGAAGCAGGGAGGGAGAAGTAGAATGGGGGACATTCTTCTCATATAAAAGTGGCAAGCAAGGAAGAGTTTTTACAGTGAAAGGGAAATGGGAATGAGGCATGGCAAACAATGATCGAGTCTCACTATTATCAGAATTGGCTAAAAAAAGAGAAGAATACATACATTCATACATACTATACTCAGTTGAATTTATATAAATATTATTGGAAGCAGACAAAAAGAAACAATTAAAATATTATGGAATAATACTCAGGACCACACAAAATGTGGTTTATATATATATATATATATAATTCAACTGAGTATAGAAATCTATCTTTCTCAATAGGGAAATAGGAAGGGAAGGGGATAATAGAAAGGAAGTCATGGTAAAAGAGAGAGTGAATCCAGGGAAGCAGTGATCAGAAGCAAAATATACTTTTGAAGAGAAACATGTCAAAAAAAGAAATGGAAGAAACAGAAGAAAATTGGATGGAGGGAAATACACAGCAATCATAACTGTGAATATAAATGGGATGAGCTCACCTATAAAATGGAACAGATAGTTGATTAGAAACCAAAATCTAACATATGTTGCTTACAAGAGACACACCTAAGTCCTAAAGACACATATAATTAAAATAAAAGGTGGAGGCAGAAAATCTATTTTGCTTCAACTGAAGTAAAAAAAGCACGGATGGTAATCATGATCTCAGCTAAAGTAAAAGCAAAAACAGATCTAATAAAAACAAAGATAAATAGGGAAATTCCATTTTGCTAAAAGTTACCATAGACAATGAAGTAATAGCAAAACATTATAGTAAGTTTCTCTGCTAAAGCCCTCATTTCTCAAATTTATAGGGAACTGAGGCAAATTTATAAAAGATAAGGTCCATTCCTCAATCGATAAATGGTCATAGAATATGAACAACAAATTTTCAGAAAAAAGAAATAAAAGCTATCTCTAGTAACATGAAAAACTGCTCTAAGTCATGATTAAAGAAATGCAAATTAAAACAACTCTGAGGAACAACCTTACATCTATCAGAAATGTCAAATGCTGGAGGGGATGGGGTGTGTGTATATGTGGTAAAATTGGCTTACTAATGCACTATTGGTACAGTTGCAAACTGGTCCAACCATTCCAAAAAATAATTTGGAACTATTCCCAAAAAGTTATAAAACTGCACAATCCATTGACAAAGCAAAGTCATTACTATGACCTGTACTCCAAAGAAATCAAATAAAAAGGAAAAGGACCTACATGTACAAAAATATTTTTATCAGCTTTTAAAAAATTATCACTTATTTTCATTATATATTTTATAACTTTTATTAATATTATTATATTATAATGTTATGTTGTATTATTAATATATTATATATACTATTGTAGCTGTTGTATCTATAAAATATAATCTATAACATATATTACATGATATATAATATATTAATATTTTAAAGTATTATTTTACTACATATTTTTAAATATGAACCCTTACCTTCTGTCTTAGAATCAACACTAAGTATTGGTTCCAAGGGAGAAGAGTGGTAAGGGCTGGACAAATGGAGTTAAATGACTTGCCTAGGGTGAGACAGCAGTGTCTGAGGCCATATTTGATCCTAGGAGCTCCCATCTCCAGTCCTGAGTCTCTATCCATTGATTCACCTACTTGCCCCTCATTTATCTTTAAAATTCATTTTTTAGAAATTTTGAGTTCTGAATTCTCTCCCTCCTTCTCGCCCTTAATTATAAGTATGAAATCACATAGCAGCTCTTTTTGAGGTGGCAAAGAACTTGAAACTGAGAAGATGATCATCATGTGGGAAATGGATGAATAAATTGTGGCATATGATTGTGATGAAGTACTATTGTGCTATAAGAAATGGCCTGGAGAGTAGTTTCAGAAAAATGTAGCACGACTTCTAGGAACTGAAGCAAGGTGAAGTGAGATCCAAGAAGTCACTGGGCTTGGTGAAAGGCTTGACTATTCTGATCCATACAATGATCCAAGACAATTCTAAAAGACTCATGGTAAAAAAATGCTGTCCTCCTCCAAAGAGAGAAATGAGGATGGTTTGAGTGTAAATTAAAATGTAATTTTCTTACTTTCTTTATTTTTCTTGCTTTTTTACAATATGGAAATATGTTTTGCATGATTTCACACGTACAATTGATATCGTATTGCTTTCCTTCTCAGCCTACAGGGGAGGGGTGGGAGGAAGGAAGAAAATATGGAACTCAACATTGAAAAAGAATTGAATGTTAAAAATAAATAAGTTTAAAAAATAGTGTAAAGGGATCTTAAAATCAAAAAGTTTTAGAACTGTTGCTTTAATTAGATGGGAGGTGAGAAGCTCTCCTCAGGTAGAGAGAATGAATCAGCTGGGCTCCATCTCAGATCTAAGAACACTGGATTACTTCAACATAGATTAGCAGGACACTGAGTTGCTAAACTATGGGGACACTAGATTATTGTGACATAGTGATCCTACATCATTATGCTATGGGGCTTCATTGATAGGATAATGTTAGGATCGAAGCCCTGGGATCATTTTGAGTGCCTTAACTATAGGTGAAGATGACACAGAAGGGAGATGTGTTGGATCTGTGAAATGACTGAAGGAAAAACACTAAAGAGAGTCAAAGATCTAGCCTGGGGAAAGGATCACCCAGTTATCTGGGCTCAGAAGTGTCCCCTTTAAGGGCAGAACTCAAGGAAAGGAGTTGAAACTGCAACAACTCATTGGTTTAGGGTATACCTGAGCTTGAACTAATTGGAACAATGGGGGCTTTGTTCCACCTTGCCAGATTCTGAGAACTCTTACCAAAAATCAAACTCATTGTGGGTATGGGAAAAGAGGTTAAAGCCCACATGCTAGAGTCATGGAAGGAGTGAGAGGAATATCTTCATGTATTTCACACCCTCGGCTTAGCTGGCAAAACCTAGATCCTCTAGAAAACTTGATTTCCCCATCATAGTTTTGGTCAATATCGCTCCTACACTTTATTATAAAGGGAACCAGATATTTCTTCTTTCTTCAGACCCACCTCAGACCTAAAAGTGTGGGCAAATAAAAGCAAAATGAGACTTAATTAAAAGAGATAATTGGAGAAATGACATTTTGCTAAGATACCGGAGACAGTGAAGTAATAGCAAAACATTTTATAGCAGGTTTCTCTGATAAAGCTCTCACTTCTCAAATTTATAAGGAACTGAGTCAGATTCATAAAAACAAGATCCATTCCCCAACTGATAGATGATCAAAGAATATGAATAGACAGTTCATACTTGGTTGTAGAAGTGGGGACAACTGGCAACCCCTTGATCTTGCAACTAATGTACCAGATGTATCTTCCATAGCAGTAGCAAAAAGCATAGGGTAGCCCCAAGACAAAAGCATGGGCTTGAGTAGGGTCTCAGCATCCTGTGGAGTCTGACTTGGGGTTTCCCTTTGGAATAGAGGCTCAGATTTAGGGGTGGTGACAAGGATAGTATGAGAAGATTCACAGAACAAGTCCTCATGTCAGCCAGAATGGAATGGACTCTAAGTATCACCCACAGAGTTAGGAGACATCAAATTGGCAACTGAGTCCACTGCCCAAAGCCCCAGCCCCTCACACTTGTAGAATTTAAGCCATTTTTGCTAAGTTTTCTCAAAGAAAAGGGGAAGATGGTGCCCTCCACTTCCCACCTCCACTAGAAAAAATACCACCTTCTGCTATACTCTTCCCTCATACACACAAATAAAACTACTTGGGAATATCTATTCAGCTGAGCTTGTAGATGTTACCATAAGACCCTCCTCCTATTGCTTTAGCACTCTGGGTAGGACCTATATATGAAGAGTAGGGGGAAAGAGAGATTTTTTTAAACCCTTTCCTTCCATCTCAGAAACAATACTGTGTATTGGTTCCAAGGCAGAAGACTGGTAAGGGCTTGGCAATGGGGGTTAAGTGACTTTCCCAGGGTCACACAGCTAAGAAATGTCTGAGGTCAGATTTGAACCTAGGACCTCCTGTCTGTAGTCCTGGCTCTCAATCCCCTGAGCTACCTAGCTACTCCAAAGAGAGACGGATTTATTTTTTATAAAACAAAACAAAACAAAACAAAAAAAACCCCTTACCTCCAGTCTTAGAATCAATACTGTGTATTGGTTCTAAGGCAGAAGAGCAATAAGGGCTAGGCAATGGGGGTTAAGTGACTTACCCAGGGTCACACAGCTAAGAAGTATCTGAGGTCACATTTGAACCCAGGGCCTCCCATCTCTAAGCCTGATTCTCAATCCACCAAGTCACCCAGTTGCCCCAGAGATAGATTTTTAAGGAAAAGTTTTGGATCTTCTCCAGCCTCCAAGGCCTTATGCCAGTGGCTTGTTCCACTTTTAGTACCTCTTGTCCCAAGCCTCAAAATTTTTAGTTCCAGGTCTGAGTCAGATCAAAGTTGGAATTTCCTTACAGGGCACATTGGCATCTATTAAAGAAAAGCAGCCACCAAAGAGAACAGCCCCACGGCTGAGAGCTCTGGCTCCAGGGCCCAAATCCTATATGGGAATCACAAGGGATGGGAAGTTGGAAGTATCTGTAAGGTCTCTCAGCCAACCCTTGAGAATTCTGAGAGAAAGGCAGAAGAAAGCCGAGACTCTCAGTTGCCTTCCTATCACTAGATATTAACTTTAATCCCTTCTCCCTGTGAGATATCTACAAGTCTAGATGTCTTGTGTCCACATCTTTTGGCCTTCCTGTATCCATCCAGTTCCACCCTCTCTTTTAAGTTGAGTCTCTTGGCACGCTTCTCTAAATCTATTCACAAGAGAGGAAATATTTGGGGCCAAGAGGCCCGATTCCAAGCTATCCTCTAGTTTATCAGTCTCAAGAATTAGGAAGATGGCTTTTCTTTTTAAGGAGAGATATCCCTTGGGGGAGAATATGTCGCCAGAAAATGATGGAATGGAAACAGCTAGGGGGATGTAAAGTCTCTCCCCAAGAGCTTTCAACACTGAAACAACAGTGTACATACAAATGGAGTTGGAACATTAGAAGGATTAGAGGGTGGCTAGGAAGGAGAAGAGGGTAAGAGCACCTGGTCCTGGGGAGAAGTCTTTAGGAGCCCCGGGCATGGGAGGAAGGAAGGGCTAGGCAAGTACCAGGTGGAGATGGCCCAATTCTCAGTCAATATTTGCTCTGGGCAGCGACTGGCTTACCACACCTGAATTGTGGGCTGGTCACAATCTGCTCTTGAAGATCGTGCCTTTCTCGAGGAATGATAGGATTTTTAAAGGGGACTTTAAGAGATTATCTAACCTAACACTCTAAGTTTAAACTTTAAACAGGGGTTCTAAACTTTGGATTCATAAAACTTTTAAAAATCACCATTGTATTTTTTCAATTTAACATGGAAATAATTTATTGTATTATAGAGAGCTTTATTTATTTCTATATTTTCCAGTTAAAAAAAATAACCCTTACTTTCTGTTTTAGAATCAATACTCATCTTTGGTTCCAAGGCAGAAAAACAGGAAGGCCTAGACAATGGGGGTCAAGTGACTTGCTAAGAAGTATCTGAGGTCAAATTTGAACCCAGGACTTCCCATTTCTAAGCCTGGCTCTCTACCCAATGAGCCAAATAGTCACCCTGTTTTTTGATCTATAAAAAGAAAGGGAAAATATGACTTAAAAACCTGCCTCGAAGGGTTGTTATGAGAGAAAACACTTTTTGCAAACCTTAAGAGATGAATGAACTTTATTAACACTATTCTATGAACTTTTAACTATATGAGGGAAGATGTAGGCATTCATTTCCTGGCTCCAGAGTATGGTGTTCTGCATAAAGATGGCACTTATTCAATGTTTGTTGAAATCTGAAGCTCTTCCACAGGAAAAATGAAGGAGAGACTTCTTGAGTTGTTTAGTTGTATTCAACTTTTCGTGTCCTTATTTGGGGTTTTCTTGGCAAAGATCCTGGAGTGGTTTGCCATTTCCTTCTCCAGCTTATTTTACAGATGAGGAAATGGAGGCAAACAGAGTAGAGTGACTTGCCCAAGGTAATACAACTACCAAGTGTAAGAGGTTGAATTTGAACTCAGGGTATCTGACTCAAGGCCTGTCACTTGATCTACTGTCCCACCTAGCTGCCCTCATCTTCCCAAGCACCATCTCTCAATCTCAAGCAGTCTTTTCTTCCACTTGATAACTGCCAGTTCTCTAGTCCTAAGGGCATCTTTAGTAGTAACTGATAATCATAGTGTCCTTTAAAAGTAATTTCATTTGAGATTCACAATGATCTCATAAGTAGGTAGTAAAAAATAATATTAGTTAAAACTCATATTTTACTTGATGATTTGCACTGTTCTTTGAATGTACTTCATTTAATCTTTACAAAAACCCTAGAAAACAGGTAATAATTTTTAAAAAACTCTTGCTATCTGTCTTAGTATCAATTCCAAGGCAAAAGAGCAATAAGGTCTAGACAACTGGAGTTAAGTGACTTGCCCAGGATCACACAATTAGGAAGTGTCAGAGGACAGATTTGAACCCAGGAACTCCCATCTCTAGGCCAGACTTTCTGTCTCCTGAGCCACCTAGCTGCCCCTAGGTGATATAATTTCCCCCAGTTGACAAAAGAGAAAACTAGGATTGAGAATTTAAGTGATTTTCCCAAAGTCACATAACTAGTATTAGAGAATTTGAACCCAGGTCTTCTTGACTCTAAATAATTTTCAGTATTTTGTCCAGATAGGTGTTCTTCTCCCCCAAGGTCTTCCTCCTAGGGTGTGACCAGGTTGGAGGGCTGTGCCAATGCTGAGTGGACTCATCTGAGTAAGGGGCAGGTTGCATAGAGAAATGCAGCTCATTTGGCCCTACTTGGGAAAGTGTCTCCAGCAATTCTCAATTCCATTCTAGCAAAGAAGCCCCTAAATCCTCATTATTCCGCTCACATTCGTTTTTCTAGCCCAGGAACAATTTAGAGGTCTGGGTGGATTCCCCTCTTTGTTCCAAGGTAGTGTGGGGAATATCCTAAAGGAATGTGAGCATTGAAGCGCAGGATTTGGAGGTGAAAATGAACTTAAGATATTGCATGGAATAATGCTCTCATTTTACAGGCGAAGAGACAGACCCCTCAGGGTCATTTCCCTTGCCCCTGCCTTCTCTTCATTCCATTTCTGACTCGTGCACCCTCCCGCCTGTAGCTCCCTCAGACACAGCCAGGCTCCGACTTACAAAGACTGGGAATCTTTATTCAGATCAGCAAACTCACATTCCTTAAGCTCCAGACTTTGGGTGGGCCTTTTGAGGAAGGAGGGGAGGGAGGAGAGGAGAGAAGGAAGGCAAGGTCAGCCCACCTCCCTGGACTTTCCTCTCCACTCCATAAATGTGTCCCAGGCTACTGGGTAAAGAGGGGAATGGGTGGGAGGGGATGCCAAGAAGGGAGGGACCGAGGGGGGAAAAGCCAGATGTGTGGCTTTCAAAGTCCAGCTGTGGCCAGGACAGCAGCCACCACGGGCCCCTCCCTATAAATTAAGTCTCCACAGTAGCAAAGCTGGGGGTGGCGGGAGCAGAAAAAACAACCTTGTGGAGGAGAAATTGGTCCCATGTTCAGCTCCCCTCAAGGCATTGAACCCTGGCTTAAAGATTGGCTATGAGGGTACAAATTCCCAAGTGAGAGAAGGAATAGGAATGTTGACGGGGCCAGGCGCCCCTCAGTTTTGGTCCAGGAGAGGGGGAGGACAGAGCAGTTGGTCCAGTTTTGCTGACTGGGGGAGGGAGAGAAGGAGTGTATTACAACCAGTTCAGGGGGAAAAGGCACTGGCTCACCAGCTGTAGGCACAATAGGAGGCGCAGGCACCATCAATGAGGAGGGGGAAGGGCAGAATGGGAAGAAGTGGGAACAGAAGGGGCTTAAGAGTTCCTCGGGCTTCCTGGGAATGTCATTGTAAGAAATATATTAACCATTCAAGGGAGGGTAAGGAGGAGTAGTGATCAGAGGATCTGGCGTGGCATCCCATAACCAGTCATGCCCGCCTGAGATGCCCCACGATTGGTGCCCATTTGCAGCCCGATGACATTCTTGCCTTCCTGCAGCTGGTTATCTGTGAAGTTTCGAGGATTCTCCTTGGATTTCCTAGAGGTAGAAAGGACAGGGGTCAGCCACAAGGGAAATTCTGGGCAATGGGGAAGCCAGGGCTGTCAGAATAAATGCTACAATAAATTTTATCTATGGAAGGAAAATGGACAAGAATATTCCCACCCAGCCTGGGGAGGGTGGAATGCCCCACTACTTACTTAGGGAACCAGTTAGGATCTCCAGAGAAGAACCCATCACCCCTGGCCACTGCCAGACCACCAAGGTTCATCAGTGTCCGCTGCACACAGGCCATGTTCTTTCCTAGAGAGGAGGAAGGAAGGTTTCTAAGGTAGATACCTTAGAAAGCCCTAAGTCTCCCCCATCGAGTAGGAAGGAGGCACTAATCCATTGAATCTCTTTATCCTTTTTGGCCCCCAACCCCCTCTCACTGTGACCCCTTCCTTCTCTCTTCTTCAAAATGCTCCCCTGCCCTTTAAATCCTTGCCCATGAGTAATCTGAATCTTTTCCTTTTTCCCCAACCTCAAAGCCACCATCCCCCCAAAGCTGCTCTTAGGCAGGTCTCCATCCTCTGAGCTAAAGTAGAACTAAATCAAGCCCAAGGAAATGTTGAAATCCCACCATCACCCTCCCACCACCACATCCAGCTTGTTATTCCACCCCTCAGCCCTGCCCCTCTACCCCCATGCAACTTTTGCTTCACCTTCCCAGAGGTCCACAGTTTGGAAGATATCAGTGGCATTGATGCCATAGTTCTCTGCTGCCTTTAGGAACTGAGAAATCTGTTCCATCTGTTTGAAGGCCATGTTTGAAGCCTGGATCTTCTTTACTGGACCTTGGCCTTCAGCATATAGCCCATTGATGAGCTCACACAGCACCTGGGTGAAGGCAAGAGTTGGCATGAAAGGATGCCCAACACATAGTGGATGGAAGGGGCAAACCCTGGGTGCCTTTTCTAGGCCAACGATTGCCTTCTGGGGTCAGAAGAGGTGGCGACAGGGCAGAAATGATACCCTATATCCTTAGGGAAAACTTTGTCTTTATTGGAGCATCAAGTCAAATCTACCAAAAGCAAGAATTTCTTTTGTCTAAATAACACCCACTCATGAACACAATAGCTTTCCAGCTCTCATCCTGGTTTTCTACAACTTTTCTCCTAGAACATTTGGTCACTCTCACCTTATGCTCAGTGGAAAGAGCAGAGTGGAACTTGCAGGGTCTAACAGCCCTTTAAAATGAGGACCCATGATCTCAGCTTTCTCATCCGAAGAGTGGCCAGTTCCTAACTGAACATCTTGGGTACGCTCCTTCCCAGCTCAGCCTTCATGCTTGGTGCACTACTAGAATTCTTTCTTTTCTCTCCATATAACAAATGAGATACTGTTTACAATGTAATTTGTGATTTATAAGGTGCCACTGTCATATGAATTATATTTTTATATCCTCTTCCTGTTCATCCCATATCTTGAACTCCAGCTCTTACCGTGCCATCCTTGAGCCAATTCTGGAAATTCTCTCGTCCAGGCTGGGGCCGCCCAACATCCCTGCGGCACTGAGTGGTAATCCATTGAATGAGGATCTGTTCCAGGTCAGCATCATACTGTTTCTCAATTTTCTGCTGTACCTCTCGGCTTAGTCCATAAGCAGGTCCCCTGTTGGCCATTCTGGGATGGTATGTGTAGATGCAGATATCTGGGAGGAGACACCACCCCAACATTCCAGTAAACTAGAAGCACTCACCTTACTTATTCTCTAGGGACCCTTTTTGGCTCAACTGTAACTTGGCTTCCTCACTTTAAATATGAAGAAGCTGAGGAGGAAAGACTTTCCTAAGGTCACATATAATAGATCTGAGCCTACAACTCAGGCTTATTGACTCTTAGACCAAAATTAATTCCATTATACATTATATGATAGCTACCTGTAATCTCCTTGAGGGCAAGCACTAGTTTAATTTTTGGTTTCATATCCCCAATACTTGCCACATAATAAATGCTGATACTGTTCCTTAGAGGGTAGATGATATAACCCATATACATATAACATCCTCCAAGGAGAGTGGCCAATAGCTTTTCATCCACAGGGATGAGAACTCTGCATAAATGAACTGAATGAACAGTAATTGATTCCACTCGTCTTCACTCGGGTCTCTCTTTTCTGTGTGTGGGGAAAGGACTGGCCCCAATAGGGTAGGGAGCTATGACAATGGAGCCTGTTTGTATGACTGGGCAAATGGACCTGGGGAGAGGGCAGCTGCAGGAACCAGTGGATAGAATACTGGGCTTAGAATCCAGAAGACTCATCTTTATGAGTTCAAATCTGCCACTTACTAGCTGTGTGACCCTGGACAAGTCACAATGCTATTTGCCTCAGATCCTCATCTATAAAGCAAGCTGAAGAAGGAAATGGCAAATCCCTTCAGTATCTTTGTAAAGAAAACTCCAAATAAGGTCATGGATTAAATGACTAAAAAATGACTGAATGACTGCAACAAAGAAAGAGCCAATAAACATTTCCTGAGAGATGACTATGTACCTAGTTCTGTGCTGGATCTTGTGGGCAATGTAAAATAAACCTGAGCCTAGAAGGATTAATTCATTTGCCCATTCACCTGGCATTAATTAAGCACCAGGCAAGTTCCTAGAAATACAAAGACAAAGACATAATATAATCCCAACCCTCAAGGAGCTTACATTTTTTTTTTGAAAGAACTCACCATTGATTGGAGAGACAAAAGTCCACACACATGGAATAATAAATGGTACTGTAAACTTTATATAATTTAGGCTCAGTTGTATAGTATAGATTCCTACAGGTTATTGGCATTCAGAAGATATATATTAAGATTCAGGTAGTAAAGAAAATCATCAGTGAACACAGAGTACTTTACTTTGGCCAGCAAAAATGGGAAGCATTTGGACAGGCAATGAGGCCAGATCAATGTTCTAGAGGACAACCCAAATACAGGAAATAGAACCAGCTTACAACTGATTTACTCAGGGCCCCTAGACAGGAATGATGTTTCATCATTCCTTCATAGCTTTCACTCCATTCATAGCTTTCACTCCTCCTTTCTAGGGACTCTATTTGGCATATTTCTACAGAATCCAGGTGGAGGTTGGATTTAATTGGATGGGATGGATATTGGAAAATTGGGAGTGGGAAGAGGCAGGAGTCAAAGAGCTAGAAGGGAAAGTGGTTAGGTGGTGGTTTCCTGTCTGCTAGCCTGAGCTAGAACCGCCATACAGTGCCAAGGGGCTGCCTATCCTCACTCTCCCCACCCCCTGCCTTGGCCCAGTGCCCAGCTACCTGTCTAGGCAGGCCCAGAGTATACATCTCTACTGCCCCATAAGGAAACATGTGTCTGTTGCCATCCCATTCCCAACTTCTCCTTTAGAATCTCCCATCCCCAGAATTGAAGGATAGCTCTAGGATTACAGAAAGAGCATTCTTTGCCAGGGCAGCTGCCAGTATCGAGGGTGAGGGAACAAATGTGTCCTAAGAAACTACCCCCTTTACTGCAACTAGCTCCAAAAGCCTCTAAACTAAGCCTAAGAGGGTGAGCAATCATCTTGATATACTAACCCCTTTCTCCTATTCCCAGCTCTCCTTAGTGGGATCTGAATGAGGGTCCCCAATTCTTGGCCAAGGAAATATCCCTTGCACCTCCCTTCCCCTTGAGGTCTCTGTGTTGAGGAATTTGGAACAGGGCTATCTCCAAGCCCCAAAGAATTGTTCTGCCTGGGGAACCCCTGTCTCAGCCCCCTTTCAATATCTAAACCCTCCTCCCTATCTCAGCTCAAGTTTCACAGTTTACTTCCGGCTTAGGTTTCTCCCCCATCTACTATTTTTAACTTCATTAACAAGCATCTTCCAGACCCCAAATACACATACTCTTCCTCCAAGGAGAAAACCAGGACAGTAAGAGAAGGGAGAAGAGATAACTTCTAGTCTGAGCCCTGACCTGACCTCTTTAGAGGCTGGGAAAGGGGACAGAGCTGGGGAAAACCATCAAGTCTTTTTGGGGATGAGGTTGCTAGAGGGCAAATGAGTTCTTTCCTCTTCTAAAAATTCCCAGTACTCTCCAACCTTTTCTAGAGAATGTGAAAGCTGTAGCAGTTTAGGGGAAGTGGGAGAGGGAGAGCAAAATTCTAAGTGGATCCATTTTGAAGACAATAGACTGAATTCTAAACCCCATCTTCTAGGACCAATTCAGTTTTGCATGCCTGGTCCTCCAATCAGGGTCCTGTTTAGTGCTATATGGCTCAGGAATCAGGATGGCACAGCCTGCCTAAAGAGCCAGGCAAGAGAATAATTAACAACTACAGGGAGGGGGAAAGAAAGAGAAGGTAATGCCCAGATGGACCCATCCTTCTGTCCTCCCAGGGTTGAACCATGCACGGGAATGCTGTACCAAACTGCCTCTGAGGGGGGAAATTCAGAGGTACCCCTTTCCTTTCATTGTCCTGAGCCTGGGCCACAGCTGGCAAAGGATGGGGGCTCCAGCTGCAGTGTCTCTGCTATGTTTTGGAGTCCTAGCCACTCTCTGGTGCCAGAGCGCAGGGAGGGGCCCTGGGAAGGAACCATCCTGGCCAACAGCTGTTCTTTCTCCCTTCTCCATCCTGGGTGAAGGAAGGAGGTATCACAGGCCCACAAGCTGACAAGCTCCGGCTGGGCTGTTAAGGGTGAAGAGGCCCACCCTGGCAGTAAACCCCTTTGTACTGTCCCTCCCTCTCACCCTGGATGAGAAAACAGTAGATTTCTGCCCAGAGGGGAGGACATGCTGAATTAGAAAGTCAGTGTGGGGTCCTCAGAGATGCCTAAACCAGAGTAGACATTGGAAAGGCAGCAGCTGGGTAGTTCAGGAACACGGAAGGGCAGCAAAAAAGATGGGAGGGGACAAAATCTGAACACTAAGGCTACTCACCGTTGCACAAGGAGAAGGGCTGGATGGGAATAGGAGATGAAGGGCAGGCAGGCAGAAAGGACCTCATTCCTAAACTAGAAAGGCAGGCAAGAACCTGACCCTACCACCATCCAAGTTACTAAGAGCTGGAGGAGTAGGGAAATATCCATGTTCTCCTCAAATTACTAGTTTCATTCTCAGCCCCAAGTCAGGCCAAGGGCCTATGTTATCTTCCTCTTATCTTCTCCAGCCCGAGATTCAGTGCTAGGGAAGAGGGAAAGCTGGACTAAGGGCCCGGAGGCTCTAGGATGGAGGAAGAAAGAAGGATGAGTCAACTTCCCAGACCATGCTAAAAGGAACTACAGAAGGAAGGAGTGGGAATCTGCTCCCAGAGTAAGGGGATAACTGAAGCAGGAAGAAGGAAGGGAGATAGGAGGGCAGTCGGATTACAATGTCCCCTCCAGGGCAGCCCCCCTGCCCCCAGTGGAGAAAACTCGAGATACACAAACAGGAAGCCACAAGGCTAGGGCGGGAGGAGGGTGTGCAGGGGTGGGAAAGGGGGGGAGGCCGGAGGTCAGGCGGGGGCTGTTGCTATGGACTTTGTATACTAAACATAGTTCAAGGGGCTAGATGGGGGTGACAGGGAGGGCACAGAGGCAATCCCTCCAATGCAGAGAAAGGGTGAGAAGACTCTGAGAACAGACTTTTTGAGGACCACGGAGGTGATACCATGACCTAAAAGAGCATTTAATAGGTAGGGAGACCTTGGAACAAGCAGAGAAGATTCCTCAGTGGGGCCCCCAAGGCCCTTCGGCTGTAGGAATGAGGACTAAGGCTCAGGGTTCTTCTGGGGGTGGGAGCAGAGTTCAGGGAGAGTACCAATATATACAAAAGAAAATTCCCAGAGGAGTAAATGAGGTCAGGATCTAGCCCTGAGGGAACAGGAAGGCAGAGGCAGGATGGGGGTGACAGGGAAGGAAGACAAAGAAGACTTGTTAGTTCTGGGGTCCAGAGGGCCCTCCAGGTCCTTCCCCACCCCAACATATCCACTCCCTTCCCATTCATCAGGAGACAGGAAGGGAGACTCAAGGCTGTGCGGAATGGGGAATTGGGAGGGGAAATCCATAATGCCACCACTACCCTTTTCATCTAGGTTCCATTAAATCAGAGAATCAAGAAACATTTATTAAGCACCTGCTGTATGTGAGGTACTGCCAGATGCCCGCCTAATCCAGTTTGCAGATGGGTACTTCCCCAGATAGGTACTAAGAAAACGGAGAAGGGAACTATTTAACCTTTGGGACTAAGATCCCCACAGTCCGCTTCATTCCCACCCCAGCCCCAAATAGAAGTCAGTGACCCTTAGCCAGAGGCTCAGTACCCTCTTGCACACCCATCCCTGCAGGAGCGCTAATCCCGCTCTTGCCTAGTCCGGCCTCCAATCTCCCCTAATCCTTACCTTCCCCCCCCTCCCCAACCACACCCTGGCCGTTACTGAGAGATGAGTCACCCGCCGCCAGGGTGACGCAGTGGTCTGGGCAGCCAGCCCGCCCAACAGCCACGGCCAGAGGCTTTCCCAGCAGCAGGGGGCAAGGGGGGTGGGAAAAGGGCAGACCTACGTTCCCCCCCCCCCCCTACGAGAGCCAGACAGGTCAGACTGCAGCCCCGGCTCCTCGGTATGAAAGGAACCCTCCCCCGGCCCCACCCCGCCCGGATAATACTGAAGAGATGCTGGCCAAGCTCTAAAAGATGCTGGCCAAGAAAGGATAAGATAACTGAGGTATCCCAGGTACTAGGCTAGACCGAACCCCTGTTCCTCTGGGGAAATGGGCAGCAGCATAGGGGCATCACTGTTGGGAGGTCCGAAATCAGGGAGTGCCGGGCTCCAGAGAAAAGTGGACCAGAAGAAAGTCAGCTAAGAGTTGAGAGAAAGGACAACCCTCCACACGTGCACCACGATTAGAGAAGTGAAAAGTGCATGAGGGGAAGCCCAAGTGCAGGAGGTCAAGGAGAGCCAAGGGGGCAGCCACAAGGAGGGCACTAACGGGCAGCACGGGCAAGGCAGACTGTAGACAGAGTCCCTTCCCGTACCAGCCTCTCACCATCCTCCACCTCCCTTTGCGAAATCCTGGTCAGCACTTCTCCCAGATCTCTCTCCCTAGCGGGGAACAGACCCCAAGTTCCCTGGATCGGGGAAGCCCAAGCACCGCGCGCTGAGCGGGGACCGCCGCCCCGACCCCACCTGCCCAGCTACCCCGGCGCGGAGCCAACCCCGGAGGACGGTGGGGAGGCACGGGGCACGGAGCGGAGCGGAGCCGACCTTAAATCCCGCGTCAGTGACTCACGGCCTCTCCGCTCGGGACTTCCGGAGCTGCCCAGGTCGGCCTCCCTCCTCCCTCCCCTCGGAGCTCACCTTTACAGCTGGGCCGCTAATGGAGAGCGGAGTGGGCTGGGGCGCGGCGCGCAGTAAGTGGCACTGGGCTTCTCAAGGCGGGGGTTTTCAGGCAGATCCCGCCTCAGCCGAGGGGCGGGTCCGGGGCGGGGCAGTGGGGGAGGACTTAAAGGCACAGGACAGCGAAAGCATCGGGGAGCTATTATGGTAGGTTCTGGGACTCCTGGAAGGGACCTGCTTCAGATTCCATTAGCAACTCTAAAGACCTGAATCCAACTGGGTAACTTCGGAGCTGAGTGTTTAAAAATTAGGTATGACAAATCTTGCCGTCCCTTATGTATACACATCATGGATAAGTATAAATGGGTAAACTGAGGCACAGTCCAAGACAATTCTTTTACTCCTCTCCCTCCCAAGTAGGTAGGAGTGAGGTCTGATTGGGGAGAGGATCATAAATCATAGACTTTAGGTGGTAAGGAACCATAGGGATCTTATCTGGCTAATAGATGAGGGAATTGAGTAAGAAGTCTAGACATTTGTCCAAGATACTAGCTGAATCAAGATTGGAGTCCAGGGCCTCTGATTTAAAATTAAGTGTTTTCTCTTCTGCGAAAAGCTTATTTTCAGTACCCCCTTAGTGTTTGTGTAGCTAGGTACCTCAGTGGATAAGAGTGTTGGGTCTAGAATCAGGAAAATCTGAGTTCAAATTCTGGCCTGACAGTTTACTAGTTGTGTGACCCTGGGCAAGTCACTTCAGTCTGTTGACCTCAGTGTCCTCACCTGTAAAACGAGCTAGAGAAGGAAATGGCCAACTACTCCAGGATCTTTACCAAACAAACCCCAAATGGGGTCAGGAAGAATCAAAAAGGCCTGAGCAACAGCTTGATCCCGGTGTCTTCTGTGTGAGCTTATCTCCAATTGCCCTGTATCTAATTTGTTTGCACATTGTTTTTATGGAGTCTCCCCTCTTGGACTGTGAGCTCCCAGAAGGCAGGGACTGTCTTTGCCCTTTCATCACAAACGTTTCCGATGCCTAGTACATGCTAAGTGCCTCATGCTTGATTTGACTTCACTGCAACTGACTCCTTGCTCTTCAGGCCAAGGAGGTGATCCTATCCTATTTGCTTGGCCTGCCCTGCCCTGCCACCTTCTTCAAGCCTGGACAGGTGGTAACGGAGTGAGGTCACTCTCTCCGCTCTGGGGCCCCAGAGGCGGGGTAGGGTTGGCTTCTGGGAGCTCAGGACTGACTCTCCTCTCCCACTTTCCATTGCCACTTTTTTTCATCTCCGTTATTAACTCCTTAACACATTTGCAGGGTGGAGGAAGGAGGGTTGGGGCAGGAAAGTCTCCTCAAAGGAGAACTCAAAAGGGACTTAAGCTTCTTAGGCAGAGGGGTAGGGCTGGAGCTGGGAGTGAAGGAGACAGTAGTTGCTGGGACAGAAGTTCCCTGTCAGGGATCACCCTATCAGCCCGGCTTTGAGTCCGCCCTTTGGCTAGAATGGGACTCGTGTTTCATCTTGGGGGATTCCCACCCCTGCTGTTCATGTTCCTAGATCTACCCCCCCCCCCTCCTTCAGCTCCAACGCCGGGCACCAACACACAAGCAAAGTATTCTCAGTCTCTCTTTAATTGCCTGTTAAAAAAACCCAACTTTCCCCACACCTCATTCACACAGAAGGGGCAGGGGCTGACCCTGAGATCTCTGTAGCTACCCTCACTTTGCCCTGGGGGAAGGAGAGGCCCCCCTGGGGAAACCCAATTCAACCTAAGGGAGACATTACTACCCACATCCTTCCCCCTACCCGGGCAGGGTTTGTGCCTAGGTACCAGCTGGGGGAACTGATGTCCCTGGTATCCCTAAAGGTGTCCCTCTTCAACATTGCCCATAGATCCTTGTCCCACCACCACAGGGGATTCATAGCAATGTGGCTTGCTCTGGATGGCTAATGGGATCCCGACGAACAGGCAGCCTTGCCCGGGTAGCATCACGGCGACGTCGGAAGGCCAAGAACTCTTCCCGGAGTGCAGCACAGCGTTCCTCTGGCCCAGGGAGGTGGGCGGTGTCCCAGGTGCCTTCCTTTGGTTCCTTGGAGCCTGTGAGAGCATGAAGCAGAGGACTGAGAGATGAAAGGATTTTTAAGCAACGGATTTAGAGGTTATCAAAGCTTTAGTGGACAAGATAAGCAAGGGACATGGAGGGAGAGAGAGACTAAGCCAGCCTTGTGTGAGTAAGACAGGAATATTCTGTTGTCTCAGAATAGAGAGTAAGGGTACAACTCCAAACTAAATTTTGTTGGAAGTTTGACATGAGCTGAATACATGGTTGGAGAGGTAGGCAGAGACAATCCTGGGGCAGAGAGATGTCCAGTGAACTGAGCTGGGAAGGATGAAGAGTGGGACCTGATCCCTTGGCCTGGATCTCACATACCTAGTTTCAGTTCAGGTTGGACCCGGAGGCCACTACCCCTCTGTCCCAAATGCAGGGATTCTAGGAGTTCCAAGTCGCCAGGAAGCTCCGAATCCCACTCATAGTTTTCATCCACTGAAGTGTTCCTCCTGTAGACATATGTTCAAGTGGGTTATGGAGGAGAAAGGTTTAGGGTAGTATGGCCTCCCTTATCCAGGATTGGTGATGGAAAGTACCCTTAGGCTCAGAGGAATTCGCACAATCAGAGATTAGCCACTACCTTCAGTGAATTTAAGAAGATTGGCCAATATGGCAGTAAAGGAAAGTGATAAATGTTGAAGAGGATGTGGCAGAACTGGGACACTAATGCATTGTTGGTGGAGTTTCGAACTGGTCCAACCATTCTGGAGGGCAATTTGGAACTATGCCCAAAGGACTATAAAACAGTGTGTACCCTTGGATCTGGCAATATCACTACTGAATCTGTATCCCAAAGAGATCATAAAAAGGGGGAAAGGATCTATTTGTGCAAAAAATCTTTATAACAGCTCTTTTTGTGGTGGTCAAGAATTGGAAATTGAGAGGATGTCTATCAACTGGGGAATGGCTGAACAAATTGTAGTACATGCTGGTGATGAAATACCATTGTGCTCTAAGAAATGATAGGCAAGATTGTTTCAGAAAAAGCTAGAAAGAGCTGCAGGAACTGATGTGGAGCAAAATAAACAGAACATGGAGAACACTGTCCATAGTAACAACAATACTGAATGATGATTAATCTGTGAAAATTTGGCTACTCTCAGCAATGCAACGATCTGGGACAATCCTGAAAGACATATATATGATGGAGAACACTATTCACCTCCAGAGAAAGAACTGTTGGAGTCAGATGGATTTGGACCAAAGCATACTATCTTTGGCATCCGAGTATTTATGGTTTTATTTTTGGGGTTTGGGTTTTGTATGAGCTCATTCTTATAACGATGGCCAATATAGAAGTGTGTTTTGCATGACAAAAATAAAAAGAAGAAGATAGGTAAATCAAGTTCTTGGCCCAAGGGAGGAAGAATGAGAAGAGTGAGAAAAGAGGGCAATAGAAAAGGGAAAGGGTATCTGGGATTGAGATCCTGGTCTGAGAAAACAAAACAAAACATCCTTACCTCTTACTGACAGTCAGCACGTGTTCCCTCCGTGGCCACCTCTCAAGGCCAATTCCTCCACTAGCCCAACTGCTAGTGTCCCCTGAGGGGGGACTGAGGTAGCTGCCCCCAAGAGAGGGGGCCAGTGAGGGTGGGCGAAAAAAGGAGGCACTGCCCCTCCCACTGCTCTGACTGGTGAGGCTGCCTCTGGGCACAGCAGGGGCTGGCCCAGGTAGCCCCCTCTCTCGAAGTGTCCAGTCTGCCAAAGCAGTGTAGGATGAATCAGAGCCCCCACCACTGACCCCACCCCCAGGCAGAACTGCCTTAGGAAGGCCTAATGATGAGTCTAGAGGTCGAGATTGAGTTGTCTCAGTCCCTGGCCGAGTATCCATGTAGTCAAGGGGTAAGGCAGGACTGGGTTCTTCAGCAGGGGGCCAGTCCCCATCAACATTCATCTCCCGGAAAAAGGGGAGACTCAAATACTGCAGCAGGGGGCCAGGGGCTGGCAGGGGGCTAGGTGGCGGGCCCACCGGACTAATGTCAGCAATGTAAAGAGGTTGGGTCACTCCGCTAGGACTGCTGCTGCTACAGTCAAATGATCGAGCCTGGCGATGGTCTTCACTTTGGGGCTCATCTTGGATCTGGGTCAGCAAAACCTGGGGGGACTCAGCACCTGGTCCCATCACAAAGCGCCCATCAGGGCCTCGGCAAATTGGTTCCAGGGGAAGCGGGTTAGGCAGGAGCTGGGCAGCAGGAGGACTGGGGAGCTGGGCAGGCTCCCCCCATAGCAGGCTTTGTCGGAGGCTGAGAGATGGGGACTCTTGGAGTTTGAGCTTCACCATACTGTCAGGGCTGCCCGAGCCTGGAGCAGAACTGGGGAAGGATGGGGCATCAGTGCCCATGTCGGCACAGAGGAGACAAAGGACAACTCCAACCACCCAAGAGCCAGAGATGGGAGATGGGAAATTTGAATAGGACAAGACAGTACTAAGGAGACAAAGGCAGAAGGCAAAGCCAGAGCATCTAAACAGGGGTTCTTAACCATTTTTGTCAAAAAACCCAGTGGCACTTTGTTGAAAACCTATGGACTCCAGCTCAGAATAATGTTTTTAAATGCACAAAATAAAACAGACAGATTACAAAAGAAATCAATTCTATTGCAACTATTATAATTTTGTTGTTGATGTTGTTCATGGAACTCTGAGTTAAGAACCCCTGGTCTAAAGGAAAGAGAAGGCTAGCATGGCAGTGGTGGTAAGACTGGGTACTGATTGGTATAATGCCTGTGGGAAGGCCAAAGGTGAAGCTTCCTCTCCTCAGGGCCCCCCTTCAAACTCCTCTGTGCCAATCAAGCCCCACCCATCCCCCAAGTCCCCATTGGCTGCTTCCCCACCTAAGTTGAAGAAGAATAAAGGAAGTAGCACAGCCCAGGGCACAGCAGGGTCACAGGACTAGGGAATGGAAGAACTTACTTCGGAGGTGACTTCCTTGGGGGGGAGAAGATGAGTGGTAGATCTGGAAGGGTGTGAGAACAGGGGCATGATGATAGCCATGGAAAGAGGACTCTGGTCTTTTGTTTACTCCATGCTCCAGTCCCTGGGACATGCTCCTCCTACCCACCCCATGGAGCCCCCAGCCCCAACATGGGAAGCTCCAAAAGCCCTCTAGATGGAGTGGGAAGGAGCAGGGGACAGGGCAGGGATCTTTAGAACTCTGGGATAGGACATGGCACAGAACTGTAGGGGGCAGAGAAGGGGAAAAGAGGAGTTGTTCATCACAAGTATAGGCATGGGGTAGAAACCTCTGCCTGGGGTCTAAAGCAGAATGGGAATTAAACTAGGGGAAACCACCTGGAAGAATAGGAGCTGCCCTGGGGCTTGGAAGTGGGGCCAGGTGAAGGGGTAGGGGCTTAACAAGGCATGGGGCCAGGTGGGTAGAGGAGCCTTTCTTGGGGGTGAAGAGGAGGACCTAGGGGAAAGGATAAGTGAGGCTAGGGTACATCTCCCCACCCCCAGTTGAGGTACAAATGAGAAACCAGTCTAGATGGGCAACAGGATCCAGGTTGCAGTGGTGCAGCACCTACCTTGGTGGCGTTTTCGGAGTCTGGCAGCCCGACGTCTGTTCATGGCACAGGCAGCTATTGTGCTGATGAGAATGGCTACACTCAGGAAGCAAACACCACCTACCACACCGGCCAGCACAGGCTGGGGAAGTAGGCCTGGAAGCTGTGTTCGAGAAGGGTACACCTCCATGCCTGAGTGTGGAGGTAGCGAGAGGAGAAGAGAAGTCAGTGTGGGGAGCTGATGCCAACAGAACAAGCCAAAAGATTCTGAGGGCTCACCATTCCCAAAGGTGAGGAGGTTCTACTGCTCCTTAAAACCCAAGATAGTCCCACCCCAGGCCTCACCAGCTGTAGAGATATTGGCCACGTTGCTGGGGTCACTGATGTAGCTGCCTGCAAAAGCCACGAGACGGAATTCGTAGAAGGAATCCTATGTTGGGGCAAAAGGACAGGGAAGATACAAAAGGACAGGAAGATACAGCTCAGTGGTCTACACAGAGCAGGCGCATGATCAAATGCCTTTTTGAAGGTGATGGGGAGAAGGAAACAGTGAATAAGGAGCAGATTAGCCTGGAAAATGTCAAAGGATATATCTTCCCAACTGGTGACTCCTGAGCCCAGACCAACATTTTCCAAATGGCCCGGCCATGCTCACTTCACTCCAGACCCTCTCTCTGGGTCTCTCTCTGATTGTTCCACCCACTGATTGCAGCCTTGCCCCCACGCCACTCCTCTAACCCTTCTCCCCACTTCCAGCTCCCCATTTATGAGTAGAGCCTATCTTGTTTGCTTCTATTTGTATTCCTAGCATATAGTGGTGCCTGGCATATAAATAAGTGCCTAAAAGTACATCCTCTCTTCCCCCTCTCCCTTCTCCCTCCCTTCCACATCTTTTTGTCTCCCCATCTCTGGTTCTGTCTCTCTTTCTTGGTCTCTCTTCCCTCTTCTCTCCTACCTTGATGAGCCCAGGCACCAGCAGCTGAGTGTCAGCTCCACTGATGGCCCTGTCCAACACTTCCCAGCCATGAGAGCCATGCCGCCCTTCCAGGGCATAGCTAGCCAGTGTTTCAGGTGCCAGCAAGGGAGGCTCCCAGTGCAGCAGCACACCCCTCGGTGTCTTTGTTGCCACAAGCCCTCTGGGTGGGGACAGAGGTAGTTGGGATTCCGTAGGGTGTAGCCTAGGGACCTCCTCAGTGGTTAGGAACCCTGCTAGGAACAGAGGGACATTCAGGAAAGAAAGCTGCTTCACTACCCCCAAAACCTTTCTACTTCTTCAGACTTCCAATTCCTTGGCACTCATCTCTTCTCTTTCCACAATCCTGCCACAATTCCCAAGCTCCCATTGTCTTTTCTGAACCAACATTCCTTTTTGTAGATCTTTCTTCCCCCTAACGTTCATCCCCTTAAAGTGACTGCAAATAGGGTAAGCCAATAACACCCCTCTCCAATAGCCCCCTCTACAACTGCCTCTCCATGCCCAAGTTCCCAAACAGCTCACTCCCTTCTCAATTCCTCACTGCCCCAACCCAAGCCCCTCTCAGACCCTTCCCACATCCCTGCCCTACCCCTACCTCTACCTCTGCCACTCTCCTCCACCCCAGTTTTATCTTTGTAGCTCTCATTAGGATGAGAAGCCTCACCGTCAGGGGAAGACAAGATGATCTCACTAAATGGGCCACTCCCAAGCTTGTTCTGGGCCAGGACGCTGAACTGATAGCTGGTGTGGGGTTGCAGACCTGCTACCACGAGGTGGGCAGCACCCGCAGGCACTGGCAGAGATATCCAGTCATGGTGGGCACGGTCAGGACGCTTGGCCCTGTGGAAATTGAGATTCAAGGAGACCGAAGGCCTGGGGAATTTGGAGCACAGAGGCAGTGAGGAGACAATACTGTACAGAACCTCCAGGATGGGCAAGGGATGGGGTAGGAGGTGGCAGAACCACAGGAGCCTTCAGGTTCCAGGACAAACAAGTAGTCTATGTCTTCTAGTCTCTTCAACCCACTCCTTTCTGTAAGTGTCCTCCCTTCTCTGCTTTTGGCTCCTGATCACATTCTCACTGAGGGAACTGAGACTAACCCATTGAATAAACGCAGTATTCTCAAACTTTTGTTTAAGTGGGTTATAGGTATTGATTTACTGTATTAGAAATTAGAAAGTCAGTAGCATTACCAAAAGAGTTTTGACCTTATGGACCCACTGAAAGAATCTAGGAGATCTCCAATGGTCCCTGGTTCACAACTGCTGCTACAGATGTAGAACCATTGGGACAGAGAGATAAGAGATTTGGGGAAGTTTGGGATAAAGAATGGGGATGGAACATGAAGGAGAAGGGCAGTGGGATTGAGGCGGTTAAGGAAAAGAGAAAAACCTCAAGGAACTGGCCAGGAAGAAGCAGGGGGAAAGGGGATACTCACAGAGGGGTATACCATACACTGAATCTCTGCAGGTAGCCACCATCAAAACCAGGCTCCCAGGAGACATTGGCCCCCTCGGGCAAAGCCAGCACAGACACATTGGTGACGGCATGGGGACTGGTGCCTTGTTCGGAGGATGGAGAAAGGGTAGAATTAGGGTTAGTAGATTTGGAAGGACTTAGAGCAGGATTTTGCTAGAGGCCCTCTATCCTGAAGCCCCTTTCCGTGCTTCTCCAGCATTCTGAATCTGGAGCCAAACCCCCTCTGCCCAGATTTCCCATCTCTCCTACCCCATGCTCTCTGCCCCAAGCCCTGCCCCGTGGACACTGACCTAACACGTAGATGTTAGTAGTAGTTGCCACACGAGCTACAACATTGCTGGCACGGCATTCCCAGCGCCCATGGGCTTCCTTACTCAACGGCCGCAAGACCAGGCTGCTATTACTATCCACCTGGGCCTCACCCCGAAGACCTCGGTCCACCTGCAGAAAAACCGTCCATCACTCTCAGTGACAAAGCCTGCCATACACCCCTTACCTCCCTAACACTACTCCACCCCATAAATGAGAATGAGATCCTGGAATCCCTGCCTCCTCCTCCTCCTCAGAGGAGGCCTTTGGGTCTTTTCTTCCCACCAGATGCCTGAGGATGAAAGGGTAGGAGGAAAGTGAATACTGAGTACTATGGGGCCCTCAGTCTGGGTGTCTCACCTTAGCCCAGGTGATGGCAGGGGGTGGATCTCCACCAGCTGAGCAAGGGATGAGCAACTCCCTCCCCACCTCTTGGAAGTACTCTTTCTTTGGTTGTTCAATGAAAGCTGGAGGAGCCTGCAATGAAGGTCAAGGTTTGAAGGGAGGAAGGACAGGGGTGGGGGCACCCCATCTCCTTCCCCAACTCATTCTTAACATATACATCTGTCTTATATGCCTATGGGTCAGCCTCTCTCATCACCTAGCTCTCTCTCTTTCCACATTCTTCTCCCACTAGCCTCCCTAATTTTTTCTGAGTCCCCACAAGCTGAGGTGGCAGAAAATATGGGAAGGTAAGTTATTTCTAGGGAGGGAGATAACTCCTTGGGATAGATAGTCAACTGAGGGCACTTGCTACAGAAGAGAGCAAAATGCTTTCAACAGGTCAGGAGGAATAAGCAGGAACAGTTCTCCAATTCTTGATTTGGTGACTTCAATGCCAGCTTTTTATTCAATAATTCAAATGGTCAGGGAGAATGGGTTGCATCCTCCTCCTTCCCCCTACCAGATAAATTTACCTTGTGCCTAAGTCAAGTCATATCAAAACTGCTCAAAAATCTTTAGTGACTCCCTATGTACAAAGGAAAGTTTATTAAACCAAGTCAAGCTTTCAAGTCTTTCCACAATCTAGCACCACCCTTATCTGAGTCAGCTAGTGGTGAAGTGGGCAGAGCACTGGACCTTCAATCAAGATAGACCTGAGTTCAAATCTGGCCTCACACATTTTTTAGTTGTATGATCTTGGGCAAGTCATGTAACTTCTATTTGCCTCAGTTTCCTTGACTGTAAAGTAAGAATAATATCACCTGTCCTGAGGATCAAATGAGATAACACTTAGCACAGTGTCTTAAACAGAATAGGCTTTAAGGTTCCTCACCTCCTCCATGCATTCTAGCCAAGCTAAAGCATGCTTTGCATTTTCTTATCTCCACGCTTTTGTTCATAATGTTTATAATTCCAGAATGCCCCCCTTACTTTCCTTCAATTCTTTAATTTCTACCTACTGTTTTTTTTTTTAAACCTTCTGTCTAAGAATCAATACTAAGTAACAGTTTCATAGCAGAAGAGTAGTAAGGTTGCCAACTGGGGTTAAATGACTTGTCCAGGGCCACCCAGCTAGTATATGTCTGAAGTTAAATTTAAACCCACTACCTCCCATCTCCAGACTTAGTGCTCTATCCCCTGAGCCACCTAGTTGTAATTCTTTACCCCTTGTTTGAAGCCAGTTGGCTATAATATTCCTTTTGGGCAGGGACTGTTTGATTTTTGTCTATGTATAAGATGTACGTATACATAACATTGAGTAAATTACTATTCAGTTGAAAGGCTGTTGAAATGAATTTAAATCCAACTCAAAGGCTATCTCCACAAAAGCCCTCCAGGGGAGGGCCTCCAGCCCTCCTGCCAGGACTAACCTTCCCGCTTAAATCTCATCTAGCCCTTTATTTTGCAGTTCTCTAAGGCAGTGACTTATCACTGTGTATTCCAGTGGGCTGCAGTACTTCATTTTCTTATTAGATTGTAGACTCCATGAAGGCAGGGATGATGTCTTAAGTGCCACACTTCCTGGCTCTGTACAGAATGGATCTTGTTTCTGTCCCTTTCCCTACTTTATCTCTCCTGGGAACACTGTCTGGGAGAGCTGGCATCAGAGAGTTTCTGCCACAGGTGTCCGAGGATAAGGAGAGGCTGGAGATGCCATGGACAAAATCCACCATCGCTCACCTTGAGCAGCACACGAGTTGGAGAGGAAGGCCCAGCTGTGCCATGGCTGTTGTAGGGAGTACACGTGTATTCTCCTAAGGCATCCTCATTCCCCAGAGCAATGACTAGGGAGCCATCTGAAGCCTGGGACCAGCCTGGGAACTGGGGGTGGGACCAGAGGAAGCACAGAATGGCAGAGATTGAAGGAGACATTGCAAGGCTATATTGCCCCCTCCCATTTTCTACGGAGTCCCCTCTCCCCAACTCCCATCCTGCTCCCATTGTGAACTTTCTCCCCTTCCGCCAATCCAGTACCTTGTCCAGGTGCAGGGCCTGGCCATCTTTGGTCCAGTTGACAAAGAGTAAAGGGGGATTGGCACGGGTGGGACATCGTATCACTCCTTGCATCCCCACAGGCAAGGGAGTCTCTGGGGGCATTGCTGTCACCTGGGCAGGGTCTGAAGGCAAGTAGGCAGCAAAGGGAGGGAAAAAACATATGGACCAGAATGTCCTATGTCACTATGGTGTGGAGGAGGAGAAAGGGTAGGGACAGGAGTCTGGGGATGTGAGGCAAGGGATGATACACTGAGAGTGATGAGAAAAGAGCATTAGAAGGAAAGGCCAGAGCCACAGGGAACAGGGAACTCTAGGGGAAAGTCTTACACAGGACAGTGAGGTAGGCAGATGCTGAGGGTGGGTGGCGAAGGCCATTACTTGGCACACAGGTATAGCGTCCAGCATCATCCGGCTGGGTAGCCTGCAGCCGGAGGCTCCCATCCACCAGGATCCGAACTCGAGGCTGCAGGCGGCTGCAATGGAGTATGTGTGGAGAGTATGTAAAAGAATCCTAGAGCAGGTGGGGGGAATAGCACTTGCAGCTGGACCCCAGACTGTTCTCCATAAGTTTTTTCCTCATGTGAATTTCTTCCCATCTCTACCTTGAAAGCCAGGAAGGGACCGGTGGTAGAAGAAAAAAATACAAAACTTTCCAATCTTTAGTTCTGGTGAACAAGGGAAATTAAAGGGGACAACTTTGTCCCCTAAGGCCAAGAAAATGGGTTAGTGGTGAAAAGCTGGTAAATTTGGGGACTGGTGGCAGCTTTGAGGTGTGGATCCATTTACAAGAATAAAGAAAACTGATTCAGGGAGGGCTGGCTTTATAATACTTGTTTGCCCCTCCCTTGCTGTTTGGGGTTCTTACAGAGGTTGTCAGGGTCCCTGTCCCATCCAGAAGGGGTTCCCCCTCCCTAGGTCTCACCTGATGTGGAAGACATTGGTGCTTCCCTGGTACCAGCTATAGGTGAGGTTGGCAGGGTGAGCCTGGGCCTGGCAGGCCAGGGAGGCATCTTGGGAGGCATTAACTGTGCTATTTTCAGGGGGCACGATGATGACTGGAGGTCCTGTGGAATTAGCACATCAAAGGGGACTCTACCATACTCATCTCCTCAACATAGAAGAAAGAACTCTCTGCTACCCAATCCCTATCTTTGTCTCCATCCCTTCAACATTCTCTCTCAGACAGATTACAAAGTTTGTTATGGAGATAGAAGAGCAACAGGATATCTCCACTTGGATTACTATACATAATCACAATTTCCCCTACAAGCCAGTGCCCCTTCCTAACTCTCCCATTTTTCATCAGGGAGAAGACAGAAGTGAAGATGGATGACAAAGGGCATTGCTTGAGTAAAACCCATGGCCCATGGCATCCTCAGGCTGATCAATGAGAGAGGCTCCCATCAACCCATAAAGAAACTCAGGGCTACAGTCCAGGCATTCTTCTATCTCCCCACCCCAGTCCACAAAGCTTGAGGTTGTCCTTGATCCTTCCCTCTCCTTCAGTCCATATGTCCATCCTCAGTCTTCTTCCTTCCTTCCTTCAAAATGTCTTTCAGATTCCCTTTTTATTTTTTGTCCCTATTTCCCCTGCCCTAGCTCAGGCTCTCATCACCTTGTTGCTGTGGTATAGGAGCCTCTGATTCTATATGACCCCATGAATTTTTGTCCATGAGTTTTTCTTGGCAAAGATACCAGAGGGGTTTGCCATTTCCTTCGCCAATATGCCTTCATTTTACAGATGAAGACCTGAGGCCAAGAGGGGTTAAGTGATTTGCCCAGCATCACATAGCTAGTAAATGTTTAAAGCTTAATTTAAACTGAGATCTTTCTGACTCCATGCCCAGTGCTCTATCCACTACAGAGGTCTTCTGGATGGTTTGATTCCAATCTCTCCTTTTTCCTCAAACTATGAGGCATATCAATCACTGCCAGACTAAACATCTGTAAACTCTCTTTTGTCACGTCATTTGCTACTCAAGAATATTCCATGGCTCTTAACTGCCTTAAGAGCATAGGAAGTAGGGGCAGCTAAGTGACTCAGTAGATTGAAAGCCAGGCCTGGAGACAGGAGATCCTGGGTTCAAATTTGGCTTCATACACTTCCTGGCTATGTAACCCTGGGCAAATCACTTAACCCTCATTGCCTAAGCCCTTACTTCTCTTCTCTGCCTTGGAATCAGTACACATTATTGATTCTGAGATGGAAGGTAAGGGTTAAAGAAAAGGAGCATAGGAGCTAAAGGTGGGAGAAATCTTAGCAATTATAAGATTCAATTCAATTCCTTGAGCATTCATTAAGCACTTACTATGTTCTAGGCACTGTTCTAAGAGTTAGATCATAGGCTTTGACTAGAGGAACTCTAAGGCTATCTAGTCCTATCCTCTTATTTTATAGCAGGAGGAAACCAAGACCCTGAAAGATTGAGTGACTAGTACATGGTCACTCAGGTGGCAGAGCTGGAGTCTCAAATTCCCTGGTTCCACCCCAGGAATGTTTCTCCTTCATCAAAATGTGCCCTGGATACCTCTGCTTCATCTAGTATAACCTTACTTTATGTATAAGGAAACTGGGGCCCAGAGAAGTTAAATATTTCTAATGCATCAAGACTTTGGCTCTCAAGTGGACAGTTAGGTGATAGTTCCAGTGCCGGATTTAGAATTCAGAAGACTGAGTTGGAATCTGTGGAGAAGAGAGAAATTACAAGGCATGCATGCCTTGTAATTTCTCTCTTCTCCACAAATTTTAACTCTGTGACTAGGGGTAAGTCATTTAACATTTCAGCCTCAGTTTTCTCATTGGTAAAAATAGTGATAATGATAGTACCTACCTCCTTTGGGTGTTTTGAGGTTCAAATAAAAATATATGTAAAGTGCTTGGAAAACCATAAAGCACTATAAAAGTGCTAACTATTATCATAATTCTTCAAGTCATTCCTAATATACGTCAGATCATCTCAGAAATGCAGAGGAATTCAGAGGACATCTAATCAAATTTATACCTGATCAAGAAACCCTTCTGAGGCAGCTAAGTGGTAGATTGATTGCTGGGTTTGGAGTCAGGAAGATATGAGATCAAATCCAGCCTCAGACCCCTACTCACTGGAAAAGTAACCTGTCTGCCTCAGTTTTCTCAACTGCTAAATGGGAATAATAGCACTTATTTTGCAACTTTGTTTTAAGGATCAAATGAGATATTTGTAAAATGCTTAGTATAGAGCCTGACACAATGTGTAATGAACCCTTCCTCCCTTCCTTAAAAGTGCTAAAAAGTAATCATCTAATCTATGAAACCAACTTTATTCCTTTCCCCAACACACAATTCCATTCTGGTCTCCCAGCACACAAAATATTCATTCATTCATTCCTGCTTCTATGCTTTTGCTCAGCATCGGTCCTACCTACTTGAAATTCCTTACCTCCTCCTCTTCTCCACTTATCTAAATCCAATCCATCCTCCAATTCCCAGCTGAAGTCCCACCACTTCTATGAAGCCATTCTTCCTCCTGAAAAGTCCCGATACACTCCTAGCCAACACTTTCCTATTAAGCACTTGTATCTGTAGTGGCATTATGTGTGCTAGTGCTTGCTAATCAGACTGCTAGTTCTTAAGGGTAATGTAGTTGGATGTTCCCTGAATCTGGAGCTAGATCACTTGCTTACTTACCATCTGAGTGATCTTAGAAAAGTTATTGAACTTCTCTGGGACTATAAAATGAAAAGGTGAGACTAGATGATCTCAAAAGTCCCATCCAGCTCTAAATCCTGTGATCCCATGGCTATTGTTTCTCCTATGACAAATATAACATGACTGGGAACATAGCTGAGACTCAATAATTATTTATAGATTAACTGATGCCCCTGAAACCAAGATAATATTTTTACGATAATGGCTTAGCCCAAGAGGCCCCTCTTCACAAACCTCAGGCTTCAGACACTAGCTCTATATGTTCTCTGATTTCTTCATTTAAAAAAAAATTTCTCCATTCTCAACATCATATTCAATTTGAACTTTTAAAATACATTAGGTGTTCACTATGCGCAAAACACTGTACTAGATATTGGGAATGCAAAAACCAAAAGGAAAATGTCCCTATCTTCAAAAAACTCATTGCCTATAGGGGAAAATACATGTAGAAAAGTAAATAAATACAAGTTGATTTGAGGATGGAGAGAGCATTAACAATGGAGGAAATCAAGAAGAAGAGAGATTTGGGCTAAATTTATAAATGTGGGGTAGAGATGCACCTGCATAGAGATAACAATTTAATCTAGGGATTCTTAACCTTTTATGAGTCATTGAATCTTTTGGCAATCTGGTAAACTCCTTTCAGAAGTGTTTTTCAATGTATAAACTGACATAAATTATATTCAATTACATCAAAGTATAGTTATCACAATATTTTTTTAAATAAATTCATGGACCCCAGGCTAAGACCCCATGAAAGCTGGTGAGATTATAAAGGGAGAGAGAATATGTACATAGGTGGCTGAAGATATATGATCAAGGCAGCAAAGAAGACTGAAGAGGAGAGTAGCCAGAGACACAGGAGACACAGGAGAGTGCAGTGTCTTAAGAGAAAAGAGAGAAGAGAATACCCAGGAGGAAGGGGTGGTCAACAGTATCAGAAATTACCAAGAAGTCATGGAAAATGAGAACTGAAAAAAGGCCACTAGACTTGGTGATTTAAAGATCATTGGTAACCTTTGTGAAAGCAGTTTCAAGTAGTGGGGGGTCAAGAAGAAAGAGAATGAGCAAATAAGGATAAATGGAATATGGATGATTTATTCTGGCTGCAAAAGGAAAAAGAGATACAGGGTATACTTGAGGAGATGGCAGGGCTAGATGAGTTTTTTCAAGGATGGGGGAGATATTGGCATGCTAATAGGCTACAGGAAAGGAGCCTTTATACAGGGAGAGATTAAGATGGTGGCAAGGGGATGGAAAGGCTAAGCTTCTAAGAAACAGGAGAAGATGAGATCAGGGCACAAAAGTTTTCATATTCAGTTCCTTCTCACCCCAGACCCTGTGTCCTTTCTATAGGAGTCAGTGTCTTTGATTTTCCAGTCCTTAGCTCTTCTTCCAGTTCCTATCACATCATCATCTCTTTCCTTTCCCCCCCATCCCCCTTGTCCTTATGTACTCTCAACCCTACTGCTTACCATGCACCAGCAAGTGGGTCGTATGAGTGGCGCTGCCCTCAGTGTTGGAGGCATGGCATGTATAGATTCCAGCACTGGACTGCTCCACTCTTCCAATTCTAAGGGTTCCATTCTGCACCTGGGGGAAGAATGGAAGGGAGGAACAGAGTTCTCATCTCCGCTTTAGTCCCTAGCTTAGTCATGTGATACCAGGGATGACCAGGAGAGGGCAGAAGAATCCCAAGAACAGGGAGACCCGGTGACTACAGCACTCAGTTCCAGGAGCAGATCCCACCCAACTGCCTCCTGCTTCCAGCAGCAGGGGGTTGGGGGGTGGGGTGTCCTCACAGCCCCGTTCATCCTCTCTGCCCATTGCTTGCTCAATCCCTACACCCCTTTCCCAATTCCTTTCCTTTTCCACCCTTCCTGCTCCATACCTGCACCTGGCCCTGGCCCTGGCCCAAGTCTCGCCCATCACGCTTCCAGGCCACATGAGGCTGCGGGCTGCCACTGGCTGCACAGTGCAGGGTCACTGGGTCCCACTCCCGAACCTCTAGTTCTGTGGGAGGAATCTCCAGGAATCTGGGAGGCGCTGTTGAAAAAGAGGCAATGAGAGGGTGCAAGGCTCTGGACAGTCAATCAATCAATGGGAGGAAGAAGTAGTTTCTATCTTGGGGGAGTCCGCAGAATCTTCCCCCCACTGCGCCCTATCACCAGCCCAGGAAGCATCTGGTGCCTTGGGTGAATTGCCCCCGCCTCTCCCCACCAGGGGAAGGCAACACACAAGACAGGCAACAAAAATGTAAGTATTATTATTCCCAGCAGAAACCCCACTGCCCCTAAGGTTAATTAAATTGTATACACAATAGGATCCATAGCAGATTTAGACCAAGAAGGGAGACCTTAAAGGTCATCGAGTCCAAGGCTCTCATTTTACAAAAGAGAAAACATATGCCAAGAAAAGTCAAGCAACCTGCCCAGGCACACAGCCACTAAAATATGAGGCAGGATTTGACCCCAGGCCCTCTGGATTCTACTTCAGCCCTCAGTTAAACCACAAAGGCTCCCCACGGAGGGACGGTATCCACAAGGGCTCCTCCCTACCAGCCCTGGCAATCCATGGCCCAGGGCCAGGATTGATGGGTGGAGCTGTCATTGAGAGCTAGGCTAGGATTAGTGGGACCTTCAGGCTGGCTGAATCCACACCCTCCCCCATATCAGACCTGTTTGGAATTGCCAAAGGGGTGAGTAGGGCTTTTCAGAGGGAGGAAGTGCCAGGGGAAGGCAGTATGGTGTAATGGAGAGAGTAGTGATCAATTCCAGTCTTTATCCCTCCAGGAGAGCTGGGTGAGTCAGGGCAAGTCATATATAATCTGTGCTTAGTTGTCTCATCTGCAAGATGAGGATAAAAATGTCCTCCCTATCCTGTTTTGAAGATTCAAAGGAGATACTGTGTGTGAAGGCACTTTGCAGAGGGTTAAGATCATACACGAATATTTGGTGCCTAACACCCCAAACTTGGAATTTGTCTTATCGGTGCAAGGAGGGAAGAAAGGGATCAGAGGAGAAAGGGAGAGTACAGAATTGGAGAGAAGATGGAGGGGAAGGAATGAAAGGAGAGAAGACCATGGAAATGTGGGGAATATGCCATGAAAAGCTATAAAAGAGAACTGTACTTTATATAGAAAGGAGGTTAGCCTCTTCTTGTTATCCCTTTTGAGCAGTTCCCACCTTTCAGCTCCCCTGCCCTCCGACATTTCCTCTAATCTTAGACTTCCTTCCTCCCCCTGACTGCTTTGTTCCCAGCCCTTACAATTAACCGTGAGGTGCACCCAGGAGCCATTGGCAAAGTCATCTTCAGGATTGGGCTGATCCAGGAAGAGCACACGACATTCATACCAACCCTGGTCCTCAGTCTGAAGCCTTTCAATTATTAAGGATGCCCCTTCCTGTAGCCGAACACGCCCTAAAAGAAGAAAAACCATGGTAAGGGGTTGTTGTATTATCTTTTGAAAAATTCCTTACAGACACCCAGGAGTGCCCTTTGCCCCTTTGGACCTTGGGAAACCTGGCAAAGCATTACTACCACAATTGGGGAAAAAAGGTCTGAAAAAGCTGGTCCCTTTGTCCAGAATGCCTACTTCACCATCTCCCCTTCCAAAAATGTGCTTTCCCCTCCTCCCCCAGCTCCTGTTTCTGCAGCTGGGGACTCATCCCAAACAAAAGGAAACACACCTGCTCCAACACAGATAGCCCCAGGATAAGAAGGCAGACAGACCAGGTGCTACTTACAGGGCCCCCCACTTTAGGAGTGGAGTCAGAAAGAGAAAAGAGACACTAGCTCTAAGTTTCTTCACCTTTTTGCAGGCATTATCCTTCTTGATCCTTGCCTCTAAAGACCTTCATGAATGTGATAGAGGTGAGGCTGAAACTGTTTCCTAGAGACCCTCTAGGGTACCATCTCTTGTCATTCCCCCTCCCCTATTGACCCTGCCACCTATATCCTTCCACCATGGGAACCAGGGCCCCTGTGACTCTAATAGAGCTGGTTGTCCTGGCTGTAAGCCAAGTTTTTCCAGCCAAAGCCCCTAATCTCCCAGAGCTATTATCAGAGGCCTAAGCGCCTTAGGGTGGTCAGAGCCCAGGTCAGTCAGGCAAACAGACTGGAAGCAAAATCAGATGCCTGGTTACCTCACAGGGCTCCTTTCCTCCAATATGCTCATATCTTAAACTGATCTGAAGAATCATGAATCACAGAACATGAAAACTGGAAGGGATCTCATGGACCATTTAGTCTAGTCTATAAACTAACACTAACAACCCACACATGATCATCTAACCCCTGCTTAAAGACCTCCAAGAAAAGAGGAAGCTCCTCTCCCCCCAATTCCTGAAATAATCCATTCCACTTCTGGAGAGCTCTGTTAAAGAAGAGTTGTGTTGTGTTTTTTTTTGTTTGGGGGTTGGGGGACTTCTGACATTTAAACATGCCTCTTTGTGACTTCCCCCATCGTGGATTACATAGAAATAGTCTAATGTCTCCTCCGTGACAGCCCTTGAGATGCCTGAAAGCAGGTATCATTTTCTCTCCTCCTATTCTCTGAGCTCTGCCCTCACCAACCCACCTTCTCTTTTCTTCTCTAGGTGAAATATGCCTCGTTTCTTCAATGGATTCTCTAGGGCATGGACTCAAGGCTTTCCATCATCCTCTAGTCGCTCTCAAAGTGTCCAATTCACAGATATTGATACAGACATACCCAAGCATGCTTGCAGAGAAGCAGACACCTTGACTCAAATGTACACACAACTCCTATAACCATTCCCAGAGGCAAGACACTGGGATTTATGGGAATTGTAGCAGAAAAACTAACATAAACCAAACCTCCTAGACTCATTTCTCCTTTTCCTCTCTCATCCTCCCACAGTCTTTGATTCTAAGCAAAGACTCCGGCTTTCTTTCAGTTCCATACGCATTAAACACTTACTTCAGGCTAGGGGATACAATGGGGGGGAGAAGGGAGTGATAAAGCCTCTTGACCTAAGTAGCTTCCAGACTAGTAGAAGTCTAGACTTGTACAGAAATAAATATAAACATAAAAGTGCTGCATCTTCCAATAAAATTTATACTCCTTGAGAGCAGGGATCAAAGTTTCCTTTTGGATACTCAAGCCCAGGGCAATGCTGTAATAGTAAGCACATAGTAGGTCCTTAATAAATACTTGTTAATTGAAAGGCATAGTGAATGAATGTGTAAACTAAGTTACAGATACACAAGTGACATGGCTTAATGTAGACTCACTACTCAAAAGTATACCCTCCATATAGACACATGCATCCAAAGATATTTATAAAACTCAACTCCAACTCTTTGTTCCCTATAATACTTTGCTTCCTTCTATCCCTTTGAATTCCCACTAAGCAAAATTATGATCACATCCCTTGCTATCCCAAATCTAGGATAGTCTGACTGTAAAGAGAAACTCCTCATATTAAGGAGAGTTAATTATTGTTGTTCAGTTATGTCTCAGTCACGTCCAACTCATTGTGACCCCATTTGGAGTTTTCTTGGCAAAGATACTGGAGAAGTTTGCCATTTCCTTCTCCAACTCATTTTACAAATGAGGAAACTGAGGCAAACAGGGTTAAGTGACTTGCCCAGGATCATACAGCCAGTGTTTGAGGTTGCATTTGAGCTCAGGAAGAAGAGACTCCAGGCCTGGCACCCTACTCTGCTATGTAACCATTTCATAATATTAAAGGCCATATTAACAGGTGTTTATTCAGTTGGGCTGTCACTTTGTAAATCACTCTCAGATGGGCTCTGGGTTGCAGAGCTGTGACAGTGCAGAATGGGGTGGACCTGTTTAAAGGGTTTTCTGTTTGATTCCCCTCCCAGGTGATAAGCCTTGGCTGGGCAAGTAAATATTTAACCATATCCCCACACCTCTGGTTATTGAGTACCCTGAACATAGGTCTATAGACAGCTTCCTAAAACCCATAAATGTGCCATGAACTCCAGGTAACAGAGACTCAAAACCACTAGGAATCTCAAGTAACCAGATTGCTTCAAAAGGTTGTAAAATTAGTCACAGATGTCATGATGGTGACCTCGGGACACTGATATGCCTTTTGACTTATCAAAGATCAAATTGTGTTTCCTAATGTCAGTGTGGAGTATATTTAAATGACCTTTGGTCCCACAGGGTTTCTGTGGTAACTCTCAGTTAACCTGAATACTTGGTGAGGCAGAACACTTGACCATCCTGACAGAGCAGAACAGATGATACCTGCCTTCTGGCTTACATTGGGGGCAGTAATCCTCATATGTCCTCTGAGCTATGCCCCACAGGATGACTGTTACTAGGTCTCTCTTTCCTGGTCTTGGGGAGGCAACTCAGGTAGGCACAGCTCTGTACTAGTTATCAAAGAGCTGGAAATAATACTTGGCCTTAGAGAGTCATGGGAAAGATAAGACCACTGAAACAGGGGAAGGAATACAGGAAAATCTACTACAAATTGTGTAGTTAAATGTAAAGGGTATGAAAAATAAATAATGTAGAAAGAGATACAAAGGAGGCCAGAGAAAGCTTCCTGAAAGCAATAAATTCTTGGGATTTTGAAGAAGACACACATGAAGGACTGCAGGGGAGAAAAAGGGCATTCTGGGTGGGAGAGAATAGAAGAAAGCATTTGAGCTCTCAAGTTACCCAGGACAGGGAGAATACACAGCCACTTCCTTAATCTGGTATACTTCAACAGCATTCAGCTTTGAGTATTTCTGAACCTGGCATTGGTGCAGTGGAGAGAGTGTTGGACCTGGATTCAGGGAGACTCATTTTCCTGAATTCAAATGTAGTCTCAGACACTTACTAGCTGTGTGACCCTGAACAAGTCACTTATCCATGTTTGCCTCAGTTTCTTCAACTGCCAGATGAATTGGTGAAGGAAATGGCAAACCACTCTAGTATCTTTGCCAAGAAAACTACAAATGGGATCACAAAAAGTCAGGCATGACTGAAAAACCATTAAACAACAAATACTAGTTAGGGTAAGGATTAGACTTGTAATTTCATCAGAAGAAGGAATGAATTCCCACATGACGAAATTCCCTCTCCCCTTGCATGTCAGTACTTTTTCTGAAATTTAGAGTTACCTAGAGCACCAAGAAGTTCAATGACTGCCTCGGGGGACACCGCCAGTATGCATCAGAGGCAGAACCTAAAACTGATTTCTTGGCTTTTAGGCCAGTTCTCTATCTATTCTGCCAGGTGTAAAATTCAAGGATAAACTGGGGTTACTGAATCATACATAAGGATCTCTGAAGCTGCATCCTGATTTTGAAAACGACATATTAGAATTATCTATACTTCATTGTATTTTTTATTTATTTTGTTAAAAAATTCCCAATTATACCTTAACCTGGTTTGATAAAAGCATTACAGGGCTCTCTATATAATCCTGTATGGTACACTGCCTTTTCAATAAGATAAAAGTAAAAAGATGAAAGCCTATCAAGTCCTACCTCCTTAATGGAGGCTCTCCCTGATCTCACACCCCTAGGATTTGTGCGGTTCCCACTTCTCTCACTTCCCAATATTCTGCAATTACTTTGTACATATTTTATATATGCAGAGAGACAGTCTGAAGTAGTGGATAAGAAACTGGTATCAAATCAGGAATTTCTGAGTTCAAGTTCTATCTTGACTAAGAGACTCTGGGCAAGTCACTTAACAACTTCGAGCAGAGTAACTCTCTAAGAGTCTACATTATAGAGCAGTTGCTTATCTGCATTAGAAGAAGTTTTCTCAAGGGGATTTCTCTATACCAATGAAATCATGAATTTGTTCCAAAAAATATTTTTTACTTATATTTATTTAGCGACATTATTTCCCTCCAAAAGACTCAGCTTCTAGAAGGCTGTTTCCTTCTTGTTTTTGTATATGCCAGTGCCTAGTAAAGCACCTGACATTTGAAGGATGGAATTAATAAATTATTTAATTGAAAGAAGAAATCTAGTTCTGGGCCTTTGCTCAAAGAAACGTCATTCATGGTGAGGATGAGGATGAGTTCCTTCCTTCTTTTTCCCCATCTTCTACTCAGAAAAAAATGTATCACTCAGTGCTGGGTTTTTTCAAACAGGGGAAAAGTTGGGGCAAGAAAAGAATAGGCTGTAGTAATCTGTCTGCACCAGAAGCAGCTAGATTTAGGCCAGTGAAATCAGGAATACATTGAAATATTGAAGAAGAGAATGAGCTCAGATTGTTTGACTATATATCTGTAAAAGACTTCAAGGATATGTCATCCTATCTTCTATTTTTATTCTCACACATCCATATACATTGCTGCTAAGCATTTAACCAAATTTTGTTCAATTAAATTATATCTTCCAATTGAAAAACCCATGTTTGAGCTGAACTGAGAAAGGGAGCTTCTTTACTTTAGGGTAGGAGATAAGGCAGATTCTCTCTGGTTTATCCCACCATAACACTACAAGTTCCCTTCCAATCCCTCTAAATTTCTGGAGCTCCAAACTCCAAAGTAAACTCCAAAGAGGCTGACTCTTCATAGAACATCAAAGATCCTAGGTCTGGCTCCCCCCATCTTAGCTTTCTCCAAACGCCTTTTCCCTTTCATACCCTTCCTCCTCCCCTGGTAACATCAGGTCCTCTGTCATTCTTCAGTATATAGCACTAATTCCCCTCCCACCCACCCAGATCCTGGTCCTAAATTGATCTTCCTATAGATATACCCTAGATCTCAGGTCTCTCCAGTCCCACCCCCAACTGACAGCACAGAATTTGTGCCCATCTCCCCTTTACTAGCTCAGAGGGTTTATAACAAAGCATCATTGTCCTAAACAACTTCCACCTCCTGTTGCTTAGCAACTCAGGGGTTGGGAGTCCCCACACAAAGGCAAAAGAGGCCTCAGGGGTAGTCGGGAGTGGGAGGGGGAAGGGGGTGTGGTGGTGAAAGGGAAGGCCTACATGGTGCTTTCTAGGGGTTAACAGGCAGCAGGTATCTCTAACCTATCTGACTTTCTAACCCAATCTATAGTCTGGCAACTTCTCACCTCTGGTAAAAGGCAGTAGGGAAAGGTACTTCCCTTATTCCCCAAGCCCTTTCCTCAGAGATATCACCCCCAGAAGCCCTTAAGGACAAAAGGAGTAACAAAAAATGAGGCCAAGAAAGGCACAAAGCCAGGTAAGTAGGCAGAGTAAGAAACCAGAACAATAGAGAGAGAAAAAAAGGTATGTTTGTGTGTGTATGAGGGGTGGGAGGTGGTAGACAGTGGGTGTTTGCTTGGCAAAATATCTCTGCTCATCCCTCCACCCCCATAAGGAGCCCCAGGGGGAAAATTATCTGTTTGGGAGACTGACATCCAAACAAGGGTGTTGGTGGTGGTGGGTGATGCGAGGTGGGGGCTGGGAAGATAGGAAGTTAAGTTTCACAGTTCCCTAAGGGAATCACGGGGAAAGTTTTTTCTCTTTTATCCAGAGCTCCTTGGCCCCCACCACATTCTGCAGCTAGCAGGCAGCCCCACCTTTCTAATAGGAGAGGCTGCCCAGGCAGGCCCTTCTTACACAGCCAAGGAGGGCCCCCTCACTCTTAAGTTTGGATCTCCTCACAGACTCTAACTACATTAGACAGTGGTGAAGCTGGACTGGAGTTGTTTGTATGCTATTGGTCCTAATTGGAGCATCAATTTGCAAGCACAGAGGAAGAGGGGTCCGATTAAGTTGATCATGTCCCTTCCCCCTAACTGGGCCCAAAGCCAACAGATGCCTTAGTTTAAAAAACAACAACAACAACAGCAACAGAAGCAAATCACTGGGTATTCCAACACTACTACCTGTCAGTCTCCTCCTCGCCCACTAGCACCACCCCCAAAAACCTCAGCCAATCCCATCGCTCCCTCCAGGATTCAAATTAGAGAAAGAGGTTGGGTTCTCAGGATCCCACTCCTAGAGAGGTTCAGCATGGAAAGACTTTGGAGAGAGAGAGGTGGAGGAAAAGGTTATTTAGTCTTAGGATTCTCCCCTTTTCCACCACCATCAAGGTTGAAAATATCCCTATCCAACAGTGGTTGCTGTAACAATCTTTCCTGGATCCCAGCCCTTGCATGACACCTCATCACTTCCAGTTCTTGTCTTCATATGCTCCTGTTCCAGCCTTCATCACTGCCATGCCAAGGCTTTAGCTCTGGGAATAGCTATAAGGGAATACTTTCAATTGTAATTCACTGAATGGGTCAGTAAACAATAGATTTCCCTTATCTGGTGTTGAAAAGCTCACAGGGGTAAGTGAGGAGAAAGGAGACTGTCTTTTCTTCCTTGGAAATACCCCCTTCCTCCACTTCCTAAATTCAGAAGAGACATCTGATTGAGCCTTCTCCTGGGTCCAGGCTCCAGTCAGACAGAATTATGGTTCCAGCCAGAGAACCAAAAGGAAACAGTCATTTGGGAGCTGTGGAAATGAAGTAAAGGGCCTAGAAAGAAAGGAAGAGTTTTGGTGTCTAGTACCCTAAGTCCAAGGGCATGAAAAAGAAAGAAATGCATGCCTTATCCTATTTAACCATTGGGCCACAGGTTTTAGGCACTTCCCACTAACCTAGGTGTACCTCCTCCCTCATGGTCAAGCTGCACCCTAATTTTGTGATAGAATGGAGCTCTGACAACTGAAATTGGGGGGCTGGACTACATGACCTTTTAAGGTTTCTTCCAATTCCAAAAAGATGATCTTTAATTCTGCATCCTTCGCCCGGGAAACTTCCAAGACACAAACTAGAATGCTATGTCCGTTCTATGTCAAGAGTTGAGGAATCAGAGGATGGTCCAGAGGGCAGGAGAATTGGGTTTATGATAGAACTTGAGAGGTTGGAGTAGGGTCTGATAGGATTTCAGAATGGAATTAGTTTAGAAGTTTGAAGGGGAGAGGTGTGGAAGATAAGAGACAGAAATTGTACAGAATACCCAAAGATGGGGTATTATTGATTTAAACAAAGATAGTTATAGGGTGAGGGATCTAAGGTTAGGCACTAGGGCTGTAAGTCAGGACAATGGGATGAGAGTTAAGAGAATATGATTAAAAAGCTAGGAAGCCCCCATCTTTATGCCATGGCTACCCCTGCTAAGGAATGGTTCTTACCCACGTAGTGAGGATCGACACGGGGGGAATACAGCCCAAACTGGATGAAAATGGGAAGCAGGAAGCCAAAGCGCAACCACTCGATGACATGCAGGGGGGGCCTCCCCGTGGGGGGCAGTAGGTCACAGCTTAGCAAGGCACTCTCCCCAGTACGGCCCACCACTGTCACTGTCTCAGGTTTCACACGGCCTGTGGGAAGTGAGGGGAGAGAGGCAATGGGAAGACAGCAGGCAGTACTTGGTTCATGGTTATACAGGTAGGTGACTTAGGGAAAAGGCTTTAATTCAAATTAAGAAACATTTCTTTCTAGAGCTATGGCCTTCAACTTTCTGGACTTTGGAACAGAGAGTATCTCCTGACCTAGGTATATATTCAAGGTCCTATAGTCCTTCAAAAAGGCCAGAGGACCCACTAGTACTAGGGATTCATTTCCTTCACAAGCTGGACCTTTGTTATATTTCTCTAGTTTAATGTGGAGTTCTGGGCTTCATGAACCCCAGAAGGAGCTCACCGTCAGCCCCCTGACTCGTAAGCAGGCTGAGAATGGCCAGGCACCAAATCATAGCACAGCTGTCACACCCGGCCCCTCCTGTCCCCAAGGAGCCCTGATGGAGGGGCCGAGGGATGGTCCCTGGCTGAGGGGTGCTCTTCTCTGCTTTCCAGCAAATTCTTCAATTCCTCTATGTGGCCACCCAGGAGTTGTGATTCTGGTAAAATTTGGTATTTGGAAGGCTCAGGGCCGTGGCCCAGGTGACTCTGGATGGGGGCACACTGGGGAACCAGTATCTGAAAGAAGAAGAAAATGCAAAGGGATAAACAAGGCAAGTCAGTCAAGGGAGAATCTACCAGGCTGGAAAGAAGAATATATAAGTGAACTTGATAATATACTAGGCAGTACAAAATGAATGCCTTGAGAAATACAAAACTAGGAGACTCTAGCTCACACAAATATTTCTGAATTCCCAAGACCAGACTTTATAATTCCTGCCTCTTGTTTCCCAATATTATCCTTTATCTGTAAAGGATATCTGCCTTTATCTGCCCTTCCCTTCAAGAAGTTTACATTCTTTGGGGGGGGGGGTAGAGTGAGGATACAATGGGTTTGAAGCTAAATATATAAGGTAGAGAGGGGACAAAGGAGGGAAGAAACACTTTTGGGCAAGGGATCAAAAAAGACTTCAAAGGAAGGAAAGGATTCTGAAGGGCAGACATTGGAGACTACAGACATGGATTACATATATATATATGTATATATATATACACATATATATATACATACAAATATATAGACACTATAGCTATGGATTGCAATTTGTGAGAAAGCTAAGAAGTGAAAAAACAGAAGTCCAGTTAGGAACACAGACAGTCTTAGAATAAATAGTGGAGGACAGGAATGGGAAGTAAGGCTAGCAAGTATAGGTTGGTGTCGAAGTGTGGAGAATTTTATGTGCCTATCTAGAATTAGCATTTTAATGCTAATTCCCAAAAATAGGGAACCAGAAAAAGATTTTGATTCATAGAATCATATCATTCATAGAATGAAACAGTCAAGTCTATGCTTTAGGAAGATTATTTTATTACTTGTATGAGGAACATATTGGAGAGAAAAGAGAATGAAAACAGATTATGAACAGTTAGGAGGACATTAAAATAGTCCAGATGTGATATGGTAAGAATCTAGAAAAGACACAGGCAGATATGAGATTATAGAGGTAGAATCAATGGGATTTGGCAACTGATTATATGTAAGGAGTGGGAACAAGGATGAAATAAATATGACTGTTTGTGACCCTGAAAAACTGGGAGGATTTGTGGTATCATCAAATTTGGAGAGGAGCAGCTTAGGGAGGATGATTATAAAACCTATTATAACCCTAATTTGAGAGAAGAAATTGAGGCATAAATTACTTACTTGTGCCCAAACATACAAAATGGTGTCAAAGATAAAACATTCAAGTCTCTCAGTTTCTATTCAAATTATCTTTTCAATACTTCCATTACCACCACTCATGCAAAAAAATTGTCATCTATTTAAATGTGCAATGTATTTATAATAGGTATGTCAGTTATTTTTAGTGTCAGAGAACTAAAAACTAAGGAGATGCCCTTTGGGGAATGGCTGAACAAATTATGATATATGCAAGATGATAAAAAAAAGAGATGATTTCAGAGAAGCCTAGAAAGACATATAAATTGAGCAGAACCAGGACAGTTTATACAATAACAATAAAATTGTAAAGACAAACAACTTTGAAAGACTTAGGATCTCTGACCTACAAAATGACCAACTATGATACCATTGGACTAATGATGAAATATATACTAATTGCTTCCTGATAGATAATAGTCCAAAGAAGCAGAATGAGGCAAAGTGTTGGACACTGCCAATGTGGAAATTTGTTTTGCTTGTCTAGGCATATTTGATACAAATTCCTCTCCCACTTCAAGAGAAAGGGAAGAGGGAGAGAAAATGAATGCTTGTAATTGAAAAAAAATTTTTTTTAAGATTACCAACTAGTCCAGTGTGAGAAAATCTCAGCTTAAAAATCACATTAGCCTGCACTTAGTCTTCAATTCAAGCCTTCCTACCTTCTCTATAGCCAATTTGATACCTTTTAAGAGCTACTCTCTCACTCCTTGCTTCATGATACATTCCAACTGTACCCAAGATTCCAACTGTACCAAGACTCTCTGCTTTTCTCCAAGGCCTCCCCAAAAGGTTCATATTTCAAAGATGAATCATATTCCCCAGGGAATAGGTAGAGACAACTTCCCCCACCCTCTCACAAGCTGAGGGGGAACAGGCAGAACCTCCCTCCATGTAGGTAGGTAGCTGAGCAATTTAGCTGCTTCCCCTCCTCCCCATTTCTTGACTCTATAGGATGCCTAGTCCTCCTTCTGCCAAGTTCCAACATTCCATATTTCCACTTCATCTCCTGTCTAACCTCAAATGTCCCCTTAACATCCTCTAGGGTTCCACCTCTCTATACCCTTCCTCCCCTATTGGATAAGTATACCCCAGCCTTAGGTTTTGACTCCTGCTGGAAGCCAATATAATTTACTTCATTTCTCTTTTCTGTGAAGTAAATTCTTTGGTACTTAACGTGGGAACTGTCCAGATGATAGACACCATTAGCCCCAAAACAAACAATAGTGAGGTTCATGGAATCTCCCTGCCTCCTCCCCCCTCAATCCCCAGGTCTTGAATCCCTAAAACTGTTTTTCCCTTGCTTTCCCAACAGATCCCCTAGAAAAATCTGCTCTAGTCTCCCCCTGCCCCACCAATAACTTACTTTTCTCCCCCCTTTTCTTCTGTTCTCTTCTATAATTCTTTTTTCCTGTTCTTTTCTATAGAATTCCTTTCTTTTCCTGTTTTCTCCCCCCCAGAACTCCTCTTATTCTGCTCCCCCCTCCATTCTCTTTATCTTTTCCCTTTCCCTAGAATTCCTCTTTTGTTTTCTTCCAGAGCTCCCCTTTTTTGTTGTCTCTCCTCCAAGAACTCTCCCCTTCTGTTCTCTCTGCCTAGGACCCCTTCTCCAGTTTTTGTCCCCCCAGAACTCCCCTCATCTCCTTTTTTTCTTTCCCTTCGTCTGCCCTCTCCCTAGAAACACTATCGTTCTCTCCTAGAACGCTATTCTGTAATCTCCTAAAACTGCTCTCGGCGATTTTTCCTCCCAGTACTCGTCTTCTCTATTTCCCCCTTGAACTTTCTTTTCCTGTGCTCTCTCCTCTCTCAGATCTTCTCTCCTTCTATTGGCTCCTGAACGACTCTTCTTTTCTAGAACCCCGTCTTCTGTTCCCTTTCCCCCCGAATTTCCTTCCTTTCTTGTTCTCTCCCTCCACCAAACTTCCTCTTTTTGTTTTCACCACCTGAACTCACTCCTCTTGTTCTTGATCCCCAGGACTTCCTCCCGTCCCCATCTCTTCTTGTACTCTCTCCTCAAGTATTCCTAGTATTCCCCGTCTTCCATTCTCTCCCACAGAATTTCTCTCTTACGTTTTCACCTCCTAGAATCCTCCGGTTCTCTCCCCGAGCATTCCCCCTTTCTGTTCTTATCCCCTAATTCTCCATCTTCTGTTTTCTCCTAGTTCTCTTCTCTTCTCCGGTTGTCTCCTAGAGAACTCTTCTCTTCTCTAGTTCTTGCCCCCTAGCACTCTCCTATGCCCGTGTTCTGAACGCTTCTCTTTTCCTGTGATCTCTCCAAGAATGATCCTGATCTGTTAAAACCCTTCTTCCCTTCACAAAAACTGATCTTTGTTTTCTCTCCCAAAACTTTTATCTCTCCTCCATCCCCCACTCCACCCGAGCTCCCCATTTCTCAGAGTTTCCCCATTACACCCCCCCTCCCACTCCCCACTTCTGCTCCCCCAGAGAACCCCCTCCCTCACCTGCTGCACTCCGCTTGCCCGCTCTCCCGGTCACACAATAGGGGGCGGTCCTGCCTCCCTGCCTCCGGGCCTCCGAGCGCCTCTAGTTACCCTGGAGACCGCCGATCCCCCCCTTAGCCCGCCGCCAATGGGAGCCTGTGAGGGGAGGGGTTGGGTCGACCGGGTCCCAGCCCTAGTGTGGGAGTTGTAGTTTCTCTAGGGGTTAGCAGCGTGGCCCGTAGACTTTCGGCGCCCCCTCGTGGTGCTCTTGACAGCCACTGCCGGGGTCAGCTCGGACAATGTCCTTGTCCTTCGTGGTGACAGGACAGGAGAAGCCAACTCCTTAGCTTGTCCCAGTCCTACTAATGCCTTCCTCCTGGCTCCGCAGTCTGGAATCTCGTGCTGCTGTCCTTTACTCCCTGGGGGAAAGAGTGGCGGAGGCTGGGGCTGGGGCCAGCGCTGAAATCTGAGCCCCAGGGGCAAGAACTGCGTGCAGGGTGCAGACCTCTCCGCCCTCTCCCAGGAGATCCACCCTGCTCTTTAGCACATCCGATCCCCTCCCCGCCTCTGGTCCCCACTTCTTCCATTCCCCCCTTTCCCCCCGCCCCGCACCACACCTCCTGCTCTCCCCCCTCTTTCTTACTGGACTGGAAATACCTGTCTGTGTTGGCAAGAGCCCTAATCCTTCTCCCACCACCCGTACTGTATAGAGGCGGGACCCGCTGCTTCCCAGCCTCGCCCAGGGACTATACAGTCCTAAATCCTGATACCTCTCCTCTCCAGCTCTAAATACAAAGAATGGAAGTTGAGTGAACATTATTCCCACCTGAAAACTCTAGTTCTCAGGGGTTCCCGTTTGCCCTGAATCCTTCACTTACCCTCCAAGACCGAGTCAAATCTCATCCACGAAGCCTCTTCTGACCTTTCATACACCAACATGCATTTCTCCCTTATTGTATCTGTCACTCACCTGGTAATTATCATTTACTGCTTTATGACACCCCTTGTAACCTGAATAGAACCTATAATCAATGATGTTTTTCTGTGTGCACATATACACACCTTTTTCCTTTTCAAAGAGATTTCATTTTCACTTCTAAGCCTTGTCTCCTTTCCTAGATTGTAATAACCTTGAGGGGAAGAACTTAGTTATCTTCATATCACTGTCTGTCAACCTTACTCTTGGTTTGTTGAGTTGAACAAATTCTTCAATAATGACAAAATTTTATCTATCATTTTAGCATTATAAAGCCTTTTCCTCACAATAACTGTGGGATAAGTAGTACATATATTATTTTCCCCTATTTGAGGATGAGAAAACAGGTCTATAATTGGGGATGGTTAGAACTAGAAGGTATATTAGCAATCATTTAATTTAACCCCATTCTCCATCCAGCCTCTCTCCCCTCCATTTATTAGATGTTACTGAGACTCAGACAGATTAAGTTATTTTCCAGTGTCAAAATCACTGTCTTGTAAAGAAGGTGAACTTAAAGGTTCACATTAAAAGTCAAAACCTGAGTTTTAATTCTATCACAAATCATCTGTGTCAAAATGAGAGTCCCCCCCTTTTTATCTCACCCTCGTCCAGGCCAAACAATGAAGTATTAAGTGCCTAAACTGTATGCTAGGCTCTGTTGATAGTGTCTACAATGTATTATGTATTATGATACATGGGAGATAGGCAATGGAATATTTTCTGTAATGAAGAAAGAGTAACCCAGTGTGGCTGGATCTTGAAGTTCAACAATGTAGATAATGTATATACAACTAAATAAATAAAACTTTTCAAAAGGGATTCACAATCTAAGAAGGGAAGTACTTATATCGATATACATATGGATATAGATATGTGTATATACAAAATGAATATAAAACATATACAATATATACAATATTTATACACACATCATATACAAAGTAGTTGAACAGTAGCAGAAGAGGGAATTGGGAAAGACTTCATGTAGAAAGCTGGAGTCATGTTGCATCTTGAAGGAAGAAAGGAATTCTATGAGGAGTAAATGAGGAGGCAGTGCATTCCAGACATCAGAGATGGGAGATGGAATGTCATGTATAAGGAGTAGGGAGAAGGCTAATTTGACTGAATCTCAGATTTCAACAAGAATGATAATGTACAAAAAGGCTGGAAACATAAGTTGGGGCAAAGCTAAACAGAGTTGTCTGTATTTCAGCTAAGAAACAATAGAGTTAAATATGCTTAAGGAAAATCATTTTGGAAACAGTGTAGAGAATGAACTGAAATTGAGAGGGACTGAGTCAGATATGTTAGGAGGCCACTAAAGTTATCAAGGTGACGCTAGATAGTAGCTGTGTGAGTAGAGAGATAGAATGGTGTTGGGGTGAGGGGACTTAGAACTGTCACGATTTGTCAAGGAATTGACTATGTGGGATGAGGGAGAGTGAGGAGTTGGGGATAATGTCAAGGTAGTAGTGTCTTTGATGGAAACAGGGAAGTTCACAAGGGAGTGGGGGGGGGGAAGATAATGAGTTCTCTTTTTTAGAATATTCAGTTTGAGACATTTCCAGGACAGCCAGTCTGAAATGTCCAATAATGGGTGGTGATATACTTATTACAGCTAGAAACTGGGGCTAAACATTTAGATCTGTGAGTCACTGAAATAGTAATAATGAAACCTGTGAAAATGAGAGAGAAAGTGGAGAGGAGAGGAGAGAATGAATGGAGGGAGGAAAAGGGGAACAAAGAAAGAAAGGGAAGGAGGGAGAGAGGGAGTGAAGAGAGAAAGATAGGAAGATAGAGACAGAGTTAAAGACAGAGAGAAGAGTAGGGGGCCTAGGACTGTGATTTGAAAAATACTCACAGTTAGGGAGTAAGATCTGCCTAATGAACCAGCAAAGGAGACAGAAGAGAAATAGTAGAAGAACCCAGAGAGAAAACTCAGAGGAGAGAACACCCAGGAAAGAGTGGTCAACAGTGGTAAATGCAGCAAATAGGTTGAGAAAGATGAATGCTGAAAAAAAAAGACAATCATATTTAGCAATTAAAGGATCACTGGTAACTTTGAGAAGAGCAGATTGGAAGCCAGATTGCAAAGGGTTGTTTTAGAAGTGAGTGAGAGGAGAAGGAGTGGAGGGAACAGATATAGATGTTTTGTTTCACTTTTTTTTCTGGGAGTTCGGCTGAGGAAGTTTTGATAGATAAAAGTTAAGATTAGTGGGGATAAGTGAAGTTGTAATATGTTCAAAAAGAGAAGAATGGATGAGATCAAATGCATTTGGGGAGAGGTTGGCCCTCAAAAGGAGAAAGGCCACTTCCTTCTCAGAGATTGGAACAAAGAAGAAAAGAATAGAGAATGATATCAGGAGGTTTTGAGAGGAAGAGAAGGAGAGAAGAGAAAGTGTACATCAGGTGATCTCCTGAGCTGAGAAAGGTGGTAAGGGCTGAAATGTAGGAAGTTTGAAGAGAGAAATTTTGTAAATTTTTATGTGGATTTAGATAGAGAAGAACTACCTTCCTGCAATGAGAGTCCAGCTGAAATTGGATATCATTAATTTATAATGTACCATTGAGCTCAGTTGTATGGCTTCCTCTCTTTCTATTTGGCAACACACAAAGAGGAGAAAAGTAGGCACATATAGTAAGAGTAATCAAGGACTGAGAGTCACCAAAAGGTAAGTGGTGATAGGACAAGGAGGGTAAGGGATTAGAGAGTGGAAGATAGTGTAGAGCTGAATTGGCTAGGGTCAAGAATGGAGAAGAAAAGTGGAATCAAAGTAGGAATAAGGGCCTGAGGAAGTATTGAGAGCAAAAGATTAGAGGTGTCAGTAGGGGAGAAGAATGAGTTTAGGAAGGGCAAAGCATAGGAAGAAATAGAATATTATAGGAGGTCATCATTAGATAGAGGAATGTCACAGTTATTTAATTAGGAATATGGTATACTTGTGAGTAATGGTGTAGCCTAGTTTATGACTATTCCTATGTGAAGTAAAAGAGCATACTGTTTATGAGGTCTGATGAGACTGAGGATTTGGCAGGTTAAACACTTTGAGGGAGAATGAACATGGATGTTGAAGACCAATAGTGCAAAGGGAAGGAAAAAAGACAGTGACCAAGGTGTTTAACTTGAGAAAAGAAGGGGAAATGACATTTGGGGGCCAGCAGTGAAGGCTAGTAGACAGAAGTGTGGAAGAAAGAGGTCTAGGTCAAGGAAAATTTGTTCACTATAGAATAGGAATTCCAGAGGGAAGGAGAAGAATAGAAAATGGTTGTGAAGAAGGGCTGAAACAAGTGAGAATAAGAACAAGAGGTGGGGAATGAGGTCAGTTTGCTATTCTATAGTCAAGGACTGATTAATAAATCAATAGGGAGAGAATCAGGAGGGGAGAAATTGTTAGCTATAGATATAATAGTGAGAGGCAGATGAAATATAAAGCTCACCAGTCTCCAAAGGTTTTGGTGTCCTAGTTACTCATCCCATGAGGCAGGGGAGCTGATTGGTGCTCCAGCAGCTGGGTCAACTCTCCTCCTTCCCCACACAGGTTCTAGGTCTAAACCATCAGTGAGAGGGTGATACAAGTAGAGCTCTACAAGAGGGTTCTAAGTATTGGTGTGGCCCTGATCTGATCCTACTGCTTTTTAAAATACCATAATAGGTCCCTGCTTCCTTGTCTAATCCAAAGGCTGTGATTTAGGAAAAATATGTATGTGAGAGCTTCATAGGAACATAGATAACTGGAAGATTTTGTACCTATAATCTAACAACTCCTCATTTTAAAGCTGAAGAATTGAGGTTCAGACTCTCAATTATTTACTGAAACACACAGAGCAGGGCAGAGATAAGAAGCCAGATCCTCTGATTCCAAATCCAGCATTCTTTCCACTAACTGGCAAAACTATTGGGCTAGATCAATGGGATGGGCACAAGGACACAATGATTACATTGACTCAGCATTTACTGAGCATCCCCTGTGCACCTAGATCTAAGCTAAATCATTTAGGGGATGTGACTTGCTAAAGGACACAGAGACTCATTGGCAAGAGGTGGTAGGATTTTAGTGGGATCTTGAAGGATGAACAGGATTATTACAATCATTGCTGTGGCAAGGAAGTCATTTTAGGTAGAGGGAACAAGTGTGAGAAAGGCAGGAAGAATAAGCAAGGGACTCAGTAGAATGTTTGGCTAGTGCAGAGTTTGTATAGAAAACTAATGAGCAATAAGGTTAGAAATAGACTTAGCAGGTTATGGTCAGTTTGTGAAACCCTTGAAGAGCAGGAAGAGGATTGGGTATACCATAAATGGGAGAATCTGTGTCAGTTTGGGACTTCAGGTGTGAGAACGAGGTCCATTGAGGTAAATCACATGCCATCTATGGCAATACATTATTACCTAATGAATTGCCCAAAATATATAAAGGCTAAATAACTTACTCAGGGATTCACAGGGCAGATAGATGGTATAGTGGATTAAGTACCAGGCTTGGAGTCAGAAAGACTCATCTTCCTGGATCTAAATCTGACCTCAGGGAGTTAACTATCTGTGTAACTTTGGGCATGTCACTTAACCCTGTTTGCCTCAGTTTCCTAATCTGTAAAGGGAGTTGGAGAAGGAAATGGCAAATTATTCCAAGATCTTTACCAAGAAAATCCTAAATGGGGTCACAAAGACACAGCTGAAAGCATTCAAACAACCAAGAAAAGATCAGAGGCAGGATTTAAGCCTAGGTCTTCCTGACTCCAAGGCCAAAGTCAGCATTATATTTATTATGCCACTACTGTATTCAATATGCCATTTTGATTTTGAATGTAGGTCCCTCTTTTCCTTCTAAGTTGAGCTTGTACAAAATGAGTATAGCCTATAAGCTATTATTTTTATTGCATACATATATATATATACATATATATATATATATAAATTCCACTGGTTTTACATGTGTCATTGATCAAGACTTATTTCTATATTATTATTTGCATTAGAGTGATTGTTTAGAGTCTACATCCTCAACCATATCCCCATCAACCCATGTGATCAAGCAGTTGTTTTTCTTCTGTGTTTCTACTCCCACAGTTTCTTTCTCTGTATGTGAATAGTGTTCTTTCTCATATGTGTGGAGAAGAGAGAAATTACAAGAAAATGCAAAGGACAGAAGCTGGAGATTGGTCAGCTGTCAGTCAGATGAAGATTTCTTTTGGAATGTGACTGGGAAACAGTTGGAGGCAAGAGCCAACTGCTTGACTGGATTTGAAGGTCTTTGGACTGATGGTCTTGACCCTGAAGAAGAAGCTGAGTTTATCTCTGGGACTTGGGATAATCAAGTTGGAGGTGGTCTGGCTGATTTTGAAGGCAGAAGTCCCTATATATCTCTCTGACTGACTCTGTTTCATGCTAGTGACTGAATTGCCATTTCTCTCAATATCCTCCAATCTAACACTGTAGAGAATAGGGATATTCTACCCATCTTACCTCCATCCTCCACCCTTGTCCAGTCTTTCCCAAATAAACCCCTTGTTTGACAAAGAAGATTAAGAACTATTTCATTGAAACCTCACAGCTCACACTGAGTGACTTGAGGGAGACTGAAGAAGGGGGGAGGGGAGACTGAAAGGCTTCTGAAGAGGGAGGTATAAAGGAAGGAGGGTAGGCAAAAGGAAGATAACTACCTGAACCATTAGTTATCAAGTATCCATCAAATATACCCCTCAAATATCATCTATTACATAAGTCCTTCAGAATTGTCCTGGATTATTGCATTGCTGCTAGTGGAGAAGTCCATTACATTTGGTTGTACCACAGTGTATCAGTCTCTGTGTACAATGTTTTTCTGGTTCTGCTCTGCATCACTTCCTGGAGGTTGTTCCAGTCTCCATGGAATTCCTCCACTTTATTATTCCTTTCAGCACAATAGTATTCCATCACCAACAGATACCATAATTTGTTCAACCATTCCCCAATCGGACATCCCCTCATTTTCCAATTTTTTGCCACCACAAAGAGTGCAGTTATAAATATTTCTGTACAAGTATTTTCCCTTATTATCTCTTTGGGGTATATACCCAGCAGTGGTATGGCTGGATCAAAGGGCAGATAGTACTTGGACTAATTATATAAGGGAAGGCCATTGGGGGACAAAAGGTTATAAATCTTCTTTTGCAGCTAGGTGGCACAGTTAGCAAAACTGCTAGGAGCACAATGGATAGTGTTGGAGTCAACCAAGCAGCTGGGAACACAACAGATAATGTTAGAATTATCTAGATGCCTTGAGGGTATAGTACAGCATTAGCAAACCTTTTAAAGAGCACTTGCCCAAACTTCATGCTACCTGTGAGCCCTCTGCATTACCCCAGAGAATGGAGGGAGGAAATGCTTGCATTGGTCTGCTGGACAGAGGGGTGGGGCATGCAAAAAAAAATGTCCTCAGGCATGGTGGAGAGGGGAAATGGAGCAGTCTCCTCCAACACATGTGCCACATCTTCACCAACATGCGTATACGACATATTAGATACAGTATTGGTCTTGGAGTCACAGAACTAAAACCTTTCATAAATCACTTAAACACATTCAGCTTTAGTTTTCTTATCTGTAAAAATGGTAATAGCACCTACAGACATAGGTATAGCAACTTTTTTAATTAATGTGTGGATTATATGAATTAGCATATGTAAAGTTCTTTACAAACCCAGAAGTGCTATATAAATGCTACTTGCTATCATCATCTTCAACATCATCTTCATTATCATCATCATCTTCAACCTTGTCATAACTCTAACCTCAATCTCTTGGAAGAATCTAAAGTCAATCTCCCATTCCCTGTTTCAGATCTAGTCAAGTTTCTAGACTCTGTGCCCTGTATCATCTGCTCTATTTTCTGTCTTTGAGTTTGACCCCTCTGTTCTAGGCAAAGGCACTCTGTTAATTAGGGTAATTTTAAATTCTAAGAGTCATTATTGTCTCAAAGTGTTGTCATAGATAGTAGTGGACTTCTTTTAGAGTTCTAAGAGTTGAATTTTTCCTCAAAATGCTTACTGCTTATGTGATTATGGACTATTCATAGATCTAGAGATGGAAGAGTTCTTAGACCATCTAGTCCAAGAACCTAATTTTAAGAGTTAGGACACTTAGGCTCAGGGAGATTGATACCCTCTCATAGCCTCAATTTTCTCATCTATCAAATAGGAATAATAAACCTGTAACACTTCCCTCACAAGATTGGTAAAAAGATCAAATGAAATAATGTCCATGAAGTACATCAATTTGTTAAAATCTTAAACACTAAACAAATGTCAATATAGAGAAGTGGAAATGAAATTAGATGGCTATTGTCTAGAAACAGATATGTTGTGGTATAGTTAGTTGATTATTGTCTTTTGTACTGAAAGAAGACCAAAATAACATCACTGGTGATGTATTTTGACTTGTGCATAAATTGGATTTAAGTGTGGAAGGGAGATATGAAGCCTTCAGCCTTACTCTTTCTTCCAGTCATCCAAGTCCAGTGGCAAGGCAAAAGTCAAGACAACTGGTAATGGCCCTGGATTCAGTAGATGACCTTAGTTTCTTCTATGTCTAACCAAGTTCTGAGCACTCCATAGCATTTACTTCCACAGCCACAGCCACCACACACACACAAAATATATGAATGGTGTATTAATACAAAGTATTGTGCTATAAGAAATTATGACTAAAATAAATACCAAGAAGCAAGAGAAAATTTAGATGAACTGATGCAAAATAAAGTAATAAGAACCTCAAAAACAATATACACCATGAGTTTAGCAATGTATACCAAGAAGAATCACAATCAATCAAAATTCAGGGATTAGCACATAGTAGATATTCATAAATATATGTCGGTTTGAACTGAGAGAATAATAACAGAGAATATTAAAGAAGAGATATGGAAAGGTCTTTCTGTACTGCAGAGGTAGGGATAATGGGGTGAATTTTTCAGTGCCCTCAAGACTGTCTATGGGCCATTAAAACCCACCACCACTCCCTTGCTATCCTCTGATGGTGACACTCTCATAAAAGATAAAAAAGGCATCAGCAACATGTGGAAAGAACACTTCAGTCAGCTTCTCAACCGACCCTCTTTAGTCGACCAAAGCGCCCTTGACCAGATCCCCCAAAACCACACCATTGAATAACTTGACATCCCTCCTTCAATAGAGGAAGTCCAAAAAGCCATTAAACAAATGAGTGCAGTCAGGGCACCCGGTAAAGATGGGATCCCAACCGAGGTGTACAAGGCCTTAAATGGAAAGGTGCTCCAGGCATTCCACATAGTGTTGACCAGCATATGGGAAGAGGAAGACATGCCCCCAGAACTCAGAGATGCCTCCATCGTAGCCCTATACAAGAACAAAGGCTCACGAGCAGCTTGTGACAACTACAGAGGCATCTCACTACTCTCCACTGCTGGAAAGATCCTCACCCGTGTTATACTTAACAGACTCCTGTCAATTGTTTCAGAACATAACCTGCCTGAATCACAATGTGGCTCCGACCAGATCGTAGCACCATCGACATGGTCTTCACAGTGAGGCAAATGCAGTAAAAATGCCTTGAGCAGAACCTGAGTCTCTACATTGTCTTCATAGACCTGAAGAAGGCATTCAACACAGTGAACAGGGACGCATTGTGGTTGATCTTTAGCAAGCTCGACTGCCCAGCAAAATTCGTCAAACTGATCCAGCTCTTTCATGTCGACATGACAGGGGAAGTCCTATCTGGTGGAGAGACTTCTGATTGCTTCAACATCTCCAGTGGCATGAAACAAGGCTGTGTCCTTGCTCTGGTGCTATTCAACCTAGACTTCACCCAAGTATTACGACATGCTGTGATGGATCTAGACCTGGGCGTCTACATCAAATACCGACTGGATGGCTCACTATTCGAACTTCGCCGCCTGACTGCAAAAACAAAGACAACAGAGAGACTCATCCTGGAAGCTCTCTTTGCAGATGACTGTGCTCTCATGGCCCGCCAAGAAAATCATCTCCAAACCATTGTGGACAGGTTTTCTACAGCAACAAAACTGTTTGGCCTGACTATCAGCCTCAGCAAAACAGAGGTGCTGTTCCAACCTGCACCAGGGAGGCCAACTAACCAGCCATGCATTACAATCGACAGCATGTAGCTTTCTAATGTCAACACTTTCAAGTACCTGGACAGCACCATCACCAAGGACAGGTCCCTAAACCACGAGATCAATGCCAGGATTCAAAAGGCCAGCCAGGCACTTGGGCAGCTGCCCTGCAAAATCCTCCAACACAGAGGTGTAAGCACTGGGACGAAGCTCAAAGTGTACAACGCAGTGGTCCTCAGCTCGCTCCTGTACGGTTGTGAGACATGGACACTGTACCGGAAGCACATGAAACAGCTGGAGCAATTCCACCAAAGCTCCCTCCAGTCAATCATGAGGATCCAATGGCAGGACCGAATCACCAACCAGGAAGTCCTCCACAGAGCCAACTCCACCAGCATCGAAGTCATGGTCCTCAAAACCCAGCTACGATGGGTCTGGACACGTCATCCGCATGGACCCACAGTGAATACCAAGACAGGTATTCTATGGTGAACTGTCAGCTGGACTTAGGAAACAAGGTCGACCAAAGAAAAGATTCAAGGATCAGCTAAAGCCAAACTTGAAGTGGGCTGGCATTACACTAAAGCAACTAGAACTCACTGCCTCTGACAGAAGCAGCTGGTGAACCCACATTAACCATGCTGCCACCACCTTTGAAGATGAACCACGTCGACATCTTGCCGCTGCGCGTGAACGCCGACACCAGGCCACAACCGCACCTCCCGTAACAACTGGCGTCCCATGCCCCATGTACCACAAACTCTGCGCCTCAGCCTTTGGACTTCAAAGCCACATGAGGGTACATCAATAGATGATAATGCACAAAGACAATTGTCATTCTCGGTAACCGAGAGACTACTACTAATACAACATATATTGTCAGACTTTTGACATGTGTTGATCAATTTTGATGAGCTTTTTTTCTTTTTAAATTATTTTTTAAGAGATGGCTGAATGGGAGAAAGGTAAGGAAAGTATTATGAAATGTATGTTGGAGATGTAAAAAAAGGATATCAATAAAATGTCTGCAGATATCTCATTTGATCTTTACAACAACTGTGGGAAGTAGGTACTTTTTTTTCTTTTGGCAGAAATTTTATTATCCTCATTTTACAGTCAAGAAAACTGAGGCAGAGAGAGATTAAGTGACTTGCCCAGGGCCTCAGAGCTAGGAAGTTTCTGAGGCCAAATTTGAACTCAAGTCTTCCTGACTTCTGTCCCAACACTGTACTCATTGTGCAACCTAGCTACCTGAAGGCCAACAAAGACTTTTGATTTTGATTTTTTAAAAATGTATGTGTTCTGAAGAAGTTAGTAAGGTGAAATGGGTCTGGAAAAAGGATGCAGACTTTGTGAAGTTAATTAGGAGGGCCCTAGAATTATAAAAAAGATAAAAGTTTGGATTTTATGTGGAGAAGTTGAGGAAAATTAGGAGAAGGAGAAAGAGGTTAAAAAAAAGGAGAAGGGTTCAGTTTGAAGGAGAGTAAATATTGAAAGACAGCACTTGAGGAGTACTCAGAGGAGAAGACAGGTAAAGTAAGCAAAAAGTAAGTAAAAGTAATCAGTAAGATAAGGTAGGGTAAATGAAGACAAAGGAAATTAGGAATAACTCGGTTGTTAGGAGATGCCAAAGAGGATATGAAAGTCTTTATGAGGAACTAATGCTGTAGTTTATCACTCAATCACCCAAATCTATTTTAAAAGCAAGGATCTCACTTTTGGTGAAAAGAAAGAATTTGGAGAAATTTGCAGTAATTTACTTGGAGTGTGAGATGCTTGTATTTCTGCATGGGACAAGTGATTATTATCTCTATGTTCAGAATCTAGGCTGCTCTCCCTCATAGAAAAAAAAATAAAGCTCCCCTTTTCTCCAGGTTATCAGGGACAACGAAGTGAGCCCAAAACAATTCCAACAGATATGGCACTTCGATGTGAAAATACAGATGGAATTTCAATGTGAAGCAGATCTGAATAGACAGAGGGGAATCCTGATCTGTCACCCAAAGTTTGAGAATGGATAACTGTCCAAAATGAAGAAGAAAGGAAGAAGAATCATTGAACATCTGCAGTTAAAATAAACAAGCCAATTTTAACAAATAAAGACCTTAGAGACATGAGGAAATTTGCATAAACTCATTAATGCAAAGTGAAGAGAGTAGGACCAAATGAATAATAAACACAAAGACTATAGTATTGTAAACAAAATGTGGACTCAGAGAAAGTTGGAGGAAATATACTTCCCTCCTTTTTGTAGTGAAATGGAAGGTATAGAATGGTGGCTATACCTTCAAAAACAGTTGCTACATCTATTGAGTTATGCTCAATTTTTTCCAGGAGATTTCAATGAGGAGGGTATGTTGGGAAATTATTTGGACATTTTTAAAAAGGCACATAACAATTATAAATGGAAATGAGATGGGGAATTGATTCAATGAAGAGAAAGAAGCTGAATATTATCAGGAGAAAATAACTAAGAAATAATAGATTAGATCTATATTATTATCAGAACATGAAGAATATTATTATACAATGGTCTTGTTTCCAACATGTTAACAGAAACTTTTGAGACTTGCCAAAATGGTAACACTTTGAATGTCAAAAGAGATGATTCATGTGGGCAATGATAACAGAAGAAACATAGAATGCATTACCAGAGTTTCTGAAATTTGGGGCAAAAAAAGCAAAGCCAATGGTGATACAACTTGTATTTTCATTATTGCTTCCCATTGAAAGCAAGATATGCAATGAAGTCTCTGAGCATATTTGCAATGTGTACAGATGGATTTGATTGTCTGAGGGCAGTGATGGCAAATCTATGGCACAGGTGCCAAACATGGCACACAGAGTGCTCTCTGTAGGCCTACAGTCACCCTCCCCCCACCCAGAGTTCATTACTTGAAAGGCAGAGGGACCCTAGCAGAACTGTTCCCCTACCACTCTCCACTGTGCCTGACAACATTTTTTTCACATCACCTACTCCTCCAACCAGCAGCCCAATGGGAGCGCTTTTTCCCTTCCTTGTGTGGGTAAGGGGGATAAAGGGCATAGTATTCAGTCTCTGGGGGGAGCAGGCATAGCACTTGATCTGGGGGGTGGAGTGGGGAGGGTGTCTCCAAAAGGTTCATCATCACTGTCTTAGGGTATGGTATTTTGCTCTCAGGCAATATTGGGCAGGATATACTCTAGCTAGACCAGACCAAACCCCTAATCTTGGTAGGTCAGTTGACTACTAGGTTTTTTTCAGGGCACAGCAGGTTGACCTGCTCCAGGCTCATTCTTCCGTGAGCAGCTACAGTCTTTTCTACTTTCAGCCACTGTGCTTGAGTAGGTGGTTTCACAGAGCTCTTTTCAAATGGAACGTTACTCTGTATTTAAATGGGATAACAATCCTTAGTTTATAATCTGCAAAAGCCAGTTATTTGATACCTTCAAGTAGGAGAAGGGACTCTTGCCTCTCCTATTTTAGGATCCTTTTGGTTCACAAGCCCTTTCCTTCAATAATCCACTCTATTTGCCTTAGGGTAACTTCAATTTAGCCAGTTTCATCTCCCATACTCCTTTGGGAACTTTATATAGAAATGCTGCTAGGGCAAAAGGTATAATATATAGTATAATCAATATAATGTAATATAATAGTGAATCCATGGAGATAAGTTCTTTGTCTCTTTGGCTTCTTCATAGGCAGTTGAGCTATTTAACCCACCCTTTCTCATGTAAGAATGTCTATTTTGCATCCAGAGCCTTCTGCTTTAAGTTTCTATTTCTATCATTTAGCCCTGGCAGCCCTTCAGCTTTTTTTGAAATGTTAGTGGGGCAACCCCTTTTACAATGTTTACTGAGAGGAAAAGAAATTACTTAGTTCCTACTCTGCTCCTGATCACGTGAGCAACAACATGGTGGACTAGATATTTTCTCCAGGCTCTGCAGCCTCTCAAACTTCCCCAAAACAGAAATTATACACCAAAGATAAAGTCACTTCAGCTGTTTCCAAGGATACCAAGAATCCAAAACAAAGTTAAAAAACAAACCCAGATACTGACATTCATTGACTTTTGTTTGTTTAGCACCCTTCCTTTGCCTACTATTCCACTGCTAGTGAGGCTAACTAGCAAAGCCTAACTCATGACAGTGGCTTACATCAAAATCTATTCCAACACTCTGGTCTGTCTCCCTCTTTCCAGGGCCTTAGAGATTCTGGCTGCAGGGTATAGAATTTTTCTGCAGCCTTAAGAGCCAGTTTTGCTACAACTCTTCAGGAGCAAAACCCTAGTGAGAGTTGCAATCTGAAAGCACCAAAGCTGCAAACCTCTGAATTTCCATTGCTAGTAGACTGAAGTGCTGGTGTTGGGCCAAAGAAATAAGGAATGGAGGGAGTGGGACAAGTCACAGTGCATATGGGGAGTTGTACAGTACTCCACCAAGCCTAAAGAAAGAATACATCATCTATTGTGGGACAATTGTGATCACCCCAAAATTAGTTGGGGCAGTGACCTAGGTTGGTGAACTAGGAATTGACCACTATGGGAGGAGTGTGAGATACTTTGAGAATTAGTCCACAAAAAAGCCACAATCAGACAAAAGAGAGTCAGAAGTGAGCAATAAATAAAATAAGAGAGTGAGAGGAATGACGAAAAGTACCTAAGATTTCAGGAAGAGGAAATCTCAAGTACTATGAACATAAACATAAATCAACAGGAAAAAGAGTAACAAAAGCAAATTTGTCCTCCAGTTCTAGTAAATGATGACATGCATTTATGAATAAATAATTCAAACGAAGTAAAATGATCAAACACTTGGCAAAATAGGAGCAATGAGAATTATGAGAATAGAATTTGTAGCCTTCCACATCCAAAAATAATGAGCAGAATAGAAAAATTCAACTCTTTCATGGCAAGCCTCACCAAAGGAACAAGAAAGAATAGATTAGAAATGTAAATATGCAGAAATGAAAGAAAATCTAGAAGAAGAGCAGCAAAAAACAAGAACATTAAAAGAAAATATACTCACAAGCAAAACATGCATATGTTTATTTACTAAGAATATTTTTCCATGGTTACATGATTCTTTTTCTCTCCCTCCCCTCCTTCCTCTCCCCTCCTGGAGCTGACAAGCATTTCCACAGGATTATACATGAATTTTTGCTCAAAACCTGTTTCCATATTATTCATATTTGTAATAGAGTGATCTTTTAAAACCCAAAGCCCCATTCATATACCCATATAAATAAGTGATAAATCCTATGTTTTTCTTCTGCATTTCTACTCTTATAGTTCTTTCTCTGGATGTGGATAGCGTTCTTTCTCATAGGTCCCTCAGAATTGTCCTGGATCATTGCATTGGTATTAGTAGCAAAGTATATTATAGTTATGGTGAACCTATGGCACAGGTGCCAAAAATGGCATGCAGACTACTCTGTGGGCACAGGGCTGTCTTCCCCCCCACCCAGAGTTCATTTACTAGAAAGGCAGAGGGACTTGGATGGAGCTGCTTCCCTCCCACTCTCCACTATGCCTAATAACATTTTTTTACATCCTCCACCCTTCTGCCCAGCAGCCCAATGGGAGCACTTCCTCTCCCTCCCCTGTATGGGGTAAGGGGGCACATTGGGCACTTAGTGTGGGGGAGAGGCATGGCACAAGGTCTCTGGGGGTGGAGGCAGGGTCTGGCACTCCATCTCTAAAATGTTCACCATTGCTGATTTATTACATTTGACCATGCCACAATGTTTTAGTTCTATGTACAATGTTCTCCTGGTTCTACTCATTTCACTCCACATGAGTTCATGGAGGTCTTTCCAGTTCATATAGACATCAAGCAGTTCATCATTCCTTTCAAGACAATAGTATTCCAGTACAAACATTTTCCATTATCTCTCTGAGGTACAAACCCAGCAGTGCTATGGCTGGATCAAAGGGCAGGCAATCTTTTAAAGTCCTTTGGCCATAATTCCAGATGGCCTTCCAGAATGGTTGGATCAGTTCACAACTCCACCAGCAATGCATTAGTGTCCCAATTTTGCCATATCCCCTCCAAAAACATGTATATGTTTAAGGGCAACTTAATGATTATATTTTCCCCAGAAGAACATGATAGGATTAAAAAAAAATCCTTAACATTATAAGGAAGAAAATAATACGAGAGAAATACCCAGAACTTCTGAACATAGAAAATGAAATTCCGTTTAAAAAAGGATTCACAGATTGCCTCTTTAAAGAAAAAAACAAGGCTAATTCTTCTGTTTGTTTTCTACACCTAGGGAACTGTTCTTTGGATTAGAAAGGATGGAACAAAAGTTCATAGGATCAAAGAGTTGGCAAAGTCCTCATTTTGTAAATGAAGAAATAGGCGAACAGGGAAAAGTGCCTTGCTCAGGGTCATCCAGCTAGTACATGTCTGAGGTTGGATTTGATATCAGGTCTTCCTCACTCTAGACCCAGCAATCAATCTACTGTACCTCTTAGCTGCCCTGTTAATTCATCAGGATGAATCTAATCAGGTGAAATTCAATGGGAATACATGTAAAGCCTCATACCTGAACTAAAAACCAGCAATACTAATTTGAAAGTCCAGGATGGAGGGATGTGGTTAGATAGCAGTCTGTCTGGAAAGCATCTAGGGGTTTTAGTATTGCAATGTGGCAGCTAAGTAATGTGTGATTGGGTTTTATTAAGAGGTTTAGCTTCCAGGCTTGCAGAGATCAGAATCCCTCTACATTCTCTACTCAGAACACATCTGGAGCATTGTGTTTTGTGTCGGATATTGATTTAAGCTAGAAGGCACCCAGAAGAGGGGATCCAGGATGGTGAAAGTTTTTGAATTCATGCCCTATAGGGACTGGGAATATTTATCAAGTCAACCAAAGATTTGAGAAAATAGGATATTCAAGTATTTGAAGACCTGCCATGTAGAAAAGATTTACTAAGGGGAATACTGGGAAACTAGTACTCAAACTAACTGACCCTGAACCTATCTTACAGGCCCAATCCTAGCCCAACCCAAGCTCCATCCCAAATAAAGCCCTGGCTTCCTTCTTGATCTTGGACTGTCCTGGAGAAATCCTTCCAACATTTCTATTAGTATGTAGGGACAGGGACATTCTGAAGCCACAGCCTCATGGGTCTGTTGGGTGTTATCTCTCCAGATGACACACAACAGATGTGAGTTGAGCAGAGCTGGGTATGTGGAAGTGGACTAGAATATGCCTATTTCTCATGTTCTTTCTCCTCAGAGTCCTCACCTCTGCCCATAATTAACAGATGTGAGTTATAGATCACTTAATACTAATTATAGTTTATATGAGTATAGCAAGTGGGCTCTGACCCACCATCACAGAGCCAGGCTCCCATATATTGCCCCATAGGATTCTAAAGGTATGCAGAGTGTTTTAAGTTGTCTCTTTAATGCCATTAGCTTGAGCTCCCATCAATTACACTTAGGGTAAGGGTATTTCAGTTTGATTTAAGCAAGGAGATTTGAAGTCAAAGCAAAAATAAAAGTATAACTATTTTCTGAAACAGCTTGGGGCACATGTTCCCCTATACCATTTATTAGTCTCTGGAGTTAGTGGACTTGAGCTTAGCTATTTCTCCTAAGCATTGGTCCCACCAATTTTACATCTGAAGGCAACAGTGCTGGGAGATGAAACCTTGTCTAAGCTACTGCTGATCTGGATCCCTAAGGTTACTGCTGTAGGTCAGTCTTTGATCTTTAGAACATCAATATTAGACAAGTTGTAAAACCCGGACACTAGGACATCATTCTCTTGACCTTTTAATACTCACATGTATGTTTTCTCTCATCTTGCCTGCTAAAATGGAAAAGAACAACAGATGAGACCAAAAGATCAATGCTCACTTTCATGAAGCTGCAGGTCAGCCTCACTGGGGAGAAGACTCAAAGCCTCTCCTCTTATAATATTGTCTCTTACCAGACACTGTCCACATAAATGTTCATCAAAAAGCAAGTAGCCTAAATGAATGCCCAAGAACTGACGTGGAGGCCCATCCTGGGTAAGATAAGGTCAAAGCTTACCTATCAGACAGAGTTCAATATACCAGGGAAGGAATCAAAAGCTGCTGGAGAGTGGTGGTCATGGTGGTAATAGTGTCTCTAAGGAGAGTGACCAGAGTGGAGGCAGCATAGTGTGAAGGTGGCCAGGATATGATGAATTCAAGTCATTTGATTCAGATGAAACAGACCCTCAGATATGGTTAGAATTGACAGATATGAATATTGAGCCTCTGTTCTTTTCTTTTTCCTTTGCTGTTGAACATTTTTATCAATGACTCGGATATAGGAAAAGATGACATCCTGACTAAGTCAACAGATAATACACATCTAGGAGGGATAGCTAACATGTTGAATGAGTGTCCAGATCCAAAATATTTCAGAATCACAGAGTTGCAAAGTTGGAAGGGAATTCAATGGTCATCTAATCCAAACCATATACACACAAAAGAACCCCTAGTATAACATAGTCAAGTTCATTTCAACTCTATCTGAACTCTACCTCCAATGAGAAAGAATCTAATACTTTCTGAGGCATCTACTCTACCTTTTAGATAGTTCTGATCATTAGGAAGTTTATCCTGACTAATTTTAATCTGATTTTAACTTCTTGTAATTTCAATCCATCATCCCAGTTTCTGCCCTCTTAACCAAACAGAGCAAAGCTCTCTCTCACAACTTTTGTGATATTTGAACTTGACCATTATATCTCCCTGTCCACTAGAGAAGAGGGCACTGGGTCATCCAAAGTAAATATAGTTTGAAGCTGGAGCCCTTTGTCTAGGGGTAGTAAAGGCAAAAGAAAAATAGTTGGACAATGGGACCAATGGGTCAGGATAAGGGAGGAATGAGGCCAAATCAAAAGATAATAGGATTTGAAAAGGAGAACTGAGTAAGAATAGGCCCTACAGGAGAACTGCTCAAATAAAGAAGTAGGAAGAAAGAAGGAAATCTTTAAAATGGGCTCCAGCACTAGCCTTAGGGTAACTTTCTACTACCACCACTTGAGTTTTAAAAGGAAGTCAATTCCACATTGAGAGTTAATAACCTGGTTTAAGATATTTTCCCATTCCAATTCTTTTGACCTCTTTCTTCAGCCACCTTCCAGAGTATTCACAGCCTAAACCTCTTTATCATTAGAAATTGTTCTCCCAAATTCTGAAAACTGAAATTCTCCTGACCATAATTTTCCTGTAATCCTACCTGTCCCATTTCCTTTCTTAAATCATAGATTAAGGACTGGAGGAAATATTAGAAGTCCAACCCTCTCTGAGTAATGAAATAGAGCCCCAAGTGACTTGCCAAATGCTACTCAGGTAGTGTATGACAGAGATGGGATCTAATCCTCAAATCTCCAAAGCCAGTCCTCTTTTCTACTATACCGAACAGTTGCCCTCATTGTGACTTTCACTCTCATCTCCTCTTAGTTCATTAAAACACATCTTTTTTACCCACACTGTTAAATAAGTTCTCTCCCATCCTGAATTTATAAAACTGATTTTTTAAAAGCCAGGCATAAGGTTTTATATTTATCTATATTAAATTTCATCTTAGTATACCCACAAGGAACATTCTTTATAGAAGAGAGGCAAAGGATGATTAGCACAGCAAATTGCATTATTAGTCAGATGTTGTTGCTTTTGCTTGCTTTGTCACAAAGGAGAATTCAGATTACGTGGAGACTTTTGAGTTCACTGATGTAATGGCAAATGGCATGAATAAATGGCATCTTATTAAATTTATCCCATCAGGATCTTTACAAATATTAATGGCATGAATTTGGTTTTTCAGCTACACTTCCCAGGTCAATCTCATCTGTAAAAAATCTCATCAAATGTAAACATTCAAGTCAAAAAGCTAAGGACAGATCCTTGGTTTGGTCCACTAAAGAGCTCCTTCTAGCCTGACTTGTTTCTATACTTTCATGGATCAGAGAACTCATCATTGGGTTTGGGGAGGATTCTTTCCAGTGATGTCAACTGCAACCTGTACACCTTTTTTTCATCTTATTTATTCTGTATGCTGTATTTGATAAAGAAAGCATCACCAGGTTTACCATCCAATATGGTAGGAGCCTTCCCTTAAGTCTTTTCTACAAACACCCATGAAGCATGAAGGTTGTCCATCAATTATCCCTTGGTCTCTCTGTATTGCAAATGGAATGCCTTCCCAAGCCTTCCTCCCATCCTAGATTTAAAGGAAACATTTTGCTGTATTGAATCAATACATATACATGTCCACAAATGATAAGAAAAAGGGAATTTTTATTCTCTACTTCTTTCATTGTTATGTCAAAGTTGAAATCTATCTATTAATCACTGGGTCTGGACATTTGATCAGTTCCAAATCTATTTAACTGTGCTGTTGTCCAGTATATCTCTCTAGGTCAGTGTCTCAAGGGAGTACAAGTAATGATTGCCTATGTTGTTTGCTTAGGTCTTTGCTGTGCTATGCAACTTTTAACCATTCTTGATACATCTGTATACCAAGCATTTAAAAAGCTCAGTGGTCTAAGGTATCAATGATTGCCTCAATTTGGATGTTCCCTCCATTGATAGAAATCATAACCCTTCCAAGTATGTCCATCTTGTGCAACTCTTATTGACTTCTTATCACAAGGAATCCACCAAACAGACTAAAGGTCTTCCTTGATTCCTCTTGGTATTAAAAAATGCCAGTGGAATACTCAAGGTTTCTCAAGAATGCCAAATGGAGCATCTTTGCACATAATAATTGCTTGATATTTATTAAATGGAATTTTATGGAACATTCATATATGTGGGCTTCATGGATGGATTGCATCTGAGTTGATGGAAGCAAGGAACTTCGCTACAGAAAGATGACTGGAAGAGAGTTTCTGCTAGTCATGAGAAACTAGTAAAAACAAAGGCACGGGGAGAGCAGGATGCAGCTGGGGACACAAAAAAGTAACTCAGTTTATTTGAACATATAGTACACAAATGGAAGTTGCATGAAATAAAATTGGGCAGTTAGACTGAAATCAGATTTTGGGGAGCCTTGCGTATAAAAGTTAGGCATTTATAATTTGATAGCAATGCAAAGTAGCCAGGGGTATGCTGGTAAGTGTTTAATGACCAACTCTCCAGGAAAAAAGAAATGTATGCATGACACACTTTAAAAAAAAAATAAAAACCTTTCCCTACTGTCTTAGAATCAGTACTGTGTATTGATTCCAAGGTAGAAGAGTGGTAAGGGCTAGGCATTGGGGGGTTAAGTGACTTGCTCAGGGTCACACAGCTAGGAAGTATCTGAGGCCAAATTTGAACCTAGGACCTCCTGTCTCTAAGCGTGGCTCTCTATCCACTGAGCCATCAAGCTGTCCCCAGTATGACACAATTTAAAGTTAAATATGCATTATTTTTTCCTATTACTTTTAAATGTCTCAATAATTAACAAAAAATCAAACCCTAATTCAAAATAATTATAGATTTCTAAGATATAAATGCTCACATTGAAAATTTAACAAGCCTCTAGATCTATTCCTAGAACATCCTTCAAAGTAGCTTAGAGAACTCACCCCCAGACCAAAAAGACCTGAGTTCTAATATCTCTGAGATCTAATTCTATGACTACAGGAAAATCATAGAGATTGACCTAGAAGGATTCTTGCAGGTGATCAAGTCCAGCCCTCTAATGTTATAGAGGAAGAAACTGAGGCCCAGGGATGAAGTGACTTTGCCAAGAAGTCACACATTAAATATCTCAGATGAGTTTCAATAACAGGTCTTCCTGACTCTACATCCCACTACATCATGCTGCCTCTCAGTTAAATCACTCATCCTCTCCATGTTTTAGGACCTAGAGAATAGGCATCTTTTTAAGGCTAAAAGTTACAAAGGAGGTGCCAACTTGAATTAATAGAAGGAAGTTCCTCATTAAAAGTACCTTTCACCTATGCAATGAACAGGGCTCTTCTTTTTCCCTTGGTATGGGAGATATCTTCTCTCTAAGTTCTTGTAGTAGGTAACTGTTACCAAATATATTTTCTACAACACAGAAATTATGGAGGTAAAAACCCAAGTTGTATTATTACACTCAAGCATAGGTTCACCCCAATTAGGATTCTTACAGGTCCCTTTCTAGGAAAAATTATATCAGAGTGACTGAGAAATAATTCTTTTTCATATTACAGTCTTTTACATTCCTCTTTGGCCATAAGAGTTAAGGAGTAGATAGATCCATGATCCCATTCTTCCTTCAGTCACAAAAGTGGAGCAATCTTAGTTAAACAGAGCCATAATCTCATATATCTCCTAAGGTAACAAACCATCTTGAATCTATAGATAAACTAAACCAGGTTACAGATTAAACTATATTTAGAGGATTCACAAATAGGTCAATTGAGGAAGAGGATTTACATGTTGCCAAGCAGTCAGGGACAGTGGAGAGTCATCCCTCTGGTTTTTTGTATAAGGAATATTTAAGGCTCTTAAGTAAATTTTTACATCTCAAGAAATAGCTTTTGTCGAGATAAGGTCAATATTAAAACAGACTTTTAGTTAGTCAAAATTTGTTAGCAGAATGACCCTGAATCTCAAATTTAAAAAATTCCCATAATACCTTGACAGATAAATGGGGAGCCATTAAAAGTATTTTTTTGTTTTGCTTAACATCCAAATACAAGTGTCATTTGAATAATTCCATCTTTGCCTCAGCTGAACTAAAGGGGAAAGAGATCTGTCTACACGTGTACCAAGATGAGAAGGATCAAAGGGTCTTGAGAGGCCCTGAGTGATGATAACAGCTGGTCCCAAGTCACAATAATTCTGGGTGGAGCTAAGGGAAGCTTGAGCAAATAAAGAAGGAAGGGTATGGAGGGAAGAAAGCAGAGGATATTTCTGGTTCCTTCTTACCTGGAGTCTTTTCTCAAGTTGAATTGCCCCAGACCTGAAGAAGTGATGAACTCAAGGGTGAATGTTTTGTGGACTCATCTACAAAAGTTGCAAGGATTCTGAGATTGAAGAGGTAGACCATGGTTCCAGGAAAGGTGAAGACTATACCTTCCCTACAAGGTTCCCTTCCTTCCCCAAACTAAAATTCCCCCTTTTTTTATAAACCCTTACCTTGTGTCTTAGAGGATGGAACAATACTGTATATTGGTTCCAAGGCAGAAGAGTGGTAAGGACTAGGAAATGGGAGTAAAGTGACTTGCCCAGGGTCACACAGCTGGGAAGTGTCTGAGGCCAGATTTGAATCAAGACCTCCTGTCTCTAGTCCTGGCTCTCAATCCACTGAGCTACCCAGCTGCCCCCTAAAATTCCCCTCTTAAAGATTCCTTTGATTAAGTTTAGAATTTCCTGTTAAATTTCTAAAGGCAAATTCTCTTGGGAGAATTAGCACATTAAGCCACTAACATTTAATGTAAATGAATATGTCAGATTTACTTTTCTTCCACATTGAAGATTGACAGAGCAAGACCAGGAAGGAAATGCTGCAAGAAGGAAAAGAGTCCTTAATAGAATAAGGAGATAATTTTCAATGAAGTCAAGCCCACCATAGGGCAAAGAATAGATTGACAGGCTCAAGGCAAAACTGTTCCTGAAATGATTTTCTTTCTTCTTTAAATTGCTCCATTGTTCTCTTTCATTTAGGGCATCACTTTCATTTCCCAATATCTCTCTCTCCCTTCCTCACTCACAGTGCCATCTTTACAGTAAAGAATTTTTAAAAATAGAAGGGGGAAAAAACAATTCTGAAGTGATTTGCATTCAATTTGACTTTATTGTTTGACCTTTCCTAAGACAGCAAAAATCTTTGGAGTTCTGTACTGATGGCTGATGATGAGGGGGAGAAAAGTATCTGAGAAAGTATTTGCAGGGAGGTTCCTGAAGAGGAAATGCATAGCAAGGGATGGGATGGAGTGGCCCTTCCCTGTCCAGGGCCTAGACCCCAAGCCGGACCACCATTCAAGGATGTGGCATGGTTATGGAAACTCTTTTACTTGGAGGTTTTCTCGTTTCACTCCCTTCCTCAGCTTCAACCCCCTGTGAATTCTTCTTGTGGCCGACTCTTTATTTTTTATTAGATGTCTAGTTACAATAATCCCAACAATTAAGAACCCAAAGAGTAACAGGATAAAAAGTCCCTTCACCAGGGATGAACATGATGTTGAAGATGAAACTTTGGGTCCTAGAATAGGGAACAGAGAGAGAAGAGCCAGTCAGTGGGAGAGAACCAAATGGTAGAGTGAAGAGGGCACTTCCCAAAAAGAAAGGAGAGGTCAAGGGAACTTGAACCTGTCTTCCTCCACTGAGAGAAGAATTTTGACCACCAAAACTAAATGGGAGATTAAGAAAGCTGTAATAGCTCACAAAGGGGACAGAAACATCCCTCCATACCAGAGTCTTTCAGTCCAGACAAGCTGATATTTCTTTACTGGGAATTCTCTAAACTCAGCTGACTCCCTCCCCAGAAACTTAGAGCCTAAACTAAGGCTGGAATCCCATTGGGAAGGGAATTGGAGAATCCCCAGGACAGTTGACAGGTCTCCAGAGAGGTAAGAAACCTGGGAGATTGACAGAGAAGCATCTGGAGGCCTATTTCTGGGCATTAAATGAGAGAAGGGGACAGGATGATTGAGAGTGGAGATTTGGGTCAGGGTTGGGGCACTGTGGGAGATGTGGGGAGGAGGGCTCAGCTTTTCCCAAGAGAGTTTGAAATAATCTTCACTTGAGAGAAGGTGCTGCTGAGAAAACAAAACTAGGGGTAAGGGTGGCCCATTCTCCCTGAATGAAGACTGCTCAGGGTATTTCCTTGGGGTTCGAGGGAGGTGGCAATGGAGCCAGTTACCTGTACAGAACTGTTCGACTGGGAGGGAGTGGGAACTGAAGCTGACAGGGTTTCTGACTATGCAGGTTGAAGTCCAGTCACTGTCTCCAGGCCTCCAGGAGAGGTGGAGGACAGAGCCCCCATCAGACACAATAGCTCCTGGATCCAGGGATGTCCAGCTGAACTCCTCCTCATCTCCTTTCCCATCTACATGACATTTTAAGGTAACATTACACACGGACTCCTCAGAGATCTCCAAGATCACAGTGACTTTGGGCTTTGGAAGTCGTCCTGAAAGAGAATATGAAGACCCTTGGAATCAAGGATTTACACTTTTTCTTGGTGTTGTGGAAAGGATGTTGGATCTGGAATCAGCTCTCAAATCTCAGTTCCAATCTTAGGTCTTCCATTTACTATCTGTGTGACCCTGGGTAAGTCATTTCTCTTTTCTGAGCCTCAGTTTCTTCATCTGTAAAAAGACTGTGGATAAGATCAATGAAATCAAATTCAAATAGAAGAGAAACTACTAAGCTGTACATAAAGATTCCTACAGGTTACATATTGACTTAAAGTGACACATTAACATTATCTATGCTCTATTTTAAAAATTTGTTTAAAAGATACTTTCTAATTACAATGTAATCTTATTTCTACAGCACTCCATACTGTTCCAGACTCTGTGCTTGACACCTCTAGACTAAGATGACAACAGATAGAAGAATTTCAGTCTCACTTTCTGGGAGCTAGTTCTTTCCCCTTAAAAACTCAATTCAACTTTAGATTATGAATTAGTTAAAGCCTGTCTTTTTGTATCATCACCTCTCCTTTAGTCAATCAACACATTTTTGTTGAGCACTTACAATATGCCAGGCAATATGTAGATACCAAGACAAAAATGAAGCATCCCCTGTCCCTAAGGTGCTTACAAACTTTCAAGGAGAGATGAACAAAAATAGAAATATTTGTTTGTTGTATGTTGTATGACATACATGTACAAAATAGAAATAAGATCATTTTAGGAGAAAGACTTCATTTAAAAACTAGTGTTTAGGGGGCAACTGGGTAGATCAGTGGATGGAGAGCCAGGTCTAGAGATGGGAGGTTCTAGGTGCAAATCTGGCCTCTGACACTTCCCAGCTGTGTGACCCTGGGCAAGTCACTTAACCCCCATTGCCTAGTCCTTACCACTCTTCTGCCTTGGAACCAATAAACAATATTGATTCTAAGACGAGAATGTAAGGGTTTAAAAAATGAAATAAAAATCTAGTGTTTATGTGGAGCCCTCTGCCTGCTTTTTGTCCCTCTTTCCTTAACAATTCAAGAACCACTCTTTCCCTTCCTCCCTTCTTCCTTCCTTCCCAATTCCCCCAGATTCCAAATCTCAATAAAAATAACAGTAAAGGGGGCAACTGGGTGGCTCAGTGGATTGAGAGCCAGGCCTAGAGATGGGAGGTCCTAGGTTCAAATCTGGCCTCAGACACTTCCCAGCTGTGTGACCCTGGGCAAGTCACTTGACCCCCATTGCCTAGCCCTTACCACTCTTCTGCCTTGGAGTCAATATACAGTATTGACTCCAAGACAGAAGGTAAGGGTTTTAATAAAAAATAAATAAAAATAAAAAATAAAAATAACAGTAAAATTTATGATGTTTTAGGACAAATGCAAAGAAGTAAATCTCTAATAATGGAATTTCCATCAGTGAGAGATATTTTTTCAACATTGCCTTGGAGCTGAATGCCAATTTTGTGCATGTCAGGCTATGTAACAGAATTGCCTCCTTTTTGCTGGGATGGTCAGAGAAGGAAAAGAATGGGTAAGGGAGGTTTTGGATGTAAAAAAACAAAGAGGCTACAATAATTTATATGCCCTCAGAGGGTGGGATGCCCAACCCTTGAGTTGTCTTCAGAGAGACCACTCCATAGAAGTGAGGTTTTCAGCTCTTGTCTCTATGGCAGATTAGAGGAACACATACCTATGTTGGATACTGGCTCTGTCACTTCACTATTATGTCATTTTATGACTTGGGTAACTTTGTACACATCATAGCCTTCTCTGAGCCTGTTTCCTCATCTGTAAAATTAAGGGCTTGAACTTGACCTCAAGGTCCCTCTCAGTTCTAAATCTGTGATCCTGTGATCTATCTGAACTTGTGCCTACTGCCTTTCACTCCCTTGGAGTTAGGACTGACACTTTGGTTGTTTCCTCGATCTTCGATGGGAGCTTTGGCATCAGTATGCCCAACTGGTTGTGGATCAACCCTAGGGTAGCTTAGGTAAAGGGAAGGTGAAGGAAAGAATGGCCAGAGACTCCTTCTGCCTCCCTCCCAGATAAAGCTCCTGGAGCAAATTCTGGAGAAATCAGACATCTGATCCACCCCACCCTACCCTGCCAAACTCACGGTAGACACGTAGAATGAACTTTTGAGTGATGGTGCCAGGAAAACCTTCAAAGTTCATCTCTGCTCTATAGGTTCCCTCATCCTCCTTGCTCAGGTTGCTGATATGCAGGGAGTAGGTATGGTCAGAAATATTCACAATGACATTGTACCGAGGGTCAGGTACTATGCTGATCGATGGCTCTTTCATGGCTTCTTGTTGAATCACGGCAAGAGTCGAATGGAAACTCCAAATTATTTTCTCAATTTCTTCACCTTCTTCGATATTCACAGGGAGGCTGACTGACTCCCCCAAGACCAACATAAGCTCCTTGGAATCAAGCTCCTCCTGTTCTCCAGATTGTCCTTTTCCTTAAGGATATAATAACCATAACTGATGTTTTTATGGAACTTTAAAATTTGCAAAATTCTTTACATAAACTTTCCATTTAAACTTCATAGTGCCTCTCTGAAACAATTAATACAGATATTATTACCCTTATTTTACAAATGAGAAAATTGGGGTTGAAAAAGGTCAGTCATACAGTTAGTAAGTGCCAGAGGTCAAAATTGAACCCAGGTCTTACTGACTCCAAGTCCAACACTCTGTCCTTGAAGCACCAACTTGTCGCTTTCTGACTCAGCTAAAGTTCTCAATCTAAGGCCAGTGGACTTCCTGGGATGAGATCTGATCCAATCCAATAAACATTCATTAAGACTTACCATGTGCCAGGCACTGTGCTAAAGGCTGGGGATACAATGAATAAAAGACAGTCTCTGCCCTCAAGGAGCTTACAATCTGAAGGATTTTTCTAATAGATTCTAAAGGATCTTCTCTGAGGATCCCCTTTGGCTTTGTTTCTCAAATCTATGTCCTGTGATTCCTACTAGCTGTTATCCTAAGAGTTTCTTGGTATTGTTTAAAGTCAATATAGATAGGAAATGGAATATAAAATATTATAACATCTGTAAATAAATATATTTATTTGTGCGTATGCATGTATGTGTGTATACACACACACACATACACATATTCCAAGTGTAAGTACACAGCCTAGCAGATAGCAGCAGATTAACAAATAGATGTTAGTTGATTATTATACAGCTCTGTGCTAATAAATTTGGTCCAAATACCTGCTGAGCTCTTAACTGGGTTTTCAAATAACTATGAAATTCTACAGATACTGTATCTAATTTGATCCTCATAAAGGAGTAAAAGAGGTCCAAGATCAATAAAGAGGTCTTTCTCTAAGGAGTAGTCATTAACTAGCTAAAATGCCAAGCAGGCTGCCAGTATGGATTGTTGGGACCCAGGGAGAACTCAGCTCTCTTTCATACCCAAAGGGCCTCTATAAGGCTGAGTGAGGCCAGAGAAAATCCTGGTTTGAGGGTGACATCTGTTTGATAACGCCTGCTGTCTTTGAAGCCCAAGGAGTTGGACAGACAGTTCTAAAAGGGAAGCTTCTCCCATTTATAAAATGAGGTTCTTTAAGGGTCCTTAACGATGGCCCTGTTTTTTGTTCCTGTTTTACCCAAAGTAATAAAGCCTCTAGCTCTTTCCAGCCATTCAAACCTGCTCTAAGGTCTCCCACACAGTAATCTTACTGGCCTCAGAGTCCAGCAGAGAGAGAAAATATACACTTGGAACTGAGAGATGCTGTCTTTGAGTGCATCTGGCTCCTTCAAGAGAAAGAGTCTCTAAGGGCTGAATTCTCCATGGGGCTAGCAATAGCCTGCTCCTGTCCACACTTCTATCCTTAGACACTTTATTCACCAGATGAAACCTTAACCAAAGGGAAAAGAGAGAGCGGTATACAGGAAAAGGAATGAGTCGTTCTTACTTACCTTCCTGGGGGCCAAGAAGCACGAGGAAGAAGAGCCATGGAGGAACCTTCATCCAGGCCATGCCCTAGATCTGGCTCCAAGCAACCTTCAGGACACAGTGCCTCAGGAGCTGTAAGGTGTGTTAAAGAAAAGATAGCTAGTCAAGAGGAAAAGAGGGACAGAAAGCAGTTGGCTGATGGAGCTGGTATAAGGGAAGTGGCATAGCTCTCTAGCTTCCTCTTATTTGTACCCAAAGGCCAGGTTCCCCCTTCTGTGACTTAGATTTTGGAAAATAATCTCTTTCCACACCAGATATTTTATTCTGATTTTGATCCAGATTTCTCCTTACTCTTCTTCAAGGTCCAACATATCCAACCAGTAAAGTTCATTTTGACCCTCTCCATAAAGTCTGTTCTGACCCCCTCAGCCTATTGGGATTTTGCTTACCTTTTAATTAATATAGTCATTATTGCAGCTCTCCCATTTGGCAGGCCACATGGAAAGACATCTGGGATGGAGTAGAAAGCTGTGTGGAGAATGTTTTGGAGGAAGGAAATTTGGGGTGGGTAGACCAATTAGAATCCTACTGCAATAGTTTAGGTGAGAAGCAAAAGATGGTAGCATAATGGTGTTCTTAACTAATAGCTTTGAAATTTGGCTTTTGTCCTATCCATCATGACTCTCAGCCTACAAAGCTTTCTTCAGTCTTCAGGCTAAGGCTTAGCTCTTTCCCATAATCAGATGGAAGCTTAGAAGCTTAGGTTAAGATCAGATCTGCCCTTTGACCTATTTTTACATTTCTTTTGTTAACAACTTTTTCCTGTTCTGGGTCTTCCTGGCTTCAAGACCAGCTTTATGCTCACAACTCAGGGTGCTTTGTTCTGGCCAATAGTAAAAAGGAAGAACTATATTGCTCAGGATCATACCTGGGGAAGAGAATAAGAGAAGTTAAATGCCCAACAACTAGATGACTTGATAGATAGAGTGTTAGGCCCAGAATCATGAATATCTAGGTTCAAATCTGACCTCAGACACATAGTAGTTGTGTGACCCTGGACAACTCACTTAACTAGTAGTAGTAGTAGTTTCTCAGTGTCCGAGAATGACAATTGTCTTTGTGCATTTTCATCTACGGTGTACCCTCATGTGGCTTTGCAGTCCAAAGGCTGAGGCACAGAGTTTGTGGCACATGGGGCATGGGACGCCAGTTGTTACGGGAGGTGCGGTTGTGGCCTGGTGTCGGCATTCACGTGCAGTGGCAAGATGTCGACGTCGTTCATCTTCAAAGGTGGTGGCAGCATGGTTAATGTGGGTTTGCCAGCTGCTTCTGTCAGAGGCAGCGAGTTCTAGTTGCTTTGGTGTCATGCCAGCCCACTTCCAGTTGGACTTTAGCTGATCCTTGTATCTTTTCTTTGGTCGGCCTTGTTTCCTGAGTCCAGCTGACAGTTCACCATAGAATACCTGTCTTGGTATTCGCTGTGGGTCCATGCGGATGACGTGTCCAGACCATCGTAGCTGGCTTTTGAGGACCATGACTTCGATGCTGGTGGAGTTGGCTCTGTCGAGGACTTCCTGATTGGTGATTCGGTCCTGCCATCGGATCCTCATGATTGACCAGAGAGAGCTTTGGTGGAATTGCTCCAGCTGTTTCATGGGCTTCCAGTACAGTGTCCGTGTCTCACAACCGTACAGGAGCAAGCTGAGGACCACTGCGTTATACACTTTGAGCTTCGTCGCCGTACTTACACCGCTGTGTTGGAGGACTTTGCAGGGCAGCCACCCGAGTGCCTGGCTGGCCTTTTGGATCCTGGCATTGATCTCATGGTCTAGGGACCCGTCGTTGGCGATGGTGCTGCCCAGGTACTTGAAAGTGTTGACATTAGAAAGCTGCGTGCTGTCGATTGTAATGCATGGCTGGTTAGTTGGCCTCCCTGGTGCAGGTTGGAACAGCACCTCTGTTTTGCTGAGGCTGATAGTCAGGCCAAACAGTTTTGTTGCAGTAGAGAACCTGTCCACAATGGTTTGGAGATGATTTTCTTGGTGGGCCATGAGAGCACAGTCATCTGCGAAGAGAGCTTCCAGGATGAGTCTCTCTGTTGTCTTTGTTTTTGCAGTCAGGCAGCGAAGTTCGAATAGTGAGCCATCCAGTCGGTATTTGATGTAGACGCCCAGGTCTAGATCCATCACAGCATGTCGTAATACTTGGGTGAAAAATAGGTTGAATAGTACTGGAGTGAGGACACAGCCTTGTTTCATGCCATTGGAGATGTTGAAGCAATCGGAAGTCTCTCCACCAGATAGGACTTCTCCTGTCATGTCGACATGAAAGAGCTGGATCAGTTTGACGAATTTTGCTGGGCAGTCGAGCTTGCTAAAGATCAACCACAATGCGTCCCTGTTCACTGTGTTGAATGCCTTCATCAGGTCTATGAAGACAATGTAGAGACTCAGGTTCTGCTCAAGGCATTTTTCCTGCATTTGCCTCACTGTGAAGACCATGTCGATGGTGCTGCAATCTGGTCAGAAGCCACATTGTGATTCAGGCAGGTTCTGCTCTGAAACAATTGACAGGAGTCTGTTGAGTATAACACGGGCGAGGATCTTTCCAGCAGTGGAGAGTAGTGAGATGCCTCTGTAGTTGTCACAGGCTGCTCATGAGCCTTTGTTCTTGTATAGGGCTACGATGGAGGCATCTCTGAGTTCTGAGGGCATGTCTTCCTCTTCCCATATGCTGGTCAGCACTATGTGGAATGCCTGAAGCACCTTTCCATTTAAGGCCTTGTACACCTCGGTTGGGATCCCATCTTTACCGGGTGCCTTGCCTGTACTCATTTGTTTAATGGCTTTTTGGACTTCCTCTATTGAAGGAGGGACATCAAGTTGTTTAATGGTGTGGTTTTGGGGGATCTGGTTAAGGGCGCTTTGGTCGACTGAAGAAGGTCAGTCGAGAAGCTGACTGAAGTGTTCTTTCCACCTGTTGCTGATGCCTTTTTTATCTTTTATGAGAGTGTCACCGTCAGAGGATAGCAAGGGAGTGGTGGTGGGTTTTAATGGCCCATAGACAGTCTTGAGGGCACTGAAAAATTGTTTGTAGTTTTTTGTATCAGCAAAGCGCTGGATTTCTTCTGCCTTTTTTTCCCCACCATTGGTCTTGCATCTTCCTGATCTCACGCTGCGCCGTGGCTTGGAGAGACTTGAATCTGTCCTTTTTAGGAGCAGAGTTTGGGTTATTTTGCTACTCCATAAAGGCTTTGTTCTTTTTGCTCAATAGGTCTTCAATAGCAGTGTTGTTCTCGTGGAACCAGTCCTGGTGCTTGCATTGTTTGGGGCCTAGGACTGCCTTTGATGTTTCCTTCACTGCATCTCTGAACTGGTTCCATTTCCCGGTTGAGCTTCCAGTGAGTGGTCCCTTGACAGACAGCTTGTCGTCCAGGCAGGACTGGAATGTTTGCAAATAAGATGGATATCTAAGACGACTCACATTGTAAAATGTGCGAACTGTCTGGGCACGTTTTGGATGGCGAGGAGCAATGCACATTTGAAGAGTCGCTCTAACCAATCAGTGGTCTGTCCAGCATTCAGCTCCTCTCATGGCTCTGGTGATCTTTACATCCTGGATGTCTCGCAGGTGTACAATGATGTAGTCAATGAGATGCCACTGTTTTGATCTTGGGTGCATCCACGTTGTTTTATATTTGTTTGCCATTCTGAACACAGTGTTTGTGATGGTGAGTTCGAACTCTGAGCATTTGCTGAGTAGCAGTAGGCCGTTGTTGTTCATTTTGCCCATGCTGTGTTTGCCGAGCACTCCTTTCCATCTTTCAACTACTCCATTGGAGAAAGAAATGGCAAACTATTCTAAGATATAGTTTCCACCCCTGATATAGAGAATGGAGTTTTGAGCAGTTAGGTGCTAAAATGGATAGAGTGAAATCAAGAAGATTCATCTTTCTGAGTTCAAATCTAGCTTCAGACACTTAATGGTTATGTGACCCTGGGCAAGTAACTTAACTCTGCTTGCCTCAGTTTCCTCATTTGTAAAATGGTCCAGAGAAGGAAACCATTCTAGGACCTTTGCCAAGAAAACTCCATGGACAGTATGATCCACAGGGTCACAAAGAGTTGAACAAAACTGAATAACAAGACAGAAGTCTTCTTCATCCTTCTCCCACTAGTCTAACTTTCTCAGGCTAAAATAAGTGATGATAGTCCTTGTTCTAAAGGCAATCTATTTTTCTTCTTTCCCAAACAATGACCACTCTCTAGAGGAATATGGTTAGAGACCACCATGGGGCATGGGATAACTGTTGGCTTGCCTCTCTTAAGTCAACAGTTCCCAGTTTTTACACTTTTGAGAAAAGGGGTATCTCTACTATGGCATATATTTTTCCTTACACTTTGTATGGTAATCCCAAAATCCTCAGATTTTCTGAGTCTGCCCTTTCTTGAAATCGGATGTCTTTACTTTTGATATTCTTTTTCCCTGCCTCCTTGTCCCTGATAAATTTTGCCTCTTTCCCCCCAATCCCTTTATGGGAACTGCTGGTGTGTATCCAAACTTTTCCTAGTTGGAAATTTTCTCTTAACTAATAATCCATGCCTGACTAGACAACTGGGTAACCCAAAGGATAGAGCACTGGGCCTGAAGTCAGAAAGACCTGAGTTCAAATCCAGTCTCAGGTACTCACTAGCTGTGCGACCTTAGCAATTCACTCAACTCTATTTGCTTCAGTTTTATCAACAGTATGAAATGGGGATAATAATAGCACCTACCTCTCAAGTTTGTTTTGAAGAACAAATGAAATGATATTTGTAAAAAGTGTTCTACACAGAGAGAGAAATTCCATTTAAAATCACCCTAGACAATATAAAATACTTAGGAATCTATCTGCCGAAACAAACACAGGAACTATATGAACACAACTATAAAACACTTTCCACACAGCTAAAACTAGATCTAAACAATTGGAAAAACATTGATTGCTCATGTGTAGGATGAGCTAACATAATAAAAATGACAATCCTACCCAAATTAATTTACTTATTTAGTGCCATACCCATTGAACTACCAAAAAACTTCTTTAGTGAATTAGAAAAAACCATAACTAAGTTCATTTAGAAGAGCAAAAGATCAAGGATAGGAAATCATGAAAAAAAATGCAAAGGAAGGAGGACTTGCAGTCCCAGATCTCAAACTATACTATAAAGCAGTGGTTATCAAAACAATTTGGTACTGGCTAAGAGACAGAAAGGAGGATCAGTGGAATAGACTTGGCGTAAATGATCTCAGCAAGACAGTTTATGACAAACCCAAAGACCCCAGCTTTTGGGACAAAAATCCATTATTTGATAAAAACTGCTGGGAAAATTGGAAGACAGTGTGGGAGAGATTAGGTTTGGATCAACACCTCACACCCTACACCAAGATAAATTCAGAATGGGTGAATGACTTGAATATAAAGAAGGAAACTATAAGTAATTTAGGTGAACACAGAATAGTATACCTGTTAGACCTTTGGGAAGGGAAAGGTTTTAAAACCAATCAAGACTTAGAGTCACAAAATGTAAAATAAATAATTTTGACTACATCAAATTAAAAAGTTTTTGTACAAACAAAACCAATGTAACTAAAATCAGAAGGGTAGCAACAAATTGGGAAACAATCTTCATAAAAACCTCTGACAAAGGTTTAATTTCTCAAATTTACAAAGAGCTAAATCAATTGTACAAAAAACCAAGCCATTCTCCAATTGATAAATGGGCAAGGGACATGAACAGGCAGTTCTCAGCCAAAGAAATCAAAACTATTAATAAGCACATGAAAAAGTGTTCTACATCTCTTATAATCAGAGAGATGCAAATCAAAACAACTCCGAGGTATCACCTCACACCTAGCAGATTGGCTAACATAACAGCTATGGAAAGTAGTGAATGCTGGAGGGGATGTGGCAAAGTAGGGACACTAATTCATTGCTGGTGGAGTTGTGAATTAATCCAACCATTCTGGAGGGCAATTTGGAACTATGCCCAAAGGGCGATAAAAGACTGTCTGCCCTTTGATCCAGCCATAGCACTACTGGGCTTGTACCCCAAAGAGATAATAAGGAAAAAGACTTGTACAAGAATATTCACAGCTGCACTCTTTGTGGTGGCCAAAAATTGGAAAACAAGGGGATGCCCATCAATTGGGGAATGGCTGAACAAATTGTGGTATATGTTGGTGATGGAATACTATTGTGCTAAAAGGAATAATAAAGTGGAGGAATTCCATGGAGACTGGAACACCCTCCAGGAAGTGATGCAGAGCGAAAGGAGCAGAACCAGGAAAACATTGTACAAAGAGACTGATACATTGTGGTACAATCGAAGGTAATGGACTTCTCCATTAATGTAAATGCAATGTCCCTGAACAGTCTGCAGGGATCTAGGAGAAAAAACACTATCCACAAGCAGAGGATAAACTGTGGGAGTAAAAACACCGATGAAAAGCAACTGTTTGACTACAGGGGTGGAGGGGATATGATTGAGGAAAGACTCTGAATGAACACTCTAATGCAAATACCAACAACATGGAAATGGGTTTGAATCAAGAACACATGTGATACCCAGTGGAATTGCATGTCGGCTGTGGGAGAGGTGGTGGGAGGAGGGGAGGGAAGAAAAGAAAATGATCTTTGTTTCCAGTGAATAATGTTTGGAAATGACCAAATTAAAAAAAAAAAGTGTTCTACACAGAGCCTGGCATAGAGTAGGTGTTAGTTCAAAACAACTTCCTTTGACATCAGAAGTGTGGCAAACAGCTAGTCAGATATGCTGAGGAAGAAGGCTCTGTAGCTCACCACCAAGACCCTGGCCTCCTTTTCTGTCCGTGTACTGGTCAGTGAAGGTTGCCATCACCCAAATGGAGAAGTCATTCTATCCTGGATGCTATGTCAGAAGGGAACTTGTCCATATTATCTCTTCCTTATCCTTTTGTGGTCTGAAGATTCTCATAAGTCCAGAGTTTCCCATAAGCCCCTTTCCCCTGCTGGTTGTCATGGACTATGGGCTATCCTTCAAAAAATTTCTTGACTGCTTTGTCTCTCTGGTGACAATAATACAGACGTGCCTTCCTCCCATCTCTTTCCCTTTACTACTCATGTATGTCTGAGTAAGCACTTTGCCCTCTGTGTTAAAATGCATCAAATAAAGCCCTATTGCTTTTAGCTTCATCAGCTGCTTTGCTTCTCCTGGGGAAAATCTTTAAGTTCCACCCCCAACCCTCCTAAAAAGCAGCTACAACAGATTGGAACAATTTGGGACTTCCTTATAGGTAAAGGAAGGAGAAAGGGATAAGCATTTATACAGGTTGTAGGCACTATGCTAAGCACCTTTTACAAATATCTCATTTTATTCTCACATCAACTGTAGGCTATAGGTTCTATTATAATTTTATAGTTGAGGAAACTGAGGCAAACAGAGGCTGAGTGACTTGACCAAGATTACTAGTAATTGTCTAAGGCTAGATTTTAATTCAGATCTTTCTGACCCCAAGCTCAGAAGGGATGCTTCCCAGCTGATTTTCAGTATGGTTTTTTAACTTTTACCAAAAATCTGCCCTTAATCTAAAACCAGTCAAATTATTTCTAAACTTTAAGCCCATAAACTGTCCAGGCAGAAGGGGAAGCACTGATGTTGCCATTGCTCTTGAATGTGCAATTTTTAAAACATTACTTTCTATAAATAGAAGATGAAAGATCTGTCAGGCTTTATAAATTAGTTGATGATTCAGCCTAAGCATCCAGTGGACAAAGTGCTGGACTGAGTGGGGAAAGGCCTCAGACATTTACTAGTCTAGTGGTCCCAGATTTGTGTGAGGATCAAGTGAGATAACAATTGTAAAGCACTTTGCAAACCTCAAAATGCTATTTAAATGGTAACTTTTATGATTAGGAAAGTTAATTTGCTTTTGAAAGACATCTGGAAAATAAAACTATACTTGCTAGAAGGAATCTTAGAAACCATCTAGTCCAAGCCTCTCTTATAAAGGAAGAAACTGAAGCCCAAGGAGGTCAAGTTACTTGTCCAAGGTCATCCAGCTAGTAAGTGTTCAGGCCAGATTTAAACTCTGGAAGATGAGTTTTCCTGATTCCAGAACTTGTATTCTATCCTCTGTCCTAGCCCAACAGGAATTCTTTCCATAGTAAATCATTCCAATTCATTTCAGCTAACATTTATTGAGTCCCTTGCTGTATGTGCTAGGCACCAGGTACCCATTCTACCATATACCCATGGATAAAAGCACAGAAAGTAACACAAAATAACTTCCAAGGGGGGAAAGAGCACTGGCAGAAGGGATAATTAGGGGAAATCTTATATTGAAGGTGATGACTGAGCTGAGCTTTGAAAGAAGCTAGAGATGTTGGAAGTACAGAACAGGAGAGAACTATTCTCCCCACAGAGAATCCCTATACAGTGACACAAGAGGCAATCCCAAGATGTATCCATCCATCTCTATTTAAAGACCTCCAGTAACAGGGAACTTTCGGGGTCTCAGGGCAAGTTCACTTTTGGATTGGCCTAATTGCTGAGAAGTTTATGCTTAAATTAAAAAAAAAAAGGTTGATCAGGGTGTTCCTTTTCCCCTGATCAATCAGTTGTATGGGTTATAAAGCATGGTCATAATTAATGTCTTTCAAGACACTAACTGGTTCCCAGTTTCTGGGTTATTAAATGATTTTCAAGGACTGGAGCCGCCCCCAAGGTGATTGGTTGGCTAGGGCTAAGGAGGATAGACTCATCAAAGGAACCATCCCTCTTTGGCAGTTCCTAAAAGAGAGCTGATAGATCACTCTTGTCCTTTTCTGTCCATTCCTATGTGGTGGACAGACCTCAGACAGCAGAGTAAACCTTTATTCTATACAGTGAGTGAGTGAGTGAGTGAGTGAGTGAATGAGGAAACCTTTCCATGTACACAGTTGCCTCCTCCAAGGAACTATTAATGGCTTTCTTGGGCAGAAGAAACACTTAGGAGTTTGGAAGTTCCAAGTTTAGTTCCTTCTGAGCAGAACTACTTTGCTTCATGTGTTTTGAATATCTATTTATGGGTGCTGTGAGTCCCTTGCCTGCTTTATGTATGTGCTGTGTCTGTTTATGGGATCCCATGAGTTCTTTGCATCATTTACATTATCTGTGGAGTGAATAAAGATTGTCCTAAAGCCAATATACATGTGTTGTACTGAGTGCTTGTACAGTAGTTGGGGACCCACATTAGTAGAAATCTATATACAAGCATATTGGGGAATTTTCTTGCAGTAAACTTAGGATGGGGACAAACCAAAGAGAAAAGGACCCTTGTGGGGGAGGGGATTCCCAAGAAGATTCATTTGTACTGTAATAAAGGGAGATAATCTGTGGGGAACTATTTCTGGTTGTGGTAAATGGATATACTCTGGCCTGACTAGAGATCCACTAGGGAAACTCTTGTGAATGACTAGTTGTAATGGAGATAGATGAGAGATAATGAGAGATAGAGGTAGAGAGATGCCCTTAGAGGGGTGCTATAGGGTGGCCTATTGATTACTGATGGCTAATAAGTCAAGATATTTCCTACCCTTCTCCTCCTTTCACCTCCCAGTTTCCCCCACGCCCTTTCTGCCTCCCTTTCCCCTCCCTCAATCTTAGTCAGCCACCTTCTACGTAACTCAGGGGAACTATGAGATTTCAGAGAAATATTCTTCACTCTTCCTTTCTCAAGTAAAGGGGTTTATTGGGAACAACTGGATGGAGAACTGAGGTAAGAGGGATAGGGGTGTCCCTAGTCTACAAGGAGAATTAAGAGGGTTTGGGAAATGTCACAACTGTGACTCAGAGACAGCCAGAGAGATGGAGGACAACTGTTAAATCTTCTTTCTTCTTCCAATTTCACAAAGCCACCAACAACTGTTAATTTCTTCTCAGATTAATTCCAGAAGTCCTCCCAAAGGTCTTTCTCTGATTTGATCAGAAAAAGTCAGTCTCTCTTGGTCAGGAACCCCAGAGAAGAAATCTCAGTTTCATAGTTTATCTCCCCTGGCCAGCTCCAACTACCTTTTCTGGGAACATTCTGTTTTGGAATATTCACCTTGATTGACAAATCAGATCCTTTACTTTGGTTTACATGCTTGGCTTGGCTTGTAAATCCTCTCTTTCTTCATGCCTCTTCCACAGTACCTAGAACTTAGGGGGCCCTATGTCACAGCTCATACTTATATCCAGCTGATACTTTGCCATTTTGCAACTTCCACCCAATAATCTTGTTTTATTCTCTTGAGTCAAATAGAACAAGTCTAATCTCTCTTCCATGTGCCAATCCTTCAAATATTTGAAGAGAACTATCATGTGAAGTATCCTCCCTAACCCTTATGTAGGTCACCTGGAGGAAAAGAGGTTTGACATGGATGATATATACCACAGGAAGGGAATTTGTGTCCTATATTACTTCTTTCTCAAATAATGAATGAATTCTGGCATAGAATCTCAGAGTTAGAAGAGACCTTAATTAGAATGTTCCTTTCTAATCCACCATATATTCTATCTTAAGAGTCAAATCCCTCCTGGGTTATTAAAGCTAATTAATGAAGCTGTTTTAAATCATCTTTTTTGATGGTCCAGAAGGACTGTACTGTGTTTGTTATTCATTCCCCAATAATGTCTCTCTCAAGAGCCCAAGTGGGGAGGAGGTAGAGTTACATAATCAGATGTTTGTACCTCTAAGAATAGAAGGCTTCTCTCTTCCCCAGTAGAGGAGTGATGCAACTAACTATTGGATGGATATAATTTGCTTAAACTAATTTACATAGGGTGCTTAATTTATTCATATGAAACTTCCCTTAATGCTTCTCATATAAATGTATGTGTTTATATGTATATGCATATATATATATATACATATATATATATATATTAGGAGCTGCCTGCAGTTCCTACTTAATATCTTCATGGGTGGACACCTGAGAAGGAGAATGGAGACTGAGGGGAAATGGGTGGTATAACAAAGGAATAAAGAGTCAGAGACAAAGAGTTAAAACATATGGGATCCAGTGAGCTCCTCTGATGGTATTTTTTTGAGTTTCACGTGTTCCCAAACTTTTATTGAAGAATCCAGGAATGTGGAGTGGGAGGTAACTAATGAACATGTGACATGACATATGATTTAACACTGGCTCAATTGACAATCACATAATCATAGAGGAGAAGGTTAGTCATACATGTGACTTAGTATGGAATGTGGTCTGAGAAGGTAGGAGCTAGGACCCTGTGGCAACTAATGTCCTGCTCAGGAATTCTTTTGTCCTTTGGACTGAAAATTTGGAAATACAATAATCAAGAAGAAATATGACCATGAGTCTGGTATATGAACACATAAGATACAATATTAATACATCAATAATACTTTCAAGATGCTAGTATACCTGGTATGTATATGTATATGTATATATATATGTATATATATATATATATATATATATACAATCTAGATACAAACAACCTCTTTCAAAAACCATTAACTTATTAGTCTACTTCTAACATAGACACACACAATCAAAACCTCATTCAAAAAAGGCTTTGAGTACAAAAAATCAAGCCATTCTCTAATTGATAAATGGGCAAAGGACATGAATAGGCAATTTTTCAGTTAAAGAAATCAAAACTATTAATAAGCACATGAAAAAGTGTTCTAAATCTCTTATAATTAGAGAGATGCAAATCAAAACAACTCTGAGGTATCACCTCACACCTAGCAGATTGGCTAACATGGCAGCAGAGGAAAGCAGTGAATGCTGGAGGGGATGTGGCAAAGTAGGGACATTAATTCATTGCTGGTGGAGTTGTGAATTGATCCAGTCATTCTGGAGGGCAATTTGGAACTATGCCCAAAGGATGCTAAAAGAGTGTCTGCCCTTTGATCCAGCCATAGATAGCACTACTGGGTTTGTACCCCAAAGAGTAGGAAAAATACCTGTACAAGAATATTCATAGCTGTGCTCTTTGGCTCTTTAATAGCCACATCCTGGTAATACCATCTCAGCAGATGGGCTAAACCAAGTTGAGGGTCTCTGAAAGGCCTCAAACCCATCAATGAGTTGGGGGGGTTACCCCAAGCATGTAAAGATTTCACCTAGTGGAAGGGGTGGATGAGATCAATTTATTCCATGAAGGTGGCTGAAGCAGTTGCAGTGGAGCACTTAGAGTTTGCTCAGACATTGAAGATACCAAGGCCATCTACTACATTTAAAGCCATCACTTCTTGTCTTGACTTCTGGCTAGCCATTAGAATTGGATGACTGGAAGAGAGAGTGTATCAGATGACCCTATGAAACTCTGCCTCACTTAAATCTGATTCACTTACTACAAGTTAAGATGTCATCCCCTGATATCAATGGTTCTCTTAAAAAAACAAAGGACTTACCACTATCACCACAACCACCACCATCACCCTAGAACATTAAGAAGTCTTTGAGACAAGTGAAAGCCCAGAAATGATCCTGTGAGGTAGCTAGAGAACCTTAGAGATACCTATTTTCATGGGAATTCAGTAATGTCTCTTGCCTGGGAACTCAAAGGAACAAACCCTTCTTGAATATGGAGAACCTTTATCTATTTTACACAAAGATAAGACAGGTTTTGCTTTCAATAAGTTGTGGCTGGAGAAATGACAAGCATACTACATACACATAGGTAAGTGTGATGCAAGTTATCATGGGTATAATTGATTTCTTCTCCCCTGGATAGGAGAGACATTGGAGGGAAGGGGCAAATTTAGAGTTTTAATTTTTAAAAAGTGAATGTCACAAAGAAATAAAAAAAATTTTTTTAAAGTAGAACACAAGTTACAGAGTAAGGAGGAGAAAGAGATCAACTCATCAGTTGAACAACCAACAAGAATTTATCCAGATATAGTACTCTAGGAAAATTTGAGGGGGGAAGAGAATATTTACAGCTGGTGGTGATGCTTGTAGGGGAAGTGATGACTAGAGGAAGCCTTGGAAAGGATTTTAAGAGATCCAAGTGAGGAGGTAATGAATTCCAGGGTAGGACATCCTGTGAGTGTATTGAGCCTGGAGAAGGCACAAAGTTCAGAAAAACAACTAGCTTTTAGCACAGTTTGACTGTAGTATAAAGCATGTGGGTGGGAATAGGCCTGGAAAGAAAACTGGAGTCATATTGTAGAAAGCATTTAAGGAAATACAGACTCAGGAGCCTGTAATGGATCCTAGAGGCAATAGGGAGTCCCATAGTTATTTGAGTTGGGGAGTTAAAAAATCGCTTGTGCCTTAGGAAGGTTATTTTTGTAGCTAGCAATATAGAGAATATGGAGAGATTAGAGTTAGGAGCTTTTTTTAAATGAGAATTTAGGGCACAACTGATGATGACTTGAACCACGATGGCTGTGGGAATGAAAAAGAGCTGGATATAAATCATACAAAACTCAGCAACTAATTAAATGTGAAGAAGAAAAGTTGCTTCCAGTATGATGGTTGTAGATGGAAGCAGTCAGTGGTCTGGGAGGAATTTCTATTCTTAGAGCTCTTGGGGTCCAGGGTCCTAGGCTATATTCACCAGGATCTGAGGGAAAGTGGTGATGAAGTGGTTTGATCTGACTTACCATACCAATAACAAGTGTTTTTTTTTTTAAATAGGAATGGGTGTTGTATTTTGTCAAAACTTTTTTTCTTTATCTATTGAGATAATTATATATTTCTGTTGGTTTTGTTATTGATATGGTCAATTATACTGATAGTTTTCCTAATTTTGAGCCAGCCTTGCATTCCTAGTATAAAACCTACCTAGTCATAGTGTATGATCCTTGTGATATGTTGCTGTCATTTCCTTGCTAGTATTTTATTTAAATTTTTGCATCGATATTCATTAGGAATGTTGTTCTATGCTTTTCTTTCTCTGTTTTTGCTCTCCCCGGTTTATGTATGAGCACTATATTTGTGAAAGGAATTTGCTAAAAATCCTTCTTTACCTATTTTCCCAAATCATTTATACAGTATTGGGATGAATTATTCTTTAAGTGTTTGGTAGAATTAATTTGCCAATCTAATTCTGGGTGTTTTTTTCTTAGGAAGCTCATTGATGACTTATTCAATTTCTTTTTCTAATATGGGATTGTGTATTCTATTTCTTCTATTGTTAGTCTGGGCAGTTTATATTTTTGTAAATATTTTTGAGGAAAGCTGTTGAAAAACAGATTTAGTCTTAATTAATGGGTTACTTACTAGAGGTCTTCAGGCACTTATTAGGGGAACTGTAGAGATACACAGAGGAAGTTGTTAAAAGTAAGAACTGTACCCCTGGGGAATAAATGAAATAATTCCCTGGGTCCTCATACCACTATTCTTAGTTCTCCTTCTACCTGTCTAGTCACTCCTTGGTTTCCTTTGTTGGATGAGCATCCATGTCCCACTTATACACACAACATATTGTATTAAATTATGCTATTCATCTTAATTTTTAAAAAAATTAAATTTTAAGGTGAATGTTGATTGAATGTTTAGTCATGACATTACTTTTATCCATCACACCAAAGAAACTGAATAAAGGGTTTTTTCCAATTAGTATGCAAACTTTATTTTTTAAATGTAAACTTAAAAAAATAGATATAAAATACACCCCCCCCCAAAATATAGAGACATTAACTTGTGCCTGCATAAACCTGGAATTTTCTGTACTCTCCTCACCTCCACCCCGCCAACCTCCACTCTCTGAAGCAATGATACTAATACTAACTCCCAGGGAAAACAAATGATAACCTTAATGCTACCTTTCTTTCAGTGCTATCTGAGAAGAAGACTAAATGAGGCTTCCATGATGGTGAAGAATGCATATGGGACACCACATGCTATGCTTTGGACTAAGATGACCTCCAAAGTCCCTTCCAGCTGTGAGATTCTACCTCTGATTCTTCCTCCCACTCAACTGAATTTGTCTTAATTACCTTTTTGTATTATTTTCTTATCATGAATTACCAAGTTGATTTGAAAGTGCATTTTGGGCTATGTATCTCAATGGGTACTACCTCTGGCATCAGTTGCTCTCTGTACTAAAATTATTAATTGTGACTAAGAGGAAGATCATAAGACAGGATTCCCCTGGGCTGAGAGGTCCTGACCAGAGCTGGGAGCTACAGAGAAAAAGGTTAATTTTGGGATCTAAAGATGATAGTTAAAGGGCTGACCATCTGGTCCAACTCCCTTATTTTATAGATAAGGAAATTGGGACACAGAGAATTTAAGGGACTTCCCAAGATGACACCAGATTATAAGTGTTAAAAGTAGGGTTTTGAACCTGAACCAAAAACAACTTCTGGGCATTTTACCCCATGTTTATGTAAATGAACAATAAATAATAATAACAAATTTATATACCCCTTTAACATTTGCCAAAAACCTTAAATGTTATCTCCCCTTCTTGGTTCTTCTACTATCTGATTTGTCCTGCTCATTCTCTTTTGTTGGATCAACATTCATGTGATGAATGTTGAATATATATGGATATATATATCCTCTCTACAGGTATAATTATGTAACATGTAATTATGGAAGTACCACGATGCTCTGATCTGGTCCTCCTTCTTGTTAGTCTGCCCACTCTCACTTAGAGTCTTCATCAGCATCCATGATTTCATCTCCATACAGTATACTCCCAGATGTGTACATGTAGCCGTAATCTCTCCACTTGGTCCTGAATCACTAGCTGAATATTTTCTACTAGATTGACTCCAAAGTTTCTCAAACTTGATGTGTCTGAAATAGAACTTATTATATCCCCCCCCCCAATCCACCCATCTTCTGAACTTTCCTTTTCCTGTTGAGACTATCACAATCCTTACAAGTCACTAGACCTCAATCTCAGTGTCATCTTTAGCTCCTCCCTCTCACTCATCTCAAAAATCCAAATCATTTGCTTAATCTTGCCATTTCTATTTCCATGATGATATATTCACATCTGTCTTCTCTCCACTTACCCAGCCCTTATCACTAATAACAAAATAGCTTTACTACCTCAAGTTTCTCCCCTCTCCTGTATATTCTTCACACAGATGCCAGTGATTTTGCTAAAGTCCAAACCTGACCAGGTCATTCCCCAACTTAATAATCATCAGTGGTTTTCTGTTACTTCCTGAATCAAATATGAATTCATCTATTTCATATTTAAAGCCTGTTACAACTTATCCTCAATCTACCTTCCAAGCTTTATTAGATAGCACTCCCCCCTCCTGCACCCTCTGGTTCAGCCAAATTGGCCTTCTTACTGTTGCTCCTGACATTCCATATTCTATCTCTAGGCATTTGTACAGGCTGATCCCCATGCCTGGAATGCTTGCACTCTGTACTTCTGTCTCTGAGAATGCCTAGTTTCTTTCAGGACAACTCAAGTGGCACATTCTTTCTACACAAAACCTTCCTCATACTCCCAGCTTTGCCCTTTGTTTAATCCATCTTCTTCTATCTAGTCTGTATGCTCCTACATATGCATGGGTTGTCTAGGCTAAAAAATCCTTGAAGACAAAGATGATTTCACGTTTGTATTTATATTGCCAAAGCCAAGCAAAGTTCCTAACTCATAGTAGGTACTTACAAAGGGCTTGTTGGTTGCTTGATTGAGTCATAAAATGGTTAGAGTATTAGTTACATAACTCATCTTAGGGTTATTGTGAGGAAGGTGCATTTTAATCTTAAAGTACTGCATAAACATGAGATATTATTAATTTAAGATAAGCCAATTGTAATAGTCAATTCTCAAATTCTCAACTTCTATGCAGATGATTCCCTGTGTGCATTAATATAAGAAACAAATTTTAACTCCAAGCAACCTTCTTCCTCATACCTAGGAAATTTCTGGGCTGCCTGCCATCATTTAGCATGTGTTCAGACCACCCGAAATAACTTTAATAGCAGTCTAAAGAAAATATAATTAAGAAGGTAAAGCTATGACTAAAACAAACCAGACAATGCCTTCTAAAACCAACTCTCAATGTTTTGGCTTATCCAATTTTGTAGAATTTGTACCACATCATTAACAAAGATAATTGAAGATATATTATAATGACTAATAAAAAAAGTAAAGCCCAATGTTATTACTATATCATTTTTACTTTCAAAGTTCAGTTATTTCTATCATTTCTTTTTGTCCTCTGCAGGTTTATGTGAAAGAGAAGGAACTGGTTCTCCCCTTTCTATAAAGGGTTATAATTCTTATGCTAGGCATGAAAAAAGAGGTAGCACTGAACTGGGGCCTAGATGATCTGTACTACAATCTTCATTCTATTCTTTACTAACTATATGTCTTCAGACAAATTATAAAACTGCTCTGGATCTCCATCTCTTTACCTTTAAAATAGAGATGGAAGAAGAAAAAGAATGTCTGAAGTTCTTTCCAAAATCTAATCATGATAATCACTATAATAAACAATAATTATACAATCAAGAGACCAGGACTTGGTAGGCAAAGAGAAAATAATGACTTTAGCTTTTATGTTTGCTTACATTCTCATGCATAGAAGATTCATAGTATTTTGATCCTCTACAAGGCTTCAATGGATAACATTCAGATAACTTTCACTTTTCTTGACTTCTCTTACTTTCCTCCTGCCTACAGTGCCCATGCCTCCCTCAAAAAAATCCTCACTTCCAGGGCATCTGGGTAGCTCAGTGGATTGAGAGTCAGACCTAGAGATGGGAGGTCCTAGGTTCAAATCTGGCCTCAGATACTTCCCAGCTGTGTGACCCTGGGCAAGTCACTTAACCCCCATTGTCTGGCCCTTACCACTCTTCTACCTTGGAACCAATACACAGTATTGATTCCAAGATGGAAGGTAAGGGTTTAAAAAAAATCCTCACTTGATCTGACTATCCCCATTAGCTATATCTTTCTTCCTTTTCATAACTCAACTCCTTAGGATAAGTAGAAGGGTTAAAATTAATGGTTTGACTAAAACATATGATTCAAAGTATTATTACTCAAAGTCAAAGTGACCTTTAATTGCTTATATTTACAAAAAAAGGTGCAAAGAGTGAAAGTAGAGAAATACAAATGGGTAGAGAAAACCTACTCAACCAGGACTTAAGTGTTAACTTTCAACTGGAATTAAACTCTCTCCAGAAGACAGGAAGGGAAAGCCAGCTATCCACTTACATAAGTGCTCTCCAAGAGACAGGTCAAGATTATGACTCGAGCTGAAGGTGACTCCTGAAGCCAACTTTCTTCCTTGATCCAACCTTCTTCCTTAAGATGACTTCTTTCTTGAAGTCCAACTCCTTCTTGAAGCTGACTTCTTTCTTGGAGTTGAGTTCTCCAGTCCCAGAAATTCAGGGCCTTTTATAGTGGCTCCTTGTCCCTTCTCCCTTTCACAAGGGCCAATCACAGTTTCCAAATTGTCTAGTACTGCCCAGAGGGCAGTGTCTGTAGGATTCACACCTCTCATCCTCTGAAGGTGTCAACTATTATCAAAGGCTTCTGAAGGTCATCCTCTAAAAGTCAATTTCTCATCAAAAGGTTCACAGTTTCCTGACTGATTGAATTTCTAAGGGTATGAATTCTCTAAGTGGTTTTCAAGCTCTTCTACCTAGTTCAAGCTTTTGTTGATTCAATCAAAAGGTGTGTTAACTCAAAATAGGCAAAGGGAATAAAGGATTCCCTTTCACAAGTGTGAACTCAGAATAGGCAAAGGGAACAAAGAATTCTCTTTTCACAGGTCATCTCCAATTGATATCTCTAATTCCTTTCCTCTCATTCTCTTCTTCACTCTATACAAGTCTGCCTTCTGACTTATTACTCAAATAAAACTGCTTTCTCCAAAATTACTATTGCTCTTTAACCTTTTCTCAATCTTGACCCTTCTTGAGGGCCTACACCAAGGTGATGACTGAGAGTGGAGAGAAAGGAACATATATTGATAGTGCACAAAGCCATAAAAAATGGTTAATGTGAAGTCCCAGTGACAAGATTTGATAATAAATCAGATATGTGAATGAAGGAGAGTGAAGAGTCGATGATGACCCCAAGACTGTGTGGATAATGGCACACTCTGAAGTAATATGAAAAGTGAAGAGGAAAGGGTTTAGGGAGAAAAATAAGGAGTTCTATTTTGGAGATGTTGACTTTGAGATGTCTACAAACCATCCAATCTGAGATGACCAAAAGATTATTGGATGGGAGAAAAGGGGGACAGAGCCAAGAGGGCAGCTTAGTAGCAGCTAAAGCCCAAATCACTCTGACAATCCTTCCAAACCAATCTTTTTAAATCACCTCAAAATGACAAGAGTTAAAAACCAATAGCAAGATGGAATGAGGAGGCTCTTGCTGAATACAACTTGAAAAGCAGGCAGAGAGAGTTGATTTTCACAGGACAAGCAGGAACTAGAAGCAAAACTGCACAAAGAAGAGTGCTGACCAACCCCTAACCCCCCAACCTACTGTGCCAGGTCCCACAACTGGGCAAAGGCTAATTTGGGATTCTGGGACACAGGTTACACCAAGAAAAGAAGACCTAAGACCCACCTTCTGAAGTCTCAAGCCCTGGTACCAGCCCAAAGTGAGACTAGGAAGTCCATGGCCCATCAGCACTGGGATCTTTCAAGCCTGACTGACAAAGACCTAGCCCCAGGGCAAAACAGCTCACATTGATTATCCCTGCAATCCATCAGAGAAGACAGAATCAGCAAGCAGCTTTCAGAATTCCCAGTCCACAGGAAAATAAGCAGACTATAAAAGAAACATTTAATCCTTGAAAATATCTATGGGGACAAAGAACAAAGCACGGAACCAGCAGGGGATGGTGAGAGGCAGGCAAACATGTTCAAAACTTCAGAAAAAAATGAGAATTCATCTCACTCTCTGGAAGAACTCAAAAGAGGAATTCAAAATTCAAATAAGATAGAATGAAGAAAATAGGGAAAAGAAATGAAAGTAATACAAAAAGAAAATAACTGCTTAAAAAGCAAAATTGGTCAACTGGAAAAAGAGGCACAAAAATCCAATGAAGAAAAGTTTAATAGATCAAATGGGAAAGGAGGATTAAAAAAGTAATGGAAGAAATTCAGTTCTTAAAAATTAGAACTGGGCAAATAGAAACTAATGACTCCATAAGACATTAATAAACAATAAAATGAAATCAAAAGAATGAAAAAATAGAAAAAAATATGAAAATTTTCACTTCAAAAACTGACCTGTAAAATAGATCTGAGAGAGACAATTTAAGAATTATTGGATTACCTGAAAGTCATGACCAAAAAAAAAGTCTAGAAATCATATTATAAGAAATTATCCAAGAATATTGCTCTGATATTCTTGAATAAGAGGGTAAAATAGAAATTGAAATAAACCACAGATTACCTCCAGCAATAAATCACCAAATGACAACTCCCAGGAATGTCATGGCCAAGCTCAAGAGCTGCCAGATCAAGGAGAAAATACTGCAAACATTCAGAAAGAAACAATTCAGATATTAAGGAGCTCCAGTCCAGATTACAAAGAACTGGCAGCTTCCATACTGAAGGACTGGAAGGTTTGGAATATGATATTCTGAAAGTTAAAATAACTGGTCTTACAACCAAGAATCACCTACCCATCAAAACTGACTGTATTCTTTCAGAGGAAAGTATAGTCATTTAATAAAATAGAAGATTTTCAAGCATTCCCAAAGAAAAAACCAGATTCAAACAGAAAATGTGATATCCAAATATAAAATATAAGTAAAGCATAAAAAGGTAAATAAGAGGAAAAAATTTAAGGATTTTGATAAGGTCTAATTGTTTATATTCCAAGATGATATCTGTAACTTAAAATTTTTTTTATTATTATCATAGTATTTAGGAGAAGTATACATAGACAGAGAGTATGGTAGTTAGGTATATAGGATGATATGTTAAAAAAAACTACAGCTGGAAAAAGAGAATTGTACTAAGAAATGGGAAGAGAGACATAAAACGGAGAAAATTATATTACATAAAGAGGCATTAGTGGGGTACTATTACAGTGGAGAGGAGGATGAGGGTGGCAACAGATAATGCTTAAACCTTACTCTCATTGGAATTTGTTCAGAGGGAAGAACAGCAAGATTCATTGGGATATAGAATCCTGTCTTACCCAATAAAGAAGTAGAAAGGGAATAAGAAAGGGGATGTTGGGGTGGGGAGTAATATAACAGAGGGAGAAGATGGGGAGATGATTAAAAGACCCTATGGAGAAATAGAAGGGGAATAAGAAGGGTGGTGATGGGAAGGGAAGTAATATAAGGGAGAGCAAAGGTGGTGCATGACTAAAAGCAAAACACTGGTGTGGCAAAAACTAGGTTTAGATCAATATCTTGCTCTACCAAGATAAGGTCCAAATGGATATATGGTCTAAACATAGAGAGTAATATTTTAAGTAAATTAAAGGAATGTAGAATTGTCATATCTTTGGAGAAAGGAAGAATTTATGACGAAACAAGAGATAGAGAATATTACAAGATGTAAAAGGATTAATTTTAATTATATTAAATTTTAAAAGGTTTGTACAAACAAAACCAATGCAACCAAAATTAGAAGAGAAGCAACAAACTGGGGAAAAAATTTTATAACAGATTTCTCTGATAAAGGTCTCATTTCTCAAATATATAAAGAATGAAATCAAATTTATAAGAATCCAAATCATTTCTCAATTAATAAATTGTGAAAGGATATGAATAGGCAGTTTTCAGATGAAGAAATCAAATCAATCATATAAAAATTCGAATTCCCTTCTCATTAGAGAAATGCAAATTAAAACAACTCTGAGGTATCAGATTGGTCAATATGACAGTAAAGGAAAATAATCAATGTTTGAGGGAATGTGGCAAAATTAGAACACTAATACATTGCTGGTGGAGTTGTGAATTGATTCAACCATTCTGGAGGGCAATTTGGAATTATGGCCAAAGGGCTATAAAAGAATGTATACTTTGTGATCCAGCAACATCAATACTAAATCTATATCTCAAAGAGATTTTTTTTTAATTGGAAGGGACATGTTTGTACAAAAATATTTGTAACTGAGCTTTTTGTGATGGCAAAGAATTGGAAAGTAAAGAGATGTCCCTAAATTGGGGAATGGCTGAACAAATCATGGTATATGATGGTGATGGAATACAATTGTGCTATAAGGAATGATAAACAGGATGACTTCAGAAAGAACTGGAAAGACTTCCATGAACTGATGTAGAATGAAATAAGCAGAACCAGTAGAACATTATACATAGTAAATGAAATATTATGGAATGATCAAATGTGATAGACTTTGTTACTAACAGCAATACTATGATCCAGGACAATTCTGAGGGACTTATGAAAAGAATACTATCCACCACCAGAGAAAAAACTGTTGGGGTAAAAATGCAGTTGCAAACATATGATTTATCACTTATTTATTTGGGTATACGATTGGGGGGTTTGGTTTTATAAGATTATTTGCTTACAAAAATGAATAATATGGAAATAAATTTTGCATGATAATACATGTATAACTCAGACTGAATTGCTTGTCAACTCTGGGAGGGAGGAGGGAAGAAGGGAAGGAGACAATATGAATCATATAACTTTGGAAAACTTATGTGAAAATGTTAGCAAAATAAAATAAAGGGGGAAGGTAGATGGCTCAGTGGATGGAAAGCCAGGCCCAGAGACAGGAGGTTCTGGGTTCAAATTTGACCTCAGATACTTCCTAGCTGTGTGACCCTGGGCAAGTCACTTAGTCCCCATTGCCTAGCCCTTACCACTCTACTGCCTTAGAATGAATACACAGTATTGATTCTAAGACAGAAGGTAAGGGTTTAAAATAAATAAATAAAATAAAGATAAAACATAAAAAAAGAAGAGAACAAAAAATAGAAAATAAATTAAATAATTTTAAAAGACTTGGTAATACAGAAATGGAATTCAGAAGAGATATTAGAGTTGGATATATAGATCTGGCATTATTCTCCATATAGATGATAATTGAATCCATGGCAGATGATGTTTGCCAAGACAGATAGTATAGAGGGGAAAAAAAGTGAGTCTTTGAAGGATCCTTGAAGACCACTCAAAGTAAGTGGACATGGCCTGGATGATGGTCCAGCAGAGTAAATCAAGAAGTAGACAAAGAGAGATAGGAGGAGAATGGAAAGAGTGTTATGCCACAAAACCATTGAATGAAAAGAGCATGCAAAAAATAGTTTCAGTTGAATGATACAATTAGAAACCAGACCACAGTGTAGAGGAAGTGGAATAGATGCTTTTTCAAGGAGTATAGATAGATAGATGATATGGGAGGAGAGATAGAGAATAAGCAGTGGAGAGAGATGGGTGGATAGATTAAATGAGGATTTTTTAAAAGACACAGGAGTCATGCTTGTGTTTGTAGGTAGCTGTGAAGGGAGAAACAAAGACAAAGACAGAGAGACAGACAGAGGGGGAATGGGAGGAGAGAAAGGGAGAGGGAGAGAGACAGACAGACACAGAGACAGAGACAGAGAGGAAGAGGCAAGGGGAGAAGAATAGGGAGAGGGGGAGGGGGAGAGGGAAGGAGGAAGGAGGAGATAGTTGACATTTTGGTGAAGGCAAGGTCCTCAACCAAATGGGTGGGAGAAAGGGTTGTAATCAAAGGCTGGGGTAGACGATAAGAATATTTGGAATAGCTGAGGTGGCATGGGTACAGCATTGACTACTGGCAGTTTGGTCAGCAATTGGAGGTGGTAATTAAAGTGAAGGTGGTAGTTAGACCTGCCTGGAACATGCTTCTTTCTGTTTTTACTTTTGAGTTCCTTGTCCCTTCAAGTAGGCTAGCTTGCCTGCCCTGCAGGTGGCAGTTAGTTGGTAAATTAGTGGGGAAGACTGGCCCCTTCTCCATAGTGACTTCTCTGAATGATGACTTCAGGGCATAGGTTGGAAGCAGCTAATCAATAAGCATTTATTAAGTGCCCACTATGTGCCCTGCACTGCATTAAGTGTTGGAGATACATGAAAAGGCAAAAGATAATCCCCTGCCTTCAAGAAGCTCATAATCCAGCAAGGACAGTGGTCTGGGGTGGGGGAGGGGATGGGGTGCTTCTGTTCCTGGAGTCTTCAGGCTTACCTGCCAGTTGGTGGCAGTTGGTCAGCAGTTGGTGGTGGCGATGGTGGTGACTGACAGTGGTGGTGAGGAGGGACAGCTCCTTCTTCAGGGATTGATTCCCTGGATGATGGCTGCAGAGGCAGGTCTAGACACAGGGTAGGTGTTCTTGGGGGGGGGGCACTGCTATTCCCAGAGTTTGGGGGCTCAGGGACAGGTTACTTCCTTTGGGGGTTTGAGGTTGAGGTGCTAACAGTGGTATATCATAAGCTGCCTCCTGTGCCCTGTGGCTTGAATGCCAGGAATGGGAATTTATACTTTATCACATACACAATGAGGAGTCACTGAAGGATTTTGAGCTGGGGAGTAATATCAGATCTAGGTACTTTATCCTTTTTTTTAACTTTATATTTTAGAAACAAACTTTAGATTACTTAGAGATTGCTTTATGCTTTAGAAACAAACATCAGCCCTATTACACAGACACAATTTTCAAGTCTGTGATTTGTATAAGAGAAGGACTAAAACCAAAATATCCATCCATCAGAAAATATTTATTAAGCACCTACTATGTGCCAGGCATTGTGTGCTAGGTCCTGAGGGTACAAAGACAAAAGTGAGATAGTCCCTGATCTCAAGGAGCTTACATTCTAGGGGGATGCAACGTGTTCACAGATAACTGAAACCTAGGTAAGAACAACTAAACCAAATGCATATAAAAAGTATATGTGTTGATAGATAAATGCATATGACATAAGATGTCAAATTCATACAGTTTTCTGATGATACTCAGGACAAGTCATTGGTATTAAAGTAAAAAAAATTGTTTGCCATATATTTTAAGAAATTGTGCAAATAGCTTAAAAATAAGCCAAGTTCTTCTTATTGGGAGAATTGCTATAATGATTCATGTGTGCACATCACAACGTTGTGCTCCATAGATCTTGGACACAAGAGCTTTGGGGAGACTGGCCAGGATTCCGCTGTACTCTGGTCTTTCGAATTTGTGGAGTAACTGGATGCCCCAGAGTCACTTTCAAATTTATGAAGAAACAGAGGGCATTACTGGGGCATGTTTCTTGATCACTGCCACAACTCCATTAATAGCAAGCACACTCTTTCTGATTTGTATTTCCATGTGACTTAAAACGTTTACAGTCCTCTAGAATTGAGTTCACATTCTTATCATCAGGAAGAGAAAACAGCTGCTTTGTCTGGCAATCAAATAGCAGGCATCAAGAAGCCCTAGTTTCAGAACTTCAGGAATAGTTGCTTCAACCTCAACTCTGTCCTTTCAACTAGTCAGGTTCTTTCAGACCCATCTACTGTAAGCTGGATGAGCACTCACTGGTGCTTCTGCCTTCTACTGCAATTATGTTCGTTTGATATGGGGTTAATCAGCAGGCACTGATCAACATAGTGGGATTATAAGGATATGGCCATTTGGGAGGCCTTTTATTATGTGGGAAGGACTCTGATTGTACTTCCTTGATAGATGAAACATCCCCATAAAGTAAGTATCAATTATCAGAGGTGATTTCATTAAATCAGACTACTATAGATCTAAGACTTATTCTTTGACCTGGAAAGGGAGACAAGCCAAGATGTGGAGATCCAAAGATCCAGAGATGGATAACAGAGTGAAGACCAAAGACCTGAGAAAGGACCTGGGACCCAAGAGTAAAATCTATCCTTCTACATATAGATTCTTCAGGGAACTCAGCCTTCCCAAAGCAGTCCCAGAGATATGGCAGACTTGGAGAAATAGTAGCAGGGCCTTTATGCCCAAGGTCTAGCAATAGATGGGGGTCCAGGTGGGAGGGAGGAGTGGCAATAGTTCTGGGACTCCAGGTTCTTGGAAAGGCAGTGATGCAACTTCTCAACCTCAGAGATGGTAGCCATGGAGAGAAAAGCCACTATGGGAGTTCTCCTAGAGGTGTACCAGGATCAAGGGTGTGACCCTTCAATTGGATCGGTAGCAATAGACTGAGCCACCATACAGAGAAATAAAACTTGGACTTTGTCAAATTGACTAGTCAGTCAATGAATTCCTGTGGGAAGAGGGATGCCTCCTGACCTTGTTTCCCCCTTTTGGTGGGAAAACAAGCCCTTAAAGTATTACTCTAAGATAGGAGACCTGTGTGGATTCCTGGGATAGAAAGGGGTACTCCCTAGACTGTAGGGATTGATTCTCTAATAACCCCAATTTCACATTCTTTTTTTTTCTAGGGGTAGAATATAAACCCTTAGGATAGTACTATAATGCTGCAGGGTTGTATAGGTCCCTGGGGAAAAGGTGAAACTCACAGAAGAGGGGAAAGAGAAATGTATTGACTATGTACAGCCTACTTGTGAGTCCTTTATATTGTTTTAAATTTTCTATGGATTAAAAAAAGGGCTGTGCTACTTCTGATATGCATTGTTACCTTGAATGTTTACATAGGAGCTGAGACCTTACCTTTCTCTCTGTAGAGATCTAGATATGAGGTTCCCAGAAGCAAAAACAACAACAAAAAATGTAAAGGTATATAACTTTCAGAAAGTGGACCCTCTAACAAATGAATATAGTCCATGTAAAACCAAAGCTTAGGATTTTGGCTAATGGTTTACAGGGACTTTTTTCCACATTGATACTGCAGAGGCCTCCAAACAGTAAGGGATTCATTCTTTAAAAAAAAAGAAAGAAAGAAAAAAGAAAAATCACTTCCTTATTTTTCAATATTGCAAACCGAAAGTCTTCTCTCCTACAACTTTATTATCTTCTCTTCTTCACATTCCTATTGATGGTCTTTCTGAAGATTTCTCCAGCCTAATGTCCTGGTATTTGAGGATTCTGCTTTCTGGAACCCATTTATCTCAATTTTTATTCCAACTCCTGTGAGATAAGAAGGAGTTTCTTTTTTTCCCCCACCTTTATGGTGACATAGGCACACACATCTTCACAAAAGAGAGGTATACAAAACCACAAGCCCCAGTTCACTCTCTGATAATTCAGCCTTGTGGGTCCTGTTTCGCCTTCTTCTCACCTTCCCTACTGCTATGGGAGCCCCTGTTCCATCTCAGTGGCAGTCTCATATCCTGGGTCTATTTTTCTAGACATCCCCATCCCAATCAACCTCATTCATTACATTCTAAAACTGCTCTGCTCACCAAATCTCTAAATTTAGAAACTTCTTTCTCCACTTTCTATGTTGGGATCTGCCCTGATTCATTCTCCAATTATAATTTTTTTTGCTTCTATCCCTGAATTTCCTTGGCTGGCACTGCTTTTTCCCTTTCTTACTTTGCCTATCACACTCTTCAGAACCCAAGTGGAGGGTTTTTCAGGGCTTATTTACACTAGGAGAGAGTATATTCATATTCATGAAGAAGAAGGGAAAATAATTAAAGACTAGGTTAGAAAGCCTACGTATGGTACCATTTAGTCTGATACTGCACCATTTTCTTGAGAAATTTCCTTAGGACATTGTGTCTTCCTAGAATGGAAGTTCACAGAGGGCAGTGAATGTTTTCCTTTTTTCCTTTGTCTTTGTGTTCCTAACACTTAGTGCAATACCTTGTACACAATAGGTATTTAATAAATGTTTGTCAAATTGAATTGCTTTAAAAAAAAAGCCAATCCTCTCTAGACCAAGAGTATGCAGCTCTTTTGTGGACACAACCCCATTCAGATTTGGGAGCAGCAGACCTACGAGTCCACTCTATATATCCTTGGCTTTCTTAAGTTTGACCTTGGGAAGCCCTCCTTCCATCTTTACCTCTAGTCTTCTCAGTCAGCTGAGCACAGGATTTTGTGCCATATACAAATTCTTCTCTTTTTATTATCATATTCTTAATTCTGTGATTTTTAAGCATGGGTATAATTACTAGAAAACTTAGGAAGGGTGTAACTTTCAGAGCAGAGTTCAATGACTGTAGAAAGACTGCAGGAGCTGTGGGGAAGCCAAGTATTTCAAGGAACGTTAAAGACCACAGTGAAATGGGATCAGACTGGGACCCAAATGTAAAAGGAAGTGGGCTCAAAAATGAAAAATGGCAGAAAGAATTGACAAGCTGTTTCTGCAAACAGCCTAATTAATTCTCTACCTCACACCAAAAAGCCTAAAGACCCATAGAGTAACCTGGCAACTGAAGGGCTTGTTGTGGAGTCTTGAAGCCACAAAAACACAACCTTGTACCATGTTAAATGGCATGAAGGTGAAGAAATTTGCCCAACTAATAGAAGGAAGTAAACAAGCATTTATTAAGCTTCTACTATGTGCCAGGTGCTACATATATAACTTCATTTGACCCTCGCCACAACCCTGAGAAGCAGATACTATTTTTTTTAATATATTTTATTTGATCATTTCCAAGCATTATTCGTTAAAGACATAGATCATTTTCTTTTCCTCCCCCCCACCCCCCCATAGCCGACGCGTAAGTCCACTGGGCATTACATGTTTTCTTGATTTGAACCCATTGCTATGTTGATAATATTTGCATTAGAGTGTTCATTTAGAGTCTCTCCTCTGTCATGTCCCCTCAACCGCTGTATTCTGGCAGTTGCTTTTCCTCGGTGTTTCCACTCCCATAGTTTATCCTTTGCTTATGAATAGTGTTTTTTTCTCCTGGATCCCTGCAAATTGTTCAGGGACATTACACCGCCACTAATGGAGAAGTCCATTACGTTCGATGATACCACAGTGTATTAGTCTCTGTGTACAATGTTCTCCTGGTTCTGCTCCTCTCGCTCTGCATCACTTCCTGGAGGTTGTTCCAGTCTCCATGGAACTCCTCCACTAAGCAGATACTATTTTATTCCCATTTTACAGTTGAGGAAATTAACTTTTTTGGCTAAAAAGGACTGCTTAGGTGATTTGCCCGGATCCCAGAGCTTAGTAAGTGTCTAAGTTTAGATCTGAACTCAGATCTTCCTGATTCTAGGTGCAATGCTCTCTAGCTACTGTGTCATCTAACTTGACATGCTTTAATGGCCCAGGAACTTGTCTAGTTTAAGCCCCATTGAAAACCTATGGGCCCTAATCAAGGCTAGACTGAGAAAAATGGATTGTCATCAAAGGCATCCTCAGTGATATAACAGCATGACAACTCTTTTAGCCTCAATGCCAAATCATGACAAACAAGTGATGGCAGCGAAAGGGGACATTGCAGATTAAAAGCTTTTTAAAGATATAAAAAAGTTGTAGGGTTTGTATATACCAAAGAATCTGATTATTTTGCTTTGTCCCAATTTGCATTCCATCACACACAAATATAAGCATTTATTAAGTTCCTACTTTGTGTCAGGCACCATGCTAAGCATTATCTCGTTTGAGCCTCATAACATTATTATGCCCATTTTGGAGATGAGCAAACTGACACTAAAGTGACTAACTCATAAGCACGCAGTAAACAGAGTCTGTGCATTTGCACAGTGCCCTACCCCTGTGACCCAGTTCCACCTACTTTGGGGAAGAGGCAATGGTAGTTACCCAAGTTTATCCACAGCTTTCTGAGAACAGGTCTGAAACTCGAGTTCCTAGCAAGAAAGGAGAGTCGTCAGGACCCTAATGGAATGTCCAGAGGAGCCCATGACTGACGTAGCCCTGTGCTTGTTCATGTGTCCCTTGAGAGAAGTTCCCAGGCATGGAGGGAGGAATCTCGGCACCCGGACAATCCTGGACAATCCAGGAGTCGAGGTTCCTTCCCGGAGAAGAGAATCTGGCCAGTGCCAGCTTGGGATGATGTGATGAATAATGCCAAGTTTGGGAGTTCGTGCATCACACGGACCCTCCAAAGAGAAGTGATTGGTTGCCCACACAGTTTGGGAACAGCATCCTGCAGAGAACACCCCCCCCCCGACCTCCCCATCTAAAGGACCAGGGTCACATCACAGGGAAGGAGCAAGAGGGTGCCCTTTTCCCACCTCCACAGTCAATGGGCTAGACAACGTGAGTCCAATGGGAAGGGAGACGGCCACGGAACAGTTCCAAGGATGTGTTTCTCTCAACTGAGCCCCAGTTTCTTCAGTTGTAAAATGGGGATCTTACATAATAGCACCTACCTCTTAGGATTGTTGGGAGGATAAAAGGAGAGGTTTGTAGAGCACTAAGCACAGTTCCTGACACACGGGTAGATTCTTAATAAATACTTGTTCCTATTCCTTCCCTCCTTCCCATTACGCATCTTCCTCTGCCAGGCCCTGGTCCAGGCACTGGGGAAATAAAGACAAAAGGAAGTGGACCCGGGCCTCAAGGAGCTAATGGTTTAGTACAAGAGTTTTTAACCTTTGTTTCTGGGTCATGGCCCTCTTTGGCATTCTAGTGAAACCTAAGTACCCTTTCTCAGAACAATGTTTGAAATCATTGAAGGAAATGCTAAGCCTATGTTAGCTTCTTTCCCATCCAAGTTCCCAGACCCCCTGAAAGTTACCCATAGACCCCTGGGAGGTCCAGGGAGACACATGTTAAGAACTCCGATTTAGGGAGAAACTATTCATAAATAAGTACAAAAGATAAAAAAGATAAAAGGAGATTAAGGGGGAGGAGAAGATACTAATCACGAGACAATGAGGGAAACTCCTGTAAAAGGTGAAATTTTAGCTGAGCTTCAAAGGAAGCCTGGTGTTTTTAAAGATGGAAGTAACAGGAAAACACACACTAAAGTCACTTGCGGAAATTGGTGCAAAGATGTGAAGGGAGGAAGAGTATTTGGACAAAGAAGAACAAAAAGAGCAGTTTGGCTGAACCCCAGCTACATGCCAGGGGAAGTAACGCATAATGTAGAAGAATATTAAAAACTTCCTTTTTTAGTACAACTGAAAATGGTAAGAAATAATATTTTCCTCTAAAAGGGCAGCCTAGACTCAGGAGCTTTTTCAGTTGTTTTTCAGTTAGAGCTGACTTTTTGGAACCCTGTTTGGTTTTAGGAGTTTTTTGCCAAAGATACTGGAGTGGTTTGCCATTTCCTTCTCCAGCTCATTTGACAGATGAGGAAACCGAGGCAACCAGGGTTAAGTGATTTGTCAGGGTCACACTAAAAAAGTGCTGAGGCCAGATTTGAACTCAGGAAGATGAGTCTTCTTGACTCCAGGCCTGGGACTTTATCCATTGAGCCACCCAAGTTCAAATGCATCCTCAAACACTTAACCAGCTATGTGACCCTGGGGAAGTCACTTAACCTCTATCTGCCTCAGTTTCTTCATCTGTGAAATGGCAATAATAATAGCACCTACCTCCTAGGGTTATATTGTGAGGACAAAATGAAATATTTGTAAAATGCTTCAAAAACCTTAAAGTGCTACATAAATGCCAGTTCTTCTGCTTATTATTATAATTATTTCCAGACTCCTGGGAAAAGCTCTGTGATAAGGTGAGTGATAGGTAGAGAACAAAAGAGTTTTTCTTATCAGAGTAAGGGCGCTAGTAAACAAAGAATAACTCTTCTTTCTGTCATTGCTGCTGTGCCCTTGAAACAATTGATACAAGGATTCAGCCAAGTGAAGTACCTTCTGTCCCATTGAAAGGGAGGTATCCTTGCCACCTCCTAATCTGAAAAGGTTCTCAGAATTAACTCTTATTATCTCCTATTTCCTATTTCCTCAAGGGAAATGGTCCAGGAGGAAATGGGAAGGTGACTTGCAACAATTCTAGAATGTAAACCCAAACTGTATTTTTACTTATTGTGATATTTTCCTTGTTCAAGATTTCTGTAAATGGTATCTGAAATCATCTTGGGGCAGAGAGTAATGTTGGAAAGCATGGGGGACTATGGCAATTTGGACATCTCTCTCTCCAAGCTAGAAATTTTAGATATTAGATGATTATTAAATTAAAGAAAAGGATTTTGTGCAAACTTGAGCCTAAAATTGCAGCTACTCTAGTATTGTTTTTCTTTGATGTTTAAAGTTTGCACTAGATAATGACTACAGTTCCTAATCCTCACAGAAAGCCAGCATGGGTCCAGGGCCACTTCTCTTTGAAAGACTTCTATGGCCAGCTAAAAAGAAGTGTGTGGGGGGGAACCCTTTTCAACACGAATAGGAAACTTTCCTGTGGGGAGCCATCCCCAGCTTTGCCCCCAGCCCATGCTTCGCCTCGTAGAGTATGGCCATTTGGGGGAAAGGCCAAGTCGGTCACATAAAGTCAAAACGTTCTGAGGATCATGAACACGTCTATTCACATCCATGCTGATGGAAGCCTCCTGGGTTGTGTCTAGGAAGCCTTATGTTATGCCAGGATAAACCCTTTATTTAGCAACTTTAAATCGTCTGTCTACATTGGAGCTAAACCAATGGTAGCCACAACTGACTGTCCCATCAGGAAAAGGACTTTGTCTCTGATATCGAGGGAGATTGTGCCTAATCCCATGATCCTAAGTGCCAGGTAAGCTATCCTTACCTTCTTCTTAGTGCTAGGCAGCAGCTCTCCTGGGACTTTCCATGGGCTTCGTTGTTCAGAGGTTTTCTGGGAATTCCACACATTCCACATAGACGCATTTGTCAAAAGGACTCCAAGCTGGCAAAAAAAAAAAGAAGAAAGAAAAAAGAAAAAAAGAAAAAGAAAAAAGAAAAGAAAAATGGTAAGCTTGATATTTTTCACTCTTATGGCTTCGTTTGGTGTCTATTCCTCAGTTTTGTATTTAAGATATAATGGTCTAAAGAATGACTGATCCTAAAATTAGGAGAGCCTCCATAGCAAAGTGTAGGGGACCACAAGAGCATCCCCTGCCCCCTCCTAGCTCTACCAGTGCTTTACCAGAGGTACTTCTGGTTATTTTGGAGTGCTTGACAGAAACTGGTCATTGAACCCTCCTGAGAGTGGATGTCCCTCAGAATCAGGATTGTTGACCCCTCAGCAAAGGGAAACAAAATTAGAGATGTCTGCACACGCAGAGAAAAAGAAAAGAAAAGAAAAAGAATAGATTTCCTGTTATTAGGGAGCTGGTTTCAGGCTCCTGTTGTCAGTGAACTTTGAGAACAGGTATTCCATTATGCAACTAGCAGTAGTACCGAGTGTCCGAGCTTGGAAAAGTTGAGGAAACCTCAGTTTGGGGAACAGATCATATAAAAATGGGACTGTCCCTGGAAAAGCTAGTAATTATGGCACACTTTAGAGAAATGAAACGTGAATTCTTGGTCAATGTCATTTGGCTAAAATTGTTTTAAAGGATCTGATGGAAGAGTATACTCTTGTGGATTTTTGGCTATGCCAATGAATGTTTTTAGCAATGGAAATATTTCTCATCTTTTCTGTAAGTCTATGTTGTTCAGTAAAAAGATGATCAGTCCTTAAACAGAACTGAAGCCAGTTTAAAAGTTTTCTTTCCAGTAACTTCAAAAAAGACAGAACTAAAAAAAAAGAAAGAAAAGAAAAGAAAAGGTGTGGCTGTGTTTTGTTTTGTTTTGTTTTAATTTCAAAGCTAAGCCCATAACTCAGATACCTAGTAGGTATTTGTTCTTTTAAATTTTCTCTTATTTAAATTATCTTGAGGTAAAAAGCAATTAAAGGGAGCAGCTGGGTGGCTCAAAGGAGAGAGAGCCAAACCTGGAGATAGGAGGCCCTAGGTTCAACTTTGACTTCAGACACTTTCTGTGTGACCCTGAGCCAAGTCACTTATCCCCCATTGCCTAACCCTTATGGCTCTCCTGCCTTAGAATCAATATATAGTATTGATTCTAAGATGGAAGTTAAAGGATAAAAAAACAAAAGGCAAGTAATTTGGAAAAACAAGGACAAAATTGGCATTTTAAAAGTTTGGCTTGCCTGGCTACTGTGAGCTTTTGGATGATAATGGCAGAAAATACTTGTCTGTGTAAATTAGAAGCAGTTACCTAAAGAGAATTACAATATAGCATTTATTTACAAGTTGTTAAGTAACATACCAAATTGAAAGTTTTTTGCAGGGTCAAATGAGAAATTGCCAGTAAACCTGGACATTTCGACTCATCACCTAAATGCAAAACTTTGAAACAGATTTATGATATATAAAAAAATTCTACTAATTTGCAAAAGAAAACCTCAATAGAATAAAAAACTAGTTTTGAAAGTAATTTGAAACATAATTCAAACACATAAAAGAAAGAGATTAAGAAATAAACACTCTTAGAAAGTAAACTAATGAATATATAAAGAGAAATGCAGTTCTGTGATTTGGAAGACTCAGTATGGGTTAACCAGTAGGAAAAAGAGTTAGAAATGATTAATGTTGACAATGAAAACTTGAAGCTCAACTAAAAGAAAATGAGAAATGTATAAAAATACTATTTAAAGTAACAAATGACATATGAAAATACAACTCTGCTTATAGAAGTATGAAACGTCTCAAACTCAGATGAGTGAGTGGCTTCAATTTCTGGTTCCCCCAAAGCTCTCAATCTCCAGCCAGTCAGCGCCAGTTTGTCTGGGAGTGGTGAGTGGAGGATGATGGGGGTGGGAGGGTGGGGAAGGGGGGAGGCAAAGAAAAAACAAAAAGCTAGGATTTTGGAAAGTACTGCATAAAGTTGAATGAAGTTTTTGATCCTCCGTGAACGAAAAGAGAGCAAAATAAAATAGCAAGATTGCATGCCTCTAAAGCTGTGAATACTATTTAGAGAAATGCTTATTTTGTCTGTGGGAAGATAGTTAGAATTGAGATTGCTAATGATTTCCAAGCTTAATTTCCAGATAACTAGTAATTGTGTGGATATGGAAAAGTATCTGGAACCACATAGCAGTATTAAAAATGAAGTTTAGAATTCAAAATTATATTTGATTTGATAAACTAATAAGGAATAATTGTTATTCACAGCATGGTTGATCTGTGCTCAGAATGATAAAGGTTAGTACTACATCTTTGTGGTTTTGTGACTAAAACTGAAACCTTTTGGTTGAGTAGAAGGAAGTAGTAGTAGGGCCAAATTTTCCCCAACTGCACTAGATAGATTTAGAAAATGTGTCGCATCTGTTCTGTTTGGGAAATTCAAGAAAAATAATCACAATGAGTCATTTTCCAGTCCAGGTTATACAGGGGGACTGTCAAGAGAGCTGTCTGCACACTGAGGATGGGAAAAGCATATTGTGTGAAATCTTCCAGCATGGTGCCTGAAGGAGAGCCCTGCCTGTAGCAGTACACCAGAGTAAGAAGAGGTCCCCCATCAGTCAAGGAGAAGCCTGATTTTGTGCAGGGAATAGCACCAGGTGCCAGCTGGTAGGTTTGTCTTTACTCCCTGGGGCCACAGTGTTGGGGAACAGATCTAGTACAAACTAAGGAAGTTCCTGCCTAATGTGCCACTTAAAGGTGGCATTCCAAGGCAAGGAGTTATCACAGGTCCTAGGCCCATGGTGGCGAACTTATGGTATGCATGCCAGAGAGGGCACACAGCCCACCAGAGCTTGATACTGGAAAGGCAGAGGAACTCAGGATGAGGTGGAGGGGAGCAGAGCTCTCAGGCCACTCCTCTCTCCCTTCCCCTCCATGCCTAAGGATATTCCTCCTATCACCCACCCCTCTGCCCAACAGCCCAATGGGAGAGCTTCCTCCCTCCTCAGTCTGGGGTAAGGCAGGGTGCGGGGCAGCACTCAGTCTCTAAAAGGTTAACCATCAGCATCCTAGGATATATCCTGAGAGAGAAAGAAGTATATAAGAAAGCAGTAGTTGTGTGGCCTTAACCATAGATGTAGATCCTAGTCTCAAATCTAGTCCCTTGCCCAGTCTGAAGTCTATAATAGAATAACCAGGACAGGATTCTCAGTCCAGGGAGGGTTGTGTAGTTCTTTTACCTTCAAATTCCATAAATTTCCAGCTATTTAATATGACAGAGTTTAGCAACAGTCTGCTAGAGCTCTAACTAGGGGGAAGCTCACAGTTATATTTCTAAGACTCAAACTCCGGTCAAAAACTTACAAAGCTCAGATCAGGAAAATGACATTTATACTCTGCCCTGAATCTAACCACATTAGGTACACTGAAAGTTTGCAGGCCCCCAACCTGAGCTGTCCCTGATAATTGTGGTATATGTAATATTTAATTACCAAAAAAACAGCAGGATTCAAGAAAAATTATACAACAAAACCAAGCACTGCCCATCCATTCCCATCAGAAGTACCCAGAACTTGACCCTAACACAAAGTCTGAAGTCAAGAAGTAGGCTGAAAGAATGAACAAACAAAAAAAAAGAAATCCACCCTAGCTTTTATGGTGACAAAATTGCTAGAGACACAAATCCAGAAGAAAATGGCTTCCAAAAATCTACAAACAAAACCTGAAAAGAAAAAATGGCTCGGGCACAAATTCAACTATAATTCCAGGAAGATGTGAAAAATTAATGTCTCCATGAGTCAAGAAGAAATATTAAAACAAAGTGAGAAGAAAGTGTAATATTGCTTCTATCAAAAACAGCTGACATGGATCAAGGAGACATAAGCATCATTGAACTTTCTTGAAAGCCATAATAAAAAAAAATAATCCAAGACCTTATATTTTAGGAAATTATTAAAGAAAATTGCTCTAATCTCTTAGAACCAAAGGACAAAATAAGAATATATCAATTACCTCCTAAATTTTAAATAAAAACTCTCAGGAACATTATAGTCAAAATCTAGAACTTCCAAGTCAAAGAAAAAATATCTGCTGCTAAAAGAAAAAATTCAAATCAGAATCATACAACACTTAACAGTGACCAATATAAAAGCATAGAAAGCATGGATATATAAATATAAATATATATATATGGAATATAATATTCCAGAAGACAAAAAGATGTAGGCTTACAGCCAATAATAACTTATTGAATATAATTCTACTGTATTGGACTTTTATTGAAATAGAGAACTTCCAAGTAATCCTGATGAAAAGCCCAGAACTATGTAGAAACTTTGAAATACAAACATGGACAATTATCCAGAGAAACATAAAAGATCAATATGAGGGAATACTAATAAGGGACTAAAGGATGAACTGTTTGCATTCTACTATGGGATGATGTTACATGTGTCCCTCAGAACCATAACATCAGAGATCATAGAAGTCTAATAAAACAGAGAGCCAAGGAGTGAGTTTATAATGTTTTAATTATATAAATAGAAAGGAAAAGGAAGGAAAAGGAAGGGGTGTGTGTGTGTGGGGGGGGGGTGTGGGGGTGTGTGAGCGTGTGTGAGCAATTTTACAATTTGGGTGCAGAAGTAGAAGACTACACAAAGAGGAAAGTGTAAGGGGGGGGGATGGCAGGTGACCCTTGACAAGGAACTCTCATCTGAACTAGTCAAGAGAGAGAAGAATGAGTACTCACGTGTGCACATAAAGAATTTAATGCAGAAATAGGTTTCACTCGACAGGAAAACAGAAAAAGATGGAACAAAAGAAAGGGAAGGATTAGAGTTAACAAAGTAAGCTCTAACACTAGGGAGAGGATTTGAAGAGAGGTTTAAAAAGAAAGAATAGATAACCTGTATTTGGGCTTTGGACAGAGAAAGAAGAGGCAAGAAAACTAAAGTAGATTGCAGCAAACCTAGAATACTGGTGCTGAGCATAGGCCTCTTAAAGGAGGGTGGAAAACTGAATAATACATTGACCAAGATCATCCCAAGAATACTTGTGATGAAACATGCTATACAACTACTAACAGAGGTGATAGATTCAAGGTGCAGATTGAGACATTTTTGTGGTGGGGAGAACACAGTAAATACAGAAATTTGTTTTTCTTGGTCATTGTTTTGTTTTTTTAATCCTTAACCTAATAAGATTCAATACTAAATATTGGTTCCAAGGTAGAAGAGCAGTAAGGACTAGGCAATTGGAGTTAAGTGATTTGCCCAGGATCACACAGCTAGGAAGTTATATGAAGTCAAATTTGAACCCAGGACCTCCCATTTCCAGATGTGACTCTGTAGCCCATGAGTGAGCTAATTACCTCTTGATTTTATATTGTTACAAAGACTTTGGAGTATTTTTCCCCCAATGGTGGGAGGAAAGAGAAGGTGAATTTTCATTCACTGAAATTTAAATTGAATTGAAAAAACTGAAAAAAAAAAGTCCAAATCACTAAGAATTAGAGAAATTCAAATTAAAGTAATTCTGAAATTCCACTGTCAAAAACCAACCAAAAAATGGTAAATTATTGGAAGTGCTATGTATTGTTGGCACAAATGTGAACTGATCTGGCCATTTTGGAAGCAATTTATGCCCCAAGAGTTACTAAACTGTTTGTCTTGACACAAAAAGAGGGAAAAAACCTGTATGTAAAAGCAAAAACATTTATAACAGCGTAGTGGCACCCCCCCCAAAAAAAAACCCTAGAAATCTGAGTGGCCAACAATTAGGGAAGAGCTAAATTATGTTATATGAATTAAATGAAACTTCATTGTGCCATAAAAAGTGTGGGTTCAGACAAACCTGGAAAGACTTATATGAACTGATACAGAGTAAATGATACAGAGTGAAGTAAGTAGAACCAATAGAAGAATCTAATAACATTGTAAAGACAAACTACTTCAAAAGACTTAAAAACTCTGATCAATACAATGACCAACTACAATTCCAGAAGACCAATGATGAAGAATGTTACAATACACCTGTCAGAAAGGGGATTGACTCAAGGTGCAGAATGAAGTACACATTTTTATTTGGCCAATGTGGGAATATGTTTTGCTTGGTCATGTACATTTCTTACAAAGGGTTTATTTGTTTCCTTTTTTCAATAGAAAATGGGGACAGGAAAGAGGAAGAAAAATATTTATAATTTGAGAAAAATTAAATTTTAAAAAGTAATAAGTCCATAGTAGTTCCTGAATGCAATCAGAACGGAATGCCAAAATTGGTAGATAAATAAAATAATTTTTCCATGTTGAATAATTGGAGATACCTTCAACTCAGTTTATTTTATTTGACTGGCAAGATAATTTGTATTTATCTTTTAAATCTATGAGATTGTTTTATGTTAGCATTATGTATACGAGTTTATTACATTGTAATTTTGGAAATTATCTATTGTGATTCATCTGTAATATTAGGTTAGATCCTCCTTGGTCAGAATGAATTGGTTCATTAATGAATTAGAACTATTACAAATCAAGGCTCTTGCCTGGAATGATGACTGTGCATCATCTGTTTTTAAAAATGTCTTTTTGAATTTGGTAAACAGTATAGCAGATTCTGGGAAACTTGCAAATTCTATCAGAAAGCATAGCTTGAAAAACAAATTCAAAGGATTGGGAATATTTAAAAGTAATTTAAATGTGAAAAAGATTGCTTATAGTGTACTTAATGATACACTTGGTAAATTGTTCCTTAAAAATGCAAATATATTCTTGTACTTTATTTTTGCATAAGTATAGTCCCAAGCACTTCCCTTCAGATCCCTTCTCATTGATGTGGTCAGTATATAACCACTTATTTTTGCATAAGTATAGTCCCAAGCACTTCCCTCCAGATCCCTTCTCATTGATGTGGTCAATATATAACCATGGTGGCAAACCTATGGGACACATGCCAGAGAGGGCGTGCGCACTGTCAGTGACCAGAGTTACTCTCCACCAAACCTGAGGACATTTTTTCACTTCACTGCCCCTTTTCCCAGCAGTCCAGTAGGAGAGCTTTGTCCCTGTCTGGGGTAAGGTGGAGGGTGGGGAAATGGTAGAGTGGGAGGGGGTAGAATACTCAGTCTTTGGGTAGGGTACAGCACATGGTCTCTAAAAGGTTCATCACTGGTATAGATGAAATAATTTTATATTAGTTATGTTTATAAGTTTATTAAAAGTAATTATTACATTGTAATTTTGGAAATTATCGTACAGAAGTGCTGTTGATTTTGCAAAGTTATCTACTATGATTCATTTTTAACATTAGGAGGTTAGATCTTCAATCAGAATGCTATGATTGATTTATTAATTAAGATAATTATTAATCAAGACTTTTAGCAACCATTTTTGCCAGAGTACTGGGTTCAGTAGAACAAAAATGTTAATTTGAAAATCCAGGCTATAGACAAACTTTGGAAATCTCATCTTAATAGATTGCATAAAGCTTATGAAGGGGAATTTTTTTCTTTCTAAAGGAAGTCAAGGCTATCTTGGGAATGGCTTAGCAATTTAGGGAAAGGAGGTCTAGGCTGAGGTTGATTCTATGTCCAAGATCCATAGCCTTTTTTATACCACTGGCAGAAAAATTATGATTTAACTTCTTCCTTAGCTTCATTAGTCTATCTAGAAGATCTTGTTCTTCCACAAGAATAGTTTTGTCTAAAAATAACCCTCACCTCCCTTTAGTGCTAGGCATGCTATATGGGAGCAGAGGAGATAATGGTAATTGGGATTATTTGATATTATTGTGCATTGAAAAAAAATTTTCTTTAAAATGTTAGCAATATTATTGTATTGGCTTCATCTGTCAGGCACATAATATCAGAAAACCAGATCAAGACAAAAAGGGCAGGGGGCAAGCTGGGCTCAGAGAGACTCAAGTCATACTTACTGTCTGTGTGACTTTAGTTAAATCATTTAACTTTTCAGACTGTTTCCTTATCTGTGAGAAACAGATGATAGCACCTACTTCCTAATGATAATGTGAAGATCAAATGAAATTAGTTATATGTAGCATCCCAAGCATATTCACATCTATGAAATATAGATGACTGTATTATTACTGTGTCTTCACAGACCCTGCTGGTCAGGGTAGTTCATTAGGAGCGAACCCACAGCTATATGTATTTTGTAAATATGAAAGCAGTCACATGAATACACACCAAGAGAAGGGAATACACAATGGATTTTTTTCTTCTATCATATAAATTGGTTCTCTCCCAATAACTAGGTGCTCTAATGGTGAATGCATTCTTGTTAAATAGTACATAAGATCTGAAATTTATTTGAAGCTGTGTGACCCTGGGTAAATTATTTAATCTGTTTGCCTCAATTTCCTCAACTGTAAAATGAGATGATTAATAATGGTACCTACCTCACAGGGCTGTTGTGAGGATCAAATGAGATATTTGTAAAGTGATATTTGTAAAATGCTTAACACAGTTCCTGGCACATAATGGGCACTTAATAACTGCTTGTTTCCTTTCCTTCTCCTTCCCGCTACTGCTAAAGTAGCTGCCAAAGCAATCATAAAGGAAATTCTAAAAGACTATTGTAACCATATTACCAGCAAATGACTGCTAAAAGCCAATTTCTTCAATGAGTTTTTGAAATGAACTTTTTGCTCCATAGAAACTTGAGGCAAATGGACAAGGTAATTGTGCTAGTAACCTCTCCTCTAGAAGAGACGTGCCACTCCAGAACAAAGAGACTATATCTTGGGATAGTGTGTCCACCAACTTCTGGATGAAAGACTATGTATGAATGTCTGATGGATGCCTTTTTGGAAGTAACTATGAAAAGATCACCTGGAAATGAGAAATATGAGGAACCAGCTGGACTTATCTTAACTTGCCACTTGCTACCTCAGTGGACAGAAATATTTTCTTTAAAAAGATGTGTGCTTGTATACAAAAATGTCTGTAATGGCTTGTTTACAAATTGTTACTATTGATGACCATATTCTTTACAATGTCATTATGGTTCTGATATTGACAAGTTGAGAGATACGGAATCATATAGCTATTTTGTTACAGGATTTAAAATTGGGAAAGAGGATAAATGGGTATCAAAAATTCTATATTGGAGATAAGAAGATGGACCACCTGTTATCTCTCAACTGTTATCTGATAGTACTTGACTAGATGACTAGATTTGATGAGACTAGCACCAGAATGCCTTTACTATTTAAAAGAAGTAAGGGAGATTTAATTGGATGCTTTTGTGATAGAACTAAACACTGTTGCTTCAGTCTGGAATGTATGCAAAGGTTTAGAAACCCCTAATTGATACAATTAGAAGAGTCACTGTCCTTATTACAATAGCTTAATGAACCAACACAAGGTGGGTTTGAGAAAGTTCCACATTTCATGAATGAGGCTGGCTGAGGCATTCCAGTGGAACAGAACAATGCGTGAAGATCAAGAATTTCTTGAGTTACCAACTGTGAGCTATACATGATGACCTCACTCGTCAGTATTAGCCTGACAGTTCAAAGTATCAATATCTTCTGACCTATGTCCATGGACTTATGCCTAGAGGTTCTCAGCTTGGAAGAGCAGCCACTCACAATGCACCTTCCACACCTATGGCCTGATGATAGGTGTCTGGGTCTTGGCTCGGGTCCATTGGGCACAGTGCATGTGAGACTGAGCAGTCAGTCCATAGAGATGTGTGTGAACTCAAATTCCCAGGGACCCTAGTTGGTTCACAAAAAGTATTCTTGTAATAATGTCAGATATTTAGCTTGGAATAAGATATAAATGGACTTTCTAGCCTTTACAACCATCCAGATGCAATGTGTGCACAACTTTGAGATAAGGATGCAGATTTGTTGTGTTAAATACAACAGTTTGTGTTGTGTGGAACAGATAATGGCAAGTTACACTCTCTAGATGAAAGTTGTAGCTCTACACATTTTTGAGGTTGTAGAACTGGAAGCTTTTGAAACTCGGGGAATTGTTCTAAACAAAATTCTTTATCCCCCAAATGTATGAAAGGAAGCACAAAATTTGGTGTGCTCTTTTTATATGATTTAAAATGAATATAATTTTTGTATGTCAATACATTTACTTTTGTGATGGAGTAAAATTTAATATAGTGGCTTAATTTATATTCACTTTTATTTAAAGGTGAAAAATAGAGCTAAATGGTATAAAATGTCATTAAAACAATCTAATATTGATTAGAGAAATGCAAATTAAAACAACTCTGAGGTAGCACTTTACACCTATCAGATTGGCCAAAATTGTAGGGGATGTGGCAAAATTGGGACACCAATGCATTGTTGGTGGAGTTGTGAACTGATCCAACCATTCTGGGGGGCAATTTGGAACTATGAACAAAGGACTATAAAGCTGTGCATACCCTTTGATTCTATAATACCACTACTGGGTCTGCATACCAAAGAGATCATATAAAAGGAGAAAGGACCTACGTACACAAAAATATTTATAGCATTCTTTTTTGTGGGGGCAAACATTTGGAAACAGAAATGTCCATCAACTAGGGGGAATTTCTAGACAAATTGGGGTATATGGTGTGCTATAAGAAATAAGCAAAATTTCAGAAAAAGCTGGAAAGAACTGTTGAACTGATGCAGAGCAAAATAAGCAGAACCCAGAGAACATTGTACACAGTTAACAACAATATTGTATGATGATCAACTGTGATAAGACTTAGTTACTCTCAGCAATACAATGACCAATTTGGAAATATGTTTTGCTTGGTGATAAATGTATAACCTAGATCAAAATTGCTTACCAACTCTGAGAGTAGGGTGAGAAGAAAGGGAGGGAAACAATATGGGTCTTATAATTGCAAAAAAAAAAATGTATGTTGAAAATAGTCAAATGTAATTGGGAAAATATATCTTTGAATAAAAAAATTTTTAAATCTGATAGTCTTCATGATCTGTATTTAAAAAGTTATATAGTTCTATTAGGAGAATCAGCTTGTGGATTTAGAATATTGTCACTGGTTTGAATAAATGGACAGATGATCTGTAGCATAAAGTTCCCAAAGCTTTTAATTTGGACCACCTTGATCCCAAACAGTTTATTCACATGCACAGCCTTCTGGATATTCTTCCAGATATTAAAAGACTGGCTTGAAACTCAAATATGTTTGAATACTCATTACTTTCTATATCCCAATTCAAGGCAATCCCCCAACCCTATTATGCCTTTTATTGTGTCATATCATTATAACATCAAAAATGGTTCTTGACATCTCATTATTTTGCTGCATTCCAAAAAGTAAAACAGTACTAAATATTGTGGGTGAACTAAAAGAATATATCTTGATACTGTTTAGTAGGCACAAAATTAAGATCTTGGAATTAATATGCTTCAAATAAGTTGTGCAAATAGCTCAAAGAAGGGATTTGTGGTAGTACACTACAAACTTTTTGTAAACAAAAATGCTAAGAAATAGCATTTTTCTCAGTCTTTTTCAGAGTCCCAGGAAAAGTCCCTTAGAAAAGCAGGTAGAAAAGTAGAGAACACAACACCTCACACCCTACACCAAGATAAATTCAAAATGGATGAATGACTTGAACATAAAGAAGGAAACTATAAGAAAATTAGGCGAACACAGAATAGTATACATGTCAGACCTTTGGGAAGGGAAAGACTTCAAAACCAAGCAAGAATTAGAAAGAGTTACAAAATGCAAAATAAATAATCTGGAATACATCAAATTAAAAAGTTTTTGTACAAACAAAACCAATGTAACCAAAATCAGAAGGGTAGCAACAAATTGGGAAACAGTCTTCATAAAAACCTCTGACAAAGGTTTAATTACTCAAATTTATAAAGAACTAAATCAATTGTACAAAAAATCAAGCCATTCTCCAATTGACAAATGGGCAAGGGACATGAACAGACAATTCTCAGCCAAAGAAATCAAAACTATTAATAAGCACATGAAAAAGTGCTCTACATCTCTTATAATCAGAGAGATGCAAATCAAAACAACTCTGAGGTATCACCTCACACCTAGCAGATTGGTTAACATGACAGCTATGCAAAGTAATGAATGCTGGAGGGGATGTGGCAAAGTGGGGACATTAATTCATTGCTGGTGGAGTTGTGAATTGATCCAACCATTCTGGAGGGCAATTTGGAACTATGTCCAAAGGGCCATAAAAGGCTGTCTGCCCTTTGATCCAGCCATAGCACTGCTGGGCTTGTACCCCAAAGAGATAATGGACAAAAAGACTTGTACAAGAATATTCATAGCTGTGCTCTTTGTGGTGGCCACCTTACCCACCTGGGTAAGGGGATTCAAAATTCATCAAGGGCAGCTACCTTTTAAATTTTTTTATTATGAAAATATTTATTTTACCAATTACCTGCAATAACCAATTTCCACATAAGCCTTTAAAAGTTATATGATCCAAATCGTCTCTCTTCCATTCTTTCACCTTCCCAGAGCTGGCAAGCAATTGGATCTGGGTTATATAATTCTTTCTCTGGAGATGGATGCAGCTACCTTTTTCTTAAACATCTAATTTTTGTTGATATTTGTTGTTTTTCATCAACAAAATTTTCTTCAGCATCCTTTGCCCCATCCTTTCTCACAGAGCCATCACATATAATAAACAAAAGTCAGACTATATAATTCTCCCCAGCCCCTGTCAATAAACTCCCATGATTCTAAATCCTCTTTCAAAATCCTTCATAACCCAGCCCCTTCCTAATTTTCCAGTCTTCTTATACCTTATTCTCCTCCTTGAACTCTAGGTTCTAATGGCTCTGGCCTCTTCGCCATTACACTCCAACTCTGGACTCCTGGAATTAAACTTCATTAAACTGTGGGCTCCTTGAGAACATGGACTTTCCTCCTCTTTCTTTGCATCCCCTCCTTTAGCAGAGAGCTAAAAGGCACCAAGGTAGCACTTAATAAAAAGCTACTTGACTGGCCTCGAAGGCTGTATAATTAATTGGCTTTATTGCAGAAGGGATTCTGGTTTAGGTATAGATTGGACTAGGTGAATAAAACAATTTCAACTCTGAAATTCTAGGATGCTCCTGTGGATAGGAGCATCAATTGAAGTAACTAAGGACACTAAGCTTAGAAAGGCAAAGACCCAAGTGGGGCAAGATCACATCTGAAGAACTCTCATGTAGAGAATTTGATTTTATTTGCCTGACCTCAGAAGGAGTGCCCAGGAACAGTGGGTAGAAGCTTCAAAGAGATTTAGGTTTATCTGAAGCTAACAGATTTAGAACTATCTTGCTGGAAAGCAGATTGTTAAGTTTTCAGTGTGAGCATTTATATGTCAGAAATTGGCAGCCTCAAATCAAGGCTTGATTTATTTTGTGGATTGTCTAGACTTAAGAAAGTGATGGGAGGCAGGTGAGTGGCTCAGTGGATTGAGAGTCAGGTCTAGAGACAGGAGGTCCTGTGTTCAAATCTGAACTCAGATACTTCCTCGCTGTGTAACCCAGAAGCAAGTAAGAATTGTAAGATGGAAAGTAAGGGTTTAACAAAGTGATGGAGAAATGTTAACATAGATTAAACCTGAGTGTCATACATTTTTTCCTAGAGTAGTTTATTAAATATTAATCAGCACACCTCTGGTGTGGCCACCTGGTCCAGACCTTGCCTGTTACCTGTGAAGAACTGATTCCCAGAGAGGCCAAGGGTTAAAATTAGAACTCAGGTCCTCCAAAGTCCAATATGTTTTCCTAAGGCATTCCTATGCTGCCTCTTACTGTCCATGGTGCTTGATACAAGGAAAAAGACATCCAGTTAGAATTATCCCAAAGTAGAGCCACCTTAGGAGGCAGTGAATTTTCACCACTCCTTCTCCTCAGAGCTCTTCAAGCAAAGCTCGACAACTTCTTGTTGAATATGAATATTGTCCATGCATGGATTGAGCTGGTCACCTACTTTCTTTCCCTTCTAGCTGTGAGATTCTGAAAAGGTTGTCTCGACTGACAGCCACAGGACAGTCAGGGTCTCATTCCTATTCCCCAGATTATTCCTACCTCTTGTACCCTCATTGCCCAACACTAACACATCCTGGCTAGTCGGAGGTCCCTTCTATTAAGGGCACTGACCTCTTCATACATTTCCCAACTTCTCTTAACGGATTCACTTGTCTCAGTCTCACTGATTAGAAAACCTAAATGGCTGTAGGGTGCCCTCTGGCGTTCAGAATTCCCGAAACTCAAAATATCCCCAAAGATGGAAAGGACACCAGAAAACACCGTCGTTTTTGTTGAGGCAGTTTGGGGTTTTCTTGGCAGACACTGGAGTGGTTTGCTATTTCCTTTCCCAGCTCATTTTACAGATGAGGAAACTGAGGCAAACAGGGTGAAGCAACTCTAATACCTGCATTGCTCAGCCATCCAGCCTACATTTTTTAAAAAAAATTTTAAATCCTTACCTTCCTTCTTGGAATCAATACTATGTATTGGTTGCAAGGCAGAATAGTGGTAAGGTCTAGGCAATGGGGGTCAAATGACTTGCCCAGGGTCACACAGCTAGGAAGTGTCTGAGGACAGTTTGGAACCCAGGACCTCCCCTCAATCCACTGAGTCACCCAGCTGCCCCCATCCAGCCTACATTTGAAGAGTTTCTGTGAAAGGGAACCCACAACCTCTCAGGGCAGTCCATTCCATTCTTAGGTCTAATGATTAGGAAATTTTCTTTTGAATAGCCCAAATCTGCAATGACCACTCATTACTTCTAAGTTTGTCCTCTGGAGCCAAGCAGTACAACTCTCTTCCACCATACAGGATATCCGAGTAATAGTAAAACTGAATGATTAAAAAACACTATGCTCAAGTGCTAGGGATATAAAAAGGAGAGAGTGCCTGTTCTCAGGGTGTTTGAGTTCTAATAGAACAACACAAACAGGACATCAACCTTTTTTTTTTTTTAATTTTAAAGAGACGTAATTCTCTTCCCTGCCAAAGACAATGACTCTACTTTTGCCCATCTCCTTTCTACTCCAGGCATGTGGCTCTTTTTTCATTCTCCTCTTTCTCTCATTTTCAGTTTTCCCCTTATCTACCGACTTTTCCCCACTGCTTACAAACATACCTAGGGGTTCCCCATCCATAATCAACCTTTGCTCGACCCTTTCCCTCACATTACAATTCTATCTTCCATTTATCTCTCGTTGCTTTTCTAGTCAAACATCTAGAAAAGTTGCCTACACTCACTACCTCCATTTTATCTCCCCACCCATTTTTCAGCCCCTTGTAATCCAGTTTCTGAGACTATCACTCATCAATTCAAACTATGCTGTTATTAATAATAATATTATTCACTATTTGACACTTCTAGCATATAATAGTAGTAACTAGCATTTTTAAAGTGCCTACTATGTGCCATCTACTATGCTAAGTGTTTTATACTTTTTACCTCACTTGATCATTACAACAACCCACATAGATAGGTGTTGTTATCATTCCAATTTTGCAGTTGAAGAAACTGAGAAAGTCAAAGATTAAGTGACTTGCCCAAGGTTACCAAGCTAATAAGTATCCAAGGCAGAATTGAAACTCAAGTCTTCCTGACTCCAGGCCCAGTTCTTTATCCACTGCTTCCCCCAACTGCCTTAGTGCAGCAGATCTTAACTATTTTTTTGTCATGTACCCCTTGGCAGTCTGATAAAGCCTATGTGCCTCTTCTCAAAAGCATATTTTTAAATTCATGAAATTCATGATGTCAAAAAGGGGCCAAAAGTTAATGAAATAAAAATATAATTGCTTTTCCATCCAAATTTGCTTATTCCCTTAAGTCTATCCCTGAGTAGTCTGTAGAGCAGGGGTCCCCAAACTTTTTACACAGGGGGCCAGTTCACTGTCCCTCAGACCTTTGGAGGGCTGGGCTATAAAAACCTAACACTAACAATAACCCTAACCAGGCAGCAGTATACACAGTGTGGAATCCCCTCCCCCAGAACATCGCTCACCATGCTGACATCTTCCACTGTGCAACCACATAATCCTTTGCACAGCGCCTCATTCTAAGGCACCATGAAAAGGATTATATCATTGGAAGTAGTACTGTACGTGAGTGATGCCGCGCTTTGTGGCGCCGCCACATACAGTGCTCCTCTCACTGACCACCAGTGAAAGAGATGCCCCTTCTGGAAGTGAGGTCGGGCCGATAACATGGCCTCAGGGGGCCACGTGTGACCCACAGGCCATCCTTTGGGGGATCCCTGCTATAGACCCAGCTTAAGGACCTTTGCCTTTAAAACTAAGTATGAAAGCCTTTTCTCAGTTCTCTTCCTTTGATCGTTTTGACTACGTATTGAATATTCTCTTCTCTCATGACATTGTTTTCTCCTGATCCTCTATTACCTGTCTGAAAGTTCTATCTCAGAATATACCTCAAGACTCAACCCTAGAATATCTTCTCTTCTGTCTCTATACCGGAGCCAGAAATAGCACAGAACAACCACAACTTTGATTCAGAAATTTAGTGGAATTCCCATTCCCTTGGAAGGGTTCCTTTTCAACCTGGTATTTCAAATATTGAGACTGAAGAAAGAAATATTTGGGTTTAGCTAGAAACTGTATCTTCTTGAAATGTTATGAGTAAAATTGTTTTTACTGCATTTTGTTGTTTGCCAGGATCTCATTGCATTCTAATCCTAAACCTTAATCTCTGCACTGACCTGAGCTGGGACCAGCCCCAAATATTTGGTGTTAGCCATTACATATTGTCATCCCCTGGGGAATCATGTCCTTCACCAGGAGTCTGAGGTTGGTGGGAACCAGGAACTTGGGAAGTTTTAGGATAATTTAAAATATCAAGCTAGTGAATCATTAGAATAACACTTAAAAGGATGCAGCCTTATGGGGGAAACAGGGATTTTGTCTGATTCAGAGTTCCATCAACATCTTGAAAGATTGCAGAGGATTTGCTTTGATAAAACAACTGAACCAATTAGAGGTCCCAGGATGAGATCTCCTTTTCTCCATTTGTCAATAGCTAAAATGTAGAGTTCTGTATCTTGATCACTCCACAAAGATGAATTCCCTCTGAAGCTGCTTCCAGAATGAGAGAGATCAAGGCAGCAAGAGAAGGGGTGAAATGTTTTATCATACTTTTATTTTTTTACCAATTAAATGTAATAAATTTCCACATAAGTTTTCCTAAATTATATGGTTGAACTTATCTCCCTCCTTCCCTTCCATTCTTCCTATGGGTTCTGGCAGGTGATTTGATCTGGGTTATACAGGTATTATCACACAAAACAGATTTCCATATTGTTTATTTTCATAAGCATTTATTTTTATAAAATCAAACCCCCAAAACATAAACCCAAATAAACAAATGAAAAATCATATGCATTCCGACTCTAACAGTTCTTTCTCTGGAGATAAATAGAATTCTTTGTCCTAAATCCTTCAGAATTGTCCTGGATCATCATATTGCTGATAGTAGCTAAATCTATCAGAGTTTATCATTCTACAATATTGCTGTCCCTGTGTACAATGTTCTCCTGGTTCTGCTTATTTCACTCTGCATCAGTTCACACAGGTCCTTCCAACTCTTTCTGAAATGATCCTGTTCATCATTCCTTACAGCATCACCATCATATACCACAATTTGTTCAGCCATTCCCCAATTGAAGGACATCCCTTCAATTTCCAATTCTTTGACACCACTAAAAGAGCAGCTAGAAATATTTTTGTTCAAGTAGATCAGAAGAGATAAAATATTTTTAAAAGATGTGTTTAGTAGATTGGATTTGTGACCTCTTTGAATGGTACTCCCCAAAACTACTTTGAGTACAGTTAGATCCTGCTTTGGGGCAGAGGTTTATCTGAATGAGGTCAGGTTTTAGCTAAGATCCTAAGAAGGTGGCAACAGTCTTCCCCCAGGGAGCTTTGGATATGTCTTTTGAAACTTGAAGTCTTGAAACAAAAAGATGATGTTGGTCTTGTGATGTTAGTAAAATTGCATTGGGACATCTGGACCTGGAGCATTAGAAAACTTTGTACAAATTTAGACCATCCCTGAAAGCCCCTACCTTACCTAGTCATTCTGAGCCACCTGTCTTCCTATCCAGACCTGAGGCATTGTTGGAATTAGTCTTCTTAGGGCAAGGTCCCTCTTAGGCTCAGGTTATCTAATTATAGGAGTACAAGAAAATTAAAGTTATGTCTTTTTCTTTCATTCCCCGATCCCAGCACAGCATTAGTAGCATATTCTATATGTGGAATTTTAATGGAATTTTTAGTAATTCCACTTAATAAAAGTATAAGTTGGGCAAAGTTATCATGAGGAAACTTTCAATTCTCCAACATACTCCTGCTATTCCATGCAAATCCTAGGCTGGGTAGGCCTTCTTTCTACCTGACAACGAAATTTCTGCCTTTCAACATGAGTCCAAAGAGGGATATGCCAACTGACAAGGTAATGTGACTTTGAACTGCATTGAGGGAAGCAAAGTTCCAGGGCTAGAGCAATTGCAATGATCCATTATACTCTCTCTTGATCAATCCGCATTTGGAATAATGTGTCTGCCCAGAAGAGGACAGCAAAGATGATAAAGGTCCTTGAGATTGTGCCTGTATGCATTGGCTAAAGGAATTGGGGAGAGGGAAACTAGGGTTAGCCTGAAGAAGAAAATACTCAGAGAGAAGCATATGAGAGCTGCCTCCAAGTATTTGAAGGGCTGTCATGTGAAAAGGAAATTAGATTAGGCTTGTTCTGCTTTTCCCCAGAGGGAAAAACTAGGAGTAATAGGTGTTGCAAAGAGACAGATTTAGACTTGAGAAAAAGAAAAACATTTCCTGAAAGCAGTTTTCCCAAAGTGCCTCAAGAGAGAGTGAAATTCCCCTCACTGCTGATCTTTGATTTTTTTTCTTTTGGCTTGAAATTTTAAAGTATCTATTTTATTGATTTAAGAAGGATTCTTGCCTCATCATTTCCCATTATTATTTTCTTCATACAACTGTCCCTTGGGACAAAGAAAAAGAATTAAGCAAAACCAAAACAGACACATTGACAATGTCTGAGAGCACATCTAGCATTCCACATGCAGAGTCCACCATCTCCTGACCAAGAGGATGGACTCAGAAGTCTTCAAGCAAAGCTTACTGAGGGAATCTAAAGACATGAATTGAACAAAGTCCCTTTTGAAGAATCTTCCACCTCTGAGATTCTGCAATTCTTTGATTTCTCTGCATATTGGCACTGGTCCCTTTAAAAAACTCCTTTGAGGGGCAGCTGGGTGGCTCAGTGGATTGAGAGCCAGGCCTAGAGATGGGAGGTCCTAGGTTCAAATCTGGCCTCAGACACTTCCCAGTTGTGTGACCCTGGGCAAGTCACTTGACCCCCATTGCCTAGCCCTTACCACTCTTCTGCCTTGGAACCAATACACAGCATTGACTCCAAGACAGAAGGTGAGGGTTTATTAAAAAACAAAAACAAAACCAAAACCAAAACAACCCCCCCCCAAAAAAAACTCCTTTGCCTCCACATCAGAATTGATCCTGTTTGTGTTTTCAGATTTTCATTCTTAATCATCTCCTAACCCTGCTGTGAGATAACTGCCCTCGCAGATTTTTAGGTCATGGGATTCTAAGCATTCTCTCTCTGAATCTTTTGAAATCTGTTCTTCCCAAATCAATTAATCAATTGTAACAAGAGCTTAGAAGCTGCCCTTTCTAATTACTAATGACCACATGGGGACTTTGGTGCTGGCTTCTGGCCATGTATGACTCAAGGTGTATTTGCTGCTTAGTGGACCTTTGCAAAGAGGTTATATTTTAGCTGGGGTTCTCTTAAAAGGTTTACCAGTTTAGGTCTTCCTAGTTGAGTCCACATTCCACTGGGGAGCAATACAACTGTAGGGTCAACCTAGTGCTATGGGCATTGTACCCCCAGAAACTCAGGCAACTATAACCAGGGAAATTCCTTTGCTCCCTTACATCCTCATGACTCAGAACCCAAAACATCCAATAACTCCTATAAAACCCTGAGAGGATTATCCTCTTTGATCCTCCTTTAGATTTAAGATGGACAGAGAGATGCACCATCGGGCTGTATCTTAGACATCTGTCTGTTCCCTAAACTAAAGAATCATTTATGAGAGTCATCCCGTATGTGTCCAGGAAGACCCCAGTCAGATGACCAACACCCCCCCCCCCGCAAATGCCTGAGTGGCTACCACTCTAGAGTCATGTCTACACCATGACACAGCATCATTACATTATTATTATTACATTATTATTACATTACATACATACATTACAACCTCACGTTGTAAAGAGCATATAATTCCCAGAATTGATAGGTTCTGGGAGCAGCCTTCCATCTTGCTGTTCCACCTGTACTCTCCTCCTGGCCATTCTCAACATTACTTTCTAAATTAATGTTGCTCTTTTTATTTTTATTTTTAAGCTAAGTTTCAGTCTTGCATTCTTGCAAAAAGATATCCTTCATGAGCCCCAGGGGTTCACCTCTACACCCCCACAACACTAGCAGGATCCCTTTTTCCCTACCTATTACCAAGAGGGACCCAGCCAACATATATTTCTTCTTTTAAAAGTTCCACTGAGGGGGCAGGTAGGTAGCACAGTGGCTAGAGCTCCAGGCCTAGAGAAGGAAGGTCCTGGGTTCAACTCCAGCCTCAGACATTTCCTAGTTGTATGACCCTAAGCAAGCCACTGAACTTCAATTTCCTAGCCCTTACCATACTTCTGCCTTGGAACTGATACTTAGTATTGATTCAAAGACAGAAGGTAAGAGTTTTTTAATTAATAAAATTAAATTAAAAAGTCCACCGAGCCAGTATCTTTGCCAAGAAAACCCCAAATGGGATTATGAAGAGTCTGACAGGACTAAAATTGGCGTGGGCATTGTATCCCCAGAAACTCAGGCAAACTATTATCAGGAAAATGCCTTTGCTCCAATCAGTTCTGGTGACTCCCACCCCAAAACACCTGACCTTAGAGAGTACCCTCCTTTGATTGCCCCCACTGAAATGAGATGGACAAAGAGACCCACCTCATTCATCTTCCAAATCATGAGAACCACCCCTATGCCCTCATGCTAACCTACCCCCCCCAACCCCTTGCCCCAGCAACATGTCCCCACAGCTAAAGAAGAATATAAAAACCCCAGAATGGAGGCATTCTGAGAGCAACCTCCCAAGCTGTTCCACTCATGCTGTCTTGCTGGTCAAAAAATTCAGCATTACTAATAAATCTCTCTCTTTACTTTTAAGCTGTTTTGGAGTCTTGCATTTTTGCTAAAGGTATCCTTCTGAAACCCCAGGGGTGCACCTCTACACCCCACAACAAAGTGACTCAACAAAAAAGAGAAGGGTCAACAATAGCTATAAAGCTCCCTCAAAGAGAATCTCTCAAACCAGTAGGCCCTCCTCTTGTACACACTAAATAGAATGAGCTCACATTTAGAGAGCATGGTTGGCCAAAGGGTCCTCTCACAGCTCCTGGTTCCCAGAAGTCCCTTTCTCCCATTGAGAAGTTCTCATGAAGTTACTCAGGTTTTGCTTTATGCTGGACTTGGAGATTCCTGAAGCTCCCTTTCCTTAGTATGTCTGCTTTTCCATGCCTGACACAGCTGCTGCTATCAGTCACTGATGTTTAAGGACACCATTACATGCCCCAGCAGACACTCAATCTTCTGACCTTTCATGGCTTACAAGGTAATCTATTACTCAATCAATGGAGGGAGGGAAGGAGAGAAAGAAAAACTCTCCCTTCCTCCTCCTCATGATCCTTCACAAATGGATTTTGTTCACCACTTAACTGACCTGCTACTTCGGTTCAGAAGTTTGTTTGATTATTTCAAGATATTTCTTGAGTAGGATCACTGGCATACATCCAGTGGCCCCAAAACATCTACAATCTTTTCAAATTGATCAGAGATTTATTCAAACACAGTTTATTTTTAATCGATTTACTATTTCAATTGAGATGTCCTTGATCTTCCATGATTACATCAATATGGGTGGAAACCCATACCTTTACACAACAATAAGTATATTTAACTAAGCATCTCTTTGTGGGCAAACCCCCCAGTTTGTGTATTACTATACGGAGAATCAAGAGAATAAGACCTTGTCCCTGACCGCTGCGGTTCTTATTCTGATGGAGAGATGGTGGTAGTAGTCTCTCAGTAACCGAGGATGACGATTGTCTTTGTGTGTTTTTGTGCACAAAGACACCTGTGCATGAAGATTTAAGTGGAAAAGTCGATGCACAGAGACAGTCCCACTCTCTCGGCGTTGGAAGCCTGGGTCCAGTGGCACGAAAAGTCATTACACCTGGAGACTTCCTCAGCTGCATTGGATGGCCGTGTTGTCTTTTGTGCTCCAACACGCCCTGAGCACTCCACAGTGCTTTGCTGCGTCGCCATCTCAGCCGTTGAACCTTCTTATTGGTTGGAGAGATGGTATGCATATGAAAATAAGTATCACAGACAAGAGGAAGATAACATTTATCCCCAATTACAGCCATGCAGAGATATACACATGAGTTACAGAATATTGAGAAAACAAGGAAAAAAGTATTGAGAAAGCTCTAGTGTCAGTTGGGTTAAAAAAAGAGAGCATTATCCTAGAGCACCATGAGGAAAGGTTGGGACTCTAATCTTCAGTTTGCAGTGGGGAAGAGAGGCTGACCCATAGCAAATCTGAAACTGGAAAATTTACTTCCAGAGAAGGCTGGAAAGCACCTACAACTTGGCAAATCATCTTCTATCCATCCTCACTGTCCCTACAGACTAAAACAGGCCAGAAAGGGAGGTGGAGAGAGGAAGATTATTACTGTAGCTGTCAACTAACACTAGTCCTTTCCCTCCCCACCCCACTCCTGCCTTCCTTCAGTACCACCCAGGAGTTTGTAGGATATCCACGAATAAAATATTCAACATAAGTGAATATGGGAAAAGAGAAATAGTTCATTTTGACCAGACCACAGGGTCCAAGGAAGGAAGGAAGGAATACACCTAAGTGGCAGAGTAGAAAGAGAGCGAGACCTGGAGACATGAGCTTCTGGGTTCCAAATGTGGCCTCAGACACTTCCTAGTTGTGTGACCCTGGGCAAGTCACTTAATCCTGTAAACCTCAAAATTTCTTATTCTTATAAATGTTGGAAATTTCACCATTGGGAAATTTCATACTTGAAAAATTTCCTATTGATAGTGGGTCTTGACTATTGGAATGTGAACCCCATTGGCATGGGAGGTTCCTTCTCCTTCCTTCTTAAGATTACTTTAGGACAGAAACCCTTTGCTGAACAATGGAAAGGACTTTGACCTATGCTTAAGCATAGAACAGGAATTTCTTTGAGTCATGATTGATTTTAGAATTGATACAATGGAGATACTTGGAATCAATCTCCACCCTATTCAGTCCTAACAGGATTGAGTAAGGGCTGCAGCCTAGATCAAAATTTAATTATTCCAATCTCTACCCTACTCAGGTTAACAGGATTTAGAAAGGGCTGTAGCAAAGGAGCAAAGATTTAATCATTTGAAAATATGACCTTCAACAGACATGTGCAAAGCCTCTGGGCGGTCCTGGGTTAAGCTAGAGCCTCCATTGGCACAGGTAAATTGATGGACAGTGATTGGTAGATGTGAGAACTGAGGGGAGGCAACTTGGATGGTTTCCTTAAAGATCAGGGGGGTCTAGAGACTCAAGGGTGGTTGAGAAGTTGGTCGGTGTGGTTCGTGTGGGCTCTGAGAAGCTTGCTCTGAAGGAAGCTGAAAGTCCTCTGAGACTGTTTCTCCATTTTGGTCACGTGAGTAATAGGGACTGATCTTTTTTTCTTTGCCCCAGCTATCTAAGGGCTTGGGCCTTTTGGCCCAGCCTAAACAGAAGGGGTATTTAAGCCCTATTCCCTTCTCTCCCTTTTTTTCTCTCTCTATCTCTAATTCCTTTCTTACTCCTATTGTAATTAAACTCCATAAAAGATTTACTGCTGACTTGAGTTTTCATTTAGAAATTACATAGCTGAATTCCTTGGCGACCTTAAATTAATATATATCAGTCTTTTAAAGTGATTCCCTTGTAACATTGTGGCTGACCACACGGGAGTCTAAAGAATCCTCTCAATAAACTTTTGAAATTCCTTGCTTTTTTACTATACCATCTCACCACTTAGTCCCTCTTTTTTTTTTTTAACAAAAAACTTGGCTTAAAGACACAGCTGCTAGAACACGTGAGTATAAAAAACTTTTTCTCTTTTCTCTTTTCTCCTTAAGTTAAATTGGAATCAGCAGTTTTTTTTTCTTTTTCTTCCCTTTAATCTTAAGGGACAGCTGGGTAGCTCAGCGGATTGAGAGCCAGCCCTAGAGACAGAAGGTCCTGGGTTCAAATCGGACCTCGGATACTTCCCAGCTGTGTGACTCTGATAGACAGAAAACAGCTGTTTTAAATCTCAGCAACAGGACTCTAAAGTCCTGGCTGGAAGAGCTGTTTCTAAATATCCTTTCCCTTAAGGAACAACTTCCTGGATTAGAAAAAAAAAAACCCTGTGGAAAGTTTGTTGCTTTGCCCTGCTCCCCACGTGTTTTGTGAAATTACAAAATATACATATAAAAATGAGTACTACATTCTTTGACAATTATATGGCAGCTGAAGAAGTAGGGGCATTGAGGAATGCAGGATACCTCCAAATTTTTATATTAATAGGTACTGTCATTTTTGTAATCCTCAATACTATATTTAGAGATGATAAAATAAGAAAAATTGAGGATAAAATGCAAGCCCAATTAGAAGATCTAAAAAGTTTCTTACAGGATCAATTGGCAAACAACCACTCTACCAGAAACAGACCTGTTTCTGAACCTTTGAATGAGGAAATTTCCTTCCCTGAAATAGAGATGGAAAACACCTTCCCTATAGCCCAATTAACAGACTGCTTCTCTTGTGTAGTGCAAATCTTGTCTGAATTTAATCCCCAAAACCCTTCCCCTGCAATCCCAGCTTCTCATGTTCCTTCTCCTACAGAAAACCAAATTCCAATGCAAGGGAGATCTTGTCCTCCTAGAGAAACCTGTCCTTGTCAAACTGACCCACAGGTGCAAAATTCAACTAGAGGCCTGTTTCCTCTAAGAGAAGTACCTGAAATAGGACGGAATGGGGATGTGGTGACTTTAAGACATAGGATACCGTTTACTCCCCAAGAAATAAATGAATTTACACGAAATATCCCCACATATGAACAAGATCCTTTTCTAGTAACAAAAAAGATGGGAGACATATTTTTTCAATATAATCCGTCTTACAAGGACGTTGAGAGCTTACTACAGGCTTTTTTAAGTGAATGTGAAAAAAATAAAATAATTGCTCATGTCAACAAAACCCGGGGGCGTAATGCAGCACATTGGCCATCTCAGGATCCCGAATGGGACTATAACAATCCTGAGGATTATCTACAACTATACCGTTGTAGAGAGGCCATCCTCACGGCCATGAAGGAATGTGCAGACAGTACAGATAAGTGGATGGAACTGGAAAAAATTAAGCAAAAGGAAGATGAAACACCCTCCAGATTTATGGACAGAATTATCGAGTTTGGGGACAGATACTTAGATTGGGACTTAACTAAAGAGAGTAGTTTAAGACAAGTTAGAAGAATCTTTGTAAACAATTCTTGCAAAGCAATTAAGAATTATTTTAGAACACAATGCCCAAGATGGTCAGATATGGACCTTGAAGAATTGCGAAAAACAGCTATATATGTTTTAAAGGGAAACAAAGAAAAGGAGGAAGAAAATAATGATGACATGGAGGAAATGAAGAAAAAAATAAGATATTTAATAGATAGGATAACTAAATTAGAAAGTGGGCATGATAATGAACCAACGACAATTGCCCCTCTCCAGAAATCCAATTATCAATCCATTACTTGCCACTTCTGTGGGAAGAAGGGCCACAATATGATGGATTGTAGAACTTTTCTTAAGATGTTTGGAAGGAATACACAGTTTAATAATAGTTTTAGAAATAATAACTATAGAAATGATGATAATGGTTATAGAAACCAGAATTCTAGAAATTATAATAATGACTATGGAAATAACTATAATGAATATAGAAATAAGAACTTTAGAAACCAGAATTATAGAAATAGCAATTGGGAAATTAATGACAATGTTCAAATTAAAGAAAATTATAATGATAATGAACAACAACAATATATGAGAAATGGAGCTCGTCCAAAAAATACTCGAGGTGCTAATGATCCTCAGAGAGGTGCCCTTCAGGAGGGTGCCCAGGGAACTTCCCAGTATAATAAAGATGATTCTTCTTAGATTGTATTGATTTTGTTGATATTAATTAACCTTTTTCAGTTTTTTTTTCTCCTCTCCAAATAGTAGGAAAGATGAATAAAGAACTTAAGACTATGATTGGCAAATTATGCACTGAGACCCATTTAAAATGGCCTGAAATTCTCCCTCTGGCCCTATTTTATCTTAGAAGCAGGCCTAGAGGAGACTTACATATTTCACCATTTGAGATGCTTTTTGGACATCCGCCTATACAGGCTAAGCCTTTCTCCCCGGCTTATACATCGCTATTAGGGGGAGATATTACTATTGCTTCCTATATACAGGAGTTACAGTACAAACTACGTGAACTTCATGAATCCGGAGCTGCAGTACAAGCTGGACCATTAGACTTTTCTCTGCATGACCTGAACCCAGGAGATAAAGTTTATATCAAGAATTTCAAGCGAACTGGAGCAACTCAACCTTCATGGGAAGGACCATTCCAAATATTATTAACTACTCCAACATCTATAAAGATTGGAGAAAGAGACTCTTGGATTCACTGCTCACATGTGAAGAAAGCATCTTCTGCTGAGACTGATTGACTCTATCTTATCATAAGAATTGGAGATAATAATCCATAGACAAATGGATGCTGTTTTTTTTTTCAAGAATATATTGAATTACTGATTTTTCTTATTTTTTCTTATTTCTTTTCTTTTATTTTTTATCAGAATATTTGATTTTTTTCTCATTTTTTGTACTGAAGGTACACATAATTAATATTAATATTTTTTCCCTGCAGTAATACAAGTTAATATATATACTCTTGCTATAATATCAATATATGCCTAAAAGCTTTAAACTATGGGAACCTGCCATTTATTGATAAAATATTATAGGACTGTGATTAATGTTTGTGTCTGATTCCAGGAAAAGGGATAAAAACAAGGAGCACAGACTAAACCTGAATAGTGCCAATAGAGGACACAAGAAATATTAAAGTGAGACTCGAGGTTGCGACGCTTAACTTATGTTTAAGTCGTAGGACTTCCTTGTATCTACACTCTTTTCGAAGTACTCAAACAAGTACAAAGCTTGACTATCATGCTGGCTCCCTATATCTCTGAAGGAAAAAAAATCAGACAAGGGAATGACATTTCCCCATCAAAATAGAATTCTAATTCTTTTCTTCTTATATTATGGCAACTTCCTGTAGTCTTGGCTACAAATGGCTAAGTGAAATATTACTGCATTCTGTCCTACATACTTGTGGGATAGAAATTACTTTAAACTGGACCTATACAAGGTCTATTTTGAATTTTTCTTATGTTTTTGATTATTTTTCTATTCTTTTGATAATTGACACATACACCCCCATAAATGAACATTGCATTCTGAGCTAAAACTTGATTTTTTTTTTTTAAATACTTACTTCAGGGGGGATTGTATTTTAATTTAAAATCTAAGAATTTTTGAATTTTTTTTGTTTGAGATTGTATTTTTATAAAAATCCAAGAATTTTGTTTAAGATTTTACTTTTATATAAAAAAAAAATTCAAAGATTTTGATTTTGTTCGAGAAAAGATCTTCAAGAAAGAAGCTTGAAACTTATATCCAGAGAATGAACTGTTGCAGAAAGATGCCGAAAACCTACACTTCATCAAGAAGATCAAGAATGAACTTTGGATGTGATTGATTGGACTGAACTTTTGATTGAACATTTATTATAACTGTACACATTTATGCCAAAAGGGACTGCCCCTAATTTGGCTTTCTGTCAATGCGCCTAGCAAACATTGGTTTTGCTTTCTTTTCTTTTCTATTTCCTCTCTCACTATTCTAATTTCTCTTAGAAAATTGAATATCGTGTATATCTTTAGTTAGAAGTGAATTTAGAACTACAAAATGATTATGTTAAATGATCAATGGGGAGACTAGTCTCCCAATGATCATCAGGGGGGATTGTAAACCTCAAAATTTCTTATTCTTATAAATGTTGGAAATTTCACCATTGGGAAATTTCATACTTGAAAAATTTCCTATTGATAGTGGGTCTTGACTATTGGAATGTGAACCCCATTGGCATGGGAGGTTCCTTCTCCTTCCTTCTTAAGATTACTTTAGGACAGAAACCCTTTGCTGAACAATGGAAAGGACTTTGACCTATGCTTAAGCATAGAACAGGAATTTCTTTGAGTCATGATTGATTTTAGAATTGATACAATGGAGATACTTGGAATCAATCTCCACCCTATTCAGTCCTAACAGGATTGAGTAAGGGCTGCAGCCTAGATCAAAATTTAATTATTCCAATCTCTACCCTACTCAGGTTAACAGGATTTAGAAAGGGCTGTAGCAAAGGAGCAAAGATTTAATCATTTGAAAATATGACCTTCAACAGACATGTGCAAAGCCTCTGGGCGGTCCTGGGTTAAGCTAGAGCCTCCATTGGCACAGGTAAATTGATGGACAGTGATTGGTAGATGTGAGAACTGAGGGGAGGCAACTTGGATGGTTTCCTTAAAGATCAGGGGGGTCTAGAGACTCAAGGGTGGTTGAGAAGTTGGTCGGTGTGGTTCGTGTGGGCTCTGAGAAGCTTGCTCTGAAGGAAGTTGAAAGTGGGGGCCTCTGAGACTGTTTCTCCATTTTGGTCACGTGAGTAATAGGGACTGATCTTTTTTTCTTTGCCCCAGCTATCTAAGGGCTTGGACCTTTTGGCCCAGCCTAAACAGAAGGGGTATTTAAGCCCTATTCCCTTCTCTCCCTTTTTCTCTCTCTCTATCTCTAATTCCTTTCTTACTCCTATTGTAATTAAACTCCATAAAAGATTTACTGCTGACTTGAGTTTTCATTTAGGAATTACATAGCTGAATTCCTTGGCGACCTTAAATTAATATATATCAGTCTTTTAAAGTGATTCCCTTGTAACAATCCTCATTCCCTAGCCCTTACCGCTCTTCTGCCTTGGATCTGATACTTAATGTCAATTCTAATATAGAAGTTAAGTTTTTTTTTTAAAAACCAATAAATACCTACTATGTGCCAGTCACTTTGCTAAGCTCTGGGGATACAAAAAGAGACAAAAGACTGCTCTTGTCTTCAAAGAGCTCACAATTAAATGGGGGTAACAACATACCAGCACATATATACAAAGCAAGCTATAAACAGAGGAAGTTTCCATGTTAATACGTTTAACAAGAATAAATTAAGAAACTTTTGTTCCACTATTGAAAGGGCTGGGGAAGCCAGGCACACTTGCAAAAGCGCTGAGGGCCCTTTTACCTTCTTTAGTTAAGACTTAGATGTGAGCTAAGTTCTGATGTTAAAAGGAGAAACTCTGAGTTGGGGCATGAACTACAGGATTATTTGTGAAAAGACTCCATGATTGAAGGTCACCCATTTAAACCCAAAGCTTCAATTCATGGCCAGGCTTTTATTTTACATAATCAAATCCATTGATTAGTTTTCAGTAATTTCTTCTCTTTGCTTAATAAGTTATAATTTTCTACTCTCCTCACTTAAACTGATTATAGCATTCATTTTTCTCTCAAATGTTTTTGTGGTTTGTCTGTTTCTACTTATATCTTTAGCCTAAATAGACTTTATTGTAGTGCCTAAACAAAAATGTTGGTTGTGTGGTCTAATATTCCCAATAATTTTTAAAATATTGATTCATTTTCCTATCATTTTATTCATATCTATATGAAATATTAAATTACATGACTTTAGTTCTAATTTTGAATCTGATAGTTGATGTTATATTCCTTTTATCTGTTTTTCCCTTTTTTATCCAGTAACAACATTGATAATTAAGCATCTGGTAGGATAATCTGAGATGTGGCAAATCCCCCTTCCTCTTCTTTTCCCCCCAGTTTCACTTAATATTTTTGTCTTTTTGCTTTCACATTCAGTTTTCACCATTATATTATCTAATTCTAATGGTATTTTAATTGGATGGTGTTGAGTCCATAAAATTCTTTGGAAAGGATTAACTTTTTTTTCCCTATATTGGTTCAACCTGTGACTTAGTATTTCCTAGTTGTTTTCATATAGGATTTCAGTGTCTGATGGTATACTAGTTTTCAGATATTGGACAGACTTCCCTCCTTATAACTGACCCTTCCCATTGATTAGTTTCTCCTCATTTCTGTTAATGATAACTAAAAAGACTAGACGATTGTTGTAGTTTTTTTTGCCCTAGTAGTTTGCTTATTATTTATTTCAATTCCTTTGTTGTTGTTGTAGTTGATCCTCTTGGAATCATGTCATCTGGAAGAATATATTTTAATCTTATCTTTGACCCATAATTCTTTTTTCTTGTTTTATTATAATATTTACAAATAAATATTGGAAATATTTATAATATTTCCAAAGCAATGTCAGTAGTCATGAATAATGCTGTTTTGTATCTAGTGGGAATACCTACCTCTTGGCTTCAAATAAATACTTTTTAACATAATGAGGAAAAAAGATTTCATTCTTATGGTGTTTTTCATTTAACTGTATATTGTATTTTACCAATGACCTTTTCTTCATCTACTGAGATAATCATATGGTTTATTATAATGATTGTTTTCCAATATTAAGCCATTCTTGAATGACTGGAATAAATACTACTTGATTATGATGAATTTATTTATTTTTTTCCTCTTTGCAGAACTGATATGCTGAATTTAGAGTCATAAGACTTAGACTGAAATGTTATCTAGACCTTTAGAAGCTATATGACCATGAGCAAATTTCTTTTTTTCATGTATTTTTTTTCTTAACAATTTTATTTAATTACTTAATTTAGAATATTTGTCCATGGTTACACGATTTATGTTCTTTCCCCTCTTCCCACCCCATTACCATAGCCAAAGAGTAGTTCCACTGGATTTTACATGTGTCATTGATCAAGACCTATTTCCATATTATTGTTAATATTTACACTAGGGTGATCGTTTAGAGTCTACATCCCCAATCATATCCCCATCGACCCATGTGATCAAGCAGTTGTTTTTCTTCTGTGTTTCTCCTCCCACAGTTCTTTCTCTGAATTCTTTCTCATAAGAATTATCCTGGATCATTGCATTGCTGCTAATAGAGAAGTCCATTACTTCTTTTCGATTGTGCCACAGCATATCAGTCTCTGTGTATAATGTTCTCCTGGTTCTGCTCCTTTCACTCTGCATCAGTTCCTGGAGGTCTTTTCCAGTTCACATGGAATTCCTCCAGTTCATTATTTCTTTTAGTGCAATTTCTTTTAGAGTTCCATCACCAAAAGATACCACAATTTGTTCAGCCTTTCCCCAATTGAAGGGCATTCCCTCATTTTCCAGTTTTTTTGCCACCACAAAGAATGTGGCTATAAATGTTTTTTGTACAAGCATTTTTCCATATTATCTCTTTGGAGTACAAACCTAGCAGTGGTATGGCTGGATCAAAGGGCAGACGATCTTTTAAAGTCCTTTGGGCATAGTTCCAAATCATTAGCAAATTTCTTAATTTCTCAGAGCCTCAGTTTTCTCATCTAGGAAATGGGTATAATTCTTAAATTAACTTATATAAATATTCAGCAAGGTTCTTAAGAAAACACTTTGTAAACTAAAGCATGGCATATATGCAAGTTATCAATCAGTCAATAAGCCTTTATTGCAGGGATCCCCAAACTATGGCCTGAGGGCCACATGTGGTCTCCTGAGACCATTTATCTGGCCCCCACCACACTTCTAGAAGGGGCACCTCTTTCACTGGTGGTTAGTGAGAGGAGCACTGTGTGTAGCAGTGCTGCAAAGTGAGGCGTTGCTCACATACAGTACTACTACTGGTGACATAATCCTTTGCGTGGCACCTTGTTCTAAGAGAAACTGAATGAGAACGAGGCATCTATGTGATCCTGGACAAGTCACTTAACCCTGATTGCCTAGCCCTTACCACTCTTTTGCCTTAGAAACAACACACAGTATTCATTCTAAGATGGAAGGTAAGAGTTTATATGTATATATATATATATATACATATATATGTATATATATAAATAAAGAAATCCTTTTATTATTTTTTATTTAGAATATTTTTCCATGGTTCCATGATTTATGATTCTGCTCCCTCTTCCCTCCCTCCTTCCAGAGCTAACAAGCAGTTCCACTGGGTTATACATGTATCATTGTTCAAAACCTATTTCCATGTTATTCATATTTGCAGTAGAGTGAGCCTTTAACATAAAAACCCTAATCATATCCATATTGAATGACTTGATCAATCATATGTTTTTCTTCTGTGTTTCTGCTCCCACAGTTCTTTCTCTGGATGTGGATAGCATTCTTTCTCATAGGTCTCTCAGAATTGACCTAGATCATTGCACTGCTGTTAGTAGAGCAGTCCATTACATTCGATTGTACCACAGTGTATCAGTCTCTGTGTACAATGTTCTCCTGGTTCTGCTCCTCTCACTCTGCATGACTTCCTGGAGGTTGTTCCAGTCTCCATGGAATTCCTCCACTTTATTATTCCTTTTAGCACAATAGTATTCCATCACCAACATATACCACAATTTGTTCAGCCATTTCCCAATTGAGGGTCATCCCCTCATGTTCTAATTTTTGGCCACCACAAAGAGCGCAGCTATGAATATTCTTGACCAGGCCTTTTTCCTTATTATCTCTTTGGAGTACAAACCCTGCAGTGGTATGACTGGGTCAAAGGGCAGGCAGTCTTTTAAAGCCCTTTGCACATAATTCCACATTGCCCTCCAGAATGGTTGGACCAATTCACAACTTCACCAGCAGTGCATTAGTGTCCCAATTTTGCCACATCCCCTCCAACATTTATTATTTTCCTTTGCTGCCATATTGGCCAGTCGGCTATGTATAAAATTGTACCTCATAGTTGTTTTAATTTGTATTTCTCTAATCAGGAGGGATTTAGAACACTTTTTTTCATGTGCTTATTGATAGTTTTGATTTCATGGTGTGGAGGAAGATAAGACTTTGAAAGGAAAAAACAAAAAATCAAAAAGAAGGGGGTACAACTCCTTGGAACAAATATAAAGATGGTTCTGAAGGAGTCACCTCACTGCTTCCATAAAACCATAAGTGCGAGCTCAGCCCAGAAGGACTCAGGAATTTAGAGATGATGAACTAATCCTCTCACTGGCCAATAAGCAAAAAGATATGGCCCTCTCCTCTTGCATCTACAGATCCTGTCAGGACCATGTCAGCCTCTCTGGCAATGGGGGAATGGAAGGGTGAGGAGAGAGATCAGTACCTTTCCCAAACCCAGGTTCATGGCAGCAGCCAGTAAAGGTCCTTCCTATTCTGGCTAGACATTCAATCTTAAACCTCTAGTTTCCTCCTCTGTTTTGCATTTCTTTGCCAGCCTGGTCCAGAGGCTCCTGAGTAACTTTCTGGACATGTGCACCTTTGTGAATTTGAGGGTCCCAAGATCTTGGGATCCCAGGCAGAGCCAACTGTCCTCAAGGAGAAGATGACCACAGACAAGGGGAAGAAATCAACCCCTAGCCTTGCTTGTCAAGACAAACCTGGAAAAAACTATTTGCACCATTGAAGAACCATGGTGAAATGAAGCAGCCAACATCAGCAGCCCAGCAAAATGTATCATGTCTAAATATGTTAATTATTCACCTCCCAGGAAAATTGAACAGGAACTGTAAATTATTTGTTTAAATTTTTAGTCAGGGTGCTAATGGGACTTGTGTATGTCAAACATTTCTTGTGCCAGAGGAACTAAATAGCTGTCCTCTACCTGATCTGTACTGTATATTTAGTGCCTTTCTACTTCTCCCTTTGCAAAGATTCTAGACATAAGCAAAAACATAAGTTCTAAGTAGATTTTAACCTGAAACTCTGGGTAGTATAAAGAGTCAAAGAATGTGAAAAAAAGAGACTATCCTCCCCTCCTCCCACAGCAGAGTGATGGTGAATGCTTAACATCTGGTTCCCTGAGAGTGGGAAGGGAGGATATGGGATATTTTAAATTTTAGTCTGCATTATTGTTTTTTTATCACTTTCTTAAGTCTAGAAAATCAACAAAACAATAAATTAAACTCTGATTGGTAGTGTTTACCAATTTTCCAAACTATAAATGCTTACACTGAAAATTTAATGATGGGCTCTCACAGGTAGATTCCCATGAGCACCAGCATACTTCAGCTATCCTCTCTCATTAGAACAGGTTCCCCCAGACTAGATTCCCCTGGAATTAGAAATAGTCAAACAACAATTTTTTTAAAGACTTTGAATAGATGGCTATGTAGGTCCCTTAGAGAATAAGCAGTGTGTTTGCATCTGAGAGGGATAAACTCTCCAGACCCAGAAGCTGGATATAACTGTCAGATATACAAAATAAATACAAAGTAGTCAGCTGGGTGGTATAGTGGATAGAACACTGTGGTCCTGAAGTCAGCAAATCCTGAGTTCAAATTCAGCCTCGGATACTTGCCTATTGTATGACATGGGGCAATTAACTTAACCTCTATCTGTCTCGTTTTCTTCAACTTAAATAGGAAATAATAAAAGCACCTACTTCTCAGAGTCTTTTCATGGATCAAATGAGATAATATTTGCAAAGTGCTTAGCATAGTGCCTAGCATAGAGTAGGCATTATAAAAATGCTATTATTATGATGGTAATTCTCTTGGAGAAGTCAGTAGCAGTCACAGATGGGAGGGAAAGGGATCCAAAAAAGTCTCAAGTAGGAAATGGCATTTGAACTAAACTTAGAAGGAACTTGGAGATATTAAGAAATTGAGAAGAGGAGGAAGCACAATCCAAGAATGGGAGATGGCTTGTGATGATATGTAGAGGGGAGTTGGAACATCATTCATGAGGAACAGAAAGAAGGTGAGATGATTTTTTTAGCCATAGTATTAGAGACTGGCAAATACTGCCACATTTTTCAAGAGAGGATGTCATGATGCCCAATGTCCCAGGTTACTCTGAATTTCTTTGACTGAACAATCTTTAAACATTAGAGAATAGGAGGGAACTTGGAATTCAGGTGGCCCATATTTGAAAGAATTTCATCTTCCCATCTTTCACCATTGGCCACTCTCCAGTGGTTTGTGCTGTGTAGAAGAGCAAGAATGAGAGTGGAGAGGGAACACAAGCAACCAAGTCACAATTCTCTTCTCACTCCCCCATCCTTCTTGGGCCAATTATGAAATGTACTATAGATATTCAAACTTGTGGTCATACTTATACTGTTTTGGGTTTCTCAGCATTCTTTTGTTGTTGATCAGTCATTTTCAGTGATGTCCAAGTCTCCATTGACCCCATTTGGGTTCTTCTTAGCAAAGATTTTGGATTTCCTTCTTCAACTCATTTTACACATGAAGAAACTGAGACAAACAAATCTAAGTGATTTTTCCAGGGTCACATAGCTAGGAAGTATCTGAGACCAGATTTGAACTCAAGAAGATGAGCTTTTCTGGTTCCAGGTCCACTGCAGCACCCAGCTACCCTAAATTCTCATCAACTCTCAAATATGTAATAAGCTGCAACTTCTAAACTTCATTCTTCTTCTCTAATCTCCCAAAAAAGAGAGGGGAGAAATCTTCTGTGATGGAATATATCTGTGCTCTCCTCTTTCCCTCACTCCAACAATACCTCAATCCTCTGAAAAGAGTTTATAGGCTGATAAGCCCAATTTACATTTCTGACAAAATTTTAGAATTACTATTAAGTGTGTTGATTTGTAAGCTTTTAGAAAGGGAAAGAATGATGAAGAAAGCCATAATGGATTCTTCAGTACAATTTTTAAAAAATTATTAGGATGAGAAGAATGCTGTTTTAGCAAACCATTTGATAGTCTCAGGTGGATAAGATGGATATATGTGAGTTAGACGCTAATATTAGAAAGCAGAGTTAGAAATGGTTGAAGCATCAAACTAAAAAAAAAATTGTAGATTGATTCAACATGGAGATAGGTCTCTAACCTCAGGGATCTCTATTTAGCTCTGTGCAGTTCAACATTTTTTATCAATGATATAGATAAGGCACATGGTATGTGATCATCAAATTTACAGGTGAAGCAAAACTGGGAAGAAGAGCAAATATTATATAATATATAATGTATTTGAATACCTCAAAGTCTTGACAGAAGAAACTGATGGTCTAAACCTAATAAGATGAAATTTTCCATGTAAAAAGTAGAATACATAAGCACAGGATAAGTGGAAAATGAATAATAGACAACAATTGGGTGAAAAAGATCTAGGAGTTTTAGTGGATTGCAAGTTTAATAAAAGTTAATAAAGTAAGACTAGATTAAAAAAAATCTAACAGTCTTAAACTATATTAAGAAAGGTATAATGTTCAGAATGAGAGAGCCAATACCCACCCTGCCCTCTTCCCTGGTTAAATTCAAACACTGAAGAGAGCAGACAGGGCTTTGTTCTAAGGCACCAAAATTTAGAAACAGAAAGATCTGCAGAGATTGTACAACTGAAAATGTACTATTTGCATTTTGGCAGTCCTTTCACCTTATCAGCCATCTATAAACTAGGTATAATTCATTCAACTAAGAAGCTACCAGATTATGTGCTGAAGCCTCACCCTAGATTATACAAGTGAATTCCATCCTGTCCCATTCCACCCTGATTCTTTCCTGACTGTGGCTTCTCCAACAATGGTATTGAACTGTTTAGGGAGCCATATGGGGATGGGGAGGAATAGTCTTCCATAGTCTCTCCCTTGTCAGCAGAGACTTGGGCTGTTTTTACATAGTTGTTTTCCATTCTTGCCCCAGATGTCAGACTTCTGAACAACTGTACTGATCCTCATCAGACCACTTCTGCTGTATTCTTTTTAGCAACCTGAGCCAAATCTGAGAAAGAATTTTGACAAATTGATGACCATCTGGGCTGGAGTAGGAGTGGTAACAAGGACAGTGAGAGGACTAGGAACTCTGTCACATGAAGATCATTTGAAAGGATCTAGAGATGTTTAGCCTGGAGAAGAAGATAATAACAATAACTGCTTTAAAGTTTCCAAACTTCTTTACAAGGGTATATCACTCTCTTTCAGTATTTTTAGATCTGCCCTACACAAGAGGACTACTGTTTCTCTTGGCTCTAAAGCAAACCTGAGAGTAAATAAATAGGAGTTTCAGAGAGGTAGATTTTAGCCTGATTAAAATTAAAAGCTCTCTAATAATGTATTGTCCATAAGTTGAATGGGCTGCCAGAGTTGTTCCTAATTGGAGGTCTTCAAGCAAAGGCTGGATGAACACTTATTTCTATGGTATATTGTAAAAGGGATTTTTGTTCTATATAGACTGGATTAAATGGTGCCTAACTCTAACCATTTCTGAAATTTCCTGACTTAATGGGGAGGTAAGAACAGGAAGGATCTACCCCTAAGTAGATAGGTTGTAATGAGAAAAGCAATACAGAATTTTGAGACAGAAGACCTGGGTTTGCATCCCATTGTAGATATTACTCTGTTAGTTTCAATTTTTGTCAAATGTAAATCTAGACTAGAAGATTCTAGAACATTTCTCCAGTTGGTGAGGTCAGAATCTAATAAGAAATTGACCATCTGACCAGCCAGTCCTTATCTCTGAATATGAGTAGTTGCTGAGTAGAATGTCATCATCCTTAATTCCTTGATAGGGACTTTTTGTTTGTTTATTTGTTTGTTTGTTTGTTTGCTTCTCTTTGTATCCCTAGCACTTAAAACAGTGCCTAGCACTTTCTAGGAACTTAATAAATGCTTATTCCCAATGGCCATCCTTAAGATCCCCTGTAATCTGTCTAACAGCACTCTTCCCACCCATCCCTCCCTCAGCCACAAAGGTCCTACCAGGCTGGGATGAGAGATAGAGAGTCCTAATGACCACCCCAGAGAAAAGATCCTGGAGCTGATAGAGGTGAACAGGGAATGGCACAGGCCCCTGGAAGGCAAAATAGAACCTTGTTCTGATGCTTAGAGTGCTGCCTGCTTAGAAAGGGGGATAGAAAAGAAGGGTGTCCAGCTGGGGCCCAAAGAAAGACTTTCTGTCCAGGGACAAAGTGACATCCAGACCACAGCTTAGTCCCTGGGAGAACAATTTGTTCCAATTGCCATGAAGACAGAAAAAGCCAGCTCTATGAAGCATTTATTGCTTTGTTAAATATCAAAGAAACCAAGGTCATCCACAGCATCACCAGCCATCTTCACTTTTGTCTTGCCATTGGACTCTGATGACTCTGGAAGACAGAATAAGGCTGCTAACTTCGTGCAACTCTGCTTCACTTAAATCCAAGGTATAGCAAGTAAAAAGTTATCACCCATGACCTGTTTGTATTTATAACTGCTCTTTTTGTATTGGCAAAAAATTGGAAACTGAAGGGATGTCTCTTAATAGGGGAATGACTGAACAAATTGTGGTATCTGTTGGTGATGGAATACTTTTGTACTGTAAACAGTGATGAAAATTTCAGAAAGAGTTGGAAAGACCTACAAGAACTGATGTGGAGTGAGATAAACAGAGTAACTGAAAAATTGTGGGATGAGCAAATGTGATAGACTTGGCTATTCTCAGCAACACAATGATCCAGGACAATTCTGAGGGACTGAGGACAAAGAATACTCTCCACCTCCAGAGAAAGAATTGTTGGAGTAGAAATGCAGAAAGAAACATGATTTATCACCTTATTTATTTGGGTATATGATTTGGGGTTGTAATATGTAATATAATATATGTAACTGTGCTTCAATATAGCTAGTTTCCTTTGTAATCCTATTTTACACCTTTTAAAACATCACCAGACATTACACATTTTTTAGTTTGGACAGCAGATTTCCTAATAGAGTACTAATTGGTAGTAGGGAAGGATAGCCAGTAAATAGGAGACGTAGGAGAAAGAAGCCAGTGGAGATAACTGTATTATATCTAGGTCCAGAGAGTAATCTATCTCATAGTAGTAGATAACACTGATAATGTGGTTTACTTTCAGCTTCCCAAGGACACAGAGAGAAACTAAAAAGTTCACAAACAACAGAAGAAGAAACTAACAATATTCATTGGGAAAAAATATTCCAAATTGCCAATGATCAAAGAAATATGCATTAAAATAAATTAATACTCATTAAGAATTTACTATATGGCAGGCACTGAGCTAGGTACTAAGGCTACAAATACAAATGTCAGATACATCCTGTCTTTTAAGAGTTTTTATCTATATTCTAAAACAACCAAGGTAGAATCTTAAATCCATTAACTTGGCAAAGATGGCAAAAAGTGAAAAAAAAATCAATGGTGGTACGTCTGTGAGGAAAAGAGAAAAAAGGCATATTAATTCTAGCAGTGCTATAAATGTCTGACCATTTTGGAACACAAAATAGAATTGTGAAATAAAAAATTACAGAAATATACTCTCCAACCCTTCAATAATACTAATATGTAGATTTATATCCTAAGAAAGTCGTTGACAGGAAGAAAAAGTCTTATTTGCACACAAAAATATACTTGCACTATTTATATTAATTTAAGAAAAACAATCATGTCCAATGATTGGAGAATAGATGAATAAATTGTAGTACATGAATAAAATGGAATATTATTTTCTTATAAGGAATGACAAAACATGAAGAGTAAATTTAAACAGGGAAGATTTAGGAGATAACTAAATGTCAATTGTTTCTTGAGGAAAACAACTGAAAGTTAAAAATGTCATCTCTGAGAAGATTAAGAGACCATTTAACTGCTATGCTTATGAAAGCTAAATGGTCTCTTAATCTTAGAGTTAGCTATTATCTTGTGAATGAATCTACAGAAACATTGTGAGAGAAATGCATTCTACTCTTATTTTGTGAAGAGATATTTTTGAAGAGAATTTCTGAAAAATGTGAATTACAATTCCAAGTGACCTCTGTTTAATGAATTGAGGAAGAATCAGTCAATGTATATATGCAAGAATATTCTATTTTTCTTGCCTTTTAAGAACACAGGGGTGACAAATTATGAACATTACTAACCGCCAATACACTGTAAATATTCATTCATCTGTATTATTCTTTAGTTTTGTAACAAATTACATGAGCAATACCATGGATATTATTTAAGTCTCTGAGACCAACAAATTTGAGAGAAAAGCAAAAGCTCATGGAAAAAAGAAATTTTTCTGGTTTATTTATAAGCTGGGGCAGGCTACCCAAATTAATTTACTTATTCAGTGCTATACCTATCAAACTACCAAGAAACTTTTTTATAGAATTAGAAAACATCAGAATAAAGTTCATTTGGAAGAACAAAAGATCAAGAATATCAAGGGAACTAATGAAAAAAAACATGAAGAATGGGGGCCTCACAGTACCAGATCTTAAACTGTACTACAAAGCAGTGATCATCAAAACAATATGGTACTGGCTAAACGACAGAAGGGTGGATCAATGAAATAGACTTTGGGTAAATGACCTTAGCAAGCTACTGTGTGGTAAAACCAAAGATCCCAGCTTTTGGGACAAGAACTCACTATATTTGATAAAAACTTCAGGGAAAATTGGAAAATAGTATGGGAGAGAGGTTTAGATCAACATCTCACACCCTATATCAAGAGAAATTCAGAATGGGTAAATAACTTAAATATAAAGAGGGAAATTATAAGTAAATTAGGTAAACATAGAAGAGTATACTTGTCAGATATATGGGAAAGGAAAGATTTTAAGACCAAGCAAGAGATAGGGAACGTTACAAAATATAAAATGAATACCTTTGATTACATTAAATTAAAAAGGGTTTGTACAAACAAAATCAATGCAACCAAAATTAGAAGGGAAGCAACAAATTGGGAAAAAATCTTTACAACAAAAACCTCCAACAAAGGTCTAATTTCTCAAATTCATTCATTTATTTGTTTGTTTGTTTGTTTAATTATTTTTTAAACCCTTACCTTTCCCAGAGTCCTTTGCTCTCCAACCTGCCTCAGCCCTGATATCAGGGTTCCAAAAATCTTCCCATGCACTCATCCTTACAACATGAAAAAGTGTTCTAAATCTCTCCTAATTAGAGAAATGCAAATCAAAACAACTCTGAGGTGCCACCTCACACCTAGCAGACTGGCCAATATGACATAAAGGAAAGTAATAAATGTTGGAGGGGTTGTGGCAAAATTAGGACACTAATACACTGCTGGTGGAATTGTGAATTTATAACCTGGGGAAGGATCTCAGAGATGACTGATTAATTAAAAAGAAAGACTGTGCATTTATATTGATTTATGAAGAAATATAAGAACAGACTGCCTTAAGATCTGAGTAGAGGATTAATATGAAAATGAGAACTAGTAGCAGAGAGAGGGTAGAGAAAATTCATGTAACTGTCAATTTGTACGTATAAAGTTACTGAAAAGTTTGTTATATCTACATATGTAAATTTATTTAGTAGTTTTCTAGACATATCCTTCTCTTTATAACTCCTTTGGGGTTTTCTTAGCAGAGATACTGGAGTGGTTTACCATTTCCTTCTCCAGCTCATTTTACATATAAGGAAACTGAGGCAAATAGGGTTTGGTGACTTACCTCGGGTCACATAACTAATAAGTGTCTGAGGCCAGATTTTAATTAAAGAAGATGAGTCTTCCTGACTCCAGGTCCGACATTAAATACACATGGATGAAATTCCTGGAGGGCATATACTGCTTCAATTTTGGCTTGGTATCTCCAGTGCCTAGCATAATCAATCAACCAATAAATATTTATTAAACACCTGCTATGTGCCAGACACTATGCAAAGCTCAGGGGATATAAAAAGAGGCAAAAGACAGTCCCTGACCTCAAGGAGTTCATAATATGGGAGAGACAACATGCAGACAAATATTATGCAAAACAAACTATGTACAGGATAAAAGGGATTAGCAGAAAGATAACTCTTGAATGAAGAGGAGTTACGCAAAACTTCCAATAAAAGATATTTTAATTGGGACTTAAAGAAGCCAAGAAGGTCCATAGTAGAAATAAAAGAGGGAGAGTGTTCCAGGCTGAGGAGATGGTCAGAGAAAATGCCTGGACATAGTAGGTCCATGGTAAATGTTTATTGATTGATTGATTGTACAGGTTCTTCTGCCTTGCATGTTGATCATGCTTCAGATTAGATTTCCCAGGAGTTTCCTCAAAGAGATTTCTGGTCAGCCTCCCTCCCTGCCTCTCAATCCCCTTCTCTGTTAAGAATTACCCTTACCACTCTTCTGCCTTGGAGCCAATACACAGTATTGACTCCAAGACGGAAGGTAAGGGTTTAAAAAAAAAAAAAGAATTCTCCCTCAAGAAGCTTCTGGCTTTGTTCAGGCTGATCCCTCAACCCTCAGGGCCTGCTGAAGCCCATAATCAAAATAATCCTCTTCCTGTCTTTCTGTCGGTCTTCCTGTTTCCCTTTTTTCCCCCTCCTTACTTTTAACTTTTGTCTCTTCATGTCTGATTCCCCTGCTCATACATACACATAGCCCTTTTTACAGGGATAGACCAAGAACCTAGGATGACCACAGCAAAATCTGAGGTCCCAACATGCAGTATCATACCTCTCATAGGGCTGTGGTCATATAATCCAATTTGCCTTAATGGATATAGATATAAAATTAAGGTGAACTTCATACTTGTTGTTCAGGAGAATAAGCTCCAAAGTCTGAAAAAGTTTAGAAATAAATGCATTAGGTTGTTTGGTAGAGGAGAGTGAGCCAGAAAGGAGGTATGGCTCCTTGGTGTCTAGGCTCTGACATTATGTAGAATTTAGACAAGGGTACCCACAGACAAACCACAGGTACACAGTTAAGCAATTTTGCCAAGAGAGCAATTTGAAAGCAGGATACATTCAAATGATATTAGTAAATAGAAACATTTGATGAAATTTGGGCAAAACCTAAACATAAGGGGGCTCAAAACACATCCTTGAGTGAACCCAAAGACCTGGACATAGGGATAAAAACACAGGAATTCAGGACCTGGGGGAACCCTAGATTTGTAGCTATTTCTGGCATGCTGGAGAGTTAGGGTTGGGGCAACTTTCTGGGTTCAAATAATCATTAGTTATATTTAAACTATAATAATAAGTTTTCTGAACTGTATAATAAAGCTTCCACACACTTAATTCTAAGTGTATTCCTACCCAGTTGTTCCACAGACTTCCCACTCAATATTCAAAAAGGAGCAATATCTACAATTGGGTGTTAAATACCCTTCTCCCAAAAATACTTCTCCCAATAACTACCTTTCCTCTTCCTTTATAAACACTGACTTCCACCAAAGGTTTCATCCTCTTCCAGTTAATCATACACCAAAACCCCTCCATCCAGCATTCTGTCATTTCTGCTCCACCTACCTGACTCTCTAGGTCTCTACTATCCCCTAAGGCTACTTTTGGCTTACCCTTCCAACTGCCTCCCACCCTCCCATCCATCTCCTCACTGATTCACACACATCTGGAGAGCCATCTTTTTAGTCTGAAATCTATCCTTATCTCTCATGCTACTGCCACAATAAATAATTTAAGCACTGTAATATTGGGGAAATGGAGATTTTTCAACCTCAGAGAGTTTAGATTGAAACTGGCAGGCTACTGTGAAACCTATCTACAAGAAAACTGCAGCATCATGGATTGGCCAATCCAATGTATTGGGACTGGTCGTTGGGGAGAGTTACTTGGGAAAAAGACTTGAGTTCTTACTCATGAGGCTGGCTTTGTCCCAGGTGTCTGGTCCCACAGTCTAGAGTCAAACTGAGAGGAGTGGGGAGGAGGAGAGGGGGAGGGAGGGAGGGAGGGAGAGAGAGATCGAGGCCAAGGATCAGAGGGGAGAGGTATAGGCATCATGCCTATTATATTCTTTCCAGCATACATACTCCTTTCCTAAAGAAAGAGGCCCACCAGATACAGGGCTAGCAAACTTTTATTGCTTCAAAAGCACTATAACTCAGGGGAAAGAGTGTGACAAAAAATTCTTGGGGTGGACCTGGGAGCCCTGGGAAAAGGCCAGTAACTTGTTTTATCTGGAAAATCTCTGGTCAAGATAATGATTTATCTGGAAAAATCATTAAGGTTGTTCCCAGTCCAGGTTCAGTTGGAGCAGTCTGGTTGGGATTCAGCTGGTAGATTTCTCAAGCTTAGCTTATAGTTGCAAAGCATGTCAAGGTTCCATCAGAAACCCTTGGAAATTATGGAGGTTGAGCAAATCCAACTAGTTATCATAGATAGTCTTTCTTTCATTTTCATAGCTTAATCTAAAAGAGGGTAACTGGAATCAGATAGGTTTCATTTTTTTCTTTAAAAATAGGTCTTAAAAATAAAAAATAAAAGTTACTTTTAAGATTAAAAAAATAGTTTTAGTCTCCAAACATAATGAAAGAGCTACCTAATCTCTGAATAGAAGTCTCCTTATACAGACAAACTATACAATTAGATATGTTAAACAAATAGTGCCTCATTACAGGCTAGATCTTGGTTCATTTTGTTCCTTCTAGTCAGAATTCTTGTCTGCCCCTTTCTCCAACATGTGATTTGCATAAAATTCTAGTTCATGTGAGTTATTCCAGGACCTTTGGTCCCTGAAAAAAAAATGAAATTGCCTTCTTATCTTGGTTCCTGGATCTTGGATCTTCCCTGCTTGCCATTCAAACCCTGACTAAACAATATATCACTAAAGTAGCTTTATTTTGCTGCATATAGCTCATCTAAAAAGCTTCCTCTTCTAGATTAGACCTGTCACTCATTATGTCATGCATTTCATTTAAGCTGCCAGAAAAATCGGGTTCTTCTAACAGAAAAGCTACAAGTAACCCTTTTTATGATTGCTCTTGCCCCTTTCATCGAGAATGTTGCAGGAAATGGAATTTTGGAAGCTGTCTTTGCCACACTAAAAAAGGAAATACTTTAGGTTAAAGAAAGGTGAGCATCCTAGATGCCAGGAAAATGGAATAGCTCCTTGGCATCTTTAGCTGCAAAAATAAAAAAGGAAAATAAATTTTCTCAACTACAAATGCAAACATGAGTAAAGTCATATGACAAAAAGCATGTGATATTAGGATGATCTATGTATTTGCAGCTAGGTAGCACAGTGAAGAGAACACTAGGCCTGGAGTCAGAAATTGGGCAAGTCACTGAGTCCAGTTTGCCTCCGTTTCCTAACCTGTAAAATACACTGGAGAAAGAAATGGCAAACCACTCTAGTACCTTTGCCAAGAAAACCCCAAATAGGATGACAAAGAGTCAGACATGATTCAGATAAGTGAACAACAACATGAACATGTTGTCTTCCCCCAAAAGAATGTGAGTTTCAAGACTGAAACTATCTAACTTTTGCCTTCATATTCCAAATGCCTAGCACAGTATCTGGCATCTAACAAATTCTCATTCATTAACTGAATGTAGGGGGAGCTAGTAGTAGTTTAGGAAGAGGAATTAGACAATCAAGATATACTCCAAAGATCCTCAATCTAACAAGGAATAAGATTGATAATGATCATCTTGGGAATTAATTTTAAATTACCATGTTCTTTATGTGATAAAATATATAAATATATAAATATATATAAATATATACTATATAAATATATAAAATATATATGTGATAAAAAATAATTTCATACCCCTTCTCTTTGAAGGTCCTATGATAAGTTTACAAAAGTTCCTCCAAATCTAGCTTGCATAAAATCTGAATGCAGCCAATTATTGCTTTTATTTTTCAGTGTGTATGCATCAGCAAATGATTGAGTTTGATTGCTGTTATCCTGAATGCCAGTTTCTACCCCAATAAAAGGAACTGGAGTTAAAATGGAGTATAAGTTTGAAGAGATTCTTGGAAGATGATGGAAACTGAACTGGGGTGACTTAGGATAGGATAGAGGAAGGGAGGGAGTAAGGAAAAAAGGAGAGGAAGGAGGAAGGGGGGAGGAAAGGAGGTAGGGACAGAAGATAGGAGGGATGAAAGGATTGAGAGATGGAGGAAGGACGAAACAAAAGGAAGATTCCACAGTAGACATATCGTTATGAAAAGAATCTATTTAAGGTGTTTCACCTTTTATAGATAGACATTTAACTTGCTTTCTGAAAGGGGTCCAAAAAAGGGACATTTCTGTGACAAAAGAAGCTTGAGACAGCTCTGAGGACAGGAGAAAAAACTACCCCTCAGCTAAATGGACTGAAAGGACCTGTTTGAAAACAGTTTAAAGGCACAACTACTTACTGAAGGTGGAAATGGCTGCAAGGCATGATTGTCCACCAACTAATTTACATACAATTTTCTGGATTTTAAATATAGCTGAGACCCCGAGAATAGACGAACTGTTTGGGGATTTCAGGGAAATCATATATTGTTTATTTGTGTCATACTCGCTTCAACAATGAATTGGGGCTTTATCATTCTGAGTTAAAGAAGAGTCACTACTCATGGGGTGACCATGTTTTAAGTCATCAGAAGTCCAGAAAATGAGAAAGCTGACAATCTGAGGGAGGAGAAGACGCTGCAGCTGCCTAGAGAGAGCTGACTGTCCCTGCTTCTGGAGAGAATCCGAAGAGAGATGAAAGGTAAGAGCAGTTGCTTTGAGTGGAGTCAGACCAAAGGCTGACACGAGCTGTAGCACAGTGACTGGATTTATTGATATCTACCACCATCTACAGGCTGACGGAGAATGAACATGTGATTTGACTTGCCTTCTTCCTGCTCTTTTGAGCAATTCCTCAGGGCCTCAGAGAGCAGATGTGGGGAGCTACACAGTTCTCCAGCTTAAGGGGAACTGCTTGTCTCTGAAATGGCTTAATACTGCTTCAGTACCCAAACAAAGGCAAGTATCTGGAAAGCTGCAGATCTCAGGCTTAGGGCCATAGCCTCACTGAAAGAGTATAGTAATGCTGCTACTTTATTGAAACACACTTGCACCGAGTTTCAGTGGCCTGAAAGTAGCAGAGAAATTACTTTATCCAGCAAGAGGCTCATAGTGTAGACTGCTCCCTAAAAGACATTACATAACCTCTACACCTGCACTGAATGTTAAGTGATTTTTCAGTCATGTCTGACTCTTTATAACCCCTTTGGGGTATCCTTGACAAAGACCCTGAAGTGCTTTGCCTTTTCCTTCTCCATTTTACATATAAGGATAGAGTTAAATGACTTATCTAGGGTCACACATCTAGTAAGCATATGAGGCCAGATTTGCATTCAGGAAGATGAGTCTTCCTAACTCCAGGCCCAGAACTCTATCCATCACTCACATAGGGGTCCCTGCAGTCTAATGGCCCCAAGTCATGGGTTGCCCTGGGCAGGACTTCCTTCTCCTTTGCCTCATTGCTAGGTTTCTGTATACTTACATATTTGTGTCCATTCCACCTCTTTCCACACACACTTTTCATGCTTGGGTAACAGAATATGACCCAGGTTTCTAGGTGAACTATTATGGTTGATTATTCTTGCTCTTGTCTTTTATTGAATATATGTTCTGGCTATTGTTTCTGCTTGATCATTTAGTGAATATTTGATGTTTCAAAGTCAATGGTGTCATTGGGACTAATTTTGTGCAAATGGAAAGGACACTGGTGGGGCTCCAGAGCTACATGCCGCCATGAGTAGGATGAATGTAGTCCCATTTCATAATTATCCCCTAGACTCTGAGAGTGAATAATAGCTACCCACTCAGAGGAACTACATTAGATTACTGAAATGGGTTCATGAGGAGTGAACAAGAAAGCCAGGCTCCAGCCCAAGGAAAGAGGCTTGTGGTCAGTACCACAGTTGAGGTACATTGCAGAGGTTCTTCTGGAATTTATTATGCATCTTTTCCATTGGCAGAGACCACCTGGAGAGAAGACACTAAAAAATTTCACAGAAACCAACTAGAGAAATAAAATATTGGAATTTTTGGAATTTTTTCTTAAGAAAACAAATCTGTTTTTGAGATATAATTTTGATTTTTACACATATACTGTGAAAAAGGAATTAACTCTCTCCTGCCCATTTTTAGATTTCATTGCCAGAAGAATATACACCCCACTTATCCTTAAGTATGGGGAGGTTTGTGACCCATTTGTGTGAAAGTGAGTGATGAATCATAATTGATTGACTGCCCCCTGGGCAGTCCTAAGCAAAGCTTTAGCTGTAATTGGTCTGTGTAAAATGAAAGGAAGGTGCAGGAAGTGATGAAAGGAATGGTCTTTGAAAGTGGCAAGAACTTCCTGTGAGGAGGTCTTTGGCCTTCAACTTGATCCTGGAGGAGATCTGGCTTGGGACCTCAGAATGCTTTTGATTTTCCTCTAGGACTACCATACTAGCTTTCCTGGAGGTACTAGCCTCCAGAGAGGCCCCTTGTCTTGGAGGAGGCATCATGGCTGGAACCCTTGTTTAATTTATCTCTGGGCCCCCTTTGCTGGGACCTCTGAAGTCCTGCCTGGTTTGGACCAGGCTGGAGTAATTATCTGCTCTCTCTCTGATTTCCTTACTCTCACTCGTTCCCTCTATTTTATAAATAAATTGCTATAAAGTCATTCTGACTTGAGTAATAATTTCTGATAACCACACTCTTAAATGTTTTATCCCTTACCCTAATATTTTAACCCTAACAATTCTTAGGAACTTATATTTCTTGATTTATTAGCCTATTAAGCATGGAGGTTGATATCAGTAATAATGATTAAGTATATCTAGCCAAGTACTGGCACTTAGCAATGCAGAGGGTTCTCTCTCAAAGAAATACTACCCAATCTAAGAAACAAAGATATCAGGGATATTTCAAAGAAGCTTTTAAACATGTAAAGAAAGGTCAATTATTAACTAAAGGGTATGAAGAGAAAAGTAAAATCTTTCCCATGTTCTTTAAATTATCCAAGAATGAAGACCATCTAGAATTCCCAGTAAGCTAGGGAGTTTCAATACTACAGTTGCTTACTGGTGGTGGGTCTGCTCACCTCAAGTCTCTCCCCAGTCCAACTAGTCTTCCATTCAGCGAGTAAAGTCATTTTCCTAAAGCCCAAGTCTGACCACATTATCTCCCTTCCCTTTGCACCCCACCCCAATAAATATCAGTGGCTCCCTATCACTTCCAGGATCAAATACAAAATCTTGTTTGGCATTCAGGGCCCTTATAACCTAGTTCCCTCCAACTTTTCCACTCTTGTACCTTACTCCCTGTTGCCTCTCCTTCTGATCTAATGATATTGACCTCCTGGCTGTTTTACAAATAAGACACCCCACCTCTTGGCTTCTGGCATTTTCTCTGGCTGTCTCCCATGCCTGGAATGCTCTTCCTCCTCATCTCTGACTTCCCCAATTTCCCTCGTCCCAATTAAAATCCACAGGAACCCTTTCTCTACCGCTCTTAATTCTAGTACCTGCTTCTCATAATTATTTCCTATTTATCTTGTATATAGCTTATTTGTCTTCCCCCATTAGATTGTGAGCTCTTCAAGGGCAGGGACTATCTTTTGTCTCTTTTTGTATCAACAGAGCTTCTGGTACATTGTAGTTGTTTACTCAAAACATGTTTAATGTATTGTATTGCATTGCAATTTGCCCAATGGTAACATTTTATAGTTTGCTTACACCAACCTTGGGCCTTCTATTTACCTTTAAGTTTTTTGTTCCTTTGATATCCTTCTGACTTCATGGTATTGTATGATTCCTAAGCCTGGAGAACAATATTTTAAAGATACTAACAATGAAAGAAATACTTCTATTTTCATAATGTTTTCGTCACAAAGCAATTTAGCATCAGATCAACAAAGCAGTTATCTCAATTTTACCAAGAGGAAACCTAGGCAGAGAGAGGTTATGGCTTGCCCAAGCTAGCAAAAGGTGAATCTTGAAACCGTGTTCTAATCTCAAAGCTATCCCCTACCTGGCCTTCATGACTCCAGCTTTCAGAGTTGATGATAATGATAAACTGAAACTCCCCAGTGGTTTTTTACAGAGCTAAATGACATTCTCTCCTCCCTCTCCCACCCCCAATCCAGGAGAGCTCCTCAGTAATGCTCAGTATCTGTGGTGTTCAGGGAAGACTAGCATCTCTGGTGTGAGGGTTTGCTCAGCCTTTTTCAGGGCTCTTCCTCTGTCTTTAGTGTTTATCATGATGGTCAGGCTGTGGTAAAGCCTTTTAGCAGATAGGCTAAACCAGTTGAGTTAGAGATAGATGTTGTCAACATGGAATCCCCAGTTTATTTAGTTCGGAGGTAGAAACCCCAGGTTTTGACCCTGTCACAGGAGAGTTTTCTCCCTGAGGGAAGGCTCTACTTCACTGGTCTCAGGTTAACAATAGGCAATCCACTTCTAGGGTTAGGGTTAGAAATGTATTTAGGGGTTAGAAATCGGCAACATATTTAGGGTTAGCTAAACCCAATCCGAAATCAAGTGACTCTTGTCTCCAGAAGCCTTTCCCAGTATATCAAACACAAGGATCGAACTCGGGACCTTCAGCTTGCTAGACTGACACATGTCTTCTGATTGGCTTTAGCTCTCACCTGAAGTGGATGCCTATTGTCTACCTATTGTCTGATAAAGTAGGACCTTCCCTCAGGGGGAAAACTCTCCTGTGACAAGGTCAAAACCTGGGGTTTATACCCTCAAACTAAATAAACTGGGGACTAATAGATTTCCATGTTGACAATGTCTAAACCAAATGTGTGAGACTTCCCTCAATGGAATGGCAGAAGAGAACGATTTGTTCCAATGGCCATGAAGGCAACTGAAGCAGGTGCTGTTGGGCACTTACAGCTTGATAAGACATTGAAGATACCAAGTTTCAACAATGCCTTCCAGGCCATCCCCAGTCATCTTGACTTTTGTCTTGCCGCTAGATTTATTTTAAAACCTTTACCTTCTTCTAGTGTTAATTCTAAGACATAAGAGAAATAAGAGCTAGGCAATCAGGGTTAAGTGACTTGGCCAAAGTCCCACAGCTAGGTCTGAGACCACATTTGAATCCAGGTCCTCCCAACTCCAGGCCTGGTGCTCTATCCACTCTGTCACCTAACTGCCCTTTTGCCACTAGATTTTGATGACTTTGGAAGAGAGCGTGAAGCTGACTACTCAGTGCAACTTTGCTTCACTTAAATCCAATTCATGCACAAGTCATTAACCCATAATGCTGTAGGTCTTCAGAACAAAGGACAAATAACATAAGCTCAGCAGTATTAGCATACTGAAAACACTGCACTTGATATGAGGGAAGTATGGTTGAATCTTCCTTCTACTAATTACTTGAATAGCATTGAACAAGTTATATAGCCCTTTAAAATCAGTTTCCTCATTTGAAAAATGATGACTAATAATATTTATATTATAGGGCTGAGTCAATTCAGCAAATATGAGCCATACTCCTACTGGACAGTGGGATAGTTCTGAGAACGCTGGGCTGTTCTGTTCCAGCTCACTCCATCATCTTGAAGAAAGTTCAATCTACATTTTTTTAAGAGTGTTTTGGTTTTGTTTTTTTTAGAGTTCTTATTAGTAAGGGTTAAAAAAAAAAGTACCTTAATGAGTTAGCTTTGAGGGGAGGCTGGCTAAGGTCCAATGAAAGGAACTACAGATACTTCAGGCTTGGAGAAGAGAAATTTGGGGAAGGGAAAATGATAATTGTCTTCATGTATTGGAGGACTGTCACAAGAAAGAGGAGTGATAAAGATATTAAAGGCTCTAATTCTTAATTAAGCAGTTTTTACCTTGAAAAGATAGCAGTGACTTAAAAGAAATTGGAATGTTATTTTAAATTTGAAATATGACTTTTTTAAAACCATTATGTAACATCTTGATTATCTTCAAGGATTTGAACCAGAAGTTAAGGATGATGCATATTCTTTGAAGTCCCCTGAGTTTGTTAGTTTTTCTCCTCAAGCTGTTAATGGTAGTAATTAATAGCCTTTGTTCTCTTTGGAATGTACAAAAACTTCTCAGAATCTCAGTGGGGGAAGAAGTCTTGTGTCCAAATTCTGGCTTCAGTCTTTCCAATTATAGACTAAAGCTATATTTTGTCCTTGAGCTAATTCACTTTGTTGGAATTATTTGTATTTTTAGAGGAGTCTTCTTTGGTTCCAGAGGCAAAACTAGAAGTAACCAGAAGGTGAAAAATGTAGATTGAACTATGTAGTAAGAACTCTTAAGACAGAAAGGCAAGGGCTAAGCAAACAGGTTTAAGTGATTTGCTTAGGATCACACAATGAGGAAGTGTTTAAAAGTCAGACTTAAACTCTGGTCCTCCAGACTCCTGGCCTGGTGCTCTATCCACTGTCACCTAGTTGCCCCTAAAGTCTTTCTTAAAATGTGTGTGGCCAGAACTGAACATGGTAAACTAGGTATGGAGAAATGGGTAAACTACAATATCATCTCCCTTGTTCTAATCTAAACATTTATGACCTTTTTAAAGTAGGCTAAGATATCCACTTTTATGGATGCCTTATCATCTTGGTGACTAACACCTTGGTGTATCTAACACCTACAATCTCAGCTCTGGACTTCCTTTGCTGCATGGATTTCAGGAAATTACTGCATGGATTTCAGGAAATTACTTGATCTCTCTGGGTCTTTTTTCTCATCTCTAAGGAAGACCTCTAAGAACCCTTATAGCTTTAAATCGGAGGATTCATTAGTAAATTTTATCAGCATCATGGCATTAAACGTTTCTAATGATTTACAGCCTCATCCAAAAGTAATCTTAAGGGTCAACCATTCTAGAGGTTGTGATTTTGAACCACAATTTAAAATTATGGCAATTAATCCAATTCAATAAAAATTTGTATGCACAAGGCATACACCTGAAAGTGTCATTTCTAATAACATCTCAGGCACATTTGCTTTATTAGCTTCCACATTTCTAGTGATCTCCTAATCCCCAGCCTCAAAGGAACCAAACTTCACAAAATTAAATGCTTAGCAATGTTTTCATCTATAATATCATTTAAATTAGTTGCTTAGAAGCCTAAATAAATTCGGTAGGGCCCCAAATCTCTTGAATTGTAGGCAATAATTTTATTGGAAATTGAAAATGTGACCCCTATGTGGTCTTACTTTAGATTCCTCATGTTCACTGGGAATAAAGGTATTATACTAATGTATTAAGTGAGATTTAGGAATATCTGGCAGACTGACAGAATAATTTGACGGGCAGAAAGATCGAAAATCCCTTTGTGGATAAACTGAGCTTCAAATATTCTCAGGAATGCTACAAGGTATTTTAAACATTAACATAAAAAATGTGGCTTCTTTTATGTAAAGGGCATGATAATTAGAGAGCCTAGCCTTCTGGATACAATCATATGTAGTCTTATTTTCTGGTGCTCAATAAAAAGGAAACAAGACTTACATTTTACACAGAAGGTTGTCCTCTACTGGCCAGTCATTCATCTCAATCACATGACCTACAGAAATGTCATCAGTAGAATTGTGCTTATACTTATAAAGATCGATTAAAACAACTCAGTCATTTTACCAGACAAACTATTATAAACACTTTATAGACTAACTTTCTTTCTAAAGAAAAAGTATTTTATAGCATTCAAGAACTAAAAATGTGCTGCAGGCTGACTCTAAAATCCTAAAGGAGTTTATTTATCACTTTCATATAAACAAACAAAAGCCTAAAGAACAGATATCTCTGAATCTATAAAAATATATTACAAAAATGTATTTTTTTCAGATTTAAATATGTAATAAAATTTTTGGTCACTGAAAATCAGTTACATGTCAACACTAGTAAAGTGCAAAAAAGACCCAGTGACAAAACAAACCAAGTAGCACTGAAATATGATTATCAAATGAAAAAGCATTCATTAAGCACTTACAGGCACAAAGCATTATGCTAAGCTCTGATATACAGAAAGAAAAGTACAACAGTCCTTGCTCTCAAGGAGCTCACATTCTAACAGGAAAACAGCACACTTGTTCAGCTTCAAGTCAAATGGAAAGGTCCTGGCATCTATTCCCTGCAAACTCCCACTCAACTTTATTTAAAAGAAAAAAATATTTTACCTAATCCCAAAATGTTTTATTTAGCAGAGTTTTTTTAGTTGTTATTACAACTTTGTCAGGCTGGTGATTGTTAACTCCATTTTATAAAAGAGAATGCTTGGAGGTTAAATTTTTATTTAACCGAAGACATAATGGAATGGCATAGTAAACTCACTAGGCTTATTAAATGGATTCTGTTGGACTAAACTCCCATTGGCATCAATCTTGCAGTAAATGATTTCTACTTATACTAAGTATTTCTTTGGCAACTGAGTACATTCATTCATCCTTTACAATAGTGTGCCCCAAAAGGGTAAGTGAAGGGTTATTCTATTAAAGCTTAACTCTCCTTTACTAGTATTCTTCCAAGGAGTTGCATCCACAAGAAGCAACAATCTTTCCAGTTTTCTCCCTCCACTCTACTTCAGATTTTGGCTTGAACTAAGTTTTGAGACCCAAACTGAACATCTTTGGGGGGAGGGTTGATAAAAATGCTCTAAGCTTAAGTTAAAACATTTAAAAAAATACTTTAGTGGCCCATTTAATGGGCATAAATCACAGAAACACCATATCATCAATATTACCCATTATTGGGATTTGATTTTCTTGGCCAACTTACCCAACTGATAATGAGAAATAATCTGAATCAGTATATAACAGTTAATAAAAAGGAAGAGCAAACCAGCTAACCAAATGAGCAAAAAGGTGTTTTTTCCTTGGAACTCAAGGAAATAAGCAGGAGCCAGCCATAAGGCTTGTCCCATAAACCACAGCCCAAGAAGGAGTATAGCTCTCTTCCAGGACATCCTCATTTGTGGCATCACAAGAGGCAGTAAGCAGAGGTACCATAAAAAATACTGGGAAGTGCAGACCTTATTAAAACTTACAAAAATGGCAGTGTGAAGGAAACAACAGAAGGCAAGGTCCCTATAATAAGCAAAAGACACAACTACAAGCAACAACAACTGTGGCAAAAATGCTGCCAGTCCCAGTGAAAAACTCCATTTGCTCTCTGCTGTCAGATAGAGCATGTAGAAGTAAGGGGAAAAATTGTGTCTTATGTCTCGCCTGGTAAGGTGATAGAGATAAGTGTGCTCCAAAAATTCCCAACCGTATCTATAGTAAAAGACTAAGCCGAGGGTAAAAAATGTGAGTCCAGCAACCACTCCAAAGAGCAGCACATCCCGATTCCATAGCCTCCTGGCCAGTCCCCAAACACGGGACTTGGAGCGGTCCTTCTCCAACTCCCCAGACGCAGTCTGCAAATACAGGGCTATGGGAAGGAGGTAGGTCACCGGGTACACTTTCATGTGCACCGCCAGGCCGTAGACCAAGGCAGCCCATACCACATTCCTCCTCTCTAGAAGGTACAACGCGGTCAGCACCAGAGCGGCGATGAGCGACTCTGCGTTGCCCCGGCTGGACACCACTAGGGGCAGCGGGTTGAGCAGCCACCACGAGGAGTAGCCGCACGCCCGTGAGGGGCTCAGACCAGTGAGGAGCAGGAGGCGGAACATGAGGAAGCCGGTGAGCAAATCGCAGCTGACGAAGAGAAATTTGCCGAAGAGCTCGGAGAGGGAGATGTTGGGCGTGAGGAGCCAGGCTAGCAGAGGCGTGTATCGGTACGTGGCTCTCCGGTACGGGGAGCGACCCTCCATCACCAAGCGTGCCCCGTCCGTGAACACTCGGTAGTCGATGTCCGTGAACTTCACCACTAGGGTACGGTCCTGGTAGAGGCCATAGAAGATTAGGGCCACGCGGGCCGCCAGGGCGACGCCGAACACAGCGGCCGGCCCTCCCCAGAACCCGACTAAGGGCCTCACCTTCATCCTTGGCAGCTTAGTCGCCTCCTGCGCCCCCTAGCCAGGCCGCTTGAGCGGCGACGGCTCGGGTCCGGCCAGCGGAGAACCATCTACAGCCTCTTCCGGGGACCTAACCCCGCCTCTAGAACCCACTTCCGGTTCTGGTCTAGCATTTTTGATTGGTTCGTATGTCTCTCGAGCCCCATCAGTCCTAGGGAAAGGGGAGGACTTCCTGTCCCGTGGCATGGCCTAAGTGTGGTGAGGGCGGGTTGAGGTTTGAATTCCCTGTGTTGGTTGGTTCCTGTTAAAACTGCCCTCCAGTGAGATTGCGGAACTTCTGACTTTGAAAGTTAATGGGAAGCAGAATAGGAGGAAAGGTGATGTATTGTTGTTGTTGTTGTTGTTGTTTTTTAAAAGGGACCCGAGAATCTCCGCTCTGTGTACGTGGGGCCAATGATCTTTACTTCCGAACTGAATTATAAGGAGGATGATTAACGAATATCAAAAAAGGAGCTGTGACCCCCGAAATACAGCGTAGCTTCATCAGGAACAGACCATGCGGGACTAACCTCTTTCCTAATTCAATATAGAGAATAACAGCTAAACATTTAAGTGGCATCTTAAGATTCCAGAGAGTTTTACAAGTATTACGTCATTTGGTCCTCACGTTTCAAGATCAATTGTGTCCGATTTTTCTTGGAAAAGATACTAGAGTGGTTTGTCATTAGGAAATGGAGGCTATTTGCTAATTTGACAGTCCAGGAAACTGAGGCAGACAGGATTAAGTGACTTGCCCAGAGTCACATTGCTAGTAAGTGTGGGAGACCAGATTTCAACTCAGACAGATGAGTTTTCCTCTGACTTCAAGCCTGGCATCACTTAGCTACTCTAAAAGTGTTTGCATACTTCCCTTCCTCACCCCCTTCCCACCCCTTCACCGCCAGCCCATGAATCCAGTTGTTAAAATTTACCAGCATATCTCTATATTATGCTAAACACCGCTTGGGCTCAGCATATGCGGGGCTGAGGCTCAGGCAATAAAACCAGGTGACTATAAGCTATAGCTAGAATTTATAGTGCTTTAAAGGTTTGTAAAGTGCTTTAAATATCTTGTCTCATTCGAATCTCACAGTACATGACATTAAATCCCCTACTTCCGTGTTGTTTTTTTATAGGCAGGAATCTTTAACTCCCTCTATAAGGTTCAGCTCAAGTGCCATCTTCTACAAGAAGCCTTTCATGATTTTCCTAGATATCTACCTTCATTTCCCCCCTTAAAACTTACTTTGTATTTATTTTCATAGCATTTCTTCTGGGAAACTCATTTAATCTGCATTCAGTTTGGGTTTGGATTTCCCCAAAACAGCTGCCACTTCAGATTCTAGGGTTATCCTGTGGGTACTCATTTGTAAGCCACTACTTGGGTTTGGTATGCTTTCCCATTAACAATCTGCCAGTATGCACAATCAGTTCTTAGCAAAGGCATTTATTTACTAAAACTGAATAGTAACTGAACAGTACTACAAAGCATTCCCCCATAACCCAGGAACATATTCTCCCACAAATATACACAGTGTATGTGGGAGGAGTGGGAAAAAATAGAGTACACTGGTAGAGTTCCAAATACATATCGAACACATGACCAGAGAGATTCACATCCCCAGAACTGTAGGAAGTTTTTTCTCTCTTGTGAAGACCTCACAGAGGACCCCTGGATAAAATATATCTACTAGATGAGGAATTTAGTTGTGTTTCCAGGAACTACTTTTTTCCACCTATCAACTTTCAAATTTCTTGAGTTCGTAGATGGTTCTCTTCTCTGTTGCCTGGGGTCCAGTTTCTCAATCCTGCTACCCGCTTCCAGGGCCTGCCTCTCAGTATCTTCTCCTGTGGGGAGTGTGTTGCTCTGCTTCTTTAACTATGCATTGAATTCTCCTGACCTAGTTCTTCTACTGCATTATGGGGTGTCTTTTTTGAATAGTAGCTCTGGAGTTATATTCCATAACCAATAGGGTGGTTCTAGTTTGCACTTACCCAAACTGGTCACCTTTCTCTAGGGTTTATCTATTTAAAACCCCATAGGCAAGTGGCTCATTTTCAGTCCTGAAAATCATATTGTTTCTCTGATTCACTCAGAAAAGGATGCTCACATTTTCAAAGGTTTACTTGGAATTAACCCATTAAATCCTTTTTACTTCTGTTATGGCTGACCCTTAACAATGGCTTCCTACTGCCTCCAGAATCAAACACAAAATGCTTTGTTTGCCAGTCAAAGCCCTTTGTAACCTAACTCCACTCTGCCTTTTCATTCTTCTTAAACCTTACTCCTCTACTCGGTGCCACTGGCCTCCTGAGTGTTATACAAACAAGGCACTCCACCTTTCCATACCTTTTTTTTTCTCCTGGCTGTCCCCCATGCCTGGAATGCTCTCCCTCTTCCCCTCTGACTACTGACCTCCCTGGTTTCCTTCAGTTCCAACTAAAATCTCACCTTCTACAGGAAGCCTTCTCCAATCCCTTTTGATCCAGTGTCTACCCTCTTTTAATTATTTCCTACTTATCCTGTATATAGCTTACTTTCTATCAATTTGTATGCTTCCTCTTGTAAGCTCCTTAATGGGAGGGACTATCTTCTACCTCTTTTTGTATCCCCAGTGTTTAGCCCAGGGCCTGGCATATAGTAGACAAATGTTCATTGATTGATTGACTGTTGAGTTAAATTCTGGCCCCCTGATTACTCCATAGAAAATCATTATATAATTTTATACATGAAAATATATAAGATACTCATCCTCTGTTTCTCTGGGGTTCATTTTTACAAGCTCTCAATTTTTCACATTTTACCCCTTTGAGCCACAGTTGGAAATGACTCAAGGCTCCAAAGCTCTTTCCTTCTTTTATTCAAATAATGCCACCTCTTTAGACATGACTTGCTTTGACGAATGGAGTCAGATGACTTCATGATTTTATCTGTGAAACTTAGTGGTTTGGGTTGGAGTCTTATTCTTTCAACTTTTGGAAAAGGCCACATTCCACCAAATGTTCATCTCTCACCCTCCCTATCATTCTGATGTGGAGAAATGATATAGGCTAGACCATGTCTTATTGCTCAGGCTTTCCTCTTTCTGGATCATGTAGGTAGGAAAGGTACACATCATGATAATAATAAAAGTTAGCATTTTACAAAGATTGACATGGTTTTACAAGTTACATGTTATCCCATTTGATCCTTACAATACCTACCTGGAAGGTAAGTGCTACAATTATGTCCATTTTTACAGATAGGAAAACTGAGACACAGGAGGTTAAATGATTTGCCCAGGGTCACACAGTAAGTATCTGAAGCAGGATCCAAATGCAGATCTTTCTGTCTCCAATTTTAGCACTCTATACTGTGCCACCTAATTGCCTCATGTAGGATATCCCAGTTGACTTATCTGAGGATCCCTCACCCCTGTCAGCAACTTATTACCAAGCTTTTTGATTCTTCTCTCAAATTGTTCCTTAAATCCATCTCTTCTTTTTGTGGACAATCTAGCCCAAGACCTTGGGCTTTAGCCTTTGCTGAAACCATTGGTTAACAGGAAGTGGGAAATCTGCCTTTAGCTCCAGCACTCTCATCTTTTAACTACTATCTGAAACTTCTCTAACCAATGAATCCAAATAGCTTTTTCTGTGTGCCTGGCTTCAGTGAGATAACTCATTAACTGTCCTGTTTCTCCTTATATATTTTGGTGCTCATTTCTAGCACCCAGTTCCCATTTTCCCTTTTACCCCTTTCCTCCACATACGAGCAGAGGTATCCAACACACTACCCATGGGGTCATATGAGGCTCACAACCTTCTGGAGTATAGAACCAGACGAAAATAGAATTTGGAAATATTTAACAAATTTATTTCATATAATATATAATAATATGAAATTTATGTAATATATTAGGAAATCTTTAACAAAACAAATAAAAATAATAAGATATGGATTTTATGTGGGTTTTAAAAGTCAACATATGGCCCTTAGGGATCCTTATTATAGTTTAATGACCTCCCTTTCTATTTGAACCAATGTTCTATATCATAAGAGTGTATTTTCTAAGGTTTGCTTACAAGGGAAAGGTCCCTACGACCACAAATTGTGCAACAGGGCTAAGTATAGCCAGAAGGAAATGTATAAACCTCACTCCAGGAAAGCCACTTCTCTAATCAGGGTGTTTGTTTCCCCAACCTGTTGTCTTTTTCTTATGTCACGGAGTTGACCTTAGATTATAGGAAGCTATACTAGTAGAACATAAAGTCTGTCAAGCAAGGCTCTGAAGGTGGCCCAGTGGTGGACTATATACCTATTTTAAAAGACCAGCCTGGTTAACTTTGAGGGCCTCATCATTAGGTTGGCAGCAAGGTTGATAGATTTTATGCCCACGAATTCTTAAAAATAGCCAAGTAAACGAGGGTGGGAATCTGTACCACTAGAAGGAAAATTCTTATCCAGGAAATCACGGATTCTTGAAACACCAAAGAATGAATGAATATATCCACACACATCCCCCAAAATATTATGCCAGGGTAAGTTCACGTAGAGTGTAACTAAAAAGAGAAATCTACCTAGTCTCAGACTTGGAGACCCCTCTTAAGCTACTATATTGAACCAGGGTTCTCTAGCCTTAGATAAAAACCAGGTTCCCACAAGCCATGATAATGTTATATGATCTAAACCCCATATTTGGCATGGACATCATCTCTCTCAGCCTGAAATGTCTAATCCAATATGCCTAGATAAAAATGGCTTAGCAAGAATTGGAAAACTGGTGCCCTAACTTCCAAGCCAATCATTTTCTACTATACCACTACTTTGTTGTTTCATTTTTAAAAATTTTAAATTATATTTTCTTTTCAGATCCACATTCGAATCCACTCCTACCCCAACCCCAGGCTAAGTCTTTGACCAGAGCAAGGAAGGGCCAAGTTTTGTGCCCACTCATGGAAATCTCAACATAGGGGATATATAGTGGTTTGCTGGTAGGCCCTGGTTTCTTAGTCAAAGATACTTGGACCTACAGAATAAAATTAAAACTCCTTAAAGACCACTAAATTTTTCTATTTGACTTGAAGTTGAAATCTCCTATATGTATTGTCTTTCTTTTTTAGAATGTGAGTTATTTGAGATTAAAGATTGTGACATTTTTCTATTTATGACTCCAGTATTTAGCATACTGCTTTGCATGTAGTGTTTCATAATTTTTTTCATTCATTCATTCATTCATTAACTGGCATTCTTTATCTCCATAATCTGGCCTCAAGTATTTCTTTTTTTTTTTACCCTTATCTTCTGTCTTAAAATTAATTCTAAGTATAGGTTCCAAAGCAGAAGATCTGCAATTGGAATTAAGTGACTTACCCTGGGTCACACAGCTAGACAGTACCTAAGATCAAATTTGAACCCACAGCTTCCTGTCTCTGGGGCTGGTTCCCTATCCACAACCACCTAGCTGTCCTATCTGACATATTCTCTAGGCTTATCTTCCATTTTCCCCAGCCCCCCCAAAACAAACAAACAAAACCTCTCTGCTCTAGCCAAACTAGTCTTTTTAATGACTCCTAAATATACCTTGTACATTTTTATCCCTCAGGCTTTGCTCACACTGTTTTAACACCCAGAATGTGCTCCCTTTTCCCTTCTGCTTATCTAAATTCTATCCCATTTTTCAAAGCCATGCTCAAGTATCACCTGTTTCATGAAGCCTTTTCCAAAGATATCCTTGCCTTGGAACTTCTCAAGCATTATTACCTATACATGGAAAAAACAGAGACTTGGAGTCAAAAGACTTGAGACCAAGTCTCAGCACCAATAGTTCCTAGCTATATGATCCCAGGCAACTCACTTAACCATTCTTTACCTGAGTTTTTCCATCTGTAAAACAGACACAATAATACTTTCATTCTGTACCTCATAGGGTTGTTGTGAGCAAAGTGCTTTGTAAACCTTAAAGCACAACAAAAATTGAAGTAATTATTAATTTGGCACTTGATTTTAAACTATTTACTATTTATTGTTTTATCCATATTTCTTCCTTCTTCTCTACCCCTTCCTCCCCACCCCTACTTTATTTATAAGTTCCTTGAGGGCAGAAACTAGGTATTATATTTCTCATTATAACTCCAGGACTTTACACAAACATAATATTTGTCCTCAATAAATGCATATTGTAATTGCTAAATGTTTATTTATAAGACTACACTTTAATTCTCTTCCTTCCCAATGTGTTGTCTGAAACAGGGACTTTTGCATCTATTTCCTTTCTAAGTAAAACGAAACCTTGCTTGGCTGGATGAGAACATACACATTTATCTCAGAACTTCAATAATGAAAGGTAGAAGAGAGATCAATTTCTCTGAGATCTGAAGCAGCTCCCCAGCTTAAGCCAGGGAAATAGGACCATGGAACTTTGATGTCCTTTCCAGCTCTGTGATTCTGAGAAGATTCATCCACAAATACAGACAACAAGCTGACTGACTGATTTAGAAGTGAGGAAAAAATGGTTTTGTGCTAACTCGTGGATAGAAAGTGTCCAGTATCGAAAGTAAAGTTGACCTTAGGGAGCATGATGTCAGATAGGACTTCAAAGTAGGTAGGAAATATTTCTTTCATCCTTTCTGTGAAAGCCACTGTCTTTCCCATTCCTCCACCCAAGTCATAGGGAGTATCTTGAGAGGTTGTCAAAAGGGTCAAAAGTAGGAGGGGTAGGTAGAAGGATGAGTGGCCTTAGCCAAAGACTTTTCAGAGATGAAGGGAGGGGATCAGACCAAGAAACCAGAAAACCACTAGTGTTTATTCACCTGGTCAAATTCTAACTATCCCCAAGCCTCTCTATCTGCCCCATCCCCACCATACCTCCATTAAGGAATTTTGATTATTCCTAAGAGGCTTGTTTTCATGTCCAAGAACAGCCTGGATGCAAATCATGTTGATGATTCAGAAATATTTTATTTAGTAATTTATTCTGTACAGAAAAAAAACAAACACTCAAGCATATTTTTCCTGGATAAATCTGACCCGGTTTAGTTTTTAGCGCAATGAATGGAAACACCTTTTCCTAGATACTTCTGGTTCAGTAGAATGGGCCATTACTGGACCTGAGGCCCAAGCTAGCTTTACAATGAAGGCAGCTGTGTGTTACTTTAAATCAGACTAAATAAGTCAAATGAGGGAGAAGGACTAGGGTAGCAGCCTGGGGAGGGGAGTAGTATTCCTGCAATGCAGGGTGGGAAGTTGTAAGTAATCTCTTCCTTTCCTTCAGGCCACATATGAAACCCTCTGGTAGTCTCATTAGATTTTGGCGACACTGAAGGACTATTCATAGTGTGAAAGATATAGTAGGCTATTCCCCAAAGCAATATTATCCTTTTCTCCTTCTATACAGAAACAACCCATTATCACTCATGGCGGGATTGGGGTCTACTGCCCTTGGAGGCTATATATGTCCTTTTAAGTCTTTCTTTCAACCAGCATTTAGGCAAATACCTAAGTATCTGTCTAGGGGTACTATTGGAAATAGTAGCCCACCAGCCCTGCACTGGAGAGTTGAGATGAGGGAGTAAGAAGGTGAAATGCTCCTATTCCAGCTATACCCCTCTCTTCAGCTTTCATGATTGGGAGGTCAAGATGGAAGCTCAGTGTTAAGATTTCCAATATGATAGTCATTACCCCTAAGGGCTCAGGCTACAGCTGCCATCACCCCTGTGACTAGAATGGGAGGGAAGGTTACAGAGAGTACGCAGAGGGACGAATTGGATTGGATTGTACTCTGTTTGAAAAAAAAAAAGGATTTATAGGCTAGTAGCCAACGACTGGGATTCAGAAACAGAGCTAAGAAATTTTCCATCAGACTCCGCCTCTACACGAAGATTAAGAATCCAAAAAATCTTCTCCTCCCAAATGGCCTTCCTTCTTTCTTTCTTTCTTTCTTTCTTTCTTTCTTTCTTTCTTTCTTTCTTTCTTTCTTTCTTTCTTTCTTTCTTTCTTTCTTTCTTTCTTTCTTTCTTCCCCTGCCCACCATAGGTCCTTCCAGACCCTTGCAGCAGCACTGGGCTATGGAGAGTGATTAATTGGCTGAATAGCACAAGCTCACAAAGATACCTCTTTTATTTCCAACAAGATCAGTCCATTCTATCCTTTGTCAGTCTCCAAGGACCTCAGAGCAAATCTCCCAACTCCAGCCTGGGACAAGAGCCAGTGATGGTCGGGAGACAGGGAGACAGGGAGTCCGGGGCATCCCACCCATCCCTCTCCCCACCCCACCCTTCATTAGGGTAAGGTATCCTATCCCTCACTGTAAGCTCTCTGTGAACTTTTCTGTACACATATTTACACATATATGTATATATTATATATATATATATATATTATTTTTTCTATCTTTCTTCCATAAGTAAACCTTCTATACATATGACCTCTTCCCCCAAACCCTGCCTATACCTTTTCCCCTTATCCAAGGTATTTAGGGCTGTATAGTGGTGAGTGGGAGTTCTCCCAATACCACCACCTTCTGTCTTCTCACCCCATCCACTCCAAGGCCTCCAACCCTCCCAGGGATTACCAGACCATCCTCTGAAGCATTCCCCTGAAGCACCCATGACTGCTCTCATTCCCTTTCCCCCCACATTCCCCAGTGATAGCTGGTGGAAATAAAATCCATTTCCTGGAGGAACTGTCCATATCTGGAGGCACATTTCACAGTTTAGAAGAGAAATGCATCTCATCTGGGAAGAGAAATTGCTCTCTATTGAAGGCATTCAGGGTTGAGTAGGAAAGTGGGATCCTTGGCATGTGTGTGAGAGGTTAGGGTGCCAAACCAAAAGAGAACATGGCAAGTAAAGTGCAACTTACAGGGAGACCTGGAGTTGGGGGCAGGTCACAGGCAGGGAAAGGGCCACAGAAGAAAGGCAGTGAATTGGGTTCCAGGTAATTTCTCCTCCCAGTTTGCTTATTGTCCAAAGAGCTAGGAAGTCTGAGGAATTAAGACTCAGGGGTGGGTGGGAGTATGTGACGGGAGGAGGGATGATTCATGTAAGGGGGTGGCAGCTATGTGTGGAAGAAACCAGATGGATGGGGACTGATTAGGAATAATATATAGGTATGGGCATTATATGTCAGTGGGTATGTGTCCCTTTCTGTACACATACAGAAGAAATTAAGGAAGTCTGACTTTAAGAAGGGAAAATCCAGCAGATGGCTCTCCCTTCTGGGCTCTGTGGGAGGCTTTCAAGTATCTGTAATCTTCATCTTTGTCTAAATTCCACCTAGAGCAGGGCCTCTAGTTGGGTTTCTCATAGGCAGAGACTGATGGAGAGGTGGTATTCATCTCCACATAGCAGTTAGGGTTCACCAAGACCAAAAAGTTCTTCATGGGTACAGCTTATGCAGATGTGGTCAGTTTGTGATTCTGGAGCCAACCTGGAGCCTGTCTACAAGGCTACAGAATGAGCATGCACATACAGAGATATCTGGACACAAACACATTCTCCATAAGCCTATAGGTTGGAATGTGATTAGCTGGGTACAGGTTTGTATAAACCACCCTAAATACTTGCTTCTGCTGTAACTCTGTCTCTGTCTCTGTCTCTGTCTCTATCTGTCTGTCTGTCGGTCTGTCTCTCTCTCTCCTGATGTAGAGACAAGGTCTCTCTCAGCCACCTCATTTAGTGCCATTCCCCAAGGACCCTACAAAATGTGTCCCCATTACCTGTCACTGGGATTCCCTCCACCAACAGGGAGGCTTCCTTCAACCCAAGAACCCAGGTGGCTAGGGAACTGATCACAGATTAAGTGCTGGAATAGTCCACCTCATTTGCAGATGAAGGAATTGAGACCCAGAGAGTTTAAATGATTTGCCCCAGGCCATCTATGTAGTAAGTGGCAGAGCCAAGATTTGAACTCAGGTCCTTTGACTCGAATCCAGCGTTCTTTCTACTGAATCATACTGCCATCCTTGGGCCCAGTACTATTCCTCTGGAAATGCTTGCATATTAAGCATCTGGGGCTGATCTCTGAGGGAAAAAAGAGAGTTGGCACAAGGCAGATTCTTTTCATTTTTCTCTGAGTCCCAGGCAATGCCATGCTCTTCTTTCTGAGAGCATTCAGGTATTTACCTAATGGCCTAGGAAGTAACTTGTACTTTTCAGAAGAGTGACTAGGAGTGTTAATAGTGGCTTCCAACCAAAGATCTTGGCTTCTGTCCAGTCCTCAATAGCATAGCACCAGTTCCTTAAAGGCATACCCCCAAGAGACTCTACCCAGAGGCCTGGTGTATGAAAAATTTCCCACTTGGTGAGATTTGTCCAAGTTCACTAGAGCTTTTGGCCCTGTGATCTGGTCTTCAGTGTCACAAAGAATAAAGTCCTTCTTCTCACCAGTTCCCATTGACCTTGGGAAACAAAGCCAGGATAGTAGGGGGAAAGGAACAGTGAACAAACAGGTTAGAAGGGAGAGGTCCAGCTAGGTCCAGCTTCTGTCTGTAATATCATCTTAGATCCTTTCCTAAGAGTTCAGACACCTGAACCCTTCCTTGGGGGGGGGGGGGAGAATGAGGTGACCAGGGCCAGAGCTCTCATAGGACACTTTAGGAAGCCTAAGGAGATAAGCACCTGGAATATGGACAATAACTCTTTTCCAATGATCCTTAATTTGAAGAATCTTAAACTCTATGAGTATGTGATTGTGGTATGACTACGTGTTGTAGTCGTTTATTATGAAATATTCTAATCTCTGGGAATGTTGGCATTGAAGGAGGGATAAGTCAGATCTGGGATTTGGGAGTTTACTTGGGGAATTGTGAAGGAGCAAATGGTGGTTATCAGGTCCATAGGTTTGGGCCAGAGTGGGAATCTGTCTCATCAGAAGAGGAAGTAGGGTATTCTGTTGGGGGATACTGACAGGTTGAGGCTTTATCCACTGCCAGGTCCTAGCATCAGGCATATCTAAGAGCACAGTCCCAGAGTGACCAGCAGGAAGAGGCTGGACTCAAGGAACTAGTTGGGTGGGAAGGTCAAAAGGTTAAGTCCTCCATCCTCAAGGCACCAGGCTTCATAAATGGAGCATCCATCCATCCAACTGCACAGTTCTCTTACAGAGTCTCCAGTAATGGCTGAGATTTCTTAAGCCTTCTCAGCCCAATCTCCTTTGTCCCAAACACCCCAAACCCTCTCTTAGAGGTGGGGCTCAGAATCCAAAGGGGGACTCTTCCCTCAGGCTGGCCTAGACAAATTACAGGCCACTGGGTGGAGGGAGATGGGATTAGGAAAAGGGTGATCCTGAGGCTCTCTCCAATGAGCCTGGGTAGGATACCCCATGGAGCTGGGAGAGAGAACAGGCGTGAGATGGGGGTAGGGTAGAACCAGAGGAAATCTCCTCTGGCCAAAAGGGGTGAGGGAAGTGGGAGTCAAAGCAGTCAGACATTGCTAATTCGTACACTGAGGGCACTGCCCTCCTTCCCTTCCTGTTCCCTGAATGACTCCTCTAGCTTGAGCTTTTCGGGGTCCCCATAACGGACGGTGGTATCTCGGAGGCCGCCGGGAGGGGTCACTTTCACGACCTGGTCAAACAGACTGAAGTCAGCCACATACTTGCCACTAGCTGAGAGTGAGATGGCAGGTGTGAATTCGTAGCCCCAGAGGATCTCCTCGGGCAGGTAGGATGTGCGCACCTGGCAAGTGGCACTGGTTGACTCCACGGTCCCACTGAGGATCAGCACCAACTCAAAGTCCCCCTCCCCACTTCGAAGGGGCAGGTCCCGCAGAGGGCTGGAGTCATCCACCACATGGTAGAAGGTGAGGGGGAGGATGAGGAACGGGCTGTCGGAGGCTGTATCCACCTGGAAGGCCACGTTGACCTGATTGAGCCGGATGCTCTCCCCCTCCTTGGTTAAATGGGTCTGGAGCAGCTTACCTGTCACCTGGCAGCCAATAAGGAGACTTTTGCGCATGTTGGCAACGCGGATCATGAGGCAGGGTTTGCCGTCGTGGGTGGCCACCACAGCGTGCTGGCTGAAGCGGATGGTCTCGGCCCTCTTCTTGGGCCGGGCGATTTTGGCCAAGAAGGTCCCCGTGATAAAGATCTCCAGGATGGTGGTGAGCACCAGCTGGGCGATGAGGAGGACAATAGCCAGTGGACATTCTTCACTAATATAGCGGAACCCATAGCCAATGGTGGTCTGTGACTCGAGGGAGAAGAGGAAGGCCCCTGTGAGTGTGTGTACCTGCACCACACAAGGCGTGTGGTTGGCGGGAGGCCCGAGCTCCAGCAGGTCTCCGTGGGCCACAGCCACCAGGTACCACACCACACCAAACAGAAACCAGGTGCCCGCAAAGGTGGCCGAGAACAGGAGCAGCTTGTAGCGCCACTGCATGTCAATGAAGGTGGTCCAGAGGTCCTTGAGGTAGAGGAAGCGCTTGTCGGCTATGTGCTCCATGCGCACGTTGCTTCGGCCATCCTTGGTCAGTACCCGGCGGCGGCGCAGCCCTGGGCCCATCAGGGGCCGGCTCTCTGTCTGGGTGGTCTGGCTGTAGTACACCTTGGCGACTGAAGTCATCTGCAGAGGGAGACAGCATGGCAGAGGTTATACAGGACCCTGGCCAACCTCTGGCAGCCACCCCTCGAGGGTCTCTGACATGTGGACACTTTCCAAGGGTAGCCTCAGATTTGACCACAGTATCAACCCACGATTCTCTGGGATGGGGGTGAGGAGAGATAGAAATGCTCCTAAATATACCCCAACCCCATTAGAAACCATAACTAATTCTCTGAGGCCTTTTGGCTCCAACATAGGATTCTGCCCATCCTGGGGTCATCATCAGGCCTGCCCACTGCCCCAGCCCAAAGAATTTCTATCAGAGGTCTTGGACTTGAATTCAGCCTCTGCCACTATTGGTGTGTCTTAGGGCAAATCACAACCTCTCTGGGCCTCAGTGTCCTTACCTGTAAAATGAAGGAAATGTCTCTAAGAGCTTTCCAGCTCTCAAACTGTGACTAGCTATGATTGTCCCCATTTCTTAAACCCAGTGAAGAAACAGAGATATCTAGCCATCTCAAAAATAATAATTGCTGGGCCAGATAGATGGCACAGTGTATAGAGAGCCAGGCCTGGAGACAGGAGGACCTGGACTCAAATCTGGCCTCAGCTCTGTGTGACTTTGGGTGAGGCACTTAACTGCGATTGCTAAGCCCTTCTGTCTTAGAATTACTACTAAGAGAGAAGGTAAGAGTTTTAAAATAATGCTAATAACAACTGATATTTATATAGTGCTTTGAGGTCCACCTCTAACACATGCTGGATGTGTGATCCTGGACAAGTCACTTAACTTCTCAGTACTCAAGGCATTTTTAAAAGCCTATAAATTACAGAGAAGGTGCTGACCGACACTGGTAAAAGGACTTTCTTCATCCATTAGTTCTCTATAGAATAGTGTGCTCACAGTCTCTGGCCATTTTTGTCCTTTGTCACTTGATCTTTACAAAACCCCTGCAAAGCAGTTACTACAGATATTACCATCCCTCTTTGACAGCTGAAGAAACTGAGGCTCAGAGATGGCATTTAAACCCATCTCTCCTGACTCAAAGTCCAGCACTCAGACTACTACCACAATATCTCAGAAACTGCTCTCCCTGCGCTGGCTAATGACATTATTTTCTAGGTGCTTAATCTCATGCCTAAGGGATGCCATGTGTCACAGGTACCGTCAGGGTTAATACAGGGATTCGGGAAACAACGGTGAAGGAAGGAGCTCTCTGAAAGTTCTGGGGCGTTTTCTTAAAGGGCCTCTGGGTAAGAGTGGTAGACTTCAAACTTCCTGGCCCAAAGAGGAAGGTTGGAAGAAGGACTGAGTGCTAATCATCGACGGTGTCTGACCAGGCTTAAATGCAGGACTCTTACGCCATCTCGCCAAAAGGAAAGCCACCAAAGCATTAATACAGGAGATCATCTCCTCTAGATTGGACATCGGGCACCCCTGACTGCCTGTGGAGTAACTTGTACTTTTCCAGAGTTCACCAATGCGTCTACATTCTGCCTGGAGGCCCGGCCTCCTGGGGATGTTCTGGACCTGCCCTAGGGAGGTTGGATGAGCTCCGTAAAGACCTAATACTCCCAGGAAGATGGGCCACCAAGACCTCCAGAGTATCTAAAAAGCTGCTGCTTTTGTCTTCTCCTATTTTTTGAAAACATTTAAAAGAAAGATAGGAGTGATTCTCCCTGGAACATAATCACAATAATATTCATAATTATGCTAGAACTTCCCAAGAGAGTGTTTCTCATTGGTCTTAAGCTTTCCAAGGGAAATAGCTCTGTTGCCTTTGCAGTGAGCCTAGGAGGGTCAAAGGCAGACACAGCCTCAATAGCCCGTCTCACACAGCTCCATCTTCATGGGCAGCAGAGCCTTTGGCTTCGAGCTGGCCTGTGTGCCACCTCCGCCTGTTGTCTGCCACCTCCAGTTGTTGTATCTGCTGGTGCCAGCTGTTTTATCTGCCTCCATCTGTTATCTGATGCCCCCAGCTGTTGTGTCGGCCACCTCCCACACCCAAGTGACTTGGCTCCTCATGGAGAGCCCCGGCCAGGAGTGGCTGCGAAGGACTCTCCTCTCATCCCTCCGCCTCTGAACTGGGCCCAGGCATGTGGGAAGGCAGGCTGGCCGCTGCGCCAGCGACAGAGGGGAGAGGTCCCCCCTCTGACCCCGCTTCTACCAGCAGAGGGTGATGTTGTCTCAGGAACAGTCTCGACCTACCCTGGGACTGGGACCAAAGCCAAGATGAGAGAAGGCCAGGAGATCCTGGTCAGAATCACGGGATTTTAGACCTGGGAAGGGATCACAGGATTGTCGATGAGAGCTGGACAGAACTTCAGATGCCGTATAGTCTAAGTCACTTCATTTTAGAGATGAGGCCAAGAAGGCCCAGAAAGATGAAAGAACTTGCCCAAAGCCACACAGGTAAGTTAGAGAAAGAGCTGGGCTCTGCAAGGAGGGCAGCTGACTCCAGATCCAGGGTACGATTCTGGGCAGGTGCTTCTCACTGAAGGGCTCTCATCTTATTGCCCCTTTTCCTTCATGTGAGGTGGGCTGAGACTTACCCGCCACACTCACCAAGCATGTTGGCCCTAAAACCCTTAACCATGCCAGAGAGAAAGGCTCTCTCAATTTCCCCAGATATTTTCATCTATAATGCTCTAACTCAAAGTGATAAAGTGATTCCCCACCCCCACCCCCACCCCCTTTGGCCATGCATCTAGTACATTTTCAAATTAGTTTTTGTTTCCATTTTACTAGAGGAAACAGACTCAGAGAGGTGAAGTAACTTTACTGTTGTCACACAGCTATCCCAAGGCAAGGCAACATGTCTTAAGTATTTTTCTGCAAAGACAAAAATTAAATTAGTTCACACTTAACAGTAATGAATCTACTGAAGGGATATATATTTTGGAACCACGATTTGCCCCTAATTTTCCTGACTCTTTTTCATTAAACTATGAGACCTCTTAAAAGTGACTGGACAGGATTAAGGAAGCAATCTGTACCTTTGAACTGATTCCACATACTTCCACACCCTCAGCTAGTTCATGGGTGAATCAAGAACAGGATAAGCTTGGTGCTCTAACTAGCTAAGTGAACCATGCAGAGCATGCATTCCTCACAATTTTATTATTATTTTTTTGCAATAGATTTGTCTTCTTAGTGCTGTTTTTTCAAGCTGCTCTTAAAATGAGGATGTCTCAACATTTTTTAAAAAATAAAACAAGGTTGCCTCCCTTTCCTACCCTGACTGACAATCTGAGGGGATTTTGATGGAAGCATGCTGGGAGGCCAGTGGGAGCCAGGTTGGTAGGAAGACTTCGCCCAGGGATAATTCCCTGATAACTGACAAGATGGTAATTAGAGGTGATAGCCTTCTTTTTTGTTTCCTCTATTCACTGTTCACATGCTTTCTTCTCTTGGTTTTTCAGACTGTCTTCTTTCTTCTCTCTCCTTTGTTTCTCTTCCATCCTGTCATCTCTTTGGATACGTTTTCCTCTCTTTCCTAGTTTCTCATTCTTTTTTGTTTCTCTCCTCCTTTGTCTCAGGTCTTCCCTAAAGTACCTGATATGTGAAAGGAATATGCTAATAATAAAAATGAGATAGTTCCTGCCCTAAAGTCTCTCTCTCTCTGTCCCTCTCTTTCTTTTATCTTTCTCCTCCTCCCTCCCTTCCCCTCTTTCTCTCTTTCCTATCTATCTATTTATCTGTGTATATGGTGGTTGTGAGGATCACAGGAAGTAATATGTGGAAAACTCTTTGCAAATCTTAATGCACTACATAGATGTCAACAACAATAATATTTTTGTTTGTATTTGTGATTTCCTTGGTGGAAGAAGCTAACTCCCTTTAGAAATGGAGATTGGCAGTCATTTAGCACTTAAGAGTTTTAGAAAACTGACTGGGCATTTAGGGGCTAAATGTCCTGACCAGGGTCACAAAGTCAGTATGTGTCACAAAGTTCAGCCCATTCCAACTAGTTCTACCCTTCAGGAAAATGGGAAATCATTCCCCAATCTCCTTGAAATTGGGTCTTCCTGCTTTTGAGTCCAGATCTCTATCCACTATCTCTATGGCAATAATAAATCTTCCTATAGGAAAGATATTTCAGAAAACATTGGAAAAATGACATGGATGTGCCTATTCCACTTTTGGACAGTTGGAATTATTAAGTTTTCCCCTATTTTGAGTTGAAATTTGTCTCTGCAACTTCTAACCTTTCCTGCTACTTATTTCCTCTAGGGCCAATCAGAACAAATCTCTTCCCATCTCTATGCAACAACCCATCAAACACTTGAAAACAATTAAATCACATGTCCCTGCTCCTACATTCATTCCTTGTCTTTTCTCCAGGCTAAACACTTCAGGTTCTAGAAATTATATGCTCTCCAGTCTTCCCACCATCCTGGTCACTCTGCAGCCAACTCACTAGTTTTTCCTTTCTGAAATGTGTCTCCATTGCTCCAGGGTTGGGCTGACCAGACCAAGGGCTATCTTCTTTGGTGCAATTTCAGCCCATTTCCACTAGTTCTGCCATTCAGGAAAATGGCAAATCATTCTCCAATCTCCTCTTACCAGGCTTTGCTTTATGTCTTTAATGGATTACCAATTCCAACTCAAACACCAGTCTAGCCTGAAGGATCTCTAAAGCAGATTAACTAAAATGGAGCAGGATCTTGCAACTATCCATCTACGTTTAAGAAGGGAGAATGGAGAGGTAGGACGAGGAGAAAGAGGAGGAGGAGGAAGAAGAGGAGGAAGAGAAGGAGGAGAAAGGGGAGGAGGAGGCGAGAGAGAGAACTGGAGTTGATATAAAACTCAAAACAAAGAACAAAGCATTGTGGGTTGGATCAACCTTTGAGAAAGAATGGAGTTATGATTTATTTGGGATTCTCTTGAAGCAGCTTTGTTTTTCATCAATTTCTAGTTCATCCTTAGAAAGATTGAAAAATAAAAATGGAATCATATGAACAATAAAACTTGGAAGAGGGTGGTTGTAGAGGAGGCAGAATAAGGGATATGCATGTCTGTGTGTGTGTGTGTGTGTGTGTGTGTGTTCAAGTTCATTTCTGGCTTAGTCATCATTGCCTCTATCCCCATCCTCTGCCCTTCTTCCTTTTCCCTCCCATCCCTTGGCCCCAGCCTGGCACACAGGCCCAGGGCCCATAGCAGAAGAATAGGCTTTTCTTCCCTTGTGTCAATGTTTGGAAAGTTTTCATTGCCCGAACAAAAAAAGGAGAAAAGGCTTCAAAGTGTTTCCTGGGAGCCAGAGACCTCTGCCTGGCCCCTTCAGTTCCCCCATGTGCTTTCCGGTTAGGGGAAGGAAGGAAAGAGATGGGACCATATTAGAGGCCCTTCTCTAACCATCCAAAAACTCTGTCTGATGGGCTGATCTTGGCCTCTCCTTCTTTTCCCCCTCTCCCTCCTCCCAAGCCCAGTAATTCCCAATCCTTAGGCCATGCCCTCTGTCCTCTGGAAAGAGGGCACAATGTTCCTACAGAGAGTTGCCCGGAGGTTGGCACTACAGGGCTTCCCTCTCCTGGTTCATAAATTGAGGGCAACAGGAGGGCAGGCTTCCTGGGGCACTCAGCAGATGGATACTGGGTCTATGCATCCCCTCCCCACCCTCCAGGATCACCAGGCCACAGCGGAGACCACACCAAGGAATCTGCCCTATACCAGGGCCAGCAGTACTGGGTATCCTAGCAACAGCTGGGGTTCTCTTTTGTGGGAGACTTGGAACTGGGCATAAAGGGTGGTAGAGGACTCGGCTGCAGTTGCCCAGGAGGGAGAGCTGGAAATAAAAACTTCTCAACCTTGGGCACCATCACTCATTCTCATTAAAGGACAAGCTGAAGTCAAGTATGACCCAGGGGATGGCATTCCACCTCCCAACTTTCCAATCCATCTCCACTGAGGAGTCAGAGGAAATGAGATTAATCTGAAACAAGAAAGACTGAAGTTAGATGTTGGGGACAACTACATAACAGACAATAGGAAGTACCCAAGAGAGTAGCTACTTAAATGCTTATTGAATTGAACTGAATTGGTTGAAGGGTCCTTGTCCCGGGAAAATCCAGGCTGAGTAAAGTCAAGGCAAGGAAATGGACAAGATGACCTCTTCTCTCCTTTTCTGTCTCCACCTTACTCTGATATATGACACACCTTCTCTGAACATTAGCACATCCTTGTGTTTCAGAGGCTCTCCATAGCAAGAATCACATAAGCCAGCCTTTATGAGAAACAGTCAGTCCCTTAGCAAGAGAAGACTTCCAACACAGAGGGCAGAGGCACTTATAATAATAATTTGCATTTAAATGTTTAAAATTAGCATCAAATGTTAAATTTAAGGTTTAAAGTACTTAATAAATATTATCTCATGTCATTCTCTGTACTCCTGGGGAGGTGTTTCTATTATTATCTCCATTTTACAGATGAAGAAACTGAGGAAGCCAGAGTTAAGTGACTTGCTCAGTTTCTGTCATTTGGCTAATGAATGTCTGACACCAAATCTGAACTCAGGTCTTCTTGGTTCCAGGTCCAGCCCTCTCCCTAGCAGCTTTGTCTAATGCACTTGCTGAGAGTTCCCGCTCCCTTGTGGAGATTTGCCCCCAACCCCATTCTTCCTGGATCCAAGAGCCTGGACAGGAGGCTAGAGTAAGAGGATGAAGACACTTTGACCTTGTAATGCTAGAATTCCTTGCTCTGGTGTCCTTCCACCAGAGGGCAGGGCTCTCTGGATGGGATGGGGGGGGGGTGGGATTATCTTAAGTCCTATCCCACCTTAAGTCATCATTTGCCCCAAGTACGACGCTTCTCCTTCCCTGAACCCTTCCTAAAATAACTGCTAATGTATTTCCAGATTCTCCCAAAAAGCTCAGGACTACCCCAGTGCATCGGTTTTCTGCCCACTACTCACCAATCTCCAAGCCCAAGAAGGGGCCAGTGGGCAGTGGGCTGGGAGACTGGGGTGTAGTATACTTAGATGAACAACGATCAAGGGGGTCAGGTATCTCCAGTTTACCTTTCCCTGCCTCCTTTAGGTGCCCCCTCCTGAATAACAACCTGAGCAAGAGGGGGTCCTGCAAACCGTCATGGGGGTTATTGCAGGGGGCATATTTTATAGTTCTCAAGCTGCTGAGTAGAGCTGAATTTCCTGATTTTTGCCGCCATCACCTCCCATCAGGGCATGCCCCCTTCACCTTCCCCAGGCTCCCGGCTCCAAGAAGCTGGCAGGCCCTGAATACTGGTCTGTGGCATGGAGATGGCCAGGCCCCAGGAGATAAGACCTGAGGGAGTGGAGGCCAAAGCACTATTGAGCTGTCACCAGATCTGCCACCAACATCTTGGGCCATGGCCCTATGGAGGAGCCAAGAAACCGGAGAGGGGCCTAAGCCTGTCGGACCGGCTCCTCAGGGGCTCCTGGCCCCCTGGGCCCAGAATGAGGCCATACTGTCCTCCAGCAGGGAGAAAGGAAGAAGGGCAGGGACACTGGCCTATGTCTCATTTCCATTTTCCCCATTCTATGCCTCAGTTTCCCTGCCTGCAAGGGAACTATCCTCCAGGGTAGGAGGAAATAGTAAGTGGAAAGTGAAAATCATTGACTGAGAGCCTTAAAGGAGGAATAGAAAATTGAAGAATCCTAAGGAATGGAGTGTTTCTGGGAAGCAGAGGGAATAGACAGAATCACATCTCAGTAGAAATACACCTGGGAGAGTTCCTTTATTTTATTAGGTGGTTGTTGCTGTTTTAGAACTGGCTGAGACCTCTAGAGGTCCTTTCATCATTCCCCCGCCTTGATTCTTCTTCTTTTTTTTTTTAAACCCTTACCTTCCATTTTAGAATCAATACTATGTATTGGTTCCAAGGCAGAAGAGCAGTAAGGGCTGGACAATGGGGGTTAAGTAAGTTGCCCAGGATCACACAGCTAGAAGATGGTTGAGGTTGGATTTGAACTCAGGACCTCCTGTCTAGGTCTGGCTCTCAATCCACTGAGACCTAGCTGCCCCGTCTTGCCTCTTTCAAACAAGAAAATCTTTCCCTTATTAAAAGAGATTGTGGGAGTGATTCCATATAAACTTCTCCATACTCAAATACCCATTCTAGAATCTGACACTTCTCATTATTTAGTTCTTCCTTCTGTCTGACCTCAATCTCTGTTAGTGCAGCTGCAGCTTAACTTTTCAAGGACTTGGGAGATTCGAATTTAGTCTCTCCTCAAGATTGAATTTAACATTTCCTCCTAGTGCTTGTCCTCTTAGCCCTCTCCTTATCTCTTTATCTATTCTTAGTGACTCCTCTTCAACACACTTGTGAACTCTCCACAGTTGGGGAGACCAGATTTCTTGAGGCAGCACAATCCTGCAGGGAAAACTGAAGAACAGAAATCACAAAGCTGGAATCAAGAGTTCCAGTATCAGAACTCTTGGGTTCTTCTGACAGACTTGGACTTTCTCATGCAACTTGGGGGAATGAGTAAATTTCAGGATCTGGAGGTGAGAACCAGAGAGTTCAGGACCCAAAAGATGTCCATCCTCCAGACCCAACAGGTATATATCCCTAAGGAAGCACTAATGGCCACCTCTTACTGCCCACTGCCCCATGCTCCAGATTCCTGGCTATAGCTGAGAGACTGTGAGGGTCTAGGTTCAAATCCTGCCTCTGCCACTGTGTGACCTCTAACATGTTTCTTAACCTCCAAATCTGGTCTACAAAATGAGGGAGTTGAACTAGTTGATCTTTAAAGTTTCTTTCCATTCTAAAAGCAGTCTTGACCTCTTATCAGTTGAAAGGGAAACTGAGGCCCAGGGAGAAAAATTGAGAAGGTGAGAGAGATAGAAGGAACAGTCCATAGCTCCCTGGGATTACAAGTTTCTATATATTTTCTCTCCAGATGTATACAAGTAGACTTTGAAGGATGAGTAAATTTTTCCAAAGTCAAAAATAGGGGAGAGATGGGAAAATAAGGCAGAGGCAACAGCTTGATTGGTGGTGGAAAAGCACAAGATAGAGAATAGTGATTTATCTGACTTGGCTGGATTGTTCCTGTCACAAAACTCCAAAGTGGAATTCCATAACTACTTTTCCTAGACTAGGCCAACCAAATGGAATAACTCAATAAATGACCATTTTTCAACTCTGTTGCTTTGTTTTAAACATAAAAATCACAGAGATGTCTTTGCCCTTTTCCCCCAAGCCCCCACTTCTCCCTTCCTGTTCTTTTCACTGGCCGTTGTCCTTGGGGATGCTCCCAGGCCCTGCGGCGTCCAGTTGTGCTGTCCCAGCCTATAAAAATATCTGATTTGATTCATCTTTTGTTCAACCTCTACCACATTTCAGGTAAACAGGGTAGGAGAAAGGGTTAAGAACATGTCCTTGATTGGGGCCAACACTAGGAAGGATGAAAATAGATGGTGCTGGGGAGAAAGAGAACAAGGTAGGCAAGGACAATTATAACTCCACACTGGACTGAGGAAGCAGGGAAGTCCAGTATTACTATCCTTCCATCTCAACCTAAATGTGAGCCTTTGGGAGACAGAGGTAGATGGCAGGGATGAAGTGAATGGAACAAAATGAACTCATAGTGGGACATATTGAAAATTTGTCTGAAAAACCAGAAAGTTTCAGGAAATTCTGTAGGCAGCAGGTCTCTGGAGCAGCTTCCAGACACAACTGTCCCTTGCTCAGTCTCAGCCTGTCTAGGTATCTGCCTTTCACTAACATTTCCAAGAAAAGAGGGAGCATTTCTCATCTTCTCCACGCCTGTGTGTTTAAGGTAGGATTTGAGTCTTAACTTAAATCCCAGTTACTGTTATCTAAGCAGATTCTTGCAGGTTTTAACCCTTGGCAGAAATGGGGACCAAGAATGACCTCATAATCCCCCATCTTCCCCTCGTTCAACACACAAATCTGGGATCATACCTCCCTGATTTCCTCCTAAACTTTTTGTCAATATTCCTTTCTTGGGTATACAGATATGGAGAAATGTCAGAAAGGGGAAGCCCAAAATCAAACGCAAAATCCTGGCACCAAAGCAAGGGGGACTTTTGCCTAGAAAGCTGTGGGAATAAGAGTCCCACCACCTTCTCACTCTCTTTGGTGAGTATGAACTGGAGGAAGAATGAGATCTTTTGGAGACGACCCACCTTGAGAAAAGACAGCAGGAAGGGAGAAAGAGCCCAAGGTTAGAGTCACTGAAAGAGAGGTAAGGAGCTTGGGCACTAGGAAAGAGGGAGAGGGCCTGGGGGGCAATGGGGAAGGGTCTGGATCTAGGAGTTTTCCATGTATTCCTCATTTTGCTAACCAGGGAAATTAGGTGGCATATAAAATATGCAAACAAGCAAACTCCAGTTCAGGTGTTGCTATCATTGGTGTTTCAGAAGATATTGCCTCAAGCCAGAATCCCTTCCCTGATAGCTCTAGCACCCTCATCTTGTAGTGGGAAGGCTTCTTGGATTTCTCTCCTCATCCTTCTGGAGTGTCCACTACCAGACCCTTGAGACCAGAAGGCGCTTCACCCATGAGAGCTTATGAAGCCCATCCTTGTGTGTACATATATATGAGCTCCACCATCAGAAACGACTCAGATTAGATATGAAAAAAGACTTCCTAGCATGAAAGCATCTGGGACACTGGGATGAGCAAGCTGCGGGGCTGTAGAGAGCCTCCATCTGCCCAGACAGAAGCATGATGAGATGACCTTTCCAGGTCTCCTTCCATCTTCCTTCCCTCTCACATCTTCCTAGGTTGGTGGGGCATGTGAGGCACAGAGGTGTCCTCAGCCCAAACACCGAGTTGGGGACTGGCACAGACCAGGGGTCCGGTGACTCATTTGATGCAACACAGTGGAAGGTTGGCTTGCTTTGTTCAGGGACTCAGGGAGGCTCGTGCCCTTTCTCAGGGGGAGGGAGGAGAAGGACCCTGAGAAGAGCCACCGTGCCTTGCTCCAGAGCTGCAGGGAGTGCGCTCTGGTTAAAGTTTAAGCCACTGCTGGAGTAGTGGGACATTCCCAGCCCCAGGGCCACATTCTCGAGGTCACAACAAGTGCAAACTTGTTACAACCTGTGTCAGAGCAGCAGGGGGCGGCAAGGGCACCAAGGTGGGGGGAGCCGAGGTGCCCGCGGCAGGGAAAGGGGGTGCTACCATGGCTGGGATGGGGGGAGAGGTACAGATGTGTGCCTGTTGGAACGGGTGTCGGGGTAGATGTGCAGGTGTGTTTGCGTGTGGCCCTCAGTGAAATGTCAGAGTGCCTGGAACCAGAGTCATGAGTGTACCTCCATAATGTACACATGTGTGTGAGCGGGCCCAAATAATAACTCACATTTCTATAGTGCTAGAAGACTTACAAAGTACTTTTCTCTCAGCATCCCCAGGAGGTGAGTAGTGCAAGGGTTACTATTATTCCCATTTGATATATGGGGAAACTGAGGCTTAGAGAGATAAAGTAAATTGTCCGGGGTGGCCCAGCTAAGAGGCATCACAACTAGAATTCCTCCTCAGGTTTTCTGACTGCGTGTTCATTCAGGGGTCTCAGTGAGTGTGTCTGAGTGTGTGTCTGCATATATGAGAGTGTTCGTGTATGAGGGGATGTATGTGTGTGTGTGTGTGCATGCATATATAAGTGTCTGAGTGTAAGTGGGGAGGGGGAGGCACGTCTGTTTCCATCCTGTATCACAGGCTTGGGAGAGTAGAGGAATGGCAGTTATGAGACCGCGCTGGGTATTTGTGACATGGAGGTGGGCACCTCTGGAAGCATCTCTTTCCTCCAGCCTCATGGAACCCACATTCCAAACAGGAATGGCCGCCCCCCAATCCAACTCCCACTGGCAATTCAGTGCTTTGCCTGCATCTGTACCCAATGAAGCCCAGTCTTGCCAACTGCCCATCTTTCATGCCTGACCCAGGGGTGGTAGTGCCCCCTGCCCATTCTCCCCCACCCTCAAGGTCCCTGGCCCAGAGCCTACTCCCCCACTCTCCTCAGCCCCTCCGGACACTGTTGGGGGGTGGAGAGACTCTGAAAGCAGGTGACTGTTTGGGGGGGAACTCAGGGACAGAGCCCCCATTGTGCCTGCCTCTGAGCCGCCTCAATGGAGAGCTGAGGCACAAAGCGGCTTTGACAATGGGCCCTGCATTAGTATGCAGGGCTGGCCCCTCCTCTGGCTCCCTGTCCCACAGTCTGGAGGCTATGTGTGTGTGTATGGTTGCGGGGGAGTTAGGGGGGAGGAGGATGCAGGGCTTTGAGGGGGGGACTGGGTTAGGAGCTTAGGGCAAAGATGGGGAGTCTTGGACCCTTGTAAGATCCCCTAAAGATGCTGAATAGGAAAGAGAGAGGAAAAGCAGGACTGAACCCTTTGAGAGAGTCTGTCATTCATGCTCCAAACCCAAAAATCCCAAGAAAAGATTTTCCAAATGAAAAAAGCCACAAAAACCTCATAGGGATGGAGGGAGGATGGGCTAGGAAATATAGCATCCAGGCAGGTCTCTGGAATGGGAGAAGGGAGGATGGCTAGCCCACTTGCTCTTCGCCTTAGTTTCCCAGATTGTTTTTAAAGGAGTTGTGGAGGCTGGAGAAACAGAGACAGAGTTCTTCAGAAGAAGAAAGCTAGAAATGCCAGAGTCCCAGAGGGTGGGATACTGACAGAGGGGCCCGGGAGGGAGCTGAAGCCACAGAAGTCTCCCTTCTCCTAGTCCCCACCCCAACGGGCCCTTCCCACAGGCTTCACCCCATAAACTTCCTGAGAATAGACCAAGGTGGATGGATAGAGCACCTGAGCCCAACCTTAAAGCCAGGAGATGTGGCTTAAAGAACCACCTATTGTCTGCACTCCTGTTCTACTCCTGTCTCTCCTTCTCCATCTCCATCCCGACAACACTGTGTGAGCGGCAAGCAGTGTCAGTGTCCGGGCCTGTCCCCATTCACCCATTCAACAAACCCCTTCATCCCCAACCCCGCCTCCAGCTCCATCCCCAACCCCAGGCGTCAGGACACAAAGCAGAGAGGGAAGCCAGGGGGTAGTCACTGGGGACAGATGGCATGGGGCAAGGCACAGGAAGGGGTGAGAGCCTGAAGTCCAGGAAAAGAATTAGAGACAACTGTCTGGGAAGAGGTGACAAGCAGGAGCATCAGAAATGGCACCGCGGCATAGAACAGAGCGTAGAAACGGGAGACTCAGGCGGGGCACCTGAGCTGCTAGAAACACAACTCCCTCTCATCACGCTCAGCCCCAGGGCTCACCTGGACTATAAGGTGGAGAAAGGGCCAGGGCTATACAAGTCAATAAAAGAATCTCAGTTGGGGGACAAATCAGCCAGAGATATCAGATGGGCTATTTTTCAGGTTAGTGTGGCAAGAACATTAGAATGGGAGATGAAAGACTTGAACCCACTTGATTTCCAGTTATGCTCCTTAGTAGCTATGTGATGTTTGGCTCAAACCTACATGAGCTTCAGTTTACTATGCTTTAAAATAGGAATATTTGGGCTGCATATCTCACAGGACTGTTTTGAGGATTAAATAAAGCAATATGTATGGAAATACCTTCTAGACTGCAAAGCATCAGATAAACAGAAGTTATTACTACTTTCTAAATTGTCATACTGGAGTGTCTCTAGAGTGCTCCTGGCAAATCCAATTACTCTCCTTTGACTTCAGGCAAATCATTTCATAACTCCGGGCCCCTGGGGGACCTGCCCCAAAGTGACCCCACTTCATCGTCCCACTGTCCCTATGCTACAACAGCCTGAGCTCCAAGGTCAGGCTAGAACCAGACTGGTCTTGGTCAAGGACATATCGCATTTTGACCTGACGTGACAAAAGCACTGGGGTCCCCATTTCAGATCTCCATGTTAGAATGGTGCAGGAGTGCAGGTAGAAGAGGAGAGGGGAGAGGGTTCTGAGAGTGAACTTCCTACCCTACCTAAGACCCACACCGATTTCCAGAAGCCTAGACCCTGCTCTCTGGGATTATCAGGAAATGATTATTCCCTCATCCAGTCAGAAAGACACTGGATTTGGAGTCAGAGGACCTGAGATGAAATCTTCAGTCTATTACTAACTGTGTGACATTGGACAAATCACTTTTGTTCACCTAACCTCTCTGGTCCCTAGTTTCTTTATGAAATGAAAGGGTTGGACTAAATGACCCCTAAACTTGTTCCCAGCTCTAAATCTAGAACCTGAATGTACTTTATACTCATTGACTTTAGAAGTAAAAGGACCTTAGAGATTACCTAGTCCAACCCTTTAACCTCAAGATAATAGGAAAAACATCTATATAGAACTTTAAGATTTCAAAACTTTACCTATGTTATCTCACCTGGTCTTCACAACAACCCTGAGAGCGAAGTGCTATTATTTTAGCTGAGAAAACTGAGGCTAAAAGATGCCATATAGTTAGTGTCTGAGGCAGGACTGAAACTCTAGTCTTCTTGACTTGAAGTTCAGCACTTTCTCCAAGCACCACTTTCTTCCCTCTAAAGCCTAGAGAGGGAAAAGTGACTTACCCAAGGCCACAGAAATAGGAAGTTGCAGAGTTGGGATTCAAACCCGTGTTAATGCATTTGCCATAGCTTTTCTTCTACTAAATTACTAGCTCCTTGAGGGTAGAGACCATACTTTATGGAACTCTGTACCTTCCCCGTATCTTTGTATAATGTCTTACACAGGGTAAGATGCTTAATTAATATTTGTTCAATGAATGAATGATGAGCAATGAAAATAGTCTGAAGTCCAACCTGTCTCCACATCACAACTTAAAGATTTCTGCTGATCAGTTCTGAGCCTCTATTGTCTATCAATCTCTGTGCTGGGCTCCTGGAGAATATCTAAGGCAAGAAAAAGTTCAGGTGTGTGGGAGAGAAAAATGGACACACACTCAATATAAATCATTGAAAACATTAACACCGTAATTAATGTATATGACATCCAGAACTATTAGCTGAGCTTGAGCATGAAAAGGGATGTTATAGAGACTGACTTGTCTGGATGGAAACCATTTGGGAAGCCTGGCTGGGTAAGGTCAGTCAGGAGCAGTTTGGGAAGAAATAAAAGTCAAAGGTCAGATGAGAGAAAAGAAAGGGGGGAGTACTAACCTAGAAAGTGTGGAAAGAGTGGAGCAATGGTGATGGAGTTTGTGTCAAGGCTCAGGGGTTGGAAAGGCATGGGTGAACAATGGAAAAGGCTGGTTTGTTTGTCTAGAAAAGTCTCTAAACGGGAAATCCTAGGAGATTAGCGAAATTAGGTGGGAAGAGAAGAGAAACCCAAATTACACAACAACAGCTATTTATTTGGTATTCCCTTACAATTTACAAAGCTCTTCCACATACATTATTACATATCAACCTCATAATAACTCAGGGATGTAGGTAGAGGCAAACATTAATAGATCAAGAAATGAAATCTCAAATGGAGGTCTCAAAATGGAGACTAACATTGTCTAAAAGGAGGGACTAATGCTCAATAAAGTCCCTCTAGCTCTAAAATTCTGATTATAAAATCTAGAACAGACCCTGAGGCAGCATGGGACAGTGAAATGAGAACTGGCTCCGAAGACAGTTCAGATCCCAGCTTGGCATTTGATATCTTCATGACTTTGGATAAGTCATTTAACTTCTCTGATTTTGAGTTTATCTGTGAAATGGATGTTGAATTAGGTGACCTTCAAGGTCCTTTCCAGCTCTAAATCTATAATCCTAAGGCTCAAGGGGAAAGAGTCATGACCTGAATCAGATCTATTGACTCCAGTGCTTTGCCCTCATCTCTACCCCTTGTATACATCATGATGCCTTCAATGGGTAACCTATGATTAGAGAGTTTTCATTTGGGTGTAAGATGATTGTGCTACTATGAGGATCTAAACAGGGAAGGACCAGTATTTAAAGAAGTAATAAGGAAGGTGATTCTCTGTGGGTAGTATAAAGAAGATATTAATAGAGAAAAACTGGGTGAAGGTTGTTTCAGGTGTCCAAGAAGGATGGGATATAGGCCTGGATGAAGATGGAAAGGTATAGAAGGACAGAAAGGCATGTTTAGGAAGAGCAGAATGACTGACAAGATTTGAGGAAGGCAGGAGAAGAAGGACCCAAAAGTTCCACAATAATATGTTGACAAGCTATTAGAGGAGTGAACTGAGGAGACTTTGGTTCAAATCTTGAATCTGTTGTTTACTATCTGTGTAACATTGGGGAAATCTTAATTTCTGGAGCCACAGTCTCATCTGTCAAATGAGGGGACTGAACTCGATGACTGCTGATGTTCTTTCCAGTGGTCTCTTCTAGTATTAAAATCCACTGGTGAGCCCAGGGATTCATGTCACTGGCAACAGTGGAGAAGATGGAATAAGAGAGTTTGGCATGATGGTGGGGAATTGAAGGACTTAGTTGGGATATACAACATTCCCCTGTGGGCAAGAGGAGATTCAAAGCCAGATATGTGGAAAAGGGTGAAACGAGCTGTGTAATTAAGGGATGAGACCTCTTTGCACATCAGACATAGACTGCGTGTACGGTAGTTGTTTAATAAATAGTTGATTTGAGTTGAGTTGAGCAAAATTTGTTATGTACCTACTGGGTACAAAGCATTGTGCTTCCTGAAGGAAGGGTCTGAGAAATGTCTAGGACAAACGCCACCCCCCTTTAAGAGGTCAGGAAGAAGATGATAAAGGAACATTTAGAGATATTGAAAGAGACCCTGGAGAAGATAGGGTCCCCTGAAGCTCAGAGGAGAAAAGATGCCTATTACACCCTTATGAAATTTTAATCTCTAAAATAATTCTAGATTTGCCGATCTTCCATGGTCATTATCTATCCCTTTGTCTCTGAGCCAATGCCAAAAGATATGACCTCCCCTAGGAGGTCATCTAGGACAAAGATCATAGCTTCCTTCTCATTTTCTCTTTCCTTTGCTCTATATTTCAGAAACCCTTCCTTTATGCTTCATCCTCATGCTTCCTCTGCCTTCCTGCCCTCAATGCAGAAAGGAAAGTTCAGGTCTCTTTTATATATGTACTAACTTCTAAGAGCTTTGAAGACCACAATTCAGCTTTGTTGCCCCACTGCATCCCACTAGAATCTTATTTTCCAGACTGAACAGCCTCTATCTAATCTCTTATCTCTCACCTAGTAAAGAAAGTTTTAAAGAAGTCACTTTACCTCTGTGGCCTTCAGTCTCGACATCTGTAAAATACAGGGCTTTTGTTAAATTATAAATCTCCTTCTGGATCTGGTATTCTATTAAGTATTTACTTACTTCCTTCAATCACCTCCAATTCCCATCTTGGGTTATGGATTTGACGAAGGAAGGAAGGAAGGAAGGAAGGAAGGAAGGAAGGAAGGAAGGAAGGAAGGAAGGAAGGAAAGAAAGAAACAGAAACTACTATGATTCTCCCTGCAATCCCCCAATTTGTGGTTAGAAGAGGGGTTTTTGAGTTGGTCCCCAAACAGGGGAATAGACAAGATGATGTCAAGAGAATCCCATCAACTCTAATTCAGACTTTAGGGGAACTGCCTCTTTCATATCTAGCTAAGGTCCAGTACATTTTCCTTCTCTCTGCCCACACACCAGTCACTACAGGGAGTTTGGATCCCCTTTCTCAACTTTCTTGTGGTCCCATCTCAGAACTGTGTCTCAGTTTAAAAATTCCCTTTTCTCTGTTCAGGGCTTCAACCTCACCCTGCTGTCCAGCCACTTGCCCTCGTCTTGGCAGGACCACAGACCAATCAGGCAGAAAGAGAATCTAGGACGGGGGAGGGGTGGGTCCAGCAAGCTGGTTTTTTTCCTTCTGTCCTAAATAACCTTTGGCAACAGGCTTTGGGGGCTCCACTACCCAATTATATCCTCTCCAGCCTCACAACCAATGCCAAAAGGTCACTGACCTGCTTTTCCTTGTGTCTGAAATCCAGGCATCATCCAAACCCAATTCTGGAGGGTTTTTCTATGGTCAGGTTACCCTGCATTATCTACCCCAACCCCAGATCACCAATCTCAGAACTGCATAGAGTTGGAGGAGGGTGCAGACCTGATGGGTCCCTGACCCTTGAATCTTAGACTCTGAGCCCAGGGAATGAGCAAAAAGGATCCAGGAATACTGGCATCCTGAACATCTGAATCAATTTGCCAATCTTCTCTTTCTCACTCCCAAGCTCTCAAACTTAAGATAAAGATAAAACTGGCTTTATGAGTAGGGGGCAATACAAAAGGGTATCTGACTGGGGGAGGAGCAGAGGAGGATAACTCTGCCACCCATAGATACCAAATATACACCCCCATGTGCAGTGGTGCAGGTGGGAATTGGATCACAGCAAGGGGGCAGCTGGGATACAGATGAGACAGCGTGGGATATAAATGGCAAAACAGTAGTGGCTTTTGCTCAGGGTGAAGAGTGGGGGGTCAGGCTTTGTGCCAAAGCTACAATAAGGAATCTGGACCATTCCCTCCCCTCCTCATTAGTGGAGTCATTGCTATTTGATATCCACAGAGACGAGCTGGCTGTTCAGGCAGTGGCGGGGTGGGGAGGAAGGGATGACTGAAAACAGCAGCTCCTTTCAGGACCCAGGTTGGCTGGGGCTTCTGGAGGCCAGACAGGCCTGCAGCCCCCACCTCCCCTGCCACCACCTCAGCCCTGACCACCAAAGGGGCTATGGAGAGGACATGGGAGAAGAAAACTGACATCATTTAAGGCTATGCTAATTGTCTCTGTAGACTATCCCTGGCTCCTCTTCCCATCATGGCACCTCCCTCTCAATACCAGTCTGAAGAATTTGCTGGGAACCAAGACACCTTTTTTTCTCCCAGGTTCCCTTAGCTCCAACCCTACCCAATCTCTAACCTAAATCCAGAGATCATCAGTGCTAGCCTTTGAACTAAAACACAGTATGGTTGCCGGAGTTAGTCTGGGATATATGTGCTTAGAGATCCTTTACCAGCAGCTTTTAATGGACCATTCAGAATACCTAGGATTTAGGATTGAGATTTTTTGTGGCTAATCCTGGTCTTAATCAGAATTAGAAGCCACTTTCTGAAACAATTTCCCTTCAGCCCCTAAGAGTATTTCCTTTGCTCTGACTTCCTGGAAGGACACCTTCGATGTGGGAAAGGGCACTGAATTGGAGCCCAGGAAAGCTGGGCTCCAAATGCTGGCTCCATTATTTACTACCTGTTGTTACTATCACTGCCTGTTTCCTCATCTGTACAATAAGGCTAGAGAATCTATAAAGTCCCTTCAGGTTCCTCAGCTATGATACTATAATGATCCCACTCCTCTCTCTGCCTCTGGGAAAAACAATCTCTCCCCAACTCAGACCTGGGCTGAAAACTCAACTAAGAAAGGGCTCCTGAACAATCATTTTTCACTCCCCCAGGGAGCCTCTGAGAGTTCAGATATTCACCCATCACTGAAGGCATGGCCTAAAGGGTCTTGGATCAGTCGTGGGGAAGGAGGAATATCATGGGGACATGGAGGAAATTCCTCTTCACCTCCTCTCCCTCAGTGAGTCACTCCCACTTCTCCACCCCCCCTTATTTTTGGAGTGTTCCATGGTTCCACTGCTCCTCTCGGACAGCTGCCTACAGTCCCTTGTTGGGGGTGGGGAGCTTGGCCCTAAGCAGCTGAAGGATGGAAGAAAAAGAGGGGGCCATAGGGGAGCCGGTGTTAATGCTAGGAAACGGCCTCAGAGCTGGGAATGGGGCTACGGGACCAGGCAGAGATGATCATCCGTTGAGCTCATCCTCTAACAAGAGAGCTGTGCGTTTTCTCCTAGTGACTGGTCCAGGGGAATGGCTGGCACTATGAAGATTTTACTATGTGGGGAGCGGGACAGGGGCTTCTAAATGCTTCTGGGAGGGAGAGGGCACAGCCTTTGTAGTTCAGGGAGGATGTATATGAGGGCTCATCTCGGAGTCACTGTGTCATTGATTGAGGAGCTGTGTTGGCAGTTTATCAACGCCTTAAGCTCCTGTAAAGCGGGGTGGGATGGAGAGGAAGGACATGAGTGTCCAAAGTTGCCCCCCCCCCCCCATCCCTAGGTGGTGCAGGAACCAGCCGACCTTAACTCTTCCTCAAGTGGTCCCCGCAGGGAATAATAGAGCGAAGCGGAGAAACAGGACGTCGGGGTCCGAGGAGGGCAGGATGAAAAAGTCTCTGGGGTGGGGGTGGGCAGCCCTCCACAGTTTGTTGTTTGAAAACACCAGCTTCTGTTCAATCACCCCCGATAACCCAGGGGCACGGTCGCCGCATCCCTTACCTTGGGTCCGGGGCAGGAAGGAACCTCGGACTGTGTGGCCAAGAGAACGTACGGAAGACTTGACTGACGGGGCGGGCTGGAGAGTGAGGAGAGGAGCGGAGCTGTGTGACGGACGGGGCCCGGCTCTTAAACTAGACCAGTCGATCAGATAAGGGCTGGGCCGGAGCCGGGGGCCGGGGCCAGGGCCGGGCCGGGCCGGGGGCAGAGCTGGGCCGGGCCGGGCCGCCCCCTCCCTCTGCAGTGATGGAGCCAAAGTTTGTGTGAATGGAGGGGTCGGGGGAGGGGGAGTTGAAGGGAGGGGGAGAAGATGAGTGGAGGCGGGGCAGTGACCAATGAGAGAGTCGAGCGCTGAGGACCTGTTGCTGGGATTGGAGGGGATAACCCGGGGGTGGGGTGAGTGGGCCAGAAGTGAGGGAAACAGACCAGGAGCTACACAGAAAGGGATAGAGAGACAAGGGAAGGGAGAGAGAGATGGACACAGACGCCGGTAGGACACAGACAGACGGCCAGACTGAGAGTTAGAGAAATACACCAGAAACAGGGGTTGTTTAGAAGACAGAGAGCGCAAAAAGGAAGAGGAAGCAGGAATATCAGAAGAGGGAGTAAGGCCAGAGCTGGCCATTAGGCAGGGGGAGAAGTGGGGAGATGTGGGTGGGGAGAAGTGGAATTGAGGTAGAGTTAATGAGGTGGAAATAAATTCAGGAAGGGCGCAAGTTATGCTGGAGGCTGCACTGAGAACAGCTCTTGGAAGTGAAGCTGGGCTTGGGCTCCTGCCTGGCTTTGCCAATATGACAGAATGTCATGTATTCCTTCATTAAGTACCTACCTACTAGATGCTAGGCTCCGTGAGGATTAAAAAAAGAAAGAAAGAAAGAAAGAATGTGCCAGGATCCCTAACCTGGTGGGGGAGGGGGGTGTTAAAGCAATACTGGAGAATCCAAGATGGTGTTAAACATCTGGGCATTGTTGCCATCCACCATGCAGACTTTATTTGGGGAATCATTGCTAGGTTTGGGGGCTCATTTTACTGGGAGAATGGCATGGTCATAGTGGAAGTTCCAATGTTTGGTAGTGCTAAGTGCCTGGAGGCAGAAAAAAACCAGGAAAGTATTGAATGAAACAGTCCATCAAGAAAGTAAGGAGGGTCTGAACTAAGCTACTGTGAAGAAAGAAAATAAAGGCAAGATTCAGAAGATACTGAAGAAGACAAGTTTGAGATGGAGGAAGGAAGACTAAAAAGGTCACAACATCTCACAAGTAATACAATGATAGAACTGGTCTTAAAGTAGCCTAAACCTCTCATTTTGCCTGTGAAAAAACTAAGGCCCCCAAAAAGAAATGGCATTTATCCAACATAACTAACTAGTAAGCTCACATAAACTCACATAACTAACTAGTCAGTGGCAGGACCAGGAATAACACTCAAGTTTGAAAACCTCTAAAGCATGCTGTTTCTTCTACATGCCAAATGACTGGGAAAATTATTTTACTACTAGCATTTCAAGAAAGACATTTGACAGTCTCTTATCTTATAAGCATGATGTCATCTGGATGTCAGTGTTGCTGAATTCTAAAGAATAGTAGTAAATGGTGAATTCACATCAAAGTCTGATTAGATATCTTTAATGGAGGGCCACAGAGATCAGTCTTAGCCCTACTTTGTTCAGTATTTTTAGCAGTGACTTAACTGAAAAAGAAAGCTGTGAAAGATAGAAGTCTGGGTAGCAGAATTAATATTTTTTAAAGCATAGGATAAATCTAATACAAAACATATCAGACAAATATAAATTCCTAGTATTTAGAGGAAAAGATCTTAAATATCACCCATCCCACCATCCAACCATCCCAACCAAAGTGTAGGAAACTAGGAACCAAATCAAAAAAGAGGAAGCAATTTGCCAAAAGTTATCCAGTCAATAGAAGGGCAGGGATTTAAATCTCTGGTTTCAAATCCAATTTTCTTTCTACTATGCTACACTGGAAGTTTTAGCAAATCAAACACAGTATAAGATGTTGAAAAAATGGGCAGACAACAGTTTCTGTGAAAAAAAAGAAAGGAAAAAATCAATTTATCAATAAGTATTTATAAGCCAAAGTTAAATGGTTATACAAATTCTTTCCCTAGCAATTAAACATGTAAAATCATGCAAACATCTCAATATTAACCATATTGTTTAAAAAAAAGAGAAACAGAAAAAATATATTCTAAAAGATACTTTAAATGTTTGGATTGTGAATGGAATTAAGTGAACTACTATCACAATAATACCTAGCATACCTGTAGCACTTCAAGTTTGCAAAGCACTTTCCACATTTTTACATCAGTATCACTAGATCATCCCAACAAACCTGTGAGGAAGGTACCCTTTTCCTCATTTTATAAACAAGGTAGAGCAAGATTAAGTGACTTGCCCAGGATCATACAGCCAGTAAATATCTGCAGAAGGATTGGACCTCAGATTTTCTTATTCCAAGTCCAGTTCTCTATCCACTGGGCCACCTAGCTGTCAAGTTCACCAGGATTCATCACTGGGACATAGTCACCAAAAAAGTTCATGTGATCTTAGGCTGCATTGAAAGGTACACTACAGAGATCAAACAAAGGAGTTGCTATATCTTGTTCTGACCCCATCTGAGGTATTTTGTCTAGTTCTGGTCCCTGATCAGACCACCTCTAGAATAATGGATTTATTTCCAAGTATCATATTTCAAGACTGGCATTGATATACTAGAGCTTAGCCTAAAGTGGCTAACAAGGAGACTATTTCCCATATGACCATTAGTTGAAAGACCAATTCCAATAACTCTCCAGGAATGACCTGGAGAATAGATAACTTGGGTTTAGGAGTGAGAGGTATGATAGTAACCTATCTGTCATCTTCAAGACAGATTTAATTTACTCTGTTTGGTCCCAGAGGGCAGAAGTCAATGCAACATGTTGAAATTGCAAAGGGGCAGATTTCTGTTTACTGTGATGAAAAAATTATGATCAGTTTTTCATTTTAAAAAATTTAGGAAGCATTAAATTTCTCAAAACAGAAGATCATTAAGAAGTGAATGGATTGGGGCCAGTTGGGTGATTCTGTGGATTGAGAGCAATGCCTAGAAATGGGAAGTCCCAGTTCAAATCTGGCCTCAGATATTTCATAGCTGTGTGACCCCAGGCAAATCACTTAACCCCCACTGACTGGCCCTCAGTTATATTCTGCCTTGGAAGCAATACACAATACTGATCCTAAAATAGAAGATAAGGGTTTAAAAAATGGTAGAAGAAGAGAATGGACAATCCAATTGTTAGGTTCACCATTAGGTTAGGGGAATTTTCGTTTTGGTATAGACTGAAACTGATCTCTGAAGTCTTATACAGTTCTAAGGTTCAGTAATACATTTTAGAGTTAGAAGCCAGTTTAGAGACTGAGAAGAAGGCACTGTCTTGGAAAACAAGGAAGAATAATGTGTTAGGAAGTAGAAAGTGATCAACTATGTCAAATGATGCACAGATGTTAGAAAGAAGAGTTATTGGAATTGGTCTTTAGTGATTTTTGAGAGATAATTTCAACAGAGTGCTACAGGCAGAAGCCAGATTGAAAGAGAGTGAGGATTAACTGAATGACTGATAATGCAATGGAATCAATGAAAGTAGACAATTCTACTAAGAGTTTTCATAAAAATGTTGTTGTTTGGCTATTTCAGTCATACCCAACTCTTTGTGACCCCTATTTGGGAATTTTCTTGGCAAAAGATACTGAAATAGCTGCCATTTCCTTCTTCAGCTCATTTTACAGCTGAGGAAACTGAGGCAAACAAAATTAAATGACTTCCTTAGGGTCATATGGTAATTTTATGAGGCTTGATTTATATAATTTATATAATAATATCTAGCATTTCTGTAGTACTTTAAGTTTTCAAAGCACTTTCCATGTTTTATATCACTAGATCTTCCCAATGAACCTGAAGTAAGCACTCTTCCTCATTTTATAAATGAAGCAGAGTGAGGTTAAGCATCTTGTCCAGGATCATACAGCTAATAAATGTCTGTGGAAGGATTGGAACTCAGGTCTTCCTGACTCCAGGCTCAATGGTTTATCCACTATGCCACCTACCTGCTCTTAATAAAAATAAGGAAGTCAAAAAGAGAAGGATCTATGGAAAGAGAGGTAGAACAGGAGCTTGAAAGGTTAGCAAAGTGGGGATAAGAGGTTGATTTATGTTATTTGAGGGTTGTTTTGTCATTAGAACAGAGAGAGGATGAGTATCTATAGGAAGAGAGAACAGAGAAAATGAAGAAATTAGAAGAGAGAGAGCCAGAATAATTGAGGGATTAAGGAAGACAAGGTTAAGGAAACAGGTGGAGGGATTGATGTGAAGGAAAGGAAGAGAGAATGGGTAAAGCCATAAACATGATTTGGCAATGGGTGAGATTGGGGAGGCAGTCGAGGAGAGAGAAGTGTTGAGAATATGGTTCAGAACCTGGGTACCTAGAGGGACTATGATATTGTCAATCCCTTCAAATCAGAAAAATTGAGAGAGAAGCAGATCTTGAAGGGAAGTTAATGAGCTCAGTTTAGGATTCTGGGCCCAGAATCAAACTTGAAGAAGAGAACTGGGATGCATTTAGAAAACTACACAGTGTTTCAATAACCTCAGGCTATTGATTCACATACAAATACACACACATATTTTTAAATACAAATATTCTCTCAGTAATGCTGTAAGGATTCAAATCACAGAATCATCAAATCATGATCCAATTATCTACAAAGAATCAAAATGACAGGTGTCTCTAAATTTGTGGGGAGACCTATCATGGACCTAAGCAAGCTACAGCATATTACCAAAACTACTTTACATGCAAAAAGTGGTACCAAAGATAGCAGTCAGGAAAAAAAAAAAAGAAGTGGCTTGGCCCCATAGCAAAATGAAAAGATACTAGGTGGAGAGCCTGAGGGCTCCATGGCAGCCACAAAAATGTAAAATAAAACAACAACAACAAAAAACCCTAGATGAAAGCCTCCAACACTCCAACACTTCTGGGCTTGCAGCAGTTGGCTGTTCTCTAAACTTTGCTTCCCCTCTCCCACCTCTGTGCCTTTGTATAGGATGTTGTCCATGTCTGGACTGCATTATCTCCTTAACGAATTCTAAAAACCCTTGGCTTCCTTCAAGGCTCAAATCAAATATCATTTCCCTTCTTCTTCATCCCTTTATTGTTAATGCTGGTCCTTCTTCAGAATGTCTTGTATGTTTACATTGTCTCTTGTAGAAATACATAAGCACCTTACTAATTGTTTGTAAGTAAAATTTTAACATCTGGATCTCTGGGAGGAAATGCACATTGGACATACTTTTAAGTTTAATTTGCACAGTTAAATTTTTCTCTCACTTCCTTAAGCCTCAACAACAAAATAATAACTCTAGCCCTGGTTTGTAGGGTTTGCTGATTTTCTAAAGTGTAAATGCTCACCCTAAAAATTTAGAAATCAACTCTGTCCAGCCTTTGGAACCTGCACCCTGGTCAGAGACTTGTCTGCTATCCTTGGTACTTTGCATTATGCCTGTCACATGGTAGGTACTTAAAGAAACGTTAGTTGAACTGTTTTGAATTATGTTGGTGGAGGAATATCCCAATTTATGAAATCACAGATTCATTGACATATTGAAGTAAGAATTTATACTGCTGGCAGTAGAACCAGCTAGAGATGTCCAGCAGGAGATGGGGAAGCAAGCCCAAGTAGAATTTGAAGAGAATAGGGAGACTGAGGGTGGAAAATGATCTAAGAGTCATATGAATGGAGATAAAAATTGAATCCATTGGAGTAGTACAGATCAACATTCATTTTCTCTTATTTTGAGTTCCAAATCCTTTCCCTCCTTCATTCCCCACTCTAATCTAGCCTCCAATCAGTCATCAAAATGATTTTTCTGAAGCATAGGTCTTACTGGGTCTCTCCCCTACTCAATAAACTGGTTCCTTATCGCCTCAAGGACTGAATACAAAACTCCATGGCAAAAGTCCTTTTAATCTGTCCCCCTAAAAACTCTCCAGTCTTTTTAGACCTTATATCCTCCCAGGTACTCTTCAGTCAAGTGACACCAACATCCCTGCAGTTCCCTAACAAGACCCTCCATTCCTTTGCTTTGAACATTTACTCTGGCTGCCCCAAAGCCTGTAATTCTCTTCCTCCTCATCTCTGCCTCCAGACTTCCCAGGTTTATTTCAAGTCTTAGCTAAAGTTCCACCTTCTGCAGTAAGCCTTTCCTAATCCCTCTGAATTTTAGTGCTTTCCCTCTCTTATTATTTTGTTTAACCTTTATATAGCTTGTTTGTACATTCTTGTTCACATGCTGTCTCTCCCAAGACTGAGGTCCTTAAAGGCAAGGACTATCTTACTTTTCTCTGTATTCCCTCTGTATAGCATAGTGTCTGGCACATAGTAGGCATTCAATTAATGCTTATTGACTAGCTGACATACGAGTATCTAGAAAAAGCCAGTTTTCCATTAATGGTAAAAACAGTCTGTGCTATGATCTCAGCTCTGCCAATATCTCATTGTGCTTCCTTGAGCAAAGCTCATTCCCCTCTCTGGGCCTTAAGTTCCCCAACTGTAAAAAGAGAAAATTGGCCTAAAACAAGGGTTCTTAGCCATTGCATCATAGACCTTTTTATGAATCTAGTGGTCTGTGGATCCCTTCTTAGAATAATGTTTTTATTTTTTTATTTATTTTGTATTCTTTTAAAACCTTACCCTTCCATCTTAGAATTAATACTGTGTATTGGTTCTGAGGCAGAAGAGTGGTAAGAGCTAGGTAATGAGGGTTAAGTGACTTGCCTATGGTAACACAGCTAGGAAGTGTCTGAATTGAACCCAGGATTTCCTATTTCTAGGCCTGGCTCTCAATCCACTGAGCCACCTAGCTGCCCCAGAATAATGTTTTTTAAATACATAGAATAAAATATACTTAGAAAATCTCAGAGAATCAACTAAAAAACTAACTAAAACAATTAACAATTTCCATATAACCTTTATTATTTTTTCTAGATCTATAAAATAATTTTTGGTAATTTTATTGGCATGGCACTGAATTAAAGTATTAACTTCAAACTATTATTTTTATTATATTGGCTCAGTCTACCCATCAATTAGTATTTCTCCAATTGTTTAGATCCATCTTTATTTGTGCAAAAAGTGTTTTGTAATTGTGTCCATAAAGTTCCTGGGTATGTCTTGGCAGATAGATTCCCAAGTATTTTATATTGTCTACAGTTATTTTAAATGGAATTGTTCTTTAAATGTTTGGTAGGATTCACTTGTAAGTCCCTCTGGTCTTGAGGATTTTTCTTAGAAATTCATTGATGATTTTTTATTTCTTTTTCTGGGTTAGGGTAATTTAAGTATTCTATTTACTTTTCTGTTAATCTGGGCAGTTTATATTTTTGTAAATATTCATCTACTTCATTTAGATTTTCAGTTATGATGGCATATAATTAGACAAAATAACTCCTAAAATTGTTTTAATTTCATCTTCATTGGTGGTACATTCATCCTTTTCATTTTTGACACTAGTAATTTAAAAAACTTTTAAAATATTTTTTATTTTTATTTATCTTATTTAATTGACTAATTAAGAAAAATTTTTCCATGGTTACATGATTCATGTTCTTTCCCTCCCCTCCCCTCAGCCCCCTCCTGTAGCTGATGTGCAATTCCACTGGGTTTTACATGTATCACTGATCAAGACCTATTATCATATTATTGATATTTGCACTAGTGTGATCTTTTAGAGTACATCCCCAATCATATCCCCATCAACTCTAAAAAAACTTGTGTATAATTTTTTGCTTTTTAAAATCAAATTAACCAATGCTTTATCAGTTTTATTTTTTTCATAAAATTTTAATTTATTAGTTCACCATTTTGTTTAGTTGTTATAGTTTTTATTTTTGATGAGCAATTTTCCTTTCTAATCTTACAGTTTGGGAGGTAAGAAGGCAGGTATGCAAACAATTGGAGATAGAGATTGTTAGGGATTGGTAATAGGTAGAATATAAGCTCATTGAAAGCAGAGAATGGCATCTTTTCATTTTTCAATCTTTGTATCTTTTACAAGTTTAGAAAAACACCACAGTTTCTTTCAGAATGTTGCAGATGCCTAGTATAGTGACGTGCACTAAGGAATAGTATTGGAAGGAGTTATTTCAGAACCAGAAAACTATTTGGATGGTCTAGAAGAAGTGCAAAAGAAGGAGAGAGTCATAGGGCTGAACCAAGAACTGGCAGCCCCAGGAAATCAGCTAAAGAGGTGGGGGTCTCTTTAACTAAGCTATGGAAGAAAAAAAGAACCACTGAGAAGGGCTATTTTAGAGCAGAAGACCCATGTGGATGCCTCTCAAGTGATCAAAAACTCAGTGAGTATGACTTTGAAGGAAGTGCTGAGAAAAGTTTGTCTTTCTCCAACTCTTCCTCCTGGTGCCTATCTATCCACAGACACACACAATATAATCTGCTTTGTTTCCAATAACTTAAATTTTTTCTCAAATAAAAAGAGGCCAGGGGTTAACTAGAGAAAGATATAAATGTGAATCTAAGTAGAAAGTCCAACTTCTGCCTAAATCAGGAGTTCTTGATCTTTTTGGTATGTTATAGAACCCTTTGGAAGTCTGGCAAAGCCTATGAACTCAGATTTTTTTTTAAAAGTCATAATTTAAGAAAAATGCTCACTTTCAGTTAAAAGTTAGTGAAAATAAAGATGTCATTATTCTTCCATCCAAGACTTCCATTAGAGAGCTTCACTCCACTCCAAAATCTATCCTAAGCTAAGAACTCTGCTTAAATATTGGAATTTTTTTGCTAATTAGGATCTCAGAATGATAATTTTTTGCCTAAAAAACTCCTTAAAGCAACAGAAGAGGGAATAATATGTATTTTAGGGACCATTATATTGAGCCTAGACTTAAAATGAGCTAATTTTTATAATCAGATATTACATTAACAGCAGGTAGGTTGCTCTGTAGATAGCACTAGAAAATAAGAACTGAGTTCAAATCTATCTCAGACACTTTCTAGTTGTGTGATTCTGGCTGGGTAAGTCACTTTAAGCCCTACTTGCTTTAATCCACTGGTAAGGAAATAGCAAATCGCCCTAGTATCTTTGCCAAGAAAACCCCATAATGTGGTCATGAAGAGTCCAATATGACTGAACAACAACATATTGCAATAGCACATTTTAAAATAATTGAATTTTTAAAAATTGTTTTTGGTAATCTCAGAATCTTAGTGCTTTACCATAGGGACTGGGACTTGAAAAATAGTTGTTGAATTGAAAACTGGATTGAATTGAGGCTGAATGAGATAATGGAAAGAACAATGGACTTCAAGCCAACAGACTTGAATGTCCTGAATCTGCATTAACTAGTTGTGTCATGTGAAGGAGTTGGACTTGATAATCCTGGTTCCTTCTCTTTCTAAAAACTGTGTAATGGACAAATATACACATGTGTACTGCTTTAGGGAAAATAAATGTCAAGGTTCTAAATTTCCAAATCAGATAAATTAGAGAGTGATTCCTCGGTTTTTGAAAGGATTTGACAAAGAGTTTCTTTAAATGATATACTTCTCTAGTGCAATTTAAAAAATATAACGTGGTGTAGTGTGGTGGTATCAAACTGAAATAGAAACAGGGGTCCCTATACTGTCCATATTAACATTATCTATGGTATCCCAAAGAGCTCAAAGACAGGGAGAAAGGACCTATTTGTGAAAAATATTCATAGCAGCTTTTTTTTTTTGGTAGTGGCAAAGAACTAAAAACTGAGGGGATGTCTATCAGTTGAGGAATGACTGAAGAAGATGTGGTATATGATTGTAATGGAATATTATTGTTCTATAAGAAATGACAGACAGAATGATCACAAAAAACCTGGAAAGACTTATATGAAGAGATGCAAAGTGAAGTGAGTAGCACCAGGAGAACATTGTACATAGTAACAGCAATAATGTATCACAATCAACTATGAATGACTTACCTATTAACTTCAATGCAAAAATCCAGGACAACTCCAAGAGACTCGTGGCCAGAAAAAGCCACCATAGAAATCTAGAACTGATGAAATCTGAATGCAGATTGAAGTATACCACTTCTCACTTTATTTCCGCCATGAATTTTCTGTAATGTAGGGTATATGTGTCTTCTTTCACAACACGATGAACATGGAATATGTGTTCCATGATAACACATATATAACTTCTATCATATTACATTCCATCTTGGGGAAGGGGGAGAGGTGGGAGAGAACATGAAATGCAAAATGTCAGAAAAGAGTCATTAAAAATATTACTGGGGCAGCTAGGTGGCTCAGTGGATTGAGTCAAGCCTTCCAAAGGGTTCAAATCTGGCCTCAGACACTTCCTAGCTGTGTGAACCTGGGCAAGGTACTTGACCCCCATTGCCTAGCCCTCACCACTCTTCTGCCTTAGAACCAATACACAGTATTGACTCCAAGACAGAAGGTAAGGGTTTAAAAAATAAATATTTATCAACACACAATCTAAAAAAAATGAAAATAGTTATGTTTCATTATACTTTTATTTATTTTGTTAAATATTTTCCAATTACATTTTATTCTGGTTCTAGTTGCACTCAGAGAGTGTAGGCTGCACATCTGACATCCCTGGTGAAGTTGGAAATAAGGCTTGTGTGGGACACAGGAGGTCTGGGCACAAATCCAGGCTCTGCAATTTACTACCCTCTTTCTCTCTCTGGGCCTTAGCCTTCTCCTATTAAGGGAGGGGTCCCTGAAAACCCAGGATGTAATCACAGCGAAGGGGCCAACAAAGAGCTGTTAAACTAACTGTAAAAGATGCAGGTGGTTTCTTTATGAGGTGCAAATTATTCTCTTGAATGAATCAGAAAGAAAATAAGGGAATGAGAACAAGAATAAGAGCTCTCTGGACTGTCTTTGAAAGTCATTTCTCTAAGTGAACTGCAAGCCAACTCAAAGAGGAGCCCAAATCCTGACTGGGGGAGCAGAAGCATTAAACTGGAAAAGGGGAAATTAGAAGCCACATGAGAAAGCAGAAGGGCAGGTTAGGGCACCATGCAGAAATGGACCTGGAGAGAAACTGCTTGGCCACAGGGATTAAAGTATGTGGGGAAAGAAATTATATTGCTGAAATCCCCACTCCAGAACCCCTAAAGTTATAAAATTGTATCTCCTGTTACTCCTTGAGTTCTATCAAGGAGCCTGAATCCTTTCCCTCTAGGCTTGGGTTTGGGAAGAATTTTTTTTTTCCTTGCTTCCTCTTAAATGTCTATTTTGTCTTTATAAATAGCAGCAACCATCAGAAATTGCTCATTGGAAATTGCTAGTACTTACTGTGGAGTTGAGAAGAAGTAGCTAAGAAAGAAAAATAACTCCAGAGAAAAGATAGAGTTAAGATACTGAGATATTTTGTCAGAAGCATTTTCTCTGCTGGGGGCTCAAAGCTAACAAAAAAGACATAGACTTGTAAAGGCTTGAATATAAAAACAACAGGGAGGATTTCTATTCAAAATAAGGAGCAAAGAGTGGCTAAACCACCCTGATCACCATACCATTTCTTGAGCACTGCAATATCAAAAAGGTCTTCCAATTCTAAATATATGATCCTAGTTTTCTGCCTCTTATTTAATCTTTGCTATGTCATTTCACCTTTAAAAGTCAGGCTTCCCCATCTATAAAATTTCCTTGAACTAGATGACTTATAAGTCTGTTACTGATCAAGTTTCTAAGGGTTGATACTATTTACAAAAGTCTTGTTTTAATTCTTTATAGAAAGCAAGGAACATCTGTAGAGAGAGTGTTCTCAGTTGTCTTTATTCAGAATAAGCAGAGCAATTAAGTCTACAGCCTTTGTGGTCCCTCTGCACTCTACCAGTCCCAGACTTCATTTCATGCTTCTGTCTTTATCCATATCTCCAATCTCTCCCCACATAGACCCCTGATTCTCCCCATTTCATAGCACTCTGAATGAAAGCAGAGTATTATTCCCTACCTGCTATTTGAACCACGTCCTACCTCCCAGAACCCCATCATATCTGGTTTTCATTTAGATTTTTACTGTCTTTGTCAATTTCTCTACTTTGTTCCAATTTACACTTATCTACCTTAGTCCTCTATCCATTTTGCTCCCCAGGCATTATACTTCTTTTAAGTTTTTGTCCAAACTGTCCCATATTCTACATAGTAAAACAGATTTGGAGTTACAGAATATAGGTTCACATCCTATCTTTGCCACTTATGGGCTGTGCACCATTGGCCAAATCACTACATTCACTATTCCCTTATTTATCTACAAACTAGGAATAATAGACAGTACCCACATCTATGCTTCTCTAAAACCATATACACAATATGGTCACACCTTTAATCTCATCATCACTCTCAAAATATTTTACTTCTGTGATCAAAGAAAGTGATTTCATAACTAGCCATCATTCAATATGTCCACATGCCTCATTTCTGTTAAGCCCCTTTTCATTTGCCCCATGACCTCTAATTTCACTGTCCCTCACTGTTTTCCTAGATCACCACCCCTGCTGCACTTGGCACAGAGTAGGTACTATATAAATGCTTATTTTCTCCCCTTTTCCCCATGCTAGGTTGACTGAGAAAGGCAAGAGATGTAGAATGATAACCTCAGGGGATTGTATGATCCAGTGACTGTAGAAGCTATATACTGGAGGAGATAGGAAGGAATGGGTTAAACGATGCAGGTGGAGGTGGCTCCCTCTTCATCAGAGACTGCAGAAAAAGAGAAGAAAATGGAAGATAATATTAAAGAGTTATGAAAAACAGAGTAGGGAAAACCAGATACAATTTTCCTTTCGCAGTCAGCACTAATGTCAACAATTCAACTTTACACTCTTTTATTCTTGAATATTTTGTTCCTTAGTCCTATCCTATCCAATCTCTTGCTTTGCCAAACAGTGAGAATGCTCAGTGTCTTTCTCTGCATCTACTTACATTTTGAATAGTGCTGAAAGATGTCACATATCTGTGCTGACTGGGTCTACGAGAACTTTGTATTATAAAATGGCAATTGGGAAAGGCAGAGATGGGTACTAAACAGAGACTTGGTATTAGAATTAAGAAGACCTGGGTTGCCCAATATATACTGGTCAAGTCACTCTTAGTGCCCCCAAGAAACTATCCAAGATTACAAGTTGCAGAGAAGGTGCTGATCTAAGTTGGTAGAGAGAATTTCCTCACTGGAGTCTACTATTAATAAAATCAGGCATCTAGTACAAAATCTCAATTGGATTTTTTCACAGGGAAATCCTTTTACTCTTTCCTAATTGACTTCCCATAGCATTCTTCAAAGCAGTTATCTTGAACCTTCTTTACTCTCTTCAAGCCTCCCTAACAATCCTCCATTCACCTTTCTCTCAGTCTCCAACAGTCTCATATTTTGTAATAGTTTCCCCTCTTCCCTACTCTATATCTCAGAAACCCTTGATTATCCTTTGCTAATCACTTCTCCTTTGTCTCTGATGAAGAAATGGCTTTTCATCACCTTTGTCTAATATACCAAGGTCAAGTCCTCTATCTGTACCCTGCCATCCTCTCTAGCATATAGCTCCTACAATCACAATTCCCTGTAGCAATCATTCTACCTTTCTTGCTTGTCTTTCTAAGTCAAGCTCCTAAAAGGGGAAAAGGGGAAGAGAATAAGCCTACTGTGTGTCAAGAACTATGCTAATCACTTTTTACATTTAATTTTCACAACAAAACCCTGTAAATTAGGTGTAGATTTTAATTTAATTCTCACAACAAAACCCTGTAAAGTAGGTATAGATATTATCCCCATTTTACAGTTGAGAATTGAGGTAGACAGAGAGATGAAGTGATTTATCCTATGATATATAGTAGTAATATTAGTTAGCATTTATATAGACTTACTATGTGCCAGGCATTTATAAATGCTTTCTCATTTGTTCCACACAACAACCCTAGCAAGTAAATGCTATTATTATCTTCTTTTTACAGATGAGGAAACTGAAGCAAACAGAGGTTAAATAACTTGTCTAGGGTCATGCAGATAGTAAGTATCTGAGGCTAGATTTTAACTGAAGTCTTCCCATCTCCAAGTCCAGCACTCTACCACTTCTAGAAAAAGCTGTCTCTACTACTGCCTCTACTTCTTCTCTTCTCTTATTCCTTTGCAATTTGGCCTCTGACCTTAGTACTCAAATAAAATTGCTCTCTGCAAAGTTACTAGATCTCTTATAATGATCTTTTCTCAGTCTTCAAATGTACCTCTCTGCACCGTTTAATATAGTTGATCTTACACTCTATTCCTATACATGTTCTCCTCTCCAAGTTTTCAAGACACAATATATTCTCCTGTTTCTCCTGTCTGACCTTGCTAGTGAATCATTCATATATATACTGTAACTATGAGTGTTCCTCAAGGCTCTGTCTTGGATTTTTTCCTATTCTGATTCTATATTCCCTCACTTGGTTATTACATTACCTCCCCATTGGTTTAATTATAATTTCTATAGAGATGACTCATATATGTGTATATATGTATACATTATATATTTAAAATATTTATATATGTATATATCACAGGGTCATATATTTGGAGTTGGAAGGGACCTAAGAAATTAGTCATTGCTTTTGTTGTTCAATCATTTTTCAGTCATATGTGACTTTGGGTGACCCCATTTGGAATTTTCTTGGCAAAGACACTGGAGTAGTTGGCCATTTCCTTCTTCAGCTTATTTAGCAAATGATGAACTGAGGCAAACAGAGTTGTGTCTTGCCCAGGGTCATGTTACTAAGTGTTGAGGCCAGATTTTAACTCCAAAAAGATGGCTCTTCCTGCCTCTAGAATTGGTGATCTATCCACTACACCACATAGTTACCTCATCCATCCTATTGATTCTAGCTCCAGGGGACTTCTGGGTTAACATGGCTGCAATCTAGACGCGAATTGCTTCCTCTCCCTGGCACCAAACGAAATAGACTACCTCAAAAGAGCATAAAAATCACCTTTGGAAGAATGGAGGGACTCTCCAGTACCCCGCAGAAACAAAGGTATGTGTGGCTTGAACATTTCCACACTATAAGAAGGAGGAAAAGCCTGCACAAAAACGTGAACTGAGCCGTCCTTCCCCTCCCCAAAACCCTCCCCCCACCAAACCAGAGTAAGGTATCAGAGTGCTCGCTGGGACAGCGAGTGAGTGAGGAACATCTCTCAGGGGGCACACCAGGGTCTTTGGGATCTAAAGACTGCAAGGAAACGACTTCTCAGGGCGGTTTCACAGGAGAATCCTGCGCTGAGCAAAGGGGTGGCCGTGCTGAACACAGGAGAGGTTGCACTGAGCAAAGGGGCAGCTGCGCTGAGCAAAGGGGCGGCTGTGCTGAGCAAAGGGGCGGCTGTGCTGAGCAAAGGGGTGGCTGCGCTGAGCAAAGGGGTGGCTGTGCTGAGCAAAGGGGCGGCCTCGCTGAACACAGGGGCAGCTGCGCTGAGAACAGGGGCCTGCACTCTAAGAAACCTCAGAGGCTGGGAAGAACTAGTCTGAGGCAACCTAAATTCACAGAAAACCCACCCATATCACCCAGACCCCAGACCAAAAAGGAAAGGGGAACAAAACCACCAAAGGGATGGCTCACATGGCCCCAAATCAAGCCTCCAGGAAAAAAGGGAAAAAGGTGACTATGAAAACTTTTATGGTGGGAGTACCCAAGGAAAAGAAGAAAAAAATGGTGAAACCCAAACAAAATCAAAACATGCCTCCCAAAATGGAAATTATCCACAAGCTCTGGAAGAACTCAAATTGGAGCTTACTCAAAAAAAGGAAACCTTCTGGAAAGAAAAATGGGAGAAAGAGATCAGCAGTCTGATAGACAAGACTTTACAATTGGAGAAAGAGCTGGAAGCATCTAATAGAAGGGCAGACAAAGCTGAAAAGCAAAACCAGTCCCTAACGACCAGAATTAAGCAACTGGAAGACACTGAGCATGCAAAACAGCAATAATTAATAAAGAAAAGCCAAAAAAAAAATAGAATTAGAAGAAAACATAAAATATCTCACTGAAAAGGTCACAGACCTGGAAAACAGAGGAAGAAGAGACAACGTGAGAATTATTGGTCTGCCGGAAAAACCAGAGATAAACAAAAACATTGATGCTATACTACAGGAGATTATAGAAGAAAATTGCCCACATGTTCTGGAGCAAGGGGGCAAAATAGAAATAGAAAGGGTTCATAGAACACCCTCTATACTAAATCCCCAAAAGACAACCCCCAGGAATGTAATCAAGAGCTTCCAAGAAAAGGAGAAAATCCTACAAGAAGCTAAGAAGAGGAGCTTCAGATATAGGGGGGTTCCCATAAGGATCACACATGACTTAGTGGCTAACACACTAAGAGACCGCAAAGCATGGAACATGATATTTAGAAAGGCAAGAGAGCTGAGTCTCCAACCAAGAATCAACTACCCAGCAAAACTGACTATATACTTCCAGGGGAAAGTATGGGCATTCAACAAAATAGAAGATTTCCAAGCATTTGCCAAGAAAAGACCAGAACTTAGTGGAAATTTTGATATCCAATCACAGAAAGCAAGAGAAACATGAAAAGGTAAATATGAAAGAAAGAGAAAAGTAGATAAATCTTATCTTTTTCTTTAAGTCAAACTCTCTTCTATAAGGACTATATTTACATCAAATTAGATATATTAATATGTGAGGAAAATGTACTGTGTAACTCAAAAATTGTATGCACAATAAGAGTAGTTAGAAGAATCATGCATAGAGAAAGATTGGGGCATCAAGAAGATTTTGTGAAAGGGGGGACAAAGAAAGGAAAAGGGAGGGAGGAAGCATCGACAATACTAAGACTTACTTCAAGAAATGGGGGGGGGGACTAAATAGAATAATCTTTCCCATACAACTAGTCTGAGTTGTGTCTGAGGCCAGATTTGAACTCAGGAAAATAAGTCAAGCCCAATACTCTATCCACTGCTCCACCTAATTGCCCTATGCTAAGGATATTTCTAAAGCATAGATCTGACTATGTCACTCCTATGCTCAGAAAGTTCTGATGGTTTCCTATTGCCTCTATGTTCAAATATAAATTCCTCCCTCTGTTGGACATTTAAAGCCTTTCACAATCTCACTCAAGCCTCCCTTTCCAAGATTGTTGAAAACCATTCTCTTTCATACACTCGAAGTTCCAGCCAAACCAGCTAAATGACATTTTATCTCTGTCCTCCAAGTTCTTCTAAATCCTGTCCCTGTAATGAGCCCCCTTCTTATTTCTATCTCTTAGAATCCTTTGCCTTTTTCAAAGCTCAGTTCAAGGTCTACTTCTTCCCTGAGGCCTTTTCTTTATATATATATATATATATTTTTAAATTTTTTTTAAAACCCTTACCTTCCTTCTTGGAGTCAATACTGTGTATTGGCTCCAAGGCAGAAGAGTGGTAAGGGCTAGCAATGGGGGTCAAGTGACTTGCCCAGGGTCATACAGCTAGGAAGTGTCTGAGGCCAGATTTGAACCTAGGACATCCCATCTCTAGGGCTGGTTCTCAAGTCACTGAACTACCCAGCTGCCCCCTTGAGGCCTCTTCTGACCCTATAGACTGGTCCCTTTATTCCCAAATTATTTATATATAATTTCTATTTACTTATATGTAGGCAAGGCACATGTTCAGATTTGCCTTTATTTGTGTTTTACATAGCAGGTGCAGAAATTTCTTGCCTTTCAAGAAAGATTTCATGTAGGAGGTAGTATTTGTTTGAAGAAGATACAAGAGGGTAGCTAGTTAGCTCAGTGAATTGAGAGCCAGATCTAAAGAAGGATGGATGGTGGGTGGTACTGGGTTCAATTATGACCTCAGATATTTCCTAGCTGGGCAAGTCACTGAATCCCCATTGCCTACCCCTTAGAACTCGCTTACCTTGGAATCAACACACAATATTGGATATAAGACAACAGATAAGAATTTTTTTAAAGAAGATAACAACACAGGGATCTTTGGGGGGCTGCCCTCTCATTGAATGTTTCTGACAGGCTTACACCATGTGATGAGGGAAAGGGCTCTAATTGACTGCTAAGCCTAAAGAACAGATGAACTCAGAAGAACTTTGTAGATCTGCAAAAGGGTGGCCTGACCCTCATTTCCTTTCTGTCAAACTCTGAGTATAGCTATGTGATTTTGGACTGCCTCCCAAGCCAAATGGAGAGAAGGTTAACTGTCTTGTGGCTCTTTCCCATCTAGCCGTGGTGGCTGTTAATATATGAACACTTCGGTCTCTTTGTATTTTCTCTTTACAAATCAGAGGTGAATGAGTATCCAGAAAGAGAATTGTTTAGGTGAAAACATTACAATGATTCCCTCTTTTAAAAAGCTTTTAGATTCATACTTGTGATCTTTAAATTTTCTAATTTAATTTTTATTCTAAATTTGGACACAATTAAATGGATTTTTCCATTTCCATTGGATAATAGTAATAGCAATAACTAATATTTATATGGCACTTACTTTGTGCCAAGCATTTTACAATTATTATCTCATTTGATCCTCACAACAGCCTTAGGAAGGAGGTGCTATTATCATCCCTACTTTATAGATAAAGAAGCCCAAACTAATAAGTTAAATGTCTGAGACCAGATATGAACTCAGGCCTTTCTGATTCTAGGGCTGTAATTCTATCTATATAAAGACATCTATTAGGAAAGCTAAGTATTGCAGAATATATGCTTTTGAACTGTGGTGATGTGGTAGAGAAGACAAAAAAATTTTATTATAAAGATATTTTATTTTACCAATTACATGTAATAACAAATTTCCACACAAGTTTTTTGAAGTTAGATGATTCAAATCACCTCACTCTTTCCCTTCTTTCCTCTCTCCAGAGTTGGCAAGCAATTCAATCTGGGGTACGCATGTATTATCATGCAAAACATAATTCCATATTGTTCACTTTTGTAAGAAAGTAATCATATAAACCCCAACTCCCAAAATAAAAACAAATGAAATAAAGTGAAAAATTGTATGCTTTGATGGATGGACATCTGATTCTAGCAGTTCTTTCTCTTTGTCATAAGTCCCTCAGAATTGTCCTGGATCCTTGTATTGCTGATGGTAGTTAATTGATCACCCCACAATATTGCTGTTACTGTGTACAATATTCTCCTGGTTCTACTTATTTCACTCTTCATAACTTCCTGTGGATCTTTCCAGCTTTTCCTGAAATCATTCCGCTTATCATTTCTTACAGTGCAATAGTATTCCATCACAATCATACCACAATTTGTTCAGCCATTCACCAATTGATTGGCATCCTCTCAAATTCCAATTCTTTGCCACCACAAAAAGAATAGCTATAAATATTTTTGTACAAGTAGATTTTTTCCTCCTTTTAAAAAAATCTCTTTGGGATACAGACCTAGTAGGGGTATTATTGGATGAAAGGGTATGGTAGCCCTTTGGGTATAGTTCCAAATTGCCCTCCAAAATGGTTATATCAGTTCACAGAGCCACCAGCAATGCATTACTGTCCCAATTTGCCACATCTCCTCCAACATTTATCACTTTCCTTTTCTGTCCTATTCGCCAATATGATAGTTGTGAGGTGATACCTCTTGCTTTAATTTGCATTTCTCTAATGAAGAGTGATTTAGAATACTTTTTCATATGATTATTGAGAACTTTGATTTCTTCATCCGAAAACTTGTCAGTTGGGAAATGAATTGTATTCTTATAAATTTGACTTAGTTTTCTATATATTTGAGAAATGAGACATTTATCAGAGAAATTTGTTACAAAATTTCCCCCAGTTTGTTGTTTTCCTTCTAATCTTGGTTACATTGATTTTGTTTGTACAAAAACCTTTTAGTTTAATATAGTCAAAATTATTCATTTTACATCTTGTAATGTCCTCTGTTTCTTATTTGGTCATAAATTCTTTCCTTTTCCTGACAGGTAGACTGTTTTATGTCTGGAGAAGACTTCTGCAAGTCCTTTAGGCAATAAAGAGATCAAATAAGTCAGTACTTAAAGAAATTAATTCTGACTATACTGGAAGATCAAATATTGGAGCTGAAGCTTAAGTATTTTGGCCACATAATGAGAAGACAGGGACTCACTGGAAAAGACCCTGATGTTGAGAAAGATGGATATCAAAAGGAGAAGGGGACAGCAGAGGATGAAATAGATAGATAATGCCATGGAAACAAAAAACATGAACTTGGACAGACTTTGAGAGATAGTGGAGGATAGAAGGGCTTGGTGTACTATGGTCCATAAGATTGTGAAGAGTTGAACATGACTGAAAGATTGGACAACATTTTCTCCATTGTGCCACCTAGATGCCCAGTATAACAGAAAAAGAGAATCATAAGAAAATTGAAGCTCCCTATACTGTACAGTTTATTTTTCTTTTATATATAATGTATGTCTATGTACATCTATATGTTATAAATATGTATAATATGTAATTCAATATAATCAATTCAACATGTAGTTGACAATGTAGTAGACAATTTAAAAATTGTCCTACATTAATTTGCTTATGATGTCATCCTTTATGTCTAAATCATGCAACTGTGATTTATTCCTGGTCTTTTTTCTGCTCTCTTATGCATTTTGTTGTTGTTGTTAAAAATGCTTCAATCACTTTCTTTTCTTTCTTTTCATTTTTTTGTTATGGTCTCCCCTTCCCTGCTCTCCCTGCCCTCCTCACCTCCATTTGGAAATAAATAAATATAAATGAACCCTTGTAACAAATATGGATAGTCAAACAAAACAAATTGCTACTTTGGCTAAGCCCCAAAATGCATGTCTTAATCTACATCTTGGTTCATCATCTCTATCTACAAGTGCCTAGCAAGCATCAGTCCTCAGGGACAGTATATTGTTACACTTACAAGTTCCTAGATACTTCAGAGTTGTTTTTTCTTTATAATGTTATTATATGAATTGTTTTCCTGTTTCTACTCCTTTTGCTCTGCATTAATTCTTGCAGTTCCTCAAATGTTTCCCTAAAACTTTCTCATCTGTCATTTCTTACAGTGCAATAATATTCCATTATATTCCTAGAAGATAATTTTTTTAGTTATTGTCTAATTGATGGGCATCTTCTTTGTTTTTATTTCTTTGCTACAACAAAAAAGTCAATATTTTTGTATGTATGTATCCTTTTTCTTTTTTTAATCTTTTTGGTGGTTTGGGGTTAACAATGGTATTTCTGGGTCAAATGATACATATTGTTTAGTGAAATTTTGGGTGTGCTTCCAAATCATTTTCTAGGTCAACTGAGCTATGGTATTCACAGGTATGCCAACAGTGGATTAATGTACCTATTTTCCTACAGTCCCTTCAATTTTTGTTATTTTCCAATTTTGTCATCTTTGCCAATCTCATGGGTGAGGGGTAAAAATTTAAGAGTTGCTTCAATTTGCATACCTTTTTAATTAATGATTTGGAGCATTTTTTTTAACATGATTGTTGATAGTTTGGATTTCTTCCTTTGAAAACTGAGCATGCATATCCTTGTGCCATTTATATATTGGCTTTTGTTTTTATAAATTTGAATCTGTGCCTCATATAATTAGAATATGAGAACTTTATCAGAGAAATTTACTGCAAAGATATTTTCCCCATTTAATTGATTCTCCTGATTTTAGCTGCATTGGTTTTGTTTGTGCAAAACCTTTTTAATTTTTTGCAATCAAAACTGTCCATTTTGAGCAAGGGACATGAATAGGTAATTTCAAGTAAAGAAATCAAAACTATCAATAAGCACATGAAAAAGTGTTCTAAATCTCTTATAATTAGAGAAATACAAATCAAAACAAGTCTGAGGTATCACCTCACACCTATCAGATTGACTAACATGACAGCAATGGAAAGTAATGAATGCTGGAAGGGATGTGGCAAAGTTGGGACATTAATGCATTGCTGGTGGAGTTGGAATTGATCCAACCATTCTGGAGGGCAATTTGGAACTATGCCCAAAGGGCACTAAAAGACTGTCTGCCCTTTGATCCAGCCATAACACTGCTGGGTTTGTACCCCAAAGAGATAATAAGGAAAAAGACATGTACAAGAATATTCATAGCTGCTCTCTTTGTGATGGCAAAAAATTGGAAAATGAGGGGCTGTCCTTCAAATGGGGAATGGATGAAGAAATTGTGGTATCTGTTGGTGATGGAATACTATTGTGCTCAGAGGAATAATAAACTGGAGGAATTCCATGTGAACTCGAACGACCTCCAGGAATTGATGCAGAGTGAGAGGAGCAGAACCAGGAGAACATTGTATACAGAGACTGATACACTGTGGTACAATAGAATGTAATGAACCTCTCCATTAGTGGCAATGCAGTGATCCTGAACAACTCTGAGGGATTTACAAGAAAGAACATTTTCCACATTCAGAGGAAAAACTGAGAAAGTAGAAACAGAGAAGAAAAGCAACTGCTTGATCACATGGGTCAATAGGATGGGGGGATGACTAGGGATATGACTAATTCTAAGCAATCACCCTAGTGCAAATATTAATAATATGAAAATAGGTCTTGATCAATGATACATGTAAAACCCAATGGAATTGTGCATCAGCTACAGGGTGGGGGCAGGGGAGGGGAGGGGAGGGAAAGAACATGAATCATTTAACCATGGAAAAGTATTCTAAATTAATTAAATAAAATTTTTCAATTAAAAAAACTGTCTATTTTATCTTCTGTGATTCTCTCTGTCCCTTGCTTGGTGATAAACCCTTCCCCTCTCCATAGATCTGAAAGATAATTTCGCCCCTGCTCCTTGAATTTGTTTATTGTGTTACATTTTATGTCTAAGTCATATTAGTTTGGAGCTTAATACTTAATTTCTGCCAGACTATTTTTCGATTTTCCCAGTAATTTTTGTTGAATAGGGGTCTTTAACCCAGTAGTTGTGTCTTTGAGTTTAATGAATACTGTGCTGCTGTGTTCAATATCTAATCTGTTCTACTGAATGATCTTTCTATTTTTTAAACAGTACCAAATAGTTTTAATGATTACGCTTTTGTAGTATACTTTGGTATCTGCTACTGCTACTTTTCCTTTCATGCACTTCTTTTCTCTGTTATTTCTCTTGGGATTCTTGATTTTTTGTTCTTCAAGGTAAATTTTGTTATTTCTTTTTTCTAGTTCTAAAAAACAATCCTTTGAAAGGAAAGAAACAAATATTTGTTAAATGCTCATTATTTACCAGATGCTTTATAACTATTACCTCCATTTTAATTTCACAAAAACCCTGGAAATGTAGGCACTATTATTATGTCCACTTTACAAATGAAGAAACTGAGGAAGCCAGGGGTTAAATGGCTTGCCAGGGTCACAAAACTAGGAAGTGTCTAAGGACACATTGGAACTCAGGCCTTCCTGATTCCAAATCAAGTTGTACTACCTAGCTACATCTATGTAGTTTGCTTAGTATGGCACTAAATAAGTTAATTAATTTAAATAGTATTGCCATGGCTTGTCCCAAGGTAATTAATATTTCTCCAGTTATTTAAGTCTATCTTTCTTGTTTGTTATGAGTTTTTTGTTTGTATATTTAGGCAAAGTCCCAAATATTTCATGCGCCCTGCTATTATTCTTTTCCCATATCTTCTGACTGGGTTTTGTTGGTAACATAGAAATCTAGATGATATGTACAGATTTATTCTATAACCTGTAACTTTACTGAATTGATTCTTTAGTGTTCTCTAGCTAGATATCTGAAAAACCAGGTTATTTTATTTCATTTTTGCCTATATTTAGTTTATTGTCTTATTTGCTATAAAAAGTATTTCTGGCATTATGTTAAATAGTGGTGGGGATATTGGACATCTTCACCTTTGGCATTATTGGAAAAACCTCTAGCCTGTCTCTACTATACATAATGTTTGCTTTTGGTATTAGGTAAATACCATATTCAAGAAAGGTCCATTTATTCCTATGCTTTCTAGTGTTTTTTAACAGAAATGAATTTTGTAAAAAACAAAACTTTTTTTCATCATTTATTGATATAATCATTTGAGGTTGTTTTTTTTTTTAACTTTACCTATCGTGTTTGTAATTTTCATTATATTAAACAAAACTTAGATCCCTAATATAAATCTATATAGTCTTTAATCTTTTTTATATGTTGTTATAGTCTTTTTTTTTTACTAATGTTATAATGAATATTTTGTTCATCAGGGATATTGGCCTATAGATTTGTTCTATACTTTATCTCTCCCTGGTTTAGATATCAAAACTATATTTATATCATAGATCATAGAATTTGGAAGGATGCGGGTCTTTCTTTTTTTTTAAGTTGCATAACATTAGAATTAATTGTTCTTTGAATGTTTAATAAAATTCATTTTAAAATACATCTGGTTCATTGTCTCCCCTTTGGAAAGATTATTTGTGGCTTGTTCAAATCTTTTTTCTGATAGGACAAATAAAATAATCTAGCTCTTCTGTAAGCCTGGGTATTTCAAATTTTTATAAGTGATTCCATTTCATTTTTATGTTTTTTTTAAATCTCTTATTTTCAAATTTTCTATTTTGGTGTTTAGTTGTGTTTTTAAAAATGTCTGGCATTTCTAATTTTTTTAATTGTATGCTTAATTGTGTCAGTTCTTTTTCTTGCTAATAAAAGCATTTGTTTTCCCATTAAGAAAGTCTCCTGGGGTAAGCTAGGTGGCTCAGTGGATTTAGAGTCAGACCCAGAGATAGGAGGTCCTGGGTTCAAATATGACCTCCAGATACTTCCTAGCTGTGTGACGCTGGGCAAGTCACTTGACCCTCATTGCTTAGACCTTACCACTCTTCCACCTTAGAACCAATACACAGTATTATTTCTAGGATGTGTATTAGGGGATTATTTTAAGTGGGAAATGATAATTCAAGATCAGATATGCCAATTGCCTCTCTTCTCCCTCCTTCCTCCCTTCACCCTCCCTGTCTTAGCTCCCTCTTCCCTTCCTCCTCCTCCCCCAATTAGTTGATTCTTCTGTTAGTAGCACTGAAGTCAGCTCAAAGTGAGTATTATATCAAACAAAAGCACTCTCTCTCTCTCTTTTCTAAATTTAAGTAAGGGGGTTTATTTGGGGAAAGGGGAAAGGTAAGAAATTGAAGGGAGATAGGGTTTGAGGTTTCCCTAATACTAAGACAATTCCTAAATTTGAAGGTGGTGGAATAAAGTTCAGATTTGGGAAAATGGTCAACAGTTTTGAAGATCCAGTCACTGTAGTATAGTAGAGAGAAAACAGAGAGCAAGACCTTTGTCCTTCCTCCTTTCTGTACCCAGGGCAAGAGACCAAGTTTTTCAGTTTGCCTCTTCCTTTTTCAAGGATCCTTCCTGGTCCCCATTCTACTTAGAATGTCCATCTTGATTGACAGTTTCTGCAGTCCTAGCTTCTCCAGCTCTATTGCAGACCTTTCCCATTTTCTCTACTCCACAACATTACAGATGGAAGGTAAGATTTTATAAATGAAAATTTTTTTAATTAAAAAAAAAAAGCTTTTTAAAGAGTCTCCTGAGGGCTATTTTAGCTGTAAAGTCTTAGCTTGTTTCTTGGTTTGGATCTGTGATTTGCTTCTGCTTGTTTCTATTCTGAGCTTCAACAGAATTCTGACAGAGTTTTGACTTTTTTTTAAAAAATACTGTCTTTGGGTTCTCGATTTCTTTAATTAAATATTCTATTGTTTCTATAATTTTTCTTTGACCAGCCAATTTTTTAGTATTAAGCTATTCAGTTTCCGATTAATATTAACCCTCTCTTCAAAGGATCTTTATTGACTATATTTTTAATTATATTGTGGTCAGTAAATGATTTATTCAGAATTCTTGCTCTTCTACATTTGTTTATGAGATTTTTATGACTCATTATGTGGCCAGTTTTTGTACAGGTGCCATATATAAATGAGAAATATATAAATTCCTTTCCATTCCTAGTCACTAGTCATCTTTCATTTTTCTAAAGTTCTATTCAAGCCTTTAACTTCTTCTTTATCTTTATTTTAGATTTGTCTAAATCTGAAGGGGATACATGAAAGTACCTTCCAACTGATCAAATGTAATCACCTTCCTATGTTTCTCTTGACTCTGTGTTTGCATTTCAATGATTCTGCTTTATTCTGGTCTTTTCATTGGAACTTCTTGGAAGTCCTATTTTTCCTTTAGCATCTATTTTTTTCCCTCATAGAATTATACTGTTTTGCCAGAAATCTTATTCTTGATTGTTAGCCTTTATCTTTTGTCTTTTGAAATATTGTATTTCCCTTCTTATATCACATCTTGCATGATGCTAACTGTGGCCCTTTGGCACTTGAATTGTCTTTTTAACTACCTAAAGTATTTTTTCTTTCACCTGGAAACTCTGGAATTTCCTTTAATCTTTCTTCTTATCTCATGTAGGCTTTGCTTTCTGTTCTGTTTATTCTAGATTTCAAAAAAGTAAATTCTTGTGCAATCTTCTAAACAATTAACTTTCATTAACATTCTCTCTTCTCTTCAAATGTAATTGACTTTACTACTAAAAGCAATGCAATAATCCAGGACAGAAAGAATGCTATCCACATCTAGAGAAAGAACTGTGGGAGTAGAAATCCAGAAGAAAAAATATGATTTTCACTTGTTTATATGGGTGTATGATTTGGGGTTTTGGTTTTAAAAGATTACTCTATTACAAAAATGAATTATATGAAAATAGGATTTGAGTGATAATATATGTATAACCCTGTGAAATTGCTTGTCAACTCTGGGAATGGGGAGGGAAGAGGGTAAAGCGACAACAAGAATCATATAACCATGGGGGAAAATTAAAAAATTAATTTAATATTTAAAAAGTCTCTCTTCCCCTAGAGGTTGTTTTCTTTAACATTCATTTCTTATCTCTTCTTTCCTTTCTTTCAGAAACACTTATGGTTCTTATGGTCATGTCATTCTTTTCTCTGAAACTTTCTCTGGACTTATTATAATTTTCTCTTCTGGAATTATCTCTTGGACTTTTCTCAGTTCAAGGTATTTCTTCATTGTGTTAACCACTTTCTTCTCTTTATTTATATTTCTAGCCTCAATTTCTTTTTTTAATTTTTATTTATTTATTTATTGAGTCAATTTAGAACATTATTCCTTGGTTACAAGAATCATATTATTTCCCTCCCCTCCCTTCCCCCCATCCTTCCCATAGCTGATGCGCAATTTTACTGGGTATTACATGTGTCCTTGATCAAAACCTATTTCCATGTTGTTGGTGTTTGCATTAGGATGCTCATTTAGAGACTACATCCCCAATCATTCCCCTCTACTCATGTAATCCAGCAGTTGTTTTTTTTTCTGTGTTTCTACTCCCACAGTTTTTCCTCTGAATGTAGATAGATGCCTCCAAGTTGTTCAGGATCACTGCATTGCCACTAATGGAGAAGTCCATTACATTTGATTGTACGACAGTGTATCAGTCTCTGTGTACAATGTTCTCCTGTTCTGCTCCTGTCACTCTGCATCAATTCCTGGAGGTTGTTCCAGTTCACATGGAATTCCTCCAGTTTATTATTCCTTTGAGCACAATAGTATTCCATCACCAACATATACCACATTTTCTTCAGCCATTTCCCAGTTGAAGGGCATCCCCTCATTTTCCAATTTTTTTGCCAACACAAAGAGCACAGCTACAAATATTCTTGTACAAGTCTTTTTCCTTATTATCTCTTTGGGGTACAAAACCAGCAGTGTTATGGCTGGATCAAAGGGCAGACAGTCTTTTAGTGCCCTTTGGGCATAGTTCCAAATTGCCCTCCAGAATGGTTGGATCAATTCACAACTCCACCAGCAATGCATTAATGTCCCTACTTTGCCACAGCCCCTCCAACATTCATTACTTTCCATTGCTGTCATGTTAGCCAATCTGCTAGGTGTGAGGTGATTTTTTGATTTTCAGAGTTGTTTTGATTTGCATCTCTCTGATTATAAGAGATTTAGAACACTTTTTCATGTGCTTATTAATCATTTTGATTTCTTTACCTGAAAATTGCCTATTCATGTCCCTTGCTCATTTATCAATTGGAGAATGGCTTGATTTTTTGTACAATTGATTTAGCTCTCTATAAAGTTGAGTAGTTAGACCCTTGTCAGAGGTTTTTGTTATGAAGATTGTTTCACAATTTGTTGCTTCCCTTCTAATTTTGTTGTATTGGTTTTGGTTGTACAGAAACTTTTTAATTTGATGTAATCAAAATTATTGATTTTACATTTTGTGATTTTTTTCTAGCTCTTGTTTGGTTTTAAAATCTTTCCTTTCCCAAAGATCTTTACCCTCAATTTCTGAACTGGGGTTTTGTGTTTGGGTCAGACTCTGCTCCATGCTCTTAGATGGTGTGGGCAAGTCCTATTCCTCTAGTGGTACATAAAACTAGGAACCACGTTCTATAGGAATTTCTCGGTTTGGTTTCAGTCTCCTAGTGACGCAACTTAGATGTTGGTATTGGTTCTCCTTTTCTTCTTATGTAGTTTGAAACTGATTTGGCTTCTATCCCTTGTTGTAAGCCTAGTGGGTCTCAAAAATATGTTGTTTGTGTTGGTAACAGGTCTCCGAGGAGACCCTAGATACTGTGTTTCCCAGGTTCTGCCTTGGCCCTTTCTCCTGCTGTGGCTCAAGAATGGGCTAGTTGGGTACTACAATTCCTGTGTGCTGACTTGTCCTTATTCCTACTGTGCCTTAGGCAGGGCTGCCCAGGCACTGACTTGCTTGAGCCTTGAACTTCCATGATGTTGCAAACTGTGTTGTCTGGGCACTTGCCTAGTGCAGTCTTTTGTGCATTCTCTGGGGCTCTCGGTTACTGAGAGCCGAGCTGCCTGGATGCTGTACATTGTGCTGCCTTCATAGTGCCAGTCTGGCACTGTCCTCTGCTATGCCTTCTTTAAGGTTGACTGGCCAGTGAGTGCTGTGCTGCCTGGGCACAGTGCCTGGGCACTGATCTGGCCTCATCTCCTGCTATTCCTCTGGCAGACTGCCTATGTGCGAACTGGCCTTATCTTATTTTTGGTTTGGGTCCTTGCTTTCTTTTGATTGCCCAGGCCTGTTTCTGCTCTGCGACTCTGAGTGATGGAATTTATTATTGCTCTTTTGCAATGTTTTATTTTTTGTTTGTTTTGTTTTTGCTGTAGTCCTGGACTAGGTAGAGGAACTTATACATTTTTCTCTTTGGTTTTCTTTACCATTGTTCCTTCTGGCACATTTCTAGAACTCACCTAGTTCTTAATACAAAGTTGTCTTCCCACTTACATTGTGAGTGTCTGGAGGTCTGGTTCTGGCAGTGTTCACTAGAATAGTAGTGGCCTACAGCTGTGGAAGGGCAGTTAGGTGGCACAGTGGATAGAGCACTAGAGTCAGGAAGACCTGAGTTCAAATCTGACCTTAAGTATTTAACAGCTGCATGACCCTGGGCAAGCCACGTAACCCTCTTTGCCTCAGTTTCTGCATCTGTAAAATGAACTAGAGATGGAAATGACATACCACTCTGGTCTCTCTGACAAGGGACCCCACAGTCTTAGAAGAGTCACAAAGAGTCAGAAACACTGAAACAAGTGAACAATGTCTATAGAACGTTCTATATCAGGAGAGGATTAATATTCTGAGGACAAATATAGTGTTACTAAAGGGTGATAGCAGCTTCAGGGAACAAGAGCCCTGATGGAGGAGAGAATTCCAGCTCTGGACTCAAGAAAAACTTGGATCTTAGTAACCCAGCTGAATAGCCCATCTAGCAGAGAACTATATGTAAGGGGAACTTCATAAAGATTCAGTGAAGGTACTGTGCTGCACAATAGTTTATTTATAGTTTTATTTGGGGGTTTTGGTTTTATGTGAGTATACTCTTACAACAATGACCAATATGGAAGTATGTTTTACATGATAACCCACATCAAATTAGAGACCTAAGAGAGCAGAGGGAAGGGAGGGAGGGATTTTAAAATTTTAATTTTATTGATTAATTTAGAATATTTTTCCATGGTTACATGACTCATGTTCTTTCCCTCCCCTCCTCCTACCCCTTCCTATAGCCAACAAGCAATTCTACTGGGTTTTACATGTGTCATTGATCAAGACTTATTTCCATATTATTAATATTTGCATCAGGGTGATTGTTTAGAGTCTATATCCCCAATCATATCCCCATTGACCCATGTGATCAAGCAGTTGTTTTTCTTCTGTGTTTCTGCTCCCACAGTTCTTTCTCTGGAGGTGGATAGTGTTCTTTCTCAAAAGTCTCTCAGAAATGTTTTGGATCATTGCATTGCTGCTTGGAGAGAAGTGGAAGGGAGGGAGGGAGGGAGACAATTTGGATCTTATAATTTTGGAAAACAAGGAAGGGAGACAAGGACTTCCAGGAATAGGATCTGGGAGGCATTTTGTCATAATCTTTTTTTTTTGTTTGGTTTTTGCATATAGCTCACTAATGTTGTACTTGAAGTCTAAAGTCAATCTCCCCCTGTTGTGTATGTGGGAGAATGTTCCCCTGGTTTGGGGGGAAGTATTCTTACTGTAAGATTTCAGTAAATGATCTTTCTAAAAGTTAATGGAGGCTATTGGCCGATTATTAATAGAGAGCATTCTAGTTGAGGTTTGGAAAAGACAGGGCAAGAAGCACAATCAACAGAATTTCCCTTAGAACCCTGATCCAAAGAGAAATAGTCTTTCACATCCCCTTGGGACCCAACTTCCCAATTCCCCTTGGGAGTTCAGGTAGTAAGCCCAGAGAACACATGTAAGTGTACATGTCTTCCCTACACTTGCTCTCAGACTAAGCTCCTGGATGCAGGAAGTTTTTTGTTTTTGTTTTTGCTTATTGTAGCACAAGTGCTTAGCATAGCACTTGGCACTTAGTAGGTGATTAATAAAAGTTTGTTGGTTGATTGATTGGTGGATTGAATTTTTCATCTGTAAAATAACCTGGAGAAGGAAATGGCAAACCACTCCAATATTTTTACCAAGAAAACTTCAAATGCATCACGAAGAGCCAGACATGACAGAAAAATGACTAAAAAAACTGCAATTGTACCAATCTCACAGTGTTGTGACAAAAGCATTTTTAACTCTTAAAGCACTATATATAAATAAGACATATTCTGCCCTTATAATTGTATCTCAAGTCTTTCTCCTTCAGAAAATGATCCGAGTTACACCCTCCAATCTCTAAATAACCAATACTATCTCTAATCTTGTCCCAAACCATTCTTACAACTATTTTTATGTATTTCTATTAATGTTCTAAATGTCTGCTTTTTTTCCACTCAATAAACCATGAACTCCCTAAAGGCTAAGAAACATGCCCTATCTCTATTCTATGCACTAAGGCAGTGATGGTGAACCTTTTAGAGATGGAGTGCTGGACCCTGCCCCCACCCCACCCACCAGAACTAATGTTGTGCCCCTCCCCAACAGAGTGCCAGGTGTGCCCTGCTCCCCCCTTACTTCACACAGGGGAGGGAGGAAGTGTTCCCATTGGGGTGCTGGGCAGAGGGGTAGGTGAAGTAAATAATGTCCTTAGCAAGTGTAGAGAAGGGGGAGAGAAGTAGCCCAAGTGCTCTGCTCCCCTCCAATTCTTCTGCCTGTGAGCTGCCCCCTTTACCTCCTATAAACTCCCATTGTGCTGCTGGGCAGAAAAGGGTGGGGGATATGAAAAAAATGTTGTCAGGCACAGTGGAGAGGGGGAGGGGAGCAGCCCCACCCAAGTCCCTCTGCCTTTCTAATAACAAACTGAGGTGGGTGGGGGTGATGTATGGCCTCGTGCCCACAGAGAGCACCCTGTGTGCCATCTTTGGCACCTGTGCCATAGGTTCACTATCACTGCACTAGGGCATAGGATGCTATTATATTCCCTGTGACCATTCAATAAATATTTGATGATTATTGGGCAAGTGAGGTTAGACTACAAGAAGGACTTCCTAACTACCACCAGGGACACTAGAATGGGAGGTTTATGCAAGTAGTAGTCTCTGTTTTCCTCGAGAGCTCTAAGAGCAAGAGAGATCTTCCTTAATAAATGTGTCTTGAATTGAATTGAATATGACATCCCAAGAGCACAGCCAACCTTAGGAGTCTGTTTTTCTCTCCTCTAGGAAATGGGGCCAGGTCCATGCAAATGTGGCCTTGTGAGGAGTTTGATTTCCTCTGCTCAAGCCCCTGGCACAGTGGTGCCAACTTGAGCTGCCCCTTGGCAAGACAGATAGGGGCAGGCCAGCAGCTCCAGGCTCAGATGACAGGGCTGTGGCCAGAAGGCGTGGATGATGAGTAGGGCTTTAATAGTCTCCTTGATGCCAATCTTGGGCTGAAAACCCGATATTTCCACTTAGAACAACAAGAAACATGAAGGTGGGGCACTGGTTTGGGGAATGGAGTGGGGAGGGGATGTATCTGGAGTGCCCCCTGCAGATCACATCCATAGGTGTCAGGAGGGGGAGGCAGAAGACAATTTATTCAAATGTTCATTAAATGCCTACCATGTGCAAAGCCTTAGCCAGGTTCTAGGGAAAGATATATCCTGCCCTCAAGAATCTTATCATCCCCTTGGCAAACATGCTTATAATACAGAATAGAATATGCTAAGTACACAGCTCAGTACAAATCATGGATTATAGAACACAGCAACACGCAGGGTTGAGCAACCTTTTCTAAACTATCATTGGACAGATGAAGGACTATCAAAGGACTGAAGACTTACTCAGCTAAGGGCAAACAGCTAGTGAGTAGCTGATTTGGGATTTGAATCTAAACCTTCTGATTCTCAATCCAATACTTATCCACCACGTATCCTCTCCAAGAAAGGAAATCCTAACCATTTCCAGGATTCTTCCTCAGTGGCAAGACTGCAAAGTAGATGCCATTATTATTCTCATTTTGCAGTTGAGGAAACTGAGGTGAGCAGAGGCTAGGTGACTTGCCTTGTGTCATAAAGCTAATAAGCATCTAAGGTCAAATTTGAACTCACGTGTTCCCACCTCCAGACTCAGTCCTCTATCCATTGTACCACCTAACAATTGGATAGAATGAAGGACTTGTAATCTGGAAGACATGAATCAAATCAGGCCTCTCCCACTTACTAATTGTGTGGCCCTGGGCAAGTCATTTAACCTCTCTTTGCCTCCATTTCCCTATCTGAAAAAGGGAGATAATAAAAGCACCTGCTATTTAGGTTTGTTACAAGAATCAAATGAGTTAATGTATGTAAAGTGTTTCTCTTTTTTCCTTTTCTTTTTAACCCTTACCTTCTGTCTTAGAATTGATAAGTATTGCTTCCCAGGCAGAAGAGAAGTAAGAGCAAGGCAACTGCCCAGGGTTACATAGCTAGGTAGTGTCTGAAGCCACATTTGAACCCAGGACTTCTAATCCAGGCTTGACTCTACCCTGTGAATGCAGTAAAGTATTTTTCAAAACTTAAAGCACTATATCAATGTTAATGAGGAAGAAGAGGGAAGAGGAGGACAATGACGATGACCCTCCCCAAGTCTAGTTAAGTGGTTAACAAAAATTCAGCCCATTACTCCGCCTATGTGAAAGAACATGCTGATTCTTACATTCTGCTAGCACAGACTTCAAGAAGCCAGGGCTAGACTATCCATGCTAACACGAGGAATCAAAGTGGGATACCAGAGGAGAACATAATGGTAAAGAATGATAATAATCTTTTTGACATCTTGTATTGGGATAGTATCACACACTTAAAAGCTCTTCTGATGCTTCGCTGCAGAGTGGCTGTGGAGCTAATCAGGGAAGACACAAACTCTGCCAGACCTTACTGAAGTGGAATGACACTTTGAGTGCGAGTCTTGGGAGAGTGTCCATTTGCCATTGGAGGAGGCATCTGTAAAATTGGGGTAATAATAGTACCTATTTCCCAAGGATAGTTGTGAGGATCAAATGAAACAGTATTTCTGGAAGCAACTAGGTAGCATAGTGGATAAAATACCAGGTCTGGAGTCAGGAGGACTCAGGTTCAAATTTGACCCCAGACACTTTCTAGGTGTATAACTCTGTACAAGTCACTTGACCCCCATTGCCTAGCCCTTATTGCTTTTCTGCCTTGGAACCAATATTTAGTATTGATTCTAAGGCAGAAGGTAAGGGTTTTTTAAATGTCATTAAATATATGGAAGAGTAATAACAACAACAACATTCGTAGCTACATTTATCTAGTGTCTACTATGTGTCACTGTGCTAAGTGCTTAACAAAGTTTCTTTTTAAAAAAAAAAAAAACACCCTTACTTTCTGTCTTAGAATCAAAACTAAGTGTCAGTTCCAAGGCAGAAGAGCAGTAAGGGCTAGGCAATGGGGGTCAAGTGACTTGTACAGAGTTATACACCTAGAAAGTGTCTGGGGTCAAATTTGAACCTGAGTCCTCCTGACTCCAGACCTGGTATTTTATCCACTATGCTACCTAGTTGCTTCCAGAAATACTGTTTCATTTGATCCTCACAACTATCCTTGGGAGATAGGTACTATTATTACCCCAATTTTACAGATGAGGAAACTAAGGCAAACAGAAGCTAAATGACTTGCCCAAGGTCACAACTAGTAAGTATCTGAGGTCACATTTTAACTCACATCTTTCTGACTTTAGTCCCCAGCATTCTATCTACTATAGCACTTCTGCCTCTGTGGATCATTGAAGGGACTACCTACATAGATGGAATCATGCTTGTATTATGTATCTTTTAAATGTTTTTATATTATTTTAAGGTGATACAATGAATCAGTGAATTAGGTAAAGGGAAAAGGATACTGGGATTATATGTATATATATATATATATGTAATATATATATATAATAAAGGAACTGAAGCACAAAGAACTTAAGATTATTTATGTGACTTACTCTGGATTTCATAGCCCCTAACTTTCTGCCTGCTAATACTTCCTCAATGCCTGTGCCACTTCTTTTGATCAACCTGAGACTCCTCTCAATCTCCCCTGCACTCACTTCAGGGTAAAGTTGGACTAATACAACCTGAAGAATCTCATGGTTGGTTGGATTCAAGTCAGGGAGGAGCTCATTTTGCCTATATATTCCTAAAAGATGTGATTTTACCTTTTCCTCTTGGGGGAGATCTCTGATATCCCCAGGAAGCCCAGCTCTGCTCCTATCTTCAAACCTATTAGATCCCCAAAAGGAAAAGGAGTTTCTGTAGACTTCATTGGTGGTAGAGGGGGGGAGGTCTGGTGCAAGGAGTGGAGAGGAGTGTGGTAAATATTAGCTAAAAATAACCCTAGTGTGTTGATCAGCATCTAGTGGTACCCAGGATTGGGGGAGAGTAGAGAGAGGGCGGGAGCCGTCGCCTAGGAGGCCACCAGACTGGTTACCGTGGAAACAAGCAGGAGCAGGGGAGCCTGGGAAGTTAGGATGACACAGATAGCCAGTCCTGGTCGGAGCTGCCGCTAAATTTAGGAAAAACATTGGTGTCCTCGACTTCCAATCTCCTGGGGGGGCTGCCCTGGGGGGGGAGGTGTCAGGGGCATGGACGCCACCCCCCGGGGGGCCCTGCTGCTGTCTCCTCTGCTCCCTATGCACTGTGAGTTGAGTTGTGGATGGGGGATTCAGGGTCTGGGGGTCCCGGTTTCTGTGGCAATAGGGAGGATGGGATGAGGGATGGGGGGATTAGATCCCTTAAATTCTCTTCAGACCACCTTGTGGAAGGTTACTCTCCCAATACTCATATTTTCCACTGCCTGTGGTGTATGTTTTGGGAGGGGGCAGTGATACAAAAGGAGACTGAAGGACTGAGGATCTTTGGGAATGGGGAAAAGGAGAGTCCACAGAGGATAAGGTAGGAAGGTGGGGAGAAATGCAAAGAGAGACTGGGTAAATCCTGGGATGGAAAGTGATTTGGGTCTTTTCACACCCTACAAGGGAGAGGGAAGTCTCTCTCTAACCTAACAGGAACAAAGGGGTTAGGACGGGAAAAGAATGGGAGGAGGGTCAGTCCTAATTCTGGAATAATGCATGAGGGGAGAAGGTTACTAAAGACTGTTCTGAGGGAGATGAATGTCTGGATTCCATTCATAGCCCTGAGAAGGAGGGTCATCTAGCAGACAGGATGGGAGAAAGAACACCAGAGACTGTAATGGAGCTGGACCACTTTGAGAGGGGCTAGAGGGCCAGCTGAGTAATTTTTTGAGTGGCCTAGGACTTCTGAGTTGGCAAATGCTTAGAAATCACTCCAGGAGGACAATTCTAGCCGCAGTGGAGGAAAAAAGAGGTCAGTGATGGGAGGAGGGGGGAGAGGGAAGGAATTGTCTGTTACCATCCTGTTCAAAGTTAGGGTAATACTACACTGTGTGGTTAGAATGGTATTCCCTGAGCTTTCCTGGAGAATATCCAGGAATGGTCTGTCCCTGGGGGCCCTGAAACATTTTTTTCAAGTTCCTCTCCTATAGAGGATATGGCTATAATAGCTCTAGGGCCTGTAGGTAAAAATCTAGACAATTTTTCTGCAGATCCTGGACAGATTCTGAAGCCAACAGTGACCCTTCTATCAATTCCTCTCCCTCTCTTCCACTCCATAATATCCCTCTTCCCTGTTATTACCATCCTTTTTCATTCTGTTCTCTATATTCTCTAATTATCAACTTAAGTTGGACTCCATATAATTTGGGGTTGGAGTCCAGGCAACTTTCAGGTGCTGATTGCTGGAAGAGGTCTTTTGTGATGGAGAAAAAGAAAGGAGGGGATAACAGGACTAATCAGGATAAGATTCATGGAAAAGGCCAAAATTAGGGAAGGGGAAAGAGTGGATTAGTCAATGTAAAATAGGAGGCTATGCCAGATGCTAAGAGGGATGAGGAAGAGGGATCTGAAGAGGATAGGATGTGGACTAGAGCTTCATTTTATTGTTCTAATATTTTTCTTCAAATGGAGAAATCCAGGCACATTGAGAGACAGAACCCACCACCAGTTATTCTGAAGGTACAAGTCCAGCCTCCTTTAAACTCAATTCTGTTGCCCTCTTTATTTCTGAGGCCCTCATGGTCTAAAGGAGGGCACTTCTCTCTTTCTCATCTTTCTTTCATTGAACAGGACCAAAAGAAAACTGGGCTAACCTTGCAGCAAAGAGGATGGTGACTAGACCTCAATTAGAATTTCTAGAGGGAGTTTCCCTAGCCCAGAAAGCCTCCACTTATTTTCTAAACCCAGAGTTCCATTTTGGCCTTCCTATAGAGGTAAAATAGTATTAGTGGAAAGACTCCTGGATTTAAAGTCAGAAGATGAGATTGAGCCTAAATTAAAGCAGAGAAGGCACATCACCTCTCTGACCTTCAGTTTCTTCATCTGTAAAAGAGGGATAAAAATATTTGCACCACCTTCCCTGCAGGCTTATTGTAAGGAAAGAATTTTGTAAACCATGAAGAGCTAAATAAATAAGAGCTATTATTATCTCCTTATGGGGGTAGAGAAGAATGGGGGATTGAGGTGAGATGGGTGGAAGGATGAAAGACTCATTTTTCACATTTCCAGAGTAAAGGGAAAGGAGAACTGGGAAGGCAACAATGAAGAAGAGAAGGGGTGGCCAGAAATAATTCATAAAAAATTGTGTTTTAGGTCCTGGACAGGGTAAAATGGCAGTAATTCCTAGTACAGAAAGAATGGAGGCTATTTAGTAAAATGGAATGTATAGAGCTCTCTCTGGATTAGGATGCAGGTACCTTGAATTTCCATGAGATTAAAGAATGTTTACATAAATTTAATTAAAACCCACTAACATGCATTTAAAAATACTAATAACTTATGTGTACCCTTAGAGCTTTAGGGTTTGCTCAGTCCATTACTTTCTGTCTCATCTGATCCTTACAACTCTATGAGGTAGATGATACCTCACAGGTGATGACACTGCAAACACCATCTTCATTGTATATCTCACTGTGTGCTGGGCATTATTCGAAGGGTTGGGAATAAAAGGCAAAAAATGAAGTCTGTCTTCAAGGAGCTACTAAGAGTAGCATTCTACTTTTAGAGCTAGAAGAGGCTTTGGAGATCACCTAGGCAAACGCATCATTTGACAAACGAGGAGCCTGAGGGCCAGGGAGGTGAAGTCCGTGTCACCCTGCCCAAGGTGACAGAGGTAAAAGTGGGCAGGTAAGAGATTAGAATTCAGGTCCTCTGATGCTAAATGCAACTCATTGGTTCTCTCTGCACGCCTGCCAGTCAGGGCCACTGAAGGTGAAGCAGAGGTGGAAATGGAGAGAGGTTCGTTCGGTTTCAGTACCTCCAGACCTCGTTCTAACTTTGCACTGTCCCCTCCATCCCCGCAGCCTACGAGAACCGTCGCTGCTGACATGGCTCAGGAAAACTCAGCCTTCTCTCCTGGGCCCGAGGAGCCCCCCGGGGGTCTCCCCCGCGCCCTGACGGCGCGTGCTGAGCCGCGTGAGCCTCCTGAGCGTCAACCCCGACGTGGCCGCCAGCGCTATGTAGAGAAGGACGGCAAGTGCAATGTACAGCAGGGCAACGTGCGGGAGACGTACCGCTACTTGACAGACATCTTCACCACGCTGGTGGACCTGCAGTGGAGGCTCAGTTTGCTCTTTTTCGTGCTCGCCTATGCGCTCACCTGGCTCTTTTTCGGCGCCATCTGGTGGCTAATCGCCTACGGCCGAGGGGACCTGGAGCACCTGGAGGACACGACGTGGACGCCTTGCGTGAACAACCTCAACGGCTTCGTGGCCGCCTTCCTCTTCTCCATCGAAACCGAGACCACCATCGGCTACGGGCACCGCGTCATCACGGACCAGTGCCCCGAGGGTATCGCGCTGCTGCTGCTGCAGGCCATCCTGGGCTCCATGGTCAATGCCTTCATGGTGGGCTGCATGTTCGTCAAGATCTCGCAGCCCAACAAGCGCGCCGCTACGCTCGTCTTCTCCTCGCACGCCGTGGTATCACTGCGTGACGGGCGCCTGTGCCTCATGTTCCGCGTGGGTGACCTGCGCTCGTCTCACATCGTGGAAGCCTCGATCCGCGCTAAACTCATCCGCTCGCGCCAGACGCTCGAGGGCGAGTTCATCCCCCTGCACCAGACCGACCTCAGTGTCGGCTTTGACACTGGCGATGACCGTCTCTTCCTTGTCTCCCCACTTGTTATCAGTCACGAGATAGATGCCTCCAGCCCCTTCTGGGAGGCGTCACGCCGTGCCCTCGAGAGGGACGACTTCGAGATCGTGGTGATCCTTGAGGGCATGGTGGAGGCCACTGGTGCGGGGACTGGGGCAGGGAAGAAGGGGGCAGGGTGGGGGTGAAGAATATGAGGGGGTTAGAAGACAGGGAGAGTGGGAAATGGGGCAAGTACCCGTGGTGGGAGAAGAGAGGATTATAGACATTTTTATGAATATGTGGAAAGGAGGACAACTAGGACAGTGTGGAGAAGGTAATGCCCTCTGGCAGATGGGCAGGAGGTTGAAGGGCAAGAAGATAAGAGATTATAGACCTAAGGGATTAATGGAGAATTGTTCAAAGGTAGACAAAGGAATGGGAAGAGCTGCTTTAGAGGCTGAGGAATAGAGCGGAAGATGGAGATTAAAGTAGAACAAAGTATTGGGGAGGCTTGGGGATGGGGAGGGAGATGCAAAATCTGGAAATTTTAAGAGTTGGAAGGAACCTTCGAGGTTATGTTATCCCAGAACAGGAATCTTCTCTACAGCAACCCCAGAGGGGAAAACAAGCAAACAAACCTCATCACTATCTGAGGCAGCCCATTTCACTTTTGGTCGACTCAAATTGTTGTGAAATTTTTCTTTATTTGAACCTGAAATCTATCTCTTTGCACCTTCTACCTTTTGTTCCTAGGCTTGACCCTTTGGAATCAAGCAAAAAAGTCTAATCCTTCTCCTGCATAACCTTCAAATATTTGAAGACAGCTCTCACATCTTTCTAAGTCTTCTTTTCTCCAAGATAAACATTCCCAGATTTTAGGAAGACAATCTCCAGGCCCTTTACACCCTTTAGACACTCTCAAGCTTATCAATGTCCACCCTAAATTATGGTACCCAAAATTAAACACAATACCCCAGATGAGGTCTGATTAGGTCAAAGTACAGCAGAATTATCACCTTTGTTCTGTGCCTCTCAGCACAACCTAAGAATGCATTCACTTTTTTAGCTGCAGACAACAGACAGGTGTCTGGGAAATAGGGAAGTATAAAGTTAGGGGAATGGATGGGCAAAGTTACAGAACAGAAGAGGGACTAGGGATACTAGAAGGTGGGGAAGGTTTTTTTTTTTTTTAAGTTGAATCACCCTGAGATTGGAAAATCTGGGGGGAATTACAGCCAAATGGCTGGGAGAGGAGAGAAACAGGCCCAGAGACCCAGAGAAGAGCAGGGGCTGAGACTGCAAATAAAATTGGAAGTGGGAGAAGGGTAATTAAGTAACCCAGTGTAGGGTAAAGGATAGAGACAAGGAAATAGGAGTGTGGGGCAAGGGACAAGTGCCTGGGAGGTCAGAATATGAGGACACATAGAGATGGAGGTGCTCATTTGGAGCAAAGAAATGCATTGTTTCTGTGTCAGTGCCTTTAAATGGTCTTCTCTAAAAGTTCTCCCTCCACCTCGCCATTCTAACTCTCCTTCCCAGTCTCTCAAAGATTGAGGGATATTGGGAAGGAGCTTAAGGTCATCAGAGAATGGTACCCAGTCACTGAAGAACTGTAGGTTGAGACATCCCCTACTCCCAAAGCTGAGAGCTTTCAAATTGCCATCTGGTCGTCTCAGAGCTCCTGCTGCCCCCTGCTGGTTTCTCCCTGTCAAACGAATGTGTCAGAATCAACCTCTTCAGCATCTACCCCTTCTCCCAATATTTCAACTAGCCTCAATCTTGTTCGTTTTATTATCTCCCCATCATTCCATCATGCCTCTGGGGCACCACTCCAGTCTTCTCCCTTCTCTTCCTAGTGCTTCTAAAGTCACTAATCCACTTGCCTCTTTCCTCATCATTATCCCCCGATACCTGTCCCTCCCCCCACATTACCCCAACCTAATTCCAATAGTACTTCATATGCCATGGGAAAAATAAAATCTTATTCTACCCAGAGATATCTCAGGTTACAGGTTCATAGTTTTGAGAAGGAAATTGGTCTTCTATGGCAGATCTATAGGGATATATCTATGGGTCTAACTTTCCTGAACTTATTTACTAATACCAAAGTATTGTTGTCAGTTCTGGGCACCATACTTTTTAAATGATGTTGGCAAAGTTGGCAAACGTACCCAAAGGAGCATAATCAAGTTGATGAAACCTTAAATTCTTGTCACAGGAAGGACAATTGAGGGAATGTGGGGTGTTTGATTTGGAAATGACTAATGACATGTGAGAGCTGACTTCAAACCTATGTACAACTGTAGAAGAGAATAGACTCATTCCCTGCTTCCCAAGAAAGCTGAGCTAGAGAGGGTAAAGAGGTAAGACATATAGGGCAACACATCTTGACTCAACATAACTACAGATTGACTAACAATGAAACAGATTGCTTCTCAAAGGATAGTCATCATCATCATTAGAAATGTTTAAGCAGAGATTAAATGTCCAGTCTCTTAATGCTGAGGAGGAGCTTGAAAATCTAATCACTGAACCATAGGAACTAAAAGTTTTAAGGGATCTTAAAGATCTCCCTTAACAATTGTAAAGAATGTCCCACTGAAAAACCAACCGAGAGAGGGTCTCCTCGCCAAAGAACCAAGGAAGCAAACACAATATCATTTGCAAGTAGTTATTCAGCTTTTATGAGACTTCCAGGATTGGAGAACCCAATTAGCCACTCAAAAAGCATTTATAAAGCACCTACCATACAAGACAATGATAGTAAATGTGGTATAAGTGGATAGGTTTTTAAGTCTCATCAGCTGTGTGACTACAGGTAAGATATTCAATCTGTTAGTCTTCTAAATGACTCTCTAGACTATAACTACATGATCATTTCCAGATCATGCTTCCTGTATTCTGTCCATATTCCTTACCCCCTTTTCATTAGTGCTTGGACTCTGCTGCAGGGACTCTGAGCTCTAATGAGAGAGTTTTTACCTTATCTTTCCTGGAACCAGGTCTCTACTTCATTTTTCAGCCATTTTTAAACCATGCCACTACTCACATTCCCTTCTCCTTTCTTCCTCCCCTTTATGTGTTCATTGTCTTTCCTCTTTAGAATTTAAGTTCCTTAAACTTATTCTCTTTGGTCCTAGAGAGCAAAACTGGAATTACAGGGTAAAAGTTACAAAGAGTCAAGCCTAGGCATGATATAAGCAAAAAAATTCCTAACAATTAGCTCTATTTAAAAAAAACAGAATGGGCTGCCTCATTAATTAGTAGGTTCTCCGTTATTTGAAATTTTCAAGCACAGGTTGGATGATCATTTCTGGTTTATGTTTGTACAGGGAATTTCTATCCAAAGATGAATTGAACTAAATGGACTCTGAGGTCCCTTCCAACCCAGAAATTCCATGATTATATTATAAAGTTCATAGTAAAAGACAAAGAACAGATTCAGAACACAGAGGGAATGATGGAAGGACCGAAGAATGTGAAGAGAATAGGGGATTTGAGAGTTCAAGATCATGAAGGTTTTGAGTCAAGATGAAATCTGCCAAGGGTAGCCAAGGTCGAGGAAAGAGAGGGTTGAGGAAGCTGATGAAGGGGAGGCCAAACCATGCAAGGAAGCTTATCACCTTAAATGAGAGACTGGGCATGGACAAGGAATGTTAAGGTAGAAAGAAACACCTACAAAACATCCTTTTAGTAAAGTGTCCTAGAACTTTGTTGGTAGAAGTCAAACTTACTTATTTTACCTTTTTTTTTTTTTAAAGCAAGACATTTGCTCTAGCCCTGCAGCACCTATCATCTTCTCCAAAACCTTTCAAATATTTTGGCGTCATAGCAGGCCCATCTGTCAGTTGTGTTAATATCCTAGGATGTAAAGTCCAAGAGCCAAGTCATCAGGATCTATTGATTTGAATTATTGAGGTCAGCCAAATATTGTACTGTCAACTCCTCAACTAGCTTGGCTTTCCATTTGTGGCTAGCCATTTTTATTCTGTCTTTCCTCATCTGAGGATCCTCCCCCTTGGAAGATTAAATAGAAACAATATAAACGGATTAGTTCTACCTTCTTACCATCATTAGTTATAATATTTTCATTGCCTAAAGCAACGATTTCATCCCTTCTTCAGTCTTCTCCACGTGGCCACTCCCCACAATTTATAGAAAATAAAAACAAGGGGGCAGCTAGGTGGCTCAGTGGATTGAGAGTCAGGCCTAGAGATGGGAGGTTCTGGGTTCAAATTTGGCCTCAGATACTTCCTAGCTGTGTGACCCTGGGCAAGTCACTTGACCCCCATTGCCTAGCCCTTACCACTCTTCTGCCTTGGAGCCAATGCACAGTATTGACTCCAAGATGGAAGGTAAGGGTTTAAAAACAAAAAACAAAACAAACAAATAAAAAAATCAAAAATTCCTTTAGAGGCAGCTCAACATAGTAAGTAGGGCATTGGATTTACAGTAAAGAATCTTCTGGTTCTTCTCCCTTAATTCTGTATCAGTTCATTTAAGTAATCTCAGGTTTCACTGAAACCATCCCTCTTATTATTTCTTAAGGCACAAAAGCATTCCAATTTGGTTATCCATTTCCCAATTAATGGGCATCCACTTACCTTCCAATTCTTTGTTTCCACCAAATGAAACTGCTATAAATACTTTTGTATATAAAGACCCCTCTTTCCTGATCTCTTTGCGAGTAGAGGCGTGGTAGTAATATTGCTAGGTCAAAGAGTATGTATAGTTTAATTACTCTGGGGACATAGTTCCAAATTGCTTTTCAGAATAGCTGGACCAATTCACAGCTTCATCAATAGGTCATTAATGTGCCTGTTTTCCCACAGGCCCTCCAACATTTGTCAGTCTGCTAGGGGTGAGGTTCAGCTTTGCTTTAATTTGCATTTCTCTGATTTGAATTATGTTTTCATATGGCTATTGATATCTTGAATTTCTTCCTTTGAATATGCCTATTCATACCCTTTGACCATTTATCAATGGCAATATGTCTTCCTTAATGTAATTTCCACTGATGAAAACCTGTTTCTGATCCTGAACTATTTGACAGTGACAAGAGCTTTGTGGTGAGAACTTGCCTTTTCTCATCTTCAATAACTGTGTCTGCTAAGGAGGCAGGGCTCCATTATCTTCAGAAGCAGTTGCCAGGATGCATCTTCACAAGAGTTGCTTCCCAGTGTGACGGCTTCAGGGGGGAGGCTGGTGGTTTGGAAAGTGCTCTCACTCCCTGGATTCATGGACTTACTTATGCCTGGGTGAAGGTGGGCCTCTTCTTCACGGTGATTACTCCCCTCAATGATGGCTCTAAAGCCCTGGCTGGAAGCCAGGGACGAGGGTCTGGGGGCTCAGGGTTTGAGAGAAGGTGATTGTTGAGGTGGTAACAGTGTTTTGACTTGCCTGGCACATTCTGCCTCCTGTCTTTCCCTCAGGGTGCCTTGCTGCTTCAGTAGGCTGGCTTGCCTGCCTTGTAGATGGCAATTGGTAGGGATGGCTGGTCCCTTTTCCACGAGAGCTATTTCCCCTAATAATAGTTTCAAGAGCTGGGCTAGAAACAAAGCTACTGATCTGGGGGATGTTGCTATTCCCAGCTCTTGGACCTATCTGGTGGCAGATGGCATTGGTAGTGGTAAGGAAGGGATTACTTCTCTCAGTAACAAAAGCTTATAGGTTTATAAAGCACTTCCCTCATAACAATTCTGAGATGTAGGTTTTTTATGTTGTTGTTCAATCATTTTCAGTTGGTTTACCTCTTTGTGACTCTATTTGGGTTTTGTTTTTATTTTTTTGGCAAAGATACCAGCATGGTTTGCCCTTTCTTTCTCCAGCTCATTTTGTAGCTAAGGAAACTGAGGCCAGCAGGGATAAGTGACTTGCCTAGGGTCACACAGCCAATAAATCTCTGAGGTCAAATTTGAACTCAGGAAGTTAAGCCTTCCTGTCTCCAGGCATGGCACTCTAGCCACTGTACCACCCAGTTGCCTTAAGAGGTAGGTAGTACAGGTATTATTATGTACATTTTTAACCTCACCCACAATTTCATCCATCCTAGGAGTTCCCAATGAGGAACTTCCTATATAATGCAGATTGCAACCTTCTAGTCCCAAAGTTACCTTGGGATAAGCGGATAGTGGCTTGCCCAAGGTTACACAGTTAGAAGTTTGAGGAACAAGTCTGAAGCCTGACTGATGGCTATCCCTCTCCTCTATACACGATTGCTTCCCTAGTCCCATTTTACACATCAGCAAACTGAACCTGAGAGATGAAGTGACTTGCAAGTATCAGAGGTCTCCTGATCTCACTACCATTTCTTCTGCAAATAGGCAGAGTGGTAAAGCAGAGTCATGAAAACCCAGTTCTGACTCATCTTCCTGAGTTCAAATCTGGCCTCAAATTCTTACTAGCAAGTCACTGAACTATGATGACCTCAGCTTCCTCATGCGATGGTGAATGAAATAGCAAATCACTCCAGTATCTTTGCCAAGAAAACCCCAAATGTGTTCACAAAGAGTCAGAGATGACTAAAACAACTGAGTAACAACAATTACTAGCATAATTGCCTATGAGGTCTAATTTGCTTCCTAGAAATTACAGTCTCTCGGAGCAGGTAGGTTGCTCAGAGGATGGAGAGCCAGATGTGGAAATGGAAAGCCCTGAGTTCAAATCTAGCCTCAAACATTTCCTAGTTTTGTGACACTGGGCAAATCATTTAATCCCGAGTGTCTAGTCCTTACCCCTCTTCTGCCTTGGAACCTATACTTAGTATTGATTCTAAGACAGAAGATAAGGGTTTTAAAAAATAAAAGAAAGTCGTATCTCTAGCTGCCACTGATTTTTACTTATTCTTTTGAATTTAGGCAACTGAGGCCATGGGTAATGCTTTGTCCCTTTTGGGATACTCTCCCCCATGAGCATGCTCCTATAGCATGCTACTCCATCAATACATCAACAGAGATTCATGAAGTGACAATTATGTGCCAAGAATTTGCTAAGCACTGACAATACAAAGATAATAATGGAAATAATTCCTGTCTTCAAGGAGTTTACATTCGAATGAGGGAGACGATATGTACATCTATGTTTACACAAAATAAATACAAAGTTTTTGAGGACACAAGGAGGAGCTATTATGAGGAAGAAAGGCTTCATGTAAAAGGCTGTAAGCCTTGAAAGAAAGCAAAAATTCTAAGAGGTGGAAGAGAGTGAGGAATACGTTCATTCAAGGTAAGGGCACTGGCTGGTACAAAGACATGGAAATAGAAGATGGAGGGTCAAGAGTAAAGAATATAAAGAACTCCAGTTTGGCTGGACTGCAGCATGGAATGGACAATAAGGCTATAAAGAGAGTCTGGGGCCATGTTGTAAAGACCTTTAAATGCCTAACAGAAGGAAGGGGGAAAACATTTATTATGTGCCTACTGTGTGCCAGGCACAGGCCTAAGCATTTACAATTATTTTTTCATTGGATCTTCACAATAAGCCTGGGAGATAAGGACTCTTATCATCCCCATTTTACATTTGAGGAAACTGAGGCAGACAGAGGTTAAGTGACTCGCCCAGGTCACAGAGCTACTTTGTGTCTGAGGTTGGGTTTGAACTCAGGTCTGACTGCAAGCCCAATGCTTGATTGTGCCACCTAGCTGTTTCAAGGTGATTCAGGAGGAGGGATCACACTTGATTCTAGAAGCAATAGTCATTGAAGTTTCTTGAATAGGGGAGTGACATTGTCAGACTTAAACTTTAGGAAAATAACTTTGTTAACTGTGGAGAAGAGGGAGACTTGAGTCAGAGAGACCCATTAGTAGGCAATCCAATAAGCCCAACAAGAAGCTATGCAATTCTGAGCTAAAATAGTGGCTATGTGAATGGAGAGAAAGGGTTGCAAGGAATATAGCAGTTATAAAGGGATTTTGCCTTTGTTGTATCTATTATAGATAAAGATACAACATAGATATTCATGATACCAAGTTCTTAAAATTTTTCCTTTCTCTTTTCATTTTAACGCCCACTATATCATGTTCCCAGGACACCAGGAAAATATGTTTTACTAGCCCTTGTTGAGTGTATTTTATTCCTACCCAAGGACCAAATATTCTTCTCTTTTAAGTAATAGTCTCTCCTTTGACAGCTAAGAAAACTGAGGCAGAGAGGCTTAGAGATTTGACTGCTAAGTAAGAATAGAGCTAAAAATAAAACCAGTACCTGGTCCACCTGAAATGAGATACAGAGTAGTGGATAAGATCTTTGTAAAATAAATTCCAGTATTAGGAGGGGTGGTGGACTAGGTGATTTGCAAGACCCTTTTCATCAGAAAATTATAATAGCAAATGGGCATATTCCTAGACCATTCTAGGAGACAGGAAGGTATTGAGAGATATAAGGTGGTCAGTAGGGGGCATCCTTCTGGAAGATGGGAATGTGAATCAAAGTTTTAACAAATCTGAAAGGAGGAAAAAGATAGGGAAGAAGAATGATTTAGCAATAAAATATAATAGTATCCATAATAAGGTGGGGAAGAAATAAGGTGAAGTGAAGATGCTGAGTGCATGTGGGAGGGTCTCTAAGATGCCAAGCAGAGGAGGGCTGAAGAAGCCTTGGGATGAAATAAAGTTTTTAGGGATGACAGAGGGAAGGATGGAGTCAGGAAGCCCTTTCTTGACTCCTTCTGCTCTTCCAATTCCTAGGGATGACATGCCAAGCCAGGAGTTCCTATCTGGTGGATGAGGTGCTGTGGGGTCACCGCTTCATGTCCGTACTGAGCCTGGAGGACGGCTTCTATGAGGTGGACTATGCCAGCTTCCATGAGACCTTCGAGGTGCCCACACCCTCCTGCAGTGCCCGAGAGCTGGCTGAGGCTGCTGCTCGGCTTGACGCGCATCTCTACTGGTCCATCCCCAGCCGGCTGGATGAGAAGGTGGAGGAGGAAGGGGCTGGAGAAGGGCCGGACTGGGGAAATGGAGGAGACAAAGAGAAGAATGGCCGCCTGCCGCCCCCAGAGAGTGAGTCCAAGGTGTAGCTATAGCCAGAAGAGGTAGGATATGCCCCTTCCTCACTATCTTCCAACCCCCAGTGTCAGACAGATGGCTAGGATCAGGATAGACAGGAAGAATGGCAGCGGAGAAGCCCAAGTGGAAAAGAGAAAAAGACTTAAATACCTAGAAAAAGGCTGAAGTTCAATGGGCCTTTTAGAATCTCAAGTCTAGGATCAACTTTGGGGGGGAGAGAGCTAGTGCAGATGTTAGGGGTAGGATGGAGAAACTATCCATTTGCCATGGAGATAGGGTGGGATAGGAGAGGGGTTATGGATCATTGCAGTTGTGTTTGTTATGAAACCTAATTAAACATAGAAACACATATGAGTGGGAGAGGGTCAGATCAGTATTTGGGTGAAAGATATTAGGGGGAGAGAAACAGGATTTAATGCACATATGAGAATTCAGAGTTTTATGGGAAGATGGGTAGAGAAATGGATGGAGTGATAGGATTAAGATTAGATTGGATTAAATTGTTGAATGGATAGATATAGGAAATTGTGTGGGAAGCTGAGAAGTTGGATGGATGAATGGAAAGACAGAGGGAGAGAGAAAGAGAGATACATGGATGGTAGCTGAGTGGGTAGGAATGAATGGCAGAATGGATAGAATTTCGATAGGTGGTAAAATAGGAGGGAGGAAGAAGAATATAAGAATTTCTCTTGCTGTAGGCTTGTAGGGCAGAGAGCTCTGTGTGAGAGGTGAGAGGAGATAGAATCTGTGCCTGTTGGGAGGAAAGGAGCCATGGATAGCTGGCTCTTCAGATGGGCTTTTAAAAAACTTCTATATTAAAAGAATTATATGTATATACAGATCTATTTTTTAACTGTGGGGTGGGATGGGGGTGGTAAGGGTTTGAAGATGATTCCAGTACATTGAAGGTAGCTCCAGGGCAGGTGAGGGTCAGAGGAAACTAAGAAAGGGCATCACAAGTGGTAGAGGGCATTGTGAAGGGTGGTGGGCATTCAGACAGGGGTTATGTAAGCCAGAGCTGAAGAAGGAAGGTCTTCTATCATTGCTATCACTTTTGAGTAAGTTGGGAGATGGAGGAAAGAGAGACTCAATCAGTGCTATTGAATGGGCACAGACCTGGGCACCATTGGGAGAGGCAATGGGACATGAGAACTAGCCCCTGTTCCTTGCCGTCCTTTTGGTAAGAAAGAATAAGCATATGAAAAAAACTGAACAGACAATATACCAATCGAGGAAAATCAGCCTAACTCAGACTGAAACTAAGTCCCGAGCAGTGCCAAATAATAAACAGATAAGCTAGGAAAGGGTAAAGGTCTTGGAGGATGCCTTTATCCCGACTTCTGAAGCATTTAAGATATCTGGGCAAAGAAAGGCCCTTCTTTCTGGGTAGAGGCAATACATAGAGATAGGGAGGTGGTAATGGGAGCTGACAAGCTTGGCAGAAACAGGGAAAGTGGGGTTCCTGAGCATGGCGCAGAGAAATGAGCCTTGAATCTCAAGATTAAGAATTTGGATTTTACAGAGTTGGTATCAAGGAATTATTGATGATTTTTCAAAGGTTCAATAAGCATTGGTTAAGTTCTTTAAAAAAACAACCAAAAAAAACTCTTACCTTCTACCTTAGAATTAATACTGTATTGGTGTCAAGACAGAAGAATAGTAAGGGCTAGGCAATGGGAGTTAAGTGACTTGCCTGGGGCCATACAGTTAGGAAGTACCTGAGATCAAATTTGAACCCAGGACCTCCTATTTCTAGGTCTGGCTCTGAATCCACTAAGTCACCTAGCTCCCCCACCCCCATTGCTAATGTACCAGGCACTGAGGTTACAAAGGCAAAAATGAAACAGTCCCTGCCCTCAGGGAGCTTATATTCTATTGGAGGAAAACAACATTTGCACAGGTTAATAAATAGAAATTTAGGAATAAGGACCAGATCAGTGATTTCACTAGAAAAGAAATGTGCTGGTTGAAGAAATTCCCTCCACCAAATTCTCTTTATCAGTGTAATAGTTGGCGCCTTCTCTGCAACTTTTTAATCTTTGAGAGGTTCCTAGATCTCTGAAAAGATTAAGTGACTTGCCCAGGGCTACAAAGCCAGTATAGGTCAGAGGCAGGACTTAACCTGTCTTCCTAGATTCTCTCTCCACTACATACACAGCAAATATGCCACAACTGGGGAGGAGTAAGGATGCAGAGAGAAGTACAGGAAAGGATGAGGAATCACAGATGATGCCTCTAGGACTGAGCTGAGCCACGTAGGGATGAGCCCTGTAACGATGAGGAAGGAGAGCATTTCAGGAAGGGAGTGTGTGTGTAGGGGCAGGTGGGCAAAGGCACAGAGACAGGAGGGATAGATATAGAGAACAGAAGGAGAGTGACATAGACTTATGACGAAAGTGCACTTTGGGAAGATTTGTCTGATGATGACTGTAAAGAGAGAAGGGTGGCACAGACCTCCGGAGGGAATTAGGAGGCAATCGCAGTAACTAGTCCATGAGAGGACTGGAGGAAATGGCATTTAAACTGGTCTTCAAAGGTTTAAAGGCTGGATGTGAGCTGGGGTTCCATCAGTTGATTCCCTGGGACTTATTCCTCTGAGAAACAAGGACCTGAATTAGAGTGGTGGCCGTGGAAAGGGAGACGATCTCTTGGCCAATAAAGATGACCAGGATATGATAATGGGCGGAATAAGAGAAGTGAAAGAGAGCAAAGGTTCAAAGATGACTTTAACTGTGACTGTGGCCTGCTGTCTGTCTGGGCTGCTCGGACTGGGAGCCCCCCAGAATAATCTCCCCTTCATAACCTCTTATATCTTGTCTGCCCTTCCCATCCTTCTGCCCCAGTAATTAAAAGAGTAGATGATGAGGGATAGGGGTGGGGGCAAAGCTCAGATGGTAAAGTGGGATGAGAGGGAGGCAAAACCTCTGGGGCCATTCTTCTTTTAAAAAAAAAAAAGTGAAAGGAAACATGGCCACTGGCCAAGAGCACCAGGACCCTGGTCCTGCCTGCCCCCAGAAGGGAGGGAGGCCGTATTGGACAATCCTGGCTTAGTAAGGGTCCTTTGCTCCACATCTCTGACTTCATACTCGCTCCTGCTCTTTAATAAACTTACAGCCCTTCTGGGGGGGAAGAACCCTGGTCCCATGTCTGGTCTGTCCCAAGCTTAATGGAGTGACAATGTGTGTGTGTGTGTGTGTGTGTGTGTGTGTGTGTGTTGGGAGGAGTGGATAGGGATGGGAATAAATAATAAATTAATAAATAACAAAATTCTCCTGGAGTAGGGTTGATAGAAGACACGTAAGAACCAAAAGTTTTTAAACTCTTACCTTCTATCTTAGAATCAATACTGTGTATTGGTGCCAAGGCAGAAAAGTGGTAAGGGCTAGGCAATGGGGGTCAAGTGACTAGCCCAGGGTCACACAGCTGGGAAGTATCAGAGGCCAAATTTGAACCCGGGACCTCCTGTCTCTAGGTCTAGCTCTCCATCCACTGAGCCACTCAGCTACCCACACAGGACATTTAAGGTCCTTTCCAAAATTATAATGACTATTATTATGACTACCAATAGTAACAGATGATAATTATGTAGTGCCTAAGGTTTTTACCACACCTTTCATACATTTTCTCATTTGATCCTCACAACAATCTACACGAGGTAGGTACTATAGGTATTTTTATTCCATGTTGACAGATGAGGAAACTGAGATTCGAAGAACGGAAGTGATTCTGCCATGGTCATGCAGGTAATAAGCATGAAAGGCAGCATGGTTGTTTGCCAAATGTGTAGGAGACGTGACATTGAGAGCCAAATTTATCTGGATGCTAGAGGCAGGATCCCCAAAGATCCCAGCAGACTGGGATGACGGATCAAATCCCATGGCTTCATCTGCCTGCACCGTCCCTCTACCAGTGTAGATCACAGCTCCTTTTTTTAAATTTCATTTAATGGATTAATTAAGAGAATTTTCCCACGGTTACATGATTTATGTTCTTTCCCTCCTCTCCTCCCACCCCCATCCCATAGCCAACGTGCAGTTCCACAGCTCCTTTCTATCTGAACAGATGGATTTGGAGAGTTATTCCATTCTCAGAACTTCAATAACCCAGTGATTATCCAGGTAATGACTTCCCTGTCATTTAGCTAAACGGTCTTCAGGCAGAAGATATCATTAGGTCTCAGGGTGGTGCCGTGGAGATAGTACCTGTCTGGGAGTCAGGAAGACCTGTGTTCAAATCCACATTCAGATAGTTACTAGCTGTGTGAAACCTCTGTTTACTTCAGTTTCCTCCTCTGTAAAATGGGGATAATAATAACACTTACCTCCCAGGGTTGTTATGAGGAGCAAATGAGAGATAATAATTCTAAGTGCTTAGCATAATACATGGAACATAGCAAACACTATATGAATGTTAGCCATTCTTTTTCTCTCACATGAGGAGTGCACAGAGAGTCTTTCAGTCTGGTCAAGACTTGACAATGCGTTCGTTGCCTCTAAGAACTAAGATTTACCTCCATACCATAATGAAACATGGAATAAGACTCTGGGAGGAGGATCAGGATCGAATCAGCTGGAATTCAATAGGGATGTGTGTAAATTCCTAGACTTGACTTCAAGAAATCAACAACCTAAGGGCAGGATGAGGGAGATCCCGTTGCTGGGAAAAGAGGTGCTGGTTTCAGTGGGTTGAGAGCTTAATATATCAACAGCTTATCATAGTGGCCAAAACCCCCTGAAAAATGTATTCCCATCCTTCTTTGAATAGTATAATGTCCAGAACAAAGGTGATGACAGTGCTCTGTCCTTGTAGTCCCATTTGAAATATTGCATTTCCTTTCTAGATATCCTATTTTAGGAAGGACCTTGACGAACAAGAACCCTTCCAAAGGATAACTAGCATGGAAAGGAAATTGGAGTCCATGCCATGTAAGGATCATTTGAGGGGAATAGGAGGCTCAGTTTGGCAAAACAAAAAATTATGGGAGATGTAATAACAGTTCTCAGGTGTCTGGAGGGTTGTCACCTAGAAGAAAGATTAGACATTTTGTGCTTAGCCCCAGTAGGCATGACCAACACAGGGTGGCAGATTTCAGCTTCATATGAGGGAAAACTTCCTGACAAAGTTGTCCCAAAATGGAAATGTTCTGGTAGCTGGAGGTCTTGAAACTGAGGCTGGATGACCACTTCTTGGGAATGTTGTAGAGGGATTCTTGCTCAGGTAAAAATCACAGGATTCTGAGCTGGAATGGGGCTTTTGGGATCATCTGGTCCAAATCCAAATTTGCTTCCTCTTAGGTACTTAGCACCCTTTTGTATTAGATCTTAAAAAATAGACCTAGCTTAAGGGCTTTTGCCTCACTATAAGTATGACTTAAGTACTTTTTAGTTATTCAGTAAGGAGTTTACAACTTTATCTTCCCCTAAAGTATGTCTAAGTATGGGTGGAGTGATGTTAGAGTTTTCACATTCCTGATCAAGTACCTTCATTGTTTAAAATGGGGAATGTTCTAAGGTAGAGTCTGAGAATTCACAAGTCTGAGAAATTTTAAGATTCACAATCCCCTCTGATGATCATTGGGAGACTAGTCTCCCCATTGATCATTTAACATAATCATCTTGTAGTCCTAAATGCACTTCTAACTACAGATTCATACAATATTCAATTTTCTAAGAGGAAATTAGAGTAGTGAGGGAGGAATAGAAAAAAAAAGAAAGCAAAACCAATGTTTTGCTAGGCGCATTGACAGAAAGCCAAATTAGGGACAGTCCCTTTTGGCATAAATGTGTACATTTACAATAAATGTTCAATCAAACTTCAGTTCAAACAACCACACCCAAAGTTCATTCTTGATCTTCTTGATGTAGTGTGGATTTTCCAGCATCTTTCTGCAACAATTCATTCTCTGGATATTCTTTGGATTTAGGAGTTATCAAACTTCTTCCTTGAAGATCTTTTCTCAAACAAAATCAAAATCTTCAATTTTTATAAAAATACAATCTCAAACAAAAGATAAAAAAATCTTGGATTTTAAATTAAAATACAATCCTGAGCAAGTCATTTAACTCCAGTTGCCTAATCTTTACTACTCTTCTGCCTTGGAACCAATACTTACTATTGATTCTAAGATATAACCCTCTGACAACAAATATCACTCAAGGCAGAAACCTGAGAGATGGACTATAAGGTTGCCAAAGGTGTTTACTACTGTGATGGAGGAGATCCAATGCAAAGTCCAGTCTGAGGTGACAGTGAAATCCTCCAGATGCTCCTGTTTGGGGAAGCTATTGTTGTGATTGAATGAAGTCCCAGGATAAAGTAGAGCCTAATGATAGAGATCTGCAAGCATTCAAGGCGTTTTGGTATATCCATGCACATAGGGAAGATCAAGTGGATGAAGAATGTCTGGTGCCCCTATGTCAAACATACATTTGGATGCATATTCCATAGAACAGTGTTTCTTGACTTTTTTCCCATCATAGGCCCTTTTGGTAGTCTGGTGAAGCCTATTTAGATTTCTTCTCAGAAATAATGTTCTAAAATCTGAATTAAATTTCATTTTCATTTTAAATGCATGAATACACAGGATTACAAAGGAAACCAATTCTATTGAATTGTTTTCAGAAAATTGCAGGGTTCTTTTGCTGAATCTAAGCTTTCTCAGAAAGTAAAGAATCACTTTTACCAGTAACATTTTATTGATGTTATTATAGGGAACAAGACAAGGGGCACAGATAAATATTACCCAGAGGGCAATGGAGAGGGGCATCGTAGAATAGGCTGTGATGTATAAACAATAAGGGACTCTGAATGGGAATGCAAGATACCATCAAAGAATTGCATGTGATAGGAAGAGAAAGATGGACTAGTCAAATGACAAGAGGAAGGGATGGCCAATGGATAGCCATATAACTGGTTGTTGTTCAGTCATGTCCAACTCTTCATGACTCCATGGACCATATTGTCTATGGGGTTTTCTTGGCAGAGATACTGGGGTGGTTTGTCATTTCCTTCCCCAGTAGATTAAGGCAAACAGAGTTAAGTGACTTATGTAGGATCACACAGCTAATGTATCTAAGGTCAGATTTGAACTCAGGTCTTCCTGACTCCAGACATATTTCTATCCACTAAACTATCTAGCTGATTCCTAGTTAAAACTCACTTAAGAAATAATATCTCATATAACAGCTGTGGCCAAGGGGTCTCCTCTTGGCAGAGTACAGGGGACAGAGACCAGATGGTGTGTGTGTGTGTGATGAAAGGGGGGCCTAAATCACCAAGAGGGGGGATTTAAAAGAATTTAAGGACCATCAACCTCAATGGGAAACATGAGGTTTTTCTAAAACATCTCTCATAAATGGTCCAGCCTCCACTTTAACACCTCTGCGAAGGAGGAACTCATTACCTCCTGAGACAGCTCTTGCTGTTTTGAATGAATGCAGTAGGATTTTCCTTACATTGAACAGATATCTGTCTCCCAGTAACTTCCACCCATTGGTTGCATTTTGCCTACTGGATCCAATTCTAATAGTTGCTCATATTTCTATCTTCGCTTTATGACTTGCAAAATACTCGTTTGCTTCTTTTGACAGCCCTCTGAGGTAAGAGCTAGAGAAATTAATATCCTCATTTATAAAAACAGAGGTTCAGAGAAGTCAGTAGACTTTTTTTGTGGATAATAAGTTTGAGTTGGGTTTTGAATCCTGGTCTCTGTTTATTCCAAATCCAAACAATCTTCCCTCCACACTATATCACCTATTGTAATAACAACCCTTCAAGTCCTTGAGCATAGCAATCCTGTCCCTTCCAAGCCTTTTTTCTTCCAGGATAAATAATGCCACTTTCCTCAATCTCTTCTTCTTTTTTAAGCCCCTACCTTCTGTCTTAGAATTAATACTGTGTAAGGGTTAGGCAATGGAGGTTAAGTGACTTGCCCAGGGTGGCAAAGCTAGGAAGTGTCTGAGACCACAATTGAACCAAGACTGCCTGTCTCTAAATCCACTGAACCACCCTGCTGCTCCTCTTCAACCCATTATTTATGCTGCGATGCTGGGTCTTCATTAGCCTTCATCCTCCTCAGGGCATCCTTAATTTTGCTGGTTAATGGCTGGTCTAAAATTTGGCACACTAAATTAGCCATTACCCTCCAGATGGGTCAGACCCAGGCAGAATTCAAGAGAACTCTCACCTTCCCCTTCTGGACACTGTCTCTCTAAGGGTGCCTTTTCTAGCTACATCACAATGCTGACTATCCTGAATTTAGATTCTCTTGGAATTTCCAGATCTTTCCCACATAAACTGCTTTTCTAGCCCATTTCCCCCTTCCTGTTCTTGTACAGTTGGTTTTTTGAACCTAAGCATAGGATCTTACATTTATCTTTATTAAAACTCAAGCTGTTACTCCAAATCCTTTTCATCTTATAGAGATTTTGTGATCAATGATTCTAGCCAATCAAGATATTTGCTTCTTTTCAGCTTCGTGTCATACCAAAATTGTGTCTGGCTCCAAGTCACTGCTAAGAATACGCAACAGAAAAGGGCTAAACAGAGAACTCAATCAAGGCTAAATAGAGAACTCTGCTGGACATCTCCCTCCAGGCTGATATTGATCTGTTAATTTATAGGCTTCTCAATTCATACTCTTCCCCCACCTCCCGCCCTCCAGGAATCCCCTCCACATATGTATTAACGCTAATTCAAACAACTTAGGAACAGGACCTGTCTGGTACCAGATTTTATTAGAAAAAAACAAACAAACAAACAACTTTATTCACATTTTAGAAAAACCAATTTTGGGGTCATGGGAAAGGGCATGCCCACAGGAAGGAGGAAAGGCCAGATAAGAGAGCCAGGATTTGTAGGGCACTGATCCCCACTTGAGGCAAGTAGAAGGATTGGGGCCGTGCCTGCGGCTTTGAAGAATCTCCCAGCCTGACAGAGCAGAGGGGGAAATCCTGGTCCCCCCAAATAAAATAAATAAAAAGGGCGAAAGACAGACGTGTAGGGCAGAGAAATCCGGGTACTGATGTTGGGCTGGAGGACAGCTTGTACCTACAGAAACAAGAGAAAGAGCTGAGGAAGGACATGAGCTTGAGCTTCTTGTCCTACCTCCCTCGTTACGGGGCGCAGTCTGATACCCCAGAGGAGAACAACCTAGATGGCCCTGTGGGATCCTGAGGCAAGGACACAGTAAAGAAGAACTAAGATATCCAATGTCATCGCCTCTGCTCCGGTGGGAAGAGTCAGGAGCAGTTCTTATGTCCACTCTGGTCTAAACAAAGGAAGGGAAGAGTCCAGGGGTCCCAAGCCCTCACCATGATGGGGTGAGGATTCACCGCTTCCTCAGTCTCTTCATGAAGCAACAAGTAACAGTGCTAAGGATAGTGATGCCAGTGACCAGGGCGACGCCTGTGCCCACTAGAAGGGGCACAAACAGAGTGTCCAGGGCTGAAAGAGGAGAAAAGAAAGGGGATCTGTCAGTGGCATCTGCCCTTTCCCCCCACTTTTTATAGCTTTGGTCTTCCCCAAATCTACTCCCCCAATTCCCATCAAGCCTTCTACCCCCACCAGCCTCTGCTCCCACAGTAACCTCAATATTCAAGTCAACCATAATTAATGGTGGGGATGGGAGGGGGGTGTAAAAACTCTCATTTCTAGAAACCCTCTAAGGTTTAACAGTCTTTTCCTTCCTGTAAGGTAAAGGGGCAGGAGCTGAAGGGAGGGGAGCTGAATCCGTGGGGGTTAGAGGACAAAGGGTGCCGAGGGAGGGAGGTCACTCACGACGGGTATAGGGGTAGACGGTGATGGCCTCGGAGCGGGCACTGCCTGCCTGGTACCAGCTGTAGTCGGCATGCTGCACCCAGGCACTGGGGGCACAGTGGTAAACTCCCTCATCCTGTGGCCCCAGGTCGTGCAGTCTCAGTCGGTGGCTTCGAGGGCCCACCTGCTCCACGCTGACGGCACCCCCGCCTGGCCGGACCCCCAACTCTGCCACACCGTCCCAGGCCATGCCGCCGACCAGCTGGGGAGCGGGCTGGACCAAGCCCGAGTCCCCCGACCACTCCACCCACCAGCTATTGGCCAGCCGGAGTCCCGGGGGTCCCCCTCTCACGGAAATGTTGCAGAACAGGGAGGCCGTCTCTCCCCGGTACACGACGCCCCCTGCCAGCCATGCCATGGCTTCCAGCACCACACCTGGAGGGCACAAGAGCCTACGGTCAGGGTTGCGGGGCAAAGAAATGCGGAAAATTGAGGCGTGTGAATCTCTCCCGCTTTATCTGCCATTCTGTGTAAGCCAGAGACTCGGGCAAGGAGGGAATGGACAGAGGAGGAAGGGAAGGGGGGCATCCTCCAGATGGCGCCCTTCCCTGCCCTTCCCTTGAGGAGCCGCCTTCTTGCCCGTGTGGATTGTACCCCTCGGGTCCTGGACATGCTCTCACCTTCTTCCCTCACGTGCACGGGGAGGGGCCGAGAACGAACACTGGCAGCCTCCCGAAGCCGGGCCCCGGGGCCCCGAACGTAGGCTCGTGCCAGGCAACGGTACGTGCCTGCATCCCCGGGCCTCGCCGCCTCCAGCCGCAGACGGTAGGTAATAGGTGCCACCTTTTCCATGGAAATGTGTCGTTCCTCGTAGCCTGGGCCCAGGCTGCCTATGCCCTCTGTGTCCAGCTGGGCCACCAAGTGGCCAGGCCCAGGGGCCCCCGCAGGGGCCATCTCCCAGCCCACGGAGTAGGCAGCATGCGGCCCCGGAGGCGGGAGGGCCCCCGAGACGTTACACAGCAGCTCGAAGGGCTCGCCGGGGCCCACCCGCCGCTCCCCAGGACCCACGACCACTGCCAACTGGCTGGCTGAAACAGACAGCGGGACAGAGAAGAGAGACCAAGATGTCAGCGTGGGGGATTCTTCACCCTCACGATCATGACTCCAGTTTCTTCTCCCAAATGATATCCCCAAGACAGATTTCATCCCCATTCTCCCTCCGGGGGCCTCTAAGCGGTGGCGAGGAAAAAGGGGACAGAACAGAACCCTTCAGGCCACCCTGCCCTCATCCCTAAGCCTCGGGCCTCAGGCCTGGCCACTCTCGATTCAGGCTCCCAGCCGCAGGCCGAGGGGGCATCCGTGCCAACTTGCCTCACCCCCCCCCCCCCGGAAATGGGTTTCTAGAACCAGCCTCAGTTCATCTTGCTCCCTTTGGCCCCCGGAACTCAGCTCTGCCCACGTTAGTGCCCACCCTGGCGGCTAGGAACACTCACCCAGGGTCTGCACATCCACGTGGGCCAGCACCGCCCGCTTCTCCCCAATCTGGGCCCAGCTGCCATCAGGGTCTTGGATCCACTCCGCCGCGGTGCAGTGGTAGGTGCCAGCATCCTCTGGCTGGGCCCCCCCCAGCACGAGCCGGTACCGTTCAGCACCTTCTTTGCTCAGCCGCAGCTCCCCGGCCGTCAGTCGCTCGGCATAGGGTGCCCCGGCCTCCACTGCCAGGTCAGGCCGAAGCCCCGCCACTTCCTGGAGCGTGGCCCTTCCCACGGGTGCCTCAGGCACCGCCCGCCCAAAGGACACCGCCAGGTGCGTGTGTTCCCGCGTGCTCGTCCGAGCCACACAGCCCAGGGCCAGTTCTTGGCCCTCTGGCACGACCAGGCGTGGAGGAGAGGACGCGCCCTGGCGGCCTCGGGGCCCCGGAGGGGCAGCAGACACCTGTAACACATCTGGAAGGACTAAGAGAGAATGGCCAGAGTGAGGGCAGTGCGCATCAGGAAGAGCAGATCTTGGGTCACCGTTCTATATAAAACACACGCACACAGAGGGATGTGTGTGTGTGTGTGTGTGTGTGTTTAGGTTTGTTCTGGTTCCCCAGATGGGCAACGTTCACTCTTCTCTAACCAATGTAGGCAGAGCTCTCCAGGGTGCGGAGTAGGAAAAGCCACTTGTCTTCCCACTAGGCCTTTCTGGGGGCTCCCTGGGACTCCCCGACCAGACAAGAAAGGGAAGAGAAGATCAACGTGACTTCCTTTGGAAGGCAGTGGGGTATGGCAGCCTGGGAGACAGAGGACCCGAGCTCTAGCCTTAGCTCTGCCGGGCCCGTTTCCTCATTAATAAATAGCTGGACTCAGTCTTTAAGGTCCCTTCCGCCTCGCTGACTTTGCGATAGACAGAACGCTCCACCCTCACATGCCCCAGCAGCCCTGCCTGGTACCTCTCAGTTCCACCTTGCCACTGTAGCTGCCCAGGTATCGGGCGTCTGTAGAAGGCGTGTAGCATTCATAGACGCCGGCATCTTGGGTCTGCAGACGGGAGATCCGAAGCACCACGGCATCCCCCTGGAGCCGTTGCACCTGTAAGATGAAAAATTAATATCCACTGCTCTGAGTAGTATATTTATGTAAGATTTTATGAATAAAGTAGAGGAAAGTAAAACCATCAGGAGAGAGAAGTCTGCCCAGACCGTGAAAAGCAGGAGGAGAGAGAGAGGAAGGGAGAGGGAAAGGGAGAAGGATGGAGGGAGAGAAGGAGAGGGAGAGGGAGAAGAAGAATGGAGGGAGAAAGGGGGGGGAAGGGAGAAGCATGGAGGGAGAGAGGGAGAGGGAGAGGGAGAAGGAGAAGAATGGAGGGAGAAAGGGAGAGGGAGAAGGAGAGGAATGGAGGGAGAAAGGGAGAGGGAGAAGGAGAAGAATGGAGGGAGAAAGGGAGAGGGAAAGGGAGAAGCATGGAGGGAGAGAGGAAGAGGGAGAGGGAGAAGGAGAAGAATGGAGGGAGAAAGGGAGAGGGGAAGGGAGAAGCATGGAGGGAGAGAGGGAGAGGGAGAGGGAGAAGAAGAATGGAGGGAGAAAGGGAGAGGGAGAAGGAGAGGAATGGAGGGAGAAAGGGAGAGGGAGAAGGAGAAGAATGGAGGGAGAAAGGGAGAGGGAAAGGGAGAAGCATGGAGGGAGAGAGGAAGAGGGAGAGGGAGAAGGAGAAGAATGGAGGGAGAAAGGGAGAGGGGAAGGGAGAAGCATGGAGGGAGAGAGGGAGAGGGAGAGGGAGAAGGAGAAGAATGGAGGGAGAAAGGGAGAGGGAAAGGGAGAAGCATGGAGGGAGAGAGGGAGAGGGAGAAGAAGAATGGAGGGAGAAAGGGAGAGGGGAAGGGAGAAGCATGGAGGGAGAGAGGGAGAGGGAGAAGAAGAATGGAGGGAGAAAGGGAGAGGGGAAGGGAGAAGCATGGAGGGAGAGAGGGAGAGGGAGAAGAAGAATGGAGGGAGAAAGGGAGAGGGGAAGGGAGAAGCATGGAGGGAGAGAGGGAGAGGGAGAGGGAGAAGAAGAATGGAGGGAGAAAGGGAGAGGGGAAGGGAGAAGCATGGAGGGAGAGAGGGAGAGGGAGAAGGAGAAGAATGGAGGGAGAAAGGGAGAGGGAGAAGGAGAGGAATGGAGGGAGAAAGGGAGAAGGAGAGGAATGGAGGGAGAAAGGGAGAGGGGAAGGGAGAAGCATGGAGGGAGAGGGAGGAGAAGAATGGAGGGAGACGGGTTATACACCTTTTATCTATACAGACATAAGGATGCAACATGAGGATGAAAAAGGAAAGGGATGCTGGGAGATGTAGTTCAAGGGTACAAAATTCTAATTACACACACCTGAATATCACCTGATGCCACCCGGGGCCCAAATATGGCATAGGGGAAGCGGGCATCCCGGGTGCTGATTATACCCAGCGCTGCCTCGGGGGCCTCGGGGCGGTAAAGGAACCACTCGAAGTCCTGCTGTGAGGGGCCCTCGTAGTGGCTGACGTTGCAGGAGATGGAGATAGCTGTGCCCGCCACTCGGTACAGGGGTCCTTCAGGAACCACCACCTCCCGGGCACCACACACACCTGCAGGGAACATTGGAGACATCAGGGACAACAGGCCGGGGGTCTGAAAGTCTAGTGACCGGTGGGGGTGAGCGTGCAGCCCAGGAGCCAGAGAGCATCTGGGCCTTAATCGGGAGTGAAAGTAGTAGAACAGAAGAGACTCAGGCTGGGCATCTATTATTCCCTGCTTCATTCTTCCCAGCTCCCTCTGCTCCGATTACCCCTCTGCCTGCCCCTCTGCGGATAGCACAGTGAGGGTGGGATTCCCAAGATGAAGAAGGGCATCCCCTCTCTGCCCCTTCTGCCCCTCTGCGGATGGTACAGTGAGGGTGGGATTCCCAGGACAGGCATCCCCTCGCCTCTATCCCTTGGGCTGCCCTTCTGCCCCTCTGCGGATGGTACAGTGAGGGTGGGATTCCCAGGACAGGCATCCCCTCGCCTCTATCCCTTGGGCTGCCCCTTCTGCTCCTCTGTGGATGGCACAGTGAGGGTGGGATTCCCAGGACAGGCATCCCCTCGCCTCTATCCCTTGGGCTGCCCCTTCTGCCCCTCTGCGGATGGTACAGTGAGGGTGGGATTCCCAGGACAGGCATCCCCTCGCCTCTATCCCTCTGGCCCGCAGGGATGGGACATGAGAGAAGGTCTCGGTCAGAAGGGCCCATTGTCTCAGCTGCTCCCGTTAGGAGGGCTGCACCACCTGGGGCAATGGAACAATGGAGCCAGTGGCCCCGAGCTGGGCAGCGCCTGGACGCAGATGGAGTCATTTCTGCTCCCGAGACAATGCGCCCATCCCCAACGACTCCCCTCTCCAGCTGCGGACGGTGAGCTCACTGACTTCTCCACCTCCAGACAGATACCCCTGCAGCTGAGGTCGACCGTGCCAAAGCCTGCCCCCAGGAGAGCCATCACGCCATCTTCCCCTCCCATTGAATCTTGACATCTCTCCCCCCAGCCTCTGCCAGCCTCCCAGACTTGTCTTACAGCTGCTGTGGGTCCCTTCTGTCTCCTGGGGGCCCACACAATAGAGCCTGGCTGGCAGAGTGATTTGCATCTCATTTACATACTCATTTCATGTCAACATTCATGTCAACTCTCTCCTTTCCCCCTCCCTAACATCCTCCTAGGCTGGGCACCCCCCATATTGCCCCTCCTCACTCCCCCACCCCTCAGGACATTCCTAGTGGTGCTCTGCTTTGGATCAGCTCCCTTTCCTTATTTCTTCCTCGGTGCCTTCATTTCCAAAGCAGTCTCACTTCTCAATTGTTCTCCGGTTGTCCCTACCTCCCAGGCTCTCAAGGGGGCATCCCTAGGGTCTGGGGGAAACCCAGAGGCTGCTGAAATCTCAGAGAGAAGGCTCAGGGTCTGACTCCAGCGACCAGAAAATCCTGGGCTCTTGCTCCTTAATTATCTAGTGCTGCCATTCCTATTCACCCCATTCTACGGGGAAACTGACTGAGGAGGGGGCTGGAGAACCTCTGGTTCCTGGTTTCCCCCTGGGTCACTAACGTTCTGTAATGCTCCCAGCTCCTTCTTCCAGACCTGATCGCCTAAGGGTCAAAAGAGGAGGATGATTAGAGGAGGGGCTCAGGGTAAATAATGGCAATTAAATCCTTGCTGACGGGGTGGTTGTAGATGGAATAAGAACAATATCTCAGCCTTTACAGTTAAATCCATTTACATGCATTTTCTCATTGTACCCTTAGAACTATCCTGTGGAAAAGGTTTTGTGATTCCTATTCTGCAGGTGAAGAAACTGGGGCTTAGAGAATTTAAGGAATTTGCCCAAGACTAGTAAGTGGATAGAATATGGAGCTTCAAATCAGAAAGACTGGGGAGCAGCTGGGTGGCTCAGTGAATGGAGAGCCAGGCCCAGAAATGGGAGGTCCTAGGTTCAAATCTGGTCTCAGACACTTGCTAGCTGTGTGACCCTGGGCAAGTCACTTGACCCCCATTGCCTAGCCCTTACCACCCTTCTGCCTTGGAAGCAATACACAGTACTGATTCTAAGATGAAAGGTGAGGGTTAAAAAAAAAGAGAATTCTAAAGACCCAACTTCCTGGGTTCAAATGCAGTCTCAGTCCCTTTCTAGCTGTGTGACCCTGGGCAAGTCACTTCCCCCTGTTTGCCTCAATTTCCTCATCTACAAAATGAGCTGGAGAAGGAAACAGCAAATCATTCCAGTATCTTTGCCAAGAAAACCCCAATGGGGTCATGAATGGCCCCGACTGAAAATGACTGAACAACAAAAAGCCAGTGGTAGAATGGGACAATTAATTCTCTTTCCACTTTATACTGCTATTTCTATTACATAACAACTCAACACTTAACTAGTTCTATAAGCACAGGCAAGTCACCCTTCCTCTTTAGGACTCAATTCCCTCATTTGTATAATATAAAATTTAAGTGAGATTATTTCCGAGGTTCCTTCTCATTCTAGAATTTTATGAGTCTGTGAGTCAGAAGGGCTCAGCCTCCAGCTGGTTTCATAACCAGGAAGGCAAGAGAGACCGAACCACTCTCAGGTTACTCAATTGCTTCAGATTTGGTCTTCTGTTTATAAGTGAGGCTTTTCCCACCCCAAAAATTCTGTACTTTCATGCTGATACGCCAAGATCCCCATAGAAAGCACCTCCTCATCTCTGGAAATAAGCACGCTAAGGTTCCTGTCCCTCCTCCCACGCTCCTTCCCCCCCCCCCAAAAAAAAACCCCTTAGGACTCCTGCCTGAGCATCATACTGCCAAATGGGAGAAGCAGGCTGTGTACTAAGCAACCAGTTCCTGTGGGTCCCTACTTCCCGACGGCCCAGCCCCAGGGACAGGTGGAGAAAAAAGACACCCTCCAATGACCCACCCAGGAGTCCACTCAGTCCATCTCTCAGAGGGTAAGCTCCAGGAGTTTAGAGCTATCATGAAGCATCAGCAGAATTCTGGCCTAAAATAGAAGTCTAGGAAAATTATTGACATCCTACCAATGCTGAAATGTGTCCTAGAAGATGTGATAGAGCATTGGTTTTCCTAAGGTTAGAACAGAATTGAATCCTGCGATAGTCTTACTTCTTCCGACTCCCAGCCTCCTCCAGGAAGCCCTCTTGTGCAAGCCAAGCACACCTTAACTGGCTATGGCATCCTATCTTCCTGCTCATGTTCCCACAGCAGCCCTTCCACGGTGCTTGGCATAGGAAGGCCCAAGGCCCACATTTCCCCTCGGCACCAGTTAGCTCCCCTAACTCACCACAAGGCCAGGAGCAAGAAGCACTTAGCATCCCTCCTGGCCAGCACATTTTGAGCCCCCATAGGACTGTGCACTAAAAAAGTCCCCACAACTGCCATAGCCTAGCCCGAGAGGACGAATGGCTCAGGAAGGGAAATACCACCCATGAGAGAGCCCTGGGGGAATGTGGAAGTGGTGAGAGAGCCTGAAGAAAGTTTGGAGAAAGTAAGAGGCTTGGGATGGAGGAGGTCTGGGGCAGGAAGAAGAGAGTAGGGGCTGGAATGGAGGGCCAAGCAGAGTCGAGTCTGGAAAGCTGGGACACAAAAAGGGAGCAGAGACACGGAGCCCAGAATGGAGAAAAAAGAGCCAGAGGGGTCACTGTCCCTGAGGAAACAGTCTTTGGGTGAAGTCAAGGGGGCAATTAGGGGAAACTTCAAAGATTCTGGGCAGAGTCAGCCCCTAGGCCTCCTGCCAAGGCTGGGGCAATTAGGAGGGCGGGCACTGCCCACGCCTAGGCCAGGCACAGAATGCCTCGGTGCTTCTAGGGTCTGGCTATGCGCACCCTAGAGCATGGCATCCTAGAGCTGGCCATGGCGTTATAGCGCGGTGGGGTAGCCCCCTTCAGTAGCTCCTCACCCAGTCCTCAACCAAACAGCTGGAGAGGAGGAGCCAGGAGTTAGGAAGGAAACCCCTTTCCCTCCCACTACACCCTCTTCCTAATCGACTCAGCCGGAGGCCACGGAGGCCATATGGGCACAGTCCTGCGCGCACCCAAGCCTGGGTCTGTAAGAGCCCTGGGGGCAAGCATTGAGGGCGGGAGGCCCGGAGCAGCCCAGCCTGGGCTGAAACGACCTCCCATCCCCGCGAGGCCGAGGATGCCCAGCTCTCTGCCAAGGTTGCCCGCCCTGCTCAGGCGCCGGGAAAGGGGACGGGGCAAGGTTCAGGTGGGAGGGAATAAGTCGGACGGGCAGGACGTGAGGCAGGAAGGGCACGGGGAGATCCGCGGCAAATGTTTCTTACCGAGCATTAGCAGCAGCAGCAGCAGCAGCAGTAACAGCCGCCGCCGTGGCGTGCTGCCGGGGGCTCCCATGCTGCGCGCTGCAGAAACCGGGGAGGATCCGGGGGGCGGCTCGGACTCTGGGGGGCCAAAGGCTCTGGGGGCGCATGCCCGGCTGGAGATATTGAGGCGCACGAAGCGGGAGCCGAAGCGTTCCCTCCTTCCTCTTCCTCCCCCTTCTCCCCCCAGCTTTCTCACTCTCCCTCCCTCCCTCCCTCCCGGCTTCAGGGCCTGGCCGCCAACAGGGCTCCGCCCAGGCCCCTCCCCTGCCCCTCCTCTCCCCACCTCTTTCTCGGGGAGCGAGTGGCTGGCCCTTCTCTTTGGTCCTTCTAATTCCCAATTTCCTAGTCCTGAAATCCCACTCCTATCCTCTTTTCCTTCCGGCTTGCCCCTAGGGCCCCGCTGGTCCCCCAACTTCCGGAGAGGGGCGAACCCTTAGCTAGGGAAGAAGAGCAGCGTGTCGCTAGCGTGGGGTTGGGGCCAGCTGTTTCCTGCTGGGCCTTGGGGCCTTCCCAGCTGGCAGGAAGGACCGCGGTGGGGTGAAGGGTAGGGCCAGGGGGACCTGGGGAAAGGGAATGAGCAGACCCCGGGAGGAGTTTGAGGGCTCCCTCAAATTCTCTAGGAAGAACGAAAGGCCCCTGCTTTTGGTCTCTATTGCTGGTAGGAAAAAAAGTGGGGAAGGGGGCAGAAACTTCTGTGATGGGAATTTAGTGTAGGTCTAAGAACTGCCTCCGGGTGGGGCTGGAAGATGATGCCTCAAGGCCTGGCTGAGTGGGAGATCTATCTATCTAGGTTCCTTCATGTTTGGCACGCGTGATTCACAGAGTCCTAGGATTTAGGAACCGAAAAAATACACCATAGACGTCTTCTAATTCAACCGCTCATGGCACCGAAAAGTTCACTGTGGCTCAGAGCTGGGCAATGACTTGTTCAAGGTCACCTACTTAGCAAGGAACAGAGCTAGCACTCAAATGGAGACCCTTGCACCCCCAAGCCAGTGGTGTGGGACGCCTGGTTTTCTTCAGCACTCCACTCAAGTGCCCCCTTCCTCCGAAGTCTTTCCGAGCCCCCTAGCTTCTAGGCACCTTCTCCCGAAGCGATCTTGGATTCCTTTTGTATCTCTTCTGAATATGCTGGTGTGTACACTTTTTTTCACTTTCATTAGAATGTAATCTCCTGGAAAACAGGAACTGTTTTGCTTTGTGTGTGTGTGTGTGTGTGTGTGTGTGTGTGTGTGTGTGAGCATGTGAGCACATTAGCTGGCACCTACTGAAAGATCAATAAATGTTGATTCACTGGTTTTTCTTCTCGCTGATATTTGCTTGGCCCCTTATCGTTGTCATCGATGGGAGGTACGTAGGCAGCTGGCTCCTGCTCCAAGCACAAAGGAACTGACTGGTAGAGGGTACAGATGAGAAAGAAGGTACAGACAGTTTCTACCCCTACAAAGCTGATGCTCACATTAGAAGATGGACAGCTCTGGAAATACAGGAATCTTGCAGACCAAAGGAGGTAACTGTCTGTAAGAAGAGGTGTGTCCTAGGAACTGGGAGGAAGAAAAGCAAGGCATCTCTATCTTTAGTGATTGGAACAGAGGGCCTTTGAGGAGGAACCTGAGGCCTCAGGACAGAAAGGGAGACTTTATCTACTCCCTCCAGTCCCCCTAGCCCCTCGAGAACCCAGTGGAGGTGGAGGGAACAAAAATAGCAGAGCTCTCGTTTTTACTGACATTCTGGCATAGAATTTGAGAAACTAATGCATCAACTTTTTTTTAACTCTTACCTTCTGTCTGAGAATTGATACAAATATTAGTTGCAAGCAGAAGAGCAATAAGGACTCGGCAATGGGGGTTAAGTGACCTGCCCAGTCACACAGCTAGGGAATGTGTGAATCCAAATTTGAACCCAGGTCCTCCTGACTCCAGGCCTGGTACTCTATTCACTGAACTACCTAGCTGTCCTTTCTAGGTAAGACAAGGTCCTTAACCTTTTTTTTTTTTAATGTCATGGACTTCTTTGGTAGGCTGGTAACACCTATGGACCCATTCTGAAGTAAAGCATTTATTATGTGCTAGGCACAGTGAATAATGTTTTTAAATGTGTAAAATAAAATTCATAGGATCACAAAGGAAACCAATTATACTGAAATACAGTCAGCAGTAACAATGACCAACTGTGAAAGATTTAGCTACTCTGATTAATACAATGATTCAAGGCATTTCCATGATGAAAAATCCTATCCACCTGCAAAAAGAGACTAATGAACTCTGAGCACAGACCAAAGCATACTGTTTTGACTTTCTTTATTTTTCTTGCTTTTTTCTGCAACATACTGACTATTGAAATATTTCTGTTTTGTTGCAAGACTTCACACGGATAATGGGTATGATATTGTTTGCCTTCTCAATGAAGGGGGAGAGGCTGGGGCAAAGCAGAGAACTTGGAACTCAAAAGAAATTTTAATGTTAAAAAAGACATTCATAACCTATTTTTAAAACAAGTTCATAGACCCAAGTTATTTTGCAAAGCAATCAGCAATGGTAATGGGGGTTCCAACAACCAGGAGTTCCCTATTCCAGTAGAATCACCAATCTTGTCCCCCGCAGCCCCCTCCCTAAAAATGGAAGGTCTCCCTACCGTCTAGGTCTACGTAGGACCTATGGAAAGTCATGAACAAGAATCACAAAGGACAAGGAGACAGGGAGGGTTGTGATCCTCTGCTTTAGTGGATGGAGTACTTAGCCCTCATTTCTCTCCTAACTTGTTCTTTCGTCCACCACAAAAAGCAAATACTCAACCCTGGAACTCACGGCTAGCGTATGGAGGCACCAAGTTGGGGTAGGGTTGGAGGTAGGGGCTGTGCTTAGTGTCTGTTTTAAGGCTCCCCCCACCAAAAAAAGGTGAACTCTCTGCCTCCTCATCCCTAATCTCTGAATTCTGAAGGCCATCGGCAGGGGGAGCCCATCGTTCAGTCCTGGCACAGCCCATCAGACGCTTATGTAACTTAAGAAAAACAGGCCTGGGAGGGGAAAACAAGGAGAGAACATGTGAGCATACACACAGAGGACCATATGTTTCTTACACAGAGAGAAACACATCCTGGGTCAGGAGGTAGTGGACACACAAAGAGAGAACGCACAGCACGTTCAAGTACATCGTGGGATTATTAGAAACCAGGAAAGCCAGGGACACCGTCGAAACCGGGAGAAGGAATAGAAAAAGCACTGTATTGGGAATCAAAAGGCAGAGATCTGAATCCCCTCCCTACCCCCTGCTAGCTGTGCGCCCTGGGACAAAACACAACCTCCCAGGTCATCGACGTCTTCTGTTAAAAATAAAGGAGGCTCAAATAGATGATCTCCAGCCCTTAAATCGCACGATTCTATAAGGCAGGACCAGGGAATAGCATCATCAGGCACCTGGACTCGGGCTAGTTAGGTAAGCCCGCACCCTGCAGGGGTGGCTGAGCAGAAGGCAGCCGTGGAGGAGTGCCAAGTCAGGCTCTGGATGACTATGGCAATGGGTAACAACCGAGGCTGCCACGGAGATGGAGACACAGATGTGTGTGGTGGGGTGGGTGGGTGTTGGGCACAGCAGTACAGGCAGAAGCTACAGAAGCCCTTTCGCTTTCCGTGTTTGCTGCCCATCACCAACCTGCCACCCACTCCCCATCTGCCGCTTGATGTCGGCACACACTTCGCACAGGAGCGGAGGCATCCTGGCATCACGTGTACCCAGAGGCAGTCACGTGCCACTCGCCCACCCACTGGCGAAGACCCTTCTCCTGCCCAAAGATGTAACTAACAGACACACACCAGGATACACAAAAACAAATGCAAAACCCCCTGGCACAAATAGAGGCACACAATCAGCGGCTCAGACCCACGGGGAGCCGCCCACAGCAACTAATATACATAGTTCAATAGATATGATTTCATCCGTGTGTATACTCCTTCCACCTACACAGATAGAAATAATAGGGAGCATTTAGATAGCACTCCGCTTACAAGGCATCTTACAACAAACCTAGGAGGTAGGTAGTCTTGGGATGATTAACTCTATTTTGCAGATGAAGCAATTGTGGTCCAGAGAGGTTGCAACTTGCCCAAGGGTAGGTACACAGCTAGGAAATGGGATTAAACTTAAGTCTTCTGACTCCAAACCCAGTGTTCACTCCACCGTATAACTGCATAGAACCTCCAAACCTTAGGCATGTGGTTTTGGGGTAATCAGGTGACTAAACTCCTTACCTGGTAGCCTTATTTTTGGTGCTGGGCTCCCCCAAACTTACCTAAACTCCTACTAGGTCTTATCCCAAAGAGATAAAAAAAAAGGGAGGGGGGGGGGGAGAAAGGACCCACTTGTACAAAAATATTTATAACAGCTCTTTTCAGGTGGCAGAGAATTGGAAATTAAGGGGATGTCCATCCATTGGGGATGGCTGAACAAATTGTATAGGATGGTGAAGGAATACTATTGTATGATGATTAGCCGGATGATTTCAGAAGAAGTTGCAAAGATCTGCATGCATTGATGAAGAATGAAATAAGCAGAACCAAGAGAAGACTGTAAATAGCAACGGCCACGTTGTGGGATGATCAACTGTGAAAGACTTAGCTATTCTCAGCAGTACAATGATCCAGAACAATTCTGAAGAACTCAAGACAAAGAATGTTATTCACCTTCAGAGAAAGAAGAGCTGGAATGCAGATCAAAGCGTGTTATTTTTCATTTTCATTTATTCGTTTTTATTTGGGGGTTTTGGTTGTAAATGAGTATTTTCTTACATCAAAGACCAATATGGGAGTATGTTTTGCACAATAATATACATATAACCCAGATCAAATTGCTTACCATCTCTAGGAACGGGAGTGGAAAGGGAGGAAGGGATACCATATGGAACTTATAAGTTCAGAAAATGAAGATGTAGGTTGAAAATTATTGCATGTAATTGGGAAAATAAAAAAATTAAATTTTTACAAAAGAATTTACCTTGGCTAGTCATCAGACTAGCCATCTTTGGGTCTTTCTTTTGCCATCTTTGGACATCTAGGTAGTTCAGCACATATAGCACTAGCCTGGAGTCAGGAAGACCTGAGTTCAAATTTGACCTCAGAAACTTACTAGCTGTGTGACCCTGTACAAATTGCTTGACTTTTATCTACCTGTTTCCTTAACTGTAAAATAGGGATAATAGTAACATATATTTTCTAGGATCAAATGAAATAATATTTGTAAAAGTCTATAACATGGTGCCTGGCACACAGTAGGCACTTAATAGATGCTAATTTCTTTCTTTTAAGTCTTTCCAGCTTAGTAGGACGTGCCACAGCTAGTCTGCAGGCACATAACTTTCTTTTATTCAAAGATATTTTATTTTCACAATTACATGTTATAACAATTTTTAATGTATGCTCTCCAAAATCATAAAATCCAGATTGTCTCCCTCCCTCTTTTCCTTCTCCCTTCTCAGAGCCGATAAGCAATTTGGTCTGGGTTATACATATATTATCATGCAAAGCATACTTCTTCCATACTGGTCACTGTTGTAAGAGAATAATCATATAATGCCAAACCCCCCAAATAAAACCATAAATAAACTAACATAAAAGATAATATGCATTGATCTGCATCTAACTCCAACATTTCTTTCTCTGGAGGTGAATAGCGTTCTTTATTATAGGTCCCTCAGAATTGTCCTGAATCATTTTACTGCTGAGAGTACCTAAGTCTTTCACAGTTGATCATCCCACAACATTGCTGTTGCTGTGTACATTGTTCTCCTGGTTCTATTTATTTCACTCGTCATCAGTTCATGCAGATCTTTCCAGCTTTTTTTAAAATCATGCTTCTTATCATTTCTTGCAACACAATAGTATTCCATCACCAATATATACCACAACTTGTTCAGCCATTCTTCAATTGATGGATATACCCTCAGTTTCCATTTTTTTGCCACTATAAAAGAGCTGTTATAAATATTTTTGCAAAAATAGGTCTTTTCCCCATTTTTTATTATCTCTTTCAAATATAGACCCAGTAGTGGTATTATAGGGTCAAAGAGCATACATAATTTTATAATCCTTTGGGTTTAGTTCCAAATAAGCACATAATTTTCAAGAACTTTGGGTCTTCTCCATTATAAACTCCTTGAGAATAGGGATTGTTTCGTTCTTTATGTCTGTATCCCCAACACCTAGAACAATGCCTGGCACACAATAGATACCAAATATAATGAGGCCCAAAGCCTCCTGGGATGAGACACTCTCCTCAATGCCACATACTTGTGTGAGGGTTGGAATGGAGTGGGCAAGAGAAGGAGAGAGGAGAACCGTAGGCTCCTCCTTCTCTTTGGATACTTCTAGTTTCAAAAGAAGATGGAGGATGCCAATCCAATTTTAGATTGCTAAAATGAAAATAAGGCTCTGGGAAGAAACCAAGATGAAAGAAGTCTCCATCATTAGTAGTTTCCATCACCTCCCTAACCCCAGTCTGCTACACTAGCAACTATAAGGTTCTTCTTTTTGGTAAGATCTGAGACTTGCTCACAATAAGAGAGCTCCTTTACTCAGTATTATCTGGTATTTATTCTGTATGCATATAATATATGTACATATGTTCTCTGATTTCTGTTTTACTGTTGACTTAGATAAATGGATTTACTTGCTATTTCCTATGTGTGTTTATTGCAGAACCAGTATTTAGAGGGACCAAGTCGAAGCTTAGATCTAAGGCTAGGATCCTCCTTTCCAAAGTTTAGCTTGAACCTGAAAACCACCTAACCTAGATTAAAAAATTTTGAGGAACAAATGGAAATAATTCTAGCTTAGTACTCCCTCTCTCTGAAGAGAGCAGTCATCAAGCTTCTTCTGCTTCCAACTTCTTGCTTCTCCTCCTGGCAGAAACTAAAGTCTTCCTTAGAGAAGGATATAAGAGAAGAGGCTAGAGATGCCAATTTTGTATATGTTGGTGATGGAATACTATTGTGCTCACAGGAATAATAAACTGGAAGAATTCCATGTGAACTAGAACGATCTCCAGGAATTGATGCAGAGTGAAAGGAGCAGAACCAGAACATTGAACACAGAGACCTATACACTGTGGTACAATCGAATGTAATGGACTCTCTACTAGCAGCAATGCAATGATCCAGGACAATTCTGAGGGACTTATGAGAAAGAAAGCTATCCACATCCAGAGGAAGAACTGTAGGAGCAGAAACACAGAAGAAAAACAACTGTCTGATCACATGGTTCAATGGGGATATGATTGGAGTTGTAGACTCTAAATGATCACCCTAGTGCAAATATAAATAATATGGAAATAGGTCTTGATCAATGACACATGTAAAACCCAGAGGAATTGTGTGTTGGCTATGGGAGGAGGGGTTGGAGGAAGACAGGGGAAGAACATGAATCTTGTAACCTTGGAAAAATATTCTAAATTAATTAATTAAATAAAAATTTCCAAAACTTAAAAAAATAAAGATGCCCATTTTTGCATCCCTGGAGCCATACAAATGACACTCATGCTACATGTGGGGGACAGTCCTACCCACACTAACAAATGCTTGCTGATTGATTGCTGTCATGAGGGCACATGGGAGAAGTATCATAAAAGAGGGACAGATTAAAGATATAGGCATGCATATATGTATATACATATATATAATCACATTATATATAACCCAGGAACCAAGATACACAGAGACATATATAGAAATAGATACACAGAAAGTTTCCATAATACACCAAAATATTTGCAGCTCTTTTTGAAATAGCCAAGAATTAGAAACAAATTAGATGTCCATCAGTTAGAGAATTGTTGAACAAATTGTGGCATGTGAATAATGGTATATTACTGTGCTATAAGAAATGTCTAATATGATGACTATAGAGAAACTTGGAAAGACTTATTTAAATCAATGCAGAATGAAATAAGCAGACCCAAGAAAACAACTAACATAATTATTACAAAATTAATGGAAAGAGCAATCACTACAAAATAATCAAAAGTGAATGTTGCAAAATTACAAAGAACAAACATAGCCCCAAACAAGAGATATGAGGATCTCTCACTTCTCCCCTTCCCCTCCTTTCCCCTCCTCCTTTGCCAAAGTATAAGGCCCAGGAATATGGAACATTGCATATACTTTCAGATGTTTTTAATGTATTGATTGATTTTGCTAATTTTTTTTCTCTCCTTCCTCTTTCTTTTTTTCCTTTAAAATATTCTTTGTTATGTGGGACAGCTCTCTGAGAGAGCGGAAAATCCCCGGTGAACTCTGTCGTTCAATCATTTCAGTCATGTTTGACTCTTCATGACCCCATTTGGGGTTTTCTTGGCAAAAATACTGAAGTTGTTTGCTGTTTTCTTCTTCAGCTCATTTTATAGATGAAGAACTGAGACAAATAGGGTTAAGTGACTTGCCCATGGTTACACAGCAAGTATCTGAGACCAGATTTGAACTCAGGAAGTTGAGTCTTCCTGAAGTCATGCCAAAACTGTGTCACCAGGGAAATTTAGGGTGAGGTAAAAACCCATGCTCAATAAAAATGTATTTTAAAAAGTAGATATACTCGGGGTCATAAATCATACTCTTGTACACATCAGACTTTCTTTTAAATGTGTATAAATTTAGTATCATGGTGATTTGGTGGGAACCAAGATGACATACATTAGAATGTCCAATGATGGGATGAGTTTATAGGACCTTTGCCCATGGCAGTCCTTAGCTGTGCTTTCATAACATTCTAATATTATAGGGCAATTCTTTTTCTATGGAGTCACTGAGATAGGCAGACCCAATGGAACCACATATCTCACACAGAGACATGTCATACACTCATTTAATATGTACGACTTCACCTTTCTCTAGCCTCTCTCTGGTTTGACCTAAGCCAGTTTGGTGGGAAGAATCTTTAACTGGATTCCCCCATATTGCCCTGGCTGGGTTTCTCCCCACATCTTTCCTTCCTCCCATCCCCCATCATTCCTAAATCCACCATTAGGGGAATCAAAAATACAGTCTCAAGAGAGGGGAGAAAGGAGGGAGAACAGTGGTATATAACTGCTGGGCTTGGCATTTTCTAGTTCCTGAGCCCTTGAGGGGGGCATTGCCCTTTCCCTGCCCTAGTTCATTCCTGCTGACTCCTACTCTGGAATGTCACTTATGGATCCCTCTCTCAGCTTGGAATCCCCCTCTTCAACTCCCCCTCCTCTAGGAAAGTTCTTTGCTCTGTTTAGCCTGGCTCTAACCCTTTCCTGCCCCCTACCCCGGTTCTCCAGATCTTTGTCAGATAAGAAGGATCAAAGATTTTACACCCTGATGGAATTTAGGCATCATCTACTTAAACCAACTCATTTTACAGATAAGGAAACCATGGTCTAGAGTAGGAAAGTGACTTCACAAGGTCCCACAAGGGAAACTGAGGTCCCTTAAGGGTACAAATAGGAGAAAGAAAAGAAACCCTAATCTTTCACCCTACTTATTTTGTAGGAGGGGAGGGGACTAGATTTGTGATTTCAACAGAAAATTTCCTGAGTAATGTCAGCTCAGCAACTTAGCTGAAATTTATAGTTTTTTTTAAAGAGTTTCCTAGGATATTGGGAGGTTAAATAGTTTGCCAATGGGTCACATAGCTAGTACCTATCAAAGGTAGGATTTTATCTACCATGCACCACTCTTCTTAACCCCACCATTTTAATCAACAGGAAATTAGGTTAAAAAGAACATAAAGGACTTGTAGAAGAAAAAGAGGTTGCTTAGGAGTTGCTTCTCTCCGGCAGTGGAGTCTGGATCTGGATAGCTCATACTCAACACTGGCTGACCTCTGGTTCTTCCCCAGGCTGTCACACAGCCCTGACCTAAAATACAAGCACTTATTGGTGTCCAAGGAGTGCTTATGAGCTCAGGAAAAGAGTGGGTATCCAGAAATGACCCATATGAAAGATTTAATTTGAGCCTAGAACTTAAACTGCCACTACATGCCCATATTTATATCCCTATCCACCGTATCCCCTCCTACTCTGATGGGCATAGCCATGGGTTCTGAATCTAAAAGCCTTGGGAATAGCAATGCCCTCAGACCACCAGATGTGCTTCTAGTCCAATTCCCATAGCCATCAATAAGGGAAGAAATCCTTGTGAGGAAAGGGTCTATCCTGCTCATCACCACCAAGAATAATTGCTAACCAATTGCTACCAATGGGGACAGAAGTCTTAGGAGTGGCAGCACCATTCCTTAAGTCAGTCCTTAACAAAGCTGCAAAGTTCAGGACCCTTGGTGAAAAGGATTGTCTTTTATGAACTTTGGGAGGAAACTGGGTATTCATTCAATCATTCCCTTTTCTGGAGAAGAGAGAATGAAAGAATCAATGAATGAGGCATTGATTAAGAGGTTACTATGTACAAGCATTGTATGAAGCATTGGAGACAAAAATAGAAAGCAAGATGGCCTCCTCTCTCAAGGAGTTCACATTCTAATGGGGGGAAAACACATAGGGAAGGTCTTAGCTACAAGTCAGATCAAAAAGTCCCATGGTCCTTAGGGAACAGTGGCAAAAAATATTTGATGCCTCTTCTTTAGTGTTATTTACACTGATAAAAAGCACATCCATTTCTGATGCTGAACCATTTGAGAATGCCAAGGATTTTGTTGACAAGAACTTTTGGGAGTAAGATTGCTCCCCAAAATGATGTCTGAAGGCAATGGGCAGGATTAAAAGGTGTATAAATTTCATATCATGGTGATTTGGTGGGAACCAAGATGACAGACTTTAGAATGTCCAGTGATGGGATGAGTTTCTAAGACCTTTGCCCACTACAATCTTTAAGAGCTATGCTTTCATAACATTCTATTATAGGGCAATTCTTTTTGTAAGGCTTTTGGGTTCAAAGGTCCTGGGCTGCCCCCATCAAGGTCCAAGGGCAGATAATAATCAAGATAACAGTTTGCCTGGCATATATTGCCACATGTCTTTCCCTGAGGATGCCACACTGCTTCTGGTAGGCTAGTTTTCTTGACCACTGTGTTACAGTTGGTTAGTAGTTAGTAGGGATGGATGGCCCCCTCTCCAAAGGGGTTATTACTTTAGATTATAGCTGTGTGAGTTGGGCTGGAAGTAGGAATAGTGGTCGAAGTACTGCCACTCCCAGGGTTCCTATGCCTGTTGGTAGCAATTGGTTAACAATTGTTCTTGGTGTTGATGAGGAAAGCAGGTTCCTTCCTCACAAGGATTTCTTCCCTTAATGATGGCTTTGGGGACTGGGCTAGAAGCACATCTGGTGGTCTGAGGGCACTGCTATTCCCACGGCTTTTAGATTCAGAAACCTTGGCTGACCCCATCAGAGTCAGAGGGGATATGGTGGTCAAGGTGGTGATGGAGTTTTCACTTAGCTGGCAGATACTGCCTCCTGTCTCTCTCCAAGGTGTTTCAGGTGATGGTATGTCATAGTTCCTTTTCTGCCCTCCTTTCCCTATTTGGGGAGGGATATGTGGAAAAGAGACAATTTCTAGTTAGGTTATTAGTTATAGAAGAATATGGGCAATAACCTAAAGCCTATCAGTAACCAAGAGGCTTCTCATTTGGCTGAGAGTAATCTTGTCACTGCAGACTAAAGAAAGAGCTTGGTACAATGAACTCATATGGACCAAGCCCATGTGACAGGTGGGGTGACACCAGGGAGCAATATACTAAGTATATGTTTCATAGGAAGGATGATGGGGGCCAATCTCTGCCTGCCAAACTCTAAAGATTAAATTAGCTAATTTAGCACCATGTGGTCTAAACTAGAGTCTTGTATGTGCATTTTGGACTGTGCATTATACTAGTCTTATAATTTCTATATACTCTTCTTTCCCCTTGTAAATAAACAGCACAACTCACATTCTTGCAGTTTGCTGCATGTGGTGACAGAAAGAGAAAGGGAAAGAGGGACTGTATGAGTTAATGAAGCATCCAGTTACAGTATCAGTAGCAGACTATGGGGCTTGGATATGACAGATCTCTGAGACCAGAGAACCAAGGAACTTGTCAAGTTTCAGGGAACAAGGGAACATGTCCACATTCATGGGATCCCAAGATCTCTGATACAGGTATGCTTGGCTCAGAAAGTATTGTCCAAGAGTAGCTGTCACTGATCTCAAAGCATAGAATTCCCACTGCCCAGCTCTTTGGTCTCTTCTGTCAATAATTTCTTGTTCTCAGCACAGCCCAATGCACAAAACATTCCAGTGAAAATTATCTAGGTAACCAGACTTCCCTACTCTGCAACTGCTGTGTTCTTTATAATATCAATTTCATGTTGATGTTTACATTTTCCCACATCGTTTTACAGTGTAAGAACCAGTTAAACAAAAATCAGTCCAGATCTGGGCCCTTCATGCTTTAATACGCTGCCTACAGCTACCTCCAGAATGGGAGAGAGGTTGGTGTCCTTATTAGGACTTTTGGCAGGGTTTCCTGCCTTCTTCTCCAATGGCTCTGCTGCCTTCCTGATTGGGGAAACAAAGAAGGCATAAACAAAGAAGGGAGCTCCATGCTGTGCTGAAGGCCAAGTGTAAAAGATCTGTGATGTTTAGAAAGCCACAAGACAACAGTACAGTTAGGCCGATTCCAAATGGGAAGAATGTCAGAATAGTTTCAACTTGGAGAAGGGTCTCAAGTGGAGTGCCCCAGGGATCTGTCCTTGGCCCTGTACCATTCAGCATTGTTATCAGTGACTTGAACAGACAAGTTTGACTAACATACTCATCAGAATTGTAGATGGTTTTAAAAAATAACAACAAACACCAAGAAGGAAAACAAACACACAGAAATGACAAAGTCAAGATCAAAAAAGATTTCAATAAGACAGAATGTTTGAAAGAATATAGTAAGATGAAATTTAATAGGAATACGTGTAAAAATCTGTACTTGGTCCTCTCTACATATAAGATAGGAGTGTCTAGACAGCAGTTCATCTAAAAAACATCTGGAAAGCTTTGTAGAAGTCTTTGTCCTAGACCCTTTTTACCTTCTATGCTGTCTCCCTTAATGATCTTATCAACTTCCATGGATTCAATTATCAACTCTGTAGAGGTGATTCCCAGATCTATCTGTCTGTCTATCTATCTAGATATCTATCTATCATCTGTCTTCCCCCCCCCCCCTTAAACCCTTACCTTCTGTCATAGTATCAATTCTAAGATAGAAGGGCTAGGCAATGGAGGTTAAGTGACTTGCCCAGGGTCACACAGCCAGGAAGTGTCTGAGGCCAGAATTGAACCCTTCTCCTCCTGACTCAAAGCCTGGCACTCTATCCACTGTGCCATCTCATTACCCTGACAGATCTCTATATATGGACTGATAGTACTAGTGCTGCTCTCTCACTTGAACTCTAGGCCTCCATCACCTATGTGCCCAATGGGCATTTTGAACTAGATGCTCCACAAACATTTAAAGCTCGGCATATCTAAAACTTAAATGGTTATCTTTCCCTGGAAATCCTCTTACTTCTGAATTTCCTTCTTATTTCTAAAGAAGCCACCATCTCCCCTCTAAACTAGGTTGCCAGCCTTAGAGTCATCATTAACTCCTCACTCTTATCTCGCATATCCAATCTATTATCAAATGTTTTTTCTACTCCCTTTATAACATGTCCTATACAGTTCCCCTTCTCACCACACATATAGCCACCACCTTCAGGTCTTCAGTTCCTCTCATTTAGGCCATTACAACACTTTTCTAATCATTCTCTCTATCTGAAGTTTCTCCTCATGCCAACCTGTCCTCTACTTAAAAGCCAAAGTGATTTTCCCAAAGCAAAGGAAAATCTGACGGTCACTGGCCAACTTTAATTCCATTTGCTTTCTATTACTTCCAGAATTAAATATAAAGTTCTCTCTTTTGTATTTAAAACTCTTTATAAGGTGGTTTCTTCCTTTCTCTGTCCCTTGGAGCTGTTAGACTCGGCTTACCTTATAAGAATGCCTTTATTATACTCTATGTGTATTTTATATGTACCTATTTATTTATATGTTAACTCCCCCTTTAGAATGTAACCTCCCTTATGAACAGGCAGTTATAAGATGAATAAATAAAATCTATCTACAGTCATATAAAAATGTTCAAAATCACTGATAGAGAAAACAAAAAGAAAAAAAAACAAAAAACAACTGTGAGATACCGTTCCACACCTATCAGAATGATTGATATGTCAGAAAAATAAAATTACAAATGTTGGAAGGGATGTGGGTAAATTGTACCCTAATGCACTGTTGGTGGAGTTGTGAATTGTTTCAGCCATTCTGGAAAGAGCAATTCAGAACTTTGCCCAAAAGGCTATAAAAATGTATATACCCTTTGACTTAGAAATATCATCACTAGGTCTGTATCCCAAAGAGATTAAAAAAACATTTTTTTTAAATAGAAAGATCTATATATACAAAAATATTTATATCAGCTCTTTTTATGGTGGCAAAGAATTGGAAATTGAGGGGATGTCCATCAATCAGGGAATGGCTAAACAAGCTTTGGTATGTGATTGTGATAGAGTACTACTGTGTTATAAGAAATGACAAGCAGGATGCTTTTCAAAAAACCTGGGAAGATTTACATGAACTGATGCTGAGTGAAGTGAGCAGAACCAGAACATTGTCCACAGTAACAGCAATATTGCACAATGAGCAACTGTTGAATGACTTAGCTATTCTTAGCAATACAAAGATCCAAGATAATTCTGAAGGACCAATGATGAAAAATGTCATCCACCTCCAGAGAAAGAATTGATGGAATCTCAAAGCAGATTGAAGCTTACTGTCTTTTTGCTTTGTTTTGGGGGGTTGTCTATATTTTCTTTCACAGCATGATTAATATGAAAATGTGTTTTGCATGACTGTACACATAAAACTTTTATCAAATTGCTTGCCTTCTCAATGGGGGGGAGCAAGGGAAAGAGGAAGAGAATTTGGAATTCAAAATGGTCTAAAAATTAATGTTAAACATTTTTAACATATAATTGGAAAAATACTTTTAAAATTTGTTTTAAGAATGAAGCTCCTTGAGGGTAGGATCTAACTTTGCCTTTTTTTTTACTCTCCTATTTAGCACAGTATCTGGCACATAGCACTTAATACACATTTGTTGAATGAATGGATGGATGCAGATTCACTTTGAATCAATACTGTGACAAGATGGCAAAAAAAGCTAGTAAGATCTTGGTCTGAATTGTGATATACACATTGTCCAGAACAAAGGAGTTTATAGTATCACAGTATTTTGCTTTACAGATAATATCTAGAATATTGTGTCCAGTCAAGGGGCACGTTAGAGAAGACACTGATAAATTGGAGAATGTTTGAAGGAGAATGGCCAGTATGGTCAAGAGTTTGAAGAAGAAAAGATCATGGGAGAAAATATGACAGAGAGGATAAGTTTTTTATCTGCTTGGCCCCAGAAAGCAAAAGTTAGGAATAACAACCTATAGGAATTGTGGAGAGGCAGAATTAGGTTCAATGTGAGGAAAAAATTGCTAACAACTTGAGCTGTCCAAAAGTGAAATGGAGTGCCATGGAAGAAAGTGGGAACCTCCATCCTAGAGGATTTCAAGCAAAAGGGAGGGAGGGAGGGAGGGAGGGAGGAAGGAAGAAAAGAAAGAAGGAAGGAAGGAAGGAAGGAAGGAAGGAAGGAAGGAAGGAAGGAAGGAAGGAAGGAAGGAAGGAAGGAAGGAAGGAAGGAAGGAAGGAAGGAAGGAAGGAAGGAAAGGAGGAAGGAAGGAAGGAAGGAAGGAAGGAAGGAAGGAAGGAAGGAAGGAAGGAAGGAAGGAAGGAAGGAAGGAAGGAAGGAAGGAAGGAAAGGAGGGAGGGACAGAAGGAGGGAAGGGAGGGAAGGAAGGAGGAAAGAGGGAAGGAAGGAAAGGAGGGAGGGACAGGAGGAAGGAAGGAAGGAAGGAAGGAAGGAAGAAAGGAAGGAAGGAAGGAAGGAAGGAAAGAAGGAAGGAAGGAAGGAAGGAGGAAGGAAGGAAAGAAGGAAAGAAGGAAGGAAGGAAGGAAGGAAGGAAGGAAGGAAGGAAGGAAGGAAGGAAGGAAGGAAGGAAGGAAGGAAGGAAGGAAGGAAGGAAGGAAAGAAGGAAGGAAAGGAGGGAGGGACAGAAGGAGGGAAGGGAGGAAAGGAAGGAGGAAAGAGGGAAGGAAGGAAAGGAGGGAGGGACAGGAGGAAGGAAGGAAGGAAGGAAGGAAGGAAGGAAGGAAGGAAGGAAGGAAGGAAGGAAGGAAGGAAGGAAGGAAGGAAAGAAGGAAAGAAGGAAAGAAGGAAAGAAGGAAAGAAGCAAGCATTTATTAATCATCTACTATGTGTCAAGCACTGTGCTAAGCGGTTTATTATCTCATTTGATCCTGAAAACAACTCAGGAGATAGGTGTTATTATTGTGTCCACTTTAAAGATGAGGAAATTGAGGCTATCAGAGGTTAAATTACTTGTCCAGAATCACAGAGTTAGTAAGTGTCTGAAGTTGGATTTCAACTCAAGCCCCCCTGACTCCAGGCCCAGCATTCTATTTACTATGTGAATAAACTTTTAAATTAATTGCTTTTTTTTTTTTGGTACTCCTTAAGATGGTGTTAGTGTGTGGAAGAGAGACCAAGGAGTAAGAAGCATTTTCCCTCCCCAAAGAGAAAGTGAAGCGTAGGCTAGCAAACAGCAGGCTGGAACCTAGTGGGGATAAGAAAGTCATCTTCCTAGTTCTCAGTACCTCTGTGAGGAAGGGGGTGGGGGTGGGGAGGATGCTATTCTCTGAATTCAAAGTCCAAAGAAAGACAAATGAAGCTGTGTCCAGGGCTTGAGCTTGTGTGAGGCCCGTGGAGGAATGGAAGAAGCTGGAGGGAGACGACTCAGCTTCCTGATAGGAGGAGCAGGGGGGGGCGTGGTGCTCTGGGCCAGCAGTTGGGTCAGATCTCTGGCCAAAGCAAACCCTCCTCAGGGGTTGGGGTGCCACTCCCTCCCTCTCCCCTCAGATATAATCAAAGGCAAATAGGAACCCTAGAGGGACCAGCTGTGTCCCTTGAACCCCATGCCCAGCATGGACCATTAACCCCATCTTCTCTGCAGCTGACACCACCTCTCTCCCAGCTTACAGGAACAAGAATCAAGCCCAACCAGTGTTCATTGTTACATAAATTAATGCACAAAAGTCCTCCAGTTCTACCCTCTCTCATAATGTTCCGCAGGCTTTCCCTCTTCCCTCTCAGTGACTCTCTAACCCTTTTTGTCCCTGCTCCTGCCCTTTCCTTCCATTATGCTCCTAGACTCTGCCCCACTGCCCCAGGGTCTCCCTCCTCTCCTCCTCCAAGTATCTACCAGTCTCTGCCTCTTTTCCTCCAGTGCCTCTCCAGACTTTGCGTCCTAACTCAGTTTTTCCCAGCCCCTGCCTCTTACCCCTTAAAGTCCCCCCCAAGTTGTCCCCTCTACCTCACTGTCTTCTGCCAAGCCATTCACATCTTCCTCCAGTATCTCCCTGGCTTCCCTCCCCAATCACAACCCCCGAAGCCTCCAACCTTCTCCCCACAGCCTTCTTTCCTTTCCTCTTAATATATTGTTCCAGACCTTCCCTTCCCAAGTTCTCTTCCACTGTCAGGTACCGAATCCAAGAGATGAACGTTTTCTCAGAGTCCATTTAGTCCAGTTTATATTTCTACAACATTCCCAATAAGAGCACCATTTTGAAGCCCTCCAGTGAAGACTACTCCCTCAGGAGGCAGCCCATTTTACTTTGGAACAATGGAAAGGAAAAGAAAGTTTTCCTTTCTGTTAAGTAGAAGTCTTTATCTTGACAACTTCCTTTTACTGACTCCCAGTTGTGTTCTCTTGGGCCAAGAACAAATATTGCTTTCACATGTCATTCCGTTGACTACTTGAAGACAAAGATCATGGACCTCCCAAGTCTTTACTTCTATAATGAATGATCTTAAGGTCCATCTTAGGTGGGACAACAGATAGAGTATTGAGCCTGGAGTCAGGAAGACCTGAGTTCAAATCCAGCCTCAGATAATTACTAGATGTATGACCTTGGGCAAGTCACTTAAACTGGTTTGCCTCAGTTTTATCATCTGTAAAATGATCTGGAGAAGGAAACAGCAAACCACTCTAGGGTCTTCACCAAGAAAACCTCAAAAAAAGGGTCAAGAAGAGTTGGGTACAAGTTAAAAAGACTGAAAAAAAATTCAGTTTGCCATCCTATTATCCTCCTCTGACTACTTTTGCAGCTTACCTATGTGTTTTTTTATTTAAACCTATGATTTTAACAGTCTGAGGAACTTCTGGGGTGGGAACTCCCTCCAGTAATAGACCGAAATTTATACTCATCTAAAGTTATATCAATTAATAAGCACATATTAAGTGCCTGCCTGTGCTATGTACCTAGCACTCTGGGAGGCCTTGAGGAACTTAGAGACTTCTAGGGTTGCCTGCAATGAGAAGAAATGAGTTGAGGTCACTTACCCAGGATCACACAGTTTCCATGTGTCAAAGGCAGGCCTTACTGACTTCGAGGCAGGCCCTCTATCTGCTATGCTTATCAATATGTGTAGTTAAATATGCCACCCTGTATTTTAATGTGCCTTAAATCTTTGTCCCTTCCTAATCTGGTTTCCCCAGTTCTTCCTTCTCAGGGAGAAGGGTTGATTTACTGCTTTCATCTCAAGGCCAGATATACCTAATTCCATAGATTCTCCCTTTCAATTGCCATCCTTCCATCAGCAAATCTTTCACATTAGCACACCGTCTGGCAAATAGTAGGGGCTTAATAAATGTTTGTTGAGGGGCCACCAGGTGGCTCAGTGGATAGAGAGCCAAGCCTAGAGACAGGAGGTCCTGGGTTCAAATCTAGATTCAGATACATTCTAGCTGTGTGACCCTGGACAAGTCAACTCCAATTACCTAATCCTTGCTGTTCTTCTGCCTTGGAACCAATTCTAAGGCAGATGGTAAGGATTTAAGATAAACAAATGCTTGTAGATTGATTGATTCAGGCAGTCTAGGAAATGGCCCTGGAGGGTAGGGCCTCTACTTTAGTAGTGGGCCTGAGCATTAGCATGAGTTTCACTAGGTAGTGAGCAAGGAGGGAAATGGAGGCATAAAGCAACATTGTGTGGGTCATGCCCAAGGGAGCAAGTTTGCCTTGTGCCCAACATGGTTCCTGAGACATTGAAGCACCCCTTTCCCTCTGCCTTTGTCTGTCTGTCTCTCTGTGTCTGTCTCTGCCTGTCTCTCTGTCTCTGTCTCTGCCTGTCTGTCTCTTGTCTCTCTGTCTGTCTCTGTCTGCCTCTGCCTCTCTGTCTCTCTCTGCCTGTCTGTCTCTTGTCTCTCTCTCTGCCTCTGTCTCTGTCTTATTGTCTGCCTCTGCCTCTCTGTCTCTCTCTGCCTGTCTGTCTCTTGTCTCTCTCTCTGCCTCTGTCTCTGTCTTATTGTCTGCCTCTGCCTCTCTGTCTCTCTCTGCCTGTCTGTCTCTTGTCTCTCTGCCTCTGTCTCTGTCTCCTTGTCTGCCTCTGCCTCTCTGTCTCTGTCTCTGCCTCTGTCTCTGTCTCTGTCTTATTGTCTGCCTCTGCCTCTCTGTCTCTGTCTCTGTCTCTGTCTCTGTCTCTGTCTCCTTGTCTGCCTCTGCCTCTCTGTCTCTGTCTCTGTCTCTGTCTCTGTCTTATTGTCTGCCTCTGCCTCTCTGTCTCTGTCTCTGTCTCTGTCTCTGTCTCTGTCTCCTTGTCTGCCTCTGCCTCTCTGTCTCTGTCTCTGCCTGTCTATCTCTTGTCTCTCTGCCTCTCTGTCTCTGTCTTACTGTCTGCCTCTGCCTCTCTGTCTCTGTCTCTGTCTCTGTCTCTGTCTCTGTCTCCTTGTCTGCCTCTGCCTCTCTGTCTCTGTCTCTGCCTGTCTATCTCTTGTCTCTCTGCCTCTGTCTCTGTCTTACTGTCTGCCTCTGCCTCTCTGTCTCTGTCTCTGTCTCTGTCTCTGTCTCCTTGTCTGCCTCTGCCTCTCTGTCTCTGTCTCTGCCTGTCTATCTCTTGTCTCTCTGCCTCTCTGTCTCTGTCTTACTGTCTGCCTCTGCCTCTCTGTCTCTGTCTCTGTCTCTGTCTCTGTCTCTGTCTCCTTGTCTGCCTCTGCCTCTCTGTCTCTGTCTCTGTCTCTGTCTCTGTCTTATTGTCTGCCTCTGCCTCTCTGTCTCTGTCTCTGTCTCTGTCTCTGTCTCTGTCTCTGTCTCCTTGTCTGCCTCTGCCTCTCTGTCTCTGTCTCTGCCTGTCTATCTCTTGTCTCTCTGCCTCTCTGTCTCTGTCTTACTGTCTGCCTTTGCCTCTCTGTCTCTGTCTCTGTCTCTGTCTCCTTGTCTGCCTCTGCCTCTCTGTCTCTTGTCTCTGCCTGTCTATCTCTTGTCTCTCTGCCTCTGTCTCTGTCTTACTGTCTGCCTCTGCCTCTCTGTCTCTGTCTCTGTCTCTGTCTCTGTCTCCTTGTCTGCCTCTGCCTCTCTGTCTCTGTCTCTGCCTGTCTGTCTCTTGTCTCTCTGCCTCTGTCTCTGTCTTATTGTTTGCCTCTGCCTCTCTGTCTTTGCCTGTCTGTCTCTTGTCTCTCTCTCTGTCTCTGTCTTATTGTTTGCCTCTGCCTCTCTGTCTCTGTCTGCCTCTCTGTCTCTGTCTCTGCCTGTCTGTCTCTTGTCTCTCTGCCTCTGTCTCTGTCTTATTGTCTGCCTCTGCCTCTCTGTCTCTGTCTCTGCCTGTCTGTCTCTTGTCTCTCTGCCTCTGTCTCTGTGTTATTGTTTGCCTCTGCCTCTCTGTCTCTTGTCTCTCTCTCTGTCTCTGTCTCTGCCTGTCTGTCTCTTGTCTCTCTCTCTGTCTCTCTCTCTGCCTCTCTGTCTCTTGTCTCTCTCTCTGTCTCTGCCTCTGCCTCTCTGTCTCTTGTCTCTCTCTCTGTCTCTGTCTCTGCCTGTCTGTCTCTTGTCTCTCTCTCTGTCTCTCTCTCTGCCTGTCTGTCTCTTGTCTCTCTGCCTCTGCCTCTCTGTCTCTGTCTGCCTGTCTGTCTCTTGTCTCTTTGCCTCTGTCTCTGTCTCCTTGTCTGCCTCTGCCTCTCTGTCTCTGTCTCTGCCTGTCTGTCTCTTGTCTCTCTGTCTCTGTCTCTGTCTCCTTGTCTGCCTCTGCCTCTCTGTCTCTGTCTCTGCCTGTCTGCCTCTTGTCTCTCTCTTTGTCTCTGTCTTATTGTCTGCCTCTGCCTCTGCCTCTCTGTCTTTGTCTCTGCCTGTCTGTCTCTTGTCTCTCTGTCTCTGTCTCTGCCTGTCTGTCTCTCTCTGCCTGTCTGTCTCTTGTGTCTCTGCCTCTGTCTCTGTCTTTGCCTCTGCCTCTGCCTCTCTGTCTCTGTCTCTGTCTGTCTGTCTCTTGTCTGTCTGTCTGTCTGTCTGTCTGTCTGTCTGTCTCTGTCTCCTTGTCTGCCTCTGCCTCTCTGTCTCTGTCTCTGCCTGTCTGTCTCTTGTGTCTCTGCCTCTGTCTCTGTCTTTGCCTCTGTCTCTGTCTCTGTCTCTCTCCTGTGTGCCTAACAGGGGAAGAAACCACAGCGAGACTCAGACATGGAGAGAAAAGTCAAGGATGTTTATTCTGTCATTCTGGGCCTCTCTTTCCCACCCCCCTCTCTTTCACCATAGAGAAAAATTGAGAACCAGAGACACAGAGAGAAAGATATTGGAGAAGCAGAAATACCATGGATAAGACCCAGGAGAGAATGAGAGATGGAGACAAACAAAGAAGAAAAAAAGAGAAGAGGAGTCAGAGACAGCAGTGATGGAGGAGGAAGGGAGAAAGACGAGAAACAAAGGAGAGGAAGAAGAGAGAGAGAGAGGGATAGATGCGGGCAGCAGATGAGGGGTGAAGGCAGAAAGAAGTTTGGTCTAGGTCCAGGAGATGGGGGTGGGGGATGATGGGAAGACCAAAGATGGGTAAGCCTGGAGGAGGCTGAGTTAAAGAAGGCTAGAGGAGCGCCCTGTGCGCTGCTCTTCCCCACCCCCACCCCCACCCCTTTCCCTCCCTCGCTCCTTCATGATCTTGAAACAACCTTCAAGTCTGGGCTGGAGGCCCCAGGAGGTCAGTCACTTAGGAAACAAAACTGTTTCTTGGAGACCTTGAAAACCCATCTGCAGCCGATGCACGTCCCCAACCCCCGCTTCCCTGGTGTGTGCCTGCACACACACACACACACACACACACACACACACACACACACACACACACATTCTCTCATAGAATCTCACGTAGACACCCAGACTCTCCCACAAGCCTCAGCTACACACACACACACACACACACACACACACACACACACACACACACACACACACACACGCCAGGGTTTTTTCTCTACTGCATACACTCACATGTAGCAAGATACAGATTCTCATACTCCTGCACATTCAGATCCACACTCCCCCATACTCTCTCTCTCTCTCTGTTTCTCTGTCTCTTTCTGTCTGTTTCTCACTCTCACTCTCTCTATCTCCATCTTTCTCTGTGTGACTGTCTCTGTCTCTCTCCCGATCTCTCTCTCTCTCTCTCTCTCTCTCTCTCTCTCTCTCTCTCTCTCTCTCTCTCTCTCTCTCTCTCTCTCTCTCTCTCTCTCTCTCTCTCTCTCTCTCTCTCTCTCTCTCTCTCTCTCTCTCTCTCTCTCTCTCTCTCTCTGTTTCTCTGTCTCTTTCTGTCTGCTTTTCACTCTCACTCTCTCTATCTCCATCGTTCTCTGTGTGACTGTCTCTGTCTCTCTCCCACTCTCTCCTCCCTCCATCTATCTCTCTCTATCTCTCTCTGTCTCTCCCTCCCTCCCTCCACTTCTCACTCTCTCTTTCTCCCTCTGTCTCTGTTTCTGCCCCCCCCCCCCTTTTTCCTGTATACATATGAGATCTGGCTACAAATTAAAGGCAGCAGGACGTAGAGCAAGAACTTAATTAGACTTAGAGTCAGGAGACTGGGGTTCTAATCTCAGTTCTGCCAACTCTGACCTATAGAACTCAGCCTCAGTTTCCTGCTCTGTAAAATGGTGGTGAAAATACTGTTACTTGCCTCAGGGGATTGTCAGGAGGAAAGCCTTCTGTAATGCCTAATGGAAATGGAAATCTATTAGTAGTTTGACTTACTACTTGCTAGCAAATGAGGTTTTTCTCTTTCAGAATTAGTCCCCCTTGGGAGGCCACATACTTATTTCATTCAGGTATTCAATTATTGCTCAAAATGCCTTTGAACTCTTCAGGAGTTGCCGTCTCCTACGTGAATGCCTTCCCTTGACTCTCCTCCTCCACTCAGCTGTATTTTTAAATTCTCTTGCACTCTCACACATGAGTGCACCATCAATAAGCTTACCTAGATGTGTGTCTGTGTACTCATTCTCACACATACCATCATTCACACTCCAGTCAGTTCTCCTGCTCCTTAGCTCTTTCCTTGGCAAACCAAACAAAGCTCTCCCCAGTCCTGTCGTTCCTCGTTCATCCCTCTACCAAGCCAATCACTCTTCTTCCCCTCTCCATTCCTCCTCACTGAGCAGCCTCCCGTCCTGGCTTCTGTGATTTCTCTTCTCCGCTTTGATTCCCGTTCCAACTCCAATCCCTCCCCCGGTCATTCTGGACCTCTCTCTTCCCCTCTCCCCCACAAATTCCTGCTTACTCTCCCCTAGAATCCTGCGCTGCCAAAGGCCCCAGTCCAACCGGATGCCCAAGGGAAGAGCGTAGTAGTCTGAGCCAGGTACCCAGACTCAAGAGGGTGAGAGTGCCTCTGTTCCAAGGGCGTTTGTTACTGGAGGGGAGAAGGGATCTCTCTGAGTGGGGGAAGGAAGATGCTGAAGTCCAGGGCAGAGAATATATTCTCCAAAGGAAAGCAGAAACAGTGGAGATGAGGAGCCAGGAATCCCACACTTAGACTGCAGGCTCTGTGCCCCATGTGGCCCTCCCTCATCTAGTGCCGTAGAAGTTCATGTGAGCAGCAACCCCCAATCCACTGGACTTGCTTTGGGTTTGAGTTTGGCAAAGGTATGGGGTGCGGAGTTCTATGCCCATGAAGCAGACAGGGGAGGACATAGTCCTAACTTTAAGGGGGGAGCTAAGGAAAGTCAGGCTTTCCTGGGGCTATTATTACTACTACAGCTCTGGGAGAGAAGTATTTCTATTTTACAGGTAGGGAAACTGAGGCTCATAGAAGCTTAAGTCTTACCCGTGGTCATTATGGTTAGCTGCAAGTAACAAAATGAAGACCTGAATGCAGGCCACCTGAATCCAAGACCAGGTCTCTTTTCATTACTCTATGCAGGTTCTAAAATGTACAGGCATTATAGGGTTACAAGTAGAATGACCCTGGCTCTTGTCTCAACACCAGGGCCTTATTTTTCTTAAAAAAAAGAAAATGGGGGCAGCTGGGTAGCTCAGTGGATTGAGAACCAGGCCTAGAGCCACTTCCTAGCTGTGTGACCCTGGGCAAGTCACTTGACCCCCATTGCCTAGCCCTTACCACTCTTCTGCCTTGGAGCCAATACACAGTATTGACTCCAAGACAGAAGGTAAGGGTTTTAAAAAAAATCATGGTGTAGTGGAAAGCTCACTGAAATGAAGAGTCTGATGGCATGAGTCCATGGTCTAGCTCTTCCACTCACTAGCTGTGTGACCTTAGTCAAGTCACTTTCCTAATTTGGGTCTCAGTTTGGTCATCTGTAAAATGAATAGTTTGAAGTAGATGAACTTCTCTTTCAACTCCTCTGGTTTGCCTGGTATTTTTTTTTTATCCTTTACCTTCCATCAATATCATATATATTTCCAAGTAAAGGCTAGGCAATGGGGGTTAAGTGAGTTGCTCAGGGTCACACAGCCAGAAAGTATCTGAGGTCAGATTTGAACCTAGGACCTCCTATCTCCAGGCCTAACTCTCTATCCACTGAGTCACCTAGCTGCCCCCATCATGAAATTATTTTTAACTGTGGGAGAGATTCTGAGCCTAGAGATTTCCCTATATTTGTTCTTCATTGCCCTCATGAAGTAGAAAAACTGAGTTCCCAAGAGGATCAAGGCCTGAAGAGAGTCTTAATGCCTAGTTTTTCCCAATAAAGGCCCAGTTGTGGAAGACAGATTGCTCTAAATTCATTATCTAGTCTTTTCTTTTAGACAAGATCTCTTCAGTCACCTCCCCAATAACTAGGGTCCAAAAAGAGATAGCACCTGCTATGCATTTTTTATTTGTCTTTCCCCCAAACATTATCTCACTTGATTCTCTCAACAACCCTGGGAGGTAGGTGCTTTTATTATTTCCATTTTACAGTTGAGGGAACTGAGGCAGACGGAAGGTAAGTGGCTTGCCAGGGGTCACACATAAGTGTCTCTGGGCCCAATACACAGTCTACTGTGCTACCAACTACCTCTACTTTTTCTTGCTTCCCCCTTCTAGGGTCTCTTCTACCAGAATGTCCCTGGTGTACAATATCTGCCCCTTCTTCTTCATCCTTTCCTCACATACCGCTACTTCTTTAGAGAGCTAAAACTAAGATCTGGTCATCTTTCTGCACCTCCATCCCTTTCCCCTTTTTTGCCTCCCTCCCTTTCTAGCCTCTCTAGGCTATATAACAGAGGAAGCCTTTGCAGGGGGAAGAGAGGGTGCCAAGTAGGAGTAGTGGGGGGGAACTTATGGGCTCTGCTCTACCTCCAGCAGGCATGTCTGTTCGGAAGTGGGCCGTGCCCCCACCGGATCCCTGTAATGGAAAATCCCAGCGGCATAGCAGGAAGGGGGGAGTCAGTTATTTGGGGAATTCAGGCCGGAGCCTTGAGCACAGAGATCGGATTTGCCAGAGAGAACAGGCGATAATCCCTCTGTGGGGAGCTCCCCTCTGGAGTCAGAGACAGACCTGACTCAGCCTTGGAGGGGCCCAATGCTCCCTAGGACCTCAGCCTGTATGATATGCCCTTCCTTGCTTTCTTCCTCACTCTTTCCTCTCCATTCTCTTTTGTGGGTACCTTAGGTCCTCATTTTCCCCAGAGAAACAGGGATGTACTACTAGAAAAGTCTATGCTATGATAGCCTCTCTCTCACTCCCTACTTTTGTCCAGCTTCCATCCCCAAAGAAGGAAAAGTCTGTCCCAAGATGGTAGAGATTTTTCTCCTTCCTCGTCTAGTCTCCCCTCAGAACTTTTCTTGACCCCTGTCTGTGCTCTTTCTCCCCCTTACATATCCCCAAATTTAGGGGGCCCAGAAGATCCCATTCAACAGTCATCTAATTTATCCTGCCTCTTGGATGCACACCATGCAACCACCATCTACATCCAGTTAAAGGCATCCCAACCAGAAGAGATTATTCACTTTCCAACAGCAAAGACATCTTGGATCCATGACTTAAGGTTCAAATGACCTTAAGCAAGTCATCTCACTTCAGCACTAGCTTCTCATCTATAAAACTAGGGCATTGGATAAGAAGGTCTTGAAGGACTCTTCCAGTTCTAAATCCTATGACCTGTTCCAGAATCTTATGCTCCTTCCTAGTATGAGAATCTTGAAGTCTGACCTCAGCTCTTCCTCTGTCTGGGTCCTCACTAGAAATGATACTTAACATTTTTATGACACTTTTAAGGTCTGCAAAAGCACTCTAGTGATTATCTCCTTTTATTCTCCCCCAAACTATGGGAAGAAGTAGGTGCCATTATTATTCAAACTTTACAGTAGAAGAAAGCAAGGCAAACAGAGGTAAAGTGACTTGCCTAGGGCCATACATCTAGGAAATGTTTGAGGCCACGTTTGAACTCAGCCCTTGCTGACTTCAGGTTCATAGAGCTATCTGTTGTGCCACTAGACTGCCTCACTTACCCTTGTCCCATTTTATAGACCTGAAAACTGTTTTGAGTTGATTTTCTGACTGCATTCCTGTTGTCCATTTCATTTTACTCCTTAGTATCTCCCTTCCCACCTCCCTTTCTAACCCCATTCCCCAACCTTTCCTCTCCTCTTGATTCTATCCTGACTAGGTGTGAAAACTCTTGGGTTCTAAGGCAAAGGAACAGGAGAAAGGGTCATCCCACATACCATTCACCTGGAATGAATCCAGGAGCACCCAGGGACACTTTTTGCTACTTTGGTCTGCCCCTCCCACATTATCCCTCCATTGCCACCCCTAGTCCTATCGATTTCCTAGGAAGATTAATGCAGAATTTAGAGGCCCTTGTCCGTGTTCCTCTGGAAGACAGCCATGTCTACCTTTTAGCTCCTAAACAGACCAGGGAAGCCCTTGCTCCCCCATCTGCAGACCTGAGCACCTTCTCAAGAGGTTGCCTTGACTTCCATGACTAAGCTTTCCTTCAGTGTTCAAAGGCATCCTAGGCGAATGAATTGTGGTTCATTCTGCATTCTGGTCTTGGCTATGTGACCTTGGGCAAGTCATTTAATCAGTTTCCTCGTTTGCAGAACAACAGTCCTGGAATAGGCAGTCTCTTTCAGCTCTATAAACTCCTACCTAGGTCCCCAATTCCCCTCTCCTTACATCCTCTCCTCCATTTTTGTCTTCCCTCTTCATGGGGCTTAGGGTTGAGGATCTAAATGAACGGACCTCTCCCTCCAATCATTTCTGCTCTATAAGAACTATTTTGAAGAGGTTCTACCCTCTTCTCTTCCCCAACCCCCCCTCCCCAAGATCTCCCCACTCCCTCCGTTGGTAGCTGCCAAAGGCAAGTCGGGGAGACAGAAATTGGGGAGGGAAGGCAACCATCGGGACAAGAGGCATGAAGGGGCTGGAGGGGAGGAGCCCTCAGGGATCCTATTTCAACAAGCGGCTCTTTCCCGAGCAGGAGAGGGGGGCTGAGGGGGAGAGAGACCTATTTAAAGCTACCCTGTTACTTCGGCTGTCTCTGTCCGTCTGACTCGATCTCCGACTGTCCCGCCTGTCCGAGTTGACGATCCTTCCCATTGGCCTCTCCGTTCTCAGTCCCTGCAGTTCCTCTGCCCCAAGATGGGCCGCGGGGTGAGTACCCCTGAAAGCTGAGCCCACCAGCCCTCCGCGACCATGTCTCTTACCAAGCATGGAGCTCCGAGGACGGGCTGTTGTCAGAATAGGGACCAGGGATGGGGCCTGGGGGGTGGGGTGGAGAGGAGAGAGTGGGATGTGGTGAGAACATCCAGGGAGGCAGTTGGGAGGTGGGTACACACATATACTCACTCACTCACACATTTGAACCCAGCCGCTTCACACAGCTCCACTCGTATTCCAGTCATAGATCCCCTCTCCCACACTCCGACCCGCCCTGAACTTTTTCAAACTTACGCTTTAATCCTCTTGCTAACACTCCCGTATTCCCATTCACTTGCTGCTTTCTCTCTCCCACCCTAAGTATCCAACTGAAGGGTCATCTGGTCCCGTTTGTTCCCAGGACCCAAAAGACAGCCCCTTGGGACTGCCAGTCAGAGAGGGCAGAAAACACCCCTGCTTATTGAGGACTGGGAGGGGCGGAAGCTATAGGGATTCGGCATCTCATTCCCTGGGTAGCCAAACAACTCTGGACACCCAGTTCCCTGGGCACTGAGTGCCAGGGACAGCTGGGAGAGAAGGGGGGAGGAGTGACAGCCCCCTGCCTTGTCCTGGGCAGCGTTGTCCTTGGGCTTAGGGCTAGGCTCAGCAAAGACTTTCCCAGTGGTTAGTGAGAGCAATCTGCCCCCTCGCCCCTGCCCCTGGCATTCTTGGGCAAAAGGAATGGAATGTCTGTTGAGCAGATAATAGAGCGTCTGGGGGCAGGGCTATCTTTTGGACACTGGGGGAAGCTTCTGGGGAGGATTGACCCTATCCCCTTATACATCATAGCACCACCAACCCCTTTCTTCTGGGCAAGGGCATAGACTAGAAGTCTTCTAGAGAAAAACTGGAGTCAGTGGTGAGAAATGGAGAGGGTCTCCTGCAGAGAGACTTCCCAGAGGACAAGGGAATCATGAAGGGTCAGACCAGGACACATCTGAGTTCAACAGCTGAGAAAGCTGTGGGGTGGGGACACCAGGGTTCCTGGGCTTGGATGAGAGCTATAAATAGAGGGTGAGGGATTCACAGTGTGTGGCCCTGTATCTGTGTCCATGAATGCATCTCTATGTGTGAGTGTGTGTATATGTGCATGTATATGTGGGAGGATGCACATTTGTATCTATCTGTGAAAATGTCAAAGAAACTCAACTTGTGACAAGGGCCAACTGTAGTTGTCATCCATCATGCATTGGGGTATGTGTGTGTGTGTGTGTGTGCTTGCACACACATTAGTGTCTCAGAAGAAATGCCTTTGGGATGTTCTATATCTTTGGGAGTTTCCATAGTCCAGAGCCCTTCAGATGGGCTTTGGATTCTGTAATGATAGGACCAATGAATCTCTGGAGGAGGGAAGGAGTTCCTGGTGAGTCTGTCAGTATTTGGTATGAAGAGTATGGGAGAGAGTTAAAGGATGGGAAGAAGGGCAGGTACTAGGGATCATGGGAGGGGGAGACAAGAGGAGAGTTACTCTCCCACTTTCACCTTAGGACATCTGAGTTTCCTTCCAATCCAAGGGGTACTGTTGGGAAGGTGATGCTAACTGAGGACCAAGGGATGCCTATTTTCAGGGAAATAGGTTCTATGGAAATTGTAGAATTCTCTAGATCACTTGCTAGCCCCAGCTTTAATCTCCCAACATTCAAGTGTCTCTGAATGACCCTGAAACTCTCCCTTTGGTGACACAGGTTGTAATAAAAGTCAGGTAAGGAAGGAAAACAGACTGCTTTAGCTGAAGGATTCAGGGTGAGATGGGGGTGGCTGCAGCTTGGATTCCAGGCCATCAGGAAGGACACCCTGTTCTCCATGACAGGACTGACTCCCCAGACTCTGGTTTCTAGGGTCCTGCTCCCCAGTCCAGAATTGTCAACTTCCTATTGGTCCCATAAGGGACTGCTGGTCCCTAGCCCTAAGCTGGTCTCATCATATTGCCCCATAGCCATGAGGGATGGCCTAGGAGGTGGGGGAGGGATAACAGGCTTGGGAGGGGGATGCGGGCCTTCTCCAGCTGCAGTGGGGAGGTAGGGTGGGAGGGGGATTGGGCTGATTTCCAGCCGCCCCCGCTCTGTCCCAGCCTCTGGCTTTCTGAGAAAGAACTCTCTGTTCTCCTTCCACATTCAGGACCCTGAGAAGGGGAGAGTGGGTAAAGGGGAGGGGGGGTTAAGAGGCAGAGGGGTCCTTCCTTCCTCTCTCCCTTTCTTCCCTAGGCTGCCACTGGCTCTGGCTCTCTGTGGGCTCCTGGCTCCAGAGCCCAAGATGCCTGCCAGGACAGGAGGAGGGGGGAGAGGGGGCAGTCTGTCCCAAGCTCAAGGCCTGCTGGGGAATGGAGTGGGATGGTGGGGGGAAAGGAGGAGCTGCTAAAAGCAGACTGCATCCTATGGCCAAAAGTTTCTAGGCTAGTGGTTCTTTAGAAAATAAATACATTTGAAATTCATTTTTCACATCATTTCTTTTATATCAAAACATACATTAAATTCCTAACCTTGGTCCTTGTTCCTCCACCCCAGGTACTCTAACCTTTCCCTGAAGACTTTGTCCAGTGTAGAGAAATTGTTTGGTCTCTTGCCTTAATCAATCCTTTATAGCACAACTGCCCCCCTTGCCTCCTCAGCTAGCAACCTGTCTCCCACAAAGTATGGGGTCAGAATTCAAAGAATTGAAATTCTTATTTACAAAATCTGTCCAATCTAAAAAGATGCCCACAAATCCTCTTAGGAAATGTGGGAAAGGGAGAGGTAGAACTAAGGGGGAAACCAGTCACAAACCCCTCCACACAATCCCGAGGGGGAAACTGAGGCATGGAGGTGGCAACAATCCGGGAGGCCTCTTAGTGAGGTTTGATCAGGCCCTGTGATGAAGCCAACAAGCCCTGACTTCCAACCAAACCTTCTCAGCCCAGCCTTCTCACGGCAAGGTCACTGTGCCCTGAGTGGGGGTGGGGAGAAGAGAATGGGGGAGGTTGAAGTGAAAAGGATCCCTTTCCGGTGAGTTCTTGTGCCCACACCGGAGCTGAGTCACAATCCTTGCAACATGCCAAAGTGGATCTTTGGGCTGAGGCCACTTTGGAGGGAAATGTTCCCGACCCTGGGGCACAGGCTTTTTCACTTTGGATCCCAGGAGCCTGGCGGATTCTCCTATGACCCAAATCTAAATTCCAAATTCTAAAGCTCAACTATCTTAGCTAAGGTACCTTAGCTCTGCACTGCTCTTAGCCCAGTGCCTGACACATAGTGCTTATTAACAAGTGTTTCTTGGAATAGCTGGGTGATCCAGTGGATAGAGAGCCACATCTGGAGATGGGAGGTCCTGGGTTCAAAAGTGGGCTCTGTGACCCTGGGCAAGTCACTTAACTCCAATTATCTAGATCTTACCACTCTTCTGCCTTGAAACCAATACTTTATATCAATTCTAAAACAGAAGATGAGGGTTTTTTAAATTAATAAATGCTTATTGATTTGACTGTTGATTGACCCATAATGGCTTCCTAGAGGATGGATCCTGAATTTGGAAATTCGTATATTTAGGGATTATCAGGGCTCGCATCTTACCCCATTCATGTCTATGAATAGAAATGAGGGTAGAAATGTGACCAACTAAGCCAAAATGAGGACATGGGTCTGAAGGGACCTCCAGGGGTCACCCTGCCCCCAGAAAGGGAGATGAAAATGGCAACTGAGGGCAGACTTCCAGGGTAAACAGGGCTCCCAGAAAAATATACTTTGCAAAGTCCCCATTCCCTATCTTCCACTCCGTCCCTCAAGCCTCTCACCCATCTTATATCATCACTAGCCTACTCTTTCAAGCTTCTCAACCTGACTCAGCTCCTCTTGGTCCCCTAATCCCTAAGCTCATTCAGCCCTGGCTCCCCCAAAGCCTCTCTTTTCTCCAGCATTCTCACTTCCCCCTTTTAAATCTAAGATATTTCCAGGTGATCTTGGTCATATGGGCAGAGAAACCCCAAGGCCAGATACAGTTCTCCTAACCTGCCACCTTCTACTTTTCTCCTAAACAGCCTAGGACTTCCTTCAGGCTTGATTTCAAGACTAAAATATTACAATCTCTTCTGAAGGCAGGGACTTAGCTGTATTTGACTTTGTAGCTATCCCCTGTTTTTGTTCATACTAAATACTTAGTTAGCCTTTATTTTTTTTTTCTAAAACCCTTAGCTTCCCTCTTAGAATCAAAACTGTGCATTGGTTCAAGGGCAGAAAAGCAGTAAGAGCTAGGTAGTAGGGGGTGGGGGAGTTAAATGACTTGCCCAGGGTCACTTAGCTAGGAAGCAAAGTCTGAGGCCACATTTGAACCCAGGACCCCCTTTCTCCAGACCTGGCTCTTTATTTTGGAAAGCCACCTAGCTCCCCCTTTAATAAGCCTTTATTGAATTGAATTTGTAGGATAATAGGGCTGGAATGTACCTTCGATATCATCTAGGACAAACAACCCCTTCATTTTAACTGGTAATGAAAACCCACAGAGGTAAAATTACTTTCCCAAGGTCATATATGTAATAGATAGCAAAGCAGGGATCAAATCCAGGCCCTCTTGGCTCCAAATTCTCTACTCTTTCCACTCTACTCCAGTTCTTTCAAAGCCCCCTAGAAAATCCCTTGCCTTTGAAACAGCATCCTTATCCTTAAGGAAAGCAGCCCCAGAGCCCTCTCTTCTTCCTAATTCCATGGAATTAATTCTTATTTTAGACTGGCCGAGAGTATTCGCCTGCCGCCACCACCACAGAAAATGGGGGCGGCAAGAAGAAGCAAAAAGAGAAGGAATTGGATGAATTGAAGAAGGAAGTGGCCATGGTGAGGACAACCTCTTGACCTAGAACCTACTCTGTCTTTTCCACCCCTTGAAATGGGACTTTCCTCAAGTGGGGAAAGCTGTGTCATTCCCAGGGTTGGCTACTAGAAAAGTCTTGGGTTCCTTTCATGCCCATAGATCTCTCCAAGCCACTTCCTTGAATTCCCTTCTTCCCTTAAAGTAACTGCCTGCTTCCTCCTCAGGATGACCACAAGCTGTCCCTGGATGAGTTGGGTCGAAAGTACCAGGTAGACCTGTCCAAGGTGAGTTGGGGGATTTCCTTGGGGGTAGGAAGAGGAGCCCCTACTTTGCTCCTGGTCTCCCTCACTCTCTGAGGGAATGTCCCCTAGCCACAAGATGGTCTCTGTCTTCTCAGTGTTATGGTCTACGAAGGATGCACAGAATGTGAGAATTAGAAAGAAGGAAATGGAAGCCCAAAGAGATTGACTTGCCCCAAATCATTCCATTAGAAACGTTGGGCTTCTTGATTCAGTGACCTTTCTACCCTACCGTCGCTCCAACACAAATCTAATAAACATAATGACAGAAGGAAGAGGAGGGGGCAGAAGCTTCAGAGGCAAATTTTGTTTGAAGAAAGGGAAAAAAACCTTGACAATCAAAATGATTAAAAAGTAAAATGGATTCTCCTAGGGAATAGAGAATCCTCCCTCACTGGAAGTCTTTTGGCAGAGGCTCAAGGATGTCTCATTAGGTGTGCTGTAAGGGGGATTCCTATTTAAATCTGAATTGGACTGGACAAGTCCTGGAATCTACAGAATCTACCCAGATTCTGTCATTCTGTCAAATGATAAATTGGGCAGTCTTGACTACGAGTACAACAGATTTCTCCTCAACTTTCCTGGTGAGTAGGAACAGAAGGGCTGAGAGGAGAGGGCTCTTGAGACTCTTGCCTGGAAGTTCTATCCTGCAGGTCTTTGGTCCCATCTTTGGCTATCTCAAGTCTGGCTCTGCCTCTGCAGTGGGCTTGGAGATCTTCCCTTCTGAGGTTATTAAACTAGGGAATAGAGCTGGGAAGAAAAGAAGGTATTGGGACTATGGGGAAAACTCGAGGTATCGGGGCAAAGAAGATAGGAAGTGGGAAAACTGCCCCTGCAAGACGCACTTTTTAAAGTTAAATTTACATGAACGTTTTCTCTATCATTTTCTTAAGTCTAGACTAAATTAACAAAATAACAAATCAAGACCTGATTTGTAGCATTTTCTAATTTCCAAGATGTAAATACTTACATTGAAAATTTTACAATTTCCCAGAATCTTGGCATCCTTGGTACCTAGTTCATTACCTCACTCCACTGTGTGGAATGTTATAGAATGTATATAGTCCATATATCATGGAATCTTATAGAATGATTAAACAGGAAAGGACCTTAATGATCATTGAGTCTACTCCTTTCATCACCTTTCCACAGGGCCTCACCAACCAGCGGGCCCAGGATATCTTGGCCCGGGATGGACCCAACGCTCTCACTCCACCACCCACCACCCCAGAATGGGTCAAATTCTGTCGACAGCTCTTTGGGGGCTTCTCCATCCTGCTCTGGATTGGGGCTCTGCTCTGCTTCCTGGCCTATGGCATCCAGGCAGCCATGGAAGATGAGCCATCCAATGACAATGTGAGCCTGAGATTTGCTTCCTAGCCTGTGTAGTTGGCCCTGCCCTCTAGCCCTCCCTATCTTGGAATCCCTAAATCCTCAATCTCCAGCATTAGATCCTTGAGCAAAATTCTTCATTTACAGAAGCTGGGACCTGACTGAGCTGTGACTTAGAGAGGAGGCTGGCTCCTGAGCTGGTGCTAAAAAAACAAAAATGCCTCATATACTTGTGATCAGCAGCTTGAAAACCCTACGACTGCTGCCAAGGCAAAAAGATGGGAATAATAATAATAAATAAGGCATCATACTTAGTGAGTAAAGCACAGGACTTGGAATCAGGAAGAGACCTGGGCTCAAATCCCACCTCAGACATTTATTTATCTGTGTGAAACTTATGCATATTTTAACCTTTCAGTCTCAGTTTCATCTGTAAAATGAATATAATAATAGGTAGCTATGAAGATTAAATTATGGATGTAAATCCTTTGGGGGAGATGTGATATAGAAGTGAGAGCCTTAAATAATAACACCTTGCATATATAATATAATGTAATATAATGAATTGGTCCAAGGCAGAAGAGTGGTAAGGGCTAAAAGGCGGTTAGGTGACTTGCCCAGGATCACCCAGCTAGGAAGTGTCTGAGGTCAGATTTGAACCTAGGACCCATCTTTAGGCCTCACTCTCAATCTTCTGAGTCACCTAGTTACCCCCAAATGACACATTTTTAAGTTGAATTTGCATTAACATTTTCTCTATCATTTTCTTGCATCTAGACAATCAACAAAATAATAAAATCAAAGCCTGATTTATATCATTTTCTGATTTCCAAAACATAAATACTTATACTGAAAATTTAACAATTTCCCACAAGCCCAAGCTGGCTCCCACACACCATGAGAACAAAAAATCTTATGCTTTGCATAAGGTAATTATATTCTGCAAAATCATCCGCTCCTACCCTGAAGCAGCTGCTTTTCCTGGGATCAGGTAGGAGTTGCATGGCTTAGTTAACACATTTTTACTGCTCCAGCTCTACCTGGGTGTGGTCCTGGCAGCTGTGGTCATTGTCACTGGCTGTTTCTCCTACTATCAGGAGGCCAAGAGCTCCAAGATCATGGATTCCTTCAAGAATATGGTGCCACAGGTAGATGACAGGGTTGGATATTATCTGATCCCTCCCCTGCTTCTCCTGCTCTCCACTATGGAAACTTGGTGAGGGGAAGCCCTATTGTCTCATCTAGTCATGATAAAGTTCTGAAGATCTTTTAGACGTGGGGTCCTTGCTTTCTCCTCAGGTGGGCGAGGGTATGGAAAAGCAGGAATGGGGTGGGAGGAAATAAAGGAATATAATGGTGGTCTGGGTGGTGCTGATGCCCCCATTATGATCCCATAGCAAGCTCTGGTGGTTCGCGAGGGTGAGAAAATGCAGATCAATGCAGAGGAAGTGGTGGTAGGAGACCTGGTGGAGGTGAAGGGTGGAGATCGTGTCCCAGCTGACCTCCGGATCATCTCTTCTCATGGTTGCAAAGTGAGTAGGTGGGAGCCAGACTGATGTATGGTTGGGTGGATTGTAGAAGTAGGAACTGGTCAAAGCTAGTCAGCTGTCATCCTATTGGTGTTCAATGATATCCATCTGACCTTCCTCTCAATAGAGTGTCTATGGATTATCTTATTCTTCTGTTATTTATTCTATCTGTATTAATGCCCTGAATTTGAAATCCAATTGGATGTCTGTTACCTCATAGGTTCAAATCTTGATTGAGGTTCACTGTCTGATCTACTCCATTGAGATCTTGTGAGAAAATTGCTTTGTAAGCTTTAGAATACATTAGTAAAGTGAGATGTTAGCATCTAAAAATTTTTTTTCTGGTGAAATAAACATGGCATAGTAGATATAGAAAGATATGGGCTAGATAATAGTAACATTAGATGGACGTACATGGTCATACCCAAAGACCAGAATAGCATAGATTTCTAGCTGGAAGCAACCTTTGAGCTCACTTAGTCCAGGATTCCATCCCAGATCTCTTGATCTCCAGATCTGGAGTCCAGGACTCCAACAACCCAATTCAGAACTGGAAAAGACCTTTGAGACTATCTAGCCCAACCTGTACCTGAAAAATAATTCTCTCTATAATATACCTAACAAATAGTAATACAACCCTTGCTTGAGAACTTCTCAATGAAGAAAAAAATTCTGCCTTCTAGGATAGCCCATTCCACTTTGGGATAGCTTGAGTTGTCAGTAAGTATTCCTTACATCAAGCCTAAATTTGTCTCTTCCGTTTTGCCTTGGAGAACCAAGCAGAAGAAGTCTAATTCCTTTTCCATATAACAGTCCTTAGAATTCTTGAAGACAAAGATCATGTTCCTCCTAACTCTTCTTTCCTGTAAGATTCTCAAAATGATCTTTATATACAGTTATTGTGAGACTCCTTTACATCCTTGTTACTCTTCTCCAGAGGTTCTCCTGAATCATGGTATGACACCTGAACCCACCCTTCCAGGTATAGCATGGTGGCATTGCCATCTCTCATCAGGCTTTGGCTCTGAATCTTTCTTAATTCAGCTGATAATCTCATTCAATTCCTTGGTTTTCATAGCACAAATGTGAATTCATATGAAGCTTGTAGCCCACTAAGCCCCCTGATCATTTTTGCAATGTTTTTACCATAGCTTCTACTTGCAAAATTATTTTCTTTGAACCCAAATGTTAAGATTTTACATTTCATCTAATGAAATTTCCTCTTCTTAGATTTGGCCCCTCATTTTATCTCATCTAGTCTTTTTGGGAACCCCACCACAACTTTTGTATGAGCTTATCCTTCCTAGCTTTGTGTCATCTGTACATTTTATGAGTATGCCATTTATCCAAGTCACTGATCAACTTATTAAATAGTGCAAGCCAAGCATAGGGGAACAAGCGCAGTTCTCAGAGGATCCCCACTAGTGACTTCCTTCCAAGATGGCATCAAGCTCTCCATGACTGTTCTCAGGGAGGCAGTGTAGGAAAATGGAATGTAAGCACAGATTTTCTGATTACAGACCTAGTATTCTTGATGTCTTCAGATATTTTGTATCTGAGATTAAGGAGATGTGAGCTTGTCTTCGTGTAAATGTGCATCTATCTGATGAGTCTTCTTCACGCTGTCTCTTTATCCTCAGGTGGACAACTCATCCCTGACAGGCGAGTCGGAACCACAGACCCGTTCCCCTGAGTTTACCCATGAGAATCCCTTGGAGACCCGAAATATCTGCTTCTTCTCCACCAACTGTGTGGAAGGTGAGAGGCAGATCCAGATTGGGTACCCAAAGAAATGTCTGACAGGGAAGAATGAACCATCTCCCAGATGAGCCCATCCCAACTTCAGCCAGGTTGTCCTTATCCCGGAATAAGCAGAAAGGGAAGCCTTGCAGATAGAGATCTGGGCTCCGCTGCGATGCTGTCTCTCTTCTTCTCTGGGATAATTCTTTAAAAGTGGTAGAACTGTGAGGTGAGAAACAAGAGAAAAATGCACCTTGCTGGCTTTGGGTGCTGGCAAGGAGGGGAGAACAGCAGCAGAGCAGAGTGGGACGATTGCTGCCTTAATAAGGATGTGATTGTGAGCAGGTCACTTAGATTCTCTGAGCATCATGGGGTCAAAGGTTTAGAGCATCAGAGTTCTTCTGGTCCTACCCCTCAGTGATGAATCTGAGGTCCAGAGAAGTAAGATGACTTGCCTAACTCATTCGGGTAGCAAGTAAGGATCTGAACTCAGCTCCTTAGAACTCTGGCCAGTGTTCTTTCCATCAAACCACATGGCCTCCTTAGCTTTGCCATCTGTAAAATGGGAGTGATAACACTTTCACCAACCTTCCTGATGGAGAAGAAGTGCTTTGTAAACTAAAGAGTACAATATAAAAATGAGCTAGAGGTTGAATGCAGATATAGAACTGGGAGGGACTTGGGGGATTGTCTAGTCTCCAAATTCAAATAGAAATTGTTTTATTGTTTAGTCATTTTTTAGTCACGTTTGACTTTTTATGATTCCATTTAGAGTTTTCTTGGCAGAAATACTGGCATGGTTTGCCTTTTCCTTCTCCAACTCATTTTATAGATGAGGAAACTGAGGCAAACAGGGTTAAGTGACTTGCCCAGGGTCACACAGCCAGTATGTATCTGAGGTTGAATCTGAACTCAGGAAGATGAGTCTTTCCGGCTCTAGGCCTGGCATCCTACCCACTGTACCACCAATCAACACATAAAGATCTTTGTAGGAGAGATACTGATTTTTAAAAAAATATAATATTATTTTTCTTTTATTGCATTTTTAAATTTTAATTACATTTAAACTTGCCTCTATATATTTGGGAGGCTGGTAAGCTGTGTGTTTGACATCTCTGATCTAGTCTAACCCCTTCCATTTAACAGATGAGGAAACTGAGGCCTAGAAAATCAAAATGACTAGTAAGGAATAAAATAAGTCTTCAAACTCCACTCTGACTCTGAATCTGACAAATCATATTTAAATTTACTTGGTCTCTTTTGGTGCCCCAGGTCCCATATGCTCTCACCTGTTCCCTTCTTATCTTTGCTGGGACAATGACCAGGAGTAGAATCTAGTTTCTCTAGACCAAAGGGCGAGCCCAAACAAAGGTTAGCAGAGTGAGACTGGCACTGCCCCAGCACAGACAGCTAAACCTACAGAAGAGATGGGTGGATTAAACAGGGAAAGACCCAGGATGCTTTCAGTTGTTGAACCCAGCAGGGGGCAGGAAAGGCGCACCTGGAAGGCAGGTGAGCAGAGAGAGTCTTACCCCCCTCAGTTTCACCCTGAGGCTCTAGTGCATTTAAAAGAGCCTCTAAAAGCAAGATCCAGAGCCTCAGGGACCCAGAACTAAACTTGTCTCCCAGGGGACCTTGAGTTTGCCCAGAATTATCTTTCCTTTCCTTGAATCTTCACCATTATTTCAGAGGATGTAGCAAAAGTGTTATTTACCTCTCTCCAGCTTAATCAGAATCCCAGACCAGAGGGAAGCTCTAGTTGAGAAGAATCATGTTGTTGAGGCAAGGAGCAGCTGTTGTAATAAGGAACCTCTTACCTACCAGGTGAAGAGCTCTGTATCACTCCTAGGTGGTATTCAAGTTAATTGCCAAACCCTATCTGCTCTTCTTGCCCAAAAAATCGTGTTTGGGGAGCAACTAGGTGGCTCAGTGGATTGAGAGCCATGCCTAAAGACTGGAGGTCCTGGGTTCAAATTTAGCCTCAGATACTTCCTAGCTGTGTGACCCTGAGCAAGTCACTTAACCCCTATTGCCTAGCCCTTACCTCTATCCTGCCTTGAAACCAATACTGTGGGTATTGATTCTAAGACAGAAGGTAAGGGTTTAAACAAAAAAGAATCATTGTCTGGGATAGATAGATAGATAGATAGATAGATAGATAGATAGATAGATAGATGATAGATAAATGAATGGATAGGTAGATAGATGGATGGATGGATGGATAGATAGATAATAGGTAGGTAGGTAGAGAGAGGCAAAGAAAGACAAACAGATAGATGAACAGATAGATAGATAGATATGGACAGATAGATAGATGGATAGATAGATAGATGATAGATAAATGGATGGATAGGTAGATGGATGGATGGATGGATGGATAGATAGATAATAGGTAGGTAGGTAGAGAGAGGCAAAGAAAGACAAACAGATAGATGGACAGATAGATAGATGGATAGATAGATAGATAGATAGATGATAGATAAATGGATGGATAGGTAGATGGATGGATGGATGGATAGATAGATAATAGGTAGGTAGGTAGAGAGGCAAAGAAAGACAAACAGATAGATGGACAGATAGATAGATATGGACATATAGATAGATGGATAGATAGATAGATAGATGATAGATAAATGAATGGATAGGTAGATAGATGGATGGATGGATGGATAGATAGATAATAGGTAGGTAGGTAGAGAGAGGCAAAGAAAGACAAACAGATAGATGGACAGATAGATAGATATGGACATATAGATAGATGGATAGATAGATAAATGGATGGATAGGTAGATGGATGGATGGATGGATGGATAGATAGATAATAGGTAGGTAGGTAGAGAGAGGCAAAGAAAGACAAACAGATAGATGAACAGATAGATAGATATGGACAGATAGATAGATAATAGATAGCTAATGTGTTAATTCTATCCTTGGGATCAAAAATCATAAGATTCAGAAGAATTTGAGGGTTCATCTAATCCAACTTCCTCATTTCACACCTGAAGAAATTAATGCCCAAATTAGTGAAGCATCTACTCAAGATAATATAGTTTCTAAGTAATAGCTGAGCCAGGAATTGCACGCTGTACTCCTGACTCTAAAATCCAAAGCTCCTCCAGAGACATCAGATGTGAAATTCATCCAGATAACTCCAGTAGCTCCCAACTCGCAGACATGTGGTGTCATGATTAGCCACTCTCTGAAAGCCCTAGGAGACATCTGACCAACCCCAGACCTAGTGGCTTTAGGAATTTGTGACCTCAGTGGCCATTCCATTCTTTCCATTTGAGTGTGATGAGAGAGCAGAGGAAAGGTCATTCTAGGAAGGGATTTTAGGTTGAGGAGGAATGGGTTGGAGGAGGAAGGCAATTGGATCTTGAGATATTTGTAAAGCCCTTCACAAAACCTTTAAGAACTATATAAATGCCAGCTAATGTTATAAATTTGGAAGAAACATTAGAAGCACTGAGTCCCCTTTTACACCCTTATTTTACAGATGAGGAAATTTAAGTGATTTCCAAAATCACACAGTAAGGTATAGAAGTGGGATATGAACCCAGACATTAATTTTATTTTCTCTTTCCACTGTATCACAAACTCTATTCATATTAAATATTGTTAAAGTTGCAAATCACAATATTAAATAAAACAATGCATTTGTGGGGCAGTGAGTTCCAAAGGAAATACATTATAAATTTTATGTAAGGGCAACTAATGGATGGATGGAGCAACATTAGTGTTGGGCCCATGACTTTTGGATGATGACAAATCAATCATTTTATTCCAAGGAAATATCAGTTGAGGAAACATTATACAGAATATGCCCAGATTCAATAATTCTGTCTTGAACACTTTTATCTTGAAGAAGCTAGAATTATTATAATGACCCTTATTAACACAATTTGTATTTTTCTCAATCTACACTTTCCCTCCTATAGATTCAGTTGATATCTTTTGTTAATGCACTAAAATTTTGCTCTTTGCATTGTGTCTCCCATAGTCCCCCATTGCGTCTCCCATAGTTTGTGCTTACTTGTTTTCTTCAGAAAAGCTTGGCAAAATAGTCCTCCCTCCTTTAAAAAATTCTTGCTTAGAAGAATAGGCAAAGATCCTTATAATTCCATCTAAGGGATGTGTGAGAGAGCTATACGGAATTTATCTGAGTGGAGATGGGTGATATCAGTGTCCTAGAGTCTCAGAGTTGGAAGGGGTTCCAGAGGTATCCACCTTTCTGCAGGGTGATTAGAAGGCAAGGCTGGAGTATAGTCCTCATCTAATTGACCTCACTAACTAGTTGTGCTTGGGAGACAACAACTAACCTGGGGAGGTATAAAGGAAAGATGACTGTAATGGGAGGCAGGAAGACCTGGGTTCTAATCTCAATCCTGCCACTGATTCACTGGCTGATCCAAGAGAAGACATTTCCCCTTGGCTTCTTCAACTGTCAAGGGATTGGAGCAGTTGGTTTCTAAGCTCCCTTCTAGTCCTAATGTTCATTTGGCTTGGTTTTCACATCTCTAGTAGCCAGTAAGATCTCTCCTATAGTGTGCCCATGGCCTGATCCAGGTGCCCTCTTCTTGTATGCAGGCACAGCCAGGGGCATCGTAATAGCTACAGGTGACCGGACTGTGATGGGCCGAATAGCCACTCTGGCCTCAGGTCTGGAGGTTGGTCGGACACCTATTGCCATGGAGATCGAGCACTTTATCCAACTGATCACTGGAGTGGCTGTCTTCCTCGGTGTCTCCTTCTTCGTTCTCTCTCTCATCCTGGGCTACAGCTGGCTAGAGGCCGTCATCTTCCTCATTGGCATCATTGTGGCCAACGTGCCAGAGGGGCTCCTGGCTACTGTCACTGTAAGTGGATAGGACTGGGAAGGGACAAGAGTGTCAATAGAAATGGGGGTGCTGTCTTATTAATGAGTAGGAGTGCTCGTGCTCATATTGCTTTGTAAGTCTTTGCTGATTAGTCTTCAACAGAAACCATGAGCCTTGGATAGAGTAGCAGGAGTTTGCATTTCCCTAGAAAATTATGGTTACACAGAAGAGGGATGGTGTGGTGGTGTGAAAAGCATGTCGGGCTTTCAGTCAAAAGACCTGGGTTCTAATCCCAACTGTGACATTTGGTTTTCATATGATGGTTTTCTTTCTGAGACTGTTCCCTGACACGTGTAAAGAGCCTAGTACCTCCCCCCTCCCCAATCTCCTGGAAGGAAACGAGCCTTTAAACACCTACTATGTGCCAGGCTAGGAACAGTGCTGAGTATTTGATCCTCATAACAGCCCTGGGAGGTGGATGCCTATAAATACGGAGAAACATTGTGGTGCCCACTTTGGGACTCAAGTCAAAAGCTCTGAGTTAGAATCATGATCTGACAGCTGACTAGCTGCATGCCTGTGGGTAGATTCTCTGCAGGTTCCCAAGTCTCCACTTTTCATCCTTAAAAAAAGGATAAAAAGGAGGAACCTGGGTATCTCAGTGAATTGAGAGCCAGGCCTAGAGATGGGAGGTCCTGGGTCCAAATCTGGCCTCAAACACTTCCTAGCTGGGACCCTGGGCAAGTCACTTGACCCCCATTACCTAGCCCTTACCACTCTTCTGCCTTGGAGCCAATACACAGTATTGACTCCAAGATGGAAGGTGAGGGTTTAAAAAAAAAGTAGACTCTGAGCAATGATCACACACAACTTCCCCCCCCCCCTTCAATAATCAAATGAATGTTGGGGTAGAGGTGGAGCCTGACTTGAAAGATCCATCTGCTGCAATAATCTAGCTGTCAGTTCAGCAGCTGGGATGTGGCGACCATGCTAGAGGAGCCATGAGATGACTTTGCCTTCCAAGGGAGTGTATTTGGCAAGGCTGGAGTCTAAGGGGAAGAACTAAGACTTGGGGAGCTGTGGGTTCAAGTCCCAGAATCAGAGGAAGCGTTTGTACTAACTCTATGGAAGGAACAAGGAGCAAGTAGAAGAATCTGAGGGGATGCGAGTCCTGGGAGACCCATAAACCCTAGCATTTACTTCCTGGGGACAGAGCAACGATATCCACCCCATTACCTCCCCTTCCCCACCCTGACCTAAGCTTTTTGGTCCCCACCTTGAAGAGGGAGGGGAGGGTGTCTCTGCTTACACCCCTTACACCTTTCAGACTTCTCAGATGTCCCAGAGGTACAGAATGAAGAAGGAAGGACTAGTTGCAACTATTCATCCCCAAGTCTATAAAATCTAATATCAGGAAGACCTGAGTTTGGGAAGGGGGAGAAGAAGTATTCTGAAGAGGGGGAGTCAAGAGGCAGAATCACTCTTCCCCACATATACATTCATTCCAATGGAGCTCTGGGGACTTGGGGGAGATGGGAACTGTTAATTTACTTTATGTTCCTAAGCCTCCTACAACCCTTCTGGAATCCAGGGCTACCCTATAGCCTCCAACTCTTCATTACTCATTCATTCCTACACTCCCAGCTTCCACTGAAAGTGTTCTCCCAAAGGTCACCAGAGACCTAATCGCCAGATCCATTAGCCTTTTCTCACCCTTCTTGACCTCTCTGTGGCATTTGATATGACATTTCCATTCCTTCTTAAACCTCTCTCCCTTGACTTCCAGGACACTACACTGTCCTGTTTCTCCATCTTCTCTGCCTCCTTCCTGGACCTTCTTCCTCTTCCTACCACCTAACCTTGGATATTCCCTAAGTCTTTTCTCTTTAAAATCTTTGCTAATCACTGCATTTTTACTTCTTTTTTTAAGTTTTTCCAGCATATGTATTCCTTCCAAACTCTTGTCTGTACCAGACCTCCCTCCAGACTTACAGGAGCTAATATTCACCTGCCTACTAGACATTTCCACTTGGATGTCCCTATAATTGTCCATCTCACATATAAAATGGAATTGCCTTCTCACCAAAAACAGTGCCTATTTCTGACTTCCCCTGTTTTTTTATAGTAATATTTCCCCCACAGTGAGTCATTTTTGACCCTTATATGTCCCTTATCCCCCCCATCCAACCAGTTGTCTAATCCTGAGGATCCTAGCTTTGAAGTGTCTACACATTTCAGCCTTCTTTTCTGTTCCCACCTCTATGCAGCCTGAAGACAGGTTGTCCAGGCTGTATCCAATGTATCTCATTACCTCATGCTTTGATTACTGCTGTCCTCTCCAATGGCCCCCCTCGCTTCAGTTTCTCTCCCATCTAATCCACGCTAGGCTGCTTTCATTAGTTTATTGCTCTACTCAAAAACCCTTAATGGTTCCTGGATGCCTACAGGACACAGCGCAAACTTGTCCTTTCATTCGAGGCCCTTCACAAGCTGGACTACTCATCTCCCACGACCTCCTCCATACTCCATTTGCTTCCTAGTCTGCCAAGCTTTAGAGCTGCCAGTGACCTTACTGGTTATCTTGGCCAACGTCCGAGTTTTACAGAAAAGGACCTTGAGACCCAAGACAGAGGAAAGGTCTTGCCCGAGGTCACCCGTAATTTAAACCCAAGATCTGAGAACCTGACTTCAAATCTAAAATTAGCACTAAATGCATTGACTTTGTGAAATAGTCCTGGGGAAATAAGTGTGAAGAAGATGAAATACAGGCCAAGGCCTTGAGGAGCTTTTTTTTTTAATTTTTATTTTTTTTTACCCTCCCTCCCCTCCCCCCACCCTTCCTGTAGTTGACGCTCAATTCCGCTGGGTATTACATGTGACCTTGATCAGAACCTATTTCCATGTTGTTGATGTCTGCACTAGGATGATCATTTAGAGTCTATATCCCCAATCATATTGCCTCGACCCATGTAATCAAGCAGTTGTTTTTCTTCTGTGTTTCTACTCCCACGGTTTTTCCTCTGAATGTGGATAGTGGTTTTTCTTGTAGATTCCTCCAAGTTGTCCAGGACCACTTTATTGCCACTAATGGAGAAGTTCATTACATTCATTTGTACCACAGTGTGTCAGTCTCTGTACAATGTTCTCCTGTTGAGGAGCTTTTGAACTAGTAGAAGAAAGAAGAAAAAATGTATAAACAACTATAGTACAAACCTAAAAATGTGTTACGTATTTTCGATACTTGGCATAACCCTGATTTCATCTGTGTTCCCAGTACCAATATAGAATACAGACTCTTGGAGATCAGAAAGGCAGCAATGTACAGTGAAGGAATACTGACTCTAGAAGGCCTGAGTTTCAATCTCACCTCTGACCTTTACTCCCTGAATGACTTTGAACAGGTCACTTAATTTCTCTGGGCCTCAGTATCTTCATCTATTAAATGAGGGGCCTAGATTAAGTGGCTTCTGAGGTTCCTTCCAGCTATATGATTTCACATACACACACAGATATGTAAATACATACATACATATATATGTATATATATATATATATATATATATAGAGAGAGAGAGAGAGAGAGAGAGAGAGAGAGGAGAAGAAGAGAGAGGGAGAGAGGAGAAGAAGAGAGAAAGAGAGGCAGAGAGAGGGAGGATCCTATGTAACTAGCTACATAGTATTTGAGTTGCTATGGCTAAGATATTGGGGTTGCCTAGAATCAAGAGGATGAGTCTTTCCAGAATTCACTAGGTCTCTTTCTTTCTTTCTTTCTTTCTTTCTTTCTTTCTTTCTTTCTTTCTTTCTTTCTTTCTTTCTTTCTTTCTTTCTTTCTTTCTTTCTTTCTTTCTTTCTTTCTTTCTTTCTTTCTTTCTTTCTTCCTTCCTTCCTTCCTTCCTTCCTTCCTTCCTTCCTTCCTTCCTTCCTTCCTTCCTTCCTTCCTTCCTTCCTCCCTCCCTCCCTCCCTCTCTCTCTCTCTCTCTCTCTCTCTCTCTCTCTCTCTCTCTCCTCTTACCTTCCTCCAGCTAGGTTGGTTCTTAAATGGTAGACACAATCTATGGATGTACACTTATTTGAAGTCCTTCCAGTTTGCCAAGAACTGCTCCACTGGCATAGCCTTTGAAAAGCTAAAGTTGTCTACAGATCATGATGAGATCTAGAAGCAGAATGTTTAAGCTATAGGTTTTAAAACATAAAATGTTATGAGATACTGAGGAAAGCAAGAGTGACTCTTTCTTAGAGCAGGTAGCTCCTTGGAGCAGTGAGAAATAAGGTTGGAACAACAGGTTGGTGCTCTATTTGACAAAGAATTTAGACTTCACTTTGTATGAGATTTTAGAACAGTGGAGAGATGTGATACTTTGACAGTGTTGTGTGAGATGAATTGTAGAGGAATAGACTAGAGGAAGGGAGTCACAAATCATAGATTTAGGATTGAAAGAGATCTTATGAACTATTATAGCCATTTCATATTACTGAAGATTCTCCATTTTACTAGAGAAGTAAAAAGGTTTACACCCAGCTAATAAGTAATAGTCAGGATTTTAACCCAGGTCTTCTAATTTCAAAACCAGTATGCTTTCCACTACACCATCCTGCCTCTCGTCTAATTAAGGGTCTAGCTTAATACTCCTGTAGAGTGGCAATAAGGGTCTTGACTACAATGATAGCAGGGAGAATAGAAATGAAAAAAAAATTTGAAAGACATTTCAAAGATAGAAGCAAAGGGGCATTGTATCTGATTAGTTATACGGAATAGAAAAAATTCAATGGGGACTCTAAAGAACAAAACCTGGATAATTTAGAGAATGTTGGTACCATCAACTGAAATGGGGATATAAGGAGGGATGGTAGATTTAGTTCTATATATGTTGAATCTGAGCTTCTGACAGGACATCTAGATGGAAATGTCAATTAAGCAGTTGGAAATATAGTGTTTGGTATATCCTGAAGCTCAAGATAAAGCCTGTGACTAGAGCTATAGATTTGGAAATCAGTTGCACAGAAATAATGACTGAAACCATGGAAACAACTGGAAGTCTAAGTCAGAGAATCATCTGTCATGAATGTTATAGATGCTTGCAATGGGTGGGAGATTGGATGAAAAGACTTATGTTTCTTCCATCTCTAAGATTTTATGATCCTACTAACAAGAATGGTTACTCAATATCCCCAAACAAATTGTACTTATCCCTACCTTCACATCTTTGTTTAAGGCATTTCCTTCCATATGGAATGGCCCTCTCCTTCCCCCAGCTATATTCTATCTATTCTTCAAAGCCTAGCTCAGATCTTCCTTTATAACTTCTTTCTTGACCACTTCCACCCTCCCCTAAACTCTCACAACATTTATTGCCTGTTCTGTTTATCTAACACTTAATATGTGAGGGGAATGAGGACTTTGTATGTTTACACATGCAAATGTGGAAAAGATGGGTGATTTTATCAAAGTACAGATCTCCCAGGAAGAAATGCCTTTCATCAATGCAGATCATAACTCATCTATAACTTATTATCTGTCTATTTATCTATCTCTATCCTCAAACATGTATGTATACAAATGTATGTGTGTTTTGTGTGTGTAAGGGAGAATGTTCCAGCTTAGGATGAGAGTAGAGAAATTCTGTGAAGAATTTGGCAAAACCATCCAGGTTAAATCAATATACTTTAATATTCAATGTCTTCAAAGCAAAGGTTGTTATAGGTGAGGATGCAAAAATGTGTTGGAAAACATAGATGTGGATTAAAAAATGATAGAGGCCAAAGAAATGCAGATTAAACGGAAGCTTCATGCCTTTATTTCTAGACTAGTTAAGGATAGTCTAGGGGCACTAGACATGGCAAACTTGAGAGAACCATTTTTTTAAATGAAATTTCCATATATTAACAGAGAGAAAACTTCTGTCTTCTAATATGAAAGTCATTTCTGTCTATATATAGACAGTCTCTATATAAAGCCAGCTATCTGTATATAATCAGATCATTGATGGGTTCAAGCAAAGATTTTAAAAATCAATGCCTAATTAAAAGAAAGAATAAAAATCAAAGAAATTACAACCAGCAATAAAAACAAGTCCAAACTGATCTATCTGACCTGCTTAGATAAAGTCATAGATACTGACACAGACTATCATCACCATTTCCTACAAAAATGTAACCAGCCTAAAGCAAGGCAGCATGAGGCAGTGTGACAGAGGGGAGGAAGAACCACTTTCAGAATCAGGAAGCCCTGGGTTCAGTCCCCCAGATAACCTATATAATCTTAGGCAAATAATTTAACTACTCATTTCATTTTGCAACTTTCTACAACCACAAGTTACAGAAAAGGTGTCAACCTATGTTAGAAGTTCCTCTCTGCGTACTCCCTACCAATGAAACCAAAAGCCTAGTTTTTTGGCATTTTTTGGTTATTTTTTAGTTGTCACAACCATGGGGTCAAATGCATGAAAAAAAAATCTCCTTATCCAGTAAATACTTGGTCTTCTTGCCAAGAGAAGAGATATAGCAGCCAAGACCAACACCAATTTAGAAAATAAACTCATTTGCAAAATTATGCAGAGGAGGATGATGAAAGGTTATGAGGGGTAACACCTCCCATGAAGTGGGAGGAAAAATAAGCTTATAGAAAGCTTGAGTTAAGACCCAATTAAGCCAGATCATTCTGGGAGTATTTAAGGATGAAACTGTAGGGATAACCAACAGACAAAAAAAAACACCATGGAAAACATCCATCAAAATACATCATTTCCTCCATTACTAATACTGAGTCTATTGACTGATGATTATTGCTATCAAACAAGGCACAAAACATGCTGTGCTTGGCAAAGCCATTTGCCATTGTCATGGTTTAGCACAAAGTCCAAGGTGAAGAAAGATTCCTTATAGATAATAATAGCTAATATATGTATATATATATATATATATATATATATATATATATATATAGTATTTTAAGGTTTGTAAAACTCTATGCAACTTATCTCACTTGATCTTTTTTTTTTAAACCCTTACCTTCCATCTTGGAGTCAATACTGTGTATTGGATCCAAGGCAGAAGAGTGGTAAGGGCTAGGCAATGGGGGTCAAGTGACTTGCCCAGGGTCACACAGCTGGGAAGTGTCTGAGGCCAGATTTGAACCTAGGACCTCCCATCTCTAGGCCTGGCTCTCAATCCACTGAGCTACCCAGCTGCCCCCTTCTCACTTGATCTTTACGATAATCCTATGAGGTATATGCTATTATTATCTTCATTTTACAGATGATGAAACTGAGTCAGAAAGCAGTTAGGTGGCTTGTTCAGAATCACATAGCTAATAAGTGGTCTGAGGCATCTTGACTCCAAGTTCAACTCACTACAAACTGTGCTGTGGAGCTGCCACTGGGAAGTCCTATCGCTGATCTTATTTTTACATAGTATTTTGCCAATTATGTCAAACTCTGTAAAACCACAAAGACTTCTAAGCGATTAATACCCATAATCATTCAAAAGAGTTCAGTATAATCATCCACAGAGAACCAAGCAAATGAAGAATGCCTCTTCTCCAGATTAGTACATGCATATGGATGGATATCCCATAAAATTGATTCATCAGTATATCTATCTTGGATAAAAATGGGAAATGGACACTGAACTGGACCCAGAATTGAACAGGAAAATGAAAGACTTCTGGGGAAATCATGCAGGACTTTCAATGATCCCAAGCCTCTTGAAACAAAATTCCATTTTAAAAATACTGATATTCTTCCAATGAATTTATAGGACTATGAATCATGGAATACACCATAGACGAGGAGGAATGAAAATTATAGGTCGCCCAAAGGGCAACAAAGAGACTCATGTTGGGATTGAATAAGCTGCAACATATAATTAATGATAATTAATTGTTGTGGGCCGAATGGAGGATTTAGGAGAAAACATTGTCGAGTCACACAGTGAGAAGTTGGATTGTAGACATTACAGTCTGCACTGTTGGAAATCACAGATCTATCTATATGTACTCACACCACAGCTACTCAAAATATTCATGGTTTTGTTTTGTTTTTTGGGGGGGAAGAGTTTCCTTATATTTATTTTTTAAATTAATTTATTTTATCAATTTAAAACATTATTCCTTGGTATACACGAATCACATTATTTTACTCCCTCCCCTCCTCCCACCCTTCCCACAGCCAATGCACAATTTCATTGGGTATTACTTGTGTCCTTGATCAGAACCTATTTCCACATTGTTGGTGTTTGCACTAAGATGTTTATTTAGAGTCTATATTCCTAATCATATTGCCTCGACTCATGTATTCAAGCAGTTGTTTTCCTTCTGTGTTTCTGCTCCCACAGTTTCTCCTCTGAATGTGGATAGTGTTTTTTCTCCTAGATCCCTGCAAATTGTTCAGGGACATTACACCGCCATTAATGGAGAAGTCCATTACGTTCGATTACACCACAGTGTATTAGTCTCTGTGTACAATGTTTTCCTGGTTCTGCTCCTCTCACTCTGCATCACTTCCTGGAGGTCGTTCCAGTCTCCATGGAATTCCTCCACTTCATTATTCCTTTGAGCACAATAGTATTCCATCATCAACATATACCACAATTGGTTCAGCCATTCCCCAATTGAAGGGCATCCCCTCGTTTTCCAATTTTTTGCCACCACAAAGAGTGCAGCTATGAAAAATATTCATAGTTTTGAGGTGTATTTGTTTTTTATCTCTCCATTTAGAGCACTGGCTTATAGAGGGCAGGGTCTATGTCGTACACATCTTTGTGTCTCATAGTATGTACTCAGAAAATATTTGCTGAATAGATTTGTTGGTGAATGAATGAAAGTCAGTAGTAGGGTTAGAAAGGGAATTCGAGTTTAGGAATTAGGGACTGCACCATGAGGAGAGAAAGGCAGGGCAGTCTTAGTCATGGGTGGCTCTTCCTAGCACCAGATGTAATTCCTTTTCCCCCCTCTTATCTTTTCTCCTACAGGTGTGCCTAACCCTGACAGCCAAGCGAATGGCCCGGAAGAACTGTCTGGTGAAGAACCTTGAGGCTGTGGAGACCCTGGGCTCCACCTCCACCATCTGCTCAGACAAGACAGGCACCCTCACCCAGAACCGGATGACTGTGGCTCACATGTGGTTTGACAACCAGATCCATGAGGCTGATACCACTGAAGACCAGTCTGGTGACACAATCTGGCTGGGAGTGTTGGCACCTGGGAGGGAGTTGAAAGCACTAGGAGGAAATGGGTAGGGGGTGAGGATAAAATAAAGAACTATTTGGGTAAGGGGCATGGAAAAGAGGAGCCAAGTCCATAGTTCCTCCATATGCTTATGTCAGGCACCATGAGGTGAAATGGTAAGTTCTCTGGAATTAAGAGTAAGGAGGCAGGTGTAAAATCACAGCTCCTCAACTAAATGTATGCTCTATGAAGCCCTGAATAAGTAACTTAACATGCTTTGAATTTATTTCTTCATCTGTAAAGTGGAGATAATAATACTTCAATAATAATCCAATAAAAATACTCACCAGATCTCTTTGAGACTCAAATGAAAATAGAAAACTTTTAAAAGCACCTACAAAATTCTGTGTAAACAAAAGTTATTATTATCATCATTATCATCATCATCATTCAGGTGCCACATTTGACAAACGTTCCCCCACCTGGACTGCTTTGTCTCGAATTGCTGGCCTCTGCAATCGTGCGGTCTTCAAGGCTGGGCAGGAGAATATCTCAGTATCTAAGGTAAAGGGAGCCAGGATTAAAGAGGGGCATCAGGATCTGATAATGGCTGTTATTCCAAAGGCTTCCCTTATCCTTGAAATCTACCCTGTGGCTCCCTCAGAGACATATTTGCTTTTTCATACTTAAACTTTTCCGTTGGTTCCAGCCCCCTACTTTTGTAATGTGTCCCTTCTCTCAACCCCTTCGGTGAGGTCTTAGTGATTACTCTGTGACCATAGGGAGTCCATGCCACCCTCAGTGACCCACCTCCTTCCCCCCCCCATACCAAGCCCTTGACAACCCTGTAACCACAATACCTGTTTGGGTAGCGGGATACAGCTGGTGATGCCTCTGAGTCCGCTCTGCTCAAGTGTATTGAGCTATCATGTGGCTCCGTCAGAAAGATGAGGGAAAGGAACCCCAAAGTGGCTGAAATACCCTTCAACTCCACCAACAAGTACCAGGTATGGAGATGGTCCCAAAATGGCCCAGGGGAGAAGGGTGGGACAAATGCTGGGAGAAAAGGAGGCAGAATAGCTTTTACCTCCATCAGGAAACAAGCCAAGCTCTAGGGGAAAGAATACTTTTGGAGTAAGACCAGGTTTCTTCTCTTAAAGACTTTACAGTTGGATGGAGTTGAGACAGATAACAATAAAGATACGAAACACAGATAATATGGAATAGTAGAAGGTAAATTAGTAAGAAAGATAGAAAGTTAAAGTTCATTGTGAGGTATAAGGGGAAAATATCTACCTAGTAGGAGGGGTAAAAAGATTTGTTAGGGACTAGAGCAACTGTCTTCTTAGAACCCTCTTCTGCCTTGTATCTCTGTGACTCCAAACCTCACTCATATCCCTCACCACCACCACCACCACCACCACCACCTTTTCTAGAGTAATGTACCAAAAGGAGCACTGTCTGGTCAGAAGGAAGGTGGCTTCAGGTCTAAGCTCTAAGAATGGCTAGGGGACATTGGACAAGTTACTTAGTCTTTCTGGGTTTTGGTTCCCTCATTTGTAAAATGGGAATAATACCTGCTCTCTCTGAATCATGGCATTGTGCATTCTGAGGAAATTGCTTTGGAGGCTTTAAAGTATCATAAAAACGTGAATTGTTATCTTTAACCAGGACACTGTCCCCATTTCTTATAATAGCTGACATTTTCTCTAACACTTTACAGCTTACTAAATGCTTTTCTCACAACAACTCTGTGAAGTAGTTTAAAATAACATGTTTAAATAGCACTTTTATGATTTAAAATTATTTTTATTCCCATTTCATGGGTGGGGAAATGGAGGTTGAATCACATGACTCCCTAGGTGAGCATAGAATAGTTTTTATTTTTTTTTTAAGAGCAGTGGATTTGGAGTCAGAAGATTTGGATTTGAATCCTGGCTTTCTCACTAATAAAATGTATTTCCTCATCACCAAAATGAAAGGGTTGTATTTAGATTTGCTCTGGGATCTCTGCCAACTCTAAAATCTTAATCCTCTCACCCAGCTCACCTAGCAAGAGCATGGTACATTGATTCTAGAGTGGAAGGATCTGGATTCAAATCCAGTCTATTATCCTTGTGCCTTGGGGCAAGACAGTTAGCTTCCCAGGGCCTCAGTTTCTTCTTTAAAATGTCTAATGAATTAAATGGCTTCCAAGGCACCTTTTAGCTGGAGATCCATGATCCTATGATTCTATATAAGGGAAAATCTGACTTCAAGTCCACTCTACCAAACTGTCCCTGGCCCCAGTCTTCTCTTTTTCCTTTAACTTTGCCTCTGCCCTCCCTAACATTGTCTCTGCCATCTCTCTAGCTGTCCATCCATGAGCGGGAAGACAGTCCCCAGAGCCATGTGCTGGTGATGAAGGGAGCTCCGGAGAGGATTCTGGACCGATGCTCCTCCATCCTTGTCCAGGGCAAGGAGATTCCTCTGGACAAGGAGATGCAGGATGCCTTCCAAAATGCCTACATGGAGCTGGGAGGACTGGGGGAGCGTGTGCTTGGTGAGAGATCCAGGGAACCTGGGGCTGGGGGAAGATGGAGTTAAGGAGAGGATTAGGGGTAGCCTCTCTCTTGGCATCATTGAGTAGAACCTGAATACAGCCAGAATACATTTCAATACAACCAGCCTGAATACATTTCTTGTTGTCTGCCTGGATTCTAGACTCTTCCTCATGGCTCTTTTTCCTTCCCTCCAGGGTTTTGCCACCTCAACCTACCCTCTGCGAAATTCCCTCGGGGCTTCAAGTTTGATACCGATGAGTTGAACTTCCCCACAGAAAAGCTCTGCTTTGTGGGGCTCATGTCCATGATTGACCCTCCTAGGGCTGCTGTGCCTGATGCTGTGGGCAAGTGCAGAAGTGCAGGGATCAAGGTACTGGCCCCAGTCCCTTTTCCCTTTCCCCCCTTTCATTCTTCCCTAGAACCAAGAATCTTAGAATTAACTATTGCACTGAAAAATTCCAGATCATCATGTTAGAGATGCATTCACTCTCTTAACCATTCTCCAAGCTTTGAGGGCTTGTGCTCTCTCCACTTAGTAATGGAACCACATCCTGGAAGTCTCTCCAAATCAGCCCATACACAATCTGGGACCCAGGCTGTATAGCTGCACAAACTAGGGGTACCCACCTCTGGGTTGACTCTAGGAGTAAACACCAACTCCTGGAGAGTCTGCACCTGGACTAATCCATACACTGTGGATCTTCCACACCAGAACATCTCCTTACTATTTCCTCTTTCCCTCTAGCTTACATACTTTCCTTGGAAACCCTCAAACTAACTTTACCTATTTTATTCATCACACACCCTGGATTCTATTCTTGACATATTCTATCTCAATCATCCAGGAGTCAGATCTCCTACCATCATGCCAAAAATGATCACCATTACCAAAGAAACATTTTGACTCCCTAAATACTCTAGGGTGGGGGGAGAGGCAGGTAGGTAGCTCAGTGGATGGAGAGCCAGGTCCAGAGATAGGAGGTCCTGGGTTCAAATGTGAACTGGATAACCTGGGGCAAGTCACTTAACCCCCAATGCCTAGAACTTAGCACTCTTTTGCTTTGGAACCAATACCCAGAATTGATTCTAAGACAGAAGGTAAGGGCTTAAAAAAATAGCCAGGGAGTTTGGAGGCATTGCTAAGTGTGACAAGCTGCCATGAGTCTACTCTGAGGTTGAGCCCTTTGATTGTTCCTTTCTGCAGCTGAGAGGAGGCTCTGCCCTTCAAAGCAAAGAACACTGGCTCCACGGTCAGAGGACCCAAACCTTCCTCTAATTCTTACTACTTTTTTGAGTTTGGACAAGTTCTTAAATTTCTTGATTTTCTATTTTAACTGTAAAATGAAAGAGTTGGGCTAGATAGCCTCTGAGGTCTCTTCCCAGCTTTAGATAGAGAGATGATACAATTTAATGGAAAGAAAGATAGACTTGGAAAGATAGATCTGAATTCAAAGGTAGCTATGTGGCTCAGTGGCCTGGAGATAGGAGGTCCTAGGTTCAAAGTTGGCCTTAGACACTTCCTAGCTCTGTCACCTTGGGCAAGTCACTTACCCTATTGCCTAGCCCTTACCACTCTTCTGCCTTATACATGGTAGCAACTCTAAGACAGAAGGTAAGGGTTTTTTTTTTTTAACCCTTACCTTACATCCTGGAGTCAATACTGTGTATTAGTTCTAAGGAAGAAGAGTGGTAAGGGCTAGGCAATGGGGGTCAAGTGACTTGCCCAGGGTCACATAGCTGGGAAGTGTCTGAGGCTAGATTTGAACCTAGGACCTCCCATCTCTACACCTAGCTCTCAATCCACTGAGCTACCCAGCTGCCCCCAGGTAAGGGTTTTAAGAAAGATCTGGGTTCAAATTCTGCCTCAGGTATTTAGTATTTGTCTGGGTAAGATAATTAACCTAGAACCAAGGATCTTGGAACTAGTGAACTGAAAAATTCAACATCATTACATTAGAGACATATTCTCTTATCCATTCTCCAAGCTTTGAGCTCTTTCCTCATTTGTAAAACAAGGGGGTTGAACTCAGTGGCATCTTTTCTAGCTCTAAATCTATAATTTTATTCTCTGTCATCTCTTGATCCTCTAGGAAAAATCTAACTCTTACCTTTGTATTTTCACTCCAGTCCCTTTTATCAAAAGAATCTTTTTCTGAAACTTCTCCATCTTCACCATAATTTACTTTATAGACTCATGTTAAGAGCAGGAAAAGACCCTCCTCTCTGCTTATAAGCATGCAGTGCATGAAGAAACAGGAGGCAGAGCCAAGAAATAACCAGTCAGATTCGATATACCTTAGAGTCTCTTCCTTGTCTATCTTTTATTTCTAGCATTCTAAAGCTGTTGGGATGAGGCCCCTTCTATATCTTTCTTCAAAAGCCACTGGCCCTTGTCTAGTCCAACCATGAAATCCTCTTCTTTGCTCTTTAGTCAGTGAAGAAATAGGTTGGGTTTTTCAAAAGGGCTTTCCTAGCATTTATGAGGAAATTAAACTTTCCAGAGTCCCGTGGAAAGTACTATAAAATACTGTCATCATCATTATCATCAGAGCAGTTTATATTCATATAGAGTTATCATGTTTCATTTTCACAAAATCTCTGTGAGGTTGGTGCAATCATCTCTGTTTTACTTTGTCACATAGTTAGTAAGTGATGAGATAAAGACAGAAATACAGGTCTCCTGACGTCAAATTCAGTGCCCCCTCATGTGAAAGAAGGTCCAGGGCTCAGGTGGAAGTTCCTGGACCCCCATCAATCCTGAGAAAATTTTTCTTTAATGGCAGAGATGGAGAAGTTTGAGAAAGGCATAATAAGACAACCAAATCAACTATCCCTGTTTGCATCAAATTCAACCCCCTTCCTATAGGGATTAAACGATCTTCCCCTTACAGTCCTTATTGATCTTTAGCCATCAAGGCAAATCTGTGACTTGTCTCTCTGAGCTTCACACTGCCACCTGTCATGATTAAATTTTTCTGGAGATTATATCATAATTTAATAATTATTTATTAAATAGCAAAAATCAGGCCAGAGAAAGAAAGAGAGAAGCACGAGCTACTTGTGGCCAGTGCACTCTTTTAACAGCTCCTCCTTGAGCTGGTTGAGCCAGACCTGGACCAGAGCCCAGACAGGACCTGAGCCCTTTCTAGTCTGTGGTTCTAAGAGAAGAGAGCAACTTCCTGTCCCTTCTGCCAATTTATTCTTTTCCTGTGGGAAGCTGGGTAGCTCAGTGGATTGAGAGCCAGCCTAGAGACAGGAAGTCCTAGGTTCAAATCTGGCCTCAGAAACTTCCCAGCTGTGTGACCCTGGGCCAGTCACTTAACTTCCATTGCCTACCCATTACCACTCTTCCACCTTAGAACCAATGCACAGTATTGATTTTAAGATGGAAGGTAAGGGTTTAAAAAAAATTATGTTCTTCCTGAAACCCCTTTCCTGAGCTATTGGCAGACTCAGACCTCAGTCCAGACAAAAGAAGGGTCTTCTGTACTCCAAGAGTATCCATGAGGTATTTAGCATGACCACCCAACACATGTACAACGTCTCCTAGCATGGTAGACAACAGGAAGGAGGACTCCATCCATGGCCTCAAAGAGAGTATCGTTCAGAGCTTCAGACCTAAGGTTCTTTGCTTTAAAATCAAAAGGTTGTTTTGGAGGCCAAAAAGGGTTCCGATAAATAACTTTCTCCACACCTGTGAACCTCTTTGTGTAGAAAACACAGCATCTCCTTGGGCTGAGCAGCTCCACTCCTCTTTGTTCGCCATGATTGAGTAGGCTGGACCTCTTCAAGCCCTGCTGTGCCTAGTGAATAAAGGACTACCTGGGGAGTCAAACCCTACCTCGGGCACTTTGCATGGGCACAGATAACTACCGAACCTTTCTGAGGCTCAATCTCTTTATCTGTAAAATGGGGGTTATAAGTCCTGGGGCGCCTTTCCCACTCTCCGTGGCCTTTCAAATAGTTCGGAGAGAAGCTCAAGCGTCATGTCTAGTATCTTTCAAGACCCGAGGACGTGGCTCCTTGGTGGTTGTAAGGCTAGTCATGAGGCTTACATGACATAATTGTATGCAAAGTGCTTTGCAAATTGAAAAATGCAGTATGAATGCCAGCTGATATTATCATCTGCCCTAGGGAAGGATCCATGTGTTCTCAGGCAGCATTTACACATACATGCAGCATTTTGTGATTACAAAGTACTCTTGTATATACCTACACATGTCACATGTATAAATATATGCCATATACCTATATAGCATGTATATATATACAATGTATACATAGGTGCATGTGTGTATGACTATATGTTGTATGTTGGGCTATATCTTTTATATATGTTTATGTAAGTATATATATACATATATATATAATCTCATTTGTTCCTTATATTAATCTCATGAGATAATCAGAATCAGCATGATATTATTATTATATGTATAATATTATTATTGTCTCTTCATTTTATAAGTGAGGGAACTGAAGCAAAGAGAAGCTAAGTGAGAGACACTATATAGTGTCATGGAAAATAAAGTTAGAAACCAGTTGTAAAATTCATGGCCTCAATGGTCAAATATGGTCAAAAATGCACAAAGTCTAAGCAAGAAGCTGAACTAACCAGAGCTCCCAATGCAAGGGGTCAAAATAGACATTATAAGTATTACTAATATTTGGTAGGATGAAATCAGGGACTAGGTGGCTCAGTGGATAGTCAGTCGTGGAGATGGGGGGTTTTGAGTTCAACTCTGACCTAGCTGTGTGACCCTGGGCAAGTCTCTTGACCCCAACTGCTCAGCCCTTATCACTCTTCTGCCTAGGAATGGATACTGATTCTAAGACAGAAGATTAGGGTTAAAAAAAAAAGAATATACCTTAGAAGAGAACTGTGTCATAATGACTAAGAGGTTGGCTCTAGATTCAAGAAGACTTGGTCTGCCTTGGCCATTGGCTGTGTGATCCTGAACAAGTCATTTCACCTTTCATCTACCCAAAGGGCTCTATAAGTTGACAATCTGTGCCATGCAGAAACTCTAGGGCAGTGATGGTGAACCCTTCAGAGATCAAGTGGCCAAACTGCAACTCTTACACCATGTGTGAGCCCCTTGCCTTACCCCAAAACTCTAGGAGTTCTCCAAAATACTGTGATCAAAGTCTGGAGTACAGAAGCAAAAAGGGTGCACCATAGTTTTTTAAAAAAGAGAGATAATAAAAGACTGACAGGTATATAGATAGATATATAGACAGATAGGCAGACAGATAAGGAGAGAGAGAGAAAGAGAGAGAAAGATGATAAGTGGGTAGGTAGAGAGAAATAGAGAAAGACAAACATAGATGGACAGACAGATAAACATACAGACACACAGAGAGATAGATGATAGACAAAGACAGACAGATGATAGACAGACAGATAGATGATAGATAGATAGATAGATAGATAGATAGATGATAGAGAGCCATAAAGATGTCTTGCACAACCACTCTTCTGCCTTAGAAATGATACTTGGTATTGATTTTAAGGCAGAAGGTAAGGATTTTAAAAAAGAGGGGGGAGAGAGAGAGAGACAGAGAGAGAGAGAGAGAGACAGAGAGAGAGACAGAGAGACAGAGAGACAGAGAGAGAGAGACAGAGAGAGACAGAGAGAGAGAGACAGAGAGACAGAGAGAGAGAGAGAGAGAGAGAGAGAGACAGAGAGAGACAGAGAGAGACAGAGAGACAGAGAGAGACAGAGAGAGACAGAGACAGAGAGAGACAGAGAGACAGAGAGAGAGAGAGAGAGAGACAGAGAGACAGAGAGACAGAGACAGAGAGACAGAGAGAGACAGAGAGAGAGAGCACCTAAGTTGTTCAGTCACATCTGACTCTGTGACTTTGATCAAATGATCTTTACTTTTTGTAAAGAGCTTAGCACAGTACCTGGAACATGGTAGGAGCTTAATAAATGCTTGCTTCCCTTTCTTCTTTGATGAATTAAAGTCACCTGACCCTGATGAACCACAACTTCAAGTTTGGAAAGATCTAGCAGGTGTGATTATTTGGCTATGAAAGTAATATTTTGGAGATCATGAAAAATAAGAAAGGTATCACAAGATTTGAGAAAGGCAAATGTCACAATTTTTAAAAAGTAGAATTTAAAAACTAGAATCTAGTGAACTTGAATTCAATTATTGGAATAATTTTAGGGAGGGTTATTAAAGAGATGGTTAGTGAACTGTGATGATTAGGAAAGGAATTGGTGGCCACAGAGTCAATAATTTGGTCTCGTTAGGAACAAATCATGCCATGCCAATAATTTCCTCTTTTTATTTTTTTTTTACTGTTAAGAAACTAGTAGATCAGGGGAATGCAAAAGATATACATGTCATGAATTTCTAAAAAGGTTTTAGCAAAGCATTTGATAGACTGTCTTGCTACTTTTGTTGGAACAAGGCCTTTCCAGCACTGTTCCAAAGGCTGTGCTTAGCTTATGCTGCTTACATTTTTATTTATGATTTGGATAGAGGTGTATATAGCATGCTTATAAGATTTGCAGGTAATACAAAGCTAGAAGGCTTAGCCCTTCCACACAACAGATGGCATATCTATTACAGCCAAAAAAGAGTTTGACAGCTAGAACAGAAGCAAATTGCTGCCAGAAGCCTGCTTTTATATGACCCACAAGCTAGGAATGTTTTTTACATCTTGAAATAAAGTTTTATTATATTTTTAAATTGTTTTTAATTCTTTGCAAGCAATATAAGAATAAGCAACAGCCGCCTTAAACACGTCTTAGCTGTGTGACCTTGGGAAAGTCACCTAACCCCAACTGCTGAGTCTTTGCTGCTCTTCTGTCTTAGAGCTGATAGTAAGACAGAAGGTAAAAGTTTTTTAAAAAAATAGGTAGCAGGCCAGATTTGACCTTCCAGCAGTAGTTTGCTGACACCTGGGCTAGGGTGTTAGGTTGAATCAAATAGGATTTTAAAAGCCTTAAACTTGGATTCAAAAATCCATTTTCACAAGTACAAGATAGGGGAGGTATGGTTAGATAAGTGTTCTTCTTTTTTTATAAAAAGGAATTTTAGTGGACTACAAGCTCTGAGTCAGCAGCATGATATGACAGCCAAAACAGTACTGTCAGCTTGGGCTACATCAAGAGAGCCATATCTCCGAGAATAGAGAAGATGGTCCCACCAAAGTCCACTCTGGGCAGACTTCATCTGGAATGTTGTGATAAACTGGACAGTGTCCAGAGGATAACAACCATGATGATGAAGGCCCACATAAATTCTTTCTATATGAACATAGATCAAAAGAACAGGAGATGGTTTAGTCTAGAAAAGAGAAGACTTGGGGGAAATATGATTGTTGTTGTCAAGTATTTGAAGGGCTGACACAGGAAAGAAATTGGACTTCTCCTATTTAGCCCCATAGGGAAGATCTAGTGCAATTGATGGAAGTAGCAATAAGGCAAATTAAGATTTGATAGAAGGAAATGTATCTTGATGCTAAAGAAGAATAGGCTATTTCTGCAGATTTTGTGTAAAATGGGAATGGTTCCTCAAATAGTGTTAAGTTTATTCTTTCCCTATCTTAAGAAAACCCTATATTTCTTATTTAAATTCAACCTGGTCATAGTATATAATCTTTATGATATATTCTTTTAACCTCTTTGTTAGTAATTTATTTTAAACTTTTGCCATCTGTGTTCATTAGGGACATTGGTCTTTAGTTTTCTTTTCTTTTTTGATTCACCCTGGTTTAAATATCAAGACCATATCTGTGCCATAGAAAATATCTGGTATTTAATCTGTAAATATTTGTAATGTAATGCATAAAAAAAACTTTTTAAAAATAATAGTATGAATTTTTTTAAAAGTAGGCTGGATTGCCCTGTGACAAAGCAGGTTGTCTCTCTTTAGAGGTCATTGAACAATGACCAGATGCCCACTTATGAGCAGTGGTAGAGAGGGAATTCTTTTGCAGGAGTAGGCTGGACTAGATCGCCACTGTGGTCCTTTACAATTCTGAATTGGGGTGGCAGTGTTAAAGGGGAGTGTTTGGGGAGGGGGTGTTCATGTGTGTCTGGATTCAGAGTCAGGAGAGACCTAGGTCTGAGTTTGAGCTCTGACACTAACTGGCTGTCTGATTTCTCTAAACTATGGTTTTATCATATTTTTAATAAGGATGATAATATTTATGCTGCCAACCCTGCAGGCTTTTGAGAAAAGTGCTTTGTAAACTTTTTAAAAATTGGGGGGGAGGCAGAACAGAATTGGCCCCCTGATTTGGTGGATAACAGGCAACTGGAAGCCTCTATTTTAAATGTTTATACCAACCCTCCATTTTAAACTTTAAAGTCTATTGACTTTAAGAACAAGCCCTTAGAAATGCTCTTGTCCAATTCTCTCATTTTATAGATGAGAAAATTGAGGCTTATGAGAGTCATTACCTTGCCCAACTTCATAGAGCTAGTGAACGTCAGTCTGGATTATAACTCAGGTCTCTTGACTCCCATGTCAGTATTTTTTTCCTACTATATGTAGTCACCAAGATCCCATGTTTAATAATGGCAGGATCCAGATCAGACTCCACAGTGCTCCTCTGTTCCCTGCATGAAGCTTCTTCTTTGGGGATTCCATTTAACTTTAAAAGCTTCTTCCCTATCTCTTCTTTCTTCCCTCTCTTAGGTGATTATGGTGACTGGGGACCATCCTATCACAGCAAAAGCCATCGCCAAGGGTGTGGGCATTATCTCAGAGGGTAACGAGACAGTAGAAGACATTGCTGCCCGGCTCAATATCCCTGTCAGCCAGGTCAATCCTAGGTGAGACCCCTGTTGGATACCCCTGAACAGGGATGTGCTAGAGCCAGCTGAACTGAGAGCAGATTGTTAAATTTTCAGTCTTCACATTCATACCTAGGAAATTGATAAATACTAGAAATCAAGGCTTGATTTATTGTTTTGTTGATTGTCTAGACATCAGAAATAATTGGAGAAAATGTGTAGATTAACTTTAAAAGTGTGTCCTACATACTTTTCCCCCTCATAGACAGCCTGTTGTTAAACCTTTACCAGCATGCCACTGTCTCTGATCCCATACTGTCTTTATCTACTGCACTGGATGGGTGTCTCTTTTATCCTATACTACCTCAGAACTGAATGTTCTACTATAAGGCTCATAGTGCACATCCCTGGAGCTCTTCAGCCCCCATATCTGGACTCGTGGGTGACTTGCTTTCATTGTCCTAGTTCCTTCATGTTGAGGTTGGAATCTTCTTGCCTCTTTCCCAAAAGGACTTGCCCCTGCAAGGCAATGAAAAAACCAAATCCCAGAGAGTAGCAAAACATGAGAACTGAGGAATAAAGGGATCTAAAACCTGGGAAATGGGAAGAAAAGTCAGCCAACTTGCATGTTGTTTCTAACCAATCTAACCAACCAGGGAAGCCAAGGCCTGTGTGGTGCATGGATCTGACCTGAAGGACATGACATCAGAGCATCTGGATGAAATCCTCAAGAATCACACAGAGATTGTCTTTGCTCGAACTTCTCCACAACAGAAGCTCATCATTGTGGAGGGCTGTCAGAGACAGGTGGGAAAGCTGAATGGAGGGAGGCAGGCAAGGTTTTTGATTATCATTGATGAATAGAAAGACTGTCAAACATGGGTATATAGGATGGGGGAGCCAGGTCCAGGACACAAAGAGCTGAAAGGAGAATAACAGGGCTGAAAAACCATGGTACCTCTCCAATAAAAGAGATGAAGTAGGGACACGATAAACCACTTGGACTATTTGAAAGGCTCTTATGCGAAGGAAAGATCAAGTTTGGTCTGTTTGGTCACAGAGAATAGAACTAGGATTGCCTTGGAACCAGTACACAGCATTGAGTCTAAAATGGATGGAAAGAGTTTTTTAAAAAGACTAAATTGTCCAAATTAGAACCATTAAAAAGCAGAATGGGCTACCTTTAAGAGGAAGTAAATTCCTCATTACTGGAGTTCTTTAAGGGACCCTTTGTTTGGGGTGTGATGGGGGGATTATAGACAGGCAATGAGGTATATGGTGGAAAGGGACATTGAACATGGAGCAAAAAAAATCCTGAGATCATTTCATAGCTTGGGTGTGAGCCTCATTTTCCTCTTGGTGGGATGGGACAGGAGATGATTTGGATTTGACCTCCAAGACCCCGTCCAGCTCTAAATATACGATTCTTTTTTTTTTTAATCTTTGTCTTGTCTTTAAATCACTTCTAAAACAGAAAAACGATAAGGGCTAGGAAGTTAGAGTTAAGTGACTCGCCCAGGGGTTACACAGTATCTGAGACCAGATTTGAAACCAGGTTCTCCTGGCTCTAGGCCTGGCACTCTATCCACTGTGCTACCGAGCTGCCTGTGAGCCTGCAATTTTTATTACAAGGCAGAATAGATTAAATGCCCTCTTAGGTTACTCCTCCCTGAGATTTTGGGATTGGGAGGGCTAGCAGACTGAGACTCTGCTTCTGATGGTGTTTTCTCACCAGGGTGCCATCGTGGCAGTGACAGGTGATGGAGTGAATGACTCTCCTGCCCTGAAAAAGGCTGACATTGGCATTGCCATGGGGATCTCTGGCTCTGATGTCTCCAAGCAGGCAGCTGATATGATCTTACTAGATGACAACTTTGCTTCCATTGTCACTGGCGTGGAGGAGGGTAAGTAGGCTGTCCACGGCTGCTTCCCAGTTCATTCTTGGCACATTTTCCCCAGTTGAGTCAGATGCCAAGCAGCCATCAGGGCAGGAAACCATTTTTCACAAAGATCTCACCAAAGGCCAGAGTGAAGGGCAGAAGGCTAGATTCCACTTCTCTTTGCACTGTCTTTTTCCTGACATTTCACTCCAATCTAAATCCTCTGCCCAGGATTGCAGAATTATAGATAGCTAGGATTTGTACCTGAGAGAGATCTTGGGAATTTTCTTGTCCACTCTCCTCATTTTATAGATGGGGAGACTGAGGCCAGAAACACTGTCTAAAGTGCCATAAGCAGTAATAAAGCAGAACTGGGACTGGAGCCTAGTGTCCTTTTCACTATATCATATATATCCTGAGGTAGGAGTTCATTAGTAGCTTTTTATTCCAGAGTCTGCTTCAGTTCTCCTCAACTTCAAGGTTTTCCTCTCTCGGGAGAGAGATAGAAAACGTGAGGCATATAAGGAAACCTAGAACCAGAGAGATGGTCATTGATAGGGTCTTCTTTCCCCTCACTCACACTATGTTGTCCTTGGGTTTCTTCTAGTCTTTTCTCAAAGCCTTCCAGTTCCCTCATAGACTAGTAGACCAAATGCAAGGATCTGATCTACTTCATGGAGTGGCATGGGAGGAGGGGGAGCCCCTCTGGCATCCCTGATGCTCTAAGGATCTCCCCACAGGCCGCCTGATCTTTGACAACCTGAAGAAGTCCATTGCCTACACTCTGACCAGTAACATCCCAGAGATCACTCCTTTCCTGCTCTTTATCATTGCCAACATTCCCTTGCCTCTGGGCACTGTGACAATCCTTTGCATTGACCTGGGCACTGACATGGTAAGTCCAGAGAAATGACTGGGGGAAAACAAGGTGTGAAGGAACTACTGGGTTGTGGAGAATCTAAGCCAAATACCTGGCCCAAATAGAACTCCTGTCTCATAGGAAAAAGCTTTGGCCCCAAGAATTTTACCTGAGTAGCTTCCTATCTCTTCATGAATCTTAAAGTAGCACAAGAATATTATTGAATCTACCAGACTATGTTCTTTATGGAGGGAGCAGCTAGGTGGTGAGGTGGATGGACTGCCAGGCTTGAAGTCAAGAAGACTCATCGTCCGAGTTCAAATCTAACTTTGAACACTTAATAGCTGTGTGACCCTGGGCTAATCACTTGACCCAGCTGGCCTCAAAATCAAAATTTTTAAAAGACTGAAAGCATGGACTCTGCTGATCTAAACTTCACATCTTCCCACCAGTGCTATTTCCATCTCCTTCCCTTCTCCACACCTCCTTTCTTGGGGATTCAGCTTCCTCTGTTCCCATACTCCAGGTACCAGCTATCTCCTTGGCCTATGAAGCAGCTGAAAGTGACATCATGAAACGCCAGCCTCGGAACCCACAGACGGACAAGCTGGTGAATGAGAGGCTCATCAGTATGGCCTATGGTCAAATTGGTGAGGTTTGAGGGGACTCACTGCCTCCTGGTGGGATGTATGTATGATAGGATCATAGATCTTTGGAAGGGACCTCCGAGGCCATCCAATCCAACCTCATTAAGGAAACTGAGACCCAGGGAGGTTAAATGACTTGTCCATAGTCACACAGGAGCTGAACCCAGGATTTCTGACCATAGCACCAGTCCTCTTTGTACTGTGCAGCTCTGGCTGTTTCCCAACATTTAAGAAAGCTGAACTCTCAAAAGTGGTTCAAGACAAGATCCAGTTAGCATTCTCAAGTGAAGTTGGATCTTGTTTCCTTCTCTAACTCATCCCCTTCTCTTGGGGACCTTACAACACACAGGGATGATCCAGGCATTGGGTGGCTTTTTTACCTACTTTGTGATCCTGGCGGAGAATGGTTTCCTGCCTTCACGGCTCCTCGGCATCCGACTTGATTGGGATGATCGCTCTAAGAATGATCTGGAGGATAGTTATGGACAAGAGTGGGTGAGTGACAAGGCAATAGAGAGGCAAATCATTAGATGAGAGATTTTAATCCTTCCTTTCTGACTCAACTATCTCCTATAACTAAACTCTCCCTTGATAACATTTTTCTTTCTGACCCCTGATGTCTTCTCTGACTCCATTTTCCTCTTTGACTCCATCTTTCTCTATACCCAGATTCATCATTCTCTCTTCTGACCTTGACTTCTATAATTTCCCTCTCCTCTCTGACCACAACTTCCCCTCTCACTCTAATACCTTCTGTGCCCTTTTTCCAGACCTACGAGCAGCGGAAGGTGGTAGAGTTCACATGCCACACAGCCTTCTTTGCCAGCATTGTAGTTGTCCAATGGGCTGATCTCATCATCTGCAAGACCCGCCGTAATTCTGTCTTCCAGCAGGGCATGAAGTGAGCTCCCCACCACAAAGCCCATCCCATTTCCCCTGTCTGATCATGATCCTACAACCTTGATTCATTCTGAACATGCGCTCCTCAAGTTTCCTCTGTTGGGGTCAGGATCAGATTTTATTCATTCAGCTTCAGCCACAGTAGTGCTTGAAGGTGGGGAGGAGGAGGAGGATTTGGCAGCTTTAATTCTGTTTCCTGATGCTGGGTGGGTACAAATCTCTGGAGAGTGCCACTCCTATCCTTCCTTCCCACCCCTTCTGTTAAATTCTCTTCCCTTACCCCACATTAAAACAAAAACACAGACTCATAAAAATTTAGCTCTGGAAAGGACCTTAGAGATCATCTAGCCCGTTCCTTTCATATTAAAGATAAGGAAACCAAGCTCAAAGAGAGAGGAAAAGTTACTTAACCAAAGCCAAAGCCTTTTCTAGGTGGACCCTAGATAGCAAACATGACTCAAGTTACATAAGGTCAAGGAACAAGACATGGTCTCTGTCCTCAATGAATTTATAGACTTGTTTATGGAACAAGACATGAGTAGAGAGTAATTATTATAAGACAGTATATAATGAAGAACTAAACTCTGGTGAAATTCAGGAAGGTAAAATGAAAATGGCCTTCAGATGTAGGAGGTAGAAGAGAAGGGGAAAGGAAGATGGCACTTAGAAACATTTCACTTTCTCTGATAGACAAATTCAATAAAAATTTTAGAGCTTATGATATCAAGGCACCATGCCAGGCCCTGAAGATACAAAGATGAAAAAAATGACATAGTCCTTGACATTAGGGAGTTAGAAGAGGGAAGAGAAGAGAGGGAATGATTTCACATGTCCAGGAATAACTATAAATACAAGGTCTGGTGTGACGGGTATGAGATCCAGTCAAAGTGTTCAAGGAAAATGTGAGGAGGAAGAGCTCACTTTCAGCTGGGGGGATCAGGAAAGACATCACCTAGAAGATGTCACTTCAGCATAGTCTTGAAGGAAGGGAGAGTTTCTGAAGAAAGTAGGGAGAAAGTTCATACCCAGCATGGAGGGTAGCCTGCATGAAATATGGGGAGAAGAGATAAAGTCAAGTTTGGTGGATAGCTAATGCTGGAATTTGGAGTTTGGGAAGTGAAGGAACCAGTACATAAAGACTGGAGAGATGGGTAGAAACAAAGACTGAAGCACAGACAGAAAGAGAGGAAGGGGGGGGGGGAGAAAGTAAGTGACAAAGAGAAAGATATACAGAGAGAGAGACAGAGACAAAGGGAAAGAGGAAAGGAGGGAGTGAAGGAAAGAAAGAGAGGATAGAAAGAGAGAGAGATGTACACACAGGGACAGAGACAGAGAGAAAATTTTTATGAAGGCAACTTGCCTGGGATAGGATGGGATCAAGGATATATGTATGTAGAGGAGTTGGCTTTGCTGAAGAGGAGAGCCACAGAGATTAGAGTAAAGGATAAAAGAGTAGGGGGTGTGGAATTCAGAAGTTGTTATATGTAGGAAGAAAAGAAGAAGAGATCCACTGTGAAAAATCTTCTCTTGTTGGGGGGATCTAAAATGATGTCTTGAGGAGAAGGAAGGATTGAAGTTATTTTAGGAGTAGAGGAAACATGTTTGTTCCTTTATAGATGATGAAGAAGGGGCCGATAGATAGGGAGAAACTGAAGATGAAAGTGAGACAGAGAGCATGACTGCTGGGGAAAGTTTGTATAGACAGTAAGGGACCAGATCCAGAATGCAAATGAAGCTGACCTTTGAAAAGAGAAGAGCCACCTCCACCCCTGAGATTAGAACAGAGTAGACAAGGTTGAGGGAATTTTGGACAATAATAAAATGAAAAATAAAAATAAAGGGATTTTGGAAAGAAGAGAGACTTCTTAAAGAATGGCCCCAATCTGCTCAGTAAAATAGGATGTGAGGTCATCTCCTGAGAGAGGGTGTTGTGAGGATGTTGAAGGTGTTGAACAGCTGATATGAGGAGTGTTCTAAGGAATCAGTAAGAGACGAATTAAAAGTAGTCAGGCTGAAGAGAGTGACTGTGAGTAAGCACTTAAGACACTGAGACCAGAAAGGAAGGCTCCCTTCTAACACTCTCTCTCTCTCTCTCTCTCTCTCTCTCTCTCTCTCTCTCTCTCTCTCTCTCTCTCTCTCTCTCTCTCTCTCTCTCTCTCTCCCCCCTCTCTCTTTTGTTCCCAAGAAACAAGATCTTGATCTTTGGACTGCTGGAAGAGACAGCTCTGGCCGCCTTTTTGTCCTACTGCCCAGGCATGGGCTTAGCTCTACGAATGTACCCACTCAAGTGAGTGCCCAGGAGAGGAGGCAGAGTGAAGCAGAGGGAATGTGGGTGGGGTGTGGTTGTTTTTGTAATCACAGCCTGGATTGCTCTGGGTGTCTCTCTCTTTGTCCATTTCTATGTACTTGGCCCATATTCTGATCCCACTCTTTCCCCCATTCTCTACAGGGTCACATGGTGGTTCTGTGCCTTCCCCTATAGTCTCCTTATCTTCATCTATGATGAGGTCCGAAAACTCATCCTGCGGCGCTATCCTGGTGGTGAGATTCCCCTAGCCTCAGCTATCCCCAAACCCCACCTCCAAATACAGATACCTGCCATTTACTTTTAGGGCCCTAAGACCCTAGATTTCCAGGCTTTGGGCACTCTTCTCTTTCTAGGCCTTAGGGTCCAAAATCCTGGGCTCTAGTGTTCAGCATTCTTTCCCTGAGTAGTATAGTAGGTGAAGGGCTAGACTTGAAGTGTTCAGTCTTACTTCTGATACTTAAGGACTCAATTTCCTCATTCTTAAAATGAAAAAGTTATACTAAATGATTTCTAAGATCCCTTTGGGCTTTGATTTTACTGTCCTATGATCCCTAGAATTCTAATCTTTCTCTCACCTATAATTGCAGCCCCTACATCTGCCTATTTTCAATAAATCAACATTCACTGGTCCCTTAGGTGTTCCTTACCCTGTGCTAGACACAAGGTTTTCCCATTCATCAGTCTTATTTATACTTCATTCCCATCTGATTTTTCCTATGCAGCCTTTACCATTTGTGATCCTACTTTCTCCCCATCTCCTTCTTTTACCCCTTGGTATTGCCAGTCATTTTCTGCCCCAACCCTCCAAGGCCCATTCAACATAAGCCATCATTACCCTAAGTCCCTAAGAAATCCATCTCTCATCTTCCTCATCCTGAACTTCTTTCTCCAACAGGCTGGGTCGAGAAGGAGACATACTACTGAGCTGAGCAGAGGATGAACCAGGCACCAAACAGATAGGGGTGCCCTGTCGGGGGGTGGGAAAGGGTGGGTACATCTGAGATAAAGTTGTGGGAGGGTTGTAGGGAGGTGGGAGGGCAGCCCATCCAACTGAGGTTTGGGCCAGGGTAGGATAGGAATGGGGTGTAGGGTGATTGCCCTGTAGACCTAACTGTGAAAAATCAGTCTAGACACTAAATGTTGGGATCCCCTCCCCAGGTCCTACCCCTACTGTGTTCATCTCTTCTGCTCTTCATGGAGGCTTGAAATCATTCTAGCCCTCCATAACTCCCCATAGAGATCAGGTTGCAATGGCAGAGGAGTCTATATGAATCTGAGGATAATGCCCAGGCTTGGAGAGGAGAGAAAACCATTTAGGTCCTCAATGACCTAGAGCCATTTTGTTATCTCACCTCACTTCATTCCCTGTTACCACCTATTCATTTTCTCTCCATCCAACTCTGTCCTCAATGGTCCCCACTTCCCTGCCCCAGACCTCAAAACCACCATCTACTTCTGCTAGTGAGAAATGGGAGTGTGCGAAACAGGAGCGAAAGAACAGCCCTTCCCCATAGGGACTCCACACATGGGGAACAGTATGAAACAGGTAGAAATGCTCTAATTCAGAGAGAGACAAGGCCAAATAGAGAACAAAGGAGAGGGGGGAACAGAAAGGAGATAGCTAGGAGAGAGTGTAGGGGTAAGATCAGCCATCAGTTGCTGAAAGAAACAGATTACAAGAGACGGGTGACGGTGGCTTTTGAAGCATTTTGACATTTTTATCAACAAGCCTTGCCCCAGATGTGTCTCTGTTGTAGAAGAGGGCAGGACCCAACCAGCAGACATCCAAATTGGAATTCTTGAAAGAATAGTGGCAAGTAATGCTAAAACAAACAAACAAACAAAAAACAGCATAGGAAGTTGCAACTCAGATTCCAACTACAACAAGAGCCAGGGGTTCCAGGCAAACAAAAAGGCAACTACAACTTCTCCCTCATAGTGTTCTTTGGGATGGGATGCTGAGTCCTCAAGAGCCTCCTAATTGTGTGGAAGAAAGAACTTACCAGGTCACTATTCCCTGAGTCCCTTTGAAAGAATTTATGCATTGTCGTGGTGAATGTGCCTGGAAGAAAAAGCCCAAGTTTTCAGAATGAAATTGTGAGCCCAAAGACTGAAACTTCTTTGACAATCCAAGGCAGGCTTAGTATATCACCTTGGTTCACGGCCTTCATACAAAAAGGAGTAAAACCACTGCTTTAAGAATAGCCTTTGGTTTCTAAGAATGTAAGGCAATTTCTGTCCAGACAAATGCCTTTCACATAGTCTGAACACTCATTAACACTTGGCATTATACAATCTCCACGAAACAGAAGGATCACTTCTGATCCCTACCATAATTGAACTCCTTTCCCTTACAACTACCAACCTAGTACTTTCACTCTCTGGGCACTTTTATCCTCTTTTCCAACTCTAGCTCAAGGAGCAAAGGGTATGTATGCCCTATAGAAAGCATTGAGCAAGCGAGAGAGACCAAAGGGGGAAAGGAGAGGAAGAGTGGCTACAAAGGGGTAAAAACTAATAGGTAAGGAAGAGAAACAGATATAGAGCAAATCCCATAACAAAATCCCAGTTGACTGCCCATATTCTTGAATTGTACCAGTTACTTTTTTTTATTAGAAGTCAGCTAATGCTTAAAAATCTTGTCTTTGAAAAAACACCTTAATTTGAACCCTACAAGTTTGGAATGAATGAAAATTTGGACAAAAAACTTCTCATTATCTATGGGAAAAAAGAATTTCCTAAGAAAAATTAAATAAGAGCATAATCAGGATTATTGGGGGGCATATTTAGTAGTCAAAGCAAATTATAGCCACTTAGGAGCATTTATTTACAATGAATTACTATGAATGTGCTAATTACAAATGATTTTTATTCATTCATTAAAGAAACTCCAAGACTTGGTGAACCTTTGTTGCCTTTAGTTTGAGTCACTGTATGTACTTTAAAAATAATAAAAATGCATTTCCTTTTTAAAAAAAAATACTCTTTACTTCAGATATCTTACTAATTTAAACTCATTTTTCTCCCCCCGAAGATGTTTCAGTCTATTTGTTGTCGTTGGCAGCTATATTTGACTTTTAGAAAGATAGAGGTAAAGGAAAAGATTCCTTCATTTAACAAATATTTTGAAATTTCCTACTCCATGCAAGACATTGTGCTAATGTGCTGGAGAGATAACAAAGTTTAGATAAAATACTATCCCTACCCTCATCGAGCAGGGGAGAAAGACAAACACGAAGAACTAGAATATATGATAAAGCATTATTGTTCAGTCATTTGTCATGTCTGACTCTTCATGACCCCATTTGGGGGGAAATTTCTTGGCAAAGATAATAGAGTGTTTGCCATTTCTTTCTCTAGCTTATTTTACAGATGAGAAAAGTGAGGAAAATAAGATTAAATGACTTGTCACAGCTATTAAGTGTCAGAGGCTGGATTTGAATTCATGAATATGAGTCCTCTTGACTTCAGGCCCAGCACAATATCCACTGCACTACCTAGCTGCCCCCAATAGTATGTTAGAGAACAAAATACTCTGGGAGATCTTTAGGACTGAGAAGTCAGAGAAGGTAACATTTGACCCACGTTTTAAAGGCTGGTTAGGACTTTGTCACCTGAAGAAGAGGGGGAAGGACATTGAAGGCATAAGGGAACATGTGAGAAAGTTACAAAGGTATGAGTGTATGTTGGGAGCAAATGTCTATGCAGATTTGGGCTGGTGCATAGTGTGGAGGGGAAGAGTATGATAAAGGGATGGGGTAATGAAGGCGGGGAAAGAGTGGGGAATAGGGAAAGAAGCAAGGCATGATAGATCTACAGAGGCACTGTGGCGCAGAAGACTGGTCTTGGACTCAAAAGACCTGGGTTTAAGCTCTGCTACATCCTAGCAATTGAACTGTGGCTCCTCTGAATGCCAGTCTCCTTATCTGTAAAATGGATATAATATTTTACATTCCCTACCTCACTGGGCTGTTATAAGGAAGGGAAAAGAGTACTTCTAGATCTAGAATCAAGAAAAATCTAATTTCAAATCCTTCTTTGGACCAGTTATGTGACAATAAGAAATAATAGCCTCTTTGACTCGGTGGCTTTAGCTATAAAATGGAAATAATAATAGCACTTAGCTCACAAATATTCTAAGGAAAATAAATGAAATAATGTATGTAAGACACTTCCTAAATTTTAAAATATGACTTAAGTGTTTTCTACTACTACTACTACTACTACTGCCACTGGCATCACGACTGCTGCTGCTGCTATTACTACTACTACTACACAAACATGAAGTTGTTATAGAGAAAGGGAATTAGAGAAGATTGGTTTAAAAATTACCTCCAGAGGCATTCAGCTTTCTTCCTCATGGCTGGTAATCCCAACCCTGGACCCTCACCTCAGAGAGACAAGAGTCAGATCTCATCCTACTTTGTGGAAACAGAATCCCATGAGACTGCTTTGGTCTAAATTGTTCCTTAACATGATGTGAACAATCTCAAGGTTAGCGAGATTCACAGGGTTGAGGGGGAGGACTGATTCAATCAGCAATATTGATTCACTGCTCATACTGTGCTAAATATTAGAGGAAAGATAACAACAACAACAACAACAACAACAAGAATAACAATGTTTCTATTTCAGCAATAGCTCCCATTTATAGAGATCTTTACAATTCACCAGACAGTTTGTGTCCATCACCTGTGATGCAGGTAGTGTTGGTATTATCACCTTGATACCACATGAGACAGATAAGGTTCAAAGGTCTTAGAACTAGAAGAGACATTCAAGATTATCTGGTCCAGCCCCTTGTCTGACAGATCTGAAGAACCTGAGGTTCAGAAATTAAGTAACTAGCCCAGGATCACACAGTAGCAAGTAGCAGTCTAGGTCTGAACCCAAGTCTTTTGTACTGAGTTTAGTTCTTCTTCCACTATATAGGGAAACAATATGGTACAGAGGGAAGACCTGAGTTTGGAATAATGGAACTGAGTTTAAATCCCACTTACCAGCTAATGTGACTTTGGACAAACCACTTTTCTTCTCTGAGTCTCTGAGAATCTTTTGATTCTATATCACAGCCCAGTGACTTCCTCAAGATCACAGAACTAATAGAACTAATGTCAGAGTCAGAGCTTTGGCCCAGATTCCTAAATCTCCTGGCTTCAGATCTCGTACTCTTTTCCAGTGAATTAACCATATAGTCCCTGCTTCAGTGTTGGTTCTTAGAAAAGAGGCAAATGGTTGTCAATAAAAGTCAGGACGAGACCTGAAGAAGAGAGAGCCCTTGGTTCAAATCTCTTAGAGGTAAATGGGAGGGAAAGGTTGGGGGAGGGGGAGTTGGGGAAAGACCTATGGTCCAGTGTTGTGAAATGTGACCCCAAACATATTGAGGGAGAAGGAGGCAGAAGAGGCAGTGAATAGTAAAAGCATCAACTCCACAGAATCCTAGAACTAGAACTGGAGAAGCCAGTTAGTCTTACCCTTTCTTTTTATAGATGAAGGAACTGAAACCAGGGGAGTCTGGTGACTTTTCCCAAAGTTATATAAGCAGTGAACGAGTAGTGCTTGAAAATGAACTCAGGTTCCCTGACTCCAAATTCAGCATTCTTTCCACTGTACTCTCCTATATCTCACTTTTGTCACCTTCTCCAAAGACTTTGGAAGGGGAGGAGGGAAGTTGCATACCTGAACCATTTTATCCTTAAGTCTTAAGAATCTAGGGGCATAATGGAGATTTATGTTTTCGTATATAATCTTTTTCTGTTCTGCTTTGTATATGGGAATACAGGAAAAAGAGTGTTTGTTAAATACAAAATTAAGAAAACAAACAAAAAAATAACTTAGGACTTATAGGGTTCAGGGACTACAAACTTTTCAAAGATGGAGAGTGTTACCAGGGTCTAGTTGCTGACTTGCTTAGCTGATGTAACTTCCCCATTTTTAGAGCCCATTTCCTGCCCCACCCCCCATGTGTATAAGCCAGGGAAGAGTGTGCTCTTTAGGGGAAAACATATTTGTTCTTGTTATGATTTTGAAGTAAATAGCCCTTTGTGAAAACTTTTTAAAAAGGAAGATCTGAGGCATAAAAGCTAGAAACTGTAATGATTCTCTACTTTTTCTTGCTTCTAAATTTAAATTGTATATAAGGCCAAACCAGAATAAGCTGTTTGAATCAAGGGAAGTCATTTGAGCATAGGAGTCTTATGATTCGGTGGATGGACACTGCCATGACTTAGTGAGGTACCTACTGTCAGGGACTATTTAACTCCAGACTAGGAACAGAAGGGTCTGTTGATGATGACTGTGCTGAAGATAAGAGGAAGTTCTTAAAGATCAGTTTGGAGGCCTGAGAGAAAGACCAATCATTGATTAGAGAATCTGGGAAAAGAGGTGAGGGCAGGAAGGATTTCTAGGTCGAGGAGCATTTGCCCAAAGCAGTAACATGGAGCTTCTAGTTTGTAATGATGTCAAGAGGCAGGTATGCTATCAAAGAATCATAAAAGCTCAGAGCCAGAAGGTATCTCAGAGTTCATCTAGTTAACTACTACATATATATATATGTGTGTGTATAATATATATATATATATCTATATATCCTGTCTAAATAACTTTAACAAGTGACTATTTAGAAACTAACTTCGCCTCAAAGACTTCTAGAGTTGAGAAATTTACTGTCTACAAGGGCAACTCATTCCACTTTGGGACACTATCCTGGTCACCTACCTCTGGATAGCCACCAACTGGCTAATGTACTTTCTGATTCTGACCCCCAAAAGAGACTCCCAAACCCCAGATGTGGTCTAACTAGGGGAAATGGAGGAGGAAGAAGAGGAAGAAGAGGAGGAGGAAGGGGGGGGGGAAGAAACGATGTTTTTTAAATCCCATGGGACTTTTTGGCACATTTTTTTGCCCCTTTGTAATAATAATTGTTTAAAAATGTTGATCCAGGTTGTGAATACTTTGTATGCAGCACATAAACACATAATTGGTCCTTATTTGAAGGAGTCACTGGTGTTCTCATTTTTTGGTACTAGACTTTTCATAGAAAGAGCAACTTATTAATTCAATAATTATTGAACAAACAGCCCCAAAAAACCATAATACAAATCCTGCCTTTGTGGATTATCACAAAGACTATGCCAGTTCCTCATTCATTGTTTACTTACATCCTGAAGATATATAAACATACCCTAGAATAGTGAGGATTTGATCTTTACAAAGAATGCCATTCTCTATTTAAAATGCACCACCAAGGCATTAATAATTGCATGAACCATTCATATAAAATGTGCCGTTTTTATCCATTATAGTTTTGCCTAGCATTAATCCTATTATCATTGCTCTTCAAAAGAAGGAAGTATGGTTTCTAAATTAAATGAGATGAACCAAAAGCCTTATTAATAATATATATGGATGTTATCAAACTATATAACTCCACTAAAAAACAAATTAAGCTGCTCTTATATTTTGTGGAATCTTTTCCCAATAATATCAGAATGTCATTTGGACTTGATAAATATAAAATTCTTAATGTATATCAAAGAAAGAGAGAGGCAATAAGCTTTAAGTTTAAATCCAGATGTCACATTGAACCAGTAGGAGAAGATGATACCTTGGTCTTTTCCAGGCATGACTCGTTGAGCATAAGACACTAGATGTGCATCAAGAGACTTACTGGCATTCTGAAATCAGAGCTGAATGGAATGAACACATTTATTTATTTTTTTAAATCCTTACCTTCCACCTTGGAGTCAATACTGTGTATTGGCTCCAAGGCAGAAGAGTGGTAAGGGCTAGGCAATGGGGGTCAAGTGACCTGCCCAGGGTCACCCAGCTGGGAAGCGTCTGAGGCCAGATTTGAACCTACGACCTCCTGTCTCTAGGCCTGGCTCTCAATCCACTGAGATACCCAGCTGCCCCCGAATGAACACATTTAAAGCAATTTACACCTACACAATGTCAGTTTGTACATATCTAGAATTGTAAAAATGGACTGTAAAAGATTTGGAAAGAATCCTGACAAAAACCTCCATGATCATTACAAAGCATGAGACCTAAAACAATATTTAAAACTATAAAAAAAATTTTTTAATTAAAAAATTTCAATAAAATTTCCCAATTTGATGTAAGCAAAACAATATTTAAAATAATAAGCAAAATCCCACACAATAGTTAAAAGATCTAAAGCTATATTTTTAATTTATTTAAAATTAAATAGTCTCTACAATATGTGAAATAAAAAGCTTTCAAAATATAGGGTCTAAGATAACTATAGAAAGATTAATACCAATATGGGGGGGGGGAGAGGAGGAAAATAATTGATAGACATTTTCATAGTGCATGATAAGCAAATAAATTTTACTTTTGGAGTAAGTAGATATCACTTTGCTGAGCAATATCAAAAGGTTGTTAAAAGGTACACTTCACTGGTTTTGTCTCCATATTTCACACTCAGTTGGATACAGAAATCTACCTTACCAAACAGGGAAGTAGGAGGAGAAGGGAATAAAAAAAAAGGAGATGGTGAGAGTGGTGATAAAAGGAAAAATGAATAAAAAAATGATAATGGTCAGAAGCAAAACAAACGTTAGAGAGATTGAGAGAAAAGTACAAACAGAAGAAAATTGGATAGAGGGAAATCCAGTTAGAAATAAATGTGAAAGGAATGAAGTTACCCATAAAATGGAAGTGAATAACAGAATAGATTAGAAACCAGAATCTGACAATGTGTTGTTTACCAGGGACACACCTGAAACAGAAAGACACACTCAGAGTTAAAATAAGGAGCTTGAGCAGAACCTATTATGCTTCAGCAATGCCAGAAAAGGCAGGGGGTAGCATTCATGATCTGAGTGAGACAAAATGAGAGCAAAATTGGACCTAATTAAAAGAGATAAGCAAGAAAACTACATCTTGCTAAAAGGCAGTTTAGACAATGGAGTAAGAGCAAAACTATGTCATATGGCATTAGTATCCAAATTTATGGGTTCTTTACCTTACCTTTTCCCTCCTCACTCCTGGAGCTGACAAACAATTCCACTGGGTTATACATATATTATCACTCAATACTTATTTCCATTTTATTCATTTTTGTAATAGAATAATCTTTTAAAAACCAAAACCCCAAATCATACACCCATATAAAGAAGTGATGACTCATATTTTTTCTTCTGGATTTCTACTCCCACAGTTCTTTTTCTCAAAGTGGATAGCATTCTTTCTCATAAATCCTTTAGGATTGTCCTGGATCATTATATTACTATTAGTAGCAGAGTCTATTACATTCAATCATGCCACTATGTTTCAGTGACTGTGTATAATGTTCTCCTGGTTCTGCTCATTTCACTCCACATCAGTTCATGTAGGTCTTTCCAGATCATATAGAAATCAAGCAGTTTATCATTCCTTATAGCACAATAATATTCCATCACCACCATATAACACAATTTGTTCAACCATTCCTTAATTGAGGGATATCCTCATTTTCTAATTTTTTGCCACTACAAAGAGTGCAGCTATGAATATTTTTGAACACCATTTTTTATTATCTCTTTGAGGTGCAACCCTAGTAGTGGAACTGCTGGATCAAAGGGCAGGCATTCTTTTAAAGCCCTTTGAGCATATTTCCAAATTGCCTTCCAGAATGGTTGTATCAATTCACAACTCTACCAACAATGCATTAGTATCCCAATTTTGCCACATCCCCTCTAATATTTATTTTCCTTTACTATCTATTATACTGGCCAATCTGCTAGGGGTGAGATGGTACTTCAGAGTTGTTTTAATTTGCATTTCTCTAATCAGGAAGGATTTAGAACATTTTTTTCACTTGAGTAGTGATAGTTTTGATTTCTTCATCTGAAAAACTGCCTATTCCTATTCCTTGACCACTTGTCAATTGGGGAATGGCTTGGTTTCTTGCATATATGTCATAGTTTCTTATAAATTTGAGAAATTAGACCTTTGTCAGGGACTTTTGTTATATAATTTTTTTTTCACAGTTTGTTATTTCCCTTCTAATTTTGATTGCATTGGTTTTGTTTGTACAAAAACTTTTAATATAATCAAAATTATTCATTTTACATTTTGTAATGTTCTGTATCTCTTGCTTGGTCTTAAATTCTTTCCTTACCTATAGATCTGACAGGTATACTATTCTATGTTCCTCTAGTTTATTTTTAATTTCTTTCTTTATATTTAAGTCATTTACCCATTTTTAATTTATCTTGGTATAGGGTGTGAGATATTGATCTAAACCTAATTTTTCTCATACTGTTTTCCAATTTCCCAGAAGTTTTTGTCAAATAATGGGTTCTTTTCCCAAAAGCTGGGATCTTTGGGTTTATTGAACACTAGTTTGCTAAGGTCATTTACCACTAGTCTATTCCATTGATCCTCCACTTCTGTCTCTTAGTCAGTACCAGATTATTTTGATGATCACTGCTTTGTAGTACAATTTAATATCTAGTACTGCTAGGCCATCCTCCACATTTTTTTTTTCATTAGTAGCCTTGATATTCTTGATCTTTTGTTCATCCAGGTGAACTTTGTTATAATTTTTTCTAATTCTATTGGGAAAAAAGGGTGTTTTTTTTTTTGTAGTTTGATAGGTATGACACTGAATAAGTAGATTAATTTAGGTAGGATTGTCATTTTTATTATATTAGCTCATTCTAGCCATGAGCAATTAATGTTTTTCCAATTGTTTAGATCAAGTTTTATTTGTGTGAAGTGTTCTGTAGTTGCATTCATAAAATTCCTGAATTCATCATGGCAAATAGATTCCCAAATATTTTATAATATCTAGAGTGATTTTAAATGGAGTTTCTCTTTCTAACTCCTGCTGATGAGTTTTGTTGGAAATATATAGAAATGCTGATGATTTATGTGGGTTTATTTTGTACCCTGCAACTTTGCTAAAGTTATTATTTCCACTAGCTTTTTCATTAATTTTATTGGATTCTTTAAATATATCTGCAAAGAGTGATAGTTTAGTTTCCTCATTGCCTACTTTAATCCCTTCAATTTTTTTTCTTCTCTAATTGCTACCATTAGCATTTCTAGTACAATATTAAATGGTAGTGGTGGTAATGGGCATCCTTGATTCACTCCTGATCTAATTGGGAAAGTTTCTAATTTGTTCCCATTGCAGATGATACTTGCTGATGGTTTTAAATAAACATTGCTTATTATTTTGAGGAACAGCCCTTCTATTCCTATACTTTTTAGTGTTTTCAATAGGGATGGGTATTGTATTTAGTCAAAGGCTTTTTCTGCATATATTGAGATAATCGCGTGATTTTTGTTATTTTGGTTGTTGGTCAATTATGCTGAAGGTTTTCCTAATATTAAACTAGCCTTGCATTCCTGGCATAAATCCCATCTGGTCATAGTGAATAATCCTTGTAATAACTTGTAGTCTCTTTGCTAGTATTTTAAGATTTTAAGATGCAAAGAACATTTGCATCTATGTTCATTAAGGAGATTGGTCTATAGTTTTCCTTCTCTGTTTTTGGTCTTCCTGACTTGGAAATCAGTACTATGTGTCATAAAAAGAATTTAGTAAGACTCCTTCTTTGCTTATTTTGTCAAGGAGTTTGCATAGTATTGGGATTAGTTGTTTTTTAAATATTTGGTAGAATTCACCTGTGAATCTCTCTGGTCCTGGAATTTTTTCTTAGGGAGTTCCTTAATGACTTGTTCAATTTCTTTTTCTGACATGGGATTATTTAAGATTTCTATTTACTCTTTTGTTAATCTGGGCAATTTATATTTTTGTTCTGTTTCACCTAGATTGTCATATTTATTGTCATATAATTGGGCAAAATAGCTCATAATAATTGCTTTAATTTCCTCTTAATTGGAGGTGTTATTGTCTTTTTCATTTTTGATACTGTTAATTTGATTCTCTTCTTTTTTAATTAGATTAACCAGTACTGTATTTTGTTTTTCATTTTTCCAAAGAGCCAGCTCTTGGTCTTATTTATTATCACAATGGTTCTTTTACTTTCAATTTTTATTAATTTCTCCTTTGATTTTTATGATTTACAATCGCTTTTATATGAGGTTTTTCAATTTATTCTTTTTCTAGTGTTTTTTTTTTGTTGTTGTTGCATGCCCAATTCATTAATCTCCTCCCTCTCTATTTTGTTGATATAGGAATGCAGGAATATAAAATTTCCCGAGTACTACTTTGGCTATATTCTGTAGATTTTGATATATGGTCTCCTCATTATAATTTTCTTCAATGAAATCAGTAATTGTTTCTTTGATTTGTTCTTTGACCCACCAGTTTTGAAGAATTAGATTATTAAGTTTCCAATTGATTCTAAATTTGCCTCTCAGTGAACCCTTATGATTTTTATCTCATTATGATCTGAAAAAGTTGCATTTATTATTTTGCTTTTCTTCATTTGTTTGCGATGTTTTTATGCCCTAATATATAGGTGATCTTTGTATATGTACCATGTGCTTCTGAAAAAACAGTATATTTCTTTTTAGCCCTATTCCATTTTCTCCAGATAGCTATTAGCTCTAATTTTTCTAACATTTCATTCACTTCCCTTACTTCTTTCTTATTTATTTTTTGGTTTGATTTGTCTAGTTCTGATGGGGGAAAGTTGAGGTCCCCTACTAGGATGTTTTTACTATCTATTTTCTCAAGCTCCTTTAGTTTCTCCTTTAAAAATTCAGAAGCTGTACCATTTGGTGCATATATGTTTAATACTGATATTTCTTCATTGTTTATGCTACCTTTTGTCAAGATGTAATTTCCTTCCTTGTCTCTTTTAATAAAATCTATTTTTACTTTAGCTTTGTCTGAGATTATGATTGCTACTCCTACCTTGTCTCAGTTGCCGCCCAATAGATTCTGCTCTAGTCGCTTACCTTTACCGTGTGTGTATCTACCTGCCTCATGTGTTTCTTGTAGACAATATATGTGAGGATTCTGATTTTTAATCCACTCTTGCTATCTGCTTCTGTTTTATGAGTGAGTGCATCCCATTCACATTCACAGTTATGATTATCATCTGTGTATTCCCTTCCATTTTGACTTCCTTCTTTGATCCTGAACTTTCTCTTTTCATTCTTTCCCTTCTTTCCAGTGTTTTTCTTTTTGTCAGTCTCCCACCCCTTTTCCCCTCCCTTATATTATTCCCCTCACCACCACCTCCCTTCTTATTCTCCTCTTACTATAGGGCCTTTTGTTCATCCCCCCCAACCTCTCCCTCCCTTATCTTACTACACCCCCTCCCTTCCCCCCATTTCTTATTCCCCTTCTACTTCTCTATTGGGGAAGTGACAATTTTATACACCCCTGAGTCTGGCTGTTCTTCTCTTTCTGAGCCAATTCCAATGAGAGTATGGCTTAAGTATTACCTGTCACCAAACTCTGCCTCCTTTCCATTATATTGGTCTTCTCTGCCCCCATCGACCCCAATGCTTCTTTATGTTATATATTTTACCATTTTATGTTTCTTTTCCCATTTCTCTTAATATTGTCCTCTTTTTTTCCCCGTTTTATTTTTTAACACATCATCCTAATCATTCTAACCACCACCTCTATGTATATTTCTTCTAACTACTATGATAATGATAACAATTTTTAAGTTACAAATATCATTTTTCCACATAGGGATATAAACCATTTGATCTTATTGAAGTCTTTAATTTTTTCCTCTTTCTTATTTATTTTTTCATGCTGCTCTTCAATTTTATATTTGGGTCTCAAATTTTATGTTTAAGTCTGGTCTTTTCTTTATAATCACTTGAAAGTCTTCTATTTTATTAAATGACAATATTTTCCCCTAAAAGAATATGGTTTTTCTTGGTAGCTGATTCTTGGTTGTAGTCCCAGTTCCCTTGCCTTCTGGAATATCATATTCAGAGCCTTCCAGTCCTTCAATGTGGAAGCTTCCAGATCCTATGTGATCCTGACTGGGGCTCCATGATATCTGAATTGTTTCTTTCTAGCTGTTCATAGTATTTTCTCTTTGACCTAGGAGCTCTTGAACTTGGCTATAATGTTCCTGGTAGTTTTCATTTGGGTATTTAATGCAGGAGGTGATCTGTGGATTCTTTCAATCTCTGTTTTGCCTTCTTGTTCAAAGATATTAGGGCAGTTTTCTTGGATAATTTTCTGTAATCTAGGCTTTTTTTTTCTTTTATAGTTTCTTGATGTCTTGTGAAGTCATCAGCTTCTAATTGTTCAATTCTAATTTGTAAAGACTGAATTTCATCCATGACCTTTTGATCCTCCTTTTCCTTTTGATCTATTCTCCTTTTCAAGTCATTCCTTTCATATTTTTAACTTATTTGACTCATTTTCGGGCTGGTTTTTAAAGTACCATTTCTTTGTTTTAGCTCATGTGCCTCTATTTCCAGATGACCTAATTTTGCTTTTTAAATTCTTCTTTTCCCAATTTTCTTCAATCTGTCATTTGTTTTTTTGAATTCTTTTTTTTATCACTTCCAGTCAGAGCCCGAGTTCAATTCCCTGGATTTTTGAGGTTTTTCTTGATGTCCCTTGGTTTTTTCTGTTCTTTGTTCTTTAGCTGCATAGAAACTTTCCATCGCAATTTCCTTCTTTTTCTTCTGGTGTTTACTCATATTTTTTTTTCTTTCCCTCTCTTTGTGGACTGTACATTTGCCCCTCTGTTTGTTTACTGGGTCTATGTATTTGAGCTTTCCTGCTCTGAGGGGATCTTAGATCTGCTTCTCTGATTAGCTGGTATATTAGATTAGACTGGTTGAGCTGATCTGCTGAGCTAACCTACCCTGAGGCAAAATCTTCACCAGTCACTGTGGAGGCGGAAGATACCCACCCACCTGGACCTCCCCCTGTCCCTCCCGTCAGTCACCTCCTTGCCAGCCCCAGAAGTCAGAGCCCTGAGTTTTATGTGGTGGTACCAAGGTATACCATGGAGGCTGCAGCCTTTGCTCTGAAATCCCAGTCAGCCTAAATTCTATCCTAGGTCTCAGTGCAGTAGATAAAGGAAGGGTGTTGGGTTTTTCACTTATGCTCTAGAAATCAACTCTGCATTGTAATATAAGGGAGAGAGAGAATGGAGTCTCCCCCTACTGAGTCAGGACCAGGGTGAGGTAGAGGTGGAATGGAGTCAAGTAGAAAGAGAAAGGGCATGGTTTGCCCTCTCTCTTCTCCCTGGCAAACCTCACTCTGGCTGCCTTCAATATCACAAACTTCTGTTCCCTCAGAGATTTGGTTGAAACAAGTATGATACAAACAGCTTCTCACTCTCTAAGGAGAGAAATGTAACTTCCCTCCTCCAATCTTCAAAGTCTCTTTCCTTTCTTAGATACTATGAAGCCAGTCACTTGTTCTTATGAACAGCTATTTATTCTAAGGGAACAAATGAAGGGTAGGACAATTGAATTGAGGAATGAGGTATTGGGAAAGAGGGAGTGGGGAGATCCTAGAAGTAACTGAACCCCTTCTCCCCAAAGTCTAGCAGGATCAGGCTTTGCTTGCCTGACCGCCCCCCTCTTCCTCCCCCCCCCCCTCCATCTCCCCGGGGGCAGTTGTGAAGATATCCTGACTTTCTGGCGACTTTGGCTATTATAACAAGTTCAAGGACTTTCAGGGGATTCAGAGGAATTTCTTATAGCTTCCAGTTGAAGTCCTATTCACTCAGCTTGTCTTCTGGAAATTGGGTCACAGCAGGAGGGTGCTGGCTCATAGGTCAGCTCAGGTCCTTCTTTCTTTTGGGTTTCCCAGAAAGAAGTCAGTTCCCAACTGACCAGATCCTCTACTTCCTCTCTCCTTCTTTCAGAAAGAACTCTCTTTCTTTCCTGCCCTTCCCAGGTTCCAGTTGGTCCTTCAGCCTGCAAAATCTGCTTTTCTCTTCCTTCTGGCAGGTTAAGTCCCAGTTCCTCTCTTACACCATGAACCTTTAAAGTTATGTTCAAGTTGGAGAGTCCTGTGGCTTCATCTTATTGTTGAGTTTGGATTTCTGTCTTATTTGAAGCACTTTTAAAAGACAGGCATAGAAAAATAGTCACCGAGGTTTTGGCTTCCGCTGCTTCTAAGCCACCATCTTGACTCTATGCAAACATCCAAATTCTTAAAAAGTTAAATTAAGGAGGAAATAGACAAGAAAACTATACTAGTGAGGGACTTTAACTTTTCCCTTTCAGAACTAGATAAATCTAACCATAAAATAATAAGAAAGAAGTCAAGGAGATGAATAAAATCTTTAAAAGGTTACATATGATAGATGTCTGGAGAAAATCAATGGGAATAGAAAGAGATATGCCTTCTCTTTAGCCATACATAACACCTTCACAAAAATTGAGCATGTATTAGGACATAAAACCTCACAACCCTTTTCAGAACATAATGCAATAAAAAATTATATTCAATAAAGGGCCATGGAAGCATAGATTAAAAATTAGTGAAAAATTAAATAATCTAATCCTAATGAATCAGTGGGTCAAAGAACAAAATCATAGAAACAATAAATTCATTAAAGAGAATGACAATAAGAAAACAATGTATCAAAATTTGTGGCATGCACACAAAACAGTATTTAGGGAGAAATTTAAATCATATTTATTGATAAAAAGAGATAAAGACCAGATGAATGAATTGGGTATGCAACTTTTAAAAAGAGGAAAAAAACAAATTAAAAATCCCCAATTAAACACCAAAATGGAAATCTTAAAAATGAAAGGAGACATTAATAAAATTGAAAGTAAAAAACCCATTGAACTAACAAATAAAACTAGGAGTTGATTTCATGAAGAAAAAAACAATAAAATATATAAACTACAGGAAGTCAATGCTCATTGGCTACAGGAGGGGGTGGGGAGAAGTGGAGGGAAAGAACATGAATCATTTAACAATGGGAAAATATTCTAAATTAATTAAATGGATAATTTCAAATTGAAAAATCAATGTTAAATGATTGTGATGGAAAAAATGGAGTAAGGGAACTCTCTTCAAAAGTACATAATGTATCTGAAAGTTGTACAATAAATAGCTTAGCAGGATTTATAATGCAAAAAAAAAGAAGAAAGTAAAATTACTGGTACAAAAATGGAAAAAAGTGAATGAAGATGAAATTTAAACAATTATTAGGAATTATTTTGCCCAACTTTATGCTAGTAAAACTGATGATCTAAGTGACATGGATGAATACTTACAGAAATATAAATATATAGAAATATAAAGCTTAGATTGACAGAAAAGGAAATAGAAAACTTAAGTATCTCTTTCTTGGAAACTGTAAAGGATAATTTTAGTGTTGTGACTTGAAATCTATTTAATTTGGTCACCAGGGAAAATTCCCAAATAATAAAATACCCAAGTCAGCTGGAAATTATGGTGATTTAATTAATATAGAGAGAAGGAATTAAGGAAGAGAGAGAGAGAGAGAGAGAGAGAGAGAGAGAGAGAGAGAGAGAGAGAGAGAGAGAGAGAGAGAGAAAAGAGTTAATGTCAATTGCTCCGGCTCAGGCTGAGCTAGGCAGTAGTTAAAGGCCTTGGCCAAAGTGGCTTCCCTGAGCCCAAGGGAAAGGGAGTCAGTCTTATCACTCACCACAAGATCGTCTCCAGGAAGCTGTCTGAGGGAGATCCTCCAGGCTGAGTTTCAGTCCTGAACTGAACTCACTCCGAACTGAATTGACTCAACTGACCTTTCTAGTCTCCTTAAAGAAAGAAATTTTCTCTTATGTTACCTCCCCTAAATTTTCACATCTACCAATGACAATAGATGCTTTTCTCCAAGACTGTCCATTTTTTAGTTTTCACCTTCTTTGATTAGATTTTCTCCAGGACTATCCACTCTTTAGTTCTCACCTTCTCTGGTTAGATTATATCTTCTGAGGTACTTCACACTTCTTTGTTAAGCTTACCTTTTGTGAGTTACTTGACCTTTTTGTGATTAATTTAACCTTTATAGGTACTTAACACCTTTTTATATTAGATATAAAAATAGACTTAACTTAAAGTTCTAGCTTCACTATAAGGTATGAGTTAAGTACTTTCATTGTTCAATCAGGAGTTTACAACTTTATCTTCCCCTAAAGTATGTCTAATTAGGGTGGAGTAATTTTAAAATTTACAAACATTAATTGAACAAACCATCAGTGAAGTAAGAAAAAAAAAACAGAATTAGATTAATTTATAAGCGAATTCTACCAAACATTTAATGAACAAGTAATCCTAATACTATATAAACTTGATTTTAACCCTTGCTTTCTGTCTTAAGATTAATACTGTCAGTTCCAAGGTAGAAGAAGAATAAGGGGTAGGTAATTGGGGTTAAGTGATTTGCCCAGGGTCATACAGCTAGGAAGTATCTGAGATCAGATTTGAACCTACACCCTCCCATCTCCAGGCCTGGTGCTCCATTCACTAAGCCACTTAGCAGCCCCAACTATATGTTAAAATAGGTAAACAAGGAATCTTATCAAATTCCTTTTATGTCACTAATATGGTTTTAACACCTAAACCAGGGAGAGAAAAAAGAGAAAGAAAACTATGGACCAATTTCCTTAATGAAAATCAATGCAAAAATTTTAAATAAAATGCTAGCAAGGAAATTACAGCTGACAGTCCACCATAGAATACCTGTCTTGGTATTCGCTGTGGGTCCATTCGGATGACGTGTCCAGACCATCGTAGCTGGCTTTTGAGGACCAGGACTTTGATGCTGGTGGAGTTGGCTCTGTCGAGGACTTCCTGATTGGTGATTTGGTCCTGCCATCGGATCCTCATCATTGACTGGAGGGAGCGTTGGTGGAATTGCTCCAGCTGTTTCATGGGCTTCCGGTACAGTGTCCATGTCTCACAACCGTACAGGAGTGAGCTGAGGACCACTGCGTTATACACTTTGAGATTCGTCGCAGTGCTTACACCGCTGTGTTGGAGGACTTTGGAGCGCAGCCGCCCAAGTGCCTGGCTGGCCTTTTGGATCCTGGCATTGATCTCGTGGTCTAGGGACCCGTCGTTGGCGATGGTGCTGCCCAGGTACTTGAAAGTGTTGACGTTAGAAAGCTGCGTGCCATTGATTGTAATGCACGGCTGGTTCGTTGGCCTCCCTGGTGCAGGTTGGAACAGCACCTCTGTTTTGCTGAGGCTGATAGTCAGGCCAAACAGTTTTGTTGCGGTGGAGAACCTGTCCACAATGGTTTGAAGATGATTTTCTTGGTGGGCCATGAGAGCACAGTCATCTGCAAAGAGAGCTTCCAGGATGAGTCTCTCTGTTGTCTTTATTTTTGTGGTCAGGCGGCAAAGGTCAAGTAGTGAGCCATCCAGTCGGTATTTGATGTAGACGCCCAGGTCTAGATCCATCACAGCATGTCGTAATACTTGGGTGAAAAATAGGTTGAATAGTACTGGAGCGAGGACACAGCCTTGTTTCACACCATTGGAGATGTTGAAGCGAGCGGAAGTCTCTCCACCAGATAGGACTTTCCCTGTCATGTCGACATGAAAGAGCTGGATCAGTTTGACGAATTTTGCTGGGCAACCGAGCTTGCTAAGGATCACCCACAATGCTTCCCTGTTCACTGTGTCGAACACCTTTGTCAGGTCTATGAAGACAATGTAGAGACTCAGGTTCTGCTCAAGGCATTTTTCCTGCATTTGCCTCACCATGAAGACCATGTCGATGGTGCTGCAATCTGGTCGGAAGCCACATTGTGATTCAGGCAGGTTCTGCTCTGAAACAGATGACAGGAGTCTGTTGAGTATAACATGGGCGCGGATCTTTCCAGCAGTGGAGAGTAGTGAGATGCCTCTATAGTTGTCACAGGCTGCTCATGAGCCTTTGTTCTTGTATAGGGTTACTATGGAGGCATCTCTGAGTTCTGGGGGTATGTCTTCCTCTTCCCATATGCTGATCAGCACTATGTGGAATGCCTGGAGCGCCTTTTCATTTAAGGCCTTGTACACCTTGGTTGGGATCCCATCTTTACCGGATGCCTTGCCTGCACTCATTTGTTTAATGGCTTTTTGGACTTCCTCTTTTCTATATACTACCAACAAAACCCAACAGGAAGAGATAGAAAGAGAAATTCCATTTAAAATAGCTGCAGACTACATAAAATACTACCTGCCAAGACAAACATATGAATACAACTATAAAATTCTTTTTACACAAATAAAGATAGATCTCAGGAAGTGAAGAACATCATATACCACAACTTATTCAATTTCCAATTCTTTGTTACCACAAAAAGAGCTGCTATAACTATTTTTGTACATACAGGTCCTTTTTCTTTCTCTTTGATCTCTTTGGGGAGGCCTAGAAATTGTACTGCTGGGTCTATGAGTATGCATGGTTTTATGGCCCTTTGGATATGGTTCCAAATTGCTCTTCAGAATAGTTGAATCAGTTCACAACTCTACCAATAATGCATTAATGTCCCAGTTTTTCCACTTTCCCTCCAATGTACAACATTCACTTTTGATATTTTTACATTTGCTCTTTCTGTTTATAATGTTACCGTCATCGTGAATATTGTCTCCTTGGCTCAGTTTACTTCACTGTGCCTCAGATTATGTAACTGTTTCCATGTTTCTCTGCATTCAACATATTAGTTTCTTATAACCTAGTTATATCCCAATACATTTATGTATCATAGTACTTGTTTTTATTGCTACATCTAAAGAATTTCCTTTCTTATCTTTCCTGATTATTATTCCTTATCTTTCAAGGATAGGAACACCAATTTCTTTTGTATACTCCACATATCCTAATAGAGAGACAGGGAGATGTTGCTGTGCACAAAAGAAACTACCTTGAATTTTGAGTCTGAAGACCAGTTTTACCATTTTCTAATCATAAGCAACTCAGATTCCTCATCTACAAAATGGAAAGAGCTCCTACTCTCCCTCTCAGTGTTGTAAAATGTGATAACATATAGTATTATATAAAATGCCACTCACTTTATTATAATAGGCATAGAATGCTCAAAAGGCATTGTGGGAATAGTGAATAGAATACTGATGATCTCTGTATCAGACAGGTTAGGGTTCAAGACCTGCCTCTAACAAACACATGGATGAACAAATCATTTTATTTCTTAGTATTTCTGGCATACTTCTAAGACTAAACTGCAGAGAAGGGTCTGATTGCGTTGGTAGAAGGAACCCCATACATTGATGATATCCCAAGAATGGACAAGAAAAAAATGAATGCTTAGGAATTTTTTTAATTGACTGACCAATATGTGGCGTAAATAACTTTTAAGGAAACTTGGGCTTGGGGTAGGGGTTGGGGGTGTGTGAAGCTAAATAGCAGTGATGATTCACTTAAATAATTCAAAAAGTAGTTATTAAGGATCTGCTCTATATGTAGAATATTATACTATGTTCTGTGTAACATATAAAATTTTGATAAAAATACCTTCCCTCATAGAACTTATAATCAAGTAGGGATCTATAATAATAATAATAATATTGGTGATGATGATGATAACACTTTTCTATAGTGTTGTGATACAGTAGACAGAGCCTTGGGCTTGGAGTCAGGAACCTAGATTTCAAGTCCCGTCTCAAATACTTCCTAACTGTAAGAACCTGGACAAATCATTTTACCCTGTTTGCTTTAGTTTCCTCACTTGTAAGATGAGCTGGAAAAGGAAATGGCAAACCACTCCAGTATCTTTGCTAAGAAAACTCCAAATGGGTTCATGAAGACTCAGACATGCCTGAAAGGACTAAACAAAAGGTTTGCAAAGTACTGTTAACATTTCCTATCATCTGATCCACAAACAATCCTGGGAGGTAGAGGTCTTCGTTGTCCTCATTTTACAGATGAAGACACTGAGACAGATAATGATTAAAACAATGATTTGCCCAGGGTCACACAGCTAATAAGTATCTAAGGAAGGATTTGAACTCAAGTCTTTCTGACTTCAATTCTAGCATTCTTAACCTCTTCTTCCTCCTTGTAATATTAGTACTAATAATAGTACTAGTATTACTACTCATAGTACTAATACTTCTACTACTAGTAGTAGTATTTCTAGTAGCACTACTACTACAACAACAGATAGTACCACCATTGCTCCTATCTTATAATTGAAGTAATCAAAATATTATTATTATTATTATATTATAAATACCAAAACAGAATTGGGAAGTGTTGGAACTAGAACAGGAGTTCTAGTTGGGAACCTTGTAATCTTTCCTCTACTTTAGTAACTGTAATAATAACCAATCACCATCATCATCCCTTGCATTCATATTGTGCCTTAAGGTTTACAAGTACTTTACAAATATCTCATTTGATCCTCATGCCAATCTTGTGAGGCAGGTCCTATTATAAAAATAGGGCTATTATTAACTATTTTACAGTGAAGGAAACTGAGGCAGAGAGAATTTTAAGTGACTTGTTTCAAGTCACACAACTAGTAAGTGTCTGAGGTCAAGTTTGTACTCTGGTCTTCCTGACTCTAAATTCAAGATTCCAACTCTGCCACTTCATTGCCTTCTAATGGTACATGAGAAATGCAACAAAGAGCTATGTGAAATCCTGAGATGGAGATGGAGTAGTAGATGAAGGAATTTACTACTGATTAATATTATTTACTAAGGGTACATAATATTAACATTTCACATTTCAAAAAGAACTTTTCTCAGAATAACCCTGTGGGATGGCTAGCATGCACAGTATATCATTATCCCCATTTTATGCATGAAGTAACAACAGAGACTCAGAGAAGTTAAGTTAAGCTGCCCAAGACTGGCAGCTTTTAGGTAGCAGAGTTACATCTAGCACATGAGCTTCCATACTTCAAGTCAAATTTCTTTCATTATGTTGCTTCTCTATGAATTGGGAGAAGGGCAGATGCTAAGGGAATTTCTGGGTATCTTGACAGAAAAGTACATATAAAATTCAAAATTCTATGCCAAGGAGGTTGCTCATCTATTGGGTTTTTTCCCATTCAAAAACTTAAGTAACTTTTTATTTAATTCTCTCATGTTTCCCCCAGGATCTTTATTAGTCCTTCCCACAATCTCCTCCCTGCACCTCAGAAAATATATTCAGATAGGGACAGCTAAGTGACTCAATGGATAGAGAGCCAGACCTGGAGATGGGAGGTTCTGGGTTCAATTCCGGTATCAAGTATTTCCCAGTCGTATGATCCTGGGCAAGTCACTTAACCCTAACTGCCTAGCTCCTACCTCTCTTCTGCCTTGGAACCAATACTTAATATTGATTCTAAGAGAGAAGATAAGAGTTTTTATTTTTTAAAGAAAAGGAATTATCTTGAGGTGTCCTCTCTCCAATACAATTTTTTTTCTCAATCCATTTCCCCCTTCTAGACACTGTTTATCTCTTCTCTCCCCTTCACATTCAAACTTTTTGAGCAAGAAGTTTATTCTCAATGTCTCAGCTTCTTCAATATCTACTCCCTCTTCAAATTCTTGCAAAGTAGTCAGGAAGACCAGAGTTCAAATCTGGCCTTAGACATTTATTAGCTGTGTGACCCTAGGCAAATCACTTAACCCTATTGGCCTCAGTTTCCTCATATGTAAAATGAGCTGGAAAAAGAAATGGGAAACCACTCCAGTACCTTTGCCAGGAAAACTCCAAATGGGATCAGGAAGAATTGGATATTTACTAATCGACTAAATAATAATGATCTAATGTGTTTTACTGGGATGTGGACGCCAAAGGTGGATGAACAGCCCTGAAAGGGGCTCAGCAAGCCCTCACACCAGAAGTACTAGTCCTCCCTGAATGCCTTAATCACTGTAGCTGGGAATCAAGCATAGTATAAAGGCACGTGAAAAGCAGGAGGAAAAGAGTCATGGGTTTGCAGGAAGAAGGAATCACTCTGACCCATCGGAAGAGCAAAAGCATCAGAAGACAACAACAGTAGAGTGCTGCTACTCCTCCAATGAAGTCCTAATAAGATAGGAGAGGGCAGCTAGGTGGTACAATGGATAGAGTACCATATCTGCAGTCAAGAAGGCTTAGCATCTTTCTGAATTAAAATCTCACAGGAGAGATCAGATGTATGACCCTGGAGAAGACACTTAACCCTGTTTGCCTCAGTTTCCTTATCTGTAAAATGAGCTGGAGAAGGAAATCACAAACCCCTCTAGTATCTTTGCCAAGAAAACCCAAAATGGGGTCATGAAGAGTTAAACATGACTGTAACAACTGAAGAACAAAAAAGGCAGAAGAGCTTCAAGTACCAGTTTAGCAATGTGCTTTGCAGCAACTATTTTATTAGGACCAAACTAAGCTTAGAGAGGCTTGTGACCAGAAGGTTGGCTTCTAGGTAATGAATTTTTGTGGTCATGGCAACTCAAGAAGATTTTTAACAAAGGCATGAAGGGCCTGCTGTTTTTGTGGATGGAAAAAGTACCCACGCCTATGAAACAGTGAAGTATTGAAGAAGTAAAATGAAGATGATATATTTGAGCATACATTTTGAGAGTTATTTATTTCTTTTCTTTTCTTTTCAGCAGTAGTGGTAATGATGACTTTTCACTGAGATAATTCCACCATAGTTACAAGAACAATACATCTAGATAAGAAAAGCTGGGTTTAAAATCTAGATCTATTTATTTCCTGGGTAAGACATAGGTAAAATTACAATTTCTTCATCTATAACACGAGGTCAGGTGGACCAGATGAAGAGAAACAGTGGAGTGAAGTGGAGCTCTACTATCTGGGATCTCAGGCAGGTCCCTCAGCCTCAACAGGCCTTAAAGTTTTCTCATTTGTAAAATGAGAAGATTGGGCTAAAGGACCTCAAATGCCCTTTTCTTTTTTATGATTTTTTAAATCCTTACCTTCAGTTTTAGAATCAATAGTGTGTGTACATTCCAAGGCAGAAGAGCAGTAAGGGATAGGCAATAGGGTTAGGTGACTAGGTCTGGCAGTTCTTCATTCTTTGTCTACTGACTGGACCTGAGACCCTGTTCCTTACTGGACTGACGCAAGGTGAGTGAAAAGCTGACTCTTAACTGCTGGTTTTTCTCTGAAGAGACTGATCTCAGGAAAGATGCATCCTCTTGAGAGAGGCTTCCTGGATCCCCAGGGCCTCTGCTACAAGGGTGGACTGGAGGCTCCTCCAGCTAAGAACTAACTCTCTCTGCCCAGGGGCCCAGAGTAAATTACTTAGTGTTTAGGCTAGATATCTTACCTTATCCTCCCTCTGATTTCTTAATTAAATTCCTAGTGACCACACTCTTAAACAAACTAGTCCAACACTTTTTAAAATTAACCCCTTTTCTCCCTTACATTTTAAATAGTCCACTGAGCTGCCTAGCTGTCCCCCAACTAATGTCCTTTTAATTTCCAAATCTATGATCCTAGAAGTTGACAGCCTTCAATAAAGCTCAGATCTATCACCTGACATTCATCTCACCCAGACCTATGCACATACAGAGGAGCCCCTTTCACTCATTTGCTCCCCAGCTCTCCAGAACTCTTAGTCACTGGGTTTCCCTAAAAACAAAAGGATGTCAGAGCCTCCAACATCCTCCAGGGGAGCCTCCGAGGCAGACCCAAGAGCCCTCAACTCCCACTCCTTGAGCCTGGAGCACCCATCAGCTCACTCCTCAATTGGGGTGGGTGGGGGGGGGGGAAGCAGGTATAAATGGAGAAGCCTAGACGGGCCAGAGCACAGCAGGCCAGAGCCAGGGTCATCACCATGACAACCGGCTATCCACACTCCCATTGGGAGAGAAGCAGTGGGCAGTTAGCTTCCCACCATGTCTGAACCTGCCAGATATTCAACCCGAAACTGAGGCAGAACCTGAGCCAAAAGCTGAAGCCAAAGTTAGTTCACCTGCTGCTCAACCTTGACTCTTCTAGCCCAACAGTTCACACTAGCTCTATTTCAATTACTCGAAGCACTTTAGTCTCAGCTCCTTGAATGAATCCTTATTCTCCACCTGCTCAGATGTCTCAGATAGTCCATACTGAATCTGCAAAGTCCCTTGATGATAAGAAAGGAAAGAGAAATTTGAATGACCTAAAGAAGGAAGTGGATTTGGTAAGACCCTCCAGAAAATGGACAGAAGCAACCCTATGACCCTTTAATACCCTCCTCAAGAACTGACCTGACATGACAAAATCCATTCTTTTCCCTGGTACCTTTATCAGCCCTATCTGAAAAAGCAATTTGACCTCTGGCTTAACTTCCTTTCTCTGCTGCCCCTTCAGGATGACCACAAGCTGACTCTGGAGGAGTTAAGCAAAAAGTATACTGTTGACCTCGTAAATGTGAGTTAAGGGGCTTCGGGATGGGAAGAAGAATAAATTCCTCCCATTTCTGGTCTATATGTCCCACCCTCACCCCCATCCTTACACACACTCACACACACACACACACACACACACACGTACAGTTTTTTTTTTTTTTGGTGGTCTTACTGAGTCTGTTCTTCCTTCCCCTGCCTCTATTTTCAAAGGATTAGGGAAGCCCATGTTAGATAGAGCTGTAATCATAATAACACTCCATATTTTATAGTGCTTTACAATTCACAGAAAACTTTTACATCCATTCCCTCAATTGAGCTTTAATAAATTAATAGAACAGGTATTATTATCCATATTTTTTAAAGATTAGCAACATTGTTTTAAGAAAAAATAGGCAATCAGAGTTAGAGAGTAGTAGGTCTTTTGACTGTGTCCAGTATTCCTTTTACCAGCCTGTGATCCTTCCCTTTCCTCCCATTGTGTCTCTTCTTTCTTCATTGCTTCTTCTATCCCACCATCACCCCTTCACCCAGGGGCTCACCAGCAAACAGGCAAAGGAATTCCTGCTCCGGGATGGGCCCAATGCCCTCACCCCACCCCCCACCATTCCTGAGTGGGTCAAGTTCTGTCGTCAACTTTTTGGGGGCTTCTCCATCCTGCTGTGGATCGGTGCAATTCTCTGTTTTTTGGCATATGGCATTCAGAGCTACGTGGAAACGAAAAGTAACAAAGACAATGTGAGCTCAGATACCTGAGTACCTAGTGGATTCTCCCTCTCAGCTTCCACAACCTAACCCCTAAATCTTTCTAGTCTAACTAATGAGTCACCCCTCACCCCACCCCATGGCCTCTGTGTCCCAAATTTGTATCCTTATTCCCCTTCAGAGAACTTTATGACTCAGCTTAATGAGAAAGCATTACCCTTTATTAATCAACTCATCTGATCACCCCAGGACTTTCCAGCTTGTTTTCCTACTTTGGCATGCTAAGGAACCCCTATTTTGCCCCCAAGGACCAGAAAGAGTGTGACCCTCTCTGACTTCTACTCATCCCGTCACCCCCAACCAAACCTATACCCTAGGCTTTTCTCCAAGAACAACTATGTAGCTTTAGCTGAATCTGATTCCTTCTGTTCCATCTCCCATCCCCATTCCCTCCTGGTCTTAAGCCCCTTGTCTGTTATTTCCTCTACATGGTGCCCTAGGAAAACTAGGATTTCATGTCAGGCCCATTGCTAGTCAGTACTATTTGTCTTAGAGACAGGGAGGTTGACAAGGCTGACCTGATCTGCTTTCTCCTACTCTCTAGCTGTTTTTGGGATTGGTGCTGACAGCTGTGGTCGTTATCACTGGCTGTTTCTCCTATTTCCAGGAGGCCAAAAGTTCTATGATCATGGAGTCATTCAAGAACTTGGTGCCAGAGGTAAGGCTTGTTGATAGGGGGACAAGGTATAACCTAACATCTGGAGGATCTTTTGTGGTCTTGGCCAAAGATTAGGTTCCCTGTGGGCTAACTCTTACTGATTTAAGTCAGAGTTAGGGCTGAAGCTCAGGAGTGAGGAGGATGAGAGCTGTTTAGCCAGGCAGTCCTATTACAGATTTAAGAATATCTAGACATAGAACTGACAATAAGTAAGAGTTTCTAGGGAATAAGACTAGAGCTCTTCTTTCATTGGTGATAGACTCGAAAAGAGGCATTTCTGTATTCTTAGCTTCTAGGGTAAGGTTTTACAAATTAGAGAGCAAAGTTTTTTCATCTAACTCTAGTATTAGAGACAGCCAGACTGGTCCCCTTCAGTGGGAACTCCTAAATTGAATGTTGGAATGAGCAAGGAGCTGGGAGATCTTGGGAGGTGTTGAGGGAAAGAGGGAGGATTCAATAAACATTCAGACCTGCTATGTGTAAGCACTTTACTAAATACTGGGCAGGTATTAAATCACATATCTTCAAGGAGCATCCAATTTAATAGAAACATAAGCTATGTAAAGAACACAGAAGAATGTGATAATGCACAGGAGACATCCAAATAGAGAGCTCTGAGGAATTTGAGGAGAGAAAGATTCTCTTCAGCTAGGGGTTTACCTGAGTAGAGCTTTGAAGGAAATAAAGGATTTCAAAAGAGAAGTAAGTGGTGTCAGAATAACAGGAACCCATTCTAGACCCAGGGGATTATATGAACAAAGGTAGGAAGGACTGGAGATGAAGGGGAGAAAAAGTAGCACAGCTTGGTTGACAGGTAAAGGAAGGAATCTGCCAAAAAGTTGGAAAGAAAAATTGGAGGTAAATTATGATGATCTTTGAATGTCAGGATAAAGAGTTTGTTTATTTTGGTAGTGTATGAGACAATATGACTTAAAGAAATAGAGACTTTAAATGAACAGCAGCAAGGTTTAGTCTTTCCCATGAGAAGAAATCATACCCTAATGGTGATGTCCATCCAATGCATGGGTGCAGATACAAGCATTTTATAGATTCTTGACGCAAACCCCCACCCACTCTGTTTGATACCCTTGGTCTGGGGCCAAACTTACAATCTAGACTTGAAAGAAATGTCCTTGAGATGTTATTTAGAAGTCCTAAAAAGGTTTTCCTTCTCTAATGGAATCCCATCCTGAGAAGAACAAGTTAATTCTTTTGTCTCCACACAGTAGATTCTTGGGGGCAGAGTAGTGATATGAACACAGCGGTGTGGTAAGAAGATACAATAATGACAATAACTAGGCTCTTGGAGAGGAATGGAATGTGCCTTATAAAGTATAGGAAGAATTTGTCTGGAGACTAAACTTAAACGGGCTATATAGACATTAAAAGCTTAGAGCTGCTTGAGTTAAAATGGAAAGGGAGAAAAGTACATATTTACATCTGCTAAAGCCCAGAAGTCATCCGGAATGGGCAAGGTAAAATGGAAAGAATCCTAGGTTTTAGAGTCAAATCCCAAATGTGCCCCCTTACTAGCTGTGTAACCCTGAGCAAGTCGCCTAACTTCTCTTAGCTTCCTTTAGTCATCTGTAAAATGACCTTCATAGAATATGATCCCAGAACTAAGCACAGTACTCCATATATGTGGTCTGACCAGGATAAAGTTGGATGAGATAATCACCTTCCTTGCTCTAGATACTGTGCGTCTGTCAATATAGCCTAAGATCAGGGTAGCTTTTTTTGGTTGCTGTCACATTAAATCATATTGAACTTTTATTGTTAAGTCCAATTCTTTGTTGACTCCATGGGCCATCATCACACAACAATATTGTCCAGGGTTTTTGTATTTTTTTTTTTGGCAAAGATACTGGAGTGGTTTGCCATTTCCTTCTCCAGTGAATTGAGGCGACAAAAGCTAAGTGACTTATCCAGAGTCACCCAGCAAGTACGTGAGATTAAGTTTGAGCTCAAGTCCAATCAACCTTTATATTTCTTACCCATTACCAAACTGTTTTGATGATTAGTGATTTGTACTATAGTTTAAGATTGGGTACTTTTAGACCTCTTTCCTTCCCACTTTTTTTTCATTAAATTGAAATTTTTAAAAAATTTATTTAAAATGTAAAATTTTCATTTAAATTCATTAATTCATTAATAATGAATACAAGTGCTCTCTACCCCCTCTCTTCCTGCATTTAAGTCACTGATTAAAATGTTAAGCAGAATAAGACCCAATTCATGGATCAGTTTATCATGTCTTTTATAATCTATTCATACAATTGTCTCTAAATCCACTTAATTATACTATTATCTAGTCCATGTCTCCTTGTTAGCATAAGAAACTGTCAAATGCCTTGCTGAAATTCATGGCATTTCCCAGATTTATTAATCTAATAACCTTATCTAAAATGAAATGAGGCTCATTTGGCATGACCTATTCCCAAAGAATCCATACAGACGTTTAGTGACCATCATGATCTTCCTTTTATAAATGTCCACAATATTTCTTTCTGGATGGGTCTAACTCAACTTTTCTTTCTTCTTCCATCTTTTCTTTCTCCATCATTTTTTCCTTTTCTCTTCCTTCCTCCTTCCTTCCCTCTCTACTTTCTTCCTTTCTTTCTGATTGGATCTGTCCATCTCACCTAGGCTGAAAGTGCAGTGATCACTCAAGAGCCTAATTCTACTCTGGATCTACACATAAGGTTTTGACCATGACCAGTTTGCTTTTCCTTAGATAGTTTGGTGGCCCTACACTCTCCAAGGCAGGAGCCTGGGAAAGGTTGAGAAAAGCTTCATTATATTGGTCTCTGGTTTAGTAAGAATATCTGATTAGGGGGCAGCTGGGTAGTGGATTGAGAGCCAGGCCTAGAGACAGGAGGTAAGGGTTAAAGATAAAAATAAAAAATATATATCTGATTAGCTTGGCACACTGCAGTTCATATCTCCTGACAGCCCAAGAAATCCTCAGCCTTTCCAGAAGCCAGGATTATAGAGAGGTACCACCACATCATTCCAACAGTATATTTTTTTTAAAAAAGCAATATTAGAGAGACAGTTCTTGCCATATTCTAACAATGTCTATTAATTTTTACCCTACTCTAGTAGGTTTCATTTGTCATTTTTTCTGTACATACATTATTTTCTCTTTGTGATTTATCATGCAAAACATTTCCACATTGTTCATTTATGTAAATGAATAATTTTATAAAACCCAAACCCCCAAATATAAACCCAAATAAACAAATGAAATTTTTTAATGCCCACTTGTCATCCCTTCAATAATTCATTCTAGAATTTTGTTAGGAAACTAAAAATCTACCTACCATAAGATCTGAAACTTCTACTGATTCTCTTTTGGGGGGCCAGGGGGGATTATAACAGGCTTATAACTTCTCTCTCATTTCTCATCACTCTTCAGAAATCACTGATAGTAGCTCAGAAATTATATCTGGTCTCTCTATATCTCTTTCTCTCTCTGTCTATCCCTGTTTCTGTCTCTCTCTGTCTCTCTTTTTCTCTGTCTCTCTTTCTGATGTAGTTCATTTGAGCCTGGTACTTCAATCACTGAAGACAGCTACACAGCATTGCTTCACTTAGGTTTCATTTTAACTCTTCATTTACTAGTTCCCACTAACTATTATCCTATACCTTTCCTCATCTTCTCAACTAAACTTGAAAAATCTTTCTATATACTCAATGTCTTTATTTCCTTTTCTTTTACTATTCTGTGAACTTTCTATAATCCAGCTTCCAACTTCTCTCTTCATTTGAACCTGCTTTCCCCAAATTTACCAATGATCTTTTCTATTCCAAATATGATGGCCTTTCCTTAATTCTTGTTCTTCTTGACACCTTTATAGTATTTGACACTTTTAGCTACCTTCTTCTCTGGGGTACTCTTGGATTTTCATAATACTGTTCTCTCTTGATTCTCTTCCTACTTGCATCCTTCTCATTGTCCTTTACTAGATCTTCATTCCTGTCATACCCATTAACTATAGTGGAATTCAGCCTTCTTCTCTTCTCTCTCTGTACTCTCTCAATGACATACCAATTCCAACAGATTCAATGAGTAGATATTTCGATGCAAATGATCTTAAGTTCTATATGTCCATCTCTTGTCTTTCTCTTGAGCTTAAGTCACCAATGGTAACTTCCTCCAGGACATTTCAAAATCAATGTTTCTTGGACATATCCAACACAACGCATCCCACCAGAACTCATTGTCTTTTCCTGAAAACCATTTGAATTTTCCCATTAGTAATCAATAAAGTGCCTTCTAAAACCCTAAAGGTGCCAACCTCAATTTCCTACTCTTCCTCATTACACATATCCCATCCGATACCAAATCTTGTCATTCATATCTCTACAAAATCCTCTTCTCTACACTCATACAGTCACTACTCTTAGTTCAGGTCCTCATCACTTCTTGCCTGAACTATTCCAATAGCCTACTGATTTTATTCTCTCCTTTTAGTCTGTCCCCCTTCCCATCCATTCTTCAAAAAAACTTCCAAAGTTATTTTCCTTAAGCTTATCAACCCTCTATTCAATAAACTACAGTGGCTTCCTATTCCTTCTAGGATTAAATATGAACTCCTCCATTTAGCATTTAAAGCTCCTTACCACCTGACCCCTTCTTACTCTTCTATGTCTTTTATGTTACTCTTCTCTGCTCACTTGATAGCCTAAGTCATAATAAACCACTAGTTTAGAGTCAAGTCATAAAGCATTATTAAGAGTCTACCATGTGCCAGGAACAGTGCTAAATATTTGGGATACAAAAGCAGTTAAAACAAAAACAAAAATAAAAACAAAAACCCAGCTCCTGTTCTCAAGACTTCTGGTAGCAGCCACCCCTGGGGACCTAACATGCCACCAGGTGGTGCCCTGAGGTCAGGCTACTTTGACACAGACCTCTTTCCAACATGGATAGAGTTAGACTTTTCACCTGGATTTCTGCACATATACTACCCAACATCACAGTGCATGCTGAGTTCTTCTTTGGCCCAATCAAGGCTTTAAAAGTAAGAAATCATGAATATATATTCACAGCTCCCAACCCACTGAGATTCTTATCTCCATTCCACCTAGATGGGACCCAAAGGGAAAAATGTAGTAGAGAGTCATACATTTATTAGATGAAATCAGGGCTTTAGAGGATTAAGCTTTGGAGCAGTTGAGTGCCTTTTAGCAATGATAAGCCAAGCCCTTGTGCTGCAGGTAGTAGAGGACCTTTGTAGAGAAGAGGAATTCAACATTTCCCCTCCCTCTCATCATTCCCTTCCATATCAGAGTCATAAATAGGGGAAAGAGAAAGTCTTACCCAACAAAATGGTAAAAGGACCACCATTGCCCTAACTTCTGTAGGGACAATGGAACCTTCCTAGATGAATTCTGGAATCCAAATGATCACTGGAAATTTCCAATATCCTCCTGTATTTCTTATTATAGTTCAAAGCCCCACAAATTTAAACTACAAACTCATTAACTTAGGGTGTGGTTTTCTAGCTCTGAAACTCTCCTGAGCAGTTTCTCAGGCAATTGACTGCTGCCCCAACTTTGTTAACAGTTTATGAGCTGCTTTTTCTAATCTCTAGCAGCCCAGGAGAATGGAAGAAAATGATACACACACACACACACACACACACACACACACACACAGAGTGATAGTACCTCCTGGACAGCCATCATTAGACTAAGAAACTCTCAAACTCATGATTCAAGGATTCAAATGTCTGTGGATCCGTGGTTGTTGACTCATGCCCAAGGAAAAAACAGAGAGGCAACCAGGAATTGGAAGTCTTGTATTAGGCCTACGTAGACAATATGTGTTCCCACTGCCATCTAAATATAATCTGCAATGCCCTTGAGAATGGGAAGAGGAGAGAAAAACCTCTTTTCCCCATTGCTGAAAGTCCAAAATAGGAAAAAAGCATTAGAAGAGCTCCAAAAAGAGAAGTACCCCAAAGCAACAGAACTGCTAGTACTCACTCTTCTTAGATACAACAGAGCAAGTGGCTAATCTCGTTGTTGCTTTTAATTGTTTTCATTTAAGTTTGATTCCTCATGATCCCATTTGGGGTTTTCTTGGCAAAGATACCAGAGTGGAGTAGCTTCTCCTGTTCCAGTTCATTTTACAGTTGAGGAAACTCAGGCAAACATGGTTAAGTGACTTGCCCAGGGTCACATAGCTAACAAGTGTGAGATTTGAGCTCAGGTCAAAACCTCTATCTATTGTGTTACCTAACTGCTTCTTTTCACTCAGTCTCTGATCATCTACAACTCCTAGTCTTGGGATTCAATCTGGAATTGCTTTGTCCCCTCAGTGAGGCACATGTCCTTTGGCAAGGGGCCACAGCACATGTCCATTTCCATGGTTGATGCCACAGACAAGCAGTTCTGGAATTCCCTTCATCATTCCTGCTATACTATTGTTTTAAAAGTTCTTCATCTTATGCTATTTTCTTGAAGTTTCTTTTAAGGTTTCTTCATCTTATCCTGTTTTCTTTTTCTTTTATAAAACCCTTATCTTCCTTCTTAAAAATCAATACATGTATTGGTTCTAAGGCAGAAGAGTAGCAAGGGCTAGGCAATGAGGATTAAGTGACTAACCCAAGGCCATTCAACTGGGAAGTGTCTGAGACCAGAGTGAACTGGGGACCTCCAGTCTCCAGGCCTGGCTCTCAATCCACTGAGACACCTAGTTGCACCCCTTATCTTGTTGTCTTGAAGTTTGGGGGTTTTTTTCAGGTCTGCTAAACTATTAACCTACTTCCATTTTTTCTTCTTCCCACTTATGAAACTTCTTCCTCCTATTTTTCTGTTTCTCTGCTGCAGTGCGATTTCTAGATTTTATCATGATCTTTGAAGAATTCAGATAAATGGAATAGTTGCAAGGGATTGCAGAAGACAAATATCCTGCATTTCAAAAAGGGGATGAACTATATAGATTACAAGCTATCTGTTGACTCCTGATAAATTCTAGGATAAGATTAGTAAAGGGCTATTTTCTAAGCTCTTGAAAGAGAAAAAATGATAATAAGCATGGGTCCATTAATAATAAGTCCACTCTGCTTTATCACTGAAGGTGTTCAATTAGAGGCTAGATTACTATCTATTAAGGAAGCTACAAAGAACATTCCTGGTCAGGAAATTAGACTAGATAACTTCCAACAACCCTAGTAACTAATGAGATTCCATGACAGACTAATCTCATCAACTTATTAGACCGAATTAGTAAACTAGTAAAATGGGACTGCAATGCAATGGACAAAGACTCTGTCATTACTAAAAAGGCAGGTGGATCAAGCAGGTTTTGATCTGGTTTAATAACAGGGTACAAAGAGCAGTGACCAAAGAATTGATGTCAAACTAGAGAGTAGAGTCTCTAATGGATTTTGTCAAGGCTTTGATCTTGAAATTGTCCTATTTAACATTTTTTTACAATGAATTGAGTGAAGGCATAGTTGACTATCTAAACTGTAAATGACAAAAATGTATATGAATTATACATTTACATACATATATGTAAATTGTATTATACACACACATATGTAAGTACGTAATGAATTCTTGAATAAAAGAATTCAGGTTCAAAAAGATCTTGACAGGATGGATTAAGTAAACTGAAGCTAACAAAATAAGATACAATAGGCAAAAATGTAAAGTCCTAAACATGGAGACCAAAAATCAATTGTATAAGTACCAAATGCAGGGAGGTATCTCAGAAACAGATCATATGAAAAATACACCTGTGATTCAGGACTATGAATTCACTATGGGACAGAAATGAGATGTGGCAGTCCAAAAAACCAATGTAATCTTAGGCTCCTATAGTATTATTGTATGCTCTAAGCACACATCATGGAGTGACAAGCAAAACAGTATCTAAAGGAGTGTAACCAGGAGAGCAAAGGTGATAAGGTTAAAATGATAATATGAAAATTATTTTGTTGCTCTAAGCCTCAAATGAGATAATAATACATATACATTGCTTTACAAATCTTAAAGCATCCTACAAATAGCATTATTATTCAAGCATTGAGTGCTCCTCCCTCCCAGGCCTTTGGTTAGAAGCTAGGGATGCAAGACAAAAATGAAATATTCCTTGTCCCAAAATGCCCCCCAAATGAGCATGAATTCTACAGGAGGGAAATAGTATAGACATGGCTAAGGAAATAGCTATATCTACACAGTAAAGTCAACGTAATTTGGGGTGGGGAGTGAAGAGATGAAAATTGGTTGATTGGAAAGACTTCTTATAGAGTTAAGCCTTTAAGGGAGATAGAAATTCCAGGAGGTGGAGGGGTAAAAAGAAAGAGCATTTCTGGCACAGGGCACAGGCTATGTAAAGATTCAGAGAGAAGACAAACAATGTAGAACATGAACAGTAAGTAGGTCAGTTTGTCTGTAATGTAGAATATATGAGGGGATTTATGAAACAGTTTGTGAAATCAATCTATAGAGATAGAGTTGGAACCAGATGGTGAGGGGTTTTTGAATATCAAGAAGTCCATATTTTATCTTAGTGGTGAAAGGGAGCCACAGAAGTTTCTTGAACAGGAGAGTCACATAATTAGACTCTGAATCAAAGAAGATATGGTCCATCCTTCCTGCCTCAGCCTTTCAATCTAGTTACAGGGTTGAAAACAAAGGCATTTAGGTCTTCCAATGATTAAGGGGGAAACCTCCAAACAGAAACCTCACCACAGACATCCATAACAAAGAACCCCTCCCCAACATCAACAAAAAAATTATCTCAGTTTCTCCCAGCAGAGAGAAATCCTCAAAAGTGAAACCAAGCAGTCCAGATACCCCTGAAACAGATCTCTTTTAAAAGAATCTTCCTCAGCTAACAAATAGAAGTCGTACCTTCCCTTTCAAAGTCAGAGCCAGCTCAGAACATTTATGGAAGCACAGTCTAGGGAAGAGTGTTATTCTGCAGTAGAGAAGTAAGAGAAGTAAGAGAAGTTATTCTGCAGTAGCTTGTCCCAATCACCCAGGATAGAGGGCAAAGGCAACTGGTCAGAGGTCTCTTGATCTAACCACAGTGATGCTTAGATGCTGAAGTAAGTCCTGATGGGCTTTTAGCATCAACAAATCTGAGTTCCTTCTTCCACTTTAGATCTTTAAGTCCAGCCTGGCTGTCCTGTATGATAACAGAGGAAGTATCTGGGAGTGGCCCTGGAAATCCATATACATAGGAATGAGAATAGACATTGAGGGAAATGAGATAGTAAGAGAAAAGAGATTATGCCTAATTTAGGGTGCCTGGATTCTAGGAATTCAAGGAGTAAGAAATGGAGAAATTAGCTGGAGGAACATGTTAGCTATAGGCAGGAGAAATCTGAGTAGAAAGAGACGGTTAATGGGAAAGTTTGGGGAAGCAAGCAGCCCCAAAGCTATCTTTAGCATGTCTCTTGACAGTCAAAAGCTACATACATACATAGGTGAAAAGGTTCTGCTTCGGTTTTCTATTGGCAATTTACTATTGGGGAAGGGAATTGGATGAAAGTTTCCATAGTCTAGTCCCATACAGATAAAGTTCTACAGAGGCAACCCAGTCACTGGAAAAAACCTTGATGATAACCTCCAATCACCTCTCTATAGCAAGCTGTTGTGATACGAGATGGAAAGAGGATGCAGATCAATGTAAATGAAGTGGTTTTGGGAGACCTGGTAGAGGTGAAGGGTGGAGACCGAATCCCTGCCGATCTCCGGGTCATCTCTGCCCAAGGATGTAAGGTGAGTCTGCAGGCTTAAGAGGTACTAGCTGAACTATCTTCCTTGGGACAGAGTTGGGAATTGGAGGGGTTGGGGAGGAAACAAAACTAAAGACACTAGAAGTCTGATATTGTTTATAGACCCAGAAAAGAAACACATGATCTTGGCCCTCAAACCCCAAGAAGATCATGAAAGAGGACAGTCCTGGGGATAGAGGGTGGTAGTGTTTGTGTCTCTAAGTCTGTGCCTATCCATCTGTGTGTCTCCGTAGCTATGCATTAGGACTTTGTGACCTCTTTAGTAGTCTTTAAACTCAAGCTCCATCTCTAGATCATCTGTTGGGTTTGTCAGAGTAGGGATCCTTTTTGCATGTGGGTTGGGCTCAATAGTTGCTGCCATCCCTTCCAATTCTTAAAATCGATGATTCTGTGACTATGTAAGAATGTGTCCTGTTCATGATAGAATGTTTATGGATTTCTGTGTGTATTTGGTTCCTAAAGTTCTCCTTTGTAAAACTATTTTGTGTGTATGTGCATATACACACACATATATACATTCTGTGTGTGTATGTATATATACACACATGTGATCTATAAACCTATCAGTTCTGACGGAAAAAAACAGCACTTGAGCTTGCAACAGTTGGATAATAAGTTCATACAAGTTGGAATCAAAGTCTCTCAAAATGGCAGATGAGCTGGACTTTGAAAAGAGGAACTCGGGGGCATCAGCAATATTTCCCATGAAGCTCTGCCTTGCACAAGAATGGCTTTGCAATGCTCCAAGGCCACCCCTGTAAGAAAGCTGAGATGTCTTTTTCTCCTCAGTACCTAATATTCGGTAGATGTTTGGAAAACACTTACTGGTCGTTTCATGTGTCTGATTTCATGTTTGCCCATCTGTTGTTCTCTTTTTCTTTTCTACTCTAGGTGGATAATTCATCTCTGACTGGCGAGTCAGAGCCACAAAGCCGGTCTCCTGATTACACTGACCCAAATCCCCTGGAAACCCGGAACATCTGCTTCTTCTCTACCAACTGTGTGGAAGGTGAAGTTTGTAGTTCAACTAGCTTAATCCAACTGAGATTAAGAGTCACCATTAGGAGTAATGAAATTCTCATCTGCTCACTAATTAGCAGAGCAGGAAAGACAGGCAAGAAGGAAATGGTTTGGATTCCATTTCAGTCACTTTTCAGCAGATCATTTCAACACCTCCCAGAATTTCTGACCCAGAAAGGAAATTCTCTCCTTGTGAGGTAAAGTGGGACCTGGGGTAGTAAGGAGAAAATTTGATGTGCCTGGCAAACAGAAAGGACACTGATAACCCACAGTTCATCCAGAAGAGAGCAGCAAAGATAGTGAGGGGGGATGAAGAACATATCATATGAGAATCAGCCAAATGACCTGGGGATGTTTAGCCTGAAGAAAAGACTTAGGCTACACATGAGACCTGTCCTGTGGAAGACTTGTTCATTTCAGCTCTAGAGAAAGAATTAAGGGCAATGTGGGGAAAGCAGATTTTGGTTTAATAGATGAAAAAACTCACTAATGATTAGAGCTGTCCAAAATCAGAATAGATACCTTTGGAGATAGGATAAGAGACCTATCTTTCACTAAAGATTTTCCTAAGAGTCTAGATGATCATTAAAATGAAATTCCTATTCAGGTATTGTTTATAGATTATATGGGGCTTCTGAGGTCCTGTCTATGGATGCTCATCAGACCTCAGTCTTGATTTGAAAGCTACAGAAAAAAAAAAGGAGAAATTGAAACATGTAAGAAGCAAATTGCAGGGGACAGCAGTGGATTGAGAGCCAGGCCTAGCGATGGGAGGTCCTAGGTTCAAATCTGGCCTCAGACACTTCCTAGTTGTGTGACCCTGGGCAAGTCACTTAACCCCCCCCCCCCTTGTCTAGTCCTATTCACTTTTCTGCCTTAGAACCAATACACAATATTGCTTCAGAAGATATATTGATTCAGAATATTGGACAGAAGATATGGGTTAAAAAAAAAAAGAAGCAAATTGCAGGGTACTGTAAAGAATATTGGCCTTGGAGGCATAAAAGACTGGATTCAATTCTCAGCTCTACTATTTATTAGTGTGACTCTTGGCAAGTTGTTTCACCACAGTTTTCACCTGTAAAATGGGGACAATAATATCTGCACTACCTGTCACTCTTACAGGGTTGTGGTGAGGAAAGCCTTTGAAAACCTTAAAGCATTATAAAAATGCTATTATTATGACAATTAGTACAGTGAGAGTTCCAGAGAGTTCCTGATCTCTCAATTCAGATGGTCAGGTAGCCAATCTTCCCATCAATAATGATCCTTCTCCCCTCTGACCTTACAAGTGTTTTTATTTGAAGCTAGCTTCTCACCTATTATTTTTAATGTCATAGTGTATATATTTGTGTAAGTACTGGTAAAAGAGAAAGGAAGAAGCTAATTAAAGACAAAAACATGAATTCTTGTGCTGACCATTAGAATGCAAAAGGCTCCAAGTGTCTTAGGATGCTTGAAGATAAGGTTCTAGAGTAAAGATAAGAAAGGTATTTGGCCTTACACTACTACCAGAAAGAAGACTGCATGGCTCCATTTCTAGATATTTTGAAAAATATTCAGCAACCAAGGGAAAAAGAAGAGTAAATGGATTTATAGTTTGGCATTTAAAAAAAAAAAGACTCAACTAATCTAAACAATTAGATAACAAAACATTGGTCTGAAGGGATTATGAAATGTACTATCAAACCTTTTAGAATAGGAGAGACCCCATCTGTCACACCTGATGAAACAGTCCAAAGGCTAGATGCCTAATAAGTTTATATAGTACTTTATAGTTTGCAAAATGCTTTACATAGACGGCCTCATTCTAATCTCACAACCACCCTATGAGGTAGATATTACTATCCCCAATTACTAGATAAGGAAATGAGGGTTCCAAGAGTAATTGACCTGCCTATGATAGCTTAGCTAGTAAAGAGTCTCAAGAAGTTAAATTCTTCCAAGATTTCCTGATTCCAAGGCTGGTACTTTAAACACAAAACCACACCACCTCTCCAAATGAGAAAGAGCCACAAAGGGACAAGAGTCTCTGGTTCACTTTTGGATACTATCTATTTCCTCTGAACAGGTCAAAAGCCCTCCCCATAGTAAGAAAAGAGAACATTCAGTAATCATCCTTCTCACTCTATCCACAGGAACAGCCAGAGGCATTGTGATTTGCACTGGAGACCACACAGTGATGGGCCGCATTGCCTCACTGACCTCTGGTTTGGAAGCCGGCCAGACACCCATTGCTGCTGAGATTGAGCACTTTATCCACCTGATCACGGGGGTGGCTATATTTCTGGGCATCACCTTCTTCCTGCTCTCCCTCTTCCTGGGTTACACCTGGCTGCAGGCTGTCATCTTCCTCATCGGCATTATTGTGGCCAACGTGCCTGAGGGGCTACTGGCCACTGTCACTGTGAGTAGGCAAGGGTAAAAGTTGGGGGTGGTTAGAGGAAGCTTCAGGCAGAGTGGGGTCTTCATCCCCTACTTCTAGGACATTCCACACAACATTGTACTAACCGATATCTGTTTTCAAACGCCTCTGCTTCGTATTCCATGTTCTACCTATGAGACTATGGATAAATCGCTTCCATTCTCTAGACCTCCAGGTTTTCCTTATTTGTAAAATGAGGGCATTAAACTAGATGATTTCTAAGATCCTGACTAGCTAGGAATAGTTAACAGAAATTATTTTGCTCTCAACATTGTACTCATGCCTGCTCCATCCACCTCCTACCCTGCCATGACCTTCTAGTTCCCAATGTCTTCCCTTCCATGAGATATAATATGGTGTAAAGAAGAAAGGTTAGGTGAAAAAATCAGAACTGGCTTCTCATCGCAGGTCAGAGGCTAACTATTACACTGAATAAGTCATTTAACCTCTCTTGGTCTCAGGTTATTCAGAAAATTTGAATTTTAGCGCTCAGGAACCTTAGAAAGAGATCTTCATCATGTAGTCTAACTTCTTACTCACGAAAGAAATCTTTTTCTCTGTCCAGATTCTACTGTTTCACTCAATTCAATAAGCATTTATTAAAAAGGCAGCTAGACAGCTCAATGGATAGAAAGGCAATCCTGGAGATGAGAGGTCCTGGATTCAAATCTGGCCTCAGATATTTCCTAACTGTGTGCCTACTGCTTAGCCCTTATTGCTCTTCTGTTTTGGAATCAATACATAGTATCCATTCTAAATCAGAAGGTAAGGGTCTTTTTAAGGCATTTATTAAGCACGTATCATTTGTCAGGATATGTAGCAGGTGCAAATGCAAGTTCTTGTCCTCTAGAAATTTACATTCTACTTGTAGGAAATAACATGTTTAAAGATAAGTAACTATAAATATAAATTATGCTACCATTTATTAATAACTGAAAGATAACGAGAGGCTTCCCATAGGAGTTAGTACTTGAAATAAACCTTTAAAAGAGCAAGGGATTCCAAGAGACAGATCAGAAAAGGAAGAGCATTCCAAACATTGGAGGCAGCTTGTACAAAGGTAGAATGGAGAGAGGGTGAGAGGGTGGGGGCAGAATGTCATCTGACAGGAAAACAAGTAGGTCAGTTTAACTGGAATACAGTATGTGTGAGTAGATATGAAATCAGCTGAGCTAGACAAAGAAGGGCTTAAAAGCCTAAGTTGATGGTTTATCCGAGAGACCGTAGAAAATGGCTTGAACAGGGCAGTGATGTGATCAGACTTGTGCTTTCAGAACGTAAATATGGCAGCCTTGGGGAGGATGAATTGGAGTGAGGAGAGTCTTGGGGCAAGAAGACAAAGTAGGAGTTTATTGCTATAATACAGATGAGAATTTGAACGGAGTGGTAAGCAAATGAGGAGAAAGAAGGAGGCAGATACAAAAAAATATTATGTCTGTAGATAAGACCACACATGAGATGAAGAAAAAAATAGATAGTTGAGAACAATGCCAAGGTTGCAAACTACAGTGCCTGTAAGATGGTGATACTCTCAACAGAAATCGGGGAGTTAGGAGGAAGGGTGAAATCCCATTATCTGAACAAATTTTCCCATCATTCTGTCTCTCTTAATGCCTTATTCCCCTACATCCTCACCTAACCTCAACCACCTCAGTTGCTCAGTTCTTTACCAAACCATCACCTCTGACTTGACATCACTTTCCTTCCTTCCTTCCCAATCTTGACTTTATAATAACATGTTCAACTATACACTGTCCTCAAATCCCTCAGCTCCTTGTTCTGCCGATCCTGTCCTGCTAAATCCCAGTCTTGAATTATTCCTACCATATGCATTCTCCATTCACAGTCCCATGCTGCTGAATGGAGCTAGAGGAAATTAGGCAATTGCAGTGCCTGAGTTCCCTGCAAATTTTTGTTATCTAGCCTCATAGGGCCCCCCACTACAGTAAAGTAAACCTTCTACTTTTCTCTTATTGATTTTCTATTGCACTTCCCACAAGAACTGTTCTAAACAGTCCCTCTTCCTCTCAAGCCTCCTGCACTAACCCTTCACATCACCCTCTCATATGAGAACTTTGCCTGATACTTTACTGAGAACAAAGAGAAAACAGAAAAAATTTGCAGCAAACTTCTTACATCTCAAAAAACCTTAACATTTCTCATTATCATTTCTCTTACTTCAGTCTCAAATAAAGAGGTGGGCCTTCTCCCCAAGGCCAAACCCTCAACCTGTACCTTTGATCCCAACCCCTCCTAACCTAAACTCAAACCCATACCCAAACCTAGCATATTATTCTCGCAATCATCCCCTGCGTCTCTTATCTTCAATCTCTTCCCTATCTTGGTTCCTTCCAACCTGCCTGTAAATATACACAACTCACTTACTAACTTGGAAAAAAATTTCACTTAATCCCACTGATCACTCAAGCTACATTCTACGTCAAGTGACAATCTATATATTCCTACCTATATTTCTCAGCCAACTCTTGGGAAAAGCTTTCAACACTTAATTCCTTCATTTCTTCCCCTTCCTCAGCCTTTCATAATCAGCCTTCCATTCTCATTTAGCTGACAGTGCTCTCCTTAAAAATTATCAGTGATCTCTTGCTAAATTGATGAACTTTTCTCATTCTTCATCTTTTTTATCTCTTTTCAGTTTCTGACACTTGTCAACAACCCACACCTCCTGAATGCTTTCTTCTTTTTGCTCTGGTGGCCTTGTTGCCACTTGGCCGTCTTCCTCTTTAACCAACTATTTCACATTCTCTTTCCTTTGCTTGATCATCATCTTCCTCCAAGACCTTAAGAATAGGAGTTCCACTATGCCCAAAGGGCGACAAAAGAATGTCTACCCTTTGATCCAGCCATAGCACTGCTGGGTCTGTACCCCAAAGAGATAATGGACAAAAAGACTTGTACAAAAATATTCATAGCTGCGCTCTTTGTGGTGGCCAAAAACTGGAAAAACGAGGGGATGCCCTTCAATTGGGGAATGGCTGAGCAAATTGTGGTATATGTTGGTGATGGAATACTATTGTGCTAAAAGGAATAATAAAGTGGAGGAGTTCCATGGAGACTGGAACAACCTCCAAGAAGTGATGCAGAGCGAGAGGAGCAGAACCAGGAGAACATTGTACACAGAGACTAATACACTGTGGTATAATCGAACGTAATGGACTTCTCCATTAGTGGCGGTGTAATGTCCCTGAACAACTTGCAGGGATCCAGGAGAAAAAAACACTATTCATAAGCAAAGGATAAACTATGGGAGTGGAAACACTGAGGAAAAGCAACTGCCTGAATACAGCGGTTGAGGGGACATGACAGAGGAGAGACTCTAAATGAACACTCTAATGCAAATATTATCAACAAAGCAATGGGTTCAAATCAAGAAAACATGTAATGCCCAGTGGATTTACGCGTTGGCTATGGGGGTTGGGGGGGAGGACAAGAAAATGATCTATGTCTTTAATGAATAATGCTTGGAAATGATCAAATAAAATAAAAAAAAAAAGAATAGGAGTTCCACACGATTCCCTCCCCAGTCCCCTCTTGGTAGCCTAATCAGCTTTCATGGATTTAATTACCATCTTTATACAGATGACTCACATATGTAGCCCTAGTCATTCTTTTAAGCTTCATTGCCACATCAACTATCTGTTAGACATTTCTTTTTTTTTTAAACTCTTAACTTCTGTCTTAGAATCAATACTAAATATTGGTTCTGAGCCAGAAGGGTGGTAAGGGCTAGGCAACTGGGATTAAGTGCCTTGCTCAGGGTCACACAATGAGGAAGTGTCTGAGGCCAGATTTAAATCCAGGATCCCCCATCTCCAGGACTGGCTCTCAATCCACTGAGTCACTCAGCTGTCCGGGTAAGACAAACTAGAAATTCCATAGACATCTCAAACTCAACATGTCTAAGACAGAATTCATTATGTTTTTCTCAAAGTCAATCCTATTTCTTTCGGTAGCATTAACATCCTTCTACACCTAAGGTATCTCAATTTCAGGATCACTCTTGCCTCCTCACTATCTTTGATCCCTCCTATCCAATGAGTTGCCAAATCCTATCTGGTCTTCCAATAACCAATCTCTAACATCTGTCCCCTTTTCTTCACTAACACAGCCACTATAATTCAGGGGCTCAGCATTTCTCCTGCAGACACTCATATCCTCAATTCTAAGCAATTGTAATATTTTATAAATGATCCATAGGGCATGACCAAGTTTCTTCAACCAATTACTGTTCAATGTTACTCCAGGTTAATCAATGGCTTTCAAAGATATTTTAATTGATCAAGAACTTTTTTGCATTTAGGATAAATCTTATGGTTGACTGATTCAATAGAGAATCACCTGGTGAAGATATCAAAGTATAGCATCTTAACACATGCTTTAAGTGGAGTATAATAATTGACCAACTGATTAACTGACTCTCATCCTTAGTTATATATTTTGCATAGACTATATATGTATATGTAGTCTCACACAATAGAATGTAAGCTCCTTGAGGGCTAGACCTGTTTTGCTTTTATCTATGTATTTCAGGTGCTTAATAAATGTTTATTGATTAATTTGAGTTTATCTGAAAAGGTATCAATAAGGTCCAAGGTTTTTGTCCATACCGTTAGCATCTTTATATCTTTCAGATACTTTTGGAATTGATTCCAACCCAGATCTTCTCTGCATATTTTTGCTCTCTTTCATGCCACTTTTCCTTCTTCTATAGGACTCTCTTAAACTGAGAAGTTATAGTCAAAGTATGATGACTCTACTGTTCTTTATGCTCAAAAATTCATTATAAAAATCTCTGTACATTAAGGGCAACTAGGTAGCATAGTGGATAGAGCTCTAGATCTAGAGTCAGAAGAAACTGGGTTCAAATCTGGCCTCAGACATTTCCTAGCTATGTGACCCTGGGCAAGTCACTTAATCCCACTTACCTAGTCCTTGTCATTCTATCTTAGAACTGATACTAAGATGGAATGGAAGGGTTTAAAAAAGAAAATTCTTTGTAGATTTTTTGTTTTTCATCTGTTTATTGTTCTTTAAGTCTCATCCTTAAATACTCCTGTAATGATTTTGCTTATATGAGTTTCTTGCCAATCTTTCTTCCCCCCCCTTTTAATCTTTTTTTAACATCACTTTAATTTCTGAATATATTCCATTCTTTTGTCTCCTCACCAAAGCAAACATCCTTTGAATTATCTGTGTGTGACCCAGAAAGCACTCATATCCCAGACTAGATTCAATATTGGGGGGATTATTGCACCGTCTCATCATTCTCCCACTCCTGAATTCTGGGGGGAATCTCTACAACAAATTTAAGTATAGTTCATGTCTAAGTTTCCTGTGAAAAGCATTCCCTTCCAGAAAAAATACTTGACAAACTGGTAAACGTCAGGTATAGGATTTATTTCCTTTCCACTAAAGAAATGCTTAAAGCACAAAAGACTCATAAGCACACATGTATACATAATTAAAATATAATCTTTAAACCACCATCTCTATAGTACTCTATCAAGAGGTTGGTATGTAAACCTGAGCCATTTTGTGGGTTTACAGAACAGGTATTTCCCTTTCGCCGTGGATCTATATTGTCTTCTGGCTAGCCAGGCACATATTGTTCATCCTCTTGTTTGTATTCATCGCCTTGGACAAAGACAATGTTGTAGAGAGTAGCCCTCATTGACAGCCACGACCCAGTTCAATGATTTGGGACCCCCTATGCTCACAAGGCAAGCTACCAAGGCTAAAAATATCCATCTCACAGTATTCTTATTCAAGTTATGGAAGCATGAAAGTTAGCTACAGACTTGAGAAGTCCATCTCAAGCTCACCGAGACAAGTTCAACTTCTCACTGCTATGTACATGAAAATACCATCATTGTTTCTATGGAGGGAGGAAGAGAAGAGAGACCCCATCTTCACCATGCCCCAACATCTTGACAAAAGGGGCATTGGCTATGTGCTAGCAAAGAAGAATCCTTGAAAGAAAGAAACTGGAAGCAGTTTATGACTCACAAAGTATGCAGTTGTTCCTGGCTTAGCCCTTTGGTGTAGCTTGACCTACCCCCAATCCCCATCATGGATACCAAAGTCCCACTCAAGATTCTCTAGAGGGTCATGTAAAACATTTAGCAGAGATACAGTGCACAAATGTCCTTCTCCATGAAACCCATGTACCTTTGTCCAGCTCCATGGGAGGTCCTCCAATACAACCCCAGTTCCAAGGAAAAACTACCAATATATACCAGTACAACACTCTGATACACTTATAACAAAAATACAAAAAAAAAAGAAAAAAGCAGTTCAGCAAAACAAACATAACAATAGGCAAATATTCTATACCCAAAGTCCCCCACCTCTATAAAGAGAAGCACAGAACTTTTCTCAATTCTTTCTCTAAGGTCAAATACCAAGCTTTCTTTAAACTGGTTTTACTGTCCACTATTCTTTTTATGAAGTGAAGCTGCCAATAATCTTCCATTATTCATCTCCATAAGATTTTACAAGTTTACATTCTAAACCAACCTTACTTATGGCTGCCATTAAGTCAAGTATTTGCCAGTGGGGAAATTTGGGACTCTTTGTTGTGACACTGAATTTATTATATTGGTTAAACAGTGCTAAGAGATATTGATCTTGAAGACACAGGATATGACTTTGAAACCTGACCTGTGGGCAGCAAAGTTCCCTTTATCTTTAAACTTTTGGTTTCCCATTCCTTCCATATTCTATTTATATATATATATATATATATGTATACACACACACACACACACACACACACACACACACATATATATATATACCTGTTCTTCCCTTTCCCCAACAATAGCCTTTCTGGACACCTGAGAAAATTAGAATACTCCTTACTCCCCATTGCCACTTCCCGGTTCTTTTTTTTGCTCGGTTGAACTTCACGCTACTCATCTCTACCGCCCAATTAAAATCTTGGAAGCTGTTGTCTAGAAATCTCCAGGTCATTTCCCTTCCTTCTTCAGTGAGTTTGATTCATGACTCATATTTTTTTCTCTCTTCTCTATCTGTTACCCACAATACTAGATGACTTCAACATGCATATGGGCTCTCTAGCAAATACCCTAACCAGTCAGTTCCTCCATCTACTCACTACCATTGACTTACTTCATCTTACCTTAGTCACACACAAGGATGCTCATATCTTAGATCTTTTCACAACCCACAGATATACCACCTCCATGTTTAAGAATTCCAAAATCCCCATAACCAACTATAATCCATTGGTTTTCTACCTCTCCCTCTGCCTTCCCTTACCAAACTACTTCTACCCACACCATGATCTTCTCTTTCTTGACCTTTAAATTCTCTCCCAGGCCATCCCTCCTTCACTAGCCACTCTATCCTCTTCTCCTCATCGGTAAACTAATTCAACTCACCACTGTCCTCCTCTCTTGAATCTCTAGCCTCCTTGTCAATTATACTTAGCCAAGCCTCAGCATTATATCACTCCCACCATCTGCCACCTTCACTTCTATGTTAGTGAGTGAAGGTGGAGAAAATCACATAGCCACTCTGCTTGGGTCCACAACAAATTTGATATACTACCTCAACGGGGCCCTTCCTATTATATGTCCCTATCAATACCACCCTCTGGAAAACTTTTTCGTCTCTCCTCAAATCTCCCATGGCTCCTCCTCTATTTTCACACTGAGCTGAGAACTGTTCCATATTTCACAGAAAAAAACTGAGGCCATTCACTAATAGCTCCTTCTTATATCATATCACACTGCCTTCTGCCACCATCTCCTCCTTCAACTCCGTCTCAGATGATGAAGTGGCCTTTTATTCCTTGCCAATGCTAATCCCTCTACCTACTCAAACAATTCCCATCTTTTTCTCATTTCCTATGACAGATTTCCCCTATTGTGTCCCCATTTTGCCACTTATTTTCAATCTTTTCTTATCTATGGGCTTCTTGTCTAGGACCTTATAAGCATGCCCATGTCTTCTCATTCTCAAAAAAACTCATTTGACCCTTCTATCCCCAGTAATTGCTATCCTAACCATCTCTTCTGGCCTTTTTGAGGTGGCTAAACCCCTCAAAAATCAATCCACAAAAGATAACTCCACTTTCTCTTCTCTCACTCTTTTCTTAATCCTTACAATCTGGCTTCCTACTTTATCATTCCACCAAAACTATTCTCTTCAAAGTTTTTGATGTTCTCTCACTTACCAGATCTAATGACCTTTTCTCAATCTTCATTCTCTAGAGCAGACCCTTCTGCACTCTTTGACACTGTTGATCACCCTCTCTTCCTTAATAATCTCCTCTCTCTAAGTTTTTGGAACATCACTCTCTCCTAGTTCTCCCACTTATATGACCTCTCTTTCTCAGTCTTCTTTGCTAGATCATCACCTAGAGCATGCCCTCTAACCTTCAGTGTTCCACAGGGATCAGTCCTGGGCCCTTTTCTCCTCCTACTTCCCTTGGTGATCTCATTGACTCCCATAGATTTAATTATCATCTTTATGATAATCATTCTCGTATCTACCTATCTTGCTCTAACTTCTCTGCTACTGCCCAGTTCTACATCTCCAACTACCTATTAGATAGTTTAAACTGGATGTCTTTCATATGACATTTTAAACTCAACATGTCCAAAATTGAACTCATCATCTTTCCCCTCAAAACCTCTCCTTTTCAAACTTCTCTATTCCTATCAAAGGGACCATCATCCCAGTCCCTCAGACTCTCAGGTGTAATCCTTGACTCTTCACTATTTCTCACTACTGTCTGCAAGTGATTGCCAAGCCCTGTTGATTTCAGTATCTCTTGAATACAGCTCCTTCTCTTCTCTGACACTGTCAGCACCCTGGTGCAGACACCTTCATCACCTCACACCTGGATTACTGCATTTGCCTGCTGGTGGGTCTACCTACCTCAGGCTTCTCCCCACTTCAATCCATTCTCCATTCAGCCACCCTTGGGTTTTCCTAAAGAACAGACCTAACCACATTATCCTCTCCCTACTCAACAAACTTCAGTCCTTTCTACAGCTCCCAGGATCAAATATATTCAATACCTGTTTGACATTCAATGCCCTTCAAATTTTAGCTTCTAACTACCTTTAGTCTTCTTATACCTTACTACTTCCTGACAAAAATTCTTTAACCCAGTGACACAGGTCTACCTTATTGTTCCTGAAACAAGACACTCCATCTTTAGGCTCCATGTATTTTTCTCTGGCTGTCTCTGATGCCTGGAATGTTCTCCCTCTCCATTTCTACCTACTGGCTTTCCTGGAGCCAAGTCCCAATTAAAATTCCATTTTCTAAAGGAAGACTTTCCTACCCTCTCAATTCCAATGCTTTCCCTCTAGCAAATCCTTCCTATTTTTCCTTTCTATAGCTTGTTTTGTATATATTTGTGTGCATGTTGTCTCCACCTCTTAGACTGTGAGCTCTTTGAGGGCAAGGACTGTCTTTTGCCTCTTTTTTTGTATTCCCAGCACTTAGGTCAGTTTCCAGGCACATAGTAGGTGCTTCAGCATTGTTTATTAACTGACTTGAAATTAACTTTTATCTACTCATCTCCCTGTCAGATGATTGCCTACCAGAAAACTCCCAACTGCACCTTAGGTCATCTCCCCAGGGGAAATCCTTTATTCCTTGAATCATAAGGTCATGGATTTAGAGCTGAGAGGTCATCAAGTCCAACTTTCTCATTTTACAGATGAGAAAACTGAGTCATAGAGAAGCTAAGGGACTTTCCCAGAGTCACACAACTATTAAGTATCTGAGGCAGGATTCTAACCCAGGCCGTCGTCATTTCAAGTCCAGACCGCTTGCCCCTACTCCTTACTACCTCCCTCACACAGGATGCTGTGTTATCTTCTCCATGTTTATTGTCCAATAGGGTCATAGCCTAACTCAACTTCTGGCTTACCATACCAATACTATATCTACCACTCAAAGCTTCAGGACTCCAATCAGAAAAAGGGACCATTTGGATTCTACTCCCACCTGAGTTTTTGGACCACTTCCTCTTTTTATTATAAAACTCTTACTAGATCTTTACTCACCATCACCCCAAAGCTTTAGAAACCCTAACAGTTTTTCTCCTGCTACCCCTGTTTTTTGCTTCTCTTGGCTCCCACACTACTTTCTTTCCTCCATACTGCATTATCAAACCCAGGCTGAGTTTTTGAAAAGGTATTTTACTGTTAACATAGGAGAAATAAGCTAACAAAAATTGTTTTAACTACACACCGAGAAAAGAAGTATTGAGCTACAGATAAGAAAATAATCTTTACATGAATATTGTAAATGACTTATGATTTCATTGTCATGAGAGGTGCCCCTTCTACCAATATATACGATAAACCCTCCATATCTTTTTTTTTTCTTAAACCCTTACCTTCCGACTCAGAATTTATACTAAGCATTGGTGCCAAGACAGAAGAATGGTAAGGGCTAGACAGAGTTAAGTGACTTGCTCAGGATCATAAAGCTAGGAAGTATCTGAGGCCATATTTGAATCCAAGACCTCCCATCTCCAGGCCTGATTCTCAATCCATATGATCTTATGCTCAGTAAAAAGATCTATCACCTAGCAGACAGTTTTTTAATGATAAGTTTCTCCAAACTAAGCTCGATTGGCTCTCTGCAGCCTTTCCAGGTTGGTAGGACTTACCAGGATCATAGATTTAGAGCTGGAAGGGATCTTAGAAGCCATCTAGTCAAACTTTACCATTTTTCAGATAAAGAACCCAAGGTCCAGAAAGGTTGAGTTACTTGCTCAAAGTCACAGTGTCAATAAAGTGGCAAAGTCAGGACTTATACCCAGATCTTCTAACACAACTCAATCAGCTATGATTGGAGCTGGACTTCAGAGGAGAGGCATCCCTAGTCTGGTCAGTAATGATCGGGATAAATAGACCCTTCTTTGGTTTTAATTGGCATTTGGCTTAGTCACCAGCTGATCCACTACTACACTAGCCTTAGGAGAAAATTCAGTGGTTGTACCTTCCCTAGACATGCCTCAATTCATTTCCCAGAACTCTCTTTTCATGCCAAGTTAATGGGTCCCTGACCCCTCTCAACCCCTACCACCAACTTCCAACTTCCAAAGTCAGGGATTGGGGGCAGGGCATCAATCTGCCACATTTGCAAAGTTCTACCCAGATTGATTTCAGTAGAGCTCATCTTTCTCTCCCCAGGGAAATATTCACAGGTTTATAGTACCACCCCCACAGTAATTTAATTCCCACCTCAGCAAAGGAAAGGGCATTTCTTTGCAGGGCTTCAATAATTTTTTTCAGATTATGTGTTCTTTGATACATTTCTTCTGTTTGTGTGTGTTGTGTGTGGGGCCATGTGAATGCATGTCTACATGTGTATGTGCTTCTCTTGGCTCCCTCTTCTATTTTTAAGATTCAGAAAGGTCAAAGTCTATAGCTTCAATTTCTTTGGTGTTTTCCTCCAGAAACTATTCTAGCACTCCATATTGTAGGCACTATATTTAAACGTGTTCCTGCAAGAACACAGGGGTCTGAAGTCATAGGACCTAGGTTCAAATCCCAGCTACCTGTGTGACCTTAGACAAAGCATTTAACCTCTCTGGGACTTAAGCCTCCTCATCTGTAAAACAACTAGGGAAGCATGAGATGTTCTATTTTTATTATTACATATAATACAATATATTAATGTATAATATATGTGAAGAATAATATATTATTCTCTCTGTTCCTAGCTCTTGCCTCCTCTCAGCATCAAATCTATGGTCTCTGCTGCCTTCATTCTTCATATCCTAGATCAAATTAGGCTCTGACTAGTTATGGCTCATTTCTCTGAAGCACTTGAGCAAATCTTACTAGGTGGAAGCCACCCTCTGAAAACCTCAGCTTGGACAGCAGCTTCTTGGACAAGTATCTTCTTGATGCTTTAGGCAGCCAGGTGACACAGTTGGCAGAGTGATGGTCCTGGAGTTTTAGGAAGACCTTGTGTTCAAATCCAACCTTAGATGCTTTCTAGCTATGTCACCTTGGGCAAGTCCCTTATCTTCTCTTTGTATCAGTTTTCTCATCTCACAGGGTTGTTGTGAGAATCAAATAAGATGATAATGGTAAAGCACTTAACACAATGCTTGGGACACATTAGGCACTATATAAATATTAGCTATTATTATTATTATTATTATTACAGAAAGCTTTGAGCCTGGGATGTAAACGGTTAGGGGGTCGAGGTGACAACTCCAGCAAAAAAAAATACCAGATTGAACTCCTTTGACTTTCCTTCTCCCTGCTACTACCCTCACCCTAGGTGTGCCTAACCCTGACAGCCAAGCGAATGGCCCGAAAGAACTGTCTGGTGAAGAACCTTGAGGCTGTGGAGACCCTGGGCTCCACCTCCACCATCTGCTCAGACAAGACAGGCACCCTCACCCAGAACCGGATGACTGTGGCTCACCTCTGGTTTGACCGGGAAATATTTGCATCTGACACCACTGAGGACTCAACTGGTGACTGGGAGCATTTGGGGGGGAAGTGGAAGAAAGGAGGAGTTGAGGGAATTGGAAGGAAGGGAATAGCAGGATTGGGGGGAGGGGAGAAATTTGGGGCTTAAGAAGAGGAATGATGACCCTAAGAAGTATTTGAATGAAAAACGGGATATAAAGGTATTTCCCCAATTTAGCCCCTGGTAGTCACACTCACAAATTCCTCTTTTCCTCAGGGACCAAGTTTGACAAGGATTCTAAAACCTGGCACATCTTGGCCCTAGTTGCTGCTATCTGTAACAGAGCCGAATTTAAACCAGATCAGGAACACACCCCTATCACTAAGGTATCGGGATGGTGAAAGGAAATATCACCAAAGTCCCATCCTCCCAGCCTTCAGTTACTTGCTTCATTATCCAGCATGCATGGCTTCTCCCCAGGCCATTCATCCCCTTGTTTCCACGGGCGGGCCCAACAGCTCCCAGGGACACTCCCGGATCCTGGTGCCCAAAAGCTATACTCCTAGGGGTGACTCCAGTCTCTCTGTGGCAGAGGGAAACAACAGGTGATGCTTCTGAATCAGCCCTACTCAAGTTCATCGAACAATGTTATGCCCCAGTGATGAAGATGAGGGAAATTAATCCCAAGAAGGCAGAGATCCCCTTCAACTCCACCAACAAGTACCAGGTTTGGAGCTAAGGAAGACTATGCAAAGAGAATAAAATCAGGAAGGGGAGGGCAGACAGGCAAAACTTGGGAGACAAGGATTACGCTTTATTAACCTAATTGGTTATTAGGCAATGTTCATAAACACAGCATCAGGATATGAATGGCAAGGTTGTTATCTTCATTGAGAGTATTTCCTTCTCTCAAAAACAGAAGAATGAGAAGTGAAGTTGACAGCTTTCACTTTTGTCCATATAGCTTGTCGTACACATTCCCCTGAATAAAGAGGGTGTCTAATACTTGTCTGCTGGCTTTAAAACTCTGCACTGAATTGTAGCATGGTGTAGTGGAAATTTCACTGGATATGGATTTGAATTCTAGCTCCATTCCTTATCAACTTGATAGTGAGTAGCTCCACAAGTCCAAGTAGAGCCACAGAGACAAGGATGTCCTAGCCAAAAGGACAATGAGAACCTGGAAGAAATGGAATAAACAATGGGATATTAAAAGAAATAAATACAGAGGAAAGAATAACAAGGAGAATTAGTAGCTTAGGACAAATGGCCATAAACCATGCCCAAGAATTCAACACCCTGAAAATTAGAATGAGCCAAACAGAAAGCAATGATTCCATAAGATATCAAGAAACTATTAAAACAGAATAAAAAGGATGGGCATTTGATCATTTGGGAAGGACTATATGATGATGAAGTATTTACATTTTAACAGGTCATTGAATTGGACACATAGGTAAAAAAAAACTAGAACTTTTAAAAAAAATCAACAAATAGCAGAGTAGAAATTCTGAAATTGAAGGAGAGATAGCAAAATTGAAAAGTTTTAAAAATTAAGTAAATAAATAAAAGCCTGATTTAAAGTAATAATAATGAAACTGAAAACCAAATAGCTGGTACTATTTATTTTTAAAGGTGGAAGAAAACCAAATTGTTTGTACCAAAAATAAAAAAGAATTCATAGCAACTGAAAATGAAATAAAGAAAATTGTCAGAAGATAATTTTATCCAATCATATGCCAATGAAACTGATAATTTGGATATATAAAATATTCAAATAAAATAGATCATTTAAAAAATCCAACATCATAAAAAGAAATCAAATAAGACTTCACTAAGCTACAAAAAAATTTTTTTAAATAAGACTAGATGAATTTACAAGTGAATCATCAGACATGCAAAAAACAATTACAATATTATATCAACTAGTTAGAAATATAGGAAAGGAAAGGATCCTTCCATAGTTTGTTACAAGGCAGGTGGGTGACAAATATAGGAAGATATAGAATTTTGGTATTAGAGTCAGGAAAATCTGAATTCATATCTGGCCTCAGAAACTTACTAACTCTGTGACTCTGGACAAGTTACAGAACCTCCTACAGCTCCAGTTACATCTGCAAAATGGGGTTAATAATGGCACCTACTTCACAAAGTGATTATGAAGATCAAACACATATGAAAACTTCTTAGTGGGGGAAGCTGGATGGCTCAATAGATTGAAAGTCAGGCCTAGAGACAGGAGGTCCTGGGTTCAAAATCTGACCTTAGACACTTCCTAGCTATGTAACCCTGAGGAAGTCACTTAACCCCCATTGCCTAGCTCTTACCATTCTTCTGCCTTGGCACCAATATGCAGTATTGATTCTAAACCAGAAGGTAAGGGTAAAAAACAAACAAATAACCTCTTGGTGTATGTATATCAGCTAATATTATTATTATTAATATTAGTAGTAGTGGTAGTATTCAAATATAGTCTTGATATTTAAAACAGAAAGAAACAGGGCAGATAAAGAAAACTATAGACTAATATCCCTAATGAGCACTGATGCAAAAACATCAACTAAAATATTAGCAAAGCTACAACATATTAAAAAATTTATCATTATAACTGGATTTACACCAGGAATGAAGGGTTGGCTCAATAAAAGGAAAACCATATACATGATAAATTGCATTCATAACAAAAATAATAAAAACCACATGATTATATCAATAGAGGTTTAAAAGGCTTTTTATAAATCAAACATCCATTTTTGTAAAAAAAAAATGAAATGACATAGAAACAAACGTGCCTTCCTTAATATTGTAATTAACTACCTAAAATTAAGTCATCAATTTATCAAATGAAGAAAGGTTAGACCCCTTTTCAATATGATCAGGGCTTAAACAAGGACGCTCATTATCACCATTGTCATTTACTCTTATGCAAGAAATGCTAGCTATACAATTTGACAAGAAAAAGAAATCAAAGGAATAAACCTCAGCAAATAGGAAATTGCCACTTTTTGAGGAGGATAGAATGGTTTATCCCTAGAACAAAAAAATTTTTTTAATTAATTGGAACAATTAATAACTTTTTTAAAAAAAATTGCAGGGTGTAAAATAAATCTGCTTTTATAATCAGCATTTAGTATATTACCAAGAAATTCAAGAAAAAGAGAAAGGAAAATTATATTCAAAATAACAATGGATTGTATAAGAATATTTTGAAGTCTATCTACCAAGACACATACAAGAACTACAAGCCTGCAACTAAAAATTCTCTTTAGAAAAACCAAGGCAAGCCTAAATAAGTAGAGAAATATCTGTTGCTCCTGGGTAGGCCATGTCAATATAATAAAAATGACAATTCAGAGGCAGCTGGGTGGCCCAATGGATAGGAAGCCAGGCCTAGAGATGGGAGATCCTGAGTTCAAATGTGACCTCAGACACTTCCTAAGCTATGTGACCCTGGGCAAGTCACTTAATTCCCCATTGCCTAGCCCTCACCTCCTTCTGCCTTGGAATCAATACTTAGTATCAATTCTAAGAAGGTAGGTAAGGTTTAAAAAAAAAAGGCAGTGTATGTACCTAAATTAATATATTCAGTGCTATACCAATCAAACTATCAAAGGATTACTTTGAGAGCTAGGGAAAAAATAACAAAACTGATCTGGAATAACAAAAGGTAAAGAATTCCAAAAGAATTTTTTTTAATGGTCAGAAAGAGGACCTGCATATCAAAGCAGTAATGATGAAAATAATTTGGCACTGGCTATAAAATAATGAAGTCAATTCCTGGAACAAATGAGGCATCAGACATTATACTGAAAGGGCAACTGAGTGATGGAATGAAGAAAATGTTGTGCCAAAAGTGGCTGAGTGACCCTTGGCTAGGCACTTAACCCTGTTTACCTGAGTTTCTTCATCTGTAAAATGAGCTGAAGAAGGAAAACCCCCAAATGGAGCCATGAAGAATTAAACACAACTGAAAAATGACTGAACAAGAACAACTATACAGAAACAAATGAACATAGTAGCATAGTATTTAACAAAAACCATGTATTCCAGTTACTGGCATAAGAATTCACCATATAATAAAAATTGCTAGAAAAAAGTAGAAAGAAGCCTGGCAAGTGTTAGGTATAAACTGACATCTCACACTATATGCCAAAATAAATTTCAGGTGGATCTATGATTAAATATAAAATGTGGCAAACATGATAAATTAAAATAACAAAGAAGAAATTACCTTCCACAACCATGAAGAGGAAGAATGATATGATATGATATGATATGATATGATAAATGGACAATATGATAAAATGGACAATTCCGATGATATAAAATTTTAAAGGTTTTGCCTAAACAAAACCAGAGCCCTTAAAATTAGGTAGAAAACAGGTAAATGAGGGGGAAATATTTTTAGCACTTTTCTCTGTTAAAGGTCTCATCTCTGAGACATTTAAGGAACTGATTCCAATGTGTAAGAACAAATAAACGTCCTTTCCTCATAAATAAGTGGATATGAATAGTCAGTCTTCTGCTGTGGGAAAGAGTATAAGCTACCAGCAACTTAGAGACAAAGATGTCCTAGTCACAAGGACTTATGAGTACCTGGAAGAAATGAAATAAGAAATGTAATGTTAAAGGAAACTATGCGTAGGGAGGAAAGAAACAGAAAGAGAATAATTTAAAACAGGTAATAGTTAACCATACACAGAATTCAACACCCTGAAAATTAAAATGGGCCAAATGGAAAGCAATGATTTCATGAAACAAGAAAATGTTAAAACAAAATCAAAGGATTGGCATTTCATCAATTGGTAAGAACTATGTAATGATGAAGGGAAATGGCCATTTTTAGCAGGATTACTATTACTGTATACAAAGTAGGAAACAAAAACCAGTTGTGTTGATATGAATTGAATTCAAAGGCAGTAAGCATCTACTTTGCCGTATAGTAGAAAGTGTTCATTTGGAGTCAGGATCTGTGTTTGAATGCCAGATCTGCTCCTTACTACTTGAGGGACCACAGCCAAACTGCCACTCTTTTCTGAACTTCAGTTTCCTCATCTAGTAAGTAAATGGGTTAAGTTAGATAATCTTTTAAGGCTCCTTCCAATTTTCAATCCTATGAGTAATGGCTGAACCTTGAGCAGAATTTGGAACAATGTAGTGGAAACCCCATTTTGAGGGAAAAGAAACAAGGGCCCCTCTTCTCCCAATCCCCATCTCTTCCTTCCCTGACACTTTTTCTCCCCTCCCCTAGTTATCGATCCACCTTTGGGATGAGGAGTCCAAGAGTCATGTGCTGGTGATGAAGGGGGCTCCAGAACGGGTCCTAGATCGATGCTCCACTATCCTACTGCATGGCGAAAAGAAGCCATTGAACGATGAGGCTAAAAATGAATTCCAGGAGGCCTACATGGAACTGGGAGGGCTAGGGGAGCGTGTCCTGGGTGAGGGACATCGGGGAACATAAACTAGAAAAGGGATAGAAGAGAAGGAAAGGTTTGGAAGAGTGGAGTCTTGAGGAGGGGGGTAGGAAGACCCTAGAAGCTAGGGAAGAAAACTGGCCATAGAAGACTGGGGAAGGTGGTTATAAGGTGCTAAGAAACAGGAAAGTGTTGGGAGGGAGAAATGGAATTATCTTTGTTCCTTACTTTTTTCTCCCAAAGGATTCTGCTTTTTGGACCTCCCTGAGGAATTCAATGGCGACTTTGAGTTTAATGCAGAGGAAATTAACTTCCCAATACATAATCTTTGCTTTGTGGGGCTCATATCGATGATTGACCCACCCCGGGCTGCTGTACCTGATGCTTTAAGCAAGTGCCGCAGTGCTGGAATCAAGGTAGGATATCTGGACTTTGAGCCCCCACACCGTCATCACACTCCTAGGAATTTTCAGTGATTTGTTCCTCTATAGGCATGCCCTTGATAGGCAAATAAGCTTTCTTCAGTTAAAACTCTATCCTGTTTGGGGGCAAAGATCTGAAGAGACTGAGACAACATCCCTATTCTCAAGACACTCCATCTCAGGACAGTCAACCTGAAATACAGTGATTCCTCATTTATGGAGGGAGTTATGTTCCCAAGGGAGGTGGCAGCTGGGTAACTCAGTGGATTGAGAACCAGGCTTAGAGACAGGAGATCCTATCTGTGTAATCCTGAGCAAGTCACTTAACTTCCATTGCTTAGCCCTCACCACTCTTCTGTTTTAGAACCATTACATAGTATTGATTCTAAGGCAGAAGATAAGGGTTTAAAAAAGAAAAAAAGAAATTCCCAAGGGAGAAATCCTTTCCAGCCATAGTCTGTGTAATGACTTCACCCAAAAAACTACCCAGACAAAGGTGGAAGCTGAACAAAATCATCCAGAATTAAAGGAAAAGAGAGAGTTCCAACCCAACACAAAAAGGCAGTCATCAGAGTTTAATAACCTTTTTTTTTTTTTAAACCCTTACCTTCTGTCTTAGAATCAATACTGTGCTTTGGGGGCTAGGCAATGGGGGTTAAGTGACTTGTCTAGGGTCACCCAGCTAGTAAGTATCTGAAACTATATTTGAACCTAGGACCTCCTGTCTCTAAGCCTGGCTCTCAATCCACTGAGTTATCTATATGCCCCCAATAACCCTTAAAAACAAGAAGAAAAAAATTTTATGTACTTTAGAAAATTATATTAGAAACTCCAAAGAATTAGAGTACAAGGTATGGTCTTTTCTCAGAAAAGCAGAACCCTTAAAGATTCCCACAAAACAGGATTATTAAGGAAAGCTTAAGATCATCTCTAAATCAGAATAAGACACTTAAATTACAACAGCTAATATTTTTATGGGAACAACTATTAGGTACCCATCTTGACTTCATTTGCAACAAGCTAATCAGCTAGCCTTTTCAAAAAAAATCCAAAAGTGAACTTCTTACTTAGTCAAAAAAATTCAAAATACAAAGTAAAGCAAATTATTGTACCAGCCAGATTAAGCAAATATGTCCAAAAGATGAATCCATTTTTAACAAAAACACTTAGGATACAATTAAGGATACAAAAATTTAGTCTAAATTCTTTTAAAATTAAAAGATGTTGATAATTACAACCACCTATAGATATGAAAAAATAGATGATGTATATAGCTAGCTTATCACAGATTTTTCTCACAGAAAAAAAAGACAATAAAATGGAAGGAGAGTATAAGTGGCAGCAAAAAATGAAGTCTATGATCTCGATTTTTTCAAAATCTCAGTAGTCCTGATTCTTCCAATAAACTAACTGCTTTCTATATAAGATCTTTACCACCATAAACAAGACTTGACAAACATCCCCAGCTTTAATCTTTCTAGAATTGAACTACAAACCTGTATTTTGATTTGCCAACAAGGACTCCATTTGAATGTTCTGCCAGCCTTTCAAACTCATCCTATTTCAAACTAAACTCAACATTTCCTGAAGAGAACCTTTCCCCCATAATTTACCCAGGCTGGGAAACTCAATCATTTTTTTATGCTTTCTGCTTAAAAACCCCCACATCTAATGAGTGTCCAGTTCCTCTCTCAGTGTACCTACCCCATTTTAGACTGTCCTTATCCTCCTAATTGTTTTCCTTTTCCCTAGTCTCTTCTCTTTAGAATCTTTCCTTCTAGGCAATTTGGAACACTATGCCCAAAGGGGCGATAAAAGACTGTCTGCCCTTTGATTCAACAATACCACTACTAGTTTGTACCCCAAAGAGATAATAAGGAAAAAGACTTGTACAAAAATATTCATAGCTGCACTCTTTGTGGTGGCAAAAATTGGAAAATGAGGGGATGTCCTTCAATTGGGAAATGGATGAACAAATTGTGGTATCTGTTGGTGATGGAATACTATTGTGTTCAAAGGAATGATGAACTGCTTGATTTCTATATGAACTGGAAAGGCCTTCATGAACTGATGTGGAGTGAAATAAGCAGAACCAGGAGAATATTGTACAAAGTAACAGAAACATTGTGGTACACTCAAATATCATCGGTTTTGCTACTAGTAGCAAATTTAGGACAATCCTGAGGGACTTTGAGAAAGAACTGTGGGAGGAGAAATGCAGAAGAAAAATATGTGATTTATCACTTGTTTATATGGGTAGAGGACTTGGAATTTTGGATTTAAAAGATTACTGTTACAAAAATGAATAATATGGAAATAGGTATCAAGTGATAATACATGTATAACCCAGTGGAATTGCTTGTCAGCTCTGGGCAGGGGGAGGGAGAGAACATGAATCATGTAACCATGGAAAATATTTAAAAATAAAAATTTAAAAAAAGAATCTTTCCTTCTGAATACATCCTGAGTAGTTCAAAACTTAAAGAATTAGAAGAGATCTCATTGGTTAACTAATCCAACTACTTTATCCAAAGCATGAATGCTATACTTATCTGGTCTCTGCCCAAGACCACCAGTAGTAAGAAACTAGCAACCTTTGAGTCCATCAATTCCATTTTTAAAGAATCCTAATTTGAGGAAAATTATTTATGTTGAGCTGAAATCCATTTCTCTATAACTTCTACTTGTTGCTCCTCGTTCTTCTCTCTGACGTATAACAAATCTGCTCATTTTTCTACATATGGAAGAAAAATTGTTTCCGCATTTGGGACACAAATCTACCAGAAACAAATTAGTAATTAAATTCTTCTAAGAGTTTTTGCTTAAAGAGAGAGAAAATTCAAAGGGACAAAGTGTCTGCTACATTTGAAAGTCTATCTAACCCCCTTTTGAATTAAACTTTATAGGATTCAAGAACAAGGACAAAGTTCTATACTCAAGATCAAACAGAAGGACAAAATCTAGGCAATAATCCTGATTCATCAGGACCTAACTTTTGTGTGTGCCCTGGAGAACCATTTCTCCAGAACCATTCAGTTCCTCTACTTCATCAGGGAGCAAAAGTTCTTAACATTTTTGGTGTCATGTACCCTTTTATTTTTTTAAGTATTTTTCCATGGTTACATGATTCATGTACTTTCCCTCCTCTTTTCCCCTCCCCCATCCCAGAGTAAACAAACAATTCCACTGGGTTATATATGTATTATCCCTAAATACCTATTTCCATATTAATCATTTTTGTAATAATCTTTTAAAAACCAAAACCCCACATCCAATACTCATATCATCCACTCTGCTATCTGCCCATTCACATTCAAAGTTATGATTACTAACAGTGTATTGCCCTCCACCTTATTTTCCTCTTTAGATCCTGCTCTATTTTCTTTCACTCCGTTCTTCCTCACCAGTATTTTGCTTTTTATCATCCTCTCCACTTCCCACTCCACCCCCCCTCCCATGTCTTACTCCCCTTCTACTTCTCTATAGGGTAAGATATAATTCAATAGCCCAATGAGTATATTTGTTTTTCCCTCTCTGAGTCGGTTACAATGAGAGTAAAATTTAAGCATTGCCCGTTACCATCCTATCCTCCCTTCTCTATAATTGTTTTTTATGCCTCGTTGTTATATAATTTATCCATTCCTTCTCTCCTTTCTCTTTTCTCTCAGTGAAACCCTCTCTTTCAGCCCTTGATTTTTTTAACTATTACATCATATGCTTATATAGCATATCATGCATATTGTTTCATGTCATCACATTTATATATACATCATCTCATATATCATCATATACATCATATCATCATAGTGTAACAATTAAAAGAGTGTTTGACATAAACTGTGGCAGTTAAAAGAGTGTTTTTCTTAAATTGTGACCCAGAAATACGGGTTCAAGACAGTGTCTTGATTTTAATCAAAATATAAAGTGGTCACCAGGGGAAAATTCCCAAATATGAAATATACCCAAGTCAGCTGAGTTTTTATGGAGATTTTAATTAATACAAATTAAGGAATTAATGAAAGGGAGAGAGAGAGAAGGAGGAAATAATGAGAAAAGGGGTAGGCCAGCCCAGGCCAGCCTAGGCCCACCTCAGCCCAAGCCCTAAGAGAGATTAGTCAGTCTTTAATCCACTCACCACAAGATTTGTCCCAAGCAAGATTCTAGTGTTCAGAGAGACCCAGTTACTCCAACTAGTCAGAGCTCCAATTCAGCTTTGGCAAACTGAATTTTCAGCCAGCCACCCAGTTCTCTCAGAAAGAGTTCCTTTTAAAGAGAATTTTCTCCTATATCACCTCCCCTAAGTTCTCACATCTACCAATCACAATAGACATTTTCCAAAGGACAGGCCATTCTTAATTCACACCTGAGTAGACTAAACTTTTGAGTAATTCACACCTGAGTAGACTAAAACTTCTGAGTAAGTTCACACCTCTTTGTCCCTTGCAAGTTTGCAAGTTGCTTGACCTTTTGGTGATTAATTTGACCTTCATAGGTACTTAGCACCTTTTTGTATTAGATCTAAAAATAGACTTAGCTTAAGGCTTTTGCTTCACTATAAGTATGAGTTAAGTACTTTTTCATTATTCAGTAAAGAGTTTACAACTTTATCTTCCCCTAAAGTATGCTTAAGTATGGGTGGAGTAGAGTTCTCACATTCCTGACTAAGTCCCTTCATTGTTTAAAATGGGGAATGGTCTTAACCAAATCTTATGAAGTAGGGTCTGAGAGTTTTTAAGATTCACAATAGTCAGTTTACTTCCCCACCCTCTTTCTAAGTATATTCCTTCTATCTTCTCTACTACTAAAAGTGATTTTTGAGAATTACATATATTCTCTTTCCATGTAGAAATATAAACATTTTGACTTTAATGAATCTCTTAAATTTTCTCTTATTTACCTTTTAAGGATTCTCTTAGGTCTCATGTTTGGACTTCAGATTTTTTTGTTTGGATCTGGCTTATTCCTCAGGAATGCTTAGAAATCTTCTATCTTATTGAATGTCTATTTTTCCCTCTGAAAAATATACTCAGATCTTTTACCTTCTTGTACATCATATTTCATGTCTTCTGATCATATAATATAGACGCTGCTAGGTCCTGGGTGATCCATGGTATTTGAATAGTTTCTTTCTGACTGCTTGTAGTATTTTTTTTCCCTTGGCTTGGGGACTCTTGAATTTAGCTATTATATTCCTGGAAGTTGTCATTCAAGGATTTCTTTCTGGAGGTGATTTGTGAATTCTTTCAAATTCAATTTTATTTTCTTGTTTGAGGATATCTGGACAGTTTTCTTTGATAATTTCTTGTATTATTATGTCCAAGCTTTTTTCTTAATTATTTCTTGTAGATAGTCCAATAATTCTCAAATTAGCTCTCCTGGATCTATTTTTCAGGTTAGTTGGTTTTTTTTTTAAATAAGATATTTCATGTTTTCCTCTGTTTTTTCATTCCTTTGATTCTGCTTTGTTGTTTCTTGATTTCTCATGAAATCATTAGTTTCTAGTTGGTCGATTCTGATTTTTAAAACCTGATTTTCCTGTGTCAGTCTTTGGTTCTCCTTTTTCAATTGGCCCATTTCTTCTTGCATAACTTTCATTTCTCTTCCCCACTTTTCCTCTGCCTCTCTTAGTTGGTTTTTTAAGTCATTTTTAACTCTTCCAGAATCTGTGTCCAATCCATATTTTTCCTTTGGATTTTGCATGTGTTTGCTTTGCTTTTACTGACCCCTTTTGTGTCTTGTTTTTTGTCTCCATAAAAAGTCTTTTAGTTAGTTAGAGTTTTTGTTGTTTTCTTATCTTTCCTACCTTTTGGTAGGTAGACTCTGTTTTCTGGGAGGTGGGGATACCCTCTTAAACTTCAGTCCTTTATTGATGCTGCTCTTAGCTTATTTTGAGAGTTTCTGCCAGTTTTAGATCTTCCAAGGTAGTATGATGACCTAAGGGCTGGGAGCTATGAAGGCCTCCTCCCACAGCTGATTCAATTATCCATTGAGATGTTGATAGCTTAAAGATTTGTCTCAGGCTTGGACATAAGCTTTTGATCTCACTCTGAACCTGATCAGTTCAGGGGTTGATCAAATTCTAGCCCCAGTCTTAGGCACAAGTTTTTGGACTCACTGTGTATTTGATCCAATCAGGCACACAGCTGATTGCCCTGTCCTGGAGCTCTGTCCTCAGCCCCTGGCAAAAAGATGCAGTCCCCCCTTGTTTCAACCAACTACCCCAAGCTGGGGTCTATATCCTCACCACAGGCTCAGATTGGGATTCCTCTGAGCCCACACAGATCAGCCCACTTCACCACAGACTGACCTGGGCTGGGATTTGGGACTTCACCACAGGTTTGAAAACTCAAGGGGTATTGGTTGGCTTGGACCCCTATTTGCCCAGACAGGGTCTCAGGATCTGACTATTAGTTTAAGCTTAGATTCCAAACCTGGGACAGCAGGTGTGGGGTAGGGGTGTGTAGCTTGCTCTTGATTTGCTCTTAACTCCTTTCTATAGTTTTGCTGACTATGATCCCTGCTCACCCCAGTGCCCCAAAAGTTCTTTGCCTCCCTTTTGGGTTTTTCTTTTCTTGAAAGTTGTTACTGTCTGTCTCCTTGTTGGTTCTTTCACTTCTATATTCATTTTGTGGTGTTCTTTTAATATTGATTGGAGAGGATTCTAATAGTGACCTTGAGCTTCTCTGCCTTATTCTGCCATCTTGGCTCCAAAGCTCATGTATCCTTTTGGCAGACTCCACAAAATAATTTTTTTAATGTGTTTTTTATTAAATCCTTACATTCTGCCTTAGAACCAAGGTACAAGAGTGGTAAGGGCTAGGCAATGGGGGTTAAGTGACTTGCCCAGGGTCACACAGCTAGGAAGTATCTGAGACTAGATTTGAATCCAGGATCTCCTATCTCTGGGCCTGGCTCTCAATCCACTGAACCACCTAGCTGCCTCCAGAATAAATTGTTTCTAAAGCACAAAATATGTAGGATTACAGAGACAAATTGAAATACGGTTTCAAAAAAATTTTTTTTTAATTCACAGACTCAAAGTTAATAACTCATGCTCTAAGAATTCTTTTTTTCCTGGTCAAATATGAATTGAAGAAATGTTTCTCTTAATTGAATTGATCAAAAACATTCTTCCTCTTATTTTAATCAATTGGCTGATGGGGAGAGGGATCCTTCCCAATGATCAGGTTTTTCCATTTAGAAACTGATTAAGTCTCTGATAAGAATGAAGCAAAAGGGGGCAGCTGGGTAGCTCAGTGGATTGAGAGCCAGACTTAGAGACGGGAGGTCCTAGGTTCAAATCTGGCCTCAGACACTTTCCAACTGTGTGACCCTGGGCAAGTCACTTGACCTCCATTGCCTAGCCCTTACCACTCTTCTGCCTTGGAGCCAATACACAGTATTGACTCCAAGACAGAAGGTAAGAGTTTAAAAAAAGAATGAGGCAAAAAAGACTTATGACCACAATATTCTTCACTTCTCTACAAGGGAAAATTGACTAGATCTTTTATTCAAGTTCAACCAAGGATTTTAAACCAAAACATTGGAAAAATAATTTCCTAGTATCCCTGAAACAATGAACAGAAGGGGAATGTGGCTTATGCTTCCACAACTATGATAACCTTCAATTATTTAAAAATAGCCATATTTTACTTCCTAAGCTACCTCCATTCCAAATATCTCCAGTTCCTTTTATTAGCACACTCTCTCAAAGCATTCTTCCAATCCCCACTTGTACTAGTCCTTTGAGTTCTCAAAATTTTAGCTACTACTTCTCTCCTTTCAGGGTCCTAAAAGGTTAGAGTGCCTTTCCAGTACTAATTCGAGTACTAATTTTACCTCTCTTTTCATATCATGACTGCCAGGCCCCTTACCATCCTGGTTACTCTCCTGGTCAAGACAAAAGAAAATGTTTCTCTCTCTCTTGGACACTACCCTTTTATTTATGCAGCCTAGGATTATATTCACTTTTGGAGTTATCATATTCCATTGCTGATTCATATTGCGATTGTAGCCTAATAAAATGCCTCATTGTTTTGGTGTGAGCAGCTTATCTATCCTAATCTTGTGCAATTTATTTTTTTAAAAAGTAGAGGAATTTACTTTTATATCAACTAAATTTCATGCCAGCCCATCATCCCAGCCTAAGATGTTAAAGATTGATTTTTGTCACTTACTATATTAACTCTCTCCACAAAAATCCTACCTTTGTCACATAAATTGATGACTTAGTTTTAGATAAATAAGTACCATTTTAAGAAAGACCCATGTGTTCCAATGTTGTCAAACTGTTTTTTGATTTAAAAAAATGGATATTAGATTTTGTAAAAAGCCTTTTAAATGCCTATTTATGTAATATTTCCATATTTCTCATGTTGTGATAGAAATCACATATCACATAAACAATAGAAATCTCATAAAGGAAATATAGTGGAAGGGGGCAGGTTTTGATCTGCAACCAGACTTCAATAGTTCCTTCTTTGGCTGTGCATTTTCATCATGAATCCCTTGTGGTTATCCTGGAGACTTGCTTTGCTGATAATGGTTTAGTCCTTTACAAAATCACATAACATTTCTATTACAGTATATACATTGCTCTCCTGGTTCTTTGCACTTCACTTTGCATCAGTTGATATAAATCTTTCCAGGTTTTTCTGAACTCCTCCTGTTCATCATTCCTCATCATACAATAGTATTCCATTACAAACACATACCACAACTTGTTCTTCCAATCCCTAAGTGATGGTCCATCCCTCAGTTTCCAATTCTTTGCCACTACAAAGGTACTAGAAATACTTTGGTACAGAGAGATCCTTTCCCCTTGTCTCTGATGTCTTTGGGATCTACACCCAATAGTGGTATTGTTGGGTCAACAGGTATGCATGGTTGTGTGGCCTTTTGAGCCTGTTTCCCTATTGCCCTCCAGAATGGTGGTATCAGTTCACAGTTCGACCAATGGCATAGTAGTGTCCCAGTTTTCCCACACCCCCTGCAACATTTATTATTCCCTTTTTAGCTATGTTAGTGAATCTGGTAGTTTTGAGATGGTATCTCAGAGCTGTTTTAATTTATATTTCTCTAATAGGGATTTGAGGCATTTTCCCCACAAGACTACAGATATTAAGAAATTAAAACTTCTGAGAACTGCCTGTTCATATCCTGTGACCAATCTTCAATTGGGGAATGCTTTGTATTCTTTTAAATTTGACTCAGTTCACTATATATTTGAGAAATGAGTCTTTTGTCAGAGATACTTACTATAATATTTTTTTCCAAGTTTGTTGTTTCCTTTCTAATCTTGGTACATTGGTTTTATTGGTACAAACCCGTTTGAATTTAATATAATCAAGATTATCTATTTCATTTTTCATAATGTTCTCTATCTTGTTTGGTCATAAATTCTTCCCTTAGAATATGATTTACTATATATTTGGTTTTCCTTTTATTGAGTCAACCCTTCATTCTTGGCATAAATCCAACCATAATAGATAAACTTTTACATATTTTGTCATAGCTATTTTGCTAATATTTTAGTTAAATTTTTTGCATCGATGTTCATTATGAATTGTGAGCTATTGTTATCTTTGTCTGCCCTGTTTCTCTCTGTTTTAAATATTAAGATCATATTTGTAAAATAACAATAATAGTAATAGCTAGCATTGATTATATACTAAAAGGTTTTCTTTCCTTTTTTTTTAAACCCTTACCTTCTTAGAATCAATGCTGTATATTGGTTTTGAGGCAGAAGAGTGCTAAGGGCTAAGCAGTGGGGTTTAAGTGACTTTCTCAGGGTCACACAGCTAGGAAGTCTCTAAGGCCATATTTGAACCCAGGATCTCCTGTCTTTAGGCCTGGCTCTCAATCACTGAACCTCTTAGCTGCCCCAACTAAAAGGTTTTCAAAGTTTTTTCATTTGATATTCACAATCATTTTGTGAAATGCCATCATTATCTCCATTTTACAGATGAAATTGAGGCTATAAAAGGTTCTGTGACTGACTTAGTATCACAGAACTAGCAAGCATCTGAAACTGGATTTAAACTCAAGTCTTCCTAACTCTAAGCCTGGCACTCTATCCACTGCACCACCTAGCTTCCCTAAGATTAATCTGAAGGGAGAGGTGAAGGCCATTGCAGTGTTCCAAACAAGTAGAGGTGAAAGCCTGAGCTATAGCTAAGAAGAGAGGAGGGGGAAGTATTGTGATGGGAGAAACCATTTGATTTAGCAAGGGATTGGATATGTGGGGTGAGTGTATGAGATATGAAATCAGGATGATGAGTTTTCATATCTCCAGGCTGGGTGTTCTATCCACATTAGTATAAAAATATATATACATTAAGCTAGATGGGATAGGCTTTTTACTCCTTAAATATGTGTATATGTATATACATTTACTTCATATATGCATTTATGCCTTAAATATATATATAAATATATAAAATAAATATTAAAATATATATATATATAAATTTACTCCCAAATGGAGCCACAAAGACTTGGACACAACTGAACAACAAACCACTTATGTAGCACTTTAAGGCATGCAAAGTATTTTAGATATAGTTGATTCTCAAGGCAACCTTATGAGGTATGTGATGCTCTTGTACCCATTTTACAGATGAGGTTAAAGTAATTTGCCTGGGAGTGGGGGTGGAGGTGGGGAGTGTCACACAATTAACAAATGTCTGAGGCCAGATTTGAACTCTTTTGTTGTTTTTTCTGACTCCCAAGTTCAGTACTCTATCTCTCTCAACACCCAGTTGCCTCTTCTCAGTTCTCCTCCTCCTTGACCTCTCTGCAGCTTTCTTGATCATCCCCACTGCCTACCTTCCTTTTCTGGGGCACTGCTTTCTTGTCTTTCTGACCATTTCTTCTCCTCTACTGAATTGTCAGCATTCTTCCATAGGCTGAATGTGACCCTCTATGCAGAGATGGTGAACCTTTTAGAGACAGAGTGCCAGGCCCTGCCCCATCCCACCCTCCCAGACTTTGTGCTATGCCCACCCCACCCCCAGTGACCATGTGCCTTCCCCCTCCCCCCACTACACCTCCCTACTCCCCCCCCCCCAGACAAAAGGGAGGGAGGAAGTGCTCCCATTGGACTACTGGGTGGAGGGGTGGGTGAAGTGAGGAAGGTCCTTGGCCAGTGTAGGGAGGGGGAAGGGAAGTGGCCGGAGCACTCTGCTCCCCTCCAGCTCTGCCCCCTGTGAGCCACCCACCTCACCCTCTGTGCACCACCATTGAGCTGTTGAGCAGAGGGGCAGTGGATGGGGAAAAATGTCAGGCACGATGGAGAGGGGGAGGGGAACAGCTCTGCCCAGTCCCTCTGCCTTTCTGGTAACCAACTCTGGGGGGCAGGGAGGGAGGGTGCTTCATGCCCACCGAGCTCATTCAGCATGCTATAAGTTCCCCATCACTGCTGGATAACATCACATGTTTGTCTCCTCTCAAGTCACACAGCCTCCATCCACCCCAAGCCGGCCTCTCATTATCTCTGCTCTGGATGTCCATGGCAGTAGCCCCCTGATGCATTTGATCTCCCTGTTCCCAGTCTCTCCGCTTTTCAATCCATTCTCTACCCACAGCCAGATTGTTACCCCCCACATACACACCTGACCCCATCGGTCCTCCCCTTTAATCAAAAAACCGTCAATGATTCCCCACTGCTTGAGGAGGAAATACAAAATCCTCATCTGGAGCTCCCTAACCCCACTTCCATTGTTATTTCACATTACTCTCCTTCACACACTCTTCTTTCCAGTCAAACCCATCAGCTGTGTTCGTGACATTAAATCTCTTGAATGTACTCTCATCTCCCTTCCAAAGGCAGTTCAAATCCAGTCATGTCCTACCTTCCTGGGAGACACCTTTCCAAGTTCCCCTATCACCTTCCAGTCATGAGCATTCTTTTCCTCTCAAAATTAATTTGTGTTACTTTAATATGCCCTTTGCCTGGCTGTCCTTGAAAGCATACTATCACAGGGAGCTGAGATCTATCAGTAAAGAACAACTTAAGCTCTGTTATGACTGCAATCAAGTCTCTTAACCCTGTTTGCCTCCATTTCCCCATCTGGGAGGATTCAAAGAAAGGCAAAAGAAGTCCCTGTCCTTTGTCTCCATTGAAGTTAAGGTAAACTGAGGCACAACATTTACTTTATTGGTAGGACTAGCAGTTACCAATAAAAGGGGTCTTTAGCATCTCAGCTAGCCAGTAAATAAATAAACATAGATAGATAAATAAATAAGAGCAGACAGATCATATTTACCGTCAAAAGAAGGACCATCCAAAAACCAGTAAGCAACATAATAGATGGAGAAAATGATAGAATTGTTTGCAAAATCTAAAGCATTACAACAGGCTTACAGAACAATATAATTAGCGGGAAGCTACAACCCCTCCTTCCCTGTAGGAAATTCTGACTGATCTAGTCCATCTGCCAGTATAATTAACAACTTAATAGGTATTGATAGATTTCTTCTAATTATACAAGAGCAGCTAGTGGAAGAGAGATGTTAGGTTTTCTTTTCTTTTTCTTTAAACTTTACTTTATAATACTAAGTATCAGTTTGAAGGCAGAAGAACAGTAAGGCAATTGGCATTAAGTGACTTGCCCAAGGTCACAAAGCTAGGAAATATCTGAGACCAAATTTGAACCCAGGACTTCTCATCTCTTATGCCTAACTCTATCCACTGAGCTACCTCGCTGCCCCTTAGTTTTCTTTTAAATAAAATGATTTTGAAACAACTTCTAAACTTAACTCAGAAGGAAAACTGAACTTCTGAAAACTCAGACAAAAAAAAATTTTAGCTCCATAGTTATACAAAATATTAGCAGTGATTAAAATAGACTCAATTACAAAATAGAATCCATTTCATGGTCTCACCTCGAGGAACTCACATTCTTACAAAGAAAATAATTTTTAAAATTCTACATAAAAGATATATACAAAGTAGATAAAGGTAACCTTAAAATATGAAAGCAAAAGTACCTGGTGGGACAAGGATAAACTTCCTTCAGACTTGTGATTAGAACTGTGAGGGAAGGAAGCCAGGAAAATGAGGAGACAGAGCATTCCAGGCATGAAGGACAGTCAGTGTAGAGCGACAGAGAGTGGAAGGAATAGTCATTTTTAAGGAATGACAAATAAGCCAATAGACCTTGATTACTGAGTGTGTAAAGGGGAGGAAGGTCTACAAAGTTTGGAAAGGTAAGAAGAGGCCAGGTGCTAAAGACCATTAAATACCAAAGAGTTTTTCAGTTTTATCAGTTTTCTTTGGTAAAGATATTTTATTTTACCAATTACATATGATAATTTTCCACATTAGTTTTCTCAAATGTTAAGTTCCAAACTGCCTCCTTCCTTTCCCTCCCCTACCCCCAAGATGGTAAGCAATTTGATATGGGTTATATATGTATTATCATCCAAAATATATTCCCAAATTCATTTTTATAAGAGAATATTATATAAAACAACCCCCCCCAAACAAAAATCCCAAAACACTAAAGTGAAAAATCGCATGTTTTGATCTACACTCTGACTCCAACATTTCTTTTTCTGGAGGTGGAGAGCATTCTTTGTCATGAGTCCTTCAGAATTGTCCTGGATCATTGTATTGCTGAGAGTAGCTAAGTCTTTCACAGTTGATCATTCCACAATAGTGCTGTTACTGCATACAATGTTCTCCTGGTTCTGCTTATTTCACTCTGCATCAGTTCATCTAGATTTTTCCAGTTCTTTCTGAAATCTTGTTCATCATTTCTTACAGCACAATAGTATTTATTCTATCACCATCATATACCACAAGTTGTTCAGTCATTCCCCAACTGATACACACCCCCTTAATTTCAAAATATTTGTCACCATCAAAAGGGTCGCCATAAATATTTTTTTTGTAAGTAGAGATCCTTTCTTCTTTTTTAAAAATCTCTTTGGGATTCAGATCTAGTAGTGATATTACATCCCTTTGGGCATAATTCCAAATTCCCCTCCAGAATGTTGGATCAGTTCACAATTCCACCAACAATGCATTAGTGTCCCAATTTTGCCTTGTCCCCTCCAACATTTATCACTTTCCTTTGCTGTCATATTGGCCAATCTGATATGTGTGAGGTGTAATATCTCAGGGTTGTTTTGATTTGCATGAGAAGATTTTATTTTTGATCCTGGAGGTAACAGAGAGCCATTGAAGCTCAATGAACAGAGCAGTGACAAAATTAGACCTATACTTTAGGAAGATCGCTTTAGCAGCTGAATGCAATATGACTTTGTTGTTGTTCAGTCATCTTAGTCATGTAGGGCTTGTGGTGATCCCATTTGGAGTTTTCTTGGCAAAGATACTGGATTGGTTCCCCACTTCCTTCTCTAGCTCATTTTACAGATGGGGAAACTAAGGCAAACAGGGTTAAGTGATCTGCCCAAGACATATGGTCAGTTAGTGTCTGGGGCTGAATTTGAACTCGGGTCTTCCTGAATCCAGGTTTGGCACTCTGTCCACTGTGCCACCTAGCTTCCTTCAGATGAATTAGAGGGGAGGTAGAAGGCTATTGCAGTAGTCCAGTGTAAAAGGGAATTCTTTGTTCTCTTTGAGTTTACATTTGTGAAAGGGAATCCTTTATATTCTTTGCCTAATTGGGGCTAACATTTTGGTTAACAATAACTTAAGTACCTCACTAGAATGTGAAGACAGGATTAACTCTCCTTTGTCTACCTTTTGATTGAATCAACACAAGCTTGAACTAGGTAGAGGAGCTCCCTTCTCATTTAGCACTTAGTAGGATGTGAATTCACTAAGTGGTTTGTGAGCTCCTCCACCTAGTTCAAGTAGGCAAAGAGAATAAAGGATTCCCTTTCATAAGTGTAAACTCAAGGAGAACAAATAATCCCCCTTTTATACCAGACAGGTGGTGATGAAGACCTGAGTTATAACCATGGCTATATAAGTAGAGAGAAGGAGAGATGTTATGATGGAAGAAACTACAAGATTTAGCAATAGATTGAATTAGTGGAATGATCTTGAGGAGCCCAGGATGATACTGAGGTTATAAGCTAGGGTGATTGGAAGGGTAAAAGTACTCTCAATAGTTGGAAGGAAGTTTGGAAGAGAGGAGAGTTAGGAAGAAAGATAAATTCTGTTCTGGACATGTTGAGTTTGAGATACCTCTGGCACATCCTATTCAAGATGTCTATGAGATAAATGGTGAGTCATAACTGTAGCTCCAAAGAGAGATGGATACATATAGATCTGAGCATCATCTGCATAAAGAGGATAGTGGAACTCATTGGAGCTGATAAGATAGTATATGGAGAAAAAAGCAAGTGGCTGAATAGAGCCTTAAGGGATGCTATAGATGAAAGAAGCCTCAGAAGCTATCTAGTTCAGCTGCCTCATTTTACAGAAACTGAGGACTAGGAATTAAATGCTTACTTTCTATCCCTTGGTAGAATGTAAGCTCCTCAAGGGCAGGGACCATTTTGTTTTTTATTTTGTATCCTCAACACCTAACAGAGAACCTTACCCAGAGTAAACACTTCACAAATGTTTGCTGTATGGTTATAGTTTTGAAAATCGGGGTATTGGTCTGTAACCCATCCCTGGTTTGTTCATATTTTCCCAAGACCAATGAAAGTAGTAGCTCAATAATTCAATTCAATCTACTAGTTCTTTTAGTATCTTAGTTTGTAGTTCTGAACTGAACGACTTGAATTTACCAATTACATGAAATATTGTCACCTTGCCTATCACTTTTTCATGTTATTTGGAGTTTTGAGATCTCTGTTTAGGTATTATTAGCCTCCCAGTCTGAAAATCAGTCTTGGTAGACAAAAGAGAACAAGGCATTTTTATCTTTCTCCATCATCTTTTTTTTCCTTTTTTAAAAAACCTTTACCTCCTTTCTTAGAATCAAGACTAGATATCAATTCTAAGGCAGAAGAGTGGTAAGGGCTCTAGGCAACTGGGGTTGTTTCTGAGGTTGAATTTGAACCCAGGACTTCCCATCTCCAGGCCTGATTTGCCATCCATTGAACCATCTAGCTTCCCTTTTTCCAACATCTTCTAATCTCTCCTAACCCGTGTTCCTTTCCTTACTTAATGAAACTTTTCCACCCAACACAACTTTAAACATTCTTTATATTTGTTCGCATAGCCTTCATTTCCAAGTAGATCCCTCTTCCCTTCCCTGGAGAGCAAACCTTCCCTTATAACAATAATAAAAAAGAGTGAAAGAAGAACACGATTTAGAAAAAAAAACAACCAAAATATTGACTAAATCTGACAGTATATGTTGTGTCCCTCACCTATTATCTCTCCCTCTGGAAGGAGGGAGGAAGATGCATTTTCTCCTCTCTTCTTCTGGTCAGCCTTGGTGTCATTATAATTACATGGTATTCAGGGTTTTGTTGTCGTCCTTGTTGTTCCATTTACGTTATTGCAGTCATTATGAAGCACATTGTTTTCTTTACTCTGTGTATGTTCATTTGAGTCTTCCAAGCTTCTCAATTATTCATATTAATCATTTCTGCAGGTATGCTTATAAATTTTCATTCCCTTTATGTAACGTAGCTTGTTCAGTAACTACCTTGATCAATGGGTCTCTACTTGTTTTCCAGGTTCTTGCTACCACAGAAAGTACCACTAACTATTTAAATACACGGGGAATCTTTCTGTCTTTCCTTGAGATAATTTCCTAATTTCCTTGAGATAGATGCCTAGCAATGGGATCTGAGTCAAATGGTGTAGACATTTACACCATTTTTAGAGCATAATTCCAAATTGCTTTCCATAATGTTTGAATCAATTCATGACCTGACCAAGTGTCTTAGTGAGTCTACCTTCCTGCTGCCCCTCCAACATTATTTCCATCTTTTGTCATCTTTGCCGGTTTGCTGAGTAAAACCTCAGGGTGACTTCGATTGGTTAGTGATTTGGAACAACCTCTGATGTGGTTCTTAATAGTTTGCAGTTCTTTTGAGAAGAATTTGTTCATGTCCTTTGACTACTTTCCTACTAGGGAAAGGCTCTGGGTTTCATACATTTGCCCACCAACTTTTTTAAAGCCCCCCCCCCTTTTGTATTTAGTACTTATTATTAGCAATATTTAGCAAATTCCTTATGTAGAATTTGTGGAAGAATATGGACTAGAATTTCCTAGGATGAGGAGGCATGGGCTAGCTTGCAATCTATGCTCACAATTATGAAACCCTGCATACACTGAATTCCCAAAGTAAATGAGCACTGAACTTGCATTCCATCTCCCACACTTACTAGTTTGTAACAATAAGCAAAACACATAATTTCCCTTAAGCCTTGGCTTTATCTGTAAAATGGAGGAAATAGAAGGGTTAATATGGATGGGGAAAGTACTTTGTAAACTTTATCATGCAATATAAAACGAAATTATTCCTGTTATTACTGAGTTTTAACTGTCTTGGCACCATTTTCACAGGACTTTAGAGAGTAAGTTCAGTTTGAATTACTCCAGCATAAGACCAAGAAACCCCCAGACTGAACCTGAGGCATGAGCCCCTGAAGAGTTAACTAGGTCCTTAAAAGGTCTAAGACTAACCTGATAACCCCAGAAGCCTTGGCAATAGGAATGATTAGACCTCAGGACTAGTTTTGATTTATGGACTCAAACCAGAACCAGATTTAACTATGTAATGGAACCAATTAGATTTCTCTTTATTAGTAGTCACAATCTTGTCTGTATGGATCTGATTATAAGATATATTCATGTTCTAGAAAAATTACGCCCCCAGGTTCTCCTGGTTCTTATCTTCTTATAATACTATCCATTCTCATAGGTGGTAACCAAAGTAAAGGTCATCTCATACAACTCCATTATTTTAGAACTTGACCAGCACTGAGCCATCTAATCCTTTGTTCAGAAAAGATATGGTCCTCTATGCCTTGGAGAGAGAAAGGCCAGGGAAAACACTGATAATAGTTCTCCACCTCCCAGGTAATCATGGTAACTGGGGATCACCCTATCACAGCCAAGGCCATTGCCAAAGGTGTTGGAATAATCTCTGAGGATAGTGAAACTGTGGAGGATATTGCTGCCCGGCTACAAATTCCTCTCAGCCAGGTGGATCCCAGGTGAGCCTGCCAGACCCCCCAGTTCATGTCCTTCATCCTTTACTCTCTATCCCAGCAGTTTCAACTGTCCTGGTCTCCTGGCACATAACAGATGAGACTTACCAAATTTATACATATTCAGAAACATCATATACTAGAGAAATGCCTCCATATTGGGAAATAATGCAGGAGAACAAAGAAGGACAGAAAAATAAGAAATTGGATTAGGAAAGGTAATTAGTGTGCTAGGAAACCATGAGGCCCCTGGATGGGGAAAGTGATGAATAGGAGTGTGAAGACTATAGACTATAAAATAAGGATGCTGACTTCAAAAGTCTTCAGCTTCTGGATTCTACAATCCCATGATTATGCATAGGGATGGCATATTTAGGAGAATTCTGGGGATTGATAGGACAAAAAACTAGAGTCTCCTAGGAAAATCCTGCTTGGGAACTCCAGGACCTCCAACCCCCCAGAACTTACCTTAGGGAATCCCTTTCTCCCCAGGAGTGCTAAAGCCATTGTAGTACATGGCGCACAACTAAAGAATTTGACATCAGAGCAGCTAGACCAAATCCTCACAGAACATCCAGAGATCGTCTTTGCCCGAACTTCACCTCAGCAAAAGCTCATCATTGTGGAAGGATGTCAGAGACAGGTGCTGGGAGAAAGATCACCTTTCAGAGACAGATGGAAGTAGACTCAAATTTATTATCTCTGGTTATAGATTCTAGTTCTAGGTTCTAGTTCTGGTTTTGCCGCAAACTAGCCGGGTGATGGTGGGCAAATCACTATACCTCTCTGGGTTTCACCTGTAAAATAGGGGGTGGGGCCATGGGGTAATCTCTGAGGTCCTTTCCAGTCCTGACATTCTGTCATTTCAGATTTGAAATAGGTAGACGGAGGAGTAATGCAGAAACTCTGAACCTAGCTCCTGAGTCCACCAGAGCTAGTATGATTCTAACTCAGTTCAAGGCCAATAACAAGAGTCTGGGCTAAATTAGAGGACCCTGAAATGGACTCAGTTTGAGAGAAAGGCTAGATTGCAGGAGGCTCCAATTTGGCAAGGGAGATAAGGACTAAATCTTACCTACCTTTTTTTACAAAGGCAAAAAGGAGCCTTGTAACCACAATGATCTCCGAGCTAATCCAGGTCTTGGGCATTGCATTAGCTCATAGCCTCTGTTTGTACATCCAACTCCCACCTAGGGTGCCATCGTGGCAGTGACAGGTGATGGAGTGAATGACTCTCCTGCCCTGAAAAAGGCTGACATTGGCATTGCCATGGGGATATCTGGCTCTGATGTTTCCAAGCATGCAGCTGACATGATCCTTCTGGATGACAATTTTGCTTCCATTGTCACCGGTGTGGAGGAAGGTAAGGGATAGAAGCAAGGTCACCGGACCTGGGAATTGACCTTTTTCACTTCACTTTCAATAGGACTGAGATGCCCAAGATTATCTCTTTTTCATTCCCTTCTAGCACTCTCCACAGTTAACCACCAGCTCCAACCTGGTAGATTTATGGTGATACTAATATAGCAACTTAGATCCATCTGATATTCCCCTCCCAATAGCATGAAAGATCAGATTGGTCACCTGGAACTAATGTTGTGATCCTTTCATAACTGAATTCAAGTCAGTATATATAGTCCATAAACTTATAGCATTCCACAAAAAACCAGGATGCCTCCAAACCAGCCCATCATTTAAGTAATGGATTCCTGAAGAATCGTGGCACATCAAGACCTAGTATATACTGAGCCCTAAGGTTTATCTGCATGAACCAAAGTGAATACCCCAATTTCCTAGAAAACTATGGTGGGCATTGGCAAGAACTCAAAAATTCTACCTACAAGTTCCCATTACTTTCCCCCCCCAAAACCTCTTAATCTTCCTGCCCAGCAGCCTCCCATCTAATCTCCCCAGTACCCCAACTACATCTCCACAGGCCGGCTCATCTTTGACAATCTGAAGAAGTCCATTGCCTATACCCTGACCAGCAATATTCCTGAGATAAGCCCTTTCTTGGTCTTCATCCTTTTCAACGTACCCCTGCCTCTGGGCACTATCACCATTCTCTGCATTGACCTGGGTACTGATATGGTGAGGATCCAGCTGGGACCAAGGGAAGAGCTTCTTCAGTGGGAAGGGATGGGGTGTAGGGAACATCTGTAGAAAGGAAAAGGGTCGAAGCTTAGGTAGTTTGAGTTTCCTTCTGAGCCTTCTGTCACTTCTGTCACCTAGGTCCCTGCAATATCCTTGGCCTATGAATCAGCGGAGAGTGACATAATGAAGCGCATGCCTAGGAACCCCCAGAAAGACAAGCTGGTGAATCAGCGACTCATCAGCATAGCCTATGGGCAAATCGGTGTGGCTCTGGGAGACAAAATGAGGGCAGATAGTGAATGGGAAAGAATCAAAGGGAAGGTGGGGAAGGAAAAGGGAATAAGCATTTATACTGTGCCTACTCTACTATGTGCCAAATCTTGTGCTAAGCACTGGTTACAAATATCTCATTTGATTCTCACAACAACCCTGGGAGGTATGTGCCATTACTATGCCTGTTCTTAAAGATGAGGAAACTGAGACAAACAGAAGTTAAGTGAGTTGCCTAGGATCACATAACTAGTGTTTGCAGCTGGATTTTAATTCAGATCTTCCTAACTTCAGGCCCAGGGCTCTATCCAAAGGTTATATGAGCTGCCCAAGTATGGATATTGAGGGTGGGAGGGTCATTTTCTTCTTCAATAAATACAATTAGGTGGGGCACTGACCACTGGGGATACAGGGGATTCCAAGTCATGTTCTCTTCTCATGAAAGATTTATAATCTATTGGAGACATGAGCCGTGTGAACCAACCAGATAAACAACAATATAAGGCAGTGGGTGGTAAAGCCTTGATGAGTGGTATAAACAATAAATGTCCTGAAAGTACAGGAAAGAGACCAACTACCCAGGCAGCTGGGAGGGAAGAAAGGAGGATGAAATTGAACTATGTTGGGAAAGTGGAGGATGACTTAGACAAAAGGAGAAGAGAGAAAGGGAAGATCCAGGGAGTAGAAATGAATTTAGACAACAACCTTACAGATCGCCAAGCTCAGAGTACTAAGGCCACAAAGTGTATAGATGTTGGGGGGACCCACGGGTCCACGAAAGGGGAACCAGTAGGAGGAAAGTTTGGACCAAGATGAGAGTCAGATTATAGAAAGTTTGAAATGCCTGACTAAGGAGTTTTCACTTCATCCAATAAGAAGTGGGAAGTAATTCTGGTTTACAATTAGACTAGCATTAGAGTAGCATTTTAGGAATAGTCTGGGGATAATGCACCCATTGGATTGTAGGAGGGGTGGAGAGGCAGGAGAAGAGTACTATAGGAAACTACCTTAATTATTTGAGGTAATGAAATGGACTTTGGGAATGAAAAGGGAACTGAGGACTGACTAGATGTTGGAAGAAATCAAGGTTAAAATCTAGGTAGGAGTTAGGAATCAAATGTAAATTGAAGTCATTTAAGTTGAGCGAATAATGGATCCTGCAAGAATTGAAGAAATTCTGAGTGTCCCACATTTCTGTGGAGTATACACCAATGCAAATGGCACCCAGGGTCCCTGGCCTCTATGCCTTTTTCCATTCTCAGTTTGAACTCTGTCATCCTTCTCTGACCCAGATCCTCCTTATTTTCCTCCAATTTCCCACAGGAATGATCCAGGCCCTAGCTGGATTCTTCACTTACTTTGTGATCCTGGCTGAGAATGGTTTCTTGCCCGGTTTTCTGTTGGGCATCAGAGTTCACTGGGATGATGCATCTGTAAGTGACCTGAATGATAGTTATGGACAGGAGTGGGTAAGTAAACTGAAAATGATAATAGAAGTTAGGAAATCATAATTATGGGAAGGAATAGAAGAATAAGGGCATTGGGATTCATAGGCACAGCTTCTTTCCTTCATTCCTCTCCCTGCCTTCCATCCAACTGACCTCAACCCCAAAAATATTTCCTTAATATTCTTCTATTGTTTCCATTGAACTTTTTTATGCCAATTTCAACTGCTGTGCTCATTCCTAGTTTTGTTGGATCTGTTGATCCTGTTCCCTTGTGCCCAGGGATCCTATCTCTCTTCCCTATGTTATAGAGGGTTTTCTTTGCTAGCTTTTCTCCCTTTAGCTTCCAGTTAAGACTCTAGGGACCAGCATGGGAACCCTTTCTTCTCCTTGTGCTTCTTCTCCTGACATCAGATACTACAAGATAAAAAGTTCCACAACAATATGTCTAGCTTTTTAGGATCACAATCTTCACATATCCATCCCTGAATTTCTCAGAACCTAAAGGATATCTCTCCAGAGGGACCAAACATCAACAAACTCAGTAGAGTTAGAGCAGAGTTACAATCCCATTCTGTGTAATTGGGAAGAGCACACATAAACACACATGCACACACCCACATTTTAACATGTATATATGTTAAAGAAAAGGTAAGAGACCCATCTAATCTCTCCCAAATTCCTATCCAAACAACTTTAAAATAATGCTCCCTAATACCTTTTGGAGCAGAAAAACCCACAAAAAAAAGATGAGCTGAAATAATTGTCCAACTTAAGATAACGTAGAAGATTATTAAGAAAGGTAAGACTGGAGTACAGACCAGCACACCAGGGCAGGCCTTAGGGGTGGTTGAATCAGCAGCCATGACTTCTGGAGCTCTCAGCCCACTGATGGTAAGGGGGTCAGACCACCAGTCAAAAGGAGATTACAAGGGTCCCTTTGCTGACATTGGGTGCAGGACTCTGTTGCATTGCCCATTTGTAGATTCAGGTCACAGTCCCAGGTTGTAGTCCTCCCAAAGCAAGAGAGGTACAAACACATGTGCACTTGTGGCCAAAGAAGAGCTGAGGGCTCTGGTAAAAGTTTCAGGGCAGAAAAGAATGCTTGTGATCTCTCACAAGACTATAGCACAGGCCAGGAGAGTGATAAGCACACCTCACCTTAGATCAGACCACCTTGGAAGAACTGAAAATTTATAGATCCCCTGAACTAGCTCTGAAGGCAGCTGTACAAAAAACCTGAAGCTTGGGACAGTGCACTGCAGGAACAAAGCCCAACTTTAACAGTTTTAAAAGGTAAAAGTCAATTTTTAAAAAGGCAGGGAAAATGAGCAAATAACCAAAAAAAGAAACTCATTATAGACAGTTTTTATTGTGACAGGGAAGATCAAAATGCAAACTTAGAAAAAAACAAAGTCAAAACTGCTGCATTCAAAGCCTTGGAGAAAAGTGTGAATTGGTCTCAAGCCCAAAAAAGATCTCTGGAAGAACTCAAAGGGGATTTTAAAAATCAAATAAGAGAGAGATAGAAAACTGAGAAAAGAAATGAGAAGGGTGCAAGAAAATAATTAAAAAAGAATCAACATCTTGGTAAAGATGTCACCAAAAAAAAAATACCAAAGAAGAAACACCTTAAAAACAGAATGTGTACAAATTTGTATGTCTAGGTGCTTTGCCTTGACTCTCCATGTCAGTGATTCCCAATTAATTATTAGGTTGAAGTCTAAATATACTCCTTTTCCTCCTCAAAGGACTACAAGACATGTATTTATTTTATAAATTAAAAGGAAATAAAATAAATTTTATTTAAAGACCTTTTAGTACCCCCTCCTTCAGATATCTGCAGATGCCCTGTGGACCCCTAAAAGTACAGTTGGGAATCTTGGCCCTAAGGACCAGGCCCATGTCTGGATCATATTTCTGTGATCCATGTATATAGTTTTACCTTGTATAAAATAACTTACCTTTGGTGTATCCTAGGTTAGGTGAGACTAGCTCACTTTTTCCTGCCTCCTCTCTAACCCAATCCTTCCCTCTGATTCTACCCCCTTCTCCAACTCTATCCTCTCCTTTACCTGTACTCTCCCCTATGTCAACTCTCCTCCTCTTCCTCCTCCTTTTTCTTATTCTTTGAAACTAAGCAGTAAGGGCTAGTCAATAGGTGATAAATGACTTGCCCTGGGTCACACAGCTAGGAAGTGTCTTGAGTTCAGATTTGAACCTAGGAACTCCCATCTTTAAGCCTGGCGCTCAAATCCACTGAGTCACTTAGTTGCCCCCCATTCTACCTTCTGATCTTAATCTTCAATGTGCCCTCTTCCCAGACCTATGAGCAGCGGAAGGTGATAGAGTTCACATGTCAAACTGCCTTCTTCATCAGCATTGTTGAGGTGCAATGGGCTGACCTCATCATCTGCAAGACCCGTCGAAACTCTCTCTTCCATCAGGGCATGAAGTGAGCTTCCCACTGCACAAGTATTCTAAGCCTCCATAGCTTCCTGATATCAAAAGAGATGACCACTTAGCCACATATAAAAGAGACACCTCTCAGGATGTTCTCAGGCTACTCTACCTTGACAACCTAACTCTGTATTTCCCCTCTTATCCTCCTCCTTCCTAAGAGTCTTAACCATCTTCCCCACTTTCCTCCCCATTCCTGTATGACACCTATGCACATTTCCTTCCCAGGAACAAAGTCTTGATCTTTGGGATATTCGAGGAGACATTTCTGGCAGCCTTTCTGTCTTACTGCCCAGGCATGGACCAAGCCCTTCGCATGTACCCTCTCAAGTGAGTAGAAGAGAAATTTGGGGGCAACCTACTATCAGAAGTTTATTCTGTGCCAGGAAGACCTAAGTTCAAGTCTCTGTCCTCTGACACATACTAGCTGTGTGACTCTGAGAAAAATCACTTAAGCACTCAGTACTCTGGGAAACTCTCTGACTCTTAAATTGCAAGAAAGGTTCCAACCTGCATTAGTAGAAAGACATCCCCTTCCCTGCAAGTTCCCTAGACCAGTGAAATCAGAGATCGGATCCCTTTCCCTATCCATAGTATGAGTCAGGTACTAATCTAGGCCAAGAGGATAAAAAAAGCAAACAAAAAAAGCGTAAACAGTCCCCATCCTCATGTAGACCATCAGATTCTACCTAGGAAACAACATGTACACATATCAATGGGTACAAAGTCAACATATGGCAATTTTGGCTACACCTGAGCACATATTTTTGGGGACCCATGTTCTCCTATGCCAAAATTGCCTTATGTTGACTTTGTATATACTGAATTTGAAGTCAATTTAGGTCAAATGCAAACTCTGCTCAATACTAGAGAGCTCCTTCAGACTTGCAAAGTATAATACGTGGATTATCTCATTTGATCCTCAAAACAAGTCCTAAAAAGTAGATACTACAAATATTATTATTTATATTTTACAGATGAGGCAACTCAAACTCAGAAAGCTTAGGTGACTGGCCCATAGTCACATAGTTAGAATTGGAGGTAGGATTTGAACTTTGGACTCTCCAAATCTAGCATTCCTTTTCACTATTCCATGTTTTTTCTCATAGCCTAAGTTTAGCTTGGTAAACACAAAAACAAACAGGGAAGGAATCCCACCTTCTACAAGAAGCTTTCCCTGCCCCCTCTTAATTCCAGTGCCTTCTCTCTTTTAATTATTTACTGTTTATCTTGTATAGAGTGTGATGGGAGGGCTAGCACCTCAGGTGTGATGATGGCTTACCAAGCCCTTTTCAGGGCTGCTCATCCACCTTTGGTGTCTACCTGTCACCCAACTCTCACAGGTGGCTCTAAGAAGCAATAGCATGTGAAGTAGCCATAACCCAGTAAACTCGTCTCAGCAGGCAGGCTGAATCAGGTTGAGAGTAACTGACCGATCTCAAACCCCTTGGTGATTTAAGGAGATGTCCACCCCAAGCATGTGAAGGCTTCCCCCAACAGAATTGGTGGATGAGAACAGTTTGTTCCAACAGCTACAAAGGCAGCGGAAGCAGACACTATGGAGTGCCTAGAGCTTGGTCAGACATTCAAGATACCAAGATTATCCACTGCATCCCAGGCCTCCAATCATCTTGACTTTTGTACAGCCACTGTACTTTGACGACTCTGCAAGAGAGAGTGAGGCTGATGACTGTATAACTCTGCCTTGCTTAAAATTCATGCACAAGTCAAGAGATGTCACTGGTCCTCTTTGAAATGAGACAAAGGAGGACTCATCCCCTATATAGTTTCCTTTGTGAGGGTCCCTTTGCATGTTAAAGGCAGGGACTCTTGCCTCTTTTTATATCCAGCACTTAGCCCTGTGCCTGCCACATAGCAGATACTTAATAAACGCTAATTGATTGATTAAGTTAGTCTTAAAGAATGGTTGTGATCAACAGACCTGGAGTACTAGGTTCAAATCTGGCCTCAGACACTTCCTAGCTCTGGGGCAAACCACTTATCTCCAGTTGCCTAACCCTTCCTGTTCTTCTGCCTGAGAACCTATACTCAGTATAGATTTTAAGCCAGAAGGTAAAGGGTTTTAGATTGTTGTTCTTGTTACTGTTGTTTTTAAGGAATGGTTGTATGCAAGTCATGCCAAAATTGGACATTCTTTCCCTGACCCTGAGATCTGACCTTGATTTTACCCCAAATCAGGGGTCTAATCTCTAGACATTTGTCCTGATTTGGCATTTGTCCCTCTCCCACCTTCCTATCTTCCCTTCCTTTTAAGCTGTCACATAAACCATAAGATTTCTATCAGTTCACAGGCAGAATAGAGGAAAGTACCCAGGGTACAAAAATGGATCAGTTATGGAAATGGAACTCTTATTCTTATGCAGAAGAGGAAATACTAACCTAGAAAATGTCACAGAATGACTGATCAAGACAATGGCCAAGGATGATGCTAGAGGATTGACTATTAAGAATGCTGCCTTCCTCTTGACAAAGGGGATAGATTAGGATTCAGAATATAATGCACGTTTTTAGACACAATCAATGTGGGGCTTTGTTTGATAATTAATATTTCATTACAAGGATTTTGCTTTTCCTTTTTGTTTATTGTGGGGCATAGAAAAGCAAAGAAGGTAGGAATAAGGTGGCAAAAAAGAAAAGAAAGTTGTTAAAGAAAGGCAAAGAAGGGATCAGGAGCAGAATAGCTTTCCAAGCTACAAGTTGAACTTAATAGTTAAAAAAGAAAAGCAAGTTGTACATTAAAGAGACTTCAAGCTTCTTACACAATGTTCTTTCTGTTCTGCTGGGTAGATGGACATCTCCATTTTATTTGGTGGTAAGCCCTGAGTTGAAAGAATCATAGAATGATTATAATCAATTGAAAAGCTACTGTTCAAGCCTCTTTGGGACAACTGGAATAGATCTACTCAGCTATTAGCTATTTTACAATTTATCTCCAATGAATATAATCCAATTAACACCAAGTGAACTCTTTCTCTATGTTCTCTCTTTGGGTGACTCTTTCCAAATGATCTGTCTTTGCTGCTATTTACACTATAATTGCTCAGATAGCTTATTCCACTCCCACCTCCTCCTTCAGTGGCTCAGAAAAGGGAAGACACCATTTGCCTCCTTAGGTATCACAAGGCCCTGAATCCAAGATTTGTTGATATATGACATCTGGCTCTTTTTTTGGACATGATTCTCAGATAGTCCAATAATTCTTAAATTTTTTTTCAAGATCTATTTTGCAGCTTAGTTCTTTTTACTATGAGATGTGCATTTTCTTCTATTTTTTCTTCAGTCTCTTGACATCCTTTTAATATTTCTTGCCTTGTGTAGTTGTTGGCTACTATTTGGTCAATTCTAATTTTTATGGAGTCTCTCACAACAAATTATTAATTCCCTTCCCAATTTTCTTCCTCTCATTTCTTTTCCAATTTTTTCTTCTGGCACTCGCATTTCATTCAATAGAAAATGTTTTCATTCTTTTTTTTAAACTCTCAATTCATGTCTCCCAGGAATTCTAATTGAATTTAAAAAATTTTTTTAATTTAATTTAATTTAAATTTAAATTTAATTTAAAAAGCGGTGTTTTTCTTTAAGGCCTTGCTTGTCGATGTTTTGGAGTCATTCTCTGCTTCTGGGTTTTTTGTCTTAAGCATCCCTTTCACCATAACGAATTTTTGTGGCAGGATTCTCTCTTTATTTGCTCCTCCTTCCAGGCTGTTTCATGACTTTGGACTTGAGGCTAGGGCCCACCTCTTTACATTGCCAGAGAAAAGGACTGGGATAACCCTGTTTCTGATTTTTTATGGGTTTAAGTGTTTCATTATTCTTGGATTAGCTCTGGTTGAAGACCTGTAAGCTTGCAGTGTTCCCAAAGTTGTCTAATTCAAAACAAAGTCTGACTGCTGCCCCCGATCTGGTCTGAAGTCTACAAGTCTCTACACCTGAGTTGGTAACTGAACAACACTAGACTACTGTTGGGTTCAACCCCTACCAGAGATAGGAAGCTCTGCTAGTTCTGAAGCCACAGAACAAAGGCTCAAGGTTAAGTCTGGAATTTCTGCCCTACTAAGTTCTTATGAAGAAAGGATTCAATAAATGACAACCCTTGAGCCAAATTCAGTCCAAATCCTACCTGTGCTCATACAGCCCACAAGCTAAGAATGATTTGCTGACACTCTGGGCTACAAGTTGGAACTGGAACCTTGCTCCACTTCTGAGGTCAGAATCACAGTACTGCTATTTGCTTTTGAACTTGTTCCTCTCAGCCCAGAACATCATCCCTGGGTAGAGGGCTCCTTCTGCAGTCAGCCCTGGATCTAAGACCCAAAAATGGCTGATAACGAGAGCTGTCGGGCGGCACCTGTTCTCCCACCGTGCTCTGCTTGGAATGGGTCTGGGACCTCTTTTTGCCCTACTGCACAGCCTCTCCCTATCCTGGAATGTTTCGTGTAGCCACTCCTAGATAGACATTTCCCCAGAATTAACAGATTTCTCTGTTTCCTTATGGCAGCCAGGCTGACTCACTGGGGCTTTTTCTTTGATTTCCCCATGGGGGGTTTAGTCTAATACTTTTTTCTAGATCTCTTTGGAGGAGTATTGAGAGGGAGCACATTGCTCTGCTTCCTGCCACATTGTCGTCTTGACTCTTCCCCCCTCTTCCCCCCTCTGCCCACTCCTAGAATATCATTTGTACAAGTTTTACTATTCCTTCTCATACCTTCAGCAAGGATAGAAGGATGCCCTCAATATGTGGGTAGAGTATTCCTACAAAGATTTTGTAGAGATCAGAAATTAAGCAAATGAGGCTATAGTTACTGACATTTTGTCAGTAACCTTTTTTTCAGCAGTAATAATATCTACATGGGAGCAGCTGGGTAGCTCAGTGGATTAAGAGCTAGGCCTAGAGATGGGAGGTCCTGGGTTCAAATCTGACCTCAGACACTTCCTGGCTGAGTGACCCTGGGCAAGTCACTTCACCCCCATTGCCTCACCTTTACTACTCTTCTATCTTGGAACCAAAACACAGTATTGATTCTAAGACAGAAGGTGAGAGTTTTTTAAAAAACCTATCATTTTCTCCAAAAAATTTGGAATCTTTCCTTCTCCCAGACTACTTAAGAATTGAGGCCACAATTCCCTCAAAACATCATGAGCGTGGTAATCTAGGACATCATTGAATCAAGTTTCTCTGATAAGAATTTGGTATCCAACTTTGCATTATTTAGTAGCATTGCCAGTCTGATGGGATTGCCATTGGCAAGTAGGGTGTTGGACTCCAAATGCAGGGTCTTCAATAGTAAAATTTTTTTCCCCAAAATCTTGATAGATCTTTTCTGTTTTTCATCTGTTGTCTTTATTTGAGTTTGGTCCTACAGTGTTTGCAAGAAGATGAGATATATTTGGATCTCTTCCAAGTTTTCTATAAATTTGTCTTTCCTTCTAATCATGCTCAATATTCTGTGAAGCAATATTGATCATAATGTACTGTCTTCCATAAATTTCACAAATCAGTTTTTATTCTTTTTTTTTTAATCTTTACCTTCTGTCTTAGAATTGATACTACGTATCCTCCCAAGGCAGAAGAGCAGGAAGGGCTAGGCAATGGGGGAATATTGACCTGCCTAAGGTCACCCAGCTAGGAAGTATCTGAGACCATATTTGAACTCAGGACTGCCCATCTCCAGCCCTGGCTCTTCATCCACTGAGCCACCTGTCTGCCCCAATGAGTTTATGTTCTAAACCAATTCTTGATCATTCCATTTCTCTACTTAGCAAAGAGAGAAATATTTACTGACTAAAGTGTTTTTTTTTTCCCTAAAGTGGTATCTAAGATCTTTTTTTTTTAATATATTTTATTTGATCATTTCCAAGCATTATTCGTTAAAGACATAGATCATTTTCTTTTCCTCCCCCCCAACCCCCATAGCCGACGCGTAAATCCACTGGGCATTACATGTTTTCTTGATTTGAACCCATTGCTTTGTTGATAATATTTGCATTAGAGTGTTCATTTAGAGTCTCTCCTCTGTCATGTCCCCTCAACCGCTGTATTCAGGCAGTTGCTTTTCCTCGGTGTTTCCACTCCCATAGTTTATCCTTTGCTTATGAATAGTGTTTTTTTCTCCTGGATCCCTGCAAATTGTTCAGGGACATTACACCGCCATTAATGGAGAAGTCCATTACGTTCGATTATACCACAGTGTATTAGTCTCTGTGTACAATGTTCTCCTGGTTCTGCTCCTCTCGCTCTGCATCACTTCCTGGAGGTTGTTCCAGTCTTCATGGAACTCCTCCACTTTATTATTCCTTTGAGCACAATAGTATTCCATCACCAACATATACCACAATTTGCTCAGCCATTGCCCAATTGATGGGCATCCCCTCGTTTTCCAGTTTTTGGCCACCACAAAGAGCACAGCTATGAATATTTTTGTACAAGTCTTTTTGTCCATTATCTCTTTGGGGTATAGACCCAGCAGTGCTTATCTAAGATCTTTTTATCTCCTCATTGTGGCAATAGATTTATTTGACTTTTTAGATTTAAGCTACAGTGGTATTCTTTTTATGTCCTTTTACCCATTTCTCAACATCAACAACACCCTCCTTTTTTTTCTGTCACTTTGATCATCAAAACAAAAAAAAGAGGGCCAAGGTCCATTTTGTATTTTTCTTTGTTTCATGGGCTGCCATGCTCCATGAATTCAGCACCTATTTGCCAACCTACCAGTAATAAGGTTCTCCATATGTTTAACTAAGTTGATTCTTAGAAAATAGACACTGTCTTTCACTGAAACCACAAGGAAAGGAAGGCAAAGAGTGAAGAGGAAAAATATTTGTAAAGTAAATAGTGGTTTACTAAAGAAAGTATTTTCTGAGAATAGAATTGGACTTTGGAGCACAGCTTAAAATTTGAAAATAACAGGTTCCTGGTCAGAGAAGGACTATGCCTTAGCAAAAGCTTCAAAGAATTATTTGTTTGATGCCTTACAAGTCTAATCAAAAGAAATTTA